>NW_027480429.1:2708685-5417370 GCF_051401765.1 Calliopsis andreniformis
CGCGATATCGAATAGTTAGGAACTTAGAATTCAACGCCAGAGGCATAAAATACAACTAAATTGCAACAGTTTTTCCATCGTATAACAGGAATAACTGCAACCAGTGTGAAAGTACTGGTCATTTCTACGTTCCGGTCAACCTGGGTTTCACTCTAGGGCGTTGCTCCACCATATCTAATAGCTAGGGACTTAGAAGTCAACGCCAGAAGCACAAAATAAATTATAAATAAAACAGTCTTTCCATTGTATAAAACGAATAATTGCAACCAGTGCGAATGTTATGGTCATATCGACGTTCCGGCGAACCTGGTCTTCACTGTAGGGCGTTGCTCCACCAGATCGAATAGGTAGGGCCATAGAAGTCAACACCCGAAACATAAAATACAATAGAGATACAAGAGTTCTTCCATCGTATAAGAGGAATAATTGCAACCAGTTTGAAGGTAGTGGTCTTTTTTACATTCCGGGCAACCTAGGCTTCACTCTAGGAGGGTGCTCGACCAGATCAAATAGTTAGGGCCTAAGAAGTCATCGCCAGAAGCATAAAATACAACATAAATACAACAGCTTTTCCATCGCATATAATGTATATTTGCATACAGTGTGAAAGTAATGGTCATTTCTACGTTCCGGGCAACCTAGGCTTCACTCTAGGGCGTAGCTCCACCACATCGAATAGCTCCGGCCTTAGAAGTAAACGCCTGAAGCATACAATAAAATAAAAGTACAACAGTTTTTTCATCGTATAACAGGAGTAATTGCAACAAGCGTGAAGGTAATGGTCATTTCAACGTTGAGAGCAACCTAGGCTTCACTCTAGGGTGTTGCTCCACCAGATCGAATAGTTAGGGCCTTAGGAGTAAACGCCAGAAGCATAAAATACAATATAAATACAACAGCTTTTCCCTCGTATATAATGTATATTTGCAAACTGTGTGAAAGTAATGGTGATTTCTACGTTCCGGGCAACCTAGGCTTCACTCTAGGGCGTAGCTGCACCACATGGGATAGCTCCGGCCTTAGAATTCAACTCCTGAAGCATAAAATGCAATAAAAATGCAACAGTTTTTTCATCGTATAACAGGAATAATTGCAACAAGCGTGAAGGTAATGGTCATTTCTACATTCCGAGCAACCTAGGCTTCACTCTAGGGTGTTGCTCCACCAGATCAAATAGCCATGGCCATAGAAGTCGACGCCAGAGGCAGAAAATACAATAAAGATGCAACAGCCTTTCCATCGTATGACAGGAATAATTGCAACCAGTGTGAAAGTACTGGCCATTTCTACGTTCCGCGCAACCTAGATTTCACTCTAGGGCATTGCTCCACCAGATCGGATAGTTAGGGCCTAAGAAGTCAACGCCAGAAGCATAAAATACAATATAAATAAAACAGTTTTTCCATCGTATAAAATGAATAATTGCAAACAGTGTGAAAGTAATGGTCATTTCTACGTTCCCGGCAACCTAGGCTTCACTCTAGTTCGTTGTGCCACCAGATCGAATAGCTAGGGACTTAGAGGTCTGCGCCAGAAGAATAAAATATAATATAAATACAACAGTTTTTCCATCGTATAAAACGAATAATTGCAACCAGTATGAAAGTTATGGACATTTCTACTTTCCGGGCAACCTAGGCTTCACTCTAGGGCGTTGCTCCACCAGATCAAATAGCCAGGGCCTTAGAAGTCGACGCCAGAGGCAGAAAATACAATAAAGATGCAACAGTCTTTCCATCGTATAACAGGAATAACTGCAACCAGTGTGAAAGTACTGGCCATTTCTACGTTCCGCGCAACCTAGATTTCACTCTCGGGCATTGCTCCACAAGATCGGATAGTTAGGGCCTAAGAAGTCAACGCCAGAAGCATAAAATTCAATATAAATAAAACAGTTTTTCCATCGTATAAAATGAATAATTGCAAACAGTGTGAAAGTAATGGTCATTTCTACGTTTCGGGCAGCCTAGGCTTCACTTTAGGCCGTTGCTCCGCCAGATCGAATAGTTAGGGCGTAAGAAGTCAACGCCGGAATCATAAAGTACAATATAAATACAACAGCTTTTCCATCGTATAAAACGACTAATTGCAACCAGTGTGAAAGTTATGGTCATTTCTACGTTCCGGGCAACCTAGGCTTCACTCTAGGGCGTTGCTCGACAACATCGAATAGTTAGGGCCTTAGTAGTCGACGCCCGAAGCATAAAATACAAAATAAATAGAACAGTTTTTCCATTGTATAAAACGAATAAATGTAACCAGTGTGAAAGTTATGGCCATTTCTACGTTCGGGCAACCTAGACTTCACTCTAGGGCGTTGCTCCACCAGATCGAATAGTTAGGACCTAAGAAGTCAACTACAGAAGCATAAAATACAATATAAATACAACAGTTTTTCCATCGCATAAAGCGAATAATTCCAACCAGTGTGAAAGTTATGGTCATTTCTACGTTCAGTGCAACCTAGGCTTCACTCTAGTGCGTTGTGCCACCAGATCGAATAGCTAGGGCCTAAGAAGTCAACGAGAGAAGCATAAAATACTATAAAAATACAACAGTCCTTGAATCGTATAACAGGAATAATTGCAACCGGGGTGAAAGTAATGGTCATTTCTACGTCGCGGGCAACCTAGGTTTCGCTCTAGGGTGTTGCTCCACCAGATCGAATAGCTAGGGACTTAGACGTCAGCGCCAGAAGCATAAAATATAATAAAAATACAACAGTTGTTCCATCGTTTAACAGGAATAATTGCAACCAGCGTGAACGTAATGGGCATTTCTACGTTGCGTGCAACCTAGGATTCGCACTAGGGCGTTGCACCACCAGTTCGAATAGTTCGGGACTTAGAATTCAACGCCAGAAGCATAAAATACAATAAAAGTGCAACAGTATTTCCATCGTATAACAGGAATGACTGCAACCAATGTGAAAGTACTGATCATTTCTACGTTCTGGGTAACCTAGGCTTCACTCTAGGGCGTTGATCCACCAGATCGAATAGTTAGGGCCTAAGAAGTCAACGCCAGAAGCATAAAATGCTTTAAAAATACAACAGTCCTTCCATCGTATAACAGGAGTAATTGTAACCAGTGTGAAAGTAATGGTCATTTCTACGTTCCGGGCTACCTAGGCTTCACTCTTGGGCGTTGTTCCAACAGATCGAATAGTTAGGGCCTAAGGAATCAACGCTAGAAGCATAAAATACAATATAATTAAAACAGTTTTTCCATCGTATAAACCGAATAATTGCAATCAGTTTGAAAGTTATGGTCATTTCTACGTTTCGGGCATCCTAGACTTAACTGTGAGGCATTGCTCCACCAGATCGAATCCAGAGGGCCTTAGCAGTCAACGCCAGAAGCATAAAGTATAGAAAAATCCAACAGTTTGTCCTTCGTATAACAGGAATATTGCAAACAGTGTGAAAGTAATGTGCATTTCTGCGCTCCGGGCAGCCTAGGCTTCACTCTAGGGCGTTGCTCCACCATATCGAATTGCTACGACCTTAGAAGTCAACGACTGAAGCATAAAATACAATATAAAGCAAACAGCTTTTCCATCGTATAAAACGAATAATTACAACCAGTGTGAAAGTTATGGTCATTTCTCCGTTCCGAGCAACCTAGGCTTCACACTAGGGCGTTGCTCCACTGGCTCGAATAGTGAAGCCCTTGGAAGCCAACGCCAGAAGCATAAAATGCAATATAAATACAACAGTTTTACACCATATAGCATGAATAATTGCAACCAGTGTGAAAGTAATGGTCATTTCTACGTTTCGGGCAACCTAGGCTTCACTCTAGGGCGTTGCTCCACAACGTCGAACAGTTAGGGCCTTAGTAGTCGACGCCCGAAGCATAAAATACAAAATAAGTAGAATAGTTTTTCCAATGTATAAAACGAATAAATGCAGCCAGTGTGAAAGTTATGGTCATTTCTACGTTCCGGGCAACCTAGGCTTCAGTCTAGGGCGTTGTTCCACCAGATCGAATAGTTAGGGCCTAAGGAGTTAACGTCAGAAGCATAAAGTACAATAAAAATGGAGCAGTTTTTCCATCGTATAGCAGGAATACCTGCAACCAGTGTGAAAGTACTGGTCATTTGTACGTTCCGCGTAACATAGGCTTCACTCTAGGGCGTTGCTCCACCAGATCGAATAGGTAGGGCCTAAGAAGTCAACGCCAGAAGCATAAAATACTATAAAAATACAACAGTCCTACCATCGTATAACAGGAATAATTGCAACCAGTGTGAAAGTAATGGTCATTTCTACGTTCCGTGCAACTTAGGCTTCCCTCTAGGGTGTTGCTCCACCCGATCGAATAGCTAGGGACTAAGAGGTCAGCGTCAGAAGCATAAAATACAATATAAATACAACAGTTTTTCCACCATATAGCATGAATAATTGCAACCAGTGTGAAAGTAATGGTCATTTCTACGTTCTGGGCAACCTAGGCTTCACTCTAGGGCGGTGCGCCACCAGATCAAACAGTTAGGGCCCAAGAAGTCAACGCCAGAAGCATAAAATACAAAATAAATACAACAGCTTTTCCATCGTATATAATGTATATTTGCAAACCGTGTGAAAGTACTGGTCATTTCTACGTTCCGTGCAACCTAGGCTTCACTCTAGGGCATTGTTCCGCGATATCGAATAGTTAGGAACTTAGAATTCAACGCCAGAGGCATAAAATACAACTAAATTGCAACAGTTTTTCCATCGTATAACAGGAATAACTGCAACCAGTGTGAAAGTACTGGTCATTTCTACGTTCCGGTCAACCTGGGTTTCACTCTAGGGCGTTGCTCCACCATATCTAATAGCTAGGGACTTAGAAGTGAACGCCAGAAGCACAAAATAAATTATAAATACAACAGTCTTTCCATTGTATAAAACGAATAATTGCAACCAGTGCGAATGTTATGGTCATATCGACGTTCCGGCGAACCTGGGCTTCACTGTAGGGCGTTGCTCCACCAGATCGAATAGGTAGGGCCATAGAAGTCAACACCCGAAACATAAAATACAATAGAGATACAAGAGTTCTTCCATCGTATAAGAGGAATAATTGCAACCAGTTTGAAGGTAGTGGTCTTTTCTACGTTCCGGGCAACCTAGGCTTCACTCTAGGAGGGTGCTCGACCAGATCAAATAGTTAGGGCCTAAGAAGTCAACGCCAGAAGCATAAAATACAACATAAATACAACAGCTTTTCCATCGTATATAATGTATATTTGCATACAGTGTGAAAGTAATGGTCATTTCTACGTTCCGGGCAACCTAGGCTTCACTCTAGGGCGTAGCTCCACCACATCGAATAGCTCCGGCCTTAGAAGTAAACGCCTGAAGCATACAATAAAATAAAAGTACAACAGTTTTTTCATCGTATAACAGGAGTAATTGCAACAAGCGTGAAGGTAATGGTCATTTCAACGTTGAGAGCAACCTAGGCTTCACTCTAGGGCGTTGCTCCACCAGATCGAATAGTTAGGGCCTTAGGAGTAAACGCCAGAAGCATAAAATACAATATAAATACAACAGCTTTTCCCTCGTATATAATGTATATTTGCAAACTGTGTGAAAGTAATGGTGATTTCTACGTTCCGGGCAACCTAGGCTTCACTCTAGGGCGTAGCTGCACCACATGGGATAGCTCCGGCCTTAGAAGTCAACTCCTGAAGCATAAAATGCAATAAAAATGCAACAGTTTTTTCATCGTATAGAAGAATAATTGCAACAAGCGTGAAGGTAATGGTCATTTCTACATTCCGAGCAACCTAGGCTTCACTCTAGGGTGTTGCTCCACCAGATCAAATAGCCATGGCCTTAGACGTCGACGCCAGAGGCAGAAAATACAATAAAGATGCAACAGCCTTTCCATCGTATAACAGGAATAACTGCAACCAGTGTGAAAGTACTGGCCATTTCTACGTTCCGCGCAACCTAGATTTCACTCTA
Organism: Calliopsis andreniformis; assembly: GCF_051401765.1. Taxonomy (NCBI): domain Eukaryota; kingdom Metazoa; phylum Arthropoda; class Insecta; order Hymenoptera; family Andrenidae; genus Calliopsis; species Calliopsis andreniformis. Next base: position 2,714,646 of record NW_027480429.1, read on the forward strand.
GGGCATTGCTCCACCAGATCGGATAGTTAGGGCCTAAGAAGTCAACGCCAGAAGCATAAAATACAATATAAATAAAACAGTTTTTCCATCGTATAAAATGAATAATTGCAAACAGTGTGAAAGTAATGGTCATTTCTACGTTCCCGGCAACCTAGGCTTCACTCTAGTTCGTTGTGCTACCAGATCGAATAGCTAGGGACATAGTGGTCTGCGCCAGAAGCATAAAATGTAATAAAAATACAACAGTTGTTCCATCGTATAACAGGAATAATTGCAACCAGTGTGAAGGTAATGGTCATTTCTACGTTCCGGGCAACCTAGGCTTCGCCCTAGGGCGTTGCTCCACAAGATCGAATAGCTAGGGACTTGGAGGTCAACGCCAGAAGCATAAAATAAAAGAAAAATACAACAATTTTTCCATGGTAAAACAGGAATAATTGCAACCAGTGTGAAAGTAATGGGCATTTCTACGTTCCGTGCAACCTAGGCTTCACTCTAGGGCGTTGTTCCACCAGATCGAATAGGTACGGCCTTAGAAGTCAACGGCAGAAGAATAAAATACAATATAAATAGAAGTGTTTTTCCAGCGTATAAAATGAATAATTGCAAACACTGTGAAAGTAATGGTCATTTCTACGTTCCGAGCAACCTATGCGTCACACTAGGTCGTTGTTCAACCACATCTAATAACTACGGCCTTAGAAGTCAACGCCAGAAGCATAAAATACAATATAAATACAACAGTTTTTCCACCATATAGCATGAATAATTGCAACCAGTGTGAAAGTAATGGTCATTTCTACGTTTCGGGCAACCTAGGCTTCACTTTAGGCCGTTGCTCCGCCAGATCGAATAGTTAGGGCCTAAGAAGTCAACGCCGGAAGCATAAAGTACAATATAAATAGAACACCTTTTCCATCGTATAAAACGAATAGTTGCAATCAGTATGAAAGTTATGTCATTTCTATGTTTCGGGCATCCTACACTTAACTCTGAGGCATTCCTCCACCAGAGCGAATAGTTATGGCCTAAGAAGTCAACGCCAGAAGCATAAAGTGCTATAAAAATACAACAGTCCTTCCACAGTATAACAGGAATAATTGCAACCAGTGTGAAAGTAATGGTCATTTCTACGTTCCGGGCAACCTAGGCTTCCCTCTAGCGTGTTGTTCCACCAGATAGAATTGCTAGGGCCTTAGAAGTCAACGCCCAAAGCATAAAATACGATAAAAGTACAACAGTTTTTCCATCATATAGCATGAATAATTTCAATCAGTGTGAAAGTTATGGTCATTTCTACGTTTCGGGCAACCTAGGCTTCACTCTAGGGCGTTGCTCCACAACGTCGAACAGTTAGGGCCTTAGTAGTCGACGCCCGAAGCATAAAATACAAAATAAGTAGAACAGTTTTTCCAATGTATAAAACGAGTAAATGCAGCCAGTGTGCAAGTTATGGTCATTTCTACGTTCCGGGCAACCTAGGCTTCAGTCTAGGGCGTTGTTCCACCAGATCGAATAGTTAGGGCCTAAGGAGTTAACGTCAGAAGAATAAAATACAATATAAATAGAAGAGTTTTTCCAGCGTATAAAATGAATAATTGCAATCAGCGTGAAGGTATTGGTCATTTCAACCATCAGGGCAACCTAGCCTTCACTCTAGGGCGTTGGTCCACCAGATCGAATAGTTAGAGTCTAAGAAGTCATCCCCAGATGCATAAAGTACAAAATAAATGCAACAGTTTTTCCATCGTATAAAACGAATAATTGCAACCAGTGTGAAAGTGACGGCCATTGATACGTTCCGGGCATCCTAGACTTTACTTTGAGGCATTGCTCCACCAGATCGAATAGATAGGGCCTTAGAAGTCAACGCCAGAAGCATAAAGTGCAACAAAAGTACCACAGTTTTTCCAACGTATAACAGGAATAATTGCAACAACTGTGAAGGTAACGGTCATTTCTACGTTCCTGGCAGCCTAGGCTTTACTCTAGGGCGTTGCTCCACAAGATCGAATAGCTAGTGCCTTAGGAATCAATGACAGAAGCATAAAATACAATATAAGTACAACAGTTTTTCCATCGTATAAAATGAATAATTGCAAACACTGTGAAAGTAATGGTCATTTCCACGTTCCGTGCAACCTATGCGTCACACTAGGTCGTTGTTCAACAACATCTAATAACTACGGCCTTAGAAGTCAACGCCAGGAGCATAAAATACAATATAAATACAACAACTCTGCCATCGTATAAAATGAATAATTGCAAACAGTGTGAAAGTAATGGTCATTTCTACGTTGAGAGCAACCTAGGCTTCACTCTAGGGCGTTGCTCCACCAGATCGAATAGTTAGGGCCTTAGGAGTAAACGCCAGAAGCATAAAATACAATATAAATACAACAGCTTTTCCCTCGTATATAATGTATATTTGCAAACTGTGTGAAAGTAATGGTGATTTCTACGTTCCGGGCAACCTAGGCTTCACTCTAGGGCGTAGCTGCACCACATGGGATAGCTTCGGCCTTAGAAGTCAACGCCTGAAGCATAAAATGCAATAAAAATGCAACAGTTTTTTCATCGTATAACAGGAATAATTGCAACAAGCGTGAAGGTAATGGTCATTTCTACATTCCGAGCAACCTATTCTTCACTCTAGGGCGTTGCTCCACCAGATCAAATAGCTAGGGCCTTAGAAGTCGACGCCAGAGGCAGAAAATACAATAAAGATGCAACAGTCTTTCCATCGTATAACAGCAATAACTGCAACCAGTGTGAAAGTTATGGTCATTTCTACGTTCCGTGCAACCTAGGCTTCACTCTGGTGCGTTGTGCCACCAGATCGAATAGTTTGGGACTTAGAATTCAACGCCAGAAGTATAAAACACAATATGAATACAACAGTTTTTCCTACGTGTAAAGCGAATAATTGCAACCAGTGTGAAAGTTAAGGTCAGTTCTACGTTCCGTGCAACCTAGGCTTCACTCTAGTGCGTTGTGCCACCAGATCGAATACCTAGGGACTTAGAGGTCAGCGCCAGAAGCATAAAATGTAATAAAAATACAACAGTTGTTCCATCGTATAAAATGAATAATTGCAAACAGTGTGAAGGTAATGGTCATTTCTACGTTCCGGGCAATCTAGGCTTCACTCTAGGGCGTTGCTCCACGAGATCGAATACTTAGGGACTTAGAATTCAACGCCAGAAGCGTTATTTTTATAATTATTTATTATAATTATTCGTTTTATACAATGGAAAGACTGTTCTGTTTATTTTGTATTTTATCCTTCGGGCTTTGACTTCTAAGGCCCTACCTGTTCGATCTCGTGGGGCAGCGTCCAACAGCGAAACCTATGTTGCCCGGATCGTAGAAATGACAATTACCTTCACAATTGGCGCAATTGTTCCTGTTATACGATGGAAAAACTGTTGTATTTTTATTGTATTTTATGCTTCAGGCGTCGACTTCTAAGGCCGTAGCTATTCGATGTGGTGGAGCAACGCCATAGAGTGAAGCCTAGGTTGCCCGGAACGTAGAAATGACCAGTACTTTCACACTGGTTGCAGTTATTCCTGTTATACAATGGAAAAGGTGTTGTATTTATATCGTATTTTATGCTTCTGGCGTTGAATTCTAAGTCAATAGCTATTCGATCTGGTGGAGCAACGCCCTAGAGTGAAGACTTGGTTGCCCGAAACCTAAAAATGACCAGTACTTTCACACTGGTTGCAGTTATTCCTGTTATGCGATGGAATAACTGTTGTATTTTTATTGCATTTTATGTTTCTGGCGTTAAATTCTATGTCCCGAGCTATACGATCTGGTGGAGCAACGCACTAGAGTGAAGCCTAGGTTGCCCGGAACGTAGACATGACCATTACTTTCACACTGGTTGCAATTATTCCGGTTACACGATAGAAAAGCTATTGTATTTATATTGTATTTTATTCTTCTGGCGTTGACTTCTTAGTCCCTAACTACTCGATCTGGTGGAGCAACGCCCTATAGTGAAGCCCAGGTTGCCGGGAACGCAGAAATGACCATTACTTTCACACTGGTTGCAATTATTCATTTTATACGATGGTAAAACTGTTGCATTTTTATTGTATTTTATGCTTCAGGCGCTGACTTCTAAGGCCGTAGCTATTCGATGTTTTGGAGCAATGCCCTAGAGTGAAGCCCAGGTTGCCCGGAACGTAGAAACGACCATTACTTTCACACTGTTTGCAATTATTCATTTTATACGACGGAAAAGCTGTTGTATTTATATAGTATTTTATGCTTCAGGCGTTTACTTCTAAGGCCGTAGCTATTCGATGTGGTGGAGCAGCGCCATAGAGTGAAGCTCAGGTTGCCGCAGCGTAGAAATGACCATTACTTTCACACTTGGTGCAATTACTCCTGTTATACGATGGTAAAACTGTTGTATTTATATTGTTTTTTATGCTCCTGGTGCTGACTTCATAGGCCCTAACTATTCCATCTGGTGGAACTGCTCCCTAGAGTGAAGCCTAGGTTGCCGGAAGCGTGGAAATGACCATTACTTTCACACTGTTTGCAATTATTCTTTTTATACGATTGGAAATGCTGTTGTATTTATATTGTATTTTATGATTCTGGTGTTTACTTCTAAGGCCGTAGCTATTCGATGTCGTGGAGCAACGCCATAGAGTTAAGCCTTGGTCGCCAGGAACGTAGAAGTGACCATTACCTTCACACTGGTAGCAATTATTGCTGTTATACGATGGAAAAGATGTTGTGTTCTATTGTATTTTATGCTTCTGGCGATGATTTCTTAGGCCCTAACTATTCGATCTGGTGGAGCAACGCCCTAGAGTGAAGCCTAGATTGCCCGGAAAGTAGAAATGACCGTTACATTCACACTGGTTGCAATTATTCCCGTTATACCATGGAAAACTGTTGTATGTATATTGCATTTTGTGCTTCTGGCGTAGACTTCTTAGGCCCTATCTATTCGACCTGATGGGGCAACGCCATAGAGTCAAGCCTATGTTGCTCGGAACGTAGAGATGACCATAACTTTCACACTGGTTGCAATTACTCGTTTTATACGATGGAAATGCTGTTGTATTTATATTGCCTTTTAAGCTTTTGGCGTTTACTTCTAAGGCCGAAGTTATTCGGTGTGATGGAGCAACGCCCTAGAGTGAAGCCTAGGTTGCCCGGAACGTACAAATGACCATTACTTTCACACTGGTTGCAATTATTCGTTTTATACGATGGAAAAGCTGTTGTATTTATTTTGTATTTTATGCTCCTGGTGTTTAGTTCTTAGGCCCTAACTATTCGATCTGGTGGAGCAGCGACCTAGAGTGAAGCCTAGGCTGCCCGGAACGTAGAAATGACCATTACTCTCACACTTGTTGTAATTATTCCTGTTATACGAAGGAAAAGCTGTTGTACCTTTATTGTATTTTATGCTTCGGGCGCTGACTTCTAAGGCCCTAAATATTCGATGTGGTGGAGCAACGCCCTAGAGTGAAGCCTAGGTTGCCTGAAACGTAGAAATGACCGTTACTTTCTCACTGGTTGCAATTATTCATGCTACACGATGGTCAAACTGTTGTATATTTACTGTATTTTATGCTTCTGGCGTTGACTTCTAAGGTCCTAGCTATTCGATCTCGTGGGGCAACGCCCTAGAGTGAAGCCTAGGTTGAGGGAACGTAGAAATGACCATAACTTTCACACTGGTTGCAATTATTCGTTTTATACGATGGAAAAGCTGTTGTATTTATATTGTATTTTATTCTTCTGGCGATGATTTCTTAGGCCCTAACTATTTGATCTGGTGGAGCAACGCCATAGAGTCAAGCCTATGTTGCCCGGAACGTAGAGATGACCATATCTTTCACACTGGTTGCAATTACTCGTTTTATATGATGGAAAAGCTGTTGTATTTATATTGTATTTTATGCTTCTGGCGTCGACATCTAAGGCCGTAGCTATTCGATGTGGTGGAGCAACGCCCGAGCGTGAAGCCTAGATTGCCCGGAACGTAGAAATGACCATTACCTTCACGCTTGTTGCAATTATTGCTGTTATAGGATAGAAAAACTGTTGCATTTTTATTGTATTTTATGCTTCTGGCGTTGAATTCTAAGTCCCTAACTATTCGATCTCATGGAGCAACGCCCTAGAGTGAAGCCTAGGTTGCCCGTATCGTAGAAATGACCATTACATTCACACTGTTTGTAAATATACATTATATACAATGGAAATGCTGTAGTATTTTTATTGTATTTTATGCTTCTGGCGTTGAATTCTAAGTCCCTAGCTATTCGATCTGGTGGAGCAACGCCCTAGAGTGAAGCCTAGGCTGGCCGCAACGTAGAAATGACCATTATTTTCACACTGTTTGCTATTATTCATTTTATACGAAGGAAAAACTGTCGTATTTATATTGTATTTTATGCTCCTGGTGTTGACTTCTCAGGCCCTTACTATTCGATCTGGTTGAGCAACACCTCAGAGTTATATCTAGGACGCCCGGAACGTAGAAATGGCCGTCACTTTCACACTGGTTGCAATTATTCGTTTTATACGACTGGAAAAGCTGTTGTATTTATAATGTATTTTATGTTTCTGGTGTTGACTCCTTAAGCCCTAACTCTGCGATCTGATGGAGCAACGCCCCAGAGTGAAGCCTAGGTTGCCGGAACGTAGAGATGACCATTACAATCACAGTTGATGCAATTATTCCTGTTATACGATGGAAAACCTGTTGTATTTAGGTTGTATTTTATGCTTCTGGCGTTGACTTCTTAGGCCCTAGGTATTCGATCTCGTGGAGCAACGGCCTAGAGTGAAGCCTAGGTTGCCCGGAACGTAGAAATGACCAGTCCTTTCACACTGGTTGCAATTATCGGTTCTATACGTTGGAAAAGCTGTTTCACTTATTTTGTATTTCATGCTTCAGGCTTTGACTCCTTAGGCCCTAACTATGCGACCTGACCTAGCAACGCCCTAGAGTGAAGCCTAGGATGCCCGGAACGTAGAAATGACCGTTACATTCACAGTTGATGCAATTATTCGTTTAATACGATAGAAACACTGTTGTATTTATATTGTATTTTCAGCTTCTGGCGTTGATTTCTTAGGCCCTAACTATTTGATCTGGTGGACCACCGCCCTAGAGTGAAGCCTAGGTTGCCCGGAACGTAGAGCACACCATTACCTTCACACTGGTTGCAGTTATTCCTGTTATACAATGGAAAAGCTGTTGTATTTGTATTGTATTTTATGCTCCTGGTGTTGACTTCTTAGGCCCTATCTATTCGATCTGGTGGGGCAACGCCCTAGAGTGAAGCCTAGGTTGTCCTGAACGTAGAAATGACCATTACATTCACGCTGGTTGCAATTATTCCTGTTAGACGATGAAAAACTGTTGTGATTTTAATGTATTTCACCCTTCTGGCGTTGACTTCTTAAGCCCTAACTATTTGATCTGGTCGAGCAACGCCCTAGAGTGAAACCTGGGTTGTCCGGAACGTAGAAGTGACCATAACTTTCACACTGGTTGCAATTATTCGTTTTATATGATGGAAAAGCTGCTGTATTTATATCGTATCTTATGCTTCTGGCGTTGACTTTTTAGGCCCTAACTATTCCATCTGGTGGGGCAATGCCCTAGAGTGAAGCCTAGGTTGCACGGAACGTAGAAATGACAATTACCTTCACACTGGTTGCAATTATTCCTGTTATACGATGGAAAAACTGTTGTATTTTTATAGTACCATATGCTTCCGGCATTGACTTCTTAGGCCCTATCTATTCGATCTGGTGGAGCAACGCCCTAGAGTGAAGCCTAAGTTGGCCGGAACGTAGAAATGACCATTACCTTCACACTGGTTGCAATTATTGCTGTTATACGATGGAAAGGCTGTTGTATTTCTATTGTATTTTATGCTTCTGGCGTTGACTTCTTATGCCGTAGCTATTCGATGTGGTGGAGCAACGCCCTAGAGTGAAGCCTAGGTTGCCAGGAACGTAGAAATGACCATTAGCTTCACTCTGGTTGCAATTATTCCTTTTATACGATGGAAAAGCTGCTGTATTTTTATTGTATTTTAAGCTTCGGTCGTTGTCTCCTAAGGCCCTAACTACTCGATCTGGTGGAGCAACGCCCTAGAGTGAAGCCTAGGTTGTCCGGAACGTAGAAATGACCATTACATTCACGCTGGTTGCAATTATTCCTGTTATACGATGAAAAACTGTTGTGGTTTTAATGTATTTCATCCTTCTGGCGTTGACTTCTTAAGCCCTAACTATTTGATCTGGTCGAGCAACGCCCTAGAGTGAAACCTGGGTTGTCCGGAACGTAGAAGTGACCATAACTTTCACACTGGTTGCAATTATTCGTTTTATATGATGGAAAAGCTGCTGTATTTATATCGTATCTTATGCTTCTGGCGTTGACTTCTTAGGCCCTAACTATTCCATCTGGTGGGGCAACGCCCTAGAGTGAAGCCTAGGTTGCACGGAACGTAGAAATGACAATTACCTTCACACTGGTTGCAATTATTCCTGTTGTACGATGGAAAAACTGTTGTATTTTCATTGTATTTTATGCGTCTGGCGTTGACTTCTAATGGGCTATCTATTCGATCTGGAGGAGCAACGCCCTAGTGTGAAGCATAGGTTGCCCGGAACGTAGAAATGACCATCACTTTCACACTCGTTGCAATTATTGATTTTATACGATGGAAAAACTGTTGTATTTTTATTGTATTTTATCCTTCTGGCGTTGACTTCTTAGTCCGTAGCTATTCGATGTGGTGGCGCTCCGACCTAGGGTGAAGCCTAGGATGCCCGGAACGTAGAAATGACCATTACCTTCACACTTGTTGGAATTATTCCTGTTATACGATTGAAACGTTCTTGTATTTTTATTTTATTTCATGCTTCTGGCGTTGGCTTCTAAGGCCCTAGCTATTGGATCTGGTGGAGCAACTCCCTAGAGCGAAGCGTAGGTTGCCCCGAACGTAGAAATGACCATTACTCTCACGCTGGTTGCAATTGTTCCTGTTATACGATGAAAAACTGTTGTGTTTTTATTGTATTTCATCCTTCTGGCGTTGACTTCTCAGGCCCTAACCATTCGATCTGGTGGAACAACGCCCTAGATTGAAGACTAGGTAGCCCGGAACGTAGAAATGACTATCGCTTTCAGACTGGTTGCAATTATTCCAGTTATACGATGAAAAAACTGCTGTATCATTGCTGTATTTTATGCCTCGGGCGTTGACTTCTAAGGCCCTATCTATTCGATCTGGTGGAGCAATGGCTCAGAGTAAAGCCTAGGTAGCCCGGAACGTAGAAGTGACTATCACTTTCACACTGGTTGCAATTATTCCTGTTGTACGATGGAAAAACTGTTGTATTTTTATTGTATTTTATGCGTCTGGCGTTGACTTCTAATGGGCTAGCTATTCGATCTGGAGGAGCAACGCCCTAGTGTGAAGCATAGGTTTCCCGGAACGTAGAAATGACCACCACTTTCACACTCGTTGCAATTATTCATTTTATACGATGGAATAACTGTTGTATTTTTATTGTATTATATCCTTCTGGCGTTGACTTCTTAGTCCGTAGATATTCGATCTGGAGAAGCAACGACCTAGTGTGAAGCATAGGTTGCCCGGAACGTAGAAATGGCCATCACCTTCAAACTGGTTGCAATTATTCCTGTTATACGATGAAAAACTGTTGTGTTTTTATTGTATTTCATCCTTCTTGCGTTGACTTCTCAGGCCCTAACCTTTCGATCTGGTGGAACAACGCCCTAGAGTGAAGCCTAGGTTGCCCGCAACGTAGAAATGACCATTACTTTCACACTGTTTGCAATTATTCATTTTATACGATGGAAAAACTGTTGTATTTATATTGTATTTGAAGCACCTGGCGTTGAATTCTAAGTCTCTAGCTATTCGATCTGGTGGAGCAACGCCCTAGAGTGAAGCCTAGGCTGGCCGCAACGTAGAAATGACCATTATTTTCACACTGTTTGCAATTATTCATTTTATACGAAGGAAAAACTGTCGTATTTATATTGTATTTTATGCTCCTGGTGTTGACTTCTCAGGCCCTTACTATTCGATCTGGTTGAGCAACACCTCAGAGTTATATCTAGGACGCCCGGAACGTAGAAATGGCCGTCACTTTCACACTGGTTGCAATTATTCGTTTTATACGACTGGAAAAGCTGTTGTATTTATAATGCATTTTATGTTTCTGGTGTTGACTCCTTAAGCCCTAACTCTGCGATCTGATGGAGCAACGCCCCAGAGTGAAGCCTAGGTTGCCGGAACGTAGAGATGACCATTACAATCACAGTTGATGCAATTACTCCTGTTATACGATGGAAAACCTGTTGTATTTAGGTTGTATTTTATGCTTCTGGCGTTGACTTCTTAGGCCCTAGGTATTCGATCTCGTGGAGCAACGGCCTAGAGTGAAGCCTAGGTTGCCCGGAACGTAGAAATGACCAGTACCATCACACTGGTTGCAATTAATCTTTTATAAGATGGAAAAGCTGCTGTATTTATATTGTATTTTATGCTTCTGGCGTCGACTGCTAAGGCCGTAGCTATTTGATGTGGTGGAGCAACGCCATAGTGTGAAGCCTAGGTTGTCCGGAACGTAGAAATGACCATTACCTTCACAGTTGATGCAATTATTCCTGTTATGCGATGAAAAACGGTGGTATTTTTGTTGCACTTTATGCTTCTGGCGTTGACTTCTAAGGCCCTATCTATTCGATCTGGTCGGGCAATACCTCAGAGTAAAGTCTAGGATGCCCGGAACGTAGAAATGACAATCACCTTCACACTGGTTGCAATTATTCCTGTTATACGATGGAAAAACTGTTGTATTTTTATTGTATTTTATGCTTCTGGCGTTGTCTTCTAAGGTCGTAGCTATTAGGTGTGGTGGAGCAACGACCTAGAGTGAAGCCTAGGTTGCCCGGAACGTAAAAATGACCATTACTTTCACACTGTTTGCAATTATTCATTTTATACGATGGAAAAACTGTAGCATCTTTATTGTATTTTACGCATCTGGCGTTGACTTCTGAGGCCCTATGTATTCGATCTGGTGGAGCAATGCCTCAGAGTTAAGTCTAGGATGCCCGAAACATCGAAATGATCATTACTTTCACACTGGTTGCAATTATTCATGCTATACGATCGAAAAACTGTTGGATTTTTATTGTATTTTATGCGTCTGGCGTTAATTTCTAAGGCCCTAACTATTCGATCTGGTGGAGCAACACCCTAGAGTGAAGTCTATGTTGCCCGGAACGTAGAAATGACCATTACTTTCACGCTGGTTGTAATTATTCCTGTTATATGATGAAAAACTGCTGCGCTTTTATTGTATTTCATCCTTCTGGCGTTTGACATCTTAAGCGCTAACTATTCGATCTGGTGGAGCAACGCCCTAGAGTGAAGCCTAGGTTGCCCGGAACGTAGAAATGACCAGTCCTTTCACACTGGTTTCAATTATCGGTTCTATACGTTGGAAAAGCTGTTTCACTTATTTTGTATTTCATGCTTCTGGCTTTGACTCCTTAGGCCCTAACTATGCGACCTGACCTAGCAACGCCCTAGAGTGAAGCCTAGGTAGCCCGGAGCGCAGAAATGGCCACTACCTTCACACTGTTTGTAATTATTCCTGTTATGCGATGGAAAAACTCTTGTATCTTTATTGCATTTTATGCTTCGGGTGTTGACTTCTATGGCCCTACATATTCGATCTGGTGGAGCAACGCCCTACAGTGAAGCCCAGGTTGCCCGGAACGTAGAAATGACAATAACTTTCACACTGGATGCAATTATTCCTGTTATACGATGGAAAAACTGTGGTATCTTTGTTGCACATAATGCTTCTGGCGTTGACTTCTAAGGCCCTATCTATTCGATCTGGTGGAGCAATGGCTATGAGTAAAGCCTAGGTAGCCCGGAACGTAGAAGTGACTATCATTTTCACACTGGTTGCAATTATTCCTGTTGTACGATGGAAAAACTGTTGTATTTTTATTGTATTTTATGTGTCTGGCGTTGACTTCTAATGGGCTAGCTATTCGATCTGGAGGAGCAACGCCCTAGTGTGAATCATAGGTTGCCCGGAACGTAGAAATGACCATCACTTTCACACTCGTTGCTATTATTCATTTTATACGATGGAAAAATTGTTGTATTTTTATTGTATTTTATCCTTCTGGCGTTGACTTCTTAGTCCGTAGCTATTCGATGTGGTGGCGCCCCGACCTAGGGTGAAGCCTAGGATGCCCGGAACGTAAAAATGACCATTACCTTCACACTTGTTGGAATTATTCCTGTTACACGATTGAAACGTTCTTGTATTTTTATTTTATTTCATGCTTCTGGCGTTGGCTTCTAAGGCCCTAGCTATTGGATCTGGTGGAGCAACTCCCTAGAGCGAAGCGTAGGTTGCCCCGAACGTAGAAATGACCATTACTCTCACGCTGGTTGCAATTGTTCCTGTTATACGATGAAAAACTGTTGTGTTTTTATTGTATTTCATCCTTCTGGCGTTGACTTCTCAGGCCCTAACCATTCGATCTGGTGGAACAACGCCCTAGATTGAAGACTAGGTAGCCCGGAACGTAGAAATGACTATCGCTTTCAGACTGGTTGCAATTATTCCAGTTATACGATGAAAAAACTGCTGTATCATTGCTGTATTTTATGCCTCGGGCGTTGACTTCTAAGGCCCTATCTATTCGACCTGGTGGAGCAATGGCTCAGAGTAAAGCCTAGGTAGCCCGGAACGTAGAAGTGACTATCACTTTCACACTGGTTGCAATTATTCCTGTTGTACGATGGAAAAACTGTTGTATTTTTATTGTATTTTATGCGTCTGGCGTTGACTTCTAATGGGCTAGCTATTCGATCTGGAGGAGCAACGCCCTAGTGTGAAGCATAGGTTCCCGGAACGTAGAAATGACCATCACTTTCACACTCGTTGCAATTATTCATTTTATACGATGGAATAACTGTTGTATTTTTATTGTATTATATCCTTCTGGCGTTGACTTCTTAGTCCGTAGATATTCGATCTGGAGAAGCAACGACCTAGTGTGAAGCATAGGTTGCCCGGAACGTAGAAATGGCCATCACCTTCAAACTGGTTGCAATTATTCCTGTTATACGATGAAAAACTGTTGTGTTTTTATTGTATTTCATCCTTCTTGCGTTGACTTCTCAGGCCCTAACCATTCGATCTGGTGGAACAACGCCCTTGAGTGAAGCCTAGGTTGCCCGCAACGTAGAAATGACCATTACTTTCACACTGTTTGCAATTATTCATTTTATACGATGGAAAAACTGTTGTATTTATATTGTATTTGAAGCACCTGGCGTTGAATTCTAAGTCTCTAGCTATTCGATCTGGTGGAGCAACGCCCTAGAGTGAAGCCTAGGCTGGCCGCAACGTAGAAATGACCATTATTTTCACACTGTTTGCAATTATTCATTTTATACGAAGGAAAAACTGTCGTATTTATATTGTATTTTATGCTCCTGGTGTTGACTTCTCAGGCCCTTACTATTCGATCTGGTTGAGCAACACCTCAGAGTTATATCTAGGACGCCTGGAACGTAGAAATGGCCGTCACTTTCACACTGGTTGCAATTATTCGTTTTATACGACTGGAAAAGCTGTTGTATTTGTAATGCATTTTATGTTTCTGGTGTTGACTCCTTAAGCCCTAACTCTGCGATCTGATGGAGCAACGCCCCAGAGTGAAGCCTAGGTTGCCGGAACGTAGAGATGACCATTACAATCACAGTTGATGCAATTATTCCTGTTATACGATGGAAAACCTGTTGTATTTAGGTTGTATTTTATGCTTCTGGCGTTGACTTCTTAGGCCCTAGGTATTCGATCTCGTGGAGCAACGGCCTAGAGTGAAGCCTAGGTTGCCCGGAACGTAGAAATGACCAGTACCATCACACTGGTTGCAATTAATCTTTTATAAGATGGAAAAGCTGCTGTATTTATATTGTATTTTATGCTTCTGGCGTCGACTGCTAAGGCCGTAGCTATTTGATGTGGTGGAGCAACGCCATAGTGTGAAGCCTAGGTTGTCCGGAACGTAGAAGTGACCATTACCTTCACAGTTGATGCAATTATTCCTGTTATACGATGAAAAACGGTGGTATTTTTGTTGCACTTTATGCTTCTGGCGTTGACTTCTAAGGCCCTATCTATTCGATCTGGTCGGGCAATACCTCAGTGTAAAGTCTAGGATGCCCGGAACGTAGAAATGACAATCACCTTCACACTGGTTGCAATTATTCCTGTTATACGATGGAAAAACTGTTGTATTTTTATTGTATTTTATGCTTCTGGCGTTGTCTTCTAAGGTCGTAGCTATTAGGTGTGGTGGAGCAACGACCTAGAGTGAAGCCTAGGTTGCCCGGAACGTAAAAATGACCATTACTTTCACACTGTTTGCAATTATTCATTTTATACGATGGAAAAACTGTAGCATCTTTATTGTATTTTACGCATCTGGCGTTGACTTCTGAGGCCCTATGTATTCGATCTGGTGGAGCAATGCCTCAGAGTTAAGTCTAGGATGCCCGAAACATCGAAATGATCATTACTTTCACACTGGTTGCAATTATTCATGCTATACGATCGAAAAACTGTTGGATTTTTATTGTATTTTATGCGTCTGGCGTTAATTTCTAAGGCCCTAACTATTCGATCTGGTGGAGCAACACCCTAGAGTGAAGTCTATGTTGCCCGGAACGTAGAAATGACCATTACTTTCACGCTGGTTGTAATTATTCCTGTTATATGATGAAAAACTGCTGCGCTTTTATTGTATTTCATTCTTCTGGCGTTTGACATCTTAAGCGCTAACTATTCGATCTGGTGGAGCAACGCCCTAGAGTGAAGCCTAGGTTGCCCGGAACGTAGAAATGACCGTTACATTCACAGTTGATGCAATTATTCGTTTAATACGATAGAAACACTGTTGTATTTATATTGTATTTTCAGCTTCTGGCGTTGATTTCTTAGTCCCTAACTATTTGATCTGGTGGACCACCGCCCTAGAGTGAAGCCTAGGTTGCCCGGAACGTAGAGCACACCATTACCTTCACACTGGTTGCAGTTATTCCTGTTATACAATGGAAAAGCTGTTGTATTTGTATTGTATTTTATGCTCCTGGTGTTGACTTCTTGGGCCCTATCTATTCGATCTGGTGGGGCAACGCCCTAGAGTGAAGCCTAGGTTGTCCGGAATGTAGAAATGACCATTACATTCACGCTGGTTGCAATTATTCCTGTTATACGATGAAAAACTGTTGTGGTTTTAATGTATTTCACCCTTCTGGCGTTGACTTCTTAAGCCCTAACTATTTGATCTGGTCGAGCAACGCCCTAGAGTGAAACCTGGGTTGTCCGGAACGTAGAAGTGACCATAACTTTCACACTGGTTGCAATTATTCGTTTTATATGATGGAAAAGCTGCTGTATTTATATCGTATCTTATGCTTCTGGCGTCGACTTCTTAGGCCCTAACTATTCCATCTGGTGGGGCAATGCCCTAGAGTGAAGCCTAGGTTGCACGGAACGTAGAAATGACAATTACCTTCACACTGGTTGCAATTATTCCTGTTATACGATGGAAAAACTGTTGTATTTTTATAGTACCTTATGCTTCCAGCATTGACTTCTTAGGCCCTATCTATTCGATCTGGTGGAGCAACGCCCTAGAGTGAAGCCTAAGTTGCCCGGAACGTAGAAATGACCATTACCTTCACACTGGTTGCAATTATTGCTGTTGTACGATGGAAAGGCTGTTGTATTTCTATTGTATTTTATGCTTCTGGCGTTGACTTCTTATGCCGTAGCTATTCGATGTGGTGGAGCAACGCCCTAGAGTGAAGCCTAGGTTGCCGGGAACGTAGAAATGACCATCATCTTCACACTGTTAGCAATTATTCATTTTATACGATGGAAAAGCTGTGGTATTTATATTGTATTTTGTGATTCTGGCGCTGACATCTAAGGCCGTAGATATTCGATGTGGTGGAGCAATGCCCTAGAGTGAAGCCTAGGTTGCCCGGAACGTAGAAACGACCATTACTTTCACATTGGTTGCAATTATTCCTTTTATACGATGGAAGGACTGTTGTATTTTTATTGTATTTTTTGCCTCTTGCGTTGAATTCTAAGTCCCTAGCTATTCGATCTGGTGGAGCAACGCCCTAGAGCGGAGCCTGGGTTGACCGCAACCTATAAATGACCATTACTTTCACACTGGTTGCAATTATACCTGTTATACGATGGAGAAACTCTTGTATCTTTATTGTATTTTATGCTTCAGGCATTGACTTCTATAGCCACACCTATTCCATCTGGAGGAGCAACGCCCTAGAGTGAAGCCTAGGTTGCCCGGAACGTAGAAATGACCATTACCTTCACACTGGTTGCAATTATTCCTGTTATACGATGGAAGGACTGTTCAATTTTTATTGTATTTTATGCTTCTGGCGTTGACTTCTAAGGCCCTAACTATACGATCTGGTGGAGCACCGCCCTAGACTGAAGTGTAGGTTGCCCGAAGCGTAGAAATAACCATTACATTCACTCTGGTTGCAATTACTCATGCTATACGATGGAAAAACTGTTGTATTTTTATTGTATTTTATGCTTCCGGCATTGACTTCTTAGGCCCTAACTATTCGATCTGGCGGAGCAACGCCCTAGAGTGAAGCCTAAGTTGCCCGGAACGTAGAAATGACCATTACCTTCACACTGGTTGCAGTTATTGCTGTTATACGATGGAAAGGCTGTTGTATTTCTATTGTATTTTATGCTTCTGGCGTTGACTTCTTATGCCGTAGCTATTCGATGTGGTGGAGCAACGCCCTAGAGTGAAGCCTATGTTGCCCGGAACGCAGAAATGACCATTAGCTTCACACTGGTTGCAAATATTCCTTTTATAGGATGGAAAAGCTGCTGTATTTTGATTGTATTTTAAGCTTCGGTCGTTGTCTCCTAAGGCCCTAACTACTCGATCTGGTGGACCAACGCCCTCGAGTGAAGCCCAGGTTGCCCGGAACGTGGAAATGACCATTACTTTCACACTGTTTGCCATCATTCCTGTTATACGATGGAAAAACTATTGGATTTTTTGTGTATTTTATGCTTCGGGCGTCGACTTCTAAGGCCCTAGCTATTCGATCTGGTGGAGCAGCGCCCTAGAGTTAAGCCTAGGTTGCCCGGAACGTAGAAATGACCATTACATTCACTCTGGTTGCAATTATTCATGCTATGCGATGGAACAAATGTTGTCTTTTTATTGTATTTTATGCTTGCGGCATTGACTTCTTAGGCCCTAACTATTCGACCTGGTGGAGCAACGCCCTAGTGTGAATCATAGGTTGCCCGGAACGTAGAAATGACCATCACTTTCACACTCGTTGCTATTATTCATTTTATACGATGGAAAAATTGTTGTATTTTTATTGTATTTTATCCTTCTGGCGTTGACTTCTTTGTCCGTAGCTATTCGATGTGGTGGCGCCCCGACCTAGGGTGAAGCCTAGGATGCCCGGAACGTAAAAATGACCATTACCTTCACACTTGTTGGAATTATTCCTGTTACACGATTGAAACGTTCTTGTATTTTTATTTTATTTCATGCTTCTGGCATTGGCTTCTAAGGCCCTAGCTATTGGATCTGGTGGAGCAACTCCCTAGAGCGAAGCGTAGGTTGCCCCGAACGTAGAAATGACCATTACTCTGACGCTGGTTGCAATTGTTCCTGTTATACGATGAAAAACTGTTGTGTTTTTATTGTATTTCATCCTTCTGGCGTTGACTTCTCAGGCCCTAACCATTCGATCTGGTGGAACAACGCCCTAGATTGAAGACTAGGTAGCCCGGAACGTAGAAATGACTATCGCTTTCAGACTGGTTGCAATTATTCCAGTTATACGATGAAAAAACTGCTGTATCATTGCTGTATTTTATGCCTCGGGCGTTGACTTCTAAGGCCCTATCTATTCGATCTGGTGGAGCAATGGCTCAGAGTAAATCCTAGGTAGCCCGGAACGTAGAAGTGACTATCACTTTCACACTGGTTGCAATTATTCCTGTTGTACGATGGAAAAACTGTTGTATTTTTATTGTATTTTATGCGTCTGGCGTTGACTTCTAATGGGCTAGCTATTCGATCTGGAGGAGCAACGCCCTAGTGTGAAGCATAGGTTGCCCGGAACGTAGAAATGACCATCACTTTCACACTCGTTGCAATTATTCATTTTATACGATGGAATAACTGTTGTATTTTTATTGTATTATATCCTTCTGGCGTTGACTTCTTAGTCCGTAGATATTCGATCTGGAGGAGCAACGACCTAGTGTGAAGCATAGGTTGCCCGGAACGTAGAAACGGCCATCACCTTCAAACTGGTTGCAATTATTCCTGTTATACGATGAAAAACTGTTGTGTTTTTATTGTATTTCATCCTTCTTGCGTTGACTTCTCAGGCCCTAACCATTCGATCTGGTGGAACAACGCCCTAGAGTGAAGCCTAGGTTGCCCGCAACGTAGAAATGACCACTACTTTCACACTGTTTGCAATTATTCATTTTATACGATGGAAAAACTGTTGTATTTATATTGTATTTGAAGCTCCTGGCGTTGAATTCTAAGTCTCTAGCTATTCGATCTGGTGGAGCAACGCCCTAGAGTGAAGCCTAGGCTGGCCGCAACGTAGAAATGACCATTATTTTCACACTGTTTGCAATTATTCATTTTATACGAAGGAAAAACTGTCGTATTTATATTGTATTTTATGCTCCTGGTGTTGACTTCTCAGGCCCTTACTATTCGATCTGGTTGAGCAACACCTCAGAGTTATATCTAGGACGCCCGGAACGTAGAAATGGCCGTCACTTTCACACTGGTTGCAATTATTCGTTTTATACGACTGGAAAAGCTGTTGTATTTATAATGCATTTTATGTTTCTGGTGTTGACTCCTTAAGCCCTAACTCTGCGATCTGATGGAGCAACGCCCCAGAGTGAAGCCTAGGTTGCCGGAACGTAGAGATGACCATTACAATCACAGTTGATGCAATTATTCCTGTTATACGATGGAAAACCTGTTGTATTTAGGATGTATTTTATGCTTCTGGCGTTGACTTCTTAGGCCCTAGGTATTCGATCTCGTGGAGCAACGGCCTAGAGTGAAGCCTAGGTTGCCCGGAACGTAGAAATGACCAGTACCATCACACTGGTTGCAATTAATCTTTTATAAGATGGAAAAGCTGCTGTATTTATATTGTATTTTATGCTTCTGGCGTTGACTTCTTAGGCCCTAACTATTCGATCTGGTGGAGCAACGCCCTAGAGTGAAGCACAGGATCCTCGGAATGTAGAAATGTCCATATCTTTCACACTGGTTTCAATTATTCGTTTTATACGATGGAAAAGCTGTTGTATTTATATTGTATTTCATGCTTCTGGCGTTGACTTCTAAGACCCTAACTATACGATCTGGTGGAGCAACGCTCTAGAGTGAAGCCTAGGTTGCTCGGAATGTAGAAATGTGCATAACTTTCACACTGGTTGCAATTATTCGTTTTATACGATGGAAAAGCTGTTGGATTTTTATTGTATTTTATGCTTCTGCCGTTGACTTCTTAGGCCCTAACCATTCGATCTGGTGGAGCACCGCCCTAGAGTGGAGCCTAGGTTGCCCGGAACGTAGAAATGACCATTACTTTCACACTGTTTGCTAATATACTTTATATACGATGGAAAAGCTGTTGTATTTATATTGTATTGTATGCTTCTGGCGTTGACTTCTAAGGCCCGAACTATTCGATCTCGTGGAGCAACGCCCTAGAGTGATGCCTAGGTTGCTCGGAATGTAGAAATGTCCATAACTTTCACACTGGTTGCAATTATTCGTTTTATACGATGGAAAAGCTGTTGTAGTTATATTGTATTTCATGCTTCTAGCGTTGACTTCTAAGGGCCTAACTATTCGATCTGGTGGGGCAATACCCTAGCGTGAGGCCTACGTTGCCCGGAACGTAGATATGACCATTACTTTCACCCTGTTTGCAAATATACTTTATATACGATGTAAAAGCTGTTGTATTTATATTGTATTTTATGTTTCCGGCGTTGACTTCTAAGGCCCTAACCACTTGATCTGGTGGATCACCGCCCTAGAGTGAAGCCTAGGCTGCCCGGAACGTAGAACATACCATTTCCTTCACAATGATTGCAATTATTCCTGTTATACGATGGAAAAACTGTTGCATCTTTATTGTATTTTATGCTCCTGGCGTTGACTTCTAAGGCCCTAACTATTCGATCTGGTGGAGCAACGCCCTAGAGTGAAACCTAGATTGCCCGGAACGTAGAAATGACCATTACTTTCACACTGGTTGCAATTATTCCTGCTATACTATGGAAAAACTGTTTTATATTTATAGTATTTTATTCTTCTGGCGTTGACATCTGAGGCCGTAGCTATTCGTTGTGGTGGAGCAACGCCCTAGAGTGACGCCTAGGTTGCCCGGAACGTAGAAATGACCATTGCTTTCACAATGTTTGCAATAATTCATTTTATACAATGGAAAGACTGTTGTACTTATATTGTATTTTACCCTTCTTGCGTTGAATTCTAAGTCCCTAGCTATTCGGTCTGGTGGAGCAACGCCCTAGAGTGAAACCTAGGTTACCCGGAATGTAGGAGTGACCAGTACATTCACTCTGGTTGCAATTATTCCTGTTATACGCTGGAAAAACTGTTGCATCCTTATTGTATTTTATGCTTCCTGCGTCGACTTCTAAGGCCCTAACTATTCGATCTGGTGGAGCAACGCCCTAGAGTAAAGCCTAGGTTGCTCGGAATGTAGAAATGTCCATAGCTTTCAAACTGGTTGTAATTATTCTATTTATACGATGGAAAATCTGTTGTATTTTTATTGCATTTTATGCTTCGGGCGTTGACTTCTAAGACCATAACTATTCAATCTGTTGGAGCAACGCCCTACGGTGAAACCTAGGTTGCCCTGAAAGCAGAAGTGACCATAACTTTCATACTGGTTGCAATTATTCGTTTTATACGATGGAAAAGCTGTTGCATCTTTATTGTATTTTATGCTTCTGGCGTTGAATTCTTAGGCCCTTACTATTCGATCTGGTGGAGCAACGTCCTAGAGTGAAACCTAAGTTACCCGGAACGTAGAAATGACCATAACTTTCACACTGGTTGCAATTATTCGTTTTATACGATGGAAAAGCTGTTGTATTTATTTCGTATTTTGTGCTTTTGGCGTTGAATTTTAAGTCCCTAGCTATTCGATCTGTTGGAGCTACGCCTTGCGTGAAACCCAGGTTACCCAGAGCGTAGAAATGACCAGTACTTTCACACTGGTTGCAGTTATTCCTGTTATGCGATGGAAAAGCTGTTGCATTTTAATTGTATTTTATTCTACTGGCGTTGAATTCTAAGTCCCTAACTATTCGATCACGTGGAGCAACGCTCTAGTGTGAATCCTAGCTTGCCCGGAACGTAGAAATGACAATTAGTTTCACACTGTTTGCAAATATACATTATTTACTATTGAAAAGCTGGTGTATTTATATTGTATTTCATGCTTCTGGCGCTGACTTCTGAGGCCCTAACTATTGGATCTGGTGGAGCAACGCCCTAGAGTGAAGCCTAGGTTGCTCGGAATGTAGAAATGACCGTAACTATCACACTGGTCGCAATTATTCGTTTCATACGATGTAAAAACTGTTGCATCTTTATCGTATTATATGCTTCTGGCGTGACTTCTAAGTCCCTAGCTACTCGATCTGGCTTAGGAACGCCCCAGAGTGAAGCCTAGATTGCCCGGAACGTAGAAATAACCATTACCTTCACGCTTGTTGCAATTATTCCTGTTATATGATGAAAAAACTGTTGTATTCTTATTGTATTTTATGCTTCAGGCGTTGATTTCTAACGCCGGAGCTATTCGATCTGGTGGAGCACCGCCCTAGAGTGAAGCCTGGGTTGCCCGGAACGTAGAAATGACCATTACTTTCACACTGTTTGCTAATATACTTTATATACGATGGAAAAGCTGTTGTATTTATATCGTATTATATGCTTCTGGCGTTGACTTCTAAGGCCCGAACTATTCGATCTCGTGGAGCAACGCCCTAGAGTGAAGCCTAGGTTGCACGGAATGTAGAAATGTCCATAACTTTCACACTGGTTGCAATTATACGTTTTATACGATGGAAAAGCTGTTGTATTTATATTGTATTTCATGCTTCTAGCGTTGACTTCTAAGGGCCTAACTATTCGATCTGGTGGAGCAACACCCTAGCGTGAGGCCTACGTTGCCCGGAACGTAGATATGACCATTACTTTCACCATGTTTGCAAATATACTTTATATACGATTGAAAAGCTATTGTATTTATATTGTATTTTATGTTTCTGGCGTTGACTTCTAAGGCCCTAACTACTTGAACAGGTGCATCACCGCCCTAGTGTGAAGCCTAGGCTGCCCGGAACGTAGAACATGCCATTACCTTCACAATGGTTGCAATTATTCCTGTTATACGATGGAAAATCTGTTGCATCTTTATTGTATTTTATGCTCCTGGCGTTGACTTCTAAGGCCCTAACTATTTGATCTCGTGGTGCAACGCCCTAGAGTGAAGCCTAGGTTGCTCGGAATGTAGAAATGTCCATAGCTTTCACACTGGTTGCAATTATTCGTTTTATACGATGGAAAAGCTGTTGTATTTATATTGTATTTCATGCTTCTGGCGTTGACTTCTAAGGCCCTAACTATACGATCTGGTGGAGCAACGCTCTAGAGTGAAGCCTAGGTTGCTCGGAATGTAGAAATGTGCATAACTTTCACACTGGTTGCAATTATTCGTTTTATACGATGGAAAAGCTGTTGTATTTATATTGTATTTCATGCTTCTGGCGTTGACTTCTAAGGCCCTAACTATTCGATCTGGTAGAGCAGCACCCTAGAGTGAGGCCTAGGTTGCCCGGGTCGTAGAAATGATCATAACTTTCACACTGTTTGCAATTATTGATTTTGCACAATGGAAAAACAGTTGTATTTGTATTGTATTTTATGCTTCTGGCGTTGATTTCTTGGGCCGTAACTATTTGATCTGGTGGAGCACCGCCCTAGAGCGAAACCTAGGATGCCCGGAACGTAGATATGACCATTACTTTCACACTGGTTGCAATTATTCCTGTTATACGATGGACAAACTGTTGGATTTTTACTGTATTCTATGCTTCTGGCGTTGACTTCTAAGACCCTATGTGTTCGACCTCGTGGAGCAATGCCTCAGAGTTCAGCCTATGATGCCCGGAAAGTAGAAATGGCTATTACTTTCACACTGGTTGCTATTATTCGTTTTATACGATTCAATAACTGTTGTACATATATCGTATTTTATGCTTCTGGCGTTGACTTCTAAGGCCCTAACTATTCGATCTGGTGGAACAACGCCCTAGAGTGAAACCTAGGTTAACCGGAACGTAAAAATGACCAGTACTTTCACACTGTTTGCAGTTCTTCCTGTAATTCGATGTAAAAACTGTTGCATCTTTATTGTATTTTACGCTTCTGGCGTTGACCTCTAAGGCCCTAACTATTCGAGCTGGTGGAGCAACGCCCTAGAGTGAAGCCTAGGTTGCCCGGAACGTAGAAATGACCATTACCTTCACACTGTTTGCAAATATACTTTAAATACGATGGAAAACCTGTTGTACTTATATTGTATTTTATGCTTCTGGCGTTGACTTCTTAGGCCCTAACTATTTGATCTGGTGGAGCAGCGCCCTAGAGTGAAGCTTAGGTTGCCCGGAACGTTGAACATACCATTACCTTCACACTGGTTGTAATTATTCCTGTTATACGATGGAAAAACTGTTGCACCTTTATTGTATTTTATGCTCCTGGCGTTGACTTCTAAGGCCGCTAACTATTCGATCTGGTGGAGCAACGCCCTAGAGTGAAGCCTAGGTAGCTCGGAAAGTAGAAATGTCCATAACTTTCAAACTGGTTGCAATTATTCGTTTTATACGTTGGAAAAACTGTTGTACTTTTATTGTATTTTATGCTTTGGGCGTTGACTTGTAAGGCCCTAGCTATTCGATTTGGTGGAGCAACGCCCTACAGTGAAGCCTAGGCTGCCGGAACGTAGAAATGTCCATTACTTTCACACTGTTTGCAATATTCCTGTTATACGATGGACAAACTGTTGGATTTTTCAGTCCTTTATGCTTCTAGCGTTGACTGCTAAGGCCCTTTGTATTCGATCTGGTGCAGCAATGCTTCACAGTTAAGTCTAGGATGCACGAAACGTTGAAATGATCATTACTGTCACACTGGTTGCAATTATTCATGCTATACGATGGAAACACTGTTGCATTTTTATTGTACTTTATGCTTCTGGCGTGGACTTCTTAGGCCATAACTATTCCGTCTGGAGGAGCAACGCCATAGACTGAAACGTAGGTTGCCCGGATCGTAGAAATGACCATTATATTCACACTAGTTGCAATTATTCCTGTTATAGGATGGAAAAATTGTTGCATTTATATTGTATTTTATGCTTCGGGCGTTGACTTCTAAGACCATAACTATTCAATCTGTTGGAGCAACGCCCTACGGTGAAACCTAGGTTGCCCTGAAAGCAGAAGTGACCATAACTTTCATACTGGTTGCAATTATTCGTTTTATACGATGGAAAAGCTGTTGCATCTTTATTGTATTTTATGCTTCTGGCGTTGAATTCTTAGGCCCTTACTATTCGATCTGGTGGAGCAACGTCCTAGAGTGAAACCTAAGTTACCCGGAACGTAGAAATGACCATAACTTTCACACTGGTTGCAATTATTCGTTTTATACGATGGAAAAGCTGTTGTATTTATTTCGTATTTTGTGCTTTTGGCGTTGAATTTTAAGTCCCTAGCTATTCGATCTGTTGGAGCTACGCCTTGCGTGATACCCAGGTTACCCAGAGCGTAGAAATGACCAGTACTTTCACACTGGTTGCAGTTATTCCTGTTATACGATGGAAAAGCTGTTGCATTTTAATTGTATTTTATTCTACTGGCGTTGAATTCTAAGTCCCTAACTATTCGATCACGTGGAGCAACGCTCTAGTGTGAATCCTAGCTTGCCCGGAACGTAGAAATGACAATTAGTTTCACACTGTTTGCAAATATACATTATTTACTATTGAAAAGCTGGTGTATTTATATTGTATTTCATGCTTCTGGCGCTGACTTCTGAGGCCCTAACTATTGGATCTGGTGGAGCAACGCCCTAGAGTGAAGCCTAGGTTGCTCGGAATGTAGAAATGACCGTAACTATCACACTGGTCGCAATTATTCGTTTCATACGATGTAAAAACTGTTGCATCTTTATCGTATTATATGCTTCTGGCGTGACTTCTAAGTCCCTAGCTACTCGATCTGGCTTAGGAACGCCCCAGAGTGAAGCCTAGATTGCCCGGAACGTAGAAATAACCATTACCTTCACGCTTGTTGCAATTATTCCTGTTATTTGATGAAAAAACTGTTGTATTCTTATTGTATTTTATGCTTCAGGCGTTGATTTCTAACGCCGGAGCTATTCGATGTGGCGGAGCTACGCCCTAGACTGAAGCCTAGGCCGCCCGGAACGTAGAAATGTCCATAACTTTCACACTGGTTGCAATTACTCGTTTTATACGATGGAAAATCTGTTGTAATTGTATCGTATTTTTGCTTCTGGGGTTGACTTCTTAGGCCCTAACTATTCGATCTGGTGGACGAACGCCATAGAGTGAAGCCTAGGTTGCCCGGAACGTAGAAATGATCATAACTTTCACACTGTTTGCAATTATTGATTTTGCACAATGGAAAAACAGTTGTATTTGTATTGTATTTTATGCTTCTGGCGTTGATTTCTTGGGCCGTAACTATTTGATCTGGTGGAGCACCGCCCTAGAGCGAAACCTAGGATGCCCGGAACGTAGATATGACCATTACTTTCACACTGTTTGCAGTTCTTCCTGTTGTACGATGGAAAAACTGTTGCATCTTTATTGTATTTTACGCTTCTGGCGTTGACTTCTAAGGCCCAAACTATTCGAGCTGGTGGAGCAGCGCCCTAGAGTGAGGCCCAGGTTCCTCGGAATGTAGAAATGTCCATATCTTTCACAATGGTTGCAATTATTCGTTTTATACGATGGAAAAGCTGTTGTATTTATATTGTATTTCATGCTTCTGGCGTTGACTTCTAAGGCCCTAACTATTCGATCTGGTGGAGCAGCACCCTAGAGTGAGGCCTAGGTTGCCCGGGTCGTAGAAATGATCATAACTTTCACACCGTTTGCAATTATTGATTTTGCACAATGGAAAAACAGTTGTATTTGTATTGTATTTTATGCTTCTGGCGTTGATTTCTTGGGCCGTAACTATTTGATCTGGTGGAGCACCGCCCTAGAGCGAAACCTAGGATGCCCGGAACGTAGATATGACCATTACTTTCACACTGGTTGCAATCATTCCTGTTATACGATGGACAAACTGTTGGATTTTTACCGTATTCTATGCTTCTGGCGTTGACTTCTAAGACCCTATGTGTTCGACCTCGTGGAGCAATGCCTCAGAGTTCAGCCTATGATGCCCGGAAAGTAGAAATGGCTATTACTTTCACACTGGCTGCTATTATTCGTTTTATACGATTCAATAACTGTTGTACATATATCGTATTTTATGCTTCTGGCGTTGACTTCTAAGGCCCTAACTATTCGATCTGGTGGAACAACGCCCTAGAGTGAAACCTAGGTTAACCGGAACGTAAAAATGACCAGTACTTTCACACTGTTTGCAGTTCTTCCTGTAATTCGATGTAAAAACTGTTGCATCTTTATTGTATTTTACGCTTCTGGCGTTGACCTCTAAGGCCCTAACTATTCGAGCTGGTGGAGCAACGCCCTAGAGTGAAGCCTAGGTTGCCCGGAACGTAGAAATGACCATTACCTTCACACTGTTTGCAAATATACTTTAAATACGATGGAAAACCTGTTGTACTTATATTGTATTTTATGCTTCTGGCGTTGACTTCTTAGGCCCTAACTATTTGATCTGGTGGAGCAGCGCCCTAGAGTGAAGCTTAGGTTGCCCGGAACGTTGAACATACCATTACCTTCACACTGGTTGTAATTATTCCTGTTATACGATGGAAAAACTGTTGCACCTTTATTGTATTTTATGCTCCTGGCGTTGACTTCTAAGGCCGCTAACTATTCGATCTGGTGGAGCAACGCCCTAGAGTGAAGCCTAGGTAGCTCGGAAAGTAGAAATGTCCATAACTTTCAAACTGGTTGCAATTATTCGTTTTATACGTTGGAAAAACTGTTGTACTTTTATTGTATTTTATGCTTTGGGCGTTGACTTGTAAGGCCCTAGCTATTCGATTTGGTGGAGCAACGCCCTACAGTGAAGCCTAGGCTGCCGGAACGTAGAAATGTCCATTACTTTCACACTGTTTGCAATATTCCTGTTATACGATGGACAAACTGTTGGATTTTTCAGTCCTTTATGCTTCTAGCGTTGACTGCTAAGGCCCTTTGTATTCGATCTGGTGCAGCAATGCTTCACAGTTAAGTCTAGGATGCACGAAACGTTGAAATGATCATTACTGTCACACTGGTTGCAATTATTCATGCTATACGATGGAAACACTGTTGCATTTTTATTGTACTTTATGCTTCTGGCGTGGACTTCTTAGGCCATAACTATTCCGTCTGGAGGAGCAACGCCATAGACTGAAACGTAGGTTGCCCGGATCGTAGAAATGACCATTATATTCACACTAGTTGCAATTATTCCTGTTATAGGATGGAAAAATTGTTGCATTTATATTGTATTTTATGCTTCGGGCGTTGACTTCTAAGACCATAACTATTCAATCTGTTGGAGCAACGCCCTACGGTGAAACCTAGGTTGCCCTGAAAGCAGAAGTGACCATAACTTTCATACTGGTTGCAATTATTCGTTTTATACGATGGAAAAGCTGTTGCATCTTTATTGTATTTTATGCTTCTGGCGTTGAATTCTTAGGCCCTTACTATTCGATCTGGTGGAGCAACGTCCTAGAGTGAAACCTAAGTTACCCGGAACGTAGAAATGACCATAACTTTCACACTGGTTGCAATTATTCGTTTTATACGATGGAAAAGCTGTTGTATTTATTTCGTATTTTGTGCTTTTGGCGTTGAATTTTAAGTCCCTAGCTATTCGATCTGTTGGAGCTACGCCTTGCGTGATACCCAGGTTACCCAGAGCGTAGAAATGACCAGTACTTTCACACTGGTTGCAGTTATTCCTGTTATACGATGGAAAAGCTGTTGCATTTTAATTGTATTTTATTCTACTGGCGTTGAATTCTAAGTCCCTAACTATTCGATCACGTGGAGCAACGCTCTAGTGTGAATCCTAGCTTGCCCGGAACGTAGAAATGACAATTAGTTTCACACTGTTTGCAAATATACATTATTTACTATTGAAAAGCTGGTGTATTTATATTGTATTTCATGCTTCTGGCGCTGACTTCTGAGGCCCTAACTATTGGATCTGGTGGAGCAACGCCCTAGAGTGAAGCCTAGGTTGCTCGGAATGTAGAAATGACCGTAACTATCACACTGGTCGCAATTATTCGTTTCATACGATGTAAAAACTGTTGCATCTTTATCGTATTATATGCTTCTGGCGTGACTTCTAAGTCCCTAGCTACTCGATCTGGCTTAGGAACGCCCCAGAGTGAAGCCTAGATTGCCCGGAACGTAGAAATAACCATTACCTTCACGCTTGTTGCAATTATTCCTGTTATTTGATGAAAAAACTGTTGTATTCTTATTGTATTTTATGCTTCAGGCGTTGATTTCTAACGCCGGAGCTATTCGATGTGGCGGAGCTACGCCCTAGACTGAAGCCTAGGCCGCCCGGAACGTAGAAATGTCCATAACTTTCACACTGGTTGCAATTACTCGTTTTATACGATGGAAAATCTGTTGTAATTGTATCGTATTTTTGCTTCTGGGGTTGACTTCTTAGGCCCTAACTATTCGATCTGGTGGACGAACGCCATAGAGTGAAGCCTAGGTTGCCCGGAACGTAGAAATGATCATAACTTTCACACTGTTTGCAATTATTGATTTTGCACAATGGAAAAACAGTTGTATTTGTATTGTATTTTATGCTTCTGGCGTTGATTTCTTGGGCCGTAACTATTTGATCTGGTGGAGCACCGCCCTAGAGCGAAACCTAGGATGCCCGGAACGTAGATATGACCATTACTTTCACACTGTTTGCAGTTCTTCCTGTTGTACGATGGAAAAACTGTTGCATCTTTATTGTATTTTACGCTTCTGGCGTTGACTTCTAAGGCCCAA
Source organism: Calliopsis andreniformis (assembly GCF_051401765.1). Taxonomy (NCBI): domain Eukaryota; kingdom Metazoa; phylum Arthropoda; class Insecta; order Hymenoptera; family Andrenidae; genus Calliopsis; species Calliopsis andreniformis. The sequence continues at coordinate 2,744,156 of NW_027480429.1, forward strand.
ACTATTCGAGCTGGTGGAGCAGCGCCCTAGAGTGAGGCCCAGGTTCCTCGGAATGTAGAAATGTCCATATCTTTCACAATGGTTGCAATTATTCGTTTTATACGATGGAAAAGCTGTTGTATTTATATTGTATTTCATGCTTCTGGCGTTGACTTCTAAGGCCCTAACTATTCGATCTGGTGGAGCAGCACCCTAGAGTGAGGCCTAGGTTGCCCGGGTCGTAGAAATGATCATAACTTTCACACCGTTTGCAATTATTGATTTTGCACAATGGAAAAACAGTTGTATTTGTATTGTATTTTATGCTTCTGGCGTTGATTTCTTGGGCCGTAACTATTTGATCTGGTGGAGCACCGCCCTAGAGCGAAACCTAGGATGCCCGGAACGTAGATATGACCATTACTTTCACACTGGTTGCAATCATTCCTGTTATACGATGGACAAACTGTTGGATTTTTACCGTATTCTATGCTTCTGGCGTTGACTTCTAAGACCCTATGTGTTCGACCTCGTGGAGCAATGCCTCAGAGTTAAGCCTATGATGCCCGGAAAGTAGAAATGGCTATTACTTTCACACTGGCTGCTATTATTCGTTTTATACGATTCAATAACTGTTGTACATATATCGTATTTTATGCTTCTGGCGTTGACTTCTAAGGCCCTAACTATTCGATCTGGTGGAACAACGCCCTAGAGTGAAACCTAGGTTAACCGGAACGTAAAAATGACCAGTACTTTCACACTGTTTGCAGTTCTTCCTGTAATACGATGGAAAAACTGTTGCATCTTTATTGTATTTTACGCTTCTGGCGTTGACCTCTAAGGCCCTAACTATTCGAGCTGGTGGAGCAACGCCCTAGAGTGAAGCCTAGGTTGCCCGGAACGTAGAAATGACCATTACCTTCACACTGTTTGCAAATATACTTTAAATACAATGGAAAACCTGTTGTACTTATATTGTATTTTATGCTTCTGGCGTTGACTTCTTAGGCCCTAACTATTTGATCTGGTGGAGCAGCGCCCTAGAGTGAAGATTAGGTTGCCCGGAACGTTGAACATACCATTACCTTCACACTGGTTGTAATTATTCCTGTTATACGATGGAAAAACTGTTGCATCTTTATTGTATTTTATGCTCCTGGCGTTGACTTCTAAGGCCGTAACTATTCGATCTGGTGGAGCAACACCCTGCCGTGAAGCCTGTGTTGCTCGGAATGTAGAAATGACCATAACATTCACACTGGTTGCAATTATTCGTTTTATACGATGGAAATACTGTTGCATCTTTATCGTATTTTATGCTTCTGGCGTTGACTTCTAAGGCCCTAACCATTCGTTCTGGTGGAGCAACGCCCTAGAGTGAAGCCTAGCTTGCTCGGAATGCAGAAATGTCCATAACATTCCCACTGGGTGCAATTATTCGTTTTATACGATGGAAAAGCTGTTGGATTTTTATTGTATTTTATGCTTCTGCCGTTGACTTCTTAGGCCCTAACTATTCGATCTGGTGGAGCACCGCCCTAGAGTGGAGCCTAGGTTGCCCGGAACGTAGAAATGACCATTACTTTCACACTGTTTGCTAATATACTTTATATACGATGGAAAAGCTGTTGTATTTATATTGTATTGTATGCTTCTGGCGTTGACTTCTAAGGCCCGAACTATTCGATCTCGTGGAGCAACGCCCTAGAGTGATGCCTAGGTTGCTCGGAATGTAGAAATGTCCATAACTTTCACACTGGTTGCAATTATTCGTTTTATACGATGGAAAAGCTGTTGTAGTTATATTGAATTTCATGCTTCTAGCGTTGACTTCTAAGGGCCTAACTATTCGATCTGGTGGGGCAATACCCTAGCGTGAGGCCTACGTTGCCCGGAACGTAGATATGACCATTACTTTCACCCTGTTTGCAAATATACTTTATATACGATGTAAAAGCTGTTGTATTTATATTGTATTTTATGTTTCCGGCGTTGACTTCTAAGGCCCTAACCACTTGATCTGGTGGATCACCGCCCTAGAGTGAAGCCTAGGCTGCCCGGAACGTAGAACATACCATTTCCTTCACAATGATTGCAATTATTCCTGTTATACGATGGAAAAACTGTTGCATCTTTATTGTATTTTATGCTCCTGGCGTTGACTTCTAAGGCCCTAACTATTCGATCTGGTGGAGCAACGCCCTAGAGTGAAACCTAGATTGCCCGGAACGTAGAAATGACCATTACTTTCACACTGGTTGCAATTATTCCTGCTATACTATGGAAAAACTGTTTTATATTTATCGTATTTTATTCTTCTGGCGTTGACATCTGAGGCCGTAGCTATTCGTTGTGGTGGAGCAACGCCCTAGAGTGACGCCTAGGTTGCCCGGAACGTAGAAATGACCATTGCTTTCACAATGTTTGCAATAATTCATTTTATACAATGGAAAGACTGTTGTACTTATATTGTATTTTACCCTTCTTGCGTTGAATTCTAAGTCCCTAGCTATTCGGTCTGGTGGAGCAACGCCCTAGAGTGAAACCTAGGTTACCCGGAATGTAGGAGTGACCAGTACATTCACTCTGGTTGCAATTATTCCTGTTATACGCTGGAAAAACTGTTGCATCCTTATTGTATTTTATGCTTCGTGCGTCGACTTCTAAGGCCCTAACTATTCGATCTGGTGGAGCAACGCCCTAGAGTAAAGCCTAGGTTGCTCGGAATGTAGAAATGTCCATAGCTTTCAAACTGGTTGTAATTATTCTATTTATACGATGGAAAATCTGTTGTATTTTTATTGCATTTTATGCTTCGGGCGTTGACTTCTAAGACCATAACTATTCAATCTGTTGGAGCAACGCCCTAGGGTGAAACCTAGGTTGCCCTGAAAGCAGAAGTGACCATAACTTTCATACTGGTTGCAATTATTCGTTTTATACGATGGAAAAGCTGTTGCATCTTTATTGTATTTTATGCTTCTGGCGTTGAATTCTTAGGCCCTTACTATTCGATCTGGTGGAGCAACGTCCTAGAGTGAAACCTAAGTTACCCGGAACGTAGAAATGACCATAACTTTCACACTGGTTGCAATTATTCGTTTTATACGATGGAAAAGCTGTTGTATTTATTTCGTATTTTGTGCTTTTGGCGTTGAATTTTAAGTCCCTAGCTATTCGATCTGTTGGAGCTACGCCTTGCGTGAAACCCAGGTTACCCGGAGCGTAGAAATGACCAGTACTTTCACACTGGTTGCAGTTATTCCTGTTATACGATGGAAAAGCTGTTGCATTTTAATTGTATTTTATTCTACTGGCGTTGAATTCTAAGTCCCTAACTATTCGATCACGTGGAGCAACGCTCTAGTGTGAATCCTAGCTTGCCCGGAACGTAGAAATGACCATTAGTTTCACACTGTTTGCAAATATACATTATTTACTATTGAAAAGCTGGTGTATTTATATCGTATTTCATGCTTCTGGCGCTGACTTCTGAGGCCCTAACTATTGGATCTGGTGGAGCAACGCCCTAGAGTGAAGCCTAGGTTGCTCGGAATGTAGAAATGACCGTAACTATCACACTGGTCGCAATTATTCGTTTCATACGATGGAAAAACTGTTGCATCTTTATCGTATTTTATGCTTCTGGCGTGACTTCTAAGTCCCTAGCTACTCGATCTGGCGGAGGAACGCCCTAGAGTGAAGCCTAGATTGCCCGGAACGTAGAAATAACCATTACCTTCACGCTTGTTGCAATTATTCCTGTTATATGATGAAAAAACTGTTGTATTCTTGTTGTATTTTATGCTTCAGGCGTTGATTTCTAATGCCGGAGCTATTCGATGTGGCGGAGCTACGCCCTAGACTGAAGCCTAGGCCGCCCGGAACGTAGAAATGTCCATAACTTTCACACTGGTTGCAATTACTCGTTTTATACGATGGAAAATCTGTTGTATTTGTATCGTATTTTTGCTTCTGGGGTTGACTTCTTAGGCCCTAACTATTCGATCTGGTGGACGAACGCCATAGAGTGAAACCAAGGATGCCCGGAACGTAGACATGACCATTTCTTTCACACTGGTTGCAATTATTCCTGTTATACGTTGGAAAAGCTATTGTATTTTTATTGTATTTTATGCTTCTGGAGTTGAATTCTAAGTCTCTAGCTATTGGATGTGGTGGAGCAACGCCCTAGAGTGAAGCATAGGTTGCCCGGAATGTAGAAATGTGCATAACTTTCACACTGGTTGCAATTATTCGTTTTATACGATGGAAAAGCTGTTGTATTTATATTGTATTTTATGCTTCTGGCGTTGACTTCTTAGGCCCTAACCATTCGTTCTGGTGGAGCAACGCCCTAGAGTGAAGCCTAGCTTGCTCGGAATGCAGAAATGTCCATAACATTCCCACTGGGTGCAATTATTCGTTTTATACGATGGAAAAGCTGTTGGATTTTTATTGTATTTTATGCTTCTGCCGTTGACTTCTTAGGCCCTAACTATTCGATCTGGTGGAGCACCGCCCTAGAGTGAAGCCTGGGTTGCCCGGAACGTAGAAATGACCATTACTTTCACACTGTTTGCTAATATACTTTATATACGATGGAAAAGCTGTTGTATTTATATCGTATTATATGCTTCTGGCGTTGACTTCTAAGGCCCGAACTATTCGATCTCGTGGAGCAGCGCCCTAGAGTGAAGCCTAGGTTGCACGGAATGTAGAAATGTCCATAACTTTCACACTGGTTGCAATTATACGTTTTATACGATGGAAAAGCTGTTGTATTTATATTGTATTTCATGCTTCTAGCGTTGACTTCTAAGGGCCTAACTATTCGATCTGGTGGAGCAACACCCTAGCGTGAGGCCTACGTTGCCCGGAACGTAGATATGACCATTACTTTCACCATGTTTGCAAATATACTTTATATACGATTGAAAAGCTATTGTATTTATATTGTATTTTATGTTTCTGGCGTTGACTTCTAAGGCCCTAACTACTTGAACAGGTGCATCACCGCCCTAGAGTGAAGCCTAGGCTGCCCGGAACGTAGAACATGCCATTACCTTCACAATGGTTGCAATTATTCCTGTTATACGATGGAAAATCTGTTGCATCTTTATTGTATTTTATGCTCCTGGCGTTGACTTCTAAGGCCCTAACTATTTGATCTCGTGGTGCAACGCCCTAGAGTGAAGCCTAGGTTGCTCGGAATGTAGAAATGTCCATAGCTTTCACACTGGTTGCAATTATTCGTTTTATACGATGGAAAAGCTGTTGTATTTATATTGTATTTCATGCTTCTGGCGTTGACTTCTAAGGCCCTAACTATACGATCTGGTGGAGCAACGCTCTAGAGTGAAGCCTAGGTTGCCCGTATCGTAGAAATGACCATTACATTCACACTGCATGCAATTATTCCTGTTATACGATGGAAGGACTGTTGTACTTTTATAGTATTTTATGCTTTTGGCGTTGACTCCTTATGTCCAAACAATTCGGTCTGGTGGACCAACGCCCTAGAGTGAAGCCTAGGTTGCACGGAACGTAGAAATGCCCATTACTTTCACACTGGTTGCAATTATTCCTGTTTTACGATGGAAGAATTGTTGTATTTTTATTGTATTTTATGCTTCTGGCGTAGACCTTCAATTCCCTAGCTATTCGATCTGGTGGAACAACGCCCTAGGGCGAAGCATAGGTTGCCCGGAACGTAGAAATGGCCATTACTTTCGAACTGGTTGCAATTATTCGTTTTATACGATAGATAATCTGTTGTACTTATATCGTATTTCATTCTCCTGGCGTTGACTTGTTAGGCCCTAACTATTCGATCTGGTGGAGCAACACCCTAGAGTGAAGCCTAGGTTGCCCGGAACGTAGGAAGGACCAATACCTTCACACTGGTTGCAATTATTCCTCTTACACGATGGAAAAACCATTGTATCTTTATTGTATTTTATGCCTTCGGTGTTGACTTCTATAGCCCTACCTATTCGATCTGGTGGAGCAACGCCCTACAGTGGAGCCCAGGTTGCCCGGAACGTAGATATGACCATAACATTCACACAGGTTGCAATTATTCATGCTATACGATGTTAAAACTGTTGCATTTTTATTGTACTTTATGCTTCTGGCGTTGACTTCTTAGGCCCTAACTATTCGATCTGTTGGAACAACGCCCTAGAGTGAAGCCTAGGTTGCCCGGAACGTAGAAATTACCATAATTTTCACACTGGATGCAATTATGCGTTTTATACAATGGAAAACTGTTCTATTTATTTTGTATTTTATGCTCCTGGCGTTGACTTCTAAGGTCCTAGCTATCCGATCTCGTGGGGCAACGTCCAATAGTGAAGCCTATGTTGCCCGAAACAGAGAAATGTCCATTACTTTCACACTGGTTGCAATTATTCCTGTTATACCATGGAAAAACTGTTGTATTTATATTGTATTTTATGCTTCTGGCGTTGGCTTCTAAGGCCCTAACTATTCCATCCAGTGGAGCAACGCCCTAGAGTGAAGACTAGGTTGCCCGGAACGTAGAAATGACCATTACCTTCACACTGTTTGCAATTATTCTTTTTACACGATGGAAAGACTGTTGTATTTTTACTGTATTTTATGCGTCTAGAGTTGTTCTCTGAGGCCCTATCTATTCGACCTGGTGGCGCAACGCCCAAGAGTGCAGCCTAGTTTGCAGGGAACGTAGAAATGACTAGTACTTTCACACTGGTTGCAGTTATTCCTGTTATACGATGAAAAAACTGTTGCATTTTTAATGTATTTTATGCTTCTGACGTTGACTTCTTAGGCCCTAGCTATTCGATTTGGAGGAGCAACGCCCTAGGGTGATTCCCAGGTTGCCCGGAACGTAGAAATGACCATTACTTTCACACTGTTTGCAATTATTCATTTTATACGATGGAAATGCTGTTGTATTTATATTGTATTTTATGCTTCTGGCGCTGACTTCTAAGGCCGTAGCTATTAGATATGGTGGAGCAACGCCCTAGTGTGACGCCTAGGTTGCCCGGAACGTAGAAATTACCATTACTTTCACAATGTTTGCAATTATTCATTTTATACGATGGAAAAACTGTTGTACTTATATTATATTTTATTCTTATGGCGTTGACTTCTAAGTCCCTAGCTATTCGATTTGGAGGAGCAACGCCCTAGGGTGATGCCCAGGTTGACCTGAACGTAGAAATGACCATTACTTTCACACTGTTTGCAATTACTCATTTTATACGATGGAAAAACTGTTGCATCTTTATCGTATTTTATGCTTCTGGCGTTGACTACTAAGGCCCTAACTATTCGATCTGGTGGAGCAATGCCCTAGAGTGAAGCCTAGGTTGCCCGGAACGTAGAAATAACAATCACTTTCAAACTGGTTACAATTAACCCTGTTATACGATGGAAAAACTGTTGTATTTTTATTGCATTTTATGCTTCGGGCGTTGACTTCTAAGGCCCTAACTGTTCAATCTGTTGGAGCAACGCCGTAGGGTGTAGCCTAGGTTGCCCGGAAAGTAGAAATGACCATATCTTTCATACTGGTTGCAATTATTCCTGTTATACGATGGTAAAGCTCATGTATTTTTGTTGTATTTTATGCTTCGGACGTTGACTTCTAAGGCCCTAGCTATTCGATTTGGTGGAGCAACGCCCTAGAGTCAAGCCTAGGTTGCCCGAAACGTAGAAATGACCATTACTTTCACATTGGTTGCAATTATTCATGCTATGCGATGGAGAAACTGTTGTATTATTATTGTATTTTATGTTTCATGTGTTGACTTCTAAGGTCGTAGCTATTCGATCTCGTGGGGCAACGTCCAATAGTGAAGCGTATGTTGCCCGAAGCGTAGAAATGACCATTACTTTCAGACTGGTTGCAATTATTCTTTTTATACGATGGGAAAACTGTTGAATTTTTATTGTATTTTATGCTTCTGGCGTTGAATTGTAAGTCCCTATCTATTCGATCTGGAGGAGCAACGCCCTAGGCTGAAGTCTAGGATGCCCGGAACGTAGAAATGACCATTACTTTCACACTGGTTGAACTTATTCGCTCTATACGATGGAAAAACTGTTGTATTCATATTGTATTTTATGGTTCTGGCGTTGACTTCTTAGGCCCTAACTATTCGATCTGGTGGAGCAACGCCCTAGAGTGAAGCCTGGGTAGCCCGGATCGTAGAAGTGACCATCACTTTCACACTGCTTGCAATTATTCCTGTTATACGATGGAAGGACTGTTGTACTTTTATAGTATTTTATGCTTTTGGCGTTGACTCCTTATGTCCAAACAATTCGGTCTGGTGGACCAACGCCCTAGAGTGAAGCCTAGGTTGCACGGAACGTAGAAATGCCCATTACTTTCACACTGGTTGCAATTATTCCTGTTTTACGATGGAAGAATTGTTGTATTTTTATTGTATTTTATGCTTCTGGCGTAGACCTTCAATTCCCTAGCTATTCGATCTGGTGGAACAACGCCCTAGGGCGAAGCATAGGTTGCCCGGAACGTAGAAATGGCCATTACTTTCGAACTGGTTGCAATTATTCGTTTTATACGATGGAAATAATGTTGTACTTATATCGTTCTTTATGCTTCTCTCGTTGACTTCCTAGGCCCTAACTATTTGATCTGGTGAAGCACCGCCCTAGAGTGAAGCCTAGGTTGCCCGGAACGTAGAAATGACCATAACTTTCACACTGGTTGCAATTATTCGTTTTATACGATAGATAATCTGTTGTACTTATATCGTATTTCATTCTCCTGGCGTTGACTTGTTAGGCCCTAACTATTCGATCTGGTGGAGCAACACCCTAGAGTGAAGCCTAGGTTGCCCGGAACGTAGGAAGGACCAATACCTTCACACTGGTTGCAATTATTCCTCTTACACGATGGAAAAACCATTGTATCTTTATTGTATTTTATGCCTTCGGTGTTGACTTCTATAGCCCTACCTATTCGATCTGGTGGAGCAACGCCCTACAGTGGAGCCCAGGTTGCCCGGAACGTAGATATGACCATAACATTCACACAGGTTGCAATTATTCATGCTATACGATGTTAAAACTGTTGCATTTTTATTGTACTTTATGCTTCTGGCGTTGACTTCTTAGGCCCTAACTATTCGATCTGTTGGAACAACGCCCTAGAGTGAAGCCTAGGTTGCCCGGAACGTAGAAATTACCATAATTTTCACACTGGATGCAATTATGCGTTTTATACAATGGAAAACTGTTCTATTTATTTTGTATTTTATGCTCCTGGCGTTGACTTCTAAGGTCCTAGCTATCCGATCTCGTGGGGCAACGTCCAATAGTGAAGCCTATGTTGCCCGAAACATAGAAATGACCATTACTTTCACACTGGTTGCAATTATTCCTGTTATACCATGGAAAAACTGTTGTATTTATATTGTATTTTATGCTTCTGGCGTTGGCTTCTAAGACCCTAACTATTCCATCCAGTGGAGCAACGCCCTAGAGTGAAGCCTAGGTTGCCCGGAACGTAGAAATGACCATTACCTTCACACTGTTTGCAATTATTCTTTTTACACGATGGAAAGACTGTTGTATTTTTACTGTATTTTATGCGTCTAGAGTTGTTCTCTGAGGCCCTATCTATTCGACCTGGTGGCGCAACGCCCAAGAGTGCAGCCTAGTTTGCAGGGAACGTAGAAATGACTAGTACTTTCACACTGGTTGCAGTTATTCCTGTTATACGATGAAAAAACTGTTGCATTTTTAATGTATTTTATGCTTCTGACGTTGACTTCTTAGGCCCTAACTATCCGATCTGGTGGAGCTGTGCCCTAGAGTGAAGCCTAGGTTGCCCGGAACGTGGAAATTACCATAACTTTAACACTGGTTGCAATTATTCCAGTTATACGATGGAAAAGGTGTTGTATTTATATTGTATTTTATGCTTCTGGCGCTGACTTCTAAGGCCGTAGCTATTAGATATGGTGGTGCAACGCCAAAGTGTGACGCCTAGGTTGCCCGGAACGTAGAAATTACCATTTCTTTCACAATGTTTGCAATTATTCATTTTATACGATGGAAAAACTGTTGTACTTATATTATATTTTATTCTTATGGCGCTGACTTCTAAGTCCCTAGCTATTCGATTTGGAGGAGCAACGCCCTAGGGTGATGCCCAGGTTGCCCGGAACGTAGAAATGACCATTACTTTCACACTGTTTGCAAATTATTCATTTTATACGATGGAAATGCTGTTGTATTTATATTGTATTTTATGCTTCTGGCGCTGACTTCTAAGGCCGTAGCTATTAGATATGGTGGAGCAACGCCCTAGTGTGACGCCTAGGTTGCCCGGAACGTAGAAATTACCATTACTTTCACAATGTTTGCAATTATTCATTTTATACGATGGAAAAACTGTTGTACTTATATTATATTTTCTTCTTATGGCGTTGACTTCTAAGTCCCTAGCTATTCGATTTGGAGGAGCAACGCCCTAGGGTGATGCCCAGGTTGACCTGAACGTAGAAATGACCATTACTTTCACACTGTTTGCAAGTATTCATTTTATACGATGGAAAAACTGTTGCATCTTTATCGTATTTTATGTTTCTGGCGTTGACTACTAAGGCCCTAACTATTCGATCTTGTGGAGCAATGCCCTAGAGTGAAGCCTAGGTTGCCCGGAACGTAGAAATAACAATCACTTTCAAACTGGTTACAATTAACCCTGTTATACGATGGAAAAACTGTTGTATTTTTATTGCATTTTATGCTTCGGGCGTTGACTTCTAAGGCCCTAACTGTTCAATCTGTTGGAGCAACGCCGTAGGGTGTAGCCTAGGTTGCCCGGAAAGTAGAAATGACCATATCTTTCATACTGGTTGCAATTATTCCTGTTATACGATGGTAAAGCTCATGTATTTTTGTTGTATTTTATGCTTCGGACGTTGACTTCTAAGGCCCTAGCTATTCGATTTGGTGGAGCAACGCCCTAGAGTCAAGCCTAGGTTGCCCGAAACGTAGAAATGACCATTACTTTCACACTGGTTGCAATTATTCATGCTATGCGATGGAGAAACTGTTGTATTATTATTGTATTTTATGTTTCATGTGTTGACTTCTAAGGTCGTAGCTATTCGATCTCGTGGGGCAACGTCCAATAGTGAAGCGTATGTTGCCCGAAGCGTAGAAATGACCATTACTTTCAGACTGGTTGCAATTATTCTTTTTATACGATGGGAAAACTGTTGAATTTTTGTTGTATTTTATGCTTCTGGCGTTGAATTGTAAGTCCCTATCTATTCGATCTGGAGGAGCAACGCCCTAGGCTGAAGTCTAGGATGCCCGGAACGTAGAAATGACCATTACTTTCACACTGGTTGAACTTATTCGCTCTATACGATGGAAAAAATGTTGTATTCATATTGTATTTTATGCTTCTGGCGTTGACTTCTTAGGTCCAAACTATTCAGTCTAGTGGACCAACGACCTAGAGTGAAGCCTAGGTTGCACGGCACGTAGAAATGACAATAACTTTCACACTGGTTGCATTATTCGCTTTATGCAATGGAAAAACTGTTCTATTTATATTGTATTTTATGGTTCTGGCGTTGACTTCTTAGGCCCTAACTATTCGATCTGGTGGAGCAACGCCCTAGAGTGAAGCCTGGGTAGCCCGGATCGTAGAAGTGACCATCACTTTCACACTGCTTGCAATTATTCATGCTATACGATGTTAAAACTGTTGCATTTTTATTGTACTTTATGCTTCTGGCGTTGACTTCTTAGGCCCTAACTATTCGATCTGTTGGAACAACGCCCTAGAGTGAAGCCTAGGTTGCCCGGAACGTAGAAATTACCATAATTTTCACACTGGATGCAATTATGCGTTTTATACAATGGAAAACTGTTCTATTTATTTTGTATTTATGCTCCTGGCGTTGACTTCTAAGGTCCTAGCTATCCGATCTCGTGGGGCAACGTCCAATAGTGAAGCCTATGTTGCCCGAAACATAGAAATGACCATTACTTTCACACTGGTTGCAATTATTCCTGTTTTACGATGGAAGAATTGTTGTATTTTTATTGTATTTTATGCTTCTGGCGTAGACCTTCAATTCCCTAGCTATTCGATCTGGTGGAACAACGCCCTAGGGCGAAGCATAGGTTGCCCGGAACGTAGAAATGGCCATTACTTTCGAACTGGTTGCAATTATTCGTTTTATACGATGGAAATAATGTTGTACTTATATCGTTCTTTATGCTTCTGGCGTTGACTTCCTAGGCCCTAACTATTTGATCTGGTGGAGCACCGCCCTAGAGTGAAGCCTAGGTTGCCCGGAACGTAGAAATGACCATAACTTTCACACTGGTTGCAATTATTCGTTTTATACGATAGATAATCTGTTGTACTTATATCGTATTTCATTCTCCTGGCGTTGACTTCTTAGGCCCTAACTATTCGATCTGGTGGAGCAACACCCTAGAGTGAAGCCTAGGTTGCCCGGAACGTAGGAAGGACCAATACCTTCACACTGGTTGCAATTATTCCTCTTACACGATGGAAAAACCATTGTATCTTTATTGTATTTTATGCCTTCGGTGTTGACTTCTATAGCCCTACCTATTCGATCTGGTGGAGCAACGCCCTACAGTGGAGCCCAGGTTGCCCGGAACGTAGATATGACCATAACATTCACACAGGTTGCAATTATTCATGCTATACGATGTTAAAACTGTTGCATTTTTATTGTACTTTATGCTTCTGGCGTTGACTTCTTAGGCCCTAACTATTCGATCTGTTGGAACAACGCCCTAGAGTGAAGCCTAGGTTGCCCGGAACGTAGAAATTACCATAATTTTCACACTGGATGCAATTATGCGTTTTATACAATGGAAAACTGTTCTATTTATTTTGTATTTTATGCTCCTGGCGTTGACTTCTAAGGTCCTAGCTATCCGATCTCGTGGGGCAACGTCCAATAGTGAAGCCTATGTTGCCCGAAACATAGAAATGACCATTACTTTCACACTGGTTGCAATTATTCCTGTTATACCATGGAAATACTGTTGTATTTATATTGTATTTTATGCTTCTGGCGTTGGCTTCTAAGGCCCTAACTATTCCATCCAGTGGAGCAACGCCCTAGAGTGAAGACTAGGTTGCCCGGAACGTAGAAATGACCATTACTTTCACACTGTTTGCAATTATTCTTTTTACACGATGGAAAGACTGTTGTATTTTTACTGTATTTTATGCGTCTAGAGTTGTTCTCTGAGGCCCTATCTATTCGACCTGGTGGCGCAACGCCCAAGAGTGCAGCCTAGTTTGCAGGGAACGAAGAAATGACTAGTACTTTCACACTGGTTGCAGTTATTCCTGTTATACGATGAAAAAACTGTTGCATTTTTAATGTATTTTATGCTTCTGACGTTGACTTCTTAGGCCCTAACTATCCGATCTGGTGGAGCTGTGCCCTAGAGTGAAGCCTAGGTTGCCCGGAACGTAGAAATTACCATAACTTTAACACTGGTTGCAATTATTCCTGTTATAGGATGGAAGAACTGTTGTATTTATATTGTATTTTATGCTTCTGGCGTTGACTTCTTAGGCCCTAACTATTCGATCTGGTGGAGCAACGACATAGAGTGAAACCTAGGTTGCCCGGAACGTAGAAATGACGGTTACTTTCTCACTGTTTGCAAATATACATTATATACGATGGAATAGCTGTTGTATTTATATTGTATTTTATGCTTCTGGCGTTTACTTCTTAGGCCCTAACTATTTGATCTGGTGGAGCACCGCCCTAGAGTGGAGACTAGGTTGCCCGGAACGTAGAACATACCATTACCTTCACACTGGTTGCAATTATTCCTGTTATACTATGTAAAAACTGTTGCATCTTTATTGTATTTTATGCTCCTGGCGTTGAGTTCTAAGGCCCTAACTATTCGACCTGGTGGAGCAACGCCCTGGAGTGAAGCCTAGGTTGCTCGGAATGTAGAAATGACCATAACCTTCACACTGGTTGCATTTATTCGTTTTTTACGATGAAAAACTGTTGCATCTTTATTGTATTTTATGCTCCTGGCGTTGACTTCTAAGGCCCTAACTACTCGATCTGGTGACGTAACGCCCTAGAGTGAAACCTGGGTTGCCCAGAACGTAGAAATGACCATTACTTTCTCACTGGTTGCAATTATTCCTGTTTTACGATGGAAGAACTGTTGTATTTATATTGTATTTCATGCATCTGGCGTTGACTTCTTAGGCCCTAACTATACGATCTGGTGGAGCAGCGACCTAGAGTGAAACCTAGTTTGCCCGGAACGTAGAAATGACCTTTACCTTCACGCTTGTTGCAATTATTCCTGTTATATGATGAAAAAACTGTTGTATTCTTATTGTATTTTATGGTTCAGGCGTTCATTTTTAAGGCCGGAGCTATTCGATGTGGTGGAGCTACGGCCTAGAGTGAAGCCTAGGTTGCCCGGAACGTAGAAATGACCATTACTTTCACACTGTTTGCAAATATACATTATATACGATATAAAAGCTGACGTATTTATATTGTATTTTATGCTTCTGGAGTTGACTTCTTAGGCCCTAACTATTTGATCTGATGGAGCAACGCCCTGGATTGAAGCCTAGGTCGGCCGGAACGTAGAAATGACCATAACTTTCACACTGGTTGCAATTATTCGTTTTATACGATGGAGAAGCTGTTGTATTTATATTGTACTTCATGCTTCTGGCGTTGACTTCTAAGGCCCTAACTATTCGATCTGGTGGAGCATCGCCCTAGAGTAAAGCCTATGTTGCTCGGAACGTAGAAATGACCAGTACTTTCACACTGGCTGCAGTTATTCCTGTTATACGATGGAAAAACTGTTGTATTTTTATTGTATTTTATGCTTCTGGCGTTGACTTCTAAGGCCCTAACTATTCGATCTGGTGGAGCAACGCCCTAGAGTGAAAACCAGCTTGCCCGGAACGTAGAAGTGACCATTACTAACACAATGGTTGCAATTATTCCTGTTATACGATGGAAAAAATGTTGTATTTTTATTGTATTTTATGCTTCTGGCTTTGACTTCTAAGGCCGTAGCTATTAGATGTGGTGGTGCAACGCCCTGGAGTGACGCCTAGGTTTCCCGGAATGTAGAAATGACCATTACATTCACACTGTTTACAATTATTCGTTTTATACGATGGAAAAACTGTTGTACTTATATTGTATTTTATTCTTCTGGCGTTGAATTCTAAGTCCCTAGCTATTAGATCTGGTGGAGCAGCGCCCTAGAGTGAAGCCTAGATTGCCCGGAACGTAGAATTCACCATTACCTTCACGCTTGTTGCAATTATTCCTGTTGTATGATGAAAGAACTGTTGTATTCTTATTGTATTTTATGCTTCAGGCGTTGACTTCTAATGCCCTAACTATTCGGTCTGGTGGAGCAACGCCCTAGTGTGGAACCTAGGTTGCCCGGAACGCAGAAATGTCCATAACTTTCACACTGGTTGCAATTATTCGTTTTATACGATGGAAAAGCTGTTGTATTTATATTGTATTTTATCCTTCTGGCGTTGATTTCTAAGTCCCTAGCTATTCGATCTGGTGGAGCAACGCCCTAGAGTGAAACATAGGTTACCCGGAACGTTGAAATGACCAGTACTTTCACATTGGTTGCAGATATTCCTCTTATACGATGGAAAAACTGTTGCACCTTTATTGTATTTTATGCTTCTGGCGCTGACTGCTAAGGCCCTAACTATTCGATCTGGTGGTGCAACGCCCTAGGTTGAAGACTAGGTTGCCCGGAATGTAGAAATGACCATAACTGTCACACTGGCCGCAATTATTTGTTTTATACGATGGAAAAACTGTTGCATCTTTATCGCATTTTATGCTTCTGGCGTTGACTTCTAAGTCCCCAGCTGTACGATCTGGTGGAGCAGCGCCCTAGAGAGAAGCCTCGGCTGCCCGGGACGTAGAAATGACCATTACATTCACACTTTTTGCAATTATTCATTTTATACGATTGAAAAACTGTTGTACTTGTAATGCATTTTATTCTTCTGGCGCTGAATTCTAAGTCCCTAGCTGTTAGATCTGGTGGAGCAACGCCCTAGAGTGAAGCCTAGATTGCCCGGAACGTAGAATTCACCATTACCTTCACGCTTGTTGCAATTATTCCTGTTGTATGATGAAAGAACTGTTGTATTCTTATTGTATTTTATGTTTCAGGCGTTGATTTCTAATGCCCTAACTATTCGATCTGGTGGAGCAACGCCCTAGAGTGGAACCTAGGTTGCCCGGAACGCAGAAATGTCCATAACTTTCACACTGGTTGCAATTATTCGTTTTATACGATGGAAAAGCTGTTGTATTTATATTGTATTTTATCCTTCTGGCGTTGATTTCTAAGTCCCTAGCTATGCGATCTGGTGGAGCAACGCCCTAGAGTGAAACCTAGGTTACCCGGGACGTAGAAATGTACAGTACTTTCACACTGGTTGCAGTTATTCCTGTTATACGGTGGAAAAACTGTTGCATCCTTATTGTATTTTATGCTTCTGGCGTTGACTTCTAAGGCCCTAGCTATTCGATCTGGTGGAGCAACGCCCTCGAGTGAAGCCTAGGTTGCTGGGAATGTAGTAATGTCCTTATCTTTCAGACTGGTTGCAATTATTCCTGTTATACGATGTAAAAACTGTTGCATCTTTATTGTATTCTATGCTCCTGGTGTTGAGTTCTAAGGCCCTAACTATTCGACCTGGTGGAGCAACGCCCTGGAGTGAAGCCTAGGTTGCTCGGAATGTAGAAATGACCATAACCTTCACACTGGTTGCATTTATTCGTTTTTTACGATGAAAAACTGTTGCATCTTTATCGTATTTTATGCTTCTGGCGTTGACTTCTAAGGCTCTAACTATACGATCTCGTGGAGCAAGGCCCTAGAGTGAAGCCTAGGTTGCCCGGACCGTAGAAATGACCATAACTTTCACACTGGTTGCAATTATTCGTTTTATACGATGGAAAATCTGTTGTATTTATATCGTATTTTATGCTTCTGGCGCTGACTTCTTAGGCCCTAACTATTCGATCTGGTGAAGGAACGCCATACAGTGAAACCTAGCATGCTCGGAATGTAGAAATGTCCATAACTTTCACACTGGTTGCAATTATTCGTTTTAGACGATGGAAAAACTGTTGTATTTTTATTGTATTTTATGCTCCTGGCGTTGAATTCTAAGGCCCTAACTATTCGGTCTGGTGGAGCAACGCCCTAGAGTGAAGCCTAGGTTGCTCGGATCGTAGAAAGGACCATTACTTTCACACTGTTTGCAACTATTCACTTTATACGATGGCAAAGCTGTTGCATTTATACTGTGTTTTATCCTTCTGGCGTTGACTTCTAAGTCCCTAGCTATACGATCTGGTGGAGCAACGCCCTAGAGTGAAGCCTAGGTAGCTCGCATCGTAGAAAGGACCATTACTTTGACACTGTTTGCAATTATTCACATTATACGATGGCAAAGCTGTTGCATTTATATTGTATTTCATGTTTCTGGCGTTGACTTCTAAGTCCCTAGCTATACGATCTGGTGGAGCAACGCCCTAGAGAGAAGCCTAGGTTGCCCGGAACGTAGAAGTGACCATTACTTTCACACTGTTTGCAATAATTCATTTTATACGATAGAAAAACTGTTGTACTTATATTGCATTTTATTCTTCTGGCGTTGAGTTCTAAATCCCTAGCTATTCGATCCGGTGGAGCAACAACCTAGAGTGAAGCCTAGATTGCCCGGAACGTAGAAATGACTATTACCTACACAATGGTTGCAATTATTCCTGTTATAGGATGGAAGGACTGTTGTATTTATATTGTATTTTATGCTTCTGGCGTTGACTTCTTAGGCCCTAACTATTCGATCTGGTGAAGGAACGCCATAGATTGAAACCTAGCATGCTCGGAATGTAGAAATGTCCATAACTTTCACACTGGTTGCAATTATTCGTTTTAGACGATGGAAAAACTGTTGTATATTTATTGTATTTTATGCTCCTGGCGTTGAGTTCTAAGGCCCTAACTATTCGACCTGGTGGAGCAACGCCCTAGAGTGAAGCCTAGGTTGCCCTGAAAGTAGAAATGACGATAGCTTTCATACTGGTTGCAATTATTCGTCTTACACGATGGAAAAACTGTTGTATTTATATTGTATTTTATCTTTCTGGCGTTGAATTCTAAGTCCCTAGCCATTGGATCTGTTGGAGCAGCGCCCTAGAGTGATGCCTAGGTTGCCCGGAACGTAGAAATGACCATTACTTTCACACTGTTTGCAAATATACATTATTTGCGATGGCAAAACTGTTGTATTTATATTGTATTTTATGCTTCTGGCGTTGACATCTTAGGCCCTAACTATTTGATCTGGTGGAGCACCGCCCTAGAGTGAAGCCTAGGTTGCCCGGAACGTAGAAATGACCATCACCTTCACGCTTGTTGCAATTATTCCTGATATGTGATGAAACAACTGTTGTATTCTTATTGTATTTTATGCTTCTGGCGTTGAATTCTAAGTCCCTAGCTATTGGATCTGGTGGAGCAACGCCCTAGAGTGAAGCCTAGGTTGCCCGGAACGTAGAAATTACCATTACTTTCTCACTGTTTGCAAATATACATTATATACGATGGAATAGCTGTTGTATTTATATTGTATTTTATGCTTCTGGCGTTTACTTCTTAGGCCCTAACTATTTGATCTGGAGGAGCACCGCCCTAGAGTGGAGACTAGGTTGCCCGGAACGTCGAACATACCATTACCTTCACACTGGCTGCAATTATTCCTGTTATACGATGTAAAAACTGTTGCATCTTTATTGTATTTTATGCTCCTGGCGTTGAGTTCTAAGGCCCTAACTATTCGATCTGGTGGAGCAACGCCCTGGAGTGAAGCCTAGGTTGCTCGGAATGTAGAAATGACCATAACCTTCACACTGGTTGCAGTTATTCCTGTTATACGATGGAAAAACTGATGCATCCTTATTGCATTTAATGCTTCGGTCCTTGACGTCTAAGGCCCTAACTATTCAATCTGTTGGAGCAACGCCCTAGGGTGAAGTCTAGGTTGCCCTGAAAGTAGAAATGACGACAGCTTTCATACTGGTTGCAATTATTCGTCTTACACGATGGAAAATATGTTGTATTTATATTGTATTTTATCTTTCTGGCGTTGAATTCTAAGTCCCTAGCCATTGGATCTGTTGGAGCAGCGCCCTAGAGTGAAGCCTAGGTTGCCCGGAACGTAGAAATGACCATTACTTTCACACTGTTTGCAAATATACATTATATACGATGGAAAAGCTTTTGTATTTATATTGTATTTTATCTTTCTGGCGTTGAATACTAAGTCCCTAGCTATTAGACCTGGTGGAGCAACGCCCTAGAGTGAAACCTAGGTTACCGGGAACGTAGAAATGACCAGTACTTTCACATTGGTTGCTGATATTCCTGCTATACGATGGAGAAACTGTTGCATCTTTATCGTATTTTATGCTTCTGGCGTTGACTTCTAAGGCTCTAACTATACGATCTCGTGGAGCAACGTCCTAGAGTGAAGCCTAGGTTGCTCGGAACGTAGAAATGACCATTAATGTCACACTGTTTGCAATTATTCATTTTATACCATGGAAAAACTGTTGTACTTATATTGTATTTATTTCTTCTGGCTTTGGCTTCTTAGGCCCTAACCATTCGATCTGATGGAACAACGCCCTAGAGTGAAGCCAAGGTTGCCCGGAACGTAGAAATGACCATTACTTTCACACTGTTTGCAAATATACATTATATACGATGGAAAAGCTGTTGCATTTA
The DNA here is from genome assembly GCF_051401765.1 of Calliopsis andreniformis. Taxonomy (NCBI): domain Eukaryota; kingdom Metazoa; phylum Arthropoda; class Insecta; order Hymenoptera; family Andrenidae; genus Calliopsis; species Calliopsis andreniformis. The sequence continues at coordinate 2,764,025 of NW_027480429.1, forward strand.
TATTGTATTTTATGCTTCTGGCGTTTACTTCTTAGGCCCTAACTATTTGATCTGGTGGAGCACCGCCCTAGAGTGGAGACTAGGTTGCCCGGAACGTCGAACATACCATTACCTTCACACTGGCTGCAATTATTCCTGTTATAGGATGTAAAAACTGTTGCATCTTTATTGTATTTTATGCTCCTGGCGTTGAGTTCTAAGGCCCTAAGTGAAGTGGAGTGAAGCCTAGGTTGCTCGGAATGTAGAAATGACCATAACCTTCACACTGGTTGCATTTATTCGTTCTTTACGATCAAAAACTGTTGCATCGTTATCGTATTTTATGCTTCTGGCGTTGACTTCTAAGGCTCTAACTATACGATCTCGTGGAGCAACGCCCTAGAGTGAAGCCTAGGTTGCTCGGAACGTAGAAATGACCATTACTGTCACACTGTTTGCAATTATTCATTTTATACCATGGAAAAACTGTTGTACTTATATTGTATTTATTTCTTCTGGCTTTGACTTCTTAGGCCCTAACCATTCGATCTGATGGAACAACGTCCTAGAGTGAAGCCAAGGTTGCCCGGAACGTAGAAATGACCATTACTTTCACACTGTTTGCAAATATACATTATATACGATGGAAAAGCTGTTGCATTTATATTGTATTTTATGCTTCTGGCGTTGACTTCTAAGTCCCTAGCTATTCGGTCTGGTGGAGCAACGCCCTTGAGTGAAACCTAGGTTACCCGGAACGTAGAAATGACCAGTACTTTCACCCTGGTTGCAGTTATTCCTGTTATACGATGGAAAAACTGATGCATCCTTATTGCATTTAATGCTTCGGTCGTTGACTTCTAAGGCCCTAACTATTCAATCTGTTGGAGCAACGCCCTAGCGTGAAGTCTAGGTTGCCCTGAAAGTAGAAATGACGATAGCTTTCATACTGGTTGCAATTATTCGTCTTACACGATGGAAAAACTGTTGTATTTATATTGTATTTTATCTTTCTGGCGTTGACATCTTAGGCCCTAACTATTTGATCTGGTGGAGCACCGCCCTAGAGTGAAGCCTAGGTTGCCCGGAACGTAGGAATTACCATAACTTTCACACTGGTTGCAATTATTCGTTTTATACGATGGAAAATCTGTTGCACTTATATCGTATTTTATGCTTCTCGTGTTGACTTCTTAGGCCCTAACTATTCGGTCTGGTGGAGCAACGCCCTAGAGTGAAACCTAGGTTGCTCGGATCGTAGAAAGGACCATTACTTTGACACTGTTTGCAATTATTCACATTATACGATGGCAAAGCTGTTGCATTTATATTGTATTTCATGTTTCTGGCGTTGACTTCTAAGTCCCTAGCTATACGATCTGGTGGAGCAACGCCCTAGAGAGAAGCCTAGGTTGCCCGGAACGTAGAAGTGACCATTACTTTCACACTGTTTGCAATAATTCATTTTATACGATAGAAAAACTGTTGTACTTATATTGCATTTTATTCTTCTGGCGTTGAATTCTAAATCCCTAGCTATTCGATCCGGTGGAGCAGCACCCTAGAGTGAAGCCTAGATTGCCCGGAACGTAGAAATGACTATTACCTACACAATGGTTGCAATTATTCCTGTTATAGGATGGAAGAACTGTTGTATTTATATTGTATTTTATGCTTCTGGCGTTGACTTCTTAGGCCCTAACTATTCGATCTGGTGGAGCAACGACATAGAGTGAAACCTAGGTTGCCCGGAACGTAGAAATGACCGTTACTTTCTCACTGTTTGCAAATATACATTATATACGATGGAATAGCTGTTGTATTTATATTGTATTTTATGCTTCTGGCGTTTACTTCTTAGGCCCTAACTATTTGATCTGGTGGAGCACCGCCCTAGAGTGGAGACTAGGTTGCCCGGAACGTAGAACATACCATTACCTTCACACTGGTTGCAATTATTCCTGTTATACTATGTAAAAACTGTTGCATCTTTATTGTATTTTATGCTCCTGGCGTTGAGTTCTAAGGCCCTAACTATTCGACCTGGTGGAGCAACGCCCTGGAGTGAAGCCTAGGTTGCTCGGAATGTAGAAATGACCATAACCTTCACACTGGTTGCATTTATTCGTTTTTTACGATGAAAAACTGTTGCATCTTTATCGTATTTTATGCTTCTGGCGTTGACTTCTAAGGCTCTAACTATACGATCTCGTGGAGCAAGGCCCTAGAGTGAAGCCTAGGTTGCCCGGAACGTAGAAATGTCCATACCTTTCACACTGGTTGCAATTATTCGTTCTATACGATGGAAAAGCTGTTGTATTTATATTGTATTTTATCTTTCTGGCGTTGAATTCTAAGTCCCTAGCTATTCGATCTTGCGGAGGAACGCCCTAGAGTGAAGCCTAGATTGCCCGGAACGTAGAAATAACCATTACCTTCACGCTTGTTGCAATTATTCCTGTTATACGATGAAAAAACTGTTGTATTCTTATTGTATTTTATGCTTCAGGCGTTGATTTCTAACGCCGGAGCTATTCGATGTGGCGGAGCTACGCCCTAGACTGAAGCCTAGGCCGCCCGGAACGTAGAAATGTCCATAACTTTCATACTGGTTGCAATTACTTGTTTTATACGATGGAAAATCTGTTGTATTTGTATCGTATTTTATGCTTCTGGGGTTGACTTCTTAGGCCCTAACTATTCGTTCTGGTGGACGAACGCTATAGAGTGAGACCAAGGATGCCCGGAACGTAGGCATGACCATTACTTTCACACTGGTTGCAATTATTCCTTTTATACGTTGGAAACACTATTGTATTTTTATTGTATTTTATGCTTCTGGCGTTGAATTCTAAGTCCCTAGCTATTGGATGTGGCGGAGCAACGCCCTAGAGTGAAGCCTAGGTTGCCCGGAACGTAGAAAAGACCATTACTGTCACACTGTTTGCAATTATTCATTTTATACCATGGAAAAACTGTTCTACTTATATTGTATTTATTTCTTCTGGCTTTGACTTCTTAGGCCCTAACCATTCGATCTGATGGAACAACGCCCTAGAGTGAAGCCAAGGTTGCCCGGAACGTAGAAATGACCATTACTTTCACACTGTTTGCATATATACATTATATACGATGGAAAAGCTGTTGCATTTATATTGTATTTTATGCTTCTGGCGTTGACTTCTAAGTCCCTAGCTATTCGGTCTGGTGGAGCAACGCCCTAGAGTGAAACCTAGGTTACCCGGAACGTAGAAATGACCAGTACTTTCACCCTGGTTGCAGTTATTCCTGTTATACGATGGAAAAACTGATGCATCCTTATTGCATTTAATGCTTCGGTCGTTGACTTCTAAGGCCCTAACTATTCAATCTGTTGGAGCAACGCCCTAGGGTGAAGTCTAGGTTGCCCTGAAAGTAGAAATGACGATAGCTTTCATACTGGTTGCAATTATTCGTCTTACACGATGGAAAAACTGTTGTATTTATATTGTATTTTATCTTTCTGGCGTTGAATTCTAAGTCCCTAGCCATTGGATCTGTTGGAGCAGCGCCCTAGAGTGAAGCCTAGGAAGCCCGGAACGTTGAAATGACCATTACTTTCACACTGTTTGCAAATATACATTATATACGATGGAAAAGCTTTTGTATATATATTGTATTTTATCCTTCTGGCGTTGAATTCTAAGTCCCTAGCTATTAGACCTGGTGGAGCAACGCCCTAGAGTGAAACCTAGGTTACCGGGAACGTAGAAATGACCAGTACTTTCACATTGGTTGCTGATATTCCTGCTATACGATGGAGAATCTGTTGCATTTTAATTGTATTTTATGCTTCTGGCGTTGAATGCTAAGTCCCTAACTATTCGATCTCGTGGAGCAACGCTCTAGAGTGAAGCCTAGCTTGCCCGGAACGTAGAAATGACCATTACTTTCACACTGTTTGCAAATATACATTATTTGCGATGGCAAAGCTGTTGTATTTATATTGTATTTTATGCTTCTGGCGTTGACATCTTAGGCCCTAACTATTTGATCTGGTGGAGCACCGCCCTAGAGTGAAGCCTAGGTTGCCCGGAACGTAGGAATTACCATAACTTTCACACTGGTTGCAATTATTCGTTTTATACGATGGAAAATCTGTTGCACTTATATCGTATTTTATGCTTCTCTTGTTGACTTCTTAGGCCCTAACTATTCGGTCTGGTGGAGCAACGCCCTAGGGTGAAACCTAGGTTGCCCTGAAAGCAGAAGTGACCATAACTTTCATACTGGTTGCATTTATTCGTTTTATACGATGGAAAAGCTGTTGCATCTCTATTGTATTTTATGCTTCTGGCGTTGAATTCTTAGGCCCTTACTATTCGATCTGGTGGAGCAACGTCCTAGAGTGAAACATAAGTTACCCGGAACGTAGAAATGACCAGTACTTTCACACTGGTTGCAGTTAATCCTGTTATACGATGGAAAAGCTGTTGCATTTTAGTTGTATTTTATGCTTCTGGCGTTGAATTCTAAGTCCCTAACTATTCGATCACGTGGAGCAACGCTCTAGTGTGAATCCTAGCTTGCCCGAAACGTAGAAATGACCATTAGTTTCACACTGTTTGCAAATATACATTATTTACTATTGAAAAGCTGTTGTATTTATACTGTATTTTATGCTTCTGGCGCTGACTTCTGAGGCCCTAACTATTCGATCTGGTGGAGCAACGCCCTAGGTTGAAGACTAGGTTGCTCGGAATGTAGAAATGACCGTAACTATCACACTGGTCGCAATTATTCGTTTCATACGATGGAAAAACTGTTGCATCTTTATCGTATTTTATGCTTCTGGCGTGACTTCTAAGTCCCTAGCTATTCGATCTGGTGGATCAACGACCTAGAGTGAAGCCTATGTTGCTCGGAATGTAGAAATGTCCATAACTTTCACACTGGTTGCAATTATTCGTTCTATACGATGGAAAAGCTGTTGTATTTATATTGTATTTTATCTTTCTGGCGTTGAATTCTAAGTCCCTAGCTATTCGATCTTGCGGAGGAACGCCCTAGAGTGAAGCCTAGATTGCCCGGAACGTAGAAATAACCATTACCTTCACGCTTGTTGCGATTATTCCTGTTATATGATGAAAAAACTGTTGTATTCTTATTGTATTTTATGCTTCAGGCGTTGATTTCTAACGCCGGAGCTATTCGATGTGGCGGAGCTACGCCCTAGACTGAAGCCTAGGCCGCCCGGAACGTAGAAATGTCCATAACTTTCATACTGGTTGCAATTACTCGTTTTATACGATGGAAAATCTGTTGTATTTGTATCGTATTTTATGCTTCTGGGGTTGACTTCTTAGGCCCTAACTATTCGATCTGGTGGACGAACGCTATAGAGTGAGACCAAGGATGCCCGGAACGTAGACATGACCATTACTTTCACACTGGTTGCAATTATTCCTTTTATACGTTGGAAACACTATTGTATTTTTATTGTATTTTATGCTTCTGGCGTTGAATTCTAAGTCCCTAGCTATTGGATGTGGTGGAGCAACGCCCTAGAGTGAAGCCTAGGTTGCCCGGAACGTAGAAATGACCATTACTTTCACACTGTTTGCAAATATACATTATATACGATGGAAAAGCTTTTGTATTTATATTGTATTTTATCTTTCTGGCGTTGAATTCTAAGTCCCTAGCTATTAGACCTGGTGGAGCAACGCCCTAGAGTGAAACCTAGGTTACCGGGAACGTAGAAATGACCAGTACTTTCACATTGGTTGCTGATATTCCTGCTATACGTTGGAGAAACTGTTGCATTTTAATTGTATTTTATGCTTCTGGCGTTGAATGTTAAGTCCCTAACTATTCGATCTCGTGGAGCAACGGTCTAGAGTGAAGCCTAGCTTGCCCGGAACGTAGAAATGACCATTACTTTCACACTGTTTGCAAATATACATTATTTGCGATGGCAAAGCTGTTGTATTTGTATTGTATTTTATGCTTCTGGCGTTGACATCTTAGGCCCTAACTATTTGATCTGGTGGAGCACCGCCTTGAGTGAAGCCTAGCTTGCTCGGAATGCAGAAATGTCCATAACATTCCCACTGGGTGCAATTATTCGTTTTATACGATGGAAAAGCTGTTGTATTTATATTGTATTTTATGCTTCTGCCGTTGCCTTCTTAGACCCTAACTATTCGATCTGGTGGAGCACCGCCATAGAGTGAAGCCTAGGTTGCCCGGAACGTAGAAATGACCATTACTTTCACACTGTTTGCAAATATACTTTATATACGATGGAAAAGCTGTTGTATTTATATTGTATTATATGCTCCTGGCGTTGACTTCTAAGGCCCGAACTATTCGATCTCGTGGAGCAACGCCCTAGAGTGAAGCCTAGGTTGCTCGGAATGTAGAAATGTCCATATCTTTCACACTGGTTTCAATTATTCGTTTTATACGATGGAAAAGCTGTTGTATTTATATTGTATTTCATGCTTCTGGCGTTGACTTCTAAGGCCCTAACTATTCGATCTGGTGGAGCAACGCTCTAGAGTGAAGCCTAGGTTGCTCGGAATGTAGAAATGTGCATAACTTTCACACTGTTTGCAATTATTGATTTTACACAATGGAAAAAGAGTTGCATTTGTATTGTACTTTCTGCTTCTGGCGTTGATTTCTTGGGCCGTACCTATTCGACCTGGTGGAACAACGCCCTAGAGTGAAACCTAGGTTAACCGGAAGGTAGAAATGACCAGTACTTTCACACTGTTTGCAGTTCTTCCTGTTATACGATGGAAATACTGTTGCATCTTTATTGTATTTTACGCTTCTGGCGTTGACTTCTAAGGCCCAAACTATTGGAGCTGGTGGAGCAACGCCCTAGAGTGAATCCCAGGTTCCTCGGAATGTAGAAATGTCCATATCTTTCACACTGGTTTCAATTATTCGTTTTATACTATGGAAAAGCTGTTGTATTTATATTGTATTTTATGCTTCTGGCGTTTACTTCCTAGGCCCGAACTATTTGATCTGGTTGAGCACCGCCCTAGAGTGAAACCTAGGTTGCTCGGATCGTAGAAAGGACCATTACTTTGACACTGTTTGCAATAATTCATTTTATACGATAGAAAAACTGTTGTACTTATATTGCATTTTATTCTTCTGGCGATGAATTCTAAATCCCTAGCTATTCGATCTGGTGGAGCAACACCCTAGAGTGAAGCCTAGATTGCCCGGAACGTAGAAGTGACCATTACTTTCACACTGTTTGCAATAATTCATTTTATACGATAGAAAAACTGTTGTACTTATATTGGATTTTATTCTTCTGGCGATGAATTCTAAATCCCTAGCTATTCGATCTGGTGGAGCAACACCCTAGAGTGAAGCCTAGATTGCCCGGAACGTAGAAATGACTATTACCTACACAATGGTTGCAATTATTCCTGTTATAGGATGGAAGAACTGTTGTATTTATATTGTATTTTATGCTTCTGGCGTTGACTTCTTAGGCCCTAACTATTCGATCTGGTGGAGCAACGACATAGAGTGAAACCTAGGTTGCCCGGAACGTAGAAATGACCGTTACTTTCTCACTGTTTGCAAATATACATTATATACGATGGAATAGCTGTTGTATTTATAATGTATTTTATGCTTCTGGCGTTTACTTCTTAGGCCCTAACTATTTGATCTGGTGGAGCACCGCCCTAGAGTGGAGACTAGGTTGCCCGGAACGTAGAACATACCATTACCTTCACACTGGTTGCAATTATTCCTGTTATACTATGTAAAAACTGTTGCATCTTTATTGTATTTTATGCTCCTGTCGTTGAGTTCTAAGGCCCTAACTATTCGACCTGGTGGAGCAATGCCCTGGAGTGAAGCCTAGGTTGCTCGGAATGTAGAAATGACCATAACCTTCACACTGGTTGCATTTGTTCGTTTTTTACGATGAAAAACTGTTGCATCTTTATCGTATTTTATGCTTCTGGCGTTGACTTCTAAGGCTCTAACTATACGATCTCGTGGAGCAAGGCCCTAGAGTGAAGCCTAGGTTGCCCGGAACGTAGAAATGACCATAACTTTCACACTGGTTGCAATTATTCGTTTTATACGATGGAAAATCTGTTGTATTTATATCGTATTTTATGCTTCTGGCGCTGACTTCTTAGGCCCTAACTATTCGATCCGGTGAAGGAACGCCATAGAGTGAAACCTAGCATGCTCGGAATGTAGAAATGTCCATAACTTTCACACTGGTTGCAATTATTCGTTTTAGACGATGGAAAAACTGTTGTATTTTTATTGTATTTTATGCTCCTGGCGTTGAATTCTAAGGCCCTAACTATTCGGTCCGGTGGAGCAACGCCCTAGAGTGAAGCCTAGGTTGCTCGGATCGTAGAAAGGACCATTACTTCCACACTGTTTGCAATAATTCATTTTATACGATTGAAAAACTGTTGTACTTATATTGCATTTTATTCTTCCAGCGTTGAATTCTAAATCCCTAGCTATTCGATCTGGTGGAGCAACGCCCTAGAGTGAAGCCTAGATTGCCCGGAACGTAGAAATGACCATTACCTTCACGCTTGTTGCAATTATTCGTTTTATACGATGGAAAATCTGTTGCACTTATATCGTATTTTATGCTTCTGGTGTTGACTTCTTAGGCCCTAACTATTCGGTCTGGTGGAGCAACGCCCTAGAGTGAAACCTAGGTTGCTCGGATCGTAGAAAGGACCATTACTTTGACACTGTTTGCAATAATTCATTTTATACGATAGAAAAACTGTTGTACTTATATTGCATTTTATTCTTCTGGCGATGAATTCTAAATCCCTAGCTATTCGATCTGGTGGAGCAACACCCTAGAGTGAAGCCTAGATTGCCCGGAACGTAGAAGTGACCATTACTTTCACACTGTTTGCAATAATTCATTTTATACGATAGAAAAACTGTTGTACTTATATTGGATTTTATTCTTCTGGCGATGAATTCTAAATCCCTAGCTATTCGATCTGGTGGAGCAACACCCTAGAGTGAAGCCTAGATTGCCCGGAACGTAGAAATGACTATTACCTACACAATGGTTGCAATTATTCCTGTTATAGGATGGAAGAACTGTTGTATTTATATTGTATTTTATGCTTCTGGCGTTGACTTCTTAGGCCCTAACTATTCGATCTGGTGGAGCAACGACATAGAGTGAAACCTAGGTTGCCCGGAACGTAGAAATGACCGTTACTTTCTCACTGTTTGCAAATATACATTATATACGATGGAATAGCTGTTGTATTTATATTGTATTTTATGCTTCTGGCGTTTACTTCTTAGGCCCTAACTATTTGATCTGGTGGAGCGCCGCCCTAGAGTGGAGACTAGGTTGCCCGGAACGTAGAACATACCATTACCTTCACACTGGTTGCAATTATTCCTGTTATACTATGTAAAAACTGTTGCATCTTTATTGTATTTTATGCTCCTGTCGTTGAGTTCTAAGGCCCTAACTATTCGACCTGGTGGAGCAATGCCCTGGAGTGAAGCCTAGGTTGCTCGGAATGTAGAAATGACCATAACCTTCACACTGGTTGCATTTGTTCGTTTTTTACGATGAAAAACTGTTGCATCTTTATCGTATTTTATGCTTCTGGCGTTGACTTCTAAGGCTCTAACTATACGATCTCGTGGAGCAAGGCCCTAGAGTGAAGCCTAGGTTGCCCGGAACGTAGAAATGACCATAACTTTCACACTGGTTGCAATTATTCGTTTTATACGATGGAAAATCTGTTGTATTTATATCGTATTTTATGCTTCTGGCGCTGACTTCTTAGGCCCTAACTATTCGATCCGGTGAAGGAACGCCATAGAGTGAAACCTAGCATGCTCGGAATGTAGAAATGTCCATAACTTTCACACTGGTTGCAATTATTCGTTTTAGACGATGGAAAAACTGTTGTATTTTTATTGTATTTTATGCTCCTGGCGTTGAATTCTAAGGCCCTAACTATTCGGTCCGGTGGAGCAACGCCCTAGAGTGAAGCCTAGGTTGCTCGGATCGTAGAAAGGACCATTACTTCCACACTGTTTGCAATAATTCATTTTATACGATTGAAAAACTGTTGTACTTATATTGCATTTTATTCTTCCAGCGTTGAATTCTAAATCCCTAGCTATTCGATCTGGTGGAGCAACGCCCTAGAGTGAAGCCTAGATTGCCCGGAACGTAGAAATGACCATTACCTTCACGCTTGTTGCAATTATTCGTTTTATACGATGGAAAATCTGTTGCACTTATATCGTATTTTATGCTTCTGGTGTTGACTTCTTAGGCCCTAACTATTCGGTCTGGTGGAGCAACGCCCTAGAGTGAAACCTAGGTTACCCGGAATGTAGGAATGACCAGTACTTTCACACTGGTTGCAATTATTCCTGTTATACGCTGGAAAAACTGTTGCATCCTTATTGTATTTTATGCTTCCTGCGTTGACTTCTAAGGCCCTAACTATTCGATCTGGTGGAGCAACGCCCTAGAGTAAAGCCTAGGTTGCTCGGAATGTAGAAATGTCCATAGCTTTCAAACTGGTTGTAATTATTCTATTTATACGATGGAAAATCTGTTGTATTTTTATTGCATTTTATGCTTCGGGCGTTGACTTCTAAGACCCTAACTATTCAATCTGTTGGAGCAACGACCTAGGGTGAAACCTAGGTTGCCCTGAAAGCAGAAGTGACCATAACTTTCATACTGGTTGCAATTATTCGTTTTATACGATGGAAAAGCTGTTGTATTTATATTGTATTTTATCCTTCTGGCGTTGATTTCTAAGTCCCTAGCTATTCGATCTGGTGGAGCAACGCCCTAGAGTGAAACCTAGGTTACCCGGAACGTAGAAATGACCAGTACTTTCACACTGGTTGCAGTTATTCCTGTTATACGATGGAAAAACTGTTGCATCCTTATTGTATTTTATGCTTCTGGCGTTGACTTCTAAGGCCCTAGCTATTCGATCTGGAGTAGCAACGCCCTCGAGTGAAGCCTAGGTTGCTCGGAATGTAGAAATGTCCTTATCTTTCACACTGGTTGCAATTATTCGTTTTATACGATGGAAAAGCTGTTGTATTTATATTGTACTTCATGCTTCTGGCGTTGACTTCTAAGGCCCTAACTATTCGATCTGGTGGAGCAACGCCCTAGAGTGAAACCTATGTGGCTCGGAATGTAGAAATGTCCATAGCTTTCACACTGGTTTCAATTATTCGTTTTATACGATGGAAAAGCTGTTGTATTTATATTGTATTTTATCTTTCTGGCGTTGAATTCTAAGTCCCTAGCTACTGGATCTGTTGGAGCATCGCCCTAGGGTGAAGTCTAGGTTGCCCTGAAAGTAGAAATGACCATAACCTTCATACTGGTTGCAATTATTCGTTTTACACGATGGAAAAACTGTTGCACCTTTATTGTATTTTATGCTTCTGGCGTTGACATCTAAGGCCCTAACTACTCGATCTGGTGAAGTAACGTCCTAGAGTGAAACCTGGGTTGCCCAGAACGTAGAAATGACCATTACTTTCTCACTGGTTGCAATTATTCCTGTTTTACGATGGAAGAACTGTTGTATTTATATTGTATTTTATGCATCTTGCGTTGACTTCTTAGGCCCTAACTATACGATCTGGCGGAGCAGCGACCTAGAGTGAAACCTAGTTTGCCCGGAACGTAGAAATGACCATTACTAACACAATGGTTGCAATTATTCCTTTTATACGATGGAAAAGATGTTGTATTTATATTGTATTTTATGCTTCTGGCTTTGACTTCTAAGGCCGTAGCTATTAGATCTGGTGGTGCAACGCCCTGGAGTGACGCCTAGGTTTCCCAGAATGTAGAAATGACCATTAAATTCACACTGTTTACAATTATTCGTTTTATACGATGGAAAAACTGTTGTACTTATATTGTATTTTATTCTTCTGGCGCTGAATTCTAAGTCCCTAGCTATTCGACGTGGTGGAGCAACGCCCTAGAGTGAAACATAGGTTACCCGGAACGTTGAAATGACCAGTACTTTCACATTGGTTGCAGATATTCCTCTTATACGATGGAAAAACTGTTGCACCTTTATTGTATTTTATGCTTCTGGCGCTGACTGCTAAGGCCCTAACTATTCGATCTGGTGGTGCAACGCCCTAGGTTGAAGACTAGGTTGCCCGGAATGTAGAAATGACCATAACTGTCACACTGGCCGCAATTATTTGTTTTATACGATGGAAAAACTGTTGCATCTTTATCGCATTTTATGCTTCTGGCGTTGACTTCTAAGTCCCCAGCTGTACGATCTGGTGGAGCAGCGCCCTAGAGAGAAGCCTCGGCTGCCCGGGACGTAGAAATGACCATTACATTCACACTTTTTGCAATTATTCATTTTATACGATTGAAAAACTGTTGTACTTGTAATGCATTTTATTCTTCTGGCGCTGAATTCTAAGTCCCTAGCTGTTAGATCTGGTGGAGCAACGCCCTAGAGTGAAGCCTAGATTGCCCGGAACGTAGAATTCACCATTACCTTCACGCTTGTTGCAATTATTCCTGTTGTATGATGAAAGAACTGTTGTATTCTTATTGTATTTTATGTTTCAGGCGTTGATTTCTAATGCCCTAACTATTCGATCTGGTGGAGCAACGCCCTAGAGTGGAACCTAGGTTGCCCGGAACGCAGAAATGTCCATAACTTTCACACTGGTTGCAATTATTCGTTTTATACGATGGAAAAGCTGTTGTATTTATATTGTATTTTATCCTTCTGGCGTTGATTTCTAAGTCCCTAGCTATGCGATCTGGTGGAGCAACGCCCTAGAGTGAAACCTAGGTTACCCGGGACGTAGAAATGTACAGTACTTTCACACTGGTTGCAGTTATTCCTGTTATACGGTGGAAAAACTGTTGCATCCTTATTGTATTTTATGCTTCTGGCGTTGACTTCTAAGGCCCTAGCTATTCGATCTGGTGGAGCAACGCCCTCGAGTGAAGCCTAGGTTGCTGGGAATGTAGTAATGTCCTTATCTTTCAGACTGGTTGCAATTATTCCTGTTATACGATGTAAAAACTGTTGCATCTTTATTGTATTCTATGCTCCTGGTGTTGAGTTCTAAGGCCCTAACTATTCGACCTGGTGGAGCAACGCCCTGGAGTGAAGCCTAGGTTGCTCGGAATGTAGAAATGACCATAACCTTCACACTGGTTGCATTTATTCGTTTTTTACGATGAAAAACTGTTGCATCTTTATCGTATTTTATGCTTCTGGCGTTGACTTCTAAGGCTCTAACTATACGATCTCGTGGAGCAAGGCCCTAGAGTGAAGCCTAGGTTGCCCGGACCGTAGAAATGACCATAACTTTCACACTGGTTGCAATTATTCGTTTTATACGATGGAAAATCTGTTGTATTTATATCGTATTTTATGCTTCTGGCGCTGACTTCTTAGGCCCTAACTATTCGATCTGGTGAAGGAACGCCATACAGTGAAACCTAGCATGCTCGGAATGTAGAAATGTCCATAACTTTCACACTGGTTGCAATTATTCGTTTTAGACGATGGAAAAACTGTTGTATTTTTATTGTATTTTATGCTCCTGGCGTTGAATTCTAAGGCCCTAACTATTCGGTCTGGTGGAGCAACGCCCTAGAGTGAAGCCTAGGTTGCTCGGATCGTAGAAAGGACCATTACTTTCACACTGTTTGCAACTATTCACTTTATACGATGGCAAAGCTGTTGCATTTATACTGTGTTTTATCCTTCTGGCGTTGACTTCTAAGTCCCTAGCTATACGATCTGGTGGAGCAACGCCCTAGAGTGAAGCCTAGGTAGCTCGCATCGTAGAAAGGACCATTACTTTGACACTGTTTGCAATTATTCACATTATACGATGGCAAAGCTGTTGCATTTATATTGTATTTCATGTTTCTGGCGTTGACTTCTAAGTCCCTAGCTATACGATCTGGTGGAGCAACGCCCTAGAGAGAAGCCTAGGTTGCCCGGAACGTAGAAGTGACCATTACTTTCACACTGTTTGCAATAATTCATTTTATACGATAGAAAAACTGTTGTACTTATATTGCATTTTATTCTTCTGGCGTTGAGTTCTAAATCCCTAGCTATTCGATCCGGTGGAGCAACAACCTAGAGTGAAGCCTAGATTGCCCGGAACGTAGAAATGACTATTACCTACACAATGGTTGCAATTATTCCTGTTATAGGATGGAAGGACTGTTGTATTTATATTGTATTTTATGCTTCTGGCGTTGACTTCTTAGGCCCTAACTATTCGATCTGGTGAAGGAACGCCATAGATTGAAACCTAGCATGCTCGGAATGTAGAAATGTCCATAACTTTCACACTGGTTGCAATTATTCGTTTTAGACGATGGAAAAACTGTTGTATATTTATTGTATTTTATGCTCCTGGCGTTGAGTTCTAAGGCCCTAACTATTCGACCTGGTGGAGCAACGCCCTAGAGTGAAGCCTAGGTTGCCCTGAAAGTAGAAATGACGATAGCTTTCATACTGGTTGCAATTATTCGTCTTACACGATGGAAAAACTGTTGTATTTATATTGTATTTTATCTTTCTGGCGTTGAATTCTAAGTCCCTAGCCATTGGATCTGTTGGAGCAGCGCCCTAGAGTGATGCCTAGGTTGCCCGGAACGTAGAAATGACCATTACTTTCACACTGTTTGCAAATATACATTATTTGCGATGGCAAAACTGTTGTATTTATATTGTATTTTATGCTTCTGGCGTTGACATCTTAGGCCCTAACTATTTGATCTGGTGGAGCACCGCCCTAGAGTGAAGCCTAGGTTGCCCGGAACGTAGAAATGACCATCACCTTCACGCTTGTTGCAATTATTCCTGATATGTGATGAAACAACTGTTGTATTCTTATTGTATTTTATGCTTCTGGCGTTGAATTCTAAGTCCCTAGCTATTGGATCTGGTGGAGCAACGCCCTAGAGTGAAGCCTAGGTTGCCCGGAACGTAGAAATTACCATTACTTTCTCACTGTTTGCAAATATACATTATATACGATGGAATAGCTGTTGTATTTATATTGTATTTTATGCTTCTGGCGTTTACTTCTTAGGCCCTAACTATTTGATCTGGAGGAGCACCGCCCTAGAGTGGAGACTAGGTTGCCCGGAACGTCGAACATACCATTACCTTCACACTGGCTGCAATTATTCCTGTTATACGATGTAAAAACTGTTGCATCTTTATTGTATTTTATGCTCCTGGCGTTGAGTTCTAAGGCCCTAACTATTCGATCTGGTGGAGCAACGCCCTGGAGTGAAGCCTAGGTTGCTCGGAATGTAGAAATGACCATAACCTTCACACTGGTTGCAGTTATTCCTGTTATACGATGGAAAAACTGATGCATCCTTATTGCATTTAATGCTTCGGTCCTTGACGTCTAAGGCCCTAACTATTCAATCTGTTGGAGCAACGCCCTAGGGTGAAGTCTAGGTTGCCCTGAAAGTAGAAATGACGATAGCTTTCATACTGGTTGCAATTATTCGTCTTACACGATGGAAAATATGTTGTATTTATATTGTATTTTATCTTTCTGGCGTTGAATTCTAAGTCCCTAGCCATTGGATCTGTTGGAGCAGCGCCCTAGAGTGAAGCCTAGGTTGCCCGGAACGTAGAAATGACCATTACTTTCACACTGTTTGCAAATATACATTATATACGATGGAAAAGCTTTTGTATTTATATTGTATTTTATCTTTCTGGCGTTGAATACTAAGTCCCTAGCTATTAGACCTGGTGGAGCAACGCCCTAGAGTGAAACCTAGGTTACCGGGAACGTAGAAATGACCAGTACTTTCACATTGGTTGCTGATATTCCTGCTATACGATGGAGAAACTGTTGCATCTTTATCGTATTTTATGCTTCTGGCGTTGACTTCTAAGGCTCTAACTATACGATCTCGTGGAGCAACGTCCTAGAGTGAAGCCTAGGTTGCTCGGAACGTAGAAATGACCATTAATGTCACACTGTTTGCAATTATTCATTTTATACCATGGAAAAACTGTTGTACTTATATTGTATTTATTTCTTCTGGCTTTGGCTTCTTAGGCCCTAACCATTCGATCTGATGGAACAACGCCCTAGAGTGAAGCCAAGGTTGCCCGGAACGTAGAAATGACCATTACTTTCACACTGTTTGCAAATATACATTATATACGATGGAAAAGCTGTTGCATTTATATTGTATTTTATGCTTCTGGCGTTTACTTCTTAGGCCCTAACTATTTGATCTGGTGGAGCACCGCCCTAGAGTGGAGACTAGGTTGCCCGGAACGTCGAACATACCATTACCTTCACACTGGCTGCAATTATTCCTGTTATAGGATGTAAAAACTGTTGCATCTTTATTGTATTTTATGCTCCTGGCGTTGAGTTCTAAGGCCCTAAGTGAAGTGGAGTGAAGCCTAGGTTGCTCGGAATGTAGAAATGACCATAACCTTCACACTGGTTGCATTTATTCGTTCTTTACGATCAAAAACTGTTGCATCGTTATCGTATTTTATGCTTCTGGCGTTGACTTCTAAGGCTCTAACTATACGATCTCGTGGAGCAACGCCCTAGAGTGAAGCCTAGGTTGCTCGGAACGTAGAAATGACCATTACTGTCACACTGTTTGCAATTATTCATTTTATACCATGGAAAAACTGTTGTACTTATATTGTATTTATTTCTTCTGGCTTTGACTTCTTAGGCCCTAACCATTCGATCTGATGGAACAACGTCCTAGAGTGAAGCCAAGGTTGCCCGGAACGTAGAAATGACCATTACTTTCACACTGTTTGCAAATATACATTATATACGATGGAAAAGCTGTTGCATTTATATTGTATTTTATGCTTCTGGCGTTGACTTCTAAGTCCCTAGCTATTCGGTCTGGTGGAGCAACGCCCTTGAGTGAAACCTAGGTTACCCGGAACGTAGAAATGACCAGTACTTTCACCCTGGTTGCAGTTATTCCTGTTATACGATGGAAAAACTGATGCATCCTTATTGCATTTAATGCTTCGGTCGTTGACTTCTAAGGCCCTAACTATTCAATCTGTTGGAGCAACGCCCTAGCGTGAAGTCTAGGTTGCCCTGAAAGTAGAAATGACGATAGCTTTCATACTGGTTGCAATTATTCGTCTTACACGATGGAAAAACTGTTGTATTTATATTGTATTTTATCTTTCTGGCGTTGACATCTTAGGCCCTAACTATTTGATCTGGTGGAGCACCGCCCTAGAGTGAAGCCTAGGTTGCCCGGAACGTAGGAATTACCATAACTTTCACACTGGTTGCAATTATTCGTTTTATACGATGGAAAATCTGTTGCACTTATATCGTATTTTATGCTTCTCGTGTTGACTTCTTAGGCCCTAACTATTCGGTCTGGTGGAGCAACGCCCTAGAGTGAAACCTAGGTTGCTCGGATCGTAGAAAGGACCATTACTTTGACACTGTTTGCAATTATTCACATTATACGATGGCAAAGCTGTTGCATTTATATTGTATTTCATGTTTCTGGCGTTGACTTCTAAGTCCCTAGCTATACGATCTGGTGGAGCAACGCCCTAGAGAGAAGCCTAGGTTGCCCGGAACGTAGAAGTGACCATTACTTTCACACTGTTTGCAATAATTCATTTTATACGATAGAAAAACTGTTGTACTTATATTGCATTTTATTCTTCTGGCGTTGAATTCTAAATCCCTAGCTATTCGATCTGGTGGAGCAGCACCCTAGAGTGAAGCCTAGATTGCCCGGAACGTAGAAATGACTATTACCTACACAATGGTTGCAATTATTCCTGTTATAGGATGGAAGAACTGTTGTATTTATATTGTATTTTATGCTTCTGGCGTTGACTTCTTAGGCCCTAACTATTCGATCTGGTGGAGCAACGACATAGAGTGAAACCTAGGTTGCCCGGAACGTAGAAATGACCGTTACTTTCTCACTGTTTGCAAATATACATTATATACGATGGAATAGCTGTTGTATTTATATTGTATTTTATGCTTCTGGCGTTTACTTCTTAGGCCCTAACTATTTGATCTGGTGGAGCACCGCCCTAGAGTGGAGACTAGGTTGCCCGGAACGTAGAACATACCATTACCTTCACACTGGTTGCAATTATTCCTGTTATACTATGTAAAAACTGTTGCATCTTTATTGTATTTTATGCTCCTGGCGTTGAGTTCTAAGGCCCTAACTATTCGACCTGGTGGAGCAACGCCCTGGAGTGAAGCCTAGGTTGCTCGGAATGTAGAAATGACCATAACCTTCACACTGGTTGCATTTATTCGTTTTTTACGATGAAAAACTGTTGCATCTTTATCGTATTTTATGCTTCTGGCGTTGACTTCTAAGGCTCTAACTATACGATCTCGTGGAGCAAGGCCCTAGAGTGAAGCCTAGGTTGCCCGGAACGTAGAAATGTCCATACCTTTCACACTGGTTGCAATTATTCGTTCTATACGATGGAAAAGCTGTTGTATTTATATTGTATTTTATCTTTCTGGCGTTGAATTCTAAGTCCCTAGCTATTCGATCTTGCGGAGGAACGCCCTAGAGTGAAGCCTAGATTGCCCGGAACGTAGAAATAACCATTACCTTCACGCTTGTTGCAATTATTCCTGTTATACGATGAAAAAACTGTTGTATTCTTATTGTATTTTATGCTTCAGGCGTTGATTTCTAACGCCGGAGCTATTCGATGTGGCGGAGCTACGCCCTAGACTGAAGCCTAGGCCGCCCGGAACGTAGAAATGTCCATAACTTTCATACTGGTTGCAATTACTCGTTTTATACGATGGAAAATCTGTTGTATTTGTATCGTATTTTATGCTTCTGGGGTTGACTTCTTAGGCCCTAACTATTCGTTCTGGTGGACGAACGCTATAGAGTGAGACCAAGGATGCCCGGAACGTAGGCATGACCATTACTTTCACACTGGTTGCAATTATTCCTTTTATACGTTGGAAACACTATTGTATTTTTATTGTATTTTATGCTTCTGGCGTTGAATTCTAAGTCCCTAGCTATTGGATGTGGCGGAGCAACGCCCTAGAGTGAAGCCTAGGTTGCCCGGAACGTAGAAAAGACCATTACTGTCACACTGTTTGCAATTATTCATTTTATACCATGGAAAAACTGTTCTACTTATATTGTATTTATTTCTTCTGGCTTTGACTTCTTAGGCCCTAACCATTCGATCTGATGGAACAACGCCCTAGAGTGAAGCCAAGGTTGCCCGGAACGTAGAAATGACCATTACTTTCACACTGTTTGCATATATACATTATATACGATGGAAAAGCTGTTGCATTTATATTGTATTTTATGCTTCTGGCGTTGACTTCTAAGTCCCTAGCTATTCGGTCTGGTGGAGCAACGCCCTAGAGTGAAACCTAGGTTACCCGGAACGTAGAAATGACCAGTACTTTCACCCTGGTTGCAGTTATTCCTGTTATACGATGGAAAAACTGATGCATCCTTATTGCATTTAATGCTTCGGTCGTTGACTTGTAAGGCCCTAACTATTCAATCTGTTGGAGCAACGCCCTAGGGTGAAGTCTAGGTTGCCCTGAAAGTAGAAATGACGATAGCTTTCATACTGGTTGCAATTATTCGTCTTACACGATGGAAAAACTGTTGTATTTATATTGTATTTTATCTTTCTGGCGTTGAATTCTAAGTCCCTAGCCATTGGATCTGTTGGAGCAGCGCCCTAGAGTGAAGCCTAGGAAGCCCGGAACGTTGAAATGACCATTACTTTCACACTGTTTGCAAATATACATTATATACGATGGAAAAGCTTTTGTATATATATTGTATTTTATCCTTCTGGCGTTGAATTCTAAGTCCCTAGCTATTAGACCTGGTGGAGCAACGCCCTAGAGTGAAACCTAGGTTACCGGGAACGTAGAAATGACCAGTACTTTCACATTGGTTGCTGATATTCCTGCTATACGATGGAGAATCTGTTGCATTTTAATTGTATTTTATGCTTCTGGCGTTGAATGCTAAGTCCCTAACTATTCGATCTCGTGGAGCAACGCTCTAGAGTGAAGCCTAGCTTGCCCGGAACGTAGAAATGACCATTACTTTCACACTGTTTGCAAATATACATTATTTGCGATGGCAAAGCTGTTGTATTTATATTGTATTTTATGCTTCTGGCGTTGACATCTTAGGCCCTAACTATTTGATCTGGTGGAGCACCGCCCTAGAGTGAAGCCTAGGTTGCCCGGAACGTAGGAATTACCATAACTTTCACACTGGTTGCAATTATTCGTTTTATACGATGGAAAATCTGTTGCACTTATATCGTATTTTATGCTTCTCTTGTTGACTTCTTAGGCCCTAACTATTCGGTCTGGTGGAGCAACGCCCTAGGGTGAAACCTAGGTTGCCCTGAAAGCAGAAGTGACAATAACTTTCATACTGGTTGCATTTATTCGTTTTATACGATGGAAAAGCTGTTGCATCTCTATTGTATTTTATGCTTCTGGCGTTGAATTCTTAGGCCCTTACTATTCGATCTGGTGGAGCAACGTCCTAGAGTGAAACATAAGTTACCCGGAACGTAGAAATGACCAGTACTTTCACACTGGTTGCAGTTAATCCTGTTATACGATGGAAAAGCTGTTGCATTTTAGTTGTATTTTATGCTTCTGGCGTTGAATTCTAAGTCCCTAACTATTCGATCACGTGGAGCAACGCTCTAGTGTGAATCCTAGCTTGCCCGAAACGTAGAAATGACCATTAGTTTCACACTGTTTGCAAATATACATTATTTACTATTGAAAAGCTGTTGTATTTATACTGTATTTTATGCTTCTGGCGCTGACTTCTGAGGCCCTAACTATTCGATCTGGTGGAGCAACGCCCTAGGTTGAAGACTAGGTTGCTCGGAATGTAGAAATGACCGTAACTATCACACTGGTCGCAATTATTCGTTTCATACGATGGAAAAACTGTTGCATCTTTATCGTATTTTATGCTTCTGGCGTGACTTCTAAGTCCCTAGCTATTCGATCTGGTGGATCAACGACCTAGAGTGAAGCCTATGTTGCTCGGAATGTAGAAATGTCCATAACTTTCACACTGGTTGCAATTATTCGTTCTATACGATGGAAAAGCTGTTGTATTTATATTGTATTTTATCTTTCTGGCGTTGAATTCTAAGTCCCTAGCTATTCGATCTTGCGGAGGAACGCCCTAGAGTGAAGCCTAGATTGCCCGGAACGTAGAAATAACCATTACCTTCACGCTTGTTGCGATTATTCCTGTTATATGATGAAAAAACTGTTGTATTCTTATTGTATTTTATGCTTCAGGCGTTGATTTCTAACGCCGGAGCTATTCGATGTGGCGGAGCTACGCCCTAGACTGAAGCCTAGGCCGCCCGGAACGTAGAAATGTCCATAACTTTCATACTGGTTGCAATTACTCGTTTTATACGATGGAAAATCTGTTGTATTTGTATCGTATTTTATGCTTCTGGGGTTGACTTCTTAGGCCCTAACTATTCGATCTGGTGGACGAACGCTATAGAGTGAGACCAAGGATGCCCGGAACGTAGACATGACCATTACTTTCACACTGGTTGCAATTATTCCTTTTATACGTTGGAAACACTATTGTATTTTTATTGTATTTTATGCTTCTGGCGTTGAATTCTAAGTCCCTAGCTATTGGATGTGGTGGAGCAACGCCCTAGAGTGAAGCCTAGGTTGCCCGGAACGTAGAAATGACCATTACTTTCACACTGTTTGCAAATATACATTATATACGATGGAAAAGCTTTTGTATTTATATTGTATTTTATCTTTCTGGCGTTGAATTCTAAGTCCCTAGCTATTAGACCTGGTGGAGCAACGCCCTAGAGTGAAACCTAGGTTACCGGGAACGTAGAAATGACCAGTACTTTCACATTGGTTGCTGATATTCCTGCTATACGTTGGAGAAACTGTTGCATTTTAATTGTATTTTATGCTTCTGGCGTTGAATGTTAAGTCCCTAACTATTCGATCTCGTGGAGCAACGGTCTAGAGTGAAGCCTAGCTTGCCCGGAACGTAGAAATGACCATTACTTTCACACTGTTTGCAAATATACATTATTTGCGATGGCAAAGCTGTTGTATTTGTATTGTATTTTATGCTTCTGGCGTTGACATCTTAGGCCCTAACTATTTGATCTGGTGGAGCACCGCCTTGAGTGAAGCCTAGCTTGCTCGGAATGCAGAAATGTCCATAACATTCCCACTGGGTGCAATTATTCGTTTTATACGATGGAAAAGCTGTTGTATTTATATTGTATTTTATGCTTCTGCCGTTGCCTTCTTAGACCCTAACTATTCGATCTGGTGGAGCACCGCCATAGAGTGAAGCCTAGGTTGCCCGGAACGTAGAAATGACCATTACTTTCACACTGTTTGCAAATATACTTTATATACGATGGAAAAGCTGTTGTATTTATATTGTATTATATGCTCCTGGCGTTGACTTCTAAGGCCCGAACTATTCGATCTCGTGGAGCAACGCCCTAGAGTGAAGCCTAGGTTGCTCGGAATGTAGAAATGTCCATATCTTTCACACTGGTTTCAATTATTCGTTTTATACGATGGAAAAGCTGTTGTATTTATATTGTATTTCATGCTTCTGGCGTTGACTTCTAAGGCCCTAACTATTCGATCTGGTGGAGCAACGCTCTAGAGTGAAGCCTAGGTTGCTCGGAATGTAGAAATGTGCATAACTTTCACACTGTTTGCAATTATTGATTTTACACAATGGAAAAAGAGTTGCATTTGTATTGTACTTTCTGCTTCTGGCGTTGATTTCTTGGGCCGTACCTATTCGACCTGGTGGAACAACGCCCTAGAGTGAAACGTAGGTTAACCGGAAGGTAGAAATGACCAGTACTTTCACACTGTTTGCAGTTCTTCCTGTTATACGATGGAAATACTGTTGCATCTTTATTGTATTTTACGCTTCTGGCGTTGACTTCTAAGGCCCAAACTATTGGAGCTGGTGGAGCAACGCCCTAGAGTGAATCCCAGGTTCCTCGGAATGTAGAAATGTCCATATCTTTCACACTGGTTTCAATTATTCGTTTTATACTATGGAAAAGCTGTTGTATTTATATTGTATTTTATGCTTCTGGCGTTTACTTCCTAGGCCCGAACTATTTGATCTGGTTGAGCACCGCCCTAGAGTGAAACCTAGGTTGCTCGGATCGTAGAAAGGACCATTACTTTGACACTGTTTGCAATAATTCATTTTATACGATAGAAAAACTGTTGTACTTATATTGCATTTTATTCTTCTGGCGATGAATTCTAAATCCCTAGCTATTCGATCTGGTGGAGCAACACCCTAGAGTGAAGCCTAGATTGCCCGGAACGTAGAAGTGACCATTACTTTCACACTGTTTGCAATAATTCATTTTATACGATAGAAAAACTGTTGTACTTATATTGGATTTTATTCTTCTGGCGATGAATTCTAAATCCCTAGCTATTCGATCTGGTGGAGCAACACCCTAGAGTGAAGCCTAGATTGCCCGGAACGTAGAAATGACTATTACCTACACAATGGTTGCAATTATTCCTGTTATAGGATGGAAGAACTGTTGTATTTATATTGTATTTTATGCTTCTGGCGTTGACTTCTTAGGCCCTAACTATTCGATCTGGTGGAGCAACGACATAGAGTGAAACCTAGGTTGCCCGGAACGTAGAAATGACCGTTACTTTCTCACTGTTTGCAAATATACATTATATACGATGGAATAGCTGTTGTATTTATATTGTATTTTATGCTTCTGGCGTTTACTTCTTAGGCCCTAACTATTTGATCTGGTGGAGCACCGCCCTAGAGTGGAGACTAGGTTGCCCGGAACGTAGAACATACCATTACCTTCACACTGGTTGCAATTATTCCTGTTATACTATGTAAAAACTGTTGCATCTTTATTGTATTTTATGCTCCTGTCGTTGAGTTCTAAGGCCCTAACTATTCGACCTGGTGGAGCAATGCCCTGGAGTGAAGCCTAGGTTGCTCGGAATGTAGAAATGACCATAACCTTCACACTGGTTGCATTTGTTCGTTTTTTACGATGAAAAACTGTTGCATCTTTATCGTATTTTATGCTTCTGGCGTTGACTTCTAAGGCTCTAACTATACGATCTCGTGGAGCAAGGCCCTAGAGTGAAGCCTAGGTTGCCCGGAACGTAGAAATGACCATAACTTTCACACTGGTTGCAATTATTCGTTTTATACGATGGAAAATCTGTTGTATTTATATCGTATTTTATGCTTCTGGCGCTGACTTCTTAGGCCCTAACTATTCGATCCGGTGAAGGAACGCCATAGAGTGAAACCTAGCATGCTCGGAATGTAGAAATGTCCATAACTTTCACACTGGTTGCAATTATTCGTTTTAGACGATGGAAAAACTGTTGTATTTTTATTGTATTTTATGCTCCTGGCGTTGAATTCTAAGGCCCTAACTATTCGGTCCGGTGGAGCAACGCCCTAGAGTGAAGCCTAGGTTGCTCGGATCGTAGAAAGGACCATTACTTCCACACTGTTTGCAATAATTCATTTTATACGATTGAAAAACTGTTGTACTTATATTGCATTTTATTCTTCCAGCGTTGAATTCTAAATCCCTAGCTATTCGATCTGGTGGAGCAACGCCCTAGAGTGAAGCCTAGATTGCCCGGAACGTAGAAATGACCATTACCTTCACGCTTGTTGCAATTATTCGTTTTATACGATGGAAAATCTGTTGCACTTATATCGTATTTTATGCTTCTGGTGTTGACTTCTTAGGCCCTAACTATTCGGTCTGGTGGAGCAACGCCCTAGAGTGAAACCTAGGTTGCTCGGATCGTAGAAAGGACCATTACTTTGACACTGTTTGCAATAATACATTTTATACGATAGAAAAACTGTTGTACTTATATTGCATTTTATTCTTCTGGCGATGAATTCTAAATCCCTAGCTATTCGATCTGGTGGAGCAACACCCTAGAGTGAAGCCTAGATTGCCCGGAACGTAGAAGTGACCATTACTTTCACACTGTTTGCAATAATTCATTTTATACGATAGAAAAACTGTTGTACTTATATTGGATTTTATTCTTCTGGCGATGAATTCTAAATCCCTAGCTATTCGATCTGGTGGAGCAACACCCTAGAGTGAAGCCTAGATTGCCCGGAACGTAGAAATGACTATTACCTACACAATGGTTGCAATTATTCCTGTTATAGGATGGAAGAACTGTTGTATTTATATTGTATTTTATGCTTCTGGCGTTGACTTCTTAGGCCCTAACTATTCGATCTGGTGGAGCAACGACATAGAGTGAAACCTAGGTTGCCCGGAACGTAGAAATGACCGTTACTTTCTCACTGTTTGCAAATATACATTATATACGATGGAATAGCTGTTGTATTTATATTGTATTTTATGCTTCTGGCGTTTACTTCTTAGGCCCTAACTATTTGATCTGGTGGAGCACCGCCCTAGAGTGGAGACTAGGTTGCCCGGAACGTAGAACATACCATTACCTTCACACTGGTTGCAATTATTCCTGTTATACTATGTAAAAACTGTTGCATCTTTATTGTATTTTATGCTCCTGTCGTTGAGTTCTAAGGCCCTAACTATTCGACCTGGTGGAGCAATGCCCTGGAGTGAAGCCTAGGTTGCTCGGAATGTAGAAATGACCATAACCTTCACACTGGTTGCATTTGTTCGTTTTTTACGATGAAAAACTGTTGCATCTTTATCGTATTTTATGCTTCTGGCGTTGACTTCTAAGGCTCTAACTATACGATCTCGTGGAGCAAGGCCCTAGAGTGAAGCCTAGGTTGCCCGGAACGTAGAAATGACCATAACTTTCACACTGGTTGCAATTATTCGTTTTATACGATGGAAAATCTGTTGTATTTATATCGTATTTTATGCTTCTGGCGCTGACTTCTTAGGCCCTAACTATTCGATCCGGTGAAGGAACGCCATAGAGTGAAACCTAGCATGCTCGGAATGTAGAAATGTCCATAACTTTCACACTGGTTGCAATTATTCGTTTTAGACGATGGAAAAACTGTTGTATTTTTATTGTATTTTATGCTCCTGGCGTTGAATTCTAAGGCCCTAACTATTCGGTCCGGTGGAGCAACGCCCTAGAGTGAAGCCTAGGTTGCTCGGATCGTAGAAAGGACCATTACTTCCACACTGTTTGCAATAATTCATTTTATACGATTGAAAAACTGTTGTACTTATATTGCATTTTATTCTTCCAGCGTTGAATTCTAAATCCCTAGCTATTCGATCTGGTGGAGCAACGCCCTAGAGTGAAGCCTAGATTGCCCGGAACGTAGAAATGACCATTACCTTCACGCTTGTTGCAATTATTCGTTTTATACGATGGAAAATCTGTTGCACTTATATCGTATTTTATGCTTCTGGTGTTGACTTCTTAGGCCCTAACTATTCGGTCTGGTGGAGCAACGCCCTAGAGTGAAACCTAGGTTACCCGGAATGTAGGAATGACCAGTACTTTCACACTGGTTGCAATTATTCCTGTTATACGCTGGAAAAACTGTTGCATCCTTATTGTATTTTATGCTTCCTGCGTTGACTTCTAAGGCCCTAACTATTCGATCTGGTGGAGCAACGCCCTAGAGTAAAGCCTAGGTTGCTCGGAATGTAGAAATGTCCATAGCTTTCAAACTGGTTGTAATTATTCTATTTATACGATGGAAAATCTGTTGTATTTTTATTGCATTTTATGCTTCGGGCGTTGACTTCTAAGACCCTAACTATTCAATCTGTTGGAGCAACGACCTA
This sequence comes from Calliopsis andreniformis, assembly GCF_051401765.1. Lineage (NCBI taxonomy): Eukaryota > Metazoa > Arthropoda > Insecta > Hymenoptera > Andrenidae > Calliopsis > Calliopsis andreniformis. The sequence continues at coordinate 2,790,934 of NW_027480429.1, forward strand.
GGGTGAAACTTAGGTTGCCCTGAAAGCAGAAGTGACCATAACTTTCATACTGGTTGCAATTATTCGTTTTATACGATGGAAAAGCTGTTGCATCTTTATTGTATTTTATGCTTCTGGCGTTGAATTCTTAGGCCCTTACTATTCGATCTGGTGGAGCAACGTCCTAGAGTGAAGCCAAGGTTGCCCGGAACGTAGAAATGACCATTACTTTCACACTGTTTGCATATATACATTATATACGATGGAAAAGCTGTTGCATTTATATTGTATTTTATGCTTCTGGCGTTGACTTCTAAGTCCCTAGCTATTCGGTCTGGTGGAGCAACGCCCTAGAGTGAAACTTAGGTTACCCGGAACGTAGAAATGACCAGTACTTTCACCCTGGTTGCAGTTATTCCTGTTATACGATGGAAAAACTGATGCATCCTTATTGCATTTAATGCTTCGGTCGTTGACTTCTAAGGCCCTAACTATTCAATCTGTTGGAGCAACGCCCTAGGGTGAAGTCTAGGTTGCCCTGAAAGTAGAAATGACGATAGCTTTCATACTGGTTGCAATTATTCGTCTTACACGATGGAAAAACTGTTGTATTTATATTGTATTTTATCTTTCTGGCGTTGAATTCTAAGTCCCTAGCCATTGGATCTGTTGGAGCAGCGCCCTAGAGTGAAGCCTAGGTTGCCCGGAACGTTGAAATGACCATTACTTTCACACTGTTTGCAAATATACATTATATACGATGGAAAAGCTTTTGTATTTATATTGTATTTTATCCTTCTGGCGTTGAATTCTAAGTCCCTAGCTATTAGACCTGGTGGAGCAACGCCCTAGAGTGAAACCTAGGTTACCGGGAACGTAGAAATGACCAGTACTTTCACATTGGTTGCTGATATTCCTGCTATACGATGGAGAAACTGTTGCATTTTAATTGTATTTTATGCTTCTGGCGTTGAATGCTAAGTCCCTAACTACTCGATCTCGTGGAGCAACGCTCTAGAGTGAAGCCTAGCTTGCCCGGAACGTAGAAATGACCATTACTTTCACACTGTTTGCAAATATACATTATTTGCGATGGCAAAGCTGTTGTATTTATATTGTATTTTATGCTTCTGGCGTTGACATCTTAGGCCCTAACTATTTGATCTGGTGGAGCACCGCCCTAGAGTGAAGCCTTGGTTGCCCGGAACGTAGGAATTACCATAACTTTCACACTGGTTGCAATTATTCGTTTTATACGATGGAAAATCTGTTGCACTTATATCGTATTTTATGCTTCTCTTGTTGACTTCTTAGGCCCTAACTATTCGGTCTGGTGGAGCAACGCCCTAGGGTGAAACCTAGGTTGCCCTGAAAGCAGAAGTGACCATAACTTTCATACTGGTTGCATTTATTCGTTTTATACGATGGAAAAGCTGTTGCATCTCTATTGTATTTTATGCTTCTGGCGTTGAATTCTTAGGCCCTTACTATTCGATCTGGTGGAGCAACGTCCTAGAGTGAAACATAAGTTACCCGGAACGTAGAAATGACCAGTACTTTCACACTGGTTGCAGTTAATCCTGTTATACGATGGAAAAGCTGTTGCATTTTAGTTGTGTTTTATGCTTCTGGCGTTGAATTCTAAGTCCCTAACTATTCGATCACGTGGAGCAACGCTCTAGTGTGAATCCTAGCTTGCCCGAAACGTAGAAATGACCATTAGTTTCACACTGTTTGCAAATATACATTATTTACTATTGAAAAGCTGTTGTATTTATACTGTATTTTATGCTTCTGGCGCTGACTTCTGAGGCCCTAACTATTCGATCTGGTGGAGCAACGCCCTAGGTTGAAGACTAGGTTGCTCGGAATGTAGAAATGACCGTAACTATCACACTGGTCGCAATTATTCGTTTCATACGATGGAAAAACTGTTGCATCTTTATCGTATTTTATGCTTCTGGCGTGACTTCTAAGTCCCTAGCTATTCGATCTGGTGGATCAACGACCTAGAGTGAAGCCTATGTTGCTCGGAATGTAGAAATGTCCATAACTTTCACACTGGTTGCAATTATTCGTTCTATACGATGGAAAAGCTGTTGTATTTATATTGTATTTTATCTTTCTGGCGTTGAATTCTAAGTCCCTAGCTATTCGATCTTGCGGAGGAACGCCCTAGAGTGAAGCCTAGATTGCCCGGAACGTAGAAATAACCATTACCTTCACGCTTGTTGCAATTATTCCTGTTATATGATGAAAAAACTGTTGTATTCTTATTGTATTTTATGCTTCAGGCGTTGATTTCTAACGACGGAGCTATTCGATGTGGCGGAGCTACGCCCTAGACTGAAGCCTAGGCCGCCCGGAACGTAGAAATGTCCATAACTTTCATACTGGTTGCAATTACTCGTTTTATACGATGGAAAATCTGTTGTATTTGTATCGTATTTTATGCTTCTGGGGTTGACTTCTTAGGCCCTAACTATTCGATCTGGTGGACGAACGCTATAGAGTGAGACCAAGGATGCCCGGAACGTAGACATGACCATTACTTTCACACTGGTCGCAATTATTCGTTTTAGACGATGGAAAAACTGTTGTATTTTTATTGTATTTTATGCTCCTGGCGTTGAATTCTAAGGACCTAACTATTCGGTCCGGTGGAGCAACGCCCTAGAGTGAAGCCTAGGTTGCTCGGATCGTAGAAAGGACCATTACTTCCACACTGTTTGCAATAATTCATTTTATACGATTGAAAAACTGTTGTACTTATATTGCATTTTATTCTTCCAGCGTTGAATTCTAAATCCCTAGCTATTCGATCTGGTGGAGCAACGCCCTAGAGTGAAGCCTAGGTTGCCCGGATCGTAGGAATTACCATACCTTTCACACTGGTTGCAATTATTCGTTTTATACGATGGAAAATCTGTTGCACTTATATCGTATTTTATGCTTCTCGTGTTGACTTCTTAGGCCCTAACTATTCGGTCTGGTGGAGCAACGCCCTAGAGTGAAACCTAGGTTACCCGGAATGTAGGAATGACCAGTACTTTCACACTGGTTGCAATTATTCCTGTTATACGCTGGAAAAACTGTTGCATCCTTATTGTATTTTATGCTTCCTGCGTTGACTTCTAAGGCCCTAACTATTCGATCTGGTGGATCAACGCCCTAGAGTAAAGCCTAGGTTGCTCGGAATGTAGAAATGTCCATAGCTTTCAAACTGGTTGTAATTATTCTATTTATACGATGGAAAATCTGTTGTATTTTTATTGCATTTTATGCTTCGGGCGTTGTCTTCTAAGACCCTAACTATTCAATCTGTTGGAGCAACGCCCTAGGGTGAAACCTAGGTTGCCCTGAAAGCAGAAGTGACCATAACTTTCATACTGGTTGCAATTATTCGTTTTATACCATGGAAAAGCTGTTGCATCTTTATTGTATCTTATGCTTCTGGCGTTGAATTCTTAGGCCCTTACTATTCGATCTGGTGGAGCAACGTCCTAGAGTGAAACCTAAGTTACCCGGAACGTAGAAATGCCCAGTACTTTCACACTGGTTGCAGTTAATCCTGTTATACGATGGAAAAGCTGTTGCATTTTAATTGTATTTTATGCTTCTGGCGTTGAATTCTAAGTCCCTAACTATTCGATCACGTGGAGCAACGCTCTAGTGTGAATCCTAGCTTGCCCGGAACGTAGAAATGACCATTAGTTTCACACTGTTTGCAAATATACATTATTTACTATTGAAAAGCTGTTGTATTTATATTGTATTTTATGCTTCTGGCGCTGACTTCTGAGGCCCTAACTATTCGATCTGGTGGAGCAACGCCCTAGGTTGAAGACTAGGTTGCTCGGAATGTAGAAATGACCGTAACTATCACACTGGTCGCAATTATTCGTTTCATACGATGGAAAAACTGTTGCATCTTTATCGTATTTTATGCTTCTGGCGTGACTTCTAAGTCCCTAGCTATTCGATCTGGTGGATCAACGACCTAGAGTGAAGCCTATGTTGCTCGAAATGTAGAAATGTCCATAACTTTCACACTGGTTGCAATTATTCGTTCTATACGATGGAAAAGCTGTTGTATTTATATTGTATTTTATCTTTCTGGCGTTGAATTCTAAGTCCCTAGCTATTGGATGTGGTGGAGCAACGCCCTAGAGTGAAGCCTATGTTGCCCGGAACGTAGAAATGACCATTACTTTCACACTGTTTGCAAATATACATTATATACGATGGAAAAGCTGTTGTATTTATATTGTATTTTATGCTTCTGGCGCTGACTTGTATGGCCCTAACTATTCGATCTGGTGGAGGAACGCCCTAGGTTGAAGACTAGGTTGCCCGGAATGTAGAAATGTCCATAACTTTCACACTGGTTGCAATTATTCGTTTTATACTTTGGAAAAGCTGTTGTATTTATACTGTTTTTCCTGCTTCTGGCGTTCTCTTCTAAGGCCCTAACTATTCGATCTGGTGGAGCAACGCCCTAGAGAGAAGCCTAGCTTGCTCGGAATGCAGAAATGTCCAGAGCTTTCACACTGGTTGCAATTATTAGTTTTATACGATGGAAAAGCTGTTGTATTTTTATTGTATTTTATGCTTCTGGCGTTGACTTCTTAGGCCCTAACTATTCGATCTGGAGGAGCAACGCCCTAGAGTGAAGCCCAGGTTGCTCGGAATGTAGAAATGTCCATATCTTTCACCCTGGTTTCAATTATTCGTTCTATACGATAGAAAAGCTGTTGTATTTGTATTGTATTTCATGCTTCTGGCGTTGATTTCTAAGGCCCTAACTATTCGATCTGGTGGAGCAACGCTCTAGAGTGAAGCCTAGGTTGCTCGGAATGTAGAAATGACCATCACTTTCACACTAATTGCAATTATTCCTCTCATGCGATGGAAAAACTGATGTATCTTTATTGTATGTTATGCTTCGGGCATTGACTTATATGACCCTACCTATTCGATCTGGTGGAGCAACGCCCTAGGGTCAAGCCTAGGTTGCGCGGAACATAGATATGACCATAACTTTCACGCTGATTGCAATTATGCGTTTTATTCAATGGAAAAACTGTTGTATTTATTTTGTATTTTATCCTTCTGGCGTTGAATTCTAAGTCCCTAGCTATTCGATCTGGTGGAGCAACGCCCTAGAGTGACACCAAGGTTACCCGGAACGTAGAAATGACCAGTACTTTCACACTGGCTGCAGTTATTCCTGTTATACGATGGAAAAACTGTTGTATTTTTATTGTATTTTATGCTTCTGACGTTGACTTCTAAGGCCCTAACTATTCGATCTGGTGGAGCAACGCCCTAGTGTGAAACCCAGATTGCCCGGAACGTTGAAATGACCATTACTATCACACTGGTTGCAATTATTCCTGTTATAAGATGGAAAAACTGTTGTATTTTTATTGTATTTTATGCTTTTGGCGTTGAATTCTAAGTCCCTAGCTATTCGATCTGGTGGAGCAACGCCCTACTGTGAAGCCTAGGTTGCTCGGATCGTAGATAGGACCATTACTTTCGCACTGTTTGCAATTATTCACTTTATACGATGGCAAAGCTGTTGCATTTATATTGTATTTTATGCTTCTGGCGTTGACTTCTAAGTCACTAGCTATACGATCTGGTGGAGCACCGCCCTAGAGTGAAGCCTAGGTTGCCCGGAACGTAGAAAAGACCATTACCTTCACATTGGTTGGAATTATTCCTGTTATACGATGGCAAAACTGTTGTATTTGTATTGTATTTTATGCTTCTGGCGTTGACTTTTAAGGCCCTAACTATTCGATCTGGTGGAGCAACGCCCTAGAGTGAAGCCTAGGTTGCTCGGAATGTAGAAATGTCCATAGCTTTCAAACTGGTTGCAATTATTCGATTTATACGATGGAAAAGCTGTTGTCTTTTTATTGCATTTTATGCTTCGGGCGTTGACTTCTAAGGCCCTAACTATTCAATCTGTTGGAGCATCGCCCTAGGGTGAAGCCTAGGTTGCCCTGGAAGTAGAAATGACCATAGCTTTCAACCAAGTTGCAATTGTTCGTTTTATACGATGGAAAAGCTGTTGTATTTGTATTGCATTTTATGCTTCGGGCGTTGACTTCTAAGGCCCTAACTATTCAATCTGGTGGAGCAACGCCCTTGTGTGAAACCTAGGTTGCACGGAGCGCAGATATGACCATAACATTCACACTGGTTGCAATTATCCGTTTTATACGATGGAAAGACTGTTGTATTTTTATTGTATTTTATGCTTCTGGCGTTGACTTCTAAGTCCCTAGCTATTCGATATGGTGGAGCAACGCCTTGAGTGAAACCCAGGTTTCCCGGAGCGTAGAAATGACCAGTACTTTCACACTGGTTGCAGTTATTCCTGTTATACGATGACAAAACTGTTCCACTTTAATTGTATTTTATGCTTCTGGCGTTGAATTCTAAGTCCCTAACTACTCGATCTCGGGGAGCAACGCCATAGTGCGAAGCCTAGCTTGCCCGGAACGCAGAAATGACCATTACTTCCACACTGTTTGCAAATATACATTATTTACGATGGAAAAGCTGTTGTATTTATATTGTATTTTATGCTTCTGGCGCTGACTTCTTAGGCCCTGACTATTTGATCTAGTGGAGCACCGCCCTAGAGTGAAGCCAAGGTTGCCCGGAACGTACAAATGGCCATAACTTTCACACTGGTTGCAATTATTCGTTTTATACGATGGAAAAGCTGTTGTATTTATTTCGTATTTTGTGCTTTTGGCGTTGAATTCTAAGTGCCTAGCTATTCGATCTGGTCGAGCAACGCCCTAGGGTGAAACCTAGGTTGCCCTGAAAGTAGAAATGACCACAACTTTCATACTGGTTGCAATTATTCGTTTTATACGATGGAACAGCTGTTGCATCTTTATTCTATTTTATGCTTCTGGCTTTGAATTCTTAGTCCCTTACTATTCGATCTGGTGGAGCAACGCCCCAGTGTGAAGCCTAGGTTGCCCGGAACGTAGATATGACCATAACATTCACACAGGTTGCAATTATCCGTTTTATACGATGGAAAGACTGTTGTATTTATATTGTATTTTATGCTTCTGTCGTTGACTTCTGAGTCCCTAGCTATACGATCTGGTGGAGCAACGCCCTAGAGAGAAGCCTAGGTTGCCCGGAACGTGGAAATGACCATTACTTTCGCACTGTTTGCAATTATTCATTTTATACGATTGAAAAACTGTTGTACTTATATTGCATTTTATGCTTCTGGCGTTGACTTCTAAGTCACTAGCTATACGATCTGCTGGAGCAACGCCCTACAGGGAAGCCTAGGTTGCCCAAAACGTAGAAACGACCATTACTTTTTCTCTGGTTGCAAATATTCGTTTTATACGATGTAAAGGCTCTTGTATTTATTTTGTAGTTTATGCTTCTGGCGTTGTCTTCTAAGGCCCTAACAATTCGATCCGGTAGAGCAACGCCAGAGAGCGGAACGTAGGTTGCCCGGAACGTAGAAAGCAACATTACTTTCACACTGGTTGCAATTATTCCTGTTATACGATGGAAGAACTGTTGTATTTTTATTGCATTTTATGCTTCTGGCGTTGACTTCTAAGTCACTAGCTATACGATCTGGTGGAGCACCGCCCTAGAGTGAAGCCTAGGTTGCCCGGAACGTAGAAAAGACCATTACCTTCACATTGGTTGGAATTATTCCTGTTATACGATGGCAAAACTGTTGTATTTGTATTGTATTTTATGCTTCTGGCGTTGACTGTTAAGGCCCTAACTATTCGATCTGGTGGAGCAACGCCCTAGAGTGAAGCCTAGGTTGCTCGGAATGTAGAAATGTCCATAGCTTTCAAACTGGTTGCAATTATTCGATTTATACGATGGAAAAGCTGTTGTCTTTTTATTGCATTTTATGCTTCGGGCGTTGACTCCTAAGGCCCTAACTATTCAATCTGTTGGAGCATCGCCCTAGGGTGAAGCCTAGGTTGCCCTGGAAGTAGAAATGACCATAGCTTTCAACCTGGTTGCAATTGTTCGATTTATACGATGGAAAAGCTGTTGTATTTGTATTGCATTTTATGCTTCGGGCGTTGACTTCTAAGGCCCTAACTATTCAATCTGGTGGAGCAACGCCCTTGTGTGAAACCTAGGTTGCACGGAGCGCAGATATGACCATAACATTCACACTGGTTGCAATTATCCGTTTTATACGATGGAAAGACTGTTGTATTTTTATTGTATTTTATGCTTCTGGCGTTGACTTCTAAGTCCCTAGCTATTCGATATGGTGGAGCAACGCCTTGAGTGAAACCCAGGTTACCCGGAGCGTAGAAATGACCAGTACTTTCACACTGGTTGCAGTTATTCCTGTTATACGATGACAAAACTGTTCCATTTTAATTGTATTTTATGCTTCTGGCGTTGAATTCTAAGTCCCTAACTACTCGATCTCGGGGAGCAACGCCATAGTGCGAAGCCTAGCTTGCCCGGAACGTAGAAATGACCATTACTTCCACACTGTTTGCAAATATACATTATTTACGATGGAAAAGCTGTTGTATTTATATTGTATTTTATGCTTCTGGCGCTGACTTCTTAGGCCCTGACTATTTGATCTAGTGGAGCACCGCCCTAGAGTGAAGCCAAGGTTGCCCGGAACGTACAAATGGCCATAACTTTCACACTGGTTGCAATTATTCGTTTTATACGATGGAAAAGCTGTTGTATTTATTTCGTATTTTGTGCTTTTGGCGTTGAATTCTAAGTGCCTAGCTATTCGATCTGGTCGAGCAACGCCCTAGGGTGAAACCTAGGTTGCCCTGAAAGTAGAAATGACCACAACTTTCATACAGGTTGCAATTATTCGTTTTATACGATGGAACAGCTGTTGCATCTTTATTGTATTTTATGCTTCTGGCTTTGAATTCTTAGTCCCTTACTATTCGATCTGGTGGAGCAACGCCCCAGTGTGAAGCCTAGGTTGCCCGGAACGTAGATATGACCATAACATTCACACAGGTTGCAATTATCCGTTTTATACGATGGAAAGACTGTTGTATTTATATTGTATTTTATGCTTCTGTCGTTGACTTCTGAGTCCCTAGCTATACGATCTGGTGGAGCAACGCCCTAGAGAGAAGCCTAGGTTGCCCGGAACGTGGAAATGACCATTACTTTCGCACTGTTTGCAATTATTCATTTTATACGATTGAAAAACTGTTGTACTTATATTGCATTTTTTCTTCTGGTGTTGAATTCTAAGTCCCTAGCTATTCGATCTGGTGGAGCAACGCCCTAGAGTGAAGCCTAGTTTGCCGGGAACGTAGAAATGACCATTACCTTCACAGTTGATGCAATTACTCCTGTTATACGATAGAAAAACTGTGGTATTTTTATTGTATTTTATGCTTCAGGCGTTGACTCCTAAGGCCGTAGCTATTCGATGTGGTGGAGCTACGCACTAGAGTGAAGCCTAGGTTGCACGGAACGTATAAATGACCATAAGTTTTACACTGGTTGCAATTACTCGTTTTATACAATGGAAAGACTGTTGTATTTATTTTGTATTTTATGCTTATAGCGTTGACTTCTTATTCGCCAACTATAGGATCTGGTGGACCAACGCCCTAGAATGAAGCCTAGGTTGCCCGGAACGTAGAAATGACCATCACCTTCACACTGGTTGCAATTATTCCAGTTAAGCGATGGAAATAAAGTTGTATTTTTATTGTATTTTATGTTTCGGGCGTTGTCTTCTAAGGCCCTAGCTATTGGGACTGTTGGAGCAACGCCATACAGTGATGCCTAGATTGCCCGAAACGTAGAAACGACCATCACTTTCACACTGGTTGCAATTATTCCAGTTGTACGACGGAAAAACTATTGTACCTTTATTGTATTTTATGCTTCTGTCGTTTACTTCTAAGGTCCAAGCTATTGGATCTCGTGGGGCAACGTCCAAGGGTGAAGCCTAGGTTGCCCGGAAAGTAGAAATGACCATCACATTCACACTGGTTGCAATTAATCCTGTTATACGATGGAAAAGCTGTTGTATTTTTATTGTATTTTATGCTTCGGGCGTTGACTTCTAAATCCCTAACTATTCGATGTGGTGGAGCAACGCTCTAGGGTAAAGCCTAGGTTGCCCCGAACGTAGAAATGACCATATCTTTCACACCGTTTGCAATTAATCCTGTTACACGATGGAAAAACTGTTGTATTTTTATTCAATTTTATGTTTCGGGCGTTGACTTCTAAGGCCCTAGCTATTCGAACTGTTGGAGCAACGCCCTACAGTGAAGCCTAGGTTGCCCGAAACGTAGAAACGAGCATTAGTTTTACTCTGGTTGCAATTATTCATGCTATACGATGGAAAAGCTGTTGTATTTTTATTGTATATTATGCTTCTGGCGTTGACTTCTTAGGCCCTAGCTATTCGAACTGCTGGAGCAACGCCCTACAGGGAAGCCTAGGTTGCCCAAAACGTAGAAACGACCATTACTTTTTCTCTGGTTGCAAATATTCGTTTTATACGATGTAAAGGCTCTTGTATTTATTTTGTAGTTTATGCTTCTGGCGTTGTCTTCTAAGGCCCTAACAATTCGATCCGGTAGAGCAACGCCAGAGAGCGGAACGTAGGTTGCCCGGAACGTAGAAAGCAACATTACTTTCACACTGGTTGCAATTATTCCTGTTATACGATGGAAGAACTGTTGTATTTTTATTGGATTTTATGCTTCTGGCGCTGGCTTCTTAGGCCCTAACTATTCGTTCTGGTGGAACAACGCCCTTGGGTGAAGCCTAGGTTGCCCGGAACGTAGAAATGGCCATAACTTTCACACTGGTTGCAATTATTCGTTATATGCAATGGGAAAACTGTTCTATTTTTTTGTATTTTATGCCTCAGGCATTGACTCCTAAGGCCCTAACTACTCGATCTGGTGGAGCGACGCCCTAGAGTGAAGACCAGGTTGCTCGGAATGTAGAAATGTCCATAACTTTCATGCTGGTTGCAATTATTCGTTTTATACGATGGAAAAACTGTTGTATTTATATTGTATTCTATGCTTCTGGCGTTGACTTCTAAGGCCGTAACTATTCGATGTGGTGGAGCAACGCCCTAGAGTGAAGCCTAGCTTGCCCGAAACGTATAAATCACCATTACTTTCACACTGGTCGCTATAACTCGTTTTGTACGATGGAAGAACTGTTGTATTTCTATTGTATTTTATGCTTCAGGCGTTGACTTCTAAGGCTGGAGCTATTCGATATGGTGGAGATACGCCTTGTAGTGAAGCCTAGGTTGCCCGGAGCGTAGAAATGACCATTACTTTCACACTGTTTGCAAATATTAACTATATACGATGGAAAAGCTGTTGTATTTAGATTGTATTTTATGCTTCTGGCGTTGACTTCTTAGGCCCTAACTTTTCGATCTGGTGGTGCGACGCCCTAGAGTGAAGCCTAGGTTTTACGGGAAGTAGAAATGACCATTGCTATCACACTGGTTGCAATTATTCCCGTTATACGATGGAAAAACTGTTGTATTTTTATTGTATTTTATTCTTCTGGCGTTGACTTCTTAGGCCCTAACTACTAGATCTGGTGCAACAACGCCCTAGAGTGACGCCTAGGTTGCCCGGAACGTAGAAATGACCATCACCTTCAAACTGTTTGCAATTATTCGTTTTATACGATGGAAAAACTGTTGTATTTATATTGTATTTTATTCTTCTGGCGTTGACTTCTTAGGCCCTAACTGTTCGATCTGGTGGAGCAACACCCTAGAGTGAAGCCTAGGTTGCCCGGTTCGTAGTAAAGACCATTACCTTCACACTGGTTGCAATTATTCCTCTTACACAATGGAAAACCCCTTGTATCTTTATCGTATTTTATGCTTCTGGCGTTGACTTCTGAGTCCCTAGCTATACGATCTGGTGGAGCAACGCCCTAGAGAGAAGCCTAGGTTGCCCGGAACATGGAAATGACCATTACTTTCGCACTGTTTGCAATTATTCATTTTATACGATTGAAAAACTGTTGTACTTATATTGCATTTTTTCTTCTGGCGTTGAATTCTAAGTCCCTAGCTATTCGATCTGGTGGAGCAACGCCCTAGAGTGAAGCCTAGGTTGCCGGGAACGTTGAAATGACCATAACTTTCACACCGGTTCCAATTATTCGTTTTATATGATGAAAACGCCGTTGTATTTCTATTGTATTTTATGCTGCTGGCGTTGACTTCTTAAGCCCTAGCTATTCGATCTGGTGGAGCAACGCCCTAGAGTGAAGCCTAGGCTGCGCGGAACGTAGAAATGGCCATTACTTTCACGCTGGTTGCAATTATTCCTGTTATACGATGAAAGACTGTTGCATTTTTATTTTATTTCATGCTTCTGGCGTTGACTTCTTAGGCCCTGACTTTTCGATCTGGTGGAGCAACGCACTAGAGTGAAGCCTAGGTTGCCCGGAACGTAGAAATGACCATTACTTTCACACTGTTTGCAAATATACATAATTTACTATGTAAGAGCTGTAGTACTTATATTGTATTTTATGCTTCTGGCGTTGACTTCTTAGGCCCTAACTATTTGATCTGTTGGAGCACCGCCCTAGAGTGAAGCCTAGGTTGCCCCCAACGTAGAAATGACCATAACTTTCACACTGGTTGTAATTATTCATTTTATACGACGGAAAATCTGTTGTACTTATATTGTATTTTATTCTTCTGGCGTTGACTTCTTAGGCCCTAACTATTCGAACTGGTGGAGCAACGACCTAGAGTGAAACCTAGGTTGCCCGGAACGTAGAAATGACCATTGCTTTCACACTGGCTGCAATTATTCCTGTTATACTATGGAAAAACTGTTGCATTTTAATTGTATTTTATGCTTCTGCTGTTGAATTCTAAGTCCCTAGCTATTCGATCTGGTGGAACAACGACCCAGAGTGATACCCAGGTTACGCGGAACGTAGAAATGACCGGTACTTTCACACTCGTTGCAGTTATTCCTGCTATACGATGGAAAAACTGTTGCATTTTTATTGTATTTTATGCTTCTGGCGTTGAATTCTAATTCCCTAACTATTCCATCTCGTCGTGCAACGCCCTAGAGTGAAGCCTAGGTTGCCCGGAACGTAGAAATGACCATTACTTTCACACTGGTTGCAATTATTCGTTTTATACGATGGAAAAACTGTTGTATTTATTTTGTATTTGGTGCTTCTGGCGTTGACTTCTAAGGCCCTAACTCTTCAATCTGGTGGAAGAATGGCTCAGTGTTAAGTCTAGGATGCCTCAAACGTCGAAATGATCAATACTTTCACACTGGTTACAATTATTCATGCTATACGATGGAAAAGCTGTTGCATATTTATTGTATTATCTGCTTCTGGCGTTGACTTCTAAGGTCCTAGCTATTCGATCTGTTCGGGCAACCTCCAACAGTGAAGCCTATACTACCCGAAACGTAGAAATGACCATCAGTTTCAGAACTAGTAGCAATGATTCTTTTATACAATGGCAAAACTGTTGTATTTTTATTGTATTTCATGCTTCTGTCGTTGTTTTCTAAGGCCCTAACTATTCGATCCGGTGGAGCAACGCCATAGAGTGAAGCCTAGGTTGCCGGGAACGTAGAAGTGGGCATAATTTTCACACCGGTTGCAATTATTCGTTTTATATGATGGAAAACTCGTTGTATTTATATTGTATTTTATGCTTCTGGCGTTGACTTCTCAAGCCCTAGCTATTCCATCCGGTGGAGCAACGCCCTAGAGTGAAGACGAGATTGCCCGGAACGTAGAAGTGACCATTACCTTCACGCTTGTTGCAATTATTCCTGTTATATGATGAAAAAACTGTTGTATTTTTATTGTATTTTATGCTTCAGGCGTTGACTTCTAAGGCTGGAGCTATTCGATGTGGTGGAGCTACGCCTTGTAGTGAAGCCAAGGTTGCCCGTAGCGTAGAAATGACCATTACTTTCACACTGTTTGCAAATATTAATTATATACGATGGAAAAGCTGTTGTATTTATATTGTATTTTATTCTTCTGGCGTTGACTTTTTAGGACCTAACTGTTCGATCTGGTGGAGCAACACCCTAGAGTGAAGCCTAGGTTGCCCGGTTCGTAGTATAGACCATTACCTTCACACTGGTTGCAATTATTCCTCTTACACAATGGAAAACCCCTTGTATCTTTATCGTATTTTATGCTTCTGGCGTTGACTTCTGAGTCCCTAGCTATACGATCTGGTGGAGCAACGCCCTAGAGTGAAGCCTTGCTTGCCCGGAACGTAGAAATGACCATTACCTTCACAGTTGATGCAATTACTCCTGTTATACGATAGAAAAACTGTGGTATTTTTATTGTATTTTATGCTTCAGGCGTTGACTCCTAAGGCCGTAGCTATTCGATGTGGTGGAGCTACGCACTAGAGTGAAGCCTAGGTTGCACGGAACGTATAAATGACCATAACTTTTACACTGGTTGCAATTATTCGTTTTATACAATGGAAAGACTGTTGTATTTATTTTGTATTTTATGCTTATGGCGTTGACTTCTTATTCCCCAACTATAGGATCTGGTGGACCAACGCCCTAGAATGAAGCCTAGGTTGCCCGGAACGTAGAAATGACCATCACCTTCACTCTGGTTGCAATTATTCCAGTTAAGCGATGGAAATAAAGTTGTATTTTTATTGTATTTTTTCTTCTGGCGTTGAATTCTAAGTCCCTAGCTATTCGATCTGGTGGAGCAACGCCCTAGAGTGAAGCCTAGGTTGCCGGGAACGTAGAAATGACCATAACTTTCACACCGGTTCCAATTATTCGTTTTATATGATGAAAACGCCGTTGTATTTCTATTGTATTTTATGCTTCTGGCGTTGACTTCTTAAGCCCTAGCTATTCGATCTGGTGGAGCAACGCCCTAGAGTGAAGCCTAGGCTGCCCGGAACGTAGAAATGGCCATTACTTTCACGCTGGTTGCAATTATTCCTGTTATACGATGAAAGACTGTTGTATTTTTATTTTATTTTATGCTTCTGGCGTTGACTTCTTAGGCCCTGACTTTTCGATCTGGTGGAGCAACGCCCTAGAGTGAAGCCGAGATTGCCCGGAACGTAGACATGACCATTACCTTCACACTTGGAGCAATTATTTGTTTTATACGATGCAAAAGCTGTTGTATTTATATTGTATTTTATGCTTCTGGCGTTGACTGCTTAGGCTCTAACTTTTCGATCTGGTGGACCAGCGCCCTAGAGTAAAGCCTAGGCTGCCCGAAACGTAGAAATAACCATTACTTTCACTCTGGTTGCAATTATTCATGCTATACGGTGGAAAAACTGTTCGATTTTTATTGCACTTTATGCTCCTGGCGTTGACTTATAAGGCCCTATCTATTCGATCTGGTGGAGCAGTGCCTCAGAGTTAAGTCTAGGATGCCGGAACGTAGAAATGGCCATTACTTTTACACAGGTTGCAATTAATCGTTTTATAGGATTTAAAAACTGTTGTTTTTATATTGTAGTTTATGCTTCTGGCGTTGACATCTTAGGCACTAACTATTCGATATGGTGGAACAACGCCCTAGATTGAATCCTATGTAGCCCGGAACGTAGAAATGACGGTTACATTCACACTGCTTGCAATTATTCATTTTATACGATAGAAAATCAGTTTTATTCATATTGTATTTTATGCCTCTGGCGTTGACTTCTCAGGCCATAACTATTCGATCTGGTGGAACAACGCCCTAGATTGAAGCCTAGGTAGCCCGGAACGTAGAAATGACTATCACCTTCACACTGGTTGCAATTATTCCTGTTATACGATCGAAAGCTGTTGTATTTTTACTTTGTTTTATGTTTCTGGCGTTGAATTCTAAGTCCCTAGCTATTCGATCTGGTGGAGCAGCGTCCTAGAGTGTAGCCTAGGTTGCCCGGAACGTAGAAATGACTATTACTTTCACACTGTTTGCAATTAATCATTTTATACGATGGAAAAACTGTTGTATTTATTATGTATTTGGTGCTTCTGGCGTTGACTTCTTAGGCCATAACTATTCCATCTGGTGGAACAACGCCCGAGGGTGAAGCCTAGGTTGCCCGGAACGTAGAAATGTCCATTACTTTCACACTAGTTGCAATTATTCATTTTATACGACGGAAAAACTGTTGCATCTTTATCGTATTTTATGCTTCTGGCGTTGACTACTAAGGCCCCAACTGTTCGATCTGGTGGAGCAACGCCCTAGAGTGAAGCCTAGGTTGCTCGGAATGTAGAAATGTCCATAACTTTCACACTGGTTGCAATTATTCGTTTTATACGATGGAAAGACTGTTATATTTATACTGTATTTTATGCTTCTGGTGTTGACTCCTAAGGCCCTAACTATTCCATCTGCTGGAGCAACACACTAGAGTGATGCCTAGGTTGCCCGGAACGTAGAAATGACCATTACTTTCACACTGGTTGCAATTATTCGGTTTACACGATGGAAAAACTGTTGTATTTATTATGTATTTGGTGCTTCTGGCGTTGACTTCTTAGGCCATAACTATTCCATCTGGTGGAGCAACGCCATAGAGAGAAACGTAGGTTGCCCGGAACGTAGAAATGACCATTATATTCACACTAGTTGCAATTATTCCTGTTATACGATGGAAATACTGTTGTATTTTTATTGTATTTTATGCTTCTGGCGTTGAATTCTAAGTCCCTAGCTATTCGATCTGGTGGAGCCACGCCCTATAGTGAAGCCCAGGTTGCCCGGAACGTAGAAATGACCATTACTTTCACACTGTTTGCAATTATTCGTTTTATATGATGGAAAAACTGTTGTATTTATTTTGTATTTGGTGCTTCTGGCGTTGAATTCTAAGTCCCTAACAATTAGATGTGGTGGTGCAACGCCCTAGAGTGAAGCCTAGGTTGCCCGGAAAGTAGAAATGACCATAACTTTCATACTGGTTGCAATTATTCGTTTTATACGATGGAAAAACTGTTGTATTTATATTGTATTTTATGCTTCTGGCGTTGAATTGTAAGTCCCTAACTATTCGATCTGGTGGAGCAACGCCCTAGACTGAAGTCTAGGTTGCCCGGAACGTAGAAATGACCATTACTTTCACACTGGTTGCAATTATTCGCTCTATACGATGGAAAAACTGTTGTGATTATAATGTATTTTATGTTTCTGGCGTTGACTTCTTAGGTCCAAACTATTCGGTCTGGTGGACCAACGCCCTAGAGTGAAGCCTAGGTTGCACGGAACGTAGAAATGACCGTAACTTTCACACTGGTTGCATTATTCGCTTTACGCAATGGTAAAACTGTTCTATTTATATTGTATTTTATGGTTCTGGCGTTGACTTCTTAGGCCGTATCTATTCGATCTGGTGGAGCAACGCCCTAGAGTGAAGTCTTGGTTGCCCGGAACATAGAAATGATCATTACTTTGACACTGGTTGCAATTATTCGTTTTATACGATGGAAGAAATGTTGTAGTTATATCGTATCTTATGCTTCTGGCGTTGACTTCTTAGGCCCTAACTATTCGATCTGGTGGCACAACGCACTAGAGTGAAGCCTAGTTTGCCCGGATCGTAGAAATGACCATAACTTTCAAACTGGTTACAATTAGCCCTTTTATACGATGGAAAAACTGTTGTATTTTTATAGCATTTTATGCTTGTAACGTTGACTTCTAAGGCCCTAACTATTCAATCTGTTGGAGCAACGCCCTAGAGTGAAGCCTAGGTTGCCCGCAATGTAGAAATGGCCATTACTTTCACACTGGTTGCAATTATTCGTTTTATACGATGGAAAAACTGTTGTATTTATTTTGTATTTGGTGCTTCTGACGTTGACTTCTTAGGCCCTAACTATTCGATCTGGTGGAGCAACGCCATAGAGTGAAACGTAGGTTGCCCGGAACGTAGAAATGACCATAACACTGACACTGGTTCCATTTAATCGTTTTATACGATGGAAAAGATGTTGTACTTATATTGTATTTTATTCTCCTGGCGTAGACTTCCTAGGCCCTAACTACTCGATCTGGTGGAACATCAATCTAGAGTCACGCCTAGGTTGCCCGAAACGTAGAAATGACCATTACTTTCACACTGGTTGCAATTATTCATGCTATACGATGGAGAAACTGTTGTATTTTGTTTGTATTTTATGTTTCGGGCGTTGACTTCTAAGGTCGTAGCCATTCGATCTCGTGGGGCAACGTCCAATAGTGAAGCGTATGTTGCCCGAAGCGTAGAAATGACCATTACTTTCAGACTGGTTGCAATTATTCTTTTTATACGATGGTAAAACTGTTGAATTTTTATTGTATTTTATGCTTCTGGCGTTGAATTGTAAGTTCCTAACTGTTCGATCTGGGGGAGCAACGCCCTAGAGTGAAGCCTATGTTACGCGGAACGTAGAAATGACCAGTACTTTCACACTGGTTGCAATTATTCCTGTTATACGATGGAAGAACTGTTGTATTTTAATTGTATTTTATGCTTCTGGCGTTGACCTCCACGTCCTTAGCTATTCGATCTGGTGGAACAACGCCCTAGGGCGAAGCATAGGTTGCCCGGAACGTAGAAATGGTCATTACTTTCAAACTGGTTGCAATTATTCGTTTTATACGATGGAAAAAATGTTGTACTTATATCGTACTTTATGCTTCTGGCGTTGACTTTTTAGGCCCTAACTATTCGATCCGGTTGCACAACGCACTAGAGTGAAGCCTAGTTTGCCCGGATCGTAGAAATGACCATGACTTTCCACTGGTTGCAATTATTCGCTTTATAGGATGGAAAAACTGTTGTATTTATATTGTATTTTATGCTTCCGGCGTCGACTTCTTAGGTCCAAACTATTCGGTCTGGTGGACCAACGCCCTAGAGTGAAGCCTAGGTTGCACGGAACGTAGAAATGACCATAACTTTCACACTGGTTGCATTATTCGCTTTACGCAATGGAAAAACTGTTCTATTTATATTGTATTTTATGGTTCTGGCGTTGACTTCTTAGGCCCTAACTGTTCGATCTGGTGGAGCAACGCCCTAGAGTGAAGTCTTGGTTGCCCGGAACGTAGAAATGCCCATTACTTTCACACTGGTTGCAATTAGTCCTTTTACACGGTGGAAAAGCTGTTGTACATATATTGTATTTTATTCTTCTGGCGTTGACTTCCTGGGCCCTAACTATTCGATCTTGTGGAACAACACCCTAGGGTGAAGCCTAGGTTGCCCGGAACGTAGAAATGACCATTACTTTCACACTGGTTGCAATTATTCCTGCTATACGATGGAAAAACTGTTGCATTTATATTGTATTTTATGCTTCTGGCGTTGACTTCTAAGGCCCTAACTATTCGATCTGGTGGAGCAACGCCCAAGAGTGAAGCCTAGGTTGCCCGGAACGTAGAAATAACAATCACTTTCAAACTGGCTTCAATTAGCCCTTTTATACGATGGAAAAACTGTTGTATTTTTATTGCATTTTATGCTTCGAACGTTGACTTCGAAGGCCCTAACTATTCAATCTGTTGGAGCAACGCCCTACAGTGGAGCCTAGGTTGCCCGCAATGTAGAAATGACCATTACTTTCACACTGGTTGCAATTATTCTTTTTATACGATGGTAAAACTGATGAATTTTTATTGTATTTTATGCTTCTGGCGTTGAATTGTAAGTCCCTAACTGTTCGATCTGGTGGAGCAACGACCTAGACTGAAGTCTAGGTTGCCCGGAACGTGGAAATGTCCATTACTTTCACACTGGTTGCATTATTCGCTTTATGCAATGGAAAAACTGTTCTATTTATATTGTATTTTATGGTTCTGGCGTTGTCTTCTTAGGCCCTAACTATTCGACGTGGTGGAGCAACGCCCTAGAGTGAAGTCTTGGTTGCCCGGAACGTAGAAATGACCATTACTTACACACTGGTTGCAATTATTCCTGTTATACGATGGAAGGACTGTTGTATTTTTATAGTATTTTATGCTTCTGGCGTTGACTTCTTAGGCCCTAACTATTCGATCAGGTGGAGCAACGCCCTAGGGTGAAGCCTAGGTTACCCGGAACGTAGAAATGACCAGTACTTTCACACTAGTTGCAGTTATTCCTGTTATACGATGGAAGATCTGTTGTATTATTATTGTATTATATGCCTCTGGCGTTGACCTCCAAGTCCCTAGCTATTCGATCTGGTGGAACAATGCCCTAGGGCGAAGCATAGGTTGCCCGGAACGTAGAAATGGCCATTACATTCAAACTGTTTGCAATTATTGGTTTTATACGATGGAAAAAATGTTGTACTTATATCGTACTTTATGCTTCTGGCGTTGACTTCTTAGGCCCTAACTATTCGATCTGATGGAACAACGCACTAGAGTGAAGCCTAGTTTGCCCGGATCGTAGAGATGACCATAACTTTCACACTGGTTGCAATTATTCGCTTTATAGGGTGGAAAAACTGTTGTAATTATATTGTATTTTATGCTTCTGGCGTCGACTTCTTAGGTCCAAACTATTCGGGCTGGTGGAACAACGCCCTGGAGTGAAGCCTAGGTTGCACGGAACGTAGAAATGACCATAACTTTCACACTGGTTGCATTATTCGCTTTACGCAATGGAAAAACTGTTCTATTTATATTGTACTTTACGGTTCTGGAGTTGACTTCTTAGGCCCTATCTATTCGATCTGGTGGAGCAACGCCCTAGAGTGAAGTCTTGGTTGCACGGAACGTAGAAATGATCATTACTTTGACACTGGTTGCAATTATTCCTATTATACGATGGAAGGACTGTTGTATTTTTATAGTATTTTATGCTTCTGGCGTTGACTTCTTAGGCCCTAACTATTCGATCTGGTGGCCCAACGCCCTAGAGTGAAGCCTAGGTTACCCGGAACGTAGACATGACCAGTACTTTCACACTAGTTGCAGTTATTCCTGTTATACGAAGGAAAAACTGTTGTATTTATTTTGTATTTGATGCTTCTGGCGTTGACTTCTTAGGCCCTAACTATTCCATCTGGTGGAGCAACGCCATAGAGTGGAAGATAGGTTGCCCGGAACGTAGAAATGACCATTACATTCTCACTGGTTGCAATTATTCCTGTTATGACCATTACTTTCACACTGTTTGCACTCATTCATTTTATACGATGGAAAAGCTGTTGTATTTATATTGTATTTTATGCTTCTGCCGTTGACTTCTAAGTCCGTAACAATTAGATGTGGTGGAGCAACGCCCTAGTGTGAAGCCTAGGTTGCCTGGAAAGTAGAAATGACCATAACTTTCATACTGGTTGCAATTATTCGTTTTATACGATGGAAAAACTTTTGTATGTATTTTGTATTTGGTGCTTCTGGCGTTGAATTGTAAGTCCCTGACTATTCGATGTGGTGGAGCAACGCCCTAGACTGAAGCCTAGGTTGCCCGGAACGTAGAAATGACCATTACTTTCACACTGGTTGCAATTATTCGCTTTATACGATGGAAAAACTGTTGTATTTATGTTGTATTTTATGCTTCTGGCGTTGACATCTTAGGCCCTAACTATTCGATCTGGTGGCACAACGCACTAGAGTGAAGCCTAGTTTGCCCGGATCGTAGAAATGACCATAACTTTCACACTGGTTGCAATTATTCGCTTTATACAATGGAAAAACTGCTGTATTTATATTGTATTTTATGCTTCTGGCGTTGACTTCTTAGGTCCAAACTATTCGGTCTAGTGGACCAACGACCTAGAGTGAAGCCTAGGTTGCACGGAACGTAGAAATGACCATAACTTTCACACTGGTTGCATTATTCGCTTTATGCAATGGAAAAACTGTTCTATTTATATTGTATTTTATGGTTCTGGCGTTGACTTCTTAGGCCCTAACTATTCGATCTGGTGGAGCAACGCCATAGAGTGAAACGTAGGTTGCCCGGAACGTGGAAATGACCATAACATTCACGCTGGTTGCAATTAGTCCTTTTATACGATGCAAAAGCTGTTGTACTTATATTGTATTTTATTCTTCTGGCGTTTTCTTCCTGGGCCCTAACTATTCGATCTGGTGGCACAACACCCTAGGGTGAAGCCTAGGTTGCCCGGAACGTAGAAATGACCATTACTTTCACGCTGGTTGCAATTATTCCTGTTATACGATGGAAAAACTGTTGTATTTATATTGTATTTTATGCTTCTGGCGTCGACTTCTGAGGCCCTAACTTTTCGATCTGTTGGGGCAACGCCCTAGAGTGAAACCTAGGTTGCCCGGAACGGAGAAATGACCATAACATTGACACTGGTTGCAATTAATCGTTTTATACGATAGAAAAGCTGTTGTACTTATATTGTATTTTATTCTCCTGGCGTAGACTTCGTAGGCCCTAACTATTCAATCTGTTGGAGCAACGCCCTAGAGTGAAGCCTAGGTTGACCGCAATGTAGAAATGACCATTACTTTCACACTGGTTGCAATTATTCGTTTTATACGATGGAAAAACTGTTGTATTTATTTTGTATTTGGTGCTTCTGGCGTTGACTTCTTAGGCCCTAACTATTCGATCTGGTGGAGCAACGCCATAGAGTGAAACGTAGGTTGCCCGGAACGGAGAAATGACCATAACTTTGACACTGGTTGCAATTAATCGTTTTATACGATGGAAAAGCTGGTGTACTTATATTGTATTTTATTCTCCTGGCGTAGATTTCGTAGGCCCTAACTATTCGATCTGGTTGAACAACACCGTAGAGACACGCCTAGGTTGCCCGAAACGTAGAAATGACCATTACTTTCACACTGGTTGCAATTATTCATGCTATACGATGGAGAAACTGTTGTATTTTGATTGTATTTTATGTTTCAGGTGTTGACTTCTAAGGTCGTAGCTATTCGATCTCGTGGGGCAACGTCGAATAGTGAAGCGTATGTTGCCCGAAGCGTAGAAATGGCCATTACTTTCAGACTGGTTGCAATTATTCTTTTTATACGATGGTAAAACTGTCGAATTTTTATTGTATTTTATGCTTCTGGCGTTGAATTCTATGGCCGTAGCTATTCGGTGTGGTGGAGCAACGCCCTAGTGTGAAGCCGAGGTTTCCCGGAAAGCAGAAATGACCATTACTTTCACACTGGTTGCAATTATTCGTTTTATACGATGGAAAAACTGTTGTATTTATTTTGTATTTGGTGCTTCTGGCGTTGACTTCTTAGGCCCTAACTATTCGATCTGGTGGAGCAACGCCATAGAGTGAAACGTAGGTTGCCCGGAACGGAGAAATGACCATAACTTTGACACTGGTTGCAATTAATCGTTTTATACGATGGAAAAGCTGGTGTACTTATATTGTATTTTATTCTCCTGGCGTAGATTTCGTAGGCCCTAACTATTCGATCTGGTTGAACAACACCGTAGAGACACGCCTAGGTTGCCCGAAACGTAGAAATGACCATTACTTTCACACTGGTTGCAATTATTCATGCTATACGATGGAGAAACTGTTGTATTTTGATTGTATTTTATGTTTCAGGTGTTGACTTCTAAGGTCGTAGCTATTCGATCTCGTGGGGCAACGTCGAATAGTGAAGCGTATGTTGCCCGAAGCGTAGAAATGGCCATTACTTTCAGACTGGTTGCAATTATTCTTTTTATACGATGGTAAAACTGTCGAATTTTTATTGTATTTTATGCTTCTGGCGTTGAATTCTATGGCCGTAGCTATTCGGTGTGGTGGAGCAACGCCCTAGTGTGAAGCCGAGGTTTCCCGGAAAGCAGAAATGACCATTACTTTCACACTGGTTGCAATTATTCGTTTTATACGATGGAAAAACTGTTGTATTTATTTTGTATTTGGTGCTTCTGGCGTTGACTTCTTAGGCCCTAACTATTCGATCTGGTGGACCAACGCCATAGAGTGAAACGCAGGTTGCCCGGAACGTAGAAATGACCATATCTTTCATACTGGTTGCAATTATTCCTGTTATACGATGGAAAAGCTGATGTATTTATATTGTATTTTATGCTTCTGGCGTTGACTTCTTAGGTCTAAACTATTTGGTCTAGTGGACCAGCGACCTAGAGTGAAGCCTGGGTTGCCCGGAACGTAGAAATAATAATCACTTTCAAACTGGTTACAATTAGCCCTTTTATACGATGGAAAAACTGTTGTACTTTTATTGCATTTTATGTTTCGAACGTTGACTTCTAAGGCCCTAACTATTCAATCTGTTGGAGCAACGCCCTAGAGTGAAGCCTAGGTTGCCCGCAATGTAGAAATGACCATTACTTTCACACTGGTTGCAATTATTCGTTTTACACGATGGAAAAACTGTTGTATTTATTTTGTATTTGGTGCTTCTGGCGTTGTCTTCTTAGGCCATAACTATTCCATCTGGTGGAGCAACGCCATAGAGTGAAACGTAGGTTGCCCGGAACGTTGAAATGACCATTATATTCACACTCGTTGCAATTATTCCTGTTATACGATGGAAAAACTGTTGTATTTTTATAGTATTTTATGCTTCTGGCGTTGAATTCTAAGTCCCTAACTATTCGATCTGGTGGAGCAACGCCCTAGAGTGAAGTCTTGGTTGCCCGGAACGTAGAAATGACCATTACCTTCACACTGGTTGCAATTATTCCTGTTATACGATGGAAGGACTGTTGTATTTTTATAGTATTTTATGCTTCTGGCGTTGAATTCTAAGTCCCTAGCTATTCGATCTGGTGGAGCAACGCCCTATTGTGAAGCCCAGGTTGCCCGGAACGTAGAAATGACCATTACTTTCACACTGGTTGCAATTATTCGCTTTATACGATGGAAAAACTGTTGTATTTATGTTGTATTTTATGCTTCTGGCGTTGACTTCTTAGGCCCTAACTATTCGATCTGGTGGCACAACGCACTAGAGTGAAGCCTAGTTTGCCCGGATCTCAGAAATGACCATAACTTTCACACTGGTTGCAATTATTCGCTTTATACAATGGAAAAACTGTTGTATTTATATTGTATTTTATGCTTCTGGCGTTGACTTCTTAGGTCCGAACTATTCGGTCTAGTGGACCAACGACCTAGAGTGAAGCCTAGGTTGCACGGAACGTAGAAATGACCATAACTTTCACACTGGTTGCATTATTCGCTTTATGCAATGGAAAAACTGTTCTATTTATATTGTATTTTATGGTTCTGGCGTTGACTTCTTAGGCCCTAACTATTCGATCTGGTGGAGCAACGGCATAGAGTGAAACGTAGGTTGCCCGGAACGTAGAAATGACCATAACATTCACGCTGGTTGCAATTAGTCCTTTTATACGATGCAAAAGCTGTTGTACTTATATTGTATTTTATTCTTCTGGCGTTTTCTTCCTGGGCCCTAACTATTCGATCTGGTCTCACAGCACCCTAGGGTGAAGCCTAGGTTGCCCGGAACGTAGAAATGACCATTACTTTCACGCTGGTTGCAATTATTCCTGTTATACGATGGAAAAACTGTTGTATTTATATTGTATTTTATGCTTCTGGCGTCGACTTCTGAGGCCCTAACTTTTCGATCTGTTGGGGCAACGCCCTAGAGTGAAACCTAGGTTGCCCGGAAAGGAGAAATGACCATAACATTGACACTGGTTGCAATTATTCGTTTTATACGATGGAAAAGCTGTAGTATTTATATTGTATTTTATGCTTTAGGCGTTGACCTCAAAGGTCGTAGCTATTCTATGTGATGGGGGAACGGCCTAGTGTGGAGCCTAGGTTGCCGGAACGTAGAAATTACCATTACTTTCACACTGTTTGCAGTTATGGCTGTCGTACGATGGACAAACTGTTGGATTTTTACTGTACTTTATGCTTCTGGCGTTGACTTCTAAGGCCCAATGTATTCGATCTGGTGGAGCAATGCCTCGCAGTTAAGTCTAGGGTGCCCGAAACGTTGAAATGGTTATTACTGTCACACTGGTTGCAATTATTCCTGTTATACGATGGACAAACTGTTGGATTTTTATTGCACTTTATGCTTTTTGATTTGACTTCTAAGGCCTTATGTATTCGATCTGGTGGAGCTGTGCCTCAGAGTTAAGTCTAGGGTGCCCGAAACGTAGAAATGACCATAACTTTCATACTGATTGCAATTATTCGTTTTATGCAATGGAAAACTGTTGCATTTATATTGTATTTTATGCTTCTGGCGATGACTTCTAAGGACGTAGCTATTCGACATGGTGGAGCAAAGCCCTTGAGTGAAGCCTAGGTTGCGCGGAACGTAGAAATGACCACCACTTTCACACTGGCTGCAATTATTCCTGTTATACGATGGAAAAACTGTTGCATTTATATTGTATTTTATGTTTCTGGCGTTGACTTCTAATGTCCTACCTATTTGATCTGGTGGAGCAACGTCCAGGAGTGAAGCCTATGTTGCCCGGAACGTAGAAATGACCATTACTTTCACACTGGTTGCAATTATTCGTTTTATACGATGGAAAAACTGTTGTATTTATTTTGTATTTGGTGCTTCTGGCGTTGTCTTCTTAGGCCATAACTATTCCATCTGGTGGAGCAACGCCATAGAGTGAAACGTAGGTTGCCCGGAACGTTGAAATGACCATTATATTCACACTCGTTGCAATTATTCCTGTTATACGATGGAAAAACTGTTGTATTTTTATAGCATTTTATGCTTCTGGCGTTGAATTCTAAGTCCCTAACTATTCGTTCTGGTGGAGCAACGCCCTAGAGTGAAGTCTTGGTTGCCCGGAACGTAGAAATGACCATTACCTTCACACTGGTTGCAATTATTCCTGTTATACGATGGAAGGACTGTTGTATTTTTATAGTATTTTATGCTTCTGGCGTTGAATTCTAAGTCCCTAGCTATTCGATCTGGTGGAGCAACGCCCTATTGTGAAGCCCAGGTTGCCCGGAACGTAGAAATGACCATTACTTTCACACTGGTTGCAATTATTCGCTTTATACGATGGAAAAACTGTTGTATTTATGTTGTATTTTATGCTTCTGGCGTTGACTTCTTAGGCCCTAACTATTCGATCTGGTGGCACAACGAACTAGAGTGAAGCCTAGTTTGCCCGGATCTCAGAAATGACCATAACTTTCACACTGGTTGCAATTATTCGCTTTATACAATGGAAAAACTGTTGTATTTATATTGTATTTTATGCTTCTGGCGTTGACTTCTTAGGTCCGAACTATTCGGTCTAGTGGACCAACGACCTAGAGTGAAGCCTAGGTTGCACGGAACGTAGAAATGACCATAACTTTCACACTGGTTGCATTATTCGCTTTATGCAATGGAAAAACTGTTCTATTTATATTGTATTTTATGGTTCTGGCGTTGACTTCTAAGGTCGTAGCTATTCGATTTCGTGGGGCAACGTCGAATAGTGAAGCGTATGTTGTCCGAAGCGTCGAAATGGCCATTACTTTCAGACTGGTTGCAATTATTCTTTTTATACGATGGTAAAACTGTTGAATTTTTATTGTATTTTATGCTTCTGGCGTTGAATTGTAAGTCCCTAACTGTTCGATCTGGTGGAGCAACGCCCTAGACTGAAGTCTAGGTTGCCCGGAACGTAGAAATGACCATAACTTTCACACTGGTTGCATTATTCGCTTTATGCAATGGAAAAACTGTTCTATTTATATTGTATTTTATGCTTCTGGCGTTGACTTCTTAGGTCCAAACTATTCGGTCTAGTGGACCAACGACCTAGAGTGAAGCCTAGGTTGCACGGAACGTAGAAATGACCATAACTTTCACACTGGTTGCATTATTCGCTTTATGCAATGGAAAAACTGTTCTATTTATATTGTATTTTATGGTTCTGGCGTTGACTTCTTAGGCCCTAACTATTCGATCGGGTGGAGCAACGGCATAGAGTGAAACGTAGGTTGCCCGGAACGTAGAAATGACCATAACATTCACGCTGGTTGCAATTAGACCTTTTATACGATGCAAAAGCTGTTGTACTTATATTGTATTTTATTCTTCTGGCGTTTTCTTCCTGGGCCCTAACTATTCGATCTGGTCTCACAACACCCTAGGGTGAAGCCTAGGTTGCCCGGAATGTAGAAATGACCATTACTTTCACGCTGGTTGCAATTATTGCTGTTATACGATGGAAAAACTGTTGTATTTATATTGTATTTTATGCTTCTGGCGTCGACTTCTGAGGCCCTAACTTTTCGATCTGTTGGGGCAACGCCCTAGAGTGAAACCTAGGTTGCCCGGAAAGGAGAAATGACCATAACATTGACACTGGTTGCGATTAATCGTTTTATACGATGGAAAAGCTGTTGTACTTATATTGTATTTTATTCTCCTGGCGTAGACTTCGTAGGCGCTAACTATTCAATCTGTTGGAGCAACGCCCTAGAGTGAAGCCTAGGTTGACCGCAATGTAGAAATGACCATTACTTTCACACTGGTTGCAATTATTCGTTTTATACGATGGAAAAACTGTTGTATTTATTTTGTATTTGGTGCTTCTGGCGTTGACTTCTTAGGCCCTAACTATTCGATCTGGTGGAGCAACGCCATAGAGTGAAACGTAGGTTGCCCGGAACGGAGAAATGACCATAACATTGACACTGGGTGCAATTAATCGTTTTATACGATGGAAAAGCTGGTGTACTTATATTGTATTTTATTCTCCTGGCGTAGACTTCGTAGGCCCTAACTATTCGATCTGGTTGAACAACACCGTAGAGACACGCCTAGGTTGCCCGAAACGTAGAAATGACCATTACTTTCACACTGGTTGCAATTATTCATGCTATACGATGGAGAAACTGTTGTATTTTGATTGTATTTTATGTTTCAGGTGTTGACTTCTAAGGTCGTAGCTATTCGATCTCGTGGGGCAACGTCGAATAGTGAAGCGTATGTTGCCCGAAGCGTAGAAATGGCCATTACTTTCAGACTGGTTGCAATTATTCTTTTTATACGATGGTAAAACTGTTGAATTTTTATTGTATTTAATGCTTCTGGCGTTGAATTGTAAGTCCCTAACTGTTCGATCTGGTGGAGCAACGCCCTAGACTGAAGTCTAGGTTGCCCGGAACGTATAAATGAACATTACTTTCACACTGGTTGCAATTATTCGCTCTATACGATGGAAAAACTGTTGTATTTATGTTGTATTTTATGCTTCTGGCGTTGACTTCTTAGGCCCTAACTATTCGATCTGGTGGCACAACGCACTAGAGTGAAGCCTAGTTTGCCCGGATCGTAGAAATGACCATAACTTTCACACTGGTTGCAATTATTCGCTTTATACAATGGAAAAACTGTTGTATTTATATTGTATTTTATGCTTCTGGCGTTCACTTCTTAGGTCCAAACTATTCGGTCTAGTGGACCAACGAACTAGAGTGAAGCCTGGGTTGCACGGAACGTAGAAATGACCATAACTTTCACACTGGTTGCATTATTCGCTTTATGCAATGGAAAAACTGTTCTATTTATATTGTATTTTATGGTTCTGGCGTTGACTTCTTAGGCCCTAACTATACGATCTGGTGGAGCAACGCCATAGAGTGAAACGTAGGTTGCACGGAACGTAGAAATGACCATAACATTCACACTGGTTGCAATTAGTCCTTTTATACGATGGAAAAGCTGTTGTACTTATGTTGTATTTTATTCTTCTGGCGTTGACTTCCTGGGCCCTAACTATTCGATCTGGTGGAACAACACCGTAGAGTCACGCCTAGGTTGCCCGAAACGTAGAAATGACCATTACATCCACACTGGTTGCAATTATTCCTGTTATGACCATTACTTTCACACTGTTTGCAATCATTCATTTTATACGATGGAAAAGCTGTTGTATTTATATTGTATTTTATGCTTCTGCCGTTGACTTCTAAGTCCGTAACAATTAGATGTGGTGGAGCAACGCCCTAGAGTGAAACCTAGGCTGCCGGGAACGTAGAAATGACCATTACTTTCATACTGGTTGCAATTATTCGTTTTATACGATGGAAAAACTGTTGTATTTATATTGTATTTTATGCTTCTAACGTTGAATTCTAAGGCCGTAGCTATTCGCTGTGGTGGAGCATCGCCCTAGAGTGAAACCTAGGCTGCCGGGAACGTAGAAATGACCATTACTTTCACACTGCTTGCAATTATTCGTTTTATACGATGAAAAAGCTGTTGTATTTACTATGTATTTGGTGCTTCTGGCGTTGTCTTCTTAGGCCATAACAATTCCATCTGGTGGAGCAACGCCATAGAGTGAAACGTAGGTTGCCCGGAACGTAGAAATGACCAGTACTTTCACACTAGTTGCAGTTATTCCTGTTATACGAAGGAAAAACTGTTGAATTTTTATTGTATTTTATGCTTCCGGCGTTGAATTCTAAGTCCCTAACTATTCGATGTGGTGGAGCAACGCCCAAGACTGAAGCCTAGGTTGCCCGGAACGTAGAAAAGGCCATTACTTTCAAACTGGTTGCAGTTATTCGTTTTATACGATGGAAAAAATGTTGTACTTATATCGTAGTTTATGCTTCTGGCGTTGACTTCTTAGGCCCTAACTATTCGATCTGGTTGCACAACGCACTACAGTGAAGCCTAGTTTGCCCGGATCGTAGAAATGACCATAACTTTCCACTGGTTGCAATTATTGGCTTTATAGGATGGAAAAACTGTTGTATTTATATTGTATTTGATGCTTCTGGCGTCGACTTCTTAGGCCCTAACTATTCGATCTGGTGGAGCAATGCCGTAGAGTGGAAGATAGGTTGCCCGGAACGTAGAAATGACCATTACATTCACACTGGTTGCAATTATTCCTGTTATGACCATTACCTTCACACTGTTTGCAATCATTCATTTTATACGAAGGAAAAGCTGTTGTATTTATATTGTATTTGATGATTCTGCCGTTGACTTCTAAGTCTGTAACAATTAGATGTGGTGGAGCAACGCACTAGAGTGAAGCCTAGGTTGCCCGGAAAGCAGAAATGACCATAACTTTCATACTGGTTGCAATTATTCGTTTTATACAATGGAAAAGCTGTTGTATTTATATTGTATTTTATGCTTCTGACGTTGAATTCTAAGGCCGTAGCTATTCGCTGTGGTGGAGCAACGCCCTAGAGTGAAACCTAGGTTGCCGGGAACGTAGAAATGACCATTACTTTCACACTGATTGCAATTATTCGTTTTATACGATGAAAAAGCTGTTGTATTTATTATGTATTTTATGCTTCTGACGTTGAATTCTAAGGCCGTAGCTATTCGCTGTGGTGGAGCAACGCCATAGAGTGAAACGTAGGTTGCCCGGAACGTAGAAATGACCATAACATTCACACTGGTTGCAATTATTCCTTTTAAACGATGGAAAAGCTGTTGTACTTATATTGTATTTTATTCTTCTGGCGTTGACTTCCTGGGCCCTAACTATTCGATCTGGTGGAACAACACCCTACGGTGAAGCCTAGGTTGCCCGGAACGCAGAAATGCCCATTACTTTCACGCTGGTTGCAATTATGCCTGTTATACGATGGAAGAACTGTTGTATTTTTATTGTATTTTATGCTTCTGGCGTTGACCTCCAAGTCCTTGGCTATTCGATCTGGTGGAACAACGCCCTAGGGCGAAGCATAGGTTGCACGGAACGTAGAAATGGTCATTACTTTCAAACTGGTTGCAATTATTCGTTTTATACGATGGAAACAATGTTGTACTTATATCGTACTTTATGCTTCTGGCGTTGACTTCTTAGGTCCTAACTGTTCGATCTGGTTGCACAACGCACTAGAGTGAAGCCTAGTTTGCCCGGATCGTAGAAATGACCATAACTTTCACACTGGTTGCATTATTCGCTTTATGCAATGGAAAAACTGTTCTATTTATATTGTATTTTATGGTTCTGGCGTTGACTTCTTAGGCCCTAACTATTCGATGTGGTGGAGCATCGCCCTAGAGTGAAGTCTTGGTTGCCCGGAACGTAGAAATGACCATTACTTACACACTGGTTGCAATTATTCCTGCTATAGGATGGAAGGACTGTTGTATTTTTATAGTATTTTATGCTTCTGGCGTTGACTTCTTAGGCCCTAACTATTCGATCAGGTGGAGCAACGCCCTAGAGTGAAGCCTAGGTTACCCGGAACGTAGAAATGACCAGTACTTTCACACTAGTTGCAGTTATTCCTGTTATACGAAGGAAAAACTGTTGAATTTTTATTGTATTTTATGCTTCTGGCGTTGAATTCTAAGTCCCTAACTATTCGATGTGGTGGAGCAACGCCCAAGACTGAAGCCTAGGTTGCCCGGAACGTAGAAATGACCATTACTTTCACACTGGTTGCAATTATTCGTTTTATACGATGGAAAAACTGTTGTATTTATTTTGTATTTGATGCTTCTGGCGTTTCCTTCTTAGGCCCTAACTATTCGATCTGGTGGAGCAATGCCATAGAGTGGAAGATAGGTTGCCCGGAACGTAGAAATGACCATTACATTCACACTGGTTGCAATTATTCCTGTTATGACCATTACTTTCACACTGTTTGCAATCATTCATTTTATACGAAGGAAAAGCTGTTGTATTTATATTGTATTTGATGATTCTGCCGTTGACTTCTAAGTCTGTAACAATTTGATGTGGTGGAGCAACGCCCTAGAGTGAAGCCTAGGTTGCCCGGAAAGCAGAAATGACCATAACTTTCATACTGGTTGCAATTATTCGTTTTATACGATGGAAAAACTGTTGTATTTATATTGTATTTTATGCTTCTGACGTTGAATTCTAAGGCCGTAGCTATTCGCTGTGTTGGAGCAACGCCCTAGAGTGAAACCTAGGTTGCCGGGAACGTAGAAATGACCATTACTTTCACACTGATTGCAATTATTCGTTTTATACGATGAAAAAGCTGTTGTATTTATTATGTATTTTATGCTTCTGACGTTGAATTCTAAGGCCGTAGCTATTCGCTGTGGTGGAGCAACGCCATAGAGTGAAACGTAGGTTGCCCGGAACGTAGAAATGACCATTATATTCACACTAGTTGCAATTATTCCTGTTATACGATGGAAAAACTGTTGTATTTTTAATGTATTTTATGCTTCTGGCGTTGAATTCTAAGTCCCTAGCTA
The DNA here is from genome assembly GCF_051401765.1 of Calliopsis andreniformis. Classification (NCBI taxonomy): domain Eukaryota; kingdom Metazoa; phylum Arthropoda; class Insecta; order Hymenoptera; family Andrenidae; genus Calliopsis; species Calliopsis andreniformis. The sequence goes on from NW_027480429.1 coordinate 2,824,072, forward strand.
TTCGATCTGGTGGAGCAACGCCCTATTGTGAAGCCCTGGTTGCCCGGAACGTAGAAATGACCATTACTTTCACCCTGTTTGATATCATTCATTTTATACGATGGAAATGCTGTTGTATTTATATTGTATTTTATGCTTCTGGCGTTGAATTCTAAGGCCGTAGCTATTCGGTGTGGTGGAGCAACGCCCTAGTGTGAAGCCTAGGTTTCCCGGAAAGTAGAAATGACCATTACTTTCACACTGGTTGCAATTATACGTTTTATGCGATGGAAAAACTGTTGTATTTATTTTGTATTTGGTGCTTCTGGCGTTGACTTCTTAGGCCCTAACTATTCGATCTGGTGGAGCAACGCCATAGAGTGAAACGCAGGTTGCACGGAACGTATAAATGACCATAACATTCACACTGGTTGCAATTATTCCTTTTAAACGATGGAAAAGCTGTTGTACTTATATTGTATTTTATTCTTCTGGCGTTGACTTCCTGGGCCCTAACTATTCGATCTGGTGGAACAACACCCTACGGTGAAGCCTAGGTTCCCCGAACGTAGAAATGCCCATTACTTTCACGCTGGTTGCAATTATGCCTGTTATACGATGGAAGAACTGTTGTATTTTTATTGTATTTTATGCTTCTGGCGTTGACCTCCAAGTCCTTGGCTATTCGATCTGGTGGAACAACGCCCTAGGGCGAAGCATAGGTTGCCCGGAACGTAGAAATGGTCATTACTTTCAAACTGGTTGGAATTATTCGTTTTATACGATGGAAAAAATGTTGTACTTATATCGTACTTTATGCTTCTGGCGTTGTCTTCTTAGGTCCTAACTGTTCGATCTGGTTGCACAACGCACTAGAGTCAAGCCTAGTTTGCCCGGATCGTAGAAATGACCATAACTTTACACTGGTTGCATTATTCGCTTTACGCAATGGAAAAACTGTTCTATTTATATTGTATTTTATGGTTCTGGCGTTGACTTCTTAGGCCCTAACTATTCGATCTGGTGGAGCAACGCCCTAGAGTGAAGTCTTGGTTGCCCGGAACGTAGAAATGACCATTACCTTCACACTGGTTGCAATTATTCCTGTTATACGATGGAAGGACTGTTGTATTTTTATAGTATTTTATGCTTCTGGCGTTGACTTCTTAGGCCCTAACTATTCGATCTGGTGGAGCAACGCCCTAGAGTTAAACCTAGGTAACCCGGAACGTAGAAATGACCAGTACTTTCACACTGTTTGCAGTTATTCCTGTTATACGATCTAAAAACTGTTGCATCTTTATTGTATTTTATGCTTCTGGCGTTGACTTCTAAGGCCCTAGCTGTTCGATCTGGTGGAGCAACGCCCTAGAGTGAAGACTAGGTTGCTCGGATCGTAGAAATGACCATAACTTTACACTGGTTGCATTATTCGCTTTACGCAATGGAAAAACTGTTCTATTTATATTGTATTTTATGCTTCTGGCGTTCACTTCTAAGGACCTAACTATTCGATCTGTTGGAGCAACGCCCTAGAGTGAAGCCTAGGTTGCCCGGAACGTAGAAATAACCATCACTTTAACAATGGTTGAAATTATTCGTTTTATACGGTGGAAAAGCTGTTGTATTTATATTGTATTTTATGCTTCGGGAGTTGACTTCTAAGGCCCTAGCTATTCGATTTGGTGGAGCAACGCCCTAGAGTGAAGCCAATGTTACGCGGAACGTAGAAATGACCAGTACCTTCACACTGGATGCAATTATTCCTGTTATACGATGGAAAAACAGTTGCATCTTTATTGTATTTTATGTTTCGGGCGCTGACTTCTAAGGCCCTAACTATTCGATCTGGTGGAGCAACGCCCTAGTGTGAAGACTAGGTCGCCTGGAACGTAGAAATGACCATACCTTTCACTGTGGTAGCAATAATTCCTGTTATACGATGGAAAAACTGTTGTACTTTTATTGTATTTTATGCTTTGGGCGTTGACTTCTAAGGCCCTAGCTATTCGGTTTAGTGCTGCAACGCCCTAGAGTGAAGCCTAGGTTGCCCGAAACGTAGTAGTGGCCATCACTTTCACACTGGTCGCAATTATTCCTGTTATACGATGGACAAACTGTTGCATGTTTATTGTACTTTATGCTTCTGGCCTTGACTTCTAAGGCCCTACGTATTCGATCCGGAGGAGCAATGCCTCACAGTTAAATCTAGGTTGCCCGAAACGTAGAAATGCCCATTACTTTCACACTGGTTGTAGATATTCCTGTTATAGGATGGAACAACTGTTGTATTTTTATTGTATTTAATGCTTCTGGCGCTGACCTCTAAATCCCTAGCTATTCGATCTGGTTAAGCAACACCCTACAGCGAAGCCTAGGTTGCCCGGAACGTAGAAATGACCATTACTTTCACACTGGTTGCAATTATTCCTGTTATACGATTGAAAAACTGCCGTATTTCTATTGTATTTTATTCTTCGGGAGTTGACTTCTAAGGACCTAGCTATTCGATTTGGTGGAGCAACGCCCTAGAGTGAAGCCTAGGTTGCTCGAAACGTGGAAATGACCATTACTTTCAGGCTGGTTGCAATTATTCATGCTATACGATTGAGAAACTGTTGTATTTTTATTGTATCTTCTGCGTCTGGAGTTACTTTCTAAGGCCCTAGCTATTCGACCTGGTGGTGCAACGCCCTAGTGCGATTCCTAGGTTGCACGGAACGTAGAAATGCCCATTGCTTTCACACTGGTTGCAATTATTCCTGTTATACGATGGAACAACTGTTGTATATTTATTATATTTTATGCTTCTGGCGCTGACGTCTAAGTCCCTAGCTATTCGATCTGGTGGAGCAACACCCTAGAGCGAAGCCTAGGTTGCGCGGAACGTTCAAATGACCATAACATTCACACTGGTTGCAATTATTCGCTTTACACGTAGGAAAAACTGTTGTATTTATATTGCATTTTATACTTCTGGCGTTGAATTCTAAGTCCCTAACTATTCGACCTGGTGGTGCAACGCCCTAGTGCGATTCCTAGGTTGCACGGAACGTAGAAATGCCCATTGCTTTCACACTGGTTGCAATTATTCCTGTTATACGATGGAACAACTGTTGTATATTTATTATATTTTATGCTTCTGGCGCTGACGTCTAAGTCCCTAGCTATTCGATCTGGTGGAGCAACACCCTAGAGCGAAGCCTAGGTTGCGCGGAACGTAGAAATGACCACCACTTTCACACTGGCTGCAATTATTCCTGTTATACGATGGAAACACTGTTGCATTTATATTGTATTTTATGTTTCTGGCGTTGACTTCTAATGTCCTACCTATTTGATCTGGTGGAGCAACGTCCAGGAGTGAAGCCTATGTTGCCCGGAACGTAGAAATGACCATTACTTTCACACTGGTTGGAATTATTCTTTCTATACGATGGAAAAACTGTTGCATTTGTTTTGTATTTTATGCTTCTCGCGATGACGTCTTAGGCCCAAGCTATTGTATCTGGTGGACCAACGCCCTAGAGTGAGGCCTAGGTTGCCCGGAACGTAGAAATGGCCATTACTTTCACACTGGTTCCAATTATTCCTGTTATGACCATTACTTTCACACTGTTTGCAATTATTCATTTTATACGACGGAAGAGCTGTTGTAATTATATTGTATTCTATGCTTCTGGCGTTGACTTCTAAGTCCGCAACAATTAGATGTGGTGGAGCAACGCCCTAGAGTGAAGCCTAGGTTGCCCGGAATGTAGAAATGTCCATAACTTTCACACTGGTTGCAATTATTCGTTTTATACGACGGAAAAACTGTTGTATTTTTATTGTATTTTATGCTTCTGGCGTTGAATTCTAAGTCCACAGCTATTCGATCTGGTGGAACAACGCCCTAGAGTGAAAACTAGGTTGCTCGGAATGTAGAAATGTCCATAACTTTCACACTGGTTGCAATTATTCGTTTTATACGATGGAAGAACTGTAGCATCTTTATTGTATTTTATGCTTCTGGCGTTGACATCTAAGGGCCTAACTATTCCAACAGGTGGAACAACGCCCGAGGGTGTAGACTAGGTTGCCCGGAACGTAGAAATGTCCATTACTTTCACACTAGTTGCAATTATTCGATTTATACGATGGAAAAACTGTTGCATCTTTATCGTATTTTATGCTTCTGGCGTTGACTTCTTAGGCCATAACTATTCCATCTGGTGGAACAACGCCCGAGGGTGAAGCCTAGGTTGCCCGGAACGTAGAAATGTCCATTACTTTCACACTAGTTGCAATTATTCGTTTTATACGATGGAAAAACTGTTGCATCTTTATCGTATTTTATGCTTCTGGCGTTGACTTCTTAGGCCCTAACTATTTGATCTGGTGGAGCAACGCCACAGAGTGAAACGTAGGTTGCCCGGAACGTAGAAATGACCATTATATTCACACTAGTTGCAATTATTCCTGTTATACGACGGAAAAACTGTTGTATTTTTATTGTATTTTATGCTTCTGGCGTTGAATTCTAAGTCCACAGCTATTCGATCTGCTGGAACAACGCCCTAGAGTGAAAACTAGGTTGCCCGGAACGTAGAAATGACCATTACTTTCACACTGGTTGCAATTATTCGTTTTATACGATGGAAAAACTGTTATATTTATACTGTATTTTATGCTTCTGGTGTTGACTTCTAAGGCCCTAACTATTCGATCTGGTGGAGCAACGCCCTAGAGTGAAGCCTAGGTTGCCCGGAACGTAGAAATGACCATTACTTTCACACTGCTTGCAATTATTCGTTTTATACGATGAAAAAACTGTTATATTTATTATGTATTTGGTGCTTCTGGCGTTGACTTCTTAGGCCATAACTATTCCGTCTGGAGGAGCAACGCCATAGAGTGAAACGTAGGTTGCCCGGATCGTAGAAATGACCATTATATTCACACTAGTTGCAATTATTCCTGTTATACGATGGAAAAACCGTTTTATTTTTATTGTATTTTATGCTTCTGGCGTTGAATTCTAAGTCCCTAGCTATTGGATCTGGTGGAGCAACGCCCTATCGTGAAGCCCAGGTTGCCCGGAACGTAGAAATGACCATTACTTTCACACTGTTTTCAATCATTCATTTTATACGATGGAAGAGCTGTTGTATTTACATTGTATTTTATGCTTCGGGAGTTGACTTCTAAGGCCCTAGCTATTCGATTTGGTGGAGCAACGCCCTAGAGTGAAGCCAATGTTACGCGGAACGTAGAAATGACCAGTACCTTCACACTGGATGCAATTATTCCTGTTATACGATGGAAAAACAGTTGCATCTTTATTGTATTTTATGTTTCGGGCGCTGACTTCTAAGGCCCTAACTATTCGACCTGGTGGAGCAACGCCCTAGTGTGAAGACTAGGTCGCCTGGAACGTAGAAATGACCATACCTTTCACTCTGGTAGCAATAATTCCTGTTATACGATGGAAAAACTGTTGTACTTTTATTGTATTTTATGCTTTGGGCGTTGACTTCTAAGGCCCTAGCTATTCGGTTTAGTGCTGCAACGCCCTAGAGTGAAGCCTAGGTTGCCCGAAACGTAGTAGTGGCCATCACTTTCACACTGGTCGCAATTATTCCTGTTATACGATGGACAAACTGTTGCATGTTTATTGTACTTTATGCTTCTGGCCTCGACTTCTAAGGCCCTACGTATTCGATCCGGAGGAGCAATGCCTCACAGTTAAATCTAGGTTGCCCGAAACGTAGAAATGCCCATTACTTTCACAATGGTTGTAGATATTCCTGTTATACGATGGAACAACTGTTGTATTTTTATTGTATTTAATGCTTCTGGCGCTGACCTCTAAATCCCTAGCTATTCGATCTGGTTAAGCAACACCCTACAGCGAAGCCTAGGTTGCCCGGAACGTAGAAATGACCATTACTTTCACACTGGTTGCAATTATTCCTGTTATACGATTGAAAAACTGCCGTATTTCTATTGTATTTTATTCTTCGGGAGTTGACTTCTAAGGACCTAGCTATTCGATTTGGTGGAGCAACGCCCTAGAGTGAAGCCTAGGTTGCTCGAAACGTGGAAATGACCATTACTTTCAGGCTGGTTGCAATTATTCATGCTATACGATTGAGAAACTGTTGTATTTTTATTGTATCTTCTGCGTCTGGAGTTACTTTCTAAGGCCCTAGCTATTCGACCTGGTGGTGCAACGCCCTAGTGCGATTCCTAGGTTGCACGGAACGTAGAAATGCCCATTGCTTTCACACTGGTTGCAATTATTCCTGTTATACGATGGAACAACTGTTGTATTTTTATTATATTTTATGCTTCTGGCGCTGACGTCTAAGTCCCTAGCTATTCGATCTGGTGGAGCAACACCCTAGAGCGAAGCCTAGGTTGCGCGGAACGTTCAAATGACCATAACTTTCACACTGGTTGCAATTATTCGCTTTACACGTAGGAAAAACTTTTGTATTTATATTGTATTTTATACTGCTGGCGTTGAATTCTAAGTCTCTAACTATTCGATCTGGTGGTACAACGCACTAGAGTGAAGCCTAGGTTGCACGGAACGTAGAAATGACCATAACATTCACACTGGATGCAATTATTCGCTTTACACGTAGGAAAAACTGTTGTATTTATTTTGTATTTGATGCTTCTGGCGTTTCCTTCTTAGGCCCTAACTATTCGATCTGGTGGAGCAATGCCATAGAGTGGAAGATAGGTTGCCCGGAACGTAGAAATGACCATTACATTCACACTGGTTGCAATTATTCCTGTTATGACCATTACTTTCACACTGTTTGCAATCATTCATTTTATACGAAGGAAAAGCTGTTGTATTTATATTGTATTTGATGATTCTGCCGTTGACTTCTAAGTCTGTAACAATTAGATGTGGTGGAGCAACGCCCTAGAGTGAAGCCTAGGTTGCCCGGAAAGCAGAAATGACCATAACTTTCATACTGGTTGCAATTATTCGTTTTATACGATGGAAAAACTGTTGTATTTATATTGTATTTTATGCTTCTGACGTTGAATTCTAAGGCCGTAGCTATTCGCTGTGGTGGAGCAACGCCCTAGAGTGAAACCTAGGTTGCCGGGAACGTAGAAATGACCAGTACTTTCACACTGATTGCAATTATTCGTTTTATACGATGAAAAAGCTGTTGTATTTATTATGTATTTTATGCTTCTGACGTTGAATTCTAAGGCCGTAGCTATCCGCTGTGGTGGAGCAACGCCATAGAGTGAAACGTAGGTTGCCCGGAACGTAGAAATGACCATTATATTCACACTAGTTGCAATTATTCCTGTTATACGATGGAAAAACTGTTGTATTTTTAATGTATTTTATGCTTCTGGCGTTGAATTCTAAGTCCCTAGCTATTCGATCTGGTGGAGCAACGCCCTATTGTGAAGCCCAGGTTGCCCGGAACGTAGAAATGACCATTACTTTCACCCTGTTTGATATCATTCATTTTATACGATGGAAATGCTGTTGTATTTATATTGTATTTTATGCTTCTGGCGTTGAATTCTAAGGCCGTAGCTATTCGGTGTGGTGGAGCAACGCCCTAGTGTGAAGCCTAGGTTTCCCGGAAAGTAGAAATGACCATTACTTTCACACTGGTTGCAATTATTCGTTTTATGCGATGGAAAAACTGTTGTATTTATTTTGTATTTGGTGCTTCTGGCGTTGACTTCTTAGGCCCTAACTATTCGATCTGGTGGAGCAACGACATAGAGTGAAACGCAGGTTGCACGGAACGTATAAATGACCATAACATTCACACTGGTTGCAATTATTCCTTTTAAACGATGGAAAAGCTGTTGTACTTATATTGTATTTTATTCTTCTGGCGTTGACTTCCTGGGCCCTAACTATTCGATCTGGTGGAACAACACCCTACGGTGAAGCCTAGGTTGCCCGGAACGTAGAAATGCCCATTACTTTCACGCTGGTTGCAATTATGCCTGTTATACGATGGAAGAACTGTTGTATTTTTATTGTATTTTATGCTTCTGGCGTTGACCTCCAAGTCCTTGGCTATTCGATCTGGTGGAACAACGCCCTAGGGCGAAGCATAGGTTGCCCGGAACGTAGAAATGGTCATTACTTTCAAACTGGTTGCAATTATTCGTTTTATACGATGGAAAAAATGTTGTACTTATATCGTACTTTATGCTTCTGGCGTTGACTTCTTAGGTCCTAACTGTTCGATCTGGTTGCACAACGCACTAGAGTCAAGCCTAGTTTGCCCGGATCGTAGAAATGACCATAACTTTACACTGGTTGCATTATTCGCTTTACGCAATGGAAAAACTGTTCTATTTATATTGTATTTTATGGTTCTGGCGTTGACTTCTTAGGCCCTAACTATTCGATCTGGTGGAGCAACGCCCTAGAGTGAAGTCTTGGTTGCCCGGAACGTAGAAATGACCAGTACCTTCACACTGGATGCAATTATTCCTGTTATACGATGGAAAAACAGTTGCATCTTTATTGTATTTTATGTTTCGGGCGCTGACTTCTAAGGCCCTAACTATTCGATCTGGTGGAGCAACGCCCTAGTGTGAAGACTAGGTCGCCTGGAACGTAGAAATGACCATACCTTTCACTCTGGTAGCAATAATTCCTGTTATACGATGGAAAAACTGTTGTACTTTTATTGTATTTTATGCTTTGGGCGTTGACTTCTAAGGCCCTAGCTATTCGGTTTAGTGCTGCAACGCCCTAGAGTGAAGCCTAGGTTGCCCGAAACGTAGTAGTGGCCATCACTTTCACACTGGTCGCAATTATTCCTGTTATACGATGGACAAACTGTTGCATGTTTATTGTACTTTATGCTTCTGGCCTTGACTTCTAAGGCCCTACGTATTCGATCCGGAGGAGCAATGCCTCACAGTTAAATCTAGGTTGCCCGAAACGTAGAAATGCCCATTACTTTCACACTGGTTGTAGATATTCCTGTTATACGATGGAACAACTGTTGTATTTTTATTGTATTTAATGCTTCTGGCGCTGACCTCTAAATCCCTAGCTATTCGATCTGGTTAAGCAACACCCTACAGCGAAGCCTAGGTTGCCCGGAACGTAGAAATGACCATTACTTTCACACTGGTTGCAATTATTCCTGTTATACGATTGAAAAACTGCCGTATTTCTATTGTATTTTATTCTTCGGGAGTTGACTTCTAAGGACCTAGCTATTCGATTTGGTGGAGCAACGCCCTAGAGTGAAGCCTAGGTTGCTCGAAACGTGGAAATGACCATTACTTTCAGGCTGGTTGCAATTATTCATGCTATACGATTGAGAAACTGTTGTATTTTTATTGTATCTTCTGCGTCTGGAGTTACTTTCTAAGGCCCTAGCTATTCGACCTGGTGGTGCAACGCCCTAGTGCGATTCCTAGGTTGCACGGAACGTAGAAATGCCCATTGCTTTCACACTGGTTGCAATTATTCCTGTTATACGATGGAACAACTGTTGTATTTTTATTATATTTTATGCTTCTGGCGCTGACGTCTAAGTCCCTAGCTATTCGATCTGGTGGAGCAACACCCTAGAGCGAAGCCTAGGTTGCGCGGAACGTTCAAATGACCATAACTTTCACACTGGTTGCAATTATTCGCTTTACACGTAGGAAAAACTTTTGTATTTATATTGTATTTTATACTGCTGGCGTTGAATTCTAAGTCTCTAACTATTCGATCTGGTGGCACAACGCACTAGAGTGAAGCCTAGGTTGCACGGAACGTAGAAATGACCATAACATTCACACTGGATGCAATTATTCGCTTTACACGTAGGAAAAACTGTTGTATTTATTTTGTATTTGATGCTTCTGGCGTTTCCTTCTTAGGCCCTAACTATTCGATCTGGTGGAGCAATGCCATAGAGTGGAAGATAGGTTGCCCGGAACGTAGAAATGACCATTACATTCACACTGGTTGCAATTATTCCTGTTATGACCATTACTTTCACACTGTTTGCAATCATTCATTTTATACGAAGGAAAAGCTGTTGTATTTATATTGTATTTGATGATTCTGCCGTTGACTTCTAAGTCTGTAACAATTAGATGTGGTGGAGCAACGCCCTAGAGTGAAGCCTAGGTTGCCCGGAAAGCAGAAATGACCATAACTTTCATACTGGTTGCAATTATTCGTTTTATACGATGGAAAAACTGTTGTATTTATATTGTATTTTATGCTTCTGACGTTGAATTCTAAGGCCGTAGCTATTCGCTGTGGTGGAGCAACGCCCTAGAGTGAAACCTAGGTTGCCGGGAACGTAGAAATGACCAGTACTTTCACACTGATTGCAATTATTCGTTTTATACGATGAAAAAGCTGTTGTATTTATTATGTATTTTATGCTTCTGACGTTGAATTCTAAGGCCGTAGCTATCCGCTGTGGTGGAGCAACGCCATAGAGTGAAACGTAGGTTGCCCGGAACGTAGAAATGACCATTATATTCACACTAGTTGCAATTATTCCTGTTATACGATGGAAAAACTGTTGTATTTTTAATGTATTTTATGCTTCTGGCGTTGAATTCTAAGTCCCTAGCTATTCGATCTGGTGGAGCAACGCCCTATTGTGAAGCCCAGGTTGCCCGGAACGTAGAAATGACCATTACTTTCACCCTGTTTGATATCATTCATTTTATACGATGGAAATGCTGTTGTATTTATATTGTATTTTATGCTTCTGGCGTTGAATTCTAAGGCCGTAGCTATTCGGTGTGGTGGAGCAACGCCCTAGTGTGAAGCCTAGGTTTCCCGGAAAGTAGAAATGACCATTACTTTCACACTGGTTGCAATTATTCGTTTTATGCGATGGAAAAACTGTTGTATTTATTTTGTATTTGGTGCTTCTGGCGTTGACTTCTTAGGCCCTAACTATTCGATCTGGTGGAGCAACGACATAGAGTGAAACGCAGGTTGCACGGAACGTATAAATGACCATAACATTCACACTGGTTGCAATTATTCCTTTTAAACGATGGAAAAGCTGTTGTACTTATATTGTATTTTATTCTTCTGGCGTTGACTTCCTGGGCCCTAACTATTCGATCTGGTGGAACAACACCCTACGGTGAAGCCTAGGTTGCCCGGAACGTAGAAATGCCCATTACTTTCACGCTGGTTGCAATTATGCCTGTTATACGATGGAAGAACTGTTGTATTTTTATTGTATTTTATGCTTCTGGCGTTGACCTCCAAGTCCTTGGCTATTCGATCTGGTGGAACAACGCCCTAGGGCGAAGCATAGGTTGCCCGGAACGTAGAAATGGTCATTACTTTCAAACTGGTTGCAATTATTCGTTTTATACGATGGAAAAAATGTTGTACTTATATCGTACTTTATGCTTCTGGCGTTGACTTCTTAGGTCCTAACTGTTCGATCTGGTTGCACAACGCACTAGAGTCAAGCCTAGTTTGCCCGGATCGTAGAAATGACCATAACTTTACACTGGTTGCATTATTCGCTTTACGCAATGGAAAAACTGTTCTATTTATATTGTATTTTATGGTTCTGGCGTTGACTTCTTAGGCCCTAACTATTCGATCTGGTGGAGCAACGCCCTAGAGTGAAGTCTTGGTTGCCCGGAACGTAGAAATGACCAGTACCTTCACACTGGATGCAATTATTCCTGTTATACGATGGAAAAACAGTTGCATCTTTATTGTATTTTATGTTTCGGGCGCTGACTTCTAAGGCCCTAACTATTCGATCTGGTGGAGCAACGCCCTAGTGTGAAGACTAGGTCGCCTGGAACGTAGAAATGACCATACCTTTCACTCTGGTAGCAATAATTCCTGTTATACGATGGAAAAACTGTTGTACTTTTATTGTATTTTATGCTTTGGGCGTTGACTTCTAAGGCCCTAGCTATTCGGTTTAGTGCTGCAACGCCCTAGAGTGAAGCCTAGGTTGCCCGAAACGTAGTAGTGGCCATCACTTTCACACTGGTCGCAATTATTCCTGTTATACGATGGACAAACTGTTGCATGTTTATTGTACTTTATGCTTCTGGCCTTGACTTCTAAGGCCCTACGTATTCGATCCGGAGGAGCAATGCCTCACAGTTAAATCTAGGTTGCCCGAAACGTAGAAATGCCCATTACTTTCACACTGGTTGTAGATATTCCTGTTATACGATGGAACAACTGTTGTATTTTTATTGTATTTAATGCTTCTGGCGCTGACCTCTAAATCCCTAGCTATTCGATCTGGTTAAGCAACACCCTACAGCGAAGCCTAGGTTGCCCGGAACGTAGAAATGACCATTACTTTCACACTGGTTGCAATTATTCCTGTTATACGATTGAAAAACTGCCGTATTTCTATTGTATTTTATTCTTCGGGAGTTGACTTCTAAGGACCTAGCTATTCGATTTGGTGGAGCAACGCCCTAGAGTGAAGCCTAGGTTGCTCGAAACGTGGAAATGACCATTACTTTCAGGCTGGTTGCAATTATTCATGCTATACGATTGAGAAACTGTTGTATTTTTATTGTATCTTCTGCGTCTGGAGTTACTTTCTAAGGCCCTAGCTATTCGACCTGGTGGTGCAACGCCCTAGTGCGATTCCTAGGTTGCACGGAACGTAGAAATGCCCATTGCTTTCACACTGGTTGCAATTATTCCTGTTATACGATGGAACAACAGTTGTATTTTTATTATATTTTATGCTTCTGGCGCTGACGTCTAAGTCCCTAGCTATTCGATCTGGTGGAGCAACACCCTAGAGCGAAGCCTAGGTTGCGCGGAACGTTCAAATGACCATAACTTTCACACTGGTTGCAATTATTCGCTTTACACGTAGGAAAAACTTTTGTATTTATATTGTATTTTATACTGCTGGCGTTGAATTCTAAGTCTCTAACTATTCGATCTGGTGGCACAACGCACTAGAGTGAAGCCTAGGTTGCACGGAACGTAGAAATGACCATAACATTCACACTGGTTGCAATTATTCGCTTTACACGTAGGAAAAACTGTTGTATTTATATTGCATTTTATACTTCTGGCGTTGAATTCTAAGTCCCTAACTATTCGATCTGGTGGAGCAACGCCCTAGAGTGAAGCCTAGGTTGCCCGGAACGTAGAAATGGCCATTACCTACACACTGGTTGCAATTATTCCTGTTATACCATGGAAGGACTGTTGTATTTTTATACCATTTTATGCTTCTGGTGTTGACTTCTTAGGCCCTAACTATTCGATATGGTGGATCAACGACCTAGAGTGATGCCTAGGTTACCCGGAACGTAGAAATGACCAGTACCTTCACACTGGTTGCAGTTATTCCTGTTATACAGAGGAAAAACTGTTGCATTTTTATTGTATTTTATGATTCTGGCGTTGAATTCTAAGTCCATAACTATTCGATCTGGTGGAGCAACGCCCGAGAATGATGCCTAGGTTGCCCGGAACGTAGAAATGAACATTACTTTCACACTGTTTCCAAATATACATTATATACGATGAAAAGCTGCTGTATTTATATTGTATTTTATGCTTCTGGTGTTGACTTCTTAGGCCCTAACAGATTGATCTAGTGGAGCACCGCCCTAGAGTGAAGCCTAGGTTGCCCGGAACGTAGAAAGGACCATTACCTTCACACTGGCTGCAATTATTCCTGTTATACGATGGAAGGATTGTTGTCTTTTTATAGTATTTTATGCTTCTGGCGTTGACTTCTTAGGCCCTAACTATTCGATCTGGTGGAGCAACGCCCTAGAGTGAAGCCTAGGTTACCCGGAACGTAGAAATGTCCAGTACTTTCACACTGGTTGCAATTATTCCTGTTATACGATGGAGAAACTGTTGCATCTTTATTGTATTTTATGTTTCGGGTGCTGACTTCTAAGGCCCTAGCTATTCGATCGGGTGGAGCAACACCCTAGAGGGAAGCCTAGGTTGCCCAGAACGTAGAAATGACCATTACTTTCACACTGGTTGCAATTATTCCTGTTATACGATGGAAGGACTGTCGAATTTTTATAGTATTTTATGCTTCTGGCGTTGGCTTCTTAGGCCCTAACTATTCGATCTGGTGGAGCAACGCCCTAGAGTGAAGCCTATGTTACGCGGAACGTAGAAATGACCAGTACCTTCACACTGGATGCAATTATTCCTGTTATACGATGGAAAAGCAGTTGCATCTTTATTATATTTTATGTTTCGGTCGCTGACTTCTAAGGCCCTAACTATTCGATCTGGAGGAGCAACGCCCTAGAGTGAAGACTAGGTCGCCTGGAACGTAGAAATGACCATAACTTTCACACTGGTTGAAATTATTCGTTTTATACGGTGGAAAAGCTGTTGTATTTATATTGTATTGTATGCTTCAGGCATTGACCTCAAAGGTCGTAGCTATTCTATGTGGCGGAGCAACGCACTAGAGTGGAGCCTAGGTTGCCCGGAACGTAGAAATGTCCATTACTTTCACACTAGTTGCAATTATTCGTTTTATACGATGGAAAAGCTGTTGCATCTTTATCGTATTTTATGCTTCTGGCGTTGTCTACTAAGGCCCTAACTGTCCGATCTGGTGGAGCAACGCCCTAGAGTGAAGCCTAGGTTGCTCGGAATGTAGAAATGTCCATAACTTTCGCACTGGTTGCAATTATTCGTTTTATACGATGGAAAAACTGTTGTATTTATTATGTATTTGGTGCTTCTGGCGTTGACTTCTTAGGCCATAACTATTCCATCTGGTGGAACAACGCCCGAGGGTGAAGCCTAGGTTGCCCGGAACGTAGAAATGTCCATTACTTTCACACTGGTTGCAATTATTCGTTTTATACGATGGAAAAACTGTTATATTTATACTGCATTTTATGCTTCTGGTATTGACTCCTAAGGCCCTAACTATTCGATCTGGTGGAGCAACGCCCTAGAGTGATGCCTAGGTTGCCCGGAACGTAGAAATGACCATTACTTTCACACTGGTTGCAATTATTCGGTTTATACGATGGAAAAGCTGTTGTATTTATTATGTATTTGGTGCTTCTGGCGTTGACTTCTTAGGCCATAACTATTCGATCTGGTGGAGCAACCCCATAGAGAGAAACGTAGGTTGCCCGGAACGTAGAAATGACCATTATATTCACACTAGTTGCAATTATTCCTGTTATACGATGAAAATACTGTTGTATTTTTATTGTATTTTATGCTTCTGGCGTTGAATTCTAAGTCCCTAGCTATTCGATCTGGTGGAGCCACGCCCTATAGTGAAGCCCAGGTTGCCCGGAACGTAGAAATGACCATTACTTACACACTGTTTGCAATTATTCGTTTTATACGATGTAAAAACTGTTGTATTTATTTTGTATTTGGTGCTTCTGGCGTTGACCTCTTAGGCCCTAACTATTCGATCTGGTGGAGCAGCGCCATAGAGTGAAACGTAGGTTGCCCGGAACGTGGAAATGACCATTAGATTCACACTGGTTGCAATTATTCCTGTTATGACCATTACTTTCACACTGTTTGCAATTATTCATTTTATACGATGGAAAAGCTGTTGTATTTATATTGTATTTTATGCTTCTGGCGTTGACTTCTAAGTCCCTAACAATTAGATGTGGTGGTGCAACGCCCTAGAGTGAAGCCTAGGTTGCCCGGAAAGTAGAAATGACCATAACTTTCATACTGGTTGCAATTATTCGTTTTATACGATGGAAAAACTGTTCTATTTATATTGTATTTTATGCTTCTGGCATTGACGTCTTAGTCCCTAGCTATTGGATCTGGTGGACCAACGCCCTAGAGTGAGGCCTAGGATGCCCGGAACGTAGAAATGGCCATTACTTTCACACTGGTTGCAATTATTCCTGTTATACGATGGAAATGCTGTTGTATTTATATTGTATTTTATGCTTCTGGCGTTGAATTCTTAGGCCATAACTATTTGATCTGGCGGAGCAACGCCCTAGAGTGAAGCCTAGGTTGCCCGGAACGTAGAAATGACCATAACTTTCACACTGGTTGCAATTATTCGTTTTATACGATGGAAAAGCTGTAGTATTTATATTGTATTTTATGCTTTAGGCGTTGACCTCAAAGGTCGTAGCTATTCTATGTGATGGGGGAACGGCCTAGAGTGGAGCCTAGGTTGCCGGAACGTAGAAATTACCATTACTTTCACACTGTTTGCAGTTATGGCTGTTGTACGATGGACAAACTGTTGGATTTTTACTGTACTTTATGCTTCTGGCGTTGACTTCTAAGGCCCAATGTATTCGATCTGGTGGAGCAATGCCTCACAGTTAAGTCTAGGGTGCCCGAAACGTTGAAATGGTTATTACTGTCACACTGGATGCAATTATTCCTGTTATACGATGGAAAAACAGTTGCATCTTTATTGTATTTTATGTTTCGGGCGCTGACTTCTAAGGCCCTAACTATTCGATCTGGTGGAGCAACGCCCTAGTGTGAAGACTAGGTCGCCTGGAACGTAGAAATGACCATACCTTTCACTCTGGTAGCAATAATTCCTGTTATACGATGGAAAAACTGTTGTACTTTTATTGTATTTTATGCTTTGGGCGTTGACTTCTAAGGCCCTAGCTATTCGGTTTAGTGCTGCAACGCCCTAGAGTGAAGCCTAGGTTGCCCGAAACGTAGTAGTGGCCATCACTTTCACACTGGTCGCAATTATTCCTGTTATACGATGGACAAACTGTTGCATGTTTATTGTACTTTATGCTTCTGGCCTTGACTTCTAAGGCCCTACGTATTCGATCCGGAGGAGCAATGCCTCACAGTTAAATCTAGGTTGCCCGAAACGTAGAAATGCCCATTACTTTCACACTGGTTGTACATATTCCTGTTATACGATGGAACAACTGTTGTATTTTTATTGTATTTAATGCTTCTGGCGCTGACCTCTAAATCCCTAGCTATTCGATCTGGTTAAGCAACACCCTACAGCGAAGCCTAGGTTGCCCGGAACGTAGAAATGACCATTACTTTCACACTGGTTGCAATTACTCCTGTTATACGATGGAACAACTGTTGTATTTTTATTATATTTTATGCTTCTGGCGCTGACGTCTAAGTCCCTAGCTATTCGATCTGGTGGAGCAACACCCTAGAGCGAAGCCTAGGTTGCGCGGAACGTTCAAATGACCATAACTTTCACACTCGTTGCAATTATTCGCTTTACACGTAGGAAAAACTTTTGTATTTATATTGTATTTTATACTGCTGGCGTTGAATTCTAAGTCTCTAACTATTCGATCTGGTGGCACAACGCACTAGAGTGAAGCCTAGGTTGCACGGAACGTAGAAATGACCATAACATTCACACTGGTTGCAATTATTCGCTTTACACGTAGGAAAAACTGTTGTATTTATATTGCATTTTATACTTCTGGCGTTGAATTCTAAGTCCCTAACTATTCGATCTGGTGGAGCAACGCCCTATAGTGAAGCCTAGGTTGCCCGGAACGTAGAAATGGCCATTACCTACACACTGGTTGCAATTATTCCTGTTATACCATGGAAGGACTGTTGTATTTTTATACCATTTTATGCTTCTGGTGTTGACTTCTTAGGCCCTAACTATTCGATCTGGTGGAGCAACGCCCTAGAGTGAAGCCTAGGTTACCCGGAACGTAGAAATGTCCAGTACTTTCACACTGGTTTCAATTATTCCTGTTATACGATGGAGAAACTGTTGCATCTTTATTGTATTTTATGTTTCGGGTGCTGACTTCTAAGGCCCTAGCTATTCGATCGGGTGGAGCAACACCCTAGAGGGAAGCCTAGGTTGCCCAGAACGTAGAAATGACCATTACTTTCACACTGGTTGCAATTATTCCTGTTATACGATGGAAGGACTGTCGAATTTTTATAGTATTTTATGCTTCTGGCGTTGGCTTCTTAGGCCCTAACTATTCGATCTGGTGGAGCAACGCCCTAGAGTGAAGCCTATGTTACGCGGAACGTAGAAATGACCAGTACCTTCACACTGGATGCAATTATTCCTGTTATACGATGGAAAAGCAGTTGCATCTTTATTGTATTTTATGTTTCGGTCGCTGACTTCTAAGGCCCTAACTATTCGATCTGGAGGAGCAACGCCCTAGAGTGAAGACTAGGTCGCCTGGAACGTAGAAATGACCATAACTTTCACACTGGTTGAAATTATTCGTTTTATACGGTGGAAAAGCTGTTGTATTTATATTGTATTGTATGCTTCAGGCATTGACCTCAAAGGTCGCAGCTATTCTATGTGGCGGAGCAACGCACTAGAGTGGAGCCTAGGTTGCCCGGAACGTAGAAATGTCCATTACTTTCACACTAGTTGCAATTATTCGTTTTATACGATGGAAAAGCTGTTGCATCTTTATCGTATTTTATGCTTCTGGCGTTGTCTACTAAGGCCCTGACTGTCCGATCTGGTGGAGCAACGCCCTAGAGTGAAGCCTAGGTTGCTCGGAATGTAGAAATGTCCATAACTTTCGCACTGGCTGCAATTATTCGTTTTATACGATGGAAAAACTGTTGTATTTATTATGTATTTGGTGCTTCTGGCGTTGACTTCTTAGGCCATAACTATTCCATCTGGTGGAACAACGCCCGAGGGTGAAGCCTAGGTTGCCCGGAACGTAGAAATGTCCATTACTTTCACACTGGTTGCAATTATTCGTTTTATACGATGGAAAAACTGTTATATTTATACTGCATTTTATGCTTCTGGTATTGACTCCTAAGGCCCTAACTATTCGATCTGGTGGAGCAACGCCCTAGAGTGATGCCTAGGTTGCCCGGAACGTAGAAATGACCATTACTTTCACACTGGTTGCAATTATTCGGTTTATACGATGGAAAAACTGTTGTATTTATTATGTATTTGGTGCTTCTGGCGTTGACTTCTTAGGCCATAACTATTCCATTTGGTGGAGCAACCCCATAGAGAGAAACGTAGGTTGCCCGGAACGTAGAAATGACCATTATATTCACACTAGTTGCAATTATTCCTGTTATACGATGAAAATACTGTTGTATTTTTATTGTATTTTATGCTTCTGGCGTTGAATTCTAAGTCCCTAGCTATTCGATCTGGTGGAGCCACGCCCTATAGTGAAGCCCAGGTTGCCCGGAACGTAGAAATGACCATTACTTACACACTGTTTGCAATTATTCGTTTTATACGATGTAAAAACTGTTGTATTTATTTTGTATTTGGTGCTTCTGGCGTTGACCTCTTAGGCCCTAACTATTCAGTCTGGTGGAGCAGCGCCATAGAGTGAAACGTAGGTAGCCCGGAACGTGGAAATGACCATTAGATTCACACTGGTTGCAATTATTCCTGTTATGACCATTACTTTCACACTGTTTGCAATTATTCATTTTATACGATGGAAAAGCTGTTGTATTTATATTGTATTTTATGCTTCTGGCGTTGACTTCTAAGTCCCTAACAATTAGATGTGGTGGTGCAACGCCCTAGAGTGAAGCCTAGGTTGCCCGGAAAGTAGAAATGACCATAACTTTCATCCTGGTTGCAATTATTCGTTTTATACGATGGAAAAACTGTTCTATTTATATTGTATTTTATGCTTCTGGCATTGACGTCTTAGTCCCTAGCTATTGGATCTGGTGGACCAACGCCCTAGAGTGAGGCCTAGGATGCCCGGAACGTAGAAATGGCCATTACTTTCACACTGGTTGCAATTATTCCTGTTATACGATGGAAATGCTGTTGTATTTATATTGTATTTTATGCTTCTGGCGATGACTTCTAAGGACGTAGCTATTCGACATGGTGGAGCAAAGCCCTTGAGTGAAGCCTAGGTTGCGCGGAACGTAGAAATGACCACCACTTTCACACTGGCTGCAATTATTCCTGTTATACGATGGAAAAACTGTTGCATTTATATTGTATTTTATGTTTCTGGCGTTGACTTCTAATGTCCTACCTATTTGATCTGGTGGAGCAACGTCCAGGAGTGAAGCCTATGTTGCCCGGAACGTAGAAATGACCATTACTTTCACACTGGTTGGAATTATTCTTTCTATACGATGGAAAAACTGTTGCATTTGTTTTGTATTTTATGCTTCTCGCGATGACGTCTTAGGCCCAAGCTATTGTATCTGGTGGACCAACGCCCTAGAGTGAGGCCTAGGTTGCGCGGAACGTAGAAATGGCCATTACTTTCACACTGGTTCCAATTACTCCTGTTATGACCATTACTTTCACACTGTTTGCAATTATTCATTTTATACGATGGAAGAGCTGTTGTAATTATATTGTATTCTATGCTTCTGGCGTTGACTTCTAAGTCCGCAACAATTAGATGTGGTGGAGCAACGCCCTAGAGTGAAGCCTAGTTTGCCCGGAATGTAGAAATGTCCATTACTTTCACACTAGTTGCAATTATTCGATTTATACGATGGAAAAACTGTTGCATCTTTATCGTATTTTATGCTTCTGGCGTTGACTTCTTAGGCCATAACTATTCCATCTGGTGGAACAACGCCCGAGGGTGAAGCCTAGGCTGCCCGGAACGTAGAAATGTCCATTACTTTCACACTAGTTGCAATTATTCGTTTTATACGATGGAAAAACTGTTGCATCTTTATCGTATTTTATGCTTCTGGCGTTGACTACTAAGGCCCTAATTATTCGATCTGGTGGAACGACGCCCTAGAGTGAAGCCTAGGTTGCCCGGAACGTAGCAATGACCATTACGATCACACTGTTTGCAAATATACATTATATACGATGGAAAAGCTGTTGTATTTATATTGTATTTTATGCTTCTGGTGTTGACTTCTTAGGCCCTAACTATTTGATCTGGTGGAGCAACGCCACAGAGTGAAACGTAGGTTGTCCGGAACGTAGAAATGACCATTATATTCACACTAGTTGCAATTATTCCTGTTATACGACGGAAAAACTGTTGTATTTTTATTGTATTTTATGCTTCTGGCGTTGAATTCTAAGTCCACAGCTATTCGATCTGGTGGAACAACGCCCTAGAGTGAAAACTAGGTTGCTCGGAATGTAGAAATGTCCATAACTTTCACACTGGTTGCAATTATTCGTTTTATACGATGGAAAAACTGTAGCATCTTTATTGTATTTTATGCTTCTGGCGTTGACATCTAAGGCCCTAACTATTCCATCAGGTGGAACAACGCCCTAGAGTGAAAACTAGGTTGCTCGGAATGTAGAAATGTCCATTATATTCACACTAGTTGCAATTATTCCTGTTATACGATGGAAAAACCGTTTTATTTTTATTGTATTTTATGCTTCTGGCGTTGAATTCTAAGTCCCTAGCTATTGGATCTGGTGGAGCAACGCCCTATCGTGAAGCCTAGGTTGCCCGGAACGTAGAAATGACCATTACTTTCACACTGCTTGCAATTATTCGTTTTATACGATGAAAAAACTGTTATATTTATTATGTATTTGGTGCTTCTGGCGTTGACTTCTTAGGCCATAACTATTCCGTCTGGAGGAGCAACGCCATAGAGTGAAACGTAGGTTGCCCGGATCGTAGAAATGACCATTATATTCACACTAGTTGCAATTATTCCTGTTATACGATGGAAAAACCGTTTTATTTTTATTGTATTTTATGCTTCTGGCGTTGAATTCTAAGTCCCTAGCTATTGGATCTGGTGGAGCAACGCCCTATCGTGAAGCCCAGGTTGCCCGGAACGTAGAAATGACCATTACTTTCACACTGTTTTCAATCATTCATTTTATACGATGGAAGAGCTGTTGTATTTATATTGTATTTTATGCTTCTGCCGTTGACTTCTAAGGCCGTAGCTATTAGATCTGGTGGAGCAACGCACTAGAGTGAAGCCTAGTCTGCCCGGATCGTAGAAATGACCATAACTTTCACACTGGTTGCAATTATTCGCTTTGCAGGATGGAAAAACTGTTGTATTTATATTGTATTTTATGCTTCTGGCGTCGACTTCTTAGGTCCAAGCTGTTCGGTCTGGCGGAATAACGCCCTGGAGTGAAGCCTAGGTTGGACGGAACGTAGAAATGACCATAACTTTCACACTGGTTGCATTATTCGCTTTACGCAATGGAAAAACTGTTATATTTATATTGTATTTTATGGTTCTGGCGTTGACTTCTTAGGCCGTATCTATTCGATCTGGTGGAGCAACGCCCTAGAGTGAAGTCTTGGTTGCCCGGAACGTAGAAATGATCATTACTTTCACACTGGTTACAATTAGCCCTTTCATACGATGGAAAAACTGTTGTATTTTTATTGCATTTTATGCTTCGAACGTTGACTTCTAAGGCCCTAACTATTCAATCTGTTGAAGCAACGCCCTAGAGTGAAGCCTAGGTTGCCCGCAATGTAGAAATGACCATTACCTTCACACTGGTTGCAATTATTCGTTTATACGATTGAAAAAATGTTGTAGTTATATCGTATCTTATGCTTCTGGCGTTGACTTCTTAGGCCCTAACTATTCGATCTGGTGGCGCAACGCACTAGAGTGAAGCCTAGTTTGCCCGGATCGTAGAAATGACCATAACTTTCACACTGGTTGCATTATTCGCTTTATGCAATGGAAAAACTGTTCTATTTATATTGTATTTTATGGTTCTGGCGTTGACTTCTTAGGCCCTAACTATTCGATGTGGTGGGTCAACGCCCTAGAGTGAAGTCTTGGTTGCCAGGAACGTAGAAATGACCATTACTTTCACACTGGTTGCAATTATTCCTGTTATACGATGGATGGACTGTTGTATTTTTATTGTATTATATGCTTCTGGCGTTGACCTCCAAGTCCCTAGCTATTCGATCTGGTGGAACAACTCCCTAGGGCGAAGCATAGGTTGCCCGGAACGTAGAAATGACCATTACTTTCACACTGGTTGCAATTATTCGCTTTATACGATGGAAAAACTGTTGTTTTTTTATTGCATTTTATGCTTCGAACGTTGACTTCTAAGGCCCTAACTATTCAATCTGTTGGAGCAACGCCCTAGACTGAAACCTAGGTTGCCCGGAACGTAGAAATGACCATAACTTTCACACTTGTTGCATTATTCACTTTATGCAATGGAAAAACTGTTCTATTTATATTGTACTTTATGGTTCTGGCGTTGACTTCTTAGGCCCTAACTATTCGATCTGGTGGAGCAACGCCCTAGAGTGAAGCGTAGGTTACCCGGAACGTAGAAATGACCAGTACTTTCATACTGGTTGTAATTATTCCTGTTATACCATGGAAAAGCTGTTGTATTTTTATTGAATTTTATGCTTCTGGCGTTGACTTCTTAGGCCCTAACTATTCGATCTGATGGCACAACGCACTAGAGTGAAGCCTAGTCCGCCCGGATCGTAGAAATGACCATAACTTTCACACTGCTAGCAATTATTCGCTTTATAGGATGGAAAAACTGTTGTATTTATATTGTATTTTATGCTTCTGGCGTTGACTTCTTAGGCCCTAACTATTCGATCTGGTGGAGCAACGCCCTAGAGTGAAGCGTAGGTTACCCGGAACGTAGAAATGACCAGTAGTTTCATACTGGTTGTAATTATTCCTGTTATACCATGGAAAAGCTGTTGTATTTTTATTGAATTTTATGCTTCGGGCGTTGGCTTCTAAGGCCCTAGCTATTCGATTTGGTGGAGCAACGCCCTAGAGTCAAGCCTAGGTTGCCCGAAACGTAGAAATGACCATTCCTTTCACACTGGTTGCAATTATTCGTTTTATACGATGGAAAAGATGTTGTAGCTATATCATATCTTATGCTTCTGGCGTTGACTTCTTAGGCCCTAACTATTCGATCTGGTGGCACAACGCACTAGAGTGAAGCCTAGTTTGCCCGGATCGTAGAAATGACCATAACTTTTACAGTGGTTGCATTATTCGCATTATGCAATGGAAAAACTGTTCTATTTATATTGTATTTTATGGTTCTGGCGTTGACTTCATAGGCCCTAACTATTCGATGTGGTGGAGCAACGCCCTTGAGCGAAGTCTTGGTTGCCGGGAACGTAGAAATGACCATTACTTTCACACTGGTTGCAATTATTCATGCTATACGATGGAGAAACTGTTGTATTTTTATTGTATTTTATGCTTCTGGCGTTGACCTCCAAGTCCTTAGCTATTCGATCTGGCGGAACAACGCCCTAGGGCGAAGCATAGGTTGCCCGGAACGTAGAAATGGCCATTATTTTCAAACTGGTTGCAATTATTCGTTTTATACGATGGAAAAAATGTTGTACTTATATCGTACTTTATGCTTCTGGCGATGTCTTCTTAGGCCCTAACTATTCG
Organism: Calliopsis andreniformis; assembly: GCF_051401765.1. Classification (NCBI taxonomy): domain Eukaryota; kingdom Metazoa; phylum Arthropoda; class Insecta; order Hymenoptera; family Andrenidae; genus Calliopsis; species Calliopsis andreniformis. Next base: position 2,848,364 of record NW_027480429.1, read on the forward strand.
ATCTGGTTGCACAACGCACTAGAGTGAAGCCTAGTTTGCCCGGATCGTAGAAATGACCATAACTTTCCTCTGGTTGCAATTATTGACTTTATAGGATGGAAAAACTGTTGTATTTATATTGTATTTTATGCTTCTGGCGTCGACTTCTTAGGCCCAACCTATTCGGTCTGGCGGACCAACGCCCTAGAGTGAAGCCTAGGTTGCACGGAACGTAGAAATGACCATAACTTTCACACTGGTTGCATTATTCGCTTTATGCAATGGAAAAACTGTTCTAATTATATTGTATTTTATGGTTCTGGCGTTGACTTCTTAGGCCCTAACTATTCGATGTGGTGGAGCAACGCCCTAGAGTAAAGTCTTGGTTGCCCGGAACGTAGAAATGACCATTACTTACACACTGGTTGCAATTATTCCTGTTATACGATGGAAGGACTGTTGTATTTTTATAGTATTTTATGCTTCTGGCGTTGACTTCTTAGGCCCTAACTATTCGATCAGGTGGAGCAACGCCCTAGAGTGAAGCCTAGGTTACCCGGAACGTAGAAATGACCAGTACTTTCACACTAGTTGCAGTTATTCCTGTTATACGAAGGAAAAACTGTTGAATTTTTATTGTATTTTATGCTTCTGGCGTTGAATTCTAAGTCCCTAACTATTCGATGTGGTGGAGCAACGCCCTAGAGTAAAGTCTTGGTTGCCCGGAACGTAGAAATGACCATTACTTACACACTGGTTGCAATTATTCCTGTTATACGATGGAAGGACTGTTGTATTTTTATAGTATTTTATGCTTCTGGCGTTGACTTCTTAGGCCCTAACTATTCGATCAGGTGGAGCAACGCCCTAGAGTGAAGCCTAGGTTACCCGGAACGTAGAAATGACCAGTACTTTCACACTAGTTGCAGTTATTCCTGTTATACGAAGGAAAAACTGTTGAATTTTTATTGTATTTTATGCTTCTGGCGTTGAATTCTAAGTCCCTAACTATTCGATGTGGTGGAGCAACGCCCAAGACTGAAGCCTAGGTTGCCCGGAACGTAGAAATGACCATTACTTTCACACTGGTTGCAATTATTCGTTTTATACGATGGAAAAACTGTTGTATTTATTTTGTATTTGATGCTTCTGGCGTTGACTTCTTAGGCCCTAACTATTCGATCTGGTGGAGCAACGCCATAGAGTGGAAGATAGGTTGCCCGGAACGTAGAAATGACCATTACATTCACACTGGTAGCAATTATTCCCGTTATGACCATTACTTTCACACTGTTTGCAATCATTCATTTTATACGATGGAAAAGCTATTATATTTATATTGTATTTTATGCTTCTGCCGTTGACTTCTAAGTCCGTAACAATTAGATGTGGAGGAGCAACGCCCTAGAGTGAAGCCTAGGTTGCCCGGAGAGTAGAAATGACCATAACTTTCCTCTGGTTGCAATTATTGACTTTATAGGATGGAAAAACTGTTGTATTTATATTGTGTTTTATGCTTCTGGCGTTGACTTCTTAGACCCTAAATATTCGATCTGGTGGCACAACGCCCTAGAGTGAAGCCTAGTTTGCCCGGATCGTAGAAATGACCATAACTTTCACACTGGTTGCATTATTCGCTTTATGCAATGGAGAAACTGTTCTATTTATATTGTATTTTATGGTTCTGGCGTTGACTTCTTAGGCCGTATCTATTCGATCTGGTGGAGCAACGCCCTAGAGTGAAGCCTAGGTTGCCTGGAACGTAGAAATGACCATAACTTTCATGCTGATTCCAGTTATTCGTTTTATATAATGGAAAAACTGTTCTATTTATATTGTATTTTTTGCTTCTGGCGTTGACTTCTTAGGCCCTAACTATTCGATCTGTTGGAACAACGCCCTAGAGTGAAGCCTAGGTTGCCCGGAACGTAGAAATTACCATAACTTTCACACTGGATGCAATTATTCGTTTTATACAATGGAAAGACTGTTGTATTCATATTGTATTTTATGCTTCTGCCGTTGACTTCTTACGCCCTAACTATTCGATCTGGCGGAGCAACGTCCTAGAGTGAAGCCTAGGTTGCCCGAAACGTAGAAATGACCGTTACTTTCTCACTGGTTGCAGTGATTCATGCTATACGATGGAAAGACTGTTGTATATTTACTGTATTTTATGCTTCTGGCGTTGACTTCTAAGGTCCTAGCTATTCGATCTCGTGGGGCAACGCCCTAGAGTGAAGCCTAGGTAGACGGAACGTAGAAATGACCATAACTTTCACACTGGTTGCAATTATTCGTTTTATACGATGGAAAAGCTGTTGTATTTTTATTGTATTTTATGGTTCTGGCGTTGGCTTCTAACGTCCTAGCCATTCAATCTCGTGGGGCAACGTCCAGGAGTGAAGCCCATGTTGCCCGGAACGTAGAAATGACCATTACTTTCACACTGGTTGGAATTATTCTTTTTATACGATGGAAAAACTGTTGCATGTATTTTGTATTTTATGCTTCTGGCGTTGACGTCTTAGGCCCTAGCTATTGTATCTGGTGGACCAACGCCCTAGAGTGAGGCCTAGGTTGCCCGGAACGTAGAAATGGCCATTACTTTCATACGGGTTCCAATTATTCCTGTTATACGATGGAAAAGCTGTTGTATTTATATTGTATTTTATGCCTCTGGCGTTGACTTCTTAGGCCATAACTATTCGATCTGGCGCAGGAACGCCCTAGAGTGAAGCCTAGGTTGCCCGGATCGTAGAAATGACCATAACTTTCACACGGGTTGCAATTATTCGTTTTATACGACGGAAAAGCTGTTGTATTTATATTGTATTTTATGCTTTAGGCGTTGACCTCAAAGGTCGTAGCTATTCTATGTGGTGGAGCAACGCCCTAGTGTGGAGCCTAGGTTGCCGCAACGTAGAAATTACCATTACTTTCACACTGTTTGCAATTATTGCTGTTGTACGATGGACAAACTGTTGGATTTTTACTGTACTTTATGCTTCTGGCGTTGACTTCTAAGGCCCAATGTATTCGATCTGGTGGAGCAATGCCTCACAGTTAAGTCTAGGATGCCCGAAACATTGAAATGATTATTACTGTCACACTGGTTGCAATTATTCATACCATATGATGGAAAAACTGTTGCATTTTTATTGTACTTTATGCTTCTGGCGCTGACTTCTAGGCCCTCACTATTCGATCTGGTGGAACAACGCCCTAGAGTGAAGCCTGGGTTGCCCGGAACGTAGAAATGACCATCACTTTCACACTGGTTGCAATTATTCCTGTTATACGATGGACAAACTGTTGGTTTTTTATTGCACTTTACGCTTTTGGATTTGACTTATAAGGCCTTATGTATTCGATCTGGTAGAGCTATGCCTCAGAGTTAAGTCTAGGATGCCCGAAACGTAGAAATGACCACCACTTTCACACTGGTTGCAATTATTCGTTTTATACGATGGAAAAGCTGTTGTATTTATATTGTATTTTATGCTTCTGGCGTTGACTTCTTAGGCCATAACTACTTGATCTGGCGGAGCAACGCCCTAGAGTGAAGCCTAGGTTGCCCGAAACGTTGAAACGATTATTACTGTCACACTGGTTGCAATTATTCATGCTATACGATGGAAAAACTGTTGCATTCTTATTCTACTTTATGCTTCTGGCGCTGACTTCTTAGGCCCTAACTATTCCATCTGTTGGAACAACGCCCTCGAGTGAAGCCTAGGTTGCCCGGAACGTAGAAATGACCACCACTTTCACACTGGTTGCAATTATTCGTTTTATGCAATGGAAAACTGTTGCATTTATATTGTATTCTATGCTTCTGGCGATGACTTCTAAGGACGTAGCTATTCGACGTGGTGGAGCAACGCCCTAGAGTGAAGCCTAAGTTGCGCGGAACGTAGAAATGACCACCACTTTCACACTGGTTGCAATTATTCGTTTTATACGATGGAAAAGCTGTTGTATTTATATTGTATTTTATGCTTCTGGCGTTGACTTCTTAGGCCATAACTACTTGATCTGGCGGAGCAACGCCCTAGAGTGAAGCCTAGGTTGCCCGAAACGTTGAAACGATTATTACTGTCACACTGGTTGCAATTATTCATGCTATACGATGGAAAAACTGTTGCATTCTTATTCTACTTTATGCTTCTGGCGCTGACTTCTTAGGCCCTAACTATTCCATCTGTTGGAACAACGCCCTAGAGTGAAGCCTAGGTTGCCCGGAACCTAGAAATTACCATAACTTTCACACCGGTTGCAATTATTCGTTTTATACAATGGAAAACTGTAGCATTTATATAGTATTTTATGCTTCTGGCGTTGACTTCTAAGGCCGCAGCTATCAGATGTGGTAGAGCAACACCCTAGAGTGAAGCCTAGGTTGCCTGGAACGTAGAAATGACCATACATTTCACACTGGTGGTAATTATTCCTGTTATACGATGGAAAAACTGTTGCATTTATATTGTATTTTATGTTTCTGGCGTTAACTTCTTAGGCCATAACTATTCGATCTGGCGGAGCAACGCCCTAGAGTGATGCCTAGATTGCCCGGAACGTAGAAATGACCATTACTTTCACACAGGTTGCAATTATTCCTCTTATACGATGGAAAAACTTTGGTATTTTTACTGTATTTTATGCTTCTGGCGTTGACTTCTAAGGTCCTAGCTATTCGATCTCGTGGGGCAACGTTTAAGTGTGTAGCATAAGTTGCCCGGAACGTAGAAATGACCATTACTTTCACACTGGTTGCAATTATTCGTTTTATACGATGGAAAAGCTGTTGTATTTATATTGTATTTTATGCTTCAGGCGTTGACCTCTAAGGTCGTAGCTATTCGATGTGGTGGAGCAACGCCCTAGAGTGCAGCCTAGGTTGCCCGCAACGTAGAAATGACCATTAGTTTCACACTGGTTGCAATTATTCGTTTTATACGATGGAAAAGCTGTTGTATTTATATTGTATTTTATGCTTCTGGCGTTGACTTCTTAGGCCATAACTACTTGATCTGGCGGAGCAACGCCCTAGAGTGAAGCCTAGGTTGCCCGAAACGTTGAAATGATTATTACTGTCACACTGGTTGCAATTATTCATGCTATACGATGGAAAAACTGTTGCATTCTTATTCTACTTTATGCTTCTGGCGCTGACTTCTTAGGCCCTAACTATTCCATCTGTTGGAAGAACGCCCTAGAGTGAAGCCTAGGTTGCCCGGAACCTAGAAATTACCATAACTTTCACACCGGTTGCAATTATTCGTTTTATACAATGGAAAACTGTAGCATTTATATAGTATTTTATGCTTCTGGCGTTGACTTCTAAGGCCGCAGCTATCAGATGTGGTAGAGCAACACCCTAGAGTGAAGCCTAGGTTGCCTGGAACATAGAAATGACCATACATTTTACACTGGTGGTAATTATTCCTGTTATACGATGGAAAAACTGTTGCATTTATATTGTATTTTATGTTTCTGGCGTTAACTTCTTAGGCCATAACTATTCGATCTGGCGGAGCAACGCCCTAGAGTGATGCCTAGATTGCCCGGAACGTAGAAATGACCATTACTTTCACACTGGTTGCAATTATTCCTCTTATACGATGGAAAAACTTTGGTATTTTTACTGTATTTTATGCTTCTGGCGTTGACTTCTAAGGTCCTAGCTATTCGATCTCGTGGGGCAACGTTCAAGTGTGTAGCATAGGTTGCCCGGAACGTAGAAATGACCATTACTTTCACACTGGTTGCAATTATTCGTTTTATACGATGGAAAAGCTGTTGTATTTATATTGTATTTTATGCTTCAGGCGTTGACCTCTAAGGTCGTAGCTATTCGATGTGGTGGAGCAACGCCCTAGAGTGAAGCCTAGGTTGCGCGGAACGTAGAAATGACCACCACTTTCACACTGGCTGCAATTATTCCTGTTATACGATGGAAAAGCTGCTGTATTTATATTGTATTTTATGCCTCTGGCGTTCACTTCTTAGGCCATAACTATTCGATCTGGCGCAGGAACGCCCTAGAGTGAAGCCTAGGTTGCCCGGATCGCAGAAATGACCATAACTTTGACACTGGTTGGAATTATTCTTTTTATACGGTGGTAAAACTGTTGTATTTATTTTGTATATTATGCTTCTGGCGTTGACGTCTTAGGCCCTAGTTACTGGATTTGGTGGAACAACGCCCTAGAGTGAGGCCTAGGTTGCCCGGAACGTATAAGTGGCCATTACTTTCACACTGGCTGCAATTACTCCTGTTATACGGTGGAAAAGCTGTTGTATTTATATTGTATTCTATGCTTCTGGCGTTGACTTGTTAGGCCGTAACTATTCGATCTGGCGGAACAACGCCCTGGAGTGGAGCCTGGGTTCCCGGAACGTAGAAATGACCATCACTTTCACACTGGTTGCAACTATTCCTGTTATACGATGGACAAACTGTTGGAATTTTATTGTACTTTATGCTTTTGGATTTGACTTCTAAGGCCTTATGTATTCGATCTGCTGGAGCTATGCCTCTGGGTTAAGTCTAGAATGCCCGAAACGTAGAAATGACCATAACTTTCATACTGATTGCATTTATTCGTTTTATGCAATGGAAAAGCTGTTCTATTTATTTTGTACTTTATGCTTCGGGCGTCGACTGCTAAGGCCCTAACTATTCGATGTGGTGGAGCAACGCCCTAGAGTGAAGCCTAGGTTGCCCGGAGCGTAGAAATGACCATAACATTCACACTGGTTGCAATTATTCGTTTTATACGATGGAAACGCTGTTGTATTTATATTGTATTTTATGCTTCTGGCGTTGACTTCTTACGCCCTAACTATTCGATCTGGCGGAGCAACGCCCTAGAGTGAAGCCTAGGTTGCCTGAAACGTAGAAATGACCGTTACTTTCTCACTGGTTGCAGTTATTCATGCTATACGATGGAAAAACTGTAGTATATTTACTGTATTTTATGCTTCTGGCGTTGACTTCTAAGGTCCTAGCTATTCGATCTCGTGGGGCAACGCCCTAGAGTGAAGCCTAGGTTGACGGAACGTAGAAATGACCATAACTTTCACACTAGTTGCAATTATTCGTTTTATACGATGGAAATGCTGTTGTATTTATATTGTATTTTATGCTTCTGGCGTTGACTTCTAAGGCCGTAGCTAATCGATGTGGTGGTGCAACGCCCTAGAGTGAAGCCAAGGTTGCCCGGAACGTAGAAATGACCAGCACTTTCACACTGGTTGCAATTATTCGTTTTATACAATGGAAAAGCTGTTGTATTTATATTGTATTTTATGCTTCTGGCGTTGACTTCTTACGCCCTAACTATACGACCTGGCGGAGCAACGTCCTAGAGTGAAGCCTAGGTTGCCTGAAACGTAGAAATGACCGTTACTTTCTCCCTGGTTGCAGTGATTCATGCTATACGATGGAAAAACTGTTGCATTCTTATTCTACTTTATGCTTCTGGCGCTGACTTCTTAGGTCCTAACTATTCCATCTGTTGGAACAACGCCCTAGAGTGAAGCCTAGGTTGCCCGGAACCTAGAAATTACCATAACTTTCACACCGGTTGCAATTATTCGTTTTATACAATGGAAAACTGTAGCATTTATATTGTATTTTATGCTTCTGGCGTTGACTTCTAAGGCCGCAGCTATCAGATGTGGTAGAGCAACACCCTAGAGTGAAGCCTAGGTTGCCTGGAACGTAGAAATGACCATACCTTTCACACTGGTGGTAATTATTCCTGTTATACGATGGAAAAACTGTTGCATTTATATTGTATTTTATGTTTCTGGCGTTGACTTCATAGGCCATTACTATTCGATCTGGCGGAGCAACACCCTAGAGTGATGCCTAGATTGCCCGGAACGTAGAAATGACCATTACTTTCACACTGGTTGCAATTATTCCTCTTATACGATGGAAAAACTTTGGTATTTTTACTGTATTTTATGCTTCTGGCGTTGGCTTCTAAGGTCCTAACTATTCAATCTCGTGGGGCAACGTTCAAGAGTGTAGCATAGGTTGCCCGGTACGTAGAAATGACCATTACTTTCACACTGGTTACAATTATTCGTTTTATACGATGGAAAAGCTGTTGTATTTATATTGTATTTTATGCTTCAGGCGTTGACCTCTAAGGTCGTAGCTATTCGATGTGGTGGAGCAACGCCCTAGTGTGCAGCCAAGGTTGCCCGGAACGTAGAAATGACCATTAGTTTCACACTGGTTACAATTATTCCTGTTATACGATGGAAAACCAGTTGTATTTTTATTGTATTGTATGCTTCTGGCGTTGGCTTCTAAGGTCCTAGCCATTCGATCTCGTGGGGCAACGTCCAGGAGTGAAGCCTATGTTGCCCGGAACGTAGAAGTGACCATTACATTCACACTGGTTGGAATTATTCTTTTTATACGATGGAAAAACTGTTGTATTTATTTTGTATTTTATGCTTCTGGCGTTGACTTCTAAGGTCCTAGCCATTCGGTCTCGTGGGGTAACGTCCTGGAGCGAAGCCTATGTAGCCCGGAACGTAGAAATGACCATTGCTTTCACACTGGTTGGAATTATTCTTTTTATACGGTGGTAAAACTGTTGTATTTATTTTGTATTTTATGCTTCTGGCGTTGAGGTCTTAGGCCCTAGTTATTGGATTTGGTGGAACAACGCCCTAGAGTGAGGCCTAGGTTGCCCGGAACGTATAAATGGCCATTACTTTCACACTGGCTGCAATTACTCCTGTTATACGGTGGAAAAGCTGTTGTATTTATATTGTATTCTATGCTTCTGGCGTTGACTTCTTAGGCCATAACTATTCGATCTGGCGGAACAACGCCCTGGAGTGGAGCCTGGGTTCCCGGAACGTAGAAATGACCATCACTTTCACACTGGTTGCAATTATTCCTGTTATACGATGGACAAACTGTTGGAATTTTATTGTACTTTATGCTTTTGGATTTGACTTCTAAGGCCTTATGTATTCGATCTGGTGGAGCTATGCCTCAGGGTTAAGTCTAGAATGCCCGAAACGTAGAAATGACCATAACTTTCATACTGATTGCATTTATTCGTTTTATACAATGGAAAAGCTGTTCTATTTATTTTGTATTTTATGCTTCGGGCGTCGACTGCTAAGGCCCTAACTATTCGGTGTGGTGGAGCAACGCCCTAGAGTGAAGCCTAGGTTGCCCGGAGCGTAGAAATGACCATAACATTCACACTGGTTGCAATTATTCGTTTTATACGATGGAAAAGCTGTTGTATTTATATTGTATTTTATGCTTCTGGCGTTGACTTCTTACGCCCTAACTATTCGATCTGGCGAAGCAACGCCCTAGAGTGAAGCCTAGGTTGCCTGAAACGTAGAAATGACCGTTACTTTCTCACTGGTTGCAGTTATTCATGCTATACGATGGAAAAACTGTTGTATATTTACTGTATTTTATGCTTCTGGCGTTGACTTCTAAGGTCCTAGCCATTCGATCTCGTGGGGCAACGGCCTAGAGTGAAGCCTAGGTTGACGGAACGTAGAAATGACCATAACTTTGACACTGGTTGCAATTATTCGTTTTATACGATGGAAAAGCTGTTGTATTTATATTGTATTTTATGCTTCTGGCGTTGACTTCTAAGGCCGTAGCTAATCGATATGGTGGAGCAACGCCCTAGAGTGAAGCCTAGGTTGCCCGGAACGTAGAAAGGACCATAACTTTCACACTGGTTGCAATTACTCCTGTTATACAATGGAAAAACTTCTGTATTTAATTGTATTTTATGCTTCTGGCGTTGACTTCATAGGCCCTAACTGTTCGACCTGGTGGAACAACGCCCTAGAGTGAAGCCTAGGTTGCCCGGAACGTAGAAATGACCGTTACTTTCACAATGTTTGCAATTATTCGTTTTATACAATGGAAAAGCTGTTGTATTTATATTGTATTTTATGCTTCTGCCGTTGACTTCTTAGGTCCTAACTATTCGATTTGGTGGAGCAACGCCCTAGAGTCAAGCCTAGGTTGCCCGGAACGTAGAAATGACCGTTACTTTCACAATGTTTGCAATTATTCATTTTATACGATGGAAAAACTGTTGTATTTATATTGCATTTTATGTTCTTGGCGTTGACTTCTAAGGCCGTAGTTATTCGATGTGGTGGAGCAACGCCCTAGATTGAAGCCTAGGTTGCCTGGAACGTAGAAATGACCATACCTTTCACACTGGTGGTAATTATTCCTGTTATCCGATGGAAAAACTGTTGCATTTATATTGTATTTTATGTTTCTGGCGTTAACTTCTTAGGCCATAACTATTCGATCTGGCGGAGCAACGCCCTAGAGTGATGCCTAGATTGCCCGGAACGTAGAAATGACCATTACTTTCACACTGGTTGCAATTATTCCTGTTATACGATGGAAAACCAGTTGTATTTTTATTGTATTTTATGCTTCTGGCGTTGGCTTCTAAGGTCCTAGCCATTCGATCTCGTGGGGCAACGTCCAGGAGTGAAGCCTATGTTGCCCGGAACGTAGAAATGACCATTACATACACACTGGTTGGAATTATTCTTTTTATACGATGGAAAAACTGTTGTATTTATTTTGTATTTTATGCTTCTGGCGTTGACTTCTAAGGTCCTAGCCATTCGGTCTCGTGGGGTAACGTCCTGGAGTGAAGCCTATGTAGCCCGGAACGTAGAAATGACCATTACTTTCACACTGGTTGGAATTATTCTTTTTATACGGTGGTAAAACTGTTGTATTTATTTTGTATTTTATGCTTCTGGCGTTGAGGTCTTAGGCCCTAGTTATTGGATTTGGTGGAACAACGCCCTAGAGTGAGGCCTAGGTTGCCCGGAACGTATAAATGGCCATTACTTTCACACTGGCTGCAATTACTCCTGTTATACGGTGGAAAAGCTGTTGTATTTATATTGTATTCTATGCTTCTGGCGTTGACTTCTTAGGCCATAACTATTCGATCTGGCGGAACAACGCCCTGGAGTGGAGCCTGGGTTCCCGGAACGTAGAAATGACCATCACTTTCACACTGGTTGCAATTATTCCTGTTATACGATGGACAAACTGTTGGAATTTTATTGTACTTTATGCTTTTGGATTTGACTTCTAAGGCCTTATGTATTCGATCTGGTGGAGCTATGCCTCAGGGTTAAGTCTAGAATGCCCGAAACGTAGAAATGACCATAACTTTCATACTGATTGCATTTATTCGTTTTATACAATGGAAAAGCTGTTCTATTTATTTTGTATTTTATGCTTCGGGCGTCGACTACTAAGGCCCTAACTATTCGGTGTGGTGGAGCAACGCCCTAGAGTGAAGCCTAGGTTGCCCGGAGCGTAGAAATGACCATAACATTCACACTGGTTGCAATTATTCGTTTTATACGATGGAAAAGCTGTTGTATTTATATTGTATTTTATGCTTCTGGCGTTGACTTCTTACGCCCTAACTATTCGATTTGGCGGAGCAACGCCCTAGAGTGAAGCCTAGGTTGCCTGAAACGTAGAAATGACCGTTACTTTCTCACTGGTTGCAGTTATTCATGCTATACGATGGAAACACTGTTGTATATTTACTGTATTTTATGCTTCTGGCGTTGACTTCTAAGGTCCTAGCTATTCGATCTCGTGGGGCAACGCCCCAGAGTGAAGCCTAGGTTGACGGAACGTAGAAATGACCATAACTTTCACACTAGTTGCAATTATTCGTTTTATACGATGGAAATGCTGTCGTATTTATATTGTATTTTATGCTTCTGGCGTTGACTTCTAAGGCCGTAGCTAATCGATGTGGTGGTGCAACGCCCTAGAGTGAAGCCAAGGTTGCCCGGAATGTAGAAATGACCAGCACTTTCACACTGGTTGCAATTATTCGTTTTATACGATGGAAAAACTTCTGTATTTAAATGTATTTTATGCTTCTGGCGTTGACTTCATAGGCCCTAACTGTTCGACCTGGTGGAACAACGCCCTAGAGTGAAGCCTAGGTTGCCCGGAACGTAGAAATGACCGTTACTTTCACAATGTTTGCAATTATTCGTTTTATACAATGGAAAAGCTGTTGTATTTATATTGTATTTCATGCATCTGGCGTTGACTTCTTAGGTTCTAACTATTCGATTTGGTGGAGCAACGCCCTAGAGTCAAGCCTAGGTTGCCCGGAACGTAGAAATGACCGTTACTTTCACAATGTTTGCAATTATTCATTTTATACGATGGAAAAACTGTTGTATTTATATTGCATTTTATGTTCTTGGCGTTGACTTCTAAGGCCGTAGTTATTCGATGTGGTGGAGCAACGCCCTAGAGTGAAGCCAAGGTTGCCCGGAACGTAGAAATGACCAGCACTTTCACACTGTCTGCAATTATTCCTGTTATACGAAGGAAAAACTGTTGCATTTATATTGTATTTTATGCTTCTGGCGTTGACTTCTAACGCCGTAGCTATTCGATGTGGTGAAGCAACGCCCTAGATTGAAGCCTAGGTTGCCTCGAACGTAGAAATGACCATACCTTTCACACTGGTGGCAATTATTCCTGTTATACGATGGAAAAACTGTTGTATTTATATTGTATTTTATGTTTCTGGCTTTGACTTCGAGGGCTCTACCTATTCGATTTGGTGGAGCAACGCCCTAGTGTGAAGCCAAGGTTGCCCGGAACGTAGAAATGACCAGCACTTTCACACTGGCTGCAATTATTCCTGTTATACGAAGGAAAAACTGTTGCATTTATATTGTATTTTATGCTTCTGGCGTTGACTTCTAAGGCCGCAGCTATCAGATGTGGTAGAGCAACACCCTAGAGTGAGGCCTAGGTTGCATGGAACGTAGAAATGACCATACCTCTCACACTGGTGGTAATTATTCCTGTTATACGATGGAAAAACTGTTGCATTTATATTGTATTTTATGTTTCTGGCGTTAACTTCTTAGGCCATAACTATTCGATCTGGCGGAGCAACGCCCTAGAGTGATGCCTAGATTGCCCGGAACGTAGAAATGACCATTACTTTCACACTGGTTGCAATTATTCCTCTTATACGATGGAAAAACTTTGGTATTTTTACTGTATTTTATGCTTCTGGCGTTGACTTCTAAGGTCCTAGCTATTCGATCTCGTGGGGCAACGTTCAAGAGTGTAGCATAGGTTGCCCGGAACGTAGAAATGACCATTACTTTCACACTGGTTGCCATTATTCGTTTTATACGATGGAAAAGCTGTTGTATTTATATTGTATTTTATGCTTCAGGCGTTGACCTCTAAGGTCGTAGCTATTCGATGTGGTGGAGCAACGCCCTAGAGTGCAGCCTAGGTTGCCCGCAACGTAGAAATGACCATTAGTTTCACACTGGTTGCAATTATTCCTGTTATACGATGGAAAACCAGTTGTATTTTTATTGTATTTTATGCTTCTGGCGTTGGCTTCTAAGGTCCTAGCCATTCGATCTCGTGGGGCAACGTCCAGGAGTGAAGCCTATGTTGCCCGGAACGTAGAAATGACCATTACATACACACTGGTTGGAATTATTCTTTTTATACGATGGAAAAACTGTTGTATTTATTTTGTATTTTATGCTTCTGGCGTTGACTTCTAAGGTCCTAGCCATTCGGTCTCGTGGGGTAACGTCCTGGAGCGAAGCCTATGTAGCCCGGAACGTAGAAATGACCATTACTTTCACACTGGTTGGAATTATTCTTTTTATACGGTGGTAAAACTGTTGTATTTATTTTGTATTTTATGCTTCTGGCGTTGAGGTCTTAGGCCCTAGTTATTGGATTTGGTGGAACAACGCCCTAGAGTGAGGCCTAGGTTGCCCGGAACGTATAAATGGCCATTACTTTCACACTGGCTGCAATTACTCCTGTTATACGGTGGAAAAGCTGTTGTATTTATATTGTATTCTATGCTTCTGGCGTTGACTTCTTAGGCCATAACTATTCGATCTGGCGGAACAACGCCCTGGAGTGGAGCCTGGGTTCCCGGAACGTAGAAATGACCATCACTTTCACACTGGTTGCAATTATTCCTGTTATACGATGGACAAACTGTTGGAATTTTATTGTACTTTATGCTTTTGGATTTGACTTCTAAGGCCTTATGTATTCGATCTGGTGGAGCTATGCCTCAGGGTTAAGTCTAGAATGCCCGAAACGTAGAAATGACCATAACTTTCATACTGATTGCATTTATTCGTTTTATACAATGGAAAAGCTGTTCTATTTATTTTGTATTTTATGCTTCGGGCGTCGACTACTAAGGCCCTAACTATTCGGTGTGGTGGAGCAACGCCCTAGAGTGAAGCCTAGGTTGCCCGGAGCGTAGAAATGACCATAACATTCACACTGGTTGCAATTATTCGTTTTATACGATGGAAAAGCTGTTGTATTTATATTGTATTTTATGCTTCTGGCGTTGACTTCTTACGCCCTAACTATTCGATCTGGCGAAGCAACGCCCTAGAGTGAAGCCTAGGTTGCCTGAAACGTAGAAATGACCGTTACTTTCTCACTGGTTGCAGTTATTCATGCTATACGATGGAAAAACTGTTGTATATTTACTGTATTTTATGCTTCTGGCGTTGACTTCTAAGGTCCTAGCCATTCGATCTCGTGGGGCAACGGCCTAGAGTGAAGCCTAGGTTGACGGAACGTAGAAATGACCATAACTTTGACACTGGTTGCAATTATTCGTTTTATACGATGGAAAAGCTGTTGTATTTATATTGTATTTTATGCTTCTGGCGTTGACTTCTAAGGCCGTAGCTAATCGATATGGTGGAGCAACGCCCTAGAGTGAAGCCTAGGTTGCCCGGAACGTAGAAAGGACCATAACTTTCACACTGGTTGCAATTACTCCTGTTATACAATGGAAAAACTTCTGTATTTAATTGTATTTTATGCTTCTGGCGTTGACTTCATAGGCCCTAACTGTTCGACCTGGTGGAACAACGCCCTAGAGTGAAGCCTAGGTTGCCCGGAACGTAGAAATGACCGTTACCTTCACAATGTTTGCAATTATTCGTTTTATACAATGGAAAAGCTGTTGTATTTATATTGTATTTTATGCTTCTGCCGTTGACTTCTTAGGTCCTAACTATTCGATTTGGTGGAGCAACGCCCTAGAGTCAAGCCTAGGTTGCCCGGAACGTAGAAATGACCGTTACTTTCACAATGTTTGCAATTATTCATTTTATACGATGGAAAAACTGTTGTATTTATATTGCATTTTATGTTCTTGGCGTTGACTTCTAAGGCCGTAGTTATTCGATGTGGTGGAGCAACGCCCTAGAGTGAAGCCAAGGTTGCCCGGAACGTAGAAATGACCAGCACTTTCACACTGTCTGCAATTATTCCTGTTATACGAAGGAAAAACTGTTGCATTTATATTGTATTTTATGCTTCTGGCGTTGACTTCTAAGGCCGTAGCTATTCGATGTGGTGAAGCAACGCCCTAGATTGAAGCCTAGGTTGCCTGGAACGTAGAAATGACCATACCTTTCACACTGGTGGTAATTATTCCTGTTATCCGATGGAAAAACTGTTGCATTTATATTGTATTTTATGTTTCTGGCGTTAACTTCTTAGGCCATAACTATTCGATCTGGCGGAGCAACGCCCTAGAGTGATGCCTAGATTGCCCGGAACGTAGAAATGACCATTACTTTCACACTGGTTGCAATTATTCCTGTTATACGATGGAAAACCAGTTGTATTTTTATTGTATTTTATGCTTCTGGCGTTGGCTTCTAAGGTCCTAGCCATTCGATCTCGTGGGGCAACGTCCAGGAGTGAAGCCTATGTTGCCCGGAACGTAGAAATGACCATTACATACACACTGGTTGGAATTATTCTTTTTATACGATGGAAAAACTGTTGTATTTATTTTGTATTTTATGCTTCTGGCGTTGACTTCTAAGGTCCTAGCCATTCGGTCTCGTGGGGTAACGTCCTGGAGTGAAGCCTATGTAGCCCGGAACGTAGAAATGACCATTACTTTCACACTGGTTGGAATTATTCTTTTTATACGGTGGTAAAACTGTTGTATTTATTTTGTATTTTATGCTTCTGGCGTTGAGGTCTTAGGCCCTAGTTATTGGATTTGGTGGAACAACGCCCTAGAGTGAGGCCTAGGTTGCCCGGAACGTATAAATGGCCATTACTTTCACACTGGCTGCAATTACTCCTGTTATACGGTGGAAAAGCTGTTGTATTTATATTGTATTCTATGCTTCTGGCGTTGACTTCTTAGGCCATAACTATTCGATCTGGCGGAACAACGCCCTGGAGTGGAGCCTGGGTTCCCGGAACGTAGAAATGACCATCACTTTCACACTGGTTGCAATTATTCCTGTTATACGATGGACAAACTGTTGGAATTTTATTGTACTTTATGCTTTTGGATTTGACTTCTAAGGCCTTATGTATTCGATCTGGTGGAGCTATGCCTCAGGGTTAAGTCTAGAATGCCCGAAACGTAGAAATGACCATAACTTTCATACTGATTGCATTTATTCGTTTTATACAATGGAAAAGCTGTTCTATTTATTTTGTATTTTATGCTTCGGGCGTCGACTACTAAGGCCCTAACTATTCGGTGTGGTGGAGCAACGCCCTAGAGTGAAGCCTAGGTTGCCCGGAGCGTAGAAATGACCATAACATTCACACTGGTTGCAATTATTCGTTTTATACGATGGAAAAGCTGTTGTATTTATATTGTATTTTATGCTTCTGGCGTTGACTTCTTACGCCCTAACTATTCGATCTGGCGAAGCAACGCCCTAGAGTGAAGCCTAGGTTGCCTGAAACGTAGAAATGACCGTTACTTTCTCACTGGTTGCAGTTATTCATGCTATACGATGGAAAAACTGTTGTATATTTACTGTATTTTATGCTTCTGGCGTTGACTTCTAAGGTCCTAGCCATTCGATCTCGTGGGGCAACGGCCTAGAGTGAAGCCTAGGTTGACGGAACGTAGAAATGACCATAACTTTGACACTGGTTGCAATTATTCGTTTTATACGATGGAAAAGCTGTTGTATTTATATTGTATTTTATGCTTCTGGCGTTGACTTCTAAGGCCGTAGCTAATCGATATGGTGGAGCAACGCCCTAGAGTGAAGCCTAGGTTGCCCGGAACGTAGAAAGGACCATAACTTTCACACTGGTTGCAATTACTCCTGTTATACAATGGAAAAACTTCTGTATTTAATTGTATTTTATGCTTCTGGCGTTGACTTCATAGGCCCTAACTGTTCGACCTGGTGGAACAACGCCCTAGAGTGAAGCCTAGGTTGCCCGGAACGTAGAAATGACCGTTACTTTCACAATGTTTGCAATTATTCGTTTTATACAATGGAAAAGCTGTTGTATATATATTGTATTTTATGCTTCTGCCGTTGACTTCTTAGGTCCTAACTATTCGATTTGGTGGAGCAACGCCCTAGAGTCAAGCCTAGGTTGCCCGGAACGTAGAAATGACCGTTACTTTCACAATGTTTGCAATTATTCATTTTATACGATGGAAAAACTGTTGTATTTATATTGCATTTTATGTTCTTGGCGTTGACTTCTAAGGCCGTAGTTATTCGATGTGGTGGAGCAACGCCCTAGAGTGAAGCCAAGGTTGCCCGGAACGTAGAAATGACCAGCACTTTCACACTGTCTGCAATTATTCCTGTTATACGAAGGAAAAACTGTTGCATTTATATTGTATTTTATGCTTCTGGCGTTGACTTCTAAGGCCGTAGCTATTCGATGTGGTGAAGCAACGCCCTAGATTGAAGCCTAGGTTGCCTGGAACGTAGAAATGACCATACCTTTCACACTGGTGGTAATTATTCCTGTTATCCGATGGAAAAACTGTTGCATTTATATTGTATTTTATGTTTCTGGCGTTAACTTCTTAGGCCATAACTATTCGATCTGGCGGAGCAACGCCCTAGAGTGATGCCTAGATTGCCCGGAACGTAGAAATGACCATTACTTTCACACTGGTTGCAATTATTCCTCTTATACGATGGAAAAACTTTGGTATTTTTACTGTATTTTATACTTCTGGCGTTGACTTCTAAGGTCCTAGCTATTCGATCTCGTGGGGCAACGTTCAAGAGTGTAGCATAGGTTGCCCGGAACGTAGAAATGACCATTACTTTCACACTGGTTGCAATTATTCGTTTTATACGATGGAAAAGCTGTTGTATTTATATTGTATTTTATGCTTCAGGCGTTGACCTCTAAGGTCGTAGCTATTCGATGTGGTGGAGCAACGCCCTAGAGTGCAGCCTAGGTTGCCCGCAACGTAGAAATGACCATTAGTTTCACACTGGTTGCAATTATTCCTGTTATACGATGGAAAACCAGTTGTATTTTTATTGTATTTTATGCTTCTGGCGTTGGCTTCTAAGGTCCTAGCCATTCGATCTCGTGGGGCAACGTCCAGGAGTGAAGCCTATGTTGCCCGGAACGTAGAAATGACCATTACATACACACTGGTTGGAATTATTCTTTTTATACGATGGAAAAACTGTTGTATTTATTTTGTATTTTATGCTTCTGGCGTTGACTTCTAAGGTCCTAGCCATTCGGTCTCGTGGGGTAACGTCCTGGAGTGAAGCCTATGTAGCCCGGAACGTAGAAATGACCATTACTTTCACACTGGTTGGAATTATTCTTTTTATACGGTGGTAAAACTGTTGTATTTATTTTGTATTTTATGCTTCTGGCGTTGAGGTCTTAGGCCCTAGTTATTGGATTTGGTGGAACAACGCCCTAGAGTGAGGCCTAGGTTGCCCGGAACGTATAAATGGCCATTACTTTCACACTGGCTGCAATTACTCCTGTTATACGGTGGAAAAGCTGTTGTATTTATATTGTATTCTATGCTTCTGGCGTTGACTTCTTAGGCCATAACTATTCGATCTGGCGGAACAACGCCCTGGAGTGGAGCCTGGGTTCCCGGAACGTAGAAATGACCATCACTTTCACACTGGTTGCAATTATTCCTGTTATACGATGGACAAACTGTTGGAATTTTATTGTACTTTATGCTTTTGGATTTGACTTCTAAGGCCTTATGTATTCGATCTGGTGGAGCTATGCCTCAGGGTTAAGTCTAGAATGCCCGAAACGTAGAAATGACCATAACTTTCATACTGATTGCATTTATTCGTTTTATACAATGGAAAAGCTGTTCTATTTATTTTGTATTTTATGCTTCGGGCGTCGACTACTAAGGCCCTAACTATTCGGTGTGGTGGAGCAACGCCCTAGAGTCAAGCCTAGGTTGCCCGGAGCGTAGAAATGACCATAACATTCACACTGGTTGCAATTATTCGTTTTATACGATGGAAAAGCTGTTGTATTTATATTGTATTTTATGCTTCTGGCGTTGACTTCTTACGCCCTAACTATTCGATCTGGCGAAGCAACGCCCTAGAGTGAAGCCTAGGTTGCCTGAAACGTAGAAATGACCGTTACTTTCTCACTGGTTGCAGTTATTCATGCTATACGATGGAAAAACTGTTGTATATTTACTGTATTTTATGCTTCTGGCGTTGACTTCTAAGGTCCTAGCCATTCGATCTCGTGGGGCAACGGCCTAGAGTGAAGCCTAGGTTGACGGAACGTAGAAATGACCATAACTTTGACACTGGTTGCAATTATTCGTTTTATACGATGGAAAAGCTGTTGTATTTATATTGTATTTTATGCTTCTGGCGTTGACTTCTAAGGCCGTAGCTAATCGATATGGTGGAGCAACGCCCTAGAGTGAAGCCTAGGTTGCCCGGAACGTAGAAAGGACCATAACTTTCACACTGGTTGCAATTACTCCTGTTATACAATGGAAAAACTTCTGTATTTAATTGTATTTTATGCTTCTGGCGTTGACTTCATAGGCCCTAACTGTTCGACCTGGTGGAACAACGCCCTAGAGTGAAGCCTAGGTTGCCCGGAACGTAGAAATGACCGTTACTTTCACAATGTTTGCAATTATTCGTTTTATACAATGGAAAAGCTGTTGTATTTATATTGTATTTTATGCTTCTGCCGTTGACTTCTTAGGTCCTAACTATTCGATTTGGTGGAGCAACGCCCTAGAGTCAAGCCTAGGTTGCCCGGAACGTAGAAATGACCGTTACTTTCACAATGTTTGCAATTATTCATTTTATACGATGGAAAAACTGTTGTATTTATATTGCATTTTATGTTCTTGGCGTTGACTTCTAAGGCCGTAGTTATTCGATGTGGTGGAGCAACGCCCTAGAGTGAAGCCAAGGTTGCCCGGAACGTAGAAATGACCAGCACTTTCACACTGTCTGCAATTATTCCTGTTATACGAAGGAAAAACTGTTGCATTTATATTGTATTTTATGCTTCTGGCGTTGACTTCTAAGGCCGTAGCTATTCGATGTGGTGAAGCAACGCCCTAGATTGAAGCCTAGGTTGCCTGGAACGTAGAAATGACCATACCTTTCACACTGGTTGCAATTATTCCTCTTATACGATGGAAAAACTTTGGTATTTTTACTGTATTTTATACTTCTGGCGTTGACTTCTAAGGTCCTAGCTATTCGATCTCGTGGGGCAACGTTCAAGAGTGTAGCATAGGTTGCCCGGAACGTAGAAATGACCATTACTTTCACACTGGTTGCAATTATTCGTTTTATACGATGGAAAAGCTGTTGTATTTATATTGTATTTTATGCTTCAGGCGTTGACCTCTAAGGTCGTAGCTATTCGATGTGGTGGAGCAACGCCCTAGAGTGCAGCCTAGGTTGCCCGCAACGCAGAAATGACCATTAGTTTCACACTGGTTGCAATTATTCCTGTTATACGATGGAAAACCAGTTGTATTTTTATTGTATTTTATGCTTCTGGCGTTGGCTTCTAAGGTCCTAGCCATTCGATCTCGTGGGGCAACGTCCAGGAGTGAAGCCTATGTTGCCCGGAACGTAGAAATGACCATTACATACACACTGGTTGGAATTATTCTTTTTATACGATGGAAAAACTGTTGTATTTATTTTGTATTTTATGCTTCTGGCGTTGACTTCTAAGGTCCTAGCCATTCGGTCTCGTGGGGTAACGTCCTGGAGTGAAGCCTATGTAGCCCGGAACGTAGAAATGACCATTACTTTCACACTGGTTGGAATTATTCTTTTTATACGGTGGTAAAACTGTTGTATTTATTTTGTATTTTATGCTTCTGGCGTTGAGGTCTTAGGCCCTAGTTATTGGATTTGGTGGAACAACGCCCTAGAGTGAGGCCTAGGTTGCCCGGAACGTATAAATGGCCATTACTTTCACACTGGCTGCAATTACTCCTGTTATACGGTGGAAAAGCTGTTGTATTTATATTGTATTCTATGCTTCTGGCGTTGACTTCTTAGGCCATAACTATTCGATCTGGCGGAACAACGCCCTGGAGTGGAGCCTGGGTTCCCGGAACGTAGAAATGACCATCACTTTCACACTGGTTGCAATTATTCCTGTTATACGATGGACAAACTGTTGGAATTTTATTGTACTTTATGCTTTTGGATTTGACTTCTAAGGCCTTATGTATTCGATCTGGTGGAGCTATGCCTCAGGGTTAAGTCTAGAATGCCCGAAACGTAGAAATGACCATAACTTTCATACTGATTGCATTTATTCGTTTTATACAATGGAAAAGCTGTTCTATTTATTTTGTATTTTATGCTTCGGGCGTCGACTACTAAGGCCCTAACTATTCGGTGTGGTGGAGCAACGCCCTAGAGTGAAGCCTAGGTTGCCCGGAGCGTAGAAATGACCATAACATTCACACTGGTTGCAATTATTCGTTTTATACGATGGAAAAGCTGTTGTATTTATATTGTATTTTATGCTTCTGGCGTTGACTTCTTACGCCCTAACTATTCGATCTGGCGAAGCAACGCCCTAGAGTGAAGCCTAGGTTGCCTGAAACGTAGAAATGACCGTTACTTTCTCACTGGTTGCAGTTATTCATGCTATACGATGGAAAAACAGTTGTATATTTACTGTATTTTATGCTTCTGGCGTTGACTTCTAAGGTCCTAGCCATTCGATCTCGTGGGGCAACGGCCTAGAGTGAAGCCTAGGTTGACGGAACGTAGAAATGACCATAACTTTGACACTGGTTGCAATTATTCGTTTTATACGATGGAAAAGCTGTTGTATTTATATTGTATTTTATGCTTCTGGCGTTGACTTCTAAGGCCGTAGCTAATCGATATGGTGGAGCAACGCCCTAGAGTGAAGCCTAGGTTGCCCGGAACGTAGAAAGGACCATAACTTTCACACTGGTTGCAATTACTCCTGTTATACAATGGAAAAACTTCTGTATTTAATTGTATTTTATGCTTCTGGCGTTGACTTCATAGGCCCTAACTGTTCGACCTGGTGGAACAACGCCCTAGAGTGAAGCCTAGGTTGCCCGGAACGTAGAAATGACCGTTACTTTCACAATGTTTGCAATTATTCGTTTTATACAATGGAAAAGCTGTTGCATTTATATTGTATTTTATGCTTCTGCCGTTGACTTCTTAGGTCCTAACTATTCGATTTGGTGGAGCAACGCCCTAGAGTCAAGCCTAGGTTGCCCGGAACGTAGAAATGACCGTTACTTTCACAATGTTTGCAATTATTCATTTTATACGATGGAAAAACTGTTGTATTTATATTGCATTTTATGTTCTTGGCGTTGACTTCTAAGGCCGTAGTTATTCGATGTGGTGGAGCAACGCCCTAGAGTGAAGCCAAGGTTGCCCGGAACGTAGAAATGACCAGCACTTTCACACTGTCTGCAATTATTCCTGTTATACGAAGGAAAAACTGTTGCATTTATATTGTATTTTATGCTTCTGGCGTTGACTTCTAAGGCCGTAGCTATTCAATGTGGTGAAGCAACGCCCTAGATTGAAGCCTAGGTTGCCTGGAACGTAGAAATGACCATACCTTTCACACTGGTGGTAATTATTCCTGTTATCCGATGGAAAAACTGTTGCATTTATATTGTATTTTATGTTTCTGGCGTTAACTTCTTAGGCCATAACTATTCGATCTGGCGGAGCAACGCCCTAGAGTGATGCCTAGATTGCCCGGAACGTAGAAATGACCATTACTTTCACACTGGTTGCAATTATTCCTCTTATACGGTGGAAAAACTTTGGTATTTTTACTGTATTTTATGCTTCTGGCGTTGACTTCTAAGGTCCTAGCTATTCGATCTCGTGGGGCAACGTTCAAGAGTGTAGCATAGGTTGCCCGGAACGTAGAAATGACCATTACTTTCACACTGGTTGCAATTATTCGTTTTATACGATGGAAAAGCTGTTGTATTTATATTGTATTTTATGCTTCAGGCGTTGACCTCTAAGGTCGTAGCTATTCGATGTGGTGGAGCAACGCCCTAGAGTGCAGCCTAGGTTGCCCGCAACGTAGAAATGACCATTAGTTTCACACTGGTTGCAATTATTCCTGTTATACGATGGAAAACCAGTTGTATTTTTATTGTATTTTATGCTTCTGGCGTTGGCTTCTAAGGTCCTAGCCATTCGATCTCGTGGGGCAACGTCCAGGAGTGAAGCCTATGTTGCCCGGAACGTAGAAATGACCATTACATACACACTGGTTGGAATTATTCTTTTTATACGATGGAAAAACTGTTGTATTTATTTTGTATTTTATGCTTCTGGCGTTGACTTCTAAGGACGTAGCTATTCGACGTGGTGGAGCAACGCCCTAGAGTGAAGCCTAGGTTGCGCGGAACGTAGAAATGACCACCACTTTCACACTGGCTGCAATTATTCCTGTTATACGATGGAAAAGCTGTTGTATTTATATTGTATTTTATGCTTCTGGCATTGACTTCTAAGGCCCTAACTATTCGATCCATTGGAGCAACGCCCTAGAGTGAAGCCTAGGTTGCCCGGAACGTAGAAATGACCATAACTTTCACACTGGTTGCAATTATTCGTTTTATACGATGGAAAAACTGTTGTATTTATATTGTATTTTATGTTTCTGGCTTTGACTTCGAGGGCTCTACCTATTCGATTTGGTGGAACAACGCCCTAGTGTGAAGCCAAGGTTGCCCGGAACGTAGAAATGACCAGCACTTTCACGCTGGCTGCAATTATTCCTGTTATACGAAGGAAAAACTGTTGCATTTACATTGTATTTTATGCTTCTGGCGTTGACTTCTAAGGCCGTAGCTATTCGATGTGGTGAAGCAACGCCCTAGATTGAAGCCTAGGTTGCCTCGAACGTAGAAATGACCATACCTTTCACACTGGTGGCAATTATTCCTGTTATACGATGGAAAAACTGTTGTATTTATATTGTATTTTATGTTTCTGGCTTTGACTTCGTGGGCTCTACCTATTCGATTTGGTGGAGCAACGCCCTAGAGTGAAGCCTAGGTTGCCTCGAACGTAGAGATGACCATATCTTTCACACTGGTGGCAATTATTCGTTTTATCCGATGGAAAAGCTGTTGCATTTATATTGTATTTTATGCTTCAGGCGTTGACTTCTAAGGTCGTATCTTTTCGAAGTGGTGGAGCAACGCCCTAGAGTGAAGCCTAGGTTGCCCGGAACGTAGAAATGACCATTACTTTCACTCTGTTTGCAATTACTCCTGTTGTACGATGGACAAACTGTTGGATTTTTATTGTACTTTATGCTTCTGGATTTGACTTCTAAGGCCCTATGTATTCGATCTGCTGGAGCAATGCCTCTGAGTTAAGTCTAGGATGCCCGGAACGTAGAAATGACCATAACTTTCATGCTGATTCCAGTTATTCGTTTTATATAATGGAAAAACTGTTTTATTTATATTGTATTTTTTGCTTCTGGCGTTGACTTCTTAGGCCCTAACTAATCGATCTGTTGGAACGACGCCCTAGAGTGAAGTCTAGGTTGCCCGGAACGTGGAAATTACCATAACTTTCACACTGGATGCAATTATTCGTTTTATACAATGGAAAGACTGTTGTATTTATATTGTATTTTATGCTTCTGCCGTTGACTTCTTACGCCCTAACTATTCGATCTGGCGGAGCAACGTCCTAAAGTGAAGCGTAGGTTGCCCGAAACGTAGAAATGACCGTTACTTTCTCACTGGTTGGAGTGATTCATGCTATACGATGGAAAAACTGTTGTATATTTACTGTATTTTATGCTTCTGGCGTTGACTTCTAAGGTCCTAGCTATTCGATCTCGTGGGGCAACGCCCTAGAGTGAAGCCTAGGTAGACGGAACGTAGAAATGACCATAACTTTCACACTGGTTGCAATTATTCGTTTTATACAATGGAAAACTGTAGCATTTATATTGTATTTTATGCTTCTGGCGTTGACTTCTAAGGCCGCAGCTATCAGATGTGGTAGAGCAACTCCCTAGAGTGAAGCCTAGGTTGCCTGGAACGTAGAAATGACCATACCTTTCACACTGGTGGTTATTATTCCTGTTATACGATGGAAAAACTGTTGTATTTAAATTGTATTTTATGCTTTAGGCGTTGACCTCAAAGGTCGTAGCTATTCTATGTGGTGGAGCAACGCCCTAGTGTGGAGCCTAGGTTGCCGCAACGTAGAAATTACCATTACTTTCACACTGTTTGCAATTATTGCTGTTGTACGGTGGACAAACTGTTGGATTTTTACTGTACTTTATGCTTCTGGCGTTGACTTCTAAGGCCCAATGTATTCGATCTGGTGGAGCAATGCCTCACAGTTAAGTCTAGGATGCCCGAAACGTTGAAATGATTATTACTGTCACACTGGTTGCAATTATTCCTGTTATACGATGGAAAAACTGTTGTATTTATATTGTATTTTATGTTTCTGGCTTTGACTTCGAGGGCTCTACCTATTCGATTTGGTGGAGCAACGCCCTAGTGTGAAGCCAAGGTTGCCCGGAACGTAGAAATGACCAGCACTTTCACACTGGCTGCAATTATTCGTTTTATCCGATGGAAAAGCTGTTGCATTTATATTGTATTTTATGCTTCAGGCGTTGACTTCTAAGGTCGTATCTATTCGAAGTGGTGGAGCAACGCCCTAGAGTGAAGCCTAGGTTGCCCGGAACGTAGAAATGACCATTACTTTCACTCTGGTTGCAATTACTCCTGTTATACGATGGACAAACTGTTGGATTTTTATTGTACTTTATGCTTCTGGATTTGACTTCTAAGGCCCTATGTATTCGATCTGCTGGAGCAATGCCTCTGAGTTAAGTCTAGGATGCCCGGAACGTAGAAATGACCATAACTTTCATGCTGATTCCAGTTATTCGTTTTATATAATGGAAAAACTGTTTTATTTATATTGTATTTTTTGCTTCTGGCGTTGACTTCTTAGGCCCTAACTAATCGATCTGTTGGAACAACGCCCTAGAGTGAAGCCTAGGTTGCCCGGAACGTGGAAATTACCATAACTTTCACACTGGATGCAATTATTCGTTTTATACAATGGAAAGACTGTTGTATTTATATTGTATTTTATGCTTCTGGCGTTGACTTCTTAGGCCCTAACTAATCGATCTGTTGGAACAACGCCCTAGAGTGAAGCCTAGGTTGCCCGGAACGTGGAAATTACCATAACTTTCACACTGGTTGCAATTATTCGTTTTATACGATGGAAATGCTGTTGTATTTATATTGTATTTTATGCTTCTGGCGTTGACTTCTAAGGCCGTAGCTAATCGATATGGTGGAGCAACGCCCTAGAGTGAAGCCTAGGTTGCCCGGAACGTAGAAAGGACCATAACTTTCACACTGGCTCCAAGTATTCCTGTTATACAATGGAGAAACTGTTGCATTTATATTGTATTTTATGCCTCTGGCGCTGACTTCTAAGGCCGTAGCGATTCGATATGGTGGAGCCACGCCCTAGAGTGAAGCCTAGGTTGCCTGGAACGTAGAAATGACCATATCTTTCACACTGGTGGCAATTATTTCTGTTACACGATGGAAAAACTGTTGTATTTTTATTGTGTTTTATGCTTCAGGCGTTGTCTTCTAAGGTCGTAGCTATTCGATGAGGTGGGGCAACGCCCTGGAGTGAAGCCTAGGTTGCCTCGAACGTAGAAATGACCATATCTTTCACACTGGTGGCAATTATTCGTTTTATCCGATGGAAAAGCTGTTGCATTTATATTGTATTTTATGCTTCAGGCGTTGACTTCTAAGGTCGTATCTATTCGATGTGGTGGAGCAACGCCCTAGAGTGAAGCCTAGGTTGCCCGGAACGTAGAAATGACCATTACTTTCACTCTGTTTGCAATTACTCCTGTTATACGATGGACAAACTGTTGGATTTTTATTGTACTTTATGTTTCTGGATTTGACTTCTAAGGCCCTATGTATTCGATCTGCTGGAGCAATGCCTCAGAGTTAAGTCTAGGATGCCCGGAACGAAGAAATGACCATAACTTTCATGCTGATTCCACTTATTCGTTTTATATAATGGAAAAACTGTTTTATTTATATTGTATTTTTTGCTTCTGGCGTTGACTTCTTAGGCCCTAACTAATCGATCTGTTGGAACAACGCCCTAGAGTGAAGCCTAGGTTGCCCGGATCGTAGAAATGACCATTACTTTCACACTGGTTGCAATTATTCGTTTTATACGATCGAAAAACTGTTGTATTTATTTAGTATTTGATGGTTCTGGCGTTGACTTCTTAGGCCCTAACTATTCGATCTGGTTGATCAACACCCTAGAATGAATCGTAGTTTGCCCGGAATGTGGAAATGACCATCACTTTCACACTGGTTGCAATTATTCCTGTTATACGATGGAAAAACTGATGTATTTATATTGTATTTTATGCTCCTGGTGTTGACTTCTTAGACCCTAATTATTCGATCTAGTGGAGCAATGCCTCAGAGTTATATAAGGATGCACGGAAAGTAGAAATGGCAGTCACTTTCAGACTGGTTGCAATTATTCGTTTTATACGATGGAAAAGCTGTTGTATTTATATTGTGTTTTATGCTTCTGGCGTTGACTTCTTAGGCCCTAACTATTCGATCTGGTGGAGCAACACCCTAGAGTGAAGCCTAGGTTGCCCGAAACGTACAAATGACCATTACTTTCAGACTGGTTGCAAATATTCATGCTATACGATGGAAAACTGTTCTATATTTATTGTATTTTGTGCTTCTGGCGTTGACTTCTAAGGCTCTAACTATTGGATCTGGTGGAGCATCGCCCTGGAGTGAAGCCTGGGTTGCCCGAAACGTAGAAGTGACCATTACTTTCACACTTGTTGCAATTATTCGTTTTATACGATGGAAAAACTGTTGTATTTATATTGTATTTTATGCTCCTGGTGCTGACCTCTTAGACCCTAACTATTCGATCTGGTGGAGCAATGCCTCAGAGTTATATCTAGGATGCAAGGAACGTAGAAATGGCAGTCACTTTCAGACTGGTTGCAATTATTCGTTTTATACGATGGAAAAGCTGTTGTATTTATATTGTGTTTTATGCTTCTGGCGTTGACTTCTTAGGCCCTATCTATTCGATGTGGTGGAGCAACGCCCTAGAGTGAAGCCTAGGTTGCCCGAAACGTAGAAATGACCATTACTTTCACACTGTTTGCAATTATTCCTTTTATACGATGGAAAAGCTGTTGTATTTATATCGTATTTTACGCTTCTGGCGTTGACTTCAAAGGACCTAACTGTTTGATCTGGTGGAGCAACGCCCTAGAGTGAAGCCTAGGTTGCGTGGAACGTAGAAATGACCATCCCTTTCACACGGGTTGCAATTATTCCTGTTATAGGGTGGAAAGACTGTTGTATTTTTATTGTATTTTATACTTCAGGCGTTGACTTCTGAGGCCGTAGATATCCGATGTGGTGGAAGAACGCCATACAGTCAAGCCTAGGTTGCCCGGAACGTATAAATGACCATAACTTTCACACTGGTTGCAATTATTTGTTTTATATGATGGAAAAGCTGTTGTATTTATATCGTATTTTATGCTTCGGGCGTTGACTTCTAAGGCCCTAACTATTCGATCTAGTGGAGCAACGCCCTAGAGTGCAGCCTAGGTTGCCCGGAACGTAGAAATGACCATAACTGTCACACTGGTAGCAATTATTCGTTTTACACTTTGGAAAAGCTGTTGTATTTATATTGTATTTCATGCTTCTGGCGTTGACTTCTAAGGCCCTAACTATTCGATCTGGTGGAGCAACACCCTTGAGTGAGGCCTAGGTTGCCCGGATCGCAGAAATGACCATAACTTTCACACTGTTTGCAATTATTGATCTTATACAATGGAAAAACAGTTGTATTTATATTGTATTTTATGCTTCTGGCGTTGATTTCTTGGGCCCTAACTATTTGGTCTGTTGGAGCACCGCCCTAGAGCGACACCTAGGTTGCCCGGAACGTAGAAATGACCATTATTTTCACACTGGTTGCAAATATTCTTTATATACGGTGGAAAAGCTGTTGTATTTATATCGTATTTTATGCTTCTTGCGTTGACTTCTATGGCCCTACCTATTCGATCTGGTGGCCCACCGCCATAGAGCGAAGCCTAGGTTGCCTGGAACGTAGATATGACCATTACTTTCACACTGGTTGCTATTATTCGTTTTATACGATGGAAAAGCTGTTGTATTTAGATTGTATTTCATGCTTCTAGCGTTAACTTATAAGGCCCTAACTATTCGATCTGGTGGAGCAACACCCTAGAGTGAGGCCTAGGTTGCCCCGATCGTAGAAATGACCATAACTTTTACACTGGTACCAATTATTCGTTTTGTACAATGGAAAAACTGTTCTATTTATGTTGTATTTAATGCTTCGGGCGTTGACTTCTAAGGCCCCAACTGTTTGATCTGGTGGAGCAACGCCCTAGAGTGAAGCCTAGGTTGCCTGGAACGTAGAAATGACCATCACTTTCACACGGGTTGCAATTATTCCTGTTATAGGATAGAAAGACTGTTGTATTTTTATTGTATTTTATACTTCAGGCGTTGACTTCTGAGGCCGTAGCTATTCGATGTGGTGGAAGAACGCCATACAGTGAAGCCCAGGTTGCCCGGAAAGTAGAAATGACCATAACTTTCACACTGGAAGCAATTATTCGTTTGATACAATGGAAAAACTGTTCTATTTATTATGTATTTAATGCTTCGGGCGTTGACTTCTAAGGCCCTAAATATTCGATCAGGTGGAGCACCGCCCTAGAGTGAAGCCTAGGTTGCCCGGAACGTAGAAATGACCATAACTTTTATACTGGTAGCAATTATTCGTTTTATGCAATGGAAAAACTGTTCTATTTATTTTGTATTTTATGCTTCGGTCGTTGACTTCTAAGGCCCTAACTATTCGATCTGGTGTAGCAACGCCCTAGAGTGCAGCCTAGGTTGCCCGAAACGCCGAAATGATCATTACTTTCACGCTTGTTGCAATTATTCCTGTTATAGGATGGAAAGACTGTTGTGTTTTTATTGTATTTTATACTTCAGGCGTTGACTTCTGAGGCCGTAGCTATTCGACGTGGTGGAAGAACGCCATACAGTGAAGCCTAGGTTGCCCGGAACGTAGAAATGACCATTACTTTCACACTGTTTGCAATTATTCCTTTTATACGATGGAAAAGCTGTTGTATTTATATCGTATTTTACGCTTCTGGCGTTGACTTCAAAGGACCTAACTGTTTGATCTGGTGGAGCAACGCCCTAGAGTGAAGCCTAGGTTGCGTGGAACGTAGAAATGACCATCCCTTTCACACGGGTTGCAATTATTCCTGTTATAGGGTGGAAAGACTGTTGTATTTTTATTGTATTTTATACTTCAGGCGTTGACTTCTGAGGCCGTAGATATCCGATGTGGTGGAAGAACGCCATACAGTCAAGCCTAGGTTGCCCGGAACGTATAAATGGCCATAACTTTCACACTGGTTGCAATTATTTGTTTTATATGATGGAAAAGCTGTTGTATTTATATCGTATTTTATGCTTCGGGCGTTGACTTCTAAGGCCCTAACTATTCGATATAGTGGAGCAACGCCCTAGAGTGCAGCCTAGGTTGCCCGGAACGTAGAAATGACCATAACTGTCACACTGGTAGCAATTATTCGTTTTATACGATGGAAAAACTGTTCTATTTATTCTGTATTTTATGCTTCGGGCGTTCACTTCTAAGGCCCTAACTATTCGGTCTGGTAGAGCAACGCCCTAGAGTGAAGCCTAGGTTGCCCGGTACGTAGAAATGACCATAAGTTTCATACTGGTTGCAATTATACGTTTTATACGATGGAAAAACTGTTGTATTTATATTGTATTTTATGCTTCTGGCGTTGACTTCTTAGGCCCTAACTATTCGATCTGGTGGTACAACGCCCTAGGGTGAAGCGTAGGTTGCCCGGAACGTAGAAATGACCATAACCTTTACACTTGCAGCAGTTATTCGTTTTATACAGTGGAAAAACCGTTCTATTTATTTTGTATTTTATGCTTCGGACGTTGACTTCTAAGGCCCTAACTGTTTGATCTGGTGGAGCATCGCCGTAGAGTGAAGCCTAGGTTGCCCGGAACGTAGAAATGACCATAACTTTCACACTGGTTGCTATTATTCGTTTTATACGATGGAAAAACTGTTATATTTATATTGTATTTAAGCTTCTGGCGTTGACTTCTGAGGCCGTTGCTATTCGATGTGGTGGACGAACGCCATAGAGTGAAGCCTTGGTAGCCCGGATCGTAGAAATGTCCATATCTTTCACACTGTTTGCAGTTTTTCGTTTTATACGATGGAAAAACTGTTTTATTTATTTTGTATTTTATGCTTCGGGCGTTGTCTTCTAAGGCCCTAACTATTCGATCTGGTGGAGCAAAGCCCTAGAGTGCAGCCTAGATTGCCCGGAACGTAGAAATGACCATAACTTTCACACTGGTTGCTATCATTCGTTTTATATGATGGAAAAACTGTTGTATTTATATTGTATTTTATGATTCGGGCGTTGACTTCTAAGGCCCCAACTGTTTGATCTGGTGGAGCAACGCCCTAGAGTGAAGCCTAGGTTGCCTGGAACGTAGAAATGACCATCACTTTCACACGGGATGCAATTATTCCTGTTATAGGATAGAAAGACTGTTGTATTTTTATTGTATTTTATACTTCAGGCGTTGACTTCTGAGGCCGTAGCTATTCGATGTGGTGGAAGAACGCCATACAGTGAAGCCCAGGTTGCCCGGAAAGTAGAAATGACCATAACTTTCACACTGGAAGCAATTATTCGTTTGATACAATGGAAAAACTGTTCTATTTATTATGTATTTAATGCTTCGGGCGTTGACTTCTAAGGTCCTAAATATTCGATCAGGTGGAGCACCGCCCTAGAGTGAAGCCTAGGTTGCCCGGAACGTAGAAATGACCATAACTTTCACACTGGTAGCAATTATTCGTTTTATACGATGGAAAAACTGTTTTATTTATTTTGTATTTTATGCTTCGGGCGTTGACTTCTAAGGCCCTAGCTATTCGATCTAGTGGAGCAACGCCCTAGAGTGCAGCCTAGGTTGCCCGAAACGCCGAAATGATCATTCCTTTCACGCGTGTTGCAATTATTCCTGTTATAGGATGGAAAGACTGTTGTGTTTTTATTGTATTTTATACTTCAGGCGTTGACCTCTGAGGCCGTAGCTATTCGATGTGGTGGAAGAACGCCATAGAGTGAAGCCTAGGTAGCCCGGAACGTATAAATGACCATAACTTTCACACTGGTTGCAATTATTTGTTTTATATGATGGAAAAGCTGTTGTATTTATATCGTATTTTATGCTTCGGGCGTTGACTTCTAAGGCCCTAACTATTCGATCTAGTGGAGCAACGCCCTAGAGTGCAGCCTAGGTTGCCCGGAACGTAGAAATGACCATAACTTTCACACTGGTAGCAATTATTCGTTTTATACGATGGAAAAACTGTTCTATTTATTTTGTATTTTATGCTTCGGGCGTTGACTTCTAAGGCACTAACTATTCGATCTGGTAGAGCAACGCCCTAGAGTGAAGCCTAGCTTGCCCGGTACGTAGAAATGACCATAAGTTTCATACTGGTTGCAATTATTCGTTTTATACGATGGAAAAACTGTTGTATTTATATTGTATTTTAAGCTTCTGGCGTTGACTTCTTAGGCCCTAACTAATCGATCTGGTGGTACAACGCCCTAGGGTGATGCGTAGGTTGCCCGGAACGTAGAAATGACCATAACCTTTACACTTGCAGCAATTATTCGTTTTATACAGTGGAAAAACCGTTCTATTTATTTTGTATTTTATGCTTCCGGCGTTGACTTCTAAGGCCCTAACTGTTTGATCTGGTGGAGCATCGCCGTAGAGTGAAGCTTAGGTTGCCCGGAACGTAGAAATGACCATAACTTTCACACTGGTTGCTATTATTCGTTTTATATGATGGAAAGACTGTTGTATTTATATTGTATTTTATGCGTCGGGCGTTGACTTCTAAGGCCCTAACTATTCGATGTAGTGGAGCAACGCCCTAGAGTGCAGCCTAGGTTGCCCGGAACGTAGAAATGACCATAACTTTCACACTGGTAGCAATTGTTCGTTTTATACGATGGAAAAACTGTTTTATTTATTTTGTATTTTATGCTTCGGGCGTTGACTTCTAAGGCCCTAGCTATTCGATCTAGTGGAGCAACGCCCTAGAGTGCAGCCTAGGTTGCCCGAAACGCCGAAATGATCATTACTTTCACGCTTGTTGCAATTATTCCTGTTATAGGATGGAAAGACTGTTGTGTTTTTATTGTATTTTATACTTCAGGCGTTGACTTCTGAGGCCGTAGCTATTCGATGTGGTGGAAGGACGCCATACAGTGAAGCCTAGGTTGCCCGGAACGTAGAAATGAGCATTACTTTCACACTGTTTGCAATTATTCCTTTTATACGAATGAAATGCTGTTGTATTTATATCGTATTTTACGCTTCTGGCGTTGACTTCTAAGGACCTAACTGTTTGATCTGGTGGAGCAACGCCCTAGAGTGAAGCCTAGGTTGCGTGGAACGTAGAAATGACAATCCCTTTCACACGGGTTGCAATTATTCCTGTTATAGGGTGGAAAGACTGTTGTATTTTTATTGTATTTTATGCTTCAGGCGTTGACTTCTGAGGTCGTAGATATCCGATGTGGTGGAAGAACGCCATAGAGTGAAGCCTAGGTAGCCCGGATCGTAGAAATGTCCATATCTTTCACACTGTTTGCAATTTTTCGTTTCATACGATGGAAAGACTGTTTTATTTATTTTGTATTTTATGCTTCGGGCGTTAACTTCTAAGGCCCTAGCTATTCGATCTGGTGGAGCAACGCCCTAGAGTGCAGCCTAGATTGCCCGGAACGTAGAAATGAACATAACTTTCACACTGGTTGCAATTATTTGTTTTATACGATGGAAAAGCTGTTGTATTTATATCGTATTTTATGCTTCTGGCGTTGACTTCTGAGGCCGTTGCTATTCGATGTGGTGGAAGAACGCCATAGATTGAAGCCTAGGTAGCCCGGATCGTAGAAATGTCAATATCTTTCACACTGTTTGCAATTTTTCGTTTTATACGATGGAAAAACTGTTTTATTTATTTTGTATTTTATGCCTCGGGCGTTGACTTCTAAGGCACTAACTACTCGATCTAGTGGAGCAACGCCCTAGAGTGCAGCCTAGGTTGCCCGGAACGTAGAAATGAGCATAACTTTCACACTGGTAGCAATTATTCGTTTTATACGATGGAAAAACTGTTCTATTTATTTTGTATTTTTTGCTTCTGGCGTTGACTTCTAAGGCCCTAGCTATTCGATCTAGTGCAGCAACGCCCTAGAGTGCAGCCTAGGTTGCCCGAAACGCCGAAATAATCATTACTTTCACGCTTGTTGCAATTATTCCTGTTATAGGATGGAAAGACTGTTGTGTTTTTATTGTATTTTATACTTCAGGCGTTGATTTCTGAGGCCGTAGCTATTCGATGTGGTGGAAGAACGCCATACAGTGAAGCCTAGGTTGCCCGGAACGTAGAAATGACCATTGCTTTCACACTGTTTGCAATTATTCCTTTTATACGATGGAAAAGCTGTTGTATTTATATCGTATTTTACGCTTCTGGCGTTGACTTCTAAGGACCTAACTGTTTGATCTGGTGGAGCAAAGCCCTAGAGTGAAGCCTAGGTTGCGTGGGACGTAGAAATGACCATCCCTTTCACACGGGTTGCAATTATTCCTGTTACAGGGTGGAAAGACTGTTGTATTTTTACTGTATTTTATACTTCAGGCGTTGACTTCTGCGGCCGTAGCTATCCGATGTGGTGGAAGAACGCTATACAGTCAAGCCTAGGTTGCCCGGAACGTATAAATGACCATAACTTTCACACTGGTTGCAATTATTTGTTTTATATGATGGAAAAGCTGTTGTATTTATATCGTATTTTATGCTTCGGGCGTTGACTTCTAAGGCCCTAACTATTCGATCTACTGGAGCAACGCCCTAGAGTGCAGCCTAGGTTACCCGGAACGTAGAAATGACCATAACTTTCACACTGGTAGCACTTATTCGTTTTATACGATGGAAAAACTGTTCT
Organism: Calliopsis andreniformis; assembly: GCF_051401765.1. NCBI lineage: Eukaryota > Metazoa > Arthropoda > Insecta > Hymenoptera > Andrenidae > Calliopsis > Calliopsis andreniformis. Next base: position 2,884,002 of record NW_027480429.1, read on the forward strand.
ATTTATTTTGTATTTTAAGCTTCTGGCGTTGACTTCCAAGGCCCTAACTTTTCGAGCTGGTAGAGCAACGTCCAAGAGTGAAGCCTAGGTTGCCCGGAACGTAGAAATGACCATAAGTTGCATACTGGTTGCAATTATCCGTTTTACACGATGGAAAAACTGTTGTATTTATATTGTATTTTAAGCTTCTGGCGCTGACTTCTTAGGCCCTAACTATTCGATCTGGTGGTACAACGCCCTAGGGTGAAGCCTAGGTTGCCCGGAACGTAGAAATGACCATAACTTTCACACTGGTAGCAATTATTCGTTTTATACGATGGAAAAACTGTTCTATTTATTCTGTATTTTATGCTTCGGGCGTTGACTTCTAAGGCCCTAACTATTCGATCTGGTAGAGCAACGCCCTAGAGTGAAGCCTAGGTGGCCCTGTACGTAGAAATGACCATAAGTTTCATACTGGTTGCAATTATTCGTTTTATACGATGGAAAAACTGTTGTATTTATATTGTATTTTATGCTTCTGGCGTTGACTTCTTAGGCCCTAACTATTCGATCTGGTGGTACAACGCCCTAGGGTGAAGCGTAGGTTGCCCGGAACGTAGAAATGACCATAACCTTTACACTTGCAGCAATTATTCGTTTTATACAGTGGAAAAACCGTTCTATTTATTTTGTATTTTATACTTCGGGCGTTGACTTCTAAGGCCCTAACTGTTTGATCTGGTGGAGCATCGCCGTAGAGTGAAGCCTAGGTTGCCCGGAACGTAGAAATGACCATAACTTTCACCCTGGTTGCTATTACTCGTTTTATACGATGGAAAAACTGTTATATTTATATTGTATTTAAGCTTCTGGCGTTGACTTCTGAGGCCGTTGCTATTCGATGTGGTGGAAGAACGCCATAGAGTGAAGCCTAGGTAGCCCGGATCGTAGAAATGTCCATATCTTTCACACTGTTTGCAATTTTTCGTTTTATACGACGGAAAAACTGTTTTATTTATTTTGTATTTTATGCTCCGGGCGTTGACTTCTAAGGCCCTAACTATTCGATCTGGTGGAGCAACGCCCTAGAGTGCAGCCTAGATTGCCCGGAACGTAGAAATGACCATTACTTTCACACTGGTTGCTATCATTCGTTTTATATGATGGAAAAACTGTTGTATTTATATTGTATTTTATGCTTCGGGCGTTGACTTCTAAGGCCCTAACTATCCGATCTAGTGGAGCAATGCCCTAGAGTGCAGCCTAGGTTACCCGGAACGTAGAAATGACCATAACTTTCACACTGGTAGCAATTATTCGTTTTATACGATGGAAAAACTGTTTTATTTATTTTGTATTTTATGCTTCGGGCGTTGACTTCTAAGCCCCTAGCTATTCGATCTAGTGGAGCAACGCCCTAGAGTGCAGCCTAGGTTGCCCGAAACGCCGAAATGATCATTACTTTCACGCTTGTTGCAATTATTCCTGTTATAGGATGGAAAGACTGTTGTGTTTTTATTGTATTTTATACTTCAGGCGTTGACTTCTGAGGCCGTAGCTATTCGATGTGGTGGAAGAACGCCATACAGTGAAGCCTAGGTTGCCCGGAACGTAGAAATGACCATTACTTTCACACTGTTTGCAGTTATTCCTTTTATACGATGGAAAAGCTGTTGTATTTATATCGTATTTTATGCTTCGGGCGTTGACTTCTAAGGCCCTAACTATTCGATCTAGTGGAGCAACGCCCTAGAGTGCAGCCTAGGTTGCCCGGAACGTAGAAATGACCATAACTTTCACACTGGTAGCAATTATTCGTTTTATACGATGGAAAAACTGTTCTATTTATTTTGTATTTTATGCTTCGGGCGTTGACTTCTAAGGCCCTAACTATTCGATCTAGTGGAGCAACGCCCTAGAGTGCAGCCTAGGTTGCCCGGAACGTAGAAATGACCATAACTTTCACACTGGTAGCAATTATTCGTTTTATACGATGGAAAAACTGTTCTATTTATTTTGTATTTTATGCTTCGGTCGTTGACTTCTAAGGCCCTAACTATTCGATCTGGTAGAGCAACGCCCTAGAGTGAAGCCTAGGTTGCCCGGTACGTAGAAATGACCACAAGTTTCATACTCGTTGCAATTATTCGTTTTATACGATGGAAAAACTGTTGTATTTATATTGTATTTTAAGCTTCTGGCGTTGACTTCTTAGGCCCTAACTATTCGATCTGGTGGTACAACGCCCTAGGGTGAAGCGTAGGTTGCCCGGAACGTAGAAATGACCATAATCTTTACACTTGCAGCAATTATTCGTTTTATACAGTGGAAAAACCGTTCTATTTATTTTGTATTTTATGCTTCGGGCGTTGACTTCTAAGGCCCTAACTATTCGATCTAGTGGAATAACGCCCTAGAGTGCAGCCTAGGTTGCCCGGAACGTAGAAATGACCATAACTTTCACACTGGTAGCAATTATACGTTTTATACGATGGAAAGACTGTTGTATTTTTATTGTATTTTATACTTCAGGCGCTGACTTCTGAGGCCGTAGCTATTCGATGTGGTGGAAGAACGCCATACAGTGAAGCCTAGGTTGCCCGGAACGTAGAAATGAACATAACTTTCACTCTGGTTGCAATTATTTGTTTTATACGATGGAAAAGCTGTTGTATTTATATCGTATTTTATGCTTCTGGCGTTGACTTCTGAGGCCGTTGCTATTCGATGTGGTGGAAGAACGCCATAGAGTGAAGCCTAGGTAGCCCGGATCGTAGAAATGTCCATATCTTTCACACTGTTTGCAATTTTTCGTTTTATACGATGGAAAAACTGTTTTATTTATTTTGTATTTTATGCCTCGGGCGTTGACTTCTAAGGCACTAACTATTCGATCTAGTGGAGCAACGCCCTAGAGTGCAGCCTAGGTTGCCCGGAACGTAGAAATGAGCATAACTTTCACACTGGTAGCAATTATTCGTTTTATACGATGGAAAAACTGTTCTATTTATTTTGTATTTTTTGCTTCGGGCGTTGACTTCTAAGGCCCTAGCTATTCGATCTAGTGGAGCAACGCCCTGGAGTGCAGCCTAGGTTGCCCGAAACGCCGAAATGATCATTACTTTCACGCTTGTTGCAATTATTCCTGTTATAGGATGGAAAGACTGTTGTGTTTTTATTGTATATTATACTTCAGGCGTTGATTTCTGAGGCCGTAGCTATTCGATGTGGTGGAAGAACGCCATACAGTGAAGCCTAGGTTGCCCGGAACGTAGAAATGACCATTGCTTTCACACTGTTTGCAATTATTCCTTTTATACGATGGAAAAGCTGTTGTATTTATATCGTATTTTACGCTTCTGGCGTTGACTTCTAAGGACCTAACTGTTTGATCTGGTGGAGCAACGCCCTAGAGTGAAGCCTAGGTTGCGTGGAACGTAGAAATGACCATCCCTTTCACACGGGTTGCAATTATTCCTGTTAGAGGGTGGAAAGACTGTTGTATTTTTACTGTATTTTATACTTCAGGCGTTGACTTCTGCGGCCGTAGCTATCCGATGTGGTGGAAGAACGCTATACAGTCAAGCCTAGGTTGCCCGGAACGTATAAATGACCATAACTTTCACACTGGTTGCAATTATTTGTTTTATATGATGGAAAAGCTGTTGTATTTATATCGTATTTTATGCTTCGGGCGTTGACTTCTAAGGCCCTAACTATTCGATCTAGTGGAGCAACGCCCTAGAGTGCAGCCTAGGTTGCCCGGAACGTAGAAATGACCATAACTTTCACACTGGTAGCACTTATTCGTTTTATACGATGGAAAAACTGTTCTATTTATTTTGTATTTTAAGCTTCTGGCGTTGACTTCTAAGGCCCTAACTTTTCGAGCTGGTAGAGCAACGTCCTAGAGTGAAGCCTAGGTTGCCCGGTACGTAGAAATGACCATAAGTTGCATACTGGTTGCAATTATCCGTTTTACACGATGGAAAAACTGTTGTATTTATATTGTATTTTAAGCTTCTGGCGTTGACTTCTTAGGCCCTAACTATTCGATCTGGTGGTACAACGCCCTAGGGTGAAGCATAGGTTGCCCGGAACGTAGAAATGACCATAACCTTTACACTTGCAGCAATTATTCGTTTTATACAGTGGAAAAACCGTTCTATTTATTTTGTATTTTATGCTTCGGGCGTTGACTTCTAAGGACCTAACTATTCGATCTAGTGGAGCAACGCCCTAGAGTGCAGCCTAGGTTGCCCGGAACGTAGAAATGACCAAAACTTTCACACTGGTAGCAATTATTCGTTTTATACGATGGAAAAACTGTTTTATTTATTTTGTATTTTATGCTTCGGGCGTTGACTTATAAGGCCCTAGCTATTCGATCTAGTGGAGCAACGCCCTAGAGTGCAGCCTAGGTTGCCCGAAACGAAGAAATGATCATTACTTTCACGCTTGTTGCAATTATTCCTGTTATAGGATGGAAAGACTGCTGTGTTTTTATTGTATTTTATACTTCAGGCGTTGACTTCTGAGGCCGTAGCTATTCGATGTGGTGGAAGAACGCCATACAGTGAAGCCTAGGTTGCCCGGAACGTAGAAATGACCATTACTTTCACACTGTTTGCAATTATTCCTTTTATACGATGGAAAAGCTGTTGTATTTATATCGTATTTTACGCTTCTGGCGTTGACTTCTAAGGACCTAACTGTTTGATCTGGTGGAGCAACGCCCTAGAGTGAACCCTAGGTTGCGTGGAACGTAGAAATGACCATCCCTTTCACACGGGTTGCAATTATTCCTGTTATAGGGTGGAAAGACTGTTGTATTTTTATTGTATTTTATACTTCAGGCGTTGACTTCTGAGACCGTAGCTATCCGATGTGGTGGAAGAACGCCATACAGTCAAGCCTAGGTTGCCCGGAACGTATAATTGACCATAACTTTCACACTGGTTGCAATTATTTGTTTTATATGATGGAAAAGCTGTTGTATTTATATCGTATTTTATGCATCGGCCGTTGACTTCTAAGGCCCTAACTATTCCATCTGGCGGAACAACGCCCTAGAGTAAATCACAGGTTGCGCGGAACGCAGAAATGACCATAACTTTCACACTGGTAGCAATTATTCGTTTGATACAATGGAATAACTGTTCTATTTATTTTGTATTTAATGCTTCGGTCGTTGACCTCTTAGGCCCTAACTATCCGATAAGGTGGAGCAACGCCCTAGAGTGAAGCCTAGGCTGCTCGAAATGTAGAAATGACCATAACTTTCACACTGGTTGGAATTATTCATTTTATACAATGGAAAAACTGTTGTACTTATATTGTATTTTATTCTTTTGGCGTTCACTTCTTAGGCCCTAACTATTCGATCTGGTGGAACAACGGGCTAGGGTGAAGACTAGGTTGCCCGGAACGTAGAAATGACCATAACTTTTACACTGGTAGCAATTATTCGTTTTATACAATGGAAAAACTGTTCTATTTATTTTGTACTTAATGCTTCGGGCGTTGACTTCTAAGGCCCTAACTATTCCATCTTGTGGAACAACGTCCTAGGGTGAAGCCTAGGTTGCTCGAAATGTAGAAATGACCATAACTTTCACACTGGTTGCTATCATTCGTTTTATATGATGGAAAAACTGTTGTATTTATATTGTATTTTATGCTTCTGGCGTTCACTTCTTAGGCCCTAACTGTTTGATCTGGTGGAGCATCGCCGGAGAGTGAAGCCTAGGTTGCCCAGAACGTAGAAATGACCATAACTTTCACACTGGTAGCAATTATTCGTTTTATACGATGGAAAAACTGTTCTATTTATTTTGTATTTTTTGCTTCGGGCGTTGACTTCCAAGGCCCTAGCTATTCGATCTAGTGGAGCAACGCCCTAGAGTGCAGCCTAGGTTGCCCGAAACGCCGAAATGATCATTACTTTCACGCTTGTTGCAATTATTCCTGTTATAGGATGGAAAGACTGTTGTGTTTCTATTGTATTTTATACTTCAGGCGTTGATTTCTGAGGCCGTAGCTATTCGATGTGGTGGAAGAACGCCATACAGTGAAGCCTAGGTTGCCCGGAACGTAGAAATGACCATTACTTTCACACTGTTTGCAATTATTCCTTTTATACGATGGAAAAGCTGTTGTATTTATATCGTATTTTACGCTCCTGGCGTTGACTTCTAAGGACCTAACTGTTTGATCTGGTGTAGCAACGCCCTAGAGTGAAGCCTAGGTTGCGTGGAACGTAGAAATGACCATCCCTTTAACACGGGTTGCAATTATTCCTGTTATAGGGTGGAAAGACTGTTGTATTTTTACTGTATTTTATACTTCAGGCGTTGACTTCTGAGGCCGTAGCTATCCGATGTGGTGGAAGAACGCTATACAGTCAAGCCTAGGTTGCCCGGAACGTATAAATGACCATAACTTTCACACTGGTTGCAATTATTTGTTTTATATGATGGAAAAACTGTTGTATTTATATTGTATTTTATGCTTCTGGCGTTCACTCCTTCGGCCCTAACTATTCGATCTGGTGGAACAACGGCCTAGGGTGAAGCCTAGGTTGCCCGGAACGTAGAAATGACCATAACTTTTACACTGGTAGCAATTATTCGTTTTATACAATGGAAAAACTGTTCTATTTATTTTGTATTTAATGCTTCGGGCGCCGACTTCTAAGGCCCTAACTATTCCATCTGGCGGAACAACGCCCTAGAGTAAATCACAGGTTGCGCGGAACGCAGAAATGACCATAACTTTCACACTGGTAGCAATTATTCGTTTGATACAATGGAATAACTGTTCTATTTATTTTGTATTTAATGCTTCGGTCGTTGACCTCTAAGGCCCTAACTATCCGATAAGGTGGAGCAACGCCCTAGAGTGAAGCCTAGGTTGCTCGAAATGTAGAAATGACCATAACTTTCACACTGGTTGGAATTATTCATTTTATACAATGGAAAAACTGTTGTACTTATATTGTATTTTATTCTTTTGGCGTTCACTTCTTAGGCCCTAACTATTCGATCTGGTGGAACAACGGGCTAGGGTGAAGACTAGGTTGCCCGGAACGTAGAAATGACCATAACTTTTACACTGGTAGCAATTATTCGTTTTATACAATGGAAAAACTGTTCTATTTATTTTGTACTTAATGCTTCGGGCGTTGACTTCTAAGACCCTAACTATTCGATCTGGTGGAGCAACGCCCTAGAGTGAAGCCTAGGTCGCCCGGAACGTAGAAATGACCATAACTCACACACTGGTTGCTATCATTCCTTTTATACGATGGAAGAACTGTTACATTTATATTGTATTTTATGCTTCTGGCGTTGACTTCTGAGGCCCTAACTGCTCGATATGGTAGAGCAACGCCCTAGAGTGAAGCCTATGTTGCCCGGTACGTAGAAATGACCATAACTTTCACACTGGTAGCAATTTTTCGTTTTATACGATGGAAAAACTGTTTTATTTATTTTGTATTTTATGCTTCGGGCGTTGACTCATAAGGCCCTAACTATTCCATCTGGTGGAGCAACGCCCTGGAGTGCAGCCTAGGTTGCACGGAACGTAGAAATGACCATAACTTTTACACTGGTAGCAATTATTCGTTTTATACAATGGAAAAACTGTTCTATTTATTTTGTATTTAATGCTTCGGGCGTAGACTTCTAACGCCCTAACTGTTTGATCTGGTGGAGCAACGCCCTGGAGTAAAGCCTAGGTTGCCTGGAACGTAGAAGTAACCATAACTTTCGCACTGGTTGCTATCATTCGTTTTATATGATGGAAAAACTGTTGTATTCTTATTGCATTTTATGCTTCTGGCGTTCACTTCTAAGACCCTAACTGTTTGATCTGGTGGAGCAACGCCCTAGAGTGAAGCCTAGGTTGCCCGGAACGTAGAAATGACCATAACTTTTACACTGGTAGCATTTATTCGTTTTATACAATGGAAAAACCGTTCTATTTATTTTGTACTTTATGCTTCTGGCGTTCGCTTCTTAGGCCCTAACTATTCGATCTCGTGGAACAACGGCCTAGGGTGAAGCCTAGGTTGCCCGGAACGTAGAAATGACCATAACTTTTACACCGGAAGCAATTATTCATTTTATACGATGGAAAAACTGTTCCATTTATTTTGTATTTTATGCTTCGGGCGATGACTCCTAAGGCCTTAACTATTCGATCTGGTGGAGCAACGCCCTAGAGTGAAGCCTAGGTTTCCCGGAACGTAGAAATGAGCATCACTTTCAAACTGGTTGCAATTATTCCTGTTATACGATGGAAAGACTGTTGTATTTTTATCGCATTTTATGCCTCGGGCGTTGACTTCTAAGGCCTTAACTATTCAATCTGTTGGAACAACGCCCTATGGGGAAGCCTAGGTTGCCCAGAAAGTAGAAATGACCATAACTTTCATACTGGTTGCCATTATTCGTTTTATACGATGGAAAAACTGTTGTATTTATATTGTATTTTATGCTTGTGGCGTTGACTTCTAAGGCACTAACTATTCGATCTGGTGGAACAACGCCCTAGGGTGAAGCCTAGGTTGCCCGGAACGTAGAAATGACCTTAACATTCACACTGGTTGCAATTATTCGTTTTATACGATGGAAGAGCTGTTGTATTTATATTGTATTTTATGCCCCTGGCGTTGACTTCTAAGGCCGTAGCTATTAGATGTGGTGGAGCAACGTCCTAGAGTGACGCCTAGGGTAATCGGAACGTAGAAGTGACCATAACTTCCACACTGGTTGCAATTACTCATTTAATATGATGGAAAGCCTGTTGTATTTATATCGTATTTTATGCTTCGGGCGTTGACTTCTTAGGCCCTAACATTTCGATCTGGTGGAGCAACGCCCTACAGTGAAGCCTAGGTTGCCCGGAACGTAGATATGACCATAACCTTCACACAGGTTGCAATTATTCGTTTTATACGGTGTAAAGGCTGTTGTGTTTATTTTGTATTTTATTTTTCTGGTGTTGACTTCTTAGGCCCTAACTATTCGATCTGGAGGAACAACGCCGTAGAGTGAAGCCTAGGTTGCCCGGAACGTAGAAATGACCATTACTTTCACACTGTTTGCAATTATTCCTTTTATACGATGGAAACGCTGTTGTATTTATGTCGTATTTTATGCTCCTGGCGTTGACTTCTAAGCCCCTAACTATTCGATCTGGTGGTGCAACGCACTAGAGTGAAGCCTAGGTTGCCTGGAACGGAGAAATAACCATAACTTTCACACTGGTTGCTATTATTCGTTTTATACGATGGAAAACCTGTTATATTTATATTGAATTTTATGCTTCTGGCGTTGACTTCTAAGGCCCTAACTATACGATCTGGTGGAGCAACGCCCTACAGTGAAGCCTAGGTTGCTCGGAACGTAGAAATGACCATTACTTTCACACTGTTTGCTAATATACATTATATACGATGGAAAGGCTGTTGTATTTATATTTTATTTTATGCTTCTGGCGTTGACTTCTTAGGATCTAACTATTTAACCTGGTGGAGCACCGCCCTAGAGTGAAGAGTAGGTTGCCCGGAACGTAGAACATACCATTACCTTCACACTGGATGCAATTATTCCTCTTATACGATGGAAAAACTGTTGCATCTTTATTGTATTTTATGCTTCTGGCGTTGAGTTCATAGGCCCCAACTATTCCATCTGGTGGAACAACGCCCTCGGGTGAAGCCTAGGTCGCCCGGAACGTAGAAATGACCAACTCTTTGACACAGGTAGCAATTATTCGTTTTATACATGGAAAATCTGTTGTATTTATTTTGTATTTTATACTTCTGGCGTTGACTTCTAAGGCACTAACTATTCGATCTGGTGGAGCAACGCCCTAGAGTGAAGCCTAGGTTGTCCGGAACGTACAAATGACCATTACATTCACACTGGTTGCAATTATTCCTGTTATACGATGGAAAAACTGTTGCACCTTTATTGTATTTTATGCTTCTGGCGTTGACTTCTTAGGCCCTAACTATTCGATCTGGTGGAGCAACGCCCTAGAGTGAAACCTGGATTACCCGGAACGTAGAAATGACCATAACTTTCACACTGGTTACCATTATTGGTTTTATACGATGGAAAAGCTGTTGTATTTATATCATATTTTATGCTTCTGGCGTTGACTTCTTAGGCCCTAACTATTCCATCCGGTGGAACAACGCCCAAGAGTGATGCCTAGTGTGCCCGGAACGTAGAAATGACCTGTACCTTCACGCTTGCTGCAACTATTCCTGTTATACGATGAAAAAACTGTTGTATCTTTATTGCATTTTATGCTTCAGGCGATGACTTCTAAGGCCCTAACTATTCGATCTCGTGTAGCAATGCACTAGGGTGAAGCCTATGTTGCCCGGAACGTGGGAATGACCATAACTTTCACACGGTTTGCCATTATTCGTTTTATACGATGGAAAAGCTGTTGTATTTATATCTTATTTTATGTTTCTGGCGTCGACTTCTTAGGTCCCAGCAATTCCATCTGGTAGAACAACGCCCTATGGTGAAGCCTAGGATGCCCGGAACGTAGAAATGACCATAACTTTGACACAGGAAGCAATTATTCGTTTTATACATGGAACAGCTGTTCTATTTATTTTATATTTTATGCTTCGGGCGTTGACCTCTAAGGCCCTAACTATTCGATCTGGTGGAGCACCGGCCTAGAGTGAAGCCTAGGTTGCCCGGAACGTAGAAATGACCATAGCTTTCACACTGGTTTCTATTATTCGTTTTATACGATGGAAAAACTGTTATATTTATATTGTATTTTATGCTTCTGCCGTTGACTTCTTAGGCCCTAACTATTCGATCTGGTGGAACCACGCCCCAGAGTGAAGCCTAGGTTGCCCGGAACGTAGAAATGACCATCACTTTCACACTGGTTGCAATTATTCCTGTTATACGATGGAAAAACTCTTGTATATTTATCGTATTTTATGCTTCGGGCGTTGACTTCTATGGCCCTACCTATTCGATCTGGTGGAGCAACACCCTACAGTGAAGCCTAGTTTGTCCGGAACGTAGATATGACCATAACCTTCACACAGGTTGCAATTATTCGTTTTATACGATTGAAAGACTGTGGTATTTATACCGTATTTTATGCATCTTGCGTTGACTTCTAAGGCACTAACTATTCCGTCTAGTGGATCAACGCCCTAGAGTGAAGCCTAGGTTGCCCGGAACGTAGAAATGACCATCACTTTCAAACTGGTTGCAGTTATTCCTGTTATATGATGGAAAAACTGTTGTATTTTTATCGCATTTTATGCTTCGGGCATTGACTTCTAAGGCCCTAACTATTCAAGCTGTTGGAGCAACGCCCTAGGGTGAAGCCTAGGTTGCCCGGAAAGTAGAAATGACCATAAGTTTCATACTGGTTGCAATTATTCGTTTTATACGATGGAAAGACTGTTGTATTTATATTGTATTTTATGCTTCTGGCGTTCACTTCTTAGGCCGTAACTATTCGATCTGGTGGAACAACGCCCTAGGGTGAAGCCTAGGTTGCCCGGAACGTAGAAAAGACCATAACTTTTACACTGGTAGCATTGATTCGTTCTATACAATGGAAAAACCGTTCTATTTATTTTGTATTTTATGCTTCGGGCGTTGACTTCTTAGGCCCTAACTGTTTGATCCGGTAGAGCAACGCCCTGGAGTGAAGCCTAGGTTGCCCGGAACGTAGAAATGACCATAACTTTCACACTGGTTGCTATTATTCGTTTTATACGATGGAAAAGCTGTTGTATTTATATCGTACTTTATGCTTCTGGCGTTGACTTCTAAGGCCCTCAACTATTCGATCTGGTGGAGCAACGCCCTAGAGTGAAGCCTAGGTTGCCCGGAACGTACAAATGACCATTACTTTCACACTGTTTGCAATTATTCATTTTATACGATGGAAAAGCTGTTGTATTTATATTGCATTTTATTCTTCTGGCGTTGACTTTTAAGGCCGTAGCTATTAGATGTGGTGGAGCAACGCTCTAGAGTGTCGCATAGGTTGCCCGGAACGTAGAAATGACCATTACTTTCACAATGTATGCAAATATTCATTTTATACGATGGAAAAACTGTTGTACTTATATTGTATTTTATTCTTCTGGCGTTGAATTCTAAGTCCCTAGCTTTTCGATCTCGTGGAGTAACGCCCTAGAGTGAAACCTAGGTTACCCGGAACGTAGAAATGCCCTGTACTTTCACACTGGTTGCAGTTATTCCTGTTATACGATGGAAAAACTGTTGCACCTTTATTGTATTTTATTCTTCTGGCGTTGACATCTGAGGCCCTAACTGTTTGATATGGTGGAGCAATGCCATACAGTGAAGCCTAGGTTGCCCGGAACGTAGAAATGACCATAACTTTCACACTGGTTGCTACTATTCGTTTTATACGATGGAAAGTCTGTTATATTTATATTGTATTTTATGCTTCTGGCGTTGACTTCTTAGGCCATAGCTATTCGATCTGGTGGAACAACACCCTAGAGTGAAGCCTAGGTTGCCTGGAACGTAGAAATGACCATCACTTTCACACGGTTTGCAATTATTCCTGTTATAGGATGGAAAGACTGTTGTATTTTTATTGTATTTTATGCTTCACGCGTTGACTTCTGAGGCCGTAGCTATTCGATGTGGTGGATGAACGCCATAGAGTGAAGCCTAGGTTGCCCGGAACGTAGAAATGTCCATATCTTTCACACTGTTTGCAATTATTCATTTTATACGATGGCAATGCTGTTTTATTTAAATTGTATTTTATGCTTCTGGCGCTGACTTCTTAGGCCCTGACTATTCGATCTGGTGGAGCAATGCGTCAGAGTTAAGTCTAGGATGCCCGAAACGCCGAAATGATCATTACTTTCACGCTTGTTGCAATTATTCCTGTTATACCATGAAAAGACTGTTGTATTTTTATTGTATTTTGTGCTTCAGGCGCAGGCTTCTAAGGCCCTACCTATTCGATCTGTCGGAGCAATTCCCTACAGTGAAGCCTAGGTTGCTCGGAACGTAGAAATGACCATTACTTTCACACTGTTTGCTAATATACATTATATACGATGGAAAGGCTGTTGTATTTATATTTTATTTTATGCTTCTGGCGTTGACTTCTTAGGATCTAACTATTTAACCTGGTGGAGCACCGCCCTAGAGTGAAGAGTAGGTTGCCCGGAACGTAGAACATACCATTACCTTCACACTGGATGCAATTATTCCTCTTATACGATGGAAAAACCGTTGCATCTTTATTGTATTTTATGCTTCTGGCGTTGAGTTCATAGGCCCCAACTATTCCATCTGGTGGAACAACGCCCTCGGGTGAAGCCTAGGTCGCCCGGAACGTAGAAATGACCAACTCTTTGACACAGGTAGCAATTATTCGTTTTATACATGGAAAATCTGTTGTATTTATTTTGTATTTTATACTTCTGGCGTTGACTTCTAAGGCACTAACTATTCGATCTGGTGGAGCAACGCCCTAGAGTGAAGCCTAGGTTGTCCGGAACGTACAAATGACCATTACATTCACACTGGTTGCAATTATTCCTGTTATACGATGGAAAAACTGTTGCACCTTTATTGTATTTTATGCTTCTGGCGTTGACTTCTTAGACCCTAACTATTCGATCTGGTGGAGCAACGCCCTAGAGTGAAACCTGGATTACCCGGAACGTAGAAATGACCATAACTTTCACACTGGTTACCATTATTGGTTTTATACGATGGAAAAGCTGTTGTATTTATATCATATTTTATGCTTCTGGCGTTGACTTCTTAGGCCCTAACTATTCCATCCGGTGGAACAACGCCCAAGAGTGATGCCTAGGGTGCCCGCAACGTAGAAATGACCTGTACCTTCACGCTTGCTGCAACTATTCCTGTTATACGATGAAAAAACTGTTGTATTTTTATTGCATTTTATGCTTCAGGCGATGACTTCTAAGGCCCTAACTATTCGATCTCGTGTAGCAATGCACTAGGGTGAAACCTGGATTACCCGGAACGTAGACATGACCATCTTTCACACGGTTTGCCATTATTCGTTTTATACGATGGAAAAGCTGTTGTATTTATATCTTATTTTATGCTTCTGGCGTCGACTTCTTAGGTCCCAGCAATTCCATCTGGTAGAACAACGCCCTCTGGTGAAGCCTAGGATGCCCGGAACGTAGAAATGACCATAACTTTCACACAGGAAGCAATTATTCGTTTTATACATGGAACAGCTGTTCTATTTATTTTATATTTTATGCTTCGGGCGTTGACCTCTAAGGCCCTAACTATTCGATCTGGTGGAGCACCGGCCTAGAGTGAAGCCTAGGTTGCCCGGAACGTAGAAATGACCATAGCTTTCACACTGGTTTCTATTATTCGTTTTATACGATGGAAAAACTGTTATATTTATATTGTATTTTATGCTTCTGCCGTTGACTTCTTAGGCCCTAACTATTCGATCTGGTGGAACCACGCCCCAGAGTGAAGCCTAGGTTGCCCGGAACGTAGAAATGACCATCACTTTCACACCGGTTGCAATTATTCCTGTTATACGATGGAAAAACTCTTGTATATTTATCGTATTTTATGCTTCGGGCGTTGACTTCTATGGCCCTACCTATTCGATCTGGTGGAGCAACACCCTACAGTGAAGCCTAGTTTGTCCGGAACGTAGATATGACCATAACCTTCACACAGGTTGCAATTATTCGTTTTATACGATTGAAAGACTGTTGTATTTATATCGTATTTTATGCATCTGGCGTTGACTTCTAAGGCACTAACTATTCCGTCTAGTGGATCAACGCCATAGAGTGAAGCCTAGGTTGCCCGGAACGTAGAAATGTCCATATCTTTCACACTGTTTGCAATTATTCATTTTATACGATGGCAATGCTGTTTTATTTAAATTGTATTTTATGCTTCTGGCGCTGACTTCTTAGGCCCTGACTATTCGATCTGGTGGAGCAATGCGTCAGAGTTAAGTCTAGGATGCCCGAAACGCCGAAATGATCATTACTTTCACGCTTGTTGCAATTATTCCTGTTATACCATGAAAAGACTGTTGTATTTTTATTGTATTTTGTGCTTCAGGCGCAGGCTTCTAAGGCCCTACCTATTCGATCTGTCGGAGCAATTCCCTACAGTGAAGCCTAGGTTGCTCGGAACGTAGAAATGACCATTACTTTCACACTGTTTGCTAATATACATTATATACGATGGAAAGGCTGTTGTATTTATATTTTATTTTATGCTTCTGGCGTTGACTTCTTAGGATCTAACTATTTAACCTGGTGGAGCACCGCCCTAGAGTGAAGAGTAGGTTGCCCGGAACGTAGAACATACCATTACCTTCACACTGGATGCAATTATTCCTCTTATACGATGGAAAAACCGTTGCATCTTTATTGTATTTTATGCTTCTGGCGTTGAGTTCATAGGCCCCAACTATTCCATCTGGTGGAACAACGCCCTCGGGTGAAGCCTAGGTCGCCCGGAACGTAGAAATGACCAACTCTTTGACACAGGTAGCAATTATTCGTTTTATACATGGAAAATCTGTTGTATTTATTTTGTATTTTATACTTCTGGCGTTGACTTCTAAGGCACTAACTATTCGATCTGGTGGAGCAACGCCCTAGAGTGAAGCCTAGGTTGTCCGGAACGTACAAATGACCATTACATTCACACTGGTTGCAATTATTCCTGTTATACGATGGAAAAACTGTTGCACCTTTATTGTATTTTATGCTTCTGGCGTTGACTTCTTAGGCCCTAACTATTCGATCTGGTGGAGCAACGCCCTAGAGTGAAACCTGGATTACCCGGAACGTAGAAATGACCATAACTTTCACACTGGTTACCATTATTGGTTTTATACGATGGAAAAGCTGTTGTATTTATATCATATTTTATGCTTCTGGCGTTGACTTCTTAGGCCCTAACTATTCCATCCGGTGGAACAACGCCCAAGAGTGATGCCTAGGGTGCCCGCAACGTAGAAATGACCTGTACCTTCACGCTTGCTGCAACTATTCCTGTTATACGATGAAAAAACTGTTGTATTTTTATTGCATTTTATGCTTCAGGCGATGACTTCTAAGGCCCTAACTATTCGATCTCGTGTAGCAATGCACTAGGGTGAAACCTGGATTACCCGGAACGTAGACATGACCATAACTTTCACACGGTTTGCCATTATTCGTTTTATACGATGGAAAAGCTGTTGTATTTATATCTTATTTTATGCTTCTGGCGTCGACTTCTTAGGTCCCAGCAATTCCATCTGGTAGAACAACGCCCTCTGGTGAAGCCTAGGATGCCCGGAACGTAGAAATGACCATAACTTTCACACAGGAAGCAATTATTCGTTTTATACATGGAACAGCTGTTCTATTTATTTTATATTTTATGCTTCGGGCGTTGACCTCTAAGGCCCTAACTATTCGATCTGGTGGAGCACCGGCCTAGAGTGAAGCCTAGGTTGCCCGGAACGTAGAAATGACCATAGCTTTCACACTGGTTTCTATTATTCGTTTTATACGATGGAAAAACTGTTATATTTATATTGTATTTTATGCTTCTGCCGTTGACTTCTTAGGCCCTAACTATTCGATCTGGTGGAACCACGCCCCAGAGTGAAGCCTAGGTTGCCCGGAACGTAGAAATGACCATCACTTTCACACCGGTTGCAATTATTCCTGTTATACGATGGAAAAACTCTTGTATATTTATCGTATTTTATGCTTCGGGCGTTGACTTCTATGGCCCTACCTATTCGATCTGGTGGAGCAACACCCTACAGTGAAGCCTAGTTTGTCCGGAACGTAGATATGACCATAACCTTCACACAGGTTGCAATTATTCGTTTTATACGATTGAAAGACTGTTGTATTTATATCGTATTTTATGCATCTGGCGTTGACTTCTAAGGCACTAACTATTCCGTCTAGTGGATCAACGCCATAGAGTGAAGCCTAGGTTGCCCGGAACGTAGAAATGTCCATATCTTTCACACTGTTTGCAATTATTCATTTTATACGATGGCAATGCTGTTTTATTTAAATTGTATTTTATGCTTCTGGCGCTGACTTCTTAGGCCCTGACTATTCGATCTGGTGGAGCAATGCGTCAGAGTTAAGTCTAGGATGCCCGAAACGCCGAAATGATCATTACTTTCACGCTTGTTGCAATTATTCCTGTTATACCATGAAAAGACTGTTGTATTTTTATTGTATTTTGTGCTTCAGGCGCAGGCTTCTAAGGCCCTACCTATTCGATCTGTCGGAGCAATTCCCTACAGTGAAGCCTAGGTTGCTCGGAACGTAGAAATGACCATTACTTTCACACTGTTTGCTAATATACATTATATACGATGGAAAGGCTGTTGTATTTATATTTTATTTTATGCTTCTGGCGTTGACTTCTTAGGATCTAACTATTTAACCTGGTGGAGCACCGCCCTAGAGTGAAGAGTAGGTTGCCCGGAACGTAGAACATACCATTACCTTCACACTGGATGCAATTATTCCTCTTATACGATGGAAAAACCGTTGCATCTTTATTGTATTTTATGCTTCTGGCGTTGAGTTCATAGGCCCCAACTATTCCATCTGGTGGAACAACGCCCTCGGGTGAAGCCTAGGTCGCCCGGAACGTAGAAATGACCAACTCTTTGACACAGGTAGCAATTATTCGTTTTATACATGGAAAATCTGTTGTATTTATTTTGTATTTTATACTTCTGGCGTTGACTTCTAAGGCACTAACTATTCGATCTGGTGGAGCAACGCCCTAGAGTGAAGCCTAGGTTGTCCGGAACGTACAAATGACCATTACATTCACACTGGTTGCAATTATTCCTGTTATACGATGGAAAAACTGTTGCACCTTTATTGTATTTTATGCTTCTGGCGTTGACTTCTTAGGCCCTAACTATTCGATCTGGTGGAGCAACGCCCTAGAGTGAAACCTGGATTACCCGGAACGTAGAAATGACCATAACTTTCACACTGGTTACCATTATTGGTTTTATACGATGGAAAAGCTGTTGTATTTATATCATATTTTATGCTTCTGGCGTTGACTTCTTAGGCCCTAACTATTCCATCCGGTGGAACAACGCCCAAGAGTGATGCCTAGGGTGCCCGCAACGTAGAAATGACCTGTACCTTCACGCTTGCTGCAACTATTCCTGTTATACGATGAAAAAACTGTTGTATTTTTATTGCATTTTATGCTTCAGGCGATGACTTCTAAGGCCCTAACTATTCGATCTCGTGTAGCAATGCACTAGGGTGAAACCTGGATTACCCGGAACGTAGACATGACCATAACTTTCACACGGTTTGCCATTATTCGTTTTATACGATGGAAAAGCTGTTGTATTTATATCTTATTTTATGCTTCTGGCGTCGACTTCTTAGGTCCCAGCAATTCCATCTGGTAGAACAACGCCCTCTGGTGAAGCCTAGGATGCCCGGAACGTAGAAATGACCATAACTTTCACACAGGAAGCAATTATTCGTTTTATACATGGAACAGCTGTTCTATTTATTTTATATTTTATGCTTCGGGCGTTGACCTCTAAGGCCTAACTATTCGATCTGGTGGAGCACCGGCCTAGAGTGAAGCCTAGGTTGCCCGGAACGTAGAAATGACCATAGCTTTCACACTGGTTTTTATTATTCGTTTTATACGATGGAAAAACTGTTATATTTATATTGTATTTTATGCTTCTGCCGTTTACTTCTTAGGCCCTAACTATTCGATCTGGTGGAACCACGCCCCAGAGTGAAGCCTAGGTTGCCCGGAACGTAGAAATGACCATCACTTTCACACCGGTTGCAATTATTCCTGTTATACGATGGAAAAACTCTTGTATATTTATCGTATTTTATGCTTCGGGCGTTGACTTCTATGGCCCTACCTATTCGATCTGGTGGAGCAACACCCTACAGTGAAGCCTAGTTTGTCCGGAACGTAGATATGACCATAACCTTCACACAGGTTGCAATTATTCGTTTTATACGATTGAAAGACTGTTGTATTTATATCGTATTTTATGCATCTGGCGTTGACTTCTAAGGCACTAACTATTCCGTCTAGTGGATCAACGCCCTAGAGTGAAGCCTAGGTTGCCCGGAACGTAGAAATGACCATCACTTTCAAACTGGTTGCAATTATTCCTGTTATATGATGGAAAAACTGTTGTATTTTTATCGCATTTTATGCTTCGGGCATTGACTTCTAAGGCCCTAACTATTCAAGCTGTTGGAGCAACGCCCTAGGGTGAAACCTAGGTTGCCCGGAAAGTAGAAATGACCATAAGTTTCATACTGGTTGCAATTATTCGTTTTATACGATGGAAAAACTGTTGTATTTATATTGTATTTTATGCTTCTGGCGTTCACTTCTTAGGCCCTAACTATTCGATCTGGTGGAACAACGCCCTAGGGTGAAGCCTAGGTTGCCCGGAACGTAGAAAAGACCATAACTTTTACACTGGTAGCATTGATTCGTTCTATACAATGGAAAAACCGTTCTATTTATTTTGTATTTTATGCTTCGGGCGTTGACTTCTTAGGCCCTAACTGTTTGATCCGGTGGAGCAACGCCCTGGAGTGAAGCCTAGGTTGCCCGGAACGTAGAAATGACCATAACTTTCACACTGGTTGCTATTATTCGTTTTATACGATGGAAAAGCTGTTGTATTTATATCGTACTTTATGCTTCTGGCGTTGACTTCTAAGGCCCTCAACTATTCGATCTGGTGGAGCAACGCCCTAGAGTGAAGCCTAGGTTGCCCGGAACGTACAAATGACCATTACTTTCACACTGTTTGCAATTATTCATTTTATACGATGGAAAAGCTGTTGTATTTATATTGCATTTTATTCTTCTGGCGTTGACTTTTAAGGCCGTAGCTATTAGATGTGGTGGAGCAACGCTCTAGAGTGTCGCATAGGTTGCCCGGAACGTAGAAATGACCATTACTTTCACAATGTATGCAAATATTCATTTTATACGATGGAAAAACTGTTGTACTTATATTGTATTTTATTCTTCTGGCGTTGAATTCTAAGTCCCTAGCTTTTCGATCTCGTGGAGTAACGCCCTAGAGTGAAACCTAGGTTACCCGGAACGTAGAAATGCCCAGTACTTTCACACTGGTTGCAGTTATTCCTGTTATACGATGGAAAAACTGTTGCACCTTTATTGTATTTTATTCTTCTGGCGTTGACATCTGAGGCCCTAACTGTTTGATATGGTGGAGCAATGCCATACAGTGAAGCCTAGGTTGCCCGGAACGTAGAAATGACCATAACTTTCACACTGGTTGCTACTATTCGTTTTATACGATGGAAAGACTGTTATATTTATATTGTATTTTATGCTTCTGGCGTTGACTTCTTAGGCCATAGCTATTCGATCTGGTGGAACAACACCCTAGAGTGAAGCCTAGGTTGCCTGGAACGTAGAAATGACCATCACTTTCACACGGTTTGCAATTATTCCTGTTATAGGATGGAAAGACTGTTGTATTTTTATTGTATTTTATGCTTCACGCGTTGACTTCTGAGGCCGTAGCTATTCGATGTGGTGGATGAACGCCATAGAGTGAAGCCTAGGTTGCCCGGAACGTAGAAATGTCCATATCTTTCACACTGTTTGCAATTATTCGTTTTATACGATTGAAAGACTGTTGTATTTATATCGTATTTTATGCATCTGGCGTTGACTTCTAAGGCACTAACTATTCCGTCTAGTGGATCAACGCCCTAGAGTGAAGCCTAGGTTGCCCGGAACGTAGAAATGACCATCACTTTCAAACTGGTTGCAATTATTCCTGTTATATGATGGAAAAACTGTTGTATTTTTATCGCATTTTATGCTTCGGGCATTGACTTCTAAGGCCCTAACTATTCAAGCTGTTGGAGCAACGCCCTAGGGTGAAACCTAGGTTGCCCGGAAAGTAGAAATGACCATAAGTTTCATACTGGTTGCAATTATTCGTTTTATACGATGGAAAAACTGTTGTATTTATATTGTATTTTATGCTTCTGGCGTTCACTTCTTAGGCCCTAACTATTCGATCTGGTGGAACAACGCCCTAGGGTGAAGCCTAGGTTGCCCGGAACGTAGAAAAGACCATAACTTTTACACTGGTAGCATTGATTCGTTCTATACAATGGAAAAACCGTTCTATTTATTTTGTATTTTATGCTTCGGGCGTTGACTTCTTAGGCCCTAACTGTTTGATCCGGTGGAGCAACGCCCTGGAGTGAAGCCTAGGTTGCCCGGAACGTAGAAATGACCATAACTTTCACACTGGTTGCTATTATTCGTTTTATACGATGGAAAAGCTGTTGTATTTATATCGTACTTTATGCTTCTGGCGTTGACTTCTAAGGCCCTCAACTATTCGATCTGGTGGAGCAACGCCCTAGAGTGAAGCCTCGGTTGCCCGGAACGTACAAATGACCATTACTTTCACACTGTTTGCAATTATTCATTTTATACGATGGAAAAGCTGTTGTATTTATATTGCATTTTATTCTTCTGGCGTTGACTTTTAAGGCCGTAGCTATTAGATGTGGTGGAGCAACGCTCTAGAGTGTCGCATAGGTTGCCCGGAACGTAGAAATGACCATTACTTTCACAATGTATGCAAATATTCATTTTATACGATGGAAAAACTGTTGTACTTATATTGTATTTTATTCTTCTGGCGTTGAATTCTAAGTCCCTAGCTTTTCGATCTCGTGGAGTAACGCCCTAGAGTGAAACCTAGGTTACCCGGAACGTAGAAATGCCCAGTACTTTCACACTGGTTGCAGTTATTCCTGTTATACGATGGAAAAACTGTTGCACCTTTATTGTATTTTATTCTTCTGGCGTTGACATCTGAGGCCCTAACTGTTTGATATGGTGGAGCAATGCCATACAGTGAAGCCTAGGTTGCCCGGAACGTAGAAATGACCATAACTTTCACACTGGTTGCTACTATTCGTTTTATACGATGGAAAGACTGTTATATTTATATTGTATTTTATGCTTCTGGCGTTGACTTCTTAGGCCATAGCTATTCGATCTGGTGGAACAACACCCTAGAGTGAAGCCTAGGTTGCCTGGAACGTAGAAATGACCATCACTTTCACACGGTTTGCAATTATTCCTGTTATAGGATGGAAAGACTGTTGTATTTTTATTGTATTTTATGCTTCACGCGTTGACTTCTGAGGCCGTAGCTATTCGATGTGGTGGATGAACGCCATAGAGTGAAGCCTAGGTTGCCCGGAACGTAGAAATGTCCATATCTTTCACACTGTTTGCAATTATTCATTTTATACGATGGCAATGCTGTTTTATTTAAATTGTATTTTATGCTTCTGGCGCTGACTTCTTAGGCCCTGACTATTCGATCTGGTGGAGCAATGCGTCAGAGTTAAGTCTAGGATGCCCGAAACGCCGAAATGATCATTACTTTCACGCTTGTTGCAATTATTCCTGTTATACCATGAAAAGACTGTTGTATTTTTATTGTATTTTGTGCTTCAGGCGTAGGCTTCTAAGGCCGTAGCTATTCGATATGGTGGAGCACCGCCCTAGAGTGAAGCCTAGGTTGCTCGGAACGTAGAAATGACCACTTCTTTCACACTGTTTGCAATGCTTCATTTAATATGATGGAAAAGCTGTTGTATTTATATTGTATTTTATGCTTCGGGCGCTGACTTCTTAGGCCCTAACATTTCGATCTGGTAGAGCAACGCCCTACAGTGAAGCCTATGTTGCCCGGAACGTAGATATGACCATAACCTTCACACAGGTTGCAATTATTCGTTTTATACGGTGTAAAAGCTGTTGTGTTTATCTTGTATTTTATTCTTCTGGTTTTGACTTCTTAGGCCCTAACTATTCGATCTGGTGGAACAACGCCGTAGAGTGAAGCCTAGGTTAGCCGGAACGTAGAAATGACCATTACTTTCACAGTGTTTGCAATTATTCCTTTTATACGATGGAAAAGCTGTTGTATTTATATCGTATTTTATGCTTCTGGCGTTGACTTCTAAGGACCTAACTATTCGATCTGGTGGAACCACGCCCTAGAGTGAAGCCTAGGTTGCTCGGAATGTAGAAATGACCATAACTTTCACACTGGTTGCAATTATTCGTTTTATACGATGGAAAAACTGTTGCATCTTTATCGTATTTTATGCTTCTGGCGTTGACTTCCTAGGCCGTAACGATTCGATCTGGTGGAGCAACGCCCTGGAGAGATACCTAGGTTGCCCGGAACGTAGAAATGACCACTACTATCAAACTGGTTGCAAATTATTCCTGCTATACGATGGAAAAACTGTTGTATATTTATTGCATTTTATGCTTCGGGCATTGACTTCTAAGGCCCTAACTATTCAGTCTGTTGGAGCAACGCCCTTGGGTGAAGTCTAGGTTGCACGGAACGTAGAAATGACCATAACTTTCACACTGGTTGCAATTATTCGTTTTATACGATGGAAAAGCTGTTGCATTTATATCGTATTTTATGCTTCTGGCGTTGACTTCTTAGGCCAGAACTATTCCATCTGGTGGTACAACGCCATAGGGTGAAGCGTAGGTTGCCCGGAAAGTAGAAATGACCATAACTTTCACACTGGTAGCAATTATTCGTTTTATACGATGGAAAAACTGTTCTATTTATTTTGTATTTTATGCTTCGGGCGTTGACTTCTAAGGCCCTAACTATTCGATCTTGTGGAGCAGCGCCCTAGAGTGAAGCCTAGGTTGCCCGGTACGTAGAAATGACCATCACTTTCAAACTGGTTGCAATTATTCGTCTTATACGATGGAAAAGCTGTTGTATTTATATCGTATTTTATGCTTCTGGCGTTGACTTCTTAGGCCCTAACTATTCCATCTGGTGGAACGACGCCCTAGGGTGGAGCCTAGGTTGCCCGGAAAGTAGAAATGACCATAACTTTCACACTGGTAGCAATTATTCGTTTTATACGATGGAAAAACTGTTCTATTTATTTTATATTTTATGCTTCGGGCGTTGACTTCTAAGACCCTAACTATTCGATCTGGTGGAGCAACGCCCTAGAGTGAAGCCTAGGTTGCCCGGAACGTAGAAATGACCATAACTTTTACACTGTTTGCAAATATACTTTATATACGATGGAAAGTCTGTTGTATTTATGTTGTATTTTATGCTCCTGGCGTTGACTTCTTAGGCCCTAACTATTTGATCTTGTGGAGCACCGCCCTAGAGTGAAGCCTAGGTTGCCCGGAACGTAGAAATGACCATTCATTTCACACTGGTTGCAATTATTCGTTTTATACAATGGAAAAACTGTTTTATTTATATTGTATTTTATGCTTCGGGCGTTGACTTCTAAGGCCCTAACTATTCGATCTGGTGCAGCAACGCCCTAGAGTGGAGCCTAGGTTGCGCGGAATGTAGAAATGACCATAACTTTCACACTGGTAGCAATTATTCGTTTTATACGATGGAAAAACTGTTTTATTTATTTTGTATTTTATGCGCGGGCTTTGACTTCTAATGCCCTAACTATTCGATCTGGTGGAGCAACGCCCTAGAGTGAAGCCTAGGTTGCCCGGCACGTAGATATGACCATAACTTTCACACTGGTTGCTATCATTCCTTGTATATGATGGAAAAACTATTATATTTATATTGTATTTTACGCTTCTGGCGTTCACTTCATAGGCCCTAACTATTCGATCTGGTGGAACAACGGCCTAGAGTGAAGCCTAGGTTGCCCGGAACGTAGAAATGACCGTAACTTTCACACTGGTTGCTATCATTCGTTTTATATGATGGATAAACTGTTGTATTTATATTGTATTTTATGCTTCTAGCGTTCACTTCTTAGGCCCTAACTATTCGATCTGGTGGAACAACGGCCTAGAGTGAAGCCTAGGTTGCCGGAACGTATAAATGACCATAACTTTCACACTGGTTGCTATCATTCGTTTTAAATGATGGATAAACTGTTGTATTTATAGTGTATTTTATGCTTCTGGCGTTCACTTCTAAGGCCCTAACTATTCGATCTGGTGGAGCAACGCCCTAGGGTGAAGCCTAGGTTGCCCGGAACGTGGAAATGACCATAACTTTTACACTGGTAGCAATTATTCGTTTTAAACAATGGAAAAACTGTTCTATTTATTTTGCATTTTATGCTTCGGGCGTTGACTTCTAAGGCCCTGACTAATTGATCTGGAGGAGCAACGCCCTAGTGTGTAGCCTAGGTTGCCCGGAACGTAGAAAAGACCATAACTTTTCCACTCGTAGCAATTATTCGTTTTATACAATGGAAAAACCGTTCTATTTATTTCGTATTTTATGCTTCGGGCGTTGACTTCTAAGGCCCTAACTGTTTGATCTGGTGGAGCAACGCCCTAGATTGAAGCCTAGGTTGCCGGGAACGTAGAAATGACCATTACTTTCACACTGTTTGCAATTATTCCTATTATACGATGGAAAAGCTGTTCTATTTATACCGTATTTTATGCTTCTGGCGTTGACTTCTAAGGCCCTAGCTATTCGATTTGGTGGAGCAACGCCCTAGAGTGGAGCCTAGGTTGCCCGGTACGTAGAAATGACCATTACTTTCACACTGTTTGCAAATATACAATATATACGATGGAAAGTCTGTTGTATTTATGTTGTATTTTATGCTCCTGTCGTTGACTTCTTAGGCCCTAACTATTTGATCTGGTGGAGCACCGCCCTAGAGTGAAGCCTAGGTTATCCGGATCGTAGAAATGACCATTCATTTCACACTGTTTGCAATTATTCATTTAATATGATGGAAAAGCTGTTGTATTTATATCGTATTTTATGCTTCGGGCGTTGTCATCTTAGGCCCTAACATTTCGATCTGGTGGAGCAACGGCCTACAGTGAAGCCTATGTTGCCCGGAACGTAGATATGACCATAACCTTCACACAGGTTGCAATTATTCACTTTTATACGGTGTAAAGGCTGTTGTGTTTATTTTGTATTTTATTCGTCTGGTGTTGACTTCTTAGGCCCTAACTATTCGATCTGGTGGAACAACGCCGTAGAGTGAAGCCTAGGGTGCCCGGAACGTAGAAATGACCATTACTTTCACACTGTTTGCAATTAATCCTTTTATTCGATGGAAAAGCTGTTGTATTTATATCGTATTTTATGCTTCTGGCATTGAGTTCTAAGGACCTAACTATTCGATCTGGTGGAACAACGCCCTAGAGTGAAGCCTAGGTTGCCCGGGACGTAGAATTGACCATAACTTTCACACTGGTTGCAATAATTCGTTTTATACGATGGAAAGCTGTTGTATTTATATCGTGTTTTATGTTTCTGGCGATGACTTCTAAGGCCCCAACTATACGATCTGGTGGAGCAACGCCCTAGAGTGAAGCCTAGGTTGCCCGGACCGTAGAAATGACCATCACTTTCACACGGGTTGCAATTATTCCTATTATACGATGGAAAAGCTGTTGTATTTATATTGTATTTTATGCTTCTGTCGTTGACTTCTAAGGCCCTAGCTATTAGTTGTGGTGGAGCTACGCCATACAATGAAACCTAGGTTACCCGGAACGTAGAAATGACCAGTACTTTCACACTGTTTGCAGATATTCCTGTTATTCGATGGAAAAACTGTTGCATCTTTATTGTATTTTATGCTTCTGGCGTTGACTTCTAAGGCCGTAGCTATTAGATGTGGTGGAGCAACGCCGTAGAGTGACGCCCAGGTCGCCCGGAGCGTAGAAATGTCCATTACTTTCACACTGGTTGCTATTATTCGTTTTATACGATGGAAAAACTGATATACTTATATTGTATTTTATGCTTCTGGCGTTGACTTCTTAGGCCCTAACTATTCGATCTGGTGGAACAACGCCCTAGAGTGAAGCCTAGGTTGTCCGGAACGTAGGACATACCATTACATTCACACTGGCTGCAATTACTCCTGTTATACGATGGAAAAACTGTTGTACTTTTATTGTATTTTATGCTTCTGGCGTTTAATTCTAAGTCCCTAGCTATTCGATCTGGTGGAGCAACACCCTACAGTGAATCCTAGGTTGCCCGGAACGTATATATGACCATAACCTACACACAGGTTGCAATTATTCGTTTTATACGATGGAACGACTGTTCCATTTATTTTGTAGTTTATGCTTCTGGCGCTGACTTCTACGGCCCTAACTCTTCGATCTGGTGGATTAACGCATCAGAGTTAAGTCTAGGATGCCCGAAACGTCGAAATGATCATTACTTGCATACTGGTTGCAATTTGTCATGCTATACGATGGAAAAACTGTTGCATTTTTATTGTATTTTCTGGTTCTGGCTTTGACTTCTAAGGTCGTAGCCATTCGATCTGGTGGAGCAATGCCTCAGAGTTAAGTCTAGGATGCCCGGAACGGAGAAATGACCATAACTTTCACACTGGTTGCAATAATTCGTTTTATACGATGTAAAGCTGTTGTATTTATATCGTGTTTTATGTTTCTGGCGATGAATTCTATGTCCCTAGCTATTCGATCTGGTGGAGCTACGTCCTAGAATGAAACCTAGGTCACCCGGAACGTAGAAATGACCATAACTTTCACACTGGTTGCAACTATCCATGCTATACAATGGAATAACTGTTGCATCTTTAGTGTATTTTATGCTTCTGGCGTTGACTTCTTAGGCCCTAACCATTCCATTTGGTGGAGCAACGCCCTAGCGTGAAGGGTAGCTTGCCCTGAACGTAGAAATGACCATAACTTTCACACTGGTAGCAATAATTCGTTTTACACGATGGAAAAACTGTTCTATTTATATATTATTTTATGCTTCGGGCGTTGACTTCTAAGGCCCTAACTACTCGATCTGGTGGAGCAACGCCCTAGAGTGAAGCCTGGGTTGCCCGGAACGTAGAAATGACCATGAATTTCATACTGGTAGCAATTATTCGTTTTATATGATGGAAAAACTGTTGTATTTATATTGTATTTTATTCTCCTGGCGTTGAATTCTATGTCCCTAGCTATTCGATCTGGTGGAGCTCCGACCTAGAATGAAACCTAGGTTACCCGGAACGTAGAAATGACAAGTACTTTCAGACTGTTTGCAGTTATTCCTGTTATTCGATGGAAAAACTGTTGCATCTTTATTGTATTTTATACTTCAGGCGTCGACTTCTGAGGCTGTAGCTATTCGATATGGTGGAAGAACGCCATAGAGTGAAGCCTAGGTTGCCCGGAACGTAGAAATGCCCATAAGTTTCATACTGGTTGCAATTATTCGTTTTATACGATGGAAAAACTGTTGTATTTATATTGTATTTTATGCTTCTGGCGCTGACTTCTAGGGCTCTAGCTATTCGATCTGGTGGAGCAGCGCCCTAGGGTGAAGCCTAGGTTGCACGGAACGTAGAAATGACCATAACTTTCACACCGGTTGCAATTATTCGTTTTATACGATGGAAGAACTGTTCTATTTATTTTGTATTGTATGCTTCGGGCGTTGACTTCTGAGGCCCTAACTATTCCATCTGGTGGAACAACGCCCTAGGGTGAAGCCTAGGTTGCCCGGAATGTACAAATGACCATAACTTTCACTTCGGTAGCAATTATTCGTTTTATACGATGGAAAAACTGTTGTATTTATATTGTATTTTATGCTTCTGGCGCTGACTTCTAGGGCTCTAGCTATTCGATCTGGTGGGGCAGCGCCCTAGGGTGAAGCCTAGGTTGCACGGAACGTAGAAATGACCATAACTTTCACAATGTTTGCAATTATTCATTTTATACGCTGGAAAAGCTGTTATATTTATATTGTATTTTATGCTTCTGGCGTTGACTTCTTAGGCCCTAACTATTCGATCTGGTGGAACAACGCCCTAGAGTGAGGCCTAGGTTGCCTGGAACGTAGAAATGACCATCACTTTCACACTGGTTGCTATCATTCGTTTTAAATGATGGATAAACTGTTGTATTTATAGTGTATTTTATGCTTCTGGCGTTCACTTCTAAGGCCCTAACTATTCGATCTGGTGGAGCAACGCCCTAGGGTGAAGCCTAGGTTGCCCGGAACGTGGAAATGACCATAACTTTTACACTGGTAGCAATTATTCGTTTTAAACAATGGAAAAACTGTTCTATTTATTTTGCATTTTATGCTTCGGGCGTTGACTTCTAAGGCCCTGACTGATTGATCTGGAGGAGCAACGCCCTAGTGTGTAGCCTAGGTTGCCCGGAACGTAGAAAAGACCATAACTTTTCCACTCGTAGCAATTATTCGTTTTATACAATGGAAAAACCGTTCTATTTATTTCGTATTTTATGCTTCGGGCGTTGACTTCTAAGGCCCTAACTGTTTGATCTGGTGGAGCAACGCCCTAGATTGAAGCCTAGGTTGCCGGGAACGTAGAAATGACCATTACTTTCACACTGTTTGCAATTATTCCTATTATACGATGGAAAAGCTGTTCTATTTATATCGTATTTTATGCTTCTGGCGTTGACTTCTAAGGCCCTAGCTATTCGATTTGGTGGAGCAACGCCCTAGAGTGGAGCCTAGGTTGCCCGGTACGTAGAAATGACCATTACTTTCACACTGTTTGCAAATATACAATATATACGATGGAAAGTCTGTTGTATTTATGTTGTATTTTATGCTCCTGTCGTTGACTTCTTAGGCCCTAACTATTTGATCTGGTGGAGCACCGCCCTAGAGTGAAGCCTAGGTTATCCGGATCGTAGAAATGACCATTCATTTCACACTGTTTGCAATTATTCATTTAATATGATGGAAAAGCTGTTGTATTTATATCGTATTTTATGCTTCGGGCGTTGTCATCTTAGGCCCTAACATTTCGATCTGGTGGAGCAACGGCCTACAGTGAAGCCTATGTTGCCCGGAACGTAGATATGACCATAACCTTCACACAGGTTGCAATTATTCACTTTTATACGGTGTAAAGGCTGTTGTGTTTATTTTGTATTTTATTCGTCTGGTGTTGACTTCTTAGGCCCTAACTATTCGATCTGGTGGAACAACGCCGTAGAGTGAAGCCTAGGGTGCCCGGAACGTAGAAATGACCATTACTTTCACACTGTTTGCAATTAATCCTTTTATTCGATGGAAAAGCTGTTGTATTTATATCGTATTTTATGCTTCTGGCATTGAGTTCTAAGGACCTAACTATTCGATCTGGTGGAACAACGCCCTAGAGTGAAGCCTAGGTTGCCCGGGACGTAGAATTGACCATAACTTTCACACTGGTTGCAATAATTCGTTTTATACGATGGAAAGCTGTTGTATTTATATCGTGTTTTATGTTTCTGGCGATGACTTCTAAGGCCCCAACTATACGATCTGGTGGAGCAACGCCCTAGAGTGAAGCCTAGGTTGCCCGGACCGTAGAAATGACCATCACTTTCACACGGGTTGCAATTATTCCTATTATACGATGGAAAAGCTGTTGTATTTATATTGTATTTTATGCTTCTGTCGTTGACTTCTAAGGCCCTAGCTATTAGTTGTCGTGGAGCTACGCCATACAATGAAACCTAGGTTACCCGGAACGTAGAAATGACCAGTACTTTCACACTGTTTGCAGATATTCCTGTTATTCGATGGAAAAACTGTTGCATCTTTATTGTATTTTATGCTTCTGGCGTTGACTTCTAAGGCCGTAGCTATTAGATGTGGTGGAGCAACGCCGTAGAGTGACGCCCAGGTCGCCCGGAGCGTAGAAATGTCCATTACTTTCACACTGGTTGCTATTATTCGTTTTATACGATGGAAAAACTGATATACTTATATTGTATTTTATGCTTCTGGCGTTGACTTCTTAGGCCCTAACTATTCGATCTGGTGGAACAACGCCCTAGAGTGAAGCCTAGGTTGTCCGGAACGTAGGACATACCATTACATTCACACTGGCTGCAATTACTCCTGTTATACGATGGAAAAACTGTTGTACTTTTATTGTATTTTATGCTTCTGGCGTTTAATTCTAAGTCCCTAGCTATTCGATCTGGTGGAGCAACACCCTACCGTGAATCCTAGGTTGCCCGGAACGTATATATGACCATAACCTACACACAGGTTGCAATTATTCGTTTTATACGATGGAACGACTGTTCCATTTATTTTGTAGTTTATGCTTCTGGCGCTGACTTCTACGGCCCTAACTCTTCGATCTGGTGGAGCAACGCATCAGAGTTAAGTCTAGGATGCCCGAAACGTCGAAATGATCATTACTTGCATACTGGTTGCAATTTGTCATGCTATACGATGGAAAAACTGTTGCATTTTTATTGTATTTTCTGGTTCTGGCTTTGACTTCTAAGGTCGTAGCCATTCGATCTGGTGGAGCAACGCCCTAGAGTGAAGCCTGGGTTGCCCGGAACGTAGAAATGACCATGAATTTCATACTGGTAGCAATTATTCGTTTTATATGATGGAAAAACTGTTGTATTTGTATTGTATTTTATTCTTCTGGCGTTGAATTCTATGTCCCTAGCTATTCGATCTGGTGGAGCTCCGTCCTAGAATGAAACCTAGGTTACCCGGAACGTAGAAATGACAAGTACTTTCAGACTGTTTGCAGTTATTCCTGTTATTCGATGGAAAAACTGTTGCATCTTTATTGTATTTTATACTTCAGGCGTCGACTTCTGAGGCTGTAGCTATTCGATATGGTGGAAGAACGCCATAGAGTGAAGCCTAGGTTGCCCGGAACGTAGAAATGCCCATAAGTTTCATACTGGTTGCAATTATTCGTTTTATACGATGGAAAAACTGTTGTATTTATATTGTATTTTATGCTTCTGGCGCTGACTTCTAGGGCTCTAGCTATTCGATCTGGTGGAGCAGCGCCCTAGGGTGAAGCCTAGGTTGCACGGAACGTAGAGATGACCATAACTTTCACACCGGTTGCAATTATTCGTTTTATACGATGGAAGAACTGTTCTATTTATTTTGTATTGTATGCTTCGGGCGTTGACTTCTGAGGCCCTAACTATTCCATCTGGTGGAACAACGCCCTAGGGTGAAGCCTAGGCTGCCCGGAATGTACAAATGACCATAACTTTCACTTCGGTAGCAATTATTCGTTTTATACGATGGAAAAACTGTTGTATTTATATTGTATTTTATGCTTCTGGCGCTGACTTCTAGGGCTCTAGCTATTCGATCTGGTGGAGCAGCGCCCTAGGGTGAAGCCTAGGTTGCACGGAACGTAGAAATGACCATAACTTTCACAATGTTTGCAATTATTCATTTTATACGCTGGAAAAGCTGTTATATTTATATTGTATTTTATGCTTCTGGCGTTGACTTCTTAGGCCCTAACTATTCGATCTGGTGGAACAACGCCCTAGAGTGAAGCCTAGGTTGCCTGGAACGTAGAAATGACCATCACTTTCACACGGGTTGCCATCATTCCTGTTATAGGATGGAAAGACGGTTGTATCTTTATTGTATTTTATACTTCAGGCGTCGACTTCTGAGGCTGTAGCTATTCGATGTGGTGGAAGAACGCCATAGAGTGAAGCCTATGTTGCCCGGAACGTAGAAATGACCATAAGTTTCATACTGGTTGCAATTATTCGTTTTATACGATGGAAAAACTGTTGTATTTATATTGCATTTTATGCTTCTGGCGTTCACTTCTTAGGCCCTAACTATTCGATCTGGTGGAACAACGCCCTAGGGTGAAGCCTAGGTTGCCCGGAACGTAGAAATGACCATAACTTTTACACTGGTGGCAATTATTCCTTTTATACGATGGAAAAGCTGTTGTATTTATATCGTATTTTATGCTTCTGGCGTTGAGTTCTAAGGACCTAACTATTCGATCTGGTGGAACAACGCCGTAGAGTGAAGCCTAGGGTGCCCGGAACGTAGAAATGACCATTACTTTCACACTGTTTGCAATTAATCCTTTTATACGATGGAAAAGCTGTTGTATTTATATCGTATTTTATGCTTCTGGCGTTGAGTTCTAAGGACCTAACTATTCGATCTGGTGGAGCAACGCCCTAGAGTGAAGCCTAGGGTGCTCGGAATGTAGAAATGACCATAACTTTCACACTGGTTGCAATTACTCGTTTTATACGATGGAAAAACTGTTGCATCTTTATCGTATTTTATGCTTCTGGCGTTGACTTCTTAGGCCGTAACTATTCGATCTGGTGGAGCAACGCCCTGGAGAGAAACCTAGGTTGCCCGGAACGTAGAAATGACCACTACTATCACACTGGTTGCAAATTATTCCTGCTATACGATGGAAAAACTGTAGTACTTATATTGTATTTTATTCTTATGGCGTTGAATTCTAAGTCCCTAGCTATTCGATATGGTGGAGCAATGCCCTAGAGTGAAGCCTAGGTTGCCCGGATCGTAGAAATGACCATAACTTTTACACTGGTAGTAATTATTCGTATTATACAATGGAAAAACTGTTCTATTTATCTTGTATTTAATGCTTCGGGCGTTGGCTTCTAAGGCCCTAACAGTTTGATCTGGTGGAGCAACGCCCTAGAGTGAAGCCTAGGTTGCCCGGGACGTAGAATTGACCATAACTTTCACACTGGTTGCAATAATTCGTTTTATACGATGGAAAGCTGTTGTATTTATATCGTGTTTTATGTTTCTGGCGATGACTTCTAAGGCCCCAACTATACGATCTGGTGGAGCAACGCCCTAGAGTGAAGCCTAGGTTGCCCGGAACGTAGAAATGATCATCACTTTCACACTGGTTGCAATTATTCCTGTTATACGATGGAAAAACTCTTGTATATTTATTGTATTTTATGCTCCTGGCGTTGACTTCTATGGCCCTACCAATTCGATCTGTTGGAGCAACACCCTACAGTTAAGCCTAGGTTGCCTGGAACGTAGAAATAAACATAACTTTCACTCTGGCAGCAATTATTCGTTTTATACAATGGAAAAACTGTTCTATTTATTTTGTATTTTATGCTTCGGCCGTGGACTTCTAAGGCCCTAACTACTCGATCTGGTGGAGGAACGCCCTAGAGTGAAGCCTGGGTTGCCCGGAACGTAGAAATGACCATTAATTTCACACTGGTAGCAATTATTCATTTTATACGATGGAAAAACTGTTTTATTTATTTTGTATTTTAAGCCACGTGCGTTGAGTTCTAAGGCCCTAACTATTCGATCTAGTGGAGCAACGCCCTCGAGTGAAGCCTAGGTTGCCCGGAACGTAGAAATGACCATCACTTTCAAACTGGTTGCAATTAATCCTGTTATACGATGGAAAAACAGTTGTATTTATATTGCATTTTATGCTTCTGGCGTTCACTTCCTAGGCCCTAACTATTCGATCTGGTGGAACAACGGCCTAGGGTGAAGCCTAGGTTGCCCGGAACGTAGAAATGACCATAACTTTTACACTGGTAGTAATTATGCGTATTATACAATGGAAAAACTGTTCTATTTATCTTGTATTTAATGCTTCGGGCGTTGGCTTCTAAGGCCCTAACAGTTTGATCTGGTGGAGCAACGCCCTAGAGTGAAGCCTAGGTTGCTCGGGACGTAGAATTGACCATAACTTTCACACTGGTTGCAATAATTCGTTTTATACGATGGAAAGCTGTTGTATTTATATCGTGTTTTATGTTTCTGGCGATGACTTCTAAGGTCCTAACTATTCAATCTGTTCGAGCAACGCCCTAGGGTGTAGCCTAGGTTGCCCGGAAAGTGGAAAAGACAATAACTTTGACACTGGTTGCAATTATTCGTTTTATACGATGGAAAAGCTGTTGCATCTTTATTGTATTTTATGCTTCTGTCGTTGACGTCTAAGGCCGTAGCTATTCGATGTGGTGGAGCAACGCCCTAGAGTGACGCCTAGGTTGCCTGGAACGTAGAAATGACCATTACTTTCACACTGGTTGCTATTATTCGTTCTATACGATGGAAAAACTGTTATATTTATATTGTATCTTATGCTTCTGGCGTTTACTTCTTAGGCCCTAACAATTCGATCTGGTGGAACAACGACCTAGAGTGAGGCCTAGGTTGCCCGGAACGTAGAACTGACCATACCTTTTACACTGGTAGCAATTATTCGTTTTATACAATGGAAAAACTGTTCTATTTATTTTGTATTTTATGCTTCGGGCGTTGACTTCTAAAGCCCTAGCTGTTTGATCTGGTGGAGCAACGCCCTAGAGTGAAGCCTAGGTTGCCCGGAACGTAGAATTGACCATAACTTTCACACTT
Organism: Calliopsis andreniformis; assembly: GCF_051401765.1. NCBI lineage: Eukaryota > Metazoa > Arthropoda > Insecta > Hymenoptera > Andrenidae > Calliopsis > Calliopsis andreniformis. The sequence continues at coordinate 2,919,309 of NW_027480429.1, forward strand.
GTTGCTATTATTCGTTCTATACGATGGAAAAACTGTTATATTTATATTGTATCTTATGCTTCTGGCGTTGACTTCTTAGGCCCTAACAATTCGATCTGGTGGAACAACGACCTAGAGTGAGGCGTAGGTAGCCCGGAACGTAGAAATGACCATCACTTCCATACTGGTAGCAATTAATCCTTCTATACGATGGAAAAACTGTTGTATTTTTATTGCATTTTATGCATCCGTCGTTGACTTCTAAGGCCATAACTATTCAATCTGTTGGAGCAACGCCCTAGGGTGAAGCCTAGGTTGCCCGGAACGTAGAAATGACGTTAACTTTCATACTGGATGCAATTACTCGTGTTATACGATTGAAAAGCTGTTGTATTTATATTGTATTTTATGCTTCTGGCGTTGACTTCTTATACCCTAACCATTCCATCTGGTGGAGCAACGCCCTATGGTGAAGCCTAGGTTGCCCGGAACGCAGAAATGACCATAACTTTCACACCGGTAGCAATTATTCCTTTTATACGATGGAGAAACTGTTCTATTTATTTTGTATTTTATGCTTCGGGCGTTGACTTCTATGGCCCTAACTATTCAATCTGTTGAAGCAACGCCCTAGGGTGAAGCCTAGGTTGCCCGGAAAGTAGAAATGACCATAACTTTCATACTGGTTGCAATTATTCGTTTTATACGATGGAAAAACTGTTGTATTTATATTGTATTTTATGCTTCTGGCGTTGACTTCTTAGGCCCTAACTATTCGATCTGGTGGAACGACGCCCTACAGTCAAGCCTAGGTTGCCCGGAACGTAGAAATGACCATAACATTCACACCGGTTGCAATTATTCATGCTATGCGATGGAAAAACTGTTGAATTTTTATTGTATTTTATGCTTCTAGCGTTGACTTCTAAGGCCGTAGCTATTCGATGTGGTGGAGCAACGACCTAGAGTGAAGCCTAGGTTGTCCGGAACGTAGAAATGACCATTACTTTCACACTGTTTGCTATAATTCATTTTATACGATGGAAAAGGTGTTGTATTTATATTGTATTTTATGCTCCTGGCGCTGACTTCTAGGGCACTAACTATTCGATCTGGTGGAGCAGCGCCCTACGGTGAAGCCTAGGTTGCCCGGAACGTAGAAATGACCATTACTTTTCCACTGGTTTCAATTATTCGTTTTATACGATGGAAAAACTGTTGCATCTTTATTGTATTTTATGCCTCTGGCGTTGACTTCTAAGGCCCTAACTATTCGATCTGGTGGTGCAACGCCCTAGAGTGAGGCCTAGGTTGCCCGGAACGTAGAAATGACCATAACTTTCACACTGGTTGCTAATATTCGTTTTATACAATGGAAAAACTGTTCTATTTATTTTGTATTTTATGCTTCGGGCGTTGACTTCTAACGCCCTATCTATTCGATCTGGTTTAGCAACACCCTAGGGTGAAGCCAAACTTGCTCGGAACGAAGGACATACCATTACCTTCACACTGGTTGCAATTATTCCTGTTATACGATGGAAAAACTGTTGCATCTTTATTGTATTTTATGCTTCTGGCGTTGACTTCTAAGGCCCTATCTATTCGATCAGGTGGAGCAACGCCCCAGAGTGAAGCCTAGGTTGCCCGGAACGTAGAAATGACCATAACTTTCACACTGGTTGCAATTATTCGTTTTATACGACGGAAAAGCTGTGGCATTTATATCGTATTTTATGTTTCTGGCGCTGACTTCTTAGGCCCTAACTATTCGATCTGGTGGAGCAACGCCCTAGAGTGAAACCTAGTTTGCCCGGAACGTAGAAATGACCATCACTTTCACCCTGGTCGCTATTATTCGTTTCATACGATGGAGAAACTGTTATATTTATATTGTATTTTATGCGTCTGGCGTTGCCTTCTTAGGCCCTAGCTCTTCGATCTGGTGGAACAACGCCCTAGAGTGAAGCCTAGGTTGCCCGGAACGTAGAAATGACCATATATTTCACACCGGTTGCTATTATTCGTTCTATACGATGGAAAAACTGTTATATTTATATTGTATCAGATGCTTCTGGCGTTGACTTCTTAGGCCCTAACAATTCGATCTGGTGGAACAACGCCCTAGAGTGAAGCCTAGGTTGCCCGGATTGTAGAAATGACCATAACTTTCATAGTGGTTGCAATTATTCGCTTTATACGATGGAAAAACTGTTGTATTTATATTGTATTTTATGCTTCTGGCGTTCACTTCTTAGGCCTTAACTATTCGATCTGATGGAACAACGCACTAGGGTGAAGCCTAGGTTGAACGGAACGTAGAAATGATCATACCTTTCACACTGGTGGCTATTATTCGTCTTATTCCATGGAAAAACTGTTATATTTATAAGTACCTTATGCTTCTGGCGTTGACTTCTAAGGCCCTAACTATTCGATCTGGTGGAGCAACGCCCTAGGGTGAAGCCTAGGTTGCCCGGATAGTAGAAATGACCATAACTTTCATAGTGGTTGCAATTATTCGCTTTATACGATTGAAAAACTGTTGTATTTATATTGTATTTTATGCTTCTGGCGTTGACTTCTGAGGCCCTGACTATTCGATCTGTTGGAGCAACGCCCTAGAGTGAAGCCTTGGTATCCCGGAACGTAGAAATGACCATGAATTTCATACTGGTCGCAATTATTCGTTTTATACGATGGAAAAACTGTTGTATTTATACTGTATTTTATGCTTCTGACGTTGACTTCTAAGGCTCGAACTATTCGATCTGGTGGAGCTACGCCCTAGAGTGAAACCTTGGTTGCCCGGAACGTAGAAATGACCATTACTTCCACACTCTTTGCAATTATTCATTTTATACGATGGAAAAGCTGTTGCATTTATATTGTATTTTATGCTCCTGGTGTTGACTTCTTAGGCCCTAACTATTCGATCTGGTGGACCAACGCCTTAGAGTGAAGCCTTGGTTTCCCGGAACGTAGAAATGACCATCACTTTCATACTGGTTGCAATTATTCGTTTTATACGATGGAAAAACTGTTGTGCTTATAATGTATTTTATGCTTGTGGCGTTGAATTCTAAGGCACTAACTATTCGATCTGGTGGACCAACGCCCTAGAGTGAAGCCTAGGGTGCCCGGAAAGCAGAAATGACCATAACTTTCAAACTGGTTGCAATTATTCCTGTTATACGATAGAAAAACTGTTGTATTTATATTGTATTTTATGTTTCTGGCGTTCACTTCTTAGACCCTAACTATTCGATCGTGTGGAACAACGCCCTAGGGTGAATCCTAGGTTGCCCGGAAAGTAGAAATGAAAATAACTTTCATACTGGTTGCAATTATCCGGTTTATACGATGGAAAAACTGTTGCATTTATATTGTATTTAATGCTTCTGGCGTTCACTTCTTAGGCACTAACTTTTCAATCTGTTGGAGCAACGCCCTAGTGTGAATCCTAGGTTGCCCGGGAAGTAGATATGACCATTACTTTCATACTGGTTGCAATTATCCGTTTTATACGATGGAAAAACTGTTGTATTTATATTGTATTTTATGCTTCTGGCGTTCACTTCTTAGGCCTTAACTATTCGATCTGGTGGAACAACGCACTAGGGTGAAGCCTAGGCTGCCCGGAACGTAGAAATGACCATAACTTTCACACTGGTAGCAATTATTCGTTTTATTCGATGGAAGAACTGCTGTATTTATACTGTATTTTATGCTTCTGACCTTGACTTCTAAGGCACTAAGTATTCGATATGGTGGAGCAACGCCCTAGAGTGAAGCCTAGTGTGCCCGGAACGTAGAAATGACCATCACTCTCAAACTGGTTGCAATTACTCCTGTTATATGATGGAAAAACTGTTGCATTTTTATTGCATTTTATGCTTCGGGCGTTGACTTCTAAGGCACTAACTATTCAATCTGTTGGAGCAACGCCCTAGGGTGAATCCTAGGTTGCCCGGAAAGTAGAAATGACCATAACTTTCATACTGGTTGCAATTATCCGGTTTATACGATGGAAAAACTGTTGTATTTATATTGTATTTTATGCTTCTGGCGTTCACTTCGTAGGCCTTAACTATTCGATCTGGTCGAACAACGCACTAGGGTGAAGCCTAGGTTTCCCGCAACGTAGAAATGGCCATAACTTTCACACTGGTAGCAATTATTCGATTTATACAATGGAAAAACCGTTCTATTTATTTTGTGTTTTATGTTTCGCGCGTTGACTTCTAAGGCCCTAACTATTCGATCTAGTGGAGCAACGGCCTAGAGTGAAACCTAGGTTGCCTGGAAAGTATAAATGTCCATAACCTTCATACTGGTTGCAATTATTCGTTTTATACGATGGAAGAGCTGCTGTATTTATGCTGTATTTTATGCTTCTGACGTTGACTTCTAAGGCACTAAGTATTCGATATGGTGGAACAACGCCCTAGAGTGAAGCCTAGGGTTCCCGGAACGTAGAAATGACCATCACTCTCAAACTGGTTGCAATTACTCCTGTTATATGATGGAAAAACTGTTGTATTTTTATTGCATTTTATGCTTCGGGCGTTGACTTCTAAGGCACTAACTATTCAATCTCTTGGAGCAACGCCCTAGGGTGAATCCTAGGTTGCCCGGAAAGTAGAAATGACCATAACTTTCATACTGGTTGCAATTATCCGGTTTATACTATGGAAAAACTGTTGTATTTATATTGTATTTTATGCTTCTGGCGTTCACTTCTTAGGCCTTAACTATTCGATCTGGTGGAACAACGCACTAGGGTGAAGCCTAGGTTTCCCGGAACGTAGAAATGGCCATAACTTTCACACTGGTAGCAATTATTCGATTTATACAATGGAAAAACTGTTCTATTTATTTTGTGTTTTATGTTTCGCGTGTTGACTTCTAAGGTCCTAACTATTCGATCTGGTGGAGCAACGCCCTAGAGTGAAGCCTAGGTTGCCTGGAAAGTAGAAATGTCCATAACTTTCACACTCTTTGCAATTATTCATTTTATACGATGGAAAAGCTGTTGCATTTATATTGTATTTTATGCTTCTGGCGTTGACTTCTTGGGCCCTAACTATTCGATCTGGTGGACCAACGCCTTAGAGTGAAGCCTTGGTTTCCCGGAACGTAGAAATGACCATCACTTTCATACTGGTTGCAAATATTCGTTTTATACGATGGAAAAACTGTTGTGCTTATATTGTATTTTATTCTTCTGGCGTTGAATTCTAAGTCCCTAGCTTTTCGATCTCGTGGAGCAACGCCCTAGAGTGAAACCTAGGTTACCCGGAACGTAGAAATGACCAGTACTTTCACACTGGTTGCAGTTATTCCTGTTATACGATGGAAAAACTGTTGCACCTTTATTGTATTTTAAGCTTCTGTCGTTGACATCTAAGGCCCTAACTGTTTGATCTGGTGGAGCAACGCCCTAGAGTGAAGCCTAGGTTGCCCGGAACGTAGAAATGACCATAACTTTCACACTGGTTGCTATTATTCGTTTTATACGATGGAAAAACTGTTGTATTTATATCGTATTTTATGCTTCTGGCGTTGACTTCTTAGGCCCTAACTATTCCATCTGGTGGAACAACGCCCTAGGGTGAAGCGTAGGTTGCCCGGAAAGTAGAAATGACCATAGCTTTCACACTGGTAGCAATTATTCGTTTTATACGATGGAAAAGCTGTTCTATTTATTTTGTATTTTATGCTTCGGGCGTTGACTTCTAAGGCCCTAACTATTCGATCTGGTGGAGCAACGCCCTAGAGTGAAGCCTAGGTTGCGCGGAACGTAGAAATGACCATAACTTTCACACTGGTAGCAATTATTCGTTTTATACGATGGAAAAACTGTTTTATTTATTTTGTATTTTATGCTTCGGGCGTTGACTTCTAAGGCCCTAACTATTCAATCTGTTGGAGCAACGCCCTAGGGTGAAGCCTAGGTCGCCTGGAACATAGAAATGACCATAACTTTGACACTGGTTGCAATTATTCGTTTTATACGATGGAAAAGCTGTTGTATTTATATCGTATTTTATGCTTCTGGCGTTGACTTCTTAGGCCCTAACTATTCCATCAGGTGCAACAACGCCCTAGGGTGAAGCCCAGGTTGCCCGGAAAGTAGAAATGACCATAACTTTTACACTGCTTGCATTTATTCGTTTTATACAATGGAAAAACTGTTCTATTTATTTTGCATTTTATGCTCCGTGCGTTGACTTCTAAGGCCCTAACGGATTGATCTGGAGGTGCAACGCCCTAGAGTGAAGCCTAGATTGCCCGGTACGTAGAAATGACCATTACTTTCACACTGTTTGCAAATATACATTATATACGACGGAAAATCTGTTGTATTTATGTTGTATTTTATGCTTCTGGCGTTGACATGTTAGGCCCAAACTATTTGATCTGGTGGAGCTACTCCCTAAAGTGAAGCCTAGGTTGCCCGGAACGTAGAAGTGACCATAACTTCCACACTGGTTGCAATTATACATTTAATATGATGGAAAAGCTGTTGTATTTATATCGTACCTTATGCTTCGGGCGTTGACTTCTTAGGCCCTAACATTTCGATCTGGTGTATCAACGCCCTACAGTGAAGCCTAGGTTGCCCGGAACGTAGATATGACCATAACCTTCACACTGGTTGCAATTATTCGTTTTATACGGTGTAAAGGCTGTTGTGTTTATTTTGTATTTTATTTTTCTGGTGTTGACTTCTGAGGCCGTAGCTATTCGATGTGGTGGAAGAACGCCATAGAGTGAAGCCTAGGTTGCCCGGAACGTAGAAATGACCATCACTTTCACGCTGGTTGCCATTATTCCTGTTATACGGTGGAAAAGCTCTTGTATATTTAATGTATTTTATGCTTCGGGCGTTGACTTCTATGGCCCTACCTATTCGATCTCGTGGAGCAACGCCCTACAGTCAAGCATAGGTTGCCCAGAACGTAGAAATGAGCATAACTTTCACACTGGTAGCAATTATTCGTTTTATACAATGGAAAAACTGTTCTATTTATTTTGTATTTTATGCTTCGGGCGTTGACTTCTATGGCCCTACCTATTCGATCTGGTGGAGCAACACCCTACAGTGAAGCCTAGGTTGCACGGAACGTAGAAATGACCATGACATTCGCACCGGTTGCAATTATTCATGCTATACGTTGGAAAAACTGTTGCATTTTTGTTGTATTTTATGCTTCTAGCGTTGACTTCTAAGGCCCTAACTATTCAATCTGTTGGAGCAACGCCCCAGGGTGAAGCCTAGCTTGCCCGGAAAGTAGAAATGACCATAACTTTTACACTGGTAGCAATTATTCGTTTTATACGATGGAAAAACTGTTGTATTTATAATGTTTTTTATGCTTCTGGCATTGACTTCTAAGGCACTAACTATTCGATCTGGTGGAGCAACGCCCTAGAGTGAAGTCGAGGTTGCCCGGAACGTAGAAATGACCATCACTTTCAAACTGGTTGCAATTATTCCGGTTATATGATGGAAAAACTGTTGTATTTTTATTGCATGTTATGCTTCGGGCATTGACTTCTAAGGCCCTAACTATTCAATCTGTTGGAGCAACGCCCTAGGGTGAAACCTCGGTTGCCCGGAAAGTAGAAATGACCATCACTTTCAAACTGGTTGCAATTAATCCTTTTATACGATGGAAAAACTGTTGTATTTTTATTGCATTTTATGCTTCCGGCGTTGACTTCTAAGGCCCTAACTATTCAATCTGTTGGAGCAACGCCCCAGGGTGAAGCCTAGGTTGCCCGGAAAGTAGAAATGACCACAACTTTCATACTGGTTGCAATTATTCGTTTTATACGATGGAAAAACTGTTGTATTTATATTGTATTTTATGCTTCTGGCGTTGACTTCTAAGGCACTAACTATTCGATCTAGTGGAGCAACGCCCTAGAGTGAAGCCTAAGATGCCCGGAACGTAGAAATTACCATCACTTTCAAACTGGTTGCAAATATTCCTGTTATATGATGGAAAAACTGTTGTATTTTTATTGCATTTTATGCTTCTGGCGTTCACTTCTTAGGCCCTAACTATTCGATCTGGTGGAACAGCGCCCTGGGGTGAAGCCTAGGTTGCCTGGAACGTACAAACGACCATCACTTTCACACGGCTTGCAATTATTCCTGTTATAGGATGGAAAGACTGTTGTATTTTTATTGTATTTTATGCTTCAGGCGTTGACTTCTGAGGCCGTAGCTATTCGATGTGGTGGAAGAACGCCCTGGGGTGAAGCCTAGGTTGCCCGGAACGTAGAAATGACCATCACTTTCACGCTGGTTGCAATTATTCCTGTTATACGATGGAAAAGCTATTGTATATTTAATGTATTTTATGCTTCGGGCGTTGACTTCTATGGCCCTACCTATTCGATCTGGTGGAGCAACGCCCTACAGTCAAGCATAGGTTGCCCGGAACGTAGAAATGAACTTAACTTTCACACTGGTAGCAATTATTCGTTTTATACAATGGAAAAACTGTTCTATTTATTTTGTATTTTATGCTTCGGCCGTTGATTTCTATGGCCCTACCTATTCGATCTGGTGGAGCAACACCCTACAGTCAAGCCTAGGTTGCACGGAACGTAGAAATGACCATGACATTCACACCGGTTGCAATTATTCATGCTATACGTTGGAAAAACTGTTGCATTTTTAATGTATTTTATGCTTCTAGCGTTGACTTCTAAGGCCTTAGCTATTCGATGTGGTGGGGCAGCGCCCTCGAGCGAAGCCTAGGTTGTCCGGAACGTAGAAATGACCATTACTTTCACACTGTTTGCAATTATTCTCTTTATACGATGGAAAAGGTGTTGTCTTTATATTGTATTTTATGCTTCTAGCGTTGACTTCTAAGGCCGTAGCTATTATATGTCGTTGAGTCACGCCCTAGAGTGACGCCTAGGTTGACTGGAACGTAGAAATGACCATTACTTTCACAATGTTTCCAATTATTCATTTTATACGATGGAAAAACTGTTGTACTTATATTGTATTTTATTCTTATGGCGTTGAATTCTAAGTCCCTAGCTATGTGATCTGGTGGAGCAACGCCCTAGAGTGAAACCTAGGTTGCCCGGAACGTAGAAATTACCATAACTTTCACACTCGTAGGAATTATTCGTTTTATACGATGGAAAAACTGTTCCATTTATTTTGTATTTCATGCTTCGGGCGTTGACTTCTAAGGCCCTAACTATTCAATCTGTTGGAACAACGCCCTAGGGTGAAGCCTAGGTTCCCAGGAAAGTCGAAATGACCATAACTTTCACACTGGTTGCTATTATTCGTTCTATACGATGGAAAAACTGTTATATTTATATTGTATCTTATGCTTCTGGCGTTGACTTCTTAGGCCCTAACAATTCGATCTGGTGGAACAACGCCCTAGAGTGAAGCCTAGGTTGCCTGGAACGTACAAATGACCATCACTTTCACACGGGTTGCAATTATTCCGTTTATATGATGGAAAAGCTGTTGTATTTTTATTGCATTTTACGCTTCGGCCATTGACTTCTAAGGCCCTGACTATTCAATCTGTTGGAGCAACGCCGTAGGGTGACACCTAGGTTGCCCGGAAAGTAGAAATGACCATCACTTTCAAACTGGTTGCAATTAATCCTTTTATACGATGGAAAAACTGTTGTATTTTTATTGCATTTTATGCTTCCGGCGTTGACTTCTAAGCCCCTAACTATTCAATCTGTTGGAGCAACGCCCCAGGGTGAAGCCTAGGTTGCCGGGAAAGTAGAAATGACCACAACTTTCATACTGGTTGCAATTACTCGTTTTATATGATGGAAAAACTATTGTATTTTTATTGCATTTTATGCTTCCGGCGTTGACTTCTAAGGCCCTAACTATTCAATCTGTTGAAGCAACGCCCTAGGGTGAAGCCTAGGTTGCCCGGAAAGTAGAAATGACGTTAACTTCCATACTGGTTGCAATTATTCGTTTTATACGATGGAAAAACTGTTGTATTTTTATTGCATTTTATGCTTCTGGCGTTCACTTCTTAGGCCCTAACTATTCGATCTGTTGGAACAACGCCCTATGGTGAAGCCTAGGTTGACCGGAACGTAGAAATGACCATAACTTTCACACCGGTGGCAATTATTCGTTTTACACGATGGAAAAACTGTTCTATTTGTTTTGTATTTTATGCATCGGGCGTTGACTTCTAAGGCCCTAACTGTTTGGTCTGGTGGAGCAACGCCCTAGAGTGAAGCCTAGGTTGCCCGGAACGTAGAAGTGACCATAACTTTCTCACTGGATGCTATTATTCGTTCTATACGATGGAAAACTGTTATATTTATATTGTATCTTATGCTTCAGGCGTTGACTTCTGAGGCCGTAGCTATTCGATGTGGTGGAAGAACGCCATAGAGTGAAGCCTAGGTTGCCCGGAACGTAGAAATGACCATAACTTTCATACTGGTTGCAATTATTCGTTTTATATGATGGAAGAACTGTTGTATTTATATCGTATTTTATGTTTCTGGCGTACACTTCTTAGGCCCTAACTAGTCGATCTGGAGGAACAACGCCCTGGGGTGAAGCCTAGCTTGCCCGGAACGTAGAAATGACCATAACTTTCACACTGGTTGCTATTATTCGATCTATACGATGGAAAAACTGTTATATTTATATTGTATTTTATGCTTCTGGCGTTGCCTTCTTAGGCCCTAACTGTTCGATGTGGTGGAAGAACGCCATAGAGTGAAGCCTAGGTTGCCCGGAACGTAGAAATGACCATAACTTTCATACTGGTTGCAATTATTCGTTTTATATGATGGAAGAACTGTTGTATTTATATCGTATTTTATGCTTCTGGCGTACACTTCTTAGGCCCTAACTATTCGATCTGTTGGAACAACGCCCTATGGTGAAGCCTAGGTTGTCCGGAACGTAGAAATGACCATTACTTTCACACTGTTTGCAATTATTCTCTTTATACGATGGAAAAGGTGTTGTATTTATATTGTATTTTATGCTTCTAGCGTTGACTTCTAAGGCCGTAGCTATTATATGTCGTGGAGTAACGCCCTAGAGTGACGCCTAGGTTGCCTGGAACGTAGAAATGACCATTACTTTCACAATGTTTCCAATTATTCATTTTATACGATGGAAAAACTGTTGCACTTATATTGTATTTTATTCTTATGGCGTTGAATTCTAAGTCCCTAGCTATGCGATCTGGTGGAGCAACGCCCTAGAGTGAAACCTAGGTTGCCCGCAACGTAGAAATTACCATAACTTTCACACTCGTAGGAATTATTCGTTTTATACGATGGAAAAACTGTTCTATTTATTTTGTATTTCATGCTTCGGGCGTTGACTTCTAAGGCCCTAACTATTCAATCTGTTGGAACAACGCCCTAGGGTGAAGCCTAGGTTGCCAGGAAAGTCGAAATGACCATAACTTTCACACTGGTTGCTATTATTCGTTCTATACGATGGAAAAACTGTTATATCTATATTGTATCTTATGCTTCTGGCGTTGACTTCTTAGGCCCTAACAATTCGATCTGGTGGAACAACGCCCTAGAGTGAAGCCTAGGTTGCCTGGACCGTACAAATTACCATCACTTTCACACGGGTTGCAATTATTCCTGTTATAGGATGGAAGGACTGTTGTATTTTTATTGTATTTTATGCTTCAGGCGTTGACTTCTGAGGCCGCAGCTATTCGATGTGGTGGAAGAACGCCATAGAGTGAAGCCCAGGTTGCCCGGAACGTAGAAATGACCATCACTTTCAAACTGGTTGCAATTATTCCGGTTATATGATGGACAAACTGTTGTAATTATATTGTATTTTATGCTTCTGGCGTTCACTTCTTAGGCCCTAACTATTCGATCTGGTGGAACAACGCCCTAGGGTGAAGCCTAGGTTGCCCGGAACGTAGAAATGACCATAACTTTTACACTGGTAGCAATTATTCGTTTTATACGATGGAAAAACTGTTCTATTCATTATGTATTTTATGTTTCGGGCGTTGACTTCTAAGGCCCTAACTGTTTGATCTGGTGGAACAACGCCCTAGAGTGAAGCCTAGGTTGCCCGGAACGTAGAAATGACCATAACTTTGACACTGGTTGCTATTATTCGTTTTATGCGATGGAAAAACTGTTCTATTTATTTTGTATCTCATGCTCCTGGCGTTGACTTCTTAGGCCCTAGCAATTCGATCTGGTGGAACAACGCCCTAGAGTGAAGCCTAGGTTGCCTGGAACGTACAAATGACCATCACTCTCACACGGGTTACAATTATTCCTGTTATAGGATGGAAAGACTGTTGTATTTTTATTGTATTTTAAGCTTCTGACGTTGACTTCTAAGGCACCAACCATTCGAGCTGGTGGAGCAACGCCCTAGAGTGAAGCCTAGGTTGCCCGGAACGTAGAGATGACCATATCTTTCACACTGGTGGCTATTATTCGTTTTATTCGACGGAAAAACTGTTATATTTATATTGTATTTTATGCTTCTGGCGCTGACTTCTTAGGCCCTAACTATTCGATCTGGTGGCACACGCCCTAGAGTGAAGTCTAGGTTGCACGGAACGTAGAAATGACCATCACTTTCACACTGGTTGCAATTATTCATATTATAGGATGGAAAACCTGTTTTATTTATATTGTATTTTATGCTCCTGGTGTTGACTTCTTAGGCCCTAACTATTCGATCTGGTGGAGCAACGCCCTAGAGTGAAGCCTAGGTTGCCCGGAACGTAGAAATGACCATCACTTTCAAACTGGTTACAATTATTCCTGTTATACGATGGAAAAACTGTTGTATTTTTATTGCATTTTATGCTTCGGGCGTTGACTTCTAAGGCACTAACTATTCAGACTGTTGGAGCAACGCCCTAGGGTGAATCCTAGGTTGCCCGGAAAGTAGAAATGTTCATAACTTTCATACTGGTTGCAATTATTCGTTTTATACGATGGAAGAACTGTTGTATTTATATTGTATTTTATGCTTCTGGCGTTGACTTCTAAGGCGCTAACTGTTCGATCTGGTGGAGCAACGCCCTAGAGTGAAGCTTAGGTTGCCCGGAACATAGAAATGACCATAACCTTCACACTGGTGGCTATTATTCGTTTTATTCGATGGAAAAACTGTTATATTTATATTGTATTTTATGCTTCCGGCACTGACTTCTTAGGCCCTAACTATTCGATCTGGTGGAACAACGCCCTAGAGTGAAGTCTAGGTTGCCCGAAACGTAGAAATGACCATCACTTTCACACTGGTTGCAATTATTCATATTATAGGATGGAAAACCTGTTGTATTTATATTGTATTTTATGCTCCTGGTGTTGACTTCTTAGGCCCTAACTATTCGATCTGGTGGAGCAACGCCCTAGAGTGAAGCCTAGGTTGCCCGGAACGTAGAAATGACCATCACTTTCAAACTGGTTACAATTATTCCTGTTATACGATGGAAAAACTGTTGTATTTTCATTGCATTTTATGCTTCGGGCGTTGACTTCTAAGGCCCTAACTATTCAATCTGTTGGAGCAACGCCCTAGGGTGAAGCCTAGGTTGCACGGAAAGTAGAAATGTCCATAACTTTCATACTGGTTACAATTATTCGTTTTATACGATGGAAAAACTGTTCTTTTATATTGTATTTTATGCTTCTGACGCTGACTTCTAAGGCACCAACTATTCGATCTGTTGGAGCAACGCCCTAGAGTGTAGCCTACATTGCACGGAACGTAGAAATGACCATAACTTTCACACTGGTTGCAATTATTCGTTTTATACGATGGACAAACTGTTGTATTTATATTGTATTTTAAGCTTCTTGCGTTCACTTCTTAGGCCCTAACTATTCGATCGGGTGGAACAACGCCCTAGGGTGAAGCCTAGGTTGCCCGTAAAGTAGAAATGACCATAACTTTCATACTCGTTGCAATTATACGTTTTATACGATGGAAAAGCTGTTGTATTTATATTGTATATTATGCTTCTTGCGCTCACTTCTTAGGCCCTAACTATTCGATCTGGTGCAACATCGCCCTAGGGTGAAGCATAGGTTTCCCGGAACGTAGAGACTACCATAACTTTCACAGTTGTAGCAATTATTCGATTTATACAACGGAAAAACTGTTCTATTAATATTGTTTTTTATGTTTCGGGCGTTGACTTCTAAGGCACTAACGATTCGACCTGGTAGAGCAACGATCTAGAGTGAAGCCTAAGATGCCCGGAACGTAGAAATGACCATAACTTTCACACTGGTTGCAATTATTCGTTTTATACGATGGAAAAGCTGTTGTATTTATATTGTATTTTATGATTCTGGTGTTGACTTCCTAGGCCCTAACTATTCGATCTGGTGGAGCAACGCCCTAGAGTGAAGCCTAGGTTGCCCGGAACGCAGAAATGACCTTCACTTTCAAACTGGTTACAATTATTCCTGTTATACGATGGAAAAACTGTTGTATTCTTATTGCATTTTATGCTTCGGGCGTTGACTTCTAAGGCCCTAACTATTCAATCTGTTGGAGCAACGCCCTAGGGTGAAGCCTATGTTTCCCGGAAAGTAGAAATGTCCATAACTTTCATACTTGTTGCAATTATTCGTTTTATACGATGGAAAAACTGTTGTATTTATATTGTATTTTTTGCTTCTGGCGTTCACTTCTTAGGCCTTAACTATTCGATCTGGTGGAACAACGCACTAGGGTGAAGCCTAGGTTGCCCGGAACGTAGAAATGACCATAACTTTCGCACTGGTAGCAATGATTCGATTTATACAATGGAAAAACTGTTCTATTTATTTTGTGTTTTATGTTCCGCGCGTTGACTTCTAAGGCCCTAACTATTCGATCTGGCGCAGCATCGCCCTAGGGTGAAGCCTAGGTTGCCGGAAAGTAGAAATGTCCATAACTTTCATACTGGTTGCAATTATTCGTTTTATACGATGGAAAAACTGTTTTATTTATACTGTATTTTATGCTTCTGACGTTGACTTCTAACGCACTAACTATTGGATCTGGTGGAGCAGCGCCCTAGAGTGAAATCTAGGTTGCCCGGAACGTAGAAATGACCATTACTTTCACACTCTTTGCAATTTGTCATTTTATACGATGGAAAAGATGTTGCATTTATATTGTATTTTATGCTTCTGGCGTTGACTTCTTAGGCCCTAACTATTCGATCTGGTGGAGCAACGCCTTAGAGTGACGCCTAGGTTGCCCGGAACGTAGAAATGACCATATCTTTCACACTGGTTGCTATTATTCATATTATAGGATGGAAAACCTGTTGTATTTATATTGTATTTTATGCTCCTGGTGTTGACTTCTGAGGCACTAAATGTTCGATCTGGTGGAGCAACGCCCTAGAGTGAAGCTTAGGTTGCCCGGAACATAGAAATGACCATAAACTTCACACTGGTGGCTATTATTCGTTTTATTCGATGGAAAAACTGTTATATTTATATTGTATTTTATGCTTCCGGCGCTGACTTCTTAGGCCCTACCTATTCGATCTGGTGGAACAACGCCCTAGAGTGAAGTCTAGGTTGCCCGAAACGTAGAAATGACCATCACTTTCACACTGGTTGCAATTATTCATATTATAGGATGGAAAACCTGTTGTATTTATATTGTATTTTATGCTCCTGGTGTTGACTTCTTAGGCCCTAACTATTCGATCTGGTGGAGCAACGCCCTAGAGTGAAGCCTAGGTTGCCCGGAACGTAGAAATGACCATCACTTTCAAACTGGTTACAATTATTCCTGTTATACGATGGAAAAACTGTTGTATTTTTATTGCATTTTATGCTTCGGGCGTTGACTTCTAAGGCCCTAACTATTCAGTCTGTTGGAGCAACGCCCTAAGGGTGAAGCCTAGGTTGCCCGGAACGTAGAAATGCCCATAACTTTCACACTGGTTGCAATTATTCGTTTTATACGATGGAAAAACTGTTGTATTTATATTGTATTTTATGCTTCTGGCGTTCACTTCTTAGGCCCTAACTATTCGATCGGGTGGAACAACGCCCTAGGGTGAAGCCTAGGTTGCCCGGAAAGTAGAAATGACCATAACTTTCAAACTGGTTGCAATTATTCCTGTTATACGATGGAAAAACTGTTGTATTTATATTGTATTTTATGCTTCTGGCGTTGACTTCTAAGGCACTAAGTATTCGATATGGTGGAGCAACGCCCTAGAGTGAAGCCTAGGGTGCCCGGAACGTAGAAATGACCATTACTTTCACACTCTTTGCAATTATTCATTTTATACGATGGAAAAGCTGTTGCATTTACATTGTATTTTATGCTTCTGGCGTTGACTTCTTAGGCCCTAACTATTCGATCTGGTGGACCAACGCCTTAGAGTGAAGCCTTGGTTTCCCGGAACGTAGAAATGACCATCACTTTCATACTGGTTGCAAATATTCGTTTTATACGATGGAAAAACTGTTGTGCTTATATTGTATTTGATGCTTGTGGCGTTGAATTCTAAGGCACTAACTATTCGATCTGTTGGGGCAACGCCCTAGAGTGAAGCCTAGGTTGCCCGGAACGTAGAAATGACCATAACTTTCACACTGGTTGCAATTATTCGTTTTATACGATGGAAAAACTGTTGTATTTATATCGTATTTTACGCTTCTGGCGTTGACTTCTAAGGACCTAACTGTTTGATCGGGTGGAACAACGCCCTAGGGTGAAGCCTAGGTTGCCCGGAAAGCAGAAATGACCATAGCTTTCACACAGGTTGCAATTATTCGTTTTATACGATGGAAAAACTGTTGTATTTATATTGTATTTTATGCTTCTGGCGTTCACTTCTTAGGCCCTAACTATTCTATCGGGTGGAACAACGCCCTAGGGTGAAGCCTAGGTTGCCCGGAAAGCAGAAATGACCATAACTTTCAAACTGGTTGCAATTATTCCTGTTATACGATAGAAAAACTGTTGTATTTATATTGTATTTTATGTTTCTGGCGTTCACTTCTTAGACCCTAACTATTCGATCTGGTGGAGCATCGCCCTAGGGTGAAGCCTAGGTTGCCCGGAAAGTAGAAATGTCCATAACTTTCGGACAGGTTGCAATTACTCCTGTTATATGATGGAAAAACTGTTGTATTTTTATTGCATTTGATGCTTCGGGCGTTGACTTCTCAGGCACGAACTATTCAATCTGTTGGAGCAACGCCCTAGGGTGAATCCTAGGTTGCCCGGAAAGTAGAAATGACCATAACTTTCATACCGGTTGCAATTATCCGGTTTATACTATGGAAAAACTGTTGTACTTATATTGTATTTTATGCTTCTGGCGTTCACTTCTTAGGCACTAACTTTTCAATCTGTTGGAGCAACGCCCTAGCGTGAATCCTAGGTTGCCCGGGAAGTAGAAATGACTATAACTTTCATACTGGTTGCAATTATCCGTTTTATACGATGGAAAAACTGTTGTATTTATATTGCATTTTATGCTACTGGCGTTCACTTCTTAGGCCTTAACCATTCGATCTGGTGGAACAACGCACTAGAGTGAAGTCTAGGTTGCCCGGAACGAAGAAATGACCATCACTTTCACACTGGTTGCAATTATTCATATTATAGGATGGAAAACCTGTTGTATTTATATTGTATTTTATGCTCCTGGTGTTGACTTCTAAGGCCCTAACTATTCAATCTGTTGGAGCAACGCCCTAGGGTGAAGCCTAGGCTGCCCGGGAAGTAGAAATGTCCATAACTTTCATACTGGTTGCAATTATTCGTTTTATACGTTGGAAAAACTGTTGTATTTATATTGTATTTTAAGCTTCTGACGTTGACTTCTAAGGCACCAACCATTCGAGCTGGTGGAGCAACGCCCTAGAGTGAAGCCTAGGTTGCCCGGAACGTAGAAATGGCCATAACTTTCACACTGGTAGCAATTATTCGATTTATACAATGGAAAAACTGTTCTATTTATTTTGTGTTTTATGTTTCGCGCGTTGTCTTCTAAGGCCCAAACTATTCGATCTAGTGGAGCAACGCCCTAGGGTGAAGCCTAGGTTGCCTGGAAAGTAGAAATGTCCATAACTTTCATACTGGTTGCAATTATTCGTTTTATTCGATGGAAGAACTGCTGTATTTATACTGTATTTTATGCTTCTGACCTTGACTTCTAAGGCACTAAGTATTCGATATGGTGGAGCAACGCCCTAGAGTGAAGCCTAGTGTGCCCGGAACGTAGAAATGACCATCACTCTCAAACTGGTTGCAATTACTCCTGTTATATGATGGAAAAACTGTTGTATTTTTATTGCATTTTATGCTTCGGGCGTTGACTTCTCAGGCACTAACTATTCAATCTGTTGGTGCAACGCCCTAGGGTGAATCCTAGGTTGCCCGGAAAGTAAAAATGACCATAACTTTCATACTGGTTGCAATTATCCGGTTTATACGATGGAAAAACTGTTGTATTTATATTGTATTTTATGCTTCTGGCGTTCACTTCTTAGGCCTTAACTATTCGATCTGGTGGAACAACGCACTAGGGTGAAGCCTAGGTTTCCCGCAACGTAGAAATGGCCATAACTTTCACACTGGTAGCAATTATTCGTTTTATACGATGGAAAAACTGTTGTGCTTATATTGTATTTTATGCTTGTGGCGTTGAATTCTAAGGCACTAACTATTCGATCTGGTGGAGCAACGCCCTAGAGTGAAGCCTAGGGTGCCCGGAACGTAGAAATGACCATCACTTTCAAACTGGTTGCAACTATCTCTGTTATATGATGGAAAAACTGTTGCAGATTTATTGCATTTTATGCTCCGGGCGTTGACTTCTAAGGCACTAACTATTCAGTCTGTTGGAGCAACGCCCTAGGGTGAAGCCTTGGTTGCCCGGAAAGTAGAAATGTCCATAACTTTCATACTCGTTGCAATTATTCGTTTTATACGATGGAAAAACTGTTGTATTTATATTGTATTTTATGCTTCTGGCGTTGACTTCTAAGGCACTAAGTATTCGATATGGTGGAGCAACGCCCTAGAGTGAAGCCTAGGGTGCCCGGAACGTAGAAATGACCATCACTTTCAAACTGGTTGCAATTACTCCTGTTACATGATGGAAAAACTGTTGTATTTTTATTGCATTTGATGCTTCGGGCGTTGACTTCTCAGGCACTAACTATTCAATCTGTTGGAGCAACGCCCTAGGGTGAATCCTAGGTTGCCCGGATAGTAGAAATGACCATAACTTTCATAGTGGTTGCAATTATTCGTTTTATACGATGGAAAAACTGTTGTATTTATATTGTATTTTATGCTTCTGGCGTTGACTTCAGAGGCCCTAACTATTCGATCTGTTGGAGCAACGCCCTAGCGTGAATCCTAGGTTGCCCGGGAAGTAGAAATGACCATAACTTTCATACTGGTTGCAATTATTCGCTTTATACGATGGAAAAACTGTTGTATTTATACTGTATTTTATGCTTGTGACATTGACTTCTAAGGCACTAACTATTCGATCAGGTGAAGCAACGCCCTAGAGTGAAACCTAGGTTGCCTGGAACGTAGAAATGACGATATCTTTCACACTGGTTGCTATTGTTCCTGTTATACGATGGAAAAGCTGTTGTATTTATATTGTACCTTATGCTTCTGGTGTTGACTTCTAAGGCCCTAACTATTTGATCTGGTGGAGCAACGCCCTACGGTGAAGCCTAGGATGCCCGGATAGTAGAAATGACCATAACTTTCATAGTGGTTGCAATTATTCGTTTTATACGATGGAAAAACAGTTGTATTTATATTGTATTTTATGCTTCTGGCGTTGACTTCTGAGGCCCTAACTATTCGATCTGTTGGAGCAACGCCCTAGAGTGAAGCCTTGGTTTCCCGGAACATAGAAATGACCACAACCTTCACACTGGTGGCTATTATTCGTTCTATTCGACGGAAAAACTGTTATATTTATATTGTATTTTATGCTTCTGGCGATGACTTGTTAGGCCATAACTATTCGATTTGGTGGAACACGCCCTAGAGTGAAGCCTAGGTTGCCCGGAACGTAGAAATGACCATAACTTTCACACTGGTTGCAATTATTTGTTTTATACGATGGAAAAACTGTTGTATTTATATTGTATTATATGCTTCTGGCGTTCACTTCTTAGGCCATAACTATTCGATTTGGTGGAACACGCCCTAGAGTGAAGCCTAGGTTGCCCGGAACGTAGAAATGACCATAACTTTCACACTGGATGCAATTATCCGTTCCATACGATGGAAAAGCTGTTGTATTTATATTGTATTTTATGCTTCTGGCGTTCACTTCTTAGGCCCTAACTATTCTATCGGGTGGAACAACGCCCTAGGGTGAAGCCTAGGTTGCCCGGAAAGCAGAAATGACCATAACTTTCAAACTGGTTGCAATTATTCCTGTTATACGATAGAAAAACTGTTGCAGATTTATTGCATTTTATGCTCCGGGCGTTGACTTCTAAGGCACTAACTATTCAGTCTGTTGGAACAACGCCCTAGGGTGAAGCCTTGGTTGCCCGGAAAGTAGAAATGTCCATAACTTTCATACTGGTTGCAATTATCCGGTTTATACGATGGAAAAACTGTTGTATTTATATTGTATTTTATGCTTCTGGCGTTCACTTCTTAGGCCTTAACTATTCGATCTGGTGGAACAACGCACTAGGGTGAAGCCTAGGTTTCCCGCAACGTAGAAATGGCCATAACTTTCACACTGGTAGCAATTATTCGTTTTATACGATGGAAAAACTGTTGTGCTTATATTGTATTTTATGCTTGTGGCGTTGAATTCTAAGGCACTAACTATTCGATCTGGTGGAGCAACGCCCTAGAGTGAAGCCTAGGGTGCCCGGAACGTAGAAATGACCATCACTTTCAAACTGGTTGCAACTATCCCTGTTATATGATGGAAAAACTGTTGCAGATTTATTGCATTTTATGCTCCGGGCGTTGACTTCTAAGGCACTAACTATTCAGTCTGTTGGAGCAACGCCCTAGGGTGAAGCCTTGGTTGCCCGGAAAGTAGAAATGTCCATAACTTTCATACTCGTTGCAATTATTCGTTTTATACGATGGAAAAACTGTTGTATTTATATTGTATTTTATGCTTCTGGCGTTGACTTCTAAGGCACTAAGTATTCGATATGGTGGAGCAACGCCCTAGAGTGAAGCCTAGGGTGCCCGGAACGTAGAAATGACCATCACTTTCAAACTGGTTGCAATTACTCCTGTTACATGATGGAAAAACTGTTGTATTTTTATTGCATTTGATGCTTCGGGCGTTGACTTCTCAGGCACTAACTATTCAATCTGTTGGAGCAACGCCCTAGGGTGAATCCTAGGTTGCCCGGATAGTAGAAATGACCATAACTTTCATAGTGGTTGCAATTATTCGTTTTATACGATGGAAAAACTGTTGTATTTATATTGTATTTTATGCTTCTGGCGTTGACTTCAGAGGCCCTAACTATTCGATCTGTTGGAGCAACGCCCTAGCGTGAATCCTAGGTTGCCCGGGAAGTAGAAATGACCATAACTTTCATACTGGTTGCAATTATTCGCTTTATACGATGGAAAAACTGTTGTATTTATACTGTATTTTATGCTTGTGACATTGACTTCTAAGGCACTAACTATTCGATCAGGTGAAGCAACGCCCTAGAGTGAAACCTAGGTTGCCTGGAACGTAGAAATGACGATATCTTTCACACTGGTTGCTATTGTTCCTGTTATACGATGGAAAAGCTGTTGTATTTATATTGTACCTTATGCTTCTGGTGTTGACTTCTAAGGCCCTAACTATTTGATCTGGTGGAGCAACGCCCTACGGTGAAGCCTAGGATGCCCGGATAGTAGAAATGACCATAACTTTCATAGTGGTTGCAATTATTCGTTTTATACGATGGAAAAACAGTTGTATTTATATTGTATTTTATGCTTCTGGCGTTGACTTCTGAGGCCCTAACTATTCGATCTGTTGGAGCAACGCCCTAGAGTGAAGCCTTGGTTTCCCGGAACATAGAAATGACCACAACCTTCACACTGGTGGCTATTATTCGTTCTATTCGACGGAAAAACTGTTATATTTATATTGTATTTTATGCTTCTGGCGATGACTTGTTAGGCCATAACTATTCGATTTGGTGGAACACGCCCTAGAGTGAAGCCTAGGTTGCCCGGAACGTAGAAATGACCATAACTTTCACACTGGTTGCAATTATTTGTTTTATACGATGGAAAAACTGTTGTATTTATATTGTATTATATGCTTCTGGCGTTCACTTCTTAGGCCATAACTATTCGATTTGGTGGAACACGCCCTAGAGTGAAGCCTAGGTTGCCCGGAACGTAGAAATGACCATAACTTTCACACTGGATGCAATTATCCGTTCCATACGATGGAAAAGCTGTTGTATTTATATTGTATTTTATGCTTCTGGCGTTCACTTCTTAGGCCCTAACTATTCTATCGGGTGGAACAACGCCCTAGGGTGAAGCCTAGGTTGCCCGGAAAGCAGAAATGACCATAACTTTCAAACTGGTTGCAATTATTCCTGTTATACGATAGAAAAACTGTTGTATTTATATTGTATTTTATGTTTCTGGCGTTCACTTCTTAGACCCTAACTATTCGATCTGGTGGAGCATCGCCCTAGGGTGAAGCCTAGGTTGCCCGGAAAGTAGAAATGTCCATAACTTTCGGACAGGTTGCAATTACTCCTGTTATATGATGGAAAAACTGTTGTATTTTTATTGCATTTGATGCTTCGGGCGTTGACTTCTCAGGCACGAACTATTCAATCTGTTGGAGCAACGCCCTAGGGTGAATCCTAAGTTGCCCGGAAAGTAGAAATGACCATAACTTTCATACCGGTTGCAATTATCCGGTTTATACTATGGAAAAACTGTTGTACTTATATTGTATTTTATGCTTCTGGCGTTCACTTCTTAGGCACTAACTTTTCAATCTGTTGGAGCAACGCCCTAGCGTGAATCCTAGGTTGCCCGGGAAGTAGAAATGACCATAACTTTCATACTGGTTGCAATTATCCGTTTTATACGATGGAAAAACTGTTGTATTTATATTGCATTTTATGCTACTGGCGTTCACTTCTTAGGCCTTAACCATTCGATCTGGTGGAACAACGCACTAGAGTGAAGTCTAGGTTGCCCGGAACGAAGAAATGACCATCACTTTCACACTGGTTGCAATTATTCATATTATAGGATGGAAAACCTGTTGTATTTATATTGTATTTTATGCTCCTGGTGTTGACTTCTAAGGCCCTAACTATTCAATCTGTTGGAGCAACGCCCTAGGGTGAAGCCTAGGCTGCCCGGGAAGTAGAAATGTCCATAACTTTCATACTGGTTGCAATTATTCGTTTTATACGTTGGAAAAACTGTTGTATTTATATTGTATTTTAAGCTTCTGACGTTGACTTCTAAGGCACCAACCATTCGAGCTGGTGGAGCAACGCCCTAGAGTGAAGCCTAGGTTGCCCGGAACGTAGAAATGGCCATAACTTTCACACTGGTAGCAATTATTCGATTTATACAATGGAAAAACTGTTCTATTTATTTTGTGTTTTATGTTTCGCGCGTTGTCTTCTAAGGACCAAACTATTCGATCTAGTGGAGCAACGCCCTAGGGTGAAGCCTAGGTTGCCTGGAAAGTAGAAATGTCCATAACTTTCATACTGGTTGCAATTATTCGTTTTATTCGATGGAAGAACTGCTGTATTTATACTGTATTTTATGCTTCTGACCTTGACTTCTAAGGCACTAAGTATTCGATATGGTGGAGCAACGCCCTAGAGTGAAGCCTAGTGTGCCCGGAACGTAGAAATGACCATCACTCTCAAACTGGTTGCAATTACTCCTGTTATATGATGGAAAAACTGTTGTATTTTTATTGCATTTTATGCTTCGGGCGTTGACTTCTCAGGCACTAACTATTCAATCTGTTGGTGCAACGCCCTAGGGTGAATCCTAGGTTGCCCGGAAAGTAAAAATGACCATAACTTTCATACTGGTTGCAATTATCCGGTTTATGCGATGGAAAAACTGTTGTATTTATATTGTATTTTATGCTTCTGGCGTTCACTTCTTAGGCCTTAACTATTCGATCTGGTGGAACAACGCACTAGGGTGAAGCCTAGGTTTCCCGCAACGTAGAAATGGCCATAACTTTCACACTGGTAGCAATTATTCGATTTATACAATGGAAAAACTGTTCTATTTATTTTGTGTTTTACGTTTCGCGCGTTGACTTCTAAGGCCCTAACTATTCGATCTAGTGGAGCAACGCCCTAGAGTGAAGCCTAGGTTGCCTGGAAAGTAGAAATGTCCATAACTTTCATACTGGTTGCAATTATTCGTTTTGTACGATGGAAGAACTGTTGTATTTATACTGTATTTTATGCTTCTGACGTTGACTTCTAAGGCACTAACTATTCGATCTGGTGGAGCTACGCCCTAGAGTGAAACCTAGGTTGCCCGGAACGTAGAAATGACCATTACTTTCACACTCTTTGCAATTATTCATTTTATACGATGGAAATGCTGTTGCATTTATATTGTATTTTATGCTTCTGGCGTTGACTTCTTAGGCCCTAACTATTCGATCTGGTGGACCAACGCCTTAGAGTGAAGCGTTGGTTTCCCGAAACGTAGAAATGACCATCACTTTCATACTGGTTGCAAATATTCGTTTTATACGATGGAAAAACTGTTGTGCTTATATTGTATTTTATGCTTGTGGCGTTGAATTCTAAGGCACTAACTATTCGATCTGTTGGAGCAACGCCCTAGAGTGAAGCCTAGGTTGCCCGGAACGTAGAAATGACCATAACTTTCACAGTGGTTGCAATTATTCGTTTTATACGATGGAAAAACTTTTGTATTTATATTGTATTTTATGCTTCTGGCGATCACTTCTTAGGCCCTAACTATTCTATCTGGTGGACCAACGCCTTAGAGTGAAGCCTTGGTTTCCCGGAACGTAGAAATGACCATCACTTTCATACTGGTTGCAATTATTCGTTTTATACGATGGAAAAACTGTTGTGCTTATATTGTATTTTATGCTTGTGGCGTTGAATTCTAAGGCACTAACTATTCGATCTGGTGGAGCAACGCCCTAGAGTGAAGCCTAGGGTGCCCGGAACGTAGAAATGACCATCACTTTCAAACTGGTTGCAACTATCCCTGTTATATGATGGAAAAACTGTTGCAGATTTATTGCATTTTATGCTCCGGGCGTTGACTTCTAAGGCACTAACTATTCAGTCTGTTGGAGCAACGCCCTAGGGTGAAGCCTTGGTTGCCCGGAAAGTAGAAATGTCCATAACTTTCATACTGGTTGCAATTATTCGTTTTATACGATGGAAAAACTGTTGTATTTATATTGTATTTTATGCTTCTGGCGTTGACTTCTAAGGCACTAAGTATTCGATATGGTGGAGCAACGCCCTAGAGTGAAGCCTAGGGTGCCCGGAACGTAGAAATGACCATCACTTTCAAACTGGTTGCAATTACTCCTGTTACATGATGGAAAAACTGTTGTATTTTTATTGCATTTGATGCTTCGGGCGTTGACTTCTCAGGCACTAACTATTCAATCTGTTGGAGCAACGCCCTAGGGTGAATCCTAGGTTGCCCGGATAGTAGAAATGACCATAACTTTCATAGTGGTTGCAATTATTCGTTTTATACGATGGAAAAACTGTTGTATTTATATTGTATTTTATGCTTCTGGCGTTGACTTCAGAGGCCCTAACTATTCGATCTGTTGGAGCAACGCCCTAGCGTGAATCCTAGGTTGCCCGGGAAGTAGAAATGACCATAACTTTCATACTGGTTGCAATTATTCGCTTTATACGATGGAAAAACTGTTGTATTTATACTGTATTTTATGCTTGTGACATTGACTTCTAAGGCACTAACTATTCGATCAGGTGAAGCAACGCCCTAGAGTGAAACCTAGGTTGCCTGGAACGTAGAAATGACGATATCTTTCACACTGGTTGCTATTGTTCCTGTTATACGATGGAAAAGCTGTTGTATTTATATTGTACCTTATGCTTCTGGTGTTGACTTCTAAGGCCCTAACTATTCGATCTGGTGGAGCAACGCCCTAGGGTGAAGCCTAGGATGCCCGGATAGTAGAAATGACCATAACTTTCATAGTGGTTGCAATTATTCGTTTTATACGATGGAAAAACAGTTGTATTTATATTGTATTTTATGCTTCTGGCGTTGACTTCTGAGGCCCTAACTATTCGATCTGTTGGAGCAACGCCCTAGAGTGAAGCCTTGGTTTCCCGGAACGTAGAAATGACCATGACTTTCATACTGGTTGCAATTATTCGTTTTATACGATGGAAAAACTGTTGTATTTATATTGTATTTTATGATTCTGGCGTTGACTTCTAAAGCACTAACTGTTCGACCTGGTGGAGCAACGCCCTAGAGTGAAGCTTAGGTTGCCCGGAACATAGAAATGACCACAACCTTCACACTGGTGGCTATTATTCGTTCTATTCGACGGAAAAACTGTTATATTTATATTGTATTTTATGCTTCTGGCGATGACTTCTTAGGCCATAACTATTCGATTTGGTGGAACACGCCCTAGAGTGAAGCCTAGGTTGCCCGGAACGTAGAAATGACCATAACTTTCACACTGGTTGCAATTATTTGTTTTATACGATGGAAAAACTGTTGTATTTATATTGTATTATATGCTTCTGGCGTTCACTTCTTAGGCCATAACTATTCGATTTGGTGGAACACGCCCTAGAGTGAAGCCTAGGTTGCCCGGAACGTAGAAATGACCATAACTTTCACACTGGATGCAATTATCCGTTCCATACGATGGAAAAGCTGTTGTATTTATATTGTATTTTATGCTTCTGGCGTTCACTTCTTAGGCCTTAACTTTTCGATCTGGTGGAACAACGCACTAGGGTGAAGCCTAGGCTGCCCGGAACGTAGAAATGGCCATAGCTTTCACACTGGTAGGAATTATTCGATTTATACAATGGAAAAACTGTTCTATTTATTTTGTGTTTTATGCTTCTGGCGTTGACTTCTTAGGCCCTAACTATTCGATCTGGTGGACCAACGCCTTAGAGTGAAGCGTTGGTTTCCCGAAACGTAGAAATGACCATCACTTTCATACTGGTTGCAAATATTCGTTTTATACGATGGAAAAACTGTTGTGCTTATATTGTATTTTATGCTTGTGGCGTTGAATTCTAAGGCACTAACTATTCGATCTGTTGGAGCAACGCCCTAGAGTGAAGCCTAGGTTGCCCGGAACGTAGAAATGACCATAACTTTCACAGTGGTTGCAATTATTCGTTTTATACGATGGAAAAACTTTTGTATTTATATTGTATTTTATGCTTCTGGCGATCACTTCTTAGGCCCTAACTATTCTATCTGGTGGACCAACGCCTTAGAGTGAAGCCTTGGTTTCCCGGAACGTAGAAATGACCATCACTTTCATACTGGTTGCAATTATTCGTTTTATACGATGGAAAAACTGTTGTGCTTATATTGTATTTTATGCTTGTGGCGTTGAATTCTAAGGCACTAACTATTCGATCTGGTGGAGCAACGCCCTAGAGTGAAGCCTAGGGTGCCCGGAACGTAGAAATGACCATCACTTTCAAACTGGTTGCAACTATCCCTGTTATATGATGGAAAAACTGTTGCAGATTTATTGCATTTTATGCTCCGGGCGTTGACTTCTAAGGCACTAACTATTCAGTCTGTTGGAGCAACGCCCTAGGGTGAAGCCTTGGTTGCCCGGAAAGTAGAAATGTCCATAACTTTCATACTGGTTGCAATTATTCGTTTTATACGATGGAAAAACTGTTGTATTTATATTGTATTTTATGCTTCTGGCGTTGACTTCTAAGGCACTAAGTATTCGATATGGTGGAGCAACGCCCTAGAGTGAAGCCTAGGGTGCCCGGAACGTAGAAATGACCATCACTTTCAAACTGGTTGCAATTACTCCTGTTACATGATGGAAAAACTGTTGTATTTTTATTGCATTTGATGCTTCGGGTGTTGACTTCTCAGGCACTAACTATTCAATCTGTTGGAGCAACGCCCTAGGGTGAATCCTAGGTTGCCCGGATAGTAGAAATGACCATAACTTTCATAGTGGTTGCAATTATTCGTTTTATACGATGGAAAAACTGTTGTATTTATATTGTATTTTATGCTTCTGGCGTTGACTTCAGAGGCCCTAACTATTCGATCTGTTGGAGCAACGCCCTAGCGTGAATCCTAGGTTGCCCGGGAAGTAGAAATGACCATAACTTTCATACTGGTTGCAATTATTCGCTTTATACGATGGAAAAACTGTTGTATTTATACTGTATTTTATGCTTGTGACATTGACTTCTAAGGCACTAACTATTCGATCAGGTGAAGCAACGCCCTAGAGTGAAACCTAGGTTGCCTGGAACGTAGAAATGACGATATCTTTCACACTGGTTGCTATTGTTCCTGTTATACGATGGAAAAGCTGTTGTATTTATATTGTACCTTATGCTTCTGGTGTTGACTTCTAAGGCCCTAACTATTCGATCTGGTGGAGCAACGCCCTAGGGTGAAGCCTAGGATGCCCGGATAGTAGAAATGACCATAACTTTCATAGTGGTTGCAATTATTCGTTTTATACGATGGAAAAACAGTTGTATTTATATTGTATTTTATGCTTCTGGCGTTGACTTCTGAGGCCCTAACTATTCGATCTGTTGGAGCAACGCCCTAGAGTGAAGCCTTGGTTTCCCGGAACGTAGAAATGACCATGACTTTCATACTGGTTGCAATTATTCGTTTTATACGATGGAAAAACTGTTGTATTTATATTGTATTTTATGATTCTGGCGTTGACTTCTAAAGCACTAACTGTTCGACCTGGTGGAGCAACGCCCTAGAGTGAAGCTTAGGTTGCCCGGAACATAGAAATGACCACAACCTTCACACTGGTGGCTATTATTCGTTCTATTCGACGGAAAAACTGTTATATTTATATTGTATTTTATGCTTCTGGCGATGACTTCTTAGGCCATAACTATTCGATTTGGTGGAACACGCCCTAGAGTGAAGCCTAGGTTGCCCGGAACGTAGAAATGACCATAACTTTCACACTGGTTGCAATTATTTGTTTTATACGATGGAAAAACTGTTGTATTTATATTGTATTATATGCTTCTGGCGTTCACTTCTTAGGCCATAACTATTCGATTTGGTGGAACACGCCCTAGAGTGAAGCCTAGGTTGCCCGGAACGTAGAAATGACCATAACTTTCACACTGGATGCAATTATCCGTTCCATACGATGGAAAAGCTGTTGTATTTATATTGTATTTTATGCTTCTGGCGTTCACTTCTTAGGCCTTAACTTTTCGATCTGGTGGAACAACGCACTAGGGTGAAGCCTAGGCTGCCCGGAACGTAGAAATGGCCATAGCTTTCACACTGGTAGGAATTATTTGATTTATACAATGGAAAAACTGTTCTATTTATTTTGTGTTTTATGCTTCTGGCGTTGACTTCTTAGGCCCTAACTATTCGATCTGGTGGACCAACGCCTTAGAGTGAAGCCTTGGTTTCCCGAAACGTAGAAATGACCATCACTTTCATACTGGTTGCAAATATTCGTTTTATACGATGGAAAAACTGTTGTGCTTATATTGTATTTTATGCTTGTGGCGTTGAATTCTAAGGCACTAACTATTCGATCTGTTGGAGCAACGCCCTAGAGTGAAGCCTAGGTTGCCCGGAACGTAGAAATGACCATAACTTTCACAGTGGTTGCAATTATTCGTTTTATACGATGGAAAAACTTTTGTATTTATATTGTATTTTATGCTTCTGGCGATCACTTCTTAGGCCCTAACTATTCTATCTGGTGGACCAACGCCTTAGAGTGAAGCCTTGGTTTCCCGGAACGTAGAAATGACCATCACTTTCATACTGGTTGCAATTATTCGTTTTATACGATGGAAAAACTGTTGTGCTTATATTGTATTTTATGCTTGTGGCGTTGAATTCTAAGGCACTAACTATTCGGTCTGGTGGAGCAACGCCCTAGAGTGAAACCTAGGTTGCCCGGAACGTAGAAATGACCATTACTTTCAAACTCTTTGCAATTATTCATTTTATACGATGGAAAAGCTGTTGCATTTATATTGTATTTTATGCTTCTGGCGTTGACTTCTTAGGCCCTAACTATTCGATCTGGTGGCGTAACGCCTTAGAGTGACGCCTAGGTTGCCCGGAACGTAGAAATGACCATATCTTTCACACTGGTTGCTATTGTTCCTGTTATACGATGGAAAAGCTGTTGTATTTATAATGTACCTTATGCTTCTGGCGTTGACTTCTAAGGCCCTAACTATTCGATCTGGTGGAGCAACGCCCTAGGGTGAAGCCTAGGTTGCCCGGAACGTAGAAATGACGATCACTTTCACACTGGTTGCAATTATTCGTTTTATACGATGGAAAAACTGTTCTATTTATACTGTATTTTATGCTTCTGACGTTGACTTCGAAGGCACTAACTATTCGATCTGGTGGAGCAACGCCCTAGAGTGAAAGCTAGGTTGCCCGGAACGTAGAAATAACCATTACTTTCACACTCTTTGCAATTATTCATTTTATACGATGGAAAAGCTGTTGCATTTATATTGCATTTTATGCTTCTGGCGTTGACTTCTTAGGCCCTAACTATTCGATCTGGTGGAGCGACGCCTTAGAGTGACGGCTAGGTTGCCCGGAACGAAGAAATGACCATATCTTTCACACTGGTTGCTATTGTTCCTGTTATACGATGGAAAAGCTGTTGTATTTATAATGTTCCTTATGCTTCTGGCGTTGACTTCTAAGGCCCTAACTATTCGATCTGGTGGAGCAACGCCCTAGGGTGAAGCCTAGGTTGCCCGGAACGTAGAAATGACCATCACTTTCACACTGGTTGCAATTATTCGTTTTATACGATGGAAAAACTGTTGTATTTATATTGTATTTTAAGCTTCTGACGTTGACTTCTAAGGCACCAACCATTCGAGCTGGTGGAGCAACGCCCTAGAGTGAAGCCTAGGTTGCCCGGAACGTAGAGATGACCATATCTTTCACACTGGTGGCTATTATTCGTTTTATTCAACGGAAAAACTGTTATATTTATATTGTATTTTATGCTTCTGGCGCTGACTTCTTAGGCCCTAACTATTCGATCTGGTGGAACACGCCCTACAGTGAAGTCTAGGTTGCACGGAACGTAGAAATGATCATCACTTTCACACTGGTAGCAATTATTCATATTATAGGATGGAAAACCTGTTTTATTTATATTGTATTTTATGCTCCTGGTGTTGACTTCTTAGGCCCTAACTATTCGATCTGGTGGAGCAACGCCCTAGAGTGAAGCCTAGGTTGCCCGGAACGGAGAAATGACCATCACTTTCAAACTGGTTACAATTATTCCTGTTATACGATGGAAAAACTGTTGTATTTTTATTGCATTTTATGCTTCGGGCGTTGACTTCTAAGGCACTAACTATTCAGTCTGTTGGAGCAACGCCCTAGGGTGAAGCCTAGGTTGCCCGGAAAGTAGAAATGTCCATAACTTTCATACTGGTTGCAATTATTCCTGTTATACGATGGAAAAACTGTTGTATTTTTATTGCATTTTATGCTTCGGGCGTTGACTTCTAAGGCACTAAGTATTCGATATGGTGGAGCAACACCCCAGAGTGAAGCCTAGGTTACGCGGAACGTAGAAATGACCATGACTTTCCCACTCTTTGCAATTATTCATTTTATACGATGGAAAATCTGTTGCATTTATATTGTATTTTATGCTCCTGGTGTTGACTTCTTAGGCCCTAGCTATTCGATCTGGTGGAGCAACGCCCTAGAGTGAAGCCTAGGTTGCCCGGAACGCAGAAATGACCTTCACTTTCAAACTGGTTACAATTATTCCTGTTATACGATGGATAAACTGTTGTATTCTTATTGCATTTTATGCTTCGGGCGTTGACTTCTAAGGCCCTAACTATTTAATCTGTTGGAGCAACGCCCTAGGGTGAAGCCTAGGTTGCCGGAAAGTAGAAATGTCCATAACTTTCATACTTGTTGCAATTATTCGTTTTATACGATGGAAAAACTGTTGTATTTATATTGTATTTTTTGCTTCTGGCATTCACTTCTTAGGCCTTAACTATTCGATCTGGTGGAACAACGCACTAGGGTGAAGCCTAGGTTGCCCGGAACGTAGAAATGACCATAACTTTCACACTGGTAGCAATTATTCGATTTATACAATGGAAAAACTGTTCTATTTATTTTGTGTTTTATGTTCCGCGCGTTGACTTCTAAGGCCCTAACTATTCGATCTGGCGCAGCATCGCCCTAGGGTGAAGCCTAGGTTGCCGGAAAGTAGAAATGTCCATAACTTTCATACTGGTTGCAATTATTCGTTTTATACGATGGAAAAACTGTTGTATTTATACTGTATTTTATGCTTCTGACGTTGACTTCTAACGCACTAACTATTCGATCTGGTGGAGCAGCGCCCTAGAGTGAAATCTAGGTTGCCCGGAACGTAGAAATGACCATTACTTTCACACTCTTTGCAATTTGTCATTTTATACGATGGAAAAGATGTTGCATTTATATTGTATTTTATGCTTCTGGCGTTGACTTCTTAGGCCCTAACTATTCGATCTGGTGGAGCAACGCCTTAGAGTGACGCCTAGGTTGCCCGGAACGTAGAAATGACCATATCTTTCGCACTGGTTGCAATTATTCCTGTTATACGATGGAAAAACTGTTGTATTTATATTGTATTTTATGCTTCTGGCGTTGACTTCTAAGGCACTAAGTATTCGATATGGTAGAGCAACGCCCTAGGGTGAAGCCTAGGTTGCCCGGAAAGTAGAAATGACCATAACTTTCAAACTGGTTGCAATTATTCCTGTTATACGATGGAAAAACTGTTGCATTTATATTGTATTTTATGCTTCGGGCGTTGACTTCTTAGGCCCTAACTATTCGATCTGGTGGAGCAACGCATTAGAGTGACGCCTAGGTTGCCCGGAACGTAGAAATGACCATATCTTTCACACTGGTTGGTATTGTTCCTGTTATACGATGGAAAAGCTGTTGTATTTATATTGTACCTTATGCTTCTGGCGTTGACTTCTAAGGCCCTAACTATTCGATCTGGTGGAGCAACGCCCTAGGGTAAAGCCTTCGTTGCCCGGAACGTAGAAATGACCATCACTTTCAAACTGGTTGCAATTACTCCTGTTACATGATGGAAAAACTGTTGTATTTTTATTGCATTTGATGCTTCGGGCGTTGACTTCTCAGGCACTAACTATTCAATCTGTTGGAGCAACGCCCTAGGGTGAATCCTAGGTTGCCCGGATAGTAGAAATGACCATAACTTTCATAGTGGTTGCAATTATTCGTTTTATACGATGGACAAACTGTTGTATTTATATTGTATTTTATGCTTCTGGCGTTGACTTCTGAGGCCCTAACTATTCGATCTGTTGGAGCAACGCCCTAGCGTGAATCCTAGGTTGCCCGGGAAGTAGAAATGACCATAACTTTCATACTGGTTGCAATTATTCGTTTTATACGATGGAAAAACTGTTGTATTTATATTGTATTTTATGATTCTGGCGTTTACTTCTAAGGTACTAACTGTTCGATCTGGTGGAGCAACGCCCTAGAGTGAAGCTTAGGTTGCCCGGAACATAGAAATGACCACAACCTTCACAATGGTGGCTATTATTCGTTTTATTCGATGGAAAAACTGTTGTATTTTTATTGCATTTTATGCTTCGGGAGTTGACTTCTAAGGCACTAACTATTCAGTCTGTTGGAGCAACGCCCTAGGGTGAAGCCTAGGTTGCCCGGAAAGTAGAAATGTCCATAACTTTCATACTGGTTGCAATTATTCGTTCTATACGATGGAAAAACTGTTGCATTTATATTGTATTTTATGCTTCTGGCGTTGACTTCTTAGGCCCTAACTATTCGATCTGGTGGCGTAACGCCATAGAGTGACGCCTAGGTTGCCCGGAACGTAGAGATGACCATATCTTTCACACTGGTGGCTATTATTCGTTTTATTCGACGGAAAAACTGTTATATTTATATTGTATTTTATGCTTCTGGCGCTGACTTCTTAGGCCCTAACTATTCGATCTGGTGGAACACGCCCTAGAGTGAAGTCTAGGTTGCACGGAACGTAGAAATGATCATCACTTTCACACTGGTAGCAATTATTCATATTATAGGATGGAAAACCTGTTTTATTTATATTGTATTTTATGCTCCTGGTGTTGACTTCTTAGGCCCTAACTATTCGATCTGGTGGAGCAACGCCCTAGAGTGAAGCCTAGGTTGCCCGGAACGTAGAAATGACCATCACTTTCAAACTGGTTACAATTATTCCTGTTATACGATGGAAAAACTGTTGTATTTTTATTGCATTTTATGCTTCGGGCGTTGACTTCTAAGGCACTAACTATTCAGTCTGTTGGAGCAACGCCCTAGGGTGAAGCCTAGGTTGCCCGGAAAGTAGAAATGTCCATAACTTTCATACTGGTTGCAATTATTCCTGTTATACGGTGGAAAAACTGTTGTATTTATATTGTATTTTATGCTTCTGGCGTTGACTTCTAAGGCACTAAGTATTCGATATGGTGGAGCAACACCCCAGAGTGAAGCCTAGGTTACGCGGAACGTAGAAATGACCATGACTTTCCCACTCTTTGCAATTATTCATTTTATACGATGGAAAATCTGTTGCATTTATATTGTATTTTATGCTCCTGGTGTTGACTTCTTAGGCCCTAGCTATTCGATCTGGTGGAGCAACGCCCTAGAGTGAAGCCTAGGTTGACCGGAACGCAGAAATGACCTTCACTTTCAAACTGGTTACAATTATTCCTGTTATACGATGGATAAACTGTTGTATTCTTATTGCATTTTATGCTTCGGGCGTTGACTTCTAAGGCCCTAACTATTTAATCTGTTGGAGCAACGCCCTAGGGTGAAGCCTAGGTTGCCGGAAAGTAGAAATGTCCATAACTTTCATACTTGTTGCAATTATTCGTTTTATACGATGGAAAAACTGTTGTATTTATATTGTATTTTTTGCTTCTGGCGTTCACTTCTTAGGCCTTAACTATTCGATCTGGTGGAACAACGCACTAGGGTGAAGCCTAGGTTGCCCGGAACGGAGAAATGACCATAACTTTCACACTGGTAGCAATTATTCGATTTATACAAGGGAAAAACTGTTCTATTTATTTTGTGTTTTATGTTCCGCGCGTTGACTTCTAAGGCCCTAACTATTCGATCTGGCGCAGCATCGCCCTAGGGTGAAGCCTAGGTTGCCGGAAAGTAGAAATGTCCATAACTTTCATACTGGTTGCAATTATTCGTTTTATACGATGGAAAAACTGTTGTATTTATATTGTATTTTATGCTTCTGGCGTTGACTTCTAAGGCACTAAGTATTCGATATGGTAGAGCAACGCCCTAGGGTGAAGCCTAGGTTGCCCGGAAAGTAGAAATGACCATAACTTTCAAACTGGTTGCAATTATTCCTGTTATACGATGGAAAAACTGTTGCACTTATATTGTATTTTATGCTTCGGGCGTTGACTTCTTAGGCCCTAACTATTCGATCTGGTGGAGCAACGCCCTAGAGTGAAGCCTAGGTTGCCCGGAACGTAGAAATGACCATCACTTTCAAACTGGTTACAATTATTCCTGTTATACGATGGAAAAACTGTTGTATTTTTATTGCATTTTATGCTTCGGGCGTTGACTTCTAAGGCACTAACTATTCAGTCTGTTGGAGCAACGCCCTAGGGTGAAGCCTAGGTTGCCCGGAAAGTAGAAATGTCCATAACTTTCATACTGGTAGCAATTATTCCTGTTATACGGTGGAAAAACTGTTGTATTTATATTGTATTTTATGCTTCTGGCGTTGACTTCTAAGGCACTAAGTATTCGATATGGTGGAGCAACACCCCAGAGTGAAGCCTAGGTTACGCGGAACGTAGAAATGACCATGACTTTCCCACTCTTTGCAATTATTCATTTTATACGATGGAAAATCTGTTGCATTTATATTGTATTTTATGCTCCTGGTGTTGACTTCTTAGGCCCTAGCTATTCGATCTGGTGGAGCAACGCCCTAGAGTGAAGCCTAGGTTGCCCGGAACGCAGAAATGACCTTCACTTTCAAACTGGTTACAATTATTCCTGTTATACGATGGATAAACTGTTGTATTCTTATTGCATTTTATGCTTCGGGCGTTGACTTCTAAGGCCCTAACTATTTAATCTGTTGGAGCAACGCCCTAGGGTGAAGCCTAGGTTGCCGGAAAGTAGAAATGTCCATAACTTTCATACTTGTTGCAATTATTCGTTTTATACGGTGGAAAAACTGTTGTATTTATATTGTATTTTTTGCTTCTGGCGTTCACTTCTTAGGCCTTAACTATTCGATCTGGTGGAACAACGCACTAGGGTGAAGCCTAGGTTGCCCGGAACGTAGAAATGACCATAACTTTCACACTGGTAGCAATTATTCGATTTATACAATGGAAAAACTGTTCTATTTATTTTGTGTTTTATGTTCCGCGCGTTGACTTCTAAGGCCCTAACTATTCGATCTGGCGCAGCATCGCCCTAGGGTGAAGCCTAGGTTGCCGGAAAGTAGAAATGTCCATAACTTTCATACTGGTTGCAATTATTCGTTTTATACGATGGAAAAACTGTTGTATTTATACTGTATTTTATGCTTCTGACGTTGACTTCTAACGCACTAACTATTCGATATGGTGGAGCAGCGCCCTAGAGTGAAATCTAGGTTGCCCGGAACGTAGAAATGACCATTACTTTCACACTCTTTGCAATTTGTCATTTTATACGATGGAAAAGATGTTGCATTTATATTGTATTTTATGCTTCTGGCGTTGACTTCTTAGGCCCTAACTATTCGATCTGGTGGAGCAACGCCTTAGAGTGACGCCTAGGTTGCCCGGAACGTAGAAATGACCATATCTTTCACACTGGTTGCAATTATTCCTGTTATACGATGGAAAAACTGTTGTATTTATATTGTATTTTATGCTTCTGGCGTTGACTTCTAAGGCACTAAGTATTCGATATGGTAGAGCAACGCCCTAGGGTGAAGCCTAGGTTGCCCGGAAAGTAGAAATGACCATAACTTTCAAACTGGTTGCAATTATTCCTGTTATACGATGGAAAAACTGTTGCATTTATATTGTATTTTATGCTTCGGGCGTTGACTTCTTAGGCCCTAACTATTCGATCTGGTGGAGCAACGCATTAGAGTGACGCCTAGGTTGCCCGGAACGTAGAAATGACCATATCTTTCACACTGGTTGGTATTGTTCCTGTTATACGATGGAAATGCTGTTGTATTTATATTGTACCTTATGCTTCTGGCGTTGACTTCTAAGGCCCTAACTATTCGATTTGGTGGAGCAACGCCCTAGGGTGAAGCCTTCGTTGCCCGGATAGTAGAAATGACCATAACTTTCATAGTGGTTGCAATTATTCGTTTTATAGGATGGAAAATCTGTTGTATTTATATTGTATTTTATGCTTCTGGCGTTGACTTCTGAGGCCCTAACTATCCGATCTGTTGGAGCAACGCCCTAGAGTGAAGCCTTGGTTTCCTGGAACGTAGAAATGACCATGACTTTCAAACTGGTTGCAATTATTCGTTTTATACGATGGAAAAACTGTTGTATTTATATTGTACCTTATGCTTCTGGCGTTGACTTCTAAGGCACTAACTATTCTATCTGGTGGAGCTACGCCCTAGAGTGAAACCTAGGTTGCCCGGAACGTAGAAATGACCATTACTTTCACACTCTTTGCAATTATTCATTTTATACGATGGAAAAGCTGTTGCATTTATATTGTATTTTATGCTTCTGGCGTTGACTTCTTAGGCCCTAACTATTCGGTCTGGTGGAGCAACGCCTTAGAGTGAAGCCTTGGTTTCCCGGAACGTAGAAATGACCATCACTTTCATACTGGTTGCAATTATTCGTTTTATACGCTGGAAAAACTGTTGTACTTATATTGTATTTTATGCTTGTGGCGTTGAATTCTAAGGCACTAACTATTCGATTTGTTGGAGCAACGCCCTAGAGTGAAGCCTAAGGTGCCCGGAACGTAGAAATGACCATCACTTTCAAACTGGTTGCAACTATCCCTGTTATATGATGGAAAAACTGTTGCATTTTTGTTGCATTTTATGCTTCAGGCGTTGACTTCCAAGGCCCTAACTGTCCAATCTGTTGGAGAAACGCCCTAGGGCGAAGCCTAGGTTGCCCGGAAAGTAGAAATGACCATAACTTTCATACTCGTTGCATTTATACGTTTTATACGATGGAAAGGCTGTTGTATTTATATTGTGTTTTATGCTTCTGTTGTTGACTTCTTAGGCCCTAACTATTCGATCTGGTGGAGCAACGCCCTAGGGTGAAGCCTTGGTTGCCCGGATAGTAGTAATGGTCATAACTTTCATAGTGGTTGCAATTATTCGTTTTATAGGATGGAAAAACTGTTGTATTTATATTGTATTTTATGCTTCTGGCACTCACTTCTTAGGCCCTAACTATTCGATCGGGTGGAACAACGCCCTAGTGTGAAGTCTAGGTTGCCCGAAACGTAGAAATGACCATCACTTTCACACTGGTTGCAATTATTCATATTATAGGATGGAAAACCTGTTGTATTTATATTGTATTTTATGCTCCTGGTGTTGACTTCTTAGGCCCTAACTATTCGATCTGGTGGAGCAACGCCCTAGAGTGAAGACTACGTTGCCCGGAACGTAGAAATGACCATCACTTTCAAACTGGTTACAATTATTCCTGTCATACGATGGAAAAACAGTTGTATTTTTATTGCATTTTATGCTTCTGACGTTGACTTCTAAGGCACCAACTATTCGATCTGTTGGAGCAACGCCCTAGAGTGAAGCCTACATTGCCCGGAACGTAGAAATGACCATAACTTTCACACTGGTTGCAATTATTCGTTTTATACGATGGAAAAACTGTTGTATTTATATTGTATTTTATGCTTCTGTCGTTCACTTCTTAGGCCCTAACTATTCGATCTGGTGGAACATCGCCCTAGGGTGAAGCCTTGGTTTCCCGGAACGTAGAGATGACCATAACTTTCACAGTTGTAGCAATTATTCGATATATACAATGGAAAAACTGTTCTATTAATTTTGTTTTTTATGTTTCGGGCGTTGACTTCTAAGGCACTAACTATTCGACCTGGTGGAGCAACGATCTAGAGTGAAGCCTAAGATGCCCGGAACGTAGAAATGACCATAGCTTTCACACTGGTCGCAATTATTCGTTTTATACAATGGAAAAGCTGTTGTATTTATATTGTATTTTATGCTTCTGGTGTTGACTTCTTAGGCCCTAACTATTCGATCTGGTGGAGCAACGCCCTAGAGTGAAGCCTAGGTTGCCCGGAAAGTAGAAATGTCCATAACTTTCATACTGGTTGC
Source organism: Calliopsis andreniformis (assembly GCF_051401765.1). Taxonomy (NCBI): domain Eukaryota; kingdom Metazoa; phylum Arthropoda; class Insecta; order Hymenoptera; family Andrenidae; genus Calliopsis; species Calliopsis andreniformis. Next base: position 2,958,968 of record NW_027480429.1, read on the forward strand.
AATTATTCGTTTTATACGATGGAAAAGATGTTGCATTTATATTGTATTTTATGCTTCTGGCGTTGACTTCTTAGGCCCTAACTATTCGATCTGGTGGAGCAACGCCTTAGAGTGACGCCTAGGTTGCCCGGAACGTAGAAATGACCATATCTTTCACACTGGTTGCAATTATTCCTGTTATACGATGGAAAAACTGTTGTATTTATATTGTATTTTATGCTTCTGGCGTTGACTTCTAAGGCACTAAGTATTCGATATGGTAGAGCAACGCCCTAGGGTGAAGCCTAGGTTGCCCGGAAAGTAGAAATGACCATAACTTTCAAACTGGTTGCAATTATTCCTGTTATACGATGGAAAAACTGTTGCATTTATATTGTATTTTATGCTTCGGGCGTTGACTTCTTAGGCCCTAACTATTCGATCTGGTGGAGCAACGCATTAGAGTGACGCCTAGGTTGCCCGGAACGTAGAAATGACCATATCTTTCACACTGGTTGGTATTGTTCCTGTTATACGATGGAAATGCTGTTGTATTTATATTGTACCTTATGCTTCTGGCGTTGACTTCTAAGGCCCTAACTATTCGATTTGGTGGAGCAACGCCCTAGGGTGAAGCCTTCGTTGCCCGGATAGTAGAAATGACCATAACTTTCATAGTGGTTGCAATTATTCGTTTTATAGGATGGAAAATCTGTTGTATTTATATTGTATTTTATGCTTCTGGCGTTGACTTCTGAGGCCCTAACTATCCGATCTGTTGGAGCAACGCCCTAGAGTGAAGCCTTGGTTTCCTGGAACGTAGAAATGACCATGACTTTCAAACTGGTTGCAATTATTCGTTTTATACGATGGAAAAACTGTTGTATTTATATTGTACCTTATGCTTCTGGCGTTGACTTCTAAGGCACTAACTATTCTATCTGGTGGAGCTACGCCCTAGAGTGAAACCTAGGTTGCCCGGAACGTAGAAATGACCATTACTTTCACACTCTTTGCAATTATTCATTTTATACGATGGAAAAGCTGTTGCATTTATATTGTATTTTATGCTTCTGGCGTTGACTTCTTAGGCCCTAACTATTCGGTCTGGTGGAGCAACGCCTTAGAGTGAAGCCTTGGTTTCCCGGAACGTAGAAATGACCATCACTTTCATACTGGTTGCAATTATTCGTTTTATACGCTGGAAAAACTGTTGTACTTATATTGTATTTTATGCTTGTGGCGTTGAATTCTAAGGCACTAACTATTCGATTTGGTGGAGCAACGCCCTAGAGTGAAGCCTAAGGTGCCCGGAACGTAGAAATGACCATCACTTTCAAACTGGTTGCAACTATCCCTGTTATATGATGGAAAAACTGTTGCATTTTTGTTGCATTTTATGCTTCAGGCGTTGACTTCCAAGGCCCTAACTGTCCAATCTGTTGGAGAAACGCCCTAGGGCGAAGCCTAGGTTGCCCGGAAAGTAGAAATGACCATAACTTTCATACTCGTTGCATTTATACGTTTTATACGATGGAAAGGCTGTTGTATTTATATTGTGTTTTATGCTTCTGTTGTTGACTTCTTAGGCCCTAACTATTCGATCTGGTGGAGCAACGCCCTAGGGTGAAGCCTTGGTTGCCCGGATAGTAGTAATGGTCATAACTTTCATAGTGGTTGCAATTATTCGTTTTATAGGATGGAAAAACTGTTGTATTTATATTGTATTTTATGCTTCTGGCACTCACTTCTTAGGCCCTAACTATTCGATCGGGTGGAACAACGCCCTAGTGTGAAGTCTAGGTTGCCCGAAACGTAGAAATGACCATCACTTTCACACTGGTTGCAATTATTCATATTATAGGATGGAAAACCTGTTGTATTTATATTGTATTTTATGCTCCTGGTGTTGACTTCTTAGGCCCTAACTATTCGATCTGGTGGAGCAACGCCCTAGAGTGAAGACTACGTTGCCCGGAACGTAGAAATGACCATCACTTTCAAACTGGTTACAATTATTCCTGTCATACGATGGAAAAACAGTTGTATTTTTATTGCATTTTATGCTTCTGACGTTGACTTCTAAGGCACCAACTATTCGATCTGTTGGAGCAACGCCCTAGAGTGAAGCCTACATTGCCCGGAACGTAGAAATGACCATAACTTTCACACTGGTTGCAATTATTCGTTTTATACGATGGAAAAACTGTTGTATTTATATTGTATTTTATGCTTCTGTCGTTCACTTCTTAGGCCCTAACTATTCGATCTGGTGGAACATCGCCCTAGGGTGAAGCCTCGGTTTCCCTGAACGTAGAGATGACCATAACTTTCACAGTTGTAGCAATTATTCGATATATACAATGGAAAAACTGTTCTATTAATTTTGTTTTTTATGTTTCGGGCGTTGACTTCTAAGGCACTAACTATTCGACCTGGTGGAGCAACGATCTAGAGTGAAGCCTAAGATGCCCGGAACGTAGAAATGACCATAGCTTTCACACTGGTCGCAATTATTCGTTTTATACAATGGAAAAGCTGTTGTATTTATATTGTATTTTATGCTTCTGGTGTTGACTTCTTAGGCCCTAACTATTCGATCTGGTGGAGCAACGCCCTAGAGTGAAGCCTAGGTTGCCCGGAAAGTAGAAATGTCCATAACTTTCATACTGGTTGCAATTATTCGTTTTATACGATGGAAAAGATGTTGCATTTATATTGTATTTTATGCTTCTGGCGTTGACTTCTTAGGCCCTAACTATTCGATCTGGTGGAGCAACGCCTTAGAGTGACGCCTAGGTTGCCCGGAACGTAGAAATGACCATATCTTTCACACTGGTTGCAATTATTCCTGTTATACGATGGAAAAACTGTTGTATTTATATTGTATTTTATGCTTCTGGCGTTGACTTCTAAGGCACTAAGTATTCGATATGGTAGAGCAACGCCCTAGGGTGAAGCCTAGGTTGCCCGGAAAGTAGAAATGACCATAACTTTCAAACTGGTTGCAATTATTCCTGTTATACGATGGAAAAACTGTTGCATTTATATTGTATTTTATGCTTCGGGCGTTGACTTCTTAGGCCCTAACTATTCGATCTGGTGGAGCAACGCATTAGAGTGACGCCTAGGTTGCCCGGAACGTAGAAATGACCATATCTTTCACACTGGTTGGTATTGTTCCTGTTATACGATGGAAATGCTGTTGTATTTATATTGTACCTTATGCTTCTGGCGTTGACTTCTAAGGCCCTAACTATTCGATTTGGTGGAGCAACGCCCTAGGGTGAAGCCTTCGTTGCCCGGATAGTAGAAATGACCATAACTTTCATAGTGGTTGCAATTATTCGTTTTATAGGATGGAAAATCTGTTGTATTTATATTGTATTTTATGCTTCTGGCGTTGACTTCTGAGGCCCTAACTATCCGATCTGTTGGAGCAACGCCCTAGAGTGAAGCCTTGGTTTCCTGGAACGTAGAAATGACCATGACTTTCAAACTGGTTGCAATTATTCGTTTTATACGATGGAAAAACTGTTGTATTTATATTGTACCTTATGCTTCTGGCGTTGACTTCTAAGGCACTAACTATTCTATCTGGTGGAGCTACGCCCTAGAGTGAAACCTAGGTTGCCCGGAACGTAGAAATGACCATTACTTTCACACTCTTTGCAATTATTCATTTTATACGATGGAAAAGCTGTTGCATTTATATTGTATTTTATGCTTCTGGCGTTGACTTCTTAGGCCCTAACTATTCGGTCTGGTGGAGCAACGCCTTAGAGTGAAGCCTTGGTTTCCCGGAACGTAGAAATGACCATCACTTTCATACTGGTTGCAATTATTCGTTTTATACGCTGGAAAAACTGTTGTACTTATATTGTATTTTATGCTTGTGGCGTTGAATTCTAAGGCACTAACTATTCGATTTGGTGGAGCAACGCCCTAGAGTGAAGCCTAAGGTGCCCGGAACGTAGAAATGACCATCACTTTCAAACTGGTTGCAACTATCCCTGTTATATGATGGAAAAACTGTTGCATTTTTGTTGCATTTTATGCTTCAGGCGTTGACTTCCAAGGCCCTAACTGTCCAATCTGTTGGAGAAACGCCCTAGGGCGAAGCCTAGGTTGCCCGGAAAGTAGAAATGACCATAACTTTCATACTCGTTGCATTTATACGTTTTATACGATGGAAAGGCTGTTGTATTTATATTGTGTTTTATGCTTCTGTTGTTGACTTCTTAGGCCCTAACTATTCGATCTGGTGGAGCAACGCCCTAGGGTGAAGCCTTGGTTGCCCGGATAGTAGTAATGGTCATAACTTTCATAGTGGTTGCAATTATTCGTTTTATAGGATGGAAAAACTGTTGTATTTATATTGTATTTTATGCTTCTGGCACTCACTTCTTAGGCCCTAACTATTCGATCGGGTGGAACAACGCCCTAGTGTGAAGTCTAGGTTGCCCGAAACGTAGAAATGACCATCACTTTCACACTGGTTGCAATTATTCATATTATAGGATGGAAAACCTGTTGTATTTATATTGTATTTTATGCTCCTGGTGTTGACTTCTTAGGCCCTAACTATTCGATCTGGTGGAGCAACGCCCTAGAGTGAAGACTACGTTGCCCGGAACGTAGAAATGACCATCACTTTCAAACTGGTTACAATTATTCCTGTCATACGATGGAAAAACAGTTGTATTTTTATTGCATTTTATGCTTCTGACGTTGACTTCTAAGGCACCAACTATTCGATCTGTTGGAGCAACGCCCTAGAGTGAAGCCTACATTGCCCGGAACGTAGAAATGACCATAACTTTCACACTGGTTGCAATTATTCGTTTTATACGATGGAAAAACTGTTGTATTTATATTGTATTTTATGCTTCTGTCGTTCACTTCTTAGGCCCTAACTATTCGATCTGGTGGAACATCGCCCTAGGGTGAAGCCTTGGTTTCCCGGAACGTAGAGATGACCATAACTTTCACAGTTGTAGCAATTATTCGATATATACAATGGAAAAACTGTTCTATTAATTTTGTTTTTTATGTTTCGGGCGTTGACTTCTAAGGCACTAACTATTCGACCTGGTGGAGCAACGATCTAGAGTGAAGCCTAAGATGCCCGGAACGTAGAAATGACCATAGCTTTCACACTGGTCGCAATTATTCGTTTTATACAATGGAAAAGCTGTTGTATTTATATTGTATTTTATGCTTCTGGTGTTGACTTCTTAGGCCCTAACTATTCGATCTGGTGGAGCAACGCCCTAGAGTGAAGCCTAGGTTGCCCGGAAAGTAGAAATGTCCATAACTTTCATACTGGTTGCAATTATTCGTTTTATACGATGGAAAAGATGTTGCATTTATATTGTATTTTATGCTTCTGGCGTTGACTTCTTAGGCCCTAACTATTCGATCTGGTGGAGCAACGCCTTAGAGTGACGCCTAGGTTGCCCGGAACGTAGAAATGACCATATCTTTCACACTGGTTGCAATTATTCCTGTTATACGATGGAAAAACTGTTGTATTTATATTGTATTTTATGCTTCTGGCGTTGACTTCTAAGGCACTAAGTATTCGATATGGTAGAGCAACGCCCTAGGGTGAACCCTAGGTTGCCCGGAAAGTAGAAATGACCATAACTTTCAAACTGGTTGCAATTATTCCTGTTATACGATGGAAAAACTGTTGCATTTATATTGTATTTTATGCTTCGGGCGTTGACTTCTTAGGCCCTAACTATTCGATCTGGTGGAGCAACGCATTAGAGTGACGCCTAGGTTGCCCGGAACGTAGAAATGACCATATCTTTCACACTGGTTGGTATTGTTCCTGTTATACGATGGAAAAGCTGTTGTATTTATATTGTACCTTATGCTTCTGGCGTTGACTTCTAAGGCCCTAACTATTCGATCTGGTGGAGCAACGCCCTAGGGTGAAGCCTTCGTTGCCCGGATAGTAGAAATGACCATAACTTTCATACTGGTTGCAATTATTCGTTTTATAGGATGGAAAATCTGTTGTATTTAAATTGTATTTTATGCTTCTGGCGTTGACTTCTGAGGCCCTAACTATCCGATCTGTTGGAGCAACGCCCTAGAGTGAAGCCTTGCTTTCCTGGAACGTAGAAATGACCATGACTTTCAAACTGGTTGCAATTATTCGTTTTATACGAAGGAAAAACTGTTGTATTTATATTGTACCTTATGCTTCTGGCGTTGACTTCTAAGGCACTAACTATTCGATCTGGTGGAGCTACGCCCTAGAGTGAAACCTAGGTTGCACGGAACGTAGAAATGACCATTACTTTCACACTCTTTGCAATTATTCATTTTATACGATGGAAAAGCTGTTGCATTTATATTGTATTTTATGCTTCTGGCGTTGACTTCTTAGGCCCTAACTATTCGGTCTGGTGGAGCAACGCCTTAGAGTGAAGCCTTGGTTTCCCGGAACGTAGAAATGACCATCACTTTCATACTGGTTGCAATTATTCGTTTTATACGCTGGAAAAACTGTTGTACTTATATTGTATTTTATGCTTGTGGCGTTGAATTCTAAGGCACTAACTATTCGATTTGGTGGAGCAACGCCCTAGAGTGAAGCCTAAGGTGCCCGGAACGTAGAAATGACCATCACTTTCAAACTGGTTGCAACTATCCCTGTTATATGATGGAAAAACTGTTGCATTTTTGTTGCATTTTATGCTTCGGGCGTTGACTTCCAAGGCCCTAACTGTCCAATCTGTTGGAGAAACGCCCTAGGGCGAAGCCTAGGTTGCCCGGAAAGTAGAAATGACCATAACTTTCATACTCGTTGCAATTATACGTTTTATACGATGGAAAGGCTGTTGTATTTATATTGTATTTTATGCTTCTGGCGTTGACTTCTTAGGCCCTAACTATTCGATCTGGTGGAGCAACGCCCTAGGGTGAAGCCTTGGTTGCCCGGATAGTAGTAATGGTCATAACTTTCATAGTGGTTGCAATTATTCGTTTTATAGGATGGAAAAACTGTTGTATTTATATTGTATTTTATGCTTCTGGCACTCACTTCTTAGGCCCTAACTATTCGATCGGGTGGAACAACGCCCTAGTGTGAAGTCTAGGTTGCCCGAAACGTAGAAATGACCATCACTTTCACACTGGTTGCAATTATTCATATTATAGGATGGAAAACCTGTTGTATTTATATTGTATTTTATGCTCCTGGTGTTGACTTCTTAGGCCCTAACTATTCGATCTGGTGGAGCAACGCCCTAGAGTGAAGACTACGTTGCCCGGAACGTAGAAATGACCATCACTTTCAAACTGGTTACAATTATTCCTGTCATACGATGGAAAAACAGTTGTATTTTTATTGCATTTTATGCTTCTGACGTTGACTTCTAATGCACCAACTATTCGATCTGTTGGAGCAACGCCCTAGAGTGAAGCCTACATTGCCCGGAACGTAGAAATGACCATAACTTTCACACTGGTTGCAATTATTCGTTTTATACGATGGAAAAACTGTTGTATTTATATTGTATTTTATGCTTCTGTCGTTCACTTCTTAGGCCCTAACTATTCGATCTGGTGGAACATCGCCCTAGGGTGAAGCCTTGGTTTCCCGGAACGTAGAGATGACCATAACTTTCACAGTTGTAGCAATTATTCGATTTATACAATGGAAAAACTGTTCTATTAATTTTGTTTTTTATGTTTCGGGCGTTGACTTCTAAGGCACTAACTATTCGACCTGGTGGAGCAACGATCTAGAGTGAAGCCTAAGATGCCCGGAACGTAGAAATGACCATAGCTTTCACACTGGTCGCAATTATTCGTTTTATACAATGGAAAAGCTGTTGTATTTATATTGTATTTTATGCTTCTGGTGTTGACTTCTTAGGCCCTAACTATTCGATCTGGTGGAGCAACGCCCTAGAGTGAAGCCTAGGTTGCCCGGAAAGTAGAAATGTCCATAACTTTCATACTGGTTGCAATTATTCGTTTTATACGATGGAAAAACTGTTGTATTTATACTGTATTTTATGCTTCTGACGTTGACTTCCAACGCACTGACTATTCGATCTGGTGGAGCAGCGCCCTAGAGTGAAATCTAGGTTGCCCGGAACGTAGAAATGACCATTACTTTCACACTCTTTGCAATTTGTCATTTTATACGATGGAAAAGCTGTTGCATTTATATTGTATTTTATGGTTCTGGCGTTGACTTCTTAGGCCCTAACTATTCGATCTGGTGGAGCAACGCCTTAGAGTGACGCGTAGTTTGCCCGGAACGTAGAAATGACCATATCTTTCACACTGGTTGCTATTGTTCCTGTTATACGATGGAAAAGCTGTTGTATTTATATTGTACCTTATGCTCCTGGTGTTGACTTCTTAGGCCCTAACTATTCGATCTGGTGGAGCAACGCCTTAGAGTGACGCCTAGGTTGCCCGGCACGTAGAAATGACCATATCTTTCACACTGGTTGCTATTGTTCCTGTTATACGATGGAAAAGCTGTTGTATTTATATTGTACCTTATGCTTCTGGCATTGACTTCTAAGGCCCTAACCATTCGGTCTGGTGGAGCAACGCCCTAGGGTGAAGCCTTGGTTGCCTGGATAGTAGAAATGACCATAACTTTCATAGTGGTTGCAATTATTCGTTTTATACGATGGAAAAGCTGTTGTATTTATATTGTATTTTATGCTTCTGGTGTTGACTTCTTAGGCCCTAACTATTCGATCTGGTGGAGCAACGCCCTAGAGTGAAGCCTAGGTTGCCCGGAACGTAGAAATGACCTTCACTTTCAAACTGGTTACAATTACTCCTGTTATACGATGGAAAAACTGTTGTATTCTTATTGCATTTTATGCTTCGGGCGTTGACTTCTAAGGCCCTAACTATTCAATCTGTTGCAGCAACGCCCTAGGGTGAAGCCTAGGTTGCCCGGAAAGTAGAAATGTCCATAACTTTCATACTGGTTGCAATTATTCGTTTTATGCGATGGAAAAACTGTTGCACTTATATTGTATTTTATGCTTCTGGCGTTCACTTCTTAGGCCTTAACTATTCAATCTGTTGGAGCAACGCCCGACGGTGAAGCCTAGGTTGCCCGGAACGTACAGATGACCATAACTTTTACACTGGTAGCAATTATTCGTTTTATACGATGGAAAAGCTGTTATATTTATAATGTATTTTATGCTTCTGGCGTTGACTTCTGAGGCCGTTGCTATCCGATGTGGTGGAAGAACGCCATAGAGTGAAGCCTAGGTAGCCCCGAACGTAGAAATGTCCATATCTTTCACTGTTTGCAATTATTCATTTTATACGGTGGAAAAACTGTTGCATCTTTATCGTATTTTATGCTTCTGGCGTTGACTTCTTAGGCCGTAACTATTCGATCTGGTGGAGCAACGCCCTGGAGTGAAACCTAGGTTGCCCGAAACGTAGAAATGACCACTACTTTCACACTGGTTGCAAATAATTCCTGCCATACGATGGAAAAACCGTTGTATTTTTATTGCATTTAATGCTTCTGGCGTTCACTTCTTAGGCCCTAACTATTCGATCTGGGGGAACAACGGCCTAGGGTGATGTCTAGGTTGCCCCGAACATAGAAATTACCATCACTTTCACACGGGTTGCATATATTCCTGCTATGGAATGGAAATACTGTTGTATTTTTATTGTATTTTATACTTCAGGCGCTGACTTCTGAGGCCGTAGCTATTCGATCTGGTGGAGCAACGCCCTAGAGTGAAGCCTAGGTTGCTAGGAATGTGGAAATGACCATAACTTTCACACTGGTTGCAATTATACGTTTTATACGATGGAGAAACTGTTGTATTTATATTGTATTTTATGCTTCTGGCGTTGACTTCTAATGCACTATCTATTCGATCTGGTGGAGCAACGCCCTAGAGAGAAGCCTAGGTTGCCCGGAACGTAGAATTGGCCATCACTTTCAAACTGGTTGCAATTATTCCAGTTATATGATGGAAACACTGTTGTATTTTTTTTGCATTTTATGGTTCGGGCGTTCACTTCTAAGGTCCTAACTATTGAATCTGTTGGAGCAACGCCCTAGGGTGAAGCCTAGCTTGCTCGGAAAGTAGAAATGACCATAAGTTTCATACTGGTTGCAATTACTCGTTTTATACGATGGAAACACTGTTGTATTTTTATTGCATTTTATGCTTCGGGCGTTGACTTCTAAGGCCCTAACTATTCAGTCTGTTGGAGCAACGCCCTAGGGTGAAGCCTAGGTTGCTCGGAAAGTAGAAGTGACCATCTGTTTCATACTGGTTGCAATTATACGTTTTATACGATGAAAAAACTGTTGTATTTATATTGTATTTTATGCTTCTGGCGTTGACTTCTAAGGCACTAACTATTCGATCTGGTGGAGCAACGCCCTAGAGTGAATCCTAGGTTGCTCGGAATGTAGAACTGACCATGACTTTCACACTGGTTGCAACTATTCGTTTTATACGATGGAAACGCTGTTGTATTTATATTGTACTTTATGCCTCTGGCGTTGACTTCTAAGGCAGTAGCTATTAGATGTGGTGGAGCAACGCCCTAGAGTGACGCCTAGGGTGCTCGGAACGTAGAAATGACCATTACTTTCACACTGGTTGCAATTACTCGTTTTATACGATGGAAAAGCTGTTGTATTTATATCGTATTTTATGCTTCTGGCGTTGACTTCTTAGGCCGTAACTATTCGGTCTGGTGGAGCAACGCCCTGGAGTGAAACCTAGATTGCCCGGAACGTAGAATTGGCCATCACTTTCAAACTGGTTGCAATTATTCCTGTTATATGATGGAAACACTGTTGTATTTTTTTTGCATTTTATGGTTCGGGCGTTGACTTCTAAGGCCCTAACTGTTCAATCCGTTGGAGCAACGCCCTAGGGTGAAGCCTAGGTTGCTCGGAAAGTAGAAATGACCATATGCTTCATACTGGTTGCAATTGTTTGTTTCATACGATGGAAAAACTGTTGTATTTATATTGTATTTTATGCTTCTGGCGTTGACTTCTAAGGCCCTAGCTATTCGATGTGGTGGAGCAACGCCCTAGAGTGAAGCCTAGGTTGCCCGGAAAGGAGAAATGACCATCACTTTCAAACTGGTTGCAATTAATCCTGTTATACGATGGAAAAACTGTTCTATTTTTATTGCATTTTATGCTTCTGGCGTTCACTTCTTAGGCCCTAACTATTCGATCTGGTGGAACACTGCCTAGGGTGAAGCCTAGCTTGCCCGGAACGTAGAAATGACCATTACTTTCACACTGTTTGCAATTATTCCTTTTATACGATGGAAAAGCTGTTGTATTTATATCGTATTTTATGCTTCTGGCGTTTACTTCTAAGGACCTAACTATTCGATCTGGTGGAGCAACGCTCTAGAGTGAATCCTAGGTTGCTCGGAATGTAGAAATGACCATAACTTTCACACTGGTTGCAATCATTCGTTTTATACGATGCAAACGCTGTTGTATTTATATCGTATTTTATGCTTCTGGCGTTTACTTCTGAGGACCTAACTATCCGATCTGGTGCAGCAACGCCCTAGAGTGAATCCTAGGTTGCGCGGAATGTAGAACTGACCATAACTTTCACACTGGTTGCAATTATTCGTTTTATACGATGGAAACGCTGTTGTATTTATATTGTACTTTATGCCTCTGGCGTTGACTTCTAAGGCCGTAGCTATTAGATGTGGTGGAGCAACGCCCTAGAGTGACGCCTAGGGTGCTCGGAACGTAGAAATGAACATTACTTTCACACTGGTTGCAATTACTCGTTTTATACGATGGAAAAGCTGTTGTATTTATATCGTATTTTATGCTTCTGGCGTTGACTTCTTAGGCCCTAACTATTCGATCTAGTGGAACAACGCCCTGGGGTGATGCCTAGGTTGCCGGAACGTGGAAATGACCATAACTTTCACACTGGTTGCTATTACTCGTTTTATACGATGGAAAAACTGTTCTATTTATTTTGTATTTTATGCTTCGGGCGTTGACTTCTAAGGCCCTAACTATTCGATCTGGTGAAACAACGCCCTGGGGTGACGCCTAGGTTGCCGGAACGTAGAAATGACCATAACTTTTACACTGGTAGCAACCATTCGTTTTATACGACGGAAAAGCTGTTATATTTATATTGTATTTTATGCTTCTGGCGTTGACTTCTGAGGCCGTTGCTATTAGATGTGGTGGAAGAACGCCATAGAGTGAAGCCTAGGTAGCCCGGAACGTAGAAATGTCCATATCTTTCACTGTTTGCAATTATTCATTTTATACGGTGGAAAAACTGTTGCAACTTTATCGTATTTTATACTTCTGGCGTTGACTTCTTAGGCAGTAACTATTCGATCTGGTGGAACAACGGCCTAGGGTGAAGCCTAGGTTGCTCGGAAAGTAGAAATGACCATAAGTTTCATACAGGTTGCAATTATTTGTTTCATACGATGGAAAAACTGTTGTATTTATATTGTATTTTATGCTTCTGGCGTTGACTTCCAATGCACTAACTAATCGATCTGGTGGAGCAAGGCCCTAGAGTGAAGCCTTGGTTGCCCGGAACGTAGAATTGGCCATCACTTTCAAACTGGTCGCAATTATTCCTGTTATATGATGGAAACACTGTTGTATTTTTTTTGCATTTTATGGTTCGGGCGTAGACTTCTAAGGCCCTAACTATTCAATCTGTTGGAGCAACGTCCTAGGGTGAAGCCGAGGTTGCTCGGAAAGTAGAAATGACCATAAGTTTCATACTGGTTGCAATTATTCGTTTTATACGATGGAAACACTGTTGTATTTTTATTGCATTTTATGCTTCGGGCGTTGACTTCTAAGGTCCTTCCTATTCAATGTGTTGGAGCAACGCCCTAGGGTGAAGCCTAGCTTGCTCGGAAAGTAGAAATGACCATAAGTTTCATACTGGTTGCAATTATTCGTTTTATACGATGGAAACACTGTTGTATTTTTATTGCATTTTATGCTTCGGGCGTTCACTTCTAAGGCCCTAACTATTCAATCTGTTGGAGCAACGCCCTAGGGTGAAGCCTAGGTTGCTCGGAAAGTAGAAATGACCATAAGTTTCATACTGGTAGCAATTATTCGTTTTACACGATGGAAACACTGTTGTATTTTTATTGCATTTTATGCTTCGGGCGTTGACTTCTAAGGTCCTAACTATTCAATGTGTTGGAGCAACGCCCTAGGGTGAAGCCTAGCTTGCTCGGAAAGTAGAAATGACCATAAGTTTCATACTGGTTGCAATTATTCGTTTTATAAGATGGAAACACTGTTGTATTTTTATTGCATTTTATGCTTCGGGCGTTGACTTCTAAGTCCCTAACTATTCAATCTGTTGGAGCAAAGCCCTAGGGTGAAGCCTAGGCTGCTCGGAAAGTAGAAATGACCATTACTTTCACACTGTTTGCAATTATTCCTTTTATACCATGGAAAAGCTGTTGTATTTATATCGTATTTTATGCTTCTGGCGTTTACTTCTGTGGACCTAACTATTCGATCTGGTGCAGCAACGCCCTAGAGTGAATCCTAGGTTGCCCGGAATGTAGAACTGACCATAACTTTCACACTGGTTGCAAATATTCGTTTTATACGATGCAAACGCTGTTGTATATATATCGTATTTTGTGCCTCTGGCGTTGACTTCTAAGGCCGTAGCTATTAGATGTGGTGGAGCAACGCCCTAGAGTGACGCCTAGGGTGCTCGGAACGTAGAAATGACCATTACTTTCACACTGGTTGCAATTATTCGTTTTATATGGTGGAAAAGCTGTTGTATTTATATCGTATTTTATGCTTCTGGCGTTGACTTCTTAGGCCGTAACTATTGGGTCTGGTGGAGCATCGCCCTGGAGTGAAATCTAGGTTGCCCGGAACGTAGAATTGGCCATCACTTTCAAACTGGTTGCAATTATTCCTGTTATATGATGGAAACACAGTTGTATTTTTTTTGCACTTTATGGTTCGGGCGTTGACTTCTAAGGCCCTAACTATTCAATCCGTTGGAGCAACGCCCTAGGGTGAAGCCTGGGTTGCTCGGAAAGTAGAAATGACCATAAGCTTCATACTGGTTGCAATTATTTGTTTCATACGATGGAAAAACTGTTGTATTTATATTGTATTTTATGCTTCTGACGTTGACTTCTAAGGCACTAACTATTCGATCTGGTGGAGCAACGCCCTAGAGTGAAGCCTAGGTTGACCGGAACGTAGAATTGGCCATCACTTTCAAACTGGCCGAAATTATTCCTGTTATATGATGGAAACACTGTTGTATTTTTTTTGCACTTTATGGTTCGGGCGTTGACTTCTAAGGCCCTAACTATTCAATCCATTGGAGCAACGCCCTAGGGTGAAGCCTAGGTTGCTCGGAAAGTAGAAATGACCATATGCTTCATACTGGTTGCAATTATTTGTTTCATACGATGGAAAAGCTGTTGTATTTATATTGTATTTTATGCTTCTGACGTTGACTTCTAAGGTACTAACTATTCAATGTGTTGCAGCAACGCCCTAGGGTGAAGCCTAGCTTGCTCGGAAAGTAGAAATGACCATAAGTTTCATACTGGTTGCAATTATTCGTTTTATACGATGGAAACACTGTTGTATTTTTATTGCATTTTATGCTTCGGGCGTTGACTTCTAAGGTCCTAACTATTCAATGTGTTGGAGCAACGCCCTAGGGTGAAGCCTAGCTTGCTCGGAAAGTAGAAATGACCATAAGTTTCATACTGGTTGCAATTATTCGTTTTATACGATGGAAAAACTGTTGTATTTATATTGTATTTTATGCTTCTGGCGTTGACTTCTAAGGCACTATCTATTCGATCTGGTGGAGCAACGCCATAGAGAGAAGCCTAGGTTGCCCGGAACGTAGAATTGGCCATCACTTTCAAACTGGCTGCAATTATTCCTGTTATATGACGGAAACACTGTTGTATTTTTTTTGCATTTTATGGTTCGGGCGTTCACTTCTAAGGTCCTAACTATTGAATCTGTTGGAGCAACGCCCTAGGGTAAAGCCTAGATTGCTCGGAAAGTAGAAATGACCATCAGTTTCATACTGGTTGCAATTATACGTTTTATACGATGCAAAAACTGTTGTATTTATATTGTATTTTGTGCTTCTGGCGTTGACTTCTAAGGCCCTAGCTATTCGATCTGGTGGAGCAACGCCCTAGAGTGAAGCCTAGGTTGCCCGGAAAGGAGAAATGACCATCACTTTCAAACTGGTTGCAATTAATCCTGTTATACGATAGAAAAACTGTTGTATTTTTATTGCATTTTATGCTTCTGGCGTTCACTTCTAAGGACCTAACTATTCGATCTGGTGGAACAACGGCCTAGGGTGAAGCCTAGCTTGCCCGGAACGTAGAAATGACCATTACTTTCACACTGTTTGCAATTATTCCTTTAATACCATGGAAAAGCTGTTGTATTTATATCGTATTTTATGCTTCTGGCGTTTACTTCTGTGGACCTAACTATTCGCTCTGGTGCAGCAACGCCCTAGAGTGAATCCTAGGTTGCCCGGAATGTAGAACTGACCATAACTTTCACACTGGTTGCAAATATTCGTTTTATACGATGCAAACGCTGTTGTATATATATCGTATTTTGTGCCTCTGGCGTTGACTTCTAAGGCCGTAGCTATTAGATGTGGTGGAGCAACGCCCTAGAGTGACGCCTAGGGTGCTCGGAACGTAGAAATGACCATTACTTTCACACTGGTTGAAATTATTCGTTTTATATGGTGGAAAAGCTGTTGTATTTATATCGTATTTTATGCTTCTGGCGTTGACTTCTAAGGCACTATCTATTCGATCTGGTGGAGCAACGCCCTAGAGGGAAGCCTAGGTTGCCCGGAACGTAGAATTGGCCATCACTTTCAAACTGGTTGCAATTATTCCTGTTATATGATGGAAACACAGTTGTATTTTTTTTGCACTTTATGGTTCGGGCGTTGACTTCTAAGGCCCTAACTATTCAATCCGTTGGAGCAACGCCCTAGGGTGAAGCCTAGGTTGCTCGGAAAGTAGAAATGACCATATGCTTCATACTGGTTGCAATTATTTGTTTCATACGATGGAAAAGCTGTTGTATTTATATTGTATTTTATGCTTCTGACGTTGACTTCTAAGGTACTAACTATTCGATCTGGTGGAGCAACGCCCTAGAGTGAAGCCTAGGTTGACCGGAACGTAGAATTGGCCATCACTTTCAAACTGGTCGAAATTATTCCTCTTATATGATGGAAACACTGTTGTATTTTTTTTGCATTTTATGGTTCGGGCGTAGACTTCTAAGGCAATAACTATTCAATCTGTTGGAGCAACGCCCTAGGGTGAAGCCTAGGTTGCTCGGAAAGTAGAATCGACCATAAGTTTCATACTGGTTGCTATTATTCGTTTTATACGATGGAAAACTGTTGTATTTATATTGTATTTTATGCTTCTGGCGTTGACTTCTAAGGCACTAACTATTCGATCTGGTGGAGCAACGCCCTAGGGTGAAGACTAGGTTGCCCGGAACGTAGAATTGGCCATCACTTTCAAACTGGTCGCAATTATTCCTGTTACATGATTGAAACACTGTTGTATTTTTTTTGCATTTTATGGTTCGGGCGTAGACTTCTAAGGCCCTAGCTATTCAGTCTGTTGGAGCAACGCCCTAGGGTGAAGCCTAGGTTGCTCGGAAAGTAGAAATGACCATAAGTTTCATACTTGTTGCAATTATTCGTTTTATACGATGGTAAAGCTGTTGTATTTATATTGTATTTTATGCTTCTGGCGTTGACTTCTAAGGCACGAACTATTCGATCTGGTGGAGCAACGCCCTAGAGTGAAGCCTAGGTTGACCGGAACGTAGAATTGGCCATCACTTTCAAACTGGTTGCAATTATTCCTGTTATATTATGGAAACACTGTTGTATTTTTATTGCATTTTCTGCTTCGGGCGTTGACTTCTAAGGCCCTAGCTATTCAATCTGTTGGAGCAATGCCCTAGGGTGTAGCCTAGGTTGCTCGGAAAGTAGAAATGACCATAAGTTTCATACTGGTTGCAATTATTCGTTTTATACGATGGAAAAACTGTTGTATTTATATTGTATTTTATGCTTCTGGCGTTGACTTCTAAGGCCCTAGCTGTTCGATCTAGTGGAGCAACGCCCTAGAGTGAAGCCTAGGTTGCCCGGAAAGGAGAAATGACCATAAGTTTCATACTGGTTGCAATTATTCGTTTTATACCATGGAAAAGCTGTTGTATTTATATCGTATTTTATGCTTCTGGCGTTGACTTCTAAGGCACTTTCTATTCGATCTGGTGGAGCAACGCCCTAGAGGGAAGCCTAGGTTGCCCGGAACGTAGAATTGGCCATCACTTTCAAACTGGTTGCAATTATTCCTGTTATATGATGGAAACACAGTTGTATTTTTTTTGCACTTTATGGTTCGGGCGTTGACTTCTAAGGCCCTAACTATTCAATCAGTTGGAGCAACGCCCTAGGGTGAAGCCTAGGTTGCTCGGAAAGTAGAAATGACCATATGCTTCATACTGGTTGCAATTATTTGTTTCATACGATGGAAAAACTGTTGTATTTATATTGTATTTTATGCTTCTGACGTTGACTTCTAAGGCACTAACTATTCGATCTGGTGGAGTAACGCCCTAGAGTGAAGCCTAGGTTGACCGGAACGTAGAATTGGCCATCACTTTCAAACTGGCCGAAATTATTCCTGTTATATGATGGAAACACTGTTGTATTTTTTTTGCACTTTATGGTTCGGGCGTTGACTTCTAAGGCCCTAACTATTCCATCCGTTGGAGCAACGTCCTAGGGTGAAGCCTAGGTTGCTCGGAAAGTAGAAATGACCATATGCTTCATACTGGTTGCAATTATTTGTTTCATACGATGGAAAAGCTGTTGTATTTATATTGTATTTTATGCTTCTGACGTTGACTTCTAAGGTACTAACTATTCGATCTGGTGGAGCAACGCCCTAGAGTGAAGCCTAGGTTGACCGGAACGTAGAATTGGCCATCACTTTCAAACTGGTCGAAATTATTCCTGTTATATGATGGAAACACTGTTGTATTTTTTTTGCATTTTATGGTTCGGGCGTAGACTTCTAAGGCAATAACTATTCAATCTGTTGGAGCAACGCCCTAGGGTGAAGCGTAGGTTGCTCGGAAAGTAGAAATGACCATAAGTTTCATACTGGTTGCAATTATTCGTTTTATACGATGGTAAAGCTGTTGTATTTATATTGTATTTTATGCTTCTGGCGTTGACTTCTAAGGCACTAACTATTCGATCTGGTGGAGCAACGCCCTAGAGTGAAGCCTAGGTTGACCGGAACGTAGAATTGGCCATCACTTTCAAACTGGTTGCAATTATTCCTGTTATATTATGGAAACACTGTTGTATTTTTATTGCATTTTCTGCTTCGGGCGTTGACTTCTAAGGCCCTAGCTATTCAATCTGTTGGAGCAATGCCCCAGGGTGTAGCCTAGGTTGCTCGGAAAGTAGAAATGACCATAAGTTTCATACTGGTTGCAATTATTCGTTTTATACGATGGAAAAACTGTTGTATTTATATTGTATTTTATGCTTCTGGCGTTGACTTCTAAGGCCCTAGCTGTTCGACCTAGTGGAGCAACGCCCTAGAGTGAAGCCTAGGTTGCCCGGAAAGGAGAAGTGACCATCACGTTCAGACTGGTTGAAATTAATCCTTTTATACCATGGAAAAGCTGTTGTATTTATATCGAATTTTATGCTTCTGGCGTTTACTTCTAAGGACCTAACTATTCGATCTGGTGGAGCAACGCCCTAGAGTGTAGCCTAGGTTGCTCGGAATATGGAAATGACCATAACTTTCACACTGGTTGCAATTATTCGTTTTATACGATGGAAACGCTGTTGTATTTATATTGTATTTTATGCCTCTGGCGTTGACTTCTAAGGCCGTAGCTATTAGATGTGGTGGAGCAACGCCCTAGAGTGACGCCTAGGGTGCTCGGAACGTAAAAATGATGATTACTTTCACACTGGTTGCAATTATACGTTTGATACGATTGAAAATCTCTTGTATTTATATCGTATTTTATGCTTCTGGCGTTGACTTCTTAGGCCGTAACTATTCCGTCTGGTGGAGCAACGCCCTGGTGTGAAACCTAGGTTGCCGGGAACGTCGAATTGGCCATCACTTTCAAACTGGTTGCTATTATTCCTGTTATATGATGGAAACACTGTTGTATTTTTTTTGCATTTTATGGTTCGGGCGTTGACCTCTAAGGCCCTAACTATTCAATCTGTTGGAGCAACGCCCTAGGGTCAAGCCTAAGTTGCTCGGAAAGTAGAAATGACCATAAGTTTCATACTGGTTGCAATTATTCGTTTTATACGATGGAAAAGCTGTTGTATTTATATCGTGTTTTATGCTCCTGGCGTTGTCTTCTTAGGCCGTAGCTATTCGGTCTGGTGGAGCAACGCCCTGGATTGAAACCTAGGTTGCCCGGAACGTAGAATTGGCCATCACTTTCAAACTGGTTGCAATTATTCCTGATATATGATGGAAACACTGTTGTATTTTTTTTGCATTTTATGGCTCGGGCGTTGACTTCTAAGACCCTAACTATTCAATCTGTTGGAGCAAGGCCCTAGGGTGAAGCCTAGGTTGCTCGGAAAGTAGAAATGGCCATCACTTTCAAACTGGTTGCAATGATTCCTGTTACATGATTGAAGCACTGTTGTATTTTTTTTGCATTTTATGGTTCGGGCGTAGGCTTCTAAGGCCCTGACTATTCAATATGTTGGGGCAACGCCCTAGGGTGAAGCCTAGGTTGCTCGGAAAGTAGAAATGACCATAAGTTTCATACTGGTTGCAATTATTCGTTTTATACGATGGAAAAACTGTTGTATTTATATTGTATTTTATGCTTCTGGCGTTGACTTCTAAGGCACTATCTATTCGATCTGGTGCAGCAACGCCCTAGAGAGAAGCCTAGGTTGCCCGGAACGTAGAATTGGCCATCACTTTCAAACTGGTTGCAATTATTCCTGTTATATGATGGAAACACTGTTGTATTTTTTTTGCATTTTAAGGTTCGGGCCTTCACTTCTAAGGTCCTAACTATTCAATGTGTTGGAGCAACGCCCTAGGGTGAAGCCTAGCTTGCTCGGAAAGTAGAAATGACCATAAGTTTCATACTGGTTGCAATTATTCGTTTTATACGATGGAAACACTGTTGTATTTTTATTGCATTTTATGCTTCGGGCGTTGACTTCTAAGGTCCTAACTATTCAATGTGTTGCAGCAACGCCCTAGGGTGAAGCCTAGCTTGCTCGGAAAGTAGAATTGGCCATCACTTTCAAACTGGTCGCAATTATTCCTGTTACATGATTGAAACACTGTTGTATTTTTTTTGCATTTTATGGTTCGGGCGTAGACTTCTAAGGCCCTAGCTATTCAGTCTGTTGGAGCAACGCCCTAGGGTGAAGCCTAGGTTGCTCGGAAAGTAGAAATGACCATAAGTTTCATACTTGTTGCAATTATTCGTTTTATACGATGGTAAAGCTGTTGTATTTATATTGTATTTTATGCTTCTGGCGTTGACTTCTAAGGCACGAACTATTCGATCTGGTGGAGCAACGCCCTAGAGTGAAGCCTAGGTTGACCGGAACGTAGAATTGGCCATCACTTTCAAACTGGTTGCAATTATTCCTGTTATATTATGGAAACACTGTTGTATTTTTATTGCATTTTCTGCTTCGGGCGTTGACTTCTAAGGCCCTAGCTATTCAATCTGTTGGAGCAATGCCCTAGGGTGTAGCCTAGGTTGCTCGGAAAGTAGAAATGACCATAAGTTTCATACTGGTTGCAATTATTCGTTTTATACGATGGAAAAACTGTTGTATTTATATTGTATTTTATGCTTCTGGCGTTGACTTCTAAGGCCCTAGCTGTTCGATCTAGTGGAGCAACGCCCTAGAGTGAAGCCTAGGTTGCCCGGAAAGGAGAAATGACCATAAGTTTCATACTGGTTGCTATTATTCGTTTTATACCATGGAAAAGCTGTTGTATTTATATCGTATTTTATGCTTCTGGCGTTGACTTCTAAGGCACTTTCTATTCGATCTGGTGGAGCAACGCCCTAGAGTGAAGCCTAGGTTGACCGGAACGTAGAATTGGCCATCACTTTCAAACTGGCCGAAATTATTCCTGTTATATGATGGAAACACTGTTGTATTTTTTTTGCACTTTATGGTTCGGGCGTTGACTTCTAAGGCCCTAACTATTCCATCCGTTGGAGCAACGTCCTAGGGTGAAGCCTAGGTTGCTCGGAAAGTAGAAATGACCATATGCTTCATACTGGTTGCAATTATTTGTTTCATACGATGGAAAAGCTGTTGTATTTATATTGTATTTTATGCTTCTGACGTTGACTTCTAAGGTACTAACTATTCGATCTGGTGGAGCAACGCCCTAGAGTGAAGCCTAGGTTGACCGGAACGTAGAATTGGCCATCACTTTCAAACTGGTCGAAATTATTCCTGTTATATGATGGAAACACTGTTGTATTTTTTTTGCATTTTATGGTTCGGGCGTAGACTTCTAAGGCAATAACTATTCAATCTGTTGGAGCAACGCCCTAGGGTGAAGCGTAGGTTGCTCGGAAAGTAGAAATGACCATAAGTTTCATACTGGTTGCTATTATTCGTTTTATACGATGGAAAACTGTTGTATTTATATTGTATTTTATGCTTCTGGCGTTGACTTCTAAGGCACTAACTATTCGATCTTGTGGAGCAACGCCCTAGGGTGAAGACTAGGTTGCCCGGAACGTAGAATTGGCCATCACTTTCAAACTGGTCGCAATTATTCCTGTTATATGATTGAAACACTGTTGTATTTTTCTTGCATTTTATGGTTCGGGCGTAGACTTCTAAGGCCCTAGCTATTCAATCTGTTGGAGCAACGCCCTAGGGTGAAGCCTAGGTTGCTCGGAAAGTAGAAATGACCATAAGTTTCATACTGGTTGCAATTATTCGTTTTATACGATGGTAAAGCTGTTGTATTTATATTGTATTTTATGCTTCTGGCGTTGACTTCTAAGGCACTAACTATTCGATCTGGTGGAGCAACGCCCTAGAGTGAAGCCTAGGTTGCCCGGAAAGGAGAAGTGACCATCACGTTCAGACTGGTTGAAATTAATCCTTTTATACCATGGAAAAGCTGTTGTATTTATATCGAATTTTATGCTTCTGGCGTTTACTTCTAAGGACCTAACTATTCGATCTGGTGGAGCAACGCCCTAGAGTGTAGCCTAGGTTGCTCGGAATATGGAAATGACCATAACTTTCACACTGGTTGCAATTATTCGTTTTATACGATGGAAACGCTGTTGTATTTATATTGTATTTTATGCCTCTGGCGTTGACTTCTAAGGCCGTAGCTATTAGATGTGGTGGAGCAACGCCCTAGAGTGACGCCTAGGGTGCTCGGAACGTAAAAATGATGATTACTTTCACACTGGTTGCAATTATACGTTTGATACGATTGAAAATCTCTTGTATTTATATCGTATTTTATGCTTCTGGCGTTGACTTCTTAGGCCGTAACTATTCCGTCTGGTGGAGCAACGCCCTGGTGTGAAACCTAGGTTGCCGGGAACGTCGAATTGGCCATCACTTTCAAACTGGTTGCTATTATTCCTGTTATATGATGGAAACACTGTTGTATTTTTTTTGCATTTTATGGTTCGGGCGTTGACCTCTAAGGCCCTAACTATTCAATCTGTTGGAGCAACGCCCTAGGGTCAAGCCTAAGTTGCTCGGAAAGTAGAAATGACCATAAGTTTCATACTGGTTGCAATTATTCGTTTTATACGATGGAAAAGCTGTTGTATTTATATCGTGTTTTATGCTCCTGGCGTTGTCTTCTTAGGCCGTAGCTATTCGGTCTGGTGGAGCAACGCCCTGGATTGAAACCTAGGTTGCCCGGAACGTAGAATTGGCCATCACTTTCAAACTGGTTGCAATTATTCCTGATATATGATGAAAACACTGTTGTATTTTTTTTGCATTTTATGGCTCGGGCGTTGACTTCTAAGACCCTAACTATTCAATCTGTTGGAGCAAGGCCCTAGGGTGAAGCCTAGGTTGCTCGGAAAGTAGAAATGGCCATCACTTTCAAACTGGTTGCAATGATTCCTGTTACATGATTGAAGCACTGTTGTATTTTTTTTGCATTTTATGGTTCGGGCGTAGGCTTCTAAGGCCCTGACTATTCAATATGTTGGGGCAACGCCCTAGGGTGAAGCCTAGGTTGCTCGGAAAGTAGAAATGACCATAAGTTTCATACTGGTTGCAATTATTCGTTTTATACGATGGAAAAACTGTTGTATTTATATTGTATTTTATGCTTCTGGCGTTGACTTCTAAGGCACTATCTATTCGATCTGGTGCAGCAACGCCCTAGAGAGAAGCCTAGGTTGCCCGGAACGTAGAATTGGCCATCACTTTCAAACTGGTTGCAATTATTCCTGTTATATGATGGAAACACTGTTGTATTTTTTTTGCATTTTAAGGTTCGGGCCTTCACTTCTAAGGTCCTAACTATTCAATGTGTTGGAGCAACGCCCTAGGGTGAAGCCTAGCTTGCTCGGAAAGTAGAAATGACCATAAGTTTCATACTGGTTGCAATTATTCGTTTTATACGATGGAAACACTGTTGTATTTTTATTGCATTTTATGCTTCGGGCGTTGACTTCTAAGGTCCTAACTATTCAATGTGTTGCAGCAACGCCCTAGGGTGAAGCCTAGCTTGCTCGGAAAGTAGAATTGGCCATCACTTTCAAACTGGTCGCAATTATTCCTGTTACATGATTGAAACACTGTTGTATTTTTTTTGCATTTTATGGTTCGGGCGTAGACTTCTAAGGCCCTAGCTATTCAGTCTGTTGGAGCAACGCCCTAGGGTGAAGCCTAGGTTGCTCGGAAAGTAGAAATGACCATAAGTTTCATACTTGTTGCAATTATTCGTTTTATACGATGGTAAAGCTGTTGTATTTATATTGTATTTTATGCTTCTGGCGTTGACTTCTAAGGCACGAACTATTCGATCTGGTGGAGCAACGCCCTAGAGTGAAGCCTAGGTTGACCGGAACGTAGAATTGGCCATCACTTTCAAACTGGTTGCAATTATTCCTGTTATATTATGGAAACACTGTTGTATTTTTATTGCATTTTCTGCTTCGGGCGTTGACTTCTAAGGCCCTAGCTATTCAATCTGTTGGAGCAATGCCCTAGGGTGTAGCCTAGGTTGCTCGGAAAGTAGAAATGACCATAAGTTTCATACTGGTTGCAATTATTCGTTTTATACGATGGAAAAACTGTTGTATTTATATTGTATTTTATGCTTCTGGCGTTGACTTCTAAGGCCCTAGCTGTTCGATCTAGTGGAGCAACGCCCTAGAGTGAAGCCTAGGTTGCCCGGAAAGGAGAAATGACCATAAGTTTCATACTGGTTGCTATTATTCGTTTTATACCATGGAAAAGCTGTTGTATTTATATCGTATTTTATGCTTCTGGCGTTGACTTCTAAGGCACTTTCTATTCGATCTGGTGGAGCAACGCCCTAGAGTGAAGCCTAGGTTGACCGGAACGTAGAATTGGCCATCACTTTCAAACTGGCCGAAATTATTCCTGTTATATGATGGAAACACTGTTGTATTTTTTTTGCATTTTATGGTTCGGGCGTTGACTTCTAAGGTCCTAACTATTCAATCTGTTGGAGCAACGCCCTAGGGTGAAGCCTAGGTTGCTCGGAAAGTAGAAATGACCATAAGTTTCATACTGGGTGCAATTATTCGTTTTATACGATGGAAAAACTGTTGTATTTATATTGCATTTTATGCTTCTGGCGTTGACTTCTAAGGCACTGACTATTCGATCTGGTGGAACAACGCCCTAGAGTGAAGCCTAGGTTGCCCGGAACGTAGAATTGGCCATCACTTTCAAACTGCTAGCAATTATTCCTGTTATATGATGGATACACTGTTGTATTTTTATTGCATTTTATGCTTCGGGCGTTGACTTCTAAGGCCCTAACTATTCAATCCGTTGGAGCAACGCCCTAGGGTGAAGCCTAGGTTTCTCGGAAAGTAGAAATGACCATAAGTTTCATACTGGTTGCAATTATTCGTTTTATACGATGGAAAAACTGTTGTATATATATTGTATTTTATGCTTCTGGCGTTGACTTCTAAGGCACTATCTATTCGATCTGGTGGAGCAACGCCCTAGAGCGAAGCGTAGGTTGCCCGGAACGTAGAATTGGCCATCACTTTCAAACTGGTTGCAATTATACCTGATATATGATGCAATCACTGCTGTATTTTTTTTGCATTTTATGGTTCGGGCGTTGACTTCTAAGGCCCTAACTGTTCAATCTGTTGGAGCAACGCCCTAGGGTGAAGCCTAGGTTGCTCGGAACGTAGAATTGGCCATCACTTTCAAACTGGTTGCAATTATTCCCGATATATGATGGAAACACTGTTGTATTTTTTTTGCATTTTATGCTTCTGGCGTTGACTTCTAAGGCCCTAGCTATTCAATCTGTTGGACCAACGCCCTAGGGTGAAGCCTAGGTTGCTCGGAAAGTAGAAATGAACATAAGTTTCATACTGGTTGCAATTATTCGTTTTATACGATGGAAAAACTGTTGTATTTATATTGTATTTTATGCTTCTGGCGTTGACTTCTAAGGCACTAACTATTCGATCTGGTGGAGCAACGCCCTAGAGTGAAGCCTAGGTTGCCCGGAACGTAGAATTGGCCATCACTTTCAAACTGGTTGCAATTATTCCCGATATATGATGGAAACACTGTTGTATTTTTTTTGCATTTTATTGTTCGGGCGTTGACTTCTAAGGCCCTAACTATTCAATCTGTTGGAGCAACGCCCTAGGGTGAAGCCTAGGTTGCTCGGAAAGTAGAAATATCCATAAGTTTCATACTGGTTGCAATTATTCGTTTTATACGATGGAAAAACAGTTGTATTTATATTGTATTTTATGCTTCTGGCGTTGACTTCTAAGGCACTATCTATTCGATCTGGTGGAGCAACGCCCTAGAGTCAAGCCTAGGTTGCCCGGAACGAAGGATTGGCCATCACTTTGAAACTGGTTGCAATTATTCCTGTTATATGATGGAAACACTGTTGTATTTTTTTTGCATTTTATGGTTCGGGCGTTGACTTCTAAGGTCCTAACTATTCAATCTGTTGGAGCAACGCCCTAGGGTGAAGCCTAGGATGCTCGGAAAGTAGAAATGACCATAAGTTTCATACTGGGTGCAATTATTCGTTTTATACGATGGAAAAACTGTTGTATTTATATTGCATTTTATGCTTCTGGCGTTGACTTCTAAGGCACTGACTATTCGATCTGGTGGAACAACGCCCTAGAGTGAAGCCTAGGTTGCCCGGAACGTAGAATTGGCCATCACTTTCAAACTGCTAGCAATTATTCCTGTTATATGATGGATACACTGTTGTATTTTTATTGCATTTTATGCTTCGGGCGTTGACTTCTAAGGCCCTAACTATTCAATCCGTTGGAGCAACGCCCTAGGGTGAAGCCTAGGTTTCTCGGAAAGTAGAAATGACCATAAGTTTCATACTGGTTGCAATTATTCGTTTTATACGATGGAAAAACTGTTGTATATATATTGTATTTTATGCTTCTGGCGTTGAGTTCTAAGGCACTATCTATTCGATCTGGTGGAGCAACGCCCTAGAGCGAAGCCTAGGTTGCCCGGAACGTAGGATTGGCCATCACTTTCAAACTGGTTGCAATTATTCCTATTATATGATGGAAACACTGTTGTATTTTTATTGCATGTTATGCTTCGGGCGTTGACTTCTAAGGCCCTAACTATTCAATCCGTTGGAGCAACGCCCTAGGGTGAAGCCTAGGTTGCTCGGAAAGTAGAAATGACCATAAGTTTCATACTGGTTGCAATTATTCGTTTTATACGATGGAAAAACTGTTGTATTTATATTGTATTTTATGCTTCTGCCGTTGACTTCTAAGGCACTATCTATTCGATCTGGTGGAGCAACGCCCTAGAGCGAAGCCTAGGTTGCCCGGAACGTAGGATTGGCCATCACTTTGAAACTGGTTGCAATTATTCCTGTTATATGATGGAAACACTGTTGTATTTTTTTTGCATTTTATGGTTCGGGCGTTGACTTCTAAGGTCCTAACTATTCAATCTGTTGGAGCAACGCCCTAGGGTGAAGCCTAGGTTGCTCGGAAAGTAGAAATGACCATAAGTTTCATACTGGGTGCAATTATTCGTTTTATACGATGGAAAAACTGTTGTATTTATATTGCATTTTATGCTTCTGGCGTTGACTTCTAAGGCACTGACTATTCGATCTGGTGGAACAACGCCCTAGAGTGAAGCCTAGGTTTCCCGGAACGTAGAATTGGCCATCACTTTCAAACTGCTAGCAATTATTCCTGTTATATGATGGATACACTGTTGTATTTTTATTGCATTTTATGCTTCGGGCGTTGACTTCTAAGGCCCTAACTATTCAATCCGTTGGAGCAACGCCCTAGGGTGAAGCCTAGGTTTCTCGGAAAGTAGAAATGACCATAAGTTTCATACTGGTTGCAATTATTCGTTTTATACGATGGAAAAACTGTTGTATATATATTGTATTTTATGCTTCTGGCGTTGACTTCTAAGGCACTCTCTATTCGATCTGGTGGAGCAACGCCCTAGAGCGAAGCGTAGGTTGCCCGGAACGTAGAATTGGCCATCACTTTCAAACTGGTTGCAATTATACCTGATATATGATGCAATCACTGCTGTATTTTTTTTGCATTTTATGGTTCGGGCGTTGACTTCTAAGGCCCTAACTGTTCAATCTGTTGGAGCAACGCCCTAGGGTGAAGCCTAGGTTGCTCGGAACGTAGAATTGGCCATCACTTTCAAACTGGTTGCAATTATTCCCGATATATGATGGAAACACTGTTGTATTTATATTGTATTTTATGCTTCTGCCGTTGACTTCTAAGGCCCTAGCTATTCAATCTGTTGGAGCAACGCCCTAGGGTGAAGCCTAGGTTGCTCGGAAAGTAGAAATATCCATAAGTTTCATACTGGTTGCAATTATTCGTTTTATACGATGGAAAAACAGTTGTATTTATATTGTATTTTATGCTTCTGGCGTTGACTTCTAAGGCACTATCTATTCGATCTGGTGGAGCAACGCCCTAGAGTCAAGCCTAGGTTGCCCGGAACGAAGGATTGGCCATCACTTTGAAACTGGTTGCAATTATTCCTGTTATATGATGGAAACACTGTTGTATTTTTTTTGCATTTTATGGTTCGGGCGTTGACTTCTAAGGTCCTAACTATTCAATCTGTTGGAGCAACGCCCTAGGGTGAAGCCTAGGATGCTCGGAAAGTAGAAATGACCATAAGTTTCATACTGGGTGCAATTATTCGTTTTATACGATGGAAAAACTGTTGTATTTATATTGCATTTTATGCTTCTGGCGTTGACTTCTAAGGCACTGACTATTCGATCTGGTGGAACAACGCCCTAGAGTGAAGCCTAGGTTGCCCGGAACGTAGAATTGGCCATCACTTTCAAACTGCTAGCAATTATTCCTGTTATATGATGGATACACTGTTGTATTTTTATTGCATTTTATGCTTCGGGCGTTGACTTCTAAGGCCCTAACTATTCAATCCGTTGGAGCAACGCCCTAGGGTGAAGCCTAGGTTGCTCGGAAAGTAGAAATGACCATAAGTTTCATACTGGGTGCAATTATTCGTTTTATACGATGGAAAAACTGTTGTATTTATATTGCATTTTATGCTTCTGGCGTTGACTTCTAAGGCACTGACTATTCGATCTGGTGGAACAACGCCCTAGAGTGAAGCCTAGGTTTCCCGGAACGTAGAATTGGCCATCACTTTCAAACTGCTAGCAATTATTCCTGTTATATGATGGATACACTGTTGTATTTTTATTGCATTTTATGCTTCGGGCGTTGACTTCTAAGGCCCTAACTATTCAATCCGTTGGAGCAACGCCCTAGGGTGAAGCCTAGGTTTCTCGGAAAGTAGAAATGACCATAAGTTTCATACTGGTTGCAATTATTCGTTTTATACGATGGAAAAACTGTTGTATATATATTGTATTTTATGCTTCTGGCGTTGACTTCTAAGGCACTCTCTATTCGATCTGGTGGAGCAACGCCCTAGAGCGAAGCGTAGGTTGCCCGGAACGTAGAATTGGCCATCACTTTCAAACTGGTTGCAATTATACCTGATATATGATGCAATCACTGCTGTATTTTTTTTGCATTTTATGGTTCGGGCGTTGACTTCTAAGGCCCTAACTGTTCAATCTGTTGGAGCAACGCCCTAGGGTGAAGCCTAGGTTGCTCGGAACGTAGAATTGGCCATCACTTTCAAACTGGTTGCAATTATTCCCGATATATGATGGAAACACTGTTGTATTTATATTGTATTTTATGCTTCTGCCGTTGACTTCTAAGGCCCTAGCTATTCAATCTGTTGGACCAACGCCCTAGGGTGAAGCCTAGGTTGCTCGGAAAGTAGAAATGAACATAAGTTTCATACTGGTTGCAATTATTCGTTTTATACGATGGAAAAACTGTTGTATTTATATTGTATTTTATGCTTCTGGCGTTGACTTCTAAGGCACTAACTATTCGATCTGGTGGAGCAACGCCCTAGAGTGAAGCCTAGGTTGCCCGGAACGTAGAATTGGCCATCACTTTCAAACTGGTTGCAATTATTCCCGATATATGATGGAAACACTGTTGTATTTTTTTTGCATTTTATTGTTCGGGCGTTGACTTCTAAGGCCCTAACTATTCAATCTGTTGGAGCAACGCCCTAGGGTGAAGCCTAGGTTGCTCGGAAAGTAGAAATGACCATAAGTTTCATACTGGTTGCAATTATTCGTTTTATACGATGGAAAAACTGTTGTATTTATATTGTATTTTATGCTTCTGCCGTTGACTTCTAAGGCACTATCTATTCGATCTGGTGGAGCAACGCCCTAGAGCGAAGCCTAGGTTGCCCGGAACGTAGGATTGGCCATCACTTTGAAACTGGTTGCAATTATTCCTGTTATATGATGGAAACACTGTTGTATATTTTTTGCATTTTATGGTTCGGGCGTTGACTTCTAAGGTCCTAACTATTCAATCTGTTGGAGCAACGCCCTAGGGTGAAGCCTAGGATGCTCGGAAAGTAGAAATGACCATAAGTTTCATACTGGGTGCAATTATTCGTTTTATACGATGGAGAAACTGTTGTATTTATATTGCATTTTATGCTTCTGGCGTTGACTTCTAAGGCACTAACTATTCGATCTGGTGGAACAACGCCCTAGAGTGAAGCCTAGGTTGCCCGGAACGTAGAATTGGCCATCACTTTCAAACTGCTAGCAATTATTCCTGTTATATGATGGATACACTGTTGTATTTTTATTGCATTTTATGCTTCGGGCGTTGACTTCTAAGGCCCTAACTATTCAATCCGTTGGAGCAACGCCCTAGGGTGAAGCCTAGGTTTCTCGGAAAGTAGAGATGACCATAAGTTTCATACTGGTTGCAATTATTCGTTTTATACGATGGAGAAACTGTTGTATATATATTGTATTTTATGCTTCTGGCGTTGACTTCTAAGGCACTAACTATTCGATCTGTGGATCAACGCCCTAGAGTGAAGCCTAGGTTGCCCGGAACGTAGAATTGGCCATCACTTTCAAACTGGTTGCAATTATTCCTTATATATGGTGGAAACACTGTTGTATTTTTTTTGCATTTTATTGTTCGGGCGTTGACTTCTAAGGCCCTAACTATTCAATCTGTTGGAGCAACGCCCTAGGGTGAAGCCTAGGTTGCTCGGAAAGTAGAAATGTCCATAAGTTTCATACTGGTTGCAATTATTCGTTTTATACGATGGAAAAACTGTTGTATTTATATTGTATTTTATGCTTCTGCCGTTGACTTCTAAGGCACTATCTATTCGATCTGGTGGAGCAACGCCCTAGAGCGAAGCCTAGGTTGCCCAGAACGTAGAATTGGCCATGACTTTCAAACTGCTAGCAATTATTCCTGTTATATGATGGATACACTGTTGTATTTTTATTGCATTTTATGCTTCGGGCGTTGACTTCTAAGGCCCTAACTATTCAATCCGTTGGAGCGACGCCCTAGGGTGAAGCCCAGGTTTCTCGGAAAGTAGAAATGACCATAAGTTTCATACTGGTTGCAATTATTAGTTTTATACGATGGAAATACTGTTGTATTTATATTGTATTTTATGCTTCTGCCGTTGACTTCTAAGGCACTATCTATTCGATCTGGTGGAGCAACGCCCTAGAGCGAAGCCTAGGTTGCCTGGAACGTAGGATTGGCCATCACTTTCAAACTGGTTGCAATTATTCCTATTATATGATGGAAACACTGTTGTATTTTTTTTGCATTTTATGGTTCGGGCGTTGACTTCTAAGGTCCTAACTATTCAATCTGTTGGAGCAACGCCCTAGGGTGAAGCCTAGGATGCACGGAAAGTAGAAAGACCGTAACTTTCATACTGGGTGCAATTATTCGTTTTATACCATAGAAAAACTGTTGTATTTATATTGTATTTTATGCTTCTGGCGTTGACTTCTAAGGCACTAACTATTCGATCTGGTGGAACAGCGCCCTAGAGTGATGCCTAGGTTGCCCGGAACGTAGAATTGGCCATCAATTTGAAACTGGTTGCAATTATACCTGTTATATGATGGACAGACTGTTGTATTTTTATTGCATTTTATGCTACGGGCGTTGACTTCTAAGGCCCTAACTATTCAATCCGTTGGAGCAACGCCCTAGGGTGAAGCCTAGGTTGCTCGGAAAGTAGAAATGACCATAAGTTTCATACTGGTTGCAATTATTCGTTTTATACGATGGAAAAACTGTTGTATTTATATTGTATTTTATGCTTCTGCCGTTGACTTCTAAGGCACTATCTATTCGATCTGGTGGAGCAACGCCCTAGAGCGAAGCCTAGGTTGCCCGGAACGTAGGATTGGCCATCACTTTGAAACTGGTTGCAATTATTCCTGTTATATGATGGAAACACTGTTGTATTTTTTTTGCATTTTATGGTTCGGGCGTTGACTTCTAAGGTCCTAACTATTCAATCTGTTGGAGCAACGCCCTAGGGTGAAGCCTAGGATGCTCGGAAAGTAGAAATGACCATAAGTTTCATACTGGGTGCAATTATTCGTTTTATACGATGGAAAAACTGTTGTATTTATATTGCATTTTATGCTTCTGGCGTTGACTTCTAAGGCACTAACTATTCGATCTGGTGGAACAACGCCCTAGAGTGAAGCCTAGGTTGCCCGGAACGTAGAATTGGCCATCACTTTCAAACTGCTAGCAATTATTCCTGTTATATGATGGATACACTGTTGTATTTTTATTGCATTTTATGCTTCGGGCGTTGACTTCTAAGGCCCTAACTATTCAATCCGTTGGAGCAACGCCCTAGGGTGAAGCCTAGGTTTCTCGGAAAGTAGAGATGACCATAAGTTTCATACTGGTTGCAATTATTCGTTTTATACGATGGAGAAACTGTTGTATATATATTGTATTTTATGCTTCTGGCGTTGACTTCTAAGGCACTAACTATTCGATCTTTGGATCAACGCCCTAGAGTGAAGCCTAGGTTGCCCGGAACGTAGAATTGGCCATCACTTTCAAACTGGTTGCAATTATTCCTTATATATGATGGAAACACTGTTGTATTTTTTTTGCATTTTATTGTTCGGGCGTTGACTTCTAAGGCCCTAACTATTCAATCTGTTGGAGCAACGCCCTAGGGTGAAGCCTAGGTTGCTCGGAAAGTAGAAATGTCCATAAGTTTCATACTGGTTGCAATTATTCGTTTTATACGATGGAAAAACTGTTGTATTTATATTGTATTTTATGCTTCTGCCGTTGACTTCTAAGGAACTATCTATTCGATCTGGTGGAGCAACGCCCTAGAGCGAAGCCTAGGTTGCCCAGAACGTAGAATTGGCCATCACTTTCAAACTGCTAGCAATTATTCCTGTTATATGATGGATACACTGTTGTATTTTTATTGCATTTTATGCTTCGGGCGTTGACTTCTAAGGCCCTAACTATTCAATCCGTTGGAACGACGCCCTAGGGTGAAGCCCAGGTTTCTCGGAAAGTAGAAATGACCATAAGTTTCATACTGGTTGCAATTATTCGTTTTATACGATGGAAAAACTGTTGTATTTATATTGTATTTTATGCTTCTGGCGTTGACTTCTAAGGCACTAACTATTCGATCTGGTGGAGCAACGCCCTAGAGTCAAGCCTAGGTTGCCCGGAACGTAGAATTGGCCATCACTTTCAAACTGGTTGCAATTATTCCTGTTATATGATGGAAACACTGTTGTATTTTTATTGCATTTTATGCTTCGGGCGTTGACTTCTAAGGCCCTAACTATTCAATCTGTTGGGGCAACGCCCTAGGGTGAAGCCTAGGTTGCTCGGAAAGTAGAAATGACAATAAGTTTCATACTGGTTGCAATTATTCGTTTTATACGATGGAAAAACTGTTGTATTTATATTGTATTTTATGCTTCTGCCGTTGACTTCTAAGGCACTATCTATTCGATCTGGTGGAGCAACGCCCTAGAGCGAAGCCTAGGTTGCCTGGAACGTAGGATTGGCCATCACTTTCAAACTGGTTGCAATAATTCCTATTATATGATGGAAACACTGTTGTATTTTTTTTGCATTTTATGGTTCGGGCGTTGACTTCTAAGGTCCTAACTATTCAATCTGTTGGAGCAACGCCCTAGGGTGAAGCCTAGGATGCACGGAAAGTAGAAATGACCATAACTTTCATACTGGGTGCAATTATTCGTTTTATACGATAGAAAAACTGTTGTATTTATATTGTATTTTATGCTTCTGGCGTTGACTTCTAAGGCCCTAACTATTCGATCTGGTGGAACAGCTCCCTAGAGTGAAGCCTAGGTTGCCCGGAACGTAGAATTGGCCATCACTTTCAAACTGGTTGCAATTATTACTGTTATATGATGGAAACACTGTTGTATTTTTTTTGCATTTTATGGTTCCTGCGTTGACTTCTAAGGTCCTAACTATTCAATCTGTTGGAGCAACGCCCTAGGGTGAAGCCTAGGTTGCTCGGAAAGCAGAAATGACCATAAGTTTCACACTGGGTGCAATTATTCGTTTTATACGATGGAAAAACTGTTGTATTTATATTGTATTTTATGCTTCTGGCGTTGACTTCCAAGGCACTAACTATTCGATCTGGTGGTGCAACGCAATAGAGTGATGCCTAGGTTGCCCTGAACGTAGAATTGGCCATCAATTTGAAACTGGTTGCAATTATACCTGTTATATGATGGAAACACTGCTGTATTTTTTTTGCATTTTATGGTTCGGGCATTGACTTCTAAGGCCCTAACTGTTCAATCTGTTGGAGCAACGCCCTAGGGTGAAGCCTAGGTTGCTCGGAAAGTAGAAATGTCCATAAGTTTCATACTGGGTGCAATTATTCGTTTTATACAATGGAAAAACTGTTGTATTTATATTGTATTTTATGCTTCTGGCGTTGACTTCTAAGGCACTAACTATTCGATCTGGTGGAACAACGCCCTAGTGTGAAGCCTAGGTTGCCCGGAACGTAGAATTGGCCATCACTTTTAAACTGGTTGCAATTATTCCCGATATATGATGGAAACACTGTTGTATTTTTTTTGCATTTTATGCTTCTGGCGTTGACTTCTAAGGCCCTAGCTATTCAATCTGTTGGACCAACGCCCTAGGGTGAAGCCTAGGATGCTCGGAAAGTAGAAATGACCATAAGTTTCATACTGGGTGCAATTATTCGTTTTATACGATGGAAAAACTGTTGTATTTATATTGCA
This sequence comes from Calliopsis andreniformis, assembly GCF_051401765.1. Taxonomy (NCBI): domain Eukaryota; kingdom Metazoa; phylum Arthropoda; class Insecta; order Hymenoptera; family Andrenidae; genus Calliopsis; species Calliopsis andreniformis. Next base: position 2,994,029 of record NW_027480429.1, read on the forward strand.
TTTTATGCTTCTGGAGTTGACTTCTAAGGCACTAACTATTCGATCTGGTGGAACAACGCCCTAGAGTGAAGCCTAGGTTGCCCGGAACGTAGAATTGGCCATCACTTTCAAACTGCTAGCAATTATTCCTGTTATATGATGGATACTCTGTTGTATTTTTATTGCATTTTATGCTTCGGGCGTTGACTTCTAAGGCCCTAACTATTCAATCTGTTGGAGCAACGCCCTAGGGTGAAGCCTAGGTTGCTCGGAAAGTAGAAATGTCCATAAGTTTCATACTGGTTGCAATTATTCGTTTTATACGATGGAAAAACTGTTGTATTTATATTGTATTTTATGCTTCTGCCGTTGAGTTCTAAGGCACTATCTATTCGATCTGGTGGAGCAACGCCCTAGAGCGAAGCCTAGGTTGCCCGGAACGTAGGATTGGCCATCACTTTCAAACTGGTTGCAATTATTCCTATTATATGATGGAAACACTGTTGTATTTTTATTGCATTTTATGCTTCGGGCGTTGACTTCTAAGGCCCTAACTATTCAATCCGTTGGAGCAACGCCCTAGGGTGAAGCCTAGGTTGCTCGGAAAGTAGAAATGACCATAAGTTTCATACTGGTTGCAATTATTCGTTTTATACGATGGAAAAACTGTTGTATTTATATTGTATTTTATGCTTCTGCCGTTGACTTCTAAGGCACTATCTATTCGATCTGGTGGAGCAACGCCCTAGAGCGAAGCCTAGGTTGCCCGGAACGTAGGATTGGCCATCACTTTGAAACTGGTTGCAATTATTCCTGTTATATGATGGAAACACTGTTGTATTTTTTTTGCATTTTATGGTTCGGGCGTTGACTTCTAAGGTCCTAACTATTCAATCTGTTGGAGCAACGCCCTAGGGTGAAGCCTAGGTTGCTCGGAAAGTAGAAATGACCATAAGTTTCATACTGGGTGCAATTATTCGTTTTATACGATGGAAAAACTGTTGTATTTATATTGCATTTTATGCTTCTGGCGTTGACTTCTAAGGCACTAACTATTCGATCTGGTGGAACAACGCCCTAGAGTGAAGCCTAGGTTGCCCGGAACGTAGAATTGGCCATCACTTTCAAACTGCTAGCAATTATTCCTGTTATATGATGGATACACTGTTGTATTTTTATTGCATTTTATGCTTCGGGCGTTGACTTCTAAGGCCCTAACTGTTCAATCTGTTGGAGCAACGCCCTAGGGTGAAGCCTAGGTTGCTCGGAACGTAGAATTGGCCATCACTTTCAAACTGGTTGCAATTATTCCCGATATATGATGGAAACACTGTTGTATTTTTTTTGCATTTTATGCTTCTGGCGTTGACTTCTAAGGCCCTAGCTATTCAATCTGTTGGACCAACGCCCTAGGGTGAAGCCTAGGTTGCTCGGAAAGTAGAAATGAACATAAGTTTCATACTGGTTGCAATTATTCGTTTTATACGATGGAAAAACTGTTGTATTTATATTGTATTTTATGCTTCTGGCGTTGACTTCTAAGGCACTAACTATTCGATCTGGTGGAGCAACGCCCTAGAGTGAAGCCTAGGTTGCCCGGAACGTAGAATTGGCCATCACTTTCAAACTGGTTGCAATTATTCCCGATATATGATGGAAACACTGTTGTATTTTTTTTGCATTTTATTGTTCGGGCGTTGACTTCTAAGGCCCGAACTATTCAATCTGTTGGAGCAACGCCCTTGGGTGAAGCCTAGGTTGCTCGGAAAGTAGAAATATCCATAAGTTTCATACTGGTTGCAATTATTCGTTTTATACGATGGAAAAACTGTTGTATTTATATTGTATTTTATGCTTCTGGCGTTGACTTCTAAGGCACTATCTATTCGATCTGGTGGAGCAACGCCCTAGAGTCAAGCCTAGGCTGCCCGGAACGTAGAATTGGCCATCACTTTCAAATTGGTTGCAATTATTCCTGTTATATGATGGAAACACTGTTGTATTTTTATTGCATTTTATGCTTCGGGCGTTGACTTCTAAGGCCCTAACTATTCAATCTGTTGGAGCAACGCCCTAGGGTGAAGCCTAGGATGCTTGGAAAGTAGAAATGACCATAAGTTTCATACTGGGTGCAATTATTCGTTTTATACGATGGAAAAACTGTTGTATTTATATTGTATTTTATGCTTCTGCCGTTGACTTCTAAGGCACTATCTATTCGATCTGGTGGAGCAACGCCCTAGAGCGAAGCCTAGGTTGCCCGGAACGTAGGATTGGCCATCACTTTGAAACTGGTTGCAATTATTCCTGTTATATGATGGAAACACTGTTGTATTTTTTTTGCATTTTATGGTTCGGGCGTTGACTTCTAAGGTCCTAACTATTCAATCTGTTGGAGCAACGCCCTAGGGTGAAGCCTAGGATGCTCGGAAAGTAGAAATGACCATAAGTTTCATACTGGGTGCAATTATTCGTTTTATACGATGGAAAAACTGTTGTATTTATATTGCATTTTATGCTTCTGGAGTTGACTTCTAAGGCACTAACTATTCGATCTGGTGGAACAACGCCCTAGAGTGAAGCCTAGGTTGCCCGGAACGTAGAATTGGCCATCACTTTCAAACTGCTAGCAATTATTCCTGTTATATGATGGATACACGGTTGTATTTTTATTGCATTTTATGCTTCGGGCGTTGACTTCTAAGGCCCTAACTATTCAATCTGTTGGAGCAACGCCCTAGGGTGAAGCCTAGGTTGCTCGGAAAGTAGAAATGTCCATAAGTTTCATACTGGTTGCAATTATTCGTTTTATACGATGGAAAAACTGTTGTATTTATATTGTATTTTATGCTTCTGCCGTTGAGTTCTAAGGCACTATCTATTCGATCTGGTGGAGCAACGCCCTAGAGCGAAGCCTAGGTTGCCCGGAACGTAGGATTGGCCATCACTTTCAAACTGGTTGCAATTATTCCTATTATATGATGGAAACACTGTTGTATTTTTATTGCATTTTATGCTTCGGGCGTTGACTTCTAAGGCCCTAACTATTCAATCCGTTGGAGCAACGCCCTAGGGTGAAGCCTAGGTTGCTCGGAAAGTAGAAATGACCATAAGTTTCATACTGGTTGCAATTATTCGTTTTATACGATGGAAAAACTGTTGTATTTATATTGTATTTTATGCTTCTGCCGTTGACTTCTAAGGCACTATCTATTCGATCTGGTGGAGCAACGCCCTAGAGCGAAGCCTAGGTTGCCCGGAACGTAGGATTGGCCATCACGTTCAAACTGGTTGCAATTATTCCTATTATATGATGGAAACACTGTTGTATTTTTTTTGCATTTTATGTTTCGGGCGTTGACTTCTAAGGTCCTAACTATTCAATCTGTTGGAGCAACGCCCTAGGGTGAAGCCTAGGATGCACGGAAAGTAGAAAGACCGTAACTTTCATACTGGGTGCAATTATTCGTTTTATACGATAGAAAAACTGTTGTATTTATATTGTATTTTATGCTTCTGGCGTTGACTTCTAAGGCACTAACTATTCGATCTGGTGGAACAGCGCCCTAGAGTGATGCCTAGGTTGCCCGGAACGTAGAATTGGCCATCAATATGAAACTGGTTGCAATTATACCTGTTATATGATGGACAGACTGTTGTATTTTTATTGCATTTTATGCTTCGGGCGTTGACTTCTAAGGCCCTAACTATTCAATCCGTTGGAGCAACGCCCTAGGGTGAAGCCTAGGTTTCTCGGAAAGTAGAGATGACCATAAGTTTCATACTGGTTGCAATTATTCGTTTTATACGATGGAGAAACTGTTGTATATATATTGTATTTTATGCTTCTGGCGTTGACTTCTAAGGCACTAACTATTCGATCTTTGGATCAACGCCCTAGAGTGAAGCCTAGGTTGCCCGGAACGTAGAATTGGCCATCACTTTCAAACTGGTTGCAATTATTCCTTATATATGATGGAAACACTGTTGTATTTTTTTTGCATTTTATTGTTCGGGCGTTGACTTCTAAGGCCCTAACTATTCAATCTGTTGGAGCAACGCCCTAGGGTGAAGCCTAGGTTGCTCGGAAAGTAGAAATGTCCATAAGTTTCATACTGGTTGCAATTATTCGTTTTATACGATGGAAAAACTGTTGTATTTATATTGTATTTTATGCTTCTGCCGTTGACTTCTAAGGAACTATCTATTCGATCTGGTGGAGCAACGCCCTAGAGCGAAGCCTAGGTTGCCCAGAACGTAGAATTGGCCATCACTTTCAAACTGCTAGCAATTATTCCTGTTATATGATGGATACACTGTTGTATTTTTATTGCATTTTATGCTTCGGGCGTTGACTTCTAAGGCCTTAACTATTCAATCCGTTGGAACGACGCCCTAGGGTGAAGCCCAGGTTTCTCGGAAAGTAGAAATGACCATAAGTTTCATACTGGTTGCAATTATTCGTTTTATACGATGGAAAAACTGTTGTATTTATATTGTATTTTATGCTTCTGGCGTTGACTTCTAAGGCACTAACTATTCGATCTGGTGGAGCAACGCCCTAGAGTCAAGCCTAGGTTGCCCGGAACGTAGAATTGGCCATCACTTTCAAACTGGTTGCAATTATTCCTGTTATATGATGGAAACACTGTTGTATTTTTATTGCATTTTATGCTTCGGGCGTTGACTTCTAAGGCCCTAACTATTCAATCTGTTGGGGCAACGCCCTAGGGTGAAGCCTAGGTTGCTCGGAAAGTAGAAATGACAATAAGTTTCATACTGGTTGCAATTATTCGTTTTATACGATGGAAAAACTGTTGTATTTATATTGTATTTTATGCTTCTGCCGTTGACTTCTAAGGCACTATCTATTCGATCTGGTGGAGCAACGCCCTAGAGCGAAGCCTAGGTTGCCTGGAACGTAGGATTGGCCATCACTTTCAAACTGGTTGCAATAATTCCTATTATATGATGGAAACACTGTTGTATTTTTTTTGCATTTTATGGTTCGGGCGTTGACTTCTAAGGTCCTAACTATTCAATCTGTTGGAGCAACGCCCTAGGGTGAAGCCTAGGATGCACGGAAAGTAGAAATGACCATAACTTTCATACTGGGTGCAATTATTCGTTTTATACGATAGAAAAACTGTTGTATTTATATTGTATTTTATGCTTCTGGCGTTGACTTCTAAGGCCCTAACTATTCGATCTGGTGGAACAGCTCCCTAGAGTGAAGCCTAGGTTGCCCGGAACGTAGAATTGGCCATCACTTTCAAACTGGTTGCAATTATTACTGTTATATGATGGAAACACTGTTGTATTTTTTTTGCATTTTATGGTTCCTGCGTTGACTTCTAAGGTCCTAACTATTCAATCTGTTGGAGCAACGCCCTAGGGTGAAGCCTAGGTTGCTCGGAAAGCAGAAATGACCATAAGTTTCACACTGGGTGCAATTATTCGTTTTATACGATGGAAAAACTGTTGTATTTATATTGTATTTTATGCTTCTGGCGTTGACTTCCAAGGCACTAACTATTCGATCTGGTGGTGCAACGCAATAGAGTGATGCCTAGGTTGCCCTGAACGTAGAATTGGCCATCAATTTGAAACTGGTTGCAATTATACCTGTTATATGATGGAAACACTGCTGTATTTTTTTTGCATTTTATGGTTCGGGCATTGACTTCTAAGGCCCTAACTGTTCAATCTGTTGGAGCAACGCCCTAGGGTGAAGCCTAGGTTGCTCGGAAAGTAGAAATGTCCATAAGTTTCATACTGGGTGCAATTATTCGTTTTATACAATGGAAAAACTGTTGTATTTATATTGTATTTTATGCTTCTGGCGTTGACTTCTAAGGCACTAACTATTCGATCTGGTGGAACAACGCCCTAGTGTGAAGCCTAGGTTGCCCGGAACGTAGAATTGGCCATCACTTTTAAACTGGTTGCAATTATTCCCGATATATGATGGAAACACTGTTGTATTTTTTTTGCATTTTATGCTTCTGGCGTTGACTTCTAAGGCCCTAGCTATTCAATCTGTTGGACCAACGCCCTAGGGTGAAGCCTAGGATGCTCGGAAAGTAGAAATGACCATAAGTTTCATACTGGGTGCAATTATTCGTTTTATACGATGGAAAAACTGTTGTATTTATATTGCATTTTATGCTTCTGGAGTTGACTTCTAAGGCACTAACTATTCGATCTGGTGGAACAACGCCCTAGAGTGAAGCCTAGGTTGCCCGGAACGTAGAATTGGCCATCACTTTCAAACTGCTAGCAATTATTCCTGTTATATGATGGAAACACTGTTGTATTTTTTTTGCATTTTATGGTTCGGGCGTTGACTTCTAAGGTCCTAACTATTCAATCTGTTGGAGCAACGCCCTAGGGTGAAGCCTAGGATGCTCGGAAAGTAGAAATGACCATAAGTTTCATACTGGGTGCAATTATTCGTTTTATACGATGGAAAAACTGTTGTATTTATATTGCATTTTATGCTTCTGGAGTTGACTTCTAAGGCACTAACTATTCGATCTGGTGGAACAACGCCCTAGAGTGAAGCCTAGGTTGCCCGGAACGTAGAATTGGCCATCACTTTCAAACTGCTAGCAATTATTCCTGTTATATGATGGATACACGGTTGTATTTTTATTGCATTTTATGCTTCGGGCGTTGACTTCTAAGGCCCTAACTATTCAATCTGTTGGAGCAACGCCCTAGGGTGAAGCCTAGGTTGCTCGGAAAGTAGAAATGTCCATAAGTTTCATACTGGTTGCAATTATTCGTTTTATACGATGGAAAAACTGTTGTATTTATATTGTATTTTATGCTTCTGCCGTTGAGTTCTAAGGCACTATCTATTCGATCTGGTGGAGCAACGCCCTAGAGCGAAGCCTAGGTTGCCCGGAACGTAGGATTGGCCATCACTTTCAAACTGGTTGCAATTATTCCTATTATATGATGGAAACACTGTTGTATTTTTATTGCATTTTATGCTTCGGGCGTTGACTTCTAAGGCCCTAACTATTCAATCCGTTGGAGCAACGCCCTAGGGTGAAGCCTAGGTTGCTCGGAAAGTAGAAATGACCATAAGTTTCATACTGGTTGCAATTATTCGTTTTATACGATGGAAAAACTGTTGTATTTATATTGTATTTTATGCTTCTGCCGTTGACTTCTAAGGCACTATCTATTCGATCTGGTGGAGCAACGCCCTAGAGCGAAGCCTAGGTTGCCCGGAACGTAGGATTGGCCATCACTTTGAAACTGGTTGCAATTATTCCTGTTATATGATGGAAACACTGTTGTATTTTTTTTGCATTTTATGGTTCGGGCGTTGACTTCTAAGGTCCTAACTATTCAATCTGTTGGAGCAACGCCCTAGGGTGAAGCCTAGGTTGCTCGGAAAGTAGAAATGACCATAAGTTTCATACTGGGTGCAATTATTCGTTTTATACGATGGAAAAACTGTTGTATTTATATTGCATTTTATGCTTCTGGCGTTGACTTCTAAGGCACTAACTATTCGATCTGGTGGAACAACGCCCTAGAGTGAAGCCTAGGTTGCCCGGAACGTAGAATTGGCCATCACTTTCAAACTGCTAGCAATTATTCCTGTTATATGATGGATACACTGTTGTATTTTTATTGCATTTTATGCTTCGGGCGTTGACTTCTAAGGCCCTAACTGTTCAATCTGTTGGAGCAACGCCCTAGGGTGAAGCCTAGGTTGCTCGGAACGTAGAATTGGCCATCACTTTCAAACTGGTTGCAATTATTCCCGATATATGATGGAAACACTGTTGTATTTTTTTTGCATTTTATGCTTCTGGCGTTGACTTCTAAGGCCCTAGCTATTCAATCTGTTGGACCAACGCCCTAGGGTGAAGCCTAGGTTGCTCGGAAAGTAGAAATGAACATAAGTTTCATACTGGTTGCAATTATTCGTTTTATACGATGGAAAAACTGTTGTATTTATATTGTATTTTATGCTTCTGGCGTTGACTTCTAAGGCACTAACTATTCGATCTGGTGGAGCAACGCCCTAGAGTGAAGCCTAGGTTGCCCGGAACGTAGAATTGGCCATCACTTTCAAACTGGTTGCAATTATTCCCGATATATGATGGAAACACTGTTGTATTTTTTTTGCATTTTATTGTTCGGGCGTTGACTTCTAAGGCCCGAACTATTCAATCTGTTGGAGCAACGCCCTAGGGTGAAGCCTAGGTTGCTCGGAAAGTAGAAATATCCATAAGTTTCATACTGGTTGCAATTATTCGTTTTATACGATGGAAAAACTGTTGTATTTATATTGTATTTTATGCTTCTGGCGTTGACTTCTAAGGCACTATCTATTCGATCTGGTGGAGCAACGCCCTAGAGTCAAGCCTAGGCTGCCCGGAACGTAGAATTGGCCATCACTTTCAAATTGGTTGCAATTATTCCTGTTATATGATGGAAACACTGTTGTATTTTTATTGCATTTTATGCTTCGGGCGTTGACTTCTAAGGCCCTAACTATTCAATCTGTTGGAGCAACGCCCTAGGGTGAAGCCTAGGATGCTTGGAAAGTAGAAATGACCATAAGTTTCATACTGGGTGCAATTATTCGTTTTATACGATGGAAAAACTGTTGTATTTATATTGTATTTTATGCTTCTGCCGTTGACTTCTAAGGCACTATCTATTCGATCTGGTGGAGCAACGCCCTAGAGCGAAGCCTAGGTTGCCCGGAACGTAGGATTGGCCATCACTTTGAAACTGGTTGCAATTATTCCTGTTATATGATGGAAACACTGTTGTATTTTTTTTGCATTTTATGGTTCGGGCGTTGACTTCTAAGGTCCTAACTATTCAATCTGTTGGAGCAACGCCCTAGGGTGAAGCCTAGGATGCTCGGAAAGTAGAAATGACCATAAGTTTCATACTGGGTGCAATTATTCGTTTTATACGATGGAAAAACTGTTGTATTTATATTGCATTTTATGCTTCTGGAGTTGACTTCTAAGGCACTAACTATTCGATCTGGTGGAACAACGCCCTAGAGTGAAGCCTAGGTTGCCCGGAACGTAGAATTGGCCATCACTTTCAAACTGCTAGCAATTATTCCTGTTATATGATGGATACACGGTTGTATTTTTATTGCATTTTATGCTTCGGGCGTTGACTTCTAAGGCCCTAACTATTCAATCTGTTGGAGCAACGCCCTAGGGTGAAGCCTAGGTTGCTCGGAAAGTAGAAATGTCCATAAGTTTCATACTGGTTGCAATTATTCGTTTTATACGATGGAAAAACTGTTGTATTTATATTGTATTTTATGCTTCTGCCGTTGAGTTCTAAGGCACTATCTATTCGATCTGGTGGAGCAACGCCCTAGAGCGAAGCCTAGGTTGCCCGGAACGTAGGATTGGCCATCACTTTCAAACTGGTTGCAATTATTCCTATTATATGATGGAAACACTGTTGTATTTTTATTGCATTTTATGCTTCGGGCGTTGACTTCTAAGGCCCTAACTATTCAATCCGTTGGAGCAACGCCCTAGGGTGAAGCCTAGGTTGCTCGGAAAGTAGAAATGACCATAAGTTTCATACTGGTTGCAATTATTCGTTTTATACGATGGAAAAACTGTTGTATTTATATTGTATTTTATGCTTCTGCCGTTGACTTCTAAGGCACTATCTATTCGATCTGGTGGAGCAACGCCCTAGAGCGAAGCCTAGGTTGCCCGGAACGTAGGATTGGCCATCACGTTCAAACTGGTTGCAATTATTCCTATTATATGATGGAAACACTGTTGTATTTTTTTTGCATTTTATGTTTCGGGCGTTGACTTCTAAGGTCCTAACTATTCAATCTGTTGGAGCAACGCCCTAGGGTGAAGCCTAGGATGCACGGAAAGTAGAAAGACCGTAACTTTCATACTGGGTGCAATTATTCGTTTTATACGATAGAAAAACTGTTGTATTTATATTGTATTTTATGCTTCTGGCGTTGACTTCTAAGGCACTAACTATTCGATCTGGTGGAACAGCGCCCTAGAGTGATGCCTGGGTTGCCCGGAACGTAGAATTGGCCATCAATATGAAACTGGTTGCAATTATACCTGTTATATGATGGACAGACTGTTGTATTTTTATTGCATTTTATGCTTCGGGCGTTGACTTCTAAGGCCCTAACTATTCAATCCGTTGGAGCAACGCCCTAGGGTGAAGCCTAGGTTGCTCGGAAAGTAGAAATGACCATAAGTTTCATACTGGTTGCAATTATTCGTTTTATACGATGGAAAAACTGTTGTATTTATATTGTATTTTATGCTTCTGCCGTTGACTTCTAAGGCACTATCTATTCGATCTGGTGGAGCAACGCCCTAGAGCGAAGCCTAGGTTGCCCGGAACGTAGGATTGGCCATCACTTTGAAACTGGTTGCAATTATTCCTGTTATATGATGGAAACACTGTTGTATTTTTTTTGCATTTTATGGTTCGGGCTTTGACTTCTAAGGTCCTAACTATTCAATCTGTTGGAGCAACGCCCTAGGGTGAAGCCTAGGTTGCTCGCAAAGTAGAAATGACCATAAGTTTCATACTGGTTGCAATTATTAGCTTTATACGAAGGAAAAACTGTTGTATTTATATTGTATTTTATGCTACTGCCGTTGACTTCTAAGGCACTATCTATTCGATCTGGTGGAGCAACGCCCTAGAGCGAAGCCTAGGTTGCCCGGAACGTAGGATTGGCCATCACTTTCAAACTGGTAGCAATTATTCCTATTATATGATGGAAACACAGTTGTATTTTTTTTGCATTTTATGGTTCGGGCGTTGACTTCTAAGGTCCTAACTATTCAATCTGTTGGAGCAACGCCCTAGGGTGAAGCCTAGGATGCACGGAAAGTAGAAATGACCATAACTTTCATACTGGGTGCAATTATTCGTTTTATACGATAGAAAAACTGTTGTATTTATATTGTATTTTATGCTTCTGGCGTTGACTTCTAAGGCACTAACTATTCGATCTGGTGGAACAGCGCCCTAGAGTGAAGCCTAGGTTGCCCGGAACGTAGAATTGGCCATCACTTTCAAACTGGTTGCAATTATTACTGTTATATGATGGATACACTGTTGTATTTTTATTGCAATTTTTTGCTTCGGGCGCTGACTTCTAAGGCCCTAACTATTCAATCTGTTGGAGCAACGCCCTAGGGTGAAGCCTAGCTTGCTCGTGAAGTAGAAATGACCATAAGTTTCATACTGGTTGCAATTATTCGTTTTATACGATGGAAAAGCTGTTGTATTTATATCGTATTTTATGCTTCTGGCGTTGACTTCTTAGGCACTATCTATTCGATCTGGTGGAGCAACGCCCTAGAGCGAAGCCTAGGTTGCCCGGAACGTAGGATTGGCCATCACTTTGAAACTGGTTGCAATTATTCCTGTTATATGATGGAAACACTGTTGTATTTTTTTTGCATTTTATGGTTCGGGCGTTGACTTCTAAGGTCCTAACTATTCAATCTGTTGGAGCAACGCCCTAGGGTGAAGCCTAGGATGCTCGGAAAGTAGAAATGACCATAAGTTTCATACAGGGTGCAATTATTCGTTTTATTCGATGGAAAAACTGTTGTATTTATATTGCATTTTATGCTTCTGGCGTTGACTTCTAAGGCACTAACTATTCGATCTGGTGGAACAACGCCCTAGAGTGAAGCCTAGGTTGCCCGGAACGTAGAATTGGCCATCACTTTCAAACTGCTAGCAATAATTCCTGTTATATGATGGATACACTGTTGTATTTTTATTGCATTTTATGCTTCGGGCGTTGACTTCTAAGGCCCTAACTATTCAATCCGTTGGAGCAACGCCCTAGGGTGAAGCCTAGGTTTCTCGGAAAGTAGAAATGACCATAAGTTTCATACTGGTTGCAATTATTCGTTTTATACGATGGAAAAACTGTTGTATATATATTGTATTTTATGCTTCTGGCGTTGACTTCTAAGGCACTAACTATTCGATCTGTGGATCAACGCCCTAGAGTGAAGCCTAGGTTGCCCGGAACGTAGAATTGGCCATCACTTTCAAACTGGTTGCAATTATTCCTTATATATGATGGAAACACTGTTGTATTTTTTTTGCATTTTATTGTTCGGGCGTTGACTTCTAAGGCCCTAACTATTCAATCTGTTGGAGCAACGCCCTAGGGTGAAGCCTAGGTTGCTCGGAAAGTAGAAATGTCCATAAGTTTCATACTGGTTGCAATTATTCGTTTTATACGATGGAAAAACTGTTGTATTTATATTGTATTTTATGCTTCTGCCGTTGACTTCTAAGGCACTATCTATTCGATCTGGTGGAGCAACGCCCTAGAGCGAAGCCTAGGTTGCCCGGAACGTAGAATTGGCCATCACTTTCAAACTGGTTGCAATTATACCTGATATATGATGCAATCACTGTTGTATTTTTTTTGCATTTTATGGTTCGGGCGTTGACTTCTAAGGCCCTAAATATACAATCTGTTGGAGCAACGCCCTAGGGTGTAGCCTAGGTTGCTCGGAAAGTAGAAATGACCATAATTTTCATACTGGGTGCAATATTCGTTTTATACGATGGAAAAACTGTTGTATTTATATTGTATTTTATGCTTCTGGCGTTGACTTCTAAGGCACTAACTATTCGATCTGGTGGAACAACGCCCTAGAGTGAAGCCTAGGTTGCCCGGAACGTAGAATTGGCCATCACTTTCAAACTGCTAGCAATTATTCCTGTTATATGATGGATACACTGTTGTATTTTTATTGCATTTTATGCTTCGGGCGTTGACTTCTAAGGTCCTAACTATTCAATCTGTTGGAGCAACGCCCTAGGGTGAAGCCTAGGATGCTTGGAAAGTAGAAATGACCATAAGTTTCATACTGGGTGCAATTATTCGTTTTATACGATGGAAAAACTGTTGTATTTATATTGTATTTTATGCTTCTGCCGTTGACTTCTAAGGCACTATCTATTCGATCTGGTGGAGCAACGCCCTAGAGCGAAGCCTAGGTTGCCCGGAACGTAGGATTGGCCATCACTTTGAAACTGGTTGCAATTATTCCTGTTATATGATGGAAACACTGTTGTATTTTTTTTGCATTTTATGGTTCGGGCGTTGACTTCTAAGGTCCTAACTATTCAATCTGTTGGAGCAACGCCCTAGGGTGAAGCCTAGGATGCTCGGAAAGTAGAAATGACCATAAGTTTCATACTGGGTGCAATTATTCGTTTTATACGATGGAAAAACTGTTGTATTTATATTGCATTTTATGCTTCTGGAGTTGACTTCTAAGGCACTAACTATTCGATCTGGTGGAACAACGCCCTAGAGTGAAGCCTAGGTTGCCCGGAACGTAGAATTGGCCATCACTTTCAAACTGCTAGCAATTATTCCTGTTATATGATGGATACACTGTTGTATTTTTATTGCATTTTATGCTTCGGGCGTTGACTTCTAAGGCCCTAACTATTCAATCTGTTGGAGCAACGCCCTAGGGTGAAGCCTAGGTTGCTCGGAAAGTAGAAATGTCCATAAGTTTCATACTGGTTGCAATTATTCGTTTTATACGATGGAAAAACTGTTGTATTTATATTGTATTTTATGCTTCTGCCGTTGAGTTCTAAGGCAGTATCTATTCGATCTGGTGGAGCAACGCCCTAGAGCGAAGCCTAGGTTGCCCGGAACGTAGGATTGGCCATCACTTTCAAACTGGTTGCAATTATTCCTATTATATGATGGAAACACTGTTGTATTTTTATTGCATTTTATGCTTCGGGCGTTGACTTCTAAGGCCCTAACTATTCAATCCGTTGGAGCAACGCCCTAGGGTGAAGCCTAGGTTGCTCGGAAAGTAGAAATGACCATAAGTTTCATACTGGTTGCAATTATTCGTTTTATACGATGGAAAAACTGTTGTATTTATATTGTATTTTATGCTTCTGCCGTTGACTTCTAAGGCACTATCTATTCGATCTGGTGGAGCAACGCCCTAGAGCGAAGCCTAGGTTGCCCGGAACGTAGGATTGGCCATCACTTTGAAACTGGTTGCAATTATTCCTGTTATATGATGGAAACACTGTTGTATTTTTTTTGCATTTTATGGTTCGGGCGTTGACTTCTAAGGTCCTAACTATTCAATCTGTTGGAGCAACGCCCTAGGGTGAAGCCTAGGTTGCTCGGAAAGTAGAAATGACCATAAGTTTCATACTGGGTGCAATTATTCGTTTTATACGATGGAAAAACTGTTGTATTTATATTGCATTTTATGCTTCTGGCGTTGACTTCTAAGGCACTAACTATTCGATCTGGTGGAACAACGCCCTAGAGTGAAGCCTAGGTTGCCCGGAACGTAGAATTGGCCATCACTTTCAAACTCCTAGCAATTATTCCTGTTATATGATGGATACACTGTTGTATTTTTATTGCATTTTATGCTTCGGGCGTTGACTTCTAAGGCCCTAACTATTCAATCCGTTGGAGCAACGCCCTAGGGTGAAGCCTAGGTTTCTCGGAAAGTAGAGATGACCATAAGTTTCATACTGGTTGCAATTATTCGTTTTATACGATGGAGAAACTGTTGTATATATATTGTATTTTATGCTTCTGGCGTTGACTTCTAAGGCACTAACTATTCGATCTGTGGATCAACGCCCTACAGTGAAGCCTAGGTTGCCCGGAACGTAGAATTGGCCATCACTTTCAAACTGGTTGCAATTATTCCTTATATATGATGGAAACACTGTTGTATTTTTTTTGCATTTTATTGTTCGGGCGTTGACTTCTAAGGCCCTAACTATTCAATCTGTTGGAGCAACGCCCTAGGGTGAAGCCTAGGTTGCTCGGAAAGCAGAAATGTCCATAAGTTTCATACTGGTTGCAATTATTCGTTTTATACGATGGAAAAACTGTTGTATTTATATTGTATTTTATGCTTCTGCCGTTGTCTTCTAAGGCACTATCTATTCGATCTGGTGGAGCAACGCCCTAGAGCGAAGCCTAGGTTGCCCGGAACGTAGAATTGGCCATCACTTTCAAACTGGTTGCAATTATACCTGATATATGATGCAATCACTGCTGTATTTTTTTTGCATTTTATGCTTCTGGCGTTGACTTCTAAGGCCCTAGCTATTCAATCTGTTGGACCAACGCCCTAGGGTGAAGCCTAGGTTGCTCGGAAAGTAGAAATGACCATAAGTTTCATACTGGTTGCAATTATTAGTTTTATACGAAGGAAAAACTGTTGTATTTATATTGTATTTTATGCTACTGCCGTTGACTTCTAAGGCACTATCTATTCGATCTGGTGGAGCAACGCCCTAGAGCGAAGCCTAGGTTGCCCGGAACGTAGGATTGGCCATCACTTTCAAACTGGTTGCAATTATTCCTATTATATGATGGAAACACAGTTGTATTTTTTTTGCATTTTATGGTTCGGGCGTTGACTTCTAAGGTCCTAACTATTCAATCTGTTGGAGCAACGCCCTAGGGTGAAGCCTAGGATGCACGGAAAGTAGAAATGACCATAACTTTCATACTGGGTGCAATTATTCGTTTTATACGATAGAAAAACTGTTGTATTTATATTGTATTTTATGCTTCTGGCGTTGACTTCTAAGGCACTAACTATTCGATCTGGTGGAACAGCGCCCTAGAGTGAAGCCTAGGTTGCCCGGAACGTAGAATTGGCCATCACTTTCAAACTGGTTGCAATTATTACTGTTATATGATGGATACACTGTTGTATTTTTATTGCAATTTTTTGCTTCGGGCGCTGACTTCTAAGGCCCTAACTACTCAATCTGTTGGAGCAACGCCCTAGGGTGAAGCCTAGCTTGCTCGTTAAGTAGAAATGACCATAAGTTTCCTACTGGTTGCAATTATTCGTTTTATACGATGGAAAAGCTGTTGTATTTATAACGTATTTTATGCTTCTGGCGTTGACTTCTTAGGCACTATCTATTCGATCTGGTGGAGCAACGCCCTAGAGCGAAGCCTAGGTTGCCCGGAACGTAGGATTGGCCATCACTTTGAAACTGGTTGCAATTATTCCTGTTATATGATGGAAACACTGTTGTATTTTTTTTGCATTTTATGGTTCGGGCGTTGACTTCTAAGGTCCTAACTATTCAATCTGTTGGAGCAACGCCCTAGGGTGAAGCCTAGGATGCTCGGAAAGTAGAAATGACCATAAGTTTCATACAGGGTGCAATTATTCGTTTTATTCGATGGAAAAACTGTTGTATTTATATTGCATTTTATGCTTCTGGCGTTGACTTCTAAGGCACTAACTATTCGATCTGGTGGAACAACGCCCTAGAGTGAAGCCTAGGTTGCCCGGAACGTAGAATGGGCCATCACTTTCAAACTGCTAGCAATAATTCCTGTTATATGATGGATACACTGTTGTATTTTTATTGCATTTTATGCTTCGGGCGTTGACTTCTAAGGCCCTAACTATTCAATCCGTTGGAGCAACGCCCTAGGGTGAAGCCTAGGTTTCTCGGAAAGTAGAAATGACCATAAGTTTCATACTGGTTGCAATTATTCGTTTTATACGATGGAAAAACTGTTGTATATATATTGTATTTTATGCTTCTGGCGTTGACTTCTAAGGCACTAACTATTCGATCTGGTGGAACAACGCCCTAGAGTGAAGCCTAGGTTGCCCGGAACGTAGAATTGGCCATCACTTTCAAACTGCTAGCAATTATTCCTGTTATATGATGGATACACTGTTGTATTTTTATTGCATTTTATGCTTCGGGCGTTGACTTCTAAGGTCCTAACTATTCAATCTGTTGGAGCAACGCCCTAGGGTGAAGCCTAGGATGCTTGGAAAGTAGAAATGACCATAAGTTTCATACTGGGTGCAATTATTCGTTTTATACGATGGAAAAACTGTTGTATTTATATTGCATTTTATGCTTCTGGCGTTGACTTCTAAGGCACTAACTATTCGATCTGGTGGAACAACGCCCTAGAGTGAAGCCTAGGTTGCCCGGAACGTAGAATTGGCCATCACTTTCAAACTGCTAGCAATTATTCCTGTTATATGATGGATACACTGTTGTATTTTTATTGCATTTTATGCTTCGGGCGTTGACTTCTAAGGCCCTAACTATTCAATCCGTTGGAGCAACGCCCTAGGGTGAAGCCTAGGTTTCTCGGAAAGTAGAAATGACCATAAGTTTCATACTGGTTGCAATTATTCGTTTTATACGATGGAAAAACTGTTGTATATATATTGTATTTTATGCTTCTGGCGTTGACTTCTAAGGCACTAACTATTCGATCTGTGGATCAACGCCCTAGAGCGAAGCCTAGGTTGCCCGGAACGTAGAATTGGCCATCACTTTCAAACTGGTTGCAATTATACCTGATATATGATGCAATCACTGCTGTATTTTTTTTGCATTTTATTGTTCGGGCGTTGACTTCTAAGGCCCTAACTATTCAATCTGTTGGAGCAACGCCCTAGGGTGAAGCCTAGGTTGCTCGGAAAGTAGAAATGTCCATAAGTTTCATACTGGTTGCAATTATTCGTTTTATACGATGGAAAAACTGTTGTATTTATATTGTATTTTATGCTTCTGCCGTTGACTTCTAAGGCACTATCTATTCGATCTGGTGGAGCAACGCCCTAGAGCGAAGCCTAGGTTGCCCGGAACGTAGAATTGGCCATCACTTTCAAACTGGTTGCAATTATACCTGATATATGATGCAATCACTGCTGTATTTTTTTTGCATTTTATGGTTCGGGCGTTGACTTCTAAGGCCCTAACTGTTCAATCTGTTGGAGCAACGCCCTAGGGTGAAGCCTAGGTTGCTCGGAACGTAGAATTGGCCATCACTTTCAAACTGGTTGCAATTATTCCCGATATATGATGGAAACACTGTTGAATTTTTTTTGCATTTTATGCTTCTGGCGTTGACTTCTAAGGCCCTAGCTATTCAATCTGTTGGACCAACGCCCTAGGGTGAAGCCTAGGTTGCTCGGAAAGTAGAAATGTCCATAAGTTTCATACTGGGTGCAATTGTTCGTTTTAAACAATGGAAAAACTGTTGTATTTATATTGTATTTTATGCTTCTGGCGTTGACTTCTAAGGCACTAACTATTCGATCTGGTGGAACAACGCCCTAGAGTGAAGCCTAGGTTTCCCGGAACGTAGAATTGGCCATCACTTTCAAACTGGTTGCAATTATTCCCGATATATGATGGAAACACTGTTGTATTTTTTTTGCATTTTATGCTTCTGGCGTAGACTTCTAAGGCCCTAGCTATTCAATCTGTTGGACCAACGCCCTAGGGTGAAGCCTAGGTTGTTCGGAAAGTAGAAATGAACATAAGTTTCATACTGGTTGCAATTATTCGTTTTATAAGATGGAAAAACTGTTGTATTTATATTGTATTTTATGCTTCTGGCGTTGACTTCTAAGGCACTAACTATTCCATCTGGTGGAGCAACGCCCTAGAGTGAAGCCTAGGTTGCCCCGAACGTAGAATTGGCCATCACTTTCTAACTGGTTGCAATTATTCCCGATATATGATGGAAACACTGTTGTATTTTTTTTGCATTTTATTGTTCGGGCGTTGACTTCTAAGGCCCTAACTATTCAATCTGTTGGAGCAACGCCCTAGGGTGAAGCCTAGGTTGCTCGGAAAGTAGAAATATCCATAAGTTTCATACTGGTTGCAATTATTCGTTTTATACGATGGAAGAACTGTTGTATTTATACTGTATTTTATGCTTCTGGCGTTGACTTCCAAGGCACTAACTATTCGATCTGGTGGTGCAACGCAATAGAGTGATGCCTAGGTTGCCCTGAACGTTGAATTGGCCATCAATTTGAAACTGGTTGCAATTATACCTGTTATATGATGGAAACACTGCTGTATTTTTTTTGCATTTTATTGTTCGGGCGTTGACTTCTAAGGCCCTAACTATTCAATCCGTTGGAGCAACGCCCTACGGTGAAGCCTAGGTTGCTCGGAAAGTAGAAATGTCCATAAGTTTCATACTGGTTGCAATTATTCGTTTTATACGATGGAAAAACTGTTGTATTTATATTGTATTTTATGCTTCTGCCGTTGACTTCTAAGGCACTATCTATTCGATCTGGCGGAGCAACGCCCTAGAACGAAGCCTAGGTTGCCCGGAACGTAGGATTGGCCATCACTTTCAAACTGATTGCAATTATTCCTGTTATATGATGGAAACACTGTTGTATTTTTTTTGCATTTTATGGTTCGGGCGTTGACTTCTAAGGTCCTAACTATTCAATCTGTTGGAGCAACGCCCTAGGGTGAAGCCTAGGATGCTCGGAAAGTAGAAATGACGATAAGTTTCATACTGGGTGCAATTATTCGTTTTATACGATGGAAAAACTGTTGCATTTATATTCTATTTTATGCTTCTGGCGTTGACTTCTGAGGCACTAACTATTCGATCTGGTGGAACAACGCCCTAGAGTGAAGCCTAGGTTGCCCGGAACGTAGAATTGGCCATCACTTTCAAACTGCTTGCAATTATTCCTGTTATATGATGGATACACTGTTGTATTTTTATTGCATTTTATGCTTCGGGCGTTGACTTCTAAGGCCCTAACTATTCAATCCGTTGGAGCAACGCCCTAGGGTGAAGCCTAGGTTGCTCGGAAAGTAGAAATGACCATAAGTTTCATACTGGTTGCAATTATTCGTTTTATACGATGGAAAAACTGTTGTATTTATATTGTATTTTATGCTTCTGGCGTTGACTTCTAAGGCACTAACTATTCGATCTGGTGGAGCAACGCCCTAGAGTGAAGCCTAGGTTGCCCGGAACGTAGAATTGGCCATCACTTTCAAACTGGTTGCAATTATTCCTGTTATATGATGGAAACACTGTTGTATTTTTATTGCATTTTATGCTTCGGGCGTTGACTTCTAAGGCCCTAACTATTCAATCTGTTGGGGCAACGCCTTAGGGTGAAGCCTAGGTTGCTCGGAAAGTAGAAATGACCATAAGTTTCATACTGGTTCCAATTATACGTTTTATACGATGAAAAAACTGTTGTATTTATATTGTATTTTATGCTTCTGGCGTTGACTTCTAAGGCCCTAGCTGTTCGATCTAGTGGAGCAACCCCCTAGAATGAAGCCCAGGTTGCCCGGAAAGGAGAAATGACCATCACTTTCTAACTGGTTGCAATTAATCCTTCTATACGATGGAAAAGCTGTTGTATTTATATTGTATTTTATGCTTCTGGCGTTGACTTCTAAGGCACTAACTACTCGATCTGGTGGAGCAACGCCCTAGAGTGAAGCCTAGGTTGCCCGGAACGTAGAATTGGCCATCACTTTCAAACTGGTTGCAATTATTCCCGATATATGATGGAAACACTGCTGTATTTTTTTTGCATTTTATGCCTCGGGCGTTGACTTCTAAGGCCCTAGCTATTCAATCTGCTGGACCAGCGCCCTAGGGTGAAGCCTAGGTTGCTCGGAAAGTAGAAATGACCATAAGTTTCATACTGGTTGCAATTATTCGTTTTATACGATGGAAAAACTGTTGTATTTATATTGTATTTTATGCTTCTGGCGTTGACTTCTAAGGCACTAACTATTCGATCTGGTGGAGCAACGCCCTAGAGTGGAGCCTAGGTTGCCCGGAACGTAGAATTGGCCATCCCTTTCAAACTGGTTGCAATTATTCCCGATATATGGTGGAAACACTGTTGCATTTTTTTTGCATTTTATGGTCCGGGCGTTGACTTCTAAGGCCCTAACTATTCAATCTGTTGGAGCAACGACCTAGGGTGAAGCCTAGGTTGCTCGGAAAGTAGAAATGACCATAAGTTTCATACTGGTTGCAATTATTCGTTTTATACGATGGAAAAGCTGTTGTATTTATATTGTATTTTCTGCTTCTGGCGTTGACTTCTAAGGCACTAACTATTCGATCTGATGGAGCAACGCCCTAGAGTGAAGCCTAGGTTGCCCGGAACGTAGAATTGGCCATCACTTTCAAACTGGTTGCTATTATTCCTGTTATATGATGGAAACACTGTTGTATTTTTTTTGCATTTTATGGTTCGGGCGTTGACTTCTAAGGTCCTAACTATTCAATCTGTTGGAGCAACGCCCTAGGGTGAAGCCTAGGATGCTCGGAAAGTAGAAATGACCATAAGTTTCATACTGGGTGCAATTATTCGTTTTATACAATGGAAAAACTGTTGCATTTATATTGTATTTTATGCTTCTGGCGTTGACTTCTAAGGCACTAACTATTCGATCTGGTGGAACAACGCCCTAGAGTGCAGCCTAGGTTGCCCGGAACGTAGAATTGGCCATCACTTTCAAACTGCTTGCAATTATTCCCGATATATGATGGAAACACTGTTGTATTTTTTTTGCATTTTACTGTTCGGGCGTTGACTTCTAAGGCCCTAACTATTTAATCTGTTGGAGCAACGCCCTAGGGTGAAGCCTAGGTTGCTCGGAAAGTAGAAATATCCATAAGTTTCATACTGGTTGCAATTATTCGTTTTATACGATGGAAAAACTGTTGTATTTATATTGTATTTTATGCTTCTGGCGTTGACTTCTAAGGCACTAACTATTCGATCTGGTGGAGCAACGCCCTAGAGTGAAGCCTAGGTTGCCCGGAACGTAGAATTGGCCATCACTTTCAAACTGGTTGCAATTATTCCTGTTATATGATGGAAACACTGTTGTATTCTTATTGCATTTTATGCTTCGGGCGTTGACTTCTAAGGCCCTAACTATTCAATCTGTTGGGGCAACGCCCTAGGGTGAAGCCCAGGTTGCTCGGAAAGTAGAAATGACCATAAGTTTCATACTGGTTGCAATTATTCGTTTTATACGATGAAAAAACTGTTGTATTTATATGGTATTTTATGCTTCTGGCGTTGACTTCTAAGGCCCTAGCTGTTCGATCTAGTGGAGCAACCCCCTAGAATGAAGCCCAGGTTGCCCGGAAAGGAGAAATGACCATCACTTTCTAACTGGTTGCAATTAATCCTTCTATACGATGGAAAAGCTGTTGTATTTATATTGTATTTTATGCTTCTGGCGTTGACTTCTAAGGCACTAACTACTCGATCTGGTGGAGCAACGCCCTAGAGTGAAGCCTAGGTTGCCCGGAACGTAGAATTGGCCATCACTTTCAAACTGGTTGCAATTATTCCCGATATATGATGGAAACACTGCTGTATTTTTTTTGCATTTTATGCCTCGGGCGTTGACTTCTAAGGCCCTAGCTATTCAATCTGTTGGACCAGCGCCCTAGGGTGAAGCCTAGGTTGCTCGGAAAGTAGAAATGACCATAAGTTTCATACTGGTTGCAATTATTCGTTTTATACGATGGAAAAACTGTTGTATTTATATTGTATTTTATGCTTCTGGCGTTGACTTCTAAGGCACTAACTATTCGATCTGGTGGAGCAACGCCCTAGAGTGGAGCCTAGGTTGCCCGGAACGTAGAATTGGCCATCACTTTCAAACTGGTTGCAATTATTCCCGATATATGGTGGAAACACTGTTGCATTTTTTTTGCATTTTATGGTCCGGGCGTTGACTTCTAAGGCCCTAACTATTCAATCTGTTGGAGCAACGACCTAGGGTGAAGCCTAGGTTGCTCGGAAAGTAGAAATGACCATAAGTTTCATACTGGTTGCAATTATTCGTTTTATACGAAGGAAAAGCTGTTGTATTTATATTGTATTTTATGCTTCTGGCGTTGACTTCTAAGGCACTAACCATTCGATCTGGTGGAGCAACGCCCTAGAGTGAAGCCTAGGTTGCCCGGAACGTAGAATTGGCCATCACTTTCAAACTGGTTGCAATTATTCCCGATATATGATGGAAACACTGTTGTATTTTTTTTGCATTTTATGCTTCTGGCGTTGACTTCTAAGGCCCTAGCTATTCAATCTGTTGGACCAACGCCCTAGGGTGAAGCCTAGGTTGCTCGGAAGGTAGAAATGAACATAAGTTTCATACTGGTTGCAATTATTCGTTTTATACGATGAAAAAACTGTTGTATTTATATTGTATTTTATGCTTCTGGCGTTGACTTCTAAGGCCCTAGCTGTTCGATCTAGTGGAGCAACCCCCTAGAATGAAGCCCAGGTTGCCCGGAAAGGAGAAATGACCATCACTTTCTAACTGGTTGCAATTAATCCTTCTATACGATGGAAAAGCTGTTGTATTTATATTGTATTTTATGCTTCTGGCGTTGACTTCTAAGGCACTAACTACTCGATCTGGTGGAGCAACGCCCTAGAGTGAAGCCTAGGTTGCCCGGAACGTAGAATTGGCCATCACTTTCAAACTGGTTGCAATTATTCCCGATATATGATGGAAACACTGCTGTATTTTTTTTGCATTTTATGCCTCGGGCGTTGACTTCTAAGGCCCTAACTATTCAATCTGTTGGACCAACGCCCTAGGGTGAAGCCTAGGTTGCTCGGAAAGTAGAAATGACCATAAGTTTCATACTGGTTGCAATTATTCGTTTTATACGATGGAAAAACTGTTGTATTTATATTGTATTTTATGCTTCTGGCGTTGACTTCTAAGGCACTAACCATTCGATCTGGTGGAGCAACGCCCTAGAGTGAAGCCTAGGTTGCCCGGAACGTAGAATTGGCCATCACTTTCAAACTGGTTGCAATTATTCCCGATATATGATGGAAACACTGTTGTATTTTTTTTGCATTTTATGCTTCTGGCGTTGACTTCTAAGGCCCTAGCTATTCAATCTGTTGGACCAACGCCCTAGGGTGAAGCCTAGGTTGCTCGGAAGGTAGAAATGAACATAAGTTTCATACTGGTTGCAATTATTCGTTTTATACGATGGAAAGACTGTTGTATTTATATTGTATTTTATGCTTTTGGCGTTGACTTCTAAGGCACTAACTATTCGATCTGGTGGAGTAACGCCCTAGAGTGAAGCCTAGGTTGCCCGGAACGTAGAATTGGCCATCACTTTCTAACTGGTTGCAATTATTCCCGATATATGATGGAAACACTGTTGTATTTTTTTTGCATTTTATTGTTCGGGCGTTGACTTCTAAGGCCCTAACTATTCAATCTGTCGGAGCAACGCCCTAGGGTGAAGCCTAGGTTGCTCGGAAAGTAGAAATGACCATAAGTTTCATACTGGTTGCAATTATTCGTTTTATACGATGGAAAAACTGTTGTATTTATATTGTATTTTATGCTTCTGGAGTTGACTTCTAAGGCACTAACTATTCGATCTGGTGGAGCAACGCCCTAGAGTGGAGCCTAGGTTGCCCGGAACGTAGAATTGGCCATCACTTTCAAACTGGTTGCAATTATTCCCGATATATGGTGGAAACACTGTTGCATTTTTTTTGCATTTTATGGTCCGGGCGTTGACTTCTAAGGCCCTAACTATTCAATCTGTTGGAGCAACGACCTAGGGTGAAGCCTAGGTTGCTCGGAAAGTAGAAATGACCATAAGTTTCATACTGGTTGCAATTATTCGTTTTATACGAAGGAAAAGCTGTTGTATTTATATTGTATTTTATGCTTCTGGCGTTGACTTCTAAGGCACTAACCATTCGATCTGGTGGAGCAACGCCCTAGAGTGAAGCCTAGGTTGCCCGGAACGTAGAATTGGCCATCACTTTCAAACTGGTTGCAATTATTCCCGATATATGATGGAAACACTGTTGTATTTTTTTTGCATTTTATGCTTCTGGCGTTGACTTCTAAGGCCCTAGCTATTCAATCTGTTGGACCAACGCCCTAGGGTGAAGCCTAGGTTGCTCGGAAGGTAGAAATGAACATAAGTTTCATACTGGTTGCAATTATTCGTTTTATACGATGGAAAAACTGTTGTATTTATATTGTATTTTATGCTTTTGGCGTTGACTTCTAAGGCACTAACTATTCGATCTGGTGGAGTAACGCCCTAGAGTGAAGCCTAGGTTGCCCGGAACGTAGAATTGGCCATCACTTTCTAACTGGTTGCAATTATTCCCGATATATGATGGAAACACTGTTGTATTTTTTTTGCATTTTATTGTTCGGGCGTTGACTTCTAAGGCCCTAACTATTCAATCTGTCGGAGCAACGCCCTAGGGTGAAGCCTAGGTTGCTCGGAAAGTAGAAATATCCGTAAGTTTCATACTGGTTGCAATTATTCGCTTTATACGATGGAAGAACTGTTGTATTTATATTGTATTTTATGCTTATGGCGTTGACTTCTAAGGCACTAACTATTCGATCTGGTGGAGCAACGCCCTAGAGTGAAGCCTATGTTGCCCGGAACGTAGAATTGGCCATCACTTTCAAACTGGTTGCAATTATACCTGATATATGATGTAAACAGTGTTGTATTTTTTTTGCATTTTATGGTTCGGGCGTTGACTTCTAAGGCCCTAACTATACAATCTGTTGGAGCAACGCCCTAGGGTGAAGCCTAGGTTGCTCGGAAAGTAGAAATGACCATAAGCTTCATACTGGTTGCAATTATTCGTTTTATACGATGGAAAAGCTGTTGTATTTATATCGTATTTTATGCATCTGGCGTTGACTTCTTAGGCCGTAACTATTCGGTCTGGTGGAGCAACGCCCTAGGGTGAAGCCTAGGTTGCTCGGAAAGTAGAAATGACCATAAGTTTCATACTGGTTGCAATTATTCGTTTTATACGATGAAAAAGCTGTTGTATTTATATTGCATTTTATGCTTCTGGCGTTGACTTCTAAGGCCCTAGCTGTTCGATCTAGTGGAGCGACGCCCTAGAATGAAGCCCAGGTTGCCCGGAAAGGAGAAATGACCATCACTTTCAAACTGTTTGCAATTAATCCTTCTATACGATGGAAAAGCTGTTGTATTTATATTGTATTTTATGCTTCAGGCGTTGACTTCTAAGGCACTAACTATTCGATCTGGTGGAGCACCGCCCTAGAGTGAAGCCTAGGTTGCCCGGAACGTAGAATTGGCCATCACTTTCAAACTGGTTGCAATTATTCCCGATATATGATGGAAACACTGCTGTATTTTTTTTGCAGTTTATGCTTCGGGCGTTGACTTCTAAGGCCCTAGCTATTCAATCTGTTGGACCAACGCCCTAGGGTGATGCCTAGGTTGCCTGGAAAGAAGAAATGACCATCACTTTCTAACTGGTTGCAATTAATCCTTCTATACGATGGAAAAGCTGTTGTATTTATATTGTATTTTATGCTTCAGGCGTTGACTTCTAAGGCACTAACTATTCGATCTGGTGGAGCAACGCCCTAGAGTGAAGCCTAGGTTGCCCGGAACGTAGAATTGACCATCACTTTCAAACTGGTTGCAATTATTCCCGATATATGATGGAAACACGGCTGTATTTTTTTTGCATTTTATGCTTCGGGCGTTGACTTCTAAGGCCCTAGCTGTTCGACCTAGTGGAGCAACGCCCTAGAGTGAAGCTGAGGTTGCCCGGAAAGGAGAAATGACCATCACTTTCAAACTGGTTGCAATTAATCCTTTTATACGATGGAAAAGCTGTTGTATTTATATCCTATTTTATGCTTCTGGCGTTTACTTCTAAGGACCGAACTATTCGATCGGATGGAGCAACGCCCTAGAGTGAAGCCTAGGCTGCTCGGAATGTAGAAATGACCATAACTTTCACACAGGTTGCAATTATTCGTTTTATACAATGGAAAACCTGTTCGATTTATTTTGTATTTTATGCTTCGGGCGTTGACTTCTAAGGCCCTAACTGTTTGATCAGGTGGACCAACGCCCTAGAATGAAGCCTAGGTTGCCCGGAACGTAGAAATGACCATGCCTTTCACACTGTTTGCAATTGTTAATTTATTCGATGCCAAAGCTGTTGTATTTATATTGTATCTTATGATTCTGGCATTGACCTCTTAGGCCCCAACTATTCGATCTGGAGGAGCAATGCCTCAGAGTTAAGTCTAGGATGCCCGAAACGCCGAAATGATCATTACTTTCACGCTTATTGCAATTATTCCTGTAATACGATGAAAAGACTGTTGTATTTTTATTGTATCTTATGCTCCTGGCGTTGACTTCTAAGGCCCTAACTATTCGATCTGGTGGAGCAACACCCTGGAGTGAAGCCTAGGTTGCCCGGAACGTGGAAATGACCAGAACTCTCACACTGGTTGCAATTATTCGTTTCATACGATGTAAAAGCTGTTGTATTTATACCGTATTTTATGCTTCAGGCGATGACTTCTTAGGCCCTAACTATTCGACCTGGTGCAGCAACGCCATAGAGTGAAACCTAGGTTGCCCGGAACGTAGAAATGACCATTACATTCTCACTGGTTGCAATTATTCCTGTTATACGATGGAAAAACTGTTGTATTTTTATTGTATTCTATGCTTCTGGCGTTTAATTCTAAGTCGCTAGCTATTTGATCTGGTGGAGCAGCGACCTAGAGTGATGCCTAGGTTGCCCGGAACGTAGAAATGACAATTACTTTCACACTGTTTGGTATTATTCATTTTGTACGATGGAAAAGCTGTTGTATTTATATTGTATTTTATGCTTCTGGCGTTGACTTCTAAGGCGCTAACTATTCGATCTGGTGGAGCAACGCAATAGAGTGATGCCTAGGTTGCCCGGAACGTAGAATTGGCCATCAATTTCAAACTGGTTGCAATTATACCTGTTATATGATGGAAACACTGCTGTATTTTTTTTGCATTTTGTGGATCGGGCGTTGACTTCTAAGGCCCTAACTAGTCAATCCGTTGGAGCAACACCCTAGGGCGAAGCCTAGGTTGATCGGAAAGTAGAAATGTCCATAAGTTTCATACTGGTTGCAATTATTCGTTTTATACGATGGAGAAACTGTTGTATTTATATTGTTGTTTATGCTTCTGGCGTTGACTTCTAAGGCACGAACTATTCGATCTGGTGGAGCAACGCAATAGAGTGAAGCCTAGGTTGCCCGGAACGTAGAATTGGCCATCACTTTCAAACTGGTTGCAATTATTCCTGTTGTAGGATGGAAACACTGTTGTATTTTTTTTTGCATTTTATGGTTCGGGCGTTGACTTCTAAGGCCCTAACTATTCAATCCGTTTGAGCAACGCCCTAGGGTGAAGCCAAGGTTGCTCGGAAAGTAGAAATGTCCATAAGTTTCATACTGGTTGCAATTATTCGTTTTATACGATGAAAAAACTGTTTTATTTATATTGTATTTTATGCTTCCGGCGTTGACTTCTAAGGCCGTAGCTATCAGATGTGGTGCAGCAACGCCCTAGAGTGACGTCTAGGCTGCCAGGAACGCAGAAATGACCATAACTTTCACACTGGTTACCATTATTCGTTCTATACGATGGAAAAACTGTGGTATCTATATCGTATTTTATGCTTCTGGCGTTGACTTCTTAGGCCCTAACTTTTCGATCTGGTGGAACAACGCCCTAGAGTGAAGTCTGGGTTGACCGGAACATAGAAATGACCATCATTTTCACACTGGTTGCAGTTATTCCTGTTATACGATGGAAAAACTGTTGCATCTTTATTGTGGTTTATGCTTCTGGCGTTGACTTCTAAGGCCCTAACTATTCGATCAGGTGGCGCAACGCCCTAGAGTGAAGCCTAGGTTTCTCGCAACGTAGAAATGACCATTACCTTCACACTGTTTGCAATTATTCATTTTATACGATGGCAAAGCTGTTGTATTTATTGGTATTTTATGCTTCCGGCGTTGGCTTCTAAGGCCGTAGCTATCAGATGTGGTGCAGCAACGCCCTAGAGTGACGCCTAGGTTGCCAGGAACGTAGAAATGACCATTACTTTCACATTGTTTGCAAATATTCATTTTATACAGTGGAAAAGCTGTTGTATTTATATTGTATTTTATGATTCTGGCGATGACTTCTTAGGCCCTAACTATTCGATCTGGTGGAGCAATGTCCTAGAGTGAAGCCTAGGTTGCCCGGAACGTAGAAATGACCGTTACTTTCACAGTGTTTGAAATTATTCATTATATACGATGGAATAACAGTTTAATTATATTGTATTTTATGCTTCTGGCGTTGACTTCTAAGGCCATATCTATTCGATGTGGTGGAGCAACGCCCTAGAGTGCAGCCTAGGCTGCCCGGTACGTAGAAATGACCATTACTTTCACATTGGTTACAATTATTCCTGCTATACGATGGAAAAACTGTTGCATCCTTATTGTATTTTATGCTTCTGGCGTTGACTTCTTAGGCCCTAACCATTCGATCTGGTGGAGTAAGGCCCTAGAGTGAAGACTAGGTTGCCCGTAACGTAGAAATGGCCGTAACTTTCACACTGGTTGCCATTATTCGTTTTATACGATGGAAAAGCTGTTGTATTTATATCGTATTTTAAGCTTCTGGCGTTGACTTCTTAGGCCCTAACTATTCCATCTGGTGGAACAACGCCCTAGCGTGAAGACTAGGTTGCACGGAACGCAGAAATGACCATAACTCTCACACTGGTAGCAATTATTCGTTTTATACATGGAAAAACTGTTCTATTTATTCTGTATTTTATGCTTCGGGCGTTGACTTCTAAGGCCCTAACTATTCGATCTGGTGGAGCAACGCCCCAGAGTGAAGCCTAGGTTGCCCGGAACGTAGAAATGGTCATTACTTTCAGACTGGTTGCAATTAGTCATGCTATACGATGAAAAATCAGTTGCATTTTTATTGTATTTTATGCTTCTGGCGTTGACATCTAAGGCCGTAGCTATTAGCTGTGGTGGTGCAATGCCCTAGAGTGACGCCTAGCTTGCCCGGAACGTGGAAATGACCATTAGTTTCACACTGTTTGCAATTATTCATTTTATACGATGGCAAAGCTGTTGTATTTATATGGTATTTTATGCTTCCGGCGTTGACTTCTAAGGCCGTAGCTATTAGATGTTGTGGAGCAACGCCCTAGAGTGACGCCTAGCTTGCCCGGAACGCAGACACGGTCATTGCTTTCACAATGTTTGCAATTATTCATTTTATACGATGGAAAAGCTGTTGTATTTATATTGTATTTTATGCTTCTGGCGTTGACTTCTAAGGCCGTTGCTATTAGATGTTGTGGCGCAACGCCCTAGAGTGACGCCTAGCTTGCCCCGAACGTAGACACGATCATTGCTTTCACAATGTTTGCAATTATTCATCTTATACGGTGGAAAAACTGTTGTACTAAGATAGTGTTTTATTCTTCTGGCATTGAATTCTAAGTCCCTAGCTATTTGATCCGGTGGAGCAACGCCCTAGTGTGAAGCCTAGGTTGCTCGGAACGTAGAAATGACCGTTACCTTCACACTGTTTGCAAATATTCATTTTATACGATGGCAAAGCTGTTGTATTTATATTGTATTTTATGCTTCCGGCGTTGACTTCTAAGGCCGTAGCTATTAGATGTGGTGCAGCAACGCCCTAGAGTGACGCCTAGGCTGCCAGGAACGCAGAAATGACCATAACTTTCACACTGGTTACCATTATTCATTTTATACGATGGAAAAAGTGTGGTATTTATATCGTATTTTATGCTTCTGGCGTTGACTTCTTAGGCCCTAACTTTTCGATCAGGTGGAACAACGCCCTAGAGTGAAGCCTAGGTTGCCCGGAACGTAGAAATGACCATTAGTTTCACACTGTTTGCAATTATTCATTTTATACGATGGGAAAGCTGTTGTATTTATATGGTATTTCATGCTTCTGGCGTTGACTTCTAAGGCCGTAGCTATTAGATGTTGTGGAGCAACGCCCTAGAGTGACGCCTAGCTTGCCCGGAACGTAGACACGGTCATTGCTTTCACAATGTTTGCAATTATTCATTTTATACGATGGAAAAGCTGTTGTATTTATATTGTATTTTATGCTTCTGGCGTTGACTTCTAAGGCCGTAGCTATCAGATGTGGTGCAGCAACGACCTAGAGTGACGCCTAGGCTGCCAGGAACGCAGAAATGACCATAACTTTCACACGGGTTACCATTATTCGTTTTATACGATGGAAAAACTGTGGTATTTATATCGTATTTTATGCTTCTGGCGTTGACTTCTTAGGCCCTAACTATTCGGTCTGGTGGAGCAACGCCCTAGTGTGAAGCCTAGGTTGCTCGGAACGTAGAAATGACCGTTACCTTCACACTGTTTGCAAATATTCATTTTATACGATGGCAAATCTGTTGTATTTATATTGTATTTTATGCTTCCGGCGTTGACTTCTAAGGCCGTAGCTATCAGATGTGGAGCAGCAACGCCCTAGAGTGACGCCTAGGCTGCCAGGAAGGCAGAAATGACCATAACTTTCACACCGGTTACCATTATTCGTTTTATACGATTGAAAAGCTGTTGTATTTATATCGTATTGTATGCTTCTGGCGTTGACTTCTTAGGCCCTAACTATTCCATCTGGTGGAACAACGCCCTAGGGTGAAGCCTAGGTTGCGCGGAACGTAGAAATGACCATAACTTTCACACTGGTTGCAATTATTCGTTTTATACGATGGAAAAAATGTTTTATTTATTTTGTATTTTATGCTTCTGGCGTTGACTTCTAAGGCCCTAACTATTCGATCTGGTGCAGCAACGCCCTAGAGTGAAGCCTAGGTTGCCCGGAAAGTAGAAATGACCATAACTTTCATCCTGGTTGCAATTATTCGTTTTATATGATGGAAAAACTGTTGTATTTATATAGTGTTTTATGCTTCTGGCGTTGACTTCTTAGTCCCTAACTATTCCATCTGGTGGAACAACGCCCTAGGGTGAAGCCTAGGTTGCCTGGAACGTAGAAATGACCATCACTTTCACACGGGTTGCAATTATTCCTGTTATAGGATGGAAAGACTGTTGTATTTTTATTGTATTTTATACTTCAGGCGTTGACTTCTAAGGCCCTAGCTATTCGATCAGGTCGAGCAACGCCCTTGAGTGAAGCCTAGGTTGCTCGGAACGTAGAAATGACCATAACTTCTACACTGGTTGCAATTATTCGTTTTATACGATGGAAAAGCTGTTGTATTTATATCGTATTTTATGCTTCTGGCGTTGACTTCTAAGGACCTAACTATTCGATCTGGTGGAGAAACGCCCTAGAGTGGAGCCCAGGTTGCGCGGAACGTAGAAATGACCATAACTTTCACACCGGTAGCAATTATTCGTTTTATACGACGGAAAAACTGTTCTATTTATTATGTATTTTATGCTTCGGGCGTTGACACCTAAGGCCCTAACTGTTTGATCTGGTGGAGCAACGCGCTAGAGTGAGGCCTATGTTGCCCGGAACGTAGAAATGACCATAACTTTCACACTGGTTGCTATTATTCGTTTTAGACGATGGAAAAACTGTTATATTTATATTGTATTTGATGCTTCTGGCGCTGACTTCTTAGGCCCTAACTGTTCGATCTGGTGGAACAACGCCCTAGGGTGAAGCCTAGGTTGCCCGGAAAGTAGAAATGACCATAACTTTCACACTGGTTGCAATTATTCGTTTTATACGATGGAAAAGCTGTGGCACCTTTATTGTATTTTATTCATCTGCGGTTGACTTCTAAGGCCGTAGCTACTAGATGTGGTGGAGCAACGCCCTAGAGTGACGCCTAGGTTGGCCGGAACGTAGAAATGACCATTACTTTCACAATGTTTGCAATTATTCATTTTATACGATGGAAAATCTTTTGTACTTATATTGTATTTTATTCTTCTGGCGTTGACTTCTTAGGCCCTAACTATTCGATCTGGTGGAACAACGCCCTAGAGTGAAGACTTGGTTGCCCGGAACATGGAAATGACCATTACTTTCACAATGCTTGCAGTTATTCCTGTTATACGATGGAAAAACTTTTGCATCTTTATTGTATTTTATGCTTCTGGCGTTGACTTCTAAGGCCCTAGCTATTCGATTTGGTGGAGCAACGCCCGAAAGTGGAGCCTAGGTTGCCCGGTACGTAGAAATGACCATTACTTTCACACTGTTTGCAAATATACATTATATACGATGGAAAATCTGTTGTATTTATGTTGTATTTTATGCTTCTGGCGTTGACTTCTTAGGCCCTAACTATTTGATCTGGTGGTGCAACGCCCTAGAGTGAAGCCTAGGTTGCCCGGAACGTAGAAAAGACCATTACCTTCAGACTGGTTGCAATTATTCCTGTTTTACGATGGAAAAACTGTTGCATCTTTATTGTATTTTATGCTTCTGGCGTTGATTTCTAAGGCCCTAATTATTCGATCTGGTGGAGCAACGCCCTAGAGTGAAGCCTAGGTTGCCCGGAACGTAGAAATGACCATTACATTCACACTGGTTGCAATTATTCGTCTTATACGATGGAAAAGCTGTTGTATTTATATCGTATTTTATGCTTCTGGCGTTGGCTTCTTAGGCCCTAACTATTCCATCTGGTGGAAGAACGCCCTTGGGTGAAGCCTAGGTTGCGCGGAACGTAGCAATGACCATAACTTTCACACCGGTAGCAATTATTCGTTTTATACGATGGAAATGCTGTTTTATATATTTTGTATTTTATGCTTCTGGCGCTGACTTCTAAGGCTCTAACTATTCGATCTGGTGGTGCAACGCCCTAGAGTGGAGCCTAGGTTGCCCGGAAAGTAGAAATGACCATAACTTTCATCCTGGTTGCAATTATTCGTTTTATGTGATGGAAAAACTGTTGTATTTATATAGTGTTTTATGCTTCTGGCGTTGACTTCTTAGTCCCTAACTATTCCATCTGGTGTAACAACGCCCTAGGGTGAAGCCTAGGTTGCCTGGAACGTAGAAATGACCATCACTTTCACACGGGTTGCAATTATTCCTGTTATGGAATGGAAAGACTGTTGTATTTTTATTGTATTTTATACTTCAGGCGTTGACTTCTAAGGCCCTAGCTATTCGATCTGGTGGAGCAACGCCCTAGAGTGAAGCCTAGGTTTCCCGGAACGTAGAAATGGCCGTAACTTTCACACTGGTTGCCATTATTCGTTTTATACGATGGAACAGCTGTTGTATTTATATCGTATTTTATGCTTCTGGCGTTGACTTCTTAGGCCCTAACTATTCCATCTGGTGGAACAACGCCCTAGCGTGAAGACTAGGTTGCCCGGTACGTAGAAATGTCCATCACTTTCACAATGTTTGCAATTAATCATTTCATACGATGGAAAAACTGTTGTACTTATATTGTATTTTATTCATCTGGCGTTGACTTCTTAGGCCCTAGCTATTCGACCCGGTGGAGCACCGCCCTAGAGTGAAGCCTAGGTTGCCCGGAACATAGAACATACCATTACCTTCACACTGGTTGGAATTATTCCTGTTATACGATGAAAAAACCGTTCTATTTATTTTGTGTTTTATGCTTCGGGCATTGACTTCTAATGGCCTAACTATTCAATCTGTTGGTGCATCGCCCTAGAGTGAAGCCTAGGTTGCCCGGTACGTAGAAATGACCATTACTTTCACACTGTTTGCAAATATACATTATATACGATGGAGAATCTGTTGTATTTATGTTGTATTTTATGCTTCTGGCGTTGACTTCTTAGGCCCTAACTATTTGGTCTGGTGGTGCACCGCCCTAGAGTGAAGCCTAGGTTGCCCGGAACGTAGAAAAGACCATTACCTTTACACTGGTTGCAATTATTCCTGTTTTACGATGGAAAAACTGTTGCATCTTTATTGTATTTTATGCTTCTGGCGTTGATTTCTAAGGCCCTAATTATTCGATCTGGTGGAGCAACGCCCTAGAGTGAAGCCTAGGTTGCCGGGAACGTAGAAATGACCATTACATTCACACTGGTTGCAATTATTCGTCTTATACGATGGAAAAGCTGTTGTATTTATATCGTATTTTATGCTTCTGGCGTTGACTTCTTAGGCAATAACTATTCCATCTGGTGGAACAACGCCCTTGGGTGAAGCCTAGGTTGCGCGGAACGTAGCAATGACCATAACTTACACACTGGTAGCAATTATTCGTTTTATACGATGGAAAAACTGTTCTACTTATTTTGTATTTTATGCTTCGGGCGTTGACTTCTTAGGCCCTAACTATTCCATCTGGTGGAACAACGCCCTAGAGTGAAGCCTAGGTTGCTCGGAACGTAGAAATGACCATAACTTCCACACTGGTTGCAATTATTCGTTTTATACGATGGAAAAGCTGTTGTATTTATATCGTATTTTATGCTTCTGGCGTTGACTTCTAAGGACCTAACTATTCGATCTGGTGGAGAAACGCCCTAGAGTGAAGCCTAGGTTGCGCGGAACGTAGAAATGACCATAACATTCACACCGGTAGCAATTATTCGTTTTATACGATGGAAAAACTGTTATATTTATTATGTATTTTATGCTTCGGGCGTTGACACCTAAGGCCCTAACTGTTTGATCTGGTGGAGCAACGCCCTAGAGTGAGGCCTATGTTGCCCGGAACGTAGAAATGACCATAACTTTCACACTGGTTGCTATTATTCGTTTTAGACGATGGAAAAACTGTTATATTTATATTGTATTTGATGCTTCTGGCGTTGACTTCTTAGGCCCTAACTGTTCGATCTGGTGGAACAACGCCCTAGGGTGAAGCCTAGGTTGCCCGGAAAGTAGAAATGACCATAACTTTCACACTGGTTGCAATTATTCGTTTTATACGATGGAAAAGCTGTGGCACCTTTATTGTATTTTATTCATCTGCGGTTGACTTCTAAGGCCGTAGCTATTAGATGTGGTGGAGCAACGCCCTAGAGTGACGCCTAGGTTGGCCGGAACGTAGAAATGACCATTACTTTCACAATGTTTGCAATTATTCATTTTATACGATGGAAAATCTTTTGTACTTATATTGTATTTTATTCTTCTGGCGTTGACTTCTTAGGCCCTAACTATTCGATCTGGTGGAACAACGCCCTAGAGTGAAGACTTGGTTGCCCGGAACATGGAAATGACCATTACTTTCACAATGCTTGCAGTTATTCCTGTTATACGATGGAAAAACTTTTGCATCTTTATTGTATTTTATGCTTCTGGCGTTGACTTCTAAGGCCCTAGCTATTCGATTTGGTGGAGCAACGCCCGAAAGTGGAGCCTAGGTTGCCCGGTACGTAGAAATGACCATTACTTTCACACTGTTTGCAAATATACATTATATACGATGGAAAATCTGTTGTATTTATGTTGTATTTTATGCTTCTGGCGTTGACTTCTTAGGCCCTAACTATTTGATCTGGTGGTGCAACGCCCTAGAGTGAAGCCTAGGTTGCCCGGAACGTAGAAAAGACCATTACCTTCAGACTGGTTGCAATTATTCCTGTTTTACGATGGAAAAACTGTTGCATCTTTATTGTATTTTATGCTTCTGGCGTTGATTTCTAAGGCCCTAATTATTCGATCTGGTGGAGAAACGCCCTAGAGTGAAGCCTAGGTTGCGCGGAACGTAGAAATGACCATAACTTTCACACCGGTAGCAATTATTCGTTTTATACGATGGAAAAACTGTTGCATCTTTATTGTATTTTATGCTTCTGGCGTTGACTTCTTAGTCCCTAACTATTCCATCTGGTGGAACAACGCCCTAGGGTGAAGCCTAGGTTGCCTGGAACGTAGAAATGACCATCACTTTCACACGGGTTGCAATTATTCCTGTTATAGGATGGAAAGACTGTTGTATTTTTATTGTATTTTATACTTCAGGCGTTGACTTCTAAGGCCCTAGCTATTCGATCAGGTCGAGCAACGCCCTAGAGTGAAGCCTAGGTTGCTCGGAACGTAGAAATGACCATAACTTCTACACTGGTTGCAATTATTCGTTTTATACGATGGAAAAGCTGTTGTATTTATATCGTATTTTATGCTTCTGGCGTTGACTTCTAAGGACCTAACTATTCGATCTGGTGGAGAAACGCCCTAGAGTGAAGCCTAGGATGCGCGGAACGTAGAAATGACCATAACTTTCACACCGGTAGCAATTATTCGTTTTATACGATGGAAAAACTGTTCTATTTATTATGTATTTTATGCTTCGGGCGTTGACACCTAAGGCCCTAACTGTTTGATCTGGTGGAGCAACGCCCTAGAGTGAGGCCTATGTTGCCCGGAACGTAGAAATGACCATAACTTTCACACTGGTTGCTATTATTCGTTTTAGACGATGGAAAAACTGTTATATTTATATTGTATTTGATGCTTCTGGCGTTGACTTCTTAGGCCCTAACTGTTCGATCTGGTGGAACAACGCCCTAGGGTGAAGCCTAGGTTGCCCGGAAAGTAGAAATGACCATAACTTTCACACTGGTTGCAATTATTCGTTTTATACGATGGAAAAGCTGTGGCACCTTTATTGTATTTTATTCATCTGCGGTTGACTTCTAAGGCCGTAGCTACTAGATGTGGTGGAGCAACGCCCTAGAGTGACGCCTAGGTTGGCCGGAACGTAGAAATGACCATTACTTTCACAATGTTTGCAATTATTCATTTTATACGATGGAAAATCTTTTGTACTTATATTGTATTTTATTCTTCTGGCGTTGACTTCTTATGCCCTAACTATTCGATCAGGTCGAGCAACGCCCTAGAGTGAAGCCTAGGTTGCTCGGAACGTAGAAATGACCATAACTTCTACACTGGTTCCAATTATTCGTTTTATACGATGGAAAAGCTGTTGTATTTATATCGTATTTTATGCTTCTGGCGTTGACTTCTAAGGACCTAACTATTCGATCTGGTGGAGAAACGCCCTAGAGTGAAGCCTAGGTTGCGCGGAACGTAGAAATGACCATAACTTTCACACCGGTAGCAATTATTCGTTTTATACGATGGAAAAACTGTTCTATTTATTATGTATTTTATGCTTCGGGCGTTGACACCTAAGGCCCTAACTGTTTG
The DNA here is from genome assembly GCF_051401765.1 of Calliopsis andreniformis. Classification (NCBI taxonomy): domain Eukaryota; kingdom Metazoa; phylum Arthropoda; class Insecta; order Hymenoptera; family Andrenidae; genus Calliopsis; species Calliopsis andreniformis. The sequence continues at coordinate 3,031,911 of NW_027480429.1, forward strand.
ATCTGGTGGAGCAACGCCCTAGAGTGAGGCCTATGTTGCCCGGAACGTAGAAATGACCATAACTTTCACACTGGTTGCTATTATTCGTTTTAGACGATGGAAAAACTGTTATATTTATATTGTATTTGATGCTTCTGGCGTTGACTTCTTAGGCCCTAACTGTTCGATCTGGTGGAACAACGCCCTAGGGTGAAGCCTAGGTTGCCCGGAAAGTAGAAATGACCATAACTTTCACACTGGTTGCAATTATTCGTTTTATACGATGGAAAAGCTGTGGCACCTTTATTGTATTTTATTCATCTGCGGTTGACTTCTAAGGCCGTAGCTACTAGATGTGGTGGAGCAACGCCCTAGAGTGACGCCTAGGTTGGCCGGAACGTAGAAATGACCATTACTTTCACAATGTTTGCAATTATTCATTTTATACGATGGAAAATCTTTTGTACTTATATTGTATTTTATTCTTCTGGCGTTGACTTCTTAGGCCCTAACTATTCGATCTGGTGGAACAACGCCCTAGAGTGAAGACTTGGTTGCCCGGAACATGGAAATGACCATTACTTTCACAATGCTTGCAGTTATTCCTGTTATACGATGGAAAAACTTTTGCATCTTTATTGTATTTTATGCTTCTGGCGTTGACTTCTAAGGCCCTAGCTATTCGATTTGGTGGAGCAACGCCCGAAAGTGGAGCCTAGGTTGCCCGGTACGTAGAAATGACCATTACTTTCACACTGTTTGCAAATATACATTATATACGATGGAAAATCTGTTGTATTTATGTTGTATTTTATGCTTCTGGCGTTGACTTCTTAGGCCCTAACTATTTGATCTGGTGGTGCAACGCCCTAGAGTGAAGCCTAGGTTGCCCGGAACGTAGAAAAGACCATTACCTTCAGACTGGTTGCAATTATTCCTGTTTTACGATGGAAAAACTGTTGCATATTTATTGTATTTTATGCTTCTGGCGTTGATTTCTAAGGCCCTAATTATTCGATCTGGTGGAGAAACGCCCTAGAGTGAAGCCTAGGTTGCGCGGAACGTAGAAATGACCATAACTTTCACACCGGTAGCAATTATTCGTTTTATACGATGGAAAAACTGTTGCATCTTTATTGTATTTTATGCTTCTGGCGTTGATTACTACGGCCCTAACTATTCCGTCTGGTGGAACAACGCCGTCGGGTGAAGCCTAGGTTGCGCGGAACGTACAAATGACCATAACTTTCACACTGGTAGCAATTATTCATTTTATACGATGGAAAAACTGTTCCATTTATTTTGTATTTTACGCTTCGGGCGTTGACCTCTAAGGCCCTAACTATTTGATCTGGTGGAGCACCGCCCTAGAGTGAAGCCTAGGTTGCCCGGAACGTAGAAACGACAATTAGCTTCACACTGATTGCAATTATTCGTTTTATACGATGGAAAAACTGTTCCATTTATTTTGTATTTTACGCTTCGGGCGTTGGCTTCTAATGCCCTAACTATTCAATCTGTTGGTGCAACGCCCAAGGGTGAAGCTATGTTGCCCGGAAAGTAGAAATGACGTTAACTTTCATACTGGTCGCAATTACTCGTTTTATACGATGGAAAAACTGTTTTATTTATTTTGTATTTTATGCTTCGGGCGTTGACTTCTAAGGCCCTAACTATTCGATCTGGTGCCGGAACGCCCTAGAGTGAGGCCGAGGTTGCCCGGAACGTAGAAATGACCATAACTTTCGCACTGTTTGCAGTTATTCCTGTTATTCGATGGAAAAGCTTTTGCATCTTTATTGTACTTTATGCTTCTGGCGTAGACTTCTAAGGCCCTAGCTATTCGATTTGGTGGAGCAACGCCCGAGAGTGAAGCCTAGGTTGCCCGGAACGTAGAAATGACCATAACTTTCACACTGGCTGCTATCATTCGTTTTATACGATGGAAAAACTGTTATATTTATATTGTATTTTATGCTTCGGGCGTTGATTTCTAAGGCCCTAACTATTCAATCTGTTGGTGCAACGCCCAAGGGTGAAGCCTATGTTGCCGGGAAAGTAGAAATGACGTTATCTTTCATACTGGTTGCAATTATTCGTTTTATGCGATGGAAAAACTGTTTTATTTATTTTGCGTTTTATGCTTCGGGCGTTGACTTCTAAGGCCCTAACTATTCGATCTGGTGGGGCAGCGCCCTAGAGTGAAGCCTAGGTTGCCCGGAAAGTAGAAATGATCATAACTTTCATCCTGGTTGTAATTATTCGTTCTATATGATGGAAAAACTGTTGTATTTATATAGGGTTTTATGCTTCTGGCGTTAACTTCCTAGGCCCTATCTATTCCATCTGGTGGAACAACGCCCTAGGGTGAAGCCTAGGTTGCCTGGAACGTAGAAATGACCATCACTTTCACACGGGTTGCAATTATTCCTGTTATAGGATGGAAAGACTGTTGTATTTACATTGTATTTTATGCTTCTGGCGTTGACTTCTTATTCCCTAACTATTCGATCTGGTGGAACAACGTCCTAGGGTGAAGCCTAGGATGCCCGGAAAGTAGAAATGACCATAAGCTTCACACTGGCTGCAATTATTCGTTTAATACGATGGAAAAGCTGTGGCACCTTTATTGTATTTTATTCATCTGGGGTTGACTTCTAAGGCCGTAGCTATTAGATGTGGTGGAGCAACAACCTGGAGTGACGCCTATGTTGCCCGGAACGTAGAAATGACCATTACCTTCACACTGGTAGCAATTATTCGTTTTACACGATGGAAAAACTGTTCTATTTATTTTGTATTTTATGCTTCGGGCGTTGACTTCTAAGGCCCTAGCTATTCGATCTGGTCGAGCAACGCCCTAGTGTGAAGCCTCGGTTGCACGGAACGTAGAAATGACGATAACTTCCACACTGGTTGCAATTATTCGTTTTATACGATGGAAAAGCTGTTGTATTTATATAGTGTTTTATGCTTCTGGCGTTGACTTCTTAGGCCCTAACTATTCCATCTGGTGGAACAACGCCCTTGGGTGAGGCCTAGGTTGCCTGGAACGTAGGAATGACCATCACTTTCACACGGGTTGCAATTATTCCTGTTATAGGATGGAAAGACTGTTGCATTTTTATTGCATTTTATACTTCAGGCGTTGACTTCTAAGGCCCCAGCTATTCGATCTGGTCGAGCAACGCCCTAGAGTGAAGCCTAGGTTGCCCGGTACATAGAAATGACCATTACTTTCACACTGTTTGCAAATATACATTATACACGATGGAAAATCTGTTGTATTTGTGTTGTATTTTATACTTCTGGCGTTGACTTCTTAGGCCCTAACTATTTGATCTGGTGGAGCACCGCCCTAGAGTGAAGCCTATGTTGCCCGGAACGTAGAAAAAACCATTACCTTCACACTGGTTGCAATTATTCGTTTTATACGATGGAAAAACTGTTCCATTTATTTTGTATTTTATGCTTCGGGCGTTGACTTCTAAGGGCCTAACTATTCAATCTGTTGGTGCAACGCCCAAGGGTGAAGCCTATGTTGCCCCGAAAGCAGAAATGACGTTAACTTTCATACTGGTTGCAATTATTCGTTTTATACGGTGGAAAAACTGTTCTATTTATTTTGTATTTTATGATTCGGACGTTGACGTCTAATTCCCTAGATATTCGATCTGGTCGAGCAACGCCCCAGAGTGAAGCCTAGGTTGCCCGGAACGTAGAAATGGCCATAACTTCCACACTGATTGCAATTATTCGTTTTATACGATGGAAAAGCTGTTGTATTTATATCGTATTTTATGCTTCTGGCGTTCACCGCTTAGGCCCTAACTATTCCATCTGGTGGAACAACGCCGTCGGGTGAAGCCTAGGTTGCGCGGAACGTAGAAATGACCATAACTTTCACACTGGTAGCAATTATTCGTTTTATACGATGGAAAAACTGTTCCATTTATTTTGTATTTTACGCTTCGGGCGTTGACTTCTATGGCCCTAACTATTTGATCTGGTGGAGCACCGCCCTAGAGTGAGGCCTAGGGTGCCCGGAACGTAGAAACGACCATTACCTTCACACTGATTGCAATTATTCGTTTTATACGATGGAAAAACTGTTCCATTTATTTTGTATTTTACGCTTCGGGCGTTGACTTCTAAGGCCCTAACTATTCAATCTGTTGGTGCAACGCCCAAGGGTGAAGCTATGTTGCCCGGAAGGTAGAAATGACGTTAACTTTCATACTGGTTGCAATTACTCGTTTTATACGATTGAAAAACTGTTTTATTTATTTTGTATTTTATGCTTCGGGCGTTAACTTCTAAGGCCCTAACTATTCGATCTGGTGCCGGAACGCCCTAGAGTGAGGCCGAGGTTGCCCGGAACGTAGAAATGACCATAACTTTCGCACTGTTTGCAGTTATTCCTGTTATACGATGGAAAAGCTTTTGCATCTTTATTGTACTATATGCTTCTGGCGTAGACTTCTAAGGCCCTAGCTATTCGATTTGGTGGAGCAACGCCCGAGAGTGAAGCCTAGGTTGCCCGGAACGTAGAAATGACCATAACTTTCACACTGGCTGCAATTATTCGTTCTATACGATGAAAAAACTGTTGTATTTATATTGTATTTTATGCTTCTGGCGTTCACTTCTTAGGCCCTAACTATTCGAACTGGTGAAACAACGCCCTAGGGTGAAGCCTAGGTTGCCCGGAAAGTAGAAATGACCATAACCTTCACACTGGCTGCAATTATTGCTGTTATAGGATGGAAAGACTGTTGTATTTACATTGTATTTTATGCTTCTGGCGTTGACTTCTTATTCCCTAACTATTCGATCTGGTGGAACAACGTCCTAGGGTGAAGCCCAGGATGCCCGGAAAGTAGAAAAGACCATAACCTTCACACTGGCTGCAATTATTCGTTTAATACGATGGAAAAGCTGTGGCACCTTTATTGTATTTTATTCATCTGGGGTTGACTTCTAAGGCCGTACCTATTAGATGTGGTGGAGCAACGCCCTGGAGTGACGCCTATGTTGCCCGGAACGTAGAAATGACCATTACCTTCACACTGGTAGCAATTATTCGTTTTACACGATGGAAAAACTGTTCTATTCATTTTGTATTTTATGCTTCGGGCGTTTACTTCTAAGGCCCTAGCTATTCGATCTGGTCGAGCAACGCCCTAGTGTGAAGCCTCGGTTGCACGGAACGTAGAAATGACGATAACTTCCACACTGGTTGCAATTATTCGTTTCATACGATGGAAAAGCTGTTGTATTTATATCGCATTTTATGCTTCTGGCGTTGACTTCTTAGTCCCTAACTATTCCATCTGGTGGAACAACGCCCTAGGGTGAAGCCTAGGTTGCCCGGAATGTAGAAATGACCATAACTTCCACACTGGTAGCAATTATTCGTTTTATACGATGGAAAAACTGTACTATTTATTTTGTATTTTATGCTTCGGGCGTTGACTTCTAAGGCCCTAGCTATTCCATCTGGTGGATCAACGCCCCAGAGTGAAGCCTAGGTTGCCCGGAACGTGGAAATGACCATCACTTTCACACTGTTTGCAGTTATTCCTGTTATACGATGGAAAAACTGTTGCACCTTTATTGCATTTTATGCTTCTGGCTTTGACTTCTAAGGCCCTAACTATTCGATCAGGTGAAGCAACGCCCTAGAGTGACGCCTAGGTTGCCCGGAACGAAGAAATGACCAGCACTTTCACACTGTTTGCAGTTATTCCTGTTATACGATGGAAAAACTGTTGCATCTTTATTGCATTTTATGCTTTTGGCGTTGACTTCTAAGGCCCTAACTATTCGGTCAGGTGGCGCAACGCCCTAGGGTGAAGCCTAGGTTGGCCGCAATGTAGAAATGTCTATAACTTTCACACTGGTTGCAATTATTCGTTTTATACGATTGAAAAGCTGTTGTATTTATTTTGTATTTTACGCTTCGGGCGTTGACTTCTAAGGCCCTAACTATTCAATCTGTTGGTGCAACGCCCAAGGGTGAAGCTATGTTGCCCGGAAAGTAGAAATGACGTTAACTTTCATACTGGTTGCAATTACTCGTTTTATACGATTGAAAAACTGTTTTATTTATTTTGTATTTTATGCTTCGGGCGTTGACTTCTAAGGCCCTAACTATTCGATCTGGTGCCGGAACGCCCTAGAGTGAGGCCGAGGTTGCCCGGAACGTAGAAATGACCATAACTTTCGCACTGTTTGCAGTTATTCCTGTTATACGATGGAAAAGCTTTTGCATCTTTATTGTACTATATGCTTCTGGCGTAGACTTCTAAGGCCCTAGCTATTCGATTTGGTGGAGCAACGCCCTAGAGTGAAGCCTAGGTTGCCCGGAAAGTAGAAATGATCATAACTTTCATCCTGGTTGTAATTATTCGTTCTATATCATGGAAAAACTGTTGTATTTATATAGGGTTTTATGCTTCTGGCGTTAACTTCCTAGGCCCTATCTATTCCATCTGGTGGAACAACGCCCTAGGGTGAAGCCTAGGTTGCCTGGAACGTAGAAATGACCATCACTTTCACACGGGTTGCAATTATTCCTGTTATAGGATGGAAAGACTGTTGTATTTACATTGTATTTTATGCTTCTGGCGTTGACTTCTTATTCCCTAACTATTCGATCTGGTGGTACAACGTCCTAGGGTGAAGCCTAGGATGCCCGGAGAGTAGAAATGACCATAACCTTCACACTGGCTGCAATTATTCGTTTAATACGATGGAAAAGCTGTGGCACCTTTATTGTATTTTATTCATCTGGGGTTGACTTCTAAGGCCGTAGCTATTAGATGTGGTGGAGCAACGCCCTGGAGTGACGCCTATGTTGCCCGGAACGTAGAAATGGCCATAACTTCCACACTGATTGCAATTATTCGTTTTATACGATGGAAAAGCTGTTGTATTTATATCGTATTTTATGCTTCTGGCGTTCACCGCTTAGGCCCTAACTATTCCATCTGGTGGAACAACGCCGTCGGGTGAAGCCTGGGTTGCGCGGAACGTAGAAATGACCATAACTTTCACACTGGTAGCAATTATTCGTTTTATACGATGGAAAAACTGTTCCATTTATTTTGTATTTTACGCTTCGGGCGTTGACTTCTATGGCCCTAACTATTTGATCTGGTGGAGCACCGCCCTAGAGTGAGGCCTAGGTTGCCCGGAACGTAGAAACGACCATTACCTTCACACTGATTGCAATTATTCGTTTTATACGATGGAAAAACTGTTCCATTTATTTTGTATTTTACGCTTCGGGCGTTGACTTCTAAGGCCCTAACTATTCAATCTGTTGGTGCAACGCCCAAGGGTGAAGCTATGTTGCCCGGAAAGTAGAAATGACGTTAACTTTCATACTGGTTGCAATTACTCGTTTTATACGATTGAAAAACTGTTTTATTTATTTTGTATTTTATGCTTCGGGCGTTGACTTCTAAGGCCCTAACTATTCGATCTGGTGCCGGAACGCCCTAGAGTGAGGCCGAGGTTGCCCGGAACGTAGAAATGACCATAACTTTCGCACTGTTTGCAGTTATTCCTGTTATACGATGGAAAAGCTTTTGCATCTTTATTGTACTATATGCTTCTGGCGTAGACTTCTAAGGCCCTAGCTATTCGATTTGGTGGAGCAACGCCCGAGAGTGAAGCCTAGGTTGCCCAGAACGTAGAAATGACCATAACTTTCACACTGGCTGCAATTATTCGTTTTATACGATGAAAAAACTGTTGTATTTATATCGCATTTTATGCTTCTGGCGTTGACTTCTTAGTCCCTAACTATTCCATCTGGTGGAACAACGCCCTAGGGTGAAGCCTAGGTTGCCCGGAAAGTAGAAATGACCATAACTTCCACACTGGTAGCAATTATTCCTGTTATACGATGGAAAAACTGTTGCATCTTTATTGCATTTTATGCTTCTGGCTTTGACTTCTAAGGCCCTAACTATTCGATCAGGTGAAGCAACGCCCTAGAGTGACGCCTAGGTTGCCCGGAACGAAGAAACGACCAGCACTTTCACACTGTTTGCAGTTATTCCTGTTATACGATGGAAAAACTGTTGCATCTTTATTGCATTTTATGCTTTTGGCGTTGACTTCTAAGGCCCTAACTATTCGGTCAGGTGGCGCAACGCCCTAGGGTGAAGCCTAGGTTGGCCGCAATGTAGAAATGTCTATAACTTTCACACTGGTTGCAATTATTCGTTTTATACGATTGAAAAGCTGTTGTATTTATATTGTGTTTTATGCTTCGGGCATTGACTTTTAAGGCCCTTACTATTCGACCTGTTGGAGCAACGCCCTAGGGTGAAGCCTAGGTTGCCCGGAACGTAGAAATGAGCATAACTATCACACTGGTTGCAATTATTCGTTCTATACGATGAAAAAACTGTTGTATTTATATTGTATTTTATGCTTCTGGCGTTCACTTCTAAGGCCCTAACTATTCGATCTGGTGGAACAACGCCCTAGGGTGAAGCCTAGGTTGCGCGGAACGTAGAAATGACCATAACTTTCACACTGGTAGCAATTATTCGTTTTATACGATGGTAAAACTGTTCTGTCTATTTTGTATTTTATTCTTCGGGCGTTGACTTCTAAGGCCCTAACTATTCAATCTGTTGGTGCAACGCCCTACGGTGAAGCCTAGGTTGCCCGGAAAGTAGAAATGACGTTGACTTTCATACTGGTTGCAATTATTCGTTTTATACGAAGGAAAAACTGTTGTATTTATATTGTATTTTATGCTTCGGGCATTGACCTCTAAGGCCCTAACTACTCAATCTGTTGGAGCAACGCCCTAGGGTGAAGCCTAGGTTGCCCGGAAAGTAGAAATGACCATAACTTTGATCCTGGCTGCAATTATTCGTTTTATATGATGGAAAATCTGTTGTATTTATATAGTGTTTTATGCTTCTGGCGTTGACCGCTTAGGCCCTAACTATTCCATCTGGTGGAACAACGCCGTCGGGTGAAGCATAGGTTGCGCGGAACGTAGAAATGACCATAACTTTCACACTGGTTGCAATTACTCGTTTTATACGATTGAAAAACTGTTTTATTTATTTTGTATTTTATGCTTCGGGCGTTGACTTCTAAGGCCCTAACTATTCGATCTGGTGCCGGAACGCCCTAGAGTGAGGCCGAGGTTGCCCGGAACGTAGAAATGACCATAACTTTCGCACTGTTTGCAGTTATTCCTGTTATACGATGGAAAAGCTTTTGCATCTTTATTGTACTATATGCTTCTGGCGTAGACTTCTAAGGCCCTAGCTATTCGATTTGGTGGAGCAACGCCCGAGAGTGAAGCCTAGGTTGCCCAGAACGTAGAAATGACCATAACTTTCACACTGGCTGCAATTATTCGTTCTATACGATGAAAAAACTGTTGTATTTATATTGTATTTTATGCTTCTGGCGTTCACTTCTTAGGCCCTAACTATTCGAACTGGTGAAACAACGCCCTAGGGTGAAGCCTAGGTTGCCCGGAAAGTAGAAATGACCATAACCTTCACACTGGCTGCAATTATTCGTTTAATACGATGGAAAAGCTGTGGCACCTTTATTGTATTTTATTCATCTGGGGTTGACTTCTAAGGCCGTAGCTATTAGATGTGGTGGAGCAACGCCCTGGAGTGACGCCTATGTTGCCCGGAACGTAGAAATGACCATTACCTTCACACTGGTAGCAATTATTCGTTTTACACGATGGAAAAACTGTTCTATTTATTTTGTATTTTATGCTTCGGGCGTTGACTTCTAAGGCCCTAGCTATTCGATCTGGTCGAGCAACGCCCTAGTGTGAAGCCTCGGTTGCACGGAACGTAGAAATGACGATAACTTCCACACTGGTTGCAATTATTCGTTTTATACGATGGAAAAGCTGTTGTATTTATATCGCATTTTATGCTTCTGGCGTTGACTTCTTAGTCCCTAACTATTCCATCTGGTGTAACAACGCCCTAGGGTGAAGCCTAGGTTGGCCGGAAAGTAGAAATGACCATAACTTCCACACTGGTAGCAATTATTCCTGTTATACGATGGAAAAACTGTTGCATCTTTATTGCATTTTATGCTTCTGGCTTTGACTTCTAAGGCCCTAACTATTCGATCAGGTGAAGCAACGCCCTAGAGTGACGCCTAGGTTGCCCGGAACGAAGAAATGACCAGCACTTTCACACTGTTTGCAGTTATTCCTGTTATACGATGGAAAAACTGTTGCATCTTTATTGCATTTTATGCTTTTGGCGTTGACTTCTAAGGCCCTAACTATTCGGTCAGGTGGCGCAACGCCCTAGGGTGAAGCCTAGGTTGGCCGCAATGTAGAAATGTCTATAACTTTCACACTGGTTGCAATTATTCGTTTTATACGATTGAAAAGCTGTTGTATTTATATTGTGTTTTATGCTTCGGGCATTGACTTTTAAGGCCCTTACTATTCGATCTGTTGGAGCAACGCCCTAGGGTGAAGCCTAGGTTGCCCGGAACGTAGAAATGAGCATAACTATCACACTGGTTGCAATTATTCGTTCTATACGATGAAAAAACTGTTGTATTTATATTGTATTTTATGCTTCTGGCGTTCACTTCTAAGGCCCTAACTATTCGATCTGGTGGAACAACGCCCTAGGGTGAAGCCTAGGTTGCGCGGAACGTAGAAATGACCATAACTTTCACACTGGTAGCAATTATTCGTTTTATACGATGGTAAAACTGTTCTGTCTATTTTGTATTTTATTCTTCGGGCGTTGACTTCTAAGGCCCTAACTATTCAATCTGTTGGTGCAACGCCCTAGGGTGAAGCCTAGGTTGCCCGGAAAGTAGAAATGACGTTGACTTTCATACTGGTTGCAATTATTCGTTTTATACGAAGGAAAAACTGTTGTATTTATATTGTATTTTATGCTTCGGGCATTGACCTCTAAGGCCCTAACTACTCAATCTGTTGGAGCAACGCCCTAGGGTGAAGCCTAGGTTGCCCGGAAAGTAGAAATGACCATAACTTTGATCCTGGCTGCAATTATTCGTTTTATATGATGGAAAATCTGTTGCATTTATATAGTGTTTTATGCTTCTGGCGTTGACCGCTTAGGCCCTAACTATTCCATCTGGTGGAACAACGCCGTCGGGTGAAGCATAGGTTGCGCGGAACGTAGAAATGACCATAACTTTCACACTGGTAGCAATTATTCGTTTTCTACGATGGAAAAACTGTTCCATTTATTTTGTATTTTATGCTTCTGGCGTTGACTTCTTATTCCCTAACTATTCGATCTGGTGGAACAACGTCCTAGGGTGAAGCCTAGGATGCCCGGAAAGTAGAAATAGCCATAACCTTCACACTGGCTGCAATTATTCGTTTAATACGATGGAAAAGCTGTGGCACCTTTATTGTATTTTATTCATCTGGGGTTGACTTCTAAGGCCGTAGCTATTAGATGTGGTGGAGCAACGCCCTGGAGTGACGCCTATGTTGCCCGGAACGTAGAAATGACCATTACCTTCACACTGGTAGCAATTATTCGTTTTACACGATGGAAAAGCTGTTCTATTTATTTTGTATTTTATGCTTCGGGCGTTGACTTCTAAGGCCCTAGCTATTCGATCTGGTCGAGCAACGCCCTAGTGTGAAGCCTAGGTTGCCTGGAACGTAGAAATGACCATAACTTTCACACTGGTTGCAATTATTCCTATTCTACGATGGACAAACTGTTGTATTTATATCGTATTTTATGCTTCTGGCGTTGACGTCTAAGGACCTAACTACTCGATCTTGTGGGGCAACGCTCTGGAGTGAAGCCTAGGTTGCGCGGAACGTAGAAATGACCATAACTTTCACACTGGTAGCAATTATTCGTTTTATACGATGGTAAAACTGTTTTATTTATTTGGGATTTTATGCTTCCGGCGTTGACTTCTAAGGCCCTAACTATTTGATCTGGTGGAGCACCGCCATAGAGTGAAGCCTAGGTTGCCCGGAACGTAGAAAAGACCATTACCTTCACACTGGTTGCAATTATTCGTTTTATACGATGGAAAAACTGATCTATTTATTTTGTATTTTATGCTTCTGGCGTTGACTTCTTAGGCCCTAAATGTTCGATCTGGTGGAACAACGTCCTAGGGTGAAGCCTAGGATGCCCGGAAAGTAGAAATGACCATAACTTTCACACTGGTTGCAATTATACGTTTTATACGATGGAACTTTATATTGTATTTTATGCTTCGGGCATTGACCTCTAAGGCCCTAACTACTCAATCTGTTGCAGCAACGCCCTAGGGTGAAGCCTAGGTTGCCCGGAAAGTAGAAATGACCATAACTTTAATCCTGGTTGCAATTATTCGTTTTATACGATGGAAAATCTGTTGTATTTATATAGTGTTTTATGCTTCTGGCGTTGACTTCTTAGGCCCTAACTATTCCATCTGGTGGAACAACGCCCTTGGGTGAAGCCTAGGTTGCCTGGAACGTAGGAATGACCATCACCTTCACACTGTTTGCAAATATACATTATATACGATGGAAAATCTGTTGTATTTATGTTGTATTTTATGCTACGGGCGTTGACTTCTTAGACCCTAACTATTTGATCTGGTGGAGCACCGCCCTAGAGTGAAGCCTAGGTTGCGCGGAACGTAGAAATGACCATAAGTTTCACACTGGTAGCAATTATTCATTTTATACGATGGAAAAACTGTTTTATTTATTTTGTATTTTATGCTTCTGACGTTGACTTCTTAGGCCCTAACTATTCGATCTGGTGGAACAACGCCCTAGAGTGAAGCCTACGTTGCCCGGAACGTAGAAATGACTATTACTTTCACACTGGTTGCAATTATTCGTTTTATACGATGGAAAAGCTGTTCCATTTATTTTGTATTTTATGCTTCGGGCGTTGACTTCTAAGGCCCTAACTATTCCATCTGGTGGAACAACGCCCTAGGGTGAACCCTAGGTTGCCTGGAACGTAGAAATGACCATCACTTTCACACGGGTTGCAATTATTCCTGCTATAGGATGGAAAGACTGTTGTACTTTTATTGTATTTTATACTTCGGGCGTTGGCTTCTAAGGCCCTAGCTATTCGATCTGGTCGAGCAACGCCCTAGAGTGAAGCCTAGGTTGCCCGGAACGTAGAAATGACCATAACTTCCAAACTGGTTGCAATTATTCGTTTTATACGATGGAAAAGCTGTTGTATTTATATCGTATTTTATGCTTCTGGCGTTGACCTCTTAGGCCCTAACTATTCCATCTTGTGGAACAACGCCGTCGGGTGAAGCCTAGGTTGCGCGGAACGTAGAAATGACCATAACTTTCACACTGGTAGCAATTATTCGTTTTATACGATGGTAAAACTGTTTTATTTATTTGGGATTTTATGCTTCCGGCGTTGACTTCTAAGGCCCTAACTATTTGATCTGGTGGAGCACCGCCCTAGAGTGAAGCCTAGGTTGCCCGGAACGTAGAAAAGACCATTACCTTCACACTGGTTGCAATTATTCGTTTTATACGATGGAAAAACTGATCTATTTATTTTGTATTTTATGTTTCTGGCGTTGACTTCTTAGGCCCTAAATGTTCGATCTGGTGGAACAACGTCCTAGGGTGAAGCCTAGGATGCACGGAAAGCAGAAATGACCATAACTTTCACACTGGTTGCAATTATACGTTTTATACGATGGAACTTTATATTGTATTTTATGCTTCGGGCACTGACCTCTAAGGCGCTAACTACTCAATCTGTTGCAGCAACGCCCTAGGGTGAAGCCTAGGTTGCCCGGAAAGTAGAAATGACCATAACTTTAATCCTGGTTGCAATTATTCGTTTTATATGATGGAAAATCTGTTGTATTTATATAGTGGTTTATGCTTCTGGCGTTGACTTCTTAGGCCCTAACTATTCCATCTGGTGGAAAAACGCCCTTGGGTGAAGTCTAGGTTGCCTGGAACGTAGGAATGACCATCACCTTCACACTGTTTGCAAATATACATTATATACGATGGAAAATCTGTTGTATTTATGTTGTATTTTAAGCTACGGGCGTTGACTTCTTAGACCCTAACTATTTGATCTGGTGGAGCACCGCCCTAGAGTGAAGCCTAGGTTGCGCGGAACGTAGAAATGACCATAAGTTTCACACTGGTAGCAATTATTCGTTTTATACGATGGAAAAACTGTTTTATTTATTTTGTATTTTATGATTCTGACGTTGACTTCTAGGGCCCTAACTATTCGATCTGGTGGAGCAACGCCCTAGAGTGAAGCCTAGGTTGCCCGGAACGGAGAAATGACCATAGCTTTCACACTGTTTGCAAATATACATTATACACGATGGTAAAACTGTTCTGTTTATTTTGTATTTTATTCTTCGGGCGTTGACTTCTAAGGCCCTAACTATTCAATCTGTTGGTGCAACGCCCTAGGGTGAAGCCTAGGTTGCCCGGAAAGTAGAAATGACGTTAACTTTCATACTGGTTGCAATTATTCGTTTTATACGATGGAAAAACTGTTGTATTTATATTGTATTTTATGCTTCGGGCATTGACCTCTAAGGCCCTAACTTTTCGATCTGATTGAACAACGCCCTAGATTGAAGACTAGGTTGCCCGGAACATGGAAATGACCATTACTTTCACACTGTTTTCAGTTATTCCTGTTATACGATGGAAAAACTTTTGCATCTTTATTGTATTTTATGCTTCTGGCGTTGACTTCTAAGGCCCCAGCTATTCGGTTTGGTGGAGCAACGCCCGAGAGCGGAGCCTAGGTTGCCCGGTATGTAGAAATGACCATTACCTTCACACTGTTTGCAAATATACATTATATACGATGGAAAATCTGTTGTATTTATGTTGTATTTTATGCTTCGGGCGTTGACTTCTTAGACCCTAACTATTTGATCTTGTGGAGCACCGCCCTAGAGTGAAGCCTAGGTTGCCCGGAACGTAGAAAAGACCATTGCCTTCACACTGGTTGCAATTATTCCTGTTTTACGATGGAAAAACTGTTGCATCTTTATTGTATTTTATGCTTCTGGCGTTGATTTCTAAGGCCCTAACTATTCGATCTGGTGGAGCAACGCCCTAGAGTGAAGCCTAGGTTGCCCGGAACGTAGAAATGACCATTACATTCACCCTGGTTGCAATTATTCGTTTTATACGATGGAAATGCTGTTGTATTTATATCGTATCTTATGCTTCTGGCGCTGACATCTTAGGCCCTAACTATTCCATCTGGTGGAACAACGCCCTTGGGTGAAGCCTAGGTAGCGCGGAACGTAGCAATGACAATAACTTTCACACTGGTAGCAATTATTCGTTTTACACGATGGAAAAACTGTTCTATTTATTTTGTATTTTATGCTTCGGGCGTTGACTTCTAAGGCCCTAGCTATTCGATCTGGTCGAGCAACGACCTAGTGTGAAGCCTAGGTTGCCCGGAACGTAGAAATGACGATAACTTCCACACTGGTTGCAATTATTCGCTTTATACGATGGAAAAGCTGTTGTATTTATATCGCATTTTATGCTTCTGGCGTTGACTTCTTAGTCCCTAACTATTCCATCTGGTGGAACAACGCCCTAGGGTGAAGCCTAGGTTGCCCGGAACGTAGAAATGGCCATAACTTTTACACTGGTAGCAATTATTCGTTTTATACAATGGAAAAGCTGTTCTATTTATTTTGCATTTTATGCTTCGGGCGTTGACTTCTAACGCCCTAACTGATTGATCTGGTGGAGCAACGCCCTAGAGTGAAACCTAGGTTACCCGGAACGTAGAAATGACCAGTACTTTCATACCGTTTGCAGTTATTCCTGTTATACGATGGAATAACTGTTGCATCTTTATTCTATTTTATGCTTCTGGCGTTGACTTCTTAGGCCCTAACTATTCCATCTGGTGGAACAACGCCCTAGGGTGAAGCCTAGGTTGCCCGGAAAGTAGAAATGACCATAACATTCACACTGGTAGCAATTATTCGTTTTATACGATGGAAAAACTGTTCTATTTATTTTGTATTTTATGCTTTGGCGTTGACTTCTAAGGACCTAACTATTCGATCTGGTGGAACAACTTCCTAGGGTGAAGCCTAGGTTGCCCGGAACGTCGAAATGACCATAACTTTCACACTGGTTGCTATTATTCGTTTTATACGATGGAAAAACTGTTATATTTATATTGTATTTTATGCTTCTGACGTTGACTTCTTAGGCCCTAACTATTCGATCTGGTGGAACAGCGCCCTAGAGTGAAGCCTAGGTTGCCGGGAACGTAGAAATAACAATTACTTTCACACTGTTTGCAGTTATTCCTGTTATATGATGGAAAAACTGTTGCATCTTTATTGTATCTTATGCTTCTGGCGTTGATTTGTAAGGCCCTAACTATTCGATCTGGTGGAGCAACGCCCTAGAGTGAAGCCTAGATTGCCCGGAACGTAGAAATGACCATTACATCCACACTGGTTGCAATTATTCGTTTTATACGATGGAAAATCTGTTTTATTTATTTTGTATTTTATGCTTCGGGCGTTGACTTCTAAGGCCCTAACTATTCGATCTGGTGGAGCAACGCCCTAGTGTGAAGCCTAGGTTGCCCGGAACGAAGAAGTGACCATAGCTTTCACACTGGTTGCTATTATTCGTTTTATACAATGGAAAAACTGTCATATTTATATTGTATTTTAAGCTTCTGGCGTTGACTTCTTTGGCCCTAACTGTTCGATATGGTGGAACAACGCCCCAGAGTGAAGCCTAAGTTGCCCGGAACGGAGAAATGACCATCACTTTCGAACTGGTTGCAATTATTCCTGTTATATGATGGAAAAACTGTTGTACTTTTATTGCATTTTATGCTTCGGGCATTGACCTCTAAGGTCCTATCTATTCAATCTGTTGGAGCAACGCCCTAGGGTGAAGCCTAGGTTGCCCGGAAGGTAGAAACGACCATAACTTTCACACTGGTTGCAATTATTCGTTTTATACGATGCAAAAGCTGTTGTATTTATATTGTATTTTATGCTTTTGGCATTGACTTCTTAGGCCCTAACTATTCGATCTGGGAGCGCAATGCCCCAGAGTTTAGTCTAGGATGCCCGAAACGCCGAAATGATCATTACTTTCACGCTTATTGCAATTATTCCTGTAATACGATGAAAAGACTGTTGTATTTTTATTGTATCTTATGCTCCTGGCGTTGACTTCTAAGACCCTAACTATTCGATCTGGTGGAGCGACACCCTAGAGTGAAGCCTAGGTTGCCGGAACGTCGAAATGACCAGAACTCTCACACTGGTTGCAATTATTCGTTTTACACGATGGAAAAGCTGTTGTATTTATATCGTATTTTATGCTTCTGGCGTTGACTTCTTAGGCCCTAACTATTCGACCTGGTGGAGCAACGCTCTAGAGTGAAACCTAGGTTGCCCGGAACGTAGAAATGACCATTACATTCACACTGGTTGCAATTGTTCCTGTTATACGATGGAAAAGCTGTTATATTTATATTGCATATTATGCTTCTGGCATTGAATTCTAAGTCCCTAGCTATTCCATCTGGTGGAGCAACACCCTAGCGTGATACCTAGGTTGCCCGGAACGTTGAAATGACCATAACTTTCACACTGGGTGCTATTATTCCTTTTATACGATGGAAAAGCTGTTAAATTTATATTGCATTTTATGCTTCTGGCATTGAATTCTCACTCCCTAGCAATTCCATCTGGTGGAGCAACACCCTAGAGTGAAGCCTAGGTTGCCCGGAACGTAGAAGTGACCATTACTTCCACACTGTTTGCAAATATACATTATATACGATGGAAAAGCTGTTGTACTTATATTGTAATTTATGCTTCTGGCGTTGACTTCTTAGGCCCTAACTATTTGATCTGGTGGAGCACCGCCCTAGAGTGAAGCCTAGGTTGCCCGGAACGTAGAACATACCATTACCTTCACACTGGTTGCAATTATTCCTGTTATACGATGGAAAAACTGTTGCACCTTTATTGTATTTTAGCTTCTGGCGTTGACTTCATAGGCCCTAACTATTCGATCTGGTGGAGCAACGTCCTAGAGTGAAGCCTAGGTTGACCGGAACGTAGAAATGACCATAACTTTCACACTGGTTACCATTATTCGTTTTATACGATGGAAAAGCTGTTATATTTATATTGCATATTATGCTTCTGGCATTGAATTCTAAGTCCCTAGCTATTCGATCTGGTGGAGCAACGCCCTAGATTGAAGCCTAGGTTGCCCGGAAAGTAGAAATGACCATAACATTCACACTGGTAGCAATTATTCGTTTTATACGATGGAAAAACTGTTATATTTATATTGTATTTTATGCTTCTGACGTTGACTTCTTAGGCCCTAACTATTCGATCTGGTGGAACAGCGCCCTAGAGTGAAGCCTAGGTTGCCGGGAACGTAGAAATAACAATTACTTTCACACTGTTTGCAGTTATTCCTGTTATATGATGGAAAAACTGTTGCATCTTTATTGTATCTTATGCTTCTGGCGTTGATTTGTAAGGCCCTAACTATTCGATCTGGTGGAGCAACGCCCTAGAGTGAAGCCTAGATTGCCCGGAACGTAGAAATGACCATTACATCCACACTGGTTGCAATTATTCGTTTTATACGATGGAAAATCTGTTTTATTTATTTTGTATTTTATGCTTCGGGCGTTGACTTCTAAGGCCCTAACTATTCGATCTGGTGGAGCAACGCCCTAGTGTGAAGCCTAGGTTGCCCGGAACGAAGAAGTGACCATAGCTTTCACACTGGTTGCTATTATTCGTTTTATACAATGGAAAAACTGTCATATTTATATTGTATTTTAAGCTTCTGGCGTTGACTTCTTTGGCCCTAACTGTTCGATATGGTGGAGCAACGCCCTAGAGTGAAGCCTAAGTTGCCCGGAACGAAGAAATGACCATCACTTTCGAACTGGTTGCAATTATTCCTGTTATATGATGGAAAAACTGTTGTACTTTTATTGCATTTTATGCTTCGGGCGTTGACTTCAAAGGACATAACTATTCGATCTGGTGGAGCAACGCCCTAGAGTGAAGCCTAGGTTGCTCGGGAAGTAGAAATGACCATAACTTTCACACTGGTTGCTATTATTCGATTTATACGATGGAAAAGCTGTTATATTTATATTGCATATTATGCTTCTGGCATTGAATTCTAAGTCCCTAGCTATTCCATCTGGTGGAGCAACACCCTAGCGTGATACCTAGGTTGCCCGGAACGTTGAAATGACCATAACTTTCACACTGGTTGCTATTATTCCTTTTATACGATGGAAAAGCTGTTAAATTTATATTGCATTTTATGCTTCTGGCATTGAATTCTCACTCCCTAGCAATTCCATCTGGTGGAGCAACACCCTAGAGTGAAGCCTAGGTTGCCCGGAACGTAGAAGTGACCATTACTTCCACACTGTTTGCAAATATACATTATATACGATGGAAAATCTGTTGTACTTATATTGTAATTTATGCTTCTGGCGTTGACTTCTTAGGCCCTAACTATTTGATCTGGTGGAGCACCGCCCTAGAGTGAAGCCTAGGTTGCCCGGAACGCAGAAATGACCAGTACTTTCACACTGGTTGCAGTTAATCGTTTTATACAATGGAAAAACTTTTCTATGTATTTTGCATTTTATGCTTCGGGCGCTGACTTCTAAGGCCCTAACTATTCGATCTGGTGGAGCAACGCCCTAGAGTGAAGCCTAGGTTGCCCGGGAAGTAGAAATGACAATAACTTTCACACTGGTTGCTATTATTCGTTTTATACGATGGAAAAGCTGTTATATTTATATTGCATATTATGCTTCTGGCATTGAATTCTAAGTCCCTAGCTATTCGATCTGGTGGAGCAACGCCCTAGATTGAAGCCTAGGTTGCCCGGAAAGTAGAAATGACCATAACATTCACACTGGTAGCAATTATTCGTTTTATACGATGGAAAATCTGTTTTATTTATTTTGTATTTTATGCTTCGGGCGTTGACTTCTAAGGCCCTAACTATTCGATCTGGTGGAGCAACGCCCTAGTGTGAAGCCTATGTTGCCCGGAACGAAGAAGTGACCATAGCTTTCACACTGGTTGCTATTATTCGTTTTATACAATGGAAAAACTGTCATATTTATATTGTATTTTAAGCTTCTGGCGTTGACTTCTTTGGCCCTAACTGTTCGATATGGTGGAACAACGCCCTAGAGTGAAGCCTAAGTTGCCCGGAACGAAGAAATGGCCATCACTTTCGAACTGGTCGCAATTATTCCTGATATATGATGGAAAAACTGTTGTACTTTTATTGCATTTTATGCTTCGGGCATTGACCTCTAAGGTCCTATCTATTCAATCTGTTGGAGCAACGCCATAGGGTGAAGCCTAGGTTGCCCGGAAAGTAGAAACGACCATAACATTCACACTGGTAGCAATTATTCGTTTTATACGATGGAAAAACTGTTCTATTTATTTTGTATTTTATGCTTCGGGCGTCGACTTCTAAGGACCTAACTATTCGATCTGGTGGAACAACTTCCTAGGGTGAAGCCTAGGTTGCCCGGAACGTCGAAATGACCATAACTTTCACACTGGTTGCTATTATTCGTTTTATACGATGGAAAAACTGTTATATTTATATTGTATTTTATGCTTCTGACGTTGACTTCTTAGGCCCTAACTATTCGATCTGGTGGAACAGCGCCCTAGAGTGAAGCCTAGGTTGCCGGGAACGTAGAAATAACAATTACTTTCACACTGTTTGCAGTTATTCCTGTTATATGATGGAAAAACTGTTGCATCTTTATTGTATCTTATGCTTCTGGCGTTGATTTGTAAGGCCCTAAGTATTCGATCTGGTGGAGCAACGCCCTAGAGTGAAGCCTAGATTGCCCGGAACGTAGAAATGACCATTACATCCACACTGGTTGCAATTATTCGTTTTATACGATGGAAAATCTGTTTTATTTATTTTGTATTTTATGCTTCGGGCGTTGACTTCTAAGGCCCTATCTATTCGATCTGGTGGAGCAACGCCCTAGTGTGAAGCCGAGGTTGCCCGGAACGAAGAAGTGACCATAGCTTTCACACTGGTTGCTATTATTCGTTTTATACAATGGAAAAACTGTCATATTTATATTGTATTTTAAGCTTCTGGCGTTGACTTCTTTGGCCCTAACTGTTCGATATGGTGGAACAACGCCCTAGAGTGAAGCCTAAGTTGCCCGGAACGAAGAAATGACCATCACTTTCGAACTGGTTGCAATTATTCCTGTTATATGATGGAAAAACTGTTGTACTTTTATTGCATTTTATGCTTCGGGCGTTGACTTCAAAGGACATAACTATACGATCTGGTGGAGCAACGCCCTAGAGTGAAGCCTAGGTTGCCCGGGAAGTAGAAATGACCATAACTTTCACACTGGTTGCTATTATTCGATTTATACGATGGAAAAGCTGTTATATTTAATTGCATATTATGCTTCTGGCATTGAATTCTAAGTCCCTAGCTATTCCATCTGGTGGAGCAACACCCTAGCGTGATACCTAGGTTGCCCGGAACGTTGAAATGACCATAACTTTCACACTGGTTGCTATTATTCCTTTTATACGATGGAAAAGCTGTTAAATTTATATTGCATTTTATGCTTCTGGCATTGAATTCTCACTCCCTAGCAATTCCATCTGGTGGAGCAACACCCTAGAGTGAAGCCTAGGTTGCCCGGAACGTAGAAGTGACCATTACTTCCACACTGTTTGCAAATATACATTATATACGATGGAAAAGCTGTTGTACTTATATTGTAATTTAAGCTTCTGGCGTTGACTTCTTAGGCCCTAACTATTTGATCTGGTATAGCACCGCCCTAGAGTGAAGCCTAGGTTGCCCGGAACGTAGAACATACCATTACCTTCACACTGGTTGCAATTATTCCTGTTATACGATGGAAAAACTGTTGCACCTTTATTGTATTTTAGCTTCTGGCGTTGACTTCATAGGCCCTAACTATTCTATCTGGTGGAGCAACGTCCTAGAGTGAAGCCTAGGTTGACCGGAACGTAGAAATGACCATAACTTTCACACTGGTTACCATTATTCGTTTTATACGATGGGAAAGCTGTTGTATTTATATCGTATTTTATGCTTCTGGCGTTGACTTCTTAGGCCCTAACTATTCCATCTGGTGGAACAGCGCCCTACGCTGATGCCTAGGTTGCCCGGAACGCAGAAATGACCAGCACCTTCACACTGGTTGCAGTTAATCGTTTTATACAATGGAAAAACTGATCTATGTATTTTGCATTTTATGCTTCGGGCGTTGACTTCTAAGGCCCTAACTATTCGATCTGGTGGAGCAACGCCCTACAGTGAAGCCTAGGTTGCCCGGAACGTAGATATGTCCATAACCATCACACAGGTTGCAATTATTCGATTTATACGAAGGAAAGACTGTTGTATTTATTTTGTAGTTTATGCTTTTGGCGTTGACTTCTAAGGCCCTAACTATTCCATCTGGTGGAACGACGCCCTAGGGTGAAGCCTAGGTTGCCCGGAACGTAGAAATGATCAGTACTTTCACACTGGTTGCAGTTATTCGTTTTATCCGATGGAAAAACTGTTCTATTTATTTTGCATTTTATGCTTGGGGCGTTGACTTCTAAGGCCCTAACTATTTGACCTGGAGGAGCAACACCCTAGCGTGAAGCCTAGGTTGCCCGGAACGTAGAACATACCATTACCTTCACGCTGTTTGCAATTATTCCGGTTATGCGATGGAAAAACTGTTGCATCTTTATTGTATTTTATGCTTCTGGCGCTGACTTCTAAGGCCATAACTATTCGAACTGGTGGAGCAACGCCCTAGAGTGAAGCCTAGGTTGCTCGGAACGTAGAAATGACCATTACCTTCGCACTGTTTGCAGTTATTCATTTTATACGATGGAAAAGCTGTTGTATTTATATTGCATTTTATGCTCCTGGCGTTAACTTCTAAGGCCGTAGCTATTAGACGTGGTGGAGCAACGCCCTAGAGTGACGCCTAGGTTGACCGGAACGTAGAACATACCATTACCTTCACACTGGTTGCAATTATTCCTGTTATACGATGGAAAAACTGTTGCCCCTTTATTGTATTTTATGCTTCTGGCGTTGACTTCATAGGCCCTCACTATTCGATCTGGTGGAGCAACGTCCTAGAGTGAAGCCTAGGTTGACCGGAACGTAGAAATGACCATAACTTTCACACTGGTTACCATTATTCGTTTTATACGATGGAAAAGCTGTTGAATTTATATCGTATTTTATGCTTCTGGCGTTGACTTCTTAGGCCCTAACTATTCCATCTGTTGGAGCAACGCCCTAGGGTGTATCCTAGAGTACCCGGAACGTAGAAATGACAATTACTTTCACACTGTTTGCAATAATTCCTTTTATACGACGCAAAAGTTGTTGTATTTATATCGTATTTTATGCTTCTGGCGTTGACTTCTAAGGACCTAACTATTCGATCTGGTGGAGCAACGCCCTAGAGTGAAGCCTAGGTTGCTCGGAATGTAGAAATAACCATAACTTTCACACTGGTTGCAATTATTCGTTTTTTACAATGGAAAAGCTGTTGTATTTATACTGTATTTTATGCCTCTGGCGTTGTCTTCTAAGGCCCTAGCTATTCGATCTAGTGGAGCAACGCCCTAGAGTGAAGTCTAGGTTGCCCGGAACGTCGAAATGACCATCACTTTCAAACTGGTTGCAATTAATCCTGTTATACCATTGAAAAGCTGTTGTATTTATGTCGTATTGTATGCTTCTGGCGTTGACATCTAAGGACCTATCTGTTTGATCTGGTGGAGCAACGCCCTAGCGTGAAGCCTAGGTTGCACGGAACGTAGAAATGACCATTATCTTCACACTGGTTGCAGTTATTCGTTTTATACAATGGAAAGACTGTTCTATTTATTTTGCATTTTATGCTTCGGGCGTTGACTTCTAAGGCCCTAGCTATTCCATCTGGTGGAGCAACACCCTAGCGTGAAGCCTAGGTTGCCCGGAATGTAGAAATGACCATTACTTCCACACTGTTTGCAAATATACATTATACACGATGGAAAAGCTGTTGCACTTATATTGTAATTTATGCTTCTGGCGTTGACTTCTTAGGCCGTAACTATTTGATCTGGTGGAGCACCGCCCTAGAGTGAAGCCTAGGTTGCCCGGAACGTAGAACATACCATTACCTTCACACTGGTTGCAATTATTCCTGTTATACGTTTTAAAAACTGTTGCACCTTTATTGTATTTTATGCTTCTGGCGTTGACTTCATAGGCCCTAACTATTCGATCTGGTGGAGCAACGTCCTAGAGTGAAGCCTAGGTTGACCGGAACGTAGAAATGACCATAACTTTCACACTGTTTACCATTATTCGTTTTATACGACGGAAAAGCTGTTATATTTATATTGCATATTATGCTTCTGGCATTGAATTCTAAGTCCCTAGCTATTCCATCTGGTGGAGCAACACCCTAGCGTGATACCTAGGTTGCCCGGAACGTTGAAATGACCATAACTTTCACACTGGTTGCTATTATTCCTTTTATACGATGGAAAAGCTGTTAAATTTATATTGCATTTTATGCTTCTGGCATTGAATTCTCACTCCCTAGCAATTCCATCTGGTGGAGCAACACCCTAGAGTGAAGCCTAGGTTGCCCGGAACGTAGAAGTGACCATTACTTCCACACTGTTTGCAAATATACATTATATACGATGGAAAAGCTGTTGTACTTATATTGTAATTTATGCTTCTGGCGTTGACTTCTTAGGCCCTAACTATTCGATCTGGTGGAGCAACGCTCTAGAGTGAAGTCTCGGTTGCTCGGAATGTAGGAATGACCATAAATTTCACACTGGTTGCAATTATTCATTTTATACGATGGAAAAACTGTTGCATCTTTATTGTATTTTATGCTTCTGGTGTGGACTTCTAAGGCCCTAACTATTCGATCTGGTGGAGCAACGCCCTAGAGTGAAGCCTAGGTTGCCCGGAACGTAGAAATGACCATAACTTTTACACTGGTAGCAATTATTCGTTTTATACAATGGAAAAGCTGTTCTATTTATTTTGCATGTTATGCTTCGGGCGTTGACTTCTAACGCCCTAACTGATTGATCTGGTGGAGCAACGCCCTAGAGTGAAACCTAGGTTACCCGGAACGTAGAAATGACCAGTACTTTCATACCGTTTGCAGTTATTCCTGTTATACGATGGAATAACTGTTGCATCTTTATTCTATTTTATGCTTCTGGCGTTGACTTCTTAGGCCCTAACTATTCCATCCGGTGGAACAACGCCCTAGGGTGAAGCCTAGGTTGCCCGGAAAGTAGAAATGACCATAACATTCACACTGGTAGCAATTATTCGTTTTATACGATGGAAAAACTGTTCTATTTATTTTGTATTTTATGCTTCGGGCGTTGACTTCTAAGGACCTATCTATTCGATCTGGTGGAACAACTTCCAAGGGTGAAGCCTAGGTTGCCCGGAACGTCGAAATGACCATAACTTTCACACTGGTTGCTATTATTCGTTTTATACGATAGAAAAACTGTTATATTTATATTGTATTTTATGCTTCTGACGTTGACTTCTTAGGCCCTAACTATTCGATCTGGTGGAACAACGCCCTAGAGTGAAGCCTAGTTTGCCGGGAACGTAGAAATGACAATTACTTTCAGACTGTTTGCAGTTATTCCTGTTATATGATGGAAAAACTGTTGCATCTTTATTGTATTTTATGCTTCTGGCGTTGATTTGTAAGGCCCTAACTATTCGATCTGGTGGAGCAACGCCCTAGAGTGAAGCCTAGATGGCCCGGAACGTAGAAATGACCATTACATTCACACTGGTTGCAATTATTCGTTTTATACGATGGAAAATCTGTTTTATTTATTTTGTATTTTATGCTTCGGGCGTTGACTTCTAAGGCCCTAACTATTCGATCTGGTGGAGCAACGCCCTAGTGTGAAGCCTAGGTTGCCCGGAACGAAGAAGTGACCATAGCTTTCACACTGGTTGCTATTATTCGTTTTATACAATGGAAAAACTGTCATATTTATATTGTATTTTATGCTTCTGGCGTTGACTTCTTTGGCCCTAACTGTTCGATATGGTGGAACAACGCCCTAGAGTGAAGCCTAAGTTGCCGGGAACGAAGAAATGAGCATCACTTTCGAACTGGTTGCAATTATTCCTGTTATATGATGGAAAAACTGTTGTACTTTTATTGCATTTTATGCTTCGGGCATTGACCTCTAAGGTCCTATCTATTCAATCTGTAGGAGCAACGCCCTAGGGTGAAGCCTAGGTTGCCCGGAAAGTAGAAATGACCATAACTTTCACACTGGTTGCAATTATTCGTTTTATACGATGCAAAAGCTGTTGCATCTTTATTGTATTTTATTCTTCTGGCGTTGACTTCTAAGGCCGTAGCCATTAGATGTGGTGGAGCAACGCCCTAGAGTGACGCCTGGGTTGCCCGGAACGTAGAAATGACCATATCTTTCACACTGTTTGCAATTATTCATTTTATTCGATGGCAAAGCTGTTGTATTTATATTGTATTTTATGCTTTTGGCATTGACTTCTTAGGCCCTAACTATTCGATCTGGAGGCGCAATGCCCCAGAGTTTAGTCTAGGATGCCCGAAACGCCGAAATGATCATTACCTTCACGCTTATTGCAATTATTCCTGTAATACGATGAAAAGACTGTTGTATTTTTATTGTATCTTATGCTCCTGGCGTTGACTTCTAAGACCCTAACTATTCGATCTGGTGGAGCGACACCCTAGAGTGAAGCCTAGGTTGCCGGAACGTCGAAATGACCAGAACTCTCACACTGGTTGCAATTATTCGTTTTACACGATGGAAAAGATGTTGTATTTATATCGTATTTTATGCTTCTGGCGTTGACTTCTTAGGCCCTAACTATTCGACCTGGTGGAGCAACGCTCTAGAGTGAAACCTAGGTTGCCCGGAACGTAGAAATGACCATTACATTCACACTGGTTGCAATTATTCCTGTTATACGATGGAAAAGCTGTTAGATTTATATTGCATATTATGCCTCTGGCATTGAATTCTAAGTCCCTAGCTATTCCATCTGGTGGAGCAACACCCTAGGGTGAAGCCTAGGTTGCCCGGAACGTAGAAATGACCATAACTTTTACACTGGTAGCAATTATTCGTTTGATACAATGGAAAAACTGTTGTATTTATATTGTATTTTATGCTTCTGGCGTTGACTTCTTAGGCCCTAACTATTCGATCTGGTGGAGCAATGCCTCAGAGTTAAGTCTAGGATGCCCGAAACGCCGAAATGATCATTACTTTCACGCTTGTTGCAATTATTCCTGTTATACGATGAGAAGACCGTTGTATTTTTATTGTATTTTATGCTTCATGCGTAGGCTTCTAAGGCCGTAGCTATTCGATATGGTGGAGCACCGCCCTAGAGTGAAGCCTAGGTTGCTCGGAATATACAAATGACCATATCTTTCACACTGTTTGCAATTATTCATTTTATTCGATGGCAAAGCTGTTGTATTTATATTGTATTTTATGCTTTTGGCATTGACTTCTTAGGCCCTAACTATTCGATCTGGAGGCGCAATGCCCCAGAGTTTAGTCTAGGATGCCCGAAACGCCGAAATGATCATTACCTTCACGCTTATTGCAATTATTCCTGTAATACGATGAAAAGACTGTTGTATTTTTATTGTATCTTACGCTCCTGGCGTTGACTTCTAAGACCCTAACTATTCGATCTGGTGGAGCGACACCCTAGAGTGAAGCCTAGGTTGCCGGAACTTCGAAATGACCAGAACTCTTACACTGGTTGCAATTATTCGTTTTACACGATGGAAAAGATGTTGTATTTATATCGTATTTTATGCTTCTGGCGTTGACTTCTTAGGCCCTAACTATTCGACCTGGTGGAGCAACGCTCTAGAGTGAAACCTAGGTTGCCCGGAACGTAGAAATGACCATTACATTCACACTGGTTGCAATTATTCCTGTTATACGATGGAAAAGCTGTTAGATTTATATTGCATATTATGCCTCTGGCATTGAATTCTAAGTCCCTAGCTATTCCATCTGGTGGAGCAACACCCTAGGGTGAAGCCTAGGTTGCCCGGAACGTAGAAATGACCATAACTTTTACACTGGTAGCAATTATTCGTTTGATACAATGGAAAAACTGTTGTATTTATATTGTATTTTATGCTTCTGGCGTTGACTTCTTAGGCCCTAACTATTCGATCTGGTGGAGCAATGCCTCAGAGTTAAGTCTAGGATGCCCGAAACGCCGAAATGATCATTACTTTCACGCATGTTGCAATTATTCCGGTTATACGATGAAAAGACTGTTGTATCTTTATTGTATTTTAAGCTTCAGGCGTAGGCTTCTAAGGCCGTAGCTATTCGATATGGTGGAGCACCGCCCTAGAGTGAAGCCTAGGTTGCCCGGTACGTAGAAATGACCATAACTTTTACACTGGTAGCGATTATTCGTTTTATACAATGGAAAAGCTGTTCTATTTATTTTGTATTTTATGCTTCGGGCGTTGTCTTCTAAGGCCCTAACTGTTGGATCTGGTGGAGCAACGCCCTAGAGTGGAGCCTAGGTTGCCCGGAACGTAGAAATGACCATTACTTTAACAGTGTTTGCAATTATTCCTTTTATACGATGGAAAAACTGTTCTATTTATTTTGTATTTTATGCTTCGGGCGTTGACTTCTTTGGCCCTAACAATACGATCTGGTGGAGCAACGCCCTAGAGTGAAGCCTACGTTGCCTGGAACGTATAAATGACAATCACTTTCACACGGATTGCAATTATTCCTGTTATAGGATGGAAAGGCTGTTGTATTTTTATTGCATTTTATGCTTCTGGCGTTCACTCCTTAGGCCCTAACTATTCGATCTGGTGGAATAACGCCCTAGGGTGAAGCCTAGGTTGCCCGGAACGTAGAAATGACCATAACTTTTACACTGGTAGCAATTATTCGTTTTATACAATGGAAAAACTGTTCTATTTATTTTGTATTTTATGCTTCGGGCGTTGACTTCTAAGGCCCTGACTATTCAATCTGTTGGAGCAACGCCCTAGAGTGAAGCCCAGGTTGCTCGGAATGTAGAAATGACCATAGCTTTCACACTGGTTGCAATTATTCGCTTTATACAATGGAAAAACTGTTGTATTTATATTGTATTTTATGCTTCTGGCGTTCACTTCTTAGGCCCTAACTATTCGATCTGGTGGAACAACGCCCTAGGGTGAAGCCTATGTTGCCCGGAACGTAGAAATGACCATAACTTTTACACTGGTAGCAATTATTCGTTTTATACAATGGAAAAACTGTTCTATTTATTTTGTATTTAATGCTCCGGGCGTTGGCTTCTAAGGCCCTAACTGTTTGATCTGGTGGAGCAACGCCCTAGAGTGAAGCCTAGGTTGCCCGGAACGTAGAAATGACCATAACTATCACACTGGTTGCTATTATTCGTTTTATACGATGGAAAAACTGCTTTATTTACATTGTATTTTATGCTTCAGGCGTTGATTTCTAAGGCCGTAGCTATTCGATGTGGTGGAAGAGCGCCATAGAGTGAAGCCTAGGTTGCCCGGAACGTAGAAGTGTCCATATCGTTCACACTGTTAGCAATTATTCATTTTATACGGTGGCAAAGCTGTTGCATTTATATTGTATTTTATGCTTCTGGCGTTGACTCCTTAGGCCCTAACTATTCAATCTGGTGCAGCAATGCCTCAGAGTTAAGTCTAGGATGCCCGAAACGCCGAAATGATCATTACTTTCACGCATGTTGCAATTATTCCGGTTATACGATGAAAAGACTGTTGTATTTTTATTGTATTTTATGCTTCAGGCGTAGGCTTCTAAGGCCGTAGCTATTCGATATGGTGGAGCACCGCCCCAGAGTGAAGCCTAGGTTGCCCGGAACGTAGAAATGACCATAACTTTTACACTGGTAGCGATTATTCGTTTTATACAATGGAAAAGCTGTTCTATTTATTTTGTATTTTATGCTTCGGGCGTTGACTGTTAAGGCCCTAACTGTTTGATCTGGTGGTGCAACGCCCTATAGTGGAGCCTAGGTTGCCCGGAACGTAGAAATGACCATTACTTTAACACTGTTTGCAATTATTCCTTTTATACGATGGAAAAACTGTTCTCTTTATTTCGTATTTTATGCTTCGGGCGTTGACTTCTTTGGCCCTAACAATTCGATCTGGTGGAGCAACGCCCTAGAGTGAAGCCTACGTTGCCTGGAACGTATAAATGACAATCACTTTCACACGGATTGCAATTATTCCTGTTATAGGATGGAAAGGCTGTTGTATTTTTATTGCATTTTATGCTTCTGGCGTTCACTTCTTAGGCCCTAACTATTCGATCTGGTGGAACAACGCCCTAGGGTGAAGCCTAGGTTGCCCGGAACGTAGAAATGACCATAACTTTTACACTGGTAGCAATTACTCGTTTTATACAATGGAAAAACTGTTCTATTTATTTTGTATTTTATGCTTCGGGCGTTGACTTCTAAGGCCCTGACTATTCAATCTGTTGGAGCATCGCCCTAGAGTGAAGCCCAGGTTGCTCGGAATGTAGAAATGACCATAGCTTTCACACTGGTTGCAATTATTCGTTTTATACGATGGAAAAACTGTTGTATTTATATTGTATTTTATGCTTCGGGCGTTGGCTTCTAAGGCCCTAACTGTTTGATCTGGTGGAGCAACGCCCTAGAGTGAAGCCTAGGTTGCCCGGAACGTAGAAATGACCATAACTATCACACTGGTTGCTATTATTCGTTTTATACGATGGAAAAACTGCTTTATTTACATTGTATTTTATGCTTCAGGCGTTGATTTCTGAGGCCGTAGCTATTCGATGTGGTGGAAGAACGCCATAGAGTGAAGCCTAGGTTGCCCGGAACGTAGAAGTGTCCATATCGTTCACACTGTTAGCAATTATTCATTTTATACGGTGGCAAAGCTGTTGCATTTATATTGTATTTTATGCTCCTGGCGTTGACTCCTTAGGCCCTAACTATTCAATCTGGTGCAGCAATGCCTCAGAGTTAAGTCTAGGATGCCCGAAACGCCGAAATGATCATTACTTTCACGCATGTTGCAATTATTCCGGTTATACGATGAAAAGACTGTTGTATTTTTATTGAATTTTATGCTTCAGGCGTAGGCTTCTAAGGCCGTAGCTATTCGATATGGTGGAGCACCGACCTAGAGTGAAGCCTAGGTTGCCCGGAACGTAGATATGACCATAACTTTTACACTGGTAGCGATTATTCGTTTTATACAATGGAAAAGCTGTTCTATTTATTTTGTATTTTATGCTTCGGGCGTTGACTTCTAAGGACCTAACAGTTTGATCTGGTGGAGCAACGCCCTAGAGTGGAGCCTAGGTTGCCCGGAACGTAGAAATGACCATTACTTTAACACTGTTTGCAATTATTCCTTTTATACGATGGAAAAACTGTTCTATTTATTTTGTATTTTATGCTTCGGGCGTTGACTTCTTTGGCCCTAACAATTCGATCTGGTGGAGCAACGCCCTAGAGTGAAGCCTACGTTGCCTGGAACGTATAAATGACAATCACTTTCACACGGATTGCAATTATTCCTGTTATAGGATGGAAAGGCTGTTGTATTTTTATTGCATTTTATGCTTCTGGCGTTCACTTCTTAGGCCCTAACTATTCGATCTGGTGGAACAACGCCCTAGGGTGAAGCCTAGGTTGCCCGGAACGTAGAAATGACCATAACTTTTACACTGGTAGCAATTATTCGTTTTATACAATGGAAAAACTGTTCTATTTATTTTGTATTTTATGCTTCGGGCGTTGACTTCTAAGGCCCTGACTATTCAATCTGTTGGAGCAACGCCCTAGAGTGAAGCCCAGGTTGCTCGGAATGTAGAAATGACTATAGCTTTCACACTGGTTGCAATTATTCGCTTTATACGATGGAAAAACTGTTGTATTTATATTGTATTTTATGCTTCTGGCGTTCACTTCTTAGGCCCTAACTATTCGATCTGGTGGAACAACGCCCTAGGGTGAAGCCTATGTTGCCCGGAACGTAGAAATGACCATAACTTTTACACTGGTAGCAATTATTCGTTTTATACAATGGAAAAACTGTTCTATTTATTTTGTATTTAATGCTCCGGGCGTTGGCTTCTAAGGCCCTAACTGTTTGATCTGGTGGAGCAACGCCCTAGAGTGAAGCCTAGGTTGCCCGGAACGTAGAAATGACCATAACTATCACACTGGTTGCTATTATTCGTTTTATACGATGGAAAAACTGCTTTATTTACATTGTATTTTATGCTTCAGGCGTTGATTTCTGAGGCCGTAGCTATTCGATGTGGTGGAAGAGCGCCATAGAGTGAAGCCTAGGTTGCCCGGAACGTAGAAGTGTCCATATCGTTCACACTGTTAGCAATTATTCATTTTATACGGTGGCAAAGCTGTTGCATTTATATTGTATTTTATGCTTCTGGCGTTCACTCCTTAGGCCCTAACTATTCAATCTGGTGCAGCAATGCCTCAGAGTTAAGTCTAGGATGCCCGAAACGCCGAAATGATCATTACTTTCACGCATGTTGCAATTGTTCCGGTTATACGATGAAAAGACTGTTGTATTTTTATTGTATTTTATGCTTCAGGCGTAGGCTTCTAAGGCCGTAGCTATTCGATATGGTGGAGCACCGCCCTAGAGTGAAGCCTAGGTTGCCCGGAACGTAGAAATGACCATAACTTTTACACTGGTAGCTTTTATTCGTTTTATACAATGGAAAAGCTGTTCTATTTATTTTGTATTTTATGCTTCGGGCGTTGACTTCTAAGGCCCTAACTGTTTGATCTGGTGGAGCAACGCCCTAGAGCGGAGCCTAGGTTGCCCGGAACGTAGAAATGACCATTACTTTAACACTGTTTGCAATTATTCCTTTTATACGATGGAAAAACTGTTCTCTTTATTTTGTATTTTATGCTTCGGGCGTTGACTTCTTTGGCCCTAACAATTCGATCTGGTGGAGCAACGCCCTAGAGTGAAGCCTACGTTGCCTGGAACGTATAAATGACAATCACTTTCACACGGATTGCAATTATTCCTGTTATAGGATGGAAAGGCTGTTGTATTTTTATTGCATTTTATGCTTCTGGCGTTCACTTCTTAGGCCCTAACTATTCGATCTGGTGGAACAACGCCCTAGGGTGAAGCCTAGGTTGCCCGGAACGTAGAAATGACCATAACTTTTACACTGGTAGCAATTACTCGTTTTATACAATGGAAAAACTGTTCTATTTATTTTGTATTTTATGCTTCGGGCGTTGACTTCTAAGGCCCTGACTATTCAATCTGTTGGAGCAACGCCCTAGAGTGAAGCCCATGTTGCTCGGAATGTAGAAATGACCATAGCTTTCACACTGGTTGCAATTATTCGTTTTATACGATGGAAAAACTGTTGTATTTATATTGTATTTTATGCTTCTGGCGTTCACTTCTTAGGCCCTAACTATTCGGTCTGGTGGAACAACGCCCTAGGGTGAAGCCTATGTTGCCCGGAACGTAGAAATGACCATAACTTTTACACTGGTAGCAATTATTCGTTTTATACAATGGAAAAACTGTTCTATTTATTTTGTATTTAATGCTTCGGGCGTTGGCTTCTAAGGCCCTAACTGTTTGATCTGGTGGAGCAACGCCCTAGAGTGAAGCCTAGGTTGCCTGGAACGTAGAAATAACCATCACTTTCACACGGGTTGCAATTATTCCTCTTATAGAATGGAAAGACTGTTGTATTTTTATTGCATTTTATGCTTCTGGCGTTCACTTCTTAGGCCCTAACTATTCGATCTGGTGGAACAGCGCCGTAGAGTGAAGCCTAGGTTACCCGGAACGTAGAAATGACCATTACTTTCACACTGTTTGCAATTATTCCTTTTATACGATGGAAAAGCTGCTGTATTTATATCGTGTTTAATGCTTCTGGCGTTGACTTCTAAGGACCTAACTATTCGATCTGGTGGAGCAACTCTCTAGAGTGAAGCCTAGGTTGCTCGGAATGTAGAAATGACCATAACTTTCACACTGGTTGCAATTATTCGTTTTATACGATGGAAAAACTGTTGTATTTATATTGTATTTTATGCTTCTGGCGTCCACTTCTTGGGCCCTAACTATTCGATCTGGTGGAACAACGCCCTAGGGTGAAGCCTAGGTTGCCCGGAACGTAGAAATGACCATAACATTTACACTGGTAGCAATTATTCGTTTTATACAGTGGAAAAACTGTTCTTTTTATTTTGTATTTTATGCTTCGGGCGTTGACTTCTAAGGCCCTAGCTATTCGATCTAGTGGAGCAACGCCCTAGAGTGAAGCCTAGGTTGCCCGGAACGTAGAAATGACCATTACTTTCAAACTGGTTGCAATTAATCCTGTTATACGATGGAAAAACTGTTGTATTTTTATTGCATTTTATGCTTCTGGCGTTCACTTCTTAGGCCCTAACTATTCGATCTGGTGGAACAACGCCCTAGGGTGAAGCCTAGGTTGCCCGGAACGTAGAAATGACCATAAGTTTCATAATGGTTGCAATTATTCGTTTTATACGATGGAAAAACTGTTGTATTTCTATTGTATTTTATGCTTCGGGCGTTGACTTCTTAGGCCCTAACGCTTCGATCTGGTGGAGCAACGCCCTACAGTGAAGCCTAGGTTGCCCGGAACGTAGATATGACCATAACCTTCACACAGGTTGCAATTATTCGTTTTATACGGTGTAAAGGCTGTTGTATTTATTTTGTATTTTATTCTTCTGGTGTTGACTTCTTAGGCCCTAACTATTCGACCTGGTGGAACAGCGCCGTAGAGTGAAGCCTAGGTTGCCCGGAACGTAGAAATGACCATTACTTTCACACTGTTTGCAATTATTCCTTTTATACGATGGAAAAGCTGCTGTATTTATATCGTATTTTATGCTTCTGGCGTTGACTTCTAAGGACCTAACTATTCGATCTGGTGGAGCAACGCCCTGGAGTGAAGCCTAGGTTGCTGGGAATGTAGAAATGACCATAACTTTCACACTGGTTGCAATTATTCGTTTTATACGATGGAAAAGCTGTTGTATTTATATTGTATTTTATGCTTCTGGCGTTCACTTCTTGGGCCCTAACTATTCGATCTGGTGGAACAACGCCCTAGGGTGAAGCCTAGTTTGCCGGAACGTAGAAATGACCATAACATTTACACTGGTAGCAATTATTCGTTTTATACAATGGAAAAACTGTTCTTTTTATTTTGTATTTTATGCTTCGGGCGTTGACTTCTAAGGCCCTAAACGTGTGATCTGGTGGAGCAACGCCCTAGAGTGAAGCCTAGGTTGCCCGGAACGTAGAAATGACCATAACTATCACACTGGTTGCTATTATTCGTTTTATACGATGGAAAAACTGTTATATTTATATTGTATTTTATGCTTCAGGCGTTGATTTCTGAGGCCGTAGCTATTCGATGTGGTGGAAGAACGCCATAGAGTGAAGCCTAGGTTGCCCGGAACGTAGTAGTGTCCATATCTTTCACACTGTTTGCAATTATTCATTTTATACGGTGGCAAAGCTGTTGCATTTATATTGTATTTTATGCTTCTGGCGTTGACTCCTTAGGCCCTAACTATTCAATCTGGTGCAGCAATGCCTCAGAGTTAAGTCTAGGATGCCCGAAACGCCGAAATGATCATTACTTTCACGCATGTTGCAATTATTCCGGTTATACGATGAAAAGACTGTTGTATTTTTATTGTATTTTATGCTTCAGGCGTAGGCTTCTAAGGCCGTAGCTATTCGATATGGTGGAGCACCGACCTAGAGTGAAGCCTAGGTTGCCCGGAACGTAGAAATGACCATAACTTTTACACTGGTAGCGATTATTCGTTTTATACAATGGAAAAGCTGTTCTATTTATTTTGTATTTTATGCTTCGGGCGTTGACTTCTAAGGACCTAACTGTTTGATCTGGTGGAGCAACGCCCTAGAGTGGAGCCTAGGTTGCCCGGAACGTAGAAATGACCATTACTTTAACACTGTTTGCAATTATTCCTTTTATACGACGGAAAAACTGTTCTATTTATTTTGTATTTTATGCTTCGGGCGTTGACTTCTTTGGCCCTAACAATTCGATCTGGTGGAGCAACGCCCTAGAGTGAAGCCTACGTTGCCTGGAACGTATAAATGACAATCACTTTCACACGGATTGCAATTATTCCTGTTATAGGATGGAAAGGCTGTTGTATTTTTATTGCATTTTATGCTTCTGGCGTTCACTTCTTAGGCCCTAACTATTCGATCTGGTGGAACAACGCCCTAGGGTGAAGCCTAGGTTGCCCGGAACGTAGAAATGACCATAACTTTTACACTGGTAGCAATTATTCGTTTTATACAATGGAAAAACTGTTCTATTTATTTTGTATTTTATGCTTCGGGCGTTGACTTCTAAGGCCCTGACTATTCAATCTGTTGGAGCAACGCCCTAGAGTGAAGCCCAGGTTGCTCGGAATGTAGAAATGACCATAGCTTTCACACTGGTTGCAATTATTCGCTTTATACGATGGAAAAACTGTTGTATTTATATTGTATTTTATGCTTCTGGCGTTCACTTCTTAGGCCCTAACTATTCGATCTGGTGGAACAACGCCCTAGGGTGAAGCCTATGTTGCCCGGAACGTAGAAATGACCATAACTTTTACACTGGTAGCAATTATTCGTTTTATACAATGGAAAAACTGTTCTATTTATTTTGTATTTAATGCTCCGGGCGTTGGCTTCTAAGGCCCTAACTGTTTGATCTGGTGGAGCAACGCCCTAGAGTGAAGCCTAGGTTGCCCGGAACGTAGAAATGACCATAACTATCACACTGGTTGCTATTATTCGTTTTATACGATGGAAAAACTGCTTTATTTACATTGTATTTTATGCTTCAGGCGTTGATTTCTGAGGCCGTAGCTATTCGATGTGGTGGAAGAGCGCCATAGAGTGAAGCCTAGGTTGCCCGGAACGTAGAAGTGTCCATATCGTTCACACTGTTAGCAATTATTCATTTTATACGGTGGCAAAGCTGTTGCATTTATATTGTATTTTATGCTTCTGGCGTTGACTCCTTAGGCCCTAACTATTCAATCTGGTGCAGCAATGCCTCAGAGTTAAGTCTAGGATGCCCGAAACGCCGAAATGATCATTACTTTCACGCATGTTGCAATTGTTCCGGTTATACGATGAAAAGACTGTTGTATTTTTATTGTATTTTATGCTTCAGGCGTAGGCTTCTAAGGCCGTAGCTATTCGATATGGTGGAGCACCGCCCTAGAGTGAAGCCTAGGTTGCCCGGAACGTAGAAATGACCATAACTTTTACACTGGTAGCTTTTATTCGTTTTATACAATGGAAAAGCTGTTCTATTTATTTTGTATTTTATGCTTCGGGCGTTGACTTCTAAGGCCCTAACTGTTTGATCTGGTGGAGCAACGCCCTAGAGTGGAGCCTAGGTTGCCCGGAACGTAGAAATGACCATTACTTTAACACTGTTTGCAATTATTCCTTTTATACGATGGAAAAACTGTTCTCTTTATTTTGTATTTTATGCTTCGGGCGTTGACTTCTTTGGCCCTAACAATTCGATCTGGTGGAGCAACGCCCTAGAGTGAAGCCTACGTTGCCTGGAACGTATAAATGACAATCACTTTCACACGGATTGCAATTATTCCTGTTATAGGATGGAAAGGCTGTTGTATTTTTATTGCATTTTATGCTTCTGGCGTTCACTTCTTAGGCCCTAACTATTCGATCTGGTGGAACAACGCCCTATGGTGAAGCCTAGGTTGCCCGGAACGTAGAAATGACCATAACTTTTACACTGGTAGCAATTACTCGTTTTATACAATGGAAAAACTGTTCTATTTATTTTGTATTTTATGCTTCGGGCGTTGACTTCTAAGGCCCTGACTATTCAATCTGTTGGAGCAACGCCCTAGAGTGAAGCCCATGTTGCTCGGAATGTAGAAATGACCATAGCTTTCACACTGGTTGCAATTATTCGTTTTATACGATGGAAAAACTGTTGTATTTATATTGTATTTTATGCTTCTGGCGTTCACTTCTTAGGCCCTAACTATTCGATCTGGTGGAACAACGCCCTAGGGTGAAGCCTATGTTGCCCGGAACGTAGAAATGACCATAACTTTTACACTGGTAGCAATTATTCGTTTTATACAATGGAAAAACTGTTCTATTTATTTTGTATTTAATGCTTCGGGCGTTGGCTTCTAAGGCCCTAACTGTTTGATCTGGTGGAGCAACGCCCTAGAGTGAAGCCTAGGTTGCCTGGAACGTAGAAATGACCATCACTTTCACACGGGTTGCAATTATTCCTCTTATAGAATGGAAAGACTGTTGTATTTTTATTGCATTTTATGCTTCTGGCGTTCACTTCTTAGGCCCTAACTATTCGATCTGGTGGAACAGCGCCGTAG
The DNA here is from genome assembly GCF_051401765.1 of Calliopsis andreniformis. Lineage (NCBI taxonomy): Eukaryota > Metazoa > Arthropoda > Insecta > Hymenoptera > Andrenidae > Calliopsis > Calliopsis andreniformis. The sequence goes on from NW_027480429.1 coordinate 3,070,579, forward strand.
AGTGAAGCCTAGGTTACCCGGAACGTAGAAATGACCATTACTTTCACACTGTTTGCAATTATTCCTTTTATACGATGGAAAAGCTGCTGTATTTATATCGTGTTTAATGCTTCTGGCGTTGACTTCTAAGGACCTAACTATTCGATCTGGTGGAGCAACTCTCTAGAGTGAAGCCTAGGTTGCTCGGAATGTAGAAATGACCATAACTTTCACACTGGTTGCAATTATTCGTTTTATACGATGGAAAAACTGTTGTATTTATATTGTATTTTATGCTTCTGGCGTCCACTTCTTGGGCCCTAACTATTCGATCTGGTGGAACAACGCCCTAGGGTGAAGCCTAGGTTGCCCGGAACGTAGAAATGACCATAACATTTACACTGGTAGCAATTATTCGTTTTATACAGTGGAAAAACTGTTCTTTTTATTTTGTATTTTATGCTTCGGGCGTTGACTTCTAAGGCCCTAGCTATTCGATCTAGTGGAGCAACGCCCTAGAGTGAAGCCTAGGTTGCCCGGAACGTAGAAATGACCATTACTTTCAAACTGGTTGCAATTAATCCTGTTATACGATGGAAAAACTGTTGTATTTTTATTGCATTTTATGCTTCTGGCGTTCACTTCTTAGGCCCTAACTATTCGATCTGGTGGAACAACGCCCTAGGGTGAAGCCTAGGTTGCCCGGAACGTAGAAATGACCATAAGTTTCATAATGGTTGCAATTATTCGTTTTATACGATGGAAAAACTGTTGTATTTCTATTGTATTTTATGCTTCGGGCGTTGACTTCTTAGGCCCTAACGCTTCGATCTGGTGGAGCAACGCCCTACAGTGAAGCCTAGGTTGCCCGGAACGTAGATATGACCATAACCTTCACACAGGTTGCAATTATTCGTTTTATACGGTGTAAAGGCTGTTGTATTTATTTTGTATTTTATTCTTCTGGTGTTGACTTCTTAGGCCCTAACTATTCGACCTGGTGGAACAGCGCCGTAGAGTGAAGCCTAGGTTGCCCGGAACGTAGAAATGACCATTACTTTCACACTGTTTGCAATTATTCCTTTTATACGATGGAAAAGCTGCTGTATTTATATCGTATTTTATGCTTCTGGCGTTGACTTCTAAGGACCTAACTATTCGATCTGGTGGAGCAACGCCCTGGAGTGAAGCCTAGGTTGCTGGGAATGTAGAAATGACCATAACTTTCACACTGGTTGCAATTATTCGTTTTATACGATGGAAAAGCTGTTGTATTTATATTGTATTTTATGCTTCTGGCGTTCACTTCTTGGGCCCTAACTATTCGATCTGGTGGAACAACGCCCTAGGGTGAAGCCTAGTTTGCCCGGAACGTAGAAATGACCATAACATTTACACTGGTAGCAATTATTCGTTTTATACAATGGAAAAACTGTTCTTTTTATTTTGTATTTTATGCTTCGGGCGTTGACTTCTAAGGCCCTAAACGTGTGATCTGGTGGAGCAACGCCCTAGAGTGAAGCCTAGGTTGCCCGGAACGTAGAAATGACCATAAATATCACACTGGTTGCTATTATTCGTTTTATACGATGGAAAAACTGTTATATTTATATTGTATTTTATGCTTCAGGCGTTGATTTCTGAGGCCGTAGCTATTCGATGTGGTGGAAGAACGCCATAGAGTGAAGCCTAGGTTGCCCGGAACGTAGTAGTGTCCATATCTTTCACACTGTTTGCAATTATTCATTTTATACGGTGGCAAAGCTGTTGCATTTATATTGTATTTTATGCTTCTGGCGTTGACTCCTTAGGCCCTAACTATTCAATCTGGTGCAGCAATGCCTCAGAGTTAAGTCTAGGATGCCCGAAACGCCGAAATGATCATTACTTTCACGCATGTTGCAATTATTCCGGTTATACGATGAAAAGACTGTTGTATTTTTATTGTATTTTATGCTTCAGGCGTAGGCTTCTAAGGCCGTAGCTATTCGATATGGTGGAGCACCGACCTAGAGTGAAGCCTAGGTTGCCCGGAACGTAGAAATGACCATAACTTTTACACTGGTAGCGATTATTCGTTTTATACAATGGAAAAGCTGTTCTATTTATTTTGTATTTTATGCTTCGGGCGTTGACTTCTAAGGACCTAACTGTTTGATCTGGTGGAGCAACGCCCTAGAGTGGAGCCTAGGTTGCCCGGAACGTAGAAATGACCATTACTTTAACACTGTTTGCAATTATTCCTTTTATACGACGGAAAAACTGTTCTATTTATTTTGTATTTTATGCTTCGGGCGTTGACTTCTTTGGCCCTAACAATTCGATCTGGTGGAGCAACGCCCTAGAGTGAAGCCTACGTTGCCTGGAACGTATAAATGACAATCACTTTCACACGGATTGCAATTATTCCTGTTATAGGATGGAAAGGCTGTTGTATTTTTATTGCATTTTATGCTTCTGGCGTTCACTTCTTAGGCCCTAACTATTCGATCTGGTGGAACAACGCCCTAGGGTGAAGCCTAGGTTGCCCGGAACGTAGAAATGACCATAACTTTTACACTGGTAGCAATTATTCGTTTTATACAATGGAAAAACTGTTCTATTTATTTTGTATTTTATGCTTCGGGCGTTGACTTCTAAGGCCCTGACTATTCAATCTGTTGGAGCAACGCCCTAGAGTGAAGCCCAGGTTGCTCGGAATGTAGAAATGACCATAGCTTTCACACTGGTTGCAATTATTCGCTTTATACGATGGAAAAACTGTTGTATTTATATTGTATTTTATGCTTCTGGCGTTCACTTCTTAGGCCCTAACTATTCGATCTGGTGGAACAACGCCCTAGGGTGAAGCCTATGTTGCCCGGAACGTAGAAATGACCATAACTTTTACACTGGTAGCAATTATTCGTTTTATACAATGGAAAAACTGTTCTATTTATTTTGTATTTAATGCTCCGGGCGTTGGCTTCTAAGGCCCTAACTGTTTGATCTGGTGGAGCAACGCCCTAGAGTGAAGCCTAGGTTGCCCGGAACGTAGAAATGACCATAACTATCACACTGGTTGCTATTATTCGTTTTATACGATGGAAAAACTGCTTTATTTACATTGTATTTTATGCTTCAGGCGTTGATTTCTGAGGCCGTAGCTATTCGATGTGGTGGAAGAGCGCCATAGAGTGAAGCCTAGGTTGCCCGGAACGTAGAAGTGTCCATATCGTTCACACTGTTAGCAATTATTCATTTTATACGGTGGCAAAGCTGTTGCATTTATATTGTATTTTATGCTTCTGGCGTTGACTCCTTAGGCCCTAACTATTCAATCTGGTGCAGCAATGCCTCAGAGTTAAGTCTAGGATGCCCGAAACGCCGAAATGATCATTACTTTCACGCATGTTGCAATTGTTCCGGTTATACGATGAAAAGACTGTTGTATTTTTATTGTATTTTATGCTTCAGGCGTAGGCTTCTAAGGCCGTAGCTATTCGATATGGTGGAGCACCGCCCTAGAGTGAAGCCTAGGTTGCCCGGAACGTAGATATGACCATAACCTTCACACAGGTTGCAATTATTCGTTTTATACGGTGTAAAGGCTGTTGTATTTATTTTGTATTTTATTCTTCTGGTGTTGACTTCTTAGGCCCTAACTATTCGACCTGGTGGAACAGCGCCGTAGAGTGAAGCCTAGGTTGCCCGGAACGTAGAAATGACCATTACTTTCACACTGTTTGCAATTATTACTTTTATACGATGGAAAAGCTGCTGTATTTATATCGTATTTTATGCTTCTGGCGTTGACTTCTAAGGACCTAACTATTCGACCTGGTGGAGCAACGCCCTGGAGTGAAGCCTAGGTTGCTGGGAATGTAGAAATGACCATAACTTTCACACTGGTTGCAATTATTCGTTTTATACGATGGAAAAGCTGTTGTATTTATATTGTATTTTATGCTTCTGGCGTTCACTTCTTGGGCCCTAACTATTCGATCTGGTGGAACAACGCCCTAGGGTGAAGCCTAGTTTGCCCGGAACGTAGAAATGACCATAACATTTACACTGGTAGCAATTATTCGTTTTATACAATGGAAAAACTGTTCTTTTTATTTTGTATTTTATGCTTCGGGCGTTGACTTCTAAGGCCCTAAACGTGTGATCTGGTGGAGCAACGCCCTAGAGTGAAGCCTAGGTTGCCCGGAACGTAGAAATGACCATAACTATCACACTAGTTGCTATTTTTCGTTTTATACGATGGAAAAACTGTTATATTTATATTGTATTTTATGCTTCAGGCGTTGATTTCTGAGGCCGTAGCTATTCGATGTGGTGGAAGAACGCCATAGAGTGAAGCCTAGGTTGCCCGGAACGTAGTAGTGTCCATATCTTTCACACTGTTTGCAATTATTCATTTTATACGGTGGCAAAGCTGTTGCACTTATATTGTATTTTATGCTTCTGGCGTTGACTCCTTAGGCCCTAACTATTCAATCTGGTGCAGCAATGCCTCAGAGTTAAGTCTAGGATGCCCGAAACGCCGAAATGATCATTACTTTCACGCATGTTGCAATTATTCCGGTTATACGATGAAAGGACTGTTGTATTTTTATTGTATTTTATGCTTCAGGCGTAGGCTTCTAGTGCCGTAGCTATTCGATATGGTGGAGCACCGCCCTAGAGTGATGCCTAGGTTGCTCGGAACGCAGAAATGACCACTACTTTCACACAGTTTGCAATTATTCATTTAATACGATGGAAAAGCTGTTGTATTTATATCGTATTTTATGCTTCGGGCGTTGACTTCTTAGGCCCTAACACTTCGATCTGGAGGAGCAACGCCCTACAGTGAAGCCTAGGTTGCCCGGAACGTAGATATGACCATAACATTCACACAGGTTGCAATTATTCGTTTTATACGGTGTAAAGGCTGTTGTATTTATTTTGTATTTTATTCTTCTGGTGTTGACTTCTTAGGCCCTAACTATTCGATCTGGTGGAACAACGCCGTAGAGTGAAGCCTAGGTTGCCCGGAACGTAGAAATGACCATTACTTTCACACTGTTTGCAATTATTCCTTTCATACCATGGAAAAGCTGTTGTATTTATATCGTATTTTATGCTTCTGGCGTTGACTTCTAAGGACCTAACTATTCGATCTGGTGGAGCAACGCCCTAGAGTGAAGCCTAGGTTGCTCGGAATGTAGAAATAACCATAAGTTTCACACTGGTTGCAATTATTCGTTCTTTACGATGGAAAAGCTGTTCTATTTATTTTGTATTTTATGCTTCGGGCGTTGACTTCTTTGGCCCTAACAATTCGATCTGGTGGAGCAACGCCCTAGAGTGAAGCCTAGGTTGCCCGGAACGTAGAAATGACCATATCTTTTACACTGGTAGCAATTATTCGTTTTATACAATGGGAAAACTGTTCTATTTATTTTGTATTTTATGCTTCGGGCGTTGACTTCTAAGGACCTAACTGTTTGATCTGGTGGAGCAACGCCCTACAGTGAAGCCTAGGTTGCCCGGAACGTAGATATGACCATAAACTTCACACAGGTTGCAATTATTCGTTTTATACGGTGTAAAGGCTGTTGTATTTATTTTGTATTTTATTCTTCTGACGGTGACTTCTAAGGACCTAACTATTCGATCTGGTGGAGCAACGCCCTAGAGTGAAGCCTAGGTTGCTCGCAATGTAGAAATAACCATAACTTTCACACTGGTTGCAATTATTCGTTTTTTACGATGGAAAAGCTGTTGCATTTATATTGTATTTTATGACTCTGGCGTTGACTTCTAAGGCCCTAGCTATTCGATCTAGTGGAGCAACGCCCTAGAGTGAAGCCTAGGTTGCCCGGAACGTAGAAATGACCATCACTTTCAAACTGGTTGCAATTAATCCTGTTATACGATGGAAAAACTGTTGTATTTACATTGTATTTTATGCTTCTGGCGTTGACTTCTTAGGCCCTAACTATTCGATCTGGTGGAACAACGGCCTAGGGTGAAGCCTAGGTTGCCCGGAACGTAGAAATGACCATAACTTTCACACTGGCTGCTATTACTCGTTTTATACGATGGAAAAACTGTTATATTTATATTGTATTTAATGCTTCTGGCGTTGACTTCTTAGCCCCTAACTATTCGATCTGGTGGAACAACGCAATAGAGTGAAGCCTAGGTTGCCCGGAACGTAGAATTGGCCATCACTTTCAAACTGGTTGCTATTATTCCTGTCATATGATGGTAACACTGTTGTAACGTTTTTGCATTTTATGGTTCGGGCGTTGACTTCTACGGCCCTAACTATTCAACCTGTTGGAGGAACGCCCTATCGTGAAGCCTAGGTTGCTCGGAAACTAGAAATGACCATAAGTTTCATACTGGTTGCAATTATTCGATTTATACGATGGAAAAACTGTTGTATTTATATTGTATTTTATGCTTCTGGCGTTGACTTCTAAGGCACTAACTATTCGATCTGGTGGAGCAACGCAATAGAGTGAAGCCTAGGTTGCCCGGAACGTAGAATTGGCCATCACTTTCAAACTGGTTGCAATTATTCCTGTTATGTGATGGTAACACCGTTGTATTTTTTTTGCATTTTATGGTTCGGGCGTTGACTTCTACGGCCCTAACTATTCAATCTGTTAGAGCAACGCCCTAGGGTGAAGCCTAGGTTGCTCGGAAAGTAGAAATGACCATAAGTTTCATACTAATTGCAATTATTCGTTTTATACAATGGAAAAACTGTTGTATCTATATTGTATTTTAAGCTTCTGGCGACGACTTCTAAGGCACTAACTATTCGATCTTGTGGAACAACGCAATAGAGTGAAGCCTAGGTTGCCCGGAACGTAGAATTGGCCATCACTTTCAAACTGGTTGCAATTATTCCTGTTATATGATGGAAACACTGTTGTATTTTTATTGCATTTTATGCTTCGGGCGTTGACTTCTAAGGCCCTAACTATTCAATCTGTTGGAGCAACGCACTAGGGTTGAAGCCTAGGTTGCTCGGAAAGTAGAAATGACCAGAAGTTTCATACTGGTTGCAAATATTCGTTTTATACGATGGAAAAACTGTTGTATTTTTATTGTATTTTATGCTTCTGGTGTTGACTTCTAAGGCACTAACTATTCGATCTGGTGGAGCAACGCAATAGAGTGAAGCCTAGGTTGCCCGGAACGTAGAATTGGCCATCACTTTCAAACTGGTTGCAATTATTCCTGTTATATGATGGTAACACTGTTGTATTTTTTTTGCATTTTATGGTTCGGGCGTTGACATCTACGGCCCTAACTATTGAACCTGTTGGAGCAACGCCCTAGGGTGAAGCCTAGGTTGCTCGGAAAGTTGAAATGACCATAAGTTTCATACTGGTTGCAATTATTCGTTTTAAACGATGGAAAAACTGTTTTATTTATATTGTATTTTAAGCTTCTGGCGTCGACTTCTAAGGCACTAACTATTCGATCTGGTGGAACAACGCAATAGAGTGAAGCCTACGTTGCCCGGAACGTAGAATTGGCCATCACTTTCAAACTGGTTGCAATTATTCCTGTTATATGATGGAAACACTGTTGTATTTTTATTGCATTTTATGCTTCGGGCGTTTACTTCTAAGGCCCGTACTATTCAATCTGTTGGAGCAACGCCCTAGGGTTGAAGCCTAGGTTGCTCGGAAAGTAGAAATGACCAGAAGTTTCATACTGGTTGCAATTATTCGTTTTATACGATGGAAAAACTGTTGTATTTATATTGTATTTTATGCTTCTGGCGTTGACTTCTTAGGCCCTAACTATTCGATCTGGTGGAGCAATGCCTCAGAGTTAAGTCTAGGGTGCCCGAAACGCCGAAATGATCATTACTTTCACGCTTGTTGAAATTATTCCTGTTATACGATGAAAAGGCTGTTGTATTTGTATTGTATTTTATGCTTCAGGCGAAGGCTTCTAAGGCCGTAGCTATTCGATATGGTGGAACAACGCCCTGGGGAGAAGCCTAGGTTGCCGGAACGTAGAAGTGACCATAACTTTCACACTGGTTGCCATTATTCGTTCTGTACGATGGAAAAACTGTTATATTTATATTGTACCTTATGCTTCTGGCGTTGACCTCTTAGGCCCTAACAATTCGATCTGGTGGAACAACGCCCCAGAGTGAAGCCTAGGTTGCCTGGAACGTACAAATGACCATCACTTTCACAAGGGTTGCAATTATTCCTGTTATAGGATGGAAAGATTGTTGCATTTCTATTGTATTTTATGCTTCAGGCGTTGTCTTCTGAGGCCGCAGCTATTCGATGTGGTGGAAGAACGCCATAGAGTGAAGCCTAGGTTGCCCGGAACGTAGAAATGACCATAACTTTCACACTGGTTGCTATTATTCGTTTTATACGATGGAAAAACTGTTCTATTTATTTTGTATTTTATGCTTCGGGCGTTGACTTCTGAGGCCCTAACTATTCGATCTGGTGGAACAACGCCCTAGGGAGAAGCCTAGGTTGCCGGAACGTAGAAGTGACCATAACTTTCACACTGGTTGCTATTATTCGTTTTATACGATGGAAAAACTGTTGTATTTATATCGTATTTTATGCTTCTGGCGTTTACTTCTGAGGACCTAACTATTCGATCTGGTGCAGCAACGCCCTAGAGTGAATCCTAGGTTGCTCGGAATGTAGAACTGACCATAACATTCACACTGGTTGCAATTATTCGTTTTATACGATGGAAACGCTGTTGTATTTATATTGTACTTTATGCCTCTGGCGTTGACTTCTAAGGCCGTAGCTATTAGATGTGGTGGAGCAACGCCCTAGAGTGAGGCCTTGGGTGCTCGGAACGTAGAAATGACCATTACTTTCACACTGGTTGCAATTATTCGTTTTATACGATGGAAAAGCTGTTGTATTTATATCGTATTTTATGCTTCTGGCGTTGACTTCTTAGGTCGTAACTATTCGGTCTGGTGGAGCAACGCCCTGGAGTGAAACCTAGGTTGCCCGGAACGTAGAATTGGCCATCACTTTCAAACTGGTTGCAATTATTCCTGTTATATGATGGAAACACTCTTGTATTTTTTTTGCATTTTATGGTTCGGGCGTTGACTTCTAAGGCCCTAGCTATTCAATCCGTTGGAGCAACGCCCTAGGGTGAAGCCTAGGTTGCTCAGAAAGTAGAAATGACCATAACTTTCACACTGATTGCAATAATTCGTTTTATACGATGGAAAAACTGTTGTATCTTTATTGTATTTTATGCTTCTGGCGTTGACTTCTTAGGCCGTAACTATTCGATCTGGTGGAGCAACGCCCTGGAGTGAAACCTGGGTTGCCCGGAACGTAGAAATGACCACTACTATCACGCTGGTTGCAAATTATTCCTGCTATATGATGGAAAAACTGTTGTACTTTTATTGCATTTTATGCTTCTGGCGTTCACTTCTTAGGCCCTAACTATTGGATCTGGTGGAACAACGGCCTTGGGTGAAGCCTAGGTTGCCCGGAACGTAGAACTGATCATAACTTTCACACTGGTTGCAATTATTTGTTTTATGCGATGGAATAGCTGTTGTGTTTATATCGTATTTTATGCTTCTGGCGTTGACTTCTTAGGCCCTAACTATTCCATCTGGTGGAACAACGCCCTAGAGTAAAGCCCAGGTTGCGCGGAACGTGGAAATGACCATAACTTTCCCAATGGTAGCAATTATTCCTGTTATATGATGGAAACACTGTTGTATTTTTTTTGCATTTTATGGTTCGGGCGTAGACTTCTAAGGCCCTGACTATTCAATCTGTTGGAGCAACGCCCTAGGGTGAAGCCTAGGTTGCTCGGAAAGTAGAAATGACCATAAGTTTCATACTGGTTGCAATTATTCGTTTTATACGATGGAAAAGCTGTTGTATTTATATTGTATTTTATGTGTCTGTCGTTGACTTCTAAGGCACTAACTATACGATCTGGAGGAGCTACGCCCTAGAGTGAAGCCTAGGTTGCCCGGAACGTAGAATTGGCCATCACTTTCAAACTGGTGGCAATTATTCCTGTTATATTATGGAAACACTGTTGTATTTTTATTGCATTTTATGCTTCGGGCGTTGACTTCTAAGGCCCTAACTATTCAATATGTTGGAGCAACGCCCTAGGGTGAAGCCTAGGTTGCTCGGAAAGTAGAAATGACCATAAGTTTCATACTGGTTGCAATTATTCGTTTTATACGATGGACAAACTGTTGTATTTATATTGTATTTTATGCTTCTGGCGTTGACTTCTAAGGCCCTAGCTGTTCGATCTAGTGGAGCCACGCCCTAGAGTGAAGCCTAGGTTGCCCGGAATGTAGTAATGACCATAACTTTCACACTGGTTGCAAATATTCGTTTTATACGATGCAAACGCTGTTGTATTTATATCGTATTTTATGCTTCTGGCGTTTACTTCTGAGGACCTAACTATTCGATCTGGTGCAGCAACGCCCTAGAGTGAATCCTAGGTTGCTCGGAATGTAGAACTGACCATAACATTCACACTGGTTGCTATTATTCGTTTTATACGATGGACAAACTGTTGTATTTATATTGTATTTTATGCTTCTGGCGTTGACTTCTAAGGCCCTAGCTGTTCGATCTAGTGGAGCCACGCCCTAGAGTGAAGCCTAGGTTGCCCGGAATGTAGAAATGACCATAACTTTCACACTGGTTGCAAATATTCGTTTTATACGATGCAAACGCTGTTGTATTTATATCGTATTTTATGCTTCTGGCGTTTACTTCTGAGGACCTAACTATTCGATCTGGTGCAGCAACGCCCTGGAGTGAATCCTAGGTTGCTCGGAATGTAGAACTGACCATAACATTCACACTGGTTGCAATTATTCGTTTTATACGATGGAAACGCTGTTGCATTTATATTGTACTTTATGCCTCTGGCGTTGACTTCTAAGGCCGTAGCTATTAGATGTGGTGGAGCAACGCCCTAGAGTGAGGCCTAGGGTGCTCGGAACGTAGAAATGACCATTACTTTCACACTGGTTGCAATTATTCGTTTCATACGATGGAAAAGCTGTTGTATTTATATCGTATTTTATGCTTCTGGCGTTGACTTCTTAGGCCGTAACTATTCGGTCTGGTGGAGCAACGCCCTGGAGTGAAACCTAGGTTGCCCGGAACGTAGAATTGGCCATCACTTTCAAACTGGTTGCAATTATTCCTGTTATATGATGGAAACACTGTTGTATTTTTTTTGCATTTTATGGTTCGGGCGTTGACTTCTAAGGCCCTAACTATTCAATCCGTTGGAGCAACGCCCTAGGGTGAAGCCTAGGTTGTTCGGAAAGTAGAAATGACCATAAGTTTCATACTGGTTGCAATTATTCGTTTTATCCGATGGAAAAGCTGTTGTATTTATATCGTATTTTATGCTTCTGGCGTTGACTTCTTAGGCCGTAACTATTCGGCCTGGTGGAGCATTGCCCTAGAGTGAAGTCTAGGTTGCCCGGAACGTAGAATTGGCCATCACTTTCAAACTGGTTGCAATTATACCTGATATATGATGGAAACACTGTTGTATTTTTTTTGCATTTTATGGTTCGGCCGTTGACTTCTAAGGCCCTAACTATTCAATCTGTTGGAGCAACGCCCTAGGGTAAAGCCTAGGATGCTCGGAAAGTAGAAATGACCATAAGTTTCATACTGGTTGCAATTATTCGTTTTATACGATGGAAAAACTGTTGCATTTATATTGTATTTTATGCTTCTGGCGTTGACTTCTAAGGCACTAACTATTCGATCTGGTGGAGCAACGCCCTAGAGTGAAGCCTAGGTTGCCCAGAACGTAGAATTGGCCATCACTTTCAAACTAGTTGCAATTATTCCTGTTATATGATGGATACACTGTTGTACTTTTATTGCATTTTATGCTTCGGGCGTTGACTTCTAAGGCCCTAACTATTCAATCTGTTGGAGCAACGCCCTATGGTGAAGCCTAGCTTGCTCGGAAGGTAGAAATTGCCATAAGTTCCATACTGGTTGCAATTATTCGTTTTATACGATGTAAAAGCTGTTGTATTTATATCGTATTTTATGCTTCTGGCGTTGACTTCCTAGGCCGTAACTATTCGGTCTGGTGGAGCAACGCGCTGGAGTGAAACCTAGGCTGCCCGGAACGTAGAATTGGCCATCACTTTCAAACTGGTTGCAATTATTCCTGAGATATGATGGAAACACTGTTGTATTTTTTTTTGCATTTTATGGTTCGGGCGTTGACATCTAAGGCCCTAACTACTCAATCTGTTGGAGCAACGCCCTAGGGTGAAGCCTAGGTTGCTCGGAAAGTAGAAATGACCATAAGTTTCATACTGGTTGCAATTATTCGTTTTATACGCTGGAAAAGCTGTTGTATTTATATTGTATTTTATGCTTCTGGCGTTGACTTCTAAGGCACTAACTATTCGATCTGGTGGAGCAACGCCCTAGAGTGAAGCCTAGGTTGCCCGGGACGTAGAATTGGCCATCACTTTCAAACTGGTCGCAATTATTCCTGTTATATTGTGGAAACACTGTTGTATTTTTATTGCATTTTATGCTTCGGGCGTTGACCTCTAAGGCCCTAACTATTGAATCTGTTGGAGCAATGCCCTAGGGTGAAGCCTAGGTTGCTCGGAAAGTAGAAATGACCATAAGTTTCATACTGGTTGCAATTATTCGTTTTATACGATGGAAAAGCTGTTGTATTTATATTGTATTTTATGCTTCTGGCGTTGACTTCTAAGGCCCTAGCTGTTCGATCTAGTGGAGCAACGCCCTAGAGTGAAGCCTAGGTTGCCCGGAAACGAGAAGTGACCATCACGTTCAAACTGGTTGCAATTATTCCTGTTATATGATGGATACACTGTTGTATTTTTATTGCATTTTATGCTTGGGGCGTTGACTTCTAAGGCCCTAACTATTCAATCTGTTGGACCAACGCCCTAGGGTGAAGCCTAGCTTGCTCGGAATGTAGAAATGACCATAAGTTTCATACTGGTTGCAATTATTCGTTTTATACGATGGAAAAGCTGTTGTATTTATATCGTATTTTATGCTTCTGGCGTTGACTTCTTAGGCCGTAACTATTCGGTCTGGTGGAGCAACGCCCTGGAGTGAAACCTAGGTTGCCCGGAACGTAGAATTGGCCATCACTTTCAAACTGGTTGCAATTATTCCTGATATACGATGGAAACGCTGTTGTATTTTTCTTGCATTTTATGGTTCGGGCGTTGACTTCTAAGGCCCTAACTATTCAATCTGTTAGAGCAACGCCCTAGGGTGAAGCCTAGGTTGCTCGGAAAGTAGAAATGTCCATAAGTTTCATACTGGCTGCAATTATTCGTTTTATACGATGGAAAAGCTGTTGTATTTATATTGTATTTTATGTGTCTGTCGTTGACTTCTAAGGCACTAGCTATACGATCTGGAGGAGCTACGCCCTAGAGTGAAGCCTAGGTTGCCCGGAACGTAGAATTGGCCATCACTTTCAAACTGGTGGCAATTATTCCTGTTATATTATGGAAACACTGTTGTATTTTTATTGCATTTTATGCTTCGGGCGTTGACTTCTAAGGCCCTAACTATTCAATATGTTGGAGCAACGCCCTAGGGTGAAGCCTAGGTTGCTCGGAAAGTAGAAATGACCATAAGTTTCATACTGGTTGCAATTATTCGTTTTATACGATGGACAAACTGTTGTATTTATATTGTATTTTATGCTTCTGGCGTTGACTTCTAAGGCCCTAGCTGTTCGATCTAGTGGAGCCACGCCCTAGAGTGAAGCCTAGGTTGCCCGGAATGTAGAAATGACCATAACTTTCACACTGGTTGCAAATATTCGTTTTATACGATGCAAACGCTGTTGTATTTATATCGTATTTTATGCTTCTGGCGTTTACTTCTGAGGACCTAACTATTCGATCTGGTGCAGCAACGCCCTAGAGTGAATCCTAGGTTGCTCGGAATGTAGAACTGACCATAACATTCACACTGGTTGCAATTATTCGTTTTATACGATGGAAACGCTGTTGTATTTATATTGTACTTTATGCCTCTGGCGTTGACTTCTAAGGCCGGAGCTATTAGATGTGGTGGAGCAACGCCCTAGAGTGAGGCCTAGGGTGCTCGGAACGTAGAAATGACCATTACTTTCACACTGGTTGCAATTATTCGTTTCATACGATGGAAAAGCTGTTGTATTTATATCGTATTTTATGCTTCTGGCGTTGACTTCTTAGGCCGTAACTATTCGGTCTGGTGGAGCAACGCCCTGGAGTGAAACCTAGGTTGCCCGGAACGTAGAATTGGCCATCACTTTCAAACTGGTTGCAATTATTCCTGTTATATGATGGAAACACTGTTGTATTTTTTTTGCATTTTATGGTTCGGGCGTTGACTTCTAAGGCCCTAACTATTCAATCCGTTGGAGCAACGCCCTAGGGTGAAGCCTAGGTTGCTCGGAAAGTAGAAATGACCATATGCTTCATACTGGTTGCAATTATTTGTTTCATACGATGGAAAAACTGTTGTATTTATATTGTATTTTATGCTTCTGGCGTTGACTTCTAAGGCACTAACTATTCGATCTGGTGGAGCAACGCCCTAGAGTGAAGCCTAGGTTGCCCGGAACGTAGAATTGGCCATCACTTTCAAACTGGTCGAAATTATTCCTGTTATATGATGGAAACACTGTTGTATTTTTCTTGCATTTTATGGTTCGGGCGTAGACTTCTAAGGCCCTAACTATTCAATCTGTTGGAGCAACGCTCTAGGGTGAAGCCTAGGTTGCTCCGCAAGTAGAAATGACCATAAGTTTAATACTGGTTGCAATTATTCGTTTTATACGATGGAAAAACTGTTGTATTTATATTGTATTTTATGCTTCTGGCGTTGACTTCTAAGGCCCTAGCTGTTCGATCTAGTGGAGCAACGCCGTAGAGTGAAGCCTAGGTTGCCCGGAAGGTAGAATTGGCCATCACTTTCAAACTGGTTGCAATTATTCGTTTTATGCGATGGAAGAACTGTTGTATTTATATTGCATTTTATGCTTCTGGCGTAGACTTCTAAGGCACTAACTATTCGATCTGGTGGAGCAACGCCCTAGACTGAAGCCTAGGTTGCCCGGAACGTAGAATTGGCCATCACTTTCAATCTGGTTGCAATTACTCCTGTTATATGATGGAAACACTGTAGTATTTTTATTGCATTTTATGCTTCGGGCGTTGACTTCTAAGGCCCTAACTACTCAATCTGTTGGAGCAACGCCCTAGGGTGAAGCCTAGGTTGCTCGGAAAGTAGAAATGACCATAAGTTTCATACTGGTTGCAATTATTCGTTTTATACGCTGGAAAAGCTGTTGAATTTATATTGTATTTTATGCTTCTGGCGTTGACTTCTAAGGCACTAACTATTCGATCTGGTGGAGCAACGCCCTAGAGTGAAGCCTAGGTTGCCCGGAAACGAGAAGTGACCATCACGTTCAAACTGGTTGCAATTATTCCTGTTATATGATGGATACACTGTAGTATTTTTATTGCATTTTATGCTTGGGGCGTTGACATCTAAGGCCCTAACTACTCAATCTGTTGGAGCAACGCCCTCGGGTGAAGCCTAGGTTGCTCGGAAAGTAGAAATGACCATAAGTTTCATACTGGTTGCAATTATTCGTTTTATACGCTGGAAAAGCTGTTGAATTTATATTGTATTTTATGCTTCTGGCGTTGACTTCTAAGGCCGTAACTATTCGATCTGGTGGAGCAACGCCCTAGAGTGAAGCCTCGGTTGCCCGGAACGTAGAATTGGCCATCACTTTCAAACTGGTTGCAATTATTCCTGTTATATGATGGATACACTGCTGTATTTTTATTGCATTTTATGCTTCGGGCGTTGTCTTCTAAGGTCCTAACTATTCAATCTGTTGGAGCAACGCCCTAGGGTGAAGCCTAGCTTGCTCGGAAAGTAGAAATGACCATAAGTTTCATACTGGTTGCAATTATTCGTTTTATACGATGGAAAAGCTGTTGTATTTATATCGTATTTTATGCTTCTGGCGTTGACTTCTTAGGCCGTAACTATTCGGTCTGGTGGAGCAACGCCCTGGAGTGAAACCTAGGTTGCCCGGAACGTAGAATTGGCCATCACTTTCAAACTGGTTGCAATTATTCCTGATATATGATGGAAACACTGTTGTATTTTTTTTTGCATTTTATGGTTCGGGCGTTGACATCTAAGGCCCTAACTACTCAATCTGTTGGAGCAACGCCCTAGAGTGAATCCTAGGTTGCTCGGAATGTAGAACTGACCATAACATTCACACTGGTTGCAATTATTCGTTTTATACGATGGAAACGCTGTTGTATTTATATTGTACTTTATGCCTCTGGCGTTGACTTCTAAGGCCGTAGCTATTAGATGTGGTGGAGCAACGCCCTAGAGTGAGGCCTAGGGTGCTCGGAACGTAGAAATGACCATTACTTTCACACTGGTTGCAATTATTCGTTTCATACGATGGAAAAGCTGTTGTATTTATATCGTATTTTATGCTTCTGGCGTTGACTTCTTAGGCCGTAACTATTCGGTCTGGTGGAGCAACGCCCTGGAGTGAAACCTAGGTTGCCCGGAACGTAGAATTGGCCATCACTTTCAAACTGGTCGAAATTATTCCTGTTATATGATGGAAACACTGTTGTATTTTTCTTGCATTTTATGGTTCGGGCGTAGACTTCTAAGGCCCTAACTATTCAATCTGTTGGAGCAACGCTCTAGGGTGAAGCCTAGGTTGCTCCGCAAGTAGAAATGACCATAAGTTTAATACTGGTTGCAATTATTCGTTTTATACGATGGAAAAACTGTTGTATTTATATTGTATTTTATGCTTCTGGCGTTGACTTCTAAGGCCCTAGCTGTTCGATCTAGTGGAGCAACGCCGTAGAGTGAAGCCTAGGTTGCCCGGAAGGTAGAATTGGCCATCACTTTCAAACTGGTTGCAATTATTCGTTTTATGCGATGGAAGAACTGTTGTATTTATATTGCATTTTATGCTTCTGGCGTAGACTTCTAAGGCACTAACTATTCGATCTGGTGGAGCAACGCCCTAGACTGAAGCCTAGGTTGCCCGGAACGTAGAATTGGCCATCACTTTCAATCTGGTTGCAATTACTCCTGTTATATGATGGAAACACTGTAGTATTTTTATTGCATTTTATGCTTCGGGCGTTGACTTCTAAGGCCCTAACTACTCAATCTGTTGGAGCAACGCCCTAGGGTGAAGCCTAGGTTGCTCGGAAAGTAGAAATGACCATAAGTTTCATACTGGTTGCAATTATTCGTTTTATACGCTGGAAAAGCTGTTGAATTTATATTGTATTTTATGCTTCTGGCGTTGACTTCTAAGGCACTAACTATTCGATCTGGTGGAGCAACGCCCTAGAGTGAAGCCTAGGTTGCCCGGAAACGAGAAGTGACCATCACGTTCAAACTGGTTGCAATTATTCCTGTTATATGATGGATACACTGTAGTATTTTTATTGCATTTTATGCTTGGGGCGTTGACATCTAAGGCCCTAACTATTCAATCTGTTGGAGCAACGCCCTAGGGTGAAGCCTAGGTTGCTTGGAAAGTAGAAATGACCATAAGTTTCATACTGGTTGCAATTATTCGTTTTATACGCTGGAAAAGCTGTTGTATTTATATTGTATTTTATGCTTCTGGCGTTGATTTCTAAGGCACTAACTATTCGATCTGGTGGAGCAACGCCCTAGAGTGAAGCCTAGGTTGCCCGGGACGTAGAATTGGCCATCACTTTCAAACTGGTCGCAATTATTCCTGTTATATTGTGGAAACACTGTTGTATTTTTATTGCATTTTATGCTTCGGGCGTTGACCTCTAAGGCCCTAACTATTGAATCTGTTGGAGCAATGCCCTAGGGTGAAGCCTAGGTTGCTCGGAAAGTAGAAATGACCATAAGTTTCATACTGGTTGCAATTATTTGTTTCATACGATGGAAAAACTGTTGTATTTATATTGTATTTTATGCTTCTGGCGTTGACTTCTAAGGCACTAACTATTCGATCTGGTGGAGCAACGCCCTAGAGTGAAGCCTAGGTTGCCCGGAACGTAGAATTGGCCATCACTTTCAAACTGGTCGAAATTATTCCTGTTATATGATGGAAACACTGTTGTATTTTTCTTGCATTTTATGGTTCGGGCGTAGACTTCTAAGGCCGTAACTATTCAATCTGTTGGAGCAACGCTCTAGGGTGAAGCCTAGGTTGCTCGGAAAGTAGAAATGTCCATAAGTTTCATACTGGTTGCAATTATTCGTTTTATACGATGGAAAAACTGTTGTATTTATATTGTATTTTATGCTTCTGGCGTTGACTTCTAAGGCATTAACTATTCGATCTGGTGGAGCAACGCAATAGAGTGAAGCCTAGGTTGCCCGGAACGTAGAATTGGCCATCACTTTCAAACTGGTTGCAATTATTCCTGTTATATGATGGAAACACTGTGGTATTTTTTTTGCATTTTATGGTTCGGGCGTTGACTTCTATGGTCCTAACTATTCAATCTGTTGGAGCAACGCCCTAGGGTGAAGCCTAGGTTGCTCGGAAAATAGGAATGACCATAAGTTTCATACTGGTTGCAATTATTCGTTTTATACGATGGAGAAACTGTTGTATTTATATTGTATTTTATGCTTCTGGCGTTGACTTCTAAGGCACTAACTATCCGATCTGGTGGAGCAACGCCCTAGGGTCAAGCCTAGGTTGCTCGGAAAGTAGAAATGACCATAAGTTTCATACTGGTTGCAATTATTCGTTTTATACGATGGAAAAACTGTTGTACTTGTATTGTATTTTATGCTTCTGGCGTTGACTTGTAAGGCACTAACTATTCGATCTGGTGGAGCAACGCCCTAGAGTGAAGCCTCGGTTGCCCGGAACGTAGAATTGGCCATCACTTTCAAACTGGTTGCAATTATTCCTGTTATATGATGGATACACTGCTGTATTTTTATTGCATTTTATGCTTCGGGCGTTGACTTCTAAGGTCCTAACTATACAATCTGTTGGAGCAACGCCCTAGGGTGAAGACTAGGTTGCTCGGAAAATAGAAATGACCATAAGTTTCATACTGGTTGCAATTATTCGTTTTATACGATGGAGAAACTGTTGTATTTATATTGTATTTTATGCTTCTGGCGTTGACTTCTAAGGCACTAACTATCCGATCTGGTGGAGCAACGCCCTAGGGTCAAGCCTAGGTTGCTCGGAAAGTAGAAATGACCATAAGTTTCATACTGGTTGCAATTATTCGTCTTATACGATGGAAAACTGTTGTATTTATATTGTATTTTATGCTTCTGGCGTTGACTTCTAAGGCACTAACTATTCGATCTAGTGGAGCAACGCCCTAGAGTGAAGCCAAGGTTGCCCGGAACGTAGAATTGGCCATCACTTTCAAACTGGTCGCAATTATTCCTGTTATATGATTGAAACACTGTTGTACTTTTTTTGCATTTTATGGTTCGGGCGTAGACTTCTAAGGCCCTAACTATTCAATCTGTTGGAGCAACGCCCTAGGGTGAAGCCTAGGTTGCTTGGAAAGTAGAAATGACCATAAGTTTCATACTGGTTGCAATTAATCCTTTTATACCATGGAAAAGCTGTTGTATTTATATCGTATTTTATGCTTCTGGCGTTTACTTCTAAGGACCTAACTATTCGATCTGGTGGAGCAACGCCCTAGAGTGAAGCCTAGGTTGCTCGGAATATGGAAATGACCATAACTTTCACACTGGTTGCAATTATTCCTGTTATATTATGGAAACACTGTTGTATTTTTATTGCATTTTATGCTTCGGGCGTTGACTTCTAAGGCCCTAACTATTCAATCTGTTGGAGCAACGCTCTAGGGTGAAGCCTAGGTTGCTCGGAAAGTAGAAATGACCATAAGATTCATACTGGTTGCAATTATTCGTTTTATACGATGGACAAACTGTTGTATTTATATTGTATTTTATGCTTCTGGCGTTGACTTCTAAGGCCCTAGCTGTTCGATCTAGTGGAGCCACGCCCTAGAGTGAAGCCTAGGTTGCCCGGAATGTAGAAATGACCATAACTTTCACACTGGTTGCAAATATTCGTTTTATACGATGCAAACGCTGTTGTATTTATATCGCATTTTATGCTTCTGGCGTTTACTTCTGAGGACCTAACTATTCGATCTGGTGCAGCAACGCCCTAGAGTGAATCCTAGGTTGCTCGGAATGTAGAACTGACCATAACATTCACACTGGTTGCAATTATTCGTTTTATACGATGGAAACGCTGTTGTATTTATATTGTACTTTATGCCTCTGGCGTTGACTTCTAAGGCCGTAGCTATTAGATGTTGTGGAACAACGCCCTAGAGTGAGGCCTAGGGTGCTCGGAACGTAGAAATGACCATTACTTTCACACTGGTTGCAATTATTCGTTTTATACGATGGAAAAGCTGTTGTATTTATATCGTATTTTATGCTTCTGGCGTTCACTTCTTAGGCCGTAACTATTCGGCCTGGTGGAGCAACGCCCTGGAGTGAAACCTAGGTTGCCCGGATCGTAGAATTGGCCATCACTTTCAAACTGGTTGCAATTATTCCTGTTATATGATGGAAACACTGTTGTATTTTTTTTGCCTTTTATGGTTCGGGCGTTGACTTCTAAGGCCCCAACTATTCAATCCGTTGGAGCAACGCCCTAGGGTGAAACCTAGGTTGCTCGGAAAGTAGAAATGACCATATGCTTCATACTGGTTGCAATTATTTGTTTCATACGATGGAAAAACTGTTGCATTTATATTGTATTTTATGCTTCTGGCGTTGACTTCTAAGGCACTAACTATTCGATCTGGTGGAGCAACGCCCTAGAGTGAAGTCTAGGTTGCCCGGACCGTAGAATTGGCCATCACTTTCAAACTGGTCGAAATTATTCCTGTTATATGATGGAAACACTGTTGTATTTTTTTTTGCATTTTATGGTTCGGGCGTAGACTTCTAAGGCCCTAACTATTCAATCTGTTGGAGCAACGCCCTAGGGTGAAGCCTAGGTTGCTCCGAAAGTAGAAATGACCATAAGTTTCATACTGGTTGCAATTATTCGTTTTATACGATGGAAAAACTGTTGTATTTATATTGTATTTTATGCTTCTGGCGTTGACTTCTAAGGCCCTAGCTGTTCGATCTAGTGGAGCAACGCCGTAGAGTGAAGCCTAGGTTGCCCGGAAGGTAGAATTGGCCATCACTTTCAAACTGGTTGCAATTATTCGTTTAATGCGATGGAAGAACTGTTGTATTTATATTGCATTTTATGCTTCTGGCGTAGACTTCTAAGGCACTAACTATTCGATCTGGTGGAGCAACGCCCTAGGGTGAAGCCTAGGTTGCCCGGAACGTAGAATTGGCCATCACTTTCAATCTGGTTGCAATTATTCCTGTTATATGATGGAAACACTGTTGTATTTTTCTTGCATTTTATGGTTCGGGCGTTGACTTCTAAGGCCCTAACTATTCAATCTTTTGGAGCAACGCCCTAGGGTGAAGCCTAGGTTGCTCGGAAAATAGGAATGACCATAAGTTTCATACTGGATGCAATTATTCGTTTTATACGATGGAAAAACTGTTGTACTTGTATTGTATTTTATGCTTCTGGCGTTGACTTGTAAGGCACTAACTATTCGATCTGGTGGAGCAACGCCCTAGAGTGAAGCCTCGGTTGCCCGGAACGTAGAATTGGCCATCACTTTCAAACTGGTTGCAATTATTCCTGTTATATGATGGATACACTGCTGTATTTTTATTGCATTTTATGCTTCGGGCGTTGACTTCTAAGGTCCTAACTATTCAATCTGTTGGAGCAACGCCCTAGGGTGAAGACTAGGTTGCTCGGAAAATAGAAATGACCATAAGTTTCATACTGGTTGCAATTATTCGTTTTATACGATGGAGAAACTGTTGTATTTATATTGTATTTTATGCTTCTGGCGTTGACTTCTAAGGCACTAACTATCCGATCTGGTGGAGCAACGCCCTAGGGTCAAGCCTAGGTTGCTCGGAAAGTAGAAATGACCATAAGTTTCATACTGGTTGCAATTATTCGTTTTATACGACGGAAAACTGTTGTATTTATATTGTATTTTATGCTTCTGGCGTTTACTTCTGAGGACCTAACTATTCGATCTGGTGCAGCAACGCCCTAGAGTGAAGCCAAGGTTGCCCGGAACGTAGAATTGGCCATCACTTTCAAACTGGTCGCAATTATTCCTGTTATATGATTGAAACACTGTTGTACTTTTTTTGCATTTTATGGTTCGGGCGTAGACTTCTAAGGCCCTAACTATTCAATCTGTTGGAGCAACGCCCTAGGGTGAAGCCTAGGTTGCTTGGAAAGTAGAAATGACCATAAGTTTCATACTGGTTGCAATTAATCCTTTTATACCATGGAAAACCTGTTGTATTTATATCGTATTTTATGCTTCTGGCGTTTACTTCTAAGGACCTAACTATTCGATCTGGTGGAGCAACGCCCTAGAGTGAAGCCTAGGTTGCTCGGAATATGGAAATGACCATAACTTTCACACTGGTTGCAATTATTCCTGTTATATTATGGAAACACTGTTGTATTTTTATTGCATTTTATGCTTCGGGCGTTGACTTCTAAGGCCCTAACTATTCAATCTGATGGAGCAACGCTCTAGGGTGAAGCCTAGGTTGCTCGGAAAGTAGAAATGACCATAAGTTTCATACTGGTTGCAATTATTCGTTTTATACGATGGACAAACTGTTGTATTTATATTGTATTTTATGCTCCTGGCGTTGACTTCTAAGGCCCTAGCTGTTCGAACTAGTGGAGCCACGCCCTACAGTGAAGCCTAGGTTGCCCGGAATGTAGAAATGACCATAACTTTCACACTGGTTGCAAATATTCGTTTTATACGATGCAAACGCTGTTGTATTTATATCGCATTTTATGCTTCTGGCGTTTACTTCTGAGGACCTAACTATTCGATCTGGTGCAGCAACGCCCTAGAGTGAATCCTAGGTTGCTCGGAATGTAGAACTGACCATAACATTCACACTGGTTGCAATTATTCGTTTTATACGATGGAAACGCTGTTGTATTTATATTGTACTTTATGCCTCTGGCGTTGACTTCTAAGGCCGTAGCTATTAGATGTGGTGGAACAACGCCCTACAGTGAGGCCTAGGGTGCTCGGAACGTAGAAATGACCATTACTTTCACACTGGTTGCAATTATTCGTTTTATACGATGGAAAAGCTGTTGTATTTATATCGTATTTTATGCTTCTGGCGTTCACTTCTTAGGCCGTAACTATTCGGTCTGGTGGAGCAACGCCCTGGAGTGAAACCTAGGTTGCCCGGATCGTAGAATTGGCCATCACTTTCAAACTGGTTGCAATTATTCCTGTTATATGATGGAAACACTGTTGTATTTTTTTTGCATTTTATGGTTCGGGCGTTGACTTCTAAGGCCCCAACTATTCAATCCGTTGGAGCAACGCCCTAGGGTGAAACCTAGGTTGCTCGGAAAGTAGAAATGACCATATGCTTCATACTGGTTGCAATTATTTGTTTCATACGATGGAAAAACTGTTGTATTTATATTGTATTTTATGCTTCTGGCGTTGACTTCTAAGGCACTAACTATTCGATCTGGTGGAGCAACGCCCTAGAGTGAAGTCTAGGTTGCCCGGACCGTAGAATTGGCCATCACTTTCAAACTGGTCGAAATTATTCCTGTTATATGATGGAAACACTGTTGTATTTTTTTTGCATTTTATGGTTCGGGCGTAGACTTCTAAGGCCCTAACTATTCAATCTGTTGGAGCAACGCCCTAGGGTGAAGCCTAGGTTGCTCCGAAAGTAGAAATGACCATAAGTTTCATACTGGTTGCAATTATTCGTTTTATACGATGGAAAAACTGTTGTATTTATATTGTATTTTATGCTTCTGGCGTTGACTTCTAAGGCCCTAGCTGTTCGATCTAGTGGAGCAACGCCGTAGAGTGAAGCCTAGGTTGCCCGGAAGGTAGAATTGGCCATCACTTTCAAACTGGTTGCAATTATTCGTTTAATGCGATGGAAGAACTGTTGTATTTATATTGCATTTTATGCTTCTGGCTTAGACTTCTAAGGCACTAACTATTCGATCTGGTGGAGCAACGCCCTAGGGTGAAGCCTAGGTTGCCCGGAACGTAGAATTGGCCATCACTTTCAATCTGGTTGCAATTATTCCTGTTATATGATGGAAACACTGTTGTATTTTTCTTGCATTTTATGGTTCGGGCGTTGACTTCTAAGGCCCTAACTATTCAATCTGTTGGAGCAACGCCCTAGGGTGAAGCCTACGTTGCTCGGAAAATAGGAATGACCATAAGTTTCATACTGGTTGCAATTATTCGTTTTATACGATGGAAAAACTGTTGTACTTGTATTGTATTTTATGCTTCTGGCGTTGACTTGTAAGGCACTAACTATTCGATCTGGTGGAGCAACGCCCTAGAGTGAAGCCTCGGTTGCCCGGAACGTAGAATTGGCCATCACTTTCAAACTGGTTGCAATTATTCCTGTTATATGATGGATACACTGCTGTATTTTTATTGCATTTTATGCTTCGGGCGTTGACTTCTAAGGTCCTAACTATTCAATCTGTTGGAGCAACGCCCTAGGGTGAAGACTAGGTTGCTCGGAAAATAGAAATGACCATAAGTTTCATACTGGTTGCAATTATTCGTTTTATACGATGGAGAAACTGTTGTATTTATATTGTATTTTATGCTTCTGGCGTTGACTTCTAAGGCAATAACTATCGGATCTGGTGGAGCAACGCCCTAGGGTCAAGCCTAGGTTGCTCGGAAAGTAGAAATGACCATAAGTTTCATACTGGTTGCAATTATTCGTTTTATACGATGGAAAACTGTTGTATTTATATTGTATTTTATGCTTCTGGCGTTGACTTCTAAGGCACTAACTATTCGATCTAGTGGAGCAACGCCATAGAGTGAAGCCAAGGTTGCCCGGAACGTAGAATTGGCCATCACTTTCAAACTGGTCGCAATTATTCCTGTTATATGATTGAAACACTGTTGTATTTTTATTGCATTTTATGCTTCGGGCGTTGACTTCTAAGGCCCTAACTATTCAATCTGTTGGAGCAACGCCCTAGGGTGAAGCCTAGGTTGCTCGGAAAGTAGAAATGACCATAAGTTTCATACTGGTTGCAATTATTCGTTTTATACGATGGACAAACTGTTGTATTTATATTGTATTTTATGCTTCTGGTGTTGACTTCTAAGGCCCTAGCTGTTCGATCTAGTGGAGCCACGCCCTAGAGTGAAGCCTAGGTTGCTCGGAATGTAGAAATGACCATAACTTTCACACTGGTTGCAAATATTCGTTTTATACGATGCAAACGCTGTTGTATTTATATCGTATTTTATGCTTCTGGCGTTTACGTCTGAGGACCTAACTATTCGATCTGGTGCAGCAACGCCCTAGAGTGAATCCTAGGTTGTACGGAATGTAGAACTGACCATAACATTCACACTGGTTGCAATTATTCGTTTTATACGATGGAAACGCTGTTGTATTTATATTGTACTTTATGCCTCTGGCGTTGACTTCTAAGGCCGTAGCTATTAGATGTGGTGGAACAGCGCCCTAGAGTGAGGTCTAGGGTGCTCGGAACGTAGAAATGATCATTACTTTCACACTGGTTGCAATTATTCGTTTTATACGATGGAAAAGCTGTTGTATTTATATCGTATTTTATGCTTCTGGCGTTCACTTCTTAGGCCGTAACTATTCTGTCTGGTGGAGCAACGCCCTGGAGTGAAGTCTAGGTTGCCCGGTCCGTAGAATTGGCCATCACTTTCAAACTGGTCGAAATTATTCCTGTTATATGATGGAAACACTGTTGTATTTTTTTTGCATTTTATGGTTCGGGCGTAGACTTCTAAGGCCCTAACTATTCAATCTGTTGGAGCAACGCCCTAGGGTGAAGCCTAGGTTGCTCCGAAAGTAGAAATGACCATAAGTTTCATACTGGTTGCAATTATTCGTTTTATACGATGGAAAAACTGTTGTATTTATATTGTATTTTATGCTTCTGGCGTTGGCTTCTAAGGCCCTAGCTGTTCGATCTAGTGGAGCAACGCCGTAGAGTGAAGCCTAGGTTGCCCGGAAGGTAGAATTGGCCATCACTTTCAAACTGGTTGCAATTATTCGTTTTATGCGATGGAAGAACTGTTGTATTTATATTGCATTTTATGCTTCTGGCGTAGACTTCTAAGGCACTAACTATTCGATCTGGTGGAGCAACGCCCTAGGGTGAAGCCTAGGTTGCCCGGAACGTAGAATTGGCCATCACTTTCAATCTGGTTGCAATTATTCCTGTTATATGATGGAAACACTGTTGTATTTTTCTTGCATTTTATGGTTCGGGCGTTGACTTCTAAGGCCCTAACTATTCAATCTGTTAGAGCAACGCCCTAGGGTGAAGCCTAGGTTGCTCGGAAAGTAGAAATGTCCATAAGTTTCATACTGGTTGCAATTATTCGTTTTATACGATGGAAAAACTGTTGTATTTATATTGTATTTTATGCTTCTGGCGTTGACTTCTAAGGCACTAACTATTCGATCTGGTGGAGCAACGCAATAGAGTGAAGCCTAGGTTGCCCGGAACGTAGAATTGGCCATCACTTTCAAACTGGTTGCAATTATTCCTGTTATATGATGGAAACACTGTTGTATTTTTTTTGCATTTTATGGTTCGGGCGTTGACTTCTAAGGTCCTAACTATTCAATCTGTTGGAGCAACGCCCTAGGGTGAAGCCTAGGTTGCTCGGAAAGTAGAAATGACCATAAGTTTCATACTGGTTGCAATTATTCGTTTTATACGATGGAGAAACTGTTGTATTTATATTGTATTTTATGCTTCTGGCGTTGACTTCTAAGGCACTAACTATCCGATCTGGTGGAGCAACGCCCTAGGGTCAAGCCTAGGTTGCTCGGAAAGTAGAAATGACCATAAGTTTAATACTGGTTGCAATTATTCGTTTTATACGATGGAAAAACTGTTGTATTTATATTGTATTTTATGCTTCTGGCGTTGACTTCTAAGGCCCTAGCTGTTCGATCTAGTGGAGCAACGCCGTAGAGTGAAGCCTAGGTTGCCCGGAAGGTAGAATTGGCCATCACTTTCAAACTGGTTGCAATTATTCGTTTTATGCGATGGAAGAACTGTTGTATTTATATTGCATTTTATGCTTCTGGCGTAGACTTCTAAGGCACTAACTATTCGATCTGGTGGAGCAACGCCCTAGACTGAAGCCTAGGTTGCCCGGAACGTAGAATTGGCCATCACTTTCAATCTGGTTGCAATTACTCCTGTTATATGATGGAAACACTGTTGTATTTTTTTTGCATTTTATGGTTCGGGCGTTGACTTCTAAGGCCCTAACTATTCAATCTGTTGGAGCAACGCCCTAGGGTGAAACCTAGGTTGCTCGGAAAGTAGAAATGACCATATGCTTCATACTGGTTGCAATTATTTGTTTCATACGATGGAAAAACTGTTGTATTTATATTGTATTTTATGCTTCTGGCGTTGACTTCTAAGGCACTAACTATTCGATCTGGTGGAGCAACGCCCTAGAGTGAAGTCTAGGTTGCCCGGACCGTAGAATTGGCCATCACTTTCAAACTGGTCGAAATTATTCCTGTTATATGATGGAAACACTGTTGTATTTTTTTTGCATTTTATGGTTCGGGCGTAGACTTCTAAGGCCCTAACTATTCAATCTGTTGGAGCAACGCCCTAGGGTGAAGCCTAGGTTGCTCCGAAAGTAGAAATGACCATAAGTTTCATACTGGTTGCAATTATTCGTTTTATACGATGGAAAAACTGTTGTATTTATATTGTATTTTATGCTTCTGGCGTTGACTTCTAAGGCCCTAGCTGTTCGATCTAGTGGAGCAACGCCGTAGAGTGAAGCCTAGGTTGCCCGGAAGGTAGAATTGGCCATCACTTTCAAACTGGTTGCAATTATTCGTTTTATGCGATGGAAGAACTGTTGTATTTTTCTTGCATTTTATGGTTCGGGCGTTGACTTCTAAGGTCCTAACTATTCAATCTGTTGGAGCAACGCCGTAGGGTCAAGCCTAGGTTGCTCGGAAAATAGGAATGACCATAAGTTTCATACTGGTTGCAATTATTCGTTTTATACGATGGAAAAACTGTTGTACTTGTATTGTATTTTATGCTTCTGGCGTTGACTTGTAAGGCACTAACTATTCGATCTGGTGGAGCAACGCCCTAGAGTGAAGCCTCGGTTGCCCGGAACGTAGAATTGGCCATCGCTTTCAAACTGGTTGCAATTATTCCTGTTATATGATGGATACACTGCTGTATTTTTATTGCATTTTATGCTTCGGGCGTTGACTTCTAAGGTCCTAACTATTCAATCTGTTGGAGCAACGCCCTAGGGTGAAGACTAGGTTGCTCGGAAAATAGAAATGACCATAAGTTTCATACTGGTTGCAATTATTCGTTTTATACGATGGAGAAACTGTTGTATTTATATTGTATTTTATGCTTCTGGCGTTGACTTCTAAGGCACTAACTATCCGATCTGGTGGAGCAACGCCCTAGGGTCAAGCCTAGGTTGCTCGGAAAGTAGAAATGACCATAAGTTTCATACTGGTTGCAATTATTCGTTTTATACGATGGAAAACTGTTGTATTTATATTGTATTTTATGCTTCTGGCGTTGACTTCTAAGGCACTAACTATTCGATCTAGTGGAGCAACGCCCTAGAGTGAAGCCAAGGTTGCCCGGAACGTAGAATTGGCCATCACTTTCAAACTGGTCGCAATTATTCCTGTTATATGATTGAAACACTGTTGTATTTTTTTTGCATTTTATGGTTCGGGCGTAGACTTCTAAGGCCCTAACAATTCAATCTTTTGGAGCAACGCCCTAGGGTGAAGCCTAGGTTGCTTGGAAAGTAGAAATGACAATAAGTTTCATACTGGTTGCAATTAATCCTTTTATACCATGGAAAAGCTGTTGTATTTATATCGTATTTTATGCTTCTGGCGTTTACTTCTAAGGACCTAACTATTCGATCTGGTGGAGCAACGCCCTAGAGTGAAGCCTAGGTTGCTCGGAATATGGAAATGACCATAACTTTCACACTGGTTGCAATTATTCCTGTTATATTATGGAAACACTGTTGTATTTTTATTGCATTTTATGCTTCGGGCGTTGACTTCTAAGGCCCTAACTATTCAATCTGTTGGAGCAACGCCCTAGGGTGAAGCCTAGGTTGCTCGGAAAGTAGAAATGACCATAAGTTTCATACTGGTTGCAATTATTCGTTTTATACGATGGACAAACTGTTGTATTTATATTGTATTTTATGCTTCTGGCGTTGACTTCTAAGGCCCTAGCTGTTCGATCTAGTGGAGCCACGCCCTAGAGTGAAGCCTAGGTTGCTCGGAATGTAGAAATGACCATAACTTTCACACTGGTTGCAAATATTCGTTTTATACGATGCAAACGCTGTTGTATTTATATCGTATTTTATGCTTCTGGCGTTTACTTCTGAGGACCTAACTATTCGATCTGGTGCAGCAACGCCCTAGAGTGAATCCTAGGTTGTACGGAATGTAGAACTGACCATAACATTCACACTGGTTGCAATTATTCGTTTTATACGATGTAAACGCTGTTGTATTTATATTGTACTTTATGCCTCTGGCGTTGACTTCTAAGGCCGTAGCTATTACATGTGGTGGAACAACGCCCTAGAGTGAGGCCTAGGGTGCTCGGAACGTAGAAATGATCATTACTTTCACACTGGTTGCAATTATTCGTTTTATACGATGGAAAAGCTGTTGTATTTATATCGTATTTTATGCTTCTGGCGTTCACTTCTTAGGCCGTAACTATTCGGTCTGGTGGAGCAACGCCCTGGAGTGAAACCTAGGTTTCCCGAAACGTAGAATTGGCCATCACTTTCAAACTGGTTGCAATTATTCCTGTTATATGATGGAAACACTGTTGTATTTTTTTTGCATTTTATGGTTCGGGCGTTGACTTCTAAGGCCCTAACTATTCAATCCGTTGGAGCAACGCCCTAGGGTGAAACCTAGGTTGCTCGGAAAGTAGAAATGACCATATGCTTCATACTGGCTGCAATTATTTGTTTCATACGATGGAAAAACTGTTGTATTTATATTGTATTTTATGCTTCTGGCGTTGACTTCTAAGGCACTAACTATTCGATATGGTGGAGCAACGCCCTAGAGTGAAGTCTAGGTTGCCCGGACCGTAGAATTGGCCATCACTTTCAAACTGGTCGAAATTATTCCTGTTATATGATGGAAACACTGTTGTATTTTTTTTGCATTTTATGGTTCGGGCGTAGACTTCTAAGGCCCTAACTATTCAATCTGTTGGAGCAACGCCCTAGGGTGAAGCCTAGGTTGCTCCGAAAGTAGAAATGACCATAAGTTTCATACTGGTTGCAATTATTCGTTTTATACGATGGAAAAACTGTTGTATTTATATTGTATTTTATGCTTCTGGCGTTGACTTCTAAGGCCCTAGCTGTTCGATCTAGTGGAGCAACGACGTAGAGTGAAGCCTAGGTTGCCCGGAAGGTAGAATTGGCCATCACTTTCAAACTGGTTGCAATTATTCGTTTTATGCGATGGAAGAACTGTTGTATTTATATTGCATTTTATGCTTCTGGCGTAGACTTCTAAGGCACTAACTATTCGATCTGGTGGAGCAACGCCCTAGGGTGAAGCCTAGGTTGCCCGGAACGTAGAATTGGCCATCACTTTCAATCTGGTTGCAATTATTCCTGTTATATGATGGAAACACTGTTGTATTTTTCTTGCATTTTATGGTTCGGGCGTTGACTTCTAAGGCCCTAACTATTCAATCTGTTGGAGCAACGCCCTAGGGTGAAACCTAGGTTGCTCGGAAAGTAGAAATGACCATATGCTTCATACTGGTTGCAATTATTTGTTTCATACGATGGAAAAACTGTTGTATTTATATTGTATTTTATGCTTCTGGCGTTGACTTCTAAGGCACTAACTATTCGATCTGGTGGAGCAACGCCCTAGAGTGAAGTCTAGGTTGCCCGGACCGTAGAATTGGCCATCACTTTCAAACTGGTCGAAATTATTCCTGTTATATGATGGAAACACTGTTGTATTTTTTTTGCATTTTATGGTTCGGGCGTAGACTTCTAAGGCCCTAACTATTCAATCTGTTGGAGCAACGCCCTAGGGTGAAGCCTAGGTTGCTCCGAAAGTAGAAATGACCATAAGTTTCATACTGGTTGCAATTATTCGTTTTATACGATGGAAAAACTGTTGTATTTATATTGTATTTTATGCTTCTGGCGTTGACTTCTAAGGCACTAACTATTCGATCTAGTGGAGCAACGCCCTAGAGTGAAGCCAAGGTTGCCCGGAACGTAGAATTGGCCATCACTTTCAAACTGGTCGCAATTATTCCTGTTATATGATTGAAACACTGTTGTATTTTTTTTGCATTTTATGGTTCGGGCGTAGACTTCTAAGGCCCTAACAATTCAATCTTTTGGAGCAACGCCCTAGGGTGAAGCCTAGGTTGCTTGGAAAGTAGAAATGACAATAAGTTTCATACTGGTTGCAATTAATCCTTTTATACCATGGAAAAGCTGTTGTATTTATATCGTATTTTATGCTTCTGGCGTTTACTTCTAAGGACCTAACTATTCGATCTGGTGGAGCAACGCCCTAGAGTGAAGCCTAGGTTGCTCGGAATATGGAAATGACCATAACTTTCACACTGGTTGCAATTATTCCTGTTATATTATGGAAACACTGTTGTATTTTTATTGCATTTTATGCTTCGGGCGTTGACTTCTAAGGCCCTAACTATTCAATCTGTTGGAGCAACGCCCTAGGGTGAAGCCTAGGCTGCTCGGAAAGTAGAAATGACCATAAGTTTCATACTGGTTGCAATTATTCGTTTTATACGATGGACAAACTGTTGTATTTATATTGTATTTTATGCTTCTGGCGTTGACTTCTAAGGCCCTAGCTGTTCGATCTAGTGGAGCCACGCCCTAGAGTGAAGCCTAGGTTGCTCGGAATGTAGAAATGACCATAACTTTCACACTGGTTGCAAATATTCGTTTTATACGATGCAAACGCTGTTGTATTTATATCGTATTTTATGCTTCTGGCGTTTACTTCTGAGGACCTAACTATTCGATCTGGTGCAGCAACGCCCTAGAGTGAATCCTAGGTTGTACGGAATGTAGAACTGACCATAACATTCACACTGGTTGCAATTATTCGTTTTATACGATGGAAACGCTGTTGTATTTATATTGTACTTTATGCCTCTGGCGTTGACTTCTAAGGCCGTAGCTATTAGATGTGGTGGAACAACGCCCTAGAGTGAGGCCTAGGGTGCTCGGAACGTAGAAATGATCATTACTTTCACACTGGTTGCAATTATTCGTTTTATACGATGGAAAAGCTGTTGTATTTATATCGTATTTTATGCTTCTGGCGTTCACTTCTTAGGCCGTAACTATTCGGTCTGGTGGAGCAACGCCCTGGAGTGAAACCTAGGTTTCCCGAAACGTAGAATTGGCCATCACTTTCAAACTGGTTGCAATTATTCCTGTTATATGATGGAAACACTGTTGCATTTTTTTTGCATTTTATGGTTCGGGCGTTGACTTCTAAGGCCCTAACTATTCAATCCGTTGGAGCAACGCCCTAGGGTGAAACCTAGGTTGCTCGGAAAGTAGAAATGACCATATGCTTCATACTGGCTGCAATTATTTGTTTCATACGATGGAAAAACTGTTGTATTTATATTGTATTTTATGCTTCTGGCGTTGACTTCTAAGGCACTAACTATTCGATATGGTGGAGCAACGCCCTAGAGTGAAGTCTAGGTTGCCCGGACCGTAGAATTGGCCATCACTTTCAAACTGGTCGAAATTATTCCTGTTATATGATGGAAACACTGTTGTATTTTTTTTGCATTTTATGGTTCGGGCGTAGACTTCTAAGGCCCTAACTATTCAATCTGTTGGAGCAACGCCCTAGGGTGAAGCCTAGGTTGCTCCGAAAGTAGAAATGACCATAAGTTTCATACTGGTTGCAATTATTCGTTTTATACGATGGAAAAACTGTTGTATTTATATTGTATTTTATGCTTCTGGCGTTGACTTCTAAGGCCCTAGCTGTTCGATCTAGTGGAGCAACGACGTAGAGTGAAGCCTAGGTTGCCCGGAAGGTAGAATTGGCCATCACTTTCAAACTGGTTGCAATTATTCGTTTTATGCGATGGAAGAACTGTTGTATTTATATTGCATTTTATGCTTCTGGCGTAGACTTCTAAGGCACTAACTATTCGATCTGGTGGAGCAACGCCCTAGGGTGAAGCCTAGGTTGCCCGGAACGTAGAATTGGCCATCACTTTCAATCTGGTTGCAATTATTCCTGTTATATGATGGAAACACTGTTGTATTTTTCTTGCATTTTATGGTTCGGGCGTTGACTTCTAAGGCCCTAACTATTCAATCTGTTAGAGCAACGCCCTAGGGTGAAGCCTAGGTTGCTCGGAAAGTAGAAATGTCCATAAGTTTCATACTGGTTGCAATTATTCGTTTTATACGATGGAAAAACTGTTGTATTTATATTGTATTTTATGCTTCTGGCGTTGACTTCTAAGGCACTAACTATTCGATCTGGTGGAGCAACGCAATAGAGTGAAGCCTAGGTTGCCCGGAACGTAGAATTGGCCATCACTTTCAAACTGGTTGCAATTATTCCTGTTATATGATGGAAACACTGTGGTATTTTTTTTGCATTTTATGGTTCGGGCGTTGACTTCTAAGGTCCTAACTATTCAATCTGTTGGAGCAACGCCCTAGGGTGAAGCCTAGGTTGCTCGGAAAATAGGAATGACCATAAGTTTCATACTGGTTGCAATTATTCGTTTTATACGATGGAAAAACTGTTGTACTTGTATTGTATTTTATGCTTCTGGCGTTGACTTGTAAGGCACTAACTATTCGATCTGGTGGAGCAACGCCCTAGAGTGAAGCCTCGGTTGCCCGGAACGTAGAATTGGCCATCCCTTTCAAACTGGTTGCAATTATTCCTGTTATATGATGGATACACTGCTGTATTTTTATTGCATTTTATGCTTCGGGCGTTGACTTCTAAGGTCCTAACTCTTCAACCTGTTGGAGCAACGCCCTAGGGTGAAGACTAGGTTGCTCGGAAAATAGAAATGACCATAAGTTTCATACTGGTTGCAATTATTCGTTTTATACGATGGAGAAACTGTTGTATTTATATTGTATTTTATGCTTCTGGCGTTGACTTCTAAGGCACTAACTATCCGATCTGGTGGAGCAACGCCCTAGGGTCAAGCCTAGGTTGCTCGGAAAGTAGAAATGACCATAAGTTTCATACTGGTTGCAATTATTCGTTTTATACGATGGAAAAGCTGTTGTATTTATATTGTATTTTATGCTTCTGGCGTTGACTTCTAAGGCACTAACTATTCGATCTAGAGGAGCAACGCCCTAGAGTGAAGCCAAGGTTGCCCGGAACGTAGAATTGGCCATCACTTTCAAACTGGTCGCAATTATTCCTGTTATATGATTGAAACACTGTTGTATTTTTTTTGCATTTTATGGTTCGGGCGTAGACTTCTAAGGCCCTAACTATTCAATCTGTTGGAGCAACGCCCTAGGGTGAAGCCTAGGTTGCTTGGAAAGTAGAAATGACCATAAGTTTCATACTGGTTGCAATTAATCCTTTTATACCATGGAAAAGCTGTTGTATTTATATCGTATTTTATGCTTCTGGCGTTTACTTCTAAGGACCTAACTATTCGATCTGGTGGAGCAACGCCCTAGAGTGAAGCCTAGGTTGCTCGGAATATGGAAATGACCATAACTTTCACACTGGTTGCAATTATTCCTGTTATATTATGGAAACACTGTTGTATTTTTATTGCATTTTATGCTTCGGGCGTTGACTTCTAAGGCCCTAACTATTCAATCTGTTGGAGCAACGCCCTAGGGTGAAGCCTAGGTTGCTCGGAAAGTAGAAATGACCATAAGTTTCATACTGGTTGCAATTATTCGTTTTATACGATGGACAAACTGTTGTATTTATATTGTATTTTATGCTTCTGGCGTTGACTTCTAAGGCCCTAGCTGTTCGATCTAGTGGAGCCACGCCCTAGAGTGAAGCCTAGGTTGCCCGGAATGTAGAAATGACCATAACTTTCACACTGGTTGCAAATATTCGTTTTATACGATGGAAAAACTGTTGTATTTATATTGTATTTTATGCTTCTGGCGTTGACTTCTAAGGCCCTATCTGTTCGATCTAGTGGAGCAACGCCCTAGAGTGAAGCCTAGGTTGCCCGGAAACGAGAAGTGACCATCACGTTCAAACTGGTTGCAATTAATCCTTTTATACCATGGAAAAGCTGTTGTATTTATATCGTATTTTATGCTTCTGGCGTTTACTTCTAAGGACCCAACTATTCGATCTGGTGGAGCAACGCCCTAGAGTGAAGCCTAGGTTGCTCGGAATATGGAAATGACCATAACTTTCACACTGGATGCAATTATTCCCGTTATATTATGGAAACACTGTTGTATTTTTATTGCATTTTATGCTTCGGGCGTTGACTTCTAAGGCCCTAACTATTCAATTTGTTGGAGCAACGCCCTAGGGTGAAGCCTAGGTTGCTCGGAAAGTAGAAATGACCATAAGTTTCATACTGGTTGCAATTATTCGTTTTATACGATGGACAAACTGTTGTATTTATATTGTATTTTATGCTTCTGGCGTTGACTTCTAAGGCCCTAGCTGTTCGATCTAGTGGAGCCATGCCCTAGAGTGAAGCCTAGGTTGCCCGGAATGTAGAAATGACCATAACTTTCACACTGGTTGCAAATATTCGTTTTATACAATGCAAACGCTGTTGTATTTATATCGTATTTTATGCTTCTGGCGTTTACTTCTGAGGACCTAACTATTCGATCTGGTGCAGCAACGCCCTAGAGTGAATCCTAGGTTGCTCGGAATGTAGAACTGACCATAACATTCACACTGGTTGCAATTATTCGTTTTATACGATGGAAACGCTGTTGTATTTATATTGTACTTTATGCCTCTGGCGTTGACTTCTAAGGCCGTAGCTATTAGATGTGGTGGAGCAACGCCCTAGAGTGAGGCCTAGGGTGCTCGGAACGTAGAAATGACCATTACTTTCACACTGGTTGCAATTATTCGTTTTATACGATGGAAAAGCTGTTGTATTTATATCGTATTTTATGCTTCTGGCGTTCACTTCTTAGGCCGTAACTATTCGGTCTGGTGGAGCAACGCCCTGGAGTGAAACCTAGGTTGCCCGGAACGTAGAATTGGCCATCACTTTCAAACTGGTTGCAATTATTCCTGTTATATGATGGAAACACTGTTGTATTTTCTTTGCATTTTATGGTTCGGGCGTTGACTTCTAAGGCCCTAACTATTCAATCCGTTGGAGCAACGCCCTAGGGTGAAACCTAGGTTGCTCGGAAAGTAGAAATGACCATATGCTTCATACTGGTTGCAATTATTTGTTTCATACGATGGAAAAACTGTTGTATTTATATTGTATTTTATGCTTCTGGCGTTGACTTCTAAGGCACTAACTATTCGATCTGGTGGAGCAACGCCCTAGAGTGAAGTCTAGGTTGCCGGGACCGTAGAATTGGCCATCACTTTCAAACTGGTCGAAATTATTCCTGTTATATGATGGAAACACTGTTGTATTTTTTTTGCATTTTATGGTTCGGGCGTAGACTTCTAAGGCCCTAACTATTCAACCTGTTGGAGCAACGCCCTAGGGTGGAGCCTAGGTTGCTCGGAAAGTAGAAATGTCCATAAGTTTCATACTGGTTGCAATTATTCGTTTTATACGATGGAAAAACTGTTGTATTTATATTGTGTTTTATGCTTCTGGCGTTGACTTCTAAGGCACTAACTATTCGATCTGGTGGAGCAACGCAATAGAGTGAAGCCTAGGTTGCCCGGAACGTAGAATTGGCCATCACTTTCAAACTGGTTGCAATTATTCCTGTTATATGATGGAAACACTGTGGTATTTTTTTTGCATTTTATGGTTCGGGCGTTGACTTCTAAGGTCCTAACTATTCAATCTGTTGGAGCAACGCCCTAGGGTGAAGCCTAGGTTGCTCGGAAAATAGGAATGACCATAAGTTTCATACTGGTTGCAATTATTCGTTTTATACGATGGAAAAACTGTTGTACTTGTATTGTATTTTATGCTTCTGGCGTTGACTTGTAAGGCACTAACTATTCGATCTGGTGGAGCAACGCCCTAGAGTGAAGCCTCGGTTGCCCGGAACGTAGAATTGGCCATCACTTTCAAACTGGTTGCAATTATTCCTGTTATATGATGGATACACTGCTGTATTTTTATTGCATTTTATGCTTCGGGCGTTGACTTCTAAGGTCCTAACTCTTCAACCTGTTGGAGCAACGCCCTAGGGTGAAGACTAGCTTGCTCGGAAAATAGAAATGACCATAAGTTTCATACTGGTTGCAATTATTCGTTTTATACGATGGAGAAACTGTTGTATTTATATTGTATTTTATGCTTCTGCCGTTGACTTCTAAGGCACTAACTATCCGATCTGGTGGAGCAACGCCCTAGGGTCAAGCCTAGGTTGCTCGGAAAGTAGAAATGACCATAAGTTTCATACTGGTTGCAATTATTCGTTTTATACGATGGAAAAGCTGTTGTATTTATATTGTATTTTATGCTTCTGGCGTTGACTTCTAAGGCACTAACTATTCGATCTAGAGGAGCAACGCCCTAGAGTGAAGCCAAGGTTGCCCGGAACGTAGAATTGGCCATCACTTTCAAACTGGTCGCAATTATTCCTGTTATATGATTGAAACACTGTTGTATTTTTTTTGCATTTTATGGTTCGGGCGTAGACTTCTAAGGCCCTAACTATTCAATCTGTTGGAGCAACGCCCTAGGGTGAAGCCTAGGTTGCTTGGAAAGTAGAAATGACCATAAGTTTCATACTGGTTGCAATTAATCCTTTTATACCATGGAAAAGCTGTTGTATTTATATCGTATTTTATGCTTCTGGCGTTTACATCTAAGGACCTAACTATTCGATCTGGTGGAGCAACGCCCTAGAGTGAAGCCTAGGTTGCTCGGAATATGGAAATGACCATAACTTTCACACTGGTTGCAATTATTCCTGTTATATTATGGAAACACTGTTGTATTTTTATTGCATTTTATGCTTCGGGCGTTGACTTCTAAGGCCCTAACTATTCAATCTGTTGGAGCAACGCCCTAGGGTGAAGCCTAGGTTGCTCGGAAAGTAGAAATGACCATAAGTTTCATACTGGTTGCAATTATTCGTTTTATACGATGGAAAAACTGTTGTATTTATATTGTATTTTATGCTTCTGGCGTTGACTTCTAAGGCCCTAGCTGTTCGATCTAGTGGAGCAACGCCGTAGAGTGAAGCCTAGGTTGCCCGGAAGGTAGAATTGGCCATCACTTTCAAACTGGTTGCAATTATTCCTGTTATATGATGGAAACACTGTGGTATTTTTTTTGCATTTTATGGTTCGGGCGTTGACTTCTAAGGTCCTAACTATTCAATCTGTTGGAGCAACGCCCTAGGGTGAAGCCTAGGTTGCTCGGAAAATAGGAATGACCATAAGTTTCATACTGGTTGCAATTATTCGTTTTATACGATGGAAAAGCTGTTGTACTTGTATTGTATTTTATGCTTCTGGCGTTGACTTGTAAGGCACTAACTATTCGATCTGGTGGAGCAACGCCCTAGAGTGAAGCCTCGGTTGCCCGGAACGTAGAATTGGCCATCACTTTCAAACTGGTTGCAATTATTCCTGTTATATGATGGATACACTGCTGTATTTTTATTGCATTTTATGCTTCGGGCGTTGACTTCTAAGGTCCTAACTTTTCAACCTGTTGGAGCAACGCCCTAGGGTGAAGACTAGGTTGCTCGGAAAATAGAAATGACCATAAGTTTCATACTGGTTGCAATTATTCGTTTTATACGATGGAGAAACTGTTGTATTTATATTGTATTTTATGCTTCTGCCGTTGACTTCTAAGGCACTAACTATCCGATCTGGTGGAGCAACGCCCTAGGGTCAAGCCTAGGTTGCTCGGAAAGTAGAAATGACCATAAGTTTCATACTGGTTGCAATTATTCGTTTTATACGATGGAAAAGCTGTTGTATTTATATTGTATTTTATGCTTCTGGCGTTGACTTCTAAGGCACTAACTATTCGATCTAGAGGAGCAACGCCCTAGAGTGAAGCCAAGGTTGCCCGGAACGTAGAATTGGCCATCACTTTCAAACTGGTCGCAATTATTCCTGTTATATGATTGAAACACTGTTGTATTTTTTTTGCATTTTATGGTTCGGGCGTAGACTTCTAAGGCCCTAACTATTCAATCTGTTGGAGCAACGCCCTAGGGTGAAGCCTAGGTTGCTTGGAAAGTAGAAATGACCATAAGTTTCATACTGGTTCCAATTAATCCTTTTATACCATGGAAAAGCTGTTGTATTTATATCGTATTTTATGCTTCTGGCGTTTACATCTAAGGACCTAACTATTCGATCTGGTGGAGCAACGCCCTAGAGTGAAGCCTAGGTTGCTCGGAATATGGAAATGACCATAACTTTCACACTGGTTGCAATTATTCCTGTTATATTATGGAAACACTGTTGTATTTTTATTGCATTTTATGCTTCTGGCGTTGACTTCTAAGGCCCTAGCTGTTCGATCTAGTGGAGCAACGCCGTAGAGTGAAGCCTAGGTTGCCCGGAAGGTAGAATTGGCCATCACTTTCAAACTGGTTGCAATTATTCGTTTTATGCGATGGAAGAACTGTTGTATTTATATTGCATTTTATGCTTCTGGCGTAGACTTCTAAGGTCCTAACTATTCAATCTGTTGGAGCAACGCCCTAGGGTGAAGCCTAGGTTGCTCGGAAAGTAGAAATGACCATAAGTTTCATACTGGTTGCAATTATTCGTTTTATACGATTGAAAAACTGTTGTATTTATACTGTATTTTATGCTTCTGGCGTTGACTTCTAAGGCACTATCTATTCGATCTGGTGGAGCAACGCCCTAGAGCGAAGCCTAGGTTGCCCGGAACGTAGAAATGGCCATCACTTTCAAACTGGTTCCAATTACTCCTGTTATATGATGGAAACGCTGTTGTATTTTTTTTGCATTTTATGGTTCGGGCGCTGACTTCTAAGGCCCTAACTACTCAATCCGTTGGAGCAACGCCCTAGGGTGACGCCTAGGTTGCTCGGAAAGTGGAAATGACCATAAGTTTCATACTGGTTACAAATATTCGTTTTATACGATGGAAAAACTGTTGTATTTATATCGTATTTTATGCTTCTGGCGTTGACTTCTAAGGCACTATCTATTCGATCTGGTGGAGCAACGCCCTAGAGCTAAGCCTAGGTTGCCCGGAACGTAGAATTGGCCATCACTTTCAAACTGGTTGCAATTATTCCTGTTATATGATGGAAACACTGTCGTATTTTTTTTACATTTAATGGTTCGGGCGTTGACTTCTAAGGTCCTAACTATTCAATCTGTTGGAGCAACGCCCTAGGGTGAAGCCTAGATTGCTCGGAAAATAGAAATGACCATAAGTTTCGTACTGGTTGCAATTATTCGTTTTATACGATGGAAAAACTGTTGTATTTATATTGTATTTTATGCTTCTGGCGTTGACTTCTAAGGCACTAACTATTCGATCTGGTGGAGCAACTCCCTAGAGTGAAGCCTAGGTTGCCCGGAACGTAGAATTGGCCATCGCTTTCAAACTGGTTGCAATTATTCCTGTTATATGATGGATACACTGTTGTATTTTTATTGCATTTTATGCTTGGGGCGTTGACTTCTAAGGCCCTAACTATTCAATCTGTTGGACCAACGCCCTAGGGTGAA
Organism: Calliopsis andreniformis; assembly: GCF_051401765.1. NCBI lineage: Eukaryota > Metazoa > Arthropoda > Insecta > Hymenoptera > Andrenidae > Calliopsis > Calliopsis andreniformis. The sequence continues at coordinate 3,111,753 of NW_027480429.1, forward strand.
GCCTAGCTTGCTCGGAAAGTAGAAATGACCATAAGTTTCATACTGGTTGCAATTATTCGTTTTATACGATGGAAAAACTGTTGTATTTATATTGTATTTTATGCTTCTGGCGTTGACTTCTAAGGCACTAACTATTCGATCTGGAGGAGCAACGCAATAGAGTGAAGCCTAGGTTGCCCGGAACGTAGAATTGGCCATCACTTTCAAACTGGTTGCAATTATTCCTGTTATATGATGGAAACACTGTGGTATTTTTTTTGCATTTTATGGTTCGGGCGTTGACTTCTAAGGCCCTAACTATTCAATCTGTTGGAGCAACGCCCTAGGGTGAAGCCTAGCTTGTTCGGAAAGTAGAAATGACCATAAGTTTCATACTGGTTGCAATTATTCGTTTTATCCGATGGAAAAGCTGTTGTATTTATATCGTATTTTATGCTTCTGGCGTTGACTTCTTAGGCCGTAACTATTCGGCCTGGTGGAGCATTGCCCTAGAGTGAAGTCTAGGTTGCCCGGAACGTAGAATTGGCCATCACTTTCAAACGGGTTGCAATTATTCCTGATATATGATGGAAACACTGTTGTATTTTTTTTGCATTTTATGGTTCGGGCGTTGACTTCTAAGGCCCTAACTATTCAATCTGTTGGAGCAACGCCCTAGGGTAAAGCCTAGGATGCTCGGAAAGTAGAAATAACCATAAGTTTCATACTGGTTGCAATTATTCGTTTTATACGATGGAAAAACTGTTGTATTTATATTGTATTTTATGCTTCTGGCGTTGACTTCTAAGGCACTAACTATTCGATCTGGTGGAGCAACGCCCTAGAGTGAAGCCTAGGTTGCCCAGAACGTAGAATTGGCCATCGCTTTCTAACTGGTTGCAATTATTCCTGTTATATGATGGATACGCTGTTGTATTTTTATTGCATTTTATGCTTCGGGCGTTGACTTCTAAGGTCCTAACTATTCAATCTGTTGGAGCAACGCCCTAGGGTGAAGCCTAGGTTGCTCGGAAAATAGGAATGACCATAAGTTTCATACTGGTTGCAATTATTCGTTTTATACGATGGAAAAACTGTTGTACTTGTATTGTATTTTATGCTTCTGGCGTTGACTTGTAAGGCACTAACTATTCGATCTGGTGGAGCAACGCCCTAGAGTGAAGCCTCGGTTGCCCGGAACGTAGAATTGGCCATCACTTTCAAACTGGTTGCAATTATTCCTGTTATATGATGGATACACTGCTGTATTTTTATTGCATTTTATGCTTCGGGCGTTGACTTCTAAGGTCCTAACTCTTCAACCTGTTGGAGCAACGCCCTAGGGTGAAGACTAGCTTGCTCGGAAAATAGAAATGACCATAAGTTTCATACTGGTTGCAATTATTCGTTTTATACGATGGAGAAACTGTTGTATTTATATTGTATTTTATGCTTCTGCCGTTGACTTCTAAGGCACTAACTATCCGATCTGGTGGAGCAACGCCCTAGGGTCAAGCCTAGGTTGCTCGGAAAGTAGAAATGACCATAAGTTTCATACTGGTTGCAATTATTCGTTTTATACGATGGAAAAGCTGTTGTATTTATATTGTATTTTATGCTTCTGGCGTTGACTTCTAAGGCACTAACTATTCGATCTAGAGGAGCAACGCCCTAGAGTGAAGCCAAGGTTGCCCGGAACGTAGAATTGGCCATCACTTTCAAACTGGTCGCAATTATTCCTGTTATATGATTGAAACACTGTTGTATTTTTTTTGCATTTTATGGTTCGGGCGTAGACTTCTAAGGCCCTAACTATTCAATCTGTTGGAGCAACGCCCTAGGGTGAAGCCTAGGTTGCTTGGAAAGTAGAAATGACCATAAGTTTCATACTGGTTGCAATTAATCCTTTTATACCATGGAAAAGCTGTTGTATTTATATCGTATTTTATGCTTCTGGCGTTTACATCTAAGGACCTAACTATTCGATCTGGTGGAGCAACGCCCTAGAGTGAAGCCTAGGTTGCTCGGAATATGGAAATGACCATAACTTTCACACTGGTTGCAATTATTCCTGTTATATTATGGAAACACTGTTGTATTTTTATTGCATTTTATGCTTCGGGCGTTGACTTCTAAGGCCCTAACTATTCAATCTGTTGGAGCAACGCCCTAGGGTGAAGCCTAGATTGCTCGGAAAGTAGAAATGACCATAAGTTTCATACTGGTTGCAATTATTCGTTTTATACGATGGAAAAACTGTTGTATTTATATTGTATTTTATGCTTCTGGCGTTGACTTCTAAGGCCCTAGCTGTTCGATCTAGTGGAGCAACGCCGTAGAGTGAAGCCTAGGTTGCCCGGAAGGTAGAATTGGCCATCACTTTCAAACTGGTTGCAATTATTCCTGTTATATGATGGAAACACTGTGGTATTTTTTTTGCATTTTATGGTTCGGGCGTTGACTTCTAAGGTCCTAACTATTCAATCTGTTGGAGCAACGCCCTAGGGTGAAGCCTAGGTTGCTCGGAAAATAGGAATGACCATAAGTTTCATACTGGTTGCAATTATTCGTTTTATACGATGGAAAAGCTGTTGTACTTGTATTGTATTTTATGCTTCTGGCGTTGACTTGTAAGGCACTAACTATTCGATCTGGTGGAGCAACGCCCTAGAGTGAAGCCTCGGTTGCCCGGAACGTAGAATTGGCCATCACTTTCAAACTGGTTGCAATTATTCCTGTTATATGATGGATACACTGCTGTATTTTTATTGCATTTTATGCTTCGGGCGTTGACTTCTAAGGTCCTAACTTTTCAACCTGTTGGAGCAACGCCCTAGGGTGAAGACTAGGTTGCTCGGAAAATAGAAATGACCATAAGTTTCATACTGGTTGCAATTATTCGTTTTATACGATGGAGAAACTGTTGTATTTATATTGTATTTTATGCTTCTGCCGTTGACTTCTAAGGCACTAACTATCCGATCTGGTGGAGCAACGCCCTAGGGTCAAGCCTAGGTTGCTCGGAAAGTAGAAATGACCATAAGTTTCATACTGGTTGCAATTATTCGTTTTATACGATGGAAAAGCTGTTGTATTTATATTGTATTTTATGCTTCTGGCGTTGACTTCTAAGGCACTAACTATTCGATCTAGAGGAGCAACGCCCTAGAGTGAAGCCAAGGTTGCCCGGAACGTAGAATTGGCCATCACTTTCAAACTGGTCGCAATTATTCCTGTTATATGATTGAAACACTGTTGTATTTTTTTTGCATTTTATGGTTCGGGCGTAGACTTCTAAGGCCCTAACTATTCAATCTGTTGGAGCAACGCCCTAGGGTGAAGCCTAGGTTGCTTGGAAAGTAGAAATGACCATAAGTTTCATACTGGTTGCAATTAATCCTTTTATACCATGGAAAAGCTGTTGTATTTATATCGTATTTTATGCTTCTGGCGTTTACATCTAAGGACCTAACTATTCGATCTGGTGGAGCAACGCCCTAGAGTGAAGCCTAGGTTGCTCGGAATATGGAAATGACCATAACTTTCACACTGGTTGCAATTATTCCTGTTATATTATGGAAACACTGTTGTATTTTTATTGCATTTTATGCTTCTGGCGTTGACTTCTAAGGCCCTAGCTGTTCGATCTAGTGGAGCAACGCCGTAGAGTGAAGCCTAGGTTGCCCGGAAGGTAGAATTGGCCATCACTTTCAAACTGGTTGCAATTATTCGTTTTATGCGATGGAAGAACTGTTGTATTTATATTGCATTTTATGCTTCTGGCGTAGACTTCTAAGGTCCTAACTATTCAATCTGTTGGAGCAACGCCCTAGGGTGAAGCCTAGGTTGCTCGGAAAGTAGAAATGACCATAAGTTTCATACTGGTTGCAATTATTCGTTTTATACGATGGAAAAACTGTTGTATTTATACTGTATTTTATGCTTCTGGCGTTGACTTCTAAGGCACTATCTATTCGATCTGGTGGAGCAACGCCCTAGAGCGAAGCCTAGGTTGCCCGGAACGTAGAAATGGCCATCACTTTCAAACTGGTTCCAATTACTCCTGTTATATGATGGAAACGCTGTTGTATTTTTTTTGCATTTTATGGTTCGGGCGCTGACTTCTAAGGCCCTAACTACTCAATCCGTTGGAGCAACGCCCTAGGGTGACGCCTAGGTTGCTCGGAAAGTGGAAATGACCATAAGTTTCATACTGGTTACAAATATTCGTTTTATACGATGGAAAAACTGTTGTATTTATATCGTATTTTATGCTTCTGGCGTTGACTTCTAAGGCACTATCTATTCGATCTGGTGGAGCAACGCCCTAGAGCTAAGCCTAGGTTGCCCGGAACGTAGAATTGGCCATCACTTTCAAACTGGTTGCAATTATTCCTGTTATATGATGGAAACACTGTCGTATTTTTTTTACATTTAATCGTTCGGGCGTTGACTTCTAAGGTCCTAACTATTCAATCTGTTGGAGCAACGCCCTAGGGTGAAGCCTAGATTGCTCGGAAAATAGAAATGACCATAAGTTTCGTACTGGTTGCAATTATTCGTTTTATACGATGGAAAAACTGTTGTATTTATATTGTATTTTATGCTTCTGGCGTTGACTTCTAAGGCACTAACTATTCGATCTGGTGGAGCAACTCCCTAGAGTGAAGCCTAGGTTGCCCGGAACGTAGAATTGGCCATCGCTTTCAAACTGGTTGCAATTATTCCTGTTATATGATGGATACACTGTTGTATTTTTATTGCATTTTATGCTTGGGGCGTTGACTTCTAAGGCCCTAACTATTCAATCTGTTGGACCAACGCCCTAGGGTGAAGCCTAGCTTGCTCGGAAAGTAGAAATGACCATAAGTTTCATACTGGTTGCAATTATTCGTTTTATACGATGGAAAAACTGTTGTATTTATATTGTATTTTATGCTTCTGGCGTTGACTTCTAAGGCACTAACTATTCGATCTGGAGGAGCAACGCAATAGAGTGAAGCCTAGGTTGCCCGGAACGTAGAATTGGCCATCACTTTCAAACTGGTTGCAATTATTCCTGTTATATGATGGAAACACTGTGGTATTTTTTTTGCATTTTATGGTTCGGGCGTTGACTTCTAAGGCCCTAACTATTCAATCTGTTGGAGCAACGCCCTAGGGTGAAGCCTAGCTTGTTCGGAAAGTAGAAATGACCATAAGTTTCATACTGGTTGCAATTATTCGTTTTATCCGATGGAAAAGCTGTTGTATTTATATCGTATTTTATGCTTCTGGCGTTGACTTCTTAGGCCGTAACTATTCGGCCTGGTGGAGCATTGCCCTAGAGTGAAGTCTAGGTTGCCCGGAACGTAGAATTGGCCATCACTTTCAAACGGGTTGCAATTATTCCTGATATATGATGGAAACACTGTTGTATTTTTTTTGCATTTTATGGTTCGGGCGTTGACTTCTAAGGCCCTAACTATTCAATCTGTTGGAGCAACGCCCTAGGGTAAAGCCTAGGATGCTCGGAAAGTAGAAATGACCATAAGTTTCATACTGGTTGCAATTATTCGTTTTATGCGATGGAAAAACTGTTGTATTTATATTGTATTTTATGCTTCTGGCGTTGACTTCTAAGGCACTAACTATTCGATCTGGTGGAGCAACGCCCTAGAGTGAAGCCTAGGTTGCCCAGAACGTAGAATTGGCCATCACTTTCTAACTGGTTGCAATTATTCCTGTTATATGATGGATACGCTGTTGTATTTTTATTGCATTTTATGCTTCGGGCGTTGACTTCTAAGGCCCTAACTATTCAATCTGTTGGAGCAACGCCCTATGGTGAAGCCTAGCTTGCTCGGAAAGTAGAAATGACCATAAGTTTCATACTGGTTGCAATTATTCGTTTTATACGATGGAAAAACTGTTGTATTTATATTGTATTTCATGCTTCTGGCGTTGACTTCTAAGGCCCTAGCTGTTCGATCTAGTGGAGCAACGCCCTAGAGTGAAGCCTAGGTTGCCCGGAAACGAGAAGTGACCATCACGTTCGAACTGGTTGCAATTAATCCTTTTATACCATGGAAAAGCTGTTGTATTTATATCGTATTTTATGCTTCTGGCGTTTACTTCTAAGGACCTAACTATTCGATCTGGTGGAGCAACGCCCTAGAGTGAAGCCTAGGTTGCTCGGAATATGGAAATGACCATAACATTCACACTGGTTGCAATTATTCCTGTTATATTATGGAAACACTGTTGTATTTTTATTGCATTTTATGCTTCGGGCGTTGACTTCTAAGGCCCTAACTATTCAATCTGTTGGAGCAACGCCCTAGGGTGAAGCCTAGGTTGCTCGGAAAGTAGAAATGACCATAAGTTTCATACTGGTTGCAATTATACGTTTTATACGATGGACAAACTGTTGTATTTATATTGTATTTTATGCTTCTGGCGTTGACTTCTAAGGCCCTAGCTGTTCGATCTAGTGGAGCCACGCCCTAGAGTGAATCCTAGGTTGCTCGGAATGTAGAACTGACCATAACATTCACACTGGTTGCAATTATTCGTTTTATACGATGGAAACGCTGTTGTATTTATATTGTACTTTATGCCTCTGGCGTTGACTTCTAAGGCCGTAGCTATTAGATGTGGTGGAGGAACGCCCTAGAGTGAGGCCTAGGGTGCTCGGAACGTAGAAATGACCATTACTTTCACACTGGTTGCAATTACTCGTTTTATACGATGGAAAAGCTGTTGTATTTATTTTATGCTTCTGGCGTTCACTTCTTAGGCCGTAACTATTCGGTCTGGTGGAGCAACGCCCTGGAGTGAAACCTAGGTTGCCCGGAACGTAGAATTGGCCATCACTTTCAAACTGGTTGCAATTATTCCTGTTATATGATGGAAACACTGTTGTATTTTTTTTGCATTTTATGGTTCGGGCGTTGACTTCTAAGGCCCTAACTATTCAATCCGTTGGAGCAACGCCCTAGGGTGAAACCTAGGTTGCTCGGAAAGTAGAAATGACCATATGCTTCATACTGGTTGCAATTATTTGTTTCATACGATGGAAAAACTGTTGTATTTATATTGTATTTTATGCTTCTGGCGTTGACTTCTAAGGCACTAACTATTCGATCTGGTGGAGCAACGCCGTAGAGTGAAGTCTAGGTTGCCCGGACCGTAGAATTGGCCATCACTTTCAAACTGGTCGAAATTATTCCTGTTATATGATGGAAACACTGTTGCATTTTTTTTGCATTTTATGGTTCGGGCGTAGATTTCTAAGGCCCTAACTATTCAATCTGTTGGAGCAACGCCCTAGGGTGAAGCCTAGGTTGCTCGGAAAGTAGAAATGACCATAAGTTTCATACTGGTTGCAATTATTCGTTTTATACGATAGAAAAACTGTTGTATTTATATTGTATTTTATGCTTCTGGCGTTGACTTCTAAGGCCCTAGCTGTTCGATCTAGTGGAGCAACGCCGTAGAGTGAAGCCTAGGTTGCCCGGAAGGTAGAATTGGCCATCACTTTCAAACTGGTTGCAATTATTCGTTTTATGCGATGGAAGAACTGTTGTATTTATATTGCATTTTATGCATCTGGCGTAGACTTCTAAGGCCCTAACTATTCAATCTGTTGGAGCAACGCCCTAGGGTGAAGCCTAGGTTGCTCGGAAAGTAGAAATGACCATAAGTTTCATACTGGTTGCAATTATTCGTTTTATACGATGGAAAAACTGTTGTATTTATATTGTATTTTATGCTTCTGGCGTTGACTTCTAAGGCACTATCTATTCGATCTGGTGGAGCAACGCCCTAGAGCGAAGCCTAGGTTGCCCGGAACGTAGAAATGGCCATCACTTTCAAACTGGTTCCAATTACTCCTGTTGTATGATGGAAACACTGTTGTATTCTTTTTGCATTTTATGGTTCGGGCGCTGACTTCTAAGGCCCTAACTATTCAATCCGTTGGAGCAACGCCCTAGGGTGATGCCTAGGTTGCTCGGAAAGTAGAAATGACCATAAGTTTCATACTGGTTACAATTATTCGTTTTATACGGTGGAAAAACTGTTGTATTTATATCGTATTTTATGCTTCTGGCGTTGACTTTTTAAGGCACTATCTATTCGATCTGGTGGAGCAACGCCCTAGAGCTAAGCCTAGGTTGCCCGGAACGTAGAATTGGCCATCACGTTCAAACTGGTTGCAATTATTCCTGTTATATGATGGAAACACTGTTGTATTTTTTTTGCATTTTATGGTTCGGGCGTTGACTTCTAAGGTCCTAACTATTCAATCTGTTGGAGCAACGCCCTAGGGTGAAGCCTAGGTTGCTCGGAAAATAGAAATGACCATAAGTTTCACACTGGTTGCAATTATTCGTTTTATGCGATGGAAAAACTGTTGTATTTATATTGTATTTTATGCTTCTGGCGTTGACTTCTAAGGCACTAACTATTCGATATGGTGGAGCAACTCCCTAGAGTGAAGCCTAGGTTGCCCGGAACGTAGAATTGGCCATCGCTTTCAAACTGGTTGCAATTATTCGTTTTATGCGATGGAAGAACTGTTGTATTTATATTGCATTTTATGCTTCTGGCGTAGACTTCTAAGGCACTAACTATTCGATCTGGTGGAGCAACGCCCTAGGGTGAAGCCTAGGTTGCCCGGAACGTAGAATTGGCCATCACTTTCAATCTGGTTGCAATTATTCCTGTTATATGATGGAAACACTGTTGTATTTTTCTTGCATTTTATGGTTCGGGCGTTGACTTCTAAGGCCCTAACTATTCAATCTGTTGGAGCAACGCCCTAGGGTGAAGCCTAGGTTGCTTGGAAAATAGGAATGACCATAAGCTTCATACTGGTTGCAATTATTCGTTTTATACGATGGTAAAACTGTTGTACTTGTATTGTATTTTATGCTTCTGGCGTTGACTTGTAAGGCACTAACTATTCGATCTGGTGGAGCAACGCCCTAGAGTGAAGCCTCGGTTGCCCGGAACGTAGAATTGGCCATCACTTTCAAACTGGTTGCAATTATTCCTGTTATATGATGGATACACTGCTGTATTTTTATTGCATTTTATGCTTCGGGCGTTGACTTCTAAGGTCCTAACTATTCAATCTGTTGGAGCAACGCCCTAGGGTGAAGACTAGGTTGCTCGGAAAATAGAAATGACCATAAGTTTCATACTGGTTGCAATTATTCGTTTTATACGATGGAGAAACTGTTGTATTTATATTGTAATTTATGCTTCTGGCGTTGACTTCTAAGGCACTAACTATCCGATCTGGTGGAGCAACGCCCTAGGGTCAAGCCTAGGTTGCTCGGAAAGTAGAAATGACCATAAGTTTCATACTGGTTGCAATTATTCGTTTTATACGATGGAAAACTGTTGTATTTATATTGTATTTTATGCATCTGGCGTTGACTTCTAAGGCACTAACTATTCGATCTAGTGGAGCAACGCCCTAGAGTGAAGCCAAGGTTGCCCGGAACGTAGAATTGGCCATCACTTTCAAACTGGTCGCAATTATTCCTGTTATATGATTGAAACACTGTTGTATTTTTTTTGCATTTTATGGTTCGGGCGTAGACTTCTAAGGCCCTAACTATTCAATCTGTTGGAGCAACGCCCTAGGGTGAAGCCTAGGTTGCTTGGAAAGTAGAAATGACCATAAGTTTCATACTGGTTGCAATTAATCCTTTTATACCATGGAAAAGCTGTTGTATTTATATCGTATTTTATGCTTCTGGCGTTTACTTCTGAGGACCTAACTACTCGATCTGGTGCAGCAACGCCCTAGAGTGAATCCTAGGTTGCTCGGAATGTAGAACTGACCATAACATTCACACTGGTTGCAATTATTCGTTTTATACGATGGAAACGCTGTTGTATTTATATTGTACTTTATGCCTCTGGCGTTGACTTCTAAGGCCGTAGCTATTAGATGTGGTGGAACAACGCCCTAGAGTGAGGCCTAGGGTGCTCGGAACGTAGAAATGATCATTACTTTCACACTGGTTGCAATTATTCGTTTTATACGATGGAAAAGCTGTTGTATTTATATCGTATTTTATGCTTCTGGCGTTCACTTCTTAGGCCGTAACTATTCGGTCTGGTGGAGCAACGCCCTGGAGTGAAATCTAGGTTGCCGGAACGTAGAATTGGCCATCACTTTCAAACTGGTTGCAATTATTCCTGTTATATGATGGAAACACTGTTGTATTATTTTTGCATTTTATGGTTCGGGCGTTGACTTCTAAGGCCCTAACTATTCAATCCGTTGGAGCAACGCCCTAGGGTGAAACCTAGGTTGCTCGGAAAGTAGAAATGACCATATGCTTCATACTGGTTGCAATTATTCGTTTTATACGATGGAAAAGCTGTTGTATTTATATCGTATTTTATGCTTCTGGCGTTCACTTCTTAGGCCGTAACTATTCGGTCTGGTGGAGCAACGCCCTGGAGTGAAACCTAGGTTGCCCGGAACGTAGAATTGGCCATCACTTTCAAACTGGTTGCAATTATTCCTGTTATATGATGGAAACACTGTTGTATTTTTTTTGCATTTTATGGTTCGGGCGTAGACTTCTAAGGCCCTAACTATTCAATCTGTTGGAGCAACGCCCTAGGGTGAAGCCTAGGTTGCTTGGAAAGTAGAAATGTCCATAAGTTTCATACTGGTTGCAATTAATCCTTTTATACCATGGAAAAGCTGTTGTATTTATATCGTATTTTATGCTTCTGGCGTTTACTTCTAAGGACCTAACTATTCGATCTGGTGGAGCAACGCCCTAGAGTGAAGCCTAGGTTGCTCGGAATATGGAAATGACCATAACTTTCACACTGGTTAAAATTATTCCTGTTATATTATGGAAACACTGTTGTATTTTTATTGCATTTTATGCTTCGGGCGTTGACTTCTAAGGCCCTAACTATTCAATCTGTTGGAGCAACGCCCTAGGGTGAAGCCTAGGTTGCTCGGAAAGTAGAAATGACCATAAGTTTCATACTGGTTGCAATTATTCGTTTTATACGATGGACAAACTGTTGTATTTATATTGTATTTTATGCTTCTGGCGTTGACTTCTAAGGCCCTAGCTGTTCGATCTAGTGGAGCCACGCCCTAGAGTGAAGCCTAGGTTGCCCGGAAGGTAGAATTGGCCATCACTTTCAAACTGGTTGCAATTATTCGTTTTATGCGATGGAAGAACTGTTGTATTTATATTGCATTTTATGCTTCTGGCGTAGACTTCTAAGGCACTAACTATTCGATCTGGTGGAGCAACGCCCTAGGGTGAAGCCTAGGTTGCCCGGAACGTAGAATTGGCCATCACTTTCAATCTGGTTGCAATTCTTCCTGTTATATGATGGAAACACTGTTGTATTTTTCTTGCATGTTATGGTTCGGGCGTTGACTTCTAAGGCCCTAACTATTCAATCTGTTAGAGCAACGCCCTAGGGTGAAGCCTAGGTTGCTCGGAAAGTAGAAATGTCCATAAGTTTCATACTGGTTGCAATTATTCGTTTTATACGATGGAAAAACTGTTGTATTTATATTGTATTTTATGCTTCTGGCGTTGACTTCTAAGGCACTAACTATTCGATCTGGTGGAGCAACGCAATAGAGTGAAGCCTAGGTTGCCCGGAACGTAGAATTGGCCATCACTTTCAAACTGGTTGCAATTATTCCTGTTATATGATGGAAACACTGTGGTATTTTTCTTGCATTTTATGGTTCGGGCGTTGACTTCTAAGGTCCTAACTATTCAATCTGTTGGAGCAACGCCCTAGGGTGAAGCCTAGGTTGCTCGAAAAATAGGAATGACCATAAGTTTCATACTGGTTGCAATTATTCGTTTTATACGATGGAAAAACTGTTGTACTTGTATTGTATTTTATGCTTCTGGCGTTGACTTGTAAGGCACTAACTATTCGATCTGGTGGAGCAACGCCCTAGAGTGAAGCCTCGGTTGCCCGGAACGTAGAATTGGCCATCACTTTCAAACTGGTTGCAATTATTCCTGTTATATGATGGATACACTGCTGTATTTTTATTGCATTTTATGCTTCGGGCGTTGACTTCTAAGGTCCTAACTCTTCAACCTGTTGGAGCAACGCCCTAGGGTGAAGACTAGGTTGCTCGGAAAATAGAAATGACCATAAGTTTCATACTGGTTGCAATTATTCGTTTTATACGATGGAGAAACTGTTGTATTTATATTGTATTTTATGCTTCTGGCGTTGACTTCTAAGGCACTAACTATCCGATCTGGTGGAGCAACGCCCTAGGGTCAAGCCTAGGTTGCTCGGAAAGTAGAAATGACCATAAGTTTCATACTGGTTGCAATTATTCGTTTTATACGATGGAAAAGCTGTTGTATTTTTATTGCATTTTATGCTTCGGGCGTTGACTTCTAAGGCCCTAACTATTCAATCTGTTGGACCAACGCCCTAGGGTAATGCCTAGCTTGCTCGGAAAGTAGAAATGACCATAAGTTTCATACTGGTTGCAATTATTTGTTTTATACGATTGAAAAGCTGTTGTATTTATATCGTATTTTATGCTTCTGGCGTTGACTTCTTAGGCCGTAACTATTCGGTCTGGTGGAGCAACGCCCTGGAGTGAAACCTAGGTGGCCCGGAACGTAGAATTGGCCATCACTTTCATACTGGTTGCAATTATTCCTGATATATGACGGAAACACTGTTGTATTTTTTTTGCATTTTATGGTTCGGGCGTTGACTTCTAAGGTCCTAACTATTCAATCTGTTGGAGCAACGCCCTAGGGTGAAGACTAGGTTGCTCGGAAAATAGAAATGACCATAAGTTTCATACTGGTTGCAATTATTCGTTTTATACGATGGAGAAACTGTTGTACTTATATTGTATTTTATGCTTCTGGCGTTGACTTCTAAGGCACTAACTATTCGATCTGGTGGAGCAACGCCCTAGAGTGAAGCCTAGGTTGCCCGGAACGTAGAATTGGCCATCACTTTCAAACTGGTTGCAATTATTCCTGTTATATGATGGATACACTGTTGTATTTTTATTGCATTTTATGCTTCGGGCGTTGACTTCTAAGGTCCTAACTATTCAATCTGTTGGAGCAACGCCCTAGGGTGAAGACTAGGTTGCTCGGAAAATAGAAATGTCCATAAGTTTCATACTGGTTGCAATTATTCGTTTTATACGATGGAAAAACTGTTGTATTTATATTGTATTTTATGCTTCTGGCGTTGACTTCTAAGGCACTAACTATTCGATCTGGTGGAGCAACGCCCTAGAGTGAAGCCTAGGTTGCCCGGAACGTAGAATTGGCCATCGCTTTCAAACTGGTTGCAATTATTCCTGTTATATGATGGATACACTGTTGTATTTTTATTGCATTTTATGCTTCGGGCGTTGACTTCTAAGGCCCTAACTATTCAATCTGTTGGACCAACGCCCTAGGGTAATGCCTAGCTTGCTCGGAAAGTAGAAATGACCATAAGTTTCATACTGGTTGCAATTATTTGTTTTATACGGTGGAAAAGCTGTTGTATTTATATCGTATTTTATGCTTCTGGCGTTGACTTCTTAGGCACTAACTATTCGATCTGGTGGAGCAACGCCCTAGAGTGAAGCCTCGGTTGCCCGGAACGTAGAATTGGCCATCACTTTCAAACTGGTTGCAATTATTCCTGTTATATGATGGATACACTGCTGTATTTTTATTGCATTTTATGCTTCGGGCGTTGATTTCTAAGGTCCTAACTATTCAATCTGTTGGAGCAACGCCCTAGGGTGAAGACTAGGTTGCTCGGAAAATAGAAATGACCATAAGTTTCATACTGGTTGCAATTATTCGTTTTATACGATGGAGAAACTGTTGTATTTATATTGTATTTTATGCTTCTGGCGTTGACTTCTAAGGCACTAACTATTCGATCTGGTGGAGCAACGCCCTAGAGTGAAGCCTAGGTTGCCCGGAACGTAGAATTGGCCATCACTTTCAAACTGGTTGCAATTATTCCTGTTATATGATGGATACACTGTTGTATTTTTATTGCATTTTATGCTTCGGGCGTTGACTTCTAAGGCCCTAACTATTCAATCTGTTGGAGCAACGCCCTAGGGTGAAGACTAGGTTGCTCGGAAAATAGAAATGTCCATAAGTTTCATACTGGTTGCAATTATTCGTTTTATACGATGGAAAAACTGTTGTATTTATATTGTATTTTATGCTTCTGGCGTTGACTTCTAAGGCACTAACTATTCGATCTGGTGGAGCAACGCCCTAGAGTGAAGCCTAGGTTGCCCGGAACGTAGAATTGGCCATCGCTTTCAAACTGGTTGCAATTATTCCTGTTATATGATGGATACACTGTTGTATTTTTATTGCATTTTATGCTTCGGGCGTTGACTTCTAAGGCCCTAACTATTCAATCTGTTGGACCAACGCCCTAGGGTAATGCCTAGCTTGCTCGGAAAGTAGAAATGACCATAAGTTTCATACTGGTTGCAATTATTTGTTTTATACGATTGAAAAGCTGTTGTATTTATATCGTATTTTATGCTTCTGGCGTTGACTTCTTAGGCCGTAACTATTCGGTCTGGTGGAGCAACGCCCTGGAGTGAAACCTAGGTGGCCCGGAACGTAGAATTGGCCATCACTTTCATACTGGTTGCAATTATTCCTGATATATGACGGAAACACTGTTGTATTTTTTTTGCATTTTATGGTTCGGGCGTTGACTTCTAAGGCCCTAACTATTCAATCTGTTGGAGCAACGCCGTAGGGTCAAGCCTAGGTTGCTCGGAAGGTAGAAATGACCATAAGTTTCATACTGGTTGCAATGATTCGTTTTATACGATGGAAAACTGTTGTATTTATATTGTATTTTATGCTTCTGGCGTTGACTTCTAAGGCACTAACTATTCGATCTAGTGGAGCAACGCCCTAGAGTGAAGCCAAGGTTGCCCGGAACGTAGAATTGGCCATCACTTTCAAACTGGTCGCAATTATTCCTGTTATATGATTGAAACACTGTTGTATTTTTTTTGCATTTTATGGTTCGGGCGTAGACTTCTAAGGCCCTAACTATTCAATCTGTTGGAGCAACGCCCTAGGGTGAAGCCTAGGTTGCTTGGAAAGTAGAAATGACCATAAGTTTCATACTGGTTGCAATTATTCGTTTTATACGCTGGAAAAGCTGTTGTATTTATATTGTATTTTATGCTTCTGGCGTTGACTTCTAAGGCACTAACTATTCGATCTGGTGGAGCAACGCAATAGAGTGAAGCCTAGGTTGCCCGGGACGTAGAATTGGCCATCACTTTCAAACTGGTCGCAATTATTCCTGTTATATTATGGAAACACTGTTGTATTTTTATTGCATTTTATGCTTCGGGCGTTGACTTCTAAGGCCCTAACTATTGAATCTGTTGGAGCAATGCCCTAGGGTGAAGCCTAGGTTGCTCGGAAAATAGGAATAACCATAAGTTTCATACTGGTTGCAATTATTCGTTTTATACGATGGAAGAACTGTTGTACTTGTATTGTATTTTATGCTTCTGGCGTTGACTTCTAAGGCACTAACTATTCGATCTGGTGTAGCAACGCCCTAGAGTGAAGCCTCGGTTGCCCGGAACGTAGAATTGGCCATCACTTTCAAACTGGTTGCAATTATTCCTGTTATATGATGGATACACTGCTGTATTTTTATTGCATTTTATGCTTCGGGCGTTGACTTCTAAGGTCCTAACTATTCAATCTGTTGGAGCAACGCCGTAGGGTCAAGCCTAGGTTGCTCGGAAAGTAGAAATGACCATAAGTTTCATACTGGTTGCAATGATTCGTTTTATACGATGGAAAACTGTTGTATTTATATTGAATTTATGCTTCTGGCGTTGACTTCTAAGGCACTAACTATTCGATCTAGTGGAGCACCGCCCTAGAGTGAAGCCTAGGTTGCCCGGAACGTAGAATTGGCCATCGCTTTCAAACTGGTTGCAATTATTCCTGTTATATGATGGATACACTGTTGTATTTTTATTGCATTTTATGCTTCGGGCGTTGACTTCTAAGGCCCTAACTATTCAATCTGTTGGACCAACGCCCTAGGGTAATGCCTAGCTTGCTCGGAAAGTAGAAATGACCATAAGTTTCATACTGGTTGCAATTATTTGTTTTATACGATTGAAAAGCTGTTGTATTTATATCGTATTTTATGCTTCTGGCGTTGACTTCTTAGGCCGTAACTATTCGGTCTGGTGGAGCAACGCCCTGGAGTGAAACCTAGGTGGCCCGGAACGTAGAATTGGCCATCACTTTCATACTGGTTGCAATTATTCCTGATATATGACGGAAACACTGTTGTATTTTTTTGGCATTTTATGGTTCGGGCGTTGACTTCTAAGGCCCTAACTATTCAATCTGTTGGAGCAACGCCGTAGGGTCAAGCCTAGGTTGCTCGGAAGGTAGAAATGACCATAAGTTTCATACTGGTTGCAATGATTCGTTTTATACGATGGAAAACTGTTGTATTTATATTGTATTTTATGCTTCTGGCGTTGACTTCTAAGGCACTAACTATTCGATCTAGTGGAGCAACGCCCTAGAGTGAAGCCAAGGTTGCCCGGAACGTAGAATTGGCCATCACTTTCAAACTGGTCGCAATTATTCCTGTTATATGATTGAAACACTGTTGTATTTTTTTTGCATTTTATGGTTCGGGCGTAGACTTCTAAGGCCCTAACTATTCAATCTGTTGGAGCAACGCCCTAGGGTGAAGCCTAGGTTGCTTGGAAAGTAGAAATGACCATAAGTTTCATACTGGTTGCAATTATTCGTTTTATACGCTGGAAAAGCTGTTGTATTTATATTGTATTTTATGCTTCTGGCGTTGACTTCTAAGGCACTAACTATTCGATCTGGTGGAGCAACGCAATAGAGTGAAGCCTAGGTTGCCCGGGACGTAGAATTGGCCATCACTTTCAAACTGGTCGCAATTATTCCTGTTATATTATGGAAACACTGTTGTATTTTTATTGCATTTTATGCTTCGGGCGTTGACTTCTAAGGCCCTAACTATTGAATCTGTTGGAGCAATGCCCTAGGGTGAAGCCTAGGTTGCTCGGAAAATAGGAATAACCATAAGTTTCATACTGGTTGCAATTATTCGTTTTATACGATGGAAGAACTGTTGTACTTGTATTGTATTTTATGCTTCTGGCGTTGACTTCTAAGGCACTAACTATTCGATCTGGTGTAGCAACGCCCTAGAGTGAAGCCTCGGTTGCCCGGAACGTAGAATTGGCCATCACTTTCAAACTGGTTGCAATTATTCCTGTTATATGATGGATACACTGCTGTATTTTTATTGCATTTTATGCTTCGGGCGTTGACTTCTAAGGTCCTAACTATTCAATCTGTTGGAGCAACGCCGTAGGGTCAAGCCTAGGTTGCTCGGAAAGTAGAAATGACCATAAGTTTCATACTGGTTGCAATGATTCGTTTTATACGATGGAAAACTGTTGTATTTATATTGAATTTATGCTTCTGGCGTTGACTTCTAAGGCACTAACTATTCGATCTAGTGGAGCACCGCCCTAGAGTGAAGCCTAGGTTGCCCGGAACGTAGAATTGGCCATCGCTTTCAAACTGGTCGCAATTATTCCTGTTATATGATTGAAACACTGTTGTATTTTTTTTGCATTTTATGGTTCGGGCGTAGACTTCTAAGGCCCTTACTATTCAATCTGTTGGAGCAACGCCCTAGGGTGAAGCCTAGGTTGCTTGGAAAGTAGAAATGACCATAAGTTTCATACTGGTTGCAATTATTCGTTTTATACGCTGGAAAAGCTGTTGTATTTATATTGTATTTTATGCTTCTGGCGTTGACTTCTAAGGCACTAACTATTCGATCTGGTGGAGCAACGCCCTAGAGTGAAGCCTAGGTTGCCCGGGACGTAGAATTGGCCATCACTTTTAAACTGGTCGCAATTATTCCTGTTATATTATGGAAACACTGTTGTATTTTTATTGCATTTTATGCTTCGGGCGTTGACTTCTAAGGCCCTAACTATTGAATCTGTTGGAGCAATGCCCTAGGGTGAAGCCTAGGTTGCTCGGAAAGTAGAAATGACCATAAGTTTCATACTGGTTGCAATTATTCGTTTTATACGATGGAAAAACTGTTGTATTTATATTGTATTTTATGCTTCTGGCGTTGACTTCTAAGGCCCTAGCTGTTCGATCTAGTGGAGCAACGCCCTAGAGTGAAGCCTAGGTTGCCCGGGACGTAGAATTGGCCATCACTTTTAAACTGGTCGCAATTATTCCTGTTATATTATGGAAACACTGTTGTATTTTTATTGCATTTTATGCTTCGGGCGTTGACTTCTAAGGCCCTAACTATTGAATCTGTTGGAGCAATGCCCTAGGGTGAAGCCTAGGTTGCTCGGAAAGTAGAAATGACCATAAGTTTCATACTGGTTGCAATTATTCGTTTTATACGATGGAAAAACTGTTGTATTTATATTGTATTTTATGCTTCTGGCGTTGACTTCTAAGGCCCTAGCTATTCGATCTAGTGGAGCAACGCCCTAGAGTGAAGCCTAGGTTGCCCGGAAAGGAGAAGTGACCATCACGTTCAAACTGGTTGCAATTAATCCTTTTATACCATGGAAAAGCTGTTCTATTTATATCGTATTTTATGCTTCTGGCGTTTACTTCTAAGGACCTAACTATTCGATCTGGTGGAGCAACGCCCTAGAGTGAAGCCTAGGTTGCCCGGAACGTAGAATTGGCCATCGCTTTCAAGCTGGTTGCAATTATTCCTGTTATATGATGGATACACTGTTGTATTTTCATAGCATTTTATGCTTCGGGCGTTGACTTCTAAGGCCCTAAGTATTCAATCTGTTGGAGCAACGCCTTTGGGTGAAGCCTAGGTCGCTCGGAAAATACCAATGACCATAAGCTTCATACTGGTTGCAATTATTCGTTTTATACGATGGAAAAACTGTTGTACTTATATTGTATTTTATGCTTCTGGCGTTTACTTCTAATGCACTAACTATTCGATCTGGTGGAGCAACGCCCTAGAGAGAAGCCTAGGTTGCCCGGAACGTAGAATTGGCCATCACTTTCAAACTGGTTGCAATTATTCCTGTTATATGATGGATACACTGTTGTATTTTTATTGCATTTTATGCTTCGGGCGTTGACTTCTAAGGCCCTAACTATTCAATCTGTTGGAGCAACGCCCTAGGGTGAAGACTAGGTTGCTCGGAAAATAGAAATGTCCATAAGTTTCATACTGGTTGCAATTATTCGTTTTATACGATGGAAAAACTGTTGTATTTATATTGTATTTTATGCTTCTGGCGTTGACTTCTAAGGCACTAACTATTCGATCTGGTGGAGCAACGCCCTAGAGTGAAGCCTATGTTGCCCGGAACGTAGAATTGGCCATCGCTTTCAAACTGGTTGCAATTATTCCTGTTATATGATGGATACACTGTTGTATTTTTATTGCATTTTATGCTTCGGGCGTTGACTTCTAAGGCCCTAACTATTCAATCTGTTGGACCAACGCCCTAGGGTAATGCCTAGCTTGCTCGGAAAGTAGAAATGACCATAAGTTTCATACTGGTTGCAATTATTTGTTTTATACGGTGGAAAAGCTGTTGTATTTATATCGTATTTTATGCTTCTGGCGTTGACTTCTTAGGCACTAACTATTCGATCTGGTGGAGCAACGCCCTAGAGTGAAGCCTCGGTTGCCCGGAACGTAGAATTGGCCATCACTTTCAAACTGGTTGCAATTATTCCTGTTATATGATGGATACACTGCTGTATTTTTATTGCATTTTATGCTTCGGGCGTTGACTTCTAAGGTCCTAACTATTCAATCTGTTGGAGCAACGCCCTAGGGTGAAGACTAGGTTGCTCGGAAAATAGAAATGTCCATAAGTTTCATACTGGTTGCAATTATTCGTTTTATACGATGGAAAAACTGTTGTATTTATATTGTATTTTATGCTTCTGGCGTTGACTTCTAAGGCACTAACTATTCGATCTGGTGGAGCAACGCCCTAGAGTGAAGCCTAGGTTGCCCGGAACGTAGAATTGGCCATCGCTTTCAAACTGGTTGCAATTATTCCTGTTATATGATGGATACACTGTTGTATTTCTATTGCATTTTATGCTTCGGGCGTTGACTTCTAAGGCCCTAACTATTCAATCTGTTGGACCAACGCCCTAGGGTAATGCCTAGCTTGCTCGGAAAGTAGAAATGACCATAAGTTTCATACTGGTTGCAATTATTTGTTTTATACGGTGGAAAAGCTGTTGTATTTATATCGTATTTTATGCTTCTGGCGTTGACTTCTTAGGCACTAACTATTCGATCTGGTGGAGCAACGCCCTAGAGTGAAGCCTCGGTTGCCCGGAACGTAGAATTGGCCATCACTTTCAAACTGGTTGCAATTATTCCTGTTATATGATGGATACACTGCTGTATTTTTATTGCATTTTATGCTTCGGGCGTTGACTTCTAAGGTCCTAACTATTCAATCTGTTGGAGCAACGCCCTAGGGTGAAGACTAGGTTGCTCGGAAGGTAGAAATGACCATAAGTTTCATACTGGTTGCAATGATTCGTTTTATACGATGGAAAACTGTTGTATTTATATTGTATTTTATGCTTCTGGCGTTGACTTCTAAGGCACTAACTATTCGATCTGGTGGAGCAACGCAATAGAGTGAAGCCTAGGTTGCCCGGGACGTAGAATTGGCCATCACTTTCAAACTGGTCGCAATTATTCCTGTTATATTATGGAAACACTGTTGTATTTTTATTGCATTTTATGCTTCGGGCGTTGACTTCTAAGGCCCTAACTATTGAATCTGTTGGAGCAATGCCCTAGGGTGAAGCCTAGGTTGCTCGGAAAATAGGAATGACCATAAGTTTCATACTGGTTGCAATTATTCGTTTTATACGATGGAAGAACTGTTGTACTTGTATTGTATCTTATGCTTCTGGCGTTGACTTCTAAGGCACTAACTATTCGATCTGGTGTAGCAACGCCCTAGAGTGAAGCCTCGGTTGCCCGGAACGTAGAATTGGCCATCACTTTCAAACTGGTTGCAATTATTCCTGTTATATGATGGATACACTGCTGTATTTTTATTGCATTTTATGCTTCGGGCGTTGACTTCTAAGGTCCTAACTATTCAATCTGTTGGAGCAACGCCGTAGGGTCAAGCCTAGGTTGCTCGGAAAGTAGAAATGACCATAAGTTTCATACTGGTTGCAATGATTCGTTTTATACGATGGAAAACTGTTGTATTTATATTGTATTTTATGCTTCTGGCGTTGACTTCTAAGGCACTAACTATTCGATCTAGTGGAGCAACGCCCTAGAGTGAAGCCAAGGTTGCCCGGAACGTAGAATTGGCCATCACTTTCAAACTGGTCGCAATTATTCCTGTTATATGATTGAAACACTGTTGTATTTTTTTTGCATTTTATGGTTCGGGCGTAGACTTCTAAGGCCCTAACTATTCAATCTGTTGGAGCAACGCCCTAGGGTGAAGCCTAGGTTGCTTGTAAAGTAGAAATGACCATAAGTTTCATACTGGTTGCAATTATTCGTTTTATACGCTGGAAAAGCTGTTGTATTTATATTGTATTTTATGCTTCTGGCGTTGACTTCTAAGGCACTAACTATTCGATCTGGTGGAGCAACGCCCTAGAGTGAAGCCTAGGTTGCCCGGGACGTAGAATTGGCCATCACTTTTAAACTGGTCGCAATTATTCCTGTTATATTATGGAAACACTGTTGTATTTTTATTGCATTCTATGCTTCGGGCGTTGACTTCTAAGGCCCTAACTATTGAATCTGTTGGAGCAATGCCCTAGGGTGAAGCCTAGGTTGCTCGGAAAGTAGAAATGACCATAAGTTTCATACTGGTTGCAATTATTCGTTTTATACGATGGAAAAACTGTTGTATTTATATTGTATTTTATGCTTCTGGCGTTGACTTCTAAGGCCCTAGCTGTTCGATCTAGTGGAGCAACGCCCTAGAGTGAAGCCTAGGTTGCCCGGGACGTAGAATTGGCCATCACTTTTAAACTGGTCGCAATTATTCCTGTTATATTATGGAAACACTGTTGTATTTTTATTGCATTTTATGCTTCGGGCGTTGACTTCTAAGGCCCTAACTATTGAATCTGTTGGAGCAATGCCCTAGGGTGAAGCCTAGGTTGCTCGGAAAGTAGAAATGACCATAAGTTTCATACTGGTTGCAATTATTCGTTTTATACGATGGAAAAACTGTTGTATTTATATTGTATTTTATGCTTCTGGCGTTGACTTCTAAGGCCCTAGCTGTTCGATCTAGTGGAGCAACGCCCTAGAGTGAAGCCTAGGTTGCCCGGAAAGGAGAAGTGACCATCACGTTCAAACTGGTTGCAATTAATCCTTTTATACCATGGAAAAGCTGTTCTATTTATATCGTATTTTATGCTTCGGGCGTTGACTTCTAAGGCCCTAACTATTCAATCTGTTGGAGCAACGCCCTAGGGTGAAGCCTAAGTTGCTCGGAAAGTAGAAATGACCATAAGTTTCATACTGGTTGCAATTATTCGTTTTATACGATGGACAAACTGTTGTATTTATATTGTATTTTATGCTTCTGGCGTTGACTTCTAAGGCCCTAGCTGTTCGATCTAGTGGAGCCACGCCCTAGAGTGAAGCCTAGGTTGCCCGGAATGTAGAAATGACCATAACATTCACACTGGTTGCAATTATTCGTTTTATACGATGCAAACGCTGTTGTATTTATATCGTATTTTATGCTTCTGGCGTTTACTTCTGAGGACCTAACTACTCGATCTGGTGCAGCAACGCCCTAGAGTGAATCCTAGGTTGCTCGGAATGTAGAACTGACCATAACATTCACACTGGTTGCAATTATTCGTTTTATACGATGGAAACGCTGTTGTATTTATATTGTACTTTATGCCTCTGGCGTTGACTTCTAAGGCCGTAGCTATTAGATGTGGTGGAGCAACGCCCTAGAGTGAGGCCTAGGTTGCCCGGAACGTAGAATTGGCCATCACTTTCAAACTGGTTGCAATTATTCCTGTTATATGATGGAAACACTGTTGTATTTTTTATGCATTTTATGGTACGGGCGTTGACTTCTAAGGCCCTAACTATTCAATCCGTTGGAGCAACGCCCTAGGGTGAAACCTAGGTTGCTCGGAAAGTAGAAATGACCATATGCTTCATACTGGTTGCAATTATTTGTTTCATACGATGGAAAAACTGTTGTATTTATATCGTATTTTATGCTTCTGGCGTTCACTTCTTAGGCCGTAACTATTCGGTCTGGTGGAGCAACGCCCTGGAGTGAAACCTAGGTTGCCCGGAACGTAGAATTGGCCATCACTTTCAAACTGGTTGCAATTATTCCTGTTATATGATGGAAACACTGTTGTATTTTTTATGCATTTTATGGTACGGGCGTTGACTTCTAAGGCCCTAACTATTCAATCCGTTGGAGCAACGCCCTAGGGTGAAACCTAGGTTGCTCGGAAAGTAGAAATGACCATATGCTTCATACTGGTTGCAATTATTTGTTTCATACGATGGAAAAACTGTTGTATTTATATTGTATTTTATGCTTCTGGCGTTGACTTCTAAGGCACTAACTATTCGATCTGGTGGAGCAACGCCCTAGAGTGAAGTCTAGGTTGCCCGGACCGTAGAATTGGCCATCAGTTTCAAACTGGTCGAAATTATTCCTGTTATATGATGGAAACACTGTTGTATTTTTCTTGCATTTTATGGTTCGGGCGTTGACTTCTAAGGCCCTAACTATTCAATCTGTTAGAGCAACGCCCTAGGGTGAAGCCTAGGTTGCTCGGAAAGTAGAAATGTCCATAAGTTTCATACTGGTTGCAATTATTCGTTTTATACGATGGAAAAACTGTTGTATTTATATTGTATTTTATGCTTCTGGCGTTGACTTCTAAGGCACTAACTATTCGATCTGGTGGAGCAACGCAATAGAGTGAAGCCTAGGTTGCCCGGAAGGTAGAATTGGCCATCACTTTCAAACTGGTTGCAATTATTCGTTTTATGCGATGGAAGAACTGTTGTATTTATATTGCATTTTATGCTTCTGGCGTAGACTTCTAAGGCCCTAACTATTCAATCTGTTGGAGCAACGCCCTAGGGTGAAGCCTAGGTTGCTCGGAAAGTAGAAATGACCATAAGTTTCATACTGGTTGCAATTATTCGTTCTATACGATGGAAAAACTGTTGTATTTATATTGTATTTTATGTTTCTGGCGTTGACTTCTAAGGCACTATCTATTCGATCTGGTGGAGCAACGCCCTAGAGCGAAGCCTAGGTTGCCCGGAACGTAGAAATGGCCATCACTTTCAAACTGGTTCCAATTACTCCTGTTATATGATGGAAACACTGTTGCATTTTTTTTGCATTTTATGGTTCGGGCGCTGTCTTCTAAGGCCCTAACTATTCAATCTGTTGGAGCAACGCCCTAGGGTGATGCCTAGGTTGCTCGGAAAGTAGAAATGACCATAAGTTTCATACTGGTTACAATTATTCGTTTTATACGATGGAAAAACTGTTGTATTTATATCGTATTTTATGCTTCTGGCGTTGACTTCTAAGGCACTATCTATTCGATCTGGTGGAGCAACGCCCTAGAGCTAAGCCTAGGTTGCCCGGAACGTAGAATTTGCCATCACTTTCAAACTGGTTGCAATTATTCCTGTTATATGATGGAAACACTGTTGTATTTTCTTTGCATTTTATGGTTCGGGCGTTGACTTCTAAGGCCCTCACTATTCAATCTGTTGGAGCAACGCCCTAGGGTGAAGCCTAGGTTGCTCGGAAAATAGAAATGACCATAAGTTTCATACTGGTTGCAATTAATCGTTTTATACGATGGAAAAACTGTTGTATTTATATCGTATTTTATGCTTCTGGCGTTGACTTCTAAGGCACTAACTATTCGATCTGGTGGAGCAACGCAATAGAGTGAAGCCTAGGTTGCCCGGAAGGTAGAATTGGCCATCACTTTCGAACTGGTTGCAATTATTCCTGTTATATGATGGAAACACTGTGGTATTTTTTTTGCATTTTATGGTTCGGGCGTTGACTTCTAAGGTCCTAACTATTCAATCTGTTGGAGCAACGCCCTAGGGTGAAGCCTAGGTTGCTCGGAAAATAGGAATGACCATCAGTTTTATACTGGTTGCAATTATTCGTTTTATACGATGGAAAAACTGTTGTACTTGTATTGTATTTTATGCTTCTGGCGTTGACTTCTAAGGCACTAACTATTCGATCTGGTGGAGCAACGCCCTAGAGTGAAGCCTAGGTTGCCCGGAACGTAGAATTGGCCATCACTTTCAAACTGGTTGCAATTATTCCTGTTATATGATGGATACACTGCTGTATTTTTATTGCATTTTATGCTTCGGGCGTTGACTTCTAAGGTCCTAACTATTCAATCAGTTGGAGCAACGCCCTAGGGTGAAGACTAGGTTGCTCGGAAAATAGAAATGACCATAAGTTTCATACTGGTTGCAATTATTCGTTTTATACGATGGAGAAACTGTTGTATTTATATTGTATTTTATGCTTCTGGCGTTGACTTCTAAGGCACTAACTATCCGATCTGGTGGAGCAACGCCCTAGAGTGAAGTCTAGGTTGCCCGGACCGTAGAATTGGCCATCAGTTTCAAACTGGTCGAAATTATTCCTGTTATATGATGGAAACACTGTTGTATTTTTCTTGCATTTTATGGTTCGGGCGTTGACTTCTAAGGCCCTAACTATTCAATCTGTTAGAGCAACGCCCTAGGGTGAAGCCGAGGTTGCTCGGAAAGTAGAAATGTCCATAAGTTTCATACTGGTTGCAATTATTCGTTTTATACGATGGAAAAACTGTTGTATTTATATTGTATTTTATGCTTCTGGCGTTGACTTCTAAGGCACTAACTATTCGATCTGGTGGAGCAACGCAATAGAGTGAAGCCTAGGTTGCCCGGAAGGTAGAATTGGCCATCACTTTCAAACTGGTTGCAATTATTCGTTTTATGCGATGGAAGAACTGTTGTATTTATATTGCAT
This sequence comes from Calliopsis andreniformis, assembly GCF_051401765.1. Lineage (NCBI taxonomy): Eukaryota > Metazoa > Arthropoda > Insecta > Hymenoptera > Andrenidae > Calliopsis > Calliopsis andreniformis. The sequence goes on from NW_027480429.1 coordinate 3,137,896, forward strand.
TTTATGCTTCTGGCGTAGACTTCTAAGGCCCTAACTATTCAATCTGTTGGAGCAACGCCCTAGGGTGAAGCCTAGGTTGCTCGGAAAGTAGAAATGACCATAAGTTTCATACTGGTTGCAATTATTCGTTCTATACGATGGAAAAACTGTTGTATTTATATTGTATTTTATGCTTCTGGCGTTGACTTCTAAGGCACTATCTATTCGATCTGGTGGAGCAACGCCCTAGAGCGAAGCCTAGGTTGCCCGGAACGTAGAAATGGCCATCACTTTCAAACTGGTTCCAATTACTCCTGTTATATGATGGAAACACTGTTGTATTTTTTTTGCATTTTATGGTTCGGGCGCTGACTTCTAAGGCCCTAACTATTCAATCCGTTGGAGCAACGCCCTAGGGTGATGCCTAGGTTGCTCGGAAAGTAGAAATGACCATAAGTTTCATACTGGTTACAATTATTCGTTTTATACGATGGAAAAACTGTTGTATTTATATCGTATTTTATGCTTCTGGCGTTGACTTCTAAGGCACTATCTATTCGATCTGGTGGAGCAACGCCCTAGAGCTAAGCCTAGGTTGCCCGGAACGTAGAATTTGCCATCACTTTCAAACTGGTTGCAATTATTCCTGTTATATGATGGAAACACTGTTGTATTTTCTTTGCATTTTATGGTTCGGGCGTTGACTTCTAAGGCCCTCACTATTCAATCTGTTGGAGCAACGCCCTAGGGTGAAGCCTAGGTTGCTCGGAAAATAGAAATGACCATAAGTTTCATACTGGTTGCAATTAATCGTTTTATACGATGGAAAAACTGTTGTATTTATATTGTATTTTATGCTTCTGGCGTTGACTTCTAAGGCACTAACTATCCGATCTGGTGGAGCAACGCCCTAGAGTGAAGTCTAGGTTGCCCGGACCGTAGAATTGGCCATCAGTTTCAAACTGGTCGAAATTATTCCTGTTATATGATGGAAACACTGTTGTATTTTTCTTGCATTTTATGGTTCGGGCGTTGACTTCTAAGGCCCTAACTATTCAATCTGTTAGAGCAACGCCCTAGGGTGAAGCCGAGGTTGCTCGGAAAGTAGAAATGTCCATAAGTTTCATACTGGTTGCAATTATTCGTTTTATACGATGGAAAAACTGTTGTATTTATATTGTATTTTATGCTTCTGGCGTTGACTTCTAAGGCACTAACTATTCGATCTGGTGGAGCAACGCAATAGAGTGAAGCCTAGGTTGCCCGGAAGGTAGAATTGGCCATCACTTTCAAACTGGTTGCAATTATTCCTGTTATATGATGGAAACACTGTGGTATTTTTTTTGCATTTTATGGTTCGGGCGTTGACTTCTAAGGTCCTAACTATTCAATCTGTTGGAGCAACGCCCTAGGGTGAAGCCTAGGTTGCTCGGAAAATAGGAATGACCATCAGTTTCATACTGGATGCAATTATTCGTTTTATACGATGGAAAAACTGTTGTACTTGTATTGTATTTTATGCTTCTGGCGTTGACTTCTAAGGCACTAACTATTCGATCTGGTGGAGCAACGCCCTAGAGTGAAGCCTAGGTTGCCCGGAACGTAGAATTGGCCATCACTTTCAAACTGGTTGCAATTATTCCTGTTATATGATGGATACACTGCTGTAATTTTATTGCATTTTATGCTTCGGGCGTTGACTTCTATGGTCCTAACTATTCAATCTGTTGGAGCAACGCCCTAGGGTGAAGACTAGGTTGCTCGGAAAATAGAAATGACCACAAGTTTCATACTGGTTGCAATTATTCGTTTTATACGATGGAGAAACTGTTGTATTTATATTGTATTTTATGCTTCTGGCGTTGACTTCTAAGGCACTAACTATCCGATCTGGTGGAGCAACGCCCTAGAGTGAAGTCTAGGTTGCCCGGACCGTAGAATTGGCCATCAGTTTCAAACTGGTCGAAATTATTCCTGTTATATGATGGAAACACTGTTGTATTTTTCTCGCATTTTATGGTTCGGGCGTTGACTTCTAAGGCCCTAACTATTCAATCTGTTAGAGCAACGCCCTAGGGTGAAGCCGAGGTTGCTCGGAAAGTAGAAATGTCCATAAGTTTCATACTGGTTGCAATTATTCGTTTTATACGATGGAAAAACTGTTGTATTTATATTGTATTTTATGCTTCTGGCGTTGACTTCTAAGGCACTAACTATTCGATCTGGTGGAGCAACGCAATAGAGTGAAGCCTAGGTTGCCCGGAAGGTAGAATTGGCCATCACTTTCAAACTGGTTGCAATTATTCGTTTTATGCGATGGAAGAACTGTTGTATTTATATTGCATTTTATGCTTCTGGCGTAGACTTCTAAGGCCCTAACTATTCAATCTGTTGGAGCAACGCCCTAGGGTGAAGCCTAGGTTGCTCGGAAAGTAGAAATGACCATAAGTTTCATAGTGGTTACAATTATTCGTTTTATACGATGGAAAAACTGTTGTATTTATATCGTATTTTATGCTTCTGGCGTTGACTTCTAAGGCACTATCTATTCGATCAGGTGGAGCAACGCCCTTGAGCTAAGCCTAGGTTGCCTGGAACGTAGAATTTGCCATCACTTTCAAACTGGTTGCAATTATTCCTGTTATATGATGGAAACACTGTTGTATTTTCTTTGCATTTTATGGTTCGGGCGTTGACATCTAAGGCCCTCACTATTCAATCTGTTGGAGCAACGCCCTAGGGTGAAGCCTAGGTTGCTCGGAAAATAGAAATGACCATAAGTTTCATACTGGTTGCAATTAATCGTTTTATACGATGGAAAAACTGTTGTATTTATATTGTATTTTATGCTTCTGGCGTTGACTTCTAAGGCACTAACTATTCGATCTGGTGGAGCAACTCCCTAGAGTGAAGCCTAGGTTGCCCGGAACGTAGAATTGGCCAGTCGCTTTCAAACTGGTTGCAATTATTCCTGTTATATGATGGATACACTGTTGTATTTTTATTGCATTTTATGCTTGGGGCGTTGACTTCTAAGGCCCTAACTATTCAATCTGTTGGACCAACGCCCTAGGGTGAAGCCTAGCTTGCTCGGAAAGTACAAATGACCATAAGTTTCATACTGGTTGCAATTATTCGTTTTATACGATGGAAAAGCTGTTGTATTTATATCGTATTTTATGCTTCTGGCGATGACTTCTTAGGCTGTAACTATTCGGTCTGGTGGAGCAACGCCCTGGAGTGAAACCTAGGTTGCCCGGAACGTAGAATTGGCCATCACTTTCAAACTGGTTGCAATTATTCCTGATATACGATGGAAACACTGTTGTATTTTTCTTGCATTTTATGGTTCGGGCGTTGACTTCTAAGGCCCTAACTATTCAATCTGTTAGAGCAACGCCCTAGGGTGAAGCCTAGGTTGCTCGGAAAATAGGAATGACCATAAGTTTCATACTGGTTGCAATTATTCGTTTTATACGATGGAAGAACTGTTGTACTTGTATTGTATTTTATGCTTCTGGCGTTGACTTCTAAGGCACTAACTATTCGATCTGGTGTAGCAACGCCCTAGAGTGAAGCCTCGGTTGCCCGGAACGTAGAATTGGCCATCACTTTCAAACTGGTTGCAATTATTCCTGTTATATGATGGAAACACTGTGGTATTTTTTTTGCATTTTATGGTTCGGGCGTTGACTTCTAAGGACCTAACTATTCAATCTGTTGGAGCAACGCCCTAGGGTGAAGCCTAGGTTGCTCGGAAAATAGGAATGACCATCAGTTTCATACTGGTTGCAATTATTCGTTTTATACGATGGAAAAACTGTTGTACTTGTATTGTATTTTATGCTTCTGGCGTTGACTTCTAAGGCACTAACTATTCGATCTGGTGGAGCAACGCCCTAGAGTGAAGCCTAGGTTGCCCGGAACGTAGAATTGGCCATCACTTTCAAACTGGTTGCAATTATTCCTGTTATATGATCGATACACTGCTGTATTTTTATTCCATTTTATGCTTCGGGCGTAGACTTCTAAGGTCCTAACTATTCAATCTGTTGGAGCAACGCCCTAGGGTGAAGACTAGGTTGCTCGGAAAATAGAAATGACCATAAGTTTCATACTGGTTGCAATTATTCGTTTTATACGATGGAGAAACTGTTGTATTTATATTGTATTTTATGCTTCTGGCGTTGACTTCTAAGGCATTAACTATCCGATCTGGTGGAGCAACGCCCTAGAGTGAAGCCTAGGTTACCCGGAACGTAGAATTGGCCATCGCTTTCAAACTGGTTGCAACTATTCCTGTTATATGATGGATAAACTGTTGTATTTTTATAGCATTTTATGCTTCGGGCGTTGACTTCTAAGGCCCTAACTATTCAATCTGTTGGAGCAACGCCTTAGGGAGAAGCCTAGGTTGCTCGGAAAATAGGAATGACCATAAGATTCATACTGGTTGCAATTATTCGTTTTATACGATGGAAGAACTGTTGTACTTATAATGTATTTTATGCTTCTGGCGTTGACTTCTAAGGCACTAACTATTCGATCTGGTGGAGGAACGCAATAGAGTGATGCCTAGGTTGCCCGGAACGTAGAATTGGCCATCACTTTCAAACTGGTTGAATTATTCCTGTTATATGATGGAAACACTGTTGTATTTTTTATGCATTTTATGGTTAGGGCGTTGACTTCTAAGGTTCTAACTATTCAATCTGTTGGAGCAACGCCCTAGGGTGAAGCCTAGGTTGCTCGGAAAGTAGAAATGACCATAAGTTTCATACTGGTTGCAATTATTCGTTTTATACGATGGAAAAACTGTTGTATTTATACTGTATTTTATGCTTCTGGCGTTGACTTCTAAGGCACTAACTATTCGATCTGGTGGAGCAACGCAATAGAGTGAAGCCTAGGTTTCCCGGAACGTAGAATTGGCCATCACTTTCAAACTGGTTGCAATTATTCCTGTTATATGAAGGAAACACTGTGGTATTTTTTTTGCATTTTATGGTTCGGGCGTCGACTTCTAAGGCCCTAACTATTCAATCTGTTGGAGCAACGCCCTAGGGTGAAGCCTAGGTTCCTCGGAAAGTAGAAATGACCATAAGTTTCATACGGGTTGCAATTATTCGTTTTATACGATGGAAAAACTGTTGTATTTATATTGTATTTTATGCTTCTGGCGTTGACTTCTAAGGCACTAACTATTCGATCTGGTGGAGCAACGCCCTAGAGCGAAGCCTAGATTGCCCGGAACGTAGAATTGGCCATCACTTTCAAACTGGTTGAATTATTCCTGTTATATAATGGAAACACTGTTGTATTTTTTTTGCATTTTATGGTTAGGGCGTCGACTTCTAAGGTCCTAACTATTCAATCTGTTGGAGCAACGCCATAGGGTGAAGCCTAGGTTGCTCGGAAAGTAGAAATGACCATAAGTTTCATACTGGTTGCAATTATTCGTTTTATACGATGGAAGAGCTGTTGTATTTATATCGTACTTTATGCTTCTGGCGTTGACTTCTTAGGCCGTAACTACTCGGTCTGGTGGAGCAACGCCCTGGAGTGAAACCTAGGTTGCCCGGAACGTAGAATTGGCCATCAATTTCAAACTGGTTGCAATTATTCCTGATATATGATGGAAACACTGTTGTATTTTTATTGCATTTTATGCTTCGGGCGTAGACTTCTAAGGCCCTAACTATTCAATCTGTTGGACCAACGCCCTAGGGTGAAGCCTAGCTTGCTCGGAAAGTAGAAATGACCATAAGTTTCATACTGGTTGCAATTATTCGTTTTATACGATGGAAAAGCTGTTGTATTTATATCGTATTTTATGCTTCTGGCGTTGACTTGTTAGGCCGTAACTATTCGGTCTGGTGGAGCAACGCCCTGGAGTGAAACCTAGGTTGCCCGGAACGTAGAATTGGCCATCACTTTCATACTGGTTGCAATTATTCCTGATATATGATGGAAACACTGATGTATTTTTTTTGCATTTTATGGTTCGGGCGTTGACTTCTAAGGCCCTAACTATTCAATCTGTTGTAGCAACGCCCTAGGGTGAAGCCTAGGTTGCTCGGAAAGTAGAAATGACCATAAATTTCATACTGGTTGCAATAATTCGTTTTATACGATGGAAAAACTGTTGTATTTATATTGTATTTTATGCTTCTGGCGTTGATTTCTAAGGCACTAACTATTCGATCTGGTGGAGCAACGCCCTAGGGTGAAGCCTAGGTTGCCCGGAACGTAGAATTGGCCATCACTTCCAAACTGGTTGCAATTATTCCTGTTATATGATGGATACACTGTTGTATTCTTATTGCATTTTATGCTTCGGGCGTTGACTTCTAAGGCTCTAACTATTCAGTCTGTTGGAGCAACGCCCTAGGGTGAAGCCTAGCTTGCTCGGAAAGTAGAAATGACCATAAGTTTCATACTGGTTGCAATTATTCGTTTTATACGATGGAAAAGCTGTTGTATTTATATCGTATTTTATGCTTCTGGCGTTGACTTCTTAGGCCGTAACTATTCGGTCTGGTGGAGCAACGCCCTGCAGTGAAACCTAGGTTGCCCGGACCGTAGAATTGGTCATCACTTTCAAACTGGTTGCAATTATTCCTGATATATGATGGAAACACTGTTGTATTTTTTTTGCATTTTATGGTTCGGGCGTTGACTTCTGAGGCCCTAACTATTCAATCTGTTGGAGCAACGCCCTAGGGTGAAGCCTAGGTTGCTCGGAAAGTAGAAATGACCATAAGTTTCATACTGGTTGCAATTATTCGTTTTATACGATGGAAAAACTGTTGTATTTATACTGTATTTTATGCTTCTGGCGTTGACTTCTTAGGCCGTAACTATTCGGTCTGGTGGAGCAACGCCCTGGAGTGAAACCTAGGTTGCCCGGAACGTAGAATTGGCCTTCACTTTCATACTGGTTGCAATTATTCCTGATATATGATGGAAACACTGTTGTATTTTTTTTGCATTTTATGGTTCGGGCGTTGACTTCTAAGGCCCTAACTATTCAATCTGTTGGAGCAACGCCCTAGGGTGAAGCATAGGTTGCTCGGAAAGTAGAAATGTCCATAAGTTTCATACTGGTTGCAATTATTCGTTTTATACGATGGAAAAACTGTTGTATTTATATTGTATTTTATGCCTCTGGCGTTGACTTCTAAGGCACTAACTATTCGATCTGGTGGAGCAACGCAATAGAGTGATGCCTAGGTTGCCCGGAACGTAGAATTGGCCATCAATTTCAAACTGGTTGCAATTATACCTGTTATATGATGGAAACACTGCTGTATTTTTTTTGCATTTTATGGTTCGGGCGTTGACTTCTAAGGCCCTAACTATTCAATCCGTTGGAGCAACGCCCTAGGGTGAAGCCTTGGCTGCTCGGAAAGTTGAAATGACCATAAGTTTCATACTGGTTGCAATTATTCGTTTTATACGATGGAAAAACTGTTGTATTTATATTGTATTTTATGCTTCTGGCGTTGACTTCTAAGGCACTAACTATTCGATCTGGTGGAGCCACGCCCTAGAGTGAAGCCTAGGTTGCCCGGAACGCAGAATTGGCCATCACTTTCAAACTGGTTGCAATTATTCCTGATATATGATGGAAACACTGTTGTATTTTTATTGCATTTTATGCTTCGGGCGTAGACTTCTAAGGCCCTAACTATTCAATCTGTTGGACCAACGCCCTAGGGTGAAGCCTAGCTTGCTCGGAAAGTAGAAATGACCATAAGTTTCATACTGGTAGCAATTACTCGTTTTATACGGTGGAAAAGCTGTTGTATTTATATCGTATTTTATGCTTCTGGCGTTGACTTCTAAGGCCCTAACTATTCAGTCTGTTGGAGCAACGCCCTAGGCTGAAGCCTAGGTTGCTCGGAAAGTAGAAATGACCATAAGTTTCATACTGGTTGTAATTATTCGTTTTATACGATGGAAAAACTGTTGTATTTATACTGTATTTTATGCTTCTGGCGTTGACTTCTAAGGCACTAACTATTCGATCTGGTGGAGCAACGCAATAGAGTGAAGCCTAGGTTGCCCGGAACGTAGAATTGGCCATCACTTTCAAACTGGTTGCAATTATTCCTGTTATATGATGGAAACACTGTGGTATTTTTTTTGCATTTTATGGTTCGGGCGTTGACTTCTAAGGCCCAAACTATTCAATCTGTTGGAGCAACGCCCTAGGGTGAAGCCTAGGTTCCTCGGAAAGTAGAAATGACCATAAGTTTCATACGGGTTGCAATTATTCGTTTTATACGATGGAAAAACTGTTGTATTTATATTGTATTTCATGCTTCTGGCGTTGACTTCTAAGGCACTAACTATTCGATCTGGTGGAGCAACGCCCTAGAGCGAAGCCTAGATTGCCCGGAACGTAGAATTGGCCATCACTTTCAAACTGGTTGAATTATTCCTGTTATATAATGGAAACACTGTTGTATTTTTTTTGCATTTTATGGTTAGGGCGTCGACTTCTAGGGTCCTAACTATTCAATCTGTTGGAGCAACGCCCTAGGGTGAAGCCTAGGTTGCTCGGAAAGTAGAAATGACCATAAGTTTCATACTGGTTGCAATTATTCGTTTTATACGATGGAAGAGCTGTTGTATTTATATCGTACTTTATGCTTCTGGCGTTGACTTCTTAGGCCGTAACTATTCGGTCTGGTGGAGCAACGCCCTGGAGTGAAACCTAGGTTGCCCGGAACGTAGAATTGGCCATCACTTTCAAACTGGTTGCAATTATTCCTGATATATGATGGAAACACTGTTGTATTTTTATTGCATTTTATGCTTCGGGCGTAGACTTCTAAGGCCCTAACTATTCAATCTGTTGGACCTACGCCCTAGGGTGAAGCCTAGCTTGCTCGGAAAGTAGAAATGACCATAAGTTTCATACTGGTTGCAATTATTCGTTTTATACGATGGAAAAGCTGTTGTATTTATATCGTATTTTATGCTTCTGGCGTTGACTTCTTAGGCCGTAACTATTCGGTCTGGTGGAGCAACGCCCTGGAGTGAAACCTAGGTTGCCCGGAACGTAGAATTGGCCATCACTTTCATACTGGTTGCAATTATTCCTGATATATGATGGAATCACTGATGTATTTTTTTTGCATTTTATGGTTCGGGCGTTGACTTCTAAGGCCCTAACTATTCAATCTGTTGTAGCAACGCCCTAGGGTGAAGCCTAGGTTGCTCGGAAAGTAGAAATGACCATAAGTTTCATACTGGTTGCAATTATTCGTTTTATACGATGGAAAAACTGTTGTATTTATACTGTATTTTATGCTTCTGGCGTTGACTTCTTAGGCCGTAACTATTCGGTCTGGTGGAGCAACGCCCTGGAGTGAAACCTAGGTTGCCCGGAACGTAGAATTGGCCTTCACTTTCATACTGGTTGCAATTATTCCTGATATATGATGGAAACACTGTTGTATTTTTTTTGCATTTTATGGTTCGGGCGTTGACTTCTAAGGCCCTAACTATTCAATCTGTTGGAGCAACGCCCTAGGGTGAAGCATAGGTTGCTCGGAAAGTAGAAATGTCCATAAGTTTCATACTGGTTGCAATTATTCGTTTTATACGATGGAAAAACTGTTGTATTTATATTGTATTTTATGCCTCTGGCGTTGACTTCTAAGGCACTAACTATTCGATCTGGTGGAGCAACGCAATAGAGTGATGCCTAGGTTGCCCGGTACGTAGAATTGGCCATCAATTTCAAACTGGTTGCAATTATACCTGTTATATGATGGAAACACTGCTGTATTTTTTTTGCATTTTATGGTTCGGGCGTTGACTTCTAAGGCCCTAACTATTCAATCCGTTGGAGCAACGCCCTAGGGTGAAGCCTTGGCTGCTCGGAAAGTTGAAATGACCATAAGTTTCATACTGGTTGCAATTATTCGTTTTATACGATGGAAAAACTGTTGGATTTATATTGTATTTTATGCTTCTGGCGTTGACTTCTAAGGCACTAACTATTCGATCTGGTGGAGCCACGCCCTAGAGTGAAGCCTAGGTTGCCCGGAACGCAGAATTGGCCATCACTTTCAAACTGGTTGCAATTATTCCTGTTATATGATGGAAACACTGTTGTATTTTTTTTGCATTTTATGGTTCGGGCGTTGACTTCTAAGGCCCTAACTATTCAATCTGTTGGAGCAACGCCCTAGGGTGAAGCCTAGGTTGCTCGGAAAGTAGAAATGACCATAAGTTTCATACTGGTTGCAATTCTTCGTTTTATACGATGGAAAAGCTGTTGTATTTATATCGTACTTTATGCTTCTGGCGTTGACTTCTTAGGCCGTAACTATTCGGTCTGGTGGAGCAACGACCTGGAGTGAAACCTAGGTTGCACGGAACGTAGAATTGGCCATCACTTTCAAACTGGTTGCAATTATTCCTGATATATGATGGAAACACTGTTGTATTTTTATTGCATTTTATGCTTCGGGCGTAGACTTCTAAGGCCCTAACTATTCAATCTGTTGGACCAACGCCCTAGGGTGAAGCCTAGCTTGCTCGGAAAGTAGAAATGACCATAAGTTTCATACTGGTAGCAATTACTCGTTTTATACGGTGGAAAAGCTGTTGTATTTATATCGTATTTTATGCTTCTGGCGTTGACTTCTAAGGCCCTAACTATTCAGTCTGTTGGAGCAACGCCCTAGGCTGAAGCCTAGGTTGCTCGGAAAGTAGAAATGACCATAAGTTTCATACTGGTTGTAATTATTCGTTTTATACGATGGAAAAACTGTTGTATTTATACTGTATTTTATGCTTCTGGCGTTGACTTCTAAGGCACTAACTATTCGATCTGGTGGAGCAACGCAATAGAGTGAAGCCTAGGTTGCCCGGAACGTAGAATTGGCCATCACTTTCAAACTGGTTGCAATTATTCCTGTTATATGATGGAAACACTGTGGTATTTTTTTTGCATTTTATGGTTCGGGCGTTGACTTCTAAGGCCCAAACTATTCAATCTGTTGGAGCCACGCCCTAGGGTGAAGCCTAGGTTCCTCGGAAAGTAGAAATGACCATAAGTTTCATACGGGTTGCAATTATTCGTTTTATACGATGGAAAAACTGTTGTATTTATATTGTATTTCATGCTTCTGGCGTTGACTTCTAAGGCACTAACTATTCGATCTGGTGGAGCAACGCCCTAGAGCGAAGCCTAGATTGCCCGGAACGTAGAATTGGCCATCACTTTCAAACTGGTTGAATTATTCCTGTTATATAATGGAAACACTGTTGTATTTTTTTTGCATTTTATGGTTAGGGCGTCGACTTCTAGGGTCCTAACTATTCAATCTGTTGGAGCAACGCCCTAGGGTGAAGCCTAGGTTGCTCGGAAAGTAGAAATGACCATAAGTTTCATACTGGTTGCAATTATTCGTTTTATACGATGGAAGAGCTGTTGTATTTATATCGTACTTTATGCTTCTGGCGTTGACTTCTTAGGCCGTAACTATTCGGTCTGGTGGAGCAACGCCCTGGAGTGAAACCTAGGTTGCCCGGAACGTAGAATTGGCCATCACTTTCAAACTGGTTGCAATTATTCCTGATATATGATGGAAACACTGTTGTATTTTTATTGCATTTTATGCTTCGGGCGTAGACTTCTAAGGCCCTAACTATTCAATCTGTTGGACCAACGCCCTAGGGTGAAGCCTAGCTTGCTCGGAAAGTAGAAATGACCATAAGTTTCATACTGGTTGCAATTATTCGTTTTATACGATGGAAAAGCTGTTGTATTTATATCGTATTTTATGCTTCTGGCGTTGACTTCTTAGGCCGTAACTATTCGGTCTGGTGGAGCAACGCCCTGGAGTGAAACCTAGGTTGCCCGGAACGTAGAATTGGCCATCACTTTCATACTGGTTGCAATTATTCCTGATATATGATGGAATCACTGATGTATTTTTTTTGCATTTTATGGTTCGGGCGTTGACTTCTAAGGCCCTAACTATTCAATCTGTTGTAGCAACGCCCTAGGGTGAAGCCTAGGTTGCTCGGAAAGTAGAAATGACCATAAATTTCATACTGGTTGCAATTATTCGTTTTATACGATGGAAAAACTTTTGTATTTATATTGTATTTTATGCTTCTGGCGTTGACTTTTAAGGCACTAACTATTCGATCTGTTGGAGCAACGCCCTAGAGTGAAGCCTAGGTTGCCCGGAACGTAGAATTGGCTATCACTTTCAAACGGGTTGCAATTATTCCTGTTATATGATGGATACACTGTTGTATTCTTATTGCATTTTATGTTTCGGGCGTTGACTTCTAAGGCCCTAACTATTCAATCTATTGGAGCAACGCCCTAGGCTGAAGCCTAGCTTGCTCGGAAAGTAGAAATGACCATAAGTTTCATACTGGTTGCAATTATTCGTTTTATACGATGGAAAAGCTGTTGTATTTATATAGTATTTTATGCTTCTGGCGTTGACTTCTTAGGCCGTAACTATTCGGTCTGGTGGAGCAACGCCCTGGAGTGAAACCTAGGTTGCCCGGAACGTAGAATTGGCCATCAATTTCAAACTGGTTGCAATTATACCTGTTATATGATGGAAACACTGCTGTATTTTTTTTGCATTTTATGGTTCGGGCGTTGACTTCTAAGGCCCTAACTATTCAATCCGTTGGAGCAACGCCCTAGGGTGAAGCCTTGGCTGCTCGGAAAGTTGAAATGACCATAAGTTTCATACTGGTTGCAATTATTCGTTTTATACGATGGAAAAACTGTTGTATTTATATTGTATTTTATGCTTCTGGCGTTGACTTCTAAGGCACTAACTATTCGATCTGGTGGAGCCACGCCCTAGAGTGAAGCCTATGTTGCCCGGAACGTAGAATTGGCCATCACTTTCAAACTGGTTGCAATTACTCCTGTTATATGATGGAAACACTGTTGTATTTTTTTTGCATTTTATGGTTCGGGCGTTGACTTCTAAGGCCCTAACTATTCAATCTGTTGGAGCAACGCCCTAGGGTGAAGCCTAGGTTGCTCGGAAAGTAGAAATGACCATAAGTTTCATACTGGTTGCAATTCTTCGTTTTATACGATGGAAAAGCTGTTGTATTTATATCGTACTTTATGCTTCTGGCGTTGACTTCTTAGGCCGTATCTTTTCGGTCCGGTGGAGCAACGCCCTGGAGTGAAACCTAGGTTGCACGGAACGTAGAATTGGCCATCACTTTCAAACTGGTTGCAATTATTCCTGATATATGATGGAAACACTGTTGTATTTTTATTGCATTTTATGCTTCGGGCGTAGACTTCTAAGGCCCTAACTATTCAATCTGTTGGACCAACGCCCTAGGGTGAAGCCTAGCTTGCTCGGAAAGTAGAAATGACCATAAGTTTCATACTGGTTGCAATTACTCGTTTTATACGGTGGAAAAGCTGTTGTATTTATATTGTATTTTATGCCTCTGGCGTTGACTTCTAAGGCACTAACTATTCGAACTGGTGGACAAACGCAATAGAGTGCTGCCTAGGTTGCCCGGAACGTAGAATTGGCCATCAATTTCAAACTGGTTGCTATTATACCTGTTATATGATGGAAACACTGCTGTATTTTTTTTGCATTTTATGGTTCGGGCGTTGACTTCTAAGGCCCTAACTATTCAATCCGTTGGAGCAACGCCCTAGGGTGAAGCCTTGGCTGCTCGGAAAGTTAAAATGACCATAAGTTTCATACTGGTTGCAATTATTCGTTTTATACGATGGAAAAACTGTTGTATTTATACTGTATTTTATGCTTCTGGCGTTGACTTCTAAGGCTCTAACTATTCGATCTGGTGGAGCAACGCAATAGAGTGAAGCCTAGGTTGCCCGGAACGCAGAATTGGCCATCACTTTCAAACTGGTTGCAATTATTCCTGTTATATGATGTTAACACTGTTGTATTTTTTTTGCATTTTATGGTTAGGGCGTCGACTTCTAAGGTCCTAACTATTCAATCTGTTGGAGCAACGCCCTCGGGTGAAGCCTAGGTTGCTCGGAAAGTAGAAATGACCATAAGTTTCATACTGGTTGCAATTATTCGTTTTATAAGATGCAAGAGCTGTTGTATTTATATCGTACTTTATGCTTCTGGCGTTGACTTCTTAGGCCGTAACTATTCGGTCTGGTGGAGCAACGCCCTGGAGTGAAACCTAGGTTGCCCGGAACGTAGAATTGGCCATCACTTTCAAACTGGTTGCAATTATTCCTGATATATGATGGAAACACTGTTGTATTTTTATTGCATTTTATGCTTCGGGCGTAGACTTCTAAGGCCCTAACTATTCAATCTGTTGGAGCAACGCCCTAGGGTGAAGCCTAGGTTGCTCGGAAAGTAGAAATGACCATAAGTTTCATACTGGTTGCAATTCTTCGTTTTATAAGATGTAAGAGCTGTTGTATTTATATCGTACTTTATGCTTCTGGCGTTGACTTCTTAGGCCGTAACTATTCGGTCTGGTGGAGCAACGCCCTGGAGTGAAACCTAGGTTGCCCGGAACGTAGAATTGGCCATCACTTTCAAACTGGTTGCAATTATTCCTGATATATGATGGAAACACTGTTGTATTTTTATTGCATTTTATGCTTCGGGCGTAGACTTCTAAGGCCCTAACTATTCAATCTGTTGGACCAACGCCCTAGGGTGAAGCCTAGCTTGCTCGGAAAGTAGAAATGACCATAAGTTTCATACTGGTTGCAATTATTCGTTTTATACGATGGAAAAGCTGTTGTATTTATATCGTATTTTATGCTTCTGGCGTTGACTTCTTAGGCCGTAACTATTCGGTCTGGTGGACCAACGCCCTGCAGTGAAACCTAGGTTGCCCGGAACGTAGAATTGGTCATCACTTTCAAACTGGTTGCAATTATTCCTGATATATGATGGAAACACTGTTGTATTTTTTTTGCATTTTATGGTTCGGGCGTTGACTTCTAAGGCCCTAACTATTCAATCTGTTGGAGCAACGCCCTAGGGTGAAGCCTAGGTTGCTCGGAAAGTAGAAATGTCCATAAGTTTCATACTGGTTGCAATTATTCGTTTTATACGATGGAAAAACTGTTGTATTTATATTGTATTTTATGCCTCTGGCGTTGACTTCTAAGGCACTAACTATTCGAACTGGTGGAGCAACGCAATAGAGTGATACCTAGGTTGCCCGGAACGTAGAATTGGCCATCAATTTCAAACTGGTTGCAATTATACCTGTTATATGATGGAAACACTGCTGTATTTTTTTTGCAATTTATGGTTCGGGCGTTGACTTCTAAGGCCCTAACTATTCAATCCGTTGGAGCAACGCCCTAGGGTGAAGCCTTGGCTGCTCGGAAAGTTGAAATGACCATAAGTTTCATACTGGTTGCAATTATTCGTTTTATACGATGGAAAAACTTTTGTATTTATATTGTATTTTATGCTTCTGGCGTTGACTTTTAAGGCACTAACTATTCGATCTGTTGGAGCAACGCCCTAGAGTGAAGCCTAGGTTGCCCGGAACGTAGAATTGGCTATCACTTTCAAACGGGTTGCAATTATTCCTGTTATATGATGGATACACTGTTGTATTCTTATTGCATTTTATGTTTCGGGCGTTGACTTCTAAGGCCCTAACTATTCAATCTATTGGAGCAACGCCCTAGGCTGAAGCCTAGCTTGCTCGGAAAGTAGAAATGACCATAAGTTTCATACTGGTTGCAATTATTCGTTTTATACGATGGAAAAGCTGTTGTATTTATATAGTATTTTATGCTTCTGGCGTTGACTTCTTAGGCCGTAACTATTCGGTCTGGTGGAGCAACGCCCTGGAGTGAAACCTAGGTTGCCCGGAACGTAGAATTGGCCATCAATTTCAAACTGGTTGCAATTATACCTGTTATATGATGGAAACACTGCTGTATTTTTTTTGCATTTTATGGTTCGGGCGTTGACTTCTAAGGCCCTAACTATTCAATCCGTTGGAGCAACGCCCTAGGGTGAAGCCTTGGCTGCTCGGAAAGTTGAAATGACCATAAGTTTCATACTGGTTGCAATTATTCGTTTTATACGATGGAAAAACTGTTGTATTTATATTGTATTTTATGCTTCTGGCGTTGACTTCTAAGGCACTAACTATTCGATCTGGTGGAGCCACGCCCTAGAGTGAAGCCTATGTTGCCCGGAACGTAGAATTGGCCATCACTTTCAAACTGGTTGCAATTACTCCTGTTATATGATGGAAACACTGTTGTATTTTTTTTGCATTTTATGGTTCGGGCGTTGACTTCTAAGGCCCTAACTATTCAATCTGTTGGAGCAACGCCCTAGGGTGAAGCCTAGGTTGCTCGGAAAGTAGAAATGACCATAAGTTTCATACTGGTTGCAATTCTTCGTTTTATACGATGGAAAAGCTGTTGTATTTATATCGTACTTTATGCTTCTGGCGTTGACTTCTTAGGCCGTATCTTTTCGGTCCGGTGGAGCAACGCCCTGGAGTGAAACCTAGGTTGCACGGAACGTAGAATTGGCCATCACTTTCAAACTGGTTGCAATTATTCCTGATATATGATGGAAACACTGTTGTATTTTTATTGCATTTTATGCTTCGGGCGTAGACTTCTAAGGCCCTAACTATTCAATCTGTTGGACCAACGCCCTAGGGTGAAGCCTAGCTTGCTCGGAAAGTAGAAATGACCATAAGTTTCATACTGGTTGCAATTACTCGTTTTATACGGTGGAAAAGCTGTTGTATTTATATCGTATTTTATGCTTCTGGCGTTGACTTCTTAGGCCGTAACTATTCGGTCTGGTGGAGCAACGCTCTGGAGTGAAACCTAGGTTGCCCGGAACGTAGAATTGGCCATCACTTTCATACTGGTTGCAATTATTCCTGATATATGATGGAAACACTGCTGTATTTTTTTTGCATTTTATGGTTCGGGCGTTGACTTCTAAGGCCCTAATTACTCAATCCGTTGGAGCAACGCCCTAGGGTGAAGCCTTGGCTGCTCGGAAAGTTGAAATGACCATAAGTTTCATGCTGGTTGCAATTATTCGTTTTATACGATGGAAAAACTGTTGTATTTATATTGTATTTTATGCTTCTGGCGTTGACTTCTAAGGCACTAACTATTCGATCTGGTGGAGCCACGCCCTAGAGTGAAGCCTAGGTTGTCCGGAACGTAGAATTGGCCATCACTTTCAAACTGGTTGCAATTATTCCCGTTATATGATGGAAACACTGTAGTATTTTCTTTGCATTTTATGGTTCGGGCGTTGACTTCTAAGGCCCTCACTATTCAATCTGTTGGACCAACGCCCTAGGGTGAAGCCTAGCTTGCTCGGAAAGTAGAAATGACCATAAGTTTCATACTGGTAGCAATTACTCGTTTTATACGGTGGAAAAGCTGTTGTATTTATATCGTATTTTATGCTTCTGGCGTTGACTTCTAAGGCCCTAACTATTCAGTCTGTTGGAGCAACGCCCTAGGGTGAAGCCTAGGTTGCTCGGAAAGTAGAAATGACCATAAGTTTCATACTGGTTGTAATTATTCGTTTTATACGATGGAAAAACTGTTGTATTTATACTGTATTTTATGCTTCTGGCGTTGACTTCTAAGGCACTAACTATTCGATCTGGTGGAGCAACGCAATAGAGTGAAGCCTAGGTTGCCCGGAACATAGAATTGGCCATCACTTTCAAACTGGTTGCAATTATTCCTGTTATATGATGGAAACACTGTGGTATTTTTTTTGCATTTTATGGTTCGGGCGTTGACTTCTAAGGCCCAAACTATTCAATCTGTTGGAGCAACGCCCTAGGGTGAAGCCTAGGTTCCTCGGAAAGTAGAAATGACCATAAGTTTCATACGGGTTGCAATTATTCGTTTTATACGATGGAAAAACTGTTGTATTTATATTGTATTTTATGCTTCTGGCGTTGACTTCTAAGGCACTAACTATTCGATCTGGTGGAGCACCGCCCTAGAGCGAAGCCTAGATTGCCCGGAACGTAGAATTGGCCATCACTTTCAAACTGGTTGAATTATTCCTGTTATATAATGGAAACACTGTTGTATTTTTTTTGCATTTTATGGTTAGGGCGTCGACTTCTAGGGTCCTAACTATTCAATCTGTTGGAGCAACGCCCTAGGGTGAAGCCTAGGTTGTTCGGAAAGTAGAAATGACCATAAGTTTCATACTGGTTGCAATTATTCGTTTTATACGATGGAAGAGCTGTTGTATTTATATCGTACTTTATGCTTCTGGCGTTGACTTCTTAGGCCGTAACTATTCGGTCTGGTGGAGCAACGCCCTGGAGTGAAACCTAGGTTGCCCGGAACGTAGAATTGGCCATCACTTTCAAACTGGTTGCAATTATTCCTGATATATGATGGAAACACTGTTGTATTTTTAATGCATTTTATGCTTCGGGCGTAGACTTCTAAGGCCCTAACTATTCAATCTGTTGGACCAACGCCCTAGGGTGAAGCCTAGCTTGCTCGGAAAGTAGAAATGACCATAAGTTTCATACTGGTTGCAATTATTCGTTTTATACGATGGAAAAGCTGTTGTATTTATATCGTATTTTATGCTTCTGGCGTTGACTTCTTAGGCCGTAACTATTCGGTCTGGTGGAGCAACGCCCTGGAGTGAAACCTAGGTTGCCCGGAACGTAGAATTGGCCATCACTTTCATACTGGTTGCAATTATTCCTGATATATGATGGAATCACTGATGTATTTTTTTTGCATTTTATGGTTCGGGCGTTGACTTCTAAGGCCCTAACTATTCAATCTGTTGTAGCAACGCCCTAGGGTGAAGCCTAGGTTGCTCGGAAAGTAGAAATGACCATAAATTTCATACTGGTTGCAATTATTCGTTTTATACGATGGAAAAACTGTTGTATTTATATTGTATTTTATGCTTCTGGCGTTGACTTCTAAGGCACTAACTATTCGATCTGGTGGAGCAACGCCCTAGGGTGAAGCCTAGGTTGCCCGGAACGTAGAATTGGCCATCACTTCCAAACTGGTTGCAATTATTCCTGTTATATGATGGATACACTGTTGTATTCTTATTGCATTTTATGCTTCGGGCGTTGACTTCTAAGGCCCTAACTATTCAATCTGTTGGAGCAACGCCCTAGGGCGAAGCCTAGCTTGCTCGGAAAGTAGAAATAACCATAAGTTTCATACTGGTTGCAATTATTCGTTTTATACGATGGAAAAGCTGTTGTATTTATATCGTATTTTATGCTTCTGGCGTTGACTTCTTAGGCCGTAACTATTCGGTCTGGTGGAGCAACGCCCTGCAGTGAAACCTAGGTTGCCCGGAACGTAGAATTGGTCATCACTTTCATACTGGTTGCAATTATTCCTGATATATGATGGAAACACTGTTGTATTTTTTTTGCATTTTATGGTTCGGGCGTTGACTTCTAAGGCCCTAACTATTCAATCTGTTGGAGCAACGCCCTAGGGTGAAGCCTAGGTTGCTCAGAAAGTAGAAATGTCCATAAGTTTCATACTGGTTGCAATTATTCGTTTTATACGATGGAAAAACTGTTGTATTTATATTGTATTTTATGCCTCTGGCGTTGACTTCTAAGGCACTAACTATTCGAACTGGTGGACAAACGCAATAGAGTGCTGCCTAGGTTGCCCGGAACGTAGAATTGGCCATCAATTTCAAACTGGTTGCTATTATACCTGTTATATGATGGAAACACTGCTGTATTTTTTTTGCATTTTATGGTTCGGGCGTTGACTTCTAAGGCCCTAACTATTCAATCCGTTGGAGCAACGCCCTAGGGTGAAGCCTTGGCTGCTCGGAAAGTTGAAATGACCATAAGTTTCATACTGGTTGCAATTATTCGTTTTATACGATGGAAAAACTGTTGTATTTATACTGTATTTTATGCTTCTGGCGTTGACTTCTAAGGCACTAACTATTCGATCTGGTGGAGCAACGCAATAGAGTGAAGCCTAGGTTGCCCGGAACGCAGAATTGGCCATCACTTTCAAACTGGTTGCAATTATTCCTGTTATATGATGTTAACACTGTTGTATTTTTTTTGCATTTTATGGTTAGGGCGTCGACTTCTAAGGCCCTAACTATTCAATCTATTGGAGCAACGCCATAGGCTGAAGCCTAGCTTGCTCGGAAAGTAGAAATGACCATAAGTTTCATACTGGTTGCAATTATTCGTTTTATACGATGGAAAAGCTGTTGTATTTATATAGTATTTTATGCTTCTGGCGTTGACTTCTTAGGCCGTAACTATTCGGTCTGGTGGAGCAACGCCCTGGAGTGAAACCTAGGTTGCCCGGAACGTAGAATTGGCCATCAATTTCAAACTGGTTGCAATTATACCTGTTATATGATGGAAACACTGCTGTATTTTTTTTGCATTTTATGGTTCGGGCGTTGACTTCTAAGGCCCTAACTATTCAATCCGTTGGAGCAACGCCCTAGGGTGAAGCCTTGGCTGCTCGGAAAGTTGAAATGACCATAAGTTTCATACTGGTTGCAATTATTCGTTTTATACGATGGAAAAACTGTTGTATTTATATTGTATTTTATGCTTCTGGCGTTGACTTCTAAGGCACTAACTATTCGATCTGGTGGAGCCACGCCCTAGAGTGAAGCCTATGTTGCCCGGAACGTAGAATTGGCCATCACTTTCAAACTGGTTGCAATTACTCCTGTTATATGATGGAAACACTGTTGTATTTTTTTTGCATTTTATGGTTCGGGCGTTGACTTCTAAGGCCCTAACTATTCAATCTGTTGGAGCAACGCCCTAGGGTGAAGCCTAGGTTGCTCGGAAAGTAGAAATGACCATAAGTTTCATACTGGTTGCAATTCTTCGTTTTATACGATGGAAAAGCTGTTGTATTTATATCGTACTTTATGCTTCTGTCGTTGACTTCTTAGGCCGTATCTTTTCGGTCCGGTGGAGCAACGCCCTGGAGTGAAACCTAGGTTGCACGGAACGTAGAATTGGCCATCACTTTCAAACTGGTTGCAATTATTCCTGATATATGATGGAAACACTGTTGTATTTTTATTGCATTTTATGCTTCGGGCGTAGACTTCTAAGGCCCTAACTATTCAATCTGTTGGACCAACGCCCTAGGGTGAAGCCTAGCTTGCTCGGAAAGTAGAAATGACCATAAGTTTCATACTGGTTGCAATTACTCGTTTTATACGGTGGAAAAGCTGTTGTATTTATATCGTATTTTATGCTTCTGGCGTTGACTTCTTAGGCCGTAACTATTCGGTCTGGTGGAGCAACGCTCTGGAGTGAAACCTAGGTTGCCCGGAACGTAGAATTGGCCATCACTTTCATACTGGTTGCAATTATTCCTGATATATGATGGAAACACTGCTGTATTTTTTTTGCATTTTATGGTTCGGGCGTTGACTTCTAAGGCCCTAATTACTCAATCCGTTGGAGCAACGCCCTAGGGTGAAGCCTTGGCTGCTCGGAAAGTTGAAATGACCATAAGTTTCATGCTGGTTGCAATTATTCGTTTTATACGATGGAAAAACTGTTGTATTTATATTGTATTTTATGCTTCTGGCGTTGACTTCTAAGGCACTAACTATTCGATCTGGTGGAGCAACGCCCTAGAGTGAAGCCTAGGTTGTCCGGAACGTAGAATTGGCCATCACTTTCAAACTGGTTGCAATTATTCCCGTTATATGATGGAAACACTGTAGTATTTTCTTTGCATTTTATGGTTCGGGCGTTGACTTCTAAGGCCCTCACTATTCAATCTGTTGGAGCAACGCCCTAGGGTGAAGCCTAGGTTGCTCGGAAAGTAGAAATGACCATAAGTTTCATACTGGTTGCAATTATTCGTTTTATACGATGGAAAAACTGTTGTATTTATATTGTATTTTATGCTTCTGGCGTTGACTTTTAAGGCACTAACTATTCGATCTGTTGGAGCAACGCCCTAGAGTGAAGCCTAGGTTGCCCGGAACGTAGAATTGGCCATCACTTTCAAACGGGTTGCAATTATTCCTGTTATATGATGGATACACTGTTGTATTCTTATTGCATTTTATGTTTCGGGCGTTGACTTCTAAGGCCCTAACTATTCAATCTATTGGAGCAACGCCATAGGCTGAAGCCTAGCTTGCTCGGAAAGTAGAAATGACCATAAGTTTCATACTGGTTGCAATTATTCGTTTTATACGATGGAAAAGCTGTTGTATTTATATAGTATTTTATGCTTCTGGCGTTGACTTCTTAGGCCGTAACTATTCGGTCTGGTGGAGCAACGCCCTGGAGTGAAACCTAGGTTGCCCGGAACGTAGAATTGGCCATCAATTTCAAACTGGTTGCAATTATACCTGTTATATGATGGAAACACTGCTGTATTTTTTTTGCATTTTATGGTTCGGGCGTTGACTTCTAAGGCCCTAACTATTCAATCCGTTGGAGCAACGCCCTAGGGTGAAGCCTTGGCTGCTCGGAAAGTTGAAATGACCATAAGTTTCATACTGGTTGCAATTATTCGTTTTATACGATGGAAAAACTGTTGTATTTATATTGTATTTTATGCTTCTGGCGTTGACTTCTAAGGCACTAACTATTCGATCTGGTGGAGCCACGCCCTAGAGTGAAGCCTATGTTGCCCGGAACGTAGAATTGGCCATCACTTTCAAACTGGTTGCAATTACTCCTGTTATATGATGGAAACACTGTTGTATTTTTTTTGCATTTTATGGTTCGGGCGTTGACTTCTAAGGCCCTAACTATTCAATCTGTTGGAGCAACGCCCTAGGGTGAAGCCTAGGTTGCTCGGAAAGTAGAAATGACCATAAGTTTCATACTGGTTGCAATTCTTCGTTTTATACGATGGAAAAGCTGTTGTATTTATATCGTACTTTATGCTTCTGTCGTTGACTTCTTAGGCCGTATCTTTTCGGTCCGGTGGAGCAACGCCCTGGAGTGAAACCTAGGTTGCACGGAACGTAGAATTGGCCATCACTTTCAAACTGGTTGCAATTATTCCTGATATATGATGGAAACACTGTTGTATTTTTATTGCATTTTATGCTTCGGGCGTAGACTTCTAAGGCCCTAACTATTCAATCTGTTGGACCAACGCCCTAGGGTGAAGCCTAGCTTGCTCGGAAAGTAGAAATGACCATAAGTTTCATACTGGTTGCAATTACTCGTTTTATACGGTGGAAAAGCTGTTGTATTTATATCGTATTTTATGCTTCTGGCGTTGACTTCTTAGGCCGTAACTATTCGGTCTGGTGGAGCAACGCTCTGGAGTGAAACCTAGGTTGCCCGGAACGTAGAATTGGCCATCACTTTCATACTGGTTGCAATTATTCCTGATATATGATGGAAACACTGCTGTATTTTTTTTGCATTTTATGGTTCGGGCGTTGACTTCTAAGGCCCTAATTACTCAATCCGTTGGAGCAACGCCCTAGGGTGAAGCCTTGGCTGCTCGGAAAGTTGAAATGACCATAAGTTTCATGCTGGTTGCAATTATTCGTTTTATACGATGGAAAAACTGTTGTATTTATATTGTATTTTATGCTTCTGGCGTTGACTTCTAAGGCACTAACTATTCGATCTGGTGGAGCCACGCCCTAGAGTGAAGCCTAGGTTGTCCGGAACGTAGAATTGGCCATCACTTTCAAACTGGTTGCAATTATTCCCGTTATATGATGGAAACACTGTAGTATTTTCTTTGCATTTTATGGTTCGGGCGTTGACTTCTAAGGCCCTCACTATTCAATCTGTTGGAGCAACGCCCTAGGGTGAAGCCTAGGTTGCTCGGAAAGTAGAAATGACCATAAGTTTCATACTGGTTGCAATTATTCGTTTTATACGATGGAAAAACTGTTGTATTTATATTGTATTTTATGCTTCTGGCGTTGACTTTTAAGGCACTAACTATTCGATCTGTTGGAGCAACGCCCTAGAGTGAAGCCTAGGTTGCCCGGAACGTAGAATTGGCCATCACTTTCAAACGGGTTGCAATTATTCCTGTTATATGATGGATACACTGTTGTATTCTTATTGCATTTTATGCTTCGGGCGTTGACTTCTAAGGCCCTAACTATTCAATCTGTTGGAGCAACGCCCTAGGGTGAAGCCTAGCTTGCTCGGAAAGTAGAAATGACCATAAGTTTCATACTGGTTGCAATTACTCGTTTTATACGGTGGAAAAGCTGTTGTATTTATATCGTATTTTATGCTTCTGGCGTTGACTTCTTAGGCCGTAACTATTCGGTCTGGTGGAGCAACGCTCTGGAGTGAAACCTAGGTTGCCCGGAACGTAGAATTGGCCATCACTTTCATACTGGTTGCAATTATTCCTGATATATGATGGAAACACTGCTGTATTTTTTTTGCATTTTATGGTTCGGGCGTAGACTTCTAAGGCCCTAACTACTCAATCCGTTGGAGCAACGCCCTAGGGTGAAGCCTTGGCTGCTCGGAAAGTTGAAATGACCATAAGTTTCATGCTGGTTGCAATTATTCGTTTTATACGATGGAAAAACTGTTGTATTTATATTGTATTTTATGCTTCTGGCGTTGACTTCTAAGGCACTAACTATTCGATCTGGTGGAGCCACGCCCTAGAGTGAAGCCTAGGTTGTCCGGAACGTAGAATTGGCCATCACTTTCAAACTGGTTGCAATTATTCCCGTTATATGATGGAAACACTGTAGTATTTTCTTTGCATTTTATGGTTCGGGTGTTGACTTCTAAGGCCCTCACTATTCAATCTGTTGGAGCAACGCCCTAGGGTGAAGCCTAGGTTGCTCGGAAAGTAGAAATGACCATAAGTTTCATACTGGTTGCAATTATTCGTTTTATACGATGGAAAAACTGTTGTATTTATATTGTATTTTATGCTTCTGGCGTTGACTTTTAAGGCACTAACTATTCGATCTGTTGGAGCAACGCCCTAGAGTGAAGCCTAGGTTGCCCGGAACGTAGAATTGGCCATCACTTTCAAACGGGTTGCAATTATTCCTGTTATATGATGGATACACTGTTGTATTCTTATTGCATTTTATGTTTCGGGCGTTGACTTCTAAGGCCCTAACTATTCAATCTATTGGAGCAACGCCCTAGGCTGAAGCCTAGCTTGCTCGGAAAGTAGAAATGACCATAAGTTTCATACTGGTTGCAATTATTCGTTTTATACGATGGAAAAGCTGTTGTATTTATATCGTATTTTATGCTTCTGGCGTTGACTTCTTAGGCCCTAACTATTCGGTCTGGTGGAGCAACGCCCTGGAGTGAAACCTAGGTTGCCCGGAACGTAGAATTGGCCATCAATTTCAAACTGGTTGCAATTATACCTGTTATATGATGGAAACACTGCTGTATTTTTTTTGCATTTTATGGTTCGGGCGTTGACTTCTAAGGCCCTAACTATTCAATCCGTTGGAGCAACGCCCTAGGGTGAAGCCTTGGCTGCTCGGAAAGTTGAAATGACCATAAGTTTCATACTGGTTGCAATTATTCGTTTTATACGATGGAAAAACTGTTGTATTTATATTGTATTTTATGCTTCTGGCGTTGACTTCTAAGGCACTAACTATTCGATCTGGTGGAGCCACGCCCTAGAGTGAAGCCTAGGTTGCCCGGAACGTAGAATTGGCCATCACTTTCAAACTGGTTGCAATTACTCCTGCTATATGATGGAAACACTGTTGTATTTTTTTTGCATTTTATGGTTCGGGCGTTGACTTCTAAGGCCCTAACTATTCAATCTGTTGGAGCAACGCCCTAGGGTGAAGCCTAGGTTGCTCGGAAAGTAGAAATGACCATAAGTTTCATACTGGTTGCAATTCTTCGTTTTATACGATGGAAAAGCTGTTGTATTTATATCGTACTTTATGCTTCTGGCGTTGACTTCTTAGGCCGTATCTTTTCGGTCCGGTGGAGCAACGCCCTGGAGTGAAACCTAGGTTGCACGGAACGTAGAATTGGCCATCACTTTCAAACTGGTTGCAATTATTCCTGATATATGATGGAAACACTGTTGTATTTTTATTGCATTTTATGCTTCGGGCGTAGACTTCTAAGGCCCTAACTATTCAATCTGTTGGACCAACGCCCTAGGGTGAAGCCTAGCTTGCTCGGAAAGTAGAAATGACCATAAGTTTCATACTGGTTGCAATTACTCGTTTTATACGGTGGAAAAGCTGTTGTATTTATATCGTATTTTATGCTTCTGGCGTTGACTTCTTAGGCCGTAACTATTCGGTCTGGTGGAGCAACGCTCTGGAGTGAAACCTAGGTTGCCCGGAACGTAGAATTGGCCATCACTTTCATACTGGTTGCAATTATTCCTGATATATGATGGAAACACTGCTGTATTTTTTTTGCATTTTATGGTTCGGGCGTTGACTTCTAAGGCCCTAACTACTCAATCCGTTGGAGCAACGCCCTAGGGTGAAGCCTTGGCTGCTCGGAAAGTTGAAATGACCATAAGTTTCATGCTGGTTGCAATTATTCGTTTTATACGATGGAAAAACTGTTGTATTTATATTGTATTTTATGCTTCTGGCGTTGACTTCTAAGGCACTAACTAAACGATCTGGTGGAGCCACGCCCTAGAGTGAAGCCTAGGTTGTCCGGAACGTAGAATTGGCCATCACTTTCAAACTGGTTGCAATTATTCCCGTTATATGATGGAAACACTGTAGTATTTTCTTTGCATTTTATGGTTCGGGCGTTGACTTCTAAGGCCCTCACTATTCAATCTGTTGGAGCAACGCCCTAGGGTGAAGCCTAGGTTGCTCGGAAAGTAGAAATGACCATAAGTTTCATACTGGTTGCAATTATTCGTTTTATACGATGGAAAAGCTGTTGTATTTATATCGTATTTTATGCTTCTGGCGTTGACTTCTTAGGCCGTAACTATTCGGTCTGGTGGAGCAACGCCCTGGAGTGAAACCTAGGTTGCCCGGAACGTAGAATTGGTCATCACTTTCAAACTGGTTGCAATTATTCCTGATATATGATGGAAACACTGTTGCATTTTTTTTGCATTTTATGGTTCGGGCGTTGACTTCTAAGGCCCTAACTATTCAATCTGTTGGAGTAACGCCCTAGGGTGAAGCCTAGGCTGCTCGGAAAGTAGAAATGTCCATAAGTTTCATACTGGTTGCAATTATTCGTTTTATACGATGGAAAAACTGTTGTATTTATATTGTATTTTATGCCTCTGGCGTTGACCTCTAAGGCACTAACTATTCGATCTGGTGGAGGAACGCAATAGAGTGATGCCTAGGTTGCCCGGAACGTAGAATTGGCCATCAATTTCAAACTGGTTGCAATTATACCTGTTATATGATGGAAACACTGCTGTATTTTTTTTGCATTTTATGGTTCGGGCGTTGACTTCTAAGGCCCTAAATATTCAATCCGTTGGAGCAACGCCCTAGGGTGAAGCCTAGGCTGCTCAGAAAGTTGAAATGATCATAAGTTTCATACTGGTTGCAATTATTCGTTTTATACGATGGACAGACTGTTGTATTTATATCGTATTTTATGCTTCTGGCGTTGACTTCTAAGGCACCATCTATATGATATGGTGGAGCAACGCCCTAGAGCGAAGCCTAGATTGCCCGGAACGTAGAATTGGCCATCACTTTCAAACTGGTTGAATTATTCCTGTTATATGATGGAAACACTGTTGTATTTTTTTTGCATTTTATGGTTAGGGCGTCGACTTCTAAGGTCCTAACTATACAATCTGTTGGAGCAACGCCCTAGGGTGAAGCCTAGGTTGCTCGGAAAGTAGAAATGACCATAAGTTTCATACTGGTTGCAATTATTCGTTTTATACGATGTAAGAGCTGTTGTATTTATATCGTACTTTATGCTTCTGGCGTTGACTTCTTAGGCCGTAACTATTCGGTCTGGTGGAGCAACGCCCTGGAGTGAAACCTAGGTTGCCCGGAACGTAGAATTGGCCATCACTTTCAAACTGGTTGCAATTATTCCTGATATATGATGGAAACACTGTTGTATTTTTATTGCATTTTATGCTTCGGGCGTAGACTTCTAAGGCCCTAACTATTCAATCTGTTGGACCAACGCCCTAGGGTGAAGCCTAGCTTGCTCGGAAAGTAGAAATGACCATAAGTTTCATACTGGTTGCAATTATTCGTTTTATACGATGGAAAAGCTGTTGTATTTATATCGTATTTTATGCTTCTGGCGTTGACTTCTTAGGCCGTAACTATTCGGTCTGGTGGAGCAACGCCCTGGAGTGAAACCTAGGTTGCCCGGAACGTAGAATTGGCCATCACTTTCATACTGGTTGCAATTATTCCTGATATATGATGGAAACACTGATGTATTTTTTTTGCATTTTATGGTTCGGGCGTTGACTTCTAAGGCCCTAACTATTCAATCTGTTGTAGCAACGCCGTAGGGTGAAGCCTAGGTTGCTGGGAAAGTAGAAATGACCATAAATTTCATACTGGTTGCAATTATTCGTTTTATACGATGGAAAAACTGTTGTATTTATATTGCATTTTATGCTTCTGGCGTTGACTTCTAAGGCACTAACTATTCGATCTGGTGGAGCAACGCCCTAGGGTGAAGCCTAGGTTGCCCGGAACGTAGAATTGGCCATCACTTCCAAACTGGTTGCAATTATTCCTGTTATATGATGGATACACTGTTGTATTCTTATTGCATTTTATGCTTCGGGCGTTGACTTCTAAGGCCCTAACTATTCAATCTGTTGGAGCAACGCCCTAGGGCGAAGCCTAGCTTGCTCGGAAAGTAGAAATGACCATAAGTTTCATACTGGTTGCAATTATTCGTTTTATACGATGGAAAAGCTGTTGTATTTATATCGCATTTTATGCTTCTGGCGTTGACTTCTTAGGAAGTAACTATTCGGTCTGGTGGAGCAACGCCCTGCAGTGAAACCTAGGTTGCCCGGAACGTAGAATTGGTCATCACTTTCAAACTGGTTGCAATTATTCCTGATATATGATGGAAACACTGTTGTATTTTTTTTTGCATTTTATGGTTCGGGCGTTGACTTCTAAGGCCCTAACTATTCAATCTGTTGGAGCAACGCCCTAGGGTGAAGCCTAGGTTGCTCGGAAAGTAGAAATGACCATAAGTTTCATACTGGTTGCAATTATTCGTTTTATACGATGGAAAAGCTGTTGTATCTATATCGTATTTTATGCTTCTGACGTTGACTTCTAAGGCACTATCTATTCGATATGGCGGAGCAACGCCCTAGAGCGAAGCCTAGGTTGCCCGGAACGTAGAATTGGCCATCACTTTCAAACTGGTTGAATTATTCCTGTTATATGATGGAAACACTGTTGTATTTTTTTTGCATTTTATGGTTAGGGCGTTGACTTCTAAGGTTCTAACTATTCAATCTGTTGGAGCAACGCCCTAGGGTGAATCCTAGGTTGCTCGGAAAGTAGAAATGACCATAAGTTTCATACTGGTTGCAATTATTCGTTTTATACGATGGAAAAACTGTTGTATTTATACTGTATTATATGCTTCTGGCGTTGACTTCTAAGGCACTAACTATTCGATCTGGTGGAGCAACGCAATAGAGTGAAGCCTAGGTTGCCCGGAACGTAGAATTGGCCATCACTTTCAAACTGGTTGCAATTATTCCTGTTATATGATGGAAACACTGTGGTATTTTTTTTGCATTTTATGGTTCGGGCGTTGACTTCTAAGGCCCTAACTATTCAATCTGTTGGAGCAACGCCCTAGGGTGAAGCCTAGGTTCCTCGGAAAGTAGAAATGACCATAAGTTTCATACGGGTTGCAATTATTCGTTTTATACGATGGAAAAACTGTTGTATTTATATTGTATTTTATGCTTCTGGCGTTGACTTCTAAGGCACTAACTATTCGATCTGGTGGAGCAACGCCCTAGAGCGAAGCCTAGATTGCCCGGAACGTAGAATTGGCCATCACTTTCAAACTGGTTGAATTATTCCTGTTATATAATGGAAACACTGTTGTATTTTTTTTGCATTTTATGGTTAGGGCGTCGACTTCTAAGGTCCTAACTATTCAATCTGTTTGAGCAACGCCCTAGGGTGAAGCCTAGGTTGCTCGGAAAGTAGAAATGACCATAAGTTTCATACTGGTTGCAATTATTCGTTTTATAAGATGTAAGAGCTGTTGTATTTATATCGTATTTTATGCTTCTGGCGTTGACTTCTTAGGCCGTAACTATTCGGTCTGGTGGAGCAACGCCCTGGAGTGAAACCTAGGTTGCCCGGAACGTAGAATTGGCCATCACTTTCATACTGGTTGCAATTATTCCTGATATATGATGGAAACACTGATGTATTTTTTTTGCATTTTATGGTTCGGGCGTTGACTTCTAAGGCCGTAACTATTCAATCTGTTGTAGCAACGCCCTAGGGTGAAGCCTAGGTTGCTCGGAAAGTAGAAATGACCATAAATTTCATACTGGTTGCAATTATTCGTTTTATACGATGGAAAAACTGTTGTATTTATATTGTATTTTATGCTTCTGGCGTTGACTTCTAAGGCACTAACTATTCGATCTGGTGGAGCAACGCCCTAGGGTGAAGCCTAGGTTGCCCGGAACGTAGAATTGGCCATCACTTCCAAACTGGTTGCAATTATTCCTGTTATATGATGGATACACTGTTGTATTCTTATTGCATTTTATGCTTCGGGCGTTGACTTCTAAGGCCCTAACTATTCAATCTGTTGGAGCAATGCCCTAGGGCGAAGCCTAGCTTGCTCGGAAAGTAGAAATGACCATAAGTTTCATACTGGTTGCAATTATTCGTTTTATACGATGGAAAAGCTGTTGTATTTATATCGTATTTTATGCTTCTGGCGTTGACTTCTAAGGCACTAACTATTCGAACTGGTGGAGCAACGCAATAGAGTGATGCCTAGGTGGCGCGGAACGTAGAATTGGCCATCAATTTCAAACTGGTTGCAATTATACCTGTTATATGATGGAAACACTGCTGTATTTTTTTTGCATTTTATGGTTCGGGCGTTGACTTCTGAGGCCCTAACTATTCAATCCGTTGGAGCAACGGCCTATGGTGAAGCCTTGGCTGCTCGGAAAGTTGAAATGACCATAAGTTTCATACTGGTTGCAATTATTCGTTTTATACGATGGAAAAACTGTTGTATTTATATTGTATTTTATGCTTCTGGCGTTGACTTCTAAGGCACTAACTATTCGATCTGGTGGAGCCACGCCCTAGAGTGAAGCCTAGGTTGCCCGGAACGTAGAATTGGCCATCACTTTCAAACTGGTTGCAATTACTCCTGTTATATGATGGAAACACTGTTGTATTTTTTTCGCATTTTATGGTTCGGGCGTTGACTTCTAAGGCCCTAACTATTCAATCTGTTGGAGCAACGCCCTAGGGTGAAGCCTAGGTTGCTCGGAAAGTAGAAATGACCATAAGTTTCATACTGGTTGCAATTCTTCGATTTATACGATGGAAAAGCTGTTTTATTTATATCGTACTTTATGCTTCTGGCGTTGACTTCTTAGGCCGTAACTTTTCGGTCCGGTGGAGCAACGCCCTGGAGTGAAACTTAGGTTGCACGGAACGTAGAATTGGCCATCACTTTCAAACTGGTTGCAATTATTCCTGATATATGATGGAAACACTGTTGTATTTTTATTGCATTTTATGCTTCGGGCGTAGACTTCTAAGGCCCTAACTATTCAATCTGTTGGACCAACGCCCTAGGGTGAAGCCTAGCTTGCTCGGAAAGTAGAAATGACCATAAGTTTCATACTGGTTGCAATTACTCGTTTTATACGGTGGAAAAGCTGTTGTATTTATATCGTATTTTATGCTTCTGGCGTTGACTTCTTAGGCCGTAACTATTCGGTCTGGTGGAGCAACGCTCTGGAGTGAAACCTAGGTTGCCAGGAACGTAGAATTGGCCATCACTTTCATACTGGTTGCAATTATTCCTGATATATGATGGAAACACTGTTGTATTTTTTTTGCATTTTATGGTTCGGGCGTTGACTCCTAAGGCCCTAACTATTCAATCTGTTGGAGCAACGCCCTAGGGTGAAGCATAGGTTGCTCGGAAAGTAGAAATGTCCATAAGTTTTATACTGGTTGCAATTATTCGTTTTATACGATGGAAAAACTGTTGTATTTATATTGTATTTTATGCCTCTGGCGTTGACTTCTAAGGCACTAACTATTCGATCTGGTGGAGCAACGCAATAGATTGATGCCTAGGTTGCTCGGAACGTAGAATTGGCCATCAATTTCAAACTGGTTGCAATTATACCTGTTATATGATGGAAACACTGCTGTATTTTTTTTGCATTTTATGGTTCGGGCGTTGACTTCTAAGGCCCTAACTACTCAATCCGTTGGAGCAACGCCCTAGGGTGAAGCCTTGGCTGCTCGGAAAGTTGAAATGACCATAAGTTTCATGCTGGTTGCAATTATTCGTTTTATACGATGGAAAAACTGTTGTATTTATATTGTATTTTATGCTTCTGGCGTTGACTTCTAAGGCACTAACTATTCGATCTGGTGGAGCCACGCCCTAGAGTGAAGCCTAGGTTGTCCGGAACGTAGAATTGGCCATCACTTTCAAACTGGTTGCAATTATTCCCGTTATATGATGGAAACACTGTAGTATTTTCTTTGCATTTTATGGTTCGGGCGTTGTCTTCTAAGGCCCTCACTATTCAATCTGTTGGAGCAACGCCCTAGGGTGAAGCCTAGGTTGCTCGGAAAGTAGAAATGACCATAAGTTTCATACCGGTTGCAATTATTCGTTTTATACGATGGAAAAACTGTTGTATTTATATTGTATTTTATGCTTCTGGCGTTGACTTCTTAGGCCGTAACTATTCGGTCTGGTGGAGCAACGCCCTGGAGTGAAACCTAGGTTGCCCGGAAAGTAGCAATGACGTTAACCTTCATACTGGTTGCAATTATTCGTTTTATACGATGGAAAAACTGTTGTATTTATATCGTATTTTATGCTTCTGGCGTTGACTTCTAAGGCACTAACTATTCGACCTGGTGGAGCAACGCAATAGGGTGAAGCCTAGGTTGCCCGGAACGTAGAAATGACCATCACTTTCAAACTGGTTGCAATTAATCCTGTTATACGATGGAAAAACTGTTGTATTTATATTGTGTTTTACGCTTCTGGCGTTGACTTCTAGGGACCTAACTATTCGATCTGGAGGAGCAACGTCCTACAGTGAAGCCCAGGTTGCCCGGAACGTAGAAATGACCATTACATTCAAACTGTTTGCAATTATTCATTTTATACGATGGAAAAGCTGTTGTATTTATATCGTATTTTATGCTTCTGGCGTTGATATCTATGGCCCTAACTATTCCATCAGGTGGAACAACGCCCTAGGGTGAAGCCTAGGTTGCCCGGGGCGTAGAAATGTCCATTACTTTCAAACTGGTTGCAATTAATCCTGTTATACGATGGAAAGACTGTTGTATTTTTATTGCATTTTATGCTTCGGGCGTAGACTTCTAAGGCCCTAACTATTCAATCTGTTGGACCAACGCCCTAGGGTGAAGCCTAGCTTGCTCGGAAAGTAGAAATGACCATAGGTTTCATACTGGTTGCAATTATTCGTTTTATACGATGGAAAAGCTGTTGTATTTATATCGTATTTTATGCTTCTGGCGTTGACTTCTTAGGCCGTAACTATTCGGTCTGGTGGAGCAACGCCCTGGAGTGAAACCTAGGTTGCCCGGAACGTAGAATTGGCCATCACTTTCATACTGGTTGCAATTATTCCTGATACATGATGGAAACACTGATGTATTTTTTTTGCATTTTATGGTTCGGGCGTTGACTTCTAAGGCCCTAACTATTCAATCTGTTGTAGCAACGCCCTAGGGTGAAGCCTAGGTTGCTGGGAAAGTAGAAATGACCATAAATTTCATACTGGTTGCAATTATTCGTTTTATACGATGGAAAAACTGTTGTATTTATATTGCATTTTATGCTTCTGGCGTTGACTTCTAAGGCACTAACTATTCGATCTGGTGGAGCAACGCCCTAGGGTGAAGCCTAGGTTGCCCGGAACGTAGAATTGGCCATCACTTCCAAACTGGTTGCAATTATTCCTGTTATATGATGGATACACTGTTGTATTCTTATTGCATTTTATGCTTCGGGCGTTGACTTCTAAGGCCCTAACTATTCAATCTGTTGGAGCAACGCCCTAGGGCGAAGCCTAGCTTGCTCGGAAAGTAGAAATGACCATAAGTTTCATACTGGTTGCAGTTATTCGTTTTATACGATGGAAAAGCTGTTGTATTTATATCGTATTTTATGCTTCTGGCGTTGACTTCTTAGGCCGTAACTATTCGGTCTGGTGGAGCAACGCCCTGGAGTGAAACCTAGGTTGCCCGGAACGTAGAATTGGTCATCAATTTCAAACTGGTTGCAATTATTCCTGATATATGATGGAAACACTGTTGTATTTTTTTTGCATTTTATGGTTCGGGCGTTGACTTCTAAGGCCCTAACTATTCAATCTGTTGGAGCAACGCCCTAGGGTGAAGCCTAGGTTGCTCGGAAAGTAGAAATGACCATAAGTTTCATACTGGTTGCAATTATTCGTTTTATACGATGGAAAAACTGTTGTATCTATATCGTATTTTATGCTTCTGACGTTGACTTCTAAGGCACTATCTATTCGATATGGCGGAGCAACGCCCTAGAGCGAAGCCTAGGTTGCCCGGAACGTAGAATTGGCCATCACTTTCAAACTGGTTGAATTATTCCTGTTATATGATGGAAACACTGTTGTATTTTTTTTGCATTTTATGGTTAGGGCGTTGACTTCTAAGGTTCTAACTATTCAATCTGTTGGAGCAACGCCCTAGGGTGAATCCTAGGTTGCTCGGAAAGTAGAAATGACCATAAGTTTCATACTGGTTGCAATTATTCGTTTTATACGATGGAAAAACTGTTGTATTTATACTGTATTATATGCTTCTGGCGTTGACTTCTAAGGCACTAACTATTCGATCTGGTGGAGCAACGCAATAGAGTGAAGCCTAGGTTGCCCGGAACGTAGAATTGGCCATCACTTTCAAACTGGTTGCAATTATTCCTGTTATATGATGGAAACACTGTGGTATTTTTTTTGCATTTTATGGTTCGGGCGTTGACTTCTAAGGCCCTAACTATTCAATCTGTAGGAGCAACGCCCTAGGGTGAAGCCTAGGTTCCTCGGAAAGTAGAAATGACCATAAGTTTCATACGGGTTGCAATTATTCGTTTTATACGATGGAAAAACTGTTGTATTTATATTGTATTTTATGCTTCTGGCGTTGACTTCTAAGGCACTAACTATTCGATCTGGTGGAGCAACGCCCTAGAGCGAAGCCTAGATTGCCCGGAACGTAGAATTGGCCATCACTTTCAAACTGGTTGAATTATTCCTGTTATATAATGGAAACACTGTTGTATTTTTTTTGCATTTTATGGTTAGGGCGACGACTTCTAAGGTCCTAACTATTCAATCTGTTGGAGCAACGCCCTAGGGTGAAGCCTAGGTTGCTCGGAAAGTAGAAATGACCATAAGTTTCATACTGGTTGCAATTATTCGTTTTATAAGATGTAAGAGCTGTTGTATTTATATCGTACTTTATGCTTCTGGCCTTGACTTCTTAGGCCGTAACTATTCGGTCTGGTGGAGCAACGCCCTGGAGTGAAACCTAGGTTGCCCGGAACGTAGAATTGGCCATCACTTTCAAACTGGTTGCAATTATTCCTGATATATGATGGAAACACTGTTGTATTTTTAATGCATTTTATGCTTCGGGCGTAGACTTCTAAGGCCCTAACTATTCAATCTGTTGGACCAACGCCCTAGGGTGAAGCCTAGCTTGCTCGGAAAGTAGAAATGACCATAAGTTTCATACTGGTTGCAATTATTCGTTTTATTCGATGGAAAAGCTGTTGTATTTATATCGTATTTTATGCTTCTGGCGTTGACTTCTTAGGCCGTAACTATTCGGTCTGGTGGAGCAACGCCCTGGAGTGAAACCTAGGTTGCCCGGAACGTAGAATTGGCCATCACTTTCATACTGGTTGCTATTATTCCTGATATATGATGGAAACACTGATGTATTTTTTTTGCATTTTATGGTTCGGGCGTTGACTTCTAAGGCCCTAACTATTCAATCTGTTGGAGCAACGCCCCAGGGGGAAGCCTAGGTTGCTCGGAAAGTAGAAATGACCATAAATTTCATACTGGTTGCAATTATTCGTTTTATACGATGGAAAAACTGTTGTATTTATATCGTATTTTATGCTTCTGGCGTTGACTTCTTAGGCCGTAACTATTCGGTCTGGTGGAGCAACGCCCTGCAGTGAAACCTAGGTTGCCCGGAACGTAGAATTGGTCATCACTTTCAAACTGGTTGCAATTATTCCTGATATATGATGGAAACACTGTTGTATTTTTTTTGCATTTTATGGTTCGGGCGTTGACTTCTAAGGCCCTAACTATTGAATCTGTTGGAGCAACGCCCTAGGGTGAAGCCTAGGTTGCTCGGAAAGTAGAAATGTCCATAAGTTTCATACTGGTTGCAATTATTCGTTTTATACGATGGAAAAGCTGTTGTATTTATATTGTATTTTATGCTTCTGGCGTTGACTTCTAAGGCACTAACTATTCGATCTGGTGGAGCAACGCCCTATGGTGAAGCCTAGGTTGCCCGGAACGTAGAATTGGCCATCACTTCCAAACTGGTTGCAATTATTCCTGTTATATGATGGATACACTGTTGTATTCTTATTGCATTTTATGCTTCGGGCGTTGACTTCTAAGGCCCTAACTATTCAATCTGTTGGGGCAACGCCCTAGGGCGAAGCCTAGCTTGCTCGGAAAGTAGAAATGACCATAAGTTTCATACTGGTTGCAATTCTTCGTTTTATACGATGGAAAAGCTGTTGTATTTATATCGTACTTTATGCTTCTGGCGTTGACTTCTTAGGCCGTAACTTTTCGGTCCGGTGGAGCAACGCCCTGGAGTGAAACCTAGGTTGCACGGAACGTAGAATTGGCCATCACTTTCAAACTGGTTGCAATTATTCCTGATATATGATGGAAACACTGTTGTATTTTTTTTGCATTTTATGGTTCGGGCGTTGACCCCTAAGGCCCTAACTATTCAATCTGTTGGCGCAACGCCCTAGGGTGAAGCATAGGTTGCTCGGAAAGTAGAAATGTCCATAAGTTTCATACTGGTTGCAATTATTCGTTTTATACGATGGAAAAACTGTTGTATTTATATTGTATTTTATGCCTCTGGCGTTGACTTCTAAGGCACTAACTATTCGATCTGGTGGAGCAACGCAAAAGAGTGAT
This sequence comes from Calliopsis andreniformis, assembly GCF_051401765.1. NCBI lineage: Eukaryota > Metazoa > Arthropoda > Insecta > Hymenoptera > Andrenidae > Calliopsis > Calliopsis andreniformis. Next base: position 3,175,307 of record NW_027480429.1, read on the forward strand.
GCCTAGGTTGCTCGGAACGTAGAATTGGCCATCAATTTCAAACTGGTTGCAATTATACCTGTTATATGATGGAAACACTGCTGTATTTTTTTTGCATTTTATGGTTCGGGCGTTGACTTCTAAGGTCCTAACTACTCAATCCGTTGGAGCAACGCCCTAGGGTGAAGCCTTGGCTGCTCGGAAAGTTGAAATGACCATAAGTTTCATGCTGGTTGCAATTATTCGTTTTATACGATGGAAAAACTGTTGTATTTATATTGTATTTTATGCTTCTGGCGTTGACTTCTAAGGCACTAACTATTCGATCTGGTGGAGCCACGCCCTAGAGTGAAGCCTAGGTTGTCCGGAACGTAGAATTGGCCATCACTTTCAAACTGGTTGCAATTATTCCCGTTATATGATGGAAACACTGTAGTATTTTCTTTGCATTTTATGGTTCGGGCGTTGTCTTCTAAGGCCCTCACTATTCAATCTGTTGGAGCAACGCCCTAGGGTGAAGCCTAGGTTGCTCGGAAAGTAGAAATGACCATAAGTTTCATACTGGTTGCAATTATTCGTTTTATACGATGGAAAAACTGTTGTATTTATATTGTATTTTATGCTTCTGGCGTTGACTTCTTAGGCCGTAACTATTCGGTCTGGTGGAGCAACGCCCTGGAGTGAAACCTAGGTTGCCCGGAAAGTAGCAATGACGTTAACCTTCATACTGGTTGCAATTATTCATTTTATACGATGGAAAAGCTGTTGTATTTATATCGTATTTTATGCTTCTGGCGTTGATATCTATGGCCCTAACTATTACATCAGGTGGAACAACGCCCTAGGGTGAAGCCTAGGTTGCCCGGGGCGTAGAAATGTCCATTACTTTCAAACTGGTTGCAATTAATCCTGTTATACGATGGAAAGACTGTTGTATTTTTATTGCATTTTATGCTTCGGGCGTTGACTTCTAAGACCCTAGCTATTCGAGTTGGTGGAGCAACGCCCTAGAGTGGGACCTAGGTTGCACGGTACGTAGAAATGTCCATTACTTTCACACTGTTTGCAAATATACATTATATACGATGGAAAATCTGTTGTATTTATGTTGCATTTTATGCTTCTGGCGTTGACTTCTTAGGCCCTAACTATGTGATCTGGTGGAGCAACGCCCTAAAGTGAAGCCTAGGTTGCCCGGAACGTAGAAGTGACCATAACTTCCACAATGGTTGCTATCACTCGTTTTATATGATGGAAAAACTGTTCTATTTATATCGTATTTTATGCTTCTGGCGTTGACTACTAAGGCCCTCAACTATCCGATCTGGTGGAGGAACGCCCTAGAGTGAAGCCTAGGTTGCCCGGAACGTAGAAATGACCATTACTTTCACACTGTTTGCAATTATTCGTTTTATACGATGGCAATGCTGTTGTATTTATATCGTATTTTATGCTTCGGGCGTTGACTTCTTTTTCCCTAACATTTCGATCTGGTGGAGGAACCCTCTACAGTGAAGCCTATGTTGCCCGGAACGTAGATATGACCATAACCTTCACACAGGTTGCAATTACTCGTTTTATACGGTGTAAAGGCTGTTGTGTTTATTTTGTATTTTATTATTCTGGTGTTGACTTCTTAGGCCCTAACTATTCGATCTGGTGGAACAACGCCTTAGCGTGAAGCCTAGGTTACCCGGAACGTAGAAATGACCATTACTTTCACACTGTTTGCAATTATTCCTGTTATACGATGGAAAAACTCTCTTATATTTATCGTATTTTATGCTTCGGGCGTTGACTTCTATGGCCCTACCTATTCGATCTTGTGGAGCAACTCCCTACAGTGAAGCCTAGCTTGCCCGGAACGTAGATATGTCCATAACCATCACACAGGTTGCAATTATTCGTTTTATACGATGGAAAGACTGTTGTATTTATTCTGTAGTTTATGCTTCTGGCGTTGACTTCTAAGGCCCTAACTATTCCATCTGGTGGAACGACGCCCTAGGGTGAAGCCTAGGTTGCCCGGAACGTAGAAATGACCATAACTTTCACACTGTTTGCAATTATTCATTTTATACGATGGAAAAGCTGTTGTATTTATATCGTATTTTATGCTTCTGGCGTTGACTTCTAAGGACCTAACTATTCGATCTGGTGGTGCAACGCCCTACAGTGATGGCTAGGTTGCCCGGAACGTAGATACGACCATAACCTTCACTCTGGTTGCAAATTATTCCTGCTATACGATGGAAAAACTGTTGTATTTTTACTGCATTTTATGCTTCGGGCATTGACTTCTAAGGCCCTAACTATGCAATCTGTTGGAGCAACGCCCTAGGGGGAAGCCTAGGTTGCCCGGAACGTAGAAATGACCATAACTTTCACACTGGATGCAATTATTCGTTTTATACGATGGAAAAGCTGTTGAATTTATATCGTATTTTATGCTTCTGGCGTTGACTTCTTAGGCCCTAACTATTCCATCTGGTGGATCAACGCCCTTGGGGGAAGCGTAGGTTGCCCGGAAAGTAGAAATGACCATAACTTTCACACTGGTTGCTATTATTCGTTTTATACGATGGAAAAGCTGTTATATTTATATTTCATTTGATGCTTCTGGCATTGAATTCTAAGTCTCTAGCTATTCCACCTGGTGGAGCAACACCCTGGAGTGAAGCCTAGGTTGCCCGGAAAGTAGAAGTGACCATTACTTCCGCACTGTTTGCAAATATACATTATATACGATGGAAAAGCTGTTGTACTTATATTGTAATTTATGCTTCTGGCGTTGACTTCTTAGGCCCTAACTATTTGATCTGGTGGAGCACCGCACTAGAGTGAAGCCTAGGTTGCCCGGAACGTAGAACATACCATTTCCTTCACACTGGTTGCAATTATTCCTGTTATACGATGGAAAAACTGTTGCACCTTTATTGTATTTTATTCTTCTCGCGTTGAATTCTAAGTCCCTAGCTATTCCATCTGGTGGAGCAATGCCCTAGAGTGAAACCTAGGTTGACCGGAACGTAGAAATGACCATAACTTTCACACTGGTTACCATTATTCGTTTTATATGATGGAAAAGCTGTTGTATTTATATCGTATTTTATGCTTCTGGCGTTGACTTTGAAGGCCGTAGCTATTAGATGTGGTGGAGCAACGCCCTAGAGTGTCGCATGGGTTGCCCGGAACGTAGAAATGACCATTACTTTCACAATGTTTGCAAATATTCATTTTATACGATGGAAAAACTGTTGTACTTATATTGTATTTTATTCTTCTGGCGTTGAATTCTAAGTCGCTAGCTATTCTATCTGTTGGAGCAACGCCCTAGAGTGAAACCTAGGTTACCCGGAACGTAGACATGGCCATTACTTTCACACTGTTTGCAATTATTCATTTTATACGATGGAAAAACTGTTGTAATTATATTGTATTTTATGCTTCCAGTGTTAGCTTCTAAGGCCGTAGCTATCAGATGTGGAGCAGCAACGCCCTAGTGTGACGCGTAGGTTGCCAGGCACGTAGAAATGACCATTACTTTCTCACTGTTTGCAATTACTCATTTAATACGATGGAAATGCTGTTGTATTTATATCGTATTTTATGCTTCGGGCGTAGACTTCTTAGGCCCTCACATTTCGATCTGGTGGAGCAACGCCCTAGAGTGAAGCCTAGGTTGCCCGGTACGTAGAAATGACCATCAGTTTCAAACTGGTTGCAATTATTCCTGTTATATGATGGAAAAACCGTTGTATTTTTATTGCATTTTATGCTTCGGGCATTGACTTCTAAGGCCCTAACTATTCACTCTGTTGGAGCAACGCCCTAGGGTGAAGCCTAGGTTGTCCGGAAAGTAGAAATGACCGTAACTTTCATACTGGTTGCTATTATTCGTTTTATATGGTGGAAAAACTGTTGTATTTATATTGTATTTTATTATTCTGGCGTTGACTTCTAAGGCCCCAACTATTCGATCAGGTGGAGCAACGCCCTAGAGTGAAGCCTAGGTTGCTCGACGTGTAGAAATGACCATAACATTCACATTGGTTACAATTATTCGTTTTATACGATGGAAAAGCTGTTGTATTTATATCGTATTTTATGCCTCTGGCGTTGACTTCTTAGGCCCTAACTATTCCATCTGGTGGAACAACGCCCTAGGGTAAAGCCAAGATTGCGCGGAACGTAGAAATGACCATAACTTTCATACTGGTTGGAATTATTCGTTTTATATGGTGGAAAAACTGTTGTATTTATATTGTATTTTATGCTTCTGGCGTTGACATCTAAGGCCCTAACTATTCGATCAGGTGGAGCAGCGCCCTAGAGTGAAGCCTAGGTTGCTCGAAATGTAGAAATGACCATAACTTTCACACTGGCTGCAATTATTCGTTTTATACGATGGAAAAAATGTTGTATTTATATTGTATTTTATGCTTCTGGCGTTCACTTCTTAGGCCCTAACTATTCGATCTGGTGGTACAACGCCAAAGGGTGAAGCCAAGATTGCGCGGAACGTAGAAATGACGATAACTTTCATACTGGTTGCAATTATTCGTTTTATATGGTGGAAAAACTGTTGTATTTATATTGTATTTTATGCTCCTGGCGTTGACTTCTAAGGCCGTAGCTATTAGATGTGGTGGAGCAACCCATTAGAGTGACGCCTAGGTTGACCGGAACGTAGAATTGACCATTACTTTCACAATGTCTGCAATTATTCATTTTATACGATGGAAAAACTGTTGTAATTATATTGTATTTTATGCTTCCAGTGTTAGCTTCTAAGGCCGTAGCTATCAGATGTGGAGCAGCAACGCCCTAGAGTGACGCGTAGGTTGCCAGGCACGTAGAAATGACCATTACTTTCACAATGTTCGCAATCATTCATTTTATACGATGGAAAAACTGTTGTACTTATATTGTATTTTATGCTTCGGGCGTTGACTTCTAAGGCCCTAACTATTCGATTTGGTGGAGCAACGCCCTACAGTGTAGCCTAGATTGCCCGGAACGTAGATATGCCCATAACCATCACACAGGTTGCAATTATTCGTTTTATACGATGGAAAGACTGTTGTATTTATTCTGTAGTTTATGCTTCTGGCGTTGACTTCTAAGGCGCTAACTATTCCATCTGGTGGAACGACGTCCTAGGGTGAAGCCTAGGTTGCCCGGAACGTAGAAATGACCATAACTTTTACACTGGTAGCAATTATTCGTTTTATACAATGGAAAAACTGTTCTATTTATTTTGTATTTTATGCTTCGGGCGTTGACTTCTAAGGCCCTAACTGTTTGATCTGGTGGAACAACGCCCTAGGGTGAAGCATAGGTTGCCCGGAACGTAGAAATGACCATAACTTTCACACTGTTTGCAATTATTCATTTTATACGATGGAAAAGCTGTTGTATTTATATCGTATTTTATGCTTCTGGCGTTGACTTCTAAGGACCTAACTATTCGATCTGGTGGTGCAACGCCCTACAGTGATGCCTAGGTTGCCCGGAACGTAGATACGACCATAATCTTCACACTGGTTGCAAATTATTCCTGCTATACGATGGAAAAACTGTTGTTTTTTTACTGAATTTTATGCTTCGGGCATTGACTTCTAAGGCCCTAACTATGCAATCTGTTGGAGCAACGCCCTAGTGGGAAGCCTAGGTTGCCCGGAACGTAGAAATGACCATAACTTTCACACTGGTTGCAATTATTCGTTTTATACGATGGAAAAGCTGTTGAATTTATATCGTATTTTATGCTTCTGACGTTGACTTCTTAGGCCCTAACTATTCCATCTGGTGGATCAACGCCCTAGGGGGAAGCGTAGGCTGCCCGGAAAGTAGAAATGACCATAACTTTCAGACTGGTAGCAACTATTCGTTTTATACGATGGAAAAACTGTTCTATTTATTTTATACTTTATGCTTCGGGCGTTGACTTCTAAGGCCCTAACTATTCGATCTGGTGGAGCAACGCCCTAGAGTGAAGCCTAGGTTGCCCGGTACGTAGAAATGACCATCACTTTCAAACTGGTTGCAATTATTCCTGTTATATGATGGAAAAACCGTTGTATTTTTATTGCATTTTATGCTTCGGGCATTGACTTCTAGGGCCCTAACTATTCACTCTGTTGGAGCAACGCCCTAGGGTGAAGCCTAGGTTGTCCGGAAAGTAGAAATGACCGTAACTTTCATACTGGTTGCTATTATTCGTTTTATATGGTGGAAAAACTGTTGTATTTAGATTGTATTTTATTATTCTGGCGTTGACTTCTAAGGCCCCAGCTATTCGACCAGGTGGAGCAACGCCCTAGAGTGAAGCCTAGGTTGCTCGAAATGTAGAAATGACCATAACTTTCACACTGGCTGAAATTATTCGTTCTATACGATGGAAAAACTGTTGTATTTATATTGTATTTTATGCTTCTGGCGTTCACTTCTTAGGCCCTAACTATTCGATCTGGTGGTACAACGCCATAGAGTGAAGCCAAGATTGCGCGAAACGTAGAAATGACCATAACTTTCACACTCGCTGCAATTATTCGTTTTATGCGATGGAAAAACTGTTGTATTTATATTGTATTTTATGCTTCTGGCGTTCACTTCTTAGGCCCTAATTATTCGATCTGGTGGTACAACGCCATAGGGTGAAGCCTAGGTTGCCCGGAACGTAGATATGACCATAACCTTCACACAGGTTGCAATTATTCGTTTTATACGGTGTAAAGGCTGTTGTACTTATTCTGTAGTTTATGCTTCTGGCGTTGACTTCTAAGGCGCTAACTATTCCATCTGGTGGAACGACGTCCTAGGGTGAAGCCTAGGTTGCCCGGAACGTAGAAATGACCATAACTTTTACACTGGTAGCAATTATTCGTTTTATACAATGGAAAAACTGTTCTATTTATTTTGTATTTTATGCTTCGGGCGTTGACTTCTAAGGCCCTAACTGTTTGATCTGGTGGAACAACGCCCTAGGGTGAAGCATAGGTTGCCCGGAACGTAGAAATGACCATAACTTTCACACTGTTTGCAATTATTCATTTTATACGATGGAAAAGCTGTTGTATTTATATCGTATTTTATGCTTCTGGCGTTGACTTCTAAGGACCTAACTATTCGATCTGGTGGTGCAACGCCCTACAGTGATGCCTAGGTTGCCCGGAACGTAGATACCACCATAATCTTCACACTGGTTGCAAATTATTCCTGCTATACGATGGAAAAACTGTTGTTTTTTTACTGAATTTTATGCTTCGGGCATTGACTTCTAAGGCCCTAACTATTCACTCTGTTGGAGCAACGCCCTAGGGTGAAGCCTAGGTTGTCCGGAAAGTAGAAATGACCGTAACTTTCATACTGGTTGCTATTATTCGTTTTATATGGTGGAAAAACTGTTGTATTTAGATTGTATTTTATTATTCTGGCGTTGACTTCTAAGGCCCCAGCTATTCGACCAGGTGGATCAACGCCCTAGAGTGAAGCCTAGGTTGCTCGACGTGTAGAAATGACCATAACATTCACATTGGTTGCAATTATTCGTTTTATACGATGGAAAAGCTGTTGTATTTATATCGTATTTTATGCCTCTGGCGTTGACTTCTTAGGCCCTAACTATTCCATCTGGTGGAACAACGCCCTAGGGTAAAGCCAAGATTGCGGGGAACGTAGAAATGACCATAACGTTCATACTGGTTGCAATTATTCGTTTTATATGGTGGAAAAACTGTTGTATTTATATTGTATTTTATGCTTCTGGCGTTGACTTCTAAGGCCCTAACTATTCGATCAGGTGGAGCAGCGCCCTAGAGTGAAGCCTAGGTTGCTCGAAATGTAGAAATGACCATAACTTTCACACTGGCTGAAATTATTCGTTCTATACGATGGAAAAACTGTTGTATTTATATTGTATTTTATGCTTCTGGCGTTCACTTCTTAGGCCCTAACTATTCGATCTGGTGGTACAACGCCATAGAGTGAAGCCAAGATTGCGCGAAACGTAGAAATGACCATAACTTTCACACTCGCTGCAATTATTCGTTTTATGCGATGGAAAAACTGTTGTATTTATATTGTATTTTATGCTTCTGGCGTTCACTTCTTAGGCCCTAATTATTCGATCTGGTGGTACAACGCCATAGGGTGAAGCCTAGGTTGCCCGGAACGTAGATATGACCATAACCTTCACACAGGTTGCAATTATTCGTTTTATACGGTGTAAAGGCTGTTGTACTTATTTTGTATTTTATTCTTCTGGTGTTGATTTCTTAGGCCCTAACTATTCGATCTGGTGGAACAACGACGCAGAGTGAAGCCTAGGTTGCCCGGAACGTAGAAATGACCATTACTTTCACACTGTTTGCAATTATTCCTTTTATACGATGGAAAAGCTGTTGTATTTATATCGTATTTTATGCTTCTGGCGTTGACTTCTAAGGACCTAACTATTCCATCTGGTGGAACAACGCCCTAGGGTAAAGCCAAGATTGCGCGGAACGTAGAAATGACGATAACTTTCAAACTGGTTGCAATTATTCGTTTTGTATGGTGGAAAAACTGTTGTATTTAAATTGTATTTTATGATTCTGGCGTTGACTTCTAAGGCCCTAACTATTCGATCAGGTGGAGCAACGCCCTAGAGTGATGCCTAGGTTGCTCGAAATGTAGAAATGACCATAACTTTCACACTGGTTGCAATTATTCGTTTTATACGATGGAAAAACTGTTGCATTTATATTGTATTTTATGCTTCTGGCGTTCACTTCTTAGGCCCTAACTATTCGATCTGGTGGTACAACGACCTAGGGTGAAGCCTAGGTTGCCCGGAACGTAGATATGACCATAACCTTCACACAGGTTGCAATTATTCGTTTTATACGGTGTAAAGGCTGTTGTACTTATTTTGTATTTTATTCTTCTGGGGTTGATTTCTTAGGCCCTAACTATTCGATCTGGTGGAACAACGCCCTAGAGTGAAGCCTAGGTTGCCCGGAACGTAGAACTGACCATCACTTTCAAACTGTTTGCAATTAATCCTGTTATACGATGGAAAAACTGTTGTATTTTTATTGCATTTTATACTTCGGGCGTTGACTTCTAAGGCCCTACCTAATCAATCTGTTGGAGCAACGCCCTAGAGTGAAGCCTAGGTTGCTCGGAATGTAGAAATGACCATAACTTTCACACTGGTTGCAATTATTCGTTTGATACGATGGAAGAGCTGTTGTATTTATATTGTATTTTATGCTTCTGGCGTTCACTTCTTAGGCCCTAACTATTCGATCTGGTGGAACAACGCCCTAGGGTAAAGCCTGGGTTGCCCGGAACGTAGAAATGACCATAACTTTTACACTGGTAGCAATTATTCGTTTTATACAATGGAAAAACTGTTCTTTCTATTTTGTATTTTATGCTTCGGGCGTTGACTTCTAAGGCCCTAACTGTTTGATCTGGTGGAGCAACGCCCTAGAGTGAAGCTTAGGTTGCCCGGAACGTAGAAATGACAATTACTTTCACACTGTTTTCAATTATTCCTTTTATACTATGCAAAAGCTGTTGTATTTATATCGTATTTTCTGCTTCTGGCGTTGACTTCTAAGGCCCTAACTATTCGATCAGGTGGAGCAACGCCCTACAGTGATGCCTAGGTTGCTCGAAATGTAGAAATGACCATAACTTTCACACTGGTTGCAATTATTCGTTTTATACGATGGAAAAACTGTTGTATTTATATTGTATTTTATGCTTCTGGCGTTCACTTCTTAGGCCCTAACTATTCGATCTGGTGGTACAACGCCCTAGGGTGAAGCCTAGGTTGCCCGGAACGTAGATATGACCATAACCTTCACACAGGTTGCAATTATTCGTTTTATACGGTGTAAAGGCTGTTGTACTTATTTTGTATTTTATTCTTCTGGTGTTGATTTCTTAGGCCCTAACTATTCGATCTGGTGGAACAACGCCCTAGAGTGAAGCCTAGGTTGCCGGAACGTAGAAATGACCATCACTTTCAAACTGTTTGCAATTAATCCTGTTATACGATGGAAAAACTGTTGTATTTTTATTGCATTTTATGCTTCGGGCGTTGACTTCTAAGGCCCTAACTAATCAATCTGTTGGAGCAACGCCCTAGAGTGAATCCTAGGTTGCTCGGAATGTAGAAATGACCATAACTTTCACACTGGTTGCAATTATTCGTTTGATACGATGGAAAAGCTGTTGTATTTATATTGTATTTTATGCTTCTGGCGTTCACTTCTTAGGCCCTAACTATTCGATCTGGTGGAACAACGCCCTAGGGTGAAGCCTGGGTTGCCCGGAACGTAGAAATGACCATAACTTTTACACTGGTAGCAATTATTCGTTTTATACAATGGAAAAACTGTTCTTTCTATTTTGTATTTTATGCTTCGGGCGTTGACTTCTAAGGCCCTAACTGTTTGATCTGGTGGAGCAACGCCCTAGAGTGAAGCCTAGGTTGCCCGGAACGTAGAAATGACAATTACTTTCACACTGTTTTCAATTATTCCTTTTATACTATGCAAAAGCTGTTGTATTTATATCGTATTTTCTGCTTCTGGCGTTGACTTCTAAGGCCCTAACTATTCGATCTGGTGGAGCAACGCCCTAGAGTGAAGCCTAGGTTGCTCGGAATGTAGAAATAACCATAACTTTCACACTGGTTGCAATTACGCGTTTTTTACGATGGAAAAGCTGTTGTATTTATCTTGTATTTTATGCCTCTGGCGTTGACTTCTAAGGCCCTAGCTATTCGATCTAGTGGAGCAACGCCCTAGAGTGAAGCCTAGGTTGCCGGGAACGTAGAAATGACCATCACTTTCAAACTGTTTGCAATTAATCCTGTTATACGATGGAAAAACTGTTGTATTTTTATTGCATTTTATGCTTCTGGCGTTGACTTCTTAGGCCCTAACTATTCGATCTGGTGGAGCAACGCCCTAGAGTGAAGCCTAGGTTGCCCGGTACGTAGAAATGACCATCAGTTTCAAACTGGTTGCAATTATTCCTGTTATATGATGGAAAAACCGTTGTATTTTTATTGCATTTTATGCTTCGGGCATTGACTTCTAAGGCCCTAACTATTCACTCTGTTGGAGCAACGCCCTAGGGTGAAGCCTAGGTTGTCCGGAAAGTAGAAATGACCGTAACCTTCATACTGGTTGCTATTATTCGTTTTATATGGTGGAAAAACTGTTGTATTTATATTGTATTTTATTATTCTGGCGTTGACTTCTAAGGCCCCAACTATTCGATCAGGTGGAGCAACGCCCTAGAGTGAAGCCTAGGTTGCTCGACGTGTAGAAATGACCATAACATTCACATTGGTTACAATTATTCGTTTTATACGATGGAAAAGCTGTTGTATTTATATCGTATTTTATGCCTCTGGCGTTGACTTCTTAGGCCCTAACTATTCCATCTGGTGGAACAACGCCCTAGGGTAAAGCCAAGATTGCGCGGAACGTAGAAATGACCATAACTTTCATACTGGTTGGAATTATTCGTTTTATATGGTGGAAAAACTGTTGTATTTATATTGTATTTTATGCTTCTGGCGTTGACATCTAAGGCCCTAACTATTCGATCAGGTGGAGCAGCGCCCTAGAGTGAAGCCTAGGTTGCTCGAAATGTAGAAATGACCATAACTTTCACACTGGCTGCAATTATTCGTTTTATACGATGGAAAAAATGTTGTATTTATATTGTATTTTATGCTTCTGGCGTTCACTTCTTAGGCCCTAACTATTCGATCTGGTGGTACAACGCCAAAGGGTGAAGCCAAGATTGCGCGGAACGTAGAAATGACGATAACTTTCATACTGGTTGCAATTATTCGTTTTATATGGTGGAAAAACTGTTGTATTTATATTGTATTTTATGCTCCTGGCGTTGACTTCTAAGGCCGTAGCTATTAGATGTGGTGGAGCAACCCATTAGTGTGACGCATAGGTTGCCCGGAACGTAGAATTGACCATTACTTTCACAATGTCTGCAATTATTCATTTTATACGATGGAAAAACTGTTGTAATTATATTGTATTTTATGCTTCCAGTGTTAGCTTCTAAGGCCGTAGCTATCAGATGTGGAGCAGCAACGCCCTAGAGTGACGCGTAGGTTGCCAGGCACGTAGAAATGAACATTACTTTCACAATGTTCGCAATCATTCATTTTATACGATGGAAAAACTGTTGTACTTATATTGTATTTTATGCTTCGGGCGTTGACTTCTAAGGCCCTAACTATTCGATTTGGTGGAGCAACGCCCTACAGTGTAGCCTAGATTGCCCGGAACGTAGATATGCCCATAACCATCACACAGGTTGCAATTATTCGTTTTATACGATGGAAAGACTGTTGTATTTATTCTGTAGTTTATGCTTCTGGCGTTGACTTCTAAGGCGCTAACTATTCCATCTGGTGGAACGACGTCCTAGGGTGAAGCCTAGGTTGCCCGGAACGTAGAAATGACCATAACTTTTACACTGGTAGCAATTATTCGTTTTATACAATGGAAAAACTGTTCTATTTATTTTGTATTTTATGCTTCGGGCGTTGACTTCTAAGGCCCTAACTGTTTGATCTGGTGGAACAACGCCCTAGGGTGAAGCATAGGTTGCCCGGAACGTAGAAATGACCATAACTTTCACACTGTTTGCAATTATTCATTTTATACGATGGAAAAGCTGTTGTATTTATATCGTATTTTATGCTTCTGGCGTTGACTTCTAAGGACCTAACTATTCGATCTGGTGGTGCAACGCCCTACAGTGATGCCTAGGTTGCCCGGAACGTAGATACGACCATAATCTTCACACTGGTTGCAAATTATTCCTGCTATACGATGGAAAAACTGTTGTTTTTTTACTGAATTTTATGCTTCGGGCATTGACTTCTAAGGCCCTAACTATGCAATCTGTTGGAGCAACGCCCTAGTGGGAAGCCTAGGTTGCCCGGAACGTAGAAATGACCATAACTTTCACACTGGTTGCAATTATTCGTTTTATACGATGGAAAAGCTGTTGAATTTATATCGTATTTTATGCTTCTGACGTTGACTTCTTAGGCCCTAACTATTCCATCTGGTGGATCAACGCCCTAGGGGGAAGCGTAGGCTGCCCGGAAAGTAGAAATGACCATAACTTTCAGACTGGTAGCAACTATTCGTTTTATACGATGGAAAAACTGTTCTATTTATTTTATACTTTATGCTTCGGGCGTTGACTTCTAAGGCCCTAACTATTCGATCTGGTGGAGCAACGCGCTAGAGTGAAGCCTAGGTTGCCCGGTACGTAGAAATGACCATCACTTTCAAACTGGTTGCAATTATTCCTGTTATATGATGGAAAAACCGTTGTATTTTTATTGCATTTTATGCTTCGGGCATTGACTTCTAAGGCCCTAACTATTCACTCTGTTGGAGCAACGCCCTAGGGTGAAGCCTAGGTTGTCCGGAAAGTAGAAATGACCGTAACTTTCATACTGGTTGCTATTATTCGTTTTATATGGTGGAAAAACTGTTGTATTTAGATTGTATTTTATTATTCTGGCGTTGACTTCTAAGGCCCCAGCTATTCGACCAGGTGGAGCAACGCCCTAGAGTGAAGCCTAGGTTGCTCGAAATGTAGAAATGACCATAACTTTCACACTGGCTGAAATTATTCGTTCTATACGATGGAAAAACTGTTGTATTTATATTGTATTTTATGCTTCTGGCGTTCACTTCTTAGGCCCTAACTATTCGATCTGGTGGTACAACGCCATAGAGTGAAGCCAAGATTGCGCGAAACGTAGAAATGACCATAACTTTCACACTCGCTGCAATTATTCGTTTTATGCGATGGAAAAACTGTTGTATTTATATTGTATTTTATGCTTCTGGCGTTCACTTCTTAGGCCCTAATTATTCGATCTGGTGGTACAACGCCATAGGGTGAAGCCTAGGTTGCCCGGAACGTAGATATGACCATAACCTTCACACAGGTTGCAATTATTCGTTTTATACGGTGTAAAGGCTGTTGTACTTATTTTGTATTTTATTCTTCTGGTCTTGATTTCTTAGGCCCTAACTATTCGATCTGGTGGAACAACGACGCAGAGTGAAGCCTAGGTTGCCCGGAACGTAGAAATGACCATTACTTTCACACTGTTTGCAATTATTCCTTTTATACGATGGAAAAGCTGTTGTATTTATATCGTATTTTATGCTTCTGGCGTTGACTTCTAAGGACCTAACTATTCGATCTGGTGGAGCAACGCCCTACAGTGATGCCTAGGTTGCCCGGAACGTAGATACGACCATAACCTTCACACTGGTTGCAAATTATTCCTGCTATACGATGGAAAAACTGTTGTATTTTTACTGCATTTTATGCTTCTGGCGTTGACTTGTTAGGCCCTAACTATTCCATCTGGTGGAACAACGCCCTAGGGTAAAGCCAAGATTGCGCGGAACGTAGAAATGACGATAACTTTCAAACTGGTTGCAATTATTCGTTTTGTATGGTGGAAAAACTGTTGTATTTAAATTGTATTTTATGATTCTGGCGTTGACTTCTAAGGCCCTAACTATTCGATCAGGTGGAGCAACGCCCTAGAGTGATGCCTAGGTTGCTCGAAATGTAGAAATGACCATAACTTTCACACTGGTTGCAATTATTCGTTTTATACGATGGAAAAACTGTTGCATTTATATTGTATTTTATGCTTCTGGCGTTCACTTCTTAGGCCCTAACTATTCGATCTGGTGGTACAACGACCTAGGGTGAAGCCTGGGTTGCCCGGAACGTAGATATGACCATAACCTTCACACAGGTTGCAATTATTCGTTTTATACGGTGTAAAGGCTGTTGTACTTATTTTGTATTTTATTCTTCTGGTGTTGATTTCTTAGGCCCTAACTATTCGATCTGGTGGAACAACGCCCTAGAGTGAAGCCTAGGTTGCCCGGAACGTAGAAATGACCATCACTTTCAAACTGTTTGCAATTAATCCTGTTATACGATGGAAAAACTGTTGTATTTTTATTGCATTTTATACTTCGGGCGTTGACTTCTAAGGCCCTACCTAATCAATCTGTTGGAGCAACGCCCTAGAGTGAAGCCTAGGTTGCTCGGAATGTAGAAATGACCATAACTTTCACACTGGTTGCAATTATTCGTTTGATACGATGGAAGAGCTGTTGTATTTATATTGTATTTTATGCTTCTGGCGTTCACTTCTTAGGCCCTAACTATTCGATCTGGTGGAACAACGCCCTAGGGTGAAGCCTGGGTTGCCCGGAACGTAGAAATGACCATAACTTTTACACTGGTAGCAATTATTCGTTTTATACAATGGAAAAACTGTTCTTTCTATTTTGTATTTTATGCTTCGGGCGTTGACTTCTAAGGCCCTAACTGTTTGATCTGGTGGAGCAACGCCCTAGAGTGAAGCCTAGGTTGCCCGGAACGTAGAAATGACAATTACTTTCACACTGTTTTCAATTATTCCTTTTATACTATGCAAAAGCTGTTGTATTTATATCGTATTTTCTGCTTCTGGCGTTGACTTCTAAGGCCCTAACTATTCGATCTGGTGGAGCAACGCCCTAGAGTGAAGCCTAGGTTGCTCGGAATGTAGAAATAACCATAACTTTCACACTGGTTGCAATTACGCGTTTTTTACGATGGAAAAGCTGTTATATTTATCTTGTATTTTATGCCTCTGGCGTTGACTTCTAAGGCCCTAGCTATTCGATCTAGTGGAGCAACGCCCTAGAGTGAAGCCTAGGTTGCCGGGAACGTAGAAATGACCATCACTTTCAAACTGTTTGCAATTAATCCTGTTATACGATGGAAAAACTGTTGTATTTTTATTGCATTTTATGCTTCTGGCGTTGACTTCTTAGGCCCTAACTATTCCATCTGGTGGAACAACGCCCTAGGGTAAAGCCAAGATTGCGCGGAACGTAGAAATGACGATAACTTTCAAACTGGTTGCAATTATTCGTTTTATATGGTGGAAAAACTGTTGTATTTATATTGTATTTTATGATTCTGGCGTTGACTTCTAAGGCCCTAACCATTCGATGAGGTGGATCAACGCCCTAGAGTGATGCCTAGGTTGCTCGAAATGTAGAAATGACCATAACTTTCACACTGGTTGCAATTATTCGTTTTATACGATGGAAAAACTGTTGTATTTATATTGTATTTTATGCTTCTGGCGTTCACTTCATAGGCCCTAACTATTCGATCTGGTGGTACAACGCCCTAGGGTGAAGCCTAGGTTGCCCGGAACGTAGATATGACCATAACCTTCACACAGGTTGCAATTATTCGTTTTATACGGTGTAAAGGCTGTTGTACTTATTTTGTATTTTATTCTTCTGGTGTTGATTTCTTAGGCCCTAACTATTCGATCTGGTGGAACAACGCCCTAGAGTGAAGCCTAGGTTGCCCGGAACGTAGAAATGACCATCACTTTCAAACTGTTTGCAATTAATCCTGTTATACGATGGAAAAACTGTTGTACTTATATTGTATTTTATGCTTCGGGCGTTCACTTCTTAGGCTCTAACTATTCGATCTGGTGGAACAACGCCCCAGAGTGAAGCCTAGGTTGCTCGGAACGTAGATATGACCATAACCTTCACACAGGTTGCAATTATTCGTTTTATACGGTGTAAAGGCTGTTGTACTTATTTTGTATTTTATTCTTCTGGTGTTGATTTCTTAGGCCCTAACTATTCGATATGGTGGAACAACGCCGTAGAGTGAAGCCTAGGTTGCCCGGAACGTAGAAATGACCATTACATTCGCACTGTTTGCAATTATTCCTTTTATACGATGGAAAAGCTGTTGTATTTATATCGTATTTTATGCTTCTGGCGTTGACTTCTAAGGACCTAACTATTCGATCTGGTGGAGCAACGCCCTACAGTGATGCCTAGGTTGCCCGGAACGTAGATACGACCATAACCTTCACACTGGTTGCAAATTATTCCTGCTATACGATGGAAAAACTGTTTTATTTTTACTGCATTTTATGCTTCGGGCATTGACTTCTAAGGCCCTAACTATGCAATCTGTTGGAGCAACGCCCTAGAGTAAAGCCTAGGTTGATCGGAATGTAGAAATGACCATAACTTTCACACTGGTTGCAATTATTCGTTTTATACGATGGAAAAACTGTTGTATTTATATGGTATTTTATGCTTCTGGCGTTCACTTCTTAGGCCCTAACTATTCGATCTGGTGAAACAACGCCCTAGAGTGAAGCCTAGGTTGCTCGGAACGTAGAAATGACCATCACTTTCAAACTGTTTGCAATTAATCCTGTTATACGATGGAAAAACTGTTGTATTTTTATTGCATTTTATGCTTCGGGCGTTGACTTCTTAGGCCCTAACTATTCCATCTGGTGCAAAAACGCCCTAGGGTAAAGCCAAGATTGCGCGGAGCGTAGAAATGACCATAACTTTCATACTGGTTGCAATTATTCGTTTTATAAGGTGGAAAAACTGTTGGATTTATATTGTATTTTATGCTTCTGGCGTTGACTTCTAAGGCCCTATCTATTCGATCAGGTGGAGCAGCGCCCTAGAGTGAAGCCTAGGTTGCTCGAAATGTAGAAATGACCATAACTTTCATACTGGTTGCAATAATTCGTTTGATACGATGGAAAAGCTGTTGTATTTATATTGTATTTTATGCTTCGGGCGTTGACTTCTAAGGCCCTAGCTGTTCCATCTTGTGGAGCAACACCCTAGCGTGAAGCCTACGTTGCCCGGAACGTAGAAATGACCATTACTTCCACACTGTTTGCAAATATACATTATATACGATGGAAAAGCTGTTGTACTTATATTGTAATTTATGCTTCTGGCGTTGACTTCTTAGGCCGTAACTATTTGATCTGGTGGAGCACCGCCCTAGAGTAAAGCCTAGGTTGCCCGGAACGTAGAACATACCATTACCTTCACACTGGTTGCAGGTATTCATTTTATACGATGGAAAAACTGTTCTATTTGTTTTGCATTTTATGCTTCGGGCGTTGACATCTAAGGCCCTAACTACTTGACCTGGTGGAGCAACGCCCTAGAGTGAAGACTAGGTTGCCCGGGAAGTAGAAATGACCATAACTTTCACACTGGTTGCTATTATTCGTTTTATACGATGGAAAGCTGTTATATTTATATTTCATTTGATGCTCCTGGCATTGAATTCTAAGTCCCTAGCTATTCCATCTGGTGGAGCAACACACTCGCGTGAAGCCTAGGTTGCCCGGAACGTAGAAATGACCATTAGTTCCACACTGTTTGCAAATATACATAACATACGATGGGAAAGCTGTTGTACTTATATTGTAATTTATGCTTCTGGCGTTGACTTCTTAGGCCCTAACTATTTGATCTGGTGGAGCAACGCCCTAGAGTGAAGCCTAGGTTGCCCGGAACGTTGAAATGACCATAACTTTCACACTGGTTGCTATTAGTCCTTTTATACGATGGAATAGCTGTTATATTTATATTGCATATTATATTTCTGGCATTGAATTCTAAGTCCCTAGCTAGTCCATCTGGTGCAGCAACACCCTAGCGTGAAGCCTAGGTTGCCCGGAACGTGGAAATGACCATGACTTCCACACTGTTTGCAAATATACATTACATACGATGGAAAAGCTGTTGTACTTATATTGTAATTTAAGCTTCTGGCGTTGACTTCTTAGGCCCTAACTATTTGATCTGGTGGAGCAACGCCCTAGAGTGAAGCCTAGGTTGCCCGGAACGTTGAAATGAACATAACTTTCACACTGGTTGCTATTATTCCTTTTATACGATGGAAAAGCTGTTAAATTTATATTGCATTTTATGCTTCTGGCATTGAATTCTAAGTCCCTAGCAATTCCACCTGGTGGAGCAACACACTGGAGTGAAGCCTAGGTTGCCCGGAACGTAGAAGTGACCATTACTTCCACACTGCTTGCAAATATACATTATATACGATGGAAAAGCTGTTGTACTCATATTGTAATTTATGCTTCTGGCGTTGACTTCTTAGGCCCTAACTATTTGATCTGGTGGAGCACCGCCCTAGAGTGAAGCCTAGGTTGCCCGGAACGTAGAACATACCATTACCTTCACACTGGTTGCAATTATTCCTGTTATACGATGGAAAAACTGTTGCACCTTTATTGTATTTTATGCTTCTGGCGTTGACTTCATAGGCCCTAACTATTCGATCTGGTGGAGCAACGTCATAGAGTGAAGCCTAGGTTGCCCGGAACGTAGATATGACCATAACCTTCACACAGGTTGCAATTATTCGTTTTATACGGTGTAAAGGCTGTTGTACTTATTTTGTATTTTATTCTTCTGGTGTTGATTTCTTAGGCCCTAACTATTCGATCTGGTGGAACAACGCCCTAGAGTGAAGCCTAGGTTGCCGGAACGTAGAAATGACCATCACTTTCAAACTGTTTGCAATTAATCCTGTTATACGATGGAAAAACTGTTGTATTTTTATTGCATTTTATGCTTCGGGCGTTGACTTCTAAGGCCCTAACTAATCAATCTGTTGGAGCAACGCCCTAGAGTGAATCCTAGGTTGCTCGGAATGTAGAAATGACCATAACTTTCACACTGGTTGCAATTATTCGTTTGATACGATGGAAAAGCTGTTGTATTTATATTGTATTTTATGCTTCTGGCGTTCACTTCTTAGGCCCTAACTATTCGATCTGGTGGAACAACGCCCTAGGGTGAAGCCTGGGTTGCCCGGAACGTAGAAATGACCATAACTTTTACACTGGTAGCAATTATTCGTTTTATACAATGGAAAAACTGTTCTTTCTATTTTGTATTTTATGCTTCGGGCGTTGACTTCTAAGGCCCTAACTGTTTGATCTGGTGGAGCAACGCCCTAGAGTGAAGCCTAGGTTGCCCGGAACGTAGAAATGACAATTACTTTCACACTGTTTTCAATTATTCCTTTTATACTATGCAAAAGCTGTTGTATTTATATCGTATTTTCTGCTTCTGGCGTTGACTTCTAAGGCCCTAACTATTCGATCTGGTGGAGCAACGCCCTAGAGTGAAGCCTAGGTTGCTCGGAATGTAGAAATAACCATAACTTTCACACTGGTTGGAATTACGCGTTTTTTACGATGGAAAAGCTGTTATATTTATCTTGTATTTTATGCCTCTGGCGTTGACTTCTAAGGCCCTAGCTATTCGATCTAGTGGAGCAACGCCCTAGAGTGAAGCCTAGGTTGCCGGGAACGTAGAAATGACCATCACTTTCAAACTGTTTGCAATTAATCCTGTTATACGATGGAAAAACTGTTGTATTTTTGTTGCATTTTATGCTTCTGGCGTTGACTTCTTAGGCCCTAACTATTCCATCTGGTGGAACAACGCCCTAGGGTAAAGCCAAGATTGCGCGGAACGTAGAAATGACGATAACTTTCAAACTGGTTGCAATTATTCGTTTTATATGGTGGAAAAACTGTTGTATTTATATTGTATTTTATGATTCTGGCGTTGACTTCTAAGGCCCTAACCATTCGATGAGGTGGATCAACGCCCTAGAGTGATGCCTAGGTTGCTCGAAATGTAGAAATGACCATAACTTTCACACTGGTTGCAATTATTCGTTTTATACGATGGAAAAACTGTTGTATTTATATTGTATTTTATGCTTCTGGCGTTCACTTCATAGGCCCTAACTATTCGATCTGGTGGTACAACGCCCTAGGGTGAAGCCTAGGTTGCCCGGAACGTAGATATGACCATAACCTTCACACAGGTTGCAATTATTCGTTTTATACGGTGTAAAGGCTGTTGTACTTATTTTGTATTTTATTCTTCTGGTGTTGATTTCTTAGGCCCTAACTATTCGATCTGGTGGAACAACGCCCTAGAGTGAAGCCTAGGTTGCCCGGAACGTAGAAATGACCATCACTTTCAAACTGTTTGCAATTAATCCTGTTATACGATGGAAAAACTGTTGTACTTATATTGTATTTTATGCTTCGGGCGTTCACTTCTTAGGCTCTAACTATTCGATCTGGTGGAACAACGCCCCAGAGTGAAGCCTAGGTTGCTCGGAACGTAGATATGACCATAACCTTCACACAGGTTGCAATTATTCGTTTTATACGGTGTAAAGGCTGTTGTACTTATTTTGTATTTTATTCTTCTGGTGTTGATTTCTTAGGCCCTAACTATTCGATATGGTGGAACAACGCCGTAGAGTGAAGCCTAGGTTGCCCGGAACGTAGAAATGACCATTACATTCGCACTGTTTGCAATTATTCCTTTTATACGATGGAAAAGCTGTTGTATTTATATCGTATTTTATGCTTCTGGCGTTGACTTCTAAGGACCTAACTATTCGATCTGGTGGAGCAACGCCCTACAGTGATGCCTAGGTTGCCCGGAACGTAGATACGACCATAACCTTCACACTGGTTGCAAATTATTCCTGCTATACGATGGAAAAACTGTTGTATTTTTACTGCATTTTATGCTTCGGGCATTGACTTCTAAGGCCCTAACTATGCAATCTGTTGGAGCAACGCCCTAGAGTAAAGCCTAGGTTGATCGGAATGTAGAAATGACCATAACTTTCACACTGGTTGCAATTATTCGTTTTATACGATGGAAAAACTGTTGTATTTATATGGTATTTTATGCTTCTGGCGTTCACTTCTTAGGCCCTAACTATTCGATCTGGTGAAACAACGCCCTAGAGTGAAGCCTAGGTTGCTCGGAACGTAGAAATGACCATCACTTTCAAACTGTTTGCAATTAATCCTGTTATACGATGGAAAAACTGTTGTATTTTTATTGCATTTTATGCTTCGGGCGTTGACTTCTTAGGCCCTAACTATTCCATCTGGTGCAAAAACGCCCTAGGGTAAAGCCAAGATTGCGCGGAGCGTAGAAATGACCATAACTTTCATACTGGTTGCAATTATTCGTTTTATAAGGTGGAAAAACTGTTGTATTTATATTGTATTTTATGCTTCTGGCGTTGACTTCTAAGGCCCTATCTATTCGATCAGGTGGAGCAGCGCCCTAGAGTGAAGCCTAGGTTGCTCGAAATGTAGGAATGACCATAACTTTCATACTGGTTGCAATAATTCGTTTGATACGATGGAAAAGCTGTTGTATTTATATTGTATTTTATGCTTCGGGCGTTGACTTCTAAGGCCCTAGCTGTTCCATCTTGTGGAGCAACACCCTAGCGTGAAGCCTACGTTGCCCGGAACGTAGAAATGACCATTACTTCCACACTGTTTGCAAATATACATTATATACGATGGAAAAGCTGTTGTACTTATATTGTAATTTATGCTTCTGGCGTTGACTTCTTAGGCCGTAACTATTTGATCTGGTGGAGCACCGCCCTAGAGTAAAGCCTAGGTTGCCCGGAACGTAGAACATACCATTACCTTCACACTGGTTGCAGGTATTCATTTTATACGATGGAAAAACTGTTCTATTTGTTTTGCATTTTATGCTTCGGGCGTTGACATCTAAGGCCCTAACTACTTGACCTGGTGGAGCAACGCCCTAGAGTGAAGACTAGGTTGCCCGGGAAGTAGAAATGACCATAACTTTCACACTGGTTGCTATTATTCGTTTTATACGATGGAAAGCTGTTATATTTATATTTCATTTGATGCTCCTGGCATTGAATTCTAAGTCCCTAGCTATTCCATCTGGTGGAGCAACACACTCGCGTGAAGCCTAGGTTGCCCGGAACGTAGAAATGACCATTAGTTCCACACTGTTTGCAAATATACATAACATACGATGGGAAAGCTGTTGTACTTATATTGTAATTTATGCTTCTGGCGTTGACTTCTTAGGCCCTAACTATTTGATCTGGTGGAGCAACGCCCTAGAGTGAAGCCTAGGTTGCCCGGAACGTTGAAATGACCATAACTTTCACACTGGTTGCTATTAGTCCTTTTATACGATGGAATAGCTGTTATATTTATATTGCATATTATATTTCTGGCATTGAATTCTAAGTCCCTAGCTAGTCCATCTGGTGCAGCAACACCCTAGCGTGAAGCCTAGGTTGCCCGGAACGTGGAAATGACCATGACTTCCACACTGTTTGCAAATATACATTACATACGATGGAAAAGCTGTTGTACTTATATTGTAATTTAAGCTTCTGGCGTTGACTTCTTAGGCCCTAACTATTTGATCTGGTGGAGCAACGCCCTAGAGTGAAGCCTAGGTTGCCCGGAACGTTGAAATGAACATAACTTTCACACTGGTTGCTATTATTCCTTTTATACGATGGAAAAGCTGTTAAATTTATATTGCATTTTATGCTTCTGGCATTGAATTCTAAGTCCCTAGCAATTCCACCTGGTGGAGCAACACACTGGAGTGAAGCCTAGGTTGCCCGGAACGTAGAAGTGACCATTACTTCCACACTGCTTGCAAATATACATTATATACGATGGAAAAGCTGTTGTACTCATATTGTAATTTATGCTTCTGGCGTTGACTTCTTAGGCCCTAACTATTTGATCTGGTGGAGCACCGCCCTAGAGTGAAGCCTAGGTTGCCCGGAACGTAGAACATACCATTACCTTCACACTGGTTGCAATTATTCCTGTTATACGATGGAAAAACTGTTGCACCTTTATTGTATTTTATGCTTCTGGCGTTGGCTTCATAGGCCCTAACTATTCGATCTGGTGGAGCAACGTCATAGAGTGAAGCCAAGGTTGACCGGAACGTAGAAAGGACCATAACTTTCACACTGGTTACCATTATTCGTTTTATATGATGGGAAAGCTGTTGTATTTATATCGTATTTTATGCTTCTGGCGTTGACTTTTAAGGCCGTAGCTATTAGATGTGGTGGAGAAAGGCCCTAGAGTGTCGCATGGGTTGCCCGGAACGTAGAAATGACCATTACTTCCACACTGATTGCAAATATACATTATATACGATGGAAATGCTGTTGTACTTATATTGTAATTTATGCTTCTGGCGTTCACTTCTTAGGCCCTAGCTATTCGATGTGGTGGAACAACGCCCTAGGGTGAAGCCTAGGTTGCCCGGAACGTAGAAATGACCATAATTTTTACACTGGTAGCAAGTGTCCGTTTTATACCATGGATAGCTGTTCTATTTATTTTGTATTTTATGCTTCGGGCGTTGACTTCTTAGGCACTAACTATTCGCTCTGGTGGAAGAACGCCCTATGGTGAAGCCTAGGTTGCCCGGAACGTAGAAATGACCATAACTTTCATACTGGTTGCAATTATTCGCTTTATATGATGGAAAGACTGTTGTATTTATATTGTATGTTATGCTTCGGGCGTTGACTGCTAAGGCCCTAACTATTCAATCTGTTGGATCAACGCCCTAGAGTGAAGCCTAGGTTGCTCGGAACGTAGAAATGGCGTTAACTTTCACACTGGTTGCTATTATTCGTTCTATACGATGGAAAAACTGTTATATTTATATTGTATTTTATGCTTCGGGCGTTGACTTCTAAGGCTCTAGCTATTCGATCTGTTGGAGCAACGCCCTAGGGTGTAGCCTGGGTTGCCCGGAAAGTAGAAATGACCACAACTTTCATACTGGTTGCAATTACTCGTTTTATATGATGGAAAAACTGTTGTATTTATATTGTATTTTATGCTTCTGGCGTTGACTTCTAAGGCACTAACTATTCGATCTGGTGGAGCAACGCTCTAGAGTGAAGCCTAGGTTGCCCGGAACGTAGAAATGACCATAACTTTCACACTGGTTGCAATTATTCGTTTGATACGATGGAAAAGCTGTTGTATTTATATTGTATTTTATGCTTCTGGCGTTCACTTCTTAGGCCCTAACTATTCGATCTGGTGGAACAACGCCCTAGGGTGAAGCCTGGGTTGCCCGGAACGTAGAAATGACCATAACCTTTACACTGGTAGCAATTATTCGTTTTATACAATGGAAAAACTGTTCTTTCTATTTTGTATTTTATGCTTCGGGCGTTGACTTCTAAGGCCCTAACTGTTTGATCTGGTGGAGCAACGCCCTAGAGTGAAGCCTAGGTTGCCCGGAACGTAGAAATGACAATTACTTTCACACTGTTTTCAATTATTCCTTTTATACTATGCAAAAGCTGTTGTATTTATATCGTATTTTCTGCTTCTGGCGTTGACTTCTAAGGCCCTAACTATTCGATCTGGTGGAGCAACGCCCTAGAGTGAAGCCTAGGTTGCTCGGAATGTAGAAATAACCATAACTTTCACACTGGTTGCAATTACGCGTTTTTTACGATGGAAAAGCTGTTGTATTTATCTTGTATTTTATGCCTCTGGCGTTGACTTCTAAGGCCCTAGCTATTCGATCTAGTGGAGCACCGCCCTAGAGTGAAGCCTAGGTTGCCCGGAACGTAGAACATACCATTACCTTCACACTGGTTGCAATTATTCCTGTTATACGATGGAAAAACTGTTGCACCTTTATTGTATTTTATGCTTCTGGCGTTGACTTCATAGGCCCTAACTATTCGATCTGGTGGAGCAACGTCATAGAGCGAAGCCAAGGTTGACCGGAACGTAGAAAGGACCATAACTTTCACACTGGTTACCATTATTCGTTTTATATGCTGGAAAAGCTGTTGTATTTATATCGTATTTTATGCTTCTGGCGTTGACTTTTAAGGCCGTAGCTATTAGATGTGGTGGAGCAACGCCCTAGAGTGTCGCATGGGTTGCCCGGACCGTAGAAATGACCATTACTTTCACAATGTGTGCAAATATTCATTTTATACGATGGAAAAGATGTTGTACTTATATTGTATTTTATTCTTCTCGCGTTGAATTCTAAGTCCCTAGCTATTCTATCTGGTGGAGCAACGCCCTAGAGTGAAACCTAGGTTACCCGGAACGTAGACATGACCATTACTTTCACACTGTTTGCAATTATTCATTTTATACGATGGAAAAGCTGTTGTATTTATATTGTATTTTATGCTCCTGGCGTTGACTTCTAAGGCCGTAGCTATTAGATGTGGTGGAGCAACGCATTAGAGTGACGCCTAGGTTGACCAGAACGTAGAAATGACCATAACTTTCATACTGGTTGCAATTATTCGTTTTATACGATGGAAAAACTGTTGTATTTATATTGTGTTTTATGCTTCTGGCGTTGACTTCTAAGGCACTAACTATTCGATCTGGTGGAGCAACGCCCTAGAGTGAAGCCTAAGTTGCCCGGAACGTAGCAATTACCATCACTTTCAAACTGGTTGCAAATATTCCTGTTATATGATGGAAGAACTCTTGTATATTTATTGTATTTTATGCTTCGGGCATTGACTTCTAAGGTCCCAACTATTCAATCTGTTGGAGCATCGACCTAGGGTGAAGACTAGGTTGCGCGGAAAGTAGAAATGACTATAACTTTCACACTGGGTGCAATTATTCGTTTTATACGCTGGAAAAGCAGTTGCATCTTCATTGTATTTTATGCTTCTGTCGTTGACGTCTAAGGCCGTAGCTGTTAGATGTGGTGGAGCAACGCACTAGAGTGACGCCTAGGTTGCCCGGAACGTGGAATGACCATTACTTTCGCAATGTTTGCAATTATTCATTTTATACGATGGAAAAACTGTTGTACTTATATTGTATTTTATGCTTCTGGCGTTGACTTCTAAGGCCCTAACTATTCGATCTGGTGGAGCAACGCCCTAGGGTGAAGCCTAGGTTGCCCGGAACGTAGAAATGACCATCACTTTCAAACTGGTTGCAATTAATCCTTTTATACGATGGAAAAACTGTTGTATTTATATTGTATTTTATGCTTCTGGCGTTGACTTCTAAGGCACTAACTATTCGATCTGGTGGAGCAACGCTCTAGAGTGAAGCCTAGGTTGCCCGGAACGTAGAAATGACCATAACTTTCACACTGGTTGCAATTATTCGTTTGATACGATGGAAAAGCTGTTGTATTTATATTGTATTTTATGCTTCTGGCGTTCACTTCTTAGGCCCTAACTATTCGATCTGGTGGAACAACGCCCTAGGGTGAAGCCTGGGTTGCCCGGAACGTAGAAATGACCATAACCTTTACACTGGTAGCAATTATTCGTTTTATACAATGGAAAAACTGTTCTTTCTATTTTGTATTTTATGCTTCGGGCGTTGACTTCTAAGGCCCTAACTGTTTGATCTGGTGGAGCAACGCCCTAGAGTGAAGCCTAGGTTGCCCGGAACGTAGAAATGACAATTACTTTCACACTGTTTTCAATTATTCCTTTTATACTATGCAAAAGCTGTTGTATTTATATCGTATTTTCTGCTTCTGGCGTTGACTTCTAAGGCCCTAACTACTCGATCTGGTGGAGCAACGCCCTAGAGTGAAGCCTAGGTTGCTCGGAATGTAGAAATAACCATAACTTTCACACTGGTTGCAATTACGCGTTTTTTACGATGGAAAAGCTGTTGTATTTATCTTGTATTTTATGCCTCTGGCGTTGACTTCTAAGGCCCTAGCTATTCGATCTAGTGGAGCACCGCCCTAGAGTGAAGCCTAGGTTGCCCGGAACGTAGAACATACCATTACCTTCACACTGGTTGCAATTATTCCTGTTATACGATGGAAAAACTGTTGCACCTTTATTGTATTTTATGCTTCTGGCGTTGACTTCATAGGCCCTAACTATTCGATCTGGTGGAGCAACGTCATAGAGCGAAGCCAAGGTTGACCGGAACGTAGAAAGGACCATAACTTTCACACTGGTTACCATTATTCGTTTTATATGCTGGAAAAGCTGTTGTATTTATATCGTATTTTATGCTTCTGGCGTTGACTTTTAAGGCCGTAGCTATTAGATGTGGTGGAGCAACGCCCTAGAGTGTCGCATGGGTTGCCCGGACCGTAGAAATGACCATTACTTTCACAATGTGTGCAAATATTCATTTTATACGATGGAAAAGATGTTGTACTTATATTGTATTTTATTCTTCTCGCGTTGAATTCTAAGTCCCTAGCTATTCTATCTGGTGGAGCAACGCCCTAGAGTGAAACCTAGGTTACCCGGAACGTAGACATGACCATTACTTTCACACTGTTTGCAATTATTCATTTTATACGATGGAAAAGCTGTTGTATTTATATTGTATTTTATGCTCCTGGCGTTGACTTCTAAGGCCGTAGCTATTAGATGTGGTGGAGCAACGCATTAGAGTGACGCCTAGGTTGACCAGAACGTAGAAATGACCATAACTTTCATACTGGTTGCAATTATTCGTTTTATACGATGGAAAAACTGTTGTATTTATATTGTGTTTTATGCTTCTGGCGTTGACTTCTAAGGCACTAACTATTCGATCTGGTGGAGCAACGCCCTAGAGTGAAGCCTAAGTTGCCCGGAACGTAGCAATTACCATCACTTTCAAACTGGTTGCAAATATTCCTGTTATATGATGGAAGAACTCTTGTATATTTATTGTATTTTATGCTTCGGGCATTGACTTCTAAGGTCCCAACTATTCAATCTGTTGGAGCATCGACCTAGGGTGAAGACTAGGTTGCGCGGAAAGTAGAAATGACTATAACTTTCACACTGGGTGCAATTATTCGTTTTATACGCTGGAAAAGCAGTTGCATCTTCATTGTATTTTATGCTTCTGTCGTTGACGTCTAAGGCCGTAGCTGTTAGATGTGGTGGAGCAACGCACTAGAGTGACGCCTAGGTTGCCCGGAACGTGGAATGACCATTACTTTCGCAATGTTTGCAATTATTCATTTTATACGATGGAAAAACTGTTGTACTTATATTGTATTTTATGCTTCTGGCGTTGACTTCTAAGGCCCTAACTATTCGATCTGGTGGAGCAACGCCCTAGGGTGAAGCCTAGGTTGCCCGGAACGTAGAAATGACCATCACTTTCAAACTGGTTGCAATTAATCCTTTTATACGATGGAAAAACTGTTGTATTTTTATTGCATATTATGCTTCCGGCGTTGACTTCTAAGGCCCTAACTATTCAATCTGTAAGAGCAACGCCCTATTGTGTAGCCTAGGTTGCCCGTAAAGTAGAAATGACCATAGCTTTCATACTGGTTGCAATTATTCGTTTTGTATGATGGAAAAACTGTTGTATTTATATTGTATTTTATGCTTCTGGCGTTCACATCTTGGGCCCTAACTACTCGATCTGGTGGAACAACGCCCTATGGGGAAGCCTAGGTTGACCGGAACGTAGAAATGACCATAACTTTCACACCGGTAGCAATTATTCGTTTTACACAATGGAAAAACTGTTCTATTTATTTTGTATTTTATGCATCGGGCGTTGACTTCTAAGGCCCTAACTATTCAATCTGTTGGAGCAACGTCCTAGGGTGAAGCCTAGGTTGCCCGGAAAGTAGAAATGACATTAACCTTCACACTGGTTGCTATTGTCCGTTCTATACGATGGAAAAATTGTTATATTTATATTGTATTTTATGCTTCGGGCGTTGACTTCTAAGGCTCTAGCTGTTTGATCTGGTGGAACAACGCCCTAGAGTGAAGCCTAGGTTGCGCGGAACGTAGAAATGACCATAACTTTCACACAGGTTGCTATTATTCGTTTTATACAATGGAAAAACTGTTCTATTTATCTTGTATTTGATGCTTCGGGCGTTGATTTCTAAGGCCCTAACTGTTTGATCTGGTGGAGCAACGCCCTAGAGTGAAGCCTAGGTTGCCCGGAACGTAGAAGTGACCATAACTTTCACACTTGTTGCTATTATTCGTTCTATACGATGGAAAAACTGTTATATTTATATTGTAGCTTATGCTTCTGGCGTTGACTTCTTAGGCCCTAACAATTCGATCTGGTGGAACAACGCCCTAGAGTGAAGCCTAGGTTGCCTGGAACGTACAAATGACCATCACTTTCACACGGGTTTCAACTATTCCTGTTATAGGACGGAAAGACTGTTGTATTTTTATTGTATTCTATGCTTCAGGCGTTGACTTGAGGCCGTAGCTATTCGATGTGGTGGAAGAACGCCATAGAGTGAAGCCTAGGTTGCCCGGAACGTGGAAATGACCATAACTTTCATACTGGTTGCAATTATTCGTTTTATACGATGGAAAAACTGTTGTATTTATATTGTATTTTATGCTTCTGGCGTTGACTTCTAAGGCACTAACTATTCGATCTGGTGGAGCAACGCTCTGGAGTGAAGCCTAGGTTGCCCGGAACGTAGAAATGACCATCACTTTCAAACTGGTTGCTATTACTCCTGTTATATGATGGAAAGACTGTTGTATTTATATTGTATTTTATGCTTCGGGCGTTGACTGCTAAGGCCCTAACTATTCAATCTGTTGGGTCAACGCCCTAGAGTGATGCCTAGGTTGCTCGGAATGTAGATAACGTTCACACTGGTTGAAATTATTCGTTTAATACGATGGAAAAGCTGTTGCATCTTTATTGTATTTTATGATTCTGGCGTTGACTTCTAAGGACCTAACTATTCGATCTGGTGGAGCAACGCCCTAGAGTGAAGCCTAGGTTGCCCGGAACGTATAAATGACGTTAAATTTCATACTGGTTGCAATTATTCGTTTTATACGACGGAAAAACAGTTCTATTTATTTTGTATTTTATGCTTCGGCCGTGGACTTCTAAGGCACTAACTATTCGATCCGTTGGAGCAACGCCCTAGGGTGCAGCCTGTGTTGCCCTGAAAGTAGAAATGACCACAACTTTCATACTGGTTGCAATTACTCGTTTTATATGATGGAAAAACTGTTGTATTTATATTGTATTTTATGCTTCTGGCGTTCACTTCTTAGGCCCTAACTATTCGATCTGGTGGAACAACGCCCTAGGGTGAAGCCTAGGTTGCCCGGAACGTAGAAATGACCATAACTTTTACACTGGTAGCAATTGTTCGTTTTATGCAATGGAAAAACTGTTCTATTTATTTTGTATTTTATGCTTCGGGCGTTGACTTCTAAGGCCCTAACTGTTTGATCTGGTGGAGCAACGCCCTAGGCGTGAAGCCTAGGCTGCCCGGAAAGTAGAAATGACCATAACTTTCACACTGGTTGCTATTATTCGTTCTATACGATGGAAAAACTGTTGTATTTATATTGTGTTTTATGCTTCTGGCGTTGACTTCTAAGGCCCTAACTATTCAATCTGTAAGAGCAACGCCCTATTGTGTAGCCTAGGTTGCCCGTAACGTAGAAATGACCATAGCTTTCATACTGGTTGCAATTATTCGTTTTGTATGATGGAAAAACTGTTGTATTTATATTGTATTTTATGCTGCTGGCGTTCACTTCTTAGGCCCTAACTATTCGATCTGGTGGAACAACGCCCTGGGGTGAAGCCTATGTTGCCGGAACTTAGAAATGATCATAACTTTCACACTGGTTGCTATTATTCGTTTTATACTATGGAAAAACTGTTCTATTTATTTTGTATTTTATGCTTCGGGCGTTGACTTCTAAGGAACTAACTGTTTGATCTGGTGGAGCAACGCCCTAGAGTGAAGCCTAGGTTGCCCGGAACGTAGAAATGACCATAACTTTCACACTGGATGCTATTATTCGTTCTATACGATGGAAAAACTGTTATATTTATATTGTATCTTATGCTACTGGCGTTGACTTCTTAGGCCCTAACAATTCGATCTGGTGGTACAACGCCCTAGAGTGAAGCCTAGGTTGCCTGGAACGTACAAATGACCATCACTTTCACACGGGTTGCAACTATTCCAGTTATAGGATGGAAAGACTGTTGTATTTTGATTGTATTCTATGCTTCAGGCGTTGACTTCTGAGGCCGTAGCTATTCGATGTGGTGGAAGAACGCCATAGAGTGAAGCCTAGGTTGCCCGGAACGTAGAAATGACCATAACCTTCATACTGGTTGCAATTATCCGTTTTATATGATGGAAGAACTGTTGTATTTATATTGTATTTTATACTGCTGGCGTTCACTTCTTAGGACCTAACTATTCGCTCTGGTGGAACAACTACCTGGGGTGAAGCCTTGGTTGCCCGGAACGTAGAAATGACCATAACTTTCACACTGGTTGCTATTATTCGTTCTATACGATGGAAAAACTGTTGTATTTATATTGTGTTTTATGCTTCTGGCGTTGACTTCTAAGGCCCTAGATATTCAATCTGTAAGAGCAACGCCCTATTGTGTAGCCTAGGTTGCCCGTAAAGTAGAAATGACCATAGCTTTCATACTGGTTGCAATTATTCGTTTTGTATGATGGAAAAACTGTTGTATTTATATTGTATTTTATGCTGCTGGCGTTCACTTCTTAGGCCCTAACTATTCGATCTGGTGGAACAGCGCCCTGGGGTGAAGCTTAGGTTGCCGGAACGTACAAATGATCATAACTTTCACACTGGTTGCTATTATTTGTTTTATACTATGGAAAAACTGTCCTATTTATT
Organism: Calliopsis andreniformis; assembly: GCF_051401765.1. NCBI lineage: Eukaryota > Metazoa > Arthropoda > Insecta > Hymenoptera > Andrenidae > Calliopsis > Calliopsis andreniformis. The sequence continues at coordinate 3,207,758 of NW_027480429.1, forward strand.
TTGTATTTTATGCTTCGGGCGTTGACTTCTAAGGAACTAACTGTTTGATCTGGTGGAGCAACGCCCTAGAGTGAAGCCTAGGTTGCCGGGAACGTAGAAATGACCATAACTTTCACACTGGATGCTATTATTCGTTCTATACGATGGAAAAACTTTTATATTTATATTGTATATTATGCTTCTGGCGTTGACTTCTTAGGCCCTAACAATTCGATCTGGAGGTACAACGCCCTAGAGTGAAGCCTAGGTTGCCTGGAACGTACAAATGACCATCACTTTCACACGGGTTGCAATTATTCCAGTTATAGGATGGAAAGACTGTTGTATTTTTATTGTATTCTATGCTCCAGGCGTTGACTTCTGAGGCCGTAGCTATTCGATGTGTGGGAAGAACTCCATAGGGTGAAGCCTAGGTTGCCCCGAACGTAGAAATGACCATAACCTTCATACTGGCTGCAATTATCCGTTTTATATGATGGAAGAACTGTTGTATTTATATTGTATTTTATGCAGCTGGCGTTCACTTCTTAGGCCCTCACTATTCGACCTGGTGGAACAACTACCTGGGGTGAAGCCTAGGTTGCCCGGAACGTAGAAATGACCATAACTTTCACACTGGTTGCTATTACTCTTTTTATACGATGGAAAAACTGTTATATTTATTTTGTATTTTATCCTTCGGCCGTGGACTTCTAAGGCATTAACTATTCGATCTGTTGGAGCAACGCCCTAGGGTGTAGCCTGGGTTGCCCGGAAAGTAGAAATGACCACAACTTTCATACTGGTTGCAATTACTCGTTTTATATGATGGAAAAACTGTTGTATTTACATTGTATTTTATGCTTCTGGCGTTCACTTCTTAGGCCCTAACTATTCGATCTGGTGGAACAACGCCCTAGGGTGAAGCCTAGGTTGCCCGGAACGTAGAAATGACCATAACTTTTACACTGGTAGCAAGTGTTCGTTTTATACCATGGAAAAACTGTTCTACTTATTTTGTATTTTATGCTTCGGGCGTTGACTTCTTAGGCCCTAACTATTCGATCTGGTGGAATAACGCCCTATGGTGAAGCCTGGGTTGCCCGGAACGTAGAAATGACCATAACTTTCATACTGGTTGCAATCATTCGTTTTATATGATGGAAAAACTGTTGTATTTTTATTGTATTCTATGCTTCAGGCGTTGACTTCTGAGGCCGTAGCTATTCGATGTGGTGGAAGAACGCCATAGAGTGAAGCCTAGGTTGCCCGGAACGTAGAAATGACCATAACCTTCATACTGGTTGCAATTATCCGTTTTATATGATGGAAGACCTGTTGTATTTATATTGTATTTTATGCTGCTGGCGTTCACTTCTTACGACCTAACTATTCGATCTGGTGGAACAACTACCTGGGGTGAAGCCTAGGTTGCCCGGAACGTAGAAATGACCATAACTTTCACACTGGTTGCTATTATTCGTTCTATACGATGGAAAAACTGTTGTATTTATATTGTGTTTTATGCTTCTGGCGTTGACTTCTAAGGCCCTAACTATTCAATCTGTAAGAGCAACGCCCTATTGTGTAGCCTAGGTTGCCAGTAAAGTAGAAATGACCATAGCTTTCATACTGGTTGCAATTATTCGTTTTGTATGATGGAAAAACTGTTGTATTTATATTGTATTTTATGCTGCTGGCGTTCACTTCTTAGGCCCTAACTATTCGATCTGGTGGAACAACGCCCTCGGGTGAAGCTTAGGTTGCCGGAACGTATAAATGATCATAACTTTCACACTGGTTGCTATTATGTGTTTAATACTATGGAAAAACTGTTCTATTTATTTTGTATTTTATGCTTCGGGCGTTGACTTCTAAGGAACTAACTGTTTGATCTGGTGGAGCAACGGCCTAGAGTGAAGCCTAGGTTGCCCGGAACGTAGAAATGACCATAACTTTCACACTGGATGCTATTATTCGTTCTATACGATGGAAAACTGTTCTATTTATTTTGTATTTTATGCTTCGGGCGTTGACTTCTAAGGCCCTAACTGTTTGATCTGCTGGAGCAACGCCCTAGCCGTGAAGCCTAGGCTGCCCGGAAAGTAGAAATGACCATAACTTTCACACTGGTTGCTATTATTCGTTCTATACGATGGAAAAACTGTTGTATTTATAAAGTGTTTTATGCTTCTGGCGTTGACTTCTAAGGCCCTAACAATTCAATCTGTAAGAGCAACGCCTCTGGCGTTGACTTCTTAGGCCCTAACAATTCGATCTGGTGGTACAACGCCCTAGAGTGAAGCCTAGGTTGCCTGGAACGTACAAATGACTATCACTTTCACACGGGTTGCAATTAATCCAGTTATAGGATGGAAAGACTGTTGTATTTTTATTGTATTCTATGTTTCAGGCGTTGACTTCTGAGGCCGTAGCTATTCGATGTGGTGGCAGAACGCCATAGAGTGAAGCCTAGGTTGCCCGGAACGTAGAAATGACCATAACCTTCATACTGGTTGCAATTATACGTTTTATATGATGGAAGAGCTGTTGTGTTTATATTGTATTTTATGCTGCTGGGGTAGACTTCTAAGGCCCTAACTGTTTGATCTGGTGGAGCAACGCCCTAGTGTGAAGCCTAGGTTGCCCGGAACGTAGAAGTGACCATAACTTTCACACTGGTTGCTATTATTCGTTCTATACGATGGAAAAACTGTTATATTTACATTGTATCTTATGCTTCTGGCGTTGACTTCTTAGGCCCTAACAATTCGATCTGGTGGAACAACGCCCTAGAGTGAAGCCTAGGTTGCCTGGAACGTAGAAATGACCATCACTTTCACACGGGTTGCAATTATTCCAGTTATAGGATGGAAAGACTGTTGCATTTTTATTGTATTCTATGCTTCAGTCGTTGACTTCTGAGGCCGTAGCTATTCGATGTGGTGGAAGAACGCCATAGAGTGAAGCCTAGGTTGCCCGGAACGTAGAAATGACCATAACCTTCATACTGGTTGCAATTATACGTTTTATATGATGGAAGAGCTGTTGTATTTATATTGTATTTTATGCTGCTGGCGTTCACTTCTTAGGCCCTAAGTATTCGATCTGGTGGAACAACTACCTGGGGTGAAGCCTAGGTTGCCCGGAACGTAGAAATGACGTTAACTTTCATACTGGTTGCAATTATTCGTTTTATACGACGGAAAAACAGTTCTATTTATTTTGTATTTTATGCTTCGGCCGTGGACTTCTAAGGCACTAACTATTCGATCTGTTGGAGCAACGCCCTAGGGTGTAGCCTGGGTTGCCCGGAAAGTAGAAATGACCACAACTTTCATACTGGTTGCAATTACTCGTTTTATATGATGGAAAAACTGTTGTATTTATTTTGTATTTTATGCATCGGGCGTTGACATCTAAGGCCCTCACTATTCGATCTGTTGGAGCAACGCCCTAGGGTGAAGCCTAGGTTATCCGGAGCGTAGAAATGACCAGTACTTTCACACTGTTTGCAGTTGTTCCTGCTATACGATGGAAAAACTGTTGCATCCTTATTGAATTTTATGCTTCTGGCGTTGACTTCTAAGGCCCTAACTATTCTATCTGGTGGATCAACGCCCTAGTGTGAAGCCTAGGTTGCCCGGAACGTAGAAATGACGTTAACTTTCATACTGGTTGCAATTATTCGTTTTATTTGACGGAAAAACAGTTCTATTTATTTTGTATTTTATGCTTCGGCCGTGGACTTCTAAGGCACTAACTATACGATCTGTTGGAGCAACGCCCTAGGGTGTAGCCTGGGTTGCCCGGAAAGTAGAAATGACCACAACTTTCATACCGGTTGCAAGTACTCGTTTTATATGATGGAAAAACTGTTTTATTTATTTTGTATTTTATGCATCGGGCGTTGACTTCTAAGGCCCTCACTATTCGATCTGTTGGAGCAACGCCCTAGGGTGAAGCCTGGGTTGCCCGGAACGTAGAAATGACAATTACTTTCACACTGTTTTCAATTATTCCTTTTATACTATGCAAAAGCTGTTGTATTTATATCGTATTTTCTGCTTCTGGCGTTGACTTCTAAGGCCCTAACTATTCGATCTGGTGGAGCAACGCCCTAGAGTGAAGCCTAGGTTGCTCGGAATGTAGAAATAGCCATAACTTTCACACTGGTTGCAATTACTCGTTTTTTACGATGGAAAAGCTGTTGTATTTATCTTGTATTTTATGCCTCTGGCGTTGACTTCTAAGGCCCTAGCTATTCGATCTAGTGGAGCAACGCCCTAGAGTGAAGCCTAGGTTGCCCGGAACGTAGAAATGACCATAACTTTCACACTGGATGCTATTATTCGTTCTATACGATGGCAAAACTGTTATATTTATATTGTATCTTATGCTTATGGCGTTGACTTCTTAGGCCCTAACAATTCGATCTGGTGGAACAACGCCCTAGAGTGAAGCCTAGGTTGCCTGGAACGTACAAATGACCATCACTTTCACACGGGTTGCAATTATTCCAGTTATAGGATGGAAAGACTGTTGCATTTTTATTGTATTCTATGCTTCAGGCGTTGACTTCTGAGGCCGTAGCTATTCGATGTGGTGGAAGAACGCCATAGAGTGAAGCCTAGGTTGCCCGGAACGTAGAAATGACCATAACCTTCATACTGGTTGCAATTATACGTTTTATATGATGGAAGAGCTGTTGTATTTATATTGTATTTTATCCTTATGGCGTTGAATTCTAAGTCCCTAGCTATTCCATCTGGTGGAGCAACGCCCTAGAGTGAAGCCTAGGTTGCTCGGGAGGTAGAAATGTCCATAACTTTCGCACTATTTGCAACTATTCGTTTTATACAATGGAAAAGCTGTTGTATTTTTATTGCATTTTATGCTTCGGGCGTTGACTTCTAAGGGCTTAACTATTCAATCTGTTGGAGCAACACCCTAGGGTCAAACCTAGGCTGCCAGGAAAGTAAAAATGACCATAACTTTGACACTGGTTGCAATTACTCGTTTTATACGATGGAAAAGCTGTTGTATTTATATTGTAATTTATCCTTCTGGCGTTGACTTCTTAGGCCCTAACTATTCGTTCTGGTGTAACAACGCCCTAGAGTGAAGCCTAGGTTGCCCGGAACGTAGAAATGACCATCACCTTCAAACTGGTTGGAATGATTCCTGTTACACGATGGAATAACTGTTGTAGTTTTATTGCATTTTATGCTTCGGGCGTTGACTTCTAAGGCCCTAACTATTCGATCTGGTGGAGCAACGCCCTAGAGTGAAAGCTAGCTTACCCGGAACGTAGAAATGACCAGTACTTTCACACTGGTTGCAGTTACTCCTGTTATACGATGGAAAAACTGCTGCATGTTTATTGTATTTTATGCTTCTGACGTTGACTTCTAAGGCCCTAACTATTCGATCTGGTGGACCAACGCCCTATGGTGAAGCCTCGGGTGCCCGGAACATAGAAATGACCGTCACTTTCACACTGGTTACAATTATTCCCGTTATACGAAGGGAAAGCTGTTTTATTTTTATTGTATTTTATGCTAGTGGCGTTGACTTCTTACGCCCTAACTATTTGATCTGGTAGAGCACTAACCCTAGAGTGGAGCATAGGTTGCCCGGAACGTAGAACATACCATTACCTTCACACTGGTTGCAATTATTCCTGTTATACGATGGAAAGACTGTTGCATCTTTATTGTATTTTATGCTTCTGTCGTTCACCTCCTAGGCCCTAACTATTCGATCTGGTGGTACAACGCCCTAGAGTGAAGCCTAGGTTGCCTGGAACGTACAAATGACCATCACTTTCACACGGGTTGCAATTATTCATTTTATACGATGGAAAAACTGTTGTAATTATATTGTATTTTATGCTTCCGGCGTTAGCCTCTAAGGCCGTAGCTATCAGATGTGGAGCAGAAACGCCCTAGAGTGACGCGTAGGTTGCCAGGCACGTAGAAATGACCATTACTTTCACAATGTTCGCAATCATTCATTTTATACGATGGAAAAACTGTTGTACTTATATTGTATTTTATGCTTCGGGCGTTAACTTCTAAGGCCCTAACTATTCGATTTGGTGGAGCAACGCCCTACAGTGAAGCCTAGATTGCCCGGAACGTAGATATGTCCATAACCATCACACAGGTTGCAATTATTCATTTTATACGATGGAAAGCCTGTTGTATTTATTTTGTAGTTTATGCATCTGGCGTTGACTTCTAAGGCCCTAGCTATTCCATCTGGTGGAACGACGCCCTAGGGTGAAGCCAAGGTTGCCCGGAACGTAGAAATGACCAGTACTTTCACACTGGTTGCAGTTATTCGTTTTATACGATGGAAAAAATGTTCTATTTATTTTGCATTTTATGCTTTGGGCGTTGACTTCTAAGGCCCTAGCTGTTCCATCTGGTGGCGCAACACCCTAGCGTGAAGCCTACGTTGCCCGGAACGTAGAAATGACCATTACTTCCACACTGATTGCAAATATACATTATATACGATGGAAAAGCTGTTGTACTTATATTGTAATTTATGCTTCTGGCGTTCACTTCTTAGGCCCTAACTATTCGATCTGGTGGAACAACGCCCTAGGGTGAAGCCTGGGTTGCCCGGAACGTAGAAATGACCATAACTTTTACACTGGTAGCAATTATTCGTTTTATACAATGGAAAAACTGTTCTTTTTATTTTGTATTTTATGCTTCGGGCGTTGACTTCTAAGGCCCTAACCGTTTGATCTGGTGGAGCAACGCCGTAGAGTGAAGCCTAGGTTGCCCGGAACGTAGAAATGACCATTACTTTCACACTGTTTGCAATTATTCCTTTTATACGATGGAAAAGCTGTTGTATTTATAACGTATTTTATGCTTCTGGCGTTGACTTCTGAGGCCGTTGCTATTCGATGTAGTGGAAGAACGCCATAGAGTGAAGCCTAGGTTGCCCGGAACGTAGAAATGACCATAACTTTCATACTGGTTGCAATTGTTCGTTTTATACGATGGAAAAACTGTTGTATTTATATTGTATTTTATGCTTCTGGCGTTGACTTCTAAGGCACTAACTATTCGATCTGGTGGAGCAACGCTCTAGCGTGAAGCCTAGGTTGCCCGGAACGTAGAAATGACCGTCACTTTCAAACTGGTTGCTATTATTCCTGTTATATGATGGAAAGACTGTTGTATTTATATTGTATGTTATGCTTCGGGCGTTGACTGCTAAGGCCCTAACTATTCAATCTGTTGGATCAACGCCCTAGAGTGAAGCCTAGGTTGCTCGGCATGTAGAAATGACCATAACATTCACACTGGTCGAAATTATTCGTTTAATACGATGGAAAAGCTGTTGCATCTTTATTGTATTTTATGCTTCGGCCGTGGACTTCTAAGGCTCTAGCTATTCGATCTGTTGGAGCAACGCCCTAGGGTGTAGCCTGGGTTGCCCGGAAAGTAGAAATGACCACAACTTTCATACTGGTTGCAATTACTCGTTTTATATGATGGAAAACCTGTTGTATCTATTTTGTATTTTATGCATCGGGCGTTGACTTCTAAGGCCCTCACTATTCGACCTGCTGGAGCAACGCCCTAGGGTGAAGCCTAGGTTGCCCGGAAAGTAGAAATGACGTTAACTTTCACACTGGTTGCTATTATTCGTTCTATACGATGGAAAAACTGTTATATTTATATTGTATTTTATGCTTCGGGCGTTGACTTCTAAGGCCCTAGCTGTTTGATCTGGTAGAGCAACGCCCTATGGTAAAGCCTAGGTTGCCCGGAACGTAGAAATGACCATAACATTCACACTGGTTGCAATTACTCCTGTTATATGATGGAAAAACTGTTGTATTTTTATTGCATTTTATGCTTCGGGCGTTGACTTCTAAGGCCCTAACTATTCAACCTGTTGGAGCAACGCCCTAGAGTAAAGCCTAGGTTGCTTGGAACGTAGAAATGACCATCACTTTCAAACTGTTTGCAATTAATCCTGTTATACGATGGAAAAACTGTTGTATTTTTATTGCATTTTATGCTTCGGGCGTTGACTTCTTAGGCCCTAACTATTCCATCTGGTGGAAAAACGCCCTAGGGTAAAGCCAAGATTGCGCGGAACGTAGAAATGACCATAACTTTCATACTGGTTGCAATTATCCGTTTTATATGATGGAAGAACTGTTGTATTTATATTGTATTTTATGCTGCTGCCGTTCACTTCTTAGGCCCTAACTATTCGATCTGGTGGAACAACTACCTGGGGTGAAGCCTAGGTTGCCCGGAACGTAGAAATGACCATAACTTTCACACTGGTTGCTATTATTCGTTTTATACGATGGAAAAACTGTTATATTTATTTTGTATTTTATCCTTCGGCCGTGGACTTCTAAGGCATTGACTATTCGATCTGTTGGAGCAACGCCCTAGGGTGTAGCCTGGGTTGCCCGGAAAGTAGAAATGACCACAACTTTCATACTGGTTGCAATTACTCGTTTTATATGATGGAAAAACTGTTGTATTTATATTGTATTTTATGCTTCTGGCGTTCACTTCTTAGGCCCTCACTATTCGATGTGGTGGAACAACGCCCTAGGGTGAAGCCTAGGTTGCTCGGAAAGTAGAAATGACCATATGTTTGATACTGGTTGCAAATATTTGTTTCATACGATGGAAAAACTGTTGTATTTATATTGTATTTTATGCTTCTGGCGTTGACTTCAAATGCACTAACTATTCGATCTGGTGGAGCAACGCCCTAGAGTGAAGCCTAGGTTGCCCGGAACGTAGAATTGGCCATCACTTTCAAACTGGTCGAAATTATTCCTGTTATATGATGGAAACACTGTTGTATTTTTTTTGCATTTTATGGTTCTGGCGTAGACTTCTAAGGCCCTAACTATTCAATCTGTGGGAGCAACGCCCTAGGGTGAAGCCTAGCTTGCTCGGAAAGTAGAAATGACCATAAGTTTCATAGTGGTTGCAATTATTCGTTTTATACGATGGAAAAGCTGTTGTATTTATATTGTATTTTATGCTTCTGGCGTTGACTTCTAAGGCACTAACTATTCGATCTGGTGGAGCAACGCCCTAGAGTGAAGCCTAGGTTGCCCGGAACGTAGAATTGGCCATCACTTTCCAAATTGGTTGCAATTATTCCTGTTACATTATGGAAACACTGTTGTATTTTTATTGCATTTTATGCTTCGGGCGTTGACTTCTAAGGCCCTAACTATTCAATCTGTTGGAGCAACGCACTAGGGTGAAGCCTAGGATGCTCGGAAAGTAGAAATGACCATAAGTTTCATACTGGTTGCGATTATTCGTTTTATACGATGGAAACACTGTTGTATTTATATTGTATTTTATGCTTCTGGCGTTGACTTCTAAGGCGCTAGCTGTTCGATCTAGTGGAGCAACGCCATAGAGTGAAGCCTAGCTTGCCCGGAAAGGAGAAATGACCATCACGTTCAAACTGGTTGCAATTTATCCTTTTATACGAAGGAAAAGCTGTTGTATTTATATCGTATTTTATGCGTCTGGCGTTTACTTCTAAGGACCTAACTATTCGATCTGGTGGAGCAACGCCCTAGAGTGAAGTCTAGGTTGCTCGGAATGTGGAAATGACCATAACTTTCACACTGGTTGTAATTATTCATTTTATACGATGGAAAAACTGTTGTACTTATATTGTATTTTATCCTTATGGCGTTGAATTCTAAGTCCCTAGCTATTCCATCTGGTGGAGCAACGCCCTAGAGTGAAGCCTAGGTTGCTCGGGAGGTAGAAATGTCCATAACTTTCGCACTATTTGCAACTATTCGTTTTATACGATGGAAAAGCTGTTGTATTTTTATTGCATTTTATGCTTCGGGCGTTGACTTCTAAGGGCTTAACTATTCAATCTGTTGGAGCAACACCCTAGGGTCAAACCTAGGCTGCCAGGAAAGTAAAAATGACCATAACTTTCACACTGGTTGCAATTACTCGTTTTATACGATGGAAAAGCTGTTGTGTTTATATTGTAATTTATCCTTCTGGCGTTGACTTCTTAGGCCCTAACTATTCGTTCTGGTGTAACAACGCCCTAGAGTGAAGCCTAGGTTGCCCGGAACGTAGAAATGACCATCACTTTCAAACTGGTTGGAATTATTCCTGTTACACGATGGAATAACTGTTGTAGTTTTATTGCATTTTATGCTTCGGGCGTTGACTTCTAAGGCCCTAACTATTCGATCTGGTGGAGCAACGCCCTAGAGTGAAAGCTAGGTTACCCGGAACGTAGAAATGACCATTACTTTCACACTGGTTGCAGTTATTCCTGTTATACGATGGAAAAACTGTGGCATTTTAATTGTATTTTATACTTCTGGCGTTGAATTCTAAGTTCCTAATTATTCGATCTCGTGGAGCAACGACATAGAGTGAAGCCTAGGTTACACGAATCGTAGAAATGACCATAACCTTCACACTGGTTGCAATTACTCGTTTTATACGATGGAAAAGCTGTTGTATTTATATCGTATTTTATGCTCCTGGCGTTGAATTCTTAGGCCCTAACTATTCGATCTGGTGGAGCAACGCCATAGAGTGAAACGTAGGTTGCCCGGAACGTAGAAATGACCATTACATTCACACTGGTTGCAATCATTCCTGTTATACGATGGAAAAACTGTTGTATTTTTATTGTATTTTATGCTTCTGGCGTTGAATTCTAAGTCCCTAGCTTTTCGATCTGGTGGAGCAACACCCTAGAGTGAAGCCTATGTTGCCCGGAAAGTAGAAATGTCCATAAATGTCACACTGGATGCAATTATTCGTTTTATACGATGGAAAGGCTGTTGTATTTATATTGTATTTTATGCTTCTGGCGTTGACTTCTAAGGCACTAACTATTCGATCTGGTGGAGCAACGCCCTAGAGTGAAGACTAGGTTGCCCGGAACGTAGAATTGTCCATCACTTTCAAACTGGTCGCAATTATTCCTGTTATATGATGGAAACACTGTTGTATTTTTATTGCATTTTATGCTTCGGGCGTTGACTTCTAAGGCCCAAACTATTCAATCTGTTGGAGCAACGCACTTGGGTGAAGCCTAGGTTGCTCGGAAAGTAGAAATGACCATAAGTTTCATACTGGTTGCAATTATTCGTTTTATACGATGGAAAAACTGTAGTATTTATATTGTATTTTATGCTGCTGGCGTTCACTTCATAGGCCCTAACTATTCGATCTGGTGGAGCAACGCGCTAGAGTGAAGCCTAGGTTGCTCGGAATGTGGAAATGACCATAACTTTCACACTGGTTGCAAATATTCGTTTTATACGATGGAAACGCTGTTGTATTTATATTGTATTTTATGCCTCTGGCGTTGACTTCTGAGGCCGTAGCTATTAGATGTGGTGGAGCAACGCCCTAGAGTGACGCCTAGGGTGCTCGGAACGTAGAAATGACCATTACTTTCACACTGGTTGCAATTATTCGTTTTATACGATGGAAAAGCTGTTGTATTTATATCGTATTTTATGCTTCTGGCGTTGACTTCTTAGGCCGTAACTATTCGGTCTGGTGGAGCAACGCCCTGGAGTGAAACCTAGGTTGCCCGGAACGTAGAATTGGCCATCACTTTCAAACTGGTTGCAATTATTCCTTATAGATGATGGAATCACTGTTGTATTTTTTTTGCATTTTATGGTTCGGGCGTTAACTTCTAAGGCCCTAACTATTCAATCTGTTGGAGCAACGCCCTAGGGTGAAGCCTAGGTAGCTCGGAAAGTAGAAATGACCATAAGTTTCATACTAGTTGCAATTATTCGTTTTATACGATGGAAAAACTGTTGTATTTATATTGAGTTTTATGCTTCTGGCGTTGACTTCTAAGGCACTAACTATTCGATCTGGTGGAGCAACGCAATAGAGTGAAGCCTAGGTTGCCCGGAACGTAGAAATGGCCATCCATTTCAAACTGGTTGCAATTATACCTGTTATATGATGGAAACACTGCTGTATTTTTTTTGCATTTTATGGTTCGAGCGTTGTCTTCTAAGGCCCTAACTATTCAATCTGTTGGAGCAACGCCCTAGGGTGAAGCCTAGGTTGCTCGGAAAGTAGAAATGACTATAAGTTTCATACTGGTTGCAACTATTCGTTTTATACGATGGAAACACTGTTGTATTTATATTGTATTTTATGCTTCTGGCGTTCACTTCTTAGGCCCTAACTATTTGATCTGGTGGTGCAACGGCCTAGGGTGAAGCCTAGGTTGCCCGGAACGTAGAATTGTCCATCACTTTCAAACTGGTCGCAATTATTCCTGTTATATGATGGAAACACTGTTGTATTTTTATTGCATTTTATGCTTCGGGCGTTGACTTCTAAGGCCCAAACTATTCAATCTGTTGGAGCAACGCACTTGGGTGAAGCCTAGGTTGCTCGGAAAGTAGAAATGACCATAAGTTTCATACTGGTTGCAATTATTCGTTTTATACGATGGAAAAACTGTAGTATTTATATTGTATTTTATGCTGCTGGCGTTCACTTCATAGGCCCTAACTATTCGATCTGGTGGAGCAACGCGCTAGAGTGAAGCCTAGGTTGCTCGGAATGTGGAAATGACCATAACTTTCACACTGGTTGCAAATATTCGTTTTATACGATGGAAACGCTGTTGTATTTATATTGTATTTTATGCCTCTGGCGTTGACTTCTGAGGCCGTAGCTATTAGATGTGGTGGAGCAACGCCCTAGAGTGACGCCTAGGGTGCTCGGAACGTAGAAATGACCATTACTTTCACACTGGTTGCAATTATTCGTTTTATACGATGGAAAAGCTGTTGTATTTATATCGTATTTTATGCTTCTGGCGTTGACTTCTTAGGCCGTAACTATTGGGTCTGGTGGAGCAACGCCCTGGAGTGAAACCTAGGTTGCCCGGAACGTAGAATTGGCCATCACTTTCAAACTGGTTGCAATTATTCCTTATAGATGATGGAATCACTGTTGTATTTTTTTTGCATTTTATGGTTCGGGCGTTAACTTCTAAGGCCCTAACTATTCAATCTGTTGGAGCAACGCCCTAGGGTGAAGCCTAGGTAGCTCGGAAAGTAGAAATGACCATAAGTTTCATACTAGTTGCAATTATTCGTTTTATACGATGGAAAAACTGTTGTATTTATATTGAGTTTTATGCTTCTGGCGTTGACTTCTAAGGCACTAACTATTCGATCTGGTGGAGCAACGCAATAGAGTGAAGCCTAGGTTGCCCGGAACGTAGAAATGGCCATCCATTTCAAACTGGTTGCAATTATACCTGTTATATGATGGAAACACTGCTGTATTTTTTTTGCATTTTATGGTTCGAGCGTTGTCTTCTAAGGCCCTAACTATTCAATCTGTTGGAGCAACGCCCTAGGGTGAAGCCTAGGTTGCTCGGAAAGTAGAAATGACTATAAGTTTCATACTGGTTGCAACTATTCGTTTTATACGATGGAAACACTGTTGTATTTATATTGTATTTTATGCTTCTGGCGTTCACTTCTTAGGCCCTAACTATTTGATCTGGTGGTGCAACGGCCTAGGGTGAAGCCTAGGTTGCCCGGAACGTAGAAATGACCATAACATTTACACTGGTAGCAATTATTCGTTTTATACAATGGAAAAACTGTTCTATTTATTTTGTATTTAATGCTTCGGGCGTTGGCTTCTAAGGCCCTAACTGTTTGATCTAGTGGAGCAACACCCTAGAGTGAAGCCTACGTTGCCCGGAACGTAGAATTGGCCATCTATTTCAAACTGGTTGCAATTATACCTGTTATATGATGGAAACACTGCTGTATTTTTTTTGCATTTTATGGTTCGGGCGTTGGCTTCTAAGGCCCTAACTATTCAATATGTTGGAGCAACGCCCTAGGGTGAAGCCTAGGTTGCTCGGAAAGTAGAAATGACCATAAGTTTCATACTGGATGCAATTATTCGTTTTATACGATGGAAAATCTGTTGTATTTATATTGTATTTTATGCTTCTGGCGTTGACTTCTCATGCACTAACTATTCGATCTGGTGGAGCAACGTCCTAGAGTGAATCCTAGGTTTCCCGGAACGTAGAATTGGCCATCACTTTCAAACTGGTTGCAATTATTCCTGTTATATGATGGAAACACTGTTGTATTTTTATTGGATTTTATGCTTCGGGCGTTGACTTCTAAGGCCCTAACAATTCAATCTGTTGGAGCAACGCCCTAGGGTGAAGCCTAGGTTGCTCGGAAAGTAGAAATGGCCATAAGTTTCATACTGGTTGCAATTATTCGTTTTTTAGATGGAAAAACTGTTGTATTTATATTGTATTTTATGCTTCTGGCGTTGGCTTCAATTGCCCTAGCTACTCGATCTAGTAGAGCAACGCCCTAGAGTGTAGCCTAGGTTGCCCGGAAAGGAGAAATGACCATCACTTTCAAACTGGTTGCTATTATTCGTTTTATACAATGGAAACGCTGTTGTATTTATATTGTACTTTATGCCTCTGGCGTTGACTTCTAAGGCCGTAGCTATTAGATGTGGTGGAGCAACGCCCTAGAGTGACGCCTAGGGTGCTCGGAACGTAGAAATGACCATTACTTTCACACTGGTTGCAATTATTCGTTTTATACGACGGAAAAGCTGTTGTATTTATATCGTATTTTATGCTTCTGGCGCTGACTTCTTAGGCCGTAACTATTCGGTCTGGTGGAGCAATGCCCTGGAGTGAAACCTAGGTTGCCTGGAAAGTAGAATTGGCCATCACTTTCAAACTGGTTGCAATTATTCCTGTTATATGATGGAAACACTGTTGTATTTTTTTTGCATTTTATGGTTCGGGCGTAGACTTCTAAGGCCCTAACTATCCAATCTGTTGGAGCAACGCCCTGGGGTGAAGCCTAGGTTGCTCGGAAAGTAGAAATGACCATAAGTTTCACACTGGTTGCTATTATTCATTTTATACGATGTAAAAGCTGTTGTATTTATATTGTATTTTATCCTCCTGGCGTTGACTTCTAAGGCCGTAGCTACTAGATGTGGTGGAGCAACGCATTAGAGTGACGCCTAGGTTGACCGGAACGTAGAAATGACCATTACTTTCACAATGTCTGCAATTATTCATTTTATACGATGGAAAAACTGTTGTACTTATATTGTATTTTATGCTTCGGGCGTTGACTTCTAAGGCCCTAACTATTCGATTTGGTGTAGCAACGCCCTACAGTGAAGCCTAGATTGCCCGGAACGTAGATATGTCCATAACCATCACACAGGTTGCAATTATTCGTTTTATACGATGGAAAGCCTGTTGTGTTTATTTTGTAGTTTATGCTTCTGGCGTTGACTTCTAAAGCCCTACCTACTCCATCTGGTGGAACGACGCCCTAGGGTGAAGCCAAGGTTGCCCGGAACGTAGAAATGACCAGTACTTTCACACTGGTTGCAGTTATTCGTTTTATACAATGGAAAAAATGTTCTATTTATTTTGCATTTTATGCTTTGGGCGTTGACTTCTAAGGCCCTAGCTGTTCTATCTGGTGGAGCAACACCCTAGCGTGAAGCCTACGTTGCCCGGAACGTAGAAATGACCATTACTTCCACACTGATTGCAAATATACATTATATACGATGGAAAAGCTGTTGTACTTATATTGTAATTTATGCTTCTGGCGTTCACTTCTTAGGCCCTAACTATTCGATCTGGTGGAACAACGCCCTAGGGTGAAGCCTGGGTTGCCCGGAACGTAGAAATGACCATAACTTTTACACTGGTAGCAATTATTCGTTTTATACAATGGAAAAACTGTTCTTTTTATTTTGTATTTTATGCTTCGGGCGTTGACTTCTAAGGCCCTAACCGTTTGATCTGGTGGAGCAACGCCCTAGAGTGAAGCCTAGGTTGCTCGAAATGTAGAAATGACCATTACCTTCACACTGTTTGCAATTATTCCTTTTATACGATTGAAAAGCTGTTGTATTTATATCGTATTTTATGCTTCTGGCGTTGACTTCTAAGGACCTAACTATTCGATCTGGTGGAGCAACGCCCTACAGTGATGCCTAGGTTGCCCGGAACGTAGATACGACCATAACCTTCACACTGGTTGCAAATTATTCCTGCTATACGATGGAAAAACTGTTGTATTTTTACTGCATTTTATGCTTCGGGCATTGACTTCTAAGGCCCTAACTATGCAATCTGTTGGAGCAACGCCCTAGGGGGAAGCCTAGGTTGCCCGGAACGTAGAAATGACCATAACTTTCACACTGGTTGCAATTACTCCTGTTATATGACGGAAAAACTGTTGTATATTTATTGCATTTTATGCTTCGGGCGTTGACTTCTAAGGCCCTAACTATTCAACCTGTTGGAGCAACGCCCTAGAGTAAAGCCTAGGTTGCTCGGAAAGTAGAAATGACCATCACTTTCAAACTGTTTGCAATTAATCCTGTTATACGATGGAAAAACTGTTGTATTTTTATTGCATTTTATGCTTCGGGCGTTGACTTCTTAGGCCCTAACTATTCCCTATGGTGGATCAACGCCCTAGAGTGAAATCTAAGTTGCCCGGAACGTAGAAATGACCATCACTTTCAAACTGTTTGCAATTAATCCTGTTATACGATGGAAAAACTGTTGTATTTTTATTGCATTTTATGCTTCGGGCGTTGACTTCTTAGGCCCTAACTATTCCATCTGGTGGAAAAACGCCCTAGGGTAAAGCCTAGGTTGCTCGGAGCGTAGAAATGACCATCACTTTCAAACTGTTTGCAATTAATCCTGTTATACGATGGAAAAACTGTTGTATTTTTATTGCATTTTATGCTTCGGGCGTTGACTTCTTAGGCCCTAACTATTCCATCTGGTGGAAAAACGCCCTAGGGTAAAGCCAAGATTGCCCGGAACGTAGAAATGACCATAACTTTCATACTGGTTGCAATTATTCGTTTTATAAGGTGGAAAAACTGTTGTATTTATATTGTATTTTATGCTTCTGGCGTTGACTTCTAAGGCCCTATCTATTCGATCAGGTGGAGCAGCGCCCTAGAGTGAAGCCTAGGTTGCTCGAAATGTAGAAATGACCATAACTTTCATACTGGTTGCAATAATTCGTTTGATACGATGGAAAAGCTGTTGTATTTATATTGTATTTTATGCTTCGGGCGTTGACTTCTAAGGCCCTAGCTGTTCCATCTTGTGGAGCAACACCCTAGCGTGAAGCCTACGTTGCCCGGAACGTAGAAATGACCATTACTTTCACACTGTTTGCAAATATACATTATATACGATGGAAAAGCTGTTGTATTTATATTGTAGTTTATGCTTCTGGCGTTGACTTCTTACGCCCTAACTATTTGATCTGGTAGAGCACTAACCCTAGAGTGGAGCATAGGTTGCCCGGAACGTAGAACATACCATTACCTTCACACTGGTTGCAATTATTCCTGTTATACGATGGAAAGACTGTTGCATCTTTATTGTATTTTATGCTTCTGTCGTTCACATCCTAGGCCCTAACTATTCGATCTGGTGGTACAACGCCCTAGAGTGAAGCCTAGGTTGCCTGGAACGTACAAATGACCATCTCTTTCACACGGGTTGCAATTATTCCAGTTATAGGATGGAAAGACTGTTGTATTTTTATTGTATTCGATGCTTCAGGCGTTGACTTCTGAGGCCGTAGCTATTCGATGTGGTGGAAGAACGCCATAGAGTGAAGCCAAGATTACCCGGAACGTAGATACGACCATAACCTTCACACAGGTTGCAATTATTCGTTTTCTACGATGGAAAAACTGTTCTATTTATTTTGTATTTTATGCTGCTGGCGTTCACTTCTTAGGCCCTAACTATTCGATCTGGTGGAACAACTACCTGGGGTGAAGCCTAGGTTGCCCGGAACGTAGAAATGACCATAACTTTCACACTGGTTGCTATTATTCGTTTTATACGATGGAAAAACTGTTATATTTATTTTGTATTTTATCCTTCGGCCGTGGACTTCTAAGGCATTGACTATTCGATCTGTTGGAGCAACGCCCTAGGGTGTAGCCTGGGTTGCCCGGAAAGTAGAAATGACCACAACTTTCATACTGGTTGAAATTATTCGTTTAATACGATGGAAAAGCTGTTGCATCTTTATTGTATTTTATGCTTCGGCCGTGGACTTCTAAGGCTCTAGCTATTCGATCTGTTGGAGCAACGCCCTAGGGTGTAGCCTGGGTTGCCCGGAAAGTAGAAATGACCACAACTTTCATACTGGTTGCAATTACTCGTTTTATATGATGGCAAAACTGTTGTATCTATTTTGTATTTTATGCATCGGGCGTTGACTTCTAAGGCCCTCACTATTCGACCTGCTGGAGCAACGCCCTAGGGTGAAGCCTAGGTTGCCCGGAAAGTAGAAATGACGTTAACTTTCACACTGGTTGCTATTATTCGTTCTATACGATGGAAAAACTGTTATATTTATTTTGTATTTTATCCTTCGGCCGTGGACTTCTAAGGCATTGACTATTCGATCTGTTGGAGCAACGCCCTAGGGTGTAGCCTGGGTTGCCCGGAAAGTAGAAATGACCACAACTTTCATACTGGTTGAAATTATTCGTTTAATACGATGGAAAAGCTGTTGCATCTTTATTGTATTTTATGCTTCGGCCGTGGACTTCTAAGGCTCTAGCTATTCGATCTGTTGGAGCAACGCCCTAGGGTGTAGCCTGGGTTGCCCGGAAAGTAGAAATGACCACAACTTTCATACTGGTTGCAATTACTCGTTTTATATGATGGCAAAACTGTTGTATCTATTTTGTATTTTATGCATCGGGCGTTGACTTCTAAGGCCCTAGCTGTTTGGTCTGGTAGAGCAACGCGCTATGGTAAAGCCTAGGTTGCCCGGAACGTAGAATTGACCATAACTTTCATACTGGTTGCAATTATTCGTTTTATATGATGGAAAAACTGTTGTATTTATATTGTATTTTATGCTTCTGGCGTTGACTTCTTAGGCCGTAACTATTCCGTCTGGTGGAGCAACGCCCTGGTGTGAAATCTAGGTTGCGCGGGACGTAGAATTGGCCATCACTTTCAAACTGGTTGCAATTATCCCTCTTATATGATGGAAACACTGTTGTATTTTTTTTTGCATTTTATGGTTCGGGCGTTGACTTCTAAGGCCCTAACTATTCAATCTGTTGGAGCAACGCCCTAGGGTGAAGCCTAGGTTGCTCGGAAAGTAGAAATGATAATAAGTTTCATACTGGTCGCAATTATTCTTGTTATATGATGGAAACACTGTTGTATTTTTATTGTATTTTATGCTTCGGGCGTTGACTTCTAAGGCCCTAACTATTCAATCTGTTGGAGCAACGCCCTAGGCTGAAGCATAGCTTGCTCGGAAAGTAGAAATGACCAGAAGTTTCATACTGGTTGCAATTATTCGTTTTATACGATGGAAAAGCTGTTGTATTTATACCGTATTTTATGCTTCTGGCGTTTACTTCTAAGGACCTAACTATTCTATCTGGTGGAGCAACGCCCTAGAGTGAAGCCTAGGTTGCTCGGAATGTGGAAGTGACCATAACTTTCACACTGGTTGCAATTATTCGTTTTATACGATGGAAGCGCTGTTGTATTTGTATTGTACTTTATGCCTATGGCGTTGACTTCTAAGGCCGTAGCTATTAGGTGTGGTGGAGCAACGCCCTAGAGTGACGCCTAGGGTGCTCGGAACGTAGAAATGACCATTACTTTCACACTGGTTGCAATTATTCGTTTTATACGATGGAAAAGCTGTTGTATTTATATCGTATTTTATGCTTCTGGCGCTGACTTCTTAGGCCGTAACTATTCGGTCTTGTGGAGCAACGGCCAGGAGTGAAACCTAGGTTGCCCCGAACGTAGAATTGGCCATCCATTTCAAACTGGTTGCAATTATACCTGTTATATGATGGAAACACTGCTGTATTTTTTTTTAATTTTATGGTTCGGGCGTTGTCTTCTAAGGACCTAACTATTCGATCTGGTGGTGCAACGGCCTAGGGTGAAGCCTAGGTTGCCCGGAACGTAGAAATGACCATAACATTTACACTGGTAACAATTATTCGTTTTATACAATGGAAAAACTGTTCTATTTATTTTGTATTTAATGCTTCGGGCGTTGGCTTCTAAGGCCCTAACTGTTTGATCTGGTGGAGCAATGCCCTGGAGTGAAACCTAGGTTGCCTGGAAAGTAGAATTGGCCATCACTTTCAAACTGGTTGCAATTATTCCTGTTATATGATGGAAACACTGTTGTATTTTTTTTGCATTTTATGGTTCGGGCGTAGACTTATAGGGCCCTAACTATCCAATCTGTTGGAGCAACGCCCTGGGGTGAAGCCTAGGTTGCTCGGAAAGTAGAAATGACCATAAGTTTCATACTGGATGCAATTATTCGTTTTCTACGATGGAAAATCTGTTGTATTTATATTGTATTTTATGCTTCTGGCGTTGACTTCTCATGCACTAACTATTCGATCTGGTGGAGCAACGTCCTAGAGTGAAGCCTAGGTTGCCCGTAACGTAGAAATGGCCATCACATTCAAACTGGTTGCAATTATTCCTGTTATATGATGGAAACACTGATTTATTTATATTGTATTTTATGCCTCTGGCGTTGACTTCTAAGGCCGTAGCTTTTAGTAGTGGTGGAGCAACGCCCTAGAGAGACGCCTAGGGTCCTCGGAACGTAGAAATGACCATTACTTTCACACTGGTTGCAATTATTCGTTTTATACGATGGAAAAGCTGTTGTATTTATATCGTATTTTATGCTTCTGGCGTTGTCTTCTTAGGCCGTAACTATACGGTCTGGTGGAGCAACGCCCTGGAGTGAAACCTAGGTTGCCCGGAACGTAGAATTGGCCATCACTTTCAAACTGGTTGCAATTATTCCTTATAGATGATGGAAACACTGTTGTATTTTTTTTGCATTTTATGGTTCGGGCGTTGACTTCTAAGGCCCTAACTATTCAATCTGTTGGCGCAACGCCCTAGGGTGAAGCCTAGGTAGCTCGGAAAGTAGAAATGACCATAAGTTTCATACTAGTTGCAATTATTCGTTTTATACGATGGAAAAACTGTTGTATTTATATTGAGTTTTATGCTTCTGGCGTTGACTTCTAAGGCACTAACTATTCGATCTGGTGGAGCAACGCAATAGAGTGAAGCCTAGGTTGCCCGGAACGTAGAATTGGCCATCCATTTCAAACTGGTTGCAATTATACCAGTTATATGATGGAAACACTGCTGTATTTTTTTTGCATTTTATGGTTCGGGCGTTGTCTTCTAAGGCCCTAACTATTCAATCTGTTGGGGCAACGCCCTAGGGTGAAGCCTAGGTTGCTCGGAAAGTAGAAATGACCATAAGTTTCATACTGGTTGCAACTATTCGTTTTATACGATGGAAACACTGTTGTATTTATATTGTATTTTATGCTTCTGGCGTTCACTTCTTAGGCCCTAACTATTCGATCTGGTGGTGCAACGGCCTAGGGTGAAGCCTAGGTTGCCCGGAACGTAGAAATGACCATAACATTTACACTGGTAGCAATTATTCGTTTTATACAATGGAAAAACTGTTGTATTTATATTGTATTTTATGCTTCTGGCGTTGACTTCTAAGGCGCTAGCTGTTCGATCTAGTGGAGCAACGCCCTAGACTGAAGCCTAGGTTGCCCGGAAAGGAGAAATGACCATCACGTTCAAACTGGTTGCAATTAACCCTTTTATACGATGGAAAAGCTGTTGTATTTATATCGTATTTTATGCGTCTGGCATTTACTTCTAAGGACCTAACTATTCGATCTGGTGGAGCAACGCCCTAGAGTGAAGCCTAGGTTGCTCGGAATGTAGAAATGACCATAACTTTCACACTGGTTGCAATTATTCGTTTTATACGATGGAAAAACTGCTGTAATTATATTGAATTTTATGCTTCTGGCGTTCACTTCTTAGGACCTAACTATTCGATCTGGTGGAGCAACGCCCTAGAGTGAAGCCTAGGTTGCTCTGAATGTAGAAATGACCATAACTTTCACACTGGTTGCAATTATTTGTTTTACACGATGGAAAAACTGCTGTATTTATATTGAATTTTATGCTTCTGGCGTTCACCTCTTAGAACCTAACTATTCGATCTGGTGGTGCAACGCCCTAGAGTGAAGCCAAGGTTGCTTGGAAAGTAGAAATGACTATATGTTTGATACTGGTTGCAAATATTTGTTTCATACGATGGAAAAACTGTTGTATTTATATTGTATTTTATGCTTCTGGCGTTGACTTCTAAGGCACTAACTATTCGATCTGGTGGAGCAACGCCCTAGAGTGAAGCCTAGGTTGCCCGGAACGCAGAGTTGGCCATCACTTTCAAACTGGTCGAAATTATTCCTGTTATATGATGGAAACACTGTTGTATTTTTTTTGCATTTTATGGTTCGGGCGTAGACTTCTAAGGCCCTAACTATCCAATCTGTTGGAGCAACGCCCTAGGGTGAAGCCTAGGTTGCTCGGAAAGTAGAAATGACCATAAGTTTCATACTGGTTGCAATTATTCGTTTTATACGATGGAAAGGCTATTGTATTTATATTGTATTTTATGCTTCTGGCGTTGACTTCTAAGGCACTAACTATTCGATCTGGTGGAGCAACGCCCTAGAGTGAAGACTAGGTTGCTCGGAAAGTAGAAATGACCATAAGTTTCATACTGGTTGCAATTATTCGTTTTATACGATGGAAAAGCTGTTGTAGTTATATTGTATTTTATGCTTCTGGCGTTGACTTCTAAGGCACTAACTATTCGATCTGGTGGAGCAACGCCCTAGAGTGAAGCCTAGGTTGCCCGGAACGTAGAATTGGCCATCACTTTCCAAATTGGTTGCAATTATTCCTGTTATATTATGGAAACACTGTTGTATTTTTATTGCATTTTATGCTTCGGGCGTTGACTTCTAAGGCCCTAACTATTCAATCTGTTGGAGCAACGCACTAGGGTGAAGCCTAGGTTGCTCGGAAAGTAGAAATGACCATAAGTTTCATACTGGTTGCAATTATTCGTTTTATACGATGGAAAAACTGTTGTATTTATATTGTATTTTATGCCTCTGGCGTTGACTTCTGAGGCCGTAGCTATTAGATGTGGTGGAGCAACGCCCTAGGGTGACGCCTAGGGTGATCGGAACGTAGAAATGACCATTACTTTCACACTGGTTGCAATTATTCGTTTTATACGATGGAAAAGCTGTTGTATTTATATCGTATTTTATGCTTCTGGCGTTGACTACTTAGGCCGTAACTATTCCGTCTGGTGGAGCAACGGCCTGGTGTGAAACCTAGGTTGCCCGGAACGTAGAATTGGCCATCACTTTCAAACTGGTTGCAATTACTCCTTTTATATGGTGGAAACACTGTTGTATTTTTTTTGGATTTTATGGTTCGGCGTTGACTTCGAAGGCCCTAACTATTCAATCCGTTGGAGCAACGCCCTAGGGTGAAGCCTAGGTTGCTCGGAAGGTAGAAATGACCATAAGTTTCATACTGGTTGCAATCATTCGTTTTATACAATGGAAAAACGGTTGTATTTATATTGTATTTTATGCTTCTGGCGTTGACTTCTAAGGCTGTAGCTATTCGATGTGGTGGGGCAACGCCCTAGAGTGAAGACTAGGTTGCCCGGAACGTAGAAATGACCATTACTTTCACACTGGTTGCAATTATTCGTTTTATACGATGGCAAAACTGTTGTATTTATTTTGTAATTGGTGCTTCTGGCGTTGACTGCTTACGCCCTAACTATTGGAGCTGGTGGACCAACGTCCTAGAGTGAACCCTAGATTGCCCGGAAGGTAGAAGTGACCATATCTTTCACACTGGTTGCTATTATTCCTGATATACGATGGAAAAGTTGTTGTATTTATATTGTGTTTTATGCTTCTGGCGTTGACTTCTAAGGCCCTAACTATTCGATCTGGTGGAGCAACGCCCTAGAGTGAAGCCTAGGTTGCTCTGAATGTAGAAATGACCATAACTTTCACACTGGTTGCAATTATTCGTTTTATACGATGGAAAAACTGCTGTAATTATATTGAATTTTATGCTTCTGGCGTTCACTTCTTAGGACCTAACTATTCGATCTGGTGGAGCAACGCCCTAGAGTGAAGCCTAGGTTGCTCTGAATGTAGAAATGACCATAACTTTCACACTGGTTGCAATTATTCGTTTTACACGATGGAAAAACTGCTGTATTTATATTGAATTTTATGCTTCTGGCGTTCACCTCTTAGAACCTAACTATTCGATCTGGTGGTGCAACGCCCTAGAGTGAAGCCAAGGTTGCTCGGAAAGTAGAAATGACTATATGTTTGATACTGGTTGCAAATATTTGTTTCATACGATGGAAAAACTGTTGTATTTATATTGTATTTTATGCTTCTGGCGTTGACTTCTAAGGCACTAACTATTCGATCTGGTGGAGCAACGCCCTAGAGTGAAGCCTAGGTTGCCCGGAACGTAGAGTTGGCCATCACTTTCAAACTGGTCGAAATTATTCCTGTTATATGATGGAAACACTGTTGTATTTTTTTTGCATTTTATGGTTCGGGCGTAGACTTCTAAGGCCCTAACTATCCAATCTGTTGGAGCAACGCCCTAGGGTGAAGCCTAGGTTGCTCGGAAAGTAGAAATGACCATAAGTTTCATACTGGTTGCAATTATTCGTTTTATACGATGGAAAGGCTATTGTATTTATATTGTATTTTATGCTTCTGGCGTTGACTTCTAAGGCACTAACTATTCGATCTGGTGGAGCAACGCCCCAGAGTGAAGACTAGGTTGCTCGGAAAGCAGAAATGACCATAAGTTTCATAATGGTTGCAATTATTCGTTTTATACGATGGAAAAGCTGTTGTATTTATATTGTATTTTATGCTTCTGGCGTTGACTTCTAAGGCACTAACTATTCGATCTGGTGGAGCAACGCCCTAGAGTGAAGCCTAGGTTGCCCGGAACGTAGAATTGGCCACCACTTTCCAAATTGGTTGCAATTATACCTGTTATATTATGGAAACACTGTTGTATCTTTATTGCATTTTATGCTTCGGGCGTTGACTTCTAAGGCCCTAACTATTCAATCTGTTGGAGCAACGCACTAGGGTGAAGCCTAGGTTGCTCGAAAAGTAGAAATGACCATAAGTTTCATACTGGTTGCAATTATTCGCTTTATACGATGGAAAAACTGTTGTATTTATATTGAATTTTATGCTTCTGGCGTTCACTTCTTAGGACCTAACTATTCGATCTGGAGGAGCAACGCCCTAGAGTGAAGCCTAGGTTGCTCTGAATGTAGAAATGACCATAACTTTCACACTGGTTGCAATTATTTGTTTTACACGATGGAAAAACTGCTGTATTTATATTGAATTTTATGCTTCTGGCGTTCACCTCTTAGAACCTAACTATTCGATCTGGAGGTGCAACGCCCTAGAGTGAAGCCAAGGTTGCTCGGAAAGTAGAAATGACTATATGTTTGATACTGGTTGCAAATATTTGTTTCATACGATGGAAAAACTGTTGTATTTATATTGTATTTTATGCTTCTGGCGTTGACTTCTAAGGCACTAACTATTCGATCTGGTGGAGCAACGCCCTAGAGTGAAGCCTAGGTTGCCCGGAACGCAGAGTTGGCCATCACTTTCAAACTGGTCGAAATTATTCCTGTTATATGATGGAAACACTGTTGTATTTTTTTTGCATTTTATGGTTCGGGCGTAGACTTCTAAGGCCCTAACTATCCAATCTGTTGGAGCAACGCCCTAGGGTGAAGCCTAGGTTGCTCGGAAAGTAGAAATGACCATAAGTTTCATACTGGTTGCAATTATTCGTTTTATACGATGGAAAGGCTATTGTATTTATATTGTATTTTATGCTTCTGGCGTTGACTTCTAAGGCACTAACTATTCGATCTGGTGGAGCAACGCCCTAGAGTGAAGACTAGGTTGCTCGGAAAGTAGAAATGACCATAAGTTTCATACTGGTTGCAATTATTCGTTTTATACGATGGAAAAGCTGTTGTATTTATATTGTATTTTATGCTTCTGGCGTTGACTTCTAAGGCACTAACTATTCGATCTGGTGGAGCAACGCCCTAGAGTGAAGCCTAGGTTGCCCGGAACGTAGAATTGGCCATCACTTTCCAAATTGGTTGCAATTATTCCTGTTATATTATGGAAACACTGTTGTATTTTTATTGCATTTTATGCTTCGGGCGTTGACTTCTAAGGCCCTAACTATTCAATCTGTTGGAGCAACGCACTAGGGTGAAGCCTAGGTTGCTCGGAAAGTAGAAATGACCATAAGTTTCATACTGGTTGCAATTATTCGTTTTATACGATGGAAAAACTGTTGTATTTATATTGTATTTTATGCTTCTGGCGTTGACTTCTAAGGCGCTAGCTGTTCGATCTAGTGGAGCAACGCCCTAGAGTGAAGCCTAGGTTGCCCGGAAAGGAGAAATGACCATCACGTTCAAACTGGTTGCAATTAATCCTTTTATACGATGGAAAAGCTGTTGTATTTATATCGTATTTTATGCGTCTGGCGTTTACTTCTAAGGACCTAACTATTCGACCTGGTGGAGCAACGCCCTAGAGTGAAGCCTAGGTTGCTCGGAATGTGGAAATGACCATAACTTTCACACTGGTTGCAAATATTCGTTTTATACGATGGAAACGCTGTTGTAATTATATTGTATTTTATGCCTCTGGCGTTGACTTCTGAGGCCGTAGCTATTAGATGTGGTGGAGCAACGCCCTAGGGTGACGCCTAGGGTGATCGGAACGTAGAAATGACCATTACTTTCACACTGGTTGCAATTATTCGTTTTATACGATGGAAAAGCTGTTGTATTTATATCGTATTTTATGCTTCTGGCGTTGACTACTTAGGCCGTAACTATTCCGTCTGGTGGAGCAACGGCCTGGTGTGAAACCTAGGTTGCCCGGAACGTAGAATTGGCCATCACTTTCAAACTGGTTGCAATTATTCCTTTTATATGGTGGAAACACTGTTGTATTTTTTTTGGATTTTATGGTTCGGCGTTGACTTCGAAGGCCCTAACTATTCAATCCGTTGGAGCAACGCCCTAGGGTGAAGCCTAGGTTGCTCGGAAGGTAGAAATGACCATAAGTTTCATACTGGTTGCAATCATTCGTTTTATACAATGGAAAAACGGTTGTATTTATATTGTATTTTATGCTTCTGGCGTTGACTTCTAAGGCTGTAGCTATTCGATGTGGTGGGGCAACGCCCTAGAGTGAAGACTAGGTTGCCCGGAACGTAGAAATGACCATTACTTTCACACTGGTTGCAATTATTCGTTTTATACGATGGCAAAACTGTTGTATTTATTTTGTAATTGGTGCTTCTGGCGTTGACTGCTTACGCCCTAACTATTGGAGCTGGTGGACCAACGTCCTAGAGTGAACCCTAGATTGCCCGGAAGGTAGAAGTGACCATATCTTTCACACTGGTTGCTATTATTCCTGATATACGATGGAAAAGTTGTTGTATTTATATTGTGTTTTATGCTTCTGGCGTTGACTTCTAAGGCCCTAACTATTCGATCTGGTGGAGCAACGCCCTAGAGTGAAGCCTAGGTTGCTCTGAATGTAGAAATGACCATAACTTTCACACTGGTTGCAATTATTCGTTTTATACGATGGAAAAACTGCTGTAATTATATTGAATTTTATGCTTCTGGCGTTCACTTCTTAGGACCTAACTATTCGATCTGGTGGAGCAACGCCCTAGAGTGAAGCCTAGGTTGCTCTGAATGTAGAAATGACCATAACTTTCACACTGGTTGCAATTATTCGTTTTACACGATGGAAAAACTGCTGTATTTATATTGAATTTTATGCTTCTGGCGTTCACCTCTTAGAACCTAACTATTCGATCTGGTGGTGCAACGCCCTAGAGTGAAGCCAAGGTTGCTCGGAAAGTAGAAATGACTATATGTTTGATACTGGTTGCAAATATTTGTTTCATACGATGGAAAAACTGTTGTATTTATATTGTATTTTATGCTTCTGGCGTTGATTTCTAAGGCACTAACTATTCGATCTGGTGGAGCAACGCCCTAGAGTGAAGCCTAGGTTGCCCGGAACGTAGAGTTGGCCATCACTTTCAAACTGGTCGAAATTATTCCTGTTATATGATGGAAACACTGTTGTATTTTTTTTGCATTTCATGGTTCGGGCGTAGACTTCTAAGGCCCTAACTATCCAATCTGTTGGAGCAACGCCCTAGGGTGAAGCCTAGGTTGCTCGGAAAGTAGAAATGACCATAAGTTTCATACTGGTTGCAATCATTCGTTTTATACAATGGAAAAACGGTTGTATTTATATTGTATTTTATGCTTCTGGCGTTGACTTCTAAGGCTGTAGCTATTCGATGTGGTGGGGCAACGCCCTAGAGTGAAGACTAGGTTGCCCGGAACGTAGAAATGACCATAACTTTCACACTGGTTGCAATTATTCGTTTTATACGATGGAAAAACTGCTGTAATTATATTGAATTTTATGCTTCTGGCGTTCACTTCTTAGGTCCTAACTATTCGATCTGGTGGAGCAACGCCCTAGAGTGAAGCCTAGGTTGCTCTGAATGTAGAAATGACCATAACTTTCACACTGGCTGCAATTATTCGTTTTACACGATGGAAAAACTGCTGTATTTATATTGAATTTTATGCTTCTGGCGTTCACCTCTTAGAACCTAACTATTCGATCTGGTGGTGCAACGCCCTAGAGTGAAGCCTAGGCTGCCCGGAACGTAGAAATGACCTTAACTTTCACACTGGTTGCTATTATTCGTTTTATACAATAGAAAATCTGTTCTATTTATTGTGTACTTTATGCTTCGGGCGTTGACTTCTAAGGTCCTATCTATTCGATCTGGTTTAGCAACGCCCTGGAGTGAAGCCTAGGTTGCCCGGAACGTAGGACAGACCGTTACCTTCACACTGGTAGCAATTATTCCTGTCATACGATGGAAAAACTGTTGCATCTTTATTGTATTTTATGCTTTTAGCGTTGAATTCTAAGTCCCTAGCTATTCGATCTGGTGGAGCAACGCCCTAGAGTGAAGCCTAGGTTGCTCTGAATGTAGAAATGACCATAACTTTCACACTGGTTGCAATTATTCGTTTTACACGATGGAAAAACTGCTGTATTTATATTGAATTTTATGCTTCTGGCGTTCACCTCTTAGAACCTAACTATTCGATCTGGTGGTGCAACGCCCTAGAGTGAAGCCTAGGATGCCCGGAACGTAGAAATGACCTTAACTTTCACACTGGTTGCTATTATTCGTTTTATACAATGGAAAATCTGTTCTATTTATTGTGTACTTTATGCTTCTGGTGTTCACTTCTTAGGTCCTAACTATTCGATCTGGTGGAACAACGGCCTAGGGTGAAGCCTAGCTTGCCCGGAACGTAGAAATGACCATTACCTTCACACTGTTTGCAATTATTCCTTTTATACGATGGAAAAGCTGTTGTACTTATATCGTATTTTATGCTTCTGGCGTATACTTCTAAGGACCTAACTATTCGATCTGGTGGAGCAACGGCCTAGAGTGAATCCTAGGTTGCTCGGAATGTAGAAATGACCATAACTTTCAGACTGGTTGCTATTATTCGTTTTATACGATGGAAACGCTGTTGTATTTATATTGTACCTTATGCCTCTGGCGTTGACTTCTAAGCCCGTAGCTATTAGATGTGGTGGAGCAACGCCCTAGAGTGACGCCTAGGGTGCTCGGAACGTAGAAATGACCATTACTTTCACACTGGTTGCAATTATTCGTTTTATACGATGGAAAAGCTGTTGTATTTATATCGTATTTTATGCTTCTGGCGTTGACTTCTTAGGCCGTAACTATTCGGTCTGGTGGAGCAACGCCCTGGAGTGAAACCTAGGTTGCCCGGAACGTAGAGTTGGCCATCACTTTCAAACTGGTTGCAATTATTCCTGTTATATGATGGAAACACTGTTGTATTTTTTTTGCATTTTATGGTTCGGGCGTTGACTTCTAAGGCCCTAACTGTTCAATCCGTTGGAGCAACGCCCTAGGGTGAAGCCAAGGTTGCTCGGAAAGTAGAAATGACTATATGTTTGATACTGGTTGCAAATATTTGTTTCATACGATGGAAAAACTGTTGTATTTATATTGTATTTTATGCTTCTGGCGTTGACTTCTAAGCCACTAACTATTCGATCTGGAGGAGCAACGCCCTAGTGTGAAGCCTAGGTTGCCCGGAACGTAGAGTTGGCCATCACTTTCAAACTGGTCGAAATTATTCCTGTTATATGATGGAAACACTGTTGTATTTTTTTTGCATTTTATGGTTCGGGCGTAGACTTCTAAGGCCCTAACTATCCAATCTGTTGGAGCAACGCCCTAGGGTGAAGCCTAGGTTGCTCGGAAAGTAGAAATGACCATAAGTTTCATACTGGTTGCAATCATTCGTTTTATACAATGGAAAAACGGTTGTATTTATATTGTATTTTATGCCCCTGGCGTTGACTTCTGAGGCCGTAGCTATTCGATGTGGTGGGGCAACGCCCTAGAGTGAAGACTAGGTTGCCCGGAACGTAGAAATGACCATTACTTTCACACTGGTTGCTATTAGTCGTTTTATACAATAGAAAATCTGTTCTATTTATTGTGTACTTTATGCTTCGGGCGTTGACTTCTAAGGTCCTATCTATTCGATCTGGTTTAGCAACGCCCTGGAGTGAAGCCTAGGTTGCCCGGAACGTAGGACAGACCGTTACCTTCACACTGGTTGCAATTATTCCTGTTATACGATGGAAAAACTGTTGCATCTTTATTGTATTTTATGCTTTTAGCGTTGAATTCTTAGTCCCTAGCTATTCGATCTGGTGGAGCAACGCCCTAGAGTGAAGCCTAGGTTGCCCGGAACGTAGAAATGACCACATCTTTCACACTGGTTGCAATTACTCCTGTTATACGATGGAAAAACTGTTGTATTTTTATTGTATTTTATGCTCCTGGCGTTGACTTCTAAGGCCCTAACTATTCAATCTGTTGGAGCAACGCACGAGGGTGAAGCCTAGGTTGCTCGGAAAGTAGAAATGACCATAAGTTTCATACTGGTTGCAATTATTCGTTTTATACATTGGAAAAACTGTTGTATTTATATTGTATTTTATGCTTCTGGCGTTGACTTCTAAGGCGCTAGCTGTTCGATCTGGTGGAGCAACGCCCTAGAGTGAAGCCCAGGTTGCTCGGAATGTGGAAATGACCATAACTTCCACACTGGTTGCAAATATTCGTTTTATACGATGGAAACGCTGTTGTATGTATATTGTATTTTATGCCTCTGGCGTTGACTTCTGAGGCCGTAGCTATTAGATGTGGTGGAGCAACGCCCTAGGGTGACGCCTAGGGTGCTCGGAACGTAGAAATGACCATTACTTTCACACTGGTTGCAATTATTCGTTTTATACGATGGAAAAGCTGTTGTATTTATATCGTATTTTATGCTTCTGGCGTTGACTTCTTAGGCCGTAACTATTCCGTCTGGTGGAGCAACGGCCTGGTGTGAAACCTAGGTTGCCCGGAACGTAGAATTGGCCATCACTTTCAAACTGGTTGCAATTATTCCTTTTATATGATGGAAACACTGTTGTATTTTTTTTGCATTTTATGGTTCGGGCGTTGACTTCTAAGGCCCTAACTATTCAATCCGTTGGAGCAACGCCCTAGTGTGAAGCCTAGGTTGCTCGGAAAGTAGAAATGACCATAAGTTTCATACTGGTTGCAATCATTCGTTTTATACAATGGAAAAACGGTTGTATTTATATTGTATTTTATGCCCCTGGCGTTGTCTTCTGAGGCCGTAGCTATTAGATGTGGTGGAGCAACGCCCTAGGGTGACGCCTAGGGTGCTCGGAACGTAGAAATGACCATTACTTTCACACTGGTTGCAATTATTCGTTTTATACGATGGAAAAGCTGTTGTATTTATATTGTGTTTTATGCTTCTGGCGTTGACTTCTAAGGCCCTAACTATTCGATCTGGTGGAGCAACGCCCTAGAGTGAAGCCTAGGTTGCTCTGAATGTAGAAATGACCATAACTTTCACACTGGTTGCAATTATTCGTTTTATACGATGGAAAAACTGCTGTAATTATATTGAATTTTATGCTTCTGGCGTTCACTTCTTAGGCCCTAACTATTCGATCTGGTGGAGCAACGCCCTAGAGTGAAGCCTAGGTTGCTCTGAATGTAGAAATGACCATAACTTTCACACTGGTTGCAATTATTCGTTTTACACGATGGAAAAACTGCTGTATTTATATTGAATTTTATGCTTCTGGCGTTCACCTCTTAGAACCTAACTATTCGACCTGGTGGTGCAACGCCCTAGAGTGAAGCCTAGGTTGCCCGGAACGTAGAAATGACCTTAACTTTCACACTGGTTGCAATTATTCCTGTTATACGATGGAAAAACTGTTGTATTTTTATTGTATTTTATGCTCCTGGCGTTGACTTCTAAGGCCCTAACTATTCAATCTGGTGGAGCAACGCCCTAGAGTGAGGCCTAGGTTGCCCGGAAAGTAGAAATGACCATGAGTTTCATACTGGTTGCAATTATTCGTTTTATACGATGGAAACACTGTTGTATTTTTATTGCATTTTATGCTTCGGGCGTTGACTTCTAAGGCCCTAACAATTCAATCTGTTCGAGCAACGCCCTAGGGTGAAGCCTAGGTTGCTCGGAAAGTAGAAATGACCATCAGTTTCATACTGGTTGCAATTATTCGTTTTATACGATGGAAAAACTGTTGTATTTATATTGTATTTTATGCTTCTGGCGTTGACTTCTAAGGCCCTAGCTATTCGATCTAGTGGAGCAACGCCCTAGAGTGAAGCCTAGGTTGCCCGGAAAGGAGAAATGACCATCACTTTCAAACTGGTTGCAATTAATCCTGTTATACATTGGAAAAACTGTTGTATTTTTATTGCATTTTATGCTTCTGGTGTTCACTTCTTAGGTCCTAACTATTCGATCCGGTGGAACAACGGCCTAGGGTGAAGCCTAGGTTGCCCGGAACGTTGAAATGACCTTAACTTTCACACTGGTTGCTATTATTCGTTTTATACAATGGAAAATCTGTTCTATTTATTGTGTACTTTATGCTTCTGGTGTTCACTTCTTAGGTCCTAACTATTCGATCTGGTGGAACAACGGCCTAGGGTGAAGCCTAGCTTGCCCGGAACGTAGAAATGACCATTACCTTCACACTGTTTGCAATTATTCCTTTTATACGATGGAAAAGCTGTTGTATTTATATCGTATTTTATGCTTCTGGCGTATACTTCTAAGGACCTAACTATTCGATCTGGTGGAGCAACGCCCTAGAGTGAATCCTAGGTTGCTCGGAATGTAGAAATGACCATAACTTTCACACTGGTTGCAATTATTCGTTTTATACGATGGAAACGCTGTTGTATTTATATTGTACTTTATGCCTCTGGCGTTGACTTCTAAGGCCGAAGCTATTAGATGTGGTGGAGCAACGCCCTAGAGTGACGCCTAGCGTGCTCGGAACGTAGAAATGACCATTACTTTCACACTGGTTGCAATTATTCGTTTTATACGATGGAAAAGCTGTTGTATTTATATCGTATTTTATGCTTCTGGCGTTGACTTCTTAGGCCGTAACTATTCGGTCTGGTGGAGCAACGCCCAGGAGTGAAACCTAGGTTGCCCGGAACGTAGAGTTGGCCATCACTTTCAAACTGGTTGCAATTATTCCTGTTATATGATGGAAACACTGTTGTATTTTTTTTGCATTTTATGGTTCGGGCGTTGACTTCTAAGGCCCTAACTATTCAATCCGTTGGAGCAACGCCCTAGGGTGAAGCCAAGGTTGCTCGGAAAGTAGAAATGACTATATGTTTGATACTGGTTGCAAATATTTGTTTCATACGATGGAAAAACTGTTTTATTTATATTGTATTTTATGCTTCTGGCGTTGACTTCTAAGACACTAACTATTCGATCTGGTGGAGCAACGCCCTAGAGTGAAGCCTAGGTTGCCCGGAACGTAGAGTTGGCCATCACCTTCAAACTGGTCGAAATTATTCCTGTTATATGATGGAAACACTGTTGTATTTTTTTTGCATTTTATGGTTCGGGCGTAGACTTCTAAGGCCCTAACTATCCAATCTGTTGGAGCAACGCCCTAGGGTGAAGCCTAGGTTGCTTGGAAAGTAGAAATGACCATAAGTTTCATACTGGTTGCAATTATTCGTTTTATACGATGGAAAGGCTATTGTATTTATATTGTATTTTATGCTTCTGGCGTTGACTTCTAAGGCACTAACTATTCAATCTGGTGGAGCAACGCCCTAGAGTGAAGACTAGGTTGCTCGGAAAGTAGAAATGACCATAAGTTTCATACTGGTTGCAATTATTCGTTTTATACGATGGAAAAGCTGTTGTATTTATATTGTATTTTATGCTTCTGGCGTTGACTTCTAAGGCACTAACTATTCGATCTGGTGGAGCAACGCCCTAGAGTGAAGCCTAGGTTGCCCGGAACGTAGAATTGGCCATCGCTTTCCAAATTGGTTGCAATTATTCCTGTTATATTATGGAAACACTGTTGTATTTTTATTGCATTTTATGCTTCGGGCGTTGACTTCTAAGGCCCTAACTATTCAATCTGTTGGAGCAACGCACTAGGGTGAATCCTAGGTTGCTCGGAAAGTAGAAATGACCATAAGTTTCATACTGGTTGCTATTATTCGTTTTATACGATGGAAAAACTGTTGTATTTATATTGTATTTTATGCTTCTGGCGTTGACTTCTTAGGCCGTAACTATTCCGTCTGGTGGAGCAACAGCCTGGTGTGAAACCTAGGTTGCCCGGAACGTAGAATTGGCCATCACTTTCAAACTGGTTGCAATTATTCCTTTTATATGATGGAAACACTGTTGTATTTTTTTTGCATTTTATGGTTCGGGCGTTGACTTCTAAGGCCCTAACTATTCAATCCGTTGGAGCAACGCCCTAGCGTGAAGCCTAGGTTGCTCGGAAAGTAGAAATGACCATAAGTTTCATACTGGTTGCAATCATTCGTTTTATACAATGGAAAAACGGTTGTATTTATATTGTATTTTATGCTTCTGGCGTTGACTTCTAAGGCTGCAGCTATTCGATGTGGTAGGGCAACGCCCTAGAGTGAAGACTAGGTTGCCCGAAACGTAGAAATGACCATTACTTTCACACTGGTTGCAATTATTCGTTTTATACGATGGCAAAACTGTTGTATTTATTTTGTAATTGGTGCTTCTGGCGTTGACTGCTTACGCCCTATCTATTGGAGCTGGTGGACCAACGTCCTAGAGTGAACCCTAGATTGCCCGGAAGGTAGAAGTGACCATATCTTTCACACTGGTTGCTATTATTCCTGTTATACGATGGAAAAGTTGTATTTATATTGTGTTTTATGCTTCTGGCGTTGACTTCTAAGGCCCTAACTATTCGATCTGGTGGAGGAACGCCCTAGAGTGAAGCCTAGGTTGCTCTGAATGTAGAAATGACCATAACTTTCACACTGGTTGCAATTATTCGATTTACACGATGGAAAAACTGCTGTATTTATATTGAATTTTATGCTTCTGGCGTTCACCTCTTAGAACCTAACTATTCGATCTGGTGGTGCAACGCCCTAGAGTGAAGCCTAGGTTGCCTGGAACGTAGAAATGACCTTAACTTTCACACTGGTTGCTATTATTCGTTTTATACAATAGAAAATCTGTTCTATTTATTGTGTACTTTATGCTTCGGGCGTTGACTTCTAAGGTCCTATCTATTCGATCTGGTTTAGCAACGCCCTGGAGTGAAGCCTAGGTTGCCCGGAACGTAGGACAGACCGTTACCTTCACACTGGTTGCAATTATTCCTGTTATACGATGGAAAAACTGTTGCATCTTTATTGTATTTTATGCTTTTAGCGTTGAATTCTTAGTCCCTAGCTATTCGATCTGGTGGAGCAACGCCCTAGAGTGAAGCCTAGGTTGCCCGGAACGTAGAAATGACCACATCTTTCACACTGGTTGCAATTATTCCTGTTATACGATGGAAAAACTGTTGTATTTTTATTGTATTTTATGCTCCTGGCGTTGACTTCTAAGGCCCTAACTATTCAATCTGGTGGAGCAACGCCCTAGAGTGAGGCCTAGGTTGCCCGGAAAGTAGAAATGACCATAAGTTTCATACTGGTTGCAATCATTCGTTTTATACGATGGAAACACTGTTGTATTTTTATTGCATTTTATGCTTCGGGCGTTGACTTCTAAGGCCCTAACAATTCAATCTGTTCGAGCAACGCCCTAGGGTGAAGCCTAGGTTGCTCGGAAAGTAGAAATGACCATCAGTTTCATACTGGTTGCAATTATTCGTTTTATACGATGGAAAAACTGTTGTATTTATATTGTATTTTATGCTTCTGGCGTTGACTTCTAAGGCCCTAGCTATTCGATCTAGTGGAGCAACGCCCTAGAGTGAAGCCTAGGTTGCCCGGAAAGGAGAAATGACCATCACTTTCAAACTGGTTGCAATTAATCCTGTTATACATTGGAAAAACTGTTGTATTTTTATTGCATTTTATGCTTCTGGTGTTCACTTCTTAGGTCCTAACTATTCGATCTGGTGGAACAACGGCCTAGGGTGAAGCCTAGGTTGCCCGGAACGTAGAAATGACCTTAACTTTCACACTGGTTGCTATTATTCGTTTTATACAATGGAAAATCTGTTCTATTTATTGTGTACTTTTTGCTTCTGGTGTTCACTTCTTAGGTCCTAACTATTCGATATGGTGGAACAACGGCCTAGGGTGAAGCCTAGCGCGCCCGGAACGTAGAAATGACCATTACCTTCACACTGTTTGCAATTATTCCTTTTATACGATGGAAAACCTGTTGTATTTATATCGTATTTTATGCTTCTGGCGTATACTTCTAAGGACCTAACTATTCGATCTGGTGGAGCAACGCCCTAGAGTGAATCCTAGGTTGCTCGGAATGTAGAAATGACCATAACTTTCACACTGGTTGCAATTATTCGTTTTATACGATGGAAACGCTGTTGTATTTATATTGTACTTTATGCCTCTAAGCGTTGACTTCTAAGGCCGTAGCTATTAGATGTGGTGGAGCAACGCCCTAGAGTGACGCCTAGGGTGCTCGGAACGTAGAAATGACCATTACTTTCACACTGGTTGCAATTATTCGTTTTATACGATGGAAAAGCTGTTGTATTTATATCGTATTTTATGCTTCTGGCGTTGACTTCTTAGGCCGTAACTATTCGGTCTGGTGGAGCAACGCCCTGGAGTGAAACCTAGGTTGCCCGGAACGTAGAGTTGGCCATCACTTTCAAACTGGTTGCAATTATTACTGTTATAGGATGGAAACACTGTTGTATTTTTTTTGAATTTTATGGTTCGGGCGTTGACTTCTAAGGCCCTAACTATTCAATCCGTTGGAGCAACGCCCTAGGGTGGAGCCAAGGTTGCTCGGAAAGTAGAAATGACTATATGTTTGATACTGGTTGCAAATATTTGTTTCATACGATGGAAAAACTGTTGTATTTATATTGTATTTTATGCTTCTGGCGTTGACATCTAAGGCCCTAACTATTCAATCTGGTGGAGCAACGCCCTAGAGTGAGGCCTAGGTTGCCCGGAAAGTAGAAATGACCATAAGTTTCATACTGGTTGCATTTATTCGTTTTATACGATGGAAAAGCTGTTGTATTTATATCGTATTTTATGCTTCTGGCGTTGACTTCTTAGGCCGTAACTATTCCGTCTGGTGGAGCAACGGCCTGGTGTGAAACCTAGGTTGCCCGGAACGTAGAATTGGCCATCACTTTCAAACTGGTTGCAATTATTCCTTTTATATGATGGAAACACTGTTGTATTTTTTTTGCATTTTATGGTTCGGGCGTTGACTTCTAAGGCCCTAACTATTCAATCCGTTGGAGCAACGCCCTAGGGTGAAGCCTAGGTTGCTCGGAAAGTAGAAATGACCATAAGTTTCATACTGGTTGCAATCATTCGTTTTATACAATGGAAAAACGGTTGTATTTATATTGTATTTTATGCTTCTGGCGTTGACTTCTAAGGCTGTAGCTATTCGATGTGGTCGGGCAACGCCCTAGAGTGAAGACTAGGTTGCCCGGAACGTAGAAATGACCATTACTTTCACACTGGTTGCAATTATTCGTTTTATACGGTGGCAAAACTGTTGTATTTATTTTGTAATTGGTGCTTCTGGCGTTGACTGCTTACGCCCTATCTATTGGAGCTGGTGGACCAACGTCCTAGAGTGAACCCTAGATTGCCCGGAAGGTTGAAGTGACCATATCTTTCACACTGGTTGCTATTATTCCTGTTATACGATGGAAAAGTTGTTGTATTTATATTGTGTTTTATGCTTCTGGCGTAGACTTCTAAGGCCCTAACTATTCGATCTGGTGGAGGAACGCCCTAGAGTGAAGCCTAGGTTGCTCTGAATGTAGAAATGACCATAACTTTCACACTGGTTGCAATTATTCGATTTACACTATGGAAAAACTGCTGTATTTATATTGAATTTTATGCTTCTGGCGTTCACCTCTTAGAACCTAACTATTCGATCTGGTGGTGCAACGCCCTAGAGTGAAGCCTAGGTTGCCTGGAACGTAGAAATGACCCTAACTTTCACACTGGTTGCTATTATTCGTTTTATACAATAGAAAATCTGTTCTATTTATTGTGTACTTTATGCTTCGGGCGTTGACTTCTAAGGTCCTATCTATTCGATCTGGTTTAGCAACGCCCTGGAGTGAAGCCTAGGTTGCCCGGAACGTAGGACAGACCGTTACCTTCACACTGGTTGCAATTATTCCTGTTATACGATGGAAAAACTGTTGCATCTTTATTGTATTTTATGCTTTTAGCGTTGAATTCTTAGTCCCTAGCTATTCGATCTGGTGGGGCAACGCCCTAGAGTGAAGCCTAGGTTGCCCGGAACGTAGAAATGACCACATCTTTCACACTGGTTGCAATTATTCCTGTTATACGATGGAAAAACTGTTGTATTTTTATTGTGTTTTATGCTCCTGGCGTTGACTTCTAAGGCCCTAACTATTCAATCTGGTGGAGCAACGCCCTAGAGTGAGGCCTAGGTTGCCCGGAAAGTAGAAATGACCATAAGTTTCATACTGGTTGCAATTATTCGTTTTATACGATGGAAACACTGTTGTATTTTTATTGCATTTTATGCTTCGGGCGTTGACTTCTAAGGCCCTAACAATTCAATCTGTTCGAGCAACGCCCTAGGGTGAAGCCTAGGTTGCTCGGAAAGTAGAAATGACCATCAGTTTCATACTGGTTGCAATTATTCGTTTTATACGATGGAAAAACTGTTGTATTTATATTGTATTTTATGCTTCTGGCGTTGACTTCTAAGGCCCTAGCTATTCGATCTAGTGGAGCAACGCCCTAGAGTGATGCCTAGGTTGCCCGGAAAGGAGAAATGACCATCACTTTCAAACTGGTTGCAATTAATCCTGTTATACATTGGAAAAACTGTTGTATTTTTATTGCATTTTATGCTTCTGGTGTTCACTTCTTAGGTCCTAACTATTCGATCTGGTGGAACAACGGCCTAGGGTGAAGCCTAGGTTGCCCGGAACGCAGAAATGACCTTAACTTTCACACTGGTTGCTATTATTCGTTTTATACAATGGAAAATCTGTTCTATTTATTGTGTACTTTTTGCTTCTGGTGTTCACTTCTTAGGTCCTAACTATTCGATCTGGTGGAACAACGGCCTAGGGTGAAGCCTAGCTTGCCCGGAACGTAGAAATGACCATTACCTTCACACTGTTTGCAATTATTCCTTTTATACGATGGAAAACCTGTTGTATTTATATTGTACTTTATGCCTCTAAGCGTTGACTTCTAAGGCCGTAGCTATTAGATGTGGTGGAGCAACGCCCTAGAGTGACGCCTAGGGTGCTCGGAACGTAGAAATGACCATTACTTTCACACTGGTTGCAATTATTCGTTTTATACGATGGAAAAGCTGTTGTATTTATATCGTATTTTATGCTTCTGGCGTTGACTTCTTAGGCCGTAACTATTCGGTCTGGTGGAGCAACGCCCTGGAGTGAAACCTAGGTTGCCCGGAACGTAGAGTTGGCCATCACTTTCAAACTGGTTGCAATTATTACTGTTATAGGATGGAAACACTGTTATATTTTTTTTGAATTTTATGGTTCATGCGTTGACTTCTAAGGCCCTAACTATTCAATCCGTTGGAGCAACGCCCTAGGGTGAAGCCAAGGTTGCTCGGAAAGTAGAAATGACTATATGTTTGATACTGGTTGCAAATATTTGTTTCATACGATGGAAAAACTGTTGTATGTATATTGTATTTTATGCTTCTGGCGTTGACTTCTAAGGCACTAACTATTCGATCTGGTGGAGCAACGCCCTAGAGTGAAGCCTAGGTTGCCCGGAACGTAGAGTTGGCCATCACCTTCAAACTGGTCGAAATTATTCCTGTTATATGATAGAAACACTGTTGTATTTTTTTTGCATTTTATGGTTCGGGCGTAGACTTCTAAGGCCCTAACTATCCAATCTGTTGGAGCAACGCCCTAGGGTGAAGCCTACGTTGCTTTGAAAGTAGAAATGACCATAAGTTTCATTCTGGTTGCAATTATTCGTTTTATACGATGGAAAGGCTATTGTATTTATATTG
This sequence comes from Calliopsis andreniformis, assembly GCF_051401765.1. Taxonomy (NCBI): domain Eukaryota; kingdom Metazoa; phylum Arthropoda; class Insecta; order Hymenoptera; family Andrenidae; genus Calliopsis; species Calliopsis andreniformis. The sequence goes on from NW_027480429.1 coordinate 3,248,652, forward strand.
TATTTTATGCTTCTGGCGTTGACTTCTAAGGCACTAACTATTCGATCTGGTGGAGCAACGCCCTAGAGTGAAGACTAGGTTGCTCGGAAAGTAGAAATGACCATAGGTTTCATACTGGTTGCAATTATTCGTTTTATACGATGGAAAAGCTGTTGTATTTATATTGTATTTTATGCTTCTGGCGTTGACTTCTAAGGCGCTAGCTGTTCGATCTAGTGGAGCAACGCCCTAGAGTGAAGCCTAGGTTGCCCGGAAAGGAGAAATGACCATCACGTTCAAACTGGTTGCAATTAATCCTTTTATACGATGGAAAAGCTGTTGTATTTATATCGTATTTTATGCGTCTGGCGTTTACTTCTAAGGACCTAACTATTCGACCTGGTGGAGCAACGCCCTAGAGTGAAGCCTAGGTTGCTCGGAATGTGGAAATGACCATAACTTTCACACTGGTTGCAAATATTCGTTTTATACGATGGAAACGCTGTTGTACTTATATTGTATTTTATGCCTCTGGCGTTGACTTCTGAGGCCGTAGCTATTAGATGTGGTGGAGCAACGCCCTAGGGTGACTCCTAGGGTGCTCGGAACGTAGAAATGACCATTACTTTCACACTGGTTGCAATTATTCGTTTTATACGATGGAAAAGCTGTTGTATTTATATCGTATTTTATGCTTCTGGCGTTGACTTCTTAGGCCGTAACTATTCCGTCTGGTGGAGCAACGGCCTGGCGTGAAACCTAGGTTGCCCGGAACGTAGAATTGGCCATCACTTTCAAACTGGTTGCAATTAATCCTGTTATACATTGGAAAAACTGTTGTATTTTTATTGCATTTTATGCTTCTGGTGTTCACTTCTTAGGTCCTAACTATTCGATCTGGTGGAACAACGGCCTAGGGTGAAGCCTAGGTTGCCCGGAACGCAGAAATGACCTTAACTTTCACACTGGTTGCTATTATTCGTTTTATACAATGGAAAATCTGTTCTATTTATTGTGTACTTTATGCTTCTGGTGTTCACTTCTTAGGTCCTAACTATTCGATCTGGTGGAACAACGGCCTAGGGTGAAGCCTAGCTTGCCCGGAACGTAGAAATGACCATTACCTTCACACTGTTTGCAATTATTCCTTTTATACGATGGAAAAGCTGTTGTATTTATATCGTATTTTATGCTTCTGGCGTATACTTCTAAGGACCTAACTATTCGATCTGGTGGAGCAACGCCCTAGAGTGAATCCTAGGTTGCTCGGAATGTAGAAATGACCATAACTTTCACACTGGTTGCAATTATTCGTTTTATACGATGGAAACGCTGTTGTATTTATATTGTACTTTATGCCTCTGTCGTTGACTTCTAAGGGCGTAGCTATTAGATGTGGTGGAGCAACGCCCTAGAGTGACGCCTAGGGTGCTCGGAACGTAGAAATGACCATTACTTTCACACTGGTTGCAATTATTCGTTTTATACGATGGAAAAGCTGTTGTATTTATATCGTATTTTATGCTTCTGGCGTTGACTTCTTAGGCCGTAACTATTCGGTCTGGTGGAGCAACGCCCTGGAGTGAAACCTAGGTTGCCCGGAACGTAGAGTTGGCCATCACTTTCAAACTGGTTGCAATTATTACTGTTATAGGATGGAAACACTGTTGTATTTTTTTTGAATTTTATGGTTCGGGCGTTGACTTCTAAGGCCCTAACTATTCAATCCGTTGGAGCAACGCCCTAGGGTGAAGCCAAGGTTGCTCGGAAAGTAGAAATGACTATATGTTTGATACTGGTTGCAAATATTTGTTTCATACGATGGAAAAACTGTTGTATTTATATTGTATTTTATGCTTCTGGCGTTGACTTCTAAGGCACTAACTATTCGATCTGGTGGAGCAACGCCCTAGAGTGAAGCCTAGGTTGCCCGGAACGTAGAGTTGGCCATCACCTTCAAACTGGTCGAAATTATTCCTGTTATATGATAGAAACACTGTTGTATTTTTTTTGCATTTTATGGTTCGGGCGTAGACTTCTAAGGCCCTAACTATCCAATCTGTTGGAGCAACGCCCTAGGGTGAAGCCTAGGTTGCTTGGAAAGTAGAAATGACCATAAGTTTCATACTGGTTGCAATTATTCGTTTTATACGATGGAAAGGCTATTGCATTTATATTGTATTTTATGCTTCTGGCGTTGACTTCCAAGGCACTAGCTATTCGATCTGGTGGAGCAACGCCCTAGAGTGAAGCCTAGGTTGCTCTGAATGTAGAAATGACCATAACTTTCACACTGGTTGCAATTATTCGTTTTACACGATGGAAAAACTGCTGTATTTATATTGAATTTTATGCTTCTGGCGTTCACCTCTTAGAACCTAACTATTCGATCTGGTGGTGCAACGCCCTAGAGTGAAGCCTAGGTTGCCCGGAACGTAGAAATGACCTTAACTTTCACACTGGTTGCTATTATTCGTTTTATACAATAGAAAATCTGTTCTATTTATTGTGTACTTTATGCTTCGGTCGTTGACTTCTAGGGTCCTATCTATTCGATCTGGTTTAGCAACGCCCTGGAGTGAAGCCTAGGTTGCCCGGAACGTAGGACAGACCGTTACCTTCACACTGGTTGCAATTATTCCTGTTATACGATGGAAAAACTGTTGCATCTTTATTGTATTTTATGCTTTTAGCGTTGAATTCTTAGTCCCTAGCTATTCGATCTGGTGGAGCAACGCCCTAGAGTGAAGCCTAGGTTGCCCGGAACGTAGAAATGACCACATCTTTCACACTGGTTGCAATTATTCCTGTTATACGATGGAAAAACTGTTGTATTTTTATTGTATTTTATGCTCCTGGCGTTGACTTCTAAGGCCCTAACTATTCAATCTGGTGGAGCAACGCCCTAGAGTGAGGCCTAGGTTGCCCGGAAAGTAGAAATGACCATAAGTTTCATACTGGTTGCAATCATTCGTTTTATACGATGGAAACACTGTTGTATTTTTATTGCATTTTATGCTTCGGGCGTTGACTTCTAAGGCCCTAACAATTCAATCTGTTCGAGCAACGCCCTAGGGTGAAGCCTAGGTTGCTCGGAAAGTAGAAATGACCATCAGTTTCATACTGGTTGCAATTATTCGTTTTATACGATGGAAAAACTGTTGTATTTATATTGTATTTTATGCTTCTGGCGTTGACTTCTAAGGCCCTAGCTATTCGATCTAGTGGAGCAACGCCCTAGAGTGAAGCCTAGGTTGCCCGGAAAGGAGAAATGACCATCACTTTCAAACTGGTTGCAATTAATCCTGTTATACATTGGAAAAACTGTTGTATTTTTATTGCATTTTATGCTTCTGGTGTTCACTTCTTAGGTCCTAACTATTCGATCTGGTGGAACAACGGCCTAGGGTGAAGCCTAGGTTGCCCGGAACGTAGAAATGACCTTAACTTTCACACTGGTTGCTATTATTCGTTTTATACAATGGAAAATCTGTTCTATTTATTGTGTACTTTTTGCTTCTGGTGTTCACTTCTTAGGTCCTAACTATTCGATATGGTGGAACAACGGCCTAGGGTGAAGCCTAGCGCGCCCGGAACGTAGAAATGACCATTACCTTCACACTGTTTGCAATTATTCCTTTTATACGATGGAAAACCTGTTGTATTTATATCGTATTTTATGCTTCTGGCGTATACTTCTAAGGACCTAACTATTCGATCTGGTGGAGCAACGCCCTAGAGTGAATCCTAGGTTGCTCGGAATGTAGAAATGACCATAACTTTCACACTGGTTGCAATTATTCGTTTTATACGATGGAAACGCTGTTGTATTTATATTGTACTTTATGCCTCTAAGCGTTGACTTCTAAGGCCGTAGCTATTAGATGTGGTGGAGCAACGCCCTAGAGTGACGCCTAGGGTGCTCGGAACGTAGAAATGACCATTACTTTCACACTGGTTGCAATTATTCGTTTTATACGATGGAAAAGCTGTTGTATTTATATCGTATTTTATGCTTCTGGCGTTGACTTCTTAGGCCGTAACTATTCGGTCTGGTGGAGCAACGCCCTGGAGTGAAACCTAGGTTGCCCGGAACGTAGAGTTGGCCATCACTTTCAAACTGGTTGCAATTATTACTGTTATAGGATGGAAACACTGTTGTATTTTTTTTGAATTTTATGGTTCGGGCGTTGACTTCTAAGGCCCTAACTATTCAATCCGTTGGAGCAACGCCCTAGGGTGGAGCCAAGGTTGCTCGGAAAGTAGAAATGACTATATGTTTGATACTGGTTGCAAATATTTGTTTCATACGATGGAAAAACTGTTGTATTTATATTGTATTTTATGCTTCTGGCGTTGACATCTAAGGCCCTAACTATTCAATCTGGTGGAGCAACGCCCTAGAGTGAGGCCTAGGTTGCCCGGAAAGTAGAAATGACCATAAGTTTCATACTGGTTGCATTTATTCGTTTTATACGATGGAAAAGCTGTTGTATTTATATCGTATTTTATGCTTCTGGCGTTGACTTCTTAGGCCGTAACTATTCCGTCTGGTGGAGCAACGGCCTGGTGTGAAACCTAGGTTGCCCGGAACGTAGAATTGGCCATCACTTTCAAACTGGTTGCAATTATTCCTTTTATATGATGGAAACACTGTTGTATTTTTTTTGCATTTTATGGTTCGGGCGTTGACTTCTAAGGCCCTAACTATTCAATCCGTTGGAGCAACGCCCTAGGGTGAAGCCTAGGTTGCTCGGAAAGTAGAAATGACCATAAGTTTCATACTGGTTGCAATCATTCGTTTTATACAATGGAAAAACGGTTGTATTTATATTGTATTTTATGCTTCTGGCGTTGACTTCTAAGGCTGTAGCTATTCGATGTGGTCGGGCAACGCCCTAGAGTGAAGACTAGGTTGCCCGGAACGTAGAAATGACCATTACTTTCACACTGGTTGCAATTATTCGTTTTATACGGTGGCAAAACTGTTGTATTTATTTTGTAATTGGTGCTTCTGGCGTTGACTGCTTACGCCCTATCTATTGGAGCTGGTGGACCAACGTCCTAGAGTGAACCCTAGATTGCCCGGAAGGTTGAAGTGACCATATCTTTCACACTGGTTGCTATTATTCCTGTTATACGATGGAAAAGTTGTTGTATTTATATTGTGTTTTATGCTTCTGGCGTAGACTTCTAAGGCCCTAACTATTCGATCTGGTGGAGGAACGCCCTAGAGTGAAGCCTAGGTTGCTCTGAATGTAGAAATGACCATAACTTTCACACTGGTTGCAATTATTCGATTTACACTATGGAAAAACTGCTGTATTTATATTGAATTTTATGCTTCTGGCGTTCACCTCTTAGAACCTAACTATTCGATCTGGTGGTGCAACGCCCTAGAGTGAAGCCTAGGTTGCCTGGAACGTAGAAATGACCCTAACTTTCACACTGGTTGCTATTATTCGTTTTATACAATAGAAAATCTGTTCTATTTATTGTGTACTTTATGCTTCGGGCGTTGACTTCTAAGGTCCTATCTATTCGATCTGGTTTAGCAACGCCCTGGAGTGAAGCCTAGGTTGCCCGGAACGTAGGACAGACCGTTACCTTCACACTGGTTGCAATTATTCCTGTTATACGATGGAAAAACTGTTGCATCTTTATTGTATTTTATGCTTTTAGCGTTGAATTCTTAGTCCCTAGCTATTCGATCTGGTGGGGCAACGCCCTAGAGTGAAGCCTAGGTTGCCCGGAACGTAGAAATGACCACATCTTTCACACTGGTTGCAATTATTCCTGTTATACGATGGAAAAACTGTTGTATTTTTATTGTGTTTTATGCTCCTGGCGTTGACTTCTAAGGCCCTAACTATTCAATCTGGTGGAGCAACGCCCTAGAGTGAGGCCTAGGTTGCCCGGAAAGTAGAAATGACCATAAGTTTCATACTGGTTGCAATTATTCGTTTTATACGATGGAAACACTGTTGTATTTTTATTGCATTTTATGCTTCGGGCGTTGACTTCTAAGGCCCTAACAATTCAATCTGTTCGAGCAACGCCCTAGGGTGAAGCCTAGGTTGCTCGGAAAGTAGAAATGACCATCAGTTTCATACTGGTTGCAATTATTCGTTTTATACGATGGAAAAACTGTTGTATTTATATTGTATTTTATGCTTCTGGCGTTGACTTCTAAGGCCCTAGCTATTCGATCTAGTGGAGCAACGCCCTAGAGTGATGCCTAGGTTGCCCGGAAAGGAGAAATGACCATCACTTTCAAACTGGTTGCAATTAATCCTGTTATACATTGGAAAAACTGTTGTATTTTTATTGCATTTTATGCTTCTGGTGTTCACTTCTTAGGTCCTAACTATTCGATCTGGTGGAACAACGGCCTAGGGTGAAGCCTAGGTTGCCCGGAACGCAGAAATGACCTTAACTTTCACACTGGTTGCTATTATTCGTTTTATACAATGGAAAATCTGTTCTATTTATTGTGTACTTTTTGCTTCTGGTGTTCACTTCTTAGGTCCTAACTATTCGATCTGGTGGAACAACGGCCTAGGGTGAAGCCTAGCTTGCCCGGAACGTAGAAATGACCATTACCTTCACACTGTTTGCAATTATTCCTTTTATACGATGGAAAACCTGTTGTATTTATATTGTACTTTATGCCTCTAAGCGTTGACTTCTAAGGCCGTAGCTATTAGATGTGGTAGAGCAACGCCCTAGAGTGACGCCTAGGGTGCTCGGAACGTAGAAATGACCATTACTTTCACACTGGTTGCAATTATTCGTTTTATACGATGGAAAAGCTGTTGTATTTATATCGTATTTTATGCTTCTGGCGTTGACTTCTTAGGCCGTAACTATTCGGTCTGGTGGAGCAACGCCCTGGAGTGAAACCTAGGTTGCCCGGAACGTAGAGTTGGCCATCACTTTCAAACTGGTTGCAATTATTACTGTTATAGGATGGAAACACTGTTATATTTTTTTTGAATTTTATGGTTCATGCGTTGACTTCTAAGGCCCTAACTATTCAATCCGTTGGAGCAACGCCCTAGGGTGAAGCCAAGGTTGCTCGGAAAGTAGAAATGACTATATGTTTGATACTGGTTGCAAATATTTGTTTCATACGATGGAAAAACTGTTGTATGTATATTGTATTTTATGCTTCTGGCGTTGACTTCTAAGGCACTAACTATTCGATCTGGTGGAGCAACGCCCTAGAGTGAAGCCTAGGTTGCCCGGAACGTAGAGTTGGCCATCACCTTCAAACTGGTCGAAATTATTCCTGTTATATGATAGAAACACTGTTGTATTTTTTTTGCATTTTATGGTTCGGGCGTAGACTTCTAAGGCCCTAACTATCCAATCTGTTGGAGCAACGCCCTAGGGTGAAGCCTACGTTGCTTTGAAAGTAGAAATGACCATAAGTTTCATTCTGGTTGCAATTATTCGTTTTATACGATGGAAAGGCTATTGTATTTATATTGTATTTTATGCTTCTGGCGTTGACTTCTAAGGCACTAACTATTCGATCTGGTGGAGCAACGCCCTAGAGTGAAGACTAGGTTGCTCGGAAAGTAGAAATGACCATAGGTTTCATACTGGTTGCAATTATTCGTTTTATACGATGGAAAAGCTGTTGTATTTATATTGTATTTTATGCTTCTGGCGTTGACTTCTAAGGCGCTAGCTGTTCGATCTAGTGGAGCAACGCCCTAGAGTGAAGCCTAGGTTGCCCGGAAAGGAGAAATGACCATCACGTTCAAACTGGTTGCAATTAATCCTTTTATACGATGGAAAAGCTGTTGTATTTATATCGTATTTTATGCGTCTGGCGTTTACTTCTAAGGACCTAACTATTCGACCTGGTGGAGCAACGCCCTAGAGTGAAGCCTAGGTTGCTCGGAATGTGGAAATGACCATAACTTTCACACTGGTTGCAAATATTCGTTTTATACGATGGAAACGCTGTTGTACTTATATTGTATTTTATGCCTCTGGCGTTGACTTCTGAGGCCGTAGCTATTAGATGTGGTGGAGCAACGCCCTAGGGTGACTCCTAGGGTGCTCGGAACGTAGAAATGACCATTACTTTCACACTGGTTGCAATTATTCGTTTTATACGATGGAAAAGCTGTTGTATTTATATCGTATTTTATGCTTCTGGCGTTGACTTCTTAGGCCGTAACTATTCCGTCTGGTGGAGCAACGGCCTGGCGTGAAACCTAGGTTGCCCGGAACGTAGAATTGGCCATCACTTTCAAACTGGTTGCAATTAATCCTGTTATACATTGGAAAAACTGTTGTATTTTTATTGCATTTTATGCTTCTGGTGTTCACTTCTTAGGTCCTAACTATTCGATCTGGTGGAACAACGGCCTAGGGTGAAGCCTAGGTTGCCCGGAACGTAGAAATGACCTTAACTTTCACACTGGTTGCTATTATTCGTTTTATACAATGGAAAATCTGTTCTATTTATTGTGTACTTTATGCTTCTGGTGTTCACTTCTTAGGTCCTAACTATTCGATCTGGTGGAACAACGGCCTAGGGTGAAGCCTAGCTTGCCCGGAACGTAGAAATGACCATTACCTTCACACTGTTTGCAATTATTCCTTTTATACGATGGAAAAGCTGTTGTATTTATATCGTATTTTATGCTTCTGGCGTATACTTCTAAGGACCTAACTATTCGATCTGGTGGAGCAACGCCCTAGAGTGAATCCTAGGTTGCTCGGAATGTAGAAATGACCATAACTTTCACACTGGTTGCAATTATTCGTTTTATACGATGGAAACGCTGTTGTATTTATATTGTACTTTATGCCTCTGTCGTTGACTTCTAAGGGCGTAGCTATTAGATGTGGTGGAGCAACGCCCTAGAGTGACGCCTAGGGTGCTCGGAACGTAGAAATGACCATTACTTTCACACTGGTTGCAATTATTCGTTTTATACGATGGAAAAGCTGTTGTATTTATATCGTATTTTATGCTTCTGGCGTTGACTTCTTAGGCCGTAACTATTCGGTCTGGTGGAGCAACGCCCTGGAGTGAAACCTAGGTTGCCCGGAACGTAGAGTTGGCCATCACTTTCAAACTGGTTGCAATTATTACTGTTATAGGATGGAAACACTGTTGTATTTTTTTTGAATTTTATGGTTCGGGCGTTGACTTCTAAGGCCCTAACTATTCAATCCGTTGGAGCAACGCCCTAGGGTGAAGCCAAGGTTGCTCGGAAAGTAGAAATGACTATATGTTTGATACTGGTTGCAAATATTTGTTTCATACGATGGAAAAACTGTTGTATTTATATTGTATTTTATGCTTCTGGCGTTGACTTCTAAGGCACTAACTATTCGATCTGGTGGAGCAACGCCCTAGAGTGAAGCCTAGGTTGCCCGGAACGTAGAGTTGGCCATCACCTTCAAACTGGTCGAAATTATTCCTGTTATATGATAGAAACACTGTTGTATTTTTTTTGCATTTTATGGTTCGGGCGTAGACTTCTAAGGCCCTAACTATCCAATCTGTTGGAGCAACGCCCTAGGGTGAAGCCTAGGTTGCTTGGAAAGTAGAAATGACCATAAGTTTCATACTGGTTGCAATTATTCGTTTTATACGATGGAAAGGCTATTGCATTTATATTGTATTTTATGCTTCTGGCGTTGACTTCCAAGGCACTAGCTATTCGATCTGGTGGAGCAACGCCCTAGAGTGAAGCCTAGGTTGCTCTGAATGTAGAAATGACCATAACTTTCACACTGGTTGCAGTTATTCGTTTTACACGATGGAAAAACTGCTGTATTTATATTGAATTTTATGCTTCTGGCGTTCACCTCTTAGAACCTAACTATTCGATCTGGTGGTGCAACGCCCTAGAGTGAAGCCTAGGTTGCCCGGAACGTAGAAATGACCTTAACTTTCACACTGGTTGCTATTATTCGTTTTATACAATAGAAAATCTGTTCTATTTATTGTGTACTTTATGCTTCGGTCGTTGACTTCTAGGGTCCTATCTATTCGATCTGGTTTAGCAACGCCCTGGAGTGAAGCCTAGGTTGCCCGGAACGTAGGACAGACCGTTACCTTCACACTGGTTGCAATTATTCCTGTTATACGATGGAAAAACTGTTGCATCTTTATTGTATTTTATGCTTTTAGCGTTGAATTCTAAGTCCCTAGCTATTCGATCTGTTGGAGCAACGCACTAGGGTGAATCCTAGGTTGCTCGGAAAGTAGAAATGACCACATCTTTCACACTGGTTGCAATTATTCCTGTTATACGATGGAAAAACTGTTGTATTTTTATTGTCTTTTATGCTCCTGGCGTTGACTTCTAAGGCCCTAGCTATTCAATCTGGTGGAGCAACGCCCTAGAGTGAGGCCTAGGTTGCCCGGAAAGTAGAAATGACCATAAGTTTCATACTGGTTGCAATTATTCGTTTTATACGATGGAAACACTGTTGTATTTTTATTGCATTTTATGCTTCGGGCGTTGACTTCTAAGGCCCTAACAATTCAATCTGTTCGAGCAACGCCCTAGGGTGAAGCCTAGGTTGCTCGGAAAGTAGAAATGACCATCAGTTTCACACTGGTTGGAATTATTCGTTTTATACGATGGAAACGCTGTTGTATTTATATTGTACTTTATGCCTCTGGCGTTGACTTCTAAGGCCGTAGCTATTAGATGTGGTGGAGCAACGCCCTAGAGTGACGCCTAGGGTGCTCGGAACGTAGAAATGACCATTACTTTAACACTGGTTGCAATTATTCGTTTTATACGATGGAAAAGCTGTTGTATTTATATCGTATTTTATGCTTCTGGCGTTGACTTCTTAGGCCGCAACTATTCGGTCTGGTGGAGCAACGCCCTGGAGTGAAACCTAGGTTGCCCGGAACGTAGAGTTGGCCATCACTTTCAAACTGGTTGCAATTATTCCTGTTATATGATGGAAACACTGTTGTATTTTTTTTGCATTTTATGGTTCGGGCGTTGACTTCTAAGGCCCTAATTATTCAATCCGTTGGAGCAACGCCCTAGGGTGAAGCCAAGGTTGCTCGGAAAGTAGAAATGACTATATGTTTGATACTGGTTGCAAATATTTGTTTCATACGATGGAAAAACTGTTGTATTTATATTGTATTTTATGCTTCTGGCGTTGACGTCTAAGGCACTAACTATTCGATCTGGTGGAGCAACGCCCTAGAGTGAAGCCTAGGTTGCCCGGAACGTAGAGTTGGCCATCACCTTCAAACTGGTCGAAATTATTCCTGTTATATGATGGAAACACTGTTGCATTTTTTTTGCATTTTATGGTTTGGGCGTAGACTTCTAAGGCCCTAACTATCCAATCTGTTGGAGCAACGCCCTAGGGTGAAGCCTAGGTTGCTGGGAAAGTAGAAATGACCATAAGTTTCATACTGGTTGCAATTATTCGTTTTATACGATGGAAAGGCTAAGGTATTTATATTGTATTTTATGCTTCTGGCGTTGACTTCTAAGGCACTAACTATTCAATCTGGTGGAGCAACGCCCTAGAGTGAAGACTAGGTTGCTCGGAAAGTAGAAATGACCATAAGTTTCATACTGGTTGCAATTATTCGTTTTATACGATGGAAAAGCTGTTGTATTTATATTGTATTTTATGCTTCTGGCGTTGACTTCTAAGGCACTAACTATTCGATCTGGTGGAGCAACGCCCTAGAGTGAAGCCTAGGTTGCCCGGAACGTAGAATTGGCCATCGCTTTCCAAATTGGTTGCAATTATTCCTGTTATATTATGGAAACACTGTTGTATTTTTATTGCATTTTATGCTTCGGGCGTTGACTTCTAAGGCCCTAACTATTCAATCTGTTGGAGCAACGCACTAGGGTGAAGCCTAGGTTGCTCGGAAAGTAGAAATGACCATAAGTTTCATACTGGTTGCAATTATTCGTTTTATACGATGGAAAAACTGTTGTATTTATATTGTATTTTATGCTTCTGGCGTTGACTTCTAAGGCGCTAGCTGTTCGATCTAGTGGAGCAACGCCCTAGAGTGAAGCCTAGGTTGCCCGGAAAGGGGAAATGACCATCACGTTCAAACTGGTTGCAATTAATCCTTTTATACGATGGAAAAGCTGTTGTATTTATATCGTATTTTATGCGTCTGGCGTTTACTTCTAAGGACCTAACTATTCTATCTAGTGGAGCAACGACCTAGAGAGAAGCCTAGGTTGCTCGGAATGTGGAAATGACCATAACTTTCACACTGGTTGCAAATATTCGTTTTATACGATGGAAACGCTGTTGTATTTATATTGTATTTTATGCCTCTGGCGTTGACTTCTGAGGCCGTAGCTATTAGATGTGGTGGAGCAACGCCCTAGGGTGACGCCTAGGGTGCTCGGAACGTAGATATGACCATTACTTTCACACTGGTTGCAATTATTCCTGTTATACGATGGAAAAACTGTTGTATTTTTATTGTATTTTATGCTCCTGGCGTTGACTTCTAAGGCCCTAACTATTCAATCTGGTGGAGCAACGCCCTAGAGTGAGGCCTAGGTTGCCCGGAAAGTAGAAATGACCATACGTTTCATACTGGTTGCAATTATTCGTTTTATACGATGGAAACACTGTTGTATTTTTATTGCATTTTATGCTTCGGGCGTTGACTTCTAAGGCCCTAACAATTCAATCTGTTCGAGCAACGCCCTAGGGTGAAGCCTAGGTTGCTCGGAAAGTAGAAATGACCATCAGTTTCATACTGGTTGCAATTATTCGTTTTATACGATGGAAAAGCTGTTGTATTTATATCGTATTTTATGCGTCTGGCGTTTACTTCTAAGGACCTAACTATTCGATCTGGTGGAGCAACGCCCTAGAGTGAAGCCTAGGTTGCTCGGAATGTGGAAATGACCATAACTTTCACACTGTTTGCAAATATTCGTTTTATACGATGGAAACGCTGTTGTATTTATATTGTATTTTATGCCTCTGGCGTTGACTTCTGAGGCCGTAGCTATTAGATGTGGTGGAGCAACGCCCTAGGGTGACGCCTAGGGTGCTCGGAACGTAGATATGACCATTACTTTCACACTGGTTGCAATTATTCGTTTTATACGATGGAAAAGCTGTTGTATTTATATCGTATTTTATGCTTCTGGCGTTGACTTCTTAGGCCGTAACTATTCCGTCTGGTGGAGCAACGGCCTGGTGTGAAACCTAGGTTGCCCGGAACGTAGAATTGGCCATCACTTTCAAACTGGTTGCAATTATTCCTTTTATATGATGGAAACACTGTTGTATTTTTTTTGCATTTTATGGTTCGGGCGTTGACTTCTAAGGCCCTAACTATTCAATCCGTTGGAGCAACGCCCTAGGGTGAAGCCTAGGTTGCTCGGGAAGTAGAAATGACCATAAGTTTCATACTGGTTGCAATCATTCGTTTTATACAATGGAAAAACGGTTGTATTTATATTGTATTTTATGCTTCTGGCGTTGACTTCTAAGGCTGTAGCTATTCGATGTGGTGGGGCAACGCCCTAGAGTGAAGACTAGGTTGCCCGGAACGTAGAAATGACCATTACTTTCACACTGGTTGCAATTATTCGTTTTATACGATGGCAAAACTGTTGTATTTATTTTGTAATTGGTGCTTCTGGCGTTGAATGCTTACGCCCTATCTATTGGAGCTGGTGGACCAACGTCCTAGTGTGAACCCTAGATTGCCCGGAAGGTAGAAGTGACCATATCTTTCACACTGGTTGCTATTATTCCTGTTATACGATGGAAAAGTTGTTGTATTTATATTGTGTTTTATGCTTCTGGCGTTGACTTCTAAGGCCCTAACTATTCGATCTGGTGGAGCAACGCCCTAGAGTGAAGCCTAGGTTGCTCTGAATGTAGAAATGACCATAACTTTCACACTGGTTGCAATTATTCGTTTTATACGATGGAAAAACTACTGTAATTATATTGAATTTTATGCTTCTGGCGTTCACTTCTTAGGCCCTAACTATTCGATCTGGTGGAGCAACGCCCTAGAGTGAAGCCTAGGTTGCTCTGAATGTAGAAATGACCATAACTTTCACACTGGTTGCAATTATTCGTTTTACACGATGGAAAAACTGCTGTATTTATATTGAATTTTATGCTTCTGGCGTTCACCTCTTAGAACCTAACTATTCGATCTGGTGGTGCAACGCCCTAGAGTGAAGCCAAGGTTGCCCGGAACGTAGAAATGACCTTAACTTTCACACTGGTTGCTATTATTCGTTTTATACAATAGAAAATCTGTTCTATTTATTGTGTACTTTATGCTTCGGGCGTTGACTTCTAGGGTCCTATCTATTCGATCTGGTTTAGCAACGCCCTGGAGTGAAGCCTAGGTTGCCCGGAACGTAGGACAGACCGTTACCTTCACACTGGTTGCAATTATTCCTGTTATACGATGGAAAGACTGTTGCATCTTTATTGTATTTTATGCTTTTAGCGTTGAATTCTAAGTCCCTAGCTATTCGATCTGGTGGAGCAACGCCCTACAGTGAAGCCTACTTTGCCGGGCACGTAGAAATGACCACATCTTTCACACTGGTTGCAATTATTCCTGTTATACGATGGAAAAACTGTTGTATTTTTATTGTATTTTATGCTCCTGGCGTAGACTTCTAAGGCCCTAGCTATTCAATCTGGTGGAGCAACGCCCTAGAGTGAGGCCTAGGTTGCCCGGAAAGTAGAAATGACCATAAGTTTCATACTGGTTGCAATTATTCGTTTTATACGATGGAAACACTGTTGTATTTTTATTGCATTTTATGCTTCGGGCGTTGACTTCTAAGGCCCTAACAATTCAATCTGTTCGAGCAGCGCCCTAGGGTGAAGCCTAGATTGCTCGGAAAGTAGAAATGACCATCAGTTTCATACTGGTTGCAATTATTCGTTTTATACGATGGAAAAGCTGTTGTATTTATATCGTATTTTATGCGTCTGGCGTTTACTTCTAAGGACCTAACTATTCGATCTGGTGGAGCAACGCCCTAGAGTGAAGCCTAGGTTGCTCGGAATGTGGAAATGACCATACCTTTCACACTGGTTGCAAATATTCGTTTTATACGATGGAAACGCTGTTGTATTTATATTGTATTTTATGCCTCTGGCGTTGACTTCTGAGGCCGTAGCTATTAGATGTGGTGGAGCAACGCCCTAGGGTGACGCCTAGGGTGCTCGGAACGTAGAAATGACCATTACTTTCACACTGGTTGCAATTATTCGTTTTATACGATGGAAAAGCTGTTGTATTTATATCGTATTTTATGCTTCTGGCGTTGACTTCTTAGGCCGTAACTATTCGGTCTGGTGGAGCAACGCCCTGGAGTGAAACCTAGGTTGCCCGGAACGTAGAGTTGGCCATCACTTTCAAACTGGTTGCAATTATTCCTGTTATATGATGGAAACACTGTTGTATTTTTTTTGCATTTTATGGTTCGGGCGTTGACTTCTAAGGCCCTAACTATTCAATCCGTTGGAGCAACGCCCTAGGGTGAAGCCAAGGTTGCTCGGAAAGTAGAAATGACTATATGTTTGATACTGGTTGCAAATATTTGTTTCATACGATGGAAAAACTGTTTTATTTATATTGTATTTTATGCTTCTGGCGTTGACTTCTAAGACACTAACTATTCGATCTGGTGGAGCAACGCCCTAGAGTGAAGCCTAGGTTGCCCGGAACGTAGAGTTGGCCATCACCTTCAAACTGGTCGAAATTATTCCTGTTATATGATGGAAACACTGTTGTATTTTTTTTGCATTTTATGGTTCGGGCGTAGACTTCTAAGGCCCTAACTATCCAATCTGTTGGAGCAACGCCCTAGGGTGAAGCCTAGGTTGCTTGGAAAGTAGAAATGACCATAAGTTTCATACTGGTTGCAATTATTCGTTTTATACGATGGAAAGGCTATTGTATTTATATTGTATTTTATGCTTCTGGCGTTGACTTCTAAGGCACTAACTATTCAATCTGGTGGAGCAACGCCCTAAAGTGAAGACTAGGTTGCTCGGAAAGTAGAAATGACCATAAGTTTCATACAGGTTGCAATTATTCGTTTTATACGATGGAAAAGCTGTTGTATTTATATTGTATTTTATGCTTCTGGCGTTGACTTCTAAGGCACTAACTATTCGATCTGGTGGAGCAACGCCCTAGAGTGAAGCCTAGGTTGCCCGGAACGTAGAATTGGCCATCGCTTTCCAAATTGGTTGCAATTATTCCTGTTATATTATGGAAACACTGTTGTATTTTTATTGCATTTTATGCTTCGGGCGTTGACTTCTAAGGCCCTAACTATTCAATCTGTTGGAGCAACGCACTAGGGTGAATCCTAGGTTGCTCGGAAAGTAGAAATGACCATAAGTTTCATACTGGTTGCAATTATTCGTTTTATACGATGGAAAAACTGTTGTATTTATATTGTATTTTATGCTTCTGGCGTTGACTTCTAAGGCGCTAGCTGTTCGATCTGGTGGAGCAACCGCCTGGTGTGTAACCTAGGTTGCCCGGAACGTAGAATTGGCCATCACTTTCAAACTGGTTGCAATTATTCCTGTTATACGATGGAAAAGTTGTTGTATTTATATTGTGTTTTATGCTTCTGGCGTTGACTTCTAAGGCCCTAACTATTCGATCTGGTGGAGCAACGCCCTAGAGTGAAGCCTAGGTTGCTCTGAATGTAGAAATGACCATAACTTTCACACTGGTTGCAATTATTCGTTTTATACGATGGAAAAACTGCTGTAATTATATTGAATTTTATGCTTCTGGCGTTCACCTCTTAGAACCTAACTATTCGATCTGGTGGTGCAACGCCCTAGAGTGTAGCCTAGGTTGCCCGGAACGTAGAAATGACCTTAACTTTCACACTGGTTGCTATTAGTCGTTTTATACAATAGAAAATCTGTTCTATTTATTGTGTACTTTATGCTTCGGGCGTTGACTTCTAAGGTCCTATCTATTCGATCTGGTTTAGCAACGCCCTGGAGTGAAGCCTAGGTTGCCCGGAACGTAGGACAGACCGTTACCTTCACACTGGTTGCAATTATTCCTGTTATACGATGGAAAAACTGTTGTATCTTTATTGTATTTTATGCTTTTAGCGTTGAATTCTTAGTCCCTAGCTATTCGATCTGGTGGAGCAACGCCCTAGAGTGAAGCCTAGGCTGCCCGGAACGTACAAATGACCACATCTTTCACCCTGGTTGCAATTATTCCTGTTATACGATGGAAAAACTGTTGTATTTTTATTGTATTTTATGCTCCTGGCGTTGACTTCTAAGGCCCTAACTATTCAATCTGGTGGAGCAACGCCCTAGAGTGAGGCCTAGGTTGCCCGGAAAGTAGAAATGACCATAAGTTTCATACTGGTTGCATTTATTCGTTTTATACGATGGAAAAGCTGTTGTATTTATATCGTATTTTATGCTTCTGGCGTTGACTTCTTAGGCCGTAACTATTCCGTCTGGTGGAGCAACAGCCTGGTGTGAAACCTAGGTTGCCCGGAACGTAGAATTGGCCATCACTTTCAAACTGGTTGCAATTATTCCTTTTATATGATGGAAACACTGTTGTATTTTTTTTGCATTTTATGGTTCGGGCGTTGACTTCTAAGGCCCTAACTATTCAATCCGTTGGAGCAACGCCCTAGGGTGAAGCCTAGGTTGCTCGGAAAGTGGAAATGACCATAAGTTTCATACTGGTTGCAATCATTCGTTTTATACAATGGAAAAACGGTTGTATTTATATTGTATTTTATGCTTCTGGCGTTGACTTCTAAGGCTGCAGCTATTCGATCTGGTGGAGCAACGCCCTAGAGTGAAGCCTAGGCTGCCCGGAACGTACAAATGACCACATCTTTCACACTGGTTGCAATTATTCCTGTTATACGATGGAAAAACTGTTGTATTTTTATTGTATTTTATGCTCCTGGCGTTGACTTCTAAGGCCCTAACTATTCAATCTGGTGGAGCAACGCCCTAGAGTGAGGCCTAGGTTGCCCGGAAAGTAGAAATGACCATAAGTTTCATACTGGTTGCATTTATTCGTTTTATACGATGGAAAAGCTGTTGTATTTATATCGTATTTTATGCTTCTGGCGTTGACTTCTTAGGCCGTAACTATTCCGTCTGGTGGAGCAACAGCCTGGTGTGAAACCTAGGTTGCCCGGAACGTAGAATTGGCCATCACTTTCAAACTGGTTGCAATTATTCCTTTTATATGATGGAAACACTGTTGTATTTTTTTTGCATTTTATGGTTCGGGCGTTGACTTCTAAGGCCCTAACTATTCAATCCGTTGGAGCAACGCCCTAGGGTGAAGCCTAGGTTGCTCGGAAAGTGGAAATGACCATAAGTTTCATACTGGTTGCAATCATTCGTTTTATACAATGGAAAAACGGTTGTATTTATATTGTATTTTATGCTTCTGGCGTTTACTTCTAAGGCTGCAGCTATTCGATGTGGTGGGGCAACGCCATAGAGTGAAGACTAGGTTGCCCGGAACGTAGAAATGACCATTACTTTCACACTGGTTGCAATTATTCGTTTTATACGATGGCAAAACTGTTGTATTTATTTTGTAATTGGTGCTTCTGGCGTTGACTGCTTACGCCCTATCTATTGGAGCTGGTGGACCAACGTCCTAGAGTGAACCCTAGATTGCCCGGAAGGTAGAAGTGACCATATCTTTCACACTGGTTGCTATTATTCCTGTTATACGATGGAAAAGTTGTTGTATTTATATTGTGTTTTATGCTTCTGGCGTTGACTTCTAAGGCCCTAACTATTCGATCTGGTGGAGGAACGCCCTAGAGTGAAGCCTAGGTTGCTCTGAATGTAGAAATGACCATAACTTTCACACTGGTTGCAATTATTCGATTTACACGATGGAAAAACTGCTGTATTTATATTGAATTTTATGCTTCTGGCGTTCACCTCTTAGAACCTAACTATTCGATCTGGTGGTGCAACGCCCTAGAGTGAAGCCTAGGTTGCCTGGAACGTAGAAATGACCTTAACTTTCACACTGGTTGCTATTATTCGTTTTATACAATAGAAAATCTGTTCTATTTATTGTGTACTTTATGCTTCGGGCGTTGACTTCTAAGGTCCTATCTATTCGATCTGGTTTAGCAACGCCCTGGAGTGAAGCCTAGGTTGCCCGGAATGTAGGACAGACCGTTACCTTCACACTGGTTGCAATTATTCCTGTTATACGATGGAAAAACTGTTGCATCTTTATTGTATTTTATGCTTTTAGCGTTGAATTCTTAGTCCCTAGCTATTCGATCTGGTGGAGCAACGCCCTAGAGTGAAGCCTAGGTTGCCCGGAACGTAGAAATGACCACATCTTTCACACTGGTTGCAATTATTCCTGTTATACGATGGAAAAACTGTTGTATTTTTATTGTATTTTATGCTCCTGGCGTTGACTTCTAAGGCCCTAACTATTCAATCTGGTGGAGCAACGCCCTAGAGTGAGGCCTAGGTTGCCCGGAAAGTAGAAATGACCATAAGTTTCATACTGGTTGCAATTATTCGTTTTATACGATGGAAACACTGTTGTATTTTTATTGCATTTTATGCTTCGGGCGTTGACTTCTAAGGCCCTAACAATTCAATCTGTTCGAGCAACGCCCTAGGGTGAAGCCTAGGTTGCTCGGAAAGTAGAAATGACCATCAGTTTCATACTGGTTGCAATTATTCGTTTTATACGATGGAAAAACTGTTGTATTTATATTGTATTTTATGCTTCTGGCGTTGACTTCTAAGGCCCTAGCTATTCGATCTAGTGGAGCAACGCCCTAGAGTGAAGCCTAGGTTGCCCGGAAAGGAGAAATGACCATCACTTTCAAACTGGTTGCAATTAATCCTGTTATACATTGGAAAAACTGTTGTATTTTTATTGCATTTTATGCTTCTGGTGTTCACTTCTTAGGTCCTAACTATTCGATCTGGTGGAACAACGGCCTAGGGTGAAGCCTAGGTTGCCCGGAACGTAGAAATGACCTTAACTTTCACACTGGTTGCTATTATTCGTTTTATACCATGGAAAATCTGTTCTATTTATTGTGTACTTTTTGCTTCTGGTGTTCACTTCTTAGGTCCTAACTATTCGATCTGGTGGAACAACGGCCTAGGGTGAAGCCTAGCGCGCCCGGAACGTAGAAATGACCATTACCTTCACACTGTTTGCAATTATTCCTTTTATACGATGGAAAACCTGTTGTATTTATATCGTATTTTATGCTTCTGGCGTATACTTCTAAGGACCTAACTATTCGATCTGGTGGAGCAACGCCCTAGAGTGAATCCTAGGTTGCTCGGAATGTAGAAATGACCATAACTTTCACACTGGTTGCAATTATTCGTTTTATACGATGGAAACGCTGTTGTATTTATATTGTACTTTATGCCTCTAAGCGTTGACTTCTAAGGCCGTAGCTATTAGATGTGGTGGAGCAACGCCCTAGAGTGACGCCTAGGGTGCTCGGAACGTAGAAATGACCATTACTTTCACACTGGTTGCAATAATTCGTTTTATACGATGGAAAAGCTGTTGTATTTATATCGTATTTTATGCTTCTGGCGTTGACTTCTTAGGCCGTAACTATTCGGTCTGGTGGAGCAACGCCCTGGAGTGAAACCTAGGTTGCCCGGAACGTAGAGTTGGCCATCACTTTCAAACTGGTTGCAATTATTACTGTTATAGGATGGAAACACTGTTGTATTTTTTTTGAATTTTATGGTTCGGGCGTTGACTTCTAAGGCCCTAACTATTCAATCCGTTGGAGCAACGCCCTAGGGTGAAGCCAAGGTTGCTTGGAAAGTAGAAATGACTATATGTTTGATACTGGTTGCAAATATTTGTTTCATACGATGGAAAAACTGTTGTATTTATATTGTATTTTATGCTTCTGGCGTTGACTTCTAAGGCCCTAACTATTCAATCTTGTGGAGCAACGCCCTAGAGTGAGGCCTAGGTTGCCCGGAAAGTAGAAATGACCATAAGTTTCATACTGGTTGCATTTATTCGTTTTATACGATGGAAAAGCTGTTGTATTTATATCGTATTTTATGCTTCTGGCGTTGACTTCTTAGGCCGTAACTATTCCGTCTGGTGGAGCAACGGCCTGGTGTGAAACCTAGGTTGCCCGGAACGTAGAATTGGCCATCACTTTCAAACTGGTTGCAATTATTCCTTTTATATGATGGAAACACTGTTGTATTTTTTTTGCATTTTATGGTTCGGGCGTTGACTTCTAAGGCCCTAACTATTCAATCCGTTGGAGCAACGCCCTAGGGTGAAGCCTAGGTTGCTCGGAAAGTAGAAATGACCATAAGTTTCATACTGGTTGCAATCATTCGTTTTATACAATGGAAAAACGGTTGTATTTATATTGTATTTTATGCTTCTGGCGTTGACTTCTAAGGCTGTAGCTATTCGATGTGGTCGGGCAACGCCCTAGAGTGAAGACTAGGTTGCCCGGAACGTAGAAATGACCATTACTTTCACACTGGTTGCAATTATTCGTTTTATACGATGGCAAAACTGTTGTATTTATTTTGTAATTGGTGCTTCTGGCGTTGACTGCTTACGCCCTATCTATTGGAGCTGGTGGACCAACGTCCTAGAGTGAACCCTAGATTGCCCGGAAGGTAGAAGTGACCATATCTTTCACACTGGTTGCTATTATTCCTGTTATACGATGGAAAAGTTGGTGTATTTATATTGTGTTTTATGCTTCTGGCGTTGACTTCTAAGGCCCTAACTATTCGATCTGGTGGAGGAACGCCCTAGAGTGAAGCCTAGGTTGCTCTGAATGTAGAAATGACCATAACTTTCACACTGGTTGCAATTATTCGATTTACACGATGGAAAAACTGCTGTATTTATATTGAATTTTATGCTTCTGGCGTTCACCTCTTAGAACCTAACTATTCGATCTGGTGGTGCAACGCCCTAGAGTGAAGCCTAGGTTGCCTGGAACGTAGAAATGACCTTAACTTTCACACTGGTTGCTATTATTCGTTTTATACAATAGAAAATCTGTTCTATTTATTGTGTACTTTATGCTTCGGGCGTTGACTTCTAAGGTCCTATCTATTCGATCTGGTTTAGCAACGCCCTGGAGTGAAGCCTAGGTTGCCCGGAACGTAGGACAGACCGTTACCTTCACACTGGTTGCAATTATTCCTGTTATACGATGGAAAAACTGTTGCATCTTTATTGTATTTTATGCTTTTAGCGTTGAATTCTTAGTCCCTAACTATTCGATCTGGTGGAACAACGGCCTAGGGTGAAGCCTAGCGCGCCCGGAACGTAGAAATGACCATTACCTTCACACTGTTTGCAATTATTCCTTTTATACGATGGAAAACCTGTTGTATTTATATCGTATTTTATGCTTCTGGCGTATACTTCTAAGGACCTAACTATTCGATCTGGTGGAGCAACGCCCTAGAGTGAATCTTAGGTTGCTCGGAATGTAGAAATGACCATAACTTTCACACTGGTTGCAATTATTCGTTTTATACGATGGAAACGCTGTTGTATTTATATTGTACTTTATGCCTCTGTCGTTGACTTCTAAGGCCGTAGCTATTAGATGTGGTGGAGCAACGCCCTAGAGTGACGCCTAGGGTGCTCGGAACGTAGAAATGACCATTACTTTCACACTGGTTGCAATTATTCGTTTTATACGATGGAAAAGCTGTTGTATTTATATCGTATTTTATGCTTCTGGCGTTGACTTCTAAGACACTAACTATTCGGTCTGGTGGAGCAACGCCCTGGAGTGAAACCTAGGTTGCCCGGAACGTAGAGTTGGCCATCACTTTCAAACTGGTTGCAATTATTACTGTTATAGGATGGAAACACTGTTGTATTTTTTTTGAATTTTATGGTTCGGGCGTTGACTTCTAAGGCCCTAACTATTCAATCCGTTGGAGCAACGCCCTAGGGTGAAGCCAAGGTTGCTCGGAAAGTAGAAATGACTATATGTTTGATACTGGTTGCAAATATTTGTTTCATACGATGGAAAAACTGTTGTATTTATATTGTATTTTATGCTTCTGGCGTTGACTTCTAAGGCACTAACTAATCGATCTGGTGGAGCAACGCCCTAGAGTGAAGCCTAGGTTGCCCGGAACGTAGAGTTGGCCATCACCTTCAAACTGGTCGAAATTATTCCTGTTATATGATAGAAACACTGTTGTATTTTTTTTGCATTTTATGGTTCGGGCGTAGACTTCTAAGGCCCTAACTATCCAATCTGTTGGAGCAACGCCCTAGGGTGAAGCCTAGGTTGCTTGGAAAGTAGAAATGACCATAAGTTTCATACTGGTTGCAATTATTCGTTTTATACGATGGAAAGGCTATTGCATTTATATTGTATTTTATGCTTCTGGCGTTGACTTCCATGGCACTAGCTATTCGATCTGGTGGAGCAACGCCCTAGTGTGAAGCCTAGGTTGCTCTGAATGTAGAAATGACCATAACTTTCACACTGGTTGCAATTATTCGTTTTATACGATGGAAAAACTGCTGTAATTATATTGAATTTTATGCTTCTGGCGTTGACTTCTAAGGCACTAACTATTCAATCTGGTGGAGCAACGCCCTAGAGTGAAGACTAGGTTGCTCGGAAAGTAGAAATGACCATAAGTTTCATACTGGTTGCAATTATTCGTTTTATACGATGGAAAAGCTGTTGTATTTATATTGTATTTTATGCTTCTGGCGTTGACTTCTAAGGCGCTAACTATTCGATCTGGTGGAGCAACGCCCTAGAGTGAAGCCTAGGTTGCCCGGAACGTAGAATTGGCCATCGCTTTCCAAATTGGTTGCAATTATTCCTGTTATATTATGGAAACACTGTTGTATTTTTATTGCATTTTATGCTTCGGGCGTTGACTTCTAAGGCCCTAACTATTCAATCTGTTGGAGCAACGCACTAGGGTGAAGCCTAGGTTGCTCGGAAAGTAGAAATGACCATAAGTTTCATACTGGTTGCAATTATTCGTTTTATACGATGGAAAAACTGTTGTATTTATATTGTATTTTATGCTTCTGGCGTTGACTTCTAAGGCGCTAGCTGTTCGATCTACTGGAGCAACGCCCTAGAGTGAAGCCTAGGTTGCCCGGAAAGGAGAAATGACCATCACGTTCAAACTGGTTGCAATTAATCCTTTTATACGATGGAAAAGCTGTTGTATTTATATCGTATTTTATGCGTCTGGCGTTTACTTCTAAGGACCTAACTATTCTATCTGGTGGAGCAACGCCCTAGAGAGAAGCCTAGGTTGCTCGGAATGTGGAAATGACCATAACTTTCACACTGGTTGCAAATATTCGTTTTATACGATGGAAACGCTGTTGTATTTATATTGTATTTTATGCCTCTGGCGTTGACTTCTGAGGCCGTAGCTATTAGATGTGGTGGAGCAACGCCCTAGGGTGACGCCTAGGGTGCTCGGAACGTAGATATGACCATTACTTTCACACTGGTTGCAATTATTCGTTTTATACGATGGAAAAGCTGTTGTATTTATATCGTATTTTATGCTTCTGGCGTTGACTTCTTAGGCCGTAACTATTCCGTCTGGTGGAGCAACGGCCTGGTGTGAAACCTAGGTTGCCCGGAAAGTAGAAATGACCATAAGTTTCATACTGGTTGCAATCATTCGTTTTATACAATGGAAAAACGGTTGTATTTATATTGTATTTTATGCTTC
The DNA here is from genome assembly GCF_051401765.1 of Calliopsis andreniformis. Classification (NCBI taxonomy): domain Eukaryota; kingdom Metazoa; phylum Arthropoda; class Insecta; order Hymenoptera; family Andrenidae; genus Calliopsis; species Calliopsis andreniformis. Next base: position 3,273,405 of record NW_027480429.1, read on the forward strand.
TGGCGTTGACTTCTAAGGCTGTAGCTATTCGATGGGGTGGGGCAACGCCCTAGAGTGAAGACTAGGTTGCCCGGAACGTAGAAATGACCATTACTTTCACACTGGTTGCAATTATTCGTTTTATACGATGGCAAAACTGTTGTATTTATTTTGTAATTGGTGCTTCTGGCGTTGACTGCTTACGCCCTATCTATTGGAGCTGGTGGACCAACGTCCTAGAGTGAACCCTAGATTGCCCGGAAGGTAGAAGTGAACATATCTTTCACACTGGTTGCTATTATTCCTGTTATACGATGGAAAAGTTGTTGTATTTATATTGTGTTTTATGCTTCTGGCGTTGACTTCTAAGGCCCTAACTATTCGATCTGGTGGAGCAACGCCCTAGAGTGAAGCCTAGGTTGCTCTGAATGTAGAAATGACCATAACTTTCACACTGGTTGCAATTATTCGTTTTATACGATGGAAAAACTACTGTAATTATATTGAATTTTATGCTTCTGGCGTTCACCTCTTAGAACCTAACTATTCGATCTGGTGGTGCAACGCCCTAGAGTGAAGCCTAGTTTGCCGGGCACGTAGAAATGACCACATCTTTCACACTGGTTGCAATTATTCCTGTTATACGATGGAAAAACTGTTGTATTTTTATTGTATTTTATGCTCCTGGCGTAGACTTCTAAGGCCCTAGCTATTCAATCTGGTGGAGCAACGCCCTAGAGTGAGGCCTAGGTTGCCCGGAAAGTAGAAATGACCATAAGTTTCATACTGGTTGCAATTATTCGTTTTATACGATGGAAACACTGTTGTATTTTTATTGCATTTTATGCTTCGGGCGTTGACTTCTAAGGCCCTAACAATTCAATCTGTTCGAGCAACGCCTTAGGGTGAAGCCTAGATTGCTCGGAAAGTAGAAATGACCATCAGTTTCATACTGGTTGCAATTATTCGTTTTATACGATGGAAAAGCTGTTGTATTTATATCGTATTTTATGCGTCTGGCGTTTACTTCTAAGGACCTAACTATTCGATCTGGTGGAGCAACGCCCTAGAGTGAAGCCTAGGTTGCTCGGAATGTGGAAATGACCATAACTTTCACACTGGTTGCAAATATTCGTTTTATACGATGGAAACGCTGTTGTATTTATATTGTATTTTATGCCTCTGGCGTTGACTTCTGAGGCCGTAGCTATTAGATGTGGTGGAGCAACGCCCTAGGGTGACGCCTAGGGTTCTCGGAACGTAGAAATGACCATTACTTTCACACTGGTTGCAATTATTCGTTTTATACGATGGAAAAGCTGTTGTAATTATATCGTATTTTATGCTTCTGGCGTTGACTTCTTAGGCCGTAACTATTCGGTCTGGTGGAGCAACGCCCTGGAGTGAAACCTAGGTTGCCCGGAACGTAGAGTTGGCCATCACTTTCAAACTGGTTGCAATTATTCCTGTTATATGATGGAAACACTGTTGTATTTTTTTTGCATTTTATGGTTCGGGCGTTGACTTCTAAGGCCCTAACTATTCAATCCGTTGGAGCAACGCCCTAGGGTGAAGCCAAGGTTGCTCGGAAAGTAGAAATGACTATATGTTTGATACTGGTTGCAAATATTTGTTTCATACGATGGAAAAACTGTTTTATTTATATTGTATTTTATGCTTCTGGCGTTGACTTCTAAGACACTAACTATTCGATCTGGTGGAGCAACGCCCTAGAGTGAAGCCTAGGTTGCCCGGAACGTAGAGTTGGCCATCACCTTCAAACTGGTCGAAATTATTCCTGTTATATGATGGAAACACTGTTGTATTTTTTTTGCATTTTATGGTTCGGGCGTAGACTTCTAAGGCCCTAACTATCCAATCTGTTGGAGCAACGCCCTAGGGTGAAGCCTAGGTTGCTTGGAAAGTAGAAATGACCATAAGTTTCATACTGGTTGCAATTATTCGTTTTATACGATGGAAAGGCTATTGTATTTATATTGTATTTTATGCCTCTGGCGTTGACTTCTGAGGCCGTAGCTATTAGATGTGGTGGAGCAACGCCCTAGGGTGACGCCTAGGGTGCTCGGAACGTAGAAATGACCATTACTTTCACACTGGTTGCAATTATTCGTTTTATACGATGGAAAAACTGCTGTAATTATATTGAATTTTATGCTTCTGGCGTTCACTTCTTAGACCCTAACTATTCGATCTGGTGGAGCAACGCCCTAGAGTGTAGCCTAGGTTGCTCTGAATGTAGAAATGACCATAACTTTCACACTGGTTGCAAATATTCGTTTTATACGATGGAAACGCTGTTGTATTTATATTGTATTTTATGCCTCTGGCGTTGACTTCTGAGGCCGTAGCTATTAGATGTGGTGGAGCAACGCCCTAGGGTGACGCCTAGGGTGCTCGGAACGTAGAAATGACCATTACTTTCACACTGGTTGCAATTATTTGTTTTATACGATGGAAAAGCTGTTGTATTTATATCGTATTTTATGCTTGTGGCGTTGACTTCTTAGGCCGTAACTATTCCGTCTGGTGGAGCAACGGCCTGGTGTGAAACCTAGGTTGCCCGGAACGTAGAATTGACCATCACTTTCAAACTGGTTGCAATTATTCCTTTTATATGATGGAAACACTGTTGTATTTTTTTTGCATTTTATGTTTCGGGCGTTGACTTCTAAGGCCCTAACTATTCGATCTGGTGGAGCAACGCCCTAGAGTGAAGCCTAGGTTGCCCGGAACGTAGAATTGGCCATCACTTTCCAAATTGGTTGCAATTATTCCTGTTATATTATGGAAACGCTGTTGTATTTTTATTGCATTTTATGCTTCGGGCGTTGACTTCTAAGGCCCTAACTATTCAATCTGTTGGAGCAACGCACTAGGGTGAAGCCTAGGTTGCTCGGAAAGTAGAAATGACCATAAGTTTCATACTGGTTGCAATTATTCGTTTTATACGATGGAAAAACTGTTGTATTTATATTGTATTTTATGCTTCTGGCGTTGACTTCTAAGGCGCTAGCTGTTCGATCTAGTGGAGCAACGCCCTAGAGTGAAGCCTAGGTTGCCGGGAAAGGAGAAATGACCATCACGTTCAAACTGGTTGCAATTAATCCTTTTATACGATGGAAAAGCTGTTGTATTTATATCGTATTTTATGCGTCTGGCGTTTACTTCTAAGGACCTAACTATTCGATCTGGTGGAGCAACGCCCTAGAGTGAAGCCTAGGTTGCTCGGCATGTGGAAATGACCATAACTTTCACACTGGTTGCAAATATTCGTTATATACGATGGAAACGCTGTTGTATTTATATTGTATTTTATGCCTCTGGCGTTGACTTCTGAGGCCGTAGCTATTAGATGTGGTGGAGCAACGCCCTAGGGTGACGCCTAGGGTGCTCGGAACGTAGAAATGACTATTACTTTCACACTGGTTGCAATTATTCGTTTTATACGATGGAAAAGCTGTTGCATTTATATCGTATTTTATGCTTCTGGCGTTGACTTCTTAGGCCGTAACTATTCCGTCTGGTGGAGCAACGGCCTTGTGTGAAACCTAGGTTGCCCGGAACGTAGAATTGGCCATCACTTTCAAACTGGTTGCAATTATTCCTTTTATATGATGGAAACACTGTTGTACTTTTTTTGCATTTTATGGTTCGGGCGTTGACTTCTATGGCCCTAACTATTCAATCCGTTGGAGCAACGCCCTAGGGTGAAGCCTAGGTTGCTCGGAAAGTAGAAATGACCATAAGTTTCATACTGGTTGGAATTATTCGTTTTATACGATGGAAAAGCTGTTGTATTTATATTGTATTTTATGCCTCTGGCGTTGACTTCTAAGGCCGTAGCTATTAGATGTGGTGGAGCAACGCCCTAGAGAGACGCCTAGGGTTCTCGGAGCGTAGAAATGACCATTACTTTCACACTGGTTGCAATTATTCGTTCTATACGATGGAAAGCTGTTGTATTTATATCGTATTTTATGCTTCTGGCGTTGACTTCTTCGGCCGTAACTATTCGGTCTGGTGGAGCAACGCCCTGGAGTGAAACCTAGGTTGCCCGGAACGTAGAATTGGCAATCACTTTCAAACTGGTTGCAATTATTGCTGTTATATGATGGAAACACAGTTGTATTTTTTTTGCATTTTATATTTCGGGCGTTGACTTCTAAGGCCCTAACTATTCAATCCGTTGGAGCAACGCCCTAGGGTGAAGCCTACGTTGCTCGGAAAGTAGAAATGACCATAAGTTTCATACTGGTTGCAATTATTCGTTTTATACGATGGAAAAACTGTTGTATTCATATTGTATTTTATGCTCCTGGCGTTCGCTTCTAAGGCACTAACTATTCGATCTGGTGGAGCAACGCCCTAGAGTGAAGCCTAGGTTGCCCGGAGGGTAGAATTGGCCATCACTTTCAAACTGGTTGCAATTATTCCTGTTATATGATGGAAACATTGTTGTATTTTAATTGCATTTTATGCTTCGGGCGTTGACTTCTAAGGCCCTAACTATTCAATCTGTTGGAGCAACGCCCTAGGGTGAAGCCTAGGTTGCTCGGAAAGTAGAAATGACCATAAGTTTCGTACTGGTTGCAATTAATCGTTTTAAACGATGGAAAAACTGTTGTATTTATATTGCATTTTATGCTTCTGGCGTTGACTTCAAAGGCACTAACTATTCGATCTGGAGGAGCAACGCCCTAGAGTGAAGCCTAGGTTACCCGGAAGGTAGAATTGGCCATCACTTTCAAACTGGTTGCAATTATTCGTTTTATACGATGGAAAAACTGTTGTATTTATGTTGTATTTTACGCTTCTGGCGTTGACTTCTAAGGCACTAACTATTCGATCTGGTGGAGCAACGCCCTAGAGTGAAGCCTAGGTTGCCCGGAACGTAGAATTGGTCATCACTTTCAAACTGGTTGCAATTATTCATGTTATATGATACAAACACTGTTGTATTTTTATTGCATTGTATGCTTCGGGCGTTGACTTCTAAGGCCCTAGCTATTCAATCTGTTGGAGTAACGCCCTAGGCTGAAGCCTAGCTTGCTCGGAAAGTAGAAATGACCATAAGTTTCATACTGGTTGCAATTATTCGTTTTATACGATGGAAAGCTGTTGTATTTATATCGTATTTTATGCTTCTGGCGTTGACTTCTTAGGCCGTAACTATTCGGTCTGGTGGAGCAACGCCATGGAGTGAAACCAAGGTTGCCCGGAACGTAGAATTGGCCATCACTTTCAAACTGGTCGCAGTTATTCCTGATATATGATGGAAACACTGTTTTATTTTTTTTGCATTTTATGGCTCGGGCGTTGACTTCTAAGGCCCTAACTATTCAATCTGTTGGAGCCAGGCCCTAGGGTGAAGCCTAGGTTGCTTGGAAAGTAGAAATGACCATAAGTTACATACTGGTTGCAATTATTCGTTTTATACGATGGAAAAACTGTTGTATTTATATTGTATTTTATGCTTCTGGCGTTGACTTCTAAGGCACTATCTATTCGATCTGGTGGAGCAACGCCCTAGAGAGAAGCCTAGGTTGCCCGGAACTTAGAATTGGCTATCACTTTCAAACTGGTTGCAATTATTCCTGTTATATGATGGAAACACTATTGTATTTTTTTTTGCATTTTATGGTTCGGGCGTTCACTTCTAAGGTCATAACTATTGAATGTGTTGGAGCAACGCCCTAGGGTGAAGTCTAGCTTGCTCGGAAAGTAGAAATGAACATAAGTTTCATACTGGTTGCAATTATTCGTTTTATACGATGGAAAAGCTGTTGTATTTATTTCGTATTTTATGCTTCTGGCGTTGGCTTCTTGGGCCGTAACTATTCGGTCTGGTGGAGCAACGCCCTGGAGTGAAACCTAGGTTGCCCGGAACGTAGAATTGGCCATCACTTTCAAACTGGTTGCAATTATTCCTGTTATATGATGGAAACACTGTTTTATTTTTATTGCATTTTATGCTTCGGGCGTTGACTTCTGAGGACCTAACTATTCAATCTGTTGGTTGCAACGCCCTAGGGTGAAGCCTAGGTTGCTCGGAAAGTAGAAATGACCATAAGTTTCATACTGGTTGCAATTATTCGTTTTATACGATGGAAACACTGTTGTATTTATATTGTATTTTATGCTTCTGGCGTTGACTTCTAAGGCCCTAGCTATTCGATCTAGTGGAGCAACGCCCTAGAGTGAATCCTAGGTTGCTCGGAATGTAGAAATGACCATAACTTTCACACCGGTTGCAATTATTCGTTTTATACGATGCAAACGCTGTTGTATTTATATCGTATTTTATACTTCTGGCGTTTACTTCTAAGGACCTAACTATTCGATCTGGTGGAGCAACGCCTTAGAGTGGATCCTAGGTTGCTCGGAATGTAGAAATGACCATAAGTTACATACTGGTTGCAATTATCCGTTTTATACGATGGAAAAACTGTTGTATTTATATTGTATTTTATGCTTCTGGCGTTGACTTCTAAGGCACTATCTATTCGATCTGGTGGAGCAACGCCCTAGAGAGAAGCCTAGGTTGCCCGGAACGTAGAATTGGCCATCACTTTCAAACTGGTTTCAATTATTCGTTTTATACGATGGAAAAACTGTTGTATTTATATTGTATTTTATGCTTCTGGCGTTTACTTCTAAGTACCTAACTATTCGATCTGGTGGAGCAACGCCCTAGAGTGAATCCCAGGTTGCTCGGAATGTAGAAATGACCATAACTTTCACACCGGTTGCAATTATTCGTTTTATACGATGCAAACGCTGTTGTATTTATATCGTATTTTATGCTTCTGGCGTTTACTTCTAAGGACCTAACTATTCGATCTGGTGGAGCAACGCCCTAGAGTGGATCCTAGGTTGCTCGGAATGTAGAAATGACCATAACTTTCACACTGGTTGCAATTATTCGTTTTATACGATGGAAACGCTGTTGTATTTATATTGTACTTTATGCCTCTGGCGTTGCCTTCTAAGGCCGCAGCTATTAGATGTGTTGGAGCAACGCCCTAGACTGACGCCTAGGGTGCTCGGAACGAAGAAATGACCATTACTTTCACACTGGTTGCAATTATTCGTTTTATACGATGGAAAAACTGTTGTATTTATATGGTATTTTATGCTTCTGGCGTTGACTTCTTAGGCCGTAACTATTCGGTCTGGTGGAGCAACGCCATGGAGTGAAACCAAGGTTGCCCGGAACGTAGAATTGGCCATCACTTTCAAACTGGTCGCAGTTATTCCTGATATATGATGGAAACACTGTTGTATTTTTTTTGCATTTTATTGCTCGGGCGTTGACTTCTAAGGCCCTAACTATCCAATCTGTTGGAGCAAGGCCCTAGGGTGAAGCCTAGCTTGCTCGGAAAGTAGAAATGGCCATACGTTTCATACTGGTTGGAATTATTCGTTTTTTACGATGGAAAAGCTGTTGTATTTATATTGTATTTTATGCCTCTGGCGTTGACTTCTAACGCCGTAGCTATTAGATGTGGTGGAGCAACGCCCTAGAGAGAAGCCTAGTGTGCTCGGACCGTAGAAATGACCATTACTATCACACTGGTTGCAATTATTCGTTTTATACGATGGAAAAGCTGTTGTATTTATATCGTATTTTATGCTTCTGGCGTTGACTTCTTAGGCCGTAACTATTCGGTCTGGTGCAGCAACGCATTGGAGTGAATCATAGGTTGCCCGGAACGTAGAATTGGCCATCACTTTCAAACTGGTTGCAATTATTGCTGTTATATGGTGGAAACACTGTTGTATTTTTTTTGCATTTTATGGTTGGGGCGTTGACTTCTAAGGCCCTAACTATTCAATCCGTTGGAGCAACACCCTAGGGTGAAGCCTAGGTTACTCGGAAAGTAGAAATGACCATAAGTTTCATACTGGTTGCAATCAATCGTTTTATACGATGGAAAAACTGTTGTATTTATATTGCATTTTATGCTTCTGGCGGTGACTTCAAAGGCACTAACTATTCGATCTGGAGGAGCAACGCCCTAGAGTGAAGCCTAGGTTACCCGGAAGGTAGAATTGGCCATCACTTTCAAACTGGTTGCAATTATTCGTTTTATACGATGGAAAAACCGTTGTATTTATATTGTATTTTACGCTTCTGGCGTTGACTTCTAAGGCACGAACTATTCGATCTGTTGGAGCAACGCCCTAGAGTGAAGCCTAGCTTGCTCGGAAAGTAGAAATGACCATCACTTTCAAACTGGTTGCAATTAACCCAGTTATACATTGGAAAAACTGTTGTATTTTTATTCCATTTTATGCTTCTGGCGTTCACTTCCTAGGCCCTAACTATTCGATCTGGTGGAACAACGGCCTAGGGTGAAGCCTAGCTTGCCCGGAACGTAGAAATGACCATTACCTTCACACTGTTTGCAATTATTCCTTTTATACGATGGAAAAGCTGTTGTATTTATATCGTATTTTATGCTTCTGGCGTTTACTTCTAAGGACCTAACTATTCGATCTGGTGGAGCAACGCCCTAGAATGAATCCTAGGTTGCTCGGAATGTAGAAATGACCATAACTTTCACACTGGTTGCTATTATACGTTTTTTACGATGCAAACGCTGTTGTATTTATATCGTATTTTATGCTTCTGGCGTTTACTTCTAAGGCCGTAGCTATTAGATGTGGTGGAGCAACGCCCTAGAGTGACGCCTAGGGTGCTCGGAACGTAGAAATGACCATTACTTTCACACTGGTTGCAATTATTCGTTTTATACGATGGAAAAGCTGTTGTATTTATATCGTATTTTATGCTTCTGGCGTTGACTTCTTAGGCCGTAACTTTTCGGTCTGGTGGAGGAACGCCCTGGAGTGAAACCTAGGTTGCCCGGAACGTAGAATTGGCCATCACTTTCAAACTGGTTGCAATTATTCCTGTTATATGATGGAAACACTGTTGCATTTTTTTTGCATTTTATGGTTCGGGCGTTGACTTCTAAGGCCGTAACTATTCAATCCGTTGGAGCAACGCCCTAGGGTGAAGCCTAGGTTGCTCGGAAAGTGGAAATGACCATGTGTTTCATACTGGTTGCAATTATTTGTTTCATACGATGGAAAAGCCGTTGTATTTATATTGTATTTTATGCTTCTGGCGTTGACTTCTACGGCACTAACTATTCGATCTGGTGGAGCATCGCCCTAGAGTGAAGCCTAGGTTGCCCGGAACGTGGAATTGGCCATCACTTTCGAACTGGTCGCAATTATTCCTGTTATATGATGGAAACACTGTTGCATTTATATTGCATTTTATGCTTCTGGCGTTGACTTCTAAGGCCCTAGCTATTCGATCTAGTGGAGCAACGCCCTAGAGTGAAGCCTAGGTTGCCCGGAAAGGAGAAATGACCATAAGTTTCATACTGGTTGCAATTATTCGTTTTATACGATGGAAAAGCTGTTGTACTTATATCGTATTTTATGCTTCTGGCGTTGACTTCTTAAGCCGTAACTATTCGGTCTGGTGGAGCAACGCCATGGAGTGAAACCTAGGTTGCCCGGAACGTAGAATTGGCCATCACTTTCAAACTGGTTGCAGTTATTCCTGATATATGATGGAAACACTGTTGTATTTTTTTTGCATTTTATGGTTCGGGCGTTGACTTCTAAGGCCCTAACTATTCAATCTGTTGGAGCAAGTCCCTAGGGTGAAGCCTAGGTTGCTTGGAAAGTAGAAATGACCATAAGTTACATACTGGTTGCAATTATCCGTTTTATACGATGGAAAAACTGTAGTATTTATATTGTATTTTATGCTTCTGGCGTTGACTTCTAAGGCACTATCTATTCGATCTGGTGGAGCAACGCCCTAGAGAGAAGCCTAGGTCGCCCGGAACGTAGAATTGGCCATCACTTTCAAACTGGTTTCAATTATTCGTTTTATACGATGGAAAAACTGTTGTATTTATATTGTATTTTATGCTTCTGGCGTTTACTTCTAAGTACCTAACTATTCGATCTGGTGGAGCAACGCCCTAGAGTGAATCCTATGTTGCTCGGAATGTAGAAATGACCATAACTTTCACACCGTTTGCAATTATTCGTTTTATACGATGCAAACGCTGTTGTATTTATATCGTATTTTATGCTTCTGGCGTTGACTTCTAAGGCACTATCTATTCGATCTGGTGGAGCAACGCCCTGGAGTGAAACCTAGGTTGCCCGGAACGTAGAATTGGCCATCACTTTCAAACTGGTTGCAATTATTCCTTTTATATGATGGAAACACTGTTGTACTTTTTTTGCATTTTATGGTTCGGGCGTTGACTTCTAAGGCCCTAACTATTCAATCCGTTGGAGCAACGCCCTAGGGTGAAGCCTAGGTTGCTCGGAAAGTAGAAATGACCATAAGTTTCATACTGGTTGCAATCATTCGTTTTATACAATGGAAAAACGGTTGTATTTATATTGTATTTGATGCTTCTGGCGTTGACTTCTAAGGCTGTAGCTATTCGATGTGGTGGGGCAACGCCCTAGAGTGAAGACTAGGTTGCCCGGAACGTAGAAATGACCATTACTTTCACACTGGTTGCAATTATTCGTTTTATACGATGGCAAAACTGTTGTAATTATTTTGTAATTGGTGCTTCTGGCGTTGACTGCTTACGCCCTATCTATTGGAGCTGGTGGACCAACGTCCTAGAGTGAACCCTAGATTGCCCGGAAGGTAGAAGTGACCATATCTTTCACACTGGTTGCTATTATTCCTGTTATACGATGGAAAAGTTGTTGTATTTATATTGCGTTTTATGCTTCTGGCGTTGACTTCTATGGCCCTAACTATTCGATCTGGTGGAGCAACGCCCTAGAGTGAAGCCTAGGTTGCTCTGAATGTAGAAATGACCATTACTTTCACACTGTTTGCAATTATTCGTGTTATATGATGGAAACACTGTTGTATTTTTTTTGCATTTTATGGTTCGGGCGTTGACTTCTATGGCCCTAACTATTCAATCCGTTGGAGCAACGCCCTAGGGTGAAGCCTAGGTTGCTCGGAAAGTAGAAATGACCATAAGTTTCATACTGGTTGGAATTATTCGTTTTATACGATGGAAAAGCTGTTGTATTTATATTGTATTTTATGCCTCTGGCGTTGACTTCTAAGGCCGTAGCTATTAGATGTGGTGGAGCAACGCCCTAGAGAGACGCCTAGGGTTCTCGGAGCGTAGAAATGACCATTACTTTCACACTGGTTGCAATTATTCGTTCTATACGATGGAAAGCTGTTGTATTTATATCGTATTTTATGCTTCTGGCGTTGACTTCTTCGGCCGTAACTATTCGGTCTGGTGGAGCAACGCCCTGGAGTGAAACCTAGGTTGCCCGGAACGTAGAATTGGCAATCACTTTCAAACTGGTTGCAATTATTGCTGTTATATGATGGAAACACAGTTGTATTTTTTTTGCATTTTATATTTCGGGCGTTGACTTCTAAGGCCCTAACTATTCAATCCGTTGGAGCAACGCCCTAGGGTGAAGCCTACGTTGCTCGGAAAGTAGAAATGACCATAAGTTTCATACTGGTTGCAATTATTCGTTTTATACGATGGAAAAACTGTTGTATTCATATTGTATTTTATGCTCCTGGCGTTCGCTTCTAAGGCACTAACTATTCGATCTGGTGGAGCAACGCCCTAGAGTGAAGCCTAGGTTGCCCGGAGGGTAGAATTGGCCATCACTTTCAAACTTGTTGCAATTATTCGTTTTATACGATGGAAAAACTGTTGTATTTATATTGTATTTTATGCTTCTGGCGTTTACTTCTAAGTACCTAACTATTCGATCTGGTGGCGCAACGCCCTAGAGTGAATCCTAGGTTGCTCGGAATGTAGAAATGACCATAACTTTCACACCGGTTGCAATTATTCGTTTTATGCGATGCAAACGCTGTTGTATTTATATTGTACTTTATGCCTCTGGCGTTGACTTCTAAGGCCGTAGCTATTAGATGTGGTGGAGCAACGCCCTAGAGTGAAGCCTAGGTTACACGGAATGTGGAAATGACCATTACTTTCACACTGGTTGCAATTATTCGTTTTATACGATGGAAAAGCTGTTGTATTTATGTCGTATTTTATGCTTCTGGCGTTGACTTCTTAGGCCGTATCTATTCGGTCTGGTGGAGCAACGCCCTGGAGTGAAATCTAGGTTGCCCGGAACGTAGTATTGGCCATCACTTTCAAACTGGTTGCAATTATTGCTGTTATATGATGGAAACACTGTTGTATTTTTTTTGCATTTTATGTTTCGGGCGTTGACTTCTAAGGCCCTATCTATTCAATCTGTTGGAGCAACGCCCTAGGGTGAAGCCCAGCTTGCTCGGAAAGTAGAAATGACCATAAGTTTCATACTGGTTGCAATTATTCGTTTTATACGATGCAAACGCTGTTGTATTTATATCGTATTTTATGCTTCTGGCGTTTACTTCTAAGGACCTAACTATTCGATCTGGTGGAGTAACGCCTTAGAGTAGATCCTAGGTTGCTCGGAATGTAGAAATGACCATAACTTTCACACTGGTTGCAATTATTCGTTTTATACGATGGAAACGCTGTTGTACTTATATTGTACTTTATGCCTCTGGCGTTGACTTCTAAGGCCGTAGCTATTACATGTGGTGGAGCAACGCCCTAGAGTGACGCCTAGGGTGCACGGAACGTAGAAATGACCATTACTTTCACACTGGTTGCAATTATTCGATTTATACGAAGGAAAAGCTGTTGTATTTATATCGTATTTTATGCTTCCGGCGTTGACTTCTTAGGCCGTAACTATTCGGTCTGGTGGAGCAACGCCCTGGAGTGAAATCTAGGTTGCCCGGAACGTAGTATTGGCCATCACTTTCAAACTGGTTGCAATTATTGCTGTTATATGATGGAAACACTGTTGTATTTTTTTTGCATTTTATGTTTCGGGCGTTGACTTCTAAGGCCCTATCTATTCAATCTGTTGGAGCAACGCCCTAGGGTGAAGCCCAGCTTGCTCGGAAAGTAGAAATGACCGTAAGTTTCATACTGGTTACAATTATTCGTTTTATACGATGGAAAAGCTGTTGTACTTATATCGTATTTTATGCTTCTGGCGTTGACTTCTTAAGCCGTAACTATTCGGTCTGGTGGAGCAACGCCATGGAGTGAAACCTAGGTTGCCCGGAACGTAGAATTGGCCATCACTTTCAAACTGGTTGCAGTTATTCCTGATATATGATGGAAACACTGTTGTACTTTTTTTGCATTTTATGGTTCGGGCGTTGACTTCTAAGGCCCTAACTATTCAATCTGTTGGAGCAACGCCCTAGGGTGAAGCCCAGCTTGCTCGGAAAGTAGAAATGACCATCAGTTTCATACTGGTTGCAATTATTCGTTTTATACGATGGAAAAACTGTTGTATTTATATTGCATTTTATGCTTCTGGCGTTGACTTCTAAGGCCCTAGCTATTCGATCTAGTGGAGCAACGCCCTAGAGTGAAGCCTAGGTTGCCCGGAAAGGAGAAATGACCATAAGTTTCATACTGGTTGCAATTATTCGTTTTATACGATGGAAAAGCTGTTGTACTTATATCGTATTTTATGCTTCTGGCGTTGACTTCTTAAGCCGTAACTATTCGGTCTGGTGGAGCAACGCCATGGAGTGAAACCTAGGTTGCCCGGAACGTAGAATTGGCCATCACTTTCAAACTGGTTGCAGTTATTCCTGATATATGATGGAAACACTGTTGTATTTTTTTTGCATTTTATGGTTCGGGCGTTGACTTCTAAGGCCCTAACTATTCAATCTGTTGGAGCAAGTCCCTAGGGTGAAGCCTAGGTTGCTTGGAAAGTAGAAATGACCATAAGTTACATACTGGTTGCAATTATCCGTTTTATACGATGGAAAAACTGTTTTATTTATATTGTATTTTATGCTTCTGGCGTTGACTTCTAAGGCACTATCTATTCGATCTGGTGGAGCAACGCCCTAGAGAGAAGCCTAGGTCGCCCGGAACGTAGAATTGGCCATCACTTTCAAACTGGTTTCAATTATTCGTTTTATACGATGGAAAAACTGTTGTATTTATATTGTATTTTATGCTTCTGGCGTTTACTTCTAAGTACCTAACTATTCGATCTGGTGGAGCAACGCCCTAGAGTGACGCCTAGGGTGCACGGAACGTAGAAATGACCATTACTTTCACACTGGTTGCAATTATTCGATTTATACGATGGAAAAGCTGTTGTATTTATATCGTATTTTATGCTTCCGGCGTTGACTTCTTAGGCCGTAACTATTCGGTCTGGTGGAGCAACGAACTGGAGTGAAATCTAGGTTGCCCGGAACGTAGTATTGGCCATCACTTTCAAACTGGATGCAATTATTCCTGTTATATGATGGAAACTCTGTTGTATTTTTATTGCATTTTATGCTTCGGGCGTTGACTTCTAAGGCCCTATCTATTCAATCTGTTGGAGCAACGCCCTAGGGTGAAGCCCAGCTTGCTCGGAAAGTAGAAATGACCATAAGTTTCATACTGGTTGCAATTATTCGTTTTATACGATGGAGAAGCTGTTGTGCTTATATCGTATTTTATGCTTCTGGCGTTGACTTCTAAGGCACCAACTATTCGATCTGGTGGAGCAACGCAATAGAGTGAAGCCTAGGTTGCCCGGAACGTAGAATTGGCCATCAACTTCAAACTGGTTGCAATTATACCTGTTATATGATGGAAACACTGTTGTATTTTTATTGCATTTTATGCTTCGGGCGTTGACTTCTAAGGCCCTAACTATTCAATCTGTTGGAGCAACGCCCTAGGGTGAAGCCCAGCTTGCTCGGAAAGTAGAAATGACCATAAGTTTCATACTGGTTACAATTATTCGTTTTATACGATGGAAAAGCTGTTGTACTTATATCGTATTTTATGCTTCTGGCGTTGACTTCTTAAGCCGTAACTATTCGGTCTGGTGGAGCAACGCCATGGAGTGAAACCTAGGTTGCCCGGAACGTAGAATTGGCCATCACTTTCATACTGGTTGCAGTTATTCCTGATATATGATGGAAACACTGTTGTACTTTTTTTGCATTTTATGGTTCGGGCGTTGACTTCTAAGGCCCTAACTATTCAATCTGTTGGAGCAACGCCCTAGGGTGGAGCCCAGCTTGCTCGGAAAGTAGAAATGACCATCAGTTTCATACTGGTTGCAATTATTCGTTTTATACGATGGAAAAACTGTTGTATTTATATTGCATTTTATGCTTCTGGCGTTGACTTCTAAGGCCCTTGCTGTTGGATCTAGTGGAGCAACGCTCTAGAGTGAAGCCTAGGTTGCCCGGAAAGGAGAAATGACCATAAGTTACATACTGGTTGCAATTATCCGTTTTATACGATGGAAAAGCTGTTGTATTTATATTGTACTTTATGCTTCTGGCGTTGACTTCTAAGGCACTATCTATTCGATCTGGTGGACCAACGCCCTAGAGAGAAGCCTAGGTTGCCCGGAACGTAGAATTGGCCATCACTTTCAAACTGGTTTCAATTATTCGTTTTATACGATGGAAAAACTGTTGTATTTATATTGTATTTTATGCTTCTGGCGTTTACTTCTAAGTACCTAACTATTCGATCTGGTGGAGCAACGCCCTAGAGTGACGCCTAGGGTGCACGGAACGTAGAAATGACCATTACTTTCACACTGGTTGCAATTATTCGATTTATACGATGGAAAAGCTGTTGTATTTATATCGTATTTTATGCTTCCGGCGTTGACTTCTTAGGCCGTAACTATTCGGTCTGGTGGAGCAACGAACTGGAGTGAAATCTAGGTTGCCCGGAACGTAGTATTGGCCATCACTTTCAAACTGGATGCAATTATTCCTGTTATATGATGGAAACTCTGTTGTATTTTTATTGCATTTTATGCTTCGGGCGTTGACTTCTAAGGCCCTATCTATTCAATCTGTTGGAGCAACGCCCTAGGGTGAAGCCCAGCTTGCTCGGAAAGTAGAAATGACCATAAGTTTCATACTGGTTGCAATTATTCGTTTTATACGATGGAGAAGCTGTTGTGCTTATATCGTATTTTATGCTTCTGGCGTTGACTTCTAAGGCACCAACTATTCGATCTGGTGGAGCAACGCAATAGAGTGAAGCCTAGGTTGCCCGGAACGTAGAATTGGCCATCAACTTCAAACTGGTTGCAATTATACCTGTTATATGATGGAAACACTGTTGTATTTTTATTGCATTTTATGCTTCGGGCGTTGACTTCTAAGGCCCTAACTATTCAATCTGTTGGAGCAACGCCCTAGGGTGAAGCCCAGCTTGCTCGGAAAGTAGAAATGACCATAAGTTTCATACTGGTTACAATTATTCGTTTTATACGATGGAAAAGCTGTTGTACTTATATCGTATTTTATGCTTCTGGCGTTGACTTCTTAAGCCGTAACTATTCGGTCTGGTGGAGCAACGCCATGGAGTGAAACCTAGGTTGCCCGGAACGTAGAATTGGCCATCACTTTCATACTGGTTGCAGTTATTCCTGATATATGATGGAAACACTGTTGTACTTTTTTTGCATTTTATGGTTCGGGCGTTGACTTCTAAGGCCCTAACTATTCAATCTGTTGGAGCAACGCCCTAGGGTGGAGCCCAGCTTGCTCGGAAAGTAGAAATGACCATCAGTTTCATACTGGTTGCAATTATTCGTTTTATACGATGGAAAAACTGTTGTATTTATATTGCATTTTATGCTTCTGGCGTTGACTTCTAAGGCCCTTGCTGTTGGATCTAGTGGAGCAACGCTCTAGAGTGAAGCCTAGGTTGCCCGGAAAGGAGAAATGACCATAAGTTACATACTGGTTGCAATTATCCGTTTTATACGATGGAAAAGCTGTTGTATTTATATTGTACTTTATGCTTCTGGCGTTGACTTCTAAGGCACTATCTATTCGATCTGGTGGACCAACGCCCTAGAGAGAAGCCTAGGTTGCCCGGAACGTAGAATTGGCCATCACTTTCAAACTGGTTTCAATTATTCGTTTTATACGATGGAAAAACTGTTGTATTTATATTGTATTTTATGCTTCTGGCGTTTACTTCTAAGTACCTAACTATTCGATCTGGTGGAGCAACGCCCTAGAGTGAATCCTAGGTTGCTCGGAATGTAGAAATGACCATAACTTTCACACCGGTTGCAATTATTCGTTTTATACGATGCAAACGCTGTTGTATTTATATCGTATTTTATACTTCTGGCGTTTACTTCTAAGGACCTAACTATTCGACCTGGTGGAGCAACGCCTTAGACTGGATCCTAGGTTGCTCGGAATGTAGAAATGACCATAACTTTCACACTGGTTGCAATTATTCGTTTTATACGATGGAAACGATGTTGTACTTATATTGTACTTTATGCCTCTGGCGTTGACTTCTAAGGCCGTAGCTATTACATGTGGTGGAGCAACGCCCTAGAGTGACGCCTAGGTTGCACGGAACGTAGAAATGACCATTACTTTCACACTGGTTGCAATTATTCGATTTATACGAAGGAAAAGCTGTTGTATTTATATTGCATTTTATGCTTCTGGCGTTGACTTCTAAGGCCCTAGCTATTCGATCTAGTGGAGCAACGCCCTAGAGTGAAGCCTAGGTTGCCCGGAAAGGAGAAATGACCATAAGTTTCATACTGGTTGCAATTATTCGTTTTATACGATGGAAAAGCTGTTGTACTTATATCGTATTTTATGCTTCTGGCGTTGACTTCTTAAGCCGTAACTATTCGGTCTGGTGGAGCAACGCCATGGAGTGAAACCTAGGTTGCCCGGAACGTAGAATTGGCCATCACTTTCAAACTGGTTGCTGTTATTCCTGATATATGATGGAAACACTGTTGTATTTTTTTTGCATTTTATGGCTCGGGCGTTGACTTCTAAGGCCCTAACTATTCAATCTGTTGGAGCAACGCCCTAGGGTGAAGCCTAGGTTGCTCGGAAAGTGGAAATGACCATATGTTTCATACTGGTCGCAATTATTTGTTTCATACGATGGAAAAACCGTTGTATTTATATTGTATTTTATGCTTCTGGCGTTGACTTCTACGGCACTAACAATTGGATCTGGTGGAGCATCGCCCTAGAGTGAAGCCTAGGTTGCCCGGAACGTGGAATTGGCCATCACTTTCGAACTGGTCGCAATTATTCCTGTTATATGATGGAAACACTGTTGCATTTTTTTTGCATTTTATGGTTCGGCCGTAGACCTCTAAGGCCCTAACTGTTCAATCTGTTGGAGCAACGCCCTAGAGTGAAGCCTAGGTTGCCCGGAACGTAGAATTGGCCATCAGTTTCAAACTGGTTGCAATTATTCCTGTTATATGATGGAAACATTGTTGTATTTTAATTGCATTTTATGCTTCGGGCGTTGACTTCTAAGGCCCTAACTATTCAATCTGTTGGAGCAACGCCCTAGGGTGAAGCCTAGGTTGCTCGGAAAGTAGAAATGACCATAAGTTTCGTACTGGTTGCAATTAATCGTTTTAAACGATGGAAAAACTGTTGTATTTATATTGCATTTTATGCTTCTGGCGTTGACTTCAAAGGCACTAACTATTCGATCTGGAGGAGCAACGCCCTAGAGTGAAGCCTAGGTTACCCGGAAGGTAGAATTGGCCATCACTTTCAAACTGGTTGCAATTATTCGTTTTATACGATGGAAAAACTGTTGTATTTATGTTGTATTTTACGCTTCTGGCGTTGACTTCTAAGGCACTAACTATTCGATCTGGTGGAGCAACGCCCTAGAGTGAAGCCTAGGTTGCCCGGAACGTAGAATTGGTCATCACTTTCAAACTGGTTGCAATTATTCATGTTATATGATACAAACACTGTTGTGTTTTTATTGCATTGTATGCTTCGGGCGTTGACTTCTAAGGCCCTAGCTATTCAATCTGTTGGAGTAACGCCCTAGGCTGAAGCCTAGCTTGCTCGGAAAGTAGAAATGACCATAAGTTTCATACTGGTTGCAATTATTCGTTTTATACGATGGAAAGCTGTTGTATTTATATCGTATTTTATGCTTCTGGCGTTGACTTCTTAGGCCGTAACTATTCGGTCTGGTGGAGCAACGCCATGGAGTGAAACCAAGGTTGCCCGGAACGTAGAATTGGCCATCACTTTCAAACTGGTCGCAGTTATTCCTGATATATGATGGAAGCACTGTTTTATTTTTTTTGCATTTTATGGCTCGGGCGTTGACTTCTAAGGCCCTAACTATTCAATCTGTTGGAGCCAGGCCCTAGGGTGAAGCCTAGGTTGCTTGGAAAGTAGAAATGACCATAAGTTACATACTGGTTGCAATTATTCGTTTTATACGATGGAAAAACTGTTGTATTTATATTGTATTTTATGCTTCTGGCGTTGACTTCTAAGGCACTATCTATTCGATCTGGTGGAGCAACGCCCTAGAGAGAAGCCTAGGTTGCCCGGAACGTAGAATTGGCCATCACTTTCAAACTGGTTTCAATTATTCGTTTTATACGATGGAAAAACTGTTGTATTTATATTGTATTTTATGCTTCTGGCGTTTACTTCTAAGTACCTAACTATTCGATCTGGTGGAGCAACGCCCTAGAGTGAATCCCAGGTTGCTCGGAATGTAGAAATGACCATAACTTTCACACCGGTTGCAATTATTCGTTTTATACGATGCAAACGTTGTTGTATTTATATCGAATTTTATGCTTCTGGCGTTTACTTCTAAGGACCTAACTATTCGATCTGGTGGAGCAACGCCCTAGAGTGGATCCTAGGTTGCTCGGAATGTAGAAATGACCATAACTTTCACACTGGTTGCAATTATTCGTTTTATACGATGGAAACGCTGTTGTATTTATATTGTACTTTATGCCTCTGGCGTTGCCTTCTAAGGCCGCAGCTATTAGATGTGTTGGAGCAACGCCCTAGACTGACGCCTAGGGTGCTCGGAACGAAGAAATGACCATTACTTTCACACTGGTTGCAATTATTCGTTTTATACGATGGAAAAACTGTTGTATTTATATGGTATTTTATGCTTCTGGCGTTGACTTCGTAGGCCGTAACTATTCGGTCTGGTGGAGCAACGCCATGGAGTGAAACCAAGGTTGCCCGGAACGTAGAATTGGCCATCACTTTCAAACTGGTCGCAGTTATTCCTGATATATGATGGAAACACTGTTGTATTTTTTTTGCATTTTATTGCTCGGGCGTTGACTTCTAAGGCCCTAACTATCCAATCTGTTGGAGCAAGGCCCTAGGGTGAAGCCTAGCTTGCTCGGAAAGTAGAAATGGCCATACGTTTCATACTGGTTGGAATTATTCGTTTTTTACGATGGAAAAGCTGTTGTATTTATATTGTATTTTATGCCTCTGGCGTTGACTTCTAACGCCGTAGCTATTAGATGTGGTGGAGCAACGCCCTAGAGAGAAGCCTAGTGTGCTCGGACCGTAGAAATGACCATTACTATCACACTGGTTGCAATTATTCGTTTTATACGATGGAAAAGCTGTTGTATTTATATCGTATTTTATGCTTCTGGCGTTGACTTCTTAGGCCGTAACTATTCGGTCTGGTGCAGCAACGGATTGGAGTGAATCATAGGTTGCCCGGAACGTAGAATTGGCCATCACTTTCAAACTGGTTGCAATTATTGCTGTTATATGGTGGAAACACTGTTGTATTTTTTTTGCATTTTATGGTTGGGGCGTTGACTTCTAAGGCCCTAACTATTCAATCCGTTGGAGCAACACCCTAGGGTGAAGCCTAGGTTGCTCGGAAAGTAGAAATGACCATAAGTTTCATACTGGTTGCAATCAATCGTTTTATACGATGGAAAAACTGTTGTATTTATATTGCATTTTATGCTTCTGGCGGTGACTTCAAAGGCACTAACTATTCGATCTGGAGGAGCAACGCCCTAGAGTGAAGCCTAGGTTACCCGGAAGGTAGAATTGGCCATCACTTTCAAACTGGTTGCAATTATTCGTTTTATACGATGGAAAAACCGTTGTATTTATATTGTATTTTACGCTTCTGGCGTTGACTTCTAAGGCACGAACTATTCGATCTGGTGGAGCAACGCCCTAGAGAGAAGCCTAGGTTGCCCGGAACTTAGAATTGGCTATCACTTTCAAACTGGTTGCAATTATCCCTGTTATATGATGGAAACACTGTTGTATTTTTTTTTGCATTTTATGGTTCGGGCGTTCACTTCTAAGGTCATAACTATTGAATCTGTTGGAGCAACGCCCTAGAGTGAAGCCTAGCTTGCTCGGAAAGTAGAAATGACCATCACTTTCAAACTGGTTGCAATTAACCCAGTTATACATTGGAAAAACTGTTGTATTTTTATTGCATTTTATGCTTCTGGCGTTCACTTCCTAGGCCCTAACTATTCGATCTGGTGGAACAACGGCCTAGGGTGAAGCCTAGCTTGCCCGGAACGTAGAAATGACCATTACCTTCACACTGTTTGCAATTATTCCTTTTATACGATGGAAAAGCTGTTGTATTTATATCGTATTTTATGCTGCTGGCGTTTACTTCTAAGGACCTAACTATTCGATCTGGTGGAGCAACGCCCTAGAATGAATCCTAGGTTGCTCGGAATGTAGAAATGACCAAAACTTTCACACTGGTTGCTATTATACGTTTTTTACGATGCAAACGCTGTTGTATTTATATCGTATTTTATGCTTCTGGCGTTTACTTCTAAGGCCGTAGCTATTAGATGTGGTGGAGCAACGCCCTAGAGTGACGCCTAGGGTGCTCGGAACGTAGAAATGACCATTACTTTCACACTGGTTGCAATTATTCGTTTTATACGATGGAAAAGCTGTTGTATTTATATCGTATTTTATGCTTCTGGCGTTGACTTCTTAGGCCGTAACTTTTCGGTCTGGTGGAGGAACGCCCTGGAGTGAAACCTAGGTTGCCCGGAACGTAGAATTGGCCATCACTTTCAAACTGGTTGCAATTATTCCTGTTATATGATGGAAACACTGTTGCATTTTTTTTGCATTTTATGGTTCGGGCGTTGACTTCTAAGGCCGTAACTATTCAATCCGTTGGAGCAACGCCCTAGGGTGAAGCCTAGGTTGCTCGGAAAGTGGAAATGACCATGTGTTTCATACTGGTTGCAATTATTTGTTTCATACGATGGAAAAGCCGTTGTATTTATATTGTATTTTATGCTTCTGGCGTTGACTTCTACGGCACTAACTATTCGATCTGGTGGAGCATCGCCCTAGAGTGAAGCCTAGGTTGCCCGGAACGTGGAATTGGCCATCACTTTCGAACTGGTCGCAATTATTCCTGTTATATGATGGAAACACTGTTGCATTTATATTGCATTTTATGCTTCTGGCGTTGACTTCTAAGGCCCTAGCTATTCGATCTAGTGGAGCAACGCCCTAGAGTGAAGCCTAGGTTGCCCGGAAAGGAGAAATGACCATAAGTTTCATACTGGTTGCAATTATTCGTTTTATACGATGGAAAAGCTGTTGTACTTATATCGTATTTTATGCTTCTGGCGTTGACTTCTTAAGCCGTAACTATTCGGTCTGGTGGAGCAACGCCATGGAGTGAAACCTAGGTTGCCCGGAACGTAGAATTGGCCATCACTTTCAAACTGGTTGCAGTTATTCCTGATATATGATGGAAACACTGTTGTATTTTTTTTGCATTTTATGTTTCGGGCGTTGACTTCTAAGGCCCTAACTATTCAATCTGTTGGAGCAAGTCCCTAGGGTGAAGCCTAGGTTGCTTGGAAAGTAGAAATGACCATAAGTTACATACTGGTTGCAATTATCCGTTTTATACGATGGAAAAACTGTAGTATTTATATTGTATTTTATGCTTCTGGCGTTGACTTCTAAGGCACTATCTATTCGATCTGGTGGAGCAACGCCCTAGAGAGAAGCCTAGGTCGCCCGGAACGTAGAATTGGCCATCACTTTCAAACTGGTTTCAATTATTCGTTTTATACGATGGAAAAACTGTTGTATTTATATTGTATTTTATGCTTCTGGCGTTTACTTCTAAGTACCTAACTATTCGATCTGGTGGAGCAACGCCCTAGAGTGAATCCTAGGTTGCTCGGAATGTAGAAATGACCATAACTTTCACACCGTTTGCAATTATTCGTTTTATACGATGCAAACGCTGTTGTATTTATATCGTATTTTATGCTTCTGGCGTTTACTTCTAAGGACCTAACTATTCGATCTGGTGGAGCAACGCCTTAGAGTGGATCCTAGGTTGCTCGGAATGTAGAAATGACCATAACTTTCACACTGGGTGCAATTATTCGTTTTATACGATGGAAACGCTGTTGTACTTATATTGTACTTTATGCCTCTGGCGTTGACTTCTAAGGCCGTAGCTATTACATGTGGTGGAGCAACGCCCTAGAGTGACGCCTAGGGTGCACGGAACGTAGAAATGACCATTACTTTCACACTGGTTGCAATTATTCGATTTATACGAAGGAAAAGCTGTTGTATTTATATCGTATTTTATGCTTCCGGCGTTGACTTCTTAGGCCGTAACTATTCGGTCTGGTGGAGCAACGCCCTGGAGTGAAATCTAGGTTGCCCGGAACGTAGTATTGGCCATCACTTTCAAACTGGTTGCAATTATTGCTGTTATATGATGGAAACACTGTTGTATTTTTTTTGCATTTTATGTTTCGGGCGTTGACTTCTAAGGCCCTAACTATTCAATCCGTTGGAGCAACGCCCTAGGGTGAAGCCAAGGTTGCTCGGAAAGTAGAAATGACAATAAGTTTCATACTGGTTGCAATTAATCGTTTTAAACGATGGAAAAACTGTTGTATTTATATTGCATTTTATGCTTCTGGCGTTGACTTCAAAGGCACTAACTATTCGCTCTGGAGGAGCAACGCCCTAGAGTGAAGCCTAGGTTACCCGGAAGGTAGAATTGGCCATCACTTTCAAACTGGTTGCAATTATTCGTTTTATACGATGGAAAAACTGTTGTATTTATATTGTATTTTACGCTTCTGGCGTTGACTTCTAAGGCACTAACTATTCGATCTGGTGGAGCAACGCCCTAGAGTGAAGCCTAGGTTGCCCGGAACGTAGAATTGGTCATCACTTTCAAACTGGTTGCAATTATTCATGTTATATGATACAAACACTGTTGTATTTTTATTACATTGTATGCTTCGGGCGTTGACTTCTAAGGCCCTAGCTATTCAATCTGTTGGAGTAACGCCCTAGGCTGAAGCCTAGCTTGCTCGGAAAGTAGAAATGACCATAAGTTTCATACTGGTTGCAATTATTCGTTTTATACGATGGAAAAGCTGTTGTATTTATATCGTATTTTATGCTTCTGGCGTTGACTTCTTAGGCCGTAACTATTCGGTCTGGTGGAGCAACGCCATGGAGTGAAACCAAGGTTGCCCGGAACGTAGAATTGGCCATCACTTTCAAACTGGTCGCAGTTATTCCTGATATATGATGGAAACACTGTTTTATTTTTTTTGCATTTTATGGCTCGGGCGTTGCCTTCTAAGGCCCTAACTATTCAATCTGTTGGAGCCAGGCCCTAGGGTGAAGCCTAGGTTGCTTGGAAAGTAGAAATGACCATAAGTTACATACTGGTTGCAATTATTCGTTTTATACGATGGAAAAACTGTTGTATTTATATTGTATTTTATGCTTCTGGCGTTGACTTCTAAGGCACTATCTATTCGATCTGGTGGAGCAACGCCCTAGAGTGAAGCCTAGGTTGCCCGGAACTTAGAATTGGCTATCACTTTCAAACTGGTTGCAATTATTCCTGTTATATGATGGAAACACTATTGTATTTTTTTTTGCATTTTATGGTTCGGGCGTTCACTTCTAAGGTCATAACTAATGAATGTGTTGGAGCAACGCCCTAGGGTGAAGTCTAGCTTGCTCGGAAAGTAGAAATGAACATAAGTTTCATACTGGTTGCAATTATTCGTTTTATACGATGGAAAAGCTGTTGTATTTCTATCGTATTTTATGCTTCTGGCGTTGGCTTCTTGGGCCGTAACTATTCGGTCTGGTGGAGCAACGCCCTGGAGTGAAACCTAGGTTGCCCGGAACGTAGAATTGGCCATCACTTTCAAACTGGTTGCAATTATTCCTGTTATATGATGGAAACACTGTTTTATTTTTATTGCATTTTATGCTTCGGGCGTTGACTTCTGAGGACCTAACTATTCAATCTGTTGGTTGCAACGCCCTAGGGTGAAGCCTAGGTTGCTCGGAAAGTAGAAATGACCATAAGTTTCATACTGGTTGCAATTATTCGTTTTATACGATGGAAACACTGTTGTATTTATATTGTATTTTTGCTTCTGGCGTTGACTTCTAAGGCCCTAGCTATTCGATCTAGTGGAGCAACGCCCTAGAGTGAATCCTAGGTTGCTCGGAATGTAGAAATGACCATAACTTTCACACCGGTTGCAATTATTCGTTTTATACGATGCAAACGCTGTTGTATTTATATCGTATTTTATACTTCTGGCGTTTACTTCTAAGGACCTAACTATTCGATCTGGTGGAGCAACGCCTTAGAGTGGATCCTAGGTTGCTCGGAATGTAGAAATGACCATAAGTTACATACTGGTTGCAATTATCCGTTTTATACGATGGAAAAACTGTTGTATTTATATTGTATTTTATGCTTCTGGCGTTGACTTCTAAGGCACTATCTATTCGATCTGGTGGAGCAACGCCCTAGAGAGAAGCCTAGGTTGCCCGGAACGTAGAATTGGCCATCACTTTCAAACTGGTTTCAATTATTCGTTTTATACGATGGAAAAACTGTTGTATTTATATTGTATTTTATGCTTCTGGCGTTTACTTCTAAGTACCTAACTATTCGATCTGGTGGAGCAACGCCCTAGAGTGAATCCTAGGTTTCTCGGAATGTAGAAATGACCATAACTTTCACACCGGTTGCAATTATTCGTTTTATACGATGCAAACGCTGTTGTATTTATATCGTATTTTATGCTTCTGGCGTTTACTTCTAAGGACCTAACTATTCGATCTGGTGGAGCAACGCCCTAGAGTGGATCCTAGGTTGCTCGGAGTGTAGAAATGACCATAACTTTCACACTGGTTGCAATTATTCGTTTTATACGATGGAAACGCTGTTGTATTTTGTATTGTACTTTATGCCTCTGGCGTTGACTTCTAAGGCCGCAGCTATTAGATGTGGTGGAGCAACGCCCTAGACTGACGCCTAGGGTGCTCGGAACGAAGAAATGACCATTACTTTCGCACTGGTTGCAATTATTCGTTTTATACGATGGAAAAACTGTTGTATTTATATGGTATTTTATGCTTCTGGCGTTGACTTCTTAGGCCGTAACTATTCGGTCTGGTGGAGCAACGCCATGAAGTGAAACCAAGGTTGCCCGGAACGTAGAATTGGCCATCACTTTCAAACTGGTTGCAATTATTGCTGTTATATGGTGGAAACACTGTTGTATTTTTTTTGCATTTTATGGTTGGGGCGTTGACTTCTAAGGCCCTAACTATTCAATCCGTTGGAGCAACGCCCTAGGGTGAAGCCTAGGTTGCTCGGAAAGTAGAAATGACCATAAGTTTCATACTGGTTGCAATCAATCGTTTTATACGATGGAAAAACTGTTGTATTTATATTGCATTTTATGCTTCTGGCGTTGACTTCAAAGGCACTAACTATTCGATATGGAGGAGCAACGTCCTAGAGTGAAGCCTAGGTTACCCGGAAGGTAGAATTGGCCATCACTTTCAAACTGGTTGCAATTATTCGTTTTATACGATGGAAAAACCGTTGTATTTATATTGTATTTTACGCTTCTGGCGTTGACTTCTAAGGCACGAACTATTCGATCTGGTGGAGCAACGCCCTAGAGAGAAGCCTAGGTTGCCCGGAACTTAGAATTGGCTATCACTTTCAAACTGGTTGCAATTATCCCTGTTATATGATGGAAACACTGTTGTATTTTTTTTTGCATTTTATGGTTCGGGCGTTCACTTCTAAGGTCATAACTATTGAATCTGTTGGAGCAACGCCCTAGAGTGAAGCCTAGCTTGCTCGGATAGTAGAAATGACCATCACTTTCAAACTGGTTGCAATTAACCCTGTTATACATTGGAAAAACTGTTGTATTTTTATTGCATTTTATGCTTCTGGCGTTCACTTCTTAGGCCCTAACTATTCGATCTGGTGGAACAACCGCCTAGGGTGAAGCCTAGCTTGCCCGGAACGTAGAAATGACCATTACCTTCACACTGTTTGCAATTACTCCTTTTATACGATGGAAAAGCTGTTGTATTTATATCGTATTTTATGCTTCTGGCGTTTACTTCTAAGGACCTAACTATTCGATCTGGTGGAGCAACGCCCTAGAATGAATCCTAGGTTGCTCGGAATGTAGAAATGACCATAACTTTCACACTGGTTGCTATTATACGTTTTTTACGATGCAAACGCTGTTGTATTTATATCGTATTTTATGCTTCTGGCGTTTACTTCTAAGGCCGTAGCTATTAGATGTGGTGGAGCAAGGCCCTAGAGTGACGCCTAGGGTGCTCGGAACGTAGAAATGACCATTACTTTCACACTGGTTGCAATTATTCGTTTTATACGATGGAAAAGCTGTTGTATTTATATCGTATTTTGTGCTTCTGGCGTTGACTTCTTATGTCGTAACTTTTCGGTCTGGTGGAGGAACGCCCTGGAGTGAAACCTAGGTTGCCCGGAACGTAGAATTGGCCATCACTTTCAAACTGGTTGCAATTATTCCTGTTATATGATGGAAACACTGTTGCATTTTTT
This sequence comes from Calliopsis andreniformis, assembly GCF_051401765.1. Lineage (NCBI taxonomy): Eukaryota > Metazoa > Arthropoda > Insecta > Hymenoptera > Andrenidae > Calliopsis > Calliopsis andreniformis. The sequence goes on from NW_027480429.1 coordinate 3,301,280, forward strand.
TTGCATTTTATGGTTCGGGCGTTGACTTCTAAGGCCGTAACTATTCAATCCGTTGGAGCAACGCCCTAGGGTGAAGCCTAGGTTGCTCGGAAAGTGGAAATGACCATATGTTTCATACTGGTTGCAATTATTTGTTTCATACGATGGAAAAACCGTTGTATTTATATTGTATTTTATGCTTCTGGCGTTGACTTCTACGGCACTAACTATTCGATCTGGTGGAGCATCGCCCTAGAGTGAAGCCTAGGTTGCCCGGAACGTGGAATTGGCCATCACTTTCGAACTGGTCGCAATTATTCCTGTTATATGATGGAAACACTGTTGCATTTTTTTTGCATTTTATGGTTCGGGCGTAGACTTCTAAGGCCCTAACTGTTCAATCTGTTGGAGCAACGCCCTAGAGTGAAGCCTAGGTTGCCCGGAACGTAGAATTGGCCATCACTTTTAAACTGGTTGCAATTATTCCTGTTATATGATGGAAACATTGTTGTATTTTAATTGCATTTTATGCTTCGGGCGTTGACTTCTAAGGCCCTAACTATTCAATCCGTTGGAGCAACGCCCTAGGGTGAAGCCTAGGTTGCTCGGAAAGTAGAAATGACCATAAGTTTCATACTGGTTGCAATTAATCGTTTTAAACGATGGAAAAACTGTTGTATTTATATTGCATTTTATGCTTCTGGCGTTGACTTCAAAGGCACTAACTATTCGATCTGGAGGAGCAACGCCCTAGAGTGAAGCCTAGGTTACCCGGAAGGTAGAATTGGCCATCACGTTCAAACTGGTTGCAATTAATCCTTTTATACGATGGAAAAGCTGTTGTATTTATATCGTATTTTATGCTTCTGGCGTCTACTTCTAAGGACCTAAGTATTCGATCTGGTGGAGCAACGCCCTAGAGTGAAGCCTAGGTTGCTCGGAATGTGGAAATGACCATAACTTTCACACTGGTTGCAATTATTCGTTTTATACGTTGGAAACGCTGTTGTATTTATATCGTATTTTGTGCTTCTGGCGTTAACTTCTTAGGCCGTAACTATTGCGTCTGGTGGAGCAACGCCCTGGTGTGAAACCTAGGTTGCCCGGAACGTAGAATTGGCCATCACTTTCAAACTGGTTGCAATTATTCCTGTTATATGATGGAAACACTGTTGTATTTATATTGTATTTTATGCTTCTGGCGTTGACTTCTAAGGCACTAACTATTCGATCTGGTGGAGCAACGCCCTAGAGTGAAGCCTAGGTTGCCCGGAAGGTAGAATTGGCTATCACTTTCAAACTGGTTGCAATTATTCGTTTTATACGATGGAAAAACTGTTGTATTTATATTGTATTTTATGCTTCTGGCGTTGACTTCTAAGGCACTAACTATTCGATCTGGTGGAGCAACGCCCTAGAGTGAAGCCTAGGTTGCCCGGAACGTAGAATTGGCCATCACTTTCAAACTGGTCGCAATTATTCCTGTTATATGATGGAAACACTGTTGTATTTTTTTTGCATTTTATGGTTCGGGCGTTGACTTCTAAGGCCCTAACTATTCAATCCGTTGGAGCAACGCCCTAGGGTGAAGCCTAGGTTGCTCGGAAAGTAGAAATGACCATAAGTTTCATACTGATTGCAATTATTTGTTTCATACGATGGAAAAACCGTTGTATTTATATTGTATTTTATGCTTCTGGCGTTGACTTCTGCGGCACTAACTATTCGATCTGGTGGAGCAACGCCCTAGAGTGAAGCCTATGTTACCCGGAACGTGGAATTGGCCATCACTTTCGAACTGGTCGCAATTATTCCTGTTATATGATGGAAACACTGTTGCATTTTTTTTGCATTTTATGGTTCGGGCGTAGACTTCTAAGGCCCTAACTATTCAATCTGTTGGAGCAACGCCCTAGGGTGAAGCCTAGCTTGCTCGGAAAGTAGAAATGACCATAAGTTTCTTACTGGTTGCAATTATTCGTTTTATACGTTGGAAAAGCTGTTGTATTTATATTGCATTTTATGCTTCTGGCGTTGACTTCTAAGGCACTAACTATTCGATCTGGTGGAGCAACGCCCTAGAGTGTAGCCTAGGTTGCCCGGGATGTAGAATTGGCCATCACGTTCAAACTGGTTGCAATTAATCCTTTTATACGATGGAAAAGCTGTTGTATTTATACCGTATTTTATGCTTCAGGCGTTGACTTCTAAGGCACTGACTATTCGATCTTGTGGAGCAACGCCCTAGAGTGAAGCCTAGGTTGCCCGGAACGTAGAATTGGCCATCACTTTCAAACTGGTTGCAATTATTCCTGTTATGTGATGGAAACACTGTTGTATTTTTTTTGCATTTTATGTTTCGGGCGTTGACTTCTAAGGCCCTAGCTATTCAATCTGTTGGAGCAACGCCCTAGGGTGAAGCCTAGGTTGCTCGGAAAGTAGAAATGTCCATAAGGTTCATACTGGTTGCAATTATTCGTTTTATACGATGGAAAAACTGTTGTATTTATATTGTATTTTATGCTTCTGGCGTTGACTTCTTGGGCCGTAACTATTCGGTCTGGTGGAGCAACGCCCTGGAGTGAAACCTAGGTTGCCCGGAACGTAGAATTGGCCATCACTTTCAAACTGGTCGCAATTATTCCTGTTATATGATGGAAACACTGTTGTATTTTTTTTGCATTTTATGGTTCCGGCGTTGACTTCTAAGGCCCTAACTATTCAATCCGTTGGAGCAACGCCCTAGGGTGAAGCCTAGGTTGCTCGGAAAGTAGAAATGACCATAAGTTTCATACTGATTGCAATTATTTGTTTCATACGATGGAAGAACCGTTGTATTTATATTGTATTTTATGCTTCTGGCGTTGACTTCTACGGCACTAACTATTCGATCTGGTGGAGCAACGCCCTAGAGTGAAGCCTAGGTTGCCCGGAACGTGGAATTGGCCATCACTTTCGAACTGGTGGCAATTATTCCTGTTATATGATGGAAACACTGTTGCATTTTTTTTGCATTTTATGGTTCGGGCGTAGACTTCTAAGGCCCTAACTATTCAATCTGTTGGAGCAACGCCCTAGGGTGAAGCCTAGGTTGCTCGGAAAGTAGAAATGACCATAAGTTTCATACTGGTTGCAATTATTCGTTTTATACGTTGCAAAAGCTGTTGTATTTATATTGTATTTTATGCTTCTGGCGTTGACTTCTAAGGAACTAACTATTCGATCTGTTGGAGCAACGCCCTAGGGCGAAGCCTAGGTTGCTCGGAAAGTAGAAATGACCATAAGTTTCATACTGGTTGCAATTATTCGTTTTATACGATGGAAAAGCTGTTGTATTAAATATTGTATTTTATGCTTCTGGCGTTGACTTCTAAGGCACTAACTATTCGATCTGGTGGAGCAACGCCCTAGGGTGAAGCCTAGGTTGCCCGGGACGTAGAATTGGCCATCACGTTCAAACTGGTTGCAATTAATCCTTTTATACGATGGAAAAGCTGTTGTATTTATACCGTATTTTATGCTTCAGGCGTTGACTTCTAAGGCACTAACTATTCGATCTGGTGGAGCGACGCCCTAGAGTGAAGCCTAGGTTGCCCGGAACGTAGAATTGGCCATCACTTTCAAACTGGTTGCAATTATTCCTGTTATATGATGGAAACACTGTTGTATTTTAATTGCATTTTATGCTTCGGGCGTTGACTTCTAAGGCCCTAACTATTCAATCTGTTGGAGCAACGCCCTAGGGTGAAGCCTAGCTTGCTCGGAAAGTAGAAATGAACATAAGTTTCATACTGGTTGCAATTATTCGTTTTATACGATGGAAAAACTGTTGTATTTATATTGTATTTTACGCTTCTGGCGTTGACTTCTAAGGCACTAACTATTCGATCTGGTGGAGCAACGCCCTAGAGTGAAGCCTAGGTTGCCCGGAACGTAGAATTGGTCATCACTTTCAAACTGGTTGCAATTATTCATGTTATATGATACAAACACTGTTGTATTTTTATTGCATTGTATGCTTCGGGCGTTGACTTCTAAGGCCCTAGCTATTCAATCTGTTGGAGCAACGCCCTAGGGTGAAGCCTAGGTTGCTCGGAAAGTAGAAATGACCATAAGTTTCATACTGGTTGCAATTATTCGTTTTATACGTTGCAAAAGCTGTTGTATTTATATTGTATTTTATGCTTCTGGCGTTGACTTCTAAGGAACTAACTATTCGATCTGGTGGAGCAACGCCCTAGAGTGAAGCCTAGGTTGCCCGGGACGTAGAATTGGCCATCACGTTCAAACTGGTTGCTATTAATCCTTTTATACGATGGAAAAGCTGTTGTATTTATACCGTATTTTATGCTTCAGGCGTTGACTTCTAAGGCACTAACTATTCGATCTGGTGGAGCGACGCCCTAGAGTGAAGCCTAGGTTTCCCGGAACGTAGAATTGGCCATCACTTTCAAACTGGTTGCAATTATTCCTGTTATATGATGGAAACACTGTTGTATTTTAATTGCATTTTATGCTTCGGGCGTTGACTTCTAAGGCCCTAACTATTCAATCTGTTGGAGCAACGCCCTAGGGTGAAGCCTAGCTTGCTCGGAAAGTAGAAATGACCATAAGTTTCATACTGGTTGCAATTATTTGTCTTATACGATGTAAAAACTGTTGAATTTATATTGTATTTTATGCTGCTGGCGTTGACTTCTAAGGCACTAACTATTCGATCTGGTGGAGGAACGCCCTAGAGTGAAGCCTAGGTTGCCCGGGACGTAGAATTGGCCATCACTTTCAATCTGGTTACAATTATCCGTTTTATACGATGCAAACACTGTTGTATTTATATCGTATTTTATGCTTCTAGCGTTGACCTCTAAGGCCCTAGCTGTTCGATCTAGTGGAGCAACGCCCTAGAGTGAAGCCTAGGTTGCCCGGAAAGGAGAAATGACCACCACGTTCAAACTGGTTGCAATTAATCCTTTTATACGATGGAAAAGCTGTTGCATTTATATCGTATTTTATGTTTCTGGCGTTTACTTCTAGGGACCTAACCATTCGATCTGGTGGAGCAACGCCCTAAAGTGAAGCCTAGGTTCCTCGGAATGTGGAAATGACCATAACTTTCACACTGGTTGCAATTATTCGTTTTATACGATGGAAACGCTGTTGTATTTATATTGTATTTTATGCCTCTGGCGTTGACTTCAAAGGCCGTAGCTATTAGTCGTGGTGGAGCAACGCCCTAGAGTGACGCCTAGGGCGCTTGGAGCGTAGAAATGACCATTACTTTCACACTGGTTGCAAATATTCATTTTATACGATGGAAAAACTGTTGTATTTATATTGTATTTTATGCTTCTGGCGTTGACTTCTAAGGCACTGACTATTCGATCTTGTGGAGCAACGCCCTAGAGTGAAGCCTAGGTTGCCCGGAACGTAGAATTGGCCATTACTTTCGAACTGGTCGCAATTATTCCTGTTATATGATGGAAACACTTTTGCATTTTTTTTGCATTTTATGGTTCGGGCGTAGACTTCTAAGGCCCTAACTATTCAATCTGTTGGAGCAACGCCCTAGGGTGAAGCCTAGGTTGCTCGGAAAGTAGAAATGACCATAAGTTTCATACTGGTTGCAATTATTCGTTTTATACGATGGAAAAGCTGTTGTATTTATATTGTATTTTATGCTTCTGGCGTTGACTTCTAAGGCACTAACTATTCGATCTGGTGGAGCAACGCCCTAGAGTGTAGCCTAGGTTGTCCGGGACGTAGAATTGGCCATCACGTTCAAACTGGTTGCAATTAATCCTTTTATACGATGGAAAAGCTGTTGTATTTATACCGTATTTTATGCTTCAGGCGTTGACTTCCAAGGCACTGACTATTCGATCTTGTGGAGCAACGCCCTAGAGTGAAGCCTAGGTTGCCCGGAACGTAGAATTGGCCATCACTTTCAAACTGGTTGCAATTATTCCTGTTATGTGATGGAAACACTGTTGTATTTTTTTTGCATTTTATGTTTCGGGCGTTGACTTCTAAGGCCCTAACTATTCAATCTGTTGGAGCAACGCCCTAGGGTGAAGCCTAGGTTGCTCGCAAAGTAGAAATGTCCATAAGGTTCATACTGGTTGCAATTATTCGTTTTATACGATGGAAAAACTGTTGTATTTATATTGTATTTTATGCTTCTGGCGTTGACTTCTAAGGCACTAACTATTCGATCTGGTGGAGCAACGCAATAGAGTGAAGCCTAGGTTGCCCGGAACGTAGAATTGGCCATCACTTTCAAACTGGTTGCAATTATTCCTGTTATATGATGGAAGCACTGTTGTATTTTTTTTGCATTTTATGGTTCGGGCGTTGACTTCTAAGGCCCTAACTGTTCAATCTGTTGGAGCAACGCCCTAGGGTGAAGCCTAGGTTGCTCGGAAAGTAGAAATGACCATAAGTTTCATACTGGTTGCAATTATTCGTTTTATACGATGGAAAAGCTGTTGTATTTATATTGTATTTTATGCTTCTGGCGTTGACTTCTAAGGCGCTAGCTGTTCGATCTAGTGGAGCAACGCCCTAGAGTGCAGCCTAGGTTGCCCGGAAAGGAGAAATGACCATCACTTTCAAACTGGTTGCAATTAACCCTGTTATACATTGGAAAAACTGTTGCATTTTTATTGCATTTTATGCTTCTGGCGTTCACTTCTTAGGCCCTAGCTATTCGATCTGGTGGAACAACAGCCTAGGGTGAAGCCTAGCTTGCCCGGAACGTAGAAATGACCATTACCTTCACACTGTATGCAATTATTCCTTTTATACGATGGAAAAGCTGTTGTATTTATATCGTATTTTATGCTTCTGGCGTTTACTTCTAAGGACCTAACTATTCGATCTGGTGGAGCAACGCCCTAGAGTGAATCCTAGGTTGCTCGGAATGTAGAAATGACCATAACTTTCACACTGGTTGCTATTATACGTTTTTTACGATGCAAACGCTGTTGTATTTATATCGTATTTTATGCTTCTGGCGTTTACTTCTAAGGCCGTAGCTATTAGATGTGGTGGAGCAACGCCCTAGAGTGACGCCTAGCGTGCTCGGAACGTAGAAATGACCATTACTTTCACACTGGTTGCAATTATTCGTTTTATACGATGGAAAAGCTGTTGTATTTATAACGTATTTTATGCTTCTGGCGTTGACTCCTTAGGCCGTAACTTTTCGGTCTGGTGGAGGAACGCCCTGGAGTGAAACCTAGGTTGCCCGGAACGTAGAATTGGCCATCACTTTCAAACTGGTTGCAATTATTCCTGTTATATGATGGAAACACTGTTGTATTTTTTTTGCATTTTATGGTTCTGGCGTAGACTTCTAAGGCCCTAACTATTCAATCTGTGGGAGCAACGCCCTAGGGTGAAGGCTAGGTTGCTCGGAAAGTAGAAATGACCATAAGTTTCATACTGGTTGCAATTATTCGTTTTATACGATGGAAAAGCTGTTGTATTTATATTGTATTTTATGCTTCTGGCGTTGACTTCTAAGGCGCTAGCTGTTCGATCTAGTGGAGCAACGCCCTAGAGTGAAGCCTAGGTTGCCCGGAAAGAAGAAATGACCATCACGTTCAAACTGGTTGCAATTAATCCTTTTATACGATGGAAAAGCTGTTGTATTTATATCGTATTTTATGCTTCTGGCGTTTACTTCTAAGGACCTAACTATTCAATCTGGTGGAGCAACGCCCTAGAGTGAAGCCTAGGTTGCTCGGAATGTGGAAATGACCATTACTTTCACACTGGTTGCAATTATTCGTTTTATACGTTGGAAACGCTGTTGTATTTATATCGTATTTTGTGCTTCTGGCGTTGACTTCTTTGGCCGTAACTATTCCGTCTGGTGGAGCAACGCCCTGGAGTGAAACCTAGGTTGCCCGGAACGCAGAATTGTCCATCACTTTCAAACTGGTTGCAATTATTCCTGTTATATGATGGAAACACTGTTGTATTTTTTTTTGCATTTTATGGTTCGGGCGTTGACTTCTAAGGCGCTAGCTATTCAATCTGTTGGAGCAACGCCCTAGGGTGAAGCCTAGGTTGCTCGGAAAGCAGAAATGACCATAAGTTTCATACTGGTTGCAATTATTCGCTTTATACGACGGAAAAACTGTTGTAAATATATCGTATTTTATGCTTCTGGCGTTGACTTCTAAGGCACTAACTACTCGATCTGGTAGAGCAACGCCCTAGAGTGAAGCCTAGGTTGCCCGGAAGGTAGAATTGGCCATCACTTTCAAACTGGTTGCAATTATTCGTTTTATACGATGGAAAAACTGTTGTATTTATATTGTATTTTATGCTTCTGGCGTTGACTTCTAAGGCACTAACTATTCGATCTGGTGGAGCAACGCCATAGAATGAAGCCTAGGTTGCCCGGAACGTAGAATTGGCCATCACTTTCAAACTGGTCGCAATTATTCCTATTATATGACGGAAACACTGTTGTATTTTTTCTGCATTTTATGGTTCGGGCGTTGACTTCTAAGGCCCTAACTATTCAATCCGTTGGAGCAACGCCCTAGGGTGAAGCCTAGGTTGCTCGGAAAGTAGAAATGACCATAAGTTTCATACTGATTGCAATTATTTGTTTCATACGATGGAAAAACCGTTGTATTTATATTGTATTTTATGCTTCTGGCGTTGACTTCTACGGCACTAACTATTCGATCTGGTGGAGCAACGCCCTAGAGTGAAGCCTAGGTTGCCCGGAACGTGGAATTGGCCATCACTTTCGAACTGGTCGCAATTATTCCTGTTATATGATGGAAACACTGTTGCATTTTTTTTGCATTTTATGGTTCGGGCGTAGTGTTCTAAGGCCCTAACTATTCAATCTGTTGGAGCAACGCCCTAGGGCGAAGCCTAGGTTGCTCGGAAAGTAGAAATGACCATAAGTTTCATACTGGTTGCAATTATTCGTTTTATGCGATGGAAAAGCTGTTGTATTAAATATTGTATTTTATGCTTCTGGCATTGACTTCTAAGGCACTAACTATCCGATCTGGTGGAGCAACGCCCTAGAGTGAAGCCTAGGTTGCCCGGGACGTAGAATTGGCCATCACGTTCAAACTGGTTGCAATTAATCCTTTTATACGATGGAAAAGCTGTTGTATTTATACCGTATTTTATGCTTCAGGCGTTGACTTCTAAGGCACTAACTATTCGATCTGGTGGAGCGACGCCCTAGAGTGAAGTCTAGGTTGCCCGGAACGTAGAATTGGCCATCACTTTCAAACTGGTTGCAATTATTCCTGTTATATGATGGAAACACTGTTGTATTTTAATTGCATTTTATGCTTCGGGCGTTGACTTCTAAGGCCCTATCTATTCAATCCGTTGGAGCAACGCCCTAGGGTGAAGCCTAGGTTGCTCGGAAAGTAGAAGTGACCATAAGTTTCATACTGGTTGCAGTTATTCGTTTTATACGATGGAAAAGCTGTTGTGTTTATATTGTATTTTATGCTTCTGGCGTTGACTTCTAAGGCGCTAGCTGTTCGATCTAGTGGAGCAACGCCCTAGAGTGAAGCCTAGGTTGCCCGGAAAGGAGAAATGACCATCACTTTCAAACTGGTTGCAATTAACCCTGTTATACATTGGAAAAACTGTTGCATTTTTATTGCATTTTATGCGTCTGGCGTTCACTTCTTAGGCCCTAACTATTCGATCTGGTGGAACAACAGCCTAGGGTGAAGCCTAGCTTGCCCGGAACGTAGAAATGACCATTACCTTCACACTGTATGCAATTATTCCTTTTATACGATGGAAAAGCTGTTGTATTTATATCGTATTTTATGCTTCTGGCGTTTACTTCTAAGGACCTAACTATTCGATCTGGTGAAGCAACGCCCTAGAGTGAATCCTAGGTTGCTCGGAATGTAGAAATGACCATAACTTTCACACTGGTTGCTATTATACGTTTTTTACGATGCAAACGCTGTTGTATTTATATCGTATTTTATGCTTCTGGCGTTTACTTCTAAGGCCGTAGCTATTAGATGTGGTGGAGCAACGCCCTAGAGTGAAGCCTAGGTTGCCCGGGACGTAGAATTGGCCATCACGTTCAAACTGGTTGCAATTAATCCTTTTATACGATGGAAAAGCTGTTGTATTTATACCGTATTTTATGCTTCAGGCGTTGACTTCTAAGGCACTAACTATTCGATCTGGTGGAGCGACGCCCTAGAGTGAAGCCTAGGTTGCCCGGAACGTAGAATTGGCCATCACTTTCAAACTGGTTGCAATTATTCCTGTTATATGATGGAAACACTGTTGTATTTTAATTGCATTTTATGCTTCGGGCGTTGACTTCTAAGGCCCTAACTATTCAATCTGTTGGAGCAACGCCCTAGGGTGAAGCCTAGCTTGCTCGGAAAGTAGAAATGAACATAAGTTTCATACTGGTTGCAATTATTCGTTTTATACGATGGAAAAACTGTTGTATTTATATTGTATTTTACGCTTCTGGCGTTGACTTCTAAGGCACTAACTATTCGATCTGGTGGAGCAACGCCCTAGAGTGAAGCCTAGGTTGCCCGGAACGTAGAATTGGTCATCACTTTCAAACTGGTTGCAATTATTCATGTTATATGATACAAACACTGTTGTATTTTTATTGCATTGTATGCTTCGGGCGTTGACTTCTAAGGCCCTAGCTATTCAATCTGTTGGAGCAACGCCCTAGGGTGAAGCCTAGCTTGCTCGGAAAGTAGAAATGACCATAAGTTTCATACTGGTTGCAATTATTCGTTTTATACGATGGAAAAGCTGTTGTATTTATATCGTATTTTATGCTTCTGGCGTTGACTTCTTGGGCCGTAACTATTCGGTCTGGTGGAGCAACGCCCTGGAGTGAAACCTAGGTTGCCCGGAACGTAGAATTGGCCATCACTTTCAAACTGGTTGCAATTATTCCTGTTATATGATGGAAACACTGGTGTATTTATATTGTATTTTATGCTTCTGGCGTTGACTTCTAAGGCACTAACTATTCGATCTGGTGGAGCAACGCCCTAGAGTGAAGCCTAGGTTGCCCGGAAGGTAGAATTGGTTATCACTTTCAAACTGGTTGCAATTATTCGTTTTATACGATGGAAAAACTGTTGTATTTATACTGTATTTTATGCTTCTGGCGTTGACTTCTAAGGCACTAACTATTCGATCTGGTGGAGCAACGCCCTAGAGTGAAGCCTAGGTTGCCCGGAACGTAGAATTGGCCATCACTTTCAAACTGGTCGCAATTATTCCTGTTATATGATGGAAACACTGTTGTATTTTTTTTGCATTTTATGGTTCGGGCGTTGACTTCTACGGCACTAACTATTCGATCTGGTGGAGCAACGCCCTAGAGTGAAGCCTAGGTTGCCCGGGACGTAGAATTGGCCATCACGTTCAAACTGGTTGCTATTAATCCTTTTATACGATGGAAAAGCTGTTGTATTTATACCGTATTTTATGCTTCAGGCGTTGACTTCTAAGGCACTAACTATTCGATCTGGTGGAGCGACGCCCTAGAGTGAAGCCTAGGTTGCCCGGAACGTAGAATTGGCCATCACTTTCAAACTGGTTGCAATTATTCCTGTTATATGATGGAAACACTGTTGTATTTTAATTGCATTTTATGCTTCGGGCGTTGACTTCTAAGGCCCTAACTATTCAATCTGTTGGAGCAACGCCCTAGGGTGAAGCCTAGCTTGCTCGGAAAGTAGAAATGAACATAAGTTTCATACTGGTTGCAATTATTCGTTTTTACGATGGAAAAGCTGTTGTATTTATATCGTATTTTATGCTTCTGGCGTTGACTTCTTGGGCCGTAACTATTCGGTCTGGTGGAGCAACGCCCTGGAGTGAAACCTAGGTTGCCCGGAACGTGGAATTGGCCATCACTTTCAAACTGGTTGCAATTATTCCTGTTATTTGATGGAAACACTGTTGTTTTTTTTTTGCATTTTATGGTTCGGGCGTTGACTTCTAAGGCCCTAACTATTCAATCCGTTGGACCAACGCCCTAGGGTCAACCTTAGGTTGCTCGGAAAGTAGAAATGACCATAAGTTTCATACTGGTTGCAATTATTTGTCTTATACGATGTAAAAACTGTTGAATTTATATTGTATTTTATGCTGCTGGCGTTGATTTCTAAGGCACTAACTATTCGATCTGGTGGAGGAACGCCCTAGAGTGAAGCCTAGGTTGCCCGGGACGTAGAATTGGCCATCACTTTCAATCTGGTTACACTTATTCGTTTTATACGATGCAAACGCTGTTGTATTTATATCGTATTTTATGCTTCTAGCGTTGACCTCTAAGGCCCTAGCTGTTCGATCTAGTGGAGCAACGCCCTAGAGTGAAGCCTAGGTTGCCCGGAAAGGAGAAATGACCACCACGTTCAAACTGGTTGCAATTAATCCTTTTATACGATGGAAAAGCTGTTGCATTTATATCGTATTTTATGCTTCTGGCGTTTACTTCTAAGGACCTAACCATTCGATCTGGTGGAGCAACGCCCTAGAGTGAAGCCTAGTTTGCCCGGAACGTAGAATTGGCCATCACTTTCAAACTGGTCGCAATTATTCCTATTATATGATGGAAACACTGTTGTATTTTTTTTGCATTTTATGGTTCGGGCGTTGACTTCTAAGGCCCTATCTATTCAATCCGTTGGAGCAACGCCCTAGGGTGAAGCCTAGGTTGCTCGGAAAGTAGAAATGACCATAAGTTTCATACTGATTGCAATTATTTGTTTCATACGTTGGAAAAACCGTTGTATTTATATTGTATTTTATGCTTCTGGCGTTGACTTCTACGGCACTAACTATTCGACCTGGTGGAGCAACGCCCTAGAGTGAAGCCTAGGTAGCCCGGAACGTGGAATTGGCCATTTCTTTCGAACTGGTCGCAATTATTCCTGTTATATGATGGAAACACTGTTGCATTTTTTTTGCATTTTATGGTTCGGGCGTAGACTTCTAAGGCGCTAACTATTCAATCTGTTGACGCAACGCCCTAGGGTGAAGCCTAGCTTGCTCGGAAAGTAGAAATGAACATAAGTTTCATACTGGTTGCAATTATTCGTTTTTACGATGGAAAAGCTGATGTATTTATATCGTATTTTATGCTTCTGGCGTTGACTTCTTGGGCCGTAACTATTCGGTCTGGTGGAGCAACGCCCTGGAGTGAAACCTAGGTTGCCCGGAACGTAGAATTGGCCATCACTTTCAAACTGGTTGCAATTATTCCTGTTATATGATGGAAACACTGTTGTTTTTTTTTTGCATTTTATGGTTCGGGCGTTGACTTCTAAGGCCCTAACTATTCAATCCGTTGGACCAACGCCCTAGGGTCAACCTTAGGTTGCTCGGAAAGTAGAAATGACCATAAGTTTCATACTGGTTGCAATTATTTGTCTTATACGATGTAAAAACTGTTGAATTTATATTGTATTTTATGCTGCTGGCGTTGATTTCTAAGGCACTAACTATTCGATCTGGTGGAGGAACGCCCTAGAGTGAAGCCTAGGTTGCCCGGGACGTAGAATTGGCCATCACTTTCAATCTGGTTACACTTATTCGTTTTATACGATGCAAACGCTGTTGTATTTATATCGTATTTTATGCTTCTAGCGTTGACCTCTAAGGCCCTAGCTGTTCGATCTAGTGGAGCAACGCCCTAGAGTGAAGCCTAGGTTGCCCGGAAAGGAGAAATGACCACCACGTTCAAACTGGTTGCAATTAATCCTTTTATACGATGGAAAAGCTGTTGCATTTATATCGTATTTTATGCTTCTGGCGTTTACTTCTAAGGACCTAACCATTCGATCTGGTGGAGCAACGCCCTAGAGTGAAGCCTAGTTTGCCCGGAACGTAGAATTGGCCATCACTTTCAAACTGGTCGCAATTATTCCTATTATATGATGGAAACACTGTTGTATTTTTTTTGCATTTTATGGTTCGGGCGTTGACTTCTAAGGCCCTATCTATTCAATCCGTTGGAGCAACGCCCTAGGGTGAAGCCTAGGTTGCTCGGAACGTAGAATTGGCCATCACTTTCAAACTGGTTGCAATTATTCCTGTTATATGATGGAAACACTGTTGTATTTTAATTGCATTTTATGCTTCGGGCGTTGACTTCTAAGGCCCTAACTATTCAATCTGTTGGAGCAACGCCCTAGGGTGAAGCCTAGCTTGCTCGGAAAGTAGAAATGAACATAAGTTTCATACTGGTTGCAATTATTCGTTTTATACGATGGAAAAACTGTTGTATTTATATTGTATTTTACGCTTCTGGCGTTGACTTCTAAGGCACTAACTATTCGATCTGGTGGAGCAACGCCCTAGAGTAAAGCCTAGGTTGCCCGGAACGTAGAATTGGTCATCACTTTCAAACTGGTTGCAATTATTCATGTTATATGATACAAACACTGTTGTATTTTTATTGCATTGTATGCTTCGGGCGTTGACTTCTAAGGCCCTAGCTATTCAATCTGTTGGAGCAACGCCCTAGGGTGAAGCCTAGCTTGCTCGGAAAGTAGAAATGACCATAAGTTTCATACTGGTTGCAATTATTCGTTTTATACGATGGAAAAGCTGTTGTATTTATATCGTATTTTATGCTTCTGGCGTTGACTTCTTGGGCCGTAACTATTCGGTCTGGTGGAGCAACGCCCTGGAGTGAAACCTAGGTTGCCCGGAACGTAGAATTGGCCATCACTTTCAAACTGGTTGCAATTATTCCTGTTATATGATGGAAACACTGGTGTATTTATATTGTATTTTATGCTTCTGGCGTTGACTTCTAAGGCACTAACTATTCGATCTGGTGGAGCAACGCCCTAGAGTGAAGCCTAGGTTGCCCGGAAGGTAGAATTGGCTATCACTTTCAAACTGGTTGCAATTATTCGTTTTATACGATGGAAAAACTGTTGTATTTATACTGTATTTTATGCTTCTGGCGTTGACTTCTAAGGCACTAGCTATTCGATCTGGTGGAGCAACGCCCTAGAGTGAAGCCTAGGTTGCCCGGAACGTAGAATTGGCCATCACTTTCAAACTGGTCGCAATTATTCCTGTTATATGATGGAAACACTGTTGTATTTTTTTTGCATTTTATGGTTCGGGCGTTGACTTGTAAGGCCCTAACTATTCAATCCGTTGGAGCAACGCCCTAGGGTGAAGCCTAGGTTGCTCGGAAAGTAGAAATGACCATAAGTTTCATACTGATTGCAATTATTTGTTTCATACGATGGAAAAACCGTTGTATTTATATTGTATTTTATGCTTCTGGCGTTGACTTCTACGGCACTAACTATTCGATCTGGTGGAGCAACGCCCTAGAGTGAAGCCTAGGTTGCCCGGGACGTAGAATTGGCCATCACGTTCAAACTGGTTGCTATTAATCCTTTTATACGATGGAAAAGCTGTTGTATTTATACCGTATTTTATGCTTCAGGCGTTGACTTCTAAGGCACTAACTATTCGATCTGGTGGAGCGACGCCCTAGAGTGAAGCCTAGGTTGCCCGGAACGTAGAATTGGCCATCACTTTCAAACTGGTTGCAATTATTCCTGTTATATGATGGAAACACTGTTGTATTTTAATTGCATTTTATGCTTCGGGCGTTGACTTCTAAGGCCCTAACTATTCAATCTGTTGGAGCAACGCCCTAGGGTGAAGCCTAGCTTGCTCGGAAAGTAGAAATGAACATAAGTTTCATACTGGTTGCAATTATTCGTTTTTACGATGGAAAAGCTGTTGTATTTATATCGTATTTTATGCTACTGGCGTTGACTTCTTGGGCCGTAACTATTCGGTCTGGTGGAGCAACGCCCTGGAGTGAAACCTAGGTTGCCCGGAACGTAGAATTGGCCATCACTTTCAAACTGGTTGCAATTATTCCTGTTATATGATGGAAACACTGTTGTTTTTTTTTGCATTTTATGGTTCGGGCGTTGACTTCTAAGGCCCTAACTATTCAATCCGTTGGACCAACGCCCTAGGGTCAACCTTAGGTTGCTCGGAAAGTAGAAATGACCATAAGTTCCATACTGGTTGCAATTATTTGTCTTATACGATGTAAAAACTGTTGAATTTATATTGTATTTTATGCTGCTGGCGTTGATTTCTAAGGCACTAGCTATTCGATCTGGTGGAGGAACGCCCTAGAGTGAAGCCTAGGTTGCCCGGGACGTAGAATTGGCCATCACTTTCAATCTGGTTACACTTATTCGTTTTATACGATGCAAACGCTGTTGTATTTATATCGTATTTTATGCTTCTAGCGTTGACCTCTAAGGCCCTAGCTGTTCGATCTAGTGGAGCAACGCCCTAGAGTGAAGCCTAGGTTGCCCGGAAAGGAGAAATGACCACCACGTTCAAACTGGTTGCAATTAATCCTTTTATACGATGGAAAAGCTGTTGCATTTATATCGTATTTTATGCTTCTGGCGTTTACTTCTAAGGACCTAACCATTCGATCTGGTGGAGCAACGCCCTAGAGTGAAGCCTAGTTTGCCCGGAACGTAGAATTGGCCATCACTTTCAAACTGGTCGCAATTATTCCTATTATATGATGGAAACACTGTTGTATTTTTTTTGCATTTTATGGTTCGGGCGTTGACTTCTAAGGCCCTATCTATTCAATCCGTTGGAGCAACGCCCTAGGGTGAAGCCTAGGTTGCTCGGAAAGTAGAAATGACCATAAGTTTCATACTGATTGCAATTATTTGTTTCATACGATGGAAAAACCGTTGTATTTATATTGTATTTTATGCTTCTGGCGTTGACTTCTACGGCACTAACTATTCGACCTGGTGGAGCAACGCCCTAGAGTGAAGCCTAGGTAGCCCGGAACGTGGAATTGGCCATTTCTTTCGAACTGGTCGCAATTATTCCTGTTATATGATGGAAACACTGTTGCATTTTTTTTGCATTTTATGGTTCGGGCGTAGACTTCTAAGGCGCTAACTATTCAATCTGTTGGAGCAACGCCCTAGGGTGAAGCCTAGCTTGCTCGGAAAGTAGAAATGAACATAAGTTTCATACTGGTTGCAATTATTCGTTTTTACGATGGAAAAGCTGTTGTATTTATATCGTATTTTATGCTTCTGGCGTTGACTTCTTGGGCCGTAACTATTCGGTCTGGTGGAGCAACGCCCTGGAGTGAAACCTAGGTTGCCCGGAACGTAGAATTGGCCATCACTTTCAAACTGGTTGCAATTATTCCTGTTATATGATGGAAACACTGTTGTTTTTTTTTTGCATTTTATGGTTCGGGCGTTGACTTCTAAGGCCCTAACTATTCAATCCGTTGGACCAACGCCCTAGGGTCAACCTTAGGTTGCTCGGAAAGTAGAAATGACCATAAGTTTCATACTGGTTGCAATTATTTGTCTTATAGGATGTAAAAACTGTTGAATTTATATTGTATTTTATGCTGCTGGCGTTGATTTCTAAGGCACTAACTATTCGATCTGGTGGAGGAACGCCCTAGAGTGAAGCCTAGGTTGCCCGGGACGTAGAATTGGCCATCACTTTCAATCTGGTTACACTTATTCGTTTTATACGATGCAAACGCTGTTGTATT
This sequence comes from Calliopsis andreniformis, assembly GCF_051401765.1. NCBI lineage: Eukaryota > Metazoa > Arthropoda > Insecta > Hymenoptera > Andrenidae > Calliopsis > Calliopsis andreniformis. The sequence continues at coordinate 3,318,870 of NW_027480429.1, forward strand.
TATATCGTATTTTATGCTTCTAGCGTTGACCTCTAAGGCCCTAGCTGTTCGATCTAGTGGAGCAACGCCCTAGAGTGAAGCCTAGGTTGCCCGGAAAGGAGAAATGACCACCACGTTCAAACTGGTTGCAATTAATCCTTTTATACGATGGAAAAGCTGTTGCATTTATATCGTATTTTATGCTTCTGGCGTTTACTTCTAAGGACCTAACCATTCGATCTGGTGGAGCAACGCCCTAGAGTGAAGCCTAGTTTGCCCGGAACGTAGAATTGGCCATCACTTTCAAACTGGTCGCAATTATTCCTATTATATGATGGAAACACTGTTGTATTTTTTTTGCATTTTATGGTTCGGGCGTTGACTTCTAAGGCCCTATCTATTCAATCCGTTGGAGCAACGCCCTAGGGTGAAGCCTAGGTTGCTCGGAAAGTAGAAATGACCATAAGTTTCATACTGATTGCAATTATTTGTTTCATACGATGGAAAAACCGTTGTATTTATATTGTATTTTATGCTTCTGGCGTTGACTTCTACGGCACTAACTATTCGATCTGGTGGAGCAACGCCCTAGAGTGAAGCCTAGGTTGCCCGGAACGTGGAATTGGCCATTACTTTCGAACTGGTCGCAATTATTCCTGTTATATGATGGAAACACTGTTGCATTTTTTTTGCATTTTATGGTTCGGGCGTAGACTTCTAAGGCCCTAACTATTCAATCTGTTGGAGCAACGCCCTAGGGTGAAGCCTAGGTTGCTCGGAAAGTAGAAATGACCATAAGTTTCATACTGGTTGCAATTATTCGTTTTATACGATGGAAAAGCTGTTGTATTTATATTGTATTTTATGCTTCTGGCGTTGACTTCTAAGGCACTAACTATTCGATCTGGTGGAGCAACGCCCTAGAGTGTAGCCTAGGTTGCCCGGGACGTAGAATTGGCCATCACGTTCAAACTGGTTGCAATTAATCCTTTTATACGATGGAAAAGCTGTTGTATTTATACCGTATTTTATGCTTCAGGCGTTGACTTCCAAGGCACTGACTATTCGATCTTGTGGAGCAACGCCCTAGAGTGAAGCCTAGGTTGCCCGGAACGTAGAATTGGCCATCACTTTCAAACTGGTTGCAATTATTCCTGTTATGTGATGGAAACACTGTTGTATTTTTTTTGCATTTTATGGTTCGGGCGTTGACTTCTAAGGCCCTAACTGTTCACTCTGTTGGAGCAACGCCCTATGGTGAAGCCTAGGTTGCTCGGAAAGTAGAAATGACCATAAGTTTCATACTGGTTGCAATTATTCGTTTTATACGATGGAAAAGCTGTTGTATTTATATTGTACTTTATGCTTCTGGCGTTGACTTCTAAGGCACTAACTATTCGATCTGGTGGAGCAACGCCCTAGAGTCAAGCCTGGGTTGCCCGGAACGTAGAATTGGCCATCACTTTCAAACTGATTGCAATTATTCCTGTTAGGTGATGGAAACACTGTTGTATTTTAATTGCATTTTATGGTTCGGGCGTTGACTTCTAAGGCCCTAACTATTCAATCCGTTGGAGCAACGCCCTAGGGTGAAGCCTAGGTTGCTCGGAAAGTAGAAGTGACCATAAGTTTCATACTGGTTGCAGTTATTCGTTTTATACGATGGAAAAGCTGTTGTGTTTATATTGTATTTTATGCTTCTGGCGTTGACTTCTAAGGCCCTAGCTATTCAATCTGTTGGAGCAACGCCCTAGGGTGAAGCCTAGCTTGCTCGGAAAGTAGAAATGAACATAAGTTTCATACTGGTTGCAATTATTCGTTTTTACGATGGAAAAGCTGTTGTATTTATATCGTATTTTATGCTACTGGCGTTGACTTCTTGGGCCGTAACTATTCGGTCTGGTGGAGCAACGCCCTGGAGTGAAACCTAGGTTGCCCGGAACGTAGAATTGGCCATCACTTTCAAACTGGTTGCAATTATTCCTGTTATATGATGGAAACACTGTTGTTTTTTTTTGCATTTTATGGTTCGGGCGTTGACTTCTAAGGCCCTAACTATTCAATCCGTTGGACCAACGCCCTAGGGTCAACCTTAGGTTGCTCGGAAAGTAGAAATGACCATAAGTTCCATACTGGTTGCAATTATTTGTCTTATACGATGTAAAAACTGTTGAATTTATATTGTATTTTATGCTGCTGGCGTTGATTTCTAAGGCACTAGCTATTCGATCTGGTGGAGGAACGCCCTAGAGTGAAGCCTAGGTTGCCCGGGACGTAGAATTGGCCATCACTTTCAATCTGGTTACACTTATTCGTTTTATACGATGCAAACGCTGTTGTATTTATATCGTATTTTATGCTTCTAGCGTTGACCTCTAAGGCCCTAGCTGTTCGATCTAGTGGAGCAACGCCCTAGAGTGAAGCCTAGGTTGCCCGGAAAGGAGAAATGACCACCACGTTCAAACTGGTTGCAATTAATCCTTTTATACGATGGAAAAGCTGTTGCATTTATATCGTATTTTATGCTTCTGGCGTTTACTTCTAAGGACCTAACCATTCGATCTGGTGGAGCAACGCCCTAGAGTGAAGCCTAGTTTGCCCGGAACGTAGAATTGGCCATCACTTTCAAACTGGTCGCAATTATTCCTATTATATGATGGAAACACTGTTGTATTTTTTTTGCATTTTATGGTTCGGGCGTTGACTTCTAAGGCCCTATCTATTCAATCCGTTGGAGCAACGCCCTAGGGTGAAGCCTAGGTTGCTCGGAAAGTAGAAATGACCATAAGTTTCATACTGATTGCAATTATTTGTTTCATACGATGGAAAAACCGTTGTATTTATATTGTATTTTATGCTTCTGGCGTTGACTTCTACGGCACTAACTATTCGACCTGGTGGAGCAACGCCCTAGAGTGAAGCCTAGGTAGCCCGGAACGTGGAATTGGCCATTTCTTTCGAACTGGTCGCAATTATTCCTGTTATATGATGGAAACACTGTTGCATTTTTTTTGCATTTTATGGTTCGGGCGTAGACTTCTAAGGCGCTAACTATTCAATCTGTTGGAGCAACGCCCTAGGGTGAAGCCTAGCTTGCTCGGAAAGTAGAAATGAACATAAGTTTCATACTGGTTGCAATTATTCGTTTTTACGATGGAAAAGCTGTTGTATTTATATCGTATTTTATGCTTCTGGCGTTGACTTCTTGGGCCGTAACTATTCGGTCTGGTGGAGCAACGCCCTGGAGTGAAACCTAGGTTGCCCGGTACGTAGAATTGGCCATCACTTTCAAACTGGTTGCAATTATTCCTGTTATATGATGGAAACACTGTTGTTTTTTTTTTGCATTTTATGGTTCGGGCGTTGACTTCTAAGGCCCTAACTATTCAATCCGTTGGACCAACGCCCTAGGGTCAACCTTAGGTTGCTCGGAAAGTAGAAATGACCATAAGTTTCATACTGGTTGCAATTATTTGTCTTATAGGATGTAAAAACTGTTGAATTTATATTGTATTTTATGCTGCTGGCGTTGATTTCTAAGGCACTAACTATTCGATCTGGTGGAGGAACGCCCTAGAGTGAAGCCTAGGTTGCCCGGGACGTAGAATTGGCCATCACTTTCAATCTGGTTACACTTATTCGTTTTATACGATGCAAACGCTGTTGTATTTATATCGTATTTTATGCTTCTAGCGTTGACCTCTAAGGCCCTAGCTGTTCGATCTAGTGGAGCAACGCCCTAGAGTGAAGCCTAGGTTGCCCGGAAAGGAGAAATGACCACCACGTTCAAACTGGTTGCAATTAATCCTTTTATACGATGGAAAAGCTGTTGCATTTATATCGTATTTTATGCTTCTGGCGTTTACTTCTAAGGACCTAACCATTCGATCTGGTGGAGCAACGCCCTAGAGTGAAGCCTAGTTTGCCCGGAACGTAGAATTGGCCATCACTTTCAAACTGGTCGCAATTATTCCTATTATATGATGGAAACACTGTTGTATTTTTTTTGCATTTTATGGTTCGGGCGTTGACTTCTAAGGCCCTATCTATTCAATCCGTTGGAGCAACGCCCTAGGGTGAAGCCTAGGTTGCTCGGAAAGTAGAAATGACCATAAGTTTCATACTGATTGCAATTATTTGTTTCATACGATGGAAAAACCGTTGTATTTATATTGTATTTTATGCTTCTGGCGTTGACTTCTACGGCACTAACTATTCGATCTGGTGGAGCAACGCCCTAGAGTGAAGCCTAGGTTGCCCGGAACGTGGAATTGGCCATTACTTTCGAACTGGTCGCAATTATTCCTGTTATATGATGGAAACACTGTTGCATTTTTTTTGCATTTTATGGTTCGGGCGTAGACTTCTAAGGCCCTAACTATTCAATCTGTTGGAGCAACGCCCTAGGGTGAAGCCTAGGTTGCTCGGAAAGTAGAAATGACCATAAGTTTCATACTGGTTGCAATTATTCGTTTTATACGATGGAAAAGCTGTTGTATTTATATTGTATTTTATGCTTCTGGCGTTGACTTCTAAGGCACTAACTATTCGATCTGGTGGAGCAACGCCCTAGAGTGTAGCCTAGGTTGCCCGGGACGTAGAATTGGCCATCACGTTCAAACTGGTTGCAATTAATCCTTTTATACGATGGAAAAGCTGTTGTATTTATACCGTATTTTATGCTTCAGGCGTTGACTTCCAAGGCACTGACTATTCGATCTTGTGGAGCAACGCCCTAGAGTGAAGCCTAGGTTGCCCGGAACGTAGAATTGGCCATCACTTTCAAACTGGTTGCAATTATTCCTGTTATGTGATGGAAACACTGTTGTATTTTTTTTGCATTTTATGGTTCGGGCGTTGACTTCTAAGGCCCTAACTGTTCACTCTGTTGGAGCAACGCCCTATGGTGAAGCCTAGGTTGCTCGGAAAGTAGAAATGACCATAAGTTTCATACTGGTTGCAATTATTCGTTTTATACGATGGAAAAGCTGTTGTATTTATATTGTACTTTATGCTTCTGGCGTTGACTTCTAAGGCACTAACTATTCGATCTGGTGGAGCAACGCCCTAGAGTCAAGCCTGGGTTGCCCGGAACGTAGAATTGGCCATCACTTTCAAACTGATTGCAATTATTCCTGTTAGGTGATGGAAACACTGTTGTATTTTAATTGCATTTTATGGTTCGGGCGTTGACTTCTAAGGCCCTAACTATTCAATCCGTTGGAGCAACGCCCTAGGGTGAAGCCTAGGTTGCTCGGAAAGTAGAAGTGACCATAAGTTTCATACTGGTTGCAGTTATTCGTTTTATACGATGGAAAAGCTGTTGTGTTTATATTGTATTTTATGCTTCTGGCGTTGACTTCTAAGGCCCTAGCTATTCAATCTGTTGGAGCAACGCCCTAGGGTGAAGCCTAGCTTGCTCGGAAAGTAGAAATGACCATAAGTTTCATACTGGTTGCAATTATTCGTTTTATACGATGGAAAAGCTGTTGTATTTATATCGTATTTTATGCTTCTGGCGTTGACTTCTTGGGCCGTAACTATTCGGTCTGGTGGAGCAACGCCCTGGAGTGAAACCTAGGTTGCCCGGAACGTAGAATTGGCCATCACTTTCAAACTGGTTGCAATTATTCCTGTTATATGATGGAAACACTGGTGTATTTATATTGTATTTTATGCTTCTGGCGTTGACTTCTAAGGCACTAACTATTCGATCTGGTGGAGCAACGCCCTAGAGTGAAGCCTAGGTTGCCCGGAAGGTAGAATTGGCTATCACTTTCAAACTGGTTGCAATTATTCGTTTTATACGATGGAAAAACTGTTGTATTTATACTGTATTTTATGCTTCTGGCGTTGACTTCTAAGGCACTAGCTATTCGATCTGGTGGAGCAACGCCCTAGAGTGAAGCCTAGGTTGCCCGGAACGTAGAATTGGCCATCACTTTCAAACTGGTCGCAATTATTCCTGTTATATGATGGAAACACTGTTGTATTTTTTTTGCATTTTATGGTTCGGGCGTTGACTTCTAAGGCCCTAACTATTCAATCCGCTGGAGCAACGCCCTAGGGTGAAGCCTAGGTTGCTCGGAAAGTAGAAATGACCATAAGTTTCATACTGATTGCAATTATTTGTTTCATACGATGGAAAAACCGTTGTATTTATATTGTATTTTATGCTTCTGGCGTTGACTTCTACGGCACTAACTATTCGATCTGGTGGAGCAACGCCCTAGAGTGAAGCCTAGGTTGCCCGGGACGTAGAATTGGCCATCACGTTCAAACTGGTTGCTATTAATCCTTTTATACGATGGAAAAGCTGTTGTATTTATACCGTATTTTATGCTTCAGGCGTTGACTTCTAAGGCACTAACTATTCGATCTGGTGGAGCGACGCCCTAGAGTGAAGCCTAGGTTGCCCGGAACGTAGAATTGGCCATCACTTTCAAACTGGTTGCAATTATTCCTGTTATATGATGGAAACACTGTTGTATTTTAATTGCATTTTATGCTTCGGGCGTTGACTTCTAAGGCCCTAACTATTCAATCTGTTGGAGCAACGCCCTAGGGTGAAGCCTAGCTTGCTCGGAAAGTAGAAATGAACATAAGTTTCATACTGGTTGCAATTATTCGTTTTTACGATGGAAAAGCTGTTGTATTTATATCGTATTTTATGCTTCTGGCGTTGACTTCTTGGGCCGTAACTATTCGGTCTGGTGGAGCAACGCCCTGGAGTGAAACCTAGGTTGCCCGGAACGTAGAATTGGCCATCACTTTCAAACTGGTTGCAATTATTCCTGTTATATGATGGAAACACTGTTGTTTTTTTTTTGCATTTTATGGTTCGGGCGTTGACTTCTAAGGCCCTAACTATTCAGTCCGTTGGACCAACGCCCTAGGGTCAACCTTAGGTTGCTCGGAAAGTAGAAATGACCATAAGTTTCATACTGATTGCAATTATTTGTTTCATACGTTGGAAAAACCGTTGTATTTATATTGTATTTTATGCTTCTGGCGTTGACTTCTACGGCACTAACTATTCGACCTGGTGGAGCAACGCCCTAGAGTGAAGCCTAGGTAGCCCGGAACGTGGAATTGGCCATTTCTTTCGAACTGGTCGCAATTATTCCTGTTATATGATGGAAACACTGTTGCATTTTTTTTGCATTTTATGGTTCGGGCGTAGACTTCTAAGGCGCTAACTATTCAATCTGTTGACGCAACGCCCTAGGGTGAAGCCTAGCTTGCTCGGAAAGTAGAAATGAACATAAGTTTCATACTGGTTGCAATTATTCGTTTTTACGATGGAAAAGCTGATGTATTTATATCGTATTTTATGCTTCTGGCGTTGACTTCTTGGGCCGTAACTATTCGGTCTGGTGGAGCAACGCCCTGGAGTGAAACCTAGGTTGCCCGGAACGTAGAATTGGCCATCACTTTCAAACTGGTTGCAATTATTCCTGTTATATGATGGAAACACTGTTGTTTTTTTTTTGCATTTTATGGTTCGGGCGTTGACTTCTAAGGCCCTAACTATTCAATCCGTTGGACCAACGCCCTAGGGTCAACCTTAGGTTGCTCGGAAAGTAGAAATGACCATAAGTTTCATACTGGTTGCAATTATTTGTCTTATACGATGTAAAAACTGTTGAATTTATATTGTATTTTATGCTGCTGGCGTTGATTTCTAAGGCACTAACTATTCGATCTGGTGGAGGAACGCCCTAGAGTGAAGCCTAGGTTGCCCGGGACGTAGAATTGGCCATCACTTTCAATCTGGTTACACTTATTCGTTTTATACGATGCAAACGCTGTTGTATTTATATCGTATTTTATGCTTCTAGCGTTGACCTCTAAGGCCCTAGCTGTTCGATCTAGTGGAGCAACGCCCTAGAGTGAAGCCTAGGTTGCCCGGAAAGGAGAAATGACCACCACGTTCAAACTGGTTGCAATTAATCCTTTTATACGATGGAAAAGCTGTTGCATTTATATCGTATTTTATGCTTCTGGCGTTTACTTCTAAGGACCTAACCATTCGATCTGGTGGAGCAACGCCCTAGAGTGAAGCCTAGTTTGCCCGGAACGTAGAATTGGCCATCACTTTCAAACTGGTCGCAATTATTCCTATTATATGATGGAAACACTGTTGTATTTTTTTTGCATTTTATGGTTCGGGCGTTGACTTCTAAGGCCCTATCTATTCAATCCGTTGGAGCAACGCCCTAGGGTGAAGCCTAGGTTGCTCGGAACGTAGAATTGGCCATCACTTTCAAACTGGTTGCAATTATTCCTGTTATATGATGGAAACACTGTTGTATTTTAATTGCATTTTATGCTTCGGGCGTTGACTTCTAAGGCCCTAACTATTCAATCTGTTGGAGCAACGCCCTAGGGTGAAGCCTAGCTTGCTCGGAAAGTAGAAATGAACATAAGTTTCATACTGGTTGCAATTATTCGTTTTATACGATGGAAAAACTGTTGTATTTATATTGTATTTTACGCTTCTGGCGTTGACTTCTAAGGCACTAACTATTCGATCTGGTGGAGCAACGCCCTAGAGTAAAGCCTAGGTTGCCCGGAACGTAGAATTGGTCATCACTTTCAAACTGGTTGCAATTATTCATGTTATATGATACAAACACTGTTGTATTTTTATTGCATTGTATGCTTCGGGCGTTGACTTCTAAGGCCCTAGCTATTCAATCTGTTGGAGCAACGCCCTAGGGTGAAGCCTAGCTTGCTCGGAAAGTAGAAATGACCATAAGTTTCATACTGGTTGCAATTATTCGTTTTATACGATGGAAAAGCTGTTGTATTTATATCGTATTTTATGCTTCTGGCGTTGACTTCTTGGGCCGTAACTATTCGGTCTGGTGGAGCAACGCCCTGGAGTGAAACCTAGGTTGCCCGGAACGTAGAATTGGCCATCACTTTCAAACTGGTTGCAATTATTCCTGTTATATGATGGAAACACTGGTGTATTTATATTGTATTTTATGCTTCTGGCGTTGACTTCTAAGGCACTAACTATTCGATCTGGTGGAGCAACGCCCTAGAGTGAAGCCTAGGTTGCCCGGAAGGTAGAATTGGCTATCACTTTCAAACTGGTTGCAATTATTCGTTTTATACGATGGAAAAACTGTTGTATTTATACTGTATTTTATGCTTCTGGCGTTGACTTCTAAGGCACTAGCTATTCGATCTGGTGGAGCAACGCCCTAGAGTGAAGCCTAGGTTGCCCGGAACGTAGAATTGGCCATCACTTTCAAACTGGTCGCAATTATTCCTGTTATATGATGGAAACACTGTTGTATTTTTTTTGCATTTTATGGTTCGGGCGTTGACTTGTAAGGCCCTAACTATTCAATCCGTTGGAGCAACGCCCTAGGGTGAAGCCTAGGTTGCTCGGAAAGTAGAAATGACCATAAGTTTCATACTGATTGCAATTATTTGTTTCATACGATGGAAAAACCGTTGTATTTATATTGTATTTTATGCTTCTGGCGTTGACTTCTACGGCACTAACTATTCGATCTGGTGGAGCAACGCCCTAGAGTGAAGCCTAGGTTGCCCGGGACGTAGAATTGGCCATCACGTTCAAACTGGTTGCTATTAATCCTTTTATACGATGGAAAAGCTGTTGTATTTATACCGTATTTTATGCTTCAGGCGTTGACTTCTAAGGCACTAACTATTCGATCTGGTGGAGCGACGCCCTAGAGTGAAGCCTAGGTTGCCCGGAACGTAGAATTGGCCATCACTTTCAAACTGGTTGCAATTATTCCTGTTATATGATGGAAACACTGTTGTATTTTAATTGCATTTTATGCTTCGGGCGTTGACTTCTAAGGCCCTAACTATTCAATCTGTTGGAGCAACGCCCTAGGGTGAAGCCTAGCTTGCTCGGAAAGTAGAAATGAACATAAGTTTCATACTGGTTGCAATTATTCGTTTTTACGATGGAAAAGCTGTTGTATTTATATCGTATTTTATGCTTCTGGCGTTGACTTCTTGGGCCGTAACTATTCGGTCTGGTGGAGCAACGCCCTGGAGTGAAACCTAGGTTGCCCGGAACGTAGAATTGGCCATCACTTTCAAACTGGTTGCAATTATTCCTGTTATATGATGGAAACACTGTTGTTTTTTTTTGCATTTTATGGTTCGGGCGTTGACTTCTAAGGCCCTAACTATTCAATCCGTTGGACCAACGCCCTAGGGTCAACCTTAGGTTGCTCGGAAAGTAGAAATGACCATAAGTTCCATACTGGTTGCAATTATTTGTCTTATACGATGTAAAAACTGTTGAATTTATATTGTATTTTATGCTGCTGGCGTTGATTTCTAAGGCACTAGCTATTCGATCTGGTGGAGGAACGCCCTAGAGTGAAGCCTAGGTTGCCCGGGACGTAGAATTGGCCATCACTTTCAATCTGGTTACACTTATTCGTTTTATACGATGCAAACGCTGTTGTATTTATATCGTATTTTATGCTTCTAGCGTTGACCTCTAAGGCCCTAGCTGTTCGATCTAGTGGAGCAACGCCCTAGAGTGAAGCATAGGTTGCCCGGAAAGGAGAAATGACCACCACGTTCAAACTGGTTGCAATTAATCCTTTTATACGATGGAAAAGCTGTTGCATTTATATCGTATTTTATGCTTCTGGCGTTTACTTCTAAGGACCTAACCATTCGATCTGGTGGAGCAACGCCCTAGAGTGAAGCCTAGTTTGCCCGGAACGTAGAATTGGCCATCACTTTCAAACTGGTCGCAATTATTCCTATTATATGATGGAAACACTGTTGTATTTTTTTTGCATTTTATGGTTCGGGCGTTGACTTCTAAGGCCCTATCTATTCAATCCGTTGGAGCAACGCCCTAGGGTGAAGCCTAGGTTGCTCGGAAAGTAGAAATGACCATAAGTTTCATACTGATTGCAATTATTTGTTTCATACGATGGAAAAACCGTTGTATTTATATTGTATTTTATGCTTCTGGCGTTGACTTCTACGGCACTAACTATTCGACCTGGTGGAGCAACGCCCTAGAGTGAAGCCTAGGTAGCCCGGAACGTGGAATTGGCCATTTCTTTCGAACTGGTCGCAATTATTCCTGTTATATGATGGAAACACTGTTGCATTTTTTTTGCATTTTATGGTTCGGGCGTAGACTTCTAAGGCGCTAACTATTCAATCTGTTGGAGCAACGCCCTAGGGTGAAGCCTAGCTTGCTCGGAAAGTAGAAATGAACATAAGTTTCATACTGGTTGCAATTATTCGTTTTTACGATGGAAAAGCTGTTGTATTTATATCGTATTTTATGCTTCTGGCGTTGACTTCTTGGGCCGTAACTATTCGGTCTGGTGGAGCAACGCCCTGGAGTGAAACCTAGGTTGCCCGGAACGTAGAATTGGCCATCACTTTCAAACTGGTTGCAATTATTCCTGTTATATGATGGAAACACTGTTGTTTTTTTTTTGCATTTTATGGTTCGGGCGTTGACTTCTAAGGCCCTAACTATTCAATCCGTTGGACCAACGCCCTAGGGTCAACCTTAGGTTGCTCGGAAAGTAGAAATGACCATAAGTTTCATACTGGTTGCAATTATTTGTCTTATAGGATGTAAAAACTGTTGAATTTATATTGTATTTTATGCTGCTGGCGTTGATTTCTAAGGCACTAACTATTCGATCTGGTGGAGGAACGCCCTAGAGTGAAGCCTAGGTTGCCCGGGACGTAGAATTGGCCATCACTTTCAATCTGGTTACACTTATTCGTTTTATACGATGCAAACGCTGTTGTATTTATATCGTATTTTATGCTTCTAGCGTTGACCTCTAAGGCCCTAGCTGTTCGATCTAGTGGAGCAACGCCCTAGAGTGAAGCCTAGGTTGCCCGGAAAGGAGAAATGACCACCACGTTCAAACTGGTTGCAATTAATCCTTTTATACGATGGAAAAGCTGTTGCATTTATATCGTATTTTATGCTTCTGGCGTTTACTTCTAAGGACCTAACCATTCGATCTGGTGGAGCAACGCCCTAGAGTGAAGCCTAGTTTGCCCGGAACGTAGAATTGGCCATCACTTTCAAACTGGTCGCAATTATTCCTATTATATGATGGAAACACTGTTGTATTTTTTTTGCATTTTATGGTTCGGGCGTTGACTTCTAAGGCCCTATCTATTCAATCCGTTGGAGCAACGCCCTAGGGTGAAGCCTAGGTTGCTCGGAAAGTAGAAATGACCATAAGTTTCATACTGATTGCAATTATTTGTTTCATACGATGGAAAAACCGTTGTATTTATATTGTATTTTATGCTTCTGGCGTTGACTTCTACGGCACTAACTATTCGATCTGGTGGAGCAACGCCCTAGAGTGAAGCCTAGGTTGCCCGGAACGTGGAATTGGCCATTACTTTCGAACTGGTCGCAATTATTCCTGTTATATGATGGAAACACTGTTGCATTTTTTTTGCATTTTATGGTTCGGGCGTAGACTTCTAAGGCCCTAACTATTCAATCTGTTGGAGCAACGCCCTAGGGTGAAGCCTAGGTTGCTCGGAAAGTAGAAATGACCATAAGTTTCATACTGGTTGCAATTATTCGTTTTATACGATGGAAAAGCTGTTGTATTTATATTGTATTTTATGCTTCTGGCGTTGACTTCTAAGGCACTAACTATTCGATCTGGTGGAGCAACGCCCTAGAGTGTAGCCTAGGTTGCCCGGGACGTAGAATTGGCCATCACGTTCAAACTGGTTGCAATTAATCCTTTTATACGATGGAAAAGCTGTTGTATTTATACCGTATTTTATGCTTCAGGCGTTGACTTCCAAGGCACTGACTATTCGATCTTGTGGAGCAACGCCCTAGAGTGAAGCCTAGGTTGCCCGGAACGTAGAATTGGCCATCACTTTCAAACTGGTTGCAATTATTCCTGTTATGTGATGGAAACACTGTTGTATTTTTTTTGCATTTTATGGTTCGGGCGTTGACTTCTAAGGCCCTAACTGTTCACTCTGTTGGAGCAACGCCCTATGGTGAAGCCTAGGTTGCTCGGAAAGTAGAAATGACCATAAGTTTCATACTGGTTGCAATTATTCGTTTTATACGATGGAAAAGCTGTTGTATTTATATTGTACTTTATGCTTCTGGCGTTGACTTCTAAGGCACTAACTATTCGATCTGGTGGAGCAACGCCCTAGAGTCAAGCCTGGGTTGCCCGGAACGTAGAATTGGCCATCACTTTCAAACTGATTGCAATTATTCCTGTTAGGTGATGGAAACACTGTTGTATTTTAATTGCATTTTATGGTTCGGGCGTTGACTTCTAAGGCCCTAACTATTCAATCCGTTGGAGCAACGCCCTAGGGTGAAGCCTAGGTTGCTCGGAAAGTAGAAGTGACCATAAGTTTCATACTGGTTGCAGTTATTCGTTTTATACGATGGAAAAGCTGTTGTGTTTATATTGTATTTTATGCTTCTGGCGTTGACTTCTAAGGCCCTAGCTATTCAATCTGTTGGAGCAACGCCCTAGGGTGAAGCCTAGCTTGCTCGGAAAGTAGAAATGACCATAAGTTTCATACTGGTTGCAATTATTCGTTTTATACGATGGAAAAGCTGTTGTATTTATATCGTATTTTATGCTTCTGGCGTTGACTTCTTGGGCCGTAACTATTCGGTCTGGTGGAGCAACGCCCTGGAGTGAAACCTAGGTTGCCCGGAACGTAGAATTGGCCATCACTTTCAAACTGGTTGCAATTATTCCTGTTATATGATGGAAACACTGGTGTATTTATATTGTATTTTATGCTTCTGGCGTTGACTTCTAAGGCACTAACTATTCGATCTGGTGGAGCAACGCCCTAGAGTGAAGCCTAGGTTGCCCGGAAGGTAGAATTGGCTATCACTTTCAAACTGGTTGCAATTATTCGTTTTATACGATGGAAAAACTGTTGTATTTATACTGTATTTTATGCTTCTGGCGTTGACTTCTAAGGCACTAGCTATTCGATCTGGTGGAGCAACGCCCTAGAGTGAAGCCTAGGTTGCCCGGAACGTAGAATTGGCCATCACTTTCAAACTGGTCGCAATTATTCCTGTTATATGATGGAAACACTGTTGTATTTTTTTTGCATTTTATGGTTCGGGCGTTGACTTCTAAGGCCCTAACTATTCAATCCGCTGGAGCAACGCCCTAGGGTGAAGCCTAGGTTGCTCGGAAAGTAGAAATGACCATAAGTTTCATACTGATTGCAATTATTTGTTTCATACGATGGAAAAACCGTTGTATTTATATTGTATTTTATGCTTCTGGCGTTGACTTCTACGGCACTAACTATTCGATCTGGTGGAGCAACGCCCTAGAGTGAAGCCTAGGTTGCCCGGGACGTAGAATTGGCCATCACGTTCAAACTGGTTGCTATTAATCCTTTTATACGATGGAAAAGCTGTTGTATTTATACCGTATTTTATGCTTCAGGCGTTGACTTCTAAGGCACTAACTATTCGATCTGGTGGAGCGACGCCCTAGAGTGAAGCCTAGGTTGCCCGGAACGTAGAATTGGCCATCACTTTCAAACTGGTTGCAATTATTCCTGTTATATGATGGAAACACTGTTGTATTTTAATTGCATTTTATGCTTCGGGCGTTGACTTCTAAGGCCCTAACTATTCAATCTGTTGGAGCAACGCCCTAGGGTGAAGCCTAGCTTGCTCGGAAAGTAGAAATGAACATAAGTTTCATACTGGTTGCAATTATTCGTTTTTACGATGGAAAAGCTGTTGTATTTATATCGTATTTTATGCTTCTGGCGTTGACTTCTTGGGCCGTAACTATTCGGTCTGGTGGAGCAACGCCCTGGAGTGATACCTAGGTTGCCCGGAACGTAGAATTGGCCATCACTTTCAAACTGGTTGCAATTATTCCTGTTATATGATGGAAACACTGTTGTTTTTTTTTTGCATTTTATGGTTCGGGCGTTGACTTCTAAGGCCCTAACTATTCAGTCCGTTGGACCAACGCCCTAGGGTCAACCTTAGGTTGCTCGGAAAGTAGAAATGACCATAAGTTTCATACTGGTTGCAATTATTTGTCTTATACGATGTAAAAACTGTTGAATTTATATTGTATTTTATGCTGCTGGCGTTGATTTCTAAGGCACTAACTATTCGATCTGGTGGAGGAACGCCCTAGAGTGAAGCCCAGGTTGCCCGGGACGTAGAATTGGCCATCACTTTCAATCTGGTTACACTTATTCGTTTTATACGATGCAAACGCTGTTGTATTTATATCGTATTTTATGCTTCTAGCGTTGACCTCTAAGGCCCTAGCTGTTCGATCTAGTGGAGCAACGCCCTAGAGTGAAGCCTAGGTTGCCCGGAAAGGAGAAATGACCACCACGTTCAAACTGGTTGCAATTAATCCTTTTATACGATGGAAAAGCTGTTGCATTTATATCGTATTTTATGCTTCTGGCGTTTACTTCTAAGGACCTAACCATTCGATCTGGTGGAGCAACGCCCTAGAGTGAAGCCTAGTTTGCCCGGAACGTAGAATTGGCCATCACTTTCAAACTGGTCGCAATTATTCCTATTATATGATGGAAACACTGTTGTATTTTTTTTGCATTTTATGGTTCGGGCGTTGACTTCTAAGGCCCTATCTATTCAATCCGTTGGAGCAACGCCCTAGGGTGAAGCCTAGGTTGCTCGGAAAGTAGAAATGACCATAAGTTTCATACTGATTGCAATTATTTGTTTCATACGATGGAAAAACCGTTGTATTTATATTGTATTTTATGCTTCTGGCGTTGACTTCTACGGCACTAACTATTCGATCTGGTGGAGCAACGCCCTAGAGTGAAGCCTAGGTAGCCCGGAACGTGGAATTGGCCATTTCTTTCGAACTGGTCGCAATTATTCCTGTTATATGATGGAAACACTGTTGCATTTTTTTTGCATTTTATGGTTCGGGCGTAGACTTCTAAGGCGCTAACTATTCAATCTGTTGGAGCAACGCCCTAGGGTGTTGCCTAGCTTGCTCGGAAAGTAGAAATGAACATAAGTTTCATACTGGTTGCAATTATTCGTTTTTACGATGGAAAAGCTGTTGTATTTATATCGTATTTTATGCTTCTGGCGTTGACTTCTTGGGCCGTAACTATTCGGTCTGGTGGAGCAACGCCCTGGAGTGAAACCTAGGTTGCCCGGAACGTAGAATTGGCCATCACTTTCAAACTGGTTGCAATTATTCCTGTTATATGATGGAAACACTGTTGTTTTTTTTTTGCATTTTATGGTTCGGGCGTTGACTTCTAAGGCCCTAACTATTCAATCCGTTGGACCAACGCCCTAGGGTCAACCTTAGGTTGCTCGGAAAGTAGAAATGACCATAAGTTTCATACTGGTTGCAATTATTTGTCTTATACGATGTAAAAACTGTTGAATTTATATTGTATTTTATGCTGCTGGCGTTGATTTCTAAGGCACTAACTATTCGATCTGGTGGAGGAACGCCCTAGAGTGAAGCCTAGGTTGCCCGGGACGTAGAATTGGCCATCACTTTCAATCTGGTTACACTTATTCGTTTTATACGATGCAAACGCTGTTGTATTTATATCGTATTTTATGCTTCTAGCGTTGACCTCTAAGGCCCTAGCTGTTCGATCTAGTGGAGCAACGCCCTAGAGTGAAGCCTAGGTTGCCCGGAAAGGAGAAAGGACCACCACGTTCAAACTGGTTGCAATTAATCCTTTTATACGATGGAAAAGCTGTTGCATTTATATCGTATTTTATGCTTCTGGCGTTTACTTCTAAGGACCTAACCATTCGATCTGGTGGAGCAACGCCCTAGAGTGAAGCCTAGTTTGCCCGGAACGTAGAATTGGCCATCACTTTCAAACTGGTCGCAATTATTCCTATTATATGATGGAAACACTGTTGTATTTTTTTTGCATTTTATGGTTCGGGCGTTGACTTCTAAGGCCCTATCTATTCAATCCGTTGGAGCAACGCCCTAGGGTGAAGCCTAGGTTGCTCGGAAAGTAGAAATGACCATAAGTTTCATACTGATTGCAATTATTTGTTTCATACGATGGAAAAACCGTTGTATTTATATTGTATTTTATGCTTCTGGCGTTGACTTCTACGGCACTAACTATTCGATCTGGTGGATCAACGCCCTAGAGTGAAGCCTAGGTTGCCCGGAACGTGGAATTGGCCATTACTTTCGAACTGGTCGCAATTATTCCTGTTATATGATGGAAACACTGTTGCATTTTTTTTGCATTTTATGGTTCGGGCGTAGACTTCTAAGGCCCTAACTATTCAATCTGTTGGAGCAACGCCCTAGGGTGAAGCCTAGGTTGCTCGGAAAGTAGAAGTGACCATAAGCTTCATACTGGTTGCAATTATTCGTTTTATACGATGGAAAAGCTGTTGTATTTATATTGTATTTTATGCTTCTGGCGTTGACTTCTAAGGCACTAACTATTCGATCTGGTGGAGCAACGCCCTAGAGTGTAGCCTAGGTTGCCCGGGACGTAGAATTGGCCATCACGTTCAAACTGGTTGCAATTAATCCTTTTATACGATGGAAAAGCTGTTGTATTTATACCGTATTTTATGCTTCAGGCGTTGACTTCTAAGGCACTAACTATTCGATCTGGTGGAGCAACGCCCTAGAGTGAAGCCTAGGTTCCTCGGAATGTGGAAATGACCATAACTTTCAAACTGGTTGCAATTATTCGTTTTATACGATGGAAACGCTGTTGTATTTATATTGTGTTTTATGCCTCTGGCGTTGACTTCAAAGGCCGTAGCTATTAGTCGTGGTGGAGCAACGCCCTAGAGTGACGCCTAGGGTGCTTGGAGCGTAGAAATGACCATTACTTTCACACTGGTTGCAAATATTCATTTTATACGATGGAAAAAATTTTGTATTTATATTGTATTTTATGCTTCTGGCGTTGACTTCTAAGGCACTGACTATTCGATCTTGTGGAGCAACGCCCTAGAGTGAAGCCTAGGTTGCCCGGAACGTAGAATTGGCCATCACTTTCAAACTGGTTGCAATTATTCCTGTTATGTGATGGAAACACTGTTGTATTTTTTTTGCATTTTATGTTTCGGGCGTTGACTTCTAAGGCCCTAACTATTCAATCTGTTGGAGCAACGCCCTAGGGTGAAGCCTAGGTTGCTCGGAAAGTAGAAATGTCCATAAGGTTCATACTGGTTGCAATTATTCGTTTTATACGATGGCAAAACTGTTGTATTTATATTGTATTTTATGCTTCTGGCGTTGACTTCTAAGGCACTAACTATTCGATCTGGTGGAGCAACGCAATAGAGTGAAGCCTAGGTTGCCCGGAACGTAGAATTGGCCATCACTTTCAAACTGGTTGCAATTATTCCTGTTATATGATGAAAGCACTGTTGTATTTTTTTTGCATTTTATGGTTCGGGCGTTGACTTCTAAGGCCCTAACTCTTCAATCTGTTGGAGCAACGCCCTAGGGTGAAGCCTAGGTTGCTCGGAAAGTAGAAATGACCAGAAGTTTCATACTGGTTGCAATTATTCGTTTTATACGATGGAAAAGCTGTTGTATTTATATTGTACTTTATGCTTCTGGCGTTGACTTCTAAGGCACTAACTATTCGATCTGGTGGAGCAACGCCCTAGAGTCAAGCCTAGGTTGCCCGGAACGTAGAATTGGCCATCACTTTCAAACTGATTGCAATTATTCCTGTTATGTGATGGAAACACTGTTGTATTTTAATTGCATTTTATGGTTCGGGCGTTGACTTCTAAGGCCCTAACTATTCAATCCGTTGGAGCAACGCCCTAGGGTGAAGCCTAGGTTGCTCGGAAAGTAGAAGTGACCATAAGTTTCATACTGGTTGCCATTATTCGTTTTATACGATGGGAAAGCTGTTGTGTTTATATTGTATTTTATGCTTCTGGCGTTGACTTCTAAGGCGCTAGCTGTTCGATCTAGTGGAGCAACGCCCTAGAGTGAAGCCTAGGTTGCCCGGAAAGGAGAAATGACCATCACTTTCAAACTGGTTGCAATTAACCCTGATATACATTGGAAAAACAGTTGCATTTTTATTGCATTTTATGCTTCTGGCGTTCACTTCTTAGGCCCTAACTATTCGATCTGGTGGAACAACAGCCTAGGGTGAAGCCTAGCTTGCCCGGAACGTAGAAATGACCATTACCTTCACACTGTATGCAATTATTCCTTTTATACGATGGAAAAGCTGTTGTATTTATATCGTATTTTATACTTCTGGCGTTTACTTCTAAGGACCTAACTATTCGATCTGGTGGAGCAACGCCCTAGAGTGAATCCTAGGTTGCTCGGAATGTAGAAATGACCATAACTTTCACACTGGTTGCTATTATACGTTTTTTACGATGCAAACGCTGTTGTATTTATATCGTATTTTATGCTTCTGGCGTTTACTTCTGAGGCCGTAGCTATTAGATGTGGTGGAGCAACGCCCTAGAGTTACGCCTAGCGTGCTCGGAACGTAGAAATGACCATTACTTTCACACTGGTTGCAATTATTCGTTTTATAGGATGGAAAAGCTGTTGTATTTATAACGTATTTTATGCTTCTGGCGTTGACTTCTTAGGCCGTTACTTTTCGGTCTGGTGGAGGAACGCCCTGGAGTGAAACCTAGGTTGCCCGGAACGTAGAATTCGCCATCACTTTCAAACTGGTTGCAATTATTCCTGTTATATGATGGAAACACTGTTGCATTTTTTTTGCATTTTATGGTTCGGGCGTTGACTTCTAAGGCCGTAACTATTCAATCCGTTGGAGCAACGCCCTAGGGTGAAGCCTAGGTTGCTCGGAAAGTGGAAATGACCATACGTTTCATACTGGTTGCAATTATTTGTTTCATACGATGGAAAAACTCTTGTATTTAAATTGTATTTTAGGTTTCTGGCGTTGACTTCTAAGGCACTAACTATTCGATCTGGTGGACCAACGGCCTAGGGTGATGCCTAGCTTGCCCGGAACGTAGAAATGACCATTACCTTCACACTGTTTGCAATTATTCCTTTTATACGATGGAAAAGCTGTTGTATTTATATCGTATTTTATGCTTCTGGCGTTTACTTCTAAGGACCTAACTATTCGATCTGGTGGAGCAACGCCCTAGAATGAATCCTAGGTTGCTCGGAATGTAGAAAGGACCATAACTTTCACACTGGTTGCTATTATACGTTTTTTACGGTGCAAACGCTGTTGTATTTATATCGTATTTTATGCTTCTGGCGTTGGCTTCTTGGGCCGTAACTATTCGGTCTGGTGGAGCAACGCCCTGGAGTGAAACCTAGGTTGCCCGGAACGTAGAATTGGCCATCACTTTCAAACTGGTTGCAATTATTCCTGTTATATGATGGAAACACTGTTTTATTTTTATTGCATTTTATGCTTCGGGCGTTGACTTCTGAGGACCTAACTATTCAATCTGTTGGAGCAACGCCCTAGGGTGAAGCCTAGCTTGCTCGGAAAGTAGAAATGACCATCAGTTTAATACTGGTTGCAATTATTCGTTTTATACGATGGAAACACTGTTGTATTTATATTGTATTTTATGCTTCTGGCGTTGACTTCTAAGGCCCTAGCTATTCGATCTAGTGGAGCAACACCCTAGAGTGAAGCCTAGGTTGCCCGGAAAGGAGAAATGACCATCACTTTCAAACTGGTTGCAATTAACCCTGTTATACATTGGAAAAACTGTTGTATTTTTATTGCATTTTATGCTTCTGGCGTTCACTTCTTAGGCCCTAACTATTCGATCTGGTGGAACAACGGCCTAGGGCGAAGCCTAGCTTGCCCGGAACGTAGAAATGACCATTACCTTCACACTGTTTGCAATTATGCCTTTTATACGATGGAAAAGCTGTTGTATTTATATCGTATTTTATGCTTCTGGCGTTTACTTCTAAGGACCTAACTATTCGATCTGGTGGAGCAACGCCCTAGAATGAATCCTATGTTGCTCGGAATGTAGAAATGACCATAACTTTCACACTGGTTGCTATTATACGTTTTTTACGGTGCAAACGCTGTTGTATTTATATCGTATTTTATGCTTCTGGCGTTTACTTCTAAGGACCTAACTATTCGATCTGGTGGAGCAACGCCCTAGAATGAATCCTATGTTGCTCGGAATGTAGAAATGACCATAACTTTCACACTGGTTGCTATTATACGTTTTTTACGGTGCAAACGCTGTTGTATTTATATCGTATTTTATGCTTCTGGCGTTTACTTCTAAGGCCGTAGCTATTAGATGTGGTGGAGCAACGCCCTAGAGTGACGCCTAGGGTGCTCGGAACGTAGAAATGACCATTACTTTCACACTGGTTGCAATTATTCGTTTTATTCGATGGAAAAGCTGTTGTATTTATATCGTATTTTATGCTTCTGGCGTTGACTTCTTAGGCCGTAACTATTCGGTCTGGTGGAGCAACGCCATGGAGTGAAACCAAGGTTGCCCGGAACGTACAATTGGCCATCACTTTCAAACTGGTCGCAGTTATTCCTGATATATGATGGAAACACTGTTGTATTTTTTTTGCATTTTATGGCTCGGGCGTTGACTTCTAAGGCCCTAACTATTCAATCTGTTGGAGCAAGGCCCTTGGGTGAAGCCTAGGTTGCTTGGAAAGTAGAAATGACCATAAGTTACATACTGGTTGCAATTATTCGTTTTATACGATGGAAAAACTGTTTTATTTATATTGTATTTTATGCTTCTGGCGTTGACTTCTAAGGCACTATCTATTCGATCTGGTGGAGCAACGCCCTAGAGAGAAGCCTAGGTTGCCCGGAACTTAGAATTGGCTATCACTAACAAACTGGTTGCAATTATTCCTGTTATATGATGGAAACACTGTTGTATTTTTTTTTGCATTTTATGGTTCGTGCGTTCACTTCTAAGGTTATAACTATTGAATGTGTTGGAGCAACGCCCTAGGGTGTAGTCTAGCTTGCTCGGAAAGCAGAAATGAACATAAGTTTCATACTGGTTGCAATTATTCGTTTTATACGATGGAAAAGCTGTTGTATTTATATCGTATTTTATGCTTCTGGCGTTGGCTTCTTGGGCCGTAACTATTCGGTCTGGTGGAGCAACGCCCTGGAGTGAAACCTAGGTTGCCCGGAACGTAGAATTGGCCATCACTTTCAAACTGGTTGCAATTATTCCTGTTATATGATGGAAACACTGTTTTACTTTTATTGCATTTTATCCTTCGGGCGTTGACTTCTGATGACCTAACTATTCAATCTGTTGGAGCAACGCTCTGGGGTGAAGCCTAGCTTGCGCGGAAAGTAGAAATGACCATCAGTTTCATACTGGTTGCAATTATTCGTTTTATACGATGGAAACACTGTTGTATTTATATTGTATTTTATGCTTCTGGCGTTGACTTCTAAGGCCCTAGCTATTCGATCTAGTGGAGCAACGCCCTAGAGTGAAGCCTAGGTTGCCCGGAAAGGAGAAATGACCATCACTTTCAAACTGGTTGCAATTAACCCTGTTATACATTGGAAAAACTGTTGTATTTTTATTGCATTTTATGCTTCTGGCGTTCACTTCTTAGGCCCTAACTATTCGATCTGGTGGAACAACGGCCTAGGGTGATGCCTAGCTTGCCCGGAACGTAGAAATGACCATTACCTTCACACTGTTTGCAATTATTCCTTTTATACGATGGAAAAGCTGTTGTATTTATATCGTATTTTATGCTTCTGGCGTTTACTTCTAAGGACCTAACTATTCGATCTGGTGGAGCAACGCCCTAGAATGAATCCTAGGTTGCTCGGAATGTAGAAAGGACCATAACTTTCACACTGGTTGCTATTATACGTTTTTTACGGTGCAAACGCTGTTGTATTTATATCGTATTTTATGCTTCTGGCGTTGGCTTCTTGGGCCGTAACTATTCGGTCTGGTGGAGCAACGCCCTGGAGTGAAACCTAGGTTGCCCGGAACGTAGAATTGGCCATCACTTTCAAACTGGTTGCAATTATTCCTGTTATATGATGGAAACACTGTTTTATTTTTATTGCATTTTATGCTTCGGGCGTTGACTTCTGAGGACCTAACTATTCAATCTGTTGGAGCAACGCCCTAGGGTGAAGCCTAGCTTGCTCGGAAAGTAGAAATGACCATCAGTTTAATACTGGTTGCAATTATTCGTTTTATACGATGGAAAAACTGTTGTATTTATATTGTATTTTATGCTTCTGGCGTTGACTTCTAAGGCACTAACTATTCGATCTGGTGGAGCAACGCCCTAGAGTGTAGCCTAGGTTGCCCGGGACGTAGAATTGGCCATCACGTTCAAACTGGTTGCAATTAATCCTTTTATACGATGGAAAAGCTGTTGTATTTATACCGTACTTTATGCTTCAGGCGTTGACTTCTAAGGCACTAACTATTCGATCTGGTGGAGCAACGCCCTAGAGTGAAGCCTAGGTTCCTCGGAATGTGGAAATGACCATAACTTTCAAACTGGTTGCAATTATTCGTTTTATACGATGGAAACGCTGTTGTATTTATATTGTATTTTATGCCTCTGGCGTTGACTTCAAAGGCCGTAGCTATTAGTCGTGGTGGAGCAACGCCCTAGAGTGACGCCTAGGGTGCTTGGACCGTAGAAATGACCATTACTTTCACACTGGTTGCAAATATTCATTTTATACGATGGAAAAAATGTTGTATTTATATTGTATTTTATGCTTCTGGCGTTGACTTCTAAGGCACTGACTATTCGATCTTGTGGAGCAACGCCCTAGAGTGAAGCCTAGGTTGCCCGGAACGTAGAATTGGCCATCACTTTCAAACTGGTTGCAATTATTCCTGTTATGTGATGGAAACACTGTTGCATTTTTTTTGCATTTTATGTTTCGGGCGTTGACTTCTAAGTCCCTAACTATTCAATCTGTTGGAGCAACGCCCTAGGGTGAAGCCTAGGTTGCTCGGAAAGTAGAAATGTCCATAAGGTTCATACTGGTTGCAATTATTCGTTTTATACGATGGAAAAACTGTTGTATTTATATTGTATTTTATGCTTCTGGCGTTGACTTCTAAGGCACTAACTATTCGATCTGGTGGAGCAACGCAATAGAGTGAAGCCTAGGTTGCCCGGAACGTAGAATTGGCCATCACTTTCAAACTGGTTGCAATTATTCCTGTTATAAGATGAAAGCACTGTTGTGTTTTTTTTGCATTTTATGGTTCGGGCGTTGACTTCTAAGGCCCTAACTCTTCAATCTGTTGGAGCAACGCCCTAGGGTGAAGCCTAGGTTGCTCGGAAAGTAGAAATGACCATAAGTTTCATACTGGTTGCAATTATTCGTTTTATACGATGGAAAAGCTGTTGTATTTATATTGTACTTTATGCTTCTGCCGTTGACTTCTAAGGCACTAACTATTCGATCTGGTGGAGCAACGCCCTAGAGTCAAGCCTAGGTTGCCCGGAACGAAGAATTGGCCATCACTTTCAAACTGATTGCAATTATTCCTGTTATGTGATGGAAACACTGTTGTATTTTAATTGCATTTTATGGTTCGGGCGTTGACTTCTAAGGCCCTAACTATTCAATCCGTTGGAGCAACGCCCTAGGGTGAAGCCTAGGTTGCTCGGAAAGTAGAAGTGACCATAAGTTTCATACTGGTTGCAATTATTCGTTTTATACGATGGGAAAGCTGTTGTGTTTATATTGTATTTTATGCTTCTGGCGTTGACTTCTAAGGCGCTAGCTGTTCGATCTAGTGGAGCAACGCCCTAGAGTGAAGCCTAGGTTGCCCGGAAAGGAGAAATGACCATCACTTTCAAACTGGTTGCAATTAACCCTGATATACATTGGAAAAACTGTTGCATTTTTATTGCATTTTATGCTTCTGGCGTTCACTTCTTAGGCCCTAACTATTCGATCTGGTGGAACAACAGCCTAGGGTGAAGCCTAGCTTGCCCGGAACGTAGAAATGACCATTACCTTCACACTGTATGCAATTATTCCTTTTATACGATGGAAAAGCTGTTGTATTTATATCGTATTTTATGCTTCTGGCGTTTACTTCTAAGGACCTAACTATTCGATCTGGTGGAGCAACGCCCTAGAGTGAATCCTAGGTTGCTCGGAATGTAGAAATGACCATAACTTTCACACTGGTTGCTATTATACGTTTTTTACGATGCAAACGCTGTTGTATTTATATCGTATTTTATGCTTCTGGCGTTTACTTCTAAGGCCGTAGCTATTAGATGTGGTGGAGCAACGCCCTAGAGTTACGCCTAGCGTGCTCGGAACGTAGAAATGACCATTACTTTCACACTGGTTGCAATTATTCGTTTTATACGATGGAAAAGCTGTTGTATTTATAACGTATTTTATGCTTCTGGCGTTGACTTCTTAGGCCGTTACTTTTCGGTCTGGTGGAGGAACGCCCTGGAGTGAAACCCAGGTTGCCCGGAACGTAGAATTGGCCATCACTTTCAAAAGGGTTGCAATTATTCCTGTTATATGATGGAAACACTGTTGCATTTTTTTTGCATTTTATGGTTCGGGCGTTGACTTCTAAGGCCGTAACTATTCAATCCGTTGGAGCAACGCCCTAGGGTGAAGCCTAGGTTGCTCGGAAAGTGGAAATGACCATATGTTTCATACTGGTTGCAATTATTTGTTTCATACGATGGAAAAACTCTTGTATTTAAATTGTATTTTATGTTTCTGGCGTTGACTTCTAAGGCACTAACTATTCGATCTGGTGGAGCAACGCCCTAGAGTGAAGCCTAGGTTGCCCGGAACGTAGAATTGGCCATCACTTTCAAACTGGTCGAAATTATTCCTGTTATATGATGGAAACACTGTTGTATTTTTTTTGCATTTTATGGTTCTGGCGTAGACTTCTAAGGCCCTAACTATTCAATCTGTGGGAGCAACGCCCTAGGGTGAAGGCTAGGTTGCTCGGAAAGTAGAAATGACCATAAGTTTCATACTGGTTGCAATTATTCGTTTTATACGATGGAAAAGCTGTTGTATTTATATTGTATTTTATGCTTCTGGCGTTGACTTCTAAGGCGCTAGCTGTTCGATCTAGTGGAGCAACGCCCTACAGTGAGGCCTAGGTTGCCCGGAAAGGAGAAATGACCATCACGTTCAAACTGGTTGCAATTAATCCTTTTATACGATGGAAAAGCTGTTGTATTAAATATTGTATTTTATGCTTCTGGCGTTGACTTCTAAGGCACTAACTATTCGATCTGGTGGAGCAACGCCCTAGGGTGAAGCCTAGGTTGCCCGGGACGTAGAATTGGCCATCACGTTCAAACTGGTTGCAATTAATCCTTTTATACGATGGAAAAGCTGTTGTATTTATACCGTATTTTATGCTTCAGGCGTTGACTTCTAAGGCACTAACTATTCGATCTGGTGGAGCGACGCCCTAGAGTGAAGCCTAGGTTGCCCGGAACGTAGAATTGGCCATCACTTTCAAACTGGTTGCAATTATTCCTGTTATATGATGGAAACACTGTTGTATTTTAATTGCATTTTATGCTTCGGGCGTTGACTTCTAAGGCCCTAACTATTCAATCTGTTGGAGCAACGCCCTAGGGTGAAGCCTAGCTTGCTCGGAAAGTAGAAATGAACATAAGTTTCATACTGGTTGCAATTATTCGTTTTATACGATGGAAAAACTGTTGTATTTATATTGTATTTTACGCTTCTGGCGTTGACTTCTAAGGCACTAACTATTCGATCTGGTGGAGCAACGCCCTAGAGTGAAGCCTAGGTTGCCCGGAACGTAGAATTGGTCATCACTTTCAAACTGGTTGCAATTATTCATGTTATATGATACAAACACTGTTGTATTTTTATTGCATTGTATGCTTCGGGCGTTGACTTCTAAGGCCCTAGCTATTCAATCTGTTGGAGCAACGCCCTAGGGTGAAGCCTAGCTTGCTCGGAAAGTAGAAATGACCATAAGTTTCATACTGGTTGCAATTATTCGTTTTATACGATGGAAAAGCTGTTGTATTTATATCGTATTTTATGCTTCTGGCGTTGACTTCTAAGGCCCTACGAATTCGATCTGGTGGAGCAATGCCTCACAGTTAAATCTAGGATGCCCGAAACGCCGAAATCACCATTACTTTCACACTGGTTGCAATTATTCCTGCTATACGATGGAAAAACTGGTGAATTTTTATTGTATTTTATGCGCCTGGAGGAGTTTTCTAAGGCCCTAGCTATTGGACCTGGTGGTGCAACGCCCTAGAGTCAAGCCTAGGTTTCACGGAACTTAGCAATGCCCATTACTTTCACACTGGTTGCAATTATTCCTGTTATACGATGGAAAAACTGTTGTACTTATATCGTATTTTATGCTTCTGGCGCTGACTTCTTAGGACCTAACTATTCGATCTGGTGGCACAACGCACTAGAGTGAAGTCTAGTTTGCCCGGAATGTAGAAATGACCATAACTTTCACACTGGTTGCAATTATTCGTTTTATACGATGGAAAAACTGTTGCATTTTTATTGTATTTTATCCTTCTGGCGTTTACTTCTTAGGCCGTAGCAATTCGATGTGGTGGAGCAACGCCCTAGAGTGAAGCCTATGTTGCCCGGAACGTAGAAATGACCATTACTTTCACATCGGTTGCAATTAATCCTGCTATACGATGGAAAAACTGTTGTACTTATATTGTATTTTACGCTTCTGGCGTTGACTTCGAAGGCCGTAACTATTCCATCTGGTGTAGCAACGCCCTAGAGTGAAGCCTAGGTTGCCCGAAACGTAGAAATGACCATAACTTTCACACTGGTTGGAATTATTCGTTTAATACAATGGAAAAGCTGTTGTATTTATATTGTGTTTTATGCTCCGGGCGTTGACTTCTAAAACCCTAAGTATTCGATCTGGTGGAGCAACGCCCTAGAGTGAAGCCTAGGTTTCCCGGAACGTAGAAATGACCATTACTTTCCCATTGGTTGCAATTATTCCTGTTATACGATGGAAAGACTGTTGTATTTATATTGTATTTTATGCTCCTGGCGTTGCCTTCGAAGGCCGTATCTATTCGACCTGGTGGAGCAACGCCCACGAGTGAGGCCTAGGTTGCTCGGAACGTAGAAATGACCATTACTTTCACACTGTTTGCAAATATACATTATATACGATGGAAAAGCTGTTGTATTCATATTGTATTTTATGCTTCTGGCGTTGACTTCTTAGGCCCTAACTATTTGATCTGGTGGAGAACAGCCCTAGAGTGAAGCCTAGGTTGCCCGGAACGTGGAACATTCCATTACATTCACACTGGTTGCAATTATTCCTGTTATACGATGGAAAAACTGTTGTATCTTTATTGTATTTTATGCTTCTGACTTTGACTTATAAGGCCCTAACTATTCGATCTGGTGGAGCAACGCCGTAGAGTCAAGCCTAGGTTGTTCGGAATGTAGAAATGTCCATAACTATCACACTGGTTGCTATTTTCTGTTTTATACGATGGAAAAGCTGTTGTATTTATATTGTATTTTATGCTTCTGGCGTTGACTTGTTAGGCCCTAACTATTCGATCTGGTGGAGCAACGCTCTAGAGTGAAACCTAGTTTGCCCGGAACGTATAAGTGACCATTACTTTCACACTGATTGCAAGTATTTCTGTTAAACGATGGAAAAACTGTTGTATTTTTATTGTATTTTATGCTTTTAGCGTTGAATTCTAAGTCGCTAGCTATTCGATCTGGTGGAGCAACGCCCTAGAGTGAAGCCTGGGTAACCCGGAACGTAGAAATGACCATTACTTTCACACTGTTTGCAATTATTCATTTCATACGATGGAAAAGCTGTTGTATTTATATTGTATTTTATTCTTCTGGCGTTGACTTCTTAGGCCCTAACTATTGGATCTGGTGGAACAACGCCCTAAGGTGAAGCCTAGGTTGCCCGGAACGTAGAAGTGACCATAACATTCACACTGGTTGCATTTATACGTATTATACGATGGAAAAGCTGTTGTATTTATATTGTATTTTATGCTTCCGGCGTAGACTTCACAGGCCCTAGCTATTCGATCTGGTGGAGCAATGCCCTAGAGTGAAGCCTAGGATGTCCGAAACGCCGAAACTATCATTACTTTCACGCTTGTTGCAATTATTCCTGTTATACGATGGAAAAACTGTTGTATTTTTATTGTGTTTCATACTTCTGGCGTTGAATTCAAAGGCCCTAGCTATTCGATCTGGCGAACCGAAGCCCTAGAGTGAAGCCTAGGTCGCCCGGAACGTAGAAATGACCATATCTTTCACACTGGTTGCAATTATTCATTTTATACGATGGAAAAGCTGTTGTATTTATGTCTTATTTTATGCTTCTGGCGTTGACTTCTAAGGACCTAACTATTCGATCTCGTGGTGCTACGCCCTAGGGTGAAGCCTAGGTTGCCCGGAACGTGGAACATTCCATTACATTCACACTGGTTGCAATTATTCCTGTTATACGATGGAAAAACTGTTGTATTTATATTGAATTTTATGCTTCTGGCGTTGACTTCTTAAGCCTAACTATTCGATCTGGTGGAGCAATGCCCTAGAGTGAAGCCTAGGATGTCCGAAACGCCGAAACGAACATTACTTTCACGCTTGTTGCAATACTTCCTGTTATACGATGAAAAGACTGTTGTATTTTTATTGTATTTTACGCTTCAGGTGTTGACTTCTATGGCCGTAGGTATTCGATGTGGCGGAGCAACTCCATAGAGTGAAGCCTAGGTTGCCCGGAACGTAGAAATGACCATAACATTCACACTGGTTGCAATTATTCGTTTTATACGATGGAAAAGCTGTTGTACTTATATTGTGTTTTATGCTTCTGGCGTTGACTTCTTAGGCCCTAGCTATTCGATCTGGTGGAGCAACGCCATAAGGTGCAGCCTAGGTTGCCCGGAACGTAGAAATGACCATTACTTTCACACTGGTTGCAAATATACATTATATACGATGGAAAAGCTGTTGAATTTATATTGTATTTTATGCTTCTGGCGTTGACTTCTTAGGCCCTAACTATTTGATCTGGTGGAGAACAGCCCTAGAGTGAAGCCTAGGTTGCCCGGAACGTAGAAATGACCTTTACCTTCACACTGGTTGCAATTATTCCTGTTATACGATGGAAAAGCTGTTGTATTTATATTGTATTTTATGCTTCTATCGTTGACTTCTAAGGCCGTAGCTATTAGTTGTGGTGGAGCTACGACCTAGAATGAAACCTAGGTTACCCGGAACGTAGAAATGACCAGTACTTTCACACTGTTTGCAGTTATTCCTGTTATTCGATGGAAAAACTGATGCATCTTTATTGTATTTTATGCTTCTGGCGTTGACTTCTAAGGCCGTAGCTATTAGATGTGGTGGAGCAATGCCGTAGAGTGACGCCCAGGTTGCCCGGAACGTAGAAATGTCCATTACTTTCACACTGGTTGCTATTACTCGTTTTAAACGATGGAAAACTGTTATACTTATATTGTATTTTATGCTTCTGGCGTTGACTTCTTAGACCCTAACTATTCGATCTGGTGGAACAACGCATCAGAGTTAAGTCTAGGATGCCCGAAACGTCGAAATGATCATTACTTGCATACTGGTTGCAATTTGTCATGCTATACGATGGAAAAACTATTGCATTTTTATTGTATTTTCTGCTTCTGGCTTTGACTTCTGAGGTCGTAGCTATTCGATCTGGTGGAGCAGTGCCTCAGAGTGAAGCCTAGGTTGCCCGGAAAGTAGAAATGACCATAACTTTCATACTGGTAGCAATTATTCGTTTTATATGATGGAAAAACTGTTATATTTATATTGTATTTTATGCTTCTGCCGTTGACTTCTTGGGCCCTAACTATTTGGTCTGGTGGAGCAACGCCCTAAAGTGAAGCCTAGGTTGCCTGGAACGTAGAAATGACCATCACTTTCACACGGGTTGCCATTATTCCTGTTATAGGATGGAAAGACGGTTGTATTTTTATTGTATTTTATACTTCAGGCGTCGACTTCTGTGGCTGTAACTATTCGATGTGGTGGAAGAACGCCATAGAGTGAAGCCTAGGTTGCCAGGAACGTAGAAATGACCATAAGTTTCATACTGGTTGCAATTATTCGTTTTATACGATGGAAAAACTGTTGTATTTATATTGCATTTTATGCTTCTGGCGTTCACTTTTTAGGCCCTAACTATTCGATCTGGTGGAACAACGCCCTAGGGTGAAGCATAGGTTGCCCGGAACGTAGAAATGACCATAACTTTTACACTGGTAGCAATTATTCGTTTTTTACGATGGAAGAGCTGTTGTATTTATATTGTATTTTATGCTTCTGGCGTTGACTTCTAAGGCCGTAGCTATTAGATGTGGTGGAGCAACGCCCTAGAGTGACGCCTAGGTTAATCGGAACGTAGAAGTGACCATAACTTCCACACTGATTGCAATTATACATTTAATATGATGGAAAAGCTGTTGTATTTATATCGTATTTTATGCTCCTGGCGTTGACTTCTAAGGACCTAACTATTCGATCTGGTGGAGCAACGCCCTAGAGTGAAGCCTAGGTTGCCGGAAACGTAGAAATGACCATTACTTTCACAATGTTTGCAATTATTCATTTTATACGATGGAAAAACTGTTGTACTTATATTGTATTTTACCCATCTGGCGTTGACTTCTAAGGCCGTAGCTATTAGATGTGGAGGAGCATCACCCTAGAGTGACGCCTAGGGTGCTCGGAACGTAGAAATGACCATTACTTTCACACTGTTTGCAATTATTCATTTTATACGATGGAAAAGCTGTTCTATTTATTTTGTATTTTATGCTTCGGGCGTTGACTTCTAAGCCCCTAACTATTCGATCTGGTGGAGCAGCGCCCTAAAGTGAAGCCTAGGTTGCCCGGAACATAGAAGTGACCATAACTTCCACACTGGTTTCAATTATTCATTTAATATGATTTAAAAGCTGTTGTATTTATATCGTATTTTATGCTTCGGGCGTTGACTTCTTAGGCCCTAACATTTCGATCTGGTGGAGTAACGCCCTACAGTGAAGCCTAGGTTGCCCGGAACGTAGATATGACCATAACCTTCACACAGGTTGCAATTATTCGTTTTATACGAGTGAAAGACTGTTGTATTTATATCGTATTTTATGCTTCTGGCGCTGACTTCTTAGGACCTAACTATTCGATCTGGTGGCACAACGCACTAGAGTGAAGTCTAGTTTGCCCGGAATGTAGAAATGACCATAACTTTCACACTGGTTGCAATTATTCGTTTTATACGATGGAAAAACTGTTGCATTTTTATTGTATTTTATCCTTCTGGCGTTGACTTCTAAGGCCGTAGCTATTAGATGTGGTGGAGCATCACCCTAGAGTGACGCCTAGGGTGCTCGGAACGTAGAAATGACCATTACTTTCACACTGTTTGCAATTATTCATTTTATACGATGGAAAAGCTGTTCTATTTATTTTGTATTTTATGCTTCGGGCGTTGACTTCTAAGCCCCTAACTATTCGATCTGGTGGAGCAGCGCCCTAAAGTGAAGCCTAGGTTGCCCGGAACGTAGAAATGATCATCACTTTCACACTGGTTGCAATTATTCCTGTTATACGATGGAAAAACTCTTGTATATTTATTGTATTTTATGCTCCGGGCGTTGACTTCTATGGCCCTACCAATTCGATCTGTTGGAGCAACACCCTACAGTTAAGCCTAGGTTGCCTGGAACGTAGAAATAAACATAACTTTCACACTGGCAGCAATTATTCGTTTTATACAATGGAAAAACTGTTCTATTTATTATGTATTTTATGCTTCGGCCGTGGACTTCTAAGGCCCTAACTACTCGATCTGGCGGAGCAACGCCCTAGAGTGAAGCCTAGGTTGCCCGGAACGTAGAAATGACCTTTACTTTCACACTGGTTGCAATTATTCCTGTTATACGATGGAAAAGCTGTTGTATTTATATTGTATTTTATGCTTCTATCGTTGACTTCTAAGGCCGTAGCTATTAGTTGTGGTGGAGCTACGCCCTAGAATGAAACCTAGGTGACCCGGAAAGTAGAAATGACCATAACTTTCATACTGGTAGCAATTATTCGTTTTATATGATGGAAAAACTGTTATATTTATATTGTATTTTATGCTTCTGCAGTTGACTTCTTGGGCCCTAACTATTTGGTCTGGTGGAGCAACGCCCTAAAGTGAAGCCTAGGTTGCCCGGAACGTAGAAGTGACCATAACTTGCACACTGGTTGCTATCATTCGTTTTATATGATGGAAAAACTGTTCTATTTATTTTATATTTTATGCTTCGGGCGTTGACTTCTAAGGCCCTAACTATTCGATCTGGTGGAGCAGCGCCCTAAAGTGAAGCCTAGGTTGCCCGGAACATAGAAGTGACCATAACTTCCACACTGGTTTCAATTATTCATTTAATATGATGGAAAAGCTGTTGTATTTATATCGTATTTTATGCTTCGGGCGTTGACTTCTTAGGCCCTAACATTTCGATCTGGTGGAGTAACGCCCTACAGTGAAGCCTAGGTTGCCCGGAACGTAGATATGACCATAACCTTCACACAGGTTGCAATTATTCGTTTTATACGAGTGAAAGACTGTTGTATTTATATCGTATTTTATGCTTCTGGCGTTGACTTCTTAGGCCGCAACTATTCCATCTGGTGGAACAACGCCCTAGGGTGAAGCGTAGGTTGCCCGGAAAGTAGAAATGACCATAACTTTCACACTGGTAGCAATTATTCGCTTTATACGATGGAACAACTGTTCTATTTATTTTGTATTTTATGCTTCCGGCGTTGACTTCTAAGGCCCTAACTATTCGATATGGTGGAGCAACGACCTAGAGTGAAGCCTAGGTTGCCCGGAACGTA
The DNA here is from genome assembly GCF_051401765.1 of Calliopsis andreniformis. NCBI lineage: Eukaryota > Metazoa > Arthropoda > Insecta > Hymenoptera > Andrenidae > Calliopsis > Calliopsis andreniformis. The sequence continues at coordinate 3,352,824 of NW_027480429.1, forward strand.
GAAATGACCATCACTTTCAAACTGGTTGCAATTAATCCTGTTATACGATGGAAAAACTGTTGTATTTTTATTGCCTTTTATGCTTCGGGCGTTGACTTCTAAGGCCCTAACTATTCAATCTGTTGGAGCAACGCCCTAGGGTGTAGCCTAGGTTGCCCGGAAAGTAGAAATGACGTTAACTTTCATATTGGTTGCAATTATTCGTTTTATACGATGGAAAAACTGTGGTATTTATATTGTATTTTATGCATCTGGCGTTGACTTCTAAGGCACTAACTGCTCCGTCTAGTGGATCAACGCCCTAGAGTGAAGCCTAGGTTGCCCGGAACGTAGAAATGACCATAACTTTCACACAGGTTGCAATTATTCATTTAATATGATGGAAAAGCTGTTGTATTTATATCGTATTTTATGCATCGGGCGTTGACTTCTTACGCCCTAACATTTCGATCTGGTGGAGCAATGCCCTACAGTGAAGCCTATGTAGCCCGGAACGTAGATATGACCATTACCTTCACACAGGTTGCAATTATTCGTTTTATACGGTGTAAATGCTGTTGTGTTTATTTTGTATTCTATTCTTCTGGTGTTGACTTCTTAGGCCCTAACTATTCGATCTGGTGGAACAACGCCGTAGAGTGAAGCCTAGGTTGCCCGGAACGTAGAAATGTCCATTACTTTCGCACTGTTTGCAATTATTCCTTTTATACGATGGAAAAGCTGTTGTATTTATATCGTATTTTATGCTTCTGGCGTTGACTTCTAAGTCCCTAACTGTTCGATCTGGTGGAGCAACGCCCTAGAGTGAAGCCTAGGTTGCTCGGAATGTAGAAATGTCCAAAACTTTCACACTGGTTGCAATTATTCGTTTTATGCGATGGAAAAACTGTTATATTTATACTGTATTTTATGCTTCTGGTGTTGACTTCTAAGACCCTAACTATTCGATCTGGTGGAGCAACGCCCTAGAGTGAAGTCTTGGTTGCCCGGAACGTAAAAATGACCATTACTTTCACACTGGTGGCAATTATTCCTGTTATACGATGCAAGAACTGTTGTACTTTTATTGTATTTTATGCTTTGGGCGTTGACATCTAAAGCCCTATCTATTCGGTTTGGTGGTGCAACGCCCTAGAGTGAAGCCTAGGTTGCCCGGAACGTAGAAATGACCATAACTTTCACACAGGTTGCAATTATTCATTTAATATGATGGAAAAGCTGTTGTATTTATATCGTATTTTATGCATCGGGCGTTGACTTCTTACGCCCTAACATTTCGATCTGGTGGAGCAATGCCCTACAGTGAAGCCTATGTAGCCCGGAACGTAGATATGACCATTACCTTCACACAGGTTGCAATTATTCGTTTTATACGGTGTAAATGCTGTTGTGTTTATTTTGTATTCTATTCTTCTGGTGTTGACTTCTTAGGCCCTAACTATTCGATCTGGTGGAACAACGCCCTAGAGTGAAGCCTAGGTTGCACGGAACGTAGCAATGCCCATTACTTTCAAACTGGTTGCAATTATTCCTGTTATACGATGGACAAACAGTTGCATTTTTATTGTACTTTATGCTTCTGGCGTTGACTTCTAAGGCCCTACGAATTCGATCTGGTGGAGCAATGCCTCACAGTTAAATCTAGGATGCCCGAAACGCCGAAATCACCATTACTTTCACACTGGTTGCAATTATTCCTGCTATACGATGGAAAAACTGGTGAATTTTTATTGTATTTTATGCGCCTGGAGGAGTTTTCTAAGGCCCTAGCTATTGGACCTGGTGGTGCAACGCCCTAGAGTCAAGCCTAGGTTTCACGGAACGTAGCAATGCCCATTACTTTCACACTGGTTGCAATTATTCCTGTTATACGATGGAAAAACTGTTGTACTTATATCGTATTTTATGCTTCTGGCGCTGACTTCTTAGGACCTAACTATTCGATCTGGTGGCACAACGCACTAGAGTGAAGTCTAGTTTGCCCGGAATGTAGAAATGACCATAACTTTCACACTGGTTGCAATTATTCGTTTTATACGATGGAAAAACTGTTGCATTTTTATTGTATTTTATCCTTCTGGCGTTTACTTCTTAGGCCGTAGCAATTCGATGTGGTGGAGCAACGCCCTAGAGTGAAGCCTATGTTGCCCGGAACGTAGAAATGACCATTACTTTCACATCGGTTGCAATTAATCCTGCTATACGATGGAAAAACTGTTGTACTTATATTGTATTTTACGCTTCTGGCGTTGACTTCGAAGGCCGTAACTATTCCATCTGGTGTAGCAACGCCCTAGAGTGAAGCCTAGGTTGCCCGAAACGTAGAAATGACCATAACTTTCACACTGGTTGGAATTATTCGTTTAATACAATGGAAAAGCTGTTGTATTTATATTGTGTTTTATGCTCCGGGCGTTGACTTCTAAAGCCCTAAGTATCCGATCTGGTGGAGCAACGCCCTAGAGTGAAGCCTAGGTTTCCCGGAACGTAGAAATGACCATTACTTTCACACTGTTTGCAAATATACATTATATACGATGGAAAAGCTGTTGTATTCATATTGTATTTTATGCTTCTGGCGTTGACTTGTTAGGCCCTAACTATTCGATCTGGTGGAGCAACGCTCTAGAGTGAAACCTAGTTTGCCCGGAACGTATAAGTGACCATTACTTTCACACTGATTGCAAGTATTTCTGTTAAACGATGGAAAAACTGTTGTATTTTTATTGTATTTTATGCTTTTGGCGTTGAATTCTAAGTCGCTAGCTATTCGCTCTGGTGGAGCAACGCCCTAGAGTGAAGCCTGGGTAACCCGGAACGTAGAAATGACCATTACTTTCACACTGTTTGCAATTATTCATTTCATACGGTGGAAAAGCTGTTGTATTTATATTGTATTTTATTCTTCTGGCGTTGACTTCTTAGGCCCTAACTATTGGATCTGGTGGAACAACGCCCTAAGGTGAAGCCTAGGTTGCCCGGAACGTAGAAGTGACCATAACATTCACACTGGTTGCAATTATACGTATTATACGATGGAAAAGCTGTTGTATTTATATTGTATTTTATGCTTCCGGCGTAGACTTCTTAGGCCCTAGCTATTCGATCTGGTGGAGCAATGCCCTAGAGTGAAGCCTAGGATGTCCGAAACGACGAAACTATCATTACTTTCACGCTTGTTGCAATTATTCCTGTTATACGATGGAAAAACTGTTGTATTTTTATTGTGTTTCATACTTCTGGCGTTGAATTCAAAGGCCCTAGCTATTCGATCTGGCGAACCGAAGCCCTAGAGTGAAGCCTAGGTCGCCCGGAACGTAGAAATGACCATATCTTTCACACTGGTTGCAATTATTCATTTTATACGATGGAAAAGCTGTTGTATTTATGTCTTATTTTATGCTTCTGGCGTTGACTTCTAAGGACCTAACTATTCGATCTCGTGGTGCTACGCCCTAGGGTGAAGCCTAGGTTGCCCGGAACGTGGAACATTCCATTACATTCACACTGGTTGCAATTATTCCTGTTATACGATGGAAAAACTGTTGTATTTATATTGTATTTTATGCTTCTGGCGTTGACTTCTTAGGCCTAACTATTCGATCTGGTGGAGCAATGCCCTAGAGTGAAGCCTAGGATGTCCGAAACGCCGAAACGAACATTACTTTCACGCTTGTTGCAATACTTCCTGTTATACGATGAAAAGACTGTTGTATTTTTATTGTATTTTACGCTTCAGGTGTTGACTTCTATGGCCGTAGGTATTCGATGTGGCGGAGCAACTCCATAGAGTGAAGCCTAGGTTGCCCGGTACGTAGAAATGACCATAACATTCACACTGGTTGCAATTATTCGTTTTATACGATGGAAAAGCTGTTGTACTTATATTGTGTTTTATTCTTCTAGCGTTGACTTGTTAGGCCCGAACTATTCGATCTGGTGGAACAGCGCCCTAGAGTGAAACCTAGGTAGCCCGGAACGTAGAAATGACCATTACTTTCACACTGGTTGCAATTATTCCTGTTATACGATGGAAAAACTGTTGTATTTTTATTGTATTTTATGTTCCTGGCTTTGACTTCTAAGGCCCTAACTATTCGATATGGTAGAGCAGCGCCCTAGAGTGAAGACTAGCTTGCTCGGAATGTAGAAATGTCCATAACTATCACACTGGTTGCTATTATTTGTTTTATACGATGGAAAAGCTGTTGTATTCATATTGTATTTTATGCTTCTGGCGTTGACTTGTTAGGCCCTAACTATTCGATCTGGTGGAGCAACGCCCTAGTGTGAAACCTAGTTTGTCCGGACCGTAGAAGTGACCATTACTTTCACACTGGTTGCAATAATTTCTGTTAAACGATGGAAAAACTGTTGTATTTTTATTGTATTTTATGCTTTTAGCGTTGAATTCTAAGTCCCTAGCTATTCGATCTGGTGGAGCAACGCCCTACAGTGAAGCCTGGGTAGCCCGGAACGCAGAAATGACCATTACTTTCACACTGTTTGCAATTACTCATTTCATACGATGGAAAAGCTGTTGTATTTATATTGTATTTTATACATCTGGCGTTGACTTCTTAGGCCCTAACTATTCGATCTGGTGGAACAACGCCCTAAGGTGAAGCCTAGGTTGCCCGGAACGTAGAAACGACCATAACATTCACACAGGTTGCAATTTTTCGTTTTATACGATGGAAAAACTGTTGCATCTTTATTGCTTTTTATGCTTCTGGCGTTGACCTCTAAGGCCCTAACTATTCGATCTGGTGGAGCAACGCCCTAGAGTGAAGCCTAGGTTGCCCGAAACGTAGAAATGACCATTACTTTCCCACTGGTTGCAATAATTTCTGTTAAACGATGGAAAAACTGTTGTAATTTTATTTTATTTTATGCTACTGGCGTTGACTTCTTAGGCCCTAGCTATTGTATCTGGTGTACCAACGCCCTACTGTGAAGCCTAGAGTGCCCGGAACGTAGAACTGACCATCACCTTCACCCTGCTTGCAATTATTCCTGTTATACGATGGAAAAACTGTTGTATCTATATTGTATTTTATGCGTCTTGCGTTAATTTCTAAGTCCCTAGCTATTCGATCTGGTGGAGAAACGCCCTAGAGCGGAGCCTAGGTTGCCCGGTACGTAGAAATGACCATCACTTTCGCAACGGGTTGCAATTACTCCTGTTATACGATGGAAAGAGTGTTGTATTTTTATTCTATTTTACGCTTCTGGCGTTGACTTCTTAGGTCCTAACTATTCGATCTGGTGGAGCAACTCCCTAGAGTGAAGCCTAGGTTGCCCGGAACGTAGAAATGACCGCTACTTTCACAATGTTTGCAATCACTGATTTCATACGATTGAAAAACTGTTGTATTTATATAGTATTTTATGCTTTTGGCGTTGACTTCTTAGGCCCTAACCATTCAATCTGGTGGAGCCACGCCCTAGAGTGAAGCCTAGGTCGCCCGGGACGTAGAAGTGACCATAAATTTCTCACACGTTGCAATTATTCATGTTATACATTGGAAAAACAGTTGCATTTTTATTGTATTTTCTGCTTCTGGCGTTCACTTCTAAGGTCCTAGCTGTTCGATCTGGTGTGGCAACGTCCAAGAGTGAAGCGTATGTTTCCCGGAACGCAGAAATGACCATTAGTTTCACACTGGTTGCAATTATTCCTGTTATACGGTGGAAAATCTGTTGTATGTTTATTGTATTTTATGCTTCGGGCGTTGACTTCTATGGCCCTACCTATTCGATCTGGTGGAGCAACGCCCTGGAGTCAAGCCTAGGTTGCCCGGAACGTAGAAATGACCATACCTTTCACACTCGTTGCTATCATTCGCTTTATACGATGGAAAAACCGTTGTATTTATATTGTATTTTATGCTTCTGGCGTTGACTTCTTAGGCACTAACTATTCGATCTGATGGAACAACGCCATAGAGTGAAGCCTATCATGCCCGAAACGTAGAAATGAACATGAGTTTCACACTGGCTGCAATTATTCATGCTATACGATGGAAGGACTGTTATATTTTTATTATACTATCTGCTTCTGGCGTTGACTTCTTAGGCCCTAACTATTCGATCTGGTGGAACAATGCCCTAGAGTGAAGCCTAGGCAGCCCGGATCGTAGAAATGACAATCACTTGCACACTGGTTGCAATTATTCCTGTTATACGATGGAAAAACTGTTGTATTTTTAATGTATTTTATGCTTCGGGCGTTCTCTTCTAAGGCCCTAACTATTCGACCTGTTGGAGCAACGCCCTAGAGTGAAGCCTAGGCAGCCCGGATCGTAGAAATGACAATCACTTGCACACTGGTTGCAATTATTCCTGTTATACGATGGAAAAACTTCTGCATTTATATTGTGTTTTATGCTTCTGGCGTTGACTTCTAAGGCCCTATGTATTCGATCTGGTGGAGCAACGTCTAAGGGTGAAGGCTGTGTTGCACGGAACGTAGAAATGACCATTACTATCACACTGGTTGCTATTATTCGTTTTATACGATGGAAAAGCTGTTATATTTATATTGCATTTTATGCTTCTGGCATTGCATTCTAAGTCCCTAGCAATTCCATCTGGTGGAGCAACACCCTAGAGTGAAGCCTAGGTTGCCCGGAACGTAGAAGTGACCATTACTTCCACACTGTTTGCAAATATACATTATATACGATGGAAAATCTGTTGTACTTATATTGTAATTTATGCTACTGGCGTTGACTTCTTAGGCCCTAACTATTTGATCTGGTGTAGCACCGCCCTAGAGTGAAGCCTAGGTTGCCCGGAACGTAGAACATACCATTACCTTCACACTGGTTGCAATTATTCCTGTTATACGATGGAAAAACTGTTACACCTTTATTGTATTTTATGCTCCTGGCGTTGACTTCCAAGGCCCTAGCTATTCGATCTGGTGGAGCAACGCCCTAGAGTGAAGCCTAGGTTGCCCGGACCGTAGAAATGACCATAACTTTCACACTGGTTGCCATTATTCGTTTTCTACGATGGAAAAGCTGTTGTATTTATATCGTATTTTATGCTTCTGGCGTTGACTTCTTAGGCCCTAACTATTCCATCTGGTGGAACAACGCCCTAGAGTGAAACCTAGGTTACCCGGAACGTAGAAATGACCAGTACTTTCACACTGTTTGCAGTTACTCCTGTTGTACGATGGAAAAACTGTTGCATCTTTATTGTATTTTATGCTTCTGGGGTTTACTTATAAGGCCCTAACTATTCGATCTGGTGGAACAACGCCCTAGGGTGAAGCCTAGGTTGCCCGGAACGTAGAAATGACCAGTACTTTCACACTGGTTGCAGTTAATCCTGTTGTACGACGGAAAAGCTGTTGCATCTTTATTGTATTTTATGCTTCTGGGGTTGACTTCTAAGGCCCTAACTATTCCATCTGGTGGAACAACGCCCTAGAGTGACGCCTAGGTTGCCCGGAATGTAGAAATGACCATTAGTTTCACAATGTCTGCAATTATTCATATTGTACGATGGAAAAACTGTTGTATTTATATTGTATTTTATGCTTCGGGCGTTGACTTCTAAGGCCCTAGCTATTCGATCTGGTGGAGCAACGCCCTAGAGTGAAGCCTAGGTTGCCCGGACCGCAGAAATGACCATAACTTTCACACTGGTTGCCATTATTCGTTTTCTACGATGGAAAAGCTGTTGTATTTATATCGTATTTTATGCTTCTGGCGTTGACTTCTTAGGCCCTAACAATTCCATCTGGTGGAACAACGCCCTAGGGTCAAGCCTAGGTTGCCCGGAACGTAGAAATGACCATAACTTTCACACTGGTAGCAATTATTCGTTTTACACATGGAAAAACTGTTCCATTTTTTTGTATTTTATGCTTCGGGCGTTGACTTCTAAGGCCCTAGCAATTCGATCTGGTGGAGTAACGCCCTAGAGTGAAACCTAGGTTACCCGGAACGTAGAAAGGACCAGTACTTTCACACTGTTTGCAGTTACTCCTGTTGTACGACGGAAAAACTGTTGTATCTTTATTGTATTTTATGCTTCTGGCGTTGACTTCTAAGGCCCTAACTATTCGATCTGGTGGAGCAGCGTCCTAGAGTGAAGCCTAGGTTGACTGGAACGTAGAAATGACCATAACTTTCACACTGGTTACCATTATTCGTTTTATACGATGGAAAAGCTGTTGTATTTATATCGTATTTTATGCTACTGGCGTTGACTTTTCAGGCCGTAGCTATTAGATGTGGTGGAGCAACGCCCTTGAGTGTCGCATAGGTTGCCCGGAACGTAGAAATGACCATTACTTTCACAATTTTTGCAAGTATACATTTCATACGATGGAAAACTGTTGCACTTGTATTGTATTTTATTCTTCTGGCGTCGAATTATAAGTCCCTAGCTATTCTATCTGGTGGAGCAACGCCATAGAGTGAAACCTAGGTTACGCGGAACGTAGAAATGACCAGTACTTTCACACTGGTTACAGTTACTCGTTTTATACAATGGAAAAACTGTTCTATTTATTTTGCATTTTATGCTTCGGGCGTTGACTTCTGACGCGCTACCTATTCGATCTGGTGGAGCAACGCCCTAGAGTGAAACCTAGGTTACCCGGAACGTAGAAATGACCAGTACTTTCACACTGTTTGCAGTTATTCCTGTTGTACGATGGAAAAACTGTTGCATCTTTATTGTAATTTATGCTTCTGGGGTTGACTTCTAAGGCCCTAACTATTCGATCTGCTGGAACAACGCCCTAGGGTGAAGCCTAGGTTGCCCGGAACGTAGAAATGACCAGTACTTTCTCACTGGTTGCAGTTACTCCTGTTGTACGACGGAAAAGCTGTTGCATCTTTATTGTAATTTATGCTTCTGGGGTTGACTTCTAAGGCCCTAACTATTCGATCTGCTGGAACAACGCCCTAGGGTGAAGCCTAGGTTGCCCGGAACGTAGAAATGACCAGTACTTTCACACTGTTTGCAGTTATTCCTGTTGTACGATGGAAAAACTGTTGCATCTTTATTGTAATTTATGCTTCTGGGGTTGACTTCTAAGGCCCTAACTATTCGATCTGCTGGAACAACGCCCTAGGGTGAAGCCTAGGTTGCCCGGAACGTAGAAATGACCAGTACTTTCTCACTGGTTGCAGTTACTCCTGTTGTACGACGGAAAAGCTGTTGCATCTTTATTGTAATTTATGCTTCTGGGGTTGACTTCTAAGGCCCTAACTATTCGATCTGCTGGAACAACGCCCTAGGGTGAAGCCTAGGTTGCCCGGAACGTAGAAATGACCAGTACTTTCACACTGTTTGCAGTTATTCCTGTTGTACGATGGAAAAACTGTTGCATCTTTATTGTAATTTATGCTTCTGGGGTTGACTTCTAAGGCCCTAACTATTCGATCTGCTGGAACAACGCCCTAGGGTGAAGCCTAGGTTGCCCGGAATGTAGAAATGACCATTACTTTCACAATGTCTGCAATTATTCATTTTATACGATGGAAAAACTGTTGTATTTATATTGTATTTTATGCTTCGGGCGTTGACTTCCAAGGCCCTAGCTATTCGATCTGGTGGAGCAACGCCCTAGAGTGAAGCCTAGGTTGCCCGGACCGTAGAAATGACCATAACTTTCACACTGGTTGCCATTATTCGTTTTCTACGATGGAAAAACTGTTGTATTTATATTGTATTTTATGCTTCGGGCGTTGACTTCCAAGGCCCTAGCTATTCGATCTGGTGGAGCAACGCCCTAGAGTGAAGCCTAGGTTGCCCGGACCGCAGAAATGACCATAACTTTCACACTGGTAGCAATTATTCGTTTTACACATGGAAAAACTGTTCCATTTTTTTGTATTTTATGCTTCGGGCGTTGACTTCTAAGGCCCTAGCAATTCGATCTGGTGGATTAACGCCCTAGAGTGAAAGCTAGTTTGTCCGGAACGTAGAAGTGACCATTACTTTCACACTGGTTGCAATAATTTCTGTTAAACGATGGAAAAACTGTTGTATTTTTATTGTATTTTATGCTTTTAGCGTTGAATTATAAGTCCCTAGCTATTCAATCTGGTGGAGCAACGCCCTAGAGTGAAGCCTGGGTATCCCGGAACGCAGAAATGACCATTACTTTCACACTGTTTGCAATTATTCATTTCATACGATGGAAAAGCTGTTGTATTTATATTGTATTTTATACATCTGGCGTTGACTTCTTAGGCCCTAACTATTCGATCTGGTGGAACAACGCCCTAGGGTGAAGCCTAGATTGCCCGGAACGTAGAAATGACCATAACATTCACACAGGTTGCAATTTTTCGTTTTATACGATGGAAAAACTGTTGCATCTTTATTGCTTTTTATGCTTCTGGCGTTGACCTCTAAGGCCCTAACTATTCGATCTGGTGGAGCAACGCCCTAGAGTGCAGCCTAGGTTGCCCGAAACGTAGAAATGACCATTACTTTCCCACTGGTTGCAATTATTCCTGTTATACGATAGAAAACCTGTTGTATTTTTATTGTATTTTATGCTTCTGGCGCTGACTTCTATGGCCCTAACTATTCGATGTGCTGGAGCAACGCCCTAGAGTCAAGCCTAGGTTGCCCGGAACGTAGAAATGGCCGTTACTGACACACTGGTTACATTTATTCCTGTTATACGATGGAAAAACTGTTGTAATTTTATTTTATTTTATGCTACTGGCGTTGACTTCTTAGGCCCTAGCTATTATATCTGGTGTACCAACGCCCTACTGTGAAGCCTAGAGTGCCCGGAACGTAGAACTGACCATCACCTTCACCCTGCTTGCATTTATTCCTGTTATACGATGGAAAAACTGTTGTATCTATATTGTATTTTATGCGTCTTGCGTTAATTTCTAAGTCCCTAGCTATTCGATCTGGTGGAGAAACGCCCTAGAGCGGAGCCTAGGTTGCACGGTACGTAGAAATGACCATTACCTTCACACTGGTTGCAATTATTCATGCTATACGATGGAGAAACTGTTGTATTTTTATTGTATTTTATGTTTCAGGTGTTGACTTCTAAGGCCGTAGCTATTCGATCTCGTGGGGCAACGTCCAATAGTGAAGCGTATGTTGCCCGAAGCGTAGAAATGACCATTACTTTCAGACTGGTTGCAAATATTCTTTTTGTACGATGGAAAAACTGTTGAATTTTTATTGTATTTTATGCTTCTGGCGTTGAATTGTAAGTCCCTAACTATTCGATCTGGTGGAGCAACGCCCTAGACTGAAGTCTAGGTTGCCCGCGACGTAGAAATGACCATTACTTTTACACTGGTTGCATTTATTCGCTCTATACGATGGAAAGACTGTTGTGTTTATATTGTATTTTATGCTCCTGGCGTTGACTTCTTAGGCCCTAACTATACCATCTGGTGGAACAACGTCCTACAGTGAAGCCTAGGTTGCCCGGAACGAAGAAATGACCATTACATTCAAACTGTTTGCAATTATTCATTTTATACGATGGAAAAGCTGTTTTATTTATATCGTATTTTATGCTTCTGGCGTTGATATCTATGGCCCTAACTATTCCATCTGGTGGAACAACGCCCTAGGGTGAAGCCTAGGTTGCCCGGGGCGTAGAAATGTCCATTACTTTCAAACTGGTTGCAATTAATCCTGTTATACGATGGAAAGACTGTTGTATTTTTATTGCATTTTATGCTTCGGGCGTTGACTTCTAAGGCCGTAGCTATTCGATGTGGTGGAGCAACACCCTACAGTGAAGCCTGGGTTGCCCGGAACGTGGAAATGACCATAACCTTCACACAGGTTGCAATTATTCGTTTTATACGATGGAAAGACGGTTGTATTTATTTTGTAGTTTATGCTTCTGGCGTTGACTTTTAAGGCCCTAACTCTTCGATCTGGTGTAGCAACGCCTCAGAGTTAAGTTTTGGATGCCCGAAACGCCGAAATGATCATTACCTTCGCACTGGTTGCAGTGATCCATGCTATACAATGGAAAAACTGTTGTATTTATATTGTATTTTGTGCTTGTGGCGTTGACTTCTAAGGCCCTAACTATTCAATCTGTTGGAGCAACGCCCTAGGGTGAAACCTAGGTTGCCCGGACAATAGAAATGACCATATCTTTCATACTGGTTGCAATTATTCGTTTTATACGATGGAAAAACTGTTGTATTTATATTGTTTTTTATGCTTCTCGCGTTGACTTCTAGGGCCCTAACTATTCGATCTGGTGGAGCAACGCCCTACAGTGAAGCCCAGGTTGCCCGGAACGTAGAAATGACCATTACATTCACACTGTTTGCAATTATCCATTTTATACGATGGAAAAGCTGTTGTATTTATATCGTATTTTATGCTTCTGGCGTTGATATGTATGGCCCTAACTATTCCATCTGGTGGAACAACGCCCTAGAGTGAAGCCTAGGTTGCCCGGAACGTAGAAATGACCATTACATTCACACTGCTTGCAATTATTCGTTTTATACGATGAAAAAACTGTTGTATATATTATGTATTTGGTGCTTCTGGCTTTGACTTCTTAGGCCACAACTATTCGATCTGGTGGAGCAACGCCATAGAGTGAAACGTAGGTTGCCCGGAACGTAGAAATGACCATAACATTCACACTGGTTGCAATTATTCGTTTTATACGATGGAAAAGCTGTTGTACTTATATTGTATTTTATTCTCCTGGCGTTGACTTCCTAGGTCCTAACTATTCGATCTGGTGGAACAACACCCTAGGGTGAAACCTAGGTTTCGCGGAACGTAGAAATGACCATTACTTTCACACTGGTTGCAATTATTCTTTTTATACGATGGAAAAACAGTTGAATTTTTATTGTATTTTATGCTTCTGGCGTTGACATCTAAGGCCCTAACTATTCCATCTGGTGGAACAACGCCCTAGGGTGAAGCCTAGGTTGCCCAGGACGTAGAAATGACTATTACTTTTACACGGGTTGCAATTATTCGCTCTATACGATGGAATAACTGTTGTATTTATATTGTATTTTATGCTTCTGGCGTTGACTTGTTAGGTCCAAACTATTCGGTCTGGTGGACCAACGCCCTAGAGTGAAGCCTAGGTTGCACGGAACGTAGAAATGACCATAACTTTCGCACTGGTTGCATTATTCACTTTATGCAATGGAAAAACTGTTCTATTGATATTGTATTTTATGGTTCTGGCGTTGACTTCTTACGCCCTAACTATTCGATCTGGTGGAGCAACGCCCTAGAGTGAAACCTAGGTTACGCGGAACGTAGAAATGACCAGTACTTTCATACTGGTTGCAATTATTCCTGTTATACGATGGAAAAGCTGTTGTATTTTTATTGTATTTTATGCTTCGGGCGTTGACTTCTAAGGCCCTAGCTATTCGATTTGGTGGAGCAACCGCCTAGAGTCAAGCCTAGGTTGCACGGAACGTAGAAATGCCCATTACTTTCACACTGGTTGCAATTATTCCTGTTACACGATGGAAGAGCTGTTGTATTTTTATTGTATTTTATGCTTCTGGCGTTGACCTCCAAGTCCCTAGCTATTCTATCTGGTGGAGCAACGCCCTAGAGTGAAGCCTAGGTTACCCCGAACGTAGATATGACCAGTACTTTCACACTGGTTGCAATTATTCCTGTTACACGATGGAAGAGCTGTTGTATTTTTATTGTATTTTATGCTTCTGGCGTTGACCTCCAAGTCGCTAGCTATTCTATCTGGTGGAGCAACGCCCTAGAGTGAAGCCTAGGTTACCCCGAACGTAGATATGTCCATAACTTTCACACTGGTTGCAATTATTCCTGTTATACGATGGAAAAGCAGTTGTATTTTTATTATATTTTATGCTTCGGGAGTTGACGTCTAAGGCCCTAGCTATTCGATTTGGTGGAGCAACGCCCTAGAGTGAAGCCTAGGTTGCTCGAAACGAGGAAGTGACCATTACTTTCACACTGGTTGCAATTATTCGTTTTATACGATGGAAAAGCTGTTGCATCTTTACCGTATTTTATGCTTCTGGCGTTGACTACTAAGTCCCTAACTGTTCGATCTGGTGGCGCAACGCCCTAGAGTGAAGCCTAGGTTGCTCGGAATGTAGAAATGTCCAAAACTTTCACACTGGTTGCAATTATTCGTTTTATGCGATGGAAAAACTGTTATATTTATACTGTATTTTATGCTTCTGGTGTTGACTTCTAAGACCCTAACTATTCGATCTGGTGGAGCAACGCCCTAGAGTGAAGTCTTGGTTGCCCGGAACGTAGAAATGACCATTACTTTCACACTGGTGGCAATTATTCCTGTTATACGATGCAAGAACTGTTGTACTTTTATTGTATTTTATGCTTTGGGCGTTGACATCTAAAGACCTATCTATTCGGTTTGGTGGTGCAACGCCCTAGAGTGAAGCCTAGGTTGCACGGAACGTAGCAATGCCCATTACTTTCAAACTGGTTGCAATTATTCCTGTAATACGATGGACAAACTGTTGCATTTTTATTGTACTTTATGCTTCTGGCGTTGACTTCTAAGGCCCTACGAATTCGATCTGGTGGAGCAATGCCTCACAGTTAAATCTAGGATGCCCGAAACGCCGAAATCACCATTACTTTCACACTGGTTGCAATTATTCCTGCTATACGATGGAAAAACTGGTGAATCTTTATTGTATTTTATGCGCCTGGAGGAGTTTTCTAAGGCCCTAGCTATTGGACCTGGTCGTGCAACGCCCTAGAGTCAAGCCTAGGTTTCACGGAACGTAGCAATGCCCATTACTTTCACACTGGTTGCAATTATTCCTGTTATACGATGGAAAAACTGTTGTACTTATATCGTATTTTATGCTTCTGGCGCTGACTTCTTAGGCCCTAACTATTCGATCTGGTGGAGCAACGCTCTAGAGTGAAACCTAGTTTGCCCGGAACGTATAAGTGACCATTACTTTCACACTGATTGCAAGTATTTCTGTTAAACGATGGAAAAACTGTTGTATTTTTATTGTATTTTATGCTTTTAGCGTTGAATTCTAAGTCGCTAGCTATTCGATCTGGTGGAGCAACGCCCTAGAGTGAAGCCTGGGTAACCCGGAACGTAGAAATGACCATTACTTTCACACTGTTTGCAATTATTCATTTCATACGATGGAAAAGCTGTTGTATTTATATTGTATTTTATTCTTCTGGCGTTGACTTCTTAGGCCCTAACTATTGGATCTGGTGGAACAACGCCCTAAGGTGAAGCCTAGGTTGCCCGGAACGTAGAAGTGACCATAACATTCACACTGGTTGCAATTATACGTATTATACGATGGAAAAGCTGTTGTATTTATATTGTATTTTATGCTTCCGGCGTAGACTTCTTACGCCCTAGCTATTCGATCTGGTGGAGCAATGCCCTAGAGTGAAGCCTAGGATGTCCGAAACGCCGAAACTATCATGACTTTCACGCTTGTTGCAATTATTCCTGTTATACGATGGAAAAACTGTTGCATTTTTATTGTGTTTCATACTTCTGGCGTTGAATTCAAAGGCCCTAGCTATTCGATCTGGCGAACCGAAGCCCTAGAGTGAAGCCTAGGTCGCCCGGAACGTAGAAATGACCATATCTTTCACACTGGTTGCAATTATTCATTTTATACGATGGAAAAGCTGTTGTATTTATGTCTTATTTTATGCTTCTGGCGTTGACTTCTAAGGACCTAACTATTCGATCTCGTGGTGCTACGCCCTAGGGTGAAGCCTAGGTTGCCCGGAACGTGGAACATACCATTACATTCACACTGGTTGCAATTATTCCTGTTATACGATGGAAAAACTGTTGTATTTATATTGTATTTTATGCTTCTGGCGTTGACTTCTTAGGCCTAACTATTCGATCTGGTGGAGCAATGCCCTAGAGTGAAGCCTAGGATGTCCGAAACGCCGAAACGAACATTACTTTCACGCTTGTTGCAATACTTCCTGTTATACGATGAAAAGACTGTTGTATTTTTATTGTATTTTACGCTTCAGGTGTTGACTTCTATGGCCGTAGGTATTCGATGTGGCGGAGCAACTCCATAGAGTGAAGCCTAGGTTGCGCGGAACGTAGAAATGACCATTACATTCACACTGGTTGCAATTATTCCTGTTATACGATGGAAAAACTGTTGTATTTATATTGTATTTTATGCTTCTGGCGTTGACTTCTTAGGCCTAACTATTCGATCTGGTGGAGCAACGCCATAGAGTGAAACCTAGGTTACCCGGAACGTAGAAATGACCAGTACTTTCACACTGGTTACAGTTACTCGTTTTATACAATGGAAAAACTGTTCTATTTATTTTGCATTTTATGCTTCGGGCGTTGACTTCTGACGCGCTAACTATTCGATCTGGTGGAGCAACGCCCTAGAGTGAAACCTAGGTTACCCGGAACATAGAAATGACCAGTACTTTCACACTGTTTGCAGTTATTCCTGTTGTACGATGGAAAAACTGTTGCATCTTTATTGTAATTTATGCTTCTGGGGTTGACTTCTAAGGCCCTAACTATTCGATCTGGAGGAACAACGCCCTAGGGTGAAGCCTAGGTTGCCCGGAACGTAGAAATGACCAGTACTTTCACACTGGTTGCAGTTACTCCTGTTGTACGACGGAAAAACTGCTGCATCTTTATTGTATTTTATGCTTCTGGGGTTGACTTCTAAGGCCCTAACTATTCGATCTGGTGGAACAACGCCCTAGAGTGACGCCTAGGTTACCCGGAATGTAGAAATGACCATTACTTTCACAATGTCTGCAATTATTCATTTTATACGATGGAAAAACTGTTGTATTTATATTGTATTTTATGCTTCGGGCGTTGACTTCCAAGGCCCTAGCTATTCCATCTGGTGGAACAACGCCCTAGGGTGAAGCCTAGGTTGCCCGGGGCGTAGAAATGTCCATTACTTTCAAACTGGTTGCAATTAATCCTGTTATACGATGGAAAGACTGTTGTATTTTTATTGCATTTTATGCTTCGGGCGTTGACTTCTAAGGCCGTAGCTATTCGATGTGGTGGAGCAACACCCTACAGTGAAGCCTGGGTTGCCCGGAACGTGGAAATGACCATAACCTTCACACAGGTTGCAATTATTTGTTTTATACGATGGAAAGACGGTTGTATTTATTTTGTAGTTTATGCTTCTGGCGTTGACTTTTAAGGCCCTAACTCTTCGATCTGGTGTAGCAACGCCTCAGAGTTAAGTTTTGGATGCCCGAAACGCCGAAATGATCATTACCTTCGCACTGGTTGCAGTGATCCATGCTATACAATGGAAAAACTGTTGTATTTATATTGTATTTTGTGCTTGCGGCGTTGACTTCTAAGGCCCTAACTATTCAATCTGTTGGCGCAACGCCCTAGGGTGAAACCTAGGTTGCCCGGACAATAGAAATGACCATATCTTTCATACTGGTTGCAATTATTCGTTTTATACGATGGAAAAACTGTTGTATTTATATTGTATTTTATGCTTCTCGCGTTGACTTCTAGGGCCCTAACTATTCGATCTGGTGGAGCAACGCCCTACAGTGAAGCCCAGGTTGCCCGGAACGTAGAAATGACCATTACATTCACACTGTTTGCAATTATCCATTTTATACGATGGAAAAGCTGTTGTATTTATATCGTATTTTATGCTTCTGGCGTTGATATGTATGGCCCTAACTATTCCATCTGGTGGAACAACGCCCTAGAGTGAAGCCTAGGTTGCCCGGAACGTAGAAATGACCATTACATTCACACTGCTTGCAATTATTCGTTTTATACGATGAAAAAACTGTTGTATATATTATGTATTTGGTGCTTCTGGCTTTGACTTCTTAGGCCACAACTATTCGATCTGGTGGAGCAACGCCATAGAGTGAAACGTAGGTTGCCCGGAACGTAGAAATGACCATAACATTCACACTGGTTGCAATTATTCGTTTTATACGATGGAAAAGCTGTTGTACTTATATTGTATTTTATTCTCCTGGCGTTGACTTCCTAGGTCCTAACTATTCGATCTGGTGGAACAACACCCTAGGGTGAAACCTAGGTTTCGCGGAACGTAGAAATGACCAGTACTTTCATACTGGTTGCAATTATTCCTGTTATACGATGGAAAAGCTGTTGTATTTTTATTGTATTTTATGCTTCGGGCGTTGACTTCTAAGGCCCTAGCTATTCGATTTGGTGGAGCAACCGCCTAGAGTCAAGCCTAGGTTGCACGGAACGTAGAAATGCCCATTACTTTCACACTGGTTGCAATTATTCCTGTTACACGATGGAAGAGCTGTTGTATTTTTATTGTATTTTATGCTTCTGGCGTTGACCTCCAAGTCCCTAGCTATTCTATCTGGTGGAGCAACGCCCTAGAGTGAAGCCTAGGTTACCCCGAACGTAGATATGACCAGTACTTTCACACTGGTTGCAATTATTCCTGTTACACGATGGAAGAGCTGTTGTATTTTTATTGTATTTTATGCTTCTGGCGTTGACCTCCAAGTCGCTAGCTATTCTATCTGGTGGAGCAACGCCCTAGAGTGAAGCCTAGGTTACCCCGAACGTAGATATGTCCATAACTTTCACACTGGTTGCAATTATTCCTGTTATACGATGGAAAAGCAGTTGTATTTTTATTATATTTTATGCTTCGGGAGTTGACGTCTAAGGCCCTAGCTATTCGATTTGGTGGAGCAACGCCCTAGAGTGAAGCCTAGGTTGCTCGAAACGAGGAAGTGACCATTACTTTCACACTGGTTGCAATTATTCGTTTTATACGATGGAAAAGCTGTTGCATCTTTACCGTATTTTATGGTTCTGGCGTTGACTACTAAGTCCCTAACTGTTCGATCTGGTGGAGCAACGCCCTAGAGTGAAGCCTAGGTTGCTCGGAATGTAGAAATGTCCAAAACTTTCACACTGGTTGCAATTATTCGTTTTATGCGATGGAAAAACTGTTATATTTATACTGTATTTTATGCTTCTGGTGTTGACTTCTAAGACCCTAACTATTCGATCTGGTGGAGCAACGCCCTAGAGTGAAGTCTTGGTTGCCCGGAACGTAGAAATGACCATTACTTTCACACTGATGGCAATTATTCCTGTTATACGATGCAAGAACTGTTGTACTTTTATTGTATTTTATGCTTTGGGCGTTGACATCTAAAGACCTATCTATTCGGTTTGGTGGTGCAACGCCCTAGAGTGAAGCCTAGGTTGCACGGAACGTAGCAATGCCTATTACTTTCAAACTGGTTGCAATTATTCCTGTAATACGATGGACAAACTGTTGCATTTTTATTGTACTTTATGCTTCTGGCGTTGACTTCTAAGGCCCTACGAATTCGATCTGGTGGAGCAATGCCTCACAGTTAAATCTAGGATGCCCGAAACGCCGAAATCACCATTACTTTCACACTGGTTGCAATTATTCCTGCTATACGATGGAAAAACTGGTGAATCTTTATTGTATTTTATGCGCCTGGAGGAGTTTTCTAAGGCCCTAGCTATTGGACCTGGTGGTGCAACGCCCTAGAGTCAAGCCTAGGTTTCACGGAACGTAGCAATGCCCATTACTTTCACACTGGTTGCAATTATTCCTGTTATACGATGGAAAAACTGTTGTACTTATATCGTATTTTATGCTTCTGGCGCTGACTTCTTAGGCCCTAACTATTCGATCTGGTGGAGCAACGCTCTAGAGTGAAACCTAGTTTGCCCGGAACGTATAAGTGACCATAACTTTCGCACTGGTTGCATTATTCACTTTATGCAATGGAAAAACTGTTCTATTGATATTGTATTTTATGGTTCTGGCGTTGACTTCTTACGCCCTAACTATTCGATCTGGTGGAGCAACGCCCTAGAGTGAAACCTAGGTTACGCGGAACGTAGAAATGACCAGTACTTTCATACTGGTTGCAATTATTCCTGTTATACGATGGAAAAGCTGTTGTATTTTTATTGTATTTTATGCTTCGGGCGTTGACTTCTAAGGCCCTAGCTATTCGATTTGGTGGAGCAACCGCCTAGAGTCAAGCCTAGGTTGCACGGAACGTAGAAATGCCCATTACTTTCACACTGGTTGCAATTATTCCTGTTACACGATGGAAGAGCTGTTGTATTTTTATTGTATTTTATGCTTCTGGCGTTGACCTCCAAGTCCCTAGCTATTCTATCTGGTGGAGCAACGCCCTAGAGTGAAGCCTAGGTTACCCCGAACGTAGATATGACCAGTACTTTCACACTGGTTGCAATTATTCCTGTTACACGATGGAAGAGCTGTTGTATTTTTATTGTATTTTATGCTTCTGGCGTTGACCTCCAAGTCGCTAGCTATTCTATCTGGTGGAGCAACGCCCTAGAGTGAAGCCTAGGTTACCCCGAACGTAGATATGTCCATAACTTTCACACTGGTTGCAATTATTCCTGTTATACGATGGAAAAGCAGTTGTATTTTTATTATATTTTATGCTTCGGGAGTTGACGTCTAAGGCCCTAGCTATTCGATTTGGTGGAGCAACGCCCTAGAGTGAAGCCTAGGTTGCTCGAAACGAGGAAGTGACCATTACTTTCACACTGGTTGCAATTATTCGTTTTATACGATGGAAAAGCTGTTGCATCTTTACCGTATTTTATGGTTCTGGCGTTGACTACTAAGTCCCTAACTGTTCGATCTGGTGGAGCAACGCCCTAGAGTGAAGCCTAGGTTGCTCGGAATGTAGAAATGTCCAAAACTTTCACACTGGTTGCAATTATTCGTTTTATGCGATGGAAAAACTGTTATATTTATACTGTATTTTATGCTTCTGGTGTTGACTTCTAAGACCCTAACTATTCGATCTGGTGGAGCAACGCCCTAGAGTGAAGTCTTGGTTGCCCGGAACGTAGAAATGACCATTACTTTCACACTGATGGCAATTATTCCTGTTATACGATGCAAGAACTGTTGTACTTTTATTGTATTTTATGCTTTGGGCGTTGACATCTAAAGACCTATCTATTCGGTTTGGTGGTGCAACGCCCTAGAGTGAAGCCTAGGTTGCACGGAACGTAGCAATGCCCATTACTTTCAAACTGGTTGCAATTATTCCTGTAATACGATGGACAAACTGTTGCATTTTTATTGTACTTTATGCTTCTGGCGTTGACTTCTAAGGCCCTACGAATTCGATCTGGTGGAGCAATGCCTCACAGTTAAATCTAGGATGCCCGAAACGCCGAAATCACCATTACTTTCACACTGGTTGCAATTATTCCTGCTATACGATGGAAAAACTGGTGAATCTTTATTGTATTTTATGCGCCTGGAGGAGTTTTCTAAGGCCCTAGCTATTGGACCTGGTGGTGCAACGCCCTAGAGTCAAGCCTAGGTTTCACGGAACGTAGCAATGCCCATTACTTTCACACTGGTTGCAATTATTCCTGTTATACGATGGAAAAACTGTTGTACTTATATCGTATTTTATGCTTCTGGCGCTGACTTCTTAGGCCCTAACTATTCGATCTGGTGGAGCAACGCTCTAGAGTGAAACCTAGTTTGCCCGGAACGTATAAGTGACCATTACTTTCACACTGATTGCAAGTATTTCTGTTAAACGATGGAAAAACTGTTGTATTTTTATTGTATTTTATGCTTTTAGCGTTGAATTCTAAGTCGCTAGCTATTCGATCTGGTGGAGCAACGCCCTAGAGTGAAGCCTGGGTAACCCGGAACGTAGAAATGACCATTACTTTCACACTGTTTGCAATTATTCATTTCATACGATGGAAAAGCTGTTGTATTTATATTGTATTTTATTCTTCTGGCGTTGACTTCTTAGGCCCTAACTATTGGATCTGGTGGAACAACGCCCTAAGGTGAAGCCTAGGTTGCCCGGAACGTAGAAGTGACCATAACATTCACACTGGTTGCAATTATACGTATTATACGATGGAAAAGCTGTTGTATTTATATTGTATTTTATGCTTCCGGCGTAGACTTCTTACGCCCTAGCTATTCGATCTGGTGGAGCAATGCCCTAGAGTGAAGCCTAGGATGTCCGAAACGCCGAAACTATCATTACTTTCACGCTTGTTGCAATTATTCCTGTTATACGATGGAAAAACTGTTGCATTTTTATTGTGTTTCATACTTCTGGCGTTGAATTCAAAGGCCCTAGCTATTCGATCTGGCGAACCGAAGCCCTAGAGTGAAGCCTAGGTCGCCCGGAACGTAGAAATGACCATATCTTTCACACTGGTTGCAATTATTCATTTTATACGATGGAAAAGCTGTTGTATTTATGTCTTATTTTATGCTTCTGGCGTTGACTTCTAAGGACCTAACTATTCGATCTCGTGGTGCTACGCCCTAGGGTGAAGCCTAGGTTGCCCGGAACGTGGAACATACCATTACATTCACACTGGTTGCAATTATTCCTGTTATACGATGGAAAAACTGTTGTATTTATATTGTATTTTATGCTTCTGGCGTTGACTTCTTAGGCCTAACTATTCGATCTGGTGGAGCAATGCCCTAGAGTGAAGCCTAGGATGTCCGAAACGCCGAAACGAACATTACTTTCACGCTTGTTGCAATACTTCCTGTTATACGATGAAAAGACTGTTGTATTTTTATTGTATTTTACGCTTCAGGTGTTGACTTCTATGGCCGTAGGTATTCGATGTGGCGGAGCAACTCCATAGAGTGAAGCCTAGGTCGCCCGGAACGTAGAAATGACCATAACATTCACACTGGTTGCAATTATTCGTTATATACGATGGAAAAGCTGTTGTACTTATATTGTGTTTTATTCTTCTGGCGTTGACTTCTTAGGCCCTAGCTATTCGATCTGGTGGAACAACGCCCTAAGGTGAAGCCTAGGTTGCCCGGAACGTAGAAATGACCATAACATTCACACAGGTTGCAATTTTTCGTTTTATACGATGGAAAAACTGTTGCATCTTTATTGTATTTTATGCTTCTGGGGTTGACTTCTAAGCCCCTAACTATTCGATCTGGTGGAACAACGCCCTAGAGTGACGCCTAGGTTGCCCGGAATGTAGAAATGACCATTACTTTCACAATGTCTGCAATTATTCATTTTACACGATGGAAAAACTGTTGTATTTATATTGTATTTTATGCTTCGGGCGTTGACTTCCAAGGCCCTAGCTATTCGATCTGGTGGAGCAACGACGTAGAGTGAAGCCTAGGTTGCCCGGACCGTAGAAATGACCACAACTTTCACACTGGTTGCCATTATTCGTTTTCTACGATGGAAAAGCTGTTGTATTTATATCGTATTTTATGCTTCTGGCGTTGACTTCTTAGGCCCTAACTATTCCATCTGGTGGAACAACGCCATAGGGTCAAGCCTAGGTTGCCCGGAACGTAGAAATGACCATAACTTTCACACTGGTTACCATTATTCGTTTTATACGACGGAGAAGCTGTTGTATTTAAGTCGTATTTTATGCTTCTGGCGTTGACTTCTTAGGCCCTAACTATTCCATCTGGTGGAACAACGCCCTAGGGTGAAGCCTAGGTTGCCCGGAACGTAGAAATGACCAGTACTTTCACACTCGTTGCAGTTATTCGTTTTATACAATGGAACAACTGTTCTATTTATTTTGCACTTTATACTTCGGGCGTTGACTTCTAAGGCCCTAACTATTCAATCTGGTGGAGCAACGCCCTAGAGTGAAGCCTAGGTTGCCCGGGAAGTAGAAATGACCATAACTTTCACACTGGTTGCCATTATTCGTTTTCTACGATGGAAAAGCTGTTGTATTTATATCGTATTTTATGCTTCTGGCGTTGACTTCTTATGCCCTAACTATTTGATCTGGTGGAGCACCGCCCTAGAGTGAAGCCTAGGTTGCCCGGAACGTAGAACATACCATTACCTTCACACTGTTTGCAGTTACTCCTGTTGTACGAAGGAAAAACTGTTGCATCTTTATTGTATTTTATGCTTCTGGCGTTGACTTCTAAGGCCCTAACTATTCGATCTGGTGGAGCAACGCCCTAGAGTGACGCCTAGGTTACCCGGAACGTAGAAATGACCATTACATTCACACTGTTTGCAATTATTCGTTTTATTCGTTGGGAAAGCCGTTGTATTTATATTCTATTTTATGCTTCTGGCGTTGACTTCTAAGGCCGTAGCTATTAGATGTGGTGGAGCAAGGCCCTAGAGTGACGCCTAGGTTGCCCGGAATGTAGAAATGACCATTACTTTCACAATGTCTGCAATTATTCATTTTATACGATGGAAAAACTGTTGTACCTATATTGTATTTTATCCTTCTGGCGTTGAATTCTAAGTCCCTAGCTATTCGATCTGGTGGAGCAACGACCTAGGGTGAAACCTAGGTTACCCGGAACGTAGAAATGACCAGTACTTTCACACTGGTTACAGTTACTCGTTTTATACAATGGAAAAACTGTTCTATTTATTTTGCATTTTATGCTTCGGGCGTTGACTTCTGACGCGCTAACTATTCGATCTGGTGGAGCAACGCCCTAGAGTGAAACCTAGGTTACCCGGAACGTAGAAATGACCAGTACTTTCACACTGTTTGCAGTTATTCCTGTTGTACGATGGAAAAACTGTTGCATCTTTATTGTATTTTATGCTTCTGGGGTTGACTTATAAGGCCCTAACTATTCGATCTGCTGGAACAACGCCCTACGGTGAAGCCTAGGTTGCCCGGAACGTAGAAATGACCAGTACTTTCACACTGGTTGCAGTTACTCCTGTTGTACGACGGAAAAGCTGTCGCATCTTTATTGTATTTTATGCTTCTGGGGTTGACTTCTAAGGCCCTAACTATTCGATCTGGTGGAACAACGCCCTAGAGTGACGCCTAGGTTGCCCGGAATGTAGAAATGACCATTACTTTCACAATGTCTGCAATTATTCATTTTATACGATGGAAAAACTGTTGTATTTATATTGTACTTTATGCTTCGGGCGTTGACTTCCAAGGCCCTAGCTATTCGATCTGGTGGAGCAACGCCCTAGAGTGAAGCCTAGGTTACCCCGAACGTAGATATGACCAGTACTTTCACACTGGTTGCAATTATTCCTGTTACACGATGGAAGAGCTGTTGTATTTTTATTGTATTTTATGCTTCTGGCGTTGACCTCCAAGTCGCTAGCTATTCTATCTGGTGGAGCAACGCCCTAGAGTGAAGCCTAGGTTACCCCGAACGTAGATATGTCCATAACTTTCACACTGGTTGCAATTATTCCTGTTATACGATGGAAAAGCAGTTGTATTTTTATTATATTTTATGCTTCGGGAGTTGACGTCTAAGGCCCTAGCTATTCGATTTGGTGGAGCAACGCCCTAGAGTGAAGCCTAGGTTGCTCGAAACGAGGAAGTGACCATTACTTTCACACTGGTTGCAATTATTCGTTTTATACGATGGAAAAGCTGTTGCATCTTTACCGTATTTTATGCTTCTGGCGTTGACTACTAAGTCCCTAACTGTTCGATCTGGTGGAGCAACGCCCTAGAGTGAAGCCTAGGTTGCTCGGAATGTAGAAATGTCCAAAACTTTCCCACTGGTTGCAATTATTCGTTTTATGCGATGGAAAAACTGTTATATTTATACTGCATTTTATGCTTCTGGTGTTGACTTCTAAGACCCTAACTATTCGATCTGGTGGAGCAACGCTCTAGAGTGAAACCTAGTTTGCCCGGAACGTACAAGTGACCATTACTTTCACACTGATTGCAAGTATTTCTGTTAAACGATGGAAAAAATGTTGTATTTTTATTGTATTTTATGCTTTTAGCGTTGAATTCTAAGTCGCTAGCTATTCGATCTGGTGGAGCAACGCCCTAGAGTGACGCCTAGGTTACCCGGAATGTAGAAATGACCATTACTTTCACAATGTCTGCAATTATTCATTTTATACGATGGAAAAACTGTTGTATTTATATTGTATTTTATGCTTCGGGCGTTGACTTCCAAGGCCCTAGCTATTCGATGTGGTGGAGCAACGCCCTAGAGTGAAGCCTAGGTTGCCCGGACCGTAGAAATGACCATAACTTTCACACTGGTTGCCATTATTCGTTTTCTACGATGGAAAAGCTGTTGTATTTATATCGTATTTTATGCTTCTGGCGTTGACTTCTTAGGCCCTAACTATTCCATCTGGTGGAACAACGCCATAGGGTCAAGCCTAGGTTGCCCGGAACGTAGAAGTGACCATAACATTCACACTGGTTGCAATTATACGTATTATACGATGGAAAAGCTGTTGTATTTATATTGTATTTTATGCTTCCGGCGTAGACTTCTTACGCCCTAGCTATTCGATCTGGTGGAGCAATGCCCTAGAGTGAAGCCTAGGATGTCCGAAACGCCGAAACTATCATTACTTTCACGCTTGTTGCAATTATTCCTGTTATACGATGGAAAAACTGTTGCATTTTTATTGTGTTTCATACTTCTGGCGTTGAATTCAAAGGCCCTAGCTATTCGATCTGGCGAACCGAAGCCCTAGAGTGAAGCCTAGGTCGCCCGGAACGTAGAAATGACCATATCTTTCACACTGGTTGCAATTATTCATTTTATACGATGGAAAAGCTGTTGTATTTATGTCTTATTTTATGCTTCTGGCGTTGACTTCTAAGGACCTAACTATTCGATCTCGTGGTGCTACGCCCTAGGGTGAAGCCTAGGTTGCCCGGAACGTGGAACATACCATTACATTCACACTGGTTGCAATTATTCCTGTTATACGATGGAAAAACTGTTGTATTTATATTGTATTTTATGCTTCTGGCGTTGACTTCTTAGGCCTAACTATTCGATCTGGTGGAGCAATGCCCTAGAGTGAAGCCTAGGATGTCCGAAACGCCGAAACGAACATTACTTTCACGCTTGTTGCAATACTTCCTGTTATACGATGAAAAGACTGTTGTATTTTTATTGTATTTTACGCTTCAGGTGTTGACTTCTATGGCCGTAGGTATTCGATGTGGCGGAGGAACTCCATAGAGTGAAGCCTAGGTTGCCCGGAACGTAGAAATGACCATAACATTCACACCGGTTGCAATTATTCGTTTTATACGATGGAAAAGCTGTTGTACTTATATTGTGTTTTATTCTTCTGGCGTTGACTTCTTAGGCCCTAGCTATTCGATCTGGTGGAGCAACGCCCTAAGGTGAAGCCTAGGTTGCCCGGAACGTAGAAACGACCATAACATTCACACTGGTTGCAATTATTCGTTTTATACGATGGAAAAGCTGTTGTATTTATTTTGTATTTTATGCTTCCAGCGTTGACTTCTTAGGCCCTAACTATTCGATCTGGTGGAGCAATGCCCTAGAGTGAAGCCTAGGGTGCCCGGAACGTAGAAATGACCATCACTTTCAAACTCGTTGCTTTATTCCTGTTATATGATGGAAAAACTGATGTACTTATACTGTATTTTATTCTTCTGGCGTTGACTTCTTAGGCCCTAACTATTCGATCTGGTGGAACAACGCCCAAGAGTGAAGCCTAGGTTGCCCTGAACGTAGAAATGACCATTACTTTCACACTGTTGCAATTATTCCTGTTATACGATGGAAAAACTGTTGTATTTTTATTGTGTTTCATACTTCTGGCGTTGAATTCAAAGGCCCTAGCTATTCGATCTGGCGAACCGAAGCCCTACAGTGAAGCCTAGGTCGCCCGGAACGTAGAAATGACCATATCTTTCACACTGGTTGCAATTACTCATTTTATACGATGGAAAAGCTGTTGTATTTATATCTTATTTTATGCTTCTGGCGTTGACTTCTAAGGACCTAACTATTCGATCTAGCGGAGCAACGCCCTAGAGTGAAGCCTAGGTTTCTCGGAACGTAGAAATGACCATTACTTTCACACTGTTTGCAATTACTCATTTTATACGGTGGCAAAGCTGTTGTATTTATATTCTATTTTATGCTCCTGGCGATGGCTTCTAAGGCCCTAACCATTCAATCTGGTGGTGCTACGCCCTAGAGTGAAGCCTAGGTTGCCCGGAACGTGGAACATTCCATTACATTCACACTGGTTGCAATCATTCCTGTTATACGATGGAAAAACTGTTGTATTTATATTGTATTTTATGCTTCTGGCGTTGACTTCTTAGGCCCTAACTATTCGATCTGGTGGTACAACGACCTAGAGTGAAGCCTAGGTTGCCCGGAATGTACAAATGTCCATAACTTTCACACTGGTTGCAATTATTCGTTTGATACGATGGAAAATCTGTTGTATTTATATTGTATTTTATGCTTCTGGCGTTGACTTCTTAGGCCCTAACTATTCCCACTTGTGGATCAACGCCCTAGAGTGAAACCTAGGTAGCCCGGAAGGTAGAAATAACCATTACTTTCACACTGGTTGCAATTATTCCTGTTATACGATGGAAAAACTGTTGTATTTTTATTGTATTTTATGCTTCTGGCTTTGACTTCTAAGGCCCTAACTATTCGATATGGTGGAGCAACGCCCTAGAGTGAAGACTAGCTTGCTCGGAATGTAGAAATATCCATAACTATCACACTGGTTGCTATTATTTGTTTTATACGATGGAAAAGCTGTTGTATTCATATTGTATTTTATGCTTCTGGCGTTGACTTGTTAGGCGCTAACTATTCGATCTGGTGGAGCAACGCCCTACAGTGAAGCCTGGGTAGCCCGGAACGCAGAAATGACCATTACTTTCACACTGTTTGCAATTACTCATTTCATACGATGGAAAAGCTGTTGTATTTATATTGTATTTTATACATCTGGCGTTGACTTCTTAGGCCCTAACTATTCGATCTGGTGGAACAACGCCCTAAGGTGAAGCCTAGGTTGCCCGGAACGTAGAAATGACCATAACATTCACACAGGTTGCAATTTTTCGTTTTATACGATGGAAAAACTGTTGCATCTTTATTGCTTTTTATGCTTCTGGCGTTGACCTCTAAGGCCCTAACTATTCGATCTGGTGGAGCAACGCCCTAGAGTGAAGCCTAGGTTGCCCGAAACGTAGAAATGACCATTACTTTCCCACTGGTTGCAATAATTTCTGTTAAACGATGGAAAAACTGTTGTAATTTTATTTTGTTTTATGCTACTGGCGTTGACTTCTTAGGCCCTAGCTATTGTGTCTGGTGTACCAACGCCCTACTGTGAAGCCTAGAGTGCCCGGAACGTAGAACTGACCATCACCTTCACCCTGCTTGCAATTATTCCTGTTATACGATGGAAAAACTGTTGTATCTATATTGTATTTTATGCGTCTTGCGTTAATTTCTAAGTCCCTAGCTATTCGATCTGGTGGAGAAACGCCCTAGAGCGGAGCCTAGGTTGCCCGGAACGTAGAACATACCATTACCTTCACACTGTTTGCAGTTACTCCTGTTGTACGAAGGAAAAACTGTTGCATCTTTATTGTATTTTATGCTTCTGGCGTTGACTTCTAAGGCCCTAACTATTCGATCTGGTGGAGCAACGCCCTAGAGTGACGCTTAGGTTACCCGGAACGTAGAAATGACCATTACATTCACACTGTTTGCAATTATTCGTTTTATTCGTTGGGAAAGCCGTTGTATTTATATTCTATTTTATGCTTCTGGCGTTGACTTCTAAGGCCGTAGCTATTAGATGTGGTGGAGCAAGGCCCTAGAGTGACGCCTAGGTTGCCCGGAATGTAGAAATGACCATTACTTTCACAATGTCTGCAATTATTCATTTTATACGATGGAAAAACTGTTGTACCTATATTGTATTTTATCCTTCTGGCGTTGAATTCTAAGTCCCTAGCTATTCGATCTGGTGGAGCAACGACCTAGGGTGAAACCTGGGTTACCCGGAACGTAGAAATGACCAGTACTTTCACACTGGTTACAGTTACTCGTTTTATACAATGGAAAAACTGTTCTATTTATTTTGCATTTTATGCTTCGGGCGTTGACTTCTGACGCGCTAACTATTCGATCTGGTGGAGCAACGCCCTAGAGTGAAACCTAGGTTACCCGGAACGTAGAAATGACCAGTACTTTCACACTGTTTGCAGTTATTCCTGTTGTACGATGGAAAAACTGTTGCATCTTTATTGTATTTTATGCTTCTGGGGTTGACTTATAAGGCCCTAACTATTCGATCTGCTGGAACAACGCCCTACGGTGAAGCCTAGGTTGCCCGGAACGTAGAAATGACCAGTACTTTCACACTGGTTGCAGTTACTCCTGTTGTACGACGGAAAAGCTGTTGCATCTTTATTGTATTTTATGCTTCTGGGGTTGACTTCTAAGGCCCTAACTATTCGATCTGGTGGAACAGCGCCCTAGAGTGACGCCTAGGTTGCCCGGAATGCAGAAATGACCATTACTTTCACAATGTCTGCAATTATTCATTTTATACGATGGAAAAACTGTTGTATTTATATTGTACTTTATGCTTCGGGCGTTGACTTCCAAGGCCCTAGCTATTCGATCTGGTGGAGCAACGCCCTAGAGTGAAGCCTAGGTAGCCCGGACCGTAGAAATGACCATAACTTTCACACTGTTTGCAAATATACATTATATACGATGGAAAAGCTGTTGCATTCATATTGTATTTTATGCTTCTGGCGTTGACTTGTTAGGCCCTAACTATTCGATCTGGTGGAGCAACGCCCTAGTGTGAAACCTAGTTTGTCCGGAACGTAGAAGTGACCATTACTTTCACACTGGTTGCAATAATTTCTGTTAAACGATGGAAAAACTGTTGTATTTTTATTGTATTTTATGCTTTTAGCGTTGAATTCTAAGTCCCTAGCTATTCGATCTGGTGGAGCAACGCCCTAGAGTGAAGCCTGGGTATCCCGGAACGCAGAAATGACCATTACTTTCACACTGTTTGCAATTATTCATTTCATACGATGGAAAAGCTGTTGTATTTATATTGTATTTTATACATCTGGCGTTGACTTCTTAGGCCCTAACTATTCGATCTGGTGGAACAACGCCCTAAGGTGAAGCCTAGATTGCCCGGAACGTAGAAAT
Organism: Calliopsis andreniformis; assembly: GCF_051401765.1. NCBI lineage: Eukaryota > Metazoa > Arthropoda > Insecta > Hymenoptera > Andrenidae > Calliopsis > Calliopsis andreniformis. The sequence goes on from NW_027480429.1 coordinate 3,383,858, forward strand.
GACCATAACATTCACACAGGTTGCAATTTTTCGTTTTATACGATGGAAAAACTGTTGCATCTTTATTGCTTTTTATGCTTCTGGCGTTGACCTCTAAGGCCCTAACTATTCGATCTGGTGGAGCAACGCCCTAGAGTGAAGCCTAGGTTGCCCGAAACGTAGAAATGACCATTACTTTCCCACAGGTTGCAATTATTCCTGTTATACGATAGAAAACCTGTTGTATTTTTATTGTATTTTATGCTTCTGGCGCTGACTTCTATGGCCCTAACTATTCGATGTGCTGGAGCAACGCCCTAGAGTCAAGCCTAGGTTGCCCAGAACGTAGAAATGGCCATTACTGACACACTGGTTACATTTATTCCTGTTATACGATGGAAAAACTGTTGTAATTTTATTTTATTTTATGCTACTGGCGTTGACTTCTTAGGCCCTAGCTATTGTATCTGGTGTACCAACGCCCTACTGTGAAGCCTAGAGTGCCCGGAACGTAGAACTGACCATCACCTTCACCCTGCTTGCAATTATTCCTGTTATACGATGGAAAAACTGTTGTATCTATATTGTATTTTATGCGTCTTGCGTTAATTTCTAAGTCCCTAGCTATTCGATCTGGTGGAGAAACGCCCTAGAGCGGAGCCTAGGTTGCCCGGTACGTAGAAATGACCATCACTTTCGCAACGGGTTGCAATTACTCCTGTTATACGATGGAAAGACTGTTGTATTTTTATTCTATTTTACGCTTCTGGCGTTGACTTCTTAGGTCCTAACTATTCGATCTGGAGGAGCAACTCCCTAGAGTGAAGCCTAGGTTGCCCGGAACGTAGAAATGACCGCTACTTTCACATTGTTTGCAATCACTGATTTCATACGATTGAAAAACTGTTGTATTTATATAGTATTTTATGCTTCTGGCGTTGACTTCTTAGGTCCTAACCATTCGATCTGGTGGAGCCACGCCCTAGAGTGAAGCCTAGGTCGCCCGGGACGTAGAAGTGACCATAAATTTCTCACACGTTGCAATTATTCATGCTATACGATGGAAAAACTGTTGCATTTTTATTGTTTTTTCTGCTTCTGGCTTTGACTTCTTAGGCCCTAACTATTCGATCTGGTGGAACAACGCCCTAGATTGAAGCGTAGGTTTCGCGGAACGTAGAAATGACAATTACTTTCACACTGGTTGCAATTATTCCTGTTATACAATGGAAAAACAGTTGCATTTTTATTGTATTTTCTGCTTCTGGCGTTCACTTCTAAGGTCCTAGCTGTTCGATCTGGTGTGGCAACGTCCAAGAGTGAAGCGTATGTTTCCCGGAACGCTGAAATGACCATTAGTTTCACACTGGTTGCAATTATTCCTGTTATACGGTGGAAAACCTGTTGTATTTATATTGTATTTTATGCTTCTGGCGTTGACTTCTTAGGCCTAACTATTCGATCTGGTGGAGCAATGCCCTAGAGTGAAGCCTAGGATGTCCGAAACGCCGAAACGAACATTACTTTCACGCTTGTTGCAATACTTCCTGTTATACGATGAAAAGACTGTTGTATTTTTATTGTATTTTACGCTTCAGGTGTTGACTTCTATGGCCGTAGGTATTCGATGTGGCGGAGCAACTCCATAGAGTGAAGCCTAGGTTGCCCGGAACGTAGAAATGACCATAACATTCACACTGGTTGCAATTATTCGTTTTATACGATGGAAAAGCTGTTGTACTTATATTGTGTTTTATTCTTCTGGCGTTGACTTCTTAGGCCCTAACTATTCGATATGGTGGAGCAACGCCCTAGAGTGAAGACTAGCTTGCTCGGAATGTAGAAATGTCCATAACTATCACACTGGTTGCTATTATTTGTTTTATACGATGGAAAAGCTGTTGTATTCATATTGTATTTTATGCTTCTGGCGTTGACTTGTTAGGCCCTAACTATTCGATCTGGTGGAGCAACGCCCTAGTGTGAAACCTAGTTTGACCGGAACGTAGAAGTGACCATTACTTTCACACTGGTTGCAATAATTTCTGTTAAACGATGGAAAAACTGTTGTATTTTTATTGTATTTTATGCTTTTAGCGTTGAATTCTAAGTCCCTAGCTATTCGATCTGGTGGAGCAACGCCCTACAGTGAAGCCTGGGTAGCCCGGAACGCAGAAATGACCATTACTTTCACAGTGTTTGCAATTACTCATTTCATACAATGGAAAAGCTGTTGTATTTATATTGTATTTTATACATCTGGCGTTGACTTCTTAGGCCCTAACTATTCGATCTGGTGGAACAACGCCCTAAGGTGAAGCCTAGGTTGCCCGGAACGTAGAAATGACCATAACATTCACACAGGTTGCAATTTTTCGTTTTATACGATGGAAAAACTGTTGCATCTTTATTGCTTTTTATGCTTCTGGCGTTGACCTCTAAGGCCCTAACTATTCGATCTGGTGGAGCAACGCCCTAGAGTGAAGCCTAGGTTGCCCGAAACGTAGAAATGACCATTACTTTCCCACTGGTTGCAATAATTTCTGTTAAAAGATGGAAAAACTGTTGTAATTTTATTTTATTTTATGCTACTGGCGTTGACTTCTTAGGCCCTAGCTATTATATCTGGTGTACCAACGCCCTACTGTGAAGCCTAGAGTGCCCGGAACGTAGAACTGACCATCACCTTCACCCTGCTTGCAATTATTCCTGTTATACGATGGAAAAACTGTTGTATCTATATTGTATTTTATGTGTCTTGCGTTAATTTCTAAGTCCCTAGCTATTCGATCTTGTGGAGAAACGCCCTAGAGCGGAGCCTAGGTTGCACGGTACGTAGAAATGACCATCACTTTCGCAACGGGTTGCAATTACTCCTGTTATACGATGGAAAGACTGTTGTATTTTTATTCTATTTTATGCTTCTGGCGTTGACTTCTTAGGTCCTAACTATTCGATCTGGAGGAGCAACTCCCTAGAGTGAAGCCTAGGTTGCCCGGAACGTAGAAATGACCGCTACTTTCACAATGTTTGCAATCACTGATTTCATACGATTGAAAAACTGTTGTATTTATATAGTATTTTATGCTTCTGGCGTTGACTTCTTAGGCCCTAACCATTCGATCTGGTGGAGCCACGCCCTAGAGTGAAGCCTAGGTCGCCCGGGACGTAGAAGTGACCATAAATTTCTCACACGTTGCAATTATTCATGCTATACGATGGAAAAACTGTTGCATTTTTATTGTATTTTCTGCTTCTGGCTTTGACTTCTTAGGCCCTAACTATTCGATCTGGTGGAACAACGCCCTAGATTGAAGCCTAGGTTTCGCGGAACATAGAAATGACAATTACTTTCACACTGGTTGCAATTATTCCTGTTATACAATGGAAAAACAGTTGCATTTTTATTGTATTTTCTGCTTCTGGCGTTCACTTCTAAGGTCCTAGCTGTTCGATCTGGTGTGGCAACGTCCAAGAGTGAAGCGTATGTTTCCCGGAACGCAGAAATGACCATTAGTTTCACACTGGTTGCAATTATTCCTGTTATACGGTGGAAAATCTGTTGTATGTTTATTGTATTTTATGCTTCGGGCGTTGACTTCTATGGCCCTACCTATTCGATCTGGTGGAGCAACGCCCTGGAGTCAAGCCTAGGTTGCCCGGACGTAGAAATGACCATACCTTTCACACTCGTTGCAATTATTCCTGTTATACGATGGAAAAACTGTTGTATTTTTAATGTATTTTATGCTTCGGGCGTTCTCTTCTAAGGCCCTAACTATTCGACCTGTTGGAGCAACGCCCTAGAGTGAAGCCTAGGCAGCCCGGATCGTAGAAATGACAATCACTTGCACACTGGTTGCAATTATTCCTGTTATACGATGGAAAAACTGTTGTATTTTTAATGTATTTTATGCTTCGGGCGTTCTCTTCTAAGGCCCTAACTATTCGACCTGTTGGAGCAACGCCCTAGAGTGAAGCCTAGGCAGCCCGGATCGTAGAAATGACAATCACTTGCACACTGGTTGCAATTATTCCTGTTATACGATGGAAAAAATTCTGTATTTATATTGTGTTTTATGCTTCTGGCGTTGACTTCTAAGGCCCTATGTATTCGATCTGGTGGAGCAACGTCTAAGGGTGAAGGCTATGTTGCACGGAACGTAGAAATGACCATTACTATCACACTGGTTGCTATTATTCGTTTTATACGATGGAAAAGCTGTTATATTTATATTGCATTTTATGCTTCTGGCATTGAATTCTAAGTCCCTAGCAATTCCATCTGGTGGAGCAACACCCTAGAGTGAAGCCTAGGTTGCCCGGAACGTAGAAGTGACCATTACTTCCACACTGTTTGCAAATATACATTATATACGATGGAAAATCTGTTGTACTTATATTGTAATTTATGCTACTGGCGTTGACTTCTTATGCCCTAACTATTTGATCTGGTGGAGCATCGCCCTAGAGTGCAGCCTAGGTTGCCCGGAACGTAGAACATACCATTACCTTCACACTGGTTGCAATTATTCCTGTTATACGATGGAAAAACTGTTGCACCTTTATTGTATTTTATGCTTCTGGCGTTGACTTCATAGGCCCTAACTATTCGATCAGGTGGAGCAACGTCCTAGAGTGAAGCCTAGGTTGACTGGAACGTAGAAATGATCATAACTTTCACACTGGTTACCATTATTCGTTTTATACGATGGAAAAGCTGTTGTATTTATATCGTGTTTTATGCTTCTGGCGTTGACTTTTACGGCCGTAGCTATTAGATGTGGTGGAGCAACGCCCTTGAGTGCCGTATAGGTTGCCCGGAACGTAGAAATGACCATTACTTTCACACTGTTTGCAGTTACTCCTGTTGTACGATGGAAAAACTGTTGCACCTTTATCGTATTTTATGCTTCTGGCGTTGACTTCTAGGGCCCTAACTACTCGATCTGGTGGAGCAACGCCCTAGAGTGACGCCTAGGTTACCCGGAACGTAGAAATGACCATTACTTTCACACTGTTTGCAAATATTCGTTTTATACGTTGGGAAAGCCGTTGTATTTATATTCTATTTTATGCTTCTGGCGTTGACTTCTAAGGCCGTAGCTATTAGATGTGGTGGAGCAAGGCCCTAGAGTGAAGCCTAGGTTGCCCGTAATGTAGAAATGACCATAACTTTCACACTGGTTGCCATTATTCGTTTTCTACGATGGAAAAGCTGTTGTATTTATATCGTATTTTATGCTTCTGGCGTTGACTTCTTAGGCCCTAACTATTCCATCTGGTGGAACAACGCCATAGGGTCAAGCCTAGGTTGCCCGGAACGTAGAAATGACCATAACTTTCACACTGGTTACCATTATTCGTTTTATACGACGGAGAAGCTGTTGTATTTAAGTCGTATTTTATGCTTCTGGCGTTGACTTCTTAGGCCCTAACTATTCCATCTGGTGGAACAACGCCCTAGCGTGAAGCCTAGGTTGCCCGGAACGTAGAAATGACCAGTACTTTCACACTCGTTGCAGTTATTCGTTTTATACAATGGAACAACTGTTCTATTTATTTTGCACTTTATGCTTCGGGCGTTGACTTCTAAGGCCCTAACTATTCGATCTGGTGGTACAACGCCCTAGGGTGAAGCCTAGGTTGCCCGGAACGTAGAAATGACCAGTACTTTCACACTGGTTGCAGTTACTCCTGTTGTACGACGGAAAAACTGTTGCATCTTTATTGTATTTTATGCTTCTGGGGTTGACTTCTAAGCCCCTAACTATTCGATCTGGTGGAACAACGCCCTAGAGTGACGCCTAGGTTGCCCGGAATGTAGAAATGACCATTACTTTCACAATGTCTGCAATTATTCATTTTACACGATGGAAAAACTGTTGTATTTATATTGTATTTTATGCTTCGGGCGTTGACTTCCAAGGCCCTAGCTATTCGATCTGGTGGAGCAACGCCCTAGAGTGAAGCCCAGGTTGCCCGGACCGTAGAAATGACCATAACTTTCACACTGGTTGCCATTATTCGTTTTCTACGATGGAAAAGCTGTTGTATTTATATCGTATTTTATGCTTCTGGCGTTGACTTCTTAGGCCCTAACTATTCCATCTGGTGGAACAACGCCATAGGGTCAAGCCTAGGTTGCCCGGAACGTAGAAATGACCATAACTTTCACACTGGTTACCATTATTCGTTTTATACGACGGAGAAGCTGTTGTATTTAAGTCGTATTTTATGCTTCTGGCGTTGACTTCTTAGGCCCTAACTATTCCATCTGGTGGAACAACGCCCTAGGGTGAAGCCTAGGTTGCCCGGAACGTAGAAATGACCAGTACTTTCACAATGTCTGCAATTATTCATTTTATACGATGGAAAAACTGTTGTATTTATATTGTACTTTATGCTTCGGGCGTTGACTTCCAAGGCCCTAGCTATTCGATCTGGTGGAGCAACGCCCTAGAGTGAAGCCTAGGTTGCCCGGGAAGTAGAAATGACCATAACTTTCACACTGGTTGCCATTATTCGTTTTCTACGATGGAAAAGCTGTTGTATTTATATCGTATTTTATGCTTCTGGCGTTGACTTCTTATGCCCTAACTATTTGATCTGGTGGAGCACCGCCCTAGAGTGAAGCCTAGGTTGCCCGGAACGTAGAACATACCATTACCTTCACACTGTTTGCAGTTACTCCTGTTGTACGAAGGAAAAACTGTTGCATCTTTATTGTATTTTATGCTTCTGGCGTTGACTTCTAAGGCCCTAACTATTCGATCTGGTGGAGCAACGCCCTAGAGTGACGCTTAGGTTACCCGGAACGTAGAAATGACCATTACATTCACACTGTTTGCAATTATTCGTTTTATTCGTTGGGAAAGCCGTTGTACCTATATTGTATTTTATCCTTCTGGCGTTGAATTCTAAGTCCCTAGCTATTCGATCTGGTGGAGCAACGACCTAGGGTGAAACCTGGGTTACCCGGAACGTAGAAATGACCAGTACTTTCACACTGGTTACAGTTACTCGTTTTATACAATGGAAAAACTGTTCTATTTATTTTGCATTTTATGCTTCGGGCGTTGACTTCTGACGCGCTAACTATTCGATCTGGTGGAGCAACGCCCTAGAGTGAAACCTAGGTTACCCGGAACGTAGAAATGACCAGTACTTTCACACTGTTTGCAGTTATTCCTGTTGTACGATGGAAAAACTGTTGCATCTTTATTGTATTTTATGCTTCTGGGGTTGACTTATAAGGCCCTAACTATTCGATCTGCTGGAACAACGCCCTACGGTGAAGCCTAGGTTGCCCGGAACGTAGAAATGACCAGTACTTTCACACTGGTTGCAGTTACTCCTGTTGTACGACGGAAAAGCTGTTGCATCTTTATTGTATTTTATGCTTCTGGGGTTGACTTCTAAGGCCCTAACTATTCGATCTGGTGGAACAGCGCCCTAGAGTGACGCCTAGGTTTCCCGGAATGCAGAAATGACCATTACTTTCACAATGTCTGCAATTATTCATTTTATACGATGGAAAAACTGTTGTATTTATATTGTACTTTATGCTTCGGGCGTTGACTTCCAAGGCCCTAGCTATTCGATCTGGTGGAGCAACGCCCTAGAGTGAAGCCTAGGTAGCCCGGACCGTAGAAATGACCATAACTTTCACACTGTTTGCAAATATACATTATATACGATGGAAAAGCTGTTGCATTCATATTGTATTTTATGCTTCTGGCGTTGACTTGTTAGGCCCTAACTATTCGATCTGGTGGAGCAACGCCCTAGTGTGAAACCTAGTTTGTCCGGAACGTAGAAGTGACCATTACTTTCACACTGGTTGCAATAATTTCTGTTAAACGATGGAAAAACTGTTGTATTTTTATTGTATTTTATGCTTTTAGCGTTGAATTCTAAGTCCCTAGCTATTCGATCTGGTGGAGCAACGCCCTAGAGTGAAGCCTGGGTATCCCGGAACGCAGAAATGACCATTACTTTCACACTGTTTGCAATTATTCATTTCATACGATGGAAAAGCTGTTGTATTTATATTGTATTTTATACATCTGGCGTTGACTTCTTAGGCCCTAACTATTCGATCTGGTGGAACAACGCCCTAAGGTGAAGCCTAGATTGCCCGGAACGTAGAAATGACCATAACATTCACACAGGTTGCAATTTTTCGTTTTATACGATGGAAAAACTGTTGCATCTTTATTGCTTTTTATGCTTCTGGCGTTGACCTCTAAGGCCCTAACTATTCGATCTGGTGGAGCAACGCCCTAGAGTGAAGCCTAGGTTGCCCGAAACGTAGAAATGACCATTACTTTCCCACTGGTTGCAATTATTCCTGTTATACGATAGAAAACCTGTTGTATTTTTATTGTATTTTATGCTTCTGGCGCTGACTTCTATGGCCCTAACTATTCGATGTGCTGGAGCAACGCCCTAGAGTCAAGCCTAGGTTGCCCAGAACGTAGAAATGGCCATTACTGACACACTGGTTACATTTATTCCTGTTATACGATGGAAAAACTGTTGTAATTTTATTTTATTTTATGCTACTGGCGTTGACTTCTTAGGCCCTAGCTATTGTATCTGGTGTACCAACGCCCTACTGTGAAGCCTAGAGTGCCCGGAACGTAGAACTGACCATCACCTTCACCCTGCTTGCAATTATTCCTGTTATACGATGGAAAAACTGTTGTATCTATATTGTATTTTATGCGTCTTGCGTTAATTTCTAAGTCCCTAGCTATTCGATCTGGTGGAGAAACGCCCTAGAGCGGAGCCTAGGTTGCCCGGTACGTAGAAATGACCATAACTTTCACACTGGTAACAATTATTCGTTTTATACATGTAAGAACTGTTCTATTTATTTTGTATTTTATGCTTCTGGCGTTGACTTCTAAGGCCCTAACTATTCGATCTGGTTGTACAACGTCCTAGAGTGAAGCCTAGGTTGACCGGAACGTAGAAATGACCATCACTTTCACACTGGTTGCAATTATTCCTGTTATACGATGGAAAAACTCTTTTATATTTATCGTATTTTTGGCTTCGGGCGTTGACTTCTATGGCCCTACCTATTCGATCTGGTGGAGCAACACCCTACAGTGAAGCCTAGGTTGTCCGCAACGTAGATATGACTATAACCTTCACACAGGTTGCAATTATTCGTTTTATACGATTGAAAGACTGTTGTATTTATTTTGTAGTTTATGCTTCTGGCGTTGAATTCCAAGGCCCTAACACTTCGACGTGGTGGAGCAATGCCTCAGAGTTAAGTCTAGGATGCCCGAAACGTCGAAATGATCATTAATTTCTCACTGGTTTGCAACTATTCATGCTATACGATGGAAAAACTGTTGCATTTTTATTGTTTTTTCTGCTTCTGGCTTTGACTTCTAAGTTCCTAGCTATTTGATCAGGTCAGGCAACGTCCAAGAGGGAAGCCTATGTTGCCCGGAACGTAGAAATGACCATAACTTTCACACTGGTTGCAATTATTCGTTTTATACGATGGAAAAACTGTTGCATTTATATTGTATTTTATGTTCCTGGCGTTGACTTCTAAGGCCCTAACTATTCAATCTGTTGGGTCAGCGCCCTAGAGTGAAGCCTAGGTTGCTCGGAATGTAGAAATGACCATAACATTCACACTGGTTGAAATTATTCGTTTTATACGACGGAAAAGCTGTTGCATCTTTATTGTATTTTATGCTTCTGGCGTTGACTTCTAAGGCACAAACTATTCCATCTGGTGGAGCAATGCCCTAGAGTGAAGCCTAGGTTGCCCGGAACGTAGAAATGACCTTCACTTTCAAACTGGTTGCAATTATTCCTGTTATATGATGGAAAAGCTGTTGTATTTTTATTGCATTTTATGCTTCGGGCATTGACTACTAAGGTCCTAACTATTCAATCTGTTGGAGCAACGCCCTAGGGTGAACCCTAGGTTGCCCGGAAAGTGGAAAAGACAATAACTTTCACACTGGTTGCAATTATTCGTTCTATACGATGGAAAAGCTGTTGCATCTTAATTGGATTTTATGCTTCTGTCGTTGACGTCTAAGGCCGTAGCTATTAGATGTGTTGGAGCAACGCACTAGAGTGACGCCTAGGTTGCCCGGAACGTAGAAATGACCATTACTTTCGCAATGTTTGCAATAATTCATTTTATACGATGGAAAAAGTGTTGTACTTATATTGTATTTTATGCTTCTGGCGTTGACTTCTTATGCCATAACTATTCCATCTGGTGGAACAACGCCCAAGGGTGAAGCCTAGGTTGGCCGGAACGTAGAAATGGAAATAACTTTCACACCGGTAGCAATTATTCGTTTTATACGATGGAAAAACAGTTCTATTTATTTTGTATTTTATGCTTCGGCTGTTGACTTCTAAGGCCCTAAGTATTCGATCTGTTGGAGCAACGCCCTAGGGTGAAGCCTAGTTTGCCGGAAAGTAGAAATGACCATAACTTTCATACTGGTTGCAATTATTCGTTTTATACGATGGAAAAACTGTTGGATTTATATTGTATTTTATGCATCGGGCGTTGACTTCTTAGGCCCTAACAATTCGATCTGGTGGAACAACGCCCTAGAGTGAAGCCTAGGTTGCCTGGAACGTAGAAATGACCATAACTTTCATACTGGTGGCAATTATTCGTTTTATGTGATGAAAAACTGTTGTAATTATATTGTATTTTATGCTTCTGGCGTTCACTTCTTAGGCCCTGACTATTCGATCTGGTGGAACAACGCCTTGGGGTGAAGCCTAGGTTGCCGCGAACGTAGAAATGACCATAACTTTCACACTGGTCGCTATTATTCGTTTTATACGATGGAAAAGCTGTTGTATTTATATTCGTATTTTATGCTTCTGGCGTTGACTTCTTAGGCCCTAACTATTCCATCTGGTGGAACAACGCCCTAGGGTGAAGCCTAGGTTGCCCGGAACGTAGAAAAGACCATAACTTTCATACTGGTTGCAATTATTCGTTTTATATGGTGGAAGAACTGTTGTATTTATATCGTATTTTATGCTTCTGGCGTTGACTTCTTAGGCCCTAACTATTCCATCTGGTGGAACAACGCCCTAGGGTGAGGTCTAGGTTGCCCGGAAAGTAGAAATGACCATACCTTTCACACTGGTAGCAATTATTCGTTTTTAACGAGGGAAAAACTGTTGTATTTATTTTATATTTTATGCTTCGGGCGTTGACTTCTAAGGCCCTAACTATTCGACCTAGTGGAGCAACGCCCTAGAGTGCAGCCTAGGTTGCCCGGAACGTAGAAATGACCATAACTTTCACACTGGTTGCTATCATTCGTTTTATATGATGGAAAAACTGTTGTATTTATATTGTATTTTATGCTTCTGGCGTTCACTTCTTAGGCCCTAACTATTCGATCTGGTGGAACAACGGCCTAGGGTGAAGCCTATGTTGCCCGGAACGTAGAAATGACCATAACTTTTACACTGGTAGCAATTATTCGTTTTATACAATGGAAAAACTGTTCTATTTATTTTGTATTTAATGCTTCGGGCGCTGACTTCTAAGGCCCTAACTGTTTGATCTGGTGGAGCAACGCCCTAGAGAGAAGCCTAGGTTGCCTGGAACGTAGAAATGACCATCACTTTCACACGGGTTGCAATTATTCCTGTTATAGGATGGAAAGACTGTTGTGTTTTTATTGTATTTTATACTTCAGGCGTTGACTTCTGAGGCCGTAGCTATCCGATGTGGTGGAAGAACGCCATACAATGAAGCCTAGGTTGCCGGGAACGTAGAAATGACCATAACTTTCACACTGGTTGCAATTATTTGTTTTATACGATGGAAAAGCTGTTGTATTTATATCGTATTTTATGCTTCGGGCGTTGACTTCTAAGGCCCTAACTGTTTGATCTGGTGGAGCAACGCCCTAGAGTGAAGCCTAGGTTGCCCGGAACGTAGAAATGACCATCACTTTCAAACTGGTTGCAATTATTCGCTTTATATGGTGGAAAAACTGTTGTATTTATATTGTATTTTATGCCTCTGGCGTTGGCTTCTAAGGCCGTAGCTATTAGATGTGGTGGAGCAACGCCCTCGAGTGACGCCTAGGGTGCTCGGAAAGTAGAAATGACCATTACTTTCACACTGGTTGCAATTATTCGTTTTATACGATGGAAAAGCTGTTGTATTTATATCGTATTTTATGCTTCTGGCGTTGACTTCTAAGGCCCTAACTATTCAATTTGTTGGAGCAACGACCTAGGGTTGAAGCCTAGGTTGCTCGGAAAGTAGAAATGACCATAAGTTTCATACTGGTTGCAATTATTCGATTTATACGATGGAAAAACTGTTGTATTTTTATTGTATTTTATGCTTCTGGCGTTGACTTCTAAGGCACTACACTATTCGATCTGGTGGTGCAACGCCCTAGGGTGTAGCATAGGTGGCCCGTAAAGTAGAAATGACAATAGCTTTCATACTGGTTGCAATTATTCGTTTTATATGACGGAAAAACTGTTGTATTTTTATTGTATTTTATGCTTCTGGCGTTGACTTCTAAGGCACTAACTATTCGATCTGGTTGAGCAACGCCCTAGGGTGTAGCCTAGGTTGCCCGTAATGTAGAAATGACCATAGCTTTCACACCGGTAGCAATTATTCGTTTTACACGATGGAAAAGCTGTTCTATTTATTTTGTATTTTATGCATCGGGCGTTGACTTCTAAGGCCCTAACTATTCAATCTGTTGCAGCAGCGCCCGACCGTGGAGCCTAGGCTGCCCGGAAAGTAGAAATGACGTTAACTTTCACACTGGTTGCAATTATTCGTTCTATACGATGGAAAAACTGTTATATTTATATTGTATCTTATGCTTCTGGCGTTGACTTCTTAGGCCCTAACTATTCAATCTGTTGGAGCAACGCCCTAGGGTTGAAGCCTAGGTTTCTCGGAAAGTAGAGATGACCATAAGTTTCATACTGGTTGCAATTATTCGTTTTATACGATGGAAAAACTGTTGCATCTTTATCGTATTTTATGCTTCTGGCGTTGACTTCTTAGGCCGTAACTATTCGACATGGTGGAGCAACGCCCTCGAGTGAAACCTAGGTTGCCCCGAACGTAGAAATGACCACTACTATCACACTGGATGCAAATTAATCCTGCTAAACGATGGAAAAACTGTTGTATTTTTATTGCATTTTATGCTTCTGGCGTTCACTTCTTAGGCCCTAACTATTCGATCTGGTGGAACAACGCCCTATGGTGAAGCCTAGGTTGACCGGAACGTAGAAATGACCATAACTTTTACACTGGTAGCAATTGTTCGTTTTATACAATGGAAAAACTGTTCTATTTATTTTGTATTTTATGCTTCGGGCGTTGACTTCTAAGGCCCTAGCTGTTTGAACTGGTGGAGCAACACCCTAGAGTGAAGTCTAGGTTGCCCGGAAAGTAGAAATGACAATAACTTTCACACTGGTTGCAATTATTCGTTTTATACGATGGAAAAGCTGTTGCATCTTTATTGTATTTTATGCTTCTGTCGTTGACGTCTAAGGCCGTAGCTATTAGATGTGGTGGAGCAACGCACTAGAGTGACGCCTAGGTTGCCCGGAACGTAGAAATGACCATTACTATCGCAATGTTTGCAATTATTCATTTTATACGTTGGAAGAACTGCTGTACTTATATTGTATTTTATGCTTCTGGCGTTGACCTCTTATGCCATAACTACTCCATCTGGTGGAACAACGGCCTAGGGTGAAGCCTAGGTTGCCCGGAACGAAGAAATGACCACAACTTCACACTGGTAGCAATTATTCGTTTTATACAATGGAAAAACTGTTCTATTTATTTTGTATTTAATGCTTCGGGCGTTGGCTTCTAAGGCCCTAACTGTTTGATCTGGTGGAGCAACGCCCTAGAGTGAAGCCCAGGTTGCCCGGAACTTAGAAATGACCATAACTTTCACACTGGCTGCTATTATTCGTTTTATACGATGGAAAAACTGTTATATTTATATTGTATTTAATGCTTCTGGCGTTGACTTCTTAGCCCCTAACTATTCGATCTGGTGGAACAACGCAATAGAGTGAAGCCTCGGTTGCCCGGAACGTAGAATTGGCCATCACTTTCAAACTGGTTGCAATTATTCGTTCTATACGATGGAAAAACTGTTATATTTATATTGTATCTTATGCTTCTGGCGTTGAGTTCTTAGGCCCTAACAATTCGATCTGGTGGAAAAACGACCTAGAGTGAGGCCTAGGTTGCACGGAACGTAGAACTGACCATAACTTTTACACTGGTATCATTTATTCATTTTATACGATGGAAAAGCTGTTGTATTTATATTGTATTTTATGCTTCTGGCGTTGACTTCTAAGGCACTAACTATTCGATCTGGTGGAGCAACGCCCTAGAGTGAAGCCTATGTTTCACGGAAAGTAGAAATGACAATAACTTTCACACTGGTTGCAATTATTCGTTTTATACGATGGAAAAGCTGTTGCATCTGTATTGTATATTATGCTTCTGTCGTTGACGTCTAAGGCCGTAGCTATTAGATGTGGTGGAGCAACCCACTAGAGTGACGCCTAGGTTGCCCGGAACGTAGAAATGACCATTACTTTCGCAATGTTTGAAGTTATTCGTTTTATACGATGGAAAAACTGTAGTACTTATATCGTATTTTATGCTTCTGGCGTTGACTTCTTATGCCCTAACCATTCCATCTGGTCGAACAACGCCCTAGGTTGGAGCCTAGGTTGCCCGGAACGTAGAAATGGAAATAACTTTCACACCGGTTGCAATTATTCGTTTTATACGATGGAAAAACGGTTCTATTTATTTTGTATTTTATGCTTCGGCCGTTGATTACTAAAGCCATAACTATTCGATCTGTTGGAGCAACACCCTAGAGTGAAGTCTAGGTTGCCCGGAACGTAGAAATGACCATAACTTTACACTGGTTGCTATTATTCGTTCTATACGATGGAAAAACTGTTATATTTATATTGTATCTTAAGCTTCTGGCGTTGACTTGCTAGGCCCTAACAATTCGATCTGGTGGAACAACGACCTAGAGTGAGGCCTAGGTAGCCCGGAACGTAGAAATGACCATCACTTCCATACTGGTAGCAATTATACGTTTTACACGGTGGAAAAACTGTTTTATTTATATTGTATTTTAAGCTTCTGGCGTTGACTTCTAAGGCTCTAACTATTCGATCTGGTGGAGCAACGCCCTAGAGTGAAGCCTAGGTTGCCCGGAACGTAGAAATGACCAACACTTTCAAACTGGTTGCAATTATTCCTGTTATATGACGAAAAACTGTTGTATTTTTACTGCATTTTATGCTTCGGGCATTGACTACTAAGGTCCTAACTATTCAATCTGTTGGAGCAACGCCCTAGGGTGAAGCCTAGGTTGCGCGGAAAGTAGAAATGACAATAACTTTCACACTGGTTGCAATTATTCGTTTTATACGATGGAAAAGCTGTTGCATCTTTATTGTATTTTATGCTTCTGTCGTTGACGTCTAAGGCCGTAGCTATTAGATGTGGTGGAGCAACGCACTAGTGTGACGCCTAGGTTGCCCGGAACGTGGAATGACCATTACAATCGCAATGTTTGCAATTATTCATTTTATACGATGGAAAAACTGTTGTACTTATATTGTATTTTATGCCTCTGGCGTTGACTTCTTAGGCCCTAACAATTCGATCTGGTGGTGCAACGCCCTAGAGTGATGCCTAGGTTGCCCGGAACGTAGAAATGACCATCACTTTCAAACTGGTTGCAATTAATCCTTTTATACGATGGAAAAACTGTTGTATTTTTATTGCATTTTATGCTTCTGGCGTTCACTTCTTAGGCCCTAGCTATTCGATCTGGTGGAACAACGCCCTAGGGTGAAGCCTAGGTTGCCCGGAACGCAGAAATGACCATAACTTTTACACTGGTAGCAATTAGTCGTTTTATACAATGGAAAAACTGTTCTATTTATTTTGTATTTTATTCTTCGGGCGTTGACTTCTAAGGCCCTAACTGTTTGATCTGGTGGAGCAACGCCCTAGAGTGAAGCCTATGTTTCACGGAAAGTAGAAATGACAATAACTTTCACACTGGTTGCAATTATTCGTTTTATACGATGGAAAAGCTGTTGCATCTGTATTGTATATTATGCTTCTGTCGTTGACGTCTAAGGCCGTAGCTATTAGATGTGGTGGAGCAACCCACTAGAGTGACGCCTAGGTTGCCCGGAACGTAGAAATGACCATTACTATCGCAATGTTTGCAATTATTCATTTTATACGTTGGAAGAACTGCTGTACTTATATTGTATTTTATGCTTCTGGCGTTGACCTCTTATGCCATAACTACTCCATCTGGTGGAACAACGGCCTAGGGTGAAGCCTAGGTTGCCCGGAACGTAGAAATGACCACAACTTCATACTGGTAGCAATTATTCGTTTTATACAATGGAAAAACTGTTCTATTTATTTTGTATTTAATGCTTCGGGCGCTGACTTCTAAGGCCCTAACTGTTTGATCTGGTGGAGCAACGCCCTAGAGAGAAGCCTAGGTTGCCTGGAACGTAGAAATGACCATCACTTTCACACGGGTTGCAATTATTCCTGTTATAGGATGGAAAGACTGTTGTGTTTTTATTGTATTTTATACTTCAGGCGTTGACTTCTGAGGCCGTAGCTATCCGATGTGGTGGAAGAACGCCATACAATGAAGCCTAGGTTGCCGGGAACGTAGAAATGACCATAACTTTCACACTGGTTGCAATTATTTGTTTTATACGATGGAAAAGCTGTTGTATTTATATCGTATTTTATGCTTCGGGCGTTGACTTCTAAGGCCCTAACTGTTTGATCTGGTGGAGCAACGCCCTAGAGTGAAGCCTAGGTTGCCCGGAACGTAGAAATGACCATCACTTTCAAGCTGGTTGCAATTATTCGCTTTATATGGTGGAAAAACTGTTGTATTTATATTGTATTTTATGCCTCTGGCGTTGGCTTCTAAGGCCGTAGCTATTAGATGTGGTGGAGCAACGCCCTCGAGTGACGCCTAGGGTGCTCGGAAAGTAGAAATGACCATTACTTTCACACTGGTTGCAATTATTCGTTTTATACGATGGAAAAGCTGTTGTATTTATATCGTATTTTATGCTTCTGGCGTTGACTTCTAAGGCCCTAACTATTCAATTTGTTGGAGCAACGCCCTAGGGTTGAAGCCTAGGTTGCTCGGAAAGTAGAAATGACCATAAGTTTCATACTGGTTGCAATTATTCGATTTATACGATGGAAAAACTGTTGTATTTTTATTGTATTTTATGCTTCTGGCGTTGACTTCTAAGGCACTACACTATTCGATCTGGTGGTGCAACGCCCTAGTGTGTAGCATAGGTGGCCCGTAAAGTAGAAATGACAATAGCTTTCATACTGGTTGCAATTATTCGTTTTATATGACGGAAAAACTGTTGTATTTTTATTGTATTTTATGCTTCTGGCGTTGACTTCTAAGGCACTAACTATTCGATCTGGTTGAGCAACGCCCTAGGGTGTAGCCTAGGTTGCCCGTAATGTAGAAATGACCATAGCTTTCACACCGGTAGCAATTATTCGTTTTACACGATGGAAAAGCTGTTCTATTTATTTTGTATTTTATGCATCGGGCGTTGACTTCTAAGGCCCTAACTATTCAATCTGTTGCAGCAGCGCCCGACCGTGGAGCCTAGGCTGCCCGGAAAGTAGAAATGACGTTAACTTTCACACTGGTTGCAATTATTCGTTCTATACGATGGAAAAACTGTTATATTTATATTGTATCTTATGCTTCTGGCGTTGACTTCTTAGGCCCTAACTATTCAATCTGTTGGAGCAACGCCCTAGGGTTGAAGCCTAGGTTTCTCGGAAAGTAGAGATGACCATAAGTTTCATACTGGTTGCAATTATTCGTTTTATACGATGGAAAAACTGTTGCATCTTTATCGTATTTTATGCTTCTGGCGTTGACTTCTTAGGCCGTAACTATTCGACATGGTGGAGCAACGCCCTCGAGTGAAACCTAGGTTGCCCCGAACGTAGAAATGACCACTACTATCACACTGGATGCAAATTAATCCTGCTAAACGATGGAAAAACTGTTGTATTTTTATTGCATTTTATGCTTCTGGCGTTCACTTCTTAGGCCCTAACTATTCGATCTGGTGGAACAACGGCCTAGGGTGAAGCCTAGGTTGCCCTGAACGTAGAGATGACCATAACTTTCACACTGGTTGCTATTATTCGTTCTATACGATGGAAAAACTGTTACATCTATATTGTATCTTATGCTTCTGGCGCTGACTTCTAAGGCTCTAACTATTTGATCTGGTGGAGTAACGCCCTAGAGTGAAGCCTAGGTTGCCCGGAACGTAGAAATGATCATCACTTTCAAACTGGTTGCAATTATGCCTGTTATATGATGGAAAAACTGTTGTATTTTTATTGCATTTTATGCTTCGGGCATTGACTTTTAAGGTCCTAACTATTCAATCTGTTGGAGCAACGCCCGACGGTGAAGCCTAGGTTGCCCCGAAAGTAGAAATGACCATAACTTTTACACTGGTAGCATTTATTCGTTTTATAAGATGGAAAAACTGTTGTATTTATATTGTATTTTATGCTTCGGGCGTGACTTCTAAGGCCCTAAATATTCAATCAGTTGGATCAACGCCCTAGGGTGAAGCCTAGGTTGCTCGGAATGTAGAAATGACCATAAGTCTCATACGGGTTGCAATTATTCGTTTTATACGATGGAAAGACTGTTGTATTTATATTGTATTTTATGCTTCTGGCGTTGACTTCTAAGGCACTAACTATTCGATCTGGTGGAGCAACGCAATAGATTGAAGCCTAGGTTGACCGGAACGTAGAATTGGCCATCACTTTCAAACTGGTTGCAATTATTCCTGTTATATGATGGTAACACCGTTGTATTTTTTTTGCATTTTATGGTTCGGGCGTTGACTTCTACGGCCCTAACTATTGAACCTGTTGGAGCAACGCCCTAGAATGAAGCCTAGGTTGCTCGGAAAGTAGAAATGACCATAAGTTTCATACTGGTTGCAATTATTTGTTTTATACGACGGAAAAACTGTTGTATTTATATTGTATTTTATGCTTCTGGCGTTGACTTCTTAGGCCCTAGCTATTCGATCTGGTGGAGCAATGCCTCAGAGTTAAGTCTAGGATGCCCGAAACGCCGAAATGATCATTACTTTCAAGCTTGTTGAAATTATTCCTGTTATACGATGAAAAGGCTGTTGTATTTGTATTGTATTTTATGCTTCAGGCGTATGCTTCTAAGGCCGTAGCTATTCGATATGGTGGAGCACCGCCCTAGAGTGAAGCCTAGGATGCTCGGAACGTAGAAATGACCACTACTTTCACACTGTTTGCAATTATTCATTTAATACGATGGAAAAGCTGTTGTATTTATATCGTATTTTATGCTTCGGGCGTTGACTTCTTAGGCCCTAACACTTCGATCTGGTGGAACAACGCCCTATGGTGAAGCCTAGGTTGACCGGAACGTAGAAATGACCATAACTTTTACACTGGTAGCAATTGTTCGTTTTATACAATGGAAAAACTGTTCTATTTATTTTGTATTTTATGCTTCGGGCGTTGACTTCTAAGGCCCTAGCTGTTTGAACTGGTGGAGCAACACCCTAGAGTGAAGTCTAGGTTGCCCGGAAAGTAGAAATGACAATAACTTTCACACTGGTTGCAATTATTCGTTTTATACGATGGAAAAGCTGTTGCATCTTTATTGTATTTTATGCTTCTGTCGTTGACGTCTAAGGCCGTAGCTATTAGATGTGGTGGAGCAACGCACTAGAGTGACGCCTAGGTTGCCCGGAACGTAGAAATGACCATTACTATCGCAATGTTTGCAATTATTCATTTTATACGTTGGAAGAACTGCTGTACTTATATTGTATTTTATGCTTCTGGCGTTGACCTCTTATGCCATAACTACTCCATCTGGTGGAACAACGGCCTAGGGTGAAGCCTAGGTTGCCCGGAACGAAGAAATGACCACAACTTCACACTGGTAGCAATTATTCGTTTTATACAATGGAAAAACTGTTCTATTTATTTTGTATTTAATGCTTCGGGCGTTGGCTTCTAAGGCCCTAACTGTTTGATCTGGTGGAGCAACGCCCTAGAGTGAAGCCCAGGTTGCCCGGAACTTAGAAATGACCATAACTTTCACACTGGCTGCTATTATTCGTTTTATACGATGGAAAAACTGTTACATTTATATTGTATTTAATGCTTCTGGCGTTGACTTCTTAGCCCCTAACTATTCGATCTGGTGGAACAACGCAATAGAGTGAAGCCTCGGTTGCCCGGAACGTAGAATTGGCCAGCACTTTCAAACTGGTTGCAATTATTCGTTCTATACGATGGAAAAACTGTTATATTTATATTGTATCTTATGCTTCTGGCGTTGACTTCTTAGGCCCTAACAATTCGATCTGGTGGAACAACGACCTAGAGTGAGGCCTAGGTAGCCCGGAACGTAGAAATGACCATCACTTCCATACTGGTAGCAATTATTCGTTTTACACGGTGGAAAAACTGTTTTATTTATATTGTATTTTAAGCTTCTGGCGTTGACTTCTAAGGCTCTAACTATTCGATCTGGTGGAGCAACGCCCTAGAGTGAAGCCTAGGTTGCCCGGAACGTAGAAATGACCAACACTTTCAAACTGGTTGCAATTATTCCTGTTATATGACGAAAAACTGTTGTATTTTTACTGCATTTTATGCTTCGGGCATTGACTACTAATGTCCTAACTATTCATTCCGTTGGAGCAACGCCCTAGGGTGAAGCCTAGGTTGCGCGGAAAGTAGAAATGACAATAACTTTCACACTGGTTGCAATTATTCGTTTTATACGATGGAAAAGCTGTTGCATCTTTATTGTATTTTATGCTTCTGTCGTTGACGTCTAAGGCCGTAGCTATTAGATGTGGTGGAGCAACGCACTAGTGTGACGCCTAGGTTGCCCGGAACGTGGAATGACCATTACAATCGCAATGTTTGCAATTATTCATTTTATTCGATGGAAAAACTGTTGTACTTATATTGTATTTTATGCCTCTGGCGTTGACTTCTTAGGCCCTAACAATTCGATCTGGTGGTGCAACGCCCTAGAGTGATGCCTAGGTTGCCCGGAACGTAGAAATGACCATCACTTTCAAACTGGTTGCAATTAATCCTTTTATACGATGGAAAAACTGTTGTATTTTTATTGCATTTTATGCTTCCGGCGTTGACTTCTAAGGCCATAACTATTCAATCTGTTGGAGCAACGCCCAAGGGTGAAGCCTAGGTTGCCCGGAAAGAAGAAATGACGTTAACTTTCATACTGGTTGCAATTATTCGTTTTATACGATGGAAAAACTGTTGTATTTATATTGTATTTTATGCTTCTGGCGTTGACTTCTAATGCCCTAACTATTCAATCTGTTGGAGCAACGCCCTAGGGTATAGCCTAGGTTGCCCGGAAAGTAGAAATGACCACAACTTTCATACTGGTTGCAATTACTCGTTTTACATGATGGAAAAACTGTTATATTTATATTGTATTTTATTTTTCTGGCGTTGACTTCTTAGGCCCTAACAATTCGATCTGGTGGAACAACGCCCTAGAGTGGAGCCTAGGTTGCCTGGAACGTAAAAATGACCATAACTTTCATACTGGTTGCAATTATTCGTTTTATATGGTGGAAAAACTGTTGTATTTATATTGTATTTTATGCTTCTGGCGTTGACTTCTAAGGCCCAAACTATTCTATCAGGTGGAGCAACGCCCTGTGGTGAAGTCTAGGTTGCCCGGAACGTAGAAATGACCATAACTTTCATACTGGTTGCAATTATTCGTTTTATATGGTGGAAAAACTGTTGTATTTATATTGTATTTTATGCTTCTGGCGTTGACTTCTAAGGCCCTAACTATTCGATCAGGTGGAGCAACGCCCTAGAGTGAAGCCTAGGTTGCTCGAAATGTAGAAATGACCATAACTTTCACACTGGTTGCAATTATTCGTTTTATACGATGGAAAAGCTGTTGTATTTATATCGTATTTTATGCTTCTGGCGTTGACTTCTTAGGCCCTAACTATTCCATCTGGTGGAACAACGCCCTAGGGTGAAGCCTAGGTTGCCCGGAACGTAGAAATGACCATAACTTTCATACTGGTTGCAATTATTCGTTTTATATGGTGGAAAAACTGTTGTATTTATATTGTATTTTATGCTTCTGGCGTTGACTTCTGAGGCCGTTGCTATTCGATGTGGTGGAAGAACGCCATAGAGTGAAGCCTAGGTAGCCCGGAACGTAGAAATGTCCATATCTTTCACACTGTTTGCAGTTATTCATTTTATACGATGGCAAAGCTGTTGTATTTAGATTGTATTTTATGCTTCTGGCGTTGACTTCTTAGGCCCTAACTATTCGACCAGGTGGAGCGATGGCTCAGAGTTAAGTCTAGGATGCCCGAAACGCCGAAATGATCATTACTTTCACGCTTGCTGCAATTATTCCTGTTATAGGATGGAAAGACTGTTGTATTTTTATTGTATTTTATACTTCAGGCGTTGACTTCTGAGGCCGCAGCTATTCGATGTGGTGGAAGAACGCCATACAGTGAAGCCTAGGTTGCCCGGAACGTAGAAATGACCATTACTTTCACACTGTTTGCAATTATTCCTTTTATACGATGGAAAAGCTGTTGTATTCATATAGTATTTTATGCTTCTGGCGTTGACTTCTAAGGACCTAACTATTCGGTCTGGTGGAGCAACGCCCTAGAGTGAAGCCTAGGTTGCTCGGAATGTTGAACTGACCATAACTTTCACACTGGTTGCAATTATTCGTTTCATACGATGGAAAAACTGTTGCATCTTTATCGTATTTTGCGCTTCTGGCGTTGTCTTCTTAGGCCGTAACTATTCGATCTGGTGGAGCACCGCCCTGGAGTGAAACCTAGGTTGCCCGGAACGTAGAAATGACCACTACTATCACACTGGTTGCAAATTATGCCTGCTATACGATGGAAAAGCTGTTGTATTTTTATTGCATTTTATGCTTCGGGCGTTGACTTCTAAGGCCCTAACTATTCAATCTGTTGGAGCAACGCCCTAGGGTGAAGCCTAGGTTGCCCGGAACGTAGAAATGACCATAGCTTTCACACTGGTTGCAATTACTCGTTTTATACGATGCAAAAGCTGTTGTATTTATATCGTGTTTTATGCTTCTGGCGTTGACTTCTTAGGCCCTAACTATTCCATCTGGTGGAACAACGCCCTAGGGTGAAGCCTAGGTTGCCCGGAAAGTAGAAATGACCATAACTTTCACAGTGGTTGCAATTACTTGTTTTATACGATGGAAAAGCTGTTGTATTTATATCGTATTTTATGCTTCTGGCGTTGACTTCTTATGCCCTAACTATCCCATCTGGTGGAACAACGCCCGAGGGTGAAGCCTAGGTTGCCCGGAAAGTAGAAATGACCATAACTTTCACACTGGTTGCTATTATTCGTTCTATACGATGGAAAAACTGTTATATTTATATTGTATTTAAGCTTCTGGCGTTGACTTCTGAGGCCGTTGCTATTCGATGTGGTGGAAGAACGCCATAGAGTGAAGCCTAGGTAGCCGGGATCGTAGAAATGTCCATATCTTTCACACTGTTTGGAATTTTTCGTTTTATACGATGGAAAAACTGTTTTATTTATTTTGTATTTTATGCTTCGGGCGTTGACTTCTAAGGCCCTAACTATTCGATCTGGTGTCGCAACGCCCTAGAGTGCAGCCTAGATTGCCCGGAACGTAGAAATGACCATAACTTTCACACTGGTTGCTATCATTCGTTTTATATGATGGAGAAACTGTTGTATTTATATTGTATTTTATGCTTCTGGCGTTCTCTTCTTAGGCCCTAACTATTCGATCTGGTGGAACAACGGCCTAGGGTGAAACCTAGGTTGCCCGGAACGTAGAAATGACCATAACTTTTACACTGGTAGCAATTATTCGTTTTATACAATGGAAAAACTGTTCTATTTATTTTGTATTTTATGCTTCTGGCGTTGACTTCTAAGGACCTAACTATTCGGTCTGGTGGAGCAACGCCCTACAGTGAAGCCTAGGTTGCTCGGAATGTTGAAATGACCACAACTTTCACACTGGTTGCAATTATTCGTTTTATACGATGGAAAAACTGTTGCATCTTTATCGTATTTTGTGCTTCTGGCGTTGTCTTCTTAGGCCGTAACTATTCGATCTGGTGGAGCACCGCCCTGGAGTGAAACCTAGGTTGCCCGGAACGTAGAAGTGACCACTACTATCACACTGGTTGCAAATTATGCCTGCTATACGATGGAAAAGCTGTTGTATTTTTATTGCATTTTATGCTTCGGGTGTTGACTTCTAAGGCCCTAACTATTCAATCTGTTGGAGCAACGCCCTAGGGTAAAGCCTAGGTTGCCCGGAACGTAGAAATGACCATAACTTTCACACTGGTTGCTATCATTCGTTTTATATGATGGAGAAACTGTTGTATTTATATTGTATTTTATGCTTCTGGCGTTCTCTTCTTAGGCCCTAACTATTGGATCTGGTGGAACAACGGCCTAGGGTGAAGCCTAGGTTGCCCGGAACGTAGAAATGACCATAACTTTCACACCGGTTGCAATTATTCGTTTTATACGATGGAAAAACGGTTCTATTTATTTTGTATTTAATGCTTCGGGCGTTGACTTCTAAGGCTCTAACTGTTTGATCTGGTGGAGCAACGCCCTAGAGTGAAGCCTAGGTTGCCTGGAACGTAGAAATGACCATCCCTTTCACACGGGTTGCAATTATTCCTGTTATAGGATGGAAAGACTGTTGTATTTTTATTGTATTTTATACTTCAGGCGTTGACTTCTGAGGCCGTAGCTATTCGATGTGGTGGAAGTACGCAATACAGTGAAGCCTAGGTTGCCCGGAACGTAGAAATGACCATCACTTCCATACTGGTAGCAATTATTCGTTTTACACGGTGGAAAAACTGTTGTATTTTTACTGTATTTTATGCTTCTGGCGTTGACTTCTAAGGCACTCACTATTCGATCTGGTGGAGCAACGCCATAGGGTGTAGCCTAGGTTGCCCGTAAAGTAGAAATGACCATAGCTTTCATACTGGTTGCAATTATTCGTTTTATATGATGGAAAAACTGTTATATTTATATTGTATTTTATGCTTCTGGCGTTCACTTCTTAGGCCCTGACTATTCGATCTGGTGGAACAACGCCCTATGGTGAAGCCTAGGTTGACCGGAACGTAGAAATGACCATAACTTTCACACCGGTAGCAATTATTCGTTTTACACGATGGAAAAACTGTTCTATTTATTTTGTATTTTATGCATCGTGCGTTGACTTCTAAGGCCCTAACTATTCAATCTGTTGGAGCAACGCCCAAGGGTGAAGCCTAGGTTGCCCGGAAAGTAGAAATGACGTTAAGTTTCACACTGGTTGCTATTATTCGTTCTATACGATGGAAAAACTGTTATATTTATATTGTATCTTATGCGTCTGGCGTTGACTTCTTAGGCCCTAACAATTCGATCTGGTGGAAAAACGACCTAGAGTGAGGCCTAGGTTGCCCGGAACGTAGAACTGACCATAACTTTTGCACTGGTAGCAATTGTTCGTTTTATACAATGGAAAAACTGTTCTATTTATTTTGTATTTTCTGCTTCGGGCGTTGACTTCTAAGGCCCTAGCTGTTTGAACTGGTGGAGCAACGCCCTAGAGTGAAGTCTAGGTTGCCCGGAACGTAGAAATGACCATAACTTTCACACTGGTTGCTATTATTCGTTCTATACGATGGAAAAACTGTTATATTTATATAGTATCTTAAGCTTCTGGCGTTGACTTGCTAGGCTCTAACAATTCGATCTGGTGGAACAACGACCTAGAGTGAGGCCTAGGTAGCCCGGAACGTAGAAATGACCATCACTTCCATACTGGTAGCAATTATTCGTTTTATACGGTGGAAAAACTGTTTTATTTATATTGTATTTTATGCTTCTGGCGTTGACTTCTAAGGCTCTAACTATTCGATCTGGTGGAGCAACGCCCTAGAGTGAAGCCTAGGTTGCCCGGAACGTAGAAATGACCATCACTTTCAAACTGGTTGCAGTTATTCCTGTTATATGACGAAAAGCTGTTGTATTTTTATTGCATTTTATGCTTCGGGCATTGACTACTAAGGTCCTAACTATTCAATCTGTTGGAGCAACGCCCTAGGATGAAGCCTGGGTTGCGCGGAAAGTAGAAATGACAATAACTTTCACACTGGTTGCAATTATTCGTTTTATACGATGGAAAAGCTGTTGCATCTTTATTGTATTTTATGCTTCTGTCGTTGACGTCTAAGGCCGTAGCTATTAGATGTGGTGGAGCAACGCACTAGTGTGACGCCTAGGTTGCCCGGAACGTGGAATGACCATTACAATCGCAATGTTTGCAATTATTCATTTTATTCGATGGAAAAGCTGTTGTACTTATATTGTATTTTATGCCTCTGGCGTTGACTTCTTAGGCCCTAACAATTCGATCTGGTGGTGCAACGCCCTAGAGTGATGCCTAGGTTGCCCGGAACGTAGAAATGACCATCACTTTCAAACTGGTTGCAATTAATCCTTTTATACGATGGAAAAACTGTTGTATTTTTATTGCATTTTATGCTTCCGGCGTTGACTTCTAAGGCCCTAACTATTCAATCTGTTGGAGCAACGCCCAAGGGTGAAGCCTAGGTTGCCCGGAAAGAAGAAATGACGTTAACTTTCATACTGGTTGCAATTATTCGTTTTATACGATGGAAAAACTGTTGTATTTATATTGTATTTTATGCTTCTGGCGTTGACTTCTAATCGCCCTCACTATTCAATCTGTTGGAGCAACGCCCTAGGGTGTAGCCTAGGTTGCCCGGAAAGTAGAAATGACCACAACTTTCATACTGGTTGCAATTACTCGTTTTACATGATGGAAAAACTGTTATATTTATATTGTATCTTATGCTTCTGGCGTTGACTTCTTAGGCCCTAACAATTCGATCTGGTGGAACAACGCCCTAGAGTGGAGCCTAGGTTGCCTGGAACGTAAAAATGACCATAACTTTCATACTGGTTGCAATTATTCGTTTTATATGGTGGAAAAACTGTTGTATTTATATTGTATTTTATGCTTCTGGCGTTGACTTCTAAGGCCCAAACTATTCTATCAGGTGGAGCAACGCCCTGTGGTGAAGTCTAGGTTGCCCGGAACGTAGAAATGAACATAACTTTCATACTGGTTGCAATTATTCGTTTTATATGGTGGAAAAACTGTTGTATTTATATTGTATTTTATGCTTCTGGCGTTGACTTCTAAGGCCCTAACTATTCGATCAGGTGGAGCAACGCCCTAGAGTGAAGCCTAGGTTGCTCGAAATGTAGAAATGACCATAACTTTCACACTGGTTGCAATTATTCGTTTTATACGATGGAAAAGCTGTTGTATTTATATCGTATTTTATGCTTCTGGCGTTGACTTCTTAGGCCCTAACTATTCCATCTGGTGGAACAACGCCCTAGGGTAAAGCCAAGGTTGCGCGGAACGTAGAAATGGCCATAACTTTCACACTGGTTGCTATCATTCGTTTTATATGATGGAAAAACTGTTGTATTTATATTGTACTTTATGCTTCTGTCGTTCACTTCTTAGGCCCTAACTGTTCGATCTGGTGGAGCAACGGCCTAGGGTGAGGCCTAGGTTGCCCGGAACGTAGAAATGATCATAACTTTCATACTGGTTGCAATTATTCGTTTTATATGGTGGAAAAACTGTTGTATTTATATTGTATTTTATGCTTCGGCCGTTGACTTCTAAAGCCATAACTATTCGATCTGTTGGAGCAACGCCCTAGGGTGAAGCCTAGGTTGCCCGGAAAGTAGAAATGACCATAAGTTTCATACTGGTTGCAATTATTCGTTTTATACGATGGAAAAACTGTTGTATTTTTACTGTATTTTATGCTTCTGGCGTTGACTTCTAAGGCACTCACTATTCGATCTGGTGGAGCAACGCCATAGGGTGTAGCCTAGGTTGCCCGTAAAGTAGAAATGACCATAGCTTTCATACTGGTTGCAATTATTCGTTTTATATGATGGAAAAACTGTTATATTTATATTGTATTTTATGCTTCTGGCGTTCACTTCTTAGGCCCTGACTATTCGATCTGGTGGAACAACGCCCTATGGTGAAGCCTAGATTGACCGGAACGTAGAAATGACCATAACTTTCACACCGGTAGCAATTATTCGTTTTACACGATGGAAAAACTGTTCTATTTATTTTGTATTTTATGCATCGTGCGTTGACTTCTAAGGCCCTAACTATTCAATCTGTTGGAGCAACGCCCAAGGGTGAAGCCTAGGTTGCCCGGAAAGTAGAAATGACGTTAACTTTCACACTGGTTGCTATTATTCGTTCTATACGATGGAAAAACTGTTATATTTATATTGTATCTTATGCGTCTGGCGTTGACTTCTTAGGCCCTAACAATTCGATCTGGTGGAAAAACGACCTAGAGTGAGGCCTAGGTTGCCCGGAACGTAGAACTGTCCATAACTTTTGCACTGGTAGCAATTGTTCGTTTTATACAATGGAAAAACTGTTCTATTTATTTTGTATTTTCTGCTTCGGGCGTTGACTTCTAAGGCCCTAGCTGTTTGAACTGGTGGAGCAACGCCCTAGAGTGAAGTCTAGGTTGCCCGGAACGTTGAAATGACCATAACTTTCACACTGGTTGCTATTATTCGTTCTATACGATGGAAAAACTGTTATATTTATATAGTATCTTAAGCTTCTGGCGTTGACTTGCTAGGCTCTAACAATTCGATCTGGTGGAACAACGACCTAGAGTGAGGCCTAGGTAGCCCGGAACGTAGAAATGACCATCACTTCCATACTGGTAGCAATTATTCGTTTTATACGGTGGAAAAACTGTTTTATTTATATTGTATTTTATGCTTCTGGCGTTGACTTCTAAGGCTCTAACTATTCGATCTGGTGGAGCAACGCCCTAGAGTGAAGCCTAGGTTGCCCGGAACGTAGAAATGACCATCACTTTCAAACTGGTTGCAGTTATTCCTGTTATATGACGAAAAGCTGTTGTATTTTTATTGCATTTTATGCTTCGGGCATTGACTACTAAGGTCCTAACTATTCAATCTGTTGGAGCAACGCCCTAGGATGAAGCCTGGG
Source organism: Calliopsis andreniformis (assembly GCF_051401765.1). Classification (NCBI taxonomy): domain Eukaryota; kingdom Metazoa; phylum Arthropoda; class Insecta; order Hymenoptera; family Andrenidae; genus Calliopsis; species Calliopsis andreniformis. The sequence goes on from NW_027480429.1 coordinate 3,413,218, forward strand.
TTGCGCGGAAAGTAGAAATGACAATAACTTTCACACTGGTTGCAATTATTCGTTTTATACGATGGAAAAGCTGTTGCATCTTTATTGTATTTTATGCTTCTGTCGTTGACGTCTAAGGCCGTAGCTATTAGATGTGGTGGAGCAACGCACTAGTGTGACGCCTAGGTTGCCCGGAACGTGGAATGACCATTACAATCGCAATGTTTGCAATTATTCATTTTATTCGATGGAAAAACTGTTGTACTTATATTGTATTTTATGCCTCTGGCGCTGACTTCTTAGGCCCTAACAATTCGATCTGGTGGTGCAACGCCCTAGAGTGATGCCTAGGTTGCCCGGAACGTAGAAATGACCATCACTTTCAAACTGGTTGCAATTAATCCTTTTATACGATGGAAAAACTGTTGTATTTTTATTGCATTTTATGCTTCCGGCGTTGACTTCTAAGGCCCTAACTATTCAATCTGTTGGAGCAACGCCTAAGGGTGAAGCCTAGGTTGCCCGGAAAGAAGAAATGACGTTAACTTTCATACTGGTTGCAATTATTCGTTTTATACGATGGAAAAACTGTTGTATTTATATTGTATTTTATGCTTCTGGCGTTGACTTCTAATGCCCTAACTATTCAATCTGTTGGAGCAACGCCCTAGGGTGTAGCCTAGGTTGCCCGGAAAGTAGAAATGACCACAACTTTCATACTGGTTGCAATTACTCGTTTTACATGATGGAAAAACTGTTATATTTATATTGTATCTTATGCTTCTGGCGTTGACTTCTTAGGCCCTAACAATTCGATCTGGTGGAACAACGCCCTAGAGTGGAGCCTAGGTTGCCTGAAACGTAAAAATGACCATAACTTTCATACTGGTTGCAATTATTCGTTTTATATGGTGGAAAAACTGTTGTATTTATATTGTATTTTATGCTTCTGGCGTTGACTTCTAAGGCCCAAACTATTCTATCAGGTGGAGCAACGCCCTGTGGTGAAGTCTAGGTTGCCCGGAACGTAGAAATGACCATAACTTTCATACTGGTTGCAATTATTCGTTTTATATGGTGGAAAAACTGTTGTATTTATATTGTATTTTATGCTTCTGGCGTTGACTTCTAAGGCCCTAACTATTCGATCAGGTGGAGCAACGCCCTAGAGTGAAGCCTAGGTTGCTCGAAATGTAGAAATGACCATAACTTTCACACTGGTTGCAATTATTCGTTTTATACGATGGAAAAGCTGTTGTATTTATATCGTATTTTATGCTTCTGGCGTTGACTTCTTAGGCCCTAACTATTCCATCTGGTGGAACAACGCCCTAGGGTAAAGCCAAGGTTGCGCGGAACGTAGAAATGACCATAACTTTCACACTGGTTGCTATCATTCGTTTTATATGATGGAAAAACTGTTGTATTTATATTGTACTTTATGCTTCTGTCGTTCACTTCTTAGGCCCTAACTATTCGATCTGGTGGAGCAACGGCCTAGGGTGAGGCCTAGGTTGCCCGGAACGTAGAAATGATCATAACTTTCATACTGGTTGCAATTATTCGTTTTATATGGTGGAAAAACTGTTGTATTTATATTGTATTTTATGCTTCGGCCGTTGACTTCTAAAGCCATAACTATTCGATCTGTTGGAGCAACGCCCTAGGGTGAAGCCTAGGTTGCCCGGAAAGTAGAAATGACCATAAGTTTCATACTGGTTGCAATTATTCGTTTTATACGATGGAAAAACTGTTGTATTTTTACTGTATTTTAAGCTTCTGGCGTTGACTTCTAAGGCACTCACTATTCGATCTGGTGGAGCAACGCCATAGGGTGTAGCCTAGGTTGCCCGTAAAGTAGAAATGACCATAGCTTTCATACTGGTTGCAATTATTCGTTTTATATGATGGAAAAACTGTTATATTTATATTGTATTTTATGCTTCTGGCGTTCACTTCTTAGGCCCTGACTATTCGATCTGGTGGAACAACGCCCTCTGGTGAAGCCTAGGTTGACCGGAACGTAGAAATGACCATAACTTTCACACCGGTAGCAATTATTCGTTTTACACGATGGAAAAACTGTTCTATTTATTTTGTATTTTATGCATCGTGCGTTGACTTCTAAGGCCCTAACTATTCAATCTGTTGGAGCAACGCCCAAGGGTGAAGCCTAGGTTGCCCGGAAAGTAGAAATGACGTTAACTTTCACACTGGTTGCTATTATTCGTTCTATACGATGGAAAAACTGTTATATTTATATTGTATCTTATGCGTCTGGCGTTGACTTCTTAGGCCCTAACAATTCGATCTGGTGGAAAAACGACCTAGAGTGAGGCCTAGGTTGCCCGGAACGTAGAACTGACCATAACTTTTGCACTGGTAGCAATTGTTCGTTTTATACAATGGAAAAACTGTTCTATTTATTTTGTATTTTCTGCTTCGGGCGTTGACTTCTAAGGCCCTAGCTGTTTGAACTGGTGGAGCAACGCCCTAGAGTGAAGTCTAGGTTGGCCGGAACGTAGAAATGACCATAACTTTCACACTGGTTGCTATTATTCGTTCTATACGATGGAAAAACTGTTATATTTATATAGTATCTTAAGCTTCTGGCGTTGACTTGCTAGGCTCTAACAATTCGATCTGGTGGAACAACGACCTAGAGTGAGGCCTAGGTAGCCCGGAACGTAGAAATGACCATCACTTCCATACTGGTAGCAATTATTCGTTTTATACGGTGGAAAAACTGTTTTATTTATATTGTATTTTATGCTTCTGGCGTTGACTTCTAAGGCTCTAACTATTCGATCTGGTGGAGCAACGCCCTAGAGTGAAGCCTAGGTTGCCCGGAACGTAGAAATGACCATCACTTTCAAACTGGTTGCAGTTATTCCTGTTATATGACGAAAAGCTGTTGTATTTTTATTGCATTTTATGCTTCGGGCATTGACTACTAAGGTCCTAACTATTCAATCTGTTGGAGCAACGCCCTAGGATGAAGCCTGGGTTGCGCGGAAAGTAGAAATGACAGTAACTTTCACACTGGTTGCAATTATTCGTTTTATACGATGGAAAAGCTGTTGCATCTTTATTGTATTTTATGCTTCTGTCGTTGACGTCTAAGGCCGTAGCTATTAGATGTGGTGGAGCAACGCACTAGTGTGACGCCTAGGTTGCCCGGAACGTGGAATGACCATTACAATCGCAATGTTTGCAATTATTCATTTTATTCGATGGAAAAACTGTTGTACTTATATTGTATTTTATGCCTCTGGCGTTGACTTCTTAGGCCCTAACAATTCGATCTGGTGGTGCAACGCCCTAGAGTGATGCCTAGGTTGCCCGGAACGTAAAAATGACCACAACTTTCATACTGGTTGCAATTACTCGTTTTACATGATGGGAAAACTGTTATATTTATATTGTATCTTATGCTTCTGGCGTTGACTTCTTAGGCCCTAACAATTCGATCTGGTGGAACAACGCCCTAGAGTGGAGCCTAGGTTGCCTGGAACGTAAAAATGACCATAACTTTCATACTGGTTGCAATTATTCGTTTTATATGGTGGAAAAACTGTTGTATTTATATTGTATTTTATGCTTCTGGCGTTGACTTCTAAGGCCCAAACTATTCTATCAGGTGGAGCAACGCCCTGTGGTGAAGTCTAGGTTGCCCGGAACGTAGAAATGACCATAACTTTCATACTGGTTGCAATTATTCGTTTTATATGGTGGAAAAACTGTTGTATTTATATTGTATTTTATGCTTCTGGCGTTGACTTCTAAGGCCCTAACTATTCGATCAGGTGGAGCAACGCCCTAGAGTGAAGCCTAGGTTGCTCGAAATGTAGAAATGACCATAACTTTCACACTGGTTGCAATTATTCGTTTTATACGATGGAAAAGCTGTTGTATTTATATCGTATTTTATGCTTCTGGCGTTGACTTCTTAGGCCCTAACTATTCCATCTGGTGTCGCAACGCCCTAGAGTGCAGCCTAGATTGCCCGGAACGTAGAAATGACCATAACTTTCACACTGGTTGCTATCATTCGTTTTATATGATGGAGAAACTGTTGTATTTATATTGTATTTTATGCTTCTGGCGTTCTCTTCTTAGGCCCTAACTATTCGATCTGGTGGAACAACGGCCTAGGGTGAAACCTAGGTTGCCCGGAACGTAGAAATGACCATAACTTTTACACTGGTAGCAATTATTCGTTTTATACAATGGAAAAACTGTTCTATTTATTTTGTATTTTATGCTTCTGGCGTTGACTTCTAAGGACCTAACTATTCGGTCTGGTGGAGCAACGCCCTAGAGTGAAGCCTAGGTTGCTCGGAATGTTGAAATGACCATAACTTTCACACTGGTTGCAATTATTCGTTTTATACGATGGAAAAACTGTTGCATCTTTATCGTATTTTGTGCTTCTGGCGTTGTCTTCTTAGGCCGTAACTATTCGATCTGTTGGAGCAACGCCCTAGGGTAAAGCCTAGGTTGCCCGGAACATAGAAATGACCATAACTTTCACACTGGTTGCTATCATTCGTTTTATATGATGGAGAAACTGTTGTATTTATATTGTATTTTATGCTTCTGGCGTTCTCTTCTTAGGCCCTAACTGTTTGATCTGGTGGAGCAACGCCCTAGAGTGAAGCCTAGGTTGCCTGGAACGTAGAAATGACCATCCCTTTCACACGGGTTGCAATTATTCCTGTTATAGGATGGAAAGACTGTTGTATTTTTATTGTATTTTATACTTCAGGCGTTGACTTCTGAGGCCGTAGCTATTCGATGTGGTGGAAGTACGCAATACAGTGAAGCCTAGGTTGCCCGGAACGTAGAAATGACCATAGCTTTCACACTGGTTGCTATCATTCGTTTCATATGATGGAAAAACTGTTGTATTTATATTGTATTTTATGCATCTGGCGTTCACTTCTTAGGCCCTAACTATTCGATCTGGTGGAACAACGGCCTAGGGTGAAGCCTAGGTTGCCCGGAACGTAGAAATGACCATCACTTTCACACTGGTTGCAATTATTCGTTTTATACGATGGAAAAACTGTTCTATTTATTTTGTGTTTTATGTTTCGCGCGTTGTCTTCTACGGCCCTAACTATTCGATCTAGTGGAGCAACGCCCTATGGTGAAGCCTAGGTTGCCTGGAAAGTAGAAATGTCCATAACTTTCATACTGGTTGCAATTATTCGTTTTATGCGATGGAAGAACTGCTGTATTTATACTGTATTTTATGCTTCTGACGTTGACTTCTAAGGCACTAAGTATTCGATATGGTGGAGCCACGCCCTAGAGTGAAGCCTAAGGTGCCCGGATAGTAGAAATGACCATAACTTTCATAGTGGTTGCAATTATTCGCTTTATACGATGGAAAAACTGTTGTATTTATATTGTATTTTATGCTTCTGGCGTTGACTTCTGAGGCCCTAACTATTCGATCTGTTGGAGCAACGCCCTAGAGTGAAGCCTTGGTTTCCCGGAACGTAGAAATGACCATGAATTTCAAACTGGTCGCAATTATTCGTTTTATACGATGGAAAGACTGTTGTATTTATATTGTGTTTTATGCTTCTGACGTTGACTTCTAAGGCTCGAACTATTCGATCTGGTGGAGCAACGCCCTAGATTGAAACCTAGGTTGCCCGGAACGTAGAAATGACCATAGCTTTCACACTGGTTGCAATTATTCGTTTTATACGATGGAAAAACTGTTGTATTTATATTGTATTTTATGCTTCTGGCGTTCACTTCTTGGACCCTAACTATTCGATCGGGTGGAACAACGCACTAGGGTGAAGCCTAGGTTGCCCGGAAAGCAGAAATGACCATCACTTTCAAACTGGTTGCAATTATTCCTGTTATACGATGGAAAAACTGTTGTATTTATATTGTATTTTATGCATCTGGCGTTCACTTCTTAGGCCCTAACTATTCGATCGGGTGGAACAACGCCCTAGGGTGAATCCTAGGTTGTCCGGAACATAGAAATGACCATAACCTTCACACTGGTGTCTATTATTCGTTTTATTCGATGGAAAAACTGTTATATTTATATTGTATTTTATGCTTCTGGCGCTGACTTCTTAGGCCGTAACTATTCGATCTGGTGGAGCACGCCCTAGAGTGTAGTCTAGGTTGCACGGAACGTAGAAATGACCATCACTTTCACACTGGTTGCAATTATTCATATTATAGGATGGAAAACCTGTTGTATTTATATTGTATTTTATGCTCCTGGTGTTGACTTCTTAGGCCCTAACTATTCGATCTGGTGGAGCAACGCCGTAGAGTGAAGCCTAGGTTGCCCGGAACGTAGAAATGACCATAACTTTCACACTGGTTGCAATTATTCGTTTTATACGATGGAAAAACTGTTGTATTTATATTGTATTTTATGGTTCTGGCGTTCACTTCTTAGGCCTTAACTATTCGATCTGGTGGAACAACGCACTAGGGTGAAGCCTAGGTTGCCTGGAACGTAGAAATGTCCATAACTTTCATACTGATTGCAATTATTCGTTTTATACGATGGAAGAACTGCTGTATTTATACTGTATTTTATGCTTCTGACGTTGTCTTCTAAGGCACTAGGTATTCGATATGGTGGAGCAACGCCCTAGAGTGAAGCCTAGGGTGCCCGGAACGTAGAAATGACCATCACTCTCAAACTGGTTGCAATTACTCCTGTTATATGATGGAAAAACTGTTGTATTTATATTGTATTTTATGATTCTGGCGTTCAGTTCTTAGGCACTAACTTTTCAATCTGTTGGAGCAACGCCCTAGCGTGAATCCTAGGTTGCCCGGGAAGTAGAAATGACCGTAACTTTCATACTGGTTGCAATTATCCGTTTTATACGATGGAAAAACTGTTGTATTCATATTGTATTTTATGATACTGGCGTTGACTTCTTAGGCCCTAACTATTCGGTCTGGTGGAGCAACGCCTTAGAGTGAAGCCTAGGTTGCCCGGAACGTAGAAATGATCATATCTTTCACACTGGTTGCTATTGTTCCTGTTATACGATGGAAAAGCTGTTGTATTTATATTGTACCTTATGCTTCTGGCGTTGACTTCTAAGGCCCTAACTATTCGATCTGGTGGAGCAACGCCGTAGAGTGAAGCCTAGGTTGCCGGAACGTAGAAATGACCATAACTTTCACACTGGTTGCAATTATTCGTTTTATACGATGGAAAAACTGTTGTATTTATATTGTATCTTATGCTTCTGGCGTTCACTTCTTAGGCCTTAACTATTCGATCTGGTGGAACAACGCACTAGGGTGAAGCCTAGGTTTCCCGGAACGTAGAAATGGCCATAACTTTCACACTGGTTGTAATTATTCCTGTTATACGATGGAAAAACTGTTATATTTATATTGTATTTTATGCTCCTGGTGTTGACTTCTTAGGCCCTAACTATTCGATCTGGTGGAACAACGCACTAGGGTGAAGCCTAGGCTTCCCGGAACGTAGAAATGGCCATAACTTTCACACCGGTAGCAATTATTCGATTTATACAATGGAAAAACTGTTCTATTTATTTTGTGTTTTATGTTTCGCGCGTTGTCTTCTAAGGCCCTAACTATTCGATCTAGTGGAGCAACGCCCTAGGGTGAAGCCTAGGTTGCCTGGAAAGTAGAAATGTCCATAACTTTCATACTGGTTGCAATTATTCGTTTTATGCGATGGAAGAACTGCTGTATTTATACTGTATTTTATGCTTCTGACGTTGACTTCTAAGGCACTAAGTATTCGATATGGTGGAGCAACGCCTTAGAGTGAAGCCTAGGGTGCCCGGATAGTAGAAATGACCATAACTTTCATAGTGGTTGCAATTATTCGCTTTATACGATGGAAAAACTGTTGTATTTATATTGTATTTTATGCTTCTGGCGTTGACTTCTAAGGCCCTAACTATTCGATCTGGTGGAGCAACGCCCTAGGGTGAAGCCTAGGTTGCCCGGAACGTAGAAATGACCATCAATTTCACACTGGTTGCAATTATTCCTGTTATACGATGGAAAAACTGTTGTATTTTTTTGCATTTTATGCTTCGGGCGTTGACTTCTAAGGCCCTAACGATTCAGTCTGTTGGGGCAACTCCCAAGGGTGAAGTCTAGGTTGCCCGGAAAGTAGAAATGTCCATAACATTCATACTGGTTGCAATTATTCGTTTTATACGATGGAAAAACTGTTGTATTTATATTGTATTTTAAGCTTCTCACGTTGACTTCTAAGGCACCAACTATTCGATCTGGTGGAGCAACGCCGTAGAGTGAAGCCTAGGTTGCCCGGAACGTAGAAATGACCATAACTTTCACACTGGTTGCAATTATTCGTTTTATACGATGGAAAAACTGTTGTATTTATATTGTATTTTATGCTTCTGGCGTTCACTTCTTAGGCCTTAACTATTCGATCTGGTGGAACAACGCACTAGGGTGAAGCCTAGGTTTCCCGGAACGTAGAAATGGCCATAACTTTCACACTGGTAGCAATTATTCGATTTATACAATGGAAAAACTGTTCTATTTATTTTGTGTTTTATGTTTCGCGCGTTGTCTTCTAAGGCCCTAACTATTAGATCTAGTGGAGCAACGCCCTAGGGTGAAGCCTAGGTTGCCTGGAAAGTAGAAATGTCCATAACTTTCATACTGGTTGCAATTATTCGTTTTATGCGATGGAAGAACTACTGTATTTATACTGTATTTTATGCTTCTGACGTTGACTTCTAAGGCACTAAGTATTCGGTATGGTGGAGCAACGCCCTAGAGTGAAGCCTAGGGTGCCCGGATAGTAGAAATGACCATAACTTTCATAGTGGTTGAAATTATTCGCTTTATACGATGGAAAAACTGTTGTATTTATATTGTATTTTATGCTTCTGGCGTTGACTTCTGAGGCCCTAACTATTCGATCTGTTGGAGCAAGGCCCTAGAGTGAAGCCTTGGTTTCCCGGAACGTAGAAATGACCATCAATTTCACACTGGTTGCAATTATTCCTGTTATACGATGGAAAAACTGTTGTATTTTTTTGCATTTTATGCTTCGGGCGTTGACTTCTAAGGCCCTAACTATTCAGTCTGTTGGAGCAACTCCCAAGGGTGAAGTCTAGGTTGCCCGGAAAGTAGAAATGTCCATAACATTCATACTGGTTGCAATTATTCGTTTTATACGATGGAAAAACTGTTGTATTTATATTGTATTTTAAGCTTCTCACGTTGACTTCTAAGGCACCAACTATTCGATCTGGTGGAGCAACGCCGTAGAGTGAAGCCTAGGTTGCCCGGAACGTAGAAATGACCATAACTTTCACACTGGTTGCAATTATTCGTTTTATACGATGGAAAAACTGTTGTATTTATATTGTATTTTATGCTTCTGGCGTTCACTTCTTAGGCCTTAACTATTCGATCTGGTGGAACAACGCACTAGGGTGAAGCCTAGGTTTCCCGGAACGTAGAAATGGCCATAACTTTCACACTGGTAGCAATTATTCGATTTATACAATGGAAAAACTGTTCTATTTATTTTGTGTTTTATGTTTCGCGCGTTGTCTTCTAAGGCCCTAACGATTCGATCTAGTGGAGCAACGCCCTAGGGTGAAGCCTAGGTTGCCTGGAAAGTAGAAATGTCCATAACTTTCATACTGGTTGCAATTATTCGTTTTATGCGATGGAAGAACTGCTGTATTTATACTGTATTTTATGCTTCTGACGTTGACTTCTAAGGCACTAAGTATTCGGTATGGTGGAGCAACGCCCTAGAGTGAAGCCTAGGGTGCCCGGATAGTAGAAATGACCATAACTTTCATAGTGGTTGCAATTATTCGCTTTATACGATGGAAAAACTGTTGTATTTATATTGTATTTTATGCTTCTGGCGTTGACTTCTGAGGCCCTAACTATTCGATCTGTTGGTGCAAGGCCCTAGAGTGAAGCCTTGGTTTCCCGGAACGTAGAAATGACCATGAATTTCATACTGGTCGCAATTATTCGTTTTATACGATGGAAAAACTGTTGTATTTATATTGTATTTTATGCTTCTGACGTTGACTTCTAAGGCTCGAACTATTCGATCTGGTGGAGCAACGCCCTAGATTGAAACCTAGGTTGCCCGGAACGTAGAAATGACCATAGCTTTCACACTGGTTGCAATTATTCGTTTTATACGATGGAAAAACTGTTGTATTTATATTGTATTTTATGCTTCTGGCGTTCACTTCTTAGGCCCTAACTATTCGATCGGGTGGAACAACGCACTAGGGTGAAGCCTAGGTTGCCCGGAAAGCAGAAATGACCATAACTTCCAAACTGGTTGCAATTATTCCTGTTATACGATGGAAAAACTGTTGTATTTATATTGTATTTTATGCTCCTGGTGTTGACTTCTTAGGCCCTAACTATTCGATCTGGTGGAGCAACGCCCTAGAGTGAAGCCTAGGGTGCCCGGAACGTAGAAATGACCATCACTCTCAAACTGGTTGCAATTATTCCTGTTATATGATGGTAAAACTGTTGTATTTATATTGTATTTTATGATTCTAGCGTTCACTTCTTAGGCACTAACTTTTCAATCTGTTGGAGCAACGTCCTAGCGTGAATCCTAGGTTGCCCGGGAAGTAGAAATGACCATAACTTTCATACTGGTTGCAATTATCCGTTTTATACGATGGAAAAACTGTTGTATTCATATTGTATTTTATGCTTCTGGCGTCGACTTCTTAGGCCCTAACGATTCGGTCTGGTGGAGCAACGCCTTAGAATGAAGCCTAGGTTGCCCGGAACGTAGAAATGATCATATCTTTCACACTGGTTGCTATTGTTCCTCTTATACGATGGAAAAGCTGTTGTATTTATATTGTACCTTATGCTTCTGACGTTGACTTCTATGGCCCTAACTATTCGATCTGGTGGAGCAACGCCCTAGGGTGAAACCTAGGTTTCCCGGAACGTAGAAATGACCATCAATTTCACACTGGTTGCAATTATTCCTGTTATACGATGGAAAAACTTGTATTTTTTTTGCATTTTATGCTTCGGGCGTTGACTTCTAAGGCCCTAACTATTCAGTCTGTTGGAGCAACTCCCAAGGGTGAAGCCTAGGTTGCCCGGATAGTAGAAATGACCATAACTTTCATAGTGGTTGCAATTATTCGCTTTATACGATGGAGAAGCTGTTGTATTTATATTGTATTTTATGCCTCTGGCGTTGACTTCTGAGGCCCTAACTATTCGATCTGTTGGAGCAACGCCCTAGAGTGAAGCCTTGGTTTCCCGGAACGTAGAAATGACCATGAATTTCATACTGGTCGCAATTATTCGTTTTATACGATGGAAAAACTGTTGTATTTATATTGTATTTTATGCTTCTGACGTTGACTTCTAAGGCTCGAACTATTCGATCTGGTGGAGCAACGCCCTAGATTGAAACCTAGGTTGCCCGGAACGTAGAAATGACCATAGCTTTCACACTGGTTGCAATTATACGTTTTATACGATGGAAAAACTGTTGTATTTATATTGTATTTTATGCTTCTGGCGTTCACTTCTTAGGCCCTAACTATTCGATCGGGTGGAACAACGCACTAGGGTGAAGCCTAGGTTGCCCGGAAAGCAGAAATGACCATAACTTTCAAACTGGTGGCTATTATTCGTTTTATTCGATGGAAAAACTGTTATATTTATATTGTATTTTATGCTTCTGGCGCTGACTTCTTAGGCCCTAACTATTCGATCTGGTGGAACGCGCCCTAGAGTGAAGTCTAGGTTGCACGGAACGTAGAAATGACCATCAATTTGACACTGGTTGCAATTATTCCTGTTATACGATGGAAAAACTGTTGTATTTTTTTGCATTTTATGCTTCGGGCGTTGACTTCTAAGGCCCTAACTATTCAGTCTGTTGGAGCAACTCCCAAGGGTGAGGCCTAGGTTGCCCGGAAAGTAGAAATGTCCATAACATTCATACTGGTTGCAATTATTCGTTTTATACGATGGAAAAACAGTTGTATTTATATTGTATTTTATGCTTCTGGCGTTCACTTCTTAGGCCCTAACTATTCGATCGGGTGGAACAACGCACTAGCGTGAAGCCTAGGGTGCCCGGAACGTAGAAATGACCATCACTCTCAAACTGGTTGCAATTACTCCTGTTATATGATGGAAAAACTGTTGTATTTATATTGTATTTTATAATTCTGGCGTTCACTTCTTAGGCACTAACTTTTCAATCTGTTGGAGCAACGCCCTTGCGTGAATCCTAGGTTGCCCGGGAAGTAGAAATGACCATAACTTTCATACTGGTTGCAATTATCCGTTTTATACGATGGAAAAACTGTTGTATTCATATTGTATTTTATGCTTCTGGCGTTGACTTCTTAGGCCCTAACTATTCGGTCTGGTGGAGCAACGCCTTAGAGTGAAGCCTAGGTTGCCCGGGACGTAGAAATGATCATATCTTTCACACTGGTTGCTATTGTTCCTGTTATACGATGGAAAAGCTGTTGTATTTATATTGTACCTTATGCTTCTGGCGTTGACTTCTAAGGCCCTAACTATTCGATCTGGAGGAGCAACGCCCTAGGGTGAAGCCTAGGTTGCCCGGAACGTAGAAATGACCATCAATTTCACACTGGTTGCAATTATTCCTGTTATACGATTGAAAATCTGTTGTATTTTTTTGCATTTTATGCTTCGGGCGTTGACTTCTAAGGCCCTAGCTATTCAGTCTGTTGGAGCAACTCCCAAGGGTGAAGCCTAGGTTGCACGCAAAGTAGAAATGTCCATAACATTCATACTGGTTGCAATTATTTGTTTTATACGATGGAAAAACTGTTGTATTTATATTGTATTTTAAGCTTCTGACGTTGACTTCTAAGGCACCAACTATTCGATCTGCTGGAGCAACGCCCTAGAGTGAAGCCTAGGTTGCCCGGAACGTAGAAATGACCATAACTTTCACACTGGTTGCAATTATTCGTTTTATACGATGGAAAAACTGTTGTATTTATATTGTATTTTATACTTCTGGCGTTCACTTCTTAGGCCTTAACTATTCGATCTGGTGGAACAACGCACTAGGGTGAAGCCTAGGTTTCCCGGAACGTAGAAATGGCCATAACTTTCACACTGGTAGCAATTATTCGATTTATACAATGGAAAAACTCTTCTATTTATTTTGTGTTTTATGTTTCGCGCGTTGTCTTCTAAGGCCCTAACGATTCGATCTAGTGGAGCAACGCCCTAGGGTGAAGCCTAGGTTGCCTGGAAAGTAGAAATGTCCATAACTTTCATACTGGTTGCAATTATTCGTTTTATGCGATGGAAGAACTGCTGTATTTATACTGTATTTTATGCTTCTGACGTTGACTTCTAAGGCACTAGGTATTCGATATGGTGGAGCAACGCCCTAGAGTGAAGCCTAGGGTGCCCGGATAGTAGAAATGACCATAACTTTCATAGTGGTTGCAATTATTCGCTTTATACGATGGAAAAACTGTTGTATTTATATTGTATTTTATGCTTCTGGCGTTGACTTCTGAGGCCCTAACTATTCGATCTGGTGGAGCAACGCCCTAGATTGAAACCTAGGTTGCCCAGAACGTAGAAATGACCATAGCTTTCACACTGGTAGCAATTATTCGATTTATACAATGGAAAAACTCTTCTATTTATTTTGTGTTTTATGTTTCGCGCGTTGTCTTCTAAGGCCCTAACGATTCGATCTAGTGGAGCAACGCCCTAGGGTGAAGCCTAGGTTGCCTGGAAAGTAGAAATGTCCATAACTTTCATACTGGTTGCAATTATTCGTTTTATGCGATGGAAGAACTGCTGTATTTATACTGTATTTTATGCTTCTGACGTTGACTTCTAAGGCACTAAGTATTCGATATGGTGGAGCAACGCCCTAGAGTGAAGCCTAGGGTGCCCGGATAGTAGAAATGACCATAACTTTCATAGTGGTTGCAATTATTCGCTTTATACGATGGAAAAACTGTTATATTTATATTGTATTTTATGCTTCTGGCGTTGACTTCTGAGGCCCTAACTATTCGATCTGTTGGAGCAAGGCCCTAGAGTGAAGCCTTGGTTTCCCGGAACGTAGAAATGACCATGAATTTCATACTGGTCGCAATTATTCGTTTTATACGATGGAAAAACTGTTGTATTTATATTGTATTTTATGCTTCTGACGTTGACTTCTAAGGCTCGAACTATTCGATCTGGTGGAGCAACGCCCTAGATTGAAACCTAGGTTGCCCGGAACGTAGAAATGACCATAGCTTTCACACTGGTTGCAATTAATCGTTTTATACGATGGAAAAACTGTTGCATTTATATTGTATTTTATGCTTCTGGCGTTGACTTCTAAGGCCCTAACTATTCGATCTGGTGGAGCAACGCCCTAGGGTGAAGCCTAGGTTGCCCGGAACGTAGAAATGACCATCAATTTCACACTGGTTGCAATTATTCCTGTTATACGATGGAAAAACTGTTGTATTTTTTTGCATTTTATGCTTCGGGCGTTGACTTCTAAGGCCCTAACTATTCAGTCTGTTGGAGCAACTCCCAAGGGTGAAGTCTAGGTTGCCCGGAAAGTAGAAATGTCCATAACATTCATACTGGTTGCAATTATTCGTTTTATACGATGGAAAAACTGTTGTATTTATATTGTATTTTAAGCTTCTCACGTTGACTTCTAAGGCACCAACTATTCGATCTGGTGGAGCAACGCCGTAGAGTGAAGCCTAGGTTGCCCGGAACGTAGAAATGACCATAACTTTCACACTGGTTGCAATTATTCGTTTTATACGATGGAAAAACTGTTGTATTTATATTGTATTTTATGCTTCTGGCGTTGACTTCTAAGGCCCTAACTATTCGATCTGGTGGAGCAACGCCCTAGGGTGAAGCCTAGGTTGCCCGGAACGTAGAAATGACCATGAATTTCATACTGGTCGCAATTATTCGTTTTATACGATGGAAAAACTGTTCTATTTATTTTGTGTTTTATGTTTCGCGCGTTGTCTTCTAAGGCCCTAACTATTCGATCTAGTGGAGCAACGCCCTAGGGTGAAGCCTAGGTTGCCTGGAAAGTAGAAATGTCCATAACTTTCATACTGGTTGCAATTATTCGTTTTATGCGATGGAAGAACTGCTGTATTTATACTGTATTTTATGCTTCTGACGTTGACTTCTAAGGCACTAAGTATTCGATATGGTGGAGCAACGCCTTAGAGTGAAGCCTAGGGTGCCCGGATAGTAGAAATGACCATAACTTTCATAGTGGTTGCAATTATTCGCTTTATACGATGGAAAAACTGTTGTATTTATATTGTATTTTATGCTTCTGGCGTTGACTTCTAAGGCCCTAACTATTCGATCTGGTGGAGCAACGCCCTAGGGTGAAGCCTAGGTTGCCCGGAACGTAGAAATGACCATCAATTTCACACTGGTTGCAATTATTCCTGTTACACGATGGAAAAACTGTTGTATTTTTTTGCATTTTATGCTTCGGGCGTTGACTTCTAAGGCCCTAACTATTCAGTCTGTTGGAGCAACTCCCAAGGGTGAAGTCTAGGTTGCCCGGAAAGTAGAAATGTCCATAACATTCATACTGGTTGCAATTATTCGTTTTATACGATGGAAAAACTGTTGTATTTATATTGTA
Source organism: Calliopsis andreniformis (assembly GCF_051401765.1). Lineage (NCBI taxonomy): Eukaryota > Metazoa > Arthropoda > Insecta > Hymenoptera > Andrenidae > Calliopsis > Calliopsis andreniformis. The sequence goes on from NW_027480429.1 coordinate 3,428,897, forward strand.
TTTTAAGCTTCTCACGTTGACTTCTAAGGCACCAACTATTCGATCTGGTGGAGCAACGCCGTAGAGTGAAGCCTAGGTTGCCCGGAACGTAGAAATGACCATAACTTTCACACTGGTTGCAATTATTCGTTTTATACGATGGAAAAACTGTTGTATTTATATTGTATTTTATGCTTCTGGCGTTCACTTCTTAGGCCTTAACTATTCGATCTGGTGGAACAACGCACTAGGGTGAAGCCTAGGTTTCCCGGAACGTAGAAATGGCCATAACTTTCACACTGGTAGCAATTATTCGATTTATACAATGGAAAAACTGTTCTATTTATTTTGTGTTTTATGTTTCGCGCGTTGTCTTCTAAGGCCCTAACTATTAGATCTAGTGGAGCAACGCCCTAGGGTGAAGCCTAGGTTGCCTGGAAAGTAGAAATGTCCATAACTTTCATACTGGTTGCAATTATTCGTTTTATGCGATGGAAGAACTGCTGTATTTATACTGTATTTTATGCTTCTGACGTTGACTTCTAAGGCACTAAGTATTCGGTATGGTGGAGCAACGCCCTAGAGTGAAGCCTAGGGTGCCCGGATAGTAGAAATGACCATAACTTTCATAGTGGTTGAAATTATTCGCTTTATACGATGGAAAAACTGTTGTATTTATATTGTATTTTATGCTTCTGGCGTTGACTTCTGAGGCCCTAACTATTCGATCTGTTGGAGCAAGGCCCTAGAGTGAAGCCTTGGTTTCCCGGAACGTAGAAATGACCATGAATTTCATACTGGTCGCAATTATTCGTTTTATACGATGGAAAAACTGTTGTATTTATATTGTATTTTATGCTTCTGACGTTGACTTCTAAGGCTCGAACTATTCGATCTGGTGGAGCAACGCCCTAGATTGAAACCTAGGTTGCCCGGAACGTAGAAATGACCATAGCTTTCACACTGGTTGCAATTAATCGTTTTATACGATGGAAAAACTGTTGCATTTATATTGTATTTTATGCTTCTGGCGTTGACTTCTAAGGCCCTAACTATTCGATCTGGTGGAGCAACGCCCTAGGGTGAAGCCTAGGTTGCCCGGAACGTAGAAATGACCATCAATTTCACACTGGTTGCAATTATTCCTGTTATACGATGGAAAAACTGTTGTATTTCTTTGCATTTTATGCTTCGGGCGTTGACTTCTAAGGCCCTAACTATTCAGTCTGTTGGAGCAACTCCCAAGGGTGAAGTCTAGGTTGCCCGGAAAGTAGAAATGTCCATAACATTCATACTGGTTGCAATTATTCGTTTTATACGATGGAAAAACTGTTGTATTTATATTGTATTTTAAGCTTCTCACGTTGACTTCTAAGGCACCAACTATTCGATCTGGTGGAGCAACGCCGTAGAGTGAAGCCTAGGTTGCCCGGAACGTAGAAATGACCATAACTTTCACACTGGTTGCAATTATTCGTTTTATACGATGGAAAAACTGTTGTATTTATATTGTATTTTATGCTTCTGGCGTTCACTTCTTAGGCCTTAACTATTCGATCTGGTGGAACAACGCACTAGGGTGAAGCCTAGGTTTCCCTGAACGTAGAAATGGCCATAACTTTCACACTGGTAGCAATTATTCGATTTATACAATGGAAAAACTGTTCTATTTATTTTGTGTTTTATGTTTCGCGCGTTGTCTTCTAAGGCCCTAACTATTCGATCTAGTGGAGCAACGCCCTAGGGTGAAGCCTAGGTTGCCTGGAAAGTAGAAATGTCCATAACTTTCATACTGGTTGCAATTATTCGTTTTATGCGATGGAAGAACTGCTGTATTGATACTGTATTTTATGCTTCTGACGTTGACTTCTAAGGCACTAAGTATTCGGTATGGTGGAGCAACGCCCTAGAGTGAAGCCTAGGGTGCCCGGATAGTAGAAATGACCATAACTTTCATAGTGGTTGCAATTATTCGCTTTATACGATGGAAAAACTGTTGTATTTATATTGTATTTTATGCTTCTGGCGTTGACTTCTGAGGCCCTAACTATTCGATCTGTTGGTGCAAGGCCCTAGAGTGAAGCCTTGGTTTCCCGGAACGTAGAAATGACCATGAATTTCATACTGGTCGCAATTATTCGTTTTATACGATGGAAAAACTGTTGTATTTATATTGTATTTTATGCTTCTGACGTTGACTTCTAAGGCTCGAACTATTCGATCTGGTGGAGCAACGCCCTAGATTGAAACCTAGGTTGCCCGGAACGTAGAAATGACCATAGCTTTCACACTGGTTGCAATTATTCGTTTTATACGATGGAAAAACTGTTGTATTTATATTGTATTTTATGCTTCTGGCGTTCACTTCTTAGGCCCTAACTATTCGATCGGGTGGAACAACGCACTAGGGTGAAGCCTAGGTTGCCCGGAAAGCAGAAATGACCATAACTTCCAAACTGGTTGCAATTATTCCTGTTATACGATGGAAAAACTGTTGTATTTATATTGTATTTTATGCTCCTGGTGTTGACTTCTTAGGCCCTAACTATTCGATCTGGTGGAGCAACGCCCTAGAGTGAAGCCTAGGGTGCCCGGAACGTAGAAATGACCATCACTCTCAAACTGGTTGCAATTATTCCTGTTATATGATGGTAAAACTGTTGTATTTATATTGTATTTTATGATTCTAGCGTTCACTTCTTAGGCACTAACTTTTCAATCTGTTGGAGCAACGCCCTAGCGTGAATCCTAGGTTGCCCGGGAAGTAGAAATGACCATAACTTTCATACTGGTTGCAATTATCCGTTTTATACGATGGAAAAACTGTTGTATTCATATTGTATTTTATGCTTCTGGCGTCGACTTCTTAGGCCCTAACGATTCGGTCTGGTGGAGCTACGCCTTAGAATGAAGCCTAGGTTGCCCGGAACGTAGAAATGATCATATCTTTCACACTGGTTGCTATTGTTCCTCTTATACGATGGAAAAGCTGTTGTATTTATATTGTACCTTATGCTTCTGACGTTGACTTCTATGGCCCTAACTATTCGATCTGGTGGAGCAACGCCCTAGGGTGAAACCTAGGTTTCCCGGAACGTAGAAATGACCATCAATTTCACACTGGTTGCAATTATTCCTGTTATACGATGGAAAAACTTGTATTTTTTTTGCATTTTATGCTTCGGGCGTTGACTTCTAAGGCCCTAACTATTCAGTCTGTTGGAGCAACTCCCAAGGGTGAAGCCTAGGTTGCCCGGATAGTAGAAATGACCATAACTTTCATAGTGGTTGCAATTATTCGCTTTATACGATGGAAAAGCTGTTGTATTTATATTGTATTTTATGCCTCTGGCGTTGACTTCTGAGGCCCTAACTATTCGATCTGTTGGAGCAACGCCCTAGTGTGAAGCCTTGGTTTCCCGGAACGTAGAAATGACCATGAATTTCATACTGGTCGCAATTATTCGTTTTATACGATGGAAAAACTGTTGTATTTATATTGTATTTTATGCTTCTGACGTTGACTTCTAAGGCTCGAACTATTCGATCTGGTGGAGCAACGCCCTAGACTGAAACCTAGGTTGCCCGGAACGTAGAAATGACCATAGCTTTCACACTGGTTGCAATTATACGTTTTATACGATGGAAAAACTGTTGTATTTATATTGTATTTTATGCTTCTGGCGTTCACTTCTTAGGCCCTAACTATTCGATCGGGTGGAACAACGCACTAGGGTGAAGCCTAGGTTGCCCGGAAAGCAGAAATGACCATAACTTTCAAACTGGTGGCTATTATTCGTTTTATTCGATGGAAAAACTGTTATATTTATATTGTATTTTATGCTTCTGGCGCTGACTTCTTAGGCCCTAACTATTCGATCTGGTGGAACGCGCCCTAGAGTGAAGTCTAGGTTGCACGGAACGTAGAAATGACCATCAATTTGACACTGGTTGCAATTATTCCTGTTATACGATGGAAAAACTGTTGTATTTTTTTGCATTTTATGCTTCGGGCGTCGACTTCTAAGGCCCTAACTATTCAGTCTGTTGGAGCAACGCCCTAGCGTGAATCCTAGGTTGCCCGGGAAGTAGAAATGACCATAACTTTCATACTGGTTGCAATTATTCGTTTTATGCGATGGAAGAACTGCTGTATTTATACTGTATTTTATGCTTCTGACGTTGACTTCTAAGGCACTAAGTATTCGATATGGTGGAGCAACGCCCTAGAGTGAAGCCTAGGGTGCCCGGATAGTAGAAATGACCATAACTTTCATAGTGGTTGCAATTATTCGCTTTATACGATGGAAAAACTGTTATATTTATATTGTATTTTATGCTTCTGGCGCTGACTTCTTAGACCCTAACTATTCGATCTGGTGGAACACGCCCTAGAGTGAAGTCTAGGTTGCACGGAACGTAGAAATGACCATCACTTTCACACTGGTTGCAATTATTCATATTATAGGATGGAAAACCTGTTGTATTTATATTGTATTTTATGCTCCTTGTGTTGACTTCTTAGGCCCTAACTATTCGATCTGGTGGAGCAACGCCCTAGGGTGAAGCCTAGGTTGCCTGGAAAGTAGAAATGTCCATAACTTTCATACTGGTTGCAATTATTCCTGTTATATGATGGTAAAACTGTTGTATTTATATTGTATTTTATGATTCTAGCGTTCACTTCTTAGGCACTAACTTTTCAATCTGTTGGAGCAACGCCCTAGCGTGAATCCTAGGTTGCCCGGGAAGTAGAAATGACCATAACTTTCATACTGGTTGCAATTATCCGTTTTATACGATGGAAAAACTGTTGTATTCATATTGTATTTTATGCTTCTGGCGTCGACTTCTTAGGCCCTAACGATTCGGTCTGGTGGAGCAACGCCTTAGAATGAAGCCTAGGTTGCCCGGAACGTAGAAATGATCATATCTTTCACACTGGTTGCTATTGTTCCTCTTATACGATGGAAAAGCTGTTGTATTTATATTGTACCTTATGCTTCTGACGTTGACTTCTATGGCCCTAACTATTCGCTCTGGTGGAGCAACGCCCTAGGGTGAAACCTAGGTTTCCCGGAACGTAGAAATGACCATCAATTTCACACTGGTTGCAATTATTCCTGTTATACGATGGAAAAACTTGTATTTTTTTTGCATTTTATGCTTCGGGCGTTGACTTCTAAGGCCCTAATTATTCAGTCTGTTGGAGCAACTCCCAAGGGTGAAGCCTAGGTTGCCCGGATAGTAGAAATGACCATAACTTTCATAGTGGTTGCAATTATTCGCTTTATACGATGGAAAAGCTGTTGTATTTATATTGTATTTTATGCCTCTGGCGTTGACTTCTGAGGCCCTAACTATTCGATCTGTTGGAGCAACGCCCTAGTGTGAAGCCTTGGTTTCCCGGAACGTAGAAATGACCATGAATTTCATACTGGTCGCAATTATTCGTTTTATACGATGGAAAAACTCTTGTATTTATATTGTATTTTATGCTTCTGACGTTGACTTCTAAGGCTCGAACTATTCGATCTGGTGGAGCAACGCCCTAGACTGAAACCTAGGTTGCCCGGAACGTAGAAATGACCATAGCTTTCACACTGGTTGCAATTATACGTTTTATACGATGGAAAAACTGTTGTATTTATATTGTATTTTATGCTTCTGGCGTTCACTTCTTAGGCCCTAACTATTCGATCGGGTGGAACAACGCACTAGGGTGAAGCCTAGGTTGCCCGGAAAGCAGAAATGACCATAACTTTCAAACTGGTGGCTATTATTCGTTTTATTCGATGGAAAAACTGTTATATTTATATTGTATTTTATGCTTCTGGCGCTGACTTCTTAGGCCCTAACTATTCGATCTGGTGGAACGCGCCCTAGAGTGAAGTCTAGGTTGCACGGAACGTAGAAATGACCATCAATTTGACACTGGTTGCAATTATTCCTGTTATACGATGGAAAAACTGTTGTATTTTTTTGCATTTTATGCTTCGGGCGTTGACTTCTAAGGCCCTAACTATTCAGTCTGTTGGAGCAACTCCCAAGGGTGAGGCCTAGGTTGCCCGGAAAGTAGAAATGTCCATAACATTCATACTGGTTGCAATTACTCGTTTTATACGATGGAAAAACAGTTGTATTTATATTGTATTTTATGCTTCTGGCGTTCACTTCTTAGGCCCTAACTATTCGATCGGGTGGAACAACGCACTAGCGTGAAGCCTAGGGTGCCCGGAACGTAGAAATGACCATCACTCTCAAACTGGTTGCAATTACTCCTGTTATATGATGGAAAAACTGTTGTATTTATATTGTATTTTATAATTCTGGCGTTCACTTCTTAGGCACTAACTTTTCAATCTGTTGGAGCAACGCCCTAGCGTGAATCCTAGGTTGCCCGGGAAGTAGAAATGACCATAACTTTCATACTGGTTGCAATTATCCGTTTTATACGATGGAAAAACTGTTGTATTCATATTGTATTTTATGCTTCTGGCGTTGACTTCTTAGGCCCTAACTATTCGGTCTGGTGGAGCAACGCCTTAGAGTAAAGCCTAGGTTGCCCGGGACGTAGAAATGATCATATCTTTCACACTGGTTGCTATTGTTCCTGTTATACGATGGAAAAGCTGTTGTATTTATATTGTACCTTATGCTTCTGGCGTTGACTTCTAAGGCCCTAACTATTCGATCTGGAGGAGCAACGCCCTAGGGTGAAGCCTAGGTTGCCCGGAACGTAGAAATGACCATCAATTTCACACTGGTTGCAATTATTCCTGTTATACGATTGAAAATCTGTTGTATTTTTTTGCATTTTATGCTTCGGGCGTTGACTTCTAAGGCCCTAGCTATTCAGTCTGTTGGAGCAACTCCCAAGGGTGAAGCCTAGGTTGCACGGAAAGTAGAAATGTCCATAACATTCATACTGGTTGCAATTATTCGTTTTATACGATGGAAAAACTGTTGTATTTATATTGTATTTTATGATTCTAGCGTTCACTTCTTAGGCACTAACTTTTCAATCTGTTGGAGCAACGCCCTAGCGTGAATCCTAGGTTGCCCGGGAAGTAGAAATGACCATAACTTTCATACTGGTTGCAATTATCCGTTTTATACGATGGAAAAACTGTTGTATTCATATTGTATTTTATGCTTCTGGCGTCGACTTCTTAGGCCCTAACGATTCGGTCTGGTGGAGCAACGCCTTAGAATGAAGCCTAGGTTGCCCGGAACGTAGAAATGATCATATCTTTCACACTGGTTGCTATTGTTCCTCTTATACGATGGAAAAGCTGTTGTATTTATATTGTACCTTATGCTTCTGACGTTGACTTCTATGGCCCTAACTATTCGATCTGGTGGAGCAACGCCCTAGGGTGAAACCTAGGTTTCCCGGAACGTAGAAATGACCATCAATTTCACACTGGTTGCAATTATTCCTGTTATACGATGGAAAAACTTGTATTTTTTTTGCATTTTATGCTTCGGGCGTTGACTTCTAAGGCCCTAACTATTCAGTCTGTTGGAGCAACTCCCAAGGGTGAAGCCTAGGTTGCCCGGATAGTAGAAATGACCATAACTTTCATAGTGGTTGCAATTATTCGCTTTATACGATGGAAAAGCTGTTGTATTTATATTGTATTTTATGCCTCTGGCGTTGACTTCTGAGGCCCTAACTATTCGATCTGTTGGAGCAACGCCCTAGAGTGAAGCCTTGGTTTCCCGGAACGTAGAAATGACCATGAATTTCATACTGGTCGCAATTATTCGTTTTATACGATGGAAAAACTGTTGTATTTATATTGTATTTTATGCTTCTGACGTTGACTTCTAAGGCTCGAACTATTCGATCTGGTGGAGCAACGCCCTAGATTGAAACCTAGGTTGCCCGGAACGTAGAAATGACCATAGCTTTCACACTGGTTGCAATTATACGTTTTATACGATGGAAAAACTGTTGTATTTATATTGTATTTTATGCTTCTGGCGTTCACTTCTTAGGCCCTAACTATTCGATCGGGTGGAACAACGCACTAGGGTGAAGCCTAGGTTGCCCGGAAAGCAGAAATGACCATAACTTTCAAACTGGTGGCTATTATTCGTTTTATTCGATGGAAAAACTGTTATATTTATATTGTATTTTATGCTTCTGGCGCTGACTTCTTAGGCCCTAACTATTCGATCTGGTGGAACGCGCCCTAGAGTGAAGTCTAGGTTGCACGGAACGTAGAAATGACCATCAATTTGACACTGGTTGCAATTATTCCTGTTATACGATGGAAAAACTGTTGTATTTTTTTGCATTTTATGCTTCGGGCGTTGACTTCTAAGGCCCTAACTATTCAGTCTGTTGGAGCAACTCCCAAGGGTGAGGCCTAGGTTGCCCGGAAAGTAGAAATGTCCATAACATTCATACTGGTTGCAATTATTCGTTTTATACGATGGAAAAACAGTTGTATTTATATTGTATTTTATGCTTCTGGCGTTCACTTCTTAGGCCCTAACTATTCGATCGGGTGGAACAACGCACTAGCGTGAAGCCTAGGGTGCCCGGAACGTAGAAATGACCATCACTCTCAAGCTGGTTGCAATTACTCCTGTTATATGATGGAAAAACTGTTGTATTTATATTGTATTTTATAATTCTGGCGTTCACTTCTTAGGCACTAACTTTTCAATCTGTTGGAGCAACACCCTAGCGTGAATCCTAGGTTGCCCGGGAAGTAGAAATGACCATAACTTTCATACTGGTTGCAATTATCCGTTTTATACGATGGAAAAACTGTTGTATTCATATTGTATTTTATGCTTCTGGCGTTGACTTCTTAGGCCCTAACTATTCGGTCTGGTGGAGCAACGCCTTAGAGTGAAGCCTAGGTTGCCCGGGACGTAGAAATGATCATATCTTTCACACTGGTTGCTATTGTTCCTGTTATACGATGGAAAAGCTGTTGTATTTATATTGTACCTTCTGCTTCTGGCGTTGACTTCTAAGGCCCTAACTATTCGATCTGGAGGAGCAACGCCCTAGGGTGAAGCCTAGGTTGCCCGGAACGTAGAAATGACCATCAATTTCACACTGGTTGCAATTATTCCTGTTATACGATTGAAAATCTGTTGTATTTTTTTGCATTTTATGCTTCGGGCGTTGACTTCTAAGGCCCTAGCTATTCAGTCTGTTGGAGCAACTCCCAAGGGTGAAGCCTAGGTTGCACGGAAAGTAGAAATGTCCATAACATTCATACTGGTTGCAATTATTCGTTTTATACGATGGAAAAACTGTTGTATTTATATTGTATTTTAAGCTTCTGACGTTGACTTCTAAGGCACCAACTATTCGATCTGGTGGAGCAACGCCCTAGAGTGAAGCCTAGGTTGCCCGGAACGTAGAAATGACCATAACTTTCACACTGGTTGCAATTATTCGTTTTATACGATGGAAAAACTGTTGTATTTATATTGTATTTTATACTTCTGGCGTTCACTTCTTAGGCCTTAACTATTCGATCTGGTGGAACAACGCACTAGGGTGAAGCCTAGGTTTCCCGGAACGTAGAAATGGCCATAACTTTCACACTGGTAGCAATTATTCGATTTATACAATGGAAAAACTCTTCTATTTATTTTGTGTTTTATGTTTCGCGCGTTGTCTTCTAAGGCCCTAACGATTCGATCTAGTGGAGCAACGCCCTAGGGTGAAGCCTAGGTTGCCTGGAAAGTAGAAATGTCCATAACTTTCATACTGGTTGCAATTATTCGTTTTATGCGATGGAAGAACTGCTGTATTTATACTGTATTTTATGCTTCTGACGTTGACTTCTAAGGCACTAGGTATTCGATATGGTGGAGCAACGCCCTAGAGTGAAGCCTAGGGTGCCCGGATAGTAGAAATGACCATAACTTTCATAGTGGTTGCAATTATTCGCTTTATACGATGGAAAAACTGTTGTATTTATATTGTATTTTATGCTTCTGGCGTTGACTTCTGAGGCCCTAACTATTCGATCTGGTGGAGCAACGCCCTAGATTGAAACCTAGGTTGCCCGGAACGTAGAAATGACCATAGCTTTCACACTGGTAGCAATTATTCGATTTATACAATGGAAAAACTCTTCTATTTATTTTGTGTTTTATGTTTCGCGCGTTGTCTTCTAAGGCCCTAACGATTCGATCTAGTGGAGCAACGCCCTAGGGTGAAGCCTAGGTTGCCTGGAGAGTAGAAATGTCCATAACTTTCATACTGGTTGCAATTATTCGTTTTATGCGATGGAAGAACTGCTGTATTTATACTGTATTTTATGCTTCTGACGTTGACTTCTAAGGCACTAAGTATTCGATATGGTGGAGCAACGCCCTAGAGTGAAGCCTAGGGTGCCCGGATAGTAGAAATGACCATAACTTTCATAGTGGTTGCAATTATTCGCTTTATACGATGGAAAAACTGTTATATTTATATTGTATTTTATGCTTCTGGCGCTGACTTCTTAGACCCTAACTATTCGATCTGGTGGAACACGCCCTAGAGTGAAGTCTAGGTTGCACGGAACGTAGAAATGACCATCACTTTCACACTGGTTGCAATTATTCATATTATAGGATCGAAAACCTGTTGTATTTATATTGTATTTTATGCTCCTTGTGTTGACTTCTTAGGCCCTAACTATTCGATCTGGTGGAGCAACGCCCTAGGGTGAAGCCTAGGGTGCCCGGAACGTAGAAATGACCATCACTCTCAAACTGGTTGCAATTACTCCTGTAATATGATGGAAAAACTGTTGTATTTATATTGTATTTTATGATTCTGGCGTTCACTTCTTAGGCGCTAAGTTTTCAATCTGTTGGAGCAACGCCCTAGCGTGAATCCTAGGTTGCCCGGGAAGTAGAAATGACCATAACTTTCATACTGGTTGCAATTATCCGTTTTATACGATGGAAAAACTGTTGTATTCATATTGTATTTTATAATTCTGGCGTTGACTTCTTAGGCCCTAACTATTCGGTCTGGTGGAGCAACGCCTTAGACTGAAGCCTAGGTTGCCCGGAACGTAGAAATGATCATATCTTTCACACTGGTTGCTATTGTTCCTGTTATACGATGGAAAAGCTGTTGTATTTATATTGTACCTTATGCTTCTGGCGTTGACTTCTAAGGCCCTAACTATTCGATCTGGTGGAGCAACGCCCTAGGGTGAAGTCTAGGTTGCCCGGAACGTAGAAATGACCATCAATTTGACACTGGTTGCAATTATTCCTGTTATACGATGGAAAAACTGTTGTATTTTTTTGCATTTTATGCTTCGGGCGTTGACTTCTAAGGCCCTAGCTATTCAGTCTGTTGGAGCAACTCCCAAGGGTGAAGCCTAGGTTGCACGGAAAGTAGAAATGTCCATAACATTCATACTGGTTGCAATTATTCGTTTTATACGATGGAAAAACTGTTGTATTTATATTGTATTTTAAGCTTCTGACGTTGACTTCTAAGGCACCAACTATTCGATCTGGTGGAGCAACGCCCTAGAGTGAAGCCTAGGTTGCCCGGAACGTAGAAATGACCATAACTTTCACACTGGTTGCAATTATTCGTTTTATACGATGGAAAAACTGTTGTATTTATATTGTATTTTAAGCTTCTGACGTTGACTTCTAAGGCACCAACTATTCGATCTGGTGGAGCAACGCCCTAGAGTGAAGCCTAGGTTGCCCGGAACGTAGAAATGACCATAACTTTCACACTGGTTGCAATTATTCGTTTTATACGATGGAAAAACTGTTGTATTTATATTGTATTTTATACTTCTGGCGTTCACTTCTTAGGCCTTAACTATTCGATCTGGTGGAACAACGCACTAGGGTGAAGCCTAGGTTTCCCGGAACGTAGAAATGGCCATAACTTTCACACTGGTAGCAATTATTCGATTTATACAATGGAAAAACTCTTCTATTTATTTTGTGTTTTATGTTTCGCGCGTTGTCTTCTAAGGCCCTAACGATTCGATCTAGTGGAGCAACGCCCTAGGGTGAAGCCTAGGTTGCCTGGAAAGTAGAAATGTCCATAACTTTCATACTGGTTGCAATTATTCGTTTTATGCGATGGAAGAACTGCTGTATTTATACTGTATTTTATGCTTCTGACGTTGACTTCTAAGGCACCAACTATTCGATCTGGTGGAGCAACGCCCTAGAGTGAAGCCTAGGTTGCCCGGGAAGTAGAAATGACCATAACTTTCATACTGGTTGCAATTATCCGTTTTATACGATGGAAAAACTGTTGTATTCATATTGTATTTTATGCTTCTGGCGTTGACTTCTTAGGCCCTAACTATTCGGTCTGGTGGAGCAACGCCTTAGAGTAAAGCCTAGGTTGCCCGGGACGTAGAAATGATCATATCTTTCACACTGGTTGCTATTGTTCCTGTTATACGATGGAAAAGCTGTTGTATTTATATTGTACCTTATGCTTCTGGCGTTGACTTCTAAGGCCCTAACTATTCGATCTGGAGGAGCAACGCCCTAGGGTGAAGCCTAGGTTGCCCGGAACGTAGAAATGACCATCAATTTCACACTGGTTGCAATTATTCCTGTTATACGATTGAAAATCTGTTGTATTTTTTTGCATTTTATGCTTCGGGCGTTGACTTCTAAGGCCCTAGCTATTCAGTCTGTTGGAGCAACTCCCAAGGGTGAAGCCTAGGTTGCACGGAAAGTAGAAATGTCCATAACATTCATACTGGTTGCAATTATTCGTTTTATACGATGGAAAAACTGTTGTATTTATATTGTATTTTATGATTCTAGCGTTCACTTCTTAGGCACTAACTTTTCAATCTGTTGGAGCAACGCCCTAGCGTGAATCCTAGGTTGCCCGGGAAGTAGAAATGACCATAACTTTCATACTGGTTGCAATTATCCGTTTTATACGATGGAAAAACTGTTGTATTCATATTGTATTTTATGCTTCTGGCGTCGACTTCTTAGGCCCTAACGATTCGGTCTGGTGGAGCAGCGCCTTAGAATGAAGCCTAGGTTGCCCGGAACGTAGAAATGATCATATCTTTCACACTGGTTGCTATTGTTCCTCTTATACGATGGAAAAGCTGTTGTATTTATATTGTACCTTATGCTTCTGACGTTGACTTCTATGGCCCTAACTATTCGATCTGGTGGAGCAACGCCCTAGGGTGAAACCTAGGTTTCCCGGAACGTAGAAATGACCATCAATTTCACACTGGTTGCAATTATTCCTGTTATACGATGGAAAAACTTGTATTTTTTTTGCATTTTATGCTTCGGGCGTTGACTTCTAAGGCCCTAACTATTCAGTCTGTTGGAGCAACTCCCAAGGGTGAAGCCTAGGTTGCCCGGATAGTAGAAATGACCATAACTTTCATAGTGGTTGCAATTATTCGCTTTATACGATGGAAAAGCTGTTGTATTTATATTGTATTTTATGCCTCTGGCGTTGACTTCTGAGGCCCTAACTATTCGATCTGTTGGAGCAACGCCCTAGAGTGAAGCCTTGGTTTCCCGGAACGTAGAAATGACCATGAATTTCATACTGGTCGCAATTATTCGTTTTATACGATGGAAAAACTGTTGTATTTATATTGTATTTTATGCTTCTGACGTTGACTTCTAAGGCTCGAACTATTCGATCTGGTGGAGCAACGCCCTAGATTGAAACCTAGGTTGCCCGGAACGTAGAAATGACCATAGCTTTCACACTGGTTGCAATTATACGTTTTATACGATGGAAAAACTGTTGTATTTATATTGTATTTTATGCTTCTGGCGTTCACTTCTTAGGCCCTAACTATTCGATCGGGTGGAACAACGCACTAGGGTGAAGCCTAGGTTGCCCGGAAAGCAGAAATGACCATAACTTTCAAACTGGTGGCTATTATTCGTTTTATTCGATGGAAAAACTGTTATATTTATATTGTATTTTATGCTTCTGGCGCTGACTTCTTAGGCCCTAACTATTCGATCTGGTGGAACGCGCCCTAGAGTGAAGTCTAGGTTGCACGGAACGTAGAAATGACCATCAATTTGACACTGGTTGCAATTATTCCTGTTATACGATGGAAAAACTGTTGTATTTTTTTGCATTTTATGCTTCGGGCGTTGACTTCTAAGGCCCTAACTATTCAGTCTGTTGGAGCAACTCCCAAGGGTGAGGCCTAGGTTGCCCGGAAAGTAGAAATGTCCATAACATTCATACTGGTTGCAATTATTCGTTTTATACGATGGAAAAACAGTTGTATTTATATTGTATTTTATGCTTCTGGCGTTCACTTCTTAGGCCCTAACTATTCGATCGGGTGGAACAACGCACTAGCGTGAAGCCTAGGGTGCCCGGAACGTAGAAATGACCATCACTCTCAAGCTGGTTGCAATTACTCCTGTTATATGATGGAAAAACTGTTGTATTTATATTGTATTTTATAATTCTGGCGTTCACTTCTTAGGCACTAACTTTTCAATCTGTTGGAGCAACACCCTAGCGTGAATCCTAGGTTGCCCGGGAAGTAGAAATGACCATAACTTTCATACTGGTTGCAATTATCCGTTTTATACGATGGAAAAACTGTTGTATTCATATTGTATTTTATGCTTCTGGCGTTGACTTCTTAGGCCCTAACTATTCGGTCTGGTGGAGCAACGCCTTAGAGTGAAGCCTAGGTTGCCCGGGACGTAGAAATGATCATATCTTTCACACTGGTTGCTATTGTTCCTGTTATACGATGGAAAAGCTGTTGTATTTATATTGTACCTTCTGCTTCTGGCGTTGACTTCTAAGGCCCTAACTATTCGATCTGGAGGAGCAACGCCCTAGGGTGAAGCCTAGGTTGCCCGGAACGTAGAAATGACCATCAATTTCACACTGGTTGCAATTATTCCTGTTATACGATTGAAAATCTGTTGTATTTTTTTGCATTTTATGCTTCGGGCGTTGACTTCTAAGGCCCTAGCTATTCAGTCTGTTGGAGCAACTCCCAAGGGTGAAGCCTAGGTTGCACGGAAAGTAGAAATGTCCATAACATTCATACTGGTTGCAATTATTCGTTTTATACGATGGAAAAACTGTTGTATTTATATTGTATTTTAAGCTTCTGACGTTGACTTCTAAGGCACCAACTATTCGATCTGGTGGAGCAACGCCCTAGAGTGAAGCCTAGGTTGCCCGGAACGTAGAAATGACCATAACTTTCACACTGGTTGCAATTATTCGTTTTATACGATGGAAAAACTGTTGTATTTATATTGTATTTTATACTTCTGGCGTTCACTTCTTAGGCCTTAACTATTCGATCTGGTGGAACAACGCACTAGGGTGAAGCCTAGGTTTCCCGGAACGTAGAAATGGCCATAACTTTCACACTGGTAGCAATTATTCGATTTATACAATGGAAAAACTCTTCTATTTATTTTGTGTTTTATGTTTCGCGCGTTGTCTTCTAAGGCCCTAACGATTCGATCTAGTGGAGCAACGCCCTAGGGTGAAGCCTAGGTTGCCTGGAAAGTAGAAATGTCCATAACTTTCATACTGGTTGCAATTATTCGTTTTATGCGATGGAAGAACTGCTGTATTTATACTGTATTTTATGCTTCTGACGTTGACTTCTAAGGCACTAGGTATTCGATATGGTGGAGCAACGCCCTAGAGTGAAGCCTAGGGTGCCCGGATAGTAGAAATGACCATAACTTTCATAGTGGTTGCAATTATTCGCTTTATACGATGGAAAAACTGTTGTATTTATATTGTATTTTATGCTTCTGGCGTTGACTTCTGAGGCCCTAACTATTCGATCTGGTGGAGCAACGCCCTAGATTGAAACCTAGGTTGCCCGGAACGTAGAAATGACCATAGCTTTCACACTGGTAGCAATTATTCGATTTATACAATGGAAAAACTCTTCTATTTATTTTGTGTTTTATGTTTCGCGCGTTGTCTTCTAAGGCCCTAACGATTCGATCTAGTGGAGCAACGCCCTAGGGTGAAGCCTAGGTTGCCTGGAGAGTAGAAATGTCCATAACTTTCATACTGGTTGCAATTATTCGTTTTATGCGATGGAAGAACTGCTGTATTTATACTGTATTTTATGCTTCTGACGTTGACTTCTAAGGCACTAAGTATTCGATATGGTGGAGCAACGCCCTAGAGTGAAGCCTAGGGTGCCCGGATAGTAGAAATGACCATAACTTTCATAGTGGTTGCAATTATTCGCTTTATACGATGGAAAAACTGTTATATTTATATTGTATTTTATGCTTCTGGCGCTGACTTCTTAGACCCTAACTATTCGATCTGGTGGAACACGCCCTAGAGTGAAGTCTAGGTTGCACGGAACGTAGAAATGACCATCACTTTCACACTGGTTGCAATTATTCATATTATAGGATCGAAAACCTGTTGTATTTATATTGTATTTTATGCTCCTTGTGTTGACTTCTTAGGCCCTAACTATTCGATCTGGTGGAGCAACGCCCTAGGGTGAAGCCTAGGGTGCCCGGAACGTAGAAATGACCATCACTCTCAAACTGGTTGCAATTACTCCTGTAATATGATGGAAAAACTGTTGTATTTATATTGTATTTTATGATTCTGGCGTTCACTTCTTAGGCGCTAAGTTTTCAATCTGTTGGAGCAACGCCCTAGCGTGAATCCTAGGTTGCCCGGGAAGTAGAAATGACCATAACTTTCATACTGGTTGCAATTATCCGTTTTATACGATGGAAAAACTGTTGTATTCATATTGTATTTTATAATTCTGGCGTTGACTTCTTAGGCCCTAACTATTCGGTCTGGTGGAGCAACGCCTTAGACTGAAGCCTAGGTTGCCCGGAACGTAGAAATGATCATATCTTTCACACTGGTTGCTATTGTTCCTGTTATACGATGGAAAAGCTGTTGTATTTATATTGTACCTTATGCTTCTGGCGTTGACTTCTAAGGCCCTAACTATTCGATCTGGTGGAGCAACGCCCTAGGGTGAAGTCTAGGTTGCCCGGAACGTAGAAATGACCATCAATTTGACACTGGTTGCAATTATTCCTGTTATACGATGGAAAAACTGTTGTATTTTTTTGCATTTTATGCTTCGGGCGTTGACTTCTAAGGCCCTAGCTATTCAGTCTGTTGGAGCAACTCCCAAGGGTGAAGCCTAGGTTGCACGGAAAGTAGAAATGTCCATAACATTCATACTGGTTGCAATTATTCGTTTTATACGATGGAAAAACTGTTGTATTTATATTGTATTTTAAGCTTCTGACGTTGACTTCTAAGGCACCAACTATTCGATCTGGTGGAGCAACGCCCTAGAGTGAAGCCTAGGTTGCCCGGAACGTAGAAATGACCATAACTTTCACACTGGTTGCAATTATTCGTTTTATACGATGGAAAAACTGTTGTATTTATATTGTATTTTAAGCTTCTGACGTTGACTTCTAAGGCACCAACTATTCGATCTGGTGGAGCAACGCCCTAGAGTGAAGCCTAGGTTGCCCGGAACGTAGAAATGACCATAACTTTCACACTGGTTGCAATTATTCGTTTTATACGATGGAAAAACTGTTGTATTTATATTGTATTTTATACTTCTGGCGTTCACTTCTTAGGCCTTAACTATTCGATCTGGTGGAACAACGCACTAGGGTGAAGCCTAGGTTTCCCGGAACGTAGAAATGGCCATAACTTTCACACTGGTAGCAATTATTCGATTTATACAATGGAAAAACTCTTCTATTTATTTTGTGTTTTATGTTTCGCGCGTTGTCTTCTAAGGCCCTAACGATTCGATCTAGTGGAGCAACGCCCTAGGGTGAAGCCTAGGTTGCCTGGAAAGTAGAAATGTCCATAACTTTCATACTGGTTGCAATTATTCGTTTTATGCGATGGAAGAACTGCTGTATTTATACTGTATTTTATGCTTCTGACGTTGACTTCTAAGGCACTAGGTATTCGATATGGTGGAGCAACGCCCTAGAGTGAAGCCTAGGGTGCCCGGATAGTAGAAATGACCATAACTTTCATAGTGGTTGCAATTATTCGCTTTATACGATGGAAAAACTGTTATATTTATATTGTATTTAATGCTTCTGGCGCTGACTTCTTAGACCCTAACTATTCGATCTGGTGGAACACGCCCTAGAGTGAAGTCTAGGTTGCACGGAACGTAGAAATGACCATCACTTTCACACTGGTTGCAATTATTCATATTATAGGATGGAAAACCTGTTGTATTTATATTGTATTTTATGCTCCTTGTGTTGACTTCTTAGGCCCTAACTATTCGATCTGGTGGAGCAACGCCCTAGGGTGAAGCCTAGGGTGCCCGGAACGTAGAAATGACCATCACTCTCAAACTGGTTGCAATTACTCCTGTAATATGATGGAAAAACTGTTGTATTTATATTGTATTTTATGATTCTGGCGTTCACTTCTTAGGCGCTAACTTTTCAATCTGTTGGAGCAACGCCCTAGCGTGAATCCTAGGTTGCCCGGGAAGTAGAAATGACCATAACTTTCATACTGGTTGCAATTATCCGTTTTATACGATGGAAAAACTGTTGTATTCATATTGTATTTTATGATTCTGGCGTTGACTTCTTAGGCCCTAACTATTCGGTCTGGTGGAGCAACGCCTTAGACTGAAGCCTAGGTTGCCCGGAACGTAGAAATGATCATATCTTTCACACTGGTTGCTATTGTTCCTGTTATACGATGGAAAAGCTGTTGTATTTATATTGTACCTTATGCTTCTGGCGTTGACTTCTAAGGCCCTAACTATTCGATCTGGTGGAGCAACGCCCTAGGGTGAAGTCTAGGTTGCCCGGAACGTAGAAATGACCATCAATTTGACACTGGTTGCAATTATTCCTGTTATACGATGGAAAAACTGTTGTATTTTTTTGCATTTTATGCTTCGGGCGTTGACTTCTAAGGCCCTAACTATTCAGTCTGTTGGAGCAACTCCCAAGGGTGAAGCCTAGGTTGCCCGGAAAGTAGAAATGTCCATAACATTCATACTGGTTGCAATTATTCGTTTTATACGATGGAAAGACTGTTGTATTTATATTGTATTTTAAGCTTCTGACGTTGACTTCTAAGGCACCAACTATTCGATCTGGTGGAGCAACGCCGTAGAGTGAAGCCTAGGTTGCCCGGAACGTAGAAATGACCATAACTTTCACACTGGATGCAATTATTCGTTTTATACGATGGAAAAACTGTTGTATTTATATTGTATTTTATACTTCTGGCGTTCACTTCTTAGGCCTTAACTATTCGATCTGGTGGAACAACGCACTAGGGTGAAGCCTAGGTTTCCCGGAACGTAGAAATGGCCATAACTTTCACACTGGTAGCAATTATTCGATTTATACAATGGAAAAACTCTTCTATTTATTTTGTGTTTTATGTTTCGCGCGTTGTCTTCTAAGGCCCTAACGATTCGATCTAGTGGAGCAACGCCCTAGGGTGAAGCCTAGGTTGCCTGGAAAGTAGAAATGTCCATAACTTTCATACTGGTTGCAATTATTCGTTTTATGCGATGGAAGAACTGCTGTATTTATACTGTATTTTATGCTTCTGACGTTGACTTCTAAGGCACTAGGTATTCGATATGGTGGAGCAACGCCCTAGAGTGAAGCCTAGGGTGCCCGGATAGTAGAAATGACCATAACTTTCATAGTGGTTGCAATTATTCGCTTTATACGATGGAAAAACTGTTGTATTTATATTGTATTTTATGCTTCTGGCGTTGACTTCTGAGGCCCTAACTATTCGATCTGGTGGAGCAACGCCCTAGATTGAAACCTAGGTTGCCCGGAACGTAGAAATGACCATAGCTTTCACACTGGTAGCAATTATTCGATTTATACAATGGAAAAACTCTTCTATTTATTTTGTGTTTTATGTTTCGCGCGTTGTCTTCTAAGGCCCTAACTATTCGATCTAGTGGAGGAACGCCCTAGGGTGAAGCCTAGGTTGCCTGGAAAGTAGAAATGTCCATAACTTTCATACTGGTTGCAATTATTCGTTTTATGCGATGGAAGAACTGCTGTATTTATACTGTATTTTATGCTTCTGACGTTGACTTCTAAGGCACTAAGTATTCGATATGGTGGAGCAACGCCCTAGAGTGAAGCCTAGGGTGCCCGGATAGTAGAAATGACCATAACTTTCATAGTGGTTGCAATTATTCGCTTTATACGATGGAAAAACTGTTATATTTATATTGTATTTTATGCTTCTGGCGCTGACTTCTTAGACCCTAACTATTCGATCTGGTGGAACACGCCCTAGAGTGAAGTCTAGGTTGCACGGAACGTAGAAATGACCATCACTTTCACACTGGTTGCAATTATTCATATTATAGGATGGAAAACCTGTTGTATTTATATTGTATTTTATGCTCCTTGTGTTGACTTCTTAGGCCCTAACTATTCGATCTGGTGGAGCAACGCCCTAGGGTGAAGCCTAGGGTGCCCGGAACGTAGAAATGACCATCACTCTCAAACTGGTTGCAATTACTCCTGTAATATGATGGAAAAACTGTTGTATTTATATTGTATTTTATGATTCTGGCGTTCACTTCTTAGGCGCTAACTTTTCAATCTGTTGGAGCAACGCCCTAGCGTGAATCCTAGGTTGCCCGGGAAGTAGAAATGACCATAACTTTCATACTGGTTGCAATTATCCGTTTTATACGATGGAAAAACTGTTGTATTCATATTGTATTTTATATTTCTGGCGTTGACTTCTTAGGCCCTAACTATTCGGTCTGGTGGAGCAACGCCTTAGACTGAAGCCTAGGTTGCCCGGAACGTAGAAATGATCATATCTTTCACACTGGTTGCTATTGTTCCTGTTATACGATGGAAAAGCTGTTGTATTTATATTGTACCTTATGCTTCTGGCGTTGACTTCTAAGGCCCTAACTATTCGATCTGGTGGAGCAACGCCCTAGGGTGAAGTCTAGGTTGCCCGGAACGTAGAAATGACCATCAATTTGACACTGGTTGCAATTATTCCTGTTATACGATGGAAAAACTGTTGTATTTTTTTGCATTTTATGCTTCGGGCGTTGACTTCTAAGGCCCTAACTATTCAGTCTGTTGGAGCAACTCCCAAGGGTGAAGCCTAGGTTGCCCGGAAAGTAGAAATGTCCATAACATTCATACTGGTTGCAATTATTCGTTTTATACGATGGAAAGACTGTTGTATTTATATTGTATTTTAAGCTTCTGACGTTGACTTCTAAGGCACCAACTAGTCGATCTGGTGGAGCAACGCCGTAGAGTGAAGCCTAGGTTGCCCGGAACGTAGAAATGACCATAACTTTCACACTGGATGCAATTATTCGTTTTATACGATGGAAAAACTGTTGTATTTATATTGTATTTTATACTTCTGGCGTTCACTTCTTAGGCCTTAACTATCCGATCTGGTGGAACAACGCACTAGGGTGAAGCCTAGGTTTCCCGGAACGTAGAAATGGCCATAACTTTCACACTGGTAGCAATTATTCGATTTATACAATGGAAAAACTCTTCTATTTATTTTGTGTTTTATGTTTCGCGCGTTGTCTTCTAAGGCCCTAACGATTCGATCTAGTGGAGCAACGCCCTAGGGTGAAGCCTAGGTTGCCTGGAAAGTAGAAATGTCCATATCCTTCATACTGGTTGCAATTATTCGTTTTATGCGATGGAAGAACTGCTGTATTTATACTGTATTTTATGCTTCTGACGTTGACTTCTAAGGCACTAGGTATTCGATATGGTGGAGCAACGCCCTAGAGTGAAGCCTAGGGTGCCCGGATAGTAGAAATGACCATAACTTTCATAGTGGTTGCAATTATTCGCTTTATACGATGGAAAAACTGTTGTATTTATATTGTATTTTATGCTTCTGGCGTTGACTTCTGAGGCCCTAACTATTCGATCTGGTGGAGCAACGCCCTAGATTGAAACCTAGGTTGCCCGGAACGTAGAAATGACCATAGCTTTCACACTGGTAGCAATTATTCGATTTATACAATGGAAAAACTCTTCTATTTATTTTGTGTTTTATGTTTCGCGCGTTGTCTTCTAAGGCCCTAACTATTCGATCTAGTGGAGCAACGCCCTAGGGTGAAGCCTAGGTTGCCTGGAAAGTAGAAATGTCCATAACTTTCATACTGGTTGCAATTATTCGTTTTATGCGATGGAAGAACTGCTGTATTTATACTGTATTTTATGCTTCTGACGTTGACTTCTAAGGCACTAAGTATTCGATATGGTGGAGCAACGCCCTAGAGTGAAGCCTAGGGTGCCCGGATAGTAGAAATGACCATAACTTTCATAGTGGTTGCAATTATTCGCTTTATACGATGGAAAAACTGTTGTATTTATATTGTATTTTATGCTTCTGGCGTTGACTTCTGAGGCCCTAACTATTCGATCTGTTGGAGCAACGCCCTAGAGTGAAGCTTTGGTTTCCCGGAACGTAGAAATGACCATGAATTTCATACTGGTCGCAATTATTCGTTTTATACGATGGAAAGACTGTTGTATTTATATTGTGTTTTATGCTTCTGACGTTGACTTCTAAGGCTCGAACTATTCGATCTGGTGGAGCAACGCCCTAGATTGAAACCTAGGTTGCCCGGAACGTAGAAATGACCATAGCTTTCACACTGGTTGCAATTATACGTTTTATACGATGGAAAAACTGTTGTATCTATATTGTATTTTATGCTTCTGGCGTTCACTTCTTAGGCCCTAACTATTCGATCGGGTGGAACAACGCACTAGGGTGAAGCCTAGGTTGCCCGGAAAGCAGAAATGACCATAACTTTCAAACTGGTGGCTATTATTCGTTTTATTCGATGGAAAAACTGTTATATTTATATTGTATTTTATGCTTCTGGCGCTGACTTCTTAGGCCCTAACTATTCGATCTGGTGGAACACGCCCTAGAGTGAAGTCTAGGTTGCACGGAACGTAGAAATGACCATCAATTTGACACTGGTTGCAATTATTCCTGTTATACGATGGAAAAACTGTTGTATTTTTTTGCATTTTATGCTTCGGGCGTTGACTTCTAAGGCCCTAACTATTCAGTCTGTTGGAGCAACTCCCAAGGGTGAGGCCTAGGTTGCCCGGAAAGTAGAAATGTCCATAACATTCATACTGGTTGCAATTATTCGTTTTATACGATGGAAAAACAGTTGTATTTATATTGTATTTTATGCTTCTGGCGTTCACTTCTTAGGCCCTAACTATTCGATCGGGTGGAACAACGCACTAGCGTGAAGCCTAGGGTGCCCGGAACGTAGAAATGACCATCACTCTCAAACTGGTTGCAATTACTCCTGTTATATGATGGAAAAACTGTTGTATTTATATTGTATTTTATAATTCTGGCGTTCACTTCTTAGGCACTAACTTTTCAATCTGTTGGAGCAACGCCCTAGCGTGAATCCTAGGTTGCCCGGGAAGTAGAAATGACCATAACTTTCATACTGGTTGCAATTATCCGTTTTATACGATGGAAAAACTGTTGTATTCATATTGTATTTTATGCTTCTGGCGTTGACTTCTTAGGCCCTAACTATTCGGTCTGGTGGAGCAACGCCTTAGAGTGAAGCCTAGGTTGCCCGGGACGTAGAAATGATCATATCTTTCACACTGGTTGCTATTGTTCCTGTTATACGATGGAAAAGCTGTTGTATTTATATTGTACCTTATGCTTCTGGCGTTGACTTCTAAGGCCCTAACTATTCGATCTGGAGGAGCAACGCCCTAGGGTGAAGCCTAGGTTGCCCGGAACGTAGAAATGACCATCAATTTCACACTGGTTGCAATTATTCCTGTTATACGATTGAAAATCTGTTGTATTTTTTTGCATTTTATGCTTCGGGCGTTGACTTCTAAGGCCCTAGCTATTCAGTCTGTTGGAGCAACTCCCAAGGGTGAAGACTAGGTTGCACGGAAAGTAGAAATGTCCATAACATTCATACTGGTTGCAATTATTCGTTTTATACGATGGAAAAACTGTTGTATTTATATTGTATTTTAAGCTTCTGACGTTGACTTCTAAGGCACCAACTATTCGATCTGGTGGAGCAACGCCCTAGAGTGAAGCCTAGGTTGCCCGGAACGTAGAAATGACCATAACTTTCACACTGGTTGCAATTATTCGTTTTATACGATGGAAAAACTGTTGTATTTATATTGTATTTTATACTTCTGGCGTTCACTTCTTAGGCCTTAACTATTCGATCTGGTGGAACAACGCACTAGGGTGAAGCCTAGGTTTCCCGGAACGTAGAAATGGCCATAACTTTCACACTGGTAGCAATTATTCGATTTATACAATGGAAAAACTCTTCTATTTATTTTGTGTTTTATGTTTCGCGCGTTGTCTTCTAAGGCCCTAACGATTCGATCTAGTGGAGCAACGCCCTAGGGTGAAGCCTAGGTTGCCTGGAAAGTAGAAATGTCCATAACTTTCATACTGGTTGCAATTATTCGTTTTATGCGATGGAAGAACTGCTGTATTTATACTGTATTTTATGCTTCTGACGTTGACTTCTAAGGCACTAGGTATTCGATATGGTGGAGCAACGCCCTAGAGTGAAGCCTAGGGTGCCCGGATAGTAGAAATGACCATAACTTTCATAGTGGTTGCAATTATTCGCTTTATACGATGGAAAAACTGTTGTATTTATATTGTATTTTATGCTTCTGGCGTTGACTTCTGAGGCCCTAACTATTCGATCTGGTGGAGCAACGCCCTAGATTGAAACCTAGGTTGCCCGGAACGTAGAAATGACCATAGCTTTCACACTGGTAGCAATTATTCGATTTATACAATGGAAAAACTCTTCTATTTATTTTGTGTTTTATGTTTCGCACGTTGTCTTCTAAGGCCCTAACTATTCGATCTAGTGGAGCAACGCCCTAGGGTGAAGCGTAGGTTGCCTGGAAAGTAGAAATGTCCATAACTTTCATACTGGTTGCAATTATTCGTTTTATGCGATGGAAGAACTGCTGTATTTATACTGTATTTTATGCTTCTGACGTTGACTTCTAAGGCACTAAGTATTCGATATGGTGGAGCAACGCCCTAGAGTGAAGCCTAGGGTGCCCGGATAGTAGAAACGACCATAACTTTCATAGTGGTTGCAATTATTCGCTTTATACGATGGAAAAACTGTTGTATTTATATTGTATTTTATGCTTCTGGCGTTGACTTCTGAGGCCCTAACTATTCGATCTGGTGGAGCAACGCCCTAGATTGAAACCTAGGTTGCCCGGAACGTAGAAATGACCATAGCTTTCACACTGGTTGCAATTATTCGTTTTATACGATGGAAAAACTGTTGTATTTATATTGTATTTTATGCTTCTGGCGTTCACTTCTTAGGCCCTAACTATTCGGTCGGGTGGAACAACGCACTAGGGTGAAGCCTAGGTTGCCCGGAAAGCAGAAATGACCATAACTTCCAAACTGGTTGCAATTATTCCTGTTATACGATGGAAAAACTGTTGTATTTATATTGTATTTTATGCTTCTGGCGTTCACTTCTTAGGCCCTAACTATTCGATCGGGTGGAACAACGCCCTAGGGTGAATCCTAGGTTGCCCGGAACATAGAAATGACCATAACCTTCACACTGGCGGCTATTATTCGTTTTATTCGATGGAAAAACTGTTATATTTATATTGTATTTTATGCTTCTGGCGCTGACTTCTTAGGCCCTAACTATTCGATCTGGTGGAACACGCCCTAGAGTGTAGTCTAGGTTGCACGGAACGTAGAAATGACCATCACTTTCACACTGGTTGCAATTATTCATATTATAGGATGGAAAACCTGTTGTACTTATATTGTATTTTATGCTCCTGGTGTTGACTTCTTAGGCCCTAACTATTCGATCTGGTGGAGCAACGCCCTAGAGTGAAGCCTAGGGTGCCCGGAACGTAGAAATGACCATCACTCTCAAACTGGTTGCAATTACTCCTGTTATATGATGGTAAAACTGTTGTATTTATATTGTATTTTATGATTCTGGCGTTCACTTCTTAGGCACTAACATTTCAATCTGTTGGAGCAACGCCCTAGCGTGAATCCTAGGTTGCCCGGGAAGTAGAAATGACCATAACTTTCATACTGGTTGCAATTATCCGTTTTATACGATGGAAAAACTGTTGTATTCATATTGTATTTTATGCTTCTGGCGTCGACTTCTTAGGCCCTAACGATTCGGTCTGGTGGAGCAACGCCTTAGAATGAAGCCTAGGTTGCCCGGAACGTAGAAATGATCATATCTTTCACACTGGTTGCTATTGTTCCTGTTATACGATGGAAAAGCTGTTGTATTTATATTGTACCTTATGCTTCTGGCGTTGACTTCTATGGCCCTAACTATTCGATCTGGTGGAGCAACGCCCTAGGGTGAAACCTAGGTTTCCCGGAACGTAGAAATGACCATCAATTTCACACTGGTTGCAATTATTCCTGTTATACGATGGAAAAACTTGTATTTTTTTTGCATTTCATGCTTCGGGCGTTGACTTCTAAGGCCCTAACTATTCAGTCTGTTGGAGCAACTCCCAAGGGTGAAGCCTAGGTTGCCCGGATAGTAGAAATGACCATAACTTTCATAGTGGTTGCAATTATTCGCTTTATACGATGGAAAAACTGTTGTATTTATATTGTATTTTATGCTGCTGGCGTTGACTTCTGAGGCCCTAACTATTCGATCTGTTGGAGCAACGCCCTAGAGTGAAGCCTTGGTTTCCCGGAACGTAGAAATGACCATGAATTTCATACTGGTCGCAATTATTCGTTTTATACGATGGAAAAACTGTTGTATTTATATTGTATTTTATGCTTCTGACGTTGACTTCTAAGGCTCGAACTATTCGATCTGGTGGAGCAACGCCCTAGATTGAAACCTAGGTTGCCCGGAACGTAGAAATGACCATAGCTTTCACACTGGTTCCAATTATTCGTTTTATACGATGGAAAAACTGTTGTATTTATATTGTATTTTATGCTTCTGGCGTTCACTTCTTAGGCCCTAACTATTCGATCGGGTGGAACAACGCTCTAGGGTGAATCCTAGGTTGCCCGGAACATAGAAATGACCATAACCTTCACACTGGCGGCTATTATTCGTTTTATTCGATGGAAAAACTGTTATATTTATATTGTATTTTATGCTTCTGGCGCTGACTTCTTAGGCCCTAACTATTCGATCTGGTGGAACACGCCCTAGAGTGTAGTCTAGGTTGCACGGAACGTAGAAATGACCATCACTTTCACACTGGTTGCAATTATTCATATTATAGGATGGAAAACCTGGTGTACTTATATTGTATTTTATGCTCCTGGTGTTGACTTCTTAGGCCCTAACTATTCGATCTGGTGGAGCAACGCCCTAGAGTGAAGCCTAGGGTGCCCGGAACGTAGAAATGACCATCACTCTCAAACTGGTTGCAATTACTCCTGTTATATGATGGTAAAACTGTTGTATTTATATTGTATTTTATGATTCTGGCGTTCACTTCTTAGGCACTAACATTTCAATCTGTTGGAGGAACGCCCTAGCGTGAATCCTAGGTTGCCCGGGAAGTAGAAATGACCATAACTTTCATACTGGTTGCAATTATCCGTTTTATACGATGGAAAAACTGTTGTATTCATATTGTATTTTATGCTTCTGGCGTCGACTTCTTAGGCCCTAACGATTCGGTCTGGTGGAGCAACGCCTTAGAATGAAGCCTAGGTTGCCCGGAACGTAGAAATGATCATATCTTTCACACTGGTTGCTATTGTTCCTGTTATACGATGGAAAAGCTGTTGTATTTATATTGTACCTTATGCTTCTGGCGTTGACTTCTATGGCCCTAACTATTCGATCTGGTGGAGCAACGCCCTAGGGTGACACCTAGGTTTCCCGGAACGTAGAAATGACCATCAATTTCACACTGGTTGCAATTATTCCTGTTATACGATGGAAAAACTTGTATTTTTTTTGCATTTCATGCTTCGGGCGTTGACTTCTAAGGCCCTAACTATTCAGTCTGTTGGAGCAACTCCCAAGGGTGAAGCCTAGGTTGCCCGGATAGAAGAAATGACCATAACTTTCATAGTGGTTGCAATTATTCGCTTTATACGATGGAAAAACTGTTGTATTTATATTGTATTTTATGCTTCTGGCGTTGACTTCTGAGGCCCTAACTATTCGATCTGTTGGAGCAACGCCCTAGAGTGAAGCCTTGGTTTCCCGGAACGTAGAAATGACCATGAATTTCATACTGGTCGCAATTATTCGTTTTATACGATGGAAAAACTGTTGTATTTATATTGTATTTTATGCTTCTGGCGTTGACTTCTGAGGCCCTAACTATTCGATCTGGTGGAGCAACGCCCTAGATTGAAACCTAGGTTGCCCGGAACGTATAAATGACCATAGCTTTCACACTGGTAGCAATTATTCGATTTATACAATGGAAAAACTCTTCTATTTATTTTGTGTTTTATGTTTCGCGCGTTGTCTTCTAAGGCCCTAACTATTCGATCTAGTGGAGCAACGCCCTAGGGTGAAGCCTAGGTTGCCTGGAAAGTAGAAATGTCCATAACTTTCATACTGGTTGCAATTATTCGTTTTATGCGATGGAAGGACTGCTGTATTTATACTGTATTTTATGCTTCTGACGTTGACTTCTAAGGCACCAAGTATTCGATATGGTGGAGCAACGCCCTAGAGTGAAGCCTAGGGTGCCCGGATAGTAGAAATGACCATAACTTTCATAGTGGTTGCAATTATTCGTTTTATACGATGGAAAGACTGTTGTATTTATATTGTGTTTTATGCTTCTGACGTTGACTTCTAAGGCTCGAACTATTCGATCTGGTGGAGCAACGCCCTAGATTGAAACCTAGGTTGCCCGGAACGTAGAAATGACCATAGCTTTCACACTGGTTGCAATTATACGTTTTATACGATGGAAAAACTGTTGTATTTATATTGTATTTTATGCTTCTGGCGTTCACTTCTTAGGCCCTAACTATTCGATCGGGTGGAACAACGCACTAGGGTGAAGCCTAGGTTGCCCGGAAAGCAGAAATGACCATAACTTTCAAACTGGTGGCTATTATTCGTTTTATTCGATGGAAAAACTGTTATATTTATATTGTATTTTATGCTTCTGGCGCTGACTTCTTAGGCCCTAACTATTCGATCTGGTGGAACACGCCCTAGAGTGAAGTCTAGGTTGCACGGAACGTAGAAATGACCATCAATTTGACACTGGTTGCAATTATTCCTGTTATACGATGGAAAAACTGTTGTATTTTTTTGCATTTTATGCTTCGGGCGTTGACTTCTAACTCCCTAACTATTCAGTCTGTTGGAGCAACTCCCAAGGGTGAGGCCTAGGTTGCCCGGAAAGTAGAAATGTCCATAACATTCATACTGGTTGCAATTATTCGTTTTATACGATGGAAAAACAGTTGTATTTATATTGTATTTTATGCTTCTGGCGTTCACTTCTTAGGCCCTAACTATTCGATCGGGTGGAACAACGCACTAGCGTGAAGCCTAGGGTGCCCGGAACGTAGAAATGACCATCACTCTCAAACTGGCTGCAATTACTCCTGTTATATGATGGAAAAACTGTTGTATTTATATTGTATTTTATAATTCTGGCGTTCACTTCTTAGGCACTAACATTTCAATCTGTTGGAGCAACGCCCTAGTGTGAATCCTAGGTTGCCCGGGAAGTAGAAATGACCATAACTTTCATACTGGTTGCAATTATCCGTTTTATACGATGGAAAAACTGTTGTATTCATATTGTATTTTATGCTTCTGGCGTTGACTTCTTAGGCCCTAACTATTCGGTCTGGTGGAGCAACGCCTTAGAGTGAAGCCTAGGTTGCCCGGGACGTAGAAATGATCATATCTTTCACACTGGTTGCTATTGTTCCTGTTATACGATGGAAAAGCTGTTGTATTTATATTGTACCTTCTGCTTCTGGCGTTGACTTCTAAGGCCCTAACTATTCGATCTGGAGGAGCAACGCCCTAGGGTGAAGCCTAGGTTGCCCGGAACGTAGAAATGACCATCAATTTCACACTGGTTGCAATTATTCCTGTTATACGATTGAAAATCTGTTGTATTTTTTTGCATTTTATGCTTCGGGCGTTGACTTCTAAGGCCCTAGCTATTCAGTCTGTTGGAGCAACTCCCAAGGGTGAAGCCTAGGTTGCACGGAAAGTAGAAATGTCCATAACATTCATACTGGTTGCAATTATTCGTTTTATACGATGGAAAAACTGTTGTATTTATATTGTATTTTAAGCTTCTGACGTTGACTTCTAAGGCAGCAACTATCCGATCTGGTGGAGCAACGCCCTAGAGTGAAGCCTAGGTTGCCCGGAACGTAGAAATGACCATAACTTTCACACTGGTTGCAATTATTCGTTTTATACGATGGAAAAACTGTTGTATTTATATTGTATTTTATGCTTCTGGCGTTGACTTCTGAGGCCCTAACTATTCGATCTGGTGGAGCAACGCCCTAGATTGAAACCTAGGTTGCCCGGAACGTAGAAATGACCATAGCTTTCACACTGGTAGCAATTATTCGATTTATACAATGGAAAAACTCTTCTATTTATTTTGTGTTTTATGTTTCGCGCGTTGTCTTCTAAGGCCCTAACGATTCGATCTAGTGGAGCAACGCCCTAGGGTGAAGCCTAGGTTGCCTGGAAAGTAGAAATGTCCATAACTTTCATACTGGTTGCAATTATTCGTTTTATGCGATGGAAGAACAGCTGTATTTATACTGTATTTTATGCTTCTGACGTTGACTTCTAAGGCACTAGGTATTCGATATGGTGGAGCAACGCCCTAGAGTGAAGCCTAGGGTGCCCGGATAGTAGAAATGACCATAACTTTCATAGTGGTTGCAATTATTCGCTTTATACGATGGAAAAACTGTTGTATTTATATTGTATTTTATGCTTCTGGCGTTGACTTCTGAGGCCCTAACTATTCGATCTGGTGGAGCAACGCCCTAGATTGAAACCTAGGTTGCCCGGAACGTAGAAATGACCATAGCTTTCACACTGGTAGCAATTATTCGATTTATACAATGGAAAAACTCTTCTATTTATTTTGTGTTTTATGTTTCGCGCGTTGTCTTCTAAGGCCCTAACTATTCGATATGGTGGAGCAACGCCCTAGAGTGAAGCCTAGGGTGCCCGGATAGTGGAAATGACCATAACTTTCATAGTGGTTGCAATTATTCGCTTTATACAATGGAAAAACTGTTGTATTTATATTGTATTTTATGCTTCTGGCGTTGACTTCTGAGGCCCTAACTATTCGATCTGTTGGAGCAACGCCCTAGAGTGAAGCCTTGGTTTCCCGGAACGTAGAAATGACCATGAATTTCATACTGGTCGCAATTATTCGTTTTATACGATGGAAAAACTGTTGTATTTATATTGTATTTTATGCTTCTGACGTTGACTTCTAAGGCTCGAACTATTCGATCTGGTGGAGCAACGCCCTAGATTGAAACCTAGGTTGCCCGGAACGTAGAAATGACCATAACTTTCACACTGGTTGCAATTATTCGTTTTATACGATGGAAAAACTGTTGTATTTATATTGTATTTTATGCTTCTGGCGTTCACTTCTTGGACCCTAACTATTCGATCGGGTGGAACAACGCACTAGGGTGAAGCCTCGGTTGCCCGGAAAGCAGAAATGACCATAACTTTCAAACTGGTTGCAATTATTCCTGTTATACGATGGAAAAACTGTTGTATTTATATTGTATTTTATGCTTCTGGCGTTCACTTCTTAGGCCCTAACTATTCGATCGGGTGGAACAACGCCCTAGGGTGAATCCTAGGTTGCCCGGAACATAGAAATGACCATAACCTTCACACTGGTGGCTATTATTCGTTTTATTCGATGGAAAAACTGTTATATTTATATTGTATTTTATGCTTCTGGCGCTGACTTCTTAGGCCGTAACTATTCAATCTGGTGGAGCACGCCCTAGAGTGTAGTCTAGGTTGCACGGAACGCAGAAATGACCATCACTTTCACACTGGTTGCAATTATTCATATTATAGGATGGAAAACCTGTTGTATTTATATTGTATTTTATGCTCCTGGTGTTGACTTCTTAGGCCCTAACTATTCGATCTGGTGGAGCAACGCCCTAGAGTGAAGCCTAGGGTGCCCGGAACGTAGAAATGACCATCACTCTCAAACTGGTTGCAATTACTCCTGTTATATGATGGAAAAACTGTTGTATTTATATTGTATTTTATGATTCTGGCGTTCACTTCTTAGGCACTAACTTTTCAATCTGTTGGAGCAACGCCCTAGCGTGAATCCTAGGTTGCCCGGGAAGTAGAAATGACCATAACTTTCATACTGGTTGCAATTATCCGTTTTATACGATGGAAAAACTGTTGTATTCATATTGTATTTTACGCTTCTGGCGTTGACTTCTTAGGCCCTAACTATTCGGTCTGGTGGAGCAACGCCTTAGAGTGAAGCCTAGGTTGCCCGGAACGTAGAAATGATCATATCTTTCACACTGGTTGCTATTGTTCATGTTATACGATGGAAAAGCTGTTGTATTTATATTGTACGATATGCTTCTGGCGTTGACTTCTATGGCCCAAACTAGTCGATCTGGTGGAGCAACGCCCTAGGGTGAAGCCTAGGTTTCCCGGAACGTAGAAATGACCATCAATTTCACACTGGTTGCAATTATTCCTGTTATACGATGGAAAAACTGTTGTATTTTTTTGCATTTTATGCTTCGGGCGTTGACTTCTAAGGCCCTAACTATTCAGTCTGTTGGAGCAACTCCCAAGGGTGAAGCCTAGGTTGCCCGGAAAGTAGAAATGTCCATAATATTCATACTGGTTGCAATTATTCGTTTTATACGATGGAAAAACTGTTGTATTTATATTGTATTTTAAGCTTCTGACGTTGACTTCTAAGGCACCAACTATTCGATCTGGTGGAGCAACGCCGTAGAGTGAAGCCTAGGTTGCCCGGAACGTAGAAATGACCATAACTTTCACACTGGTTGCAATTATTCGTTTTATACGATGGAAAAACTGTTGTATTTATATTGTATTTTATGCTTCTGGCGTTCACTTCTTAGGCCTTAACTATTCGATGTGGTGGAACAACGCACTAGGGTGAAGCCTAGGTTTCCCGGAACGTAGAAATGGCCATAACTTTCACACTGGTAGCAATTATTCGATTTATACAATGGAAAAACTGTTCTATTTATTTTGTGTTTTATGTTTCGCGCGTTGTCTTCTAAGGCCCTAACTATTCGATCTAGTGGAGCAACGCCCTAGGGTGAAGCCTAGGTTGCCTGGGAAGTAGAAATGTCGATAACTTTCATACTGGTTGCAATTATTCGTTTTATGCGATGGAAGAACTTCTGTATTTATACTGTATTTTATGCTTCTGACGTTGACTTCTAAGGCACTAAGTATTCGATATGGTGGAGCAGCGCCCTAGAGTGAAGCCTAGGGTGCCCGGATAGTAGAAATGACCATAACTTTCATAGTGGTTGCAATTATTCGCTTTATACGATGGAAAAACTGTTGTATTTATATTGTATTTTATGCTTCTGGCGTTGACTTCTGAGGCCCTAACTATTCGATCTGTTGGAGCAACGCCCTAGAGTGAAGCCTTGGTTTCCCGGAACGTAGAAATGACCATGAATTTCATACTGGTCGCAATTATTCGTTTTATACGATGGAAAAACTGTTGTATTTATATTGTATTTTATGCTTCTGACGTTGACTTCTAAGGCTCGAACTATTCGATCTGGTGGAGCAACGCCCTAGATTGAAACCTAGGTTGCCCGGAACGTAGAAATGACCATAGCTTTCACACTGGTTGCAATTATTCGTTTTATACGATGGAAAAACTGTTGTATTTATATTGTATTTTATGCTTCTGGCGTTCACTTCTTGGACCCTAACTATTCGATCGGGTGGAACAACGCACTAGGGTGAAGCCTAGGTTGCCCGGAAAGCAGAAATGACCATAACTTTCAAACTGGTTGCAATTATTCCTGTTATACGATGGAAAAACTGTTGTATTTATATTGTATTTTATGCTTCTGGCGTTCACTTCTTAGGCCCTAACTATTCGATCGGGTGGAACAACGCCCTAGGGTGAATCATAGGTTGCCCGGAACATAGAAATGACCATAACCTTCACACTGGTGGCTATTATTCGTTTTATTCGATGGAAAAACTGTTATATTTATATTGTATTTTATGCTTCTGGCGCTGACTTCTTAGGCCGTAACTATTCAATCTGGTGGAGCACGCCCTAGAGTGTAGTCTAGGTTGCACGGAACGTAGAAATGACCATCACGTTCACACTGGTTGCAATTATTCATATTATAGGATGGAAAACCTGTTGTATTTATATTGTATTTTATGCTTCTGGCGTTGACTTCTTAGGCCCTAACTATTCGGTCTGGTGGAGCAACGCCTTAGAGTGAAGCCTAGGTTGCCCGGAACGTAGACATGATCATATCTTTCACACTGGTTGCTATTGTTCCTGTTATACGATGGAAAAGCTGTTGTATTTATATTGTACCTTATGCTTCTGGCGTTGACTTCTATGGCCCTAACTATTCGATCTGGTGGAGCAACGCCCTAGGGTGAAGCCTAGGTTTCCCGGAACGTAGAAATGACCATCAATTTCACATTGGCTGCAATTATTCCTGTTATACGATGGAAAAACTGTTGTATTTTTTTGCATTTTATGCTTCGGGCGTTGACTTCTAAGGCCCTAACTATTCAGTCTGTTGGAGCAACTCCCAAGGGTGAAGCCTAGGTTGCCCGGGAAGTAGAAATGACCATAACTTTCATACTGGTTGCAATTATCCGTTTTATACGATGGAAAAACTGTTGTATTCATATTGTATTTTATGCTTCTGGCGTTGACTTCTTAGGCCCTAACTATTCGGTCTGGTGGAGCAACGCCTTAGAGTGAAGCCTAGGTTGCCCGGAACGTAGAAATGATCATATCTTTCACACTGGTTGCTATTGTTCCTGTTATACGATGGAAAAGCTGTTGTATTTATATTGAACCTTATGCTTCTGGCGTTGACTTCTATGGCCCTAACTATTCGATCTGGTGGAGCAACGCCCTAGGGTGAAGCCTAGGTTTCCCGGAACGTAGAAATGACCATCAATTTCACACTGGTTGCAATTATTCCTGTTATACGATGGAAAAACTGTTGTATTTTTTTGCATTTTATGCTTCGGGCGTTGACTTCTAAGGCCCTAACTATTCGATCTGGTGGAACACGCCCTAGAGTGAAGTCTAGGTTGCACGGAACGTAGAAATCACCATCAATTTGACACTGGTTGCAATTATTCCTGTTATACGATGGAAAAACTGTTGTATTTTTTTGCATTTTATGCTTCGGGCGTTGACTTCTAAGGCCCTAACTATTCAGTCTGTTGGAGCAACTCCCAAGGGTGAAGCCTAGGTTGCCCGGAAAGTAGAAATGTCCATAACATTCATACTGGTTGCAATTATTCGTTTTATACGATGGAAAAACTGTTGTATTTATATTGTATTTTAAGCTTCTGACGTTGACTTCTAAGGCACCAACTATTCGATCTGGTGGAGCAACGCCGTAGAGTGAAGCCTAGGTTGCCCGGAACGTAGAAATGACCATAACTTTCACACTGGATGCAATTATTCGTTTTATACGATGGAAAAACTGTTGTATTTATATTGTATTTTATGCTTCTGGCGTTCACTTCTTAGGCCTTAACCATTCGATGTGGTGGAACAACGCACTAGGGTGAAGCCTAGGTTTCCCGGAACGTAGAAATGGCCATAACTTTCACACTGGTAGCAATTATTCGATTTATACAATGGAAAAACTGTTCTATTTATTTTGTGTTTTATGTTTCGCGCGTTGTCTTCTAAGGCCCTAACTATTCGATCTAGTGGAGCAACGCCCTAGGGTGAAGCCTAGGTTGCCTGGAAAGTAGAAATGTCGATAACTTTCATACTGGTTGCAATTATTCGTTTTATGCGATGGAAGAACTTCTGTATTTATACTGTATTTTATGCTTCTGACGTTGACTTCTAAGGCACTAAGTATTCGATATGGTGGAGCAGCGCCCTAGAGTGAAGCCTAGGGTGCCCGGATAGTAGAAATGACCATAACTTTCATAGTGGTTGCAATTATTCGCTTTATACGATGGAAAAACTGTTGTATTTATATTGTATTTTATGCTTCTGGCGTTGACTTCTGAGGCCCTAACTATTCGATCTGTTGGAGCAACGCCCTAGAGTGAAGCCTTGGTTTCCCGGAACGTAGAAATGACCATGAATTTCATACTGGTCGCAATTATTCGTTTTATACGATGGAAAAACTGTTGTATTTATATTGTATTTTATGCTTCTGACGTTGACTTCTAAGGCTCGAACTATTCGATCTGGTGGAGCAACGCCCTAGATTGAAACCTAGGTTGCCCGGAACGTAGAAATGACCATAGCTTTCACACTGGTTGCAATTATTCGTTTTATACGATGGAAAAACTGTTGCTATTTATATTGTATTTTATGCTTCTGGCGTTCACTTCTTGGACCCTAACTATTCGATCGGGTGGAACAACGCACTAGGGTGAAGCCTAGGTTGCCCGCAAAGCAGAAATGACCATAACTTTCAAACTGGTTGCAATTATTCCTGTTATACGATGGAAAAACTGTTGTATTTATATTGTATTTTATGCTTCTGGCGTTCACTTCTTAGGCCCTAACTATTCGATCGGGTGGAACAACGCCCTAGGGTGAAGCCTAGGTTTCCCGGAACGTAGAAATGACCATCAATTTCACACTGGTTGCAATTATTCCTGTTATACGATGGAAAAACTGTTGTATTTTTTTGCATTTTATGCTTCGGGCGTTGACTTCTAAGGCCCTAACTATTCAGTCTGTTGGAGCAACTCCCAAGGGTGAAGCCTAGGTTGCCCGGGAAGTAGAAATGACCATAACTTTCATACTGGTTGCAATTATCCGTTTTATACGATGGAAAAACTGTTGTATTCATATTGTATTTTATGCTTCTGGCGTTGACTTCTTAGGCCCTAACTATTCGGTCTGGTGGAGCAACGCCTTAGAGTGAAGCCTAGGTTGCCCGGAACGTAGAAATGATCATATCTTTCACACTGGTTGCTATTGTTCCTGTTATACGATGGAAAAGCTGTTGTATTTATATTGTACCTTATGCTTCTGGCGTTGACTTCTATGGACCTAACTATTCGATCTGGTGGAGTAACGCCCTAGGGTGAAGCCTAGGTTTCCCGGAACGTAGAAATGACCATCAATTTCACACTGGTCGCAATTATTCCTGTTATACGATGGAAAAACTGTTGTATTTATATTGTATTTTATGCTTCTGGCGTTCACTTCTTGGACCCTAACTATTCGATCGGGTGGAACAACGCACTAGGGTGAAGCCTAGGTTGCCCGGAAGGCAGAAATGACCACAACTTTCAAACTGGTTGCAATTATTCCTGTTATACGATGGAAAAACTGTTGTATTTTTTTGCATTTTATGCTTCGGGCGTTGACTTCTAAGGCCCTAACTATTCAGTCTGTTGGAGCAACTCCCAAGGGTGAAGCCTAGGTTGCCCGGACCGTAGAAATGACCATAACTTTCACACTGGATGCAATTATTCGTTTTATACGATGGAAAAACTGTTGTATTTATATTGTATTTTATGCTTCTGGCGTTCACTTCTTAGGCCCTAACTTTTCGATCGGGTGGAACAACGCACTAGGGTGAAGCCTAGGTTGCCCGGAAAGCAGAAATGACCATAACTTTCAAACTGGTTGCAATTATTCCTGTTATACGATGGAAAAACTGTTGTATTTATATTGTATTTTATGCTTCTGGCGTTGACTTCTGAGGCCCTAACTATTCGATCTGTTGGAGCAACGCCCTAGAGTGAAGCCTTGGTTTCCCGGAACGTAGAAATGACCATGAATTTCATACTGGTCGCAATTATTCGTTTTATACGATGGAAAAACTGTTGTATTTATATTGTATTTTATGCTTCTGGCGTACACTTCTTAGGCCCTAACTATTCGATCGGGTGGAACAACGCACTAGGGTGAAGCCTAGGTTGCCCGGAAAGCAGAAATGACCATAACTTTCAAACTGGTTGCAATTATTCCTGTTATACGATGGAAAAACTGTTGTGTTTATATTGTATTTTATGCTTCTGGCGTTCACTTCTTAGGCCCTAACTATTAGATCGGGTGGAACAACGCCCTAGGGTGAATCCTAGGTTGCCCGGAACATAGAAATGACCATAACCTTCACACTGGTGGCTATTATTCGTTTTATTCGATGGAAAAACTGTTATATTTATATTGTATTTTATGCTTCTGGCGCTGACTTCTTAGGCCCTAACTATTCGATCTGGTGGAACACGCCCTAGAGTGAAGTCTAGGTTGCACGGAACGTAGAAATGACCATCAATTTGACACTGGTTGCAATTATTCCTGTTATACGATGGAAAAACTGTTGTATTTATATTGTATTTTAAGCTTCTGACGTTGACTTCTAAGGCACCAACTATTTGATCTGGTGGAGCAACGCCCTAGAGTGAAGCCTAGGTTGCCCGGAACGTAGAAATGACCATAACTTTCACACTGGTTGCAATTATTCGTTTTATACGATGGAAAAACTGTTGTATTTATATTGTATTGTATGCTTCTGACGTTGACTTCTAAGGCTCCAACTATTCGATCTGGTGGAGCAACGCCCTAGATTGAAACCTAGGTTGCCCGGAACGTAGAAATGACCATAGCTTTCACACTGGTTGCAATTATTCGTTTTATACGATGGAAAAACTGTTGTATTTATATTGTATTTTATGCTTCTGGCGTTCACTTCTTAGGCCCTAACTTTTCGATCGGGTGGAACAACGCACTAGGGTGAAGCCTAGGTTGCCCGGAAAGCAGAAATGACCATAACTTTCAAACTGGTTGCAATTATTCCTGTTATACGATGGAAAAACTGTTGTATTTTTTTGCATTTTATGTTTCGGGCGTTGACTTCTAAGGCCCTAACTATTCAGTCTGTTGGAGCAACTCCCAAGGGTGAAGCCTAGGTGCCCGGAAAGTAGAAATGTCCATAACATTCATACTGGTTGCAATTATTCGTTTTATACGATGGAAAAACTGTTGTATTTATATTGTATTTTAAGCTTCTGACGTTGACTTCTAAGCCACCAACTATTCGATCTGGTGGAGCAACGCCCTAGAGTGAAGCCTAGGTTGCCCGGAACGTAGAA
Source organism: Calliopsis andreniformis (assembly GCF_051401765.1). NCBI lineage: Eukaryota > Metazoa > Arthropoda > Insecta > Hymenoptera > Andrenidae > Calliopsis > Calliopsis andreniformis. The sequence goes on from NW_027480429.1 coordinate 3,468,280, forward strand.
ATGACCATAACTTTCACACTGGTTGCAATTATTCGTTTTATACGATGGAAAAACTGTTGTATTTATATTGTATTTTATGCTTCTGGCGTTCACTTCTTAGGCCCTAACTATTCGATCGGGTGGAACAACGCCCTAGGGTGAATCCTAGGTTGCCCGGAACATAGAAATGACCATAACCTTCACACTGGTGGCTATTATTCGTTTTATTCGATGGAAAAACTGTTATATTTATATTGTATTTTATGCTTCTGGCGCTGACTTCTTAGGCCCTAACTATTCGATCTGGTGGAACACGCCCTAGAGTGAAGTCTAGGTTGCACGGAACGTAGAAATCACCATCAATTTGACACTGGTTGCAATTATTCCTGTTATACGATGGAAAAACTGTTGTATTTTTTTGCATTTTATGCTTCGGGCGTTGACTTCTAAGGCCCTAACTATTCAGTCTGTTGGAGCAACTCCCAAGGGTGAAGCCTAGGTTGCCCGGAAAGTAGAAATGTCCATAACATTCATACTGGTTGCAATTATTCGTTTTATACGATGGAAAAACTGTTGTATTTATATTGTATTTTAAGCTTCTGACGTTGACTTCTAAGGCACCAACTATTCGATCTGGTGGAGCAACGCCGTAGAGTGAAGCCTAGGTTGCCCGGAACGTAGAAATGACCATAACTTTCACACTGGATGCAATTATTCGTTTTATACGATGGAAAAACTGTTGTATTTATATTGTATTTTATGCTTCTGGCGTTCACTTCTTAGGCCTTAACTATTCGATGTGGTGGAACAACGCACTAGGGTGAAGCCTAGGTTTCCCGGAACGTAGAAATGGCCATAACTTTCACACTGGTAGCAATTATTCGATTTATACAATGGAAAAACTGTTCTATTTATTTTGTGTTTTATGTTTCGCGCGTTGTCTTCTAAGGCCCTAACTATTCGATCTAGTGGAGCAACGCCCTAGGGTGAAGCCTAGGTTGCCTGGAAAGTAGAAATGTCGATAACTTTCATACTGGTTGCAATTATTCGTTTTATGCGATGGAAGAACTTCTGTATTTATACTGTATTTTATGCTTCTGACGTTGACTTCTAAGGCACTAAGTATTCGATATGGTGGAGCAGCGCCCTAGAGTGAAGCCTAGGGTGCACGGATAGTAGAAATGACCATAACTTTCATAGTGGTTGCAATTATTCGCTTTATACGATGGAAAAACTGTTGTATTTATATTGTATTTTATGCTTCTGGCGTTGACTTCTGAGGCCCTAACTATTCGATCTGTTGGAGCAACGCCCTAGAGTGAAGCCTTGGTTTCCCGGAACGTAGAAATGACCATGAATTTCATACTGGTCGCAATTATTCGTTTTATACGATGGAAAAACTGTTGTATTTATATTGTATTTTATGCTTCTGACGTTGACTTCTAAGGCTCGAACTATTCGATCTGGTGGAGCAACGCCCTAGCGTGAATCCTAGGTTGCCCGGGAAGTAGAAATGACCATAACTTTCATACTGGTTGCAATTATCCGTTTTATACGATGGAAAAACTGTTGTATTCATATTGTATTTTATGCTTCTGGCGTTGACTTCTTAAGCCCTAACTATTCGGTCTGGTGGAGCAACGCCTTAGAGTGAAGCCTAGGTTGCCCGGAACGTAGAAATGATCATATCTTTCACACTGGTTGCTATTGTTCATGTTATACGATGGAAAAGCTGTTGTATTTATATTGTACCTTATGCTTCTGGCGTTGACTTCTATGGCCCAAACTAGTCGATCTGGTGGAGCAACGCCCTAGGGTGAAGCCTAGGTTTCCCGGAACGTAGAAATGACCATCAATTTCACACTGGTTGCAATTATTCCTGTTATACGATGGAAAAACTGTTGTATTTTTTTGCATTTTATGCTTCGGGCGTTGACTTCTAAGGCCCTAACTATTCAGTCTGTTGGAGCAACTCCCAAGGGTGAAGCCTAGGTTGCCCGGAAAGTAGAAATGTCCATAACATTCATACTGGTTGCAATTATTCGTTTTATACGATGGAAAAACTGTTGTATTTATATTGTATTTTAAGCTTCTGACGTTGACTTCTAAGGCACCAACTATTCGATCTGGTGGAGCAACGCCGTAGAGTGAAGCCTAGGTTGCCCGGAACGTAGAAATGACCATAACTTTCACACTGGTTGCAATTATTCGTTTTATACGATGGAAAAACTGTTGTATTTATATTGTATTTTATGCTTCTGGCGTTCACTTCTTAGGCCTTAACTATTCGATGTGGTGGAACAACGCACTAGGGTGAAGCCTAGGTTTCCCGGAACGTAGAAATGGCCATAACTTTCACACTGGTAGCAATTATTCGATTTATACAATGGAAAAACTGTTCTATTTATTTTGTGTTTTATGTTTCGCGCGTTGTCTTCTAAGGCCCTAACTATTCGATTTAGTGGAGCAACGCCCTAGGGTGAAGCCTAGGTTGCCTGGAAAGTAGAAATGTCGATAACTTTCATACTGGTTGCAATTATTCGTTTTATGCGATGGAAGAACTTCTGTATTTATACTGTATTTTATGCTTCTGACGTTGACTTCTAAGGCACTAAGTATTCGATATGGTGGAGCAGCGCCCTAGAGTGAAGCCTAGGGTGCCCGGATAGTAGAAATGACCATAACTTTCATAGTGGTTGCAATTATTCGCTTTATACGATGGAAAAACTGTTGTATTTATATTGTATTTTATGCTTCTGGCGTTGACTTCTGAGGCCCTAACTATTCGATCTGTTGGAGCAACGCCCTAGAGTGAAGCCTTGGTTTCCCGGAACGTAGAAATGACCATGAATTTCATACTGGTCGCAATTATTCGTTTTATACGATGGAAAAACTGTTGTATTTATATTGTATTTTATGCTTCTGACGTTGACTTCTAAGGCTCGAACTATTCGATCTGGTGGAGCAACGCCCTAGATTGAAACCTAGGTTGCCCGGAACGTAGAAATGACCATAGCTTTCACACTGGTTGCAATTATTCGTTTTATACGATGGAAAAACTGTTGTATTTATATTGTATTTTATGCTTCTGGCGTTCACTTCTTGGACCCTAACTATTCGATCGGGTGGAACAACGCACTAGGGTGAAGCCTAGGTTGCCCGGAAAGCAGAAATGACCATAACTTTCAAACTGGTTGCAATTATTCCTGTTATACGATGGAAAAACTGTTGTATTTATATTGTATTTTATGCTTCTGGCGTTCACTTCTTAGGCCCTAACTATTCGGTCTGGTGGAGCAACGCCTTAGAGTGAAGCCTAGGTTGCCCGGAACGTAGACATGATCATATCTTTCACACTGGTTGCTATTGTTCCTGTTATACGATGGAAAAGCTGTTGTATTTATATTGTACCTTATGCTTCTGGCGTTGACTTCTATGGCCCTAACTATTCGATCTGGTGGAGCAACGCCCTAGGGTGAAGCCTAGGTTTCCCGGAACGTAGAAATGACCATCAATTTCACATTGGCTGCAATTATTCCTGTTATACGATGGAAAAACTGTTGTATTTTTTTGCATTTTATGCTTCGGGCGTTGACTTCTAAGGCCCTAACTATTCAGTCTGTTGGAGCAACTCCCAAGGGTGAAGCCTAGGTTGCCCGGGAAGTAGAAATGACCATAACTTTCATACTGGTTGCAATTATCCGTTTTATACGATGGAAAAACTGTTGTATTCATATTGTATTTTATGCTTCTGGCGTTGACTTCTTAGGCCCTAACTATTCGGTCTGGTGGAGCAACGCCTTAGAGTGAAGCCTAGGTTGCCCGGAACGTAGAAATGATCATATCTTTCACACTGGTTGCTATTGTTCCTGTTATACGATGGAAAAGCTGTTGTATTTATATTGAACCTTATGCTTCTGGCGTTGACTTCTATGGCCCTAACTATTCGATCTGGTGGAGCAACGCCCTAGGGTGAAGCCTAGGTTTCCCGGAACGTAGAAATGACCATCAATTTCACACTGGTTGCAATTATTCCTGTTATACGATGGAAAAACTGTTGTATTTTTTTGCATTTTATGCTTCGGGCGTTGACTTCTAAGGCCCTAACTATTCGATCTGGTGGAACACGCCCTAGAGTGAAGTCTAGGTTGCACGGAACGTAGAAATCACCATCAATTTGACACTGGTTGCAATTATTCCTGTTATACGATGGAAAAACTGTTGTATTTTTTTGCATTTTATGCTTCGGGCGTTGACTTCTAAGGCCCTAACTATTCAGTCTGTTGGAGCAACTCCCAAGGGTGAAGCCTAGGTTGCCCGGAAAGTAGAAATGTCCATAACATTCATACTGGTTGCAATTATTCGTTTTATACGATGGAAAAACTGTTGTATTTATATTGTATTTTAAGCTTCTGACGTTGACTTCTAAGGCACCAACTATTCGATCTGGTGGAGCAACGCCGTAGAGTGAAGCCTAGGTTGCCCGGAACGTAGAAATGACCATAACTTTCACACTGGATGCAATTATTCGTTTTATACGATGGAAAAACTGTTGTATTTATATTGTATTTTATGCTTCTGGCGTTCACTTCTTAGGCCTTAACCATTCGATGTGGTGGAACAACGCACTAGGGTGAAGCCTAGGTTTCCCGGAACGTAGAAATGGCCATAACTTTCACACTGGTAGCAATTATTCGATTTATACAATGGAAAAACTGTTCTATTTATTTTGTGTTTTATGTTTCGCGCGTTGTCTTCTAAGGCCCTAACTATTCGATCTAGTGGAGCAACGCCCTAGGGTGAAGCCTAGGTTGCCTGGAAAGTAGAAATGTCGATAACTTTCATACTGGTTGCAATTATTCGTTTTATGCGATGGAAGAACTTCTGTATTTATACCGTATTTTATGCTTCTGACGTTGACTTCTAAGGCACTAAGTATTCGATATGGTGGAGCAGCGCCCTAGAGTGAAGCCTAGGGTGCCCGGATAGTAGAAATGACCATAACTTTCATAGTGGTTGCAATTATTCGCTTTATACGATGGAAAAACTGTTGTATTTATATTGTATTTTATGCTTCTGGCGTTGACTTCTGAGGCCCTAACTATTCGATCTGTTGGAGCAACGCCCTAGAGTGAAGCCTTGGTTTCCCGGAACGTAGAAATGACCATGAATTTCATACTGGTCGCAATTATTCGTTTTATACGATGGAAAAACTGTTGTATTTATATTGTATTTTATGCTTCTGACGTTGACTTCTAAGGCTCGAACTATTCGATCTGGTGGAGCAACGCCCTAGATTGAAACCTAGGTTGCCCGGAACGTAGAAATGATCATATCTTTCACACTGGTTGCTATTGTTCCTGTTATACGATGGAAAAGCTGTTGTATTTATATTGTACCTTATGCTTCTGGCGTTGACTTCTATGGACCTAACTATTCGATCTGGTGGAGTAACGCCCTAGGGTGAAGCCTAGGTTTCCCGGAACGTAGAAATGACCATCAATTTCACACTGGTCGCAATTATTCCTGTTATACGATGGAAAAACTGTTGTATTTATATTGTATTTTATGCTTCTGGCGTTCACTTCTTGGACCCTAACTATTCGATCGGGTGGAACAACGCACTAGGGTGAAGCCTAGGTTGCCCGGAAGGCAGAAATGACCACAACTTTCAAACTGGTTGCAATTATTCCTGTTATACGATGGAAAAACTGTTGTATTTTTTTGCATTTTATGCTTCGGGCGTTGACTTCTAAGGCCCTAACTATTCAGTCTGTTGGAGCAACTCCCAAGGGTGAAGCCTAGGTTGCCCGGAACGTAGAAATGACCATAACTTTCACACTGGATGCAATTATTCGTTTTATACGATGGAAAAACTGTTGTATTTATATTGTATTTTATGCTTCTGGCGTTCACTTCTTAGGCCCTAACTTTTCGATCGGGTGGAACAACGCACTAGGGTGAAGCCTAGGTTGCCCGGAAAGCAGAAATGACCATAACTTTCAAACTGGTTGCAATTATTCCTGTTATACGATGGAAAAACTGTTGTATTTATAGTGTATTTTATGCTTCTGGCGTTGACTTCTGAGGCCCTAACTATTCGATCTGTTGGAGCAACGCCCTAGAGTGAAGCCTTGGTTTCCCGGAACGTAGAAATGACCATGAATTTCATACTGGTCGCAATTATTCGTTTTATACGATGGAAAAACTGTTGTATTTATATTGTATTTTATGCTTCTGGCGTACACTTCTTAGGCCCTAACTATTCGATCGGGTGGAACAACGCACTAGGGTGAAGCCTAGGTTGCCCGGAAAGCAGAAATGACCATAACTTTCAAACTGGTTGCAATTATTCCTGTTATACGATGGAAAAACTGTTGTGTTTATATTGTATTTTATGCTTCTGGCGTTCACTTCTTAGGCCCTAACTATTAGATCGGGTGGAACAACGCCCTAGGGTGAATCCTAGGTTGCCCGGAACATAGAAATGACCATAACCTTCACACTGGTGGCTATTATTCGTTTTATTCGATGGAAAAACTGTTATATTTATATTGTATTTTATGCTTCTGGCGCTGACTTCTTAGGCCCTAACTATTCGATCTGGTGGAACACGCCCTAGAGTGAAGTCTAGGTTGCACGGAACGTAGAAATGACCATCAATTTGACACTGGTTGCAATTATTCCTGTTATACGATGGAAAAACTGTTGTATTTATATTGTATTTTAAGCTTCTGACGTTGACTTCTAAGGCACCAACTATTTGATCTGGTGGAGCAACGCCCTAGAGTGAAGCCTAGGTTGCCCGGAACGTAGAAATGACCATAACTTTCACACTGGTTGCAATTATTCGTTTTATACGATGGAAAAACTGTTGTATTTATATTGTATTGTATGCTTCTGACGTTGACTTCTAAGGCTCCAACTATTCGATCTGGTGGAGCAACGCCCTAGATTGAAACCTAGGTTGCCCGGAACGTAGAAATGACCATAGCTTTCACACTGGTTGCAATTATTCGTTTTATACGATGGAAAAACTGTTGTATTTATATTGTATTTTATGCTTCTGGCGTTCACTTCTTAGGCCCTAACTTTTCGATCGGGTGGAACAACGCACTAGGGTGAAGCCTAGGTTGCCCGGAAAGCAGAAATGACCATAACTTTCAAACTGGTTGCAATTATTCCTGTTATACGATGGAAAAACTGTTGTATTTTTTTGCATTTTATGTTTCGGGCGTTGACTTCTAAGGCCCTAACTATTCAGTCTGTTGGAGCAACTCCCAAGGGTGAAGCCTAGGTGCCCGGAAAGTAGAAATGTCCATAACATTCATACTGGTTGCAATTATTCGTTTTATACGATGGAAAAACTGTTGTATTTATATTGTATTTTAAGCTTCTGACGTTGACTTCTAAGCCACCAACTATTCGATCTGGTGGAGCAACGCCCTAGAGTGAAGCCTAGGTTGCCCGGAACGTAGAAATGACCATAACTTTCACACTGGTTGCAATTATTCGTTTTATACGATGGAAAAACTGTTGTATTTATATTGTATTTTATGCTTCTGGCGTTCACTTCTTAGGCCCTAACTATTCGATCGGGTGGAACAACGCCCTAGGGTGAATCCTAGGTTGCCCGGAACATAGAAATGACCATAACCTTCACACTGGTGGCTATTATTCGTTTTATTCGATGGAAAAACTGTTATATTTATATTGTATTTTATGCTTCTGGCGCTGACTTCTTAGGCCCTAACTATTCGATCTGGTGGAACACGCCCTAGAGTGAAGTCTAGGTTGCACGGAACGTAGAAATCACCATCAATTTGACACTGGTTGCAATTATTCCTGTTATACGATGGAAAAACTGTTGTATTTTTTTGCATTTTATGCTTCTGGCGTTGACTTCTAAGGCCCTAACTATTCAGTCTGTTGGAGCAACTCCCAAGGGTGAAGCCTAGGTTGCCCGGAAAGTAGAAATGTCCATAACATTCATACTGGTTGCAATTATTCGTTTTATACGATGGAAAAACTGTTGTATTTATATTGTATTTTAAGCTTCTGACGTTGACTTCTAAGGCACCAACTATTCGATCTGGTGGAGCAACGCCGTAGAGTGAAGCCTAGGTTGCCCGGAACGTAGAAATGACCATAACTTTCACACTGGATGCAATTATTCGTTTTATACGATGGAAAAACTGTTGTATTTATATTGTATTTTATGCTTCTGGCGTTCACTTCTTAGGCCTTAACTATTCGATGTGGTGGAACAACGCACTAGGGTGAAGCCTAGGTTTCCCGGAACGTAGAAATGGCCATAACTTTCACACTGGTAGCAATTATTCGATTTATACAATGGAAAAACTGTTCTATTTATTTTGTGTTTTATGTTTCGCGCGTTGTCTTCTAAGGCCCTAACTATTCGATCTAGTGGAGCAACGCCCTAGGGTGAAGCCTAGGTTGCCTGGAAAGTAGAAATGTCGATAACTTTCATACTGGTTGCAATTATTCGTTTTATGCGATGGAAGAACTTCTGTATTTATACTGTATTTTATGCTTCTGACGTTGACTTCTAAGGCACTAAGTATTCGATATGGTGGAGCAGCGCCCTAGAGTGAAGCCTAGGGTGCCCGGATAGTAGAAATGACCATAACTTTCATAGTGGTTGCAATTATTCGCTTTATACGATGGAAAAACTGTTGTATTTATATTGTATTTTATGCTTCTGGCGTTGACTTCTGAGGCCCTAACTATTCGATCTGTTGGAGCAACGCCCTAGAGTGAAGCCTTGGTTTCCCGGAACGTAGAAATGACCATGAATTTCATACTGGTCGCAATTATTCGTTTTATACGATGGAAAAACTGTTGTATTTATATTGTATTTTATGCTTCTGACGTTGACTTCTAAGGCTCGAACTATTCGATCTGGTGGAGCAACGCCCTATCGTGAATCCTAGGTTGCCCGGGAAGTAGAAATGACCATAACTTTCATACTGGTTGCAATTATCCGTTTTATACGATGGAAAAACTGTTGTATTCATATTGTATTTTATGCTTCTGGCGTTGACTTCTTAAGCCCTAACTATTCGGTCTGGTGGAGCAACGCCTTAGAGTGAAGCCTAGGTTGCCCGGAACGTAGAAATGATCATATCTTTCACACTGGTTGCTATTGTTCATGTTATACGATGGAAAAGCTGTTGTATTTATATTGTACCTTATGCTTCTGGCGTTGACTTCTATGGCCCAAACTAGTCGATCTGGTGGAGCAACGCCCTAGGGTGAAGCCTAGGTTTCCCGGAACGTAGAAATGACCATCAATTTCACACTGGTTGCAATTATTCCTGTTATACGATGGAAAAACTGTTGTATTTTTTTGCATTTTATGCTTCGGGCGTTCACTTCTAAGGCCCTAACTATTCAGTCTGTTGGAGCAACTCCCAAGGGTGAAGCCTAGGTTGCCCGGAAAGTAGAAATGTCCATAACATTCATACTGGTTGCAATTATTCGTTTTATACGATGGAAAAACTGTTGTATTTATATTGTATTTTAAGCTTCTGACGTTGACTTCTAAGGCACCAACTATTCGATCTGGTGGAGCAACGCCGTAGAGTGAAGCCTAGGTTGCCCGGAACGTAGAAATGACCATAACTTTCACACTGGTTGCAATTATTCGTTTTATACGATGGAAAAACTGTTGTATTTATATTGTATTTTATGCTTCTGGCGTTCACTTCTTAGGCCTTAACTATTCGATGTGGTGGAACAACGCACTAGGGTGAAGCCTAGGTTTCCCGGAACGTAGAAATGGCCATAACTTTCACACTGGTAGCAATTATTCGATTTATACAATGGAAAAACTGTTCTATTTATTTTGTGTTTTATGTTTCGCGCGTTGTCTTCTAAGGCCCTAACTATTCGATTTAGTGGAGCAACGCCCTAGGGTGAAGCCTAGGTTGCCTGGAAAGTAGAAATGTCGATAACTTTCATACTGGTTGCAATTATTCGTTTTATGCGATGGAAGAACTTCTGTATTTATACTGTATTTTATGCTTCTGACGTTGACTTCTAAGGCACTAAGTATTCGATATGGTGGAGCAGCGCCCTAGAGTGAAGCCTAGGGTGCCCGGATAGTAGAAATGACCATAACTTTCATAGTGGTTGCAATTATTCGCTTTATACGATGGAAAAACTGTTGTATTTATATTGTATTTTATGCTTCTGGCGTTGACTTCTGAGGCCCTAACTATTCGATCTGTTGGAGCAACGCCCTAGAGTGAAGCCTTGGTTTCCCGGAACGTAGAAATGACCATGAATTTCATACTGGTCGCAATTATTCGTTTTATACGATGGAAAAACTGTTGTATTTATATTGTATTTTATGCTTCTGACGTTGACTTCTAAGGCTCGAACTATTCGATCTGGTGGAGCAACGCCCTAGATTGAAACCTAGGTTGCCCGGAACGTAGAAATGACCATAGCTTTCACACTGGTTGCAATTATTCGTTTTATACGATGGAAAAACTGTTGTATTTATATTGTATTTTATGCTTCTGGCGTTCACTTCTTGGACCCTAACTATTCGATCGGGTGGAACAACGCACTAGGGTGAAGCCTAGGTTGCCCGGAAAGCAGAAATGACCATAACTTTCAAACTGGTTGCAATTATTCCTGTTATACGATGGAAAAACTGTTGTATTTATATTGTATTTTATGCTTCTGGCGTTCACTTCTTAGGCCCTAACTATTCGATCGGGTGGAACAACGCCCTAGGGTGAATCATAGGTTGCCCGGAACATAGAAATGACCATAACCTTCACACTGGTGGCTATTATTCGTTTTATTCGATGGAAAAACTGTTATATTTATATTGTATTTTATGCTTCTGGCGCTGACTTCTTAGGCCGTAACTATTCAATCTGGTGGAGCACGCCCTAAAGTGTAGTCTAGGTTGCACGGAACGTAGAAATGACCATCACGTTCACACTGGTTGCAATTATTCATATTATAGGATGGAAAACCTGTTGTATTTATATTGTATTTTATGCTTCTGGCGTTGACTTCTTAGGCCCTAACTATTCGGTCTGGTGGAGCAACGCCTTAGAGTGAAGCCTAGGTTGCCCGGAACGTAGAAATGATCATATCTTTCACACTGGTTGCTATTGTTCCTGTTATACGATGGAAAAGCTGTTGTATTTATATTGTACCTTATGCTTCTGGCGTTGACTTCTATGGCCCTAACTATTCGATCTGGTGGAGCAACGCCCTAGGGTGAAGCCTAGGTTTCCCGGAACGTAGAAATGACCATCAATTTCACACTGGTTGCAATTATTCCTGTTATACGATGGAAAAACTGTTGTATTTTTTTGCATTTTATGCTTCGGGCGTTGACTTCTAAGGCCCTAACTATTCAGTCTGTTGGAGCAACTCCCAAGGGTGAAGCCTAGGTTGCCCGGGAAGTAGAAATGACCATAACTTTCATACTGGTTGCAATTATCCGTTTTATACGATGGAAAAACTGTTGTATTCATATTGTATTTTATGCTTCTGGCGTTGACTTCTTAGGCCCTAACTATTCGGTCTGGTGGAGCAACGCCTTAGAGTGAAGCCTAGGTTGCCCGGAACGTAGAAATGATCATATCTTTCACACTGGTTGCTATTGTTCCTGTTATACGATGGAAAAGCTGTTGTATTTATATTGAACCTTATGCTTCTGGCGTTGACTTCTATGGCCCTAACTATTCGATCTGGTTGAGCAACGCCCTAGGGTGAAGCCTAGGTTTCCCGGAACGTAGAAATGACCATCAATTTCACACTGGTTGCAATTATTCCTGTTATACGATGGAAAAACTGTTGTATTTTTTTGCATTTTATGCTTCGGGCGTTGACTTCTAAGGCCCTAACTATTCGATCTGGTGGAACACGCCCTAGAGTGAAGTCTAGGTTGCACGGAACGTAGAAATCACCATCAATTTGACACTGGTTGCAATTATTCCTGTTATACGATGGAAAAACTGTTGTATTTTTTTGCATTTTATGCTTCGGGCGTTGACTTCTAAGGCCCTAACTATTCAGTCTGTTGGAGCAACTCCCAAGGGTGAAGCCTAGGTTGCCCGGAAAGTAGAAATGTCCATAACATTCATACTGGTTGCAATTATTCGTTTTATACGATGGAAAAACTGTTGTATTTATATTGTATTTTAAGCTTCTGACGTTGACTTCTAAGGCACCAACTATTCGATCTGGTGGAGCAACGCCGTAGAGTGAAGCCTAGGTTGCCCGGAACGTAGAAATGACCATAACTTTCACACTGGATGCAATTATTCGTTTTATACGATGGAAAAACTGTTGTATTTATATTGTATTTTATGCTTCTGGCGTTCACTTCTTAGGCCTTAACTATTCGATGTGGTGGAACAACGCACTAGGGTGAAGCCTAGGTTACCCGGAACGTAGAAATGGCCATAACTTTCACACTGGTAGCAATTATTCGATTTATACAATGGAAAAACTGTTCTATTTATTTTGTGTTTTATGTTTCGCGCGTTGTCTTCTAAGGCCCTAACTATTCGATCTAGTGGAGCAACGCCCTAGGGTGAAGCCTAGGTTGCCTGGAAAGTAGAAATGTCGATAACTTTCATACTGGTTGCAATTATTCGTTTTATGCGATGGAAGAACTTCTGTATTTATACTGTATTTTATGCTTCTGACGTTGACTTCTAAGGCACTAAGTATTCGATATGGTGGAGCAGCGCCCTAGAGTGAAGCCTAGGGTGCCCGGATAGTAGAAATGACCATAACTTTCATAGTGGTTGCAATTATTCGCTTTATACGATGGAAAAACTGTTGTATTTATATTGTATTTTATGCTTCTGGCGTTGACTTCTGAGGCCCTAACTATTCGATCTGTTGGAGCAACGCCCTAGAGTGAAGCCTTGGTTTCCCGGTACGTAGAAATGACCATGAATTTCATACTGGTCGCAATTATTCGTTTTATACGATGGAAAAACTGTTGTATTTATATTGTATTTTATGCTTCTGACGTTGACTTCTAAGGCTCGAACTATTCGATCTGGTGGAGCAACGCCCTAGATTGAAACCTAGGTTGCCCGGAACGTAGAAATGACCATAGCTTTCACACTGGTTGCAATTATTCGTTTTATACGATGGAAAAACTGTTGTATTTATATTGTATTTTATGCTTCTGGCGTTCACTTCTTGGACCCTAACTATTCGATCGGGTGGAACAACGCACTAGGGTGAAGCCTAGGTTGCCCGGAAAGCAGAAATGACCATAACTTTCAAACTGGTTGCAATTATTCCTGTTATACGATGGAAAAACTGTTGTATTTATATTGTATTTTATGCTTCTGGCGTTCACTTCTTAGGCCCTAACTATTCGATCGGGTGGAACAACGCCCTAGGGTGAAGCCTAGGTTTCCCGGAACGTAGAAATGACCATCAATTTCACACTGGTTGCAATTATTCCTGTTATACGATGGAAAAACTGTTGTATTTTTTTGCATTTTATGCTTCGGGCGTTGACTTCTAAGGCCCTAACTATTCAGTCTGTTGGAGCAACTCCCAAGGGTGAAGCCTAGGTTGCCCGGGAAGTAGAAATGACCATAACTTTCATACTGGTTGCAATTATCCGTTTTATACGATGGAAAAAATGTTGTATTCATATTGTATTTTATGCTTCTGGCGTTGACTTCTTAGGCCCTAACTATTCGGTCTGGTGGAGCAACGCCTTAGAGTGAAGCCTAGGTTGCCCGGAACGTAGAAATGATCATATCTTTCACACTGGTTGCTATTGTTCCTGTTATACGATGGAAAAGCTGTTGTATTTATATTGTACCTTATGCTTCTGGCGTTGACTTCTATGGACCTAACTATTCGATCTGGTGGAGTAACGCCCTAGGGTGAAGCCTAGGTTTCCCGGAACGTAGAAATGACCACCAATTTCACACTGGTCGCAATTATTCCTGTTATACGATGGAAAAACTGTTGTATTTATATTGTATTTTATGCTTCTGGCGTTCACTTCTTGGACCCTAACTATTCGATCGGGTGGAACAACGCACTAGGGTGAAGCCTAGGTTGCCCGGAAAGCAGAAATGACCATAACTTTCAAACTGGTTGCAATTATTCCTGTTATACGATGGAAAAACTGTTGTATTTTTTTGCATTTTATGCTTCGGGCGTTGACTTCTAAGGCCCTAACTATTCAGTCTGTTGGAGCAACTCCCAAGGGTGAAGCCTAGGTTGCCCGGAACGTAGAAATGACCATAACTTTCACACTGGATGCAATTATTCGTTTTATACGATGGAAAAACTGTTGTATTTATATTGTATTTTATGCTTCTGGCGTTCACTTCTTAGGCCCTAACTTTTCGATCGGGTGGAACAACGCACTAGGGTGAAGCCTAGGTTGCCCGGAAAGCAGAAATGACCATAACTTTCAAACTGGTTGCAATTATTCCTGTTATACGATGGAAAAACTGTTGTATTTATATTGTATTTTATGCTTCTGGCGTTGACTTCTTAGGCCCTAACTTTTCGATCGGGTGGAACAACGCACTAGGGTGAAGCCTAGGTTGCCCGGAAAGCAGAAATGACCATAACTTTCAAACTGGTTGCAATTATTCCTGTTATACGATGGAAAACCTGTTGTATTTATATTGTATTTTAAGCTTCTGACGTTGACTTCTAAGGCACCAACTATTTGATCTGGTGGAGCAACGCCCTAGAGTGAAGCCTAGGTTGCCCGGAACGTAGAAATGACCATAACTTTCACACTGGTTGCAATTATTCGTTTTATACGATTGAAAAACTGTTGTATTTATATTGTATTGTATGCTTCTGACGTTGACTTCTAAGGCTCCAACTATTCGATCTGGTGGAGCAACGCCCTAGATTGAAACCTAGGTTGCCCGGAACGTAGAAATGACCATAGCTTTCACACTGGTTGCAATTATTCGTTTTATACGATGGAAAAACTGTTGTATTTATATTGTATTTTATGCTTCTGGCGTTCACTTCTTAGGCCCTAACTTTTCGATCGGGTGGAACAACGCACTAGGGTGAAGCCTAGGTTGCCCGGAATGCAGAAATGACCATAACTTTCAAACTGGTTGCAATTATTCCTGTTATACGATGGAAAAACTGTTGTATTTTTTTGCATTTTATGTTTCGGGCGTTGACTTCTAAGGCCCTAACTATTCAGTCTGTTGGAGCAACTCCCAAGGGTGAAGCCTAGGTGCCCGGAAAGTAGAAATGTCCATAACATTCATACTGGTTGCAATTATTCGTTTTATACGATGGAAAAACTGTTGTATTTATATTGTATTTTAAGCTTCTGACGTTGACTTCTAAGCCACCAACTATTCGATCTGGTGGAGCAACGCCCTAGAGTGAAGCCTAGGTTGCCCGGAACGTAGAAATGACCATAACTTTCACACTGGTTGCAATTATTCGTTTTATACGATGGAAAAACTGTTGTATTTATATTGTATTTTATGCTTCTGGCGTTCACTTCTTAGGCCCTAACTATTCGATCGGGTGGAACAACGCCCTAGGGTGAATCCTAGGTTGCCCGGAACATAGAAATGACCATAACCTTCACACTGGTGGCTATTATTCGTTTTATTCGATGGAAAAACTGTTATATTTATATTGTATTTTATGCTTCTGGCGCTGACTTCTTAGGCCCTAACTATTCGATCTGGTGGAACACGCCCTAGAGTGAAGTCTAGGTTGCACGGAACGTAGAAATGACCATCAATTTGACACTGGTTGCAATTATTCCTGTTATACGATGGAAAAACTGTTGTATTTATATTGCATTTTAAGCTTCTGACGTTGACTTCTAAGGCACCAACTATTTGATCTGGTGGAGCAACGCCCTAGAGTGAAGCCTAGGTTGCCCGGAACGTAGAAATGACCATAACTTTCACACTGGTTGCAATTATTCGTTTTATACGATGGAAAAACTGTTGTATTTATATTGTATTGTATGCTTCTGACGTTGACTTCTAAGGCTCCAACTATTCGATCTGGTGGAGCAACGCCCTAGATTGAAACCTAGGTTGCCCGGAACGTAGAAATGACCATAGCTTTCACACTGGTTGCAATTATTCGTTTTATACGATGGAAAAACTGTTGTATTTATATTGTATTTTATGCTTCTGGCGTTCACTTCTTAGGCCCTAACTTTTCGATCGGGTGGAACAACGCACTAGGGTGAAGCCTAGGTTGCCCGGAAAGCAGAAATGACCATAACTTTCAAACTGGTTGCAATTATTCCTGTTATACGATGGAAAAACTGTTGTATTTTTTTGCATTTTATGTTTCGGGCGTTGACTTCTAAGGCCCTAACTATTCAGTCTGTTGGAGCAACTCCCAAGGGTGAAGCCTAGGTGCCCGGAAAGTAGAAATGTCCATAACATTCATACTGGTTGCAATTATTCGTTTTATACGATGGAAAAACTGTTGTATTTATATTGTATTTTAAGCTTCTGACGTTGACTTCTAAGCCACCAACTATTCGATCTGGTGGAGCAACGCCCTAGAGTGAAGCCTAGGTTGCCCGGAACGTAGAAATGACCATAACTTTCACACTGGTTGCAATTATTCGTTTTATACGATGGAAAAACTGTTGTATTTATATTGTATTTTATGCTTCTGGCGTTCACTTCTTAGGCCCTAACTATTCGATCGGGTGGAACAACGCCCTAGGGTGAATCCTAGGTTGCCCGGAACATAGAAATGACCATAACCTTCACACTGGTGGCTATTATTCGTTTTATTCGATGGAAAAACTGTTATATTTATATTGTATTTTATGCTTCTGGCGCTGACTTCTTAGGCCCTAACTATTCGATCTGGTGGAACACGCCCTAGAGTGAAGTCTAGGTTGCACGGAACGTAGAAATGACCATCACTTTCACACTGGTTGCAATTATTCATATTATAGGATGGAAAACCTGTTGTATTTATATTGTATTTTATGCTCCTTGTGTTGACTTCTTAGGCCCTAACTATTCGATCTGGTGGAGCAACGCCCTAGGGTGAAGCCTAGGGTGCCCGGAACGTAGAAATGACCATCACTCTCAAACTGGTTGCAATTACTCCTGTAATATGATGGAAAAACTGTTGTATTTGTATTGTATTTTATGATTCTGGCGTTCACTTCTTAGGCGCTAACTTTTCAATCTGTTGGAGCAACGCCCTAGCGTGAATCCTAGGTTGCCCGGGAAGTAGAAATGACCATAACTTTCATACTGGTTGCAATTATCCGTTTTATACGATGGAAAAACTGTTGTATTCATATTGTATTTTATGATTCTGGCGTTGACTTCTTAGGCCCTAACTATTCGGTCTGGTGGAGCAACGCCTTAGACTGAAGCCTAGGTTGCCCGGAACGTAGAAATGATCATATCTTTCACACTGGTTGCTATTGTTCCTGTTATACGATGGAAAAGCTGTTGTATTTATATTGTACCTTATGCTTCTGGCGTTGACTTCTAAGGCCCTAACTATTCGATCTGGTGGAGCAACGCCCTAGGGTGAAGTCTAGGTTGCCCGGAACGTAGAAATGACCATCAATTTGACACTGGTTGCAATTATTCCTGTTATACGATGGAAAAACTGTTGTATTTTTTTGCATTTTATGCTTCGGGCGTTGACTTCTAAGGCCCTAACTATTCAGTCTGTTGGAGCAACTCCCAAGGGTGAAGCCTAGGTTGCCCGGAAAGTAGAAATGTCCATAACATTCATACTGGTTGCAATTATTCGTTTTATACGATGGAAAGACTGTTGTATTTATATTGTATTTTAAGCTTCTGACGTTGACTTCTAAGGCACCAACTATTCGATCTGGTGGAGCAACGCCGTAGAGTGAAGCCTAGGTTGCCCGGAACGTAGAAATGACCATAACTTTCACACTGGATGCAATTATTCGTTTTATACGATGGAAAAACTGTTGTATTTATATTGTATTTTATGCTTCTGGCGTTCACTTCTTAGGCCTTAACTATTCGATGTGGTGGAACAACGCACTAGGGTGAAGCCTAGGTTTCCCGGAACGTAGAAATGGCCATAACTTTCACACTGGTAGCAATTATTCGATTTATACAATGGAAAAACTGTTCTATTTATTTTGTGTTTTATGTTTCGCGCGTTGTCTTCTAAGGCCCTAACTATTCGATCTAGTGGAGCAACGCCCTAGGGTGAAGCCTAGGTTGCCTGGAAAGTAGAAATGTCGATAACTTTCATACTGGTTGCAATTATTCGTTTTATGCGATGGAAGAACTTCTGTATTTATACTGTATTTTATGCTTCTGACGTTGACTTCTAAGGCACTAAGTATTCGATATGGTGGAGCAGCGCCCTAGAGTGAAGCCTAGGGTGCCCGGATAGTAGAAATGACCATAACTTTCATAGTGGTTGCAATTACTCGCTTTATACGATGGAAAAACTGTTGTATTCATATTGTATTTTATGCTTCTGGCGTTGACTTCTTAGGCCCTAACTATTCGGTCTGGTGGAGCAACGCCTTAGAGTGAAGCCTAGGTTGCCCGGAACGTAGAAATGATCATATCTTTCGCACTGGTTGCTATTGTTCCTGTTATACGATGGAAAAGCTGTTGTATTTATATTGTACCTTATGCTTCTGGCGTTGACTTTTATGGCCCTAACTATTCGATCTGGTGGAGCAACGCCCTAGGGTGAAGCCTAGGTTTCCCGGAATGTAGAAATGACCATCAATTTCACACTGGTTGCAATTATTCCTGTTATACGATGGAAAAACTGTTGTATTTTTTTACATTTTATGCTTCGGGCGTTGACTTCTAAGGCGCTAACTATTCAGTCTGTTGGAGCAACTCCCAAGGGTGAAGCTTAGGTTGCCCGGATAGTAGAAATGACCATAACTTTCATAGTGGTTGCAATTATTCGCTTTATACGATGGAAAAACTGTTGTATTTATATTGTATTTTAAGCTTCTGACGTTGACTCCTAAGGCACCAACTATTTGATCTGGTGGAGCAACGCCCTAGAGTGAAGCCTAGGTTGCCCGGAACGTAGAAATGACCATAACTTTCACACTGGTTGCAATTATTCGTTTTATACGATGGAAAAACTGTTGTATTTATATTGTATTGTATGCTTCTGACGTTGACTTCTAAGGCTCCAACTATTCGATCTGGTGGAGCAACGCCCTAGATTGAAACCTAGGTTGCCCGGAACGTAGAAATGACCATAGCTTTCACACTGGTTGCAATTATTCGTTTTATACGATGGAAAAACTGTTGTATTTATATTGTATTTTATGCTTCTGGCGTTCACTTCTTAGGCCCTAACTTTTCGATCGGGTGGAACAACGCACTAGGGTGAAGCCTAGGTTGCCCGGAAAGCAGAAATGACCATAACTTTCAAACTGGTTGCAATTATTCCTGTTATACGATGGAAAAACTGTTGTATTTATATTGTATTTTATGCTTCTGGCGTTCACTTCTTAGGCCCTAACTATTCGATCTGTTGGAGCAACGCCCTAGAGTGAAGCCTTGGTTTCCCGGAACGTAGAAATGACCATGAATTTCATACTGGTCGCAATTATTCGTTTTATACGATGGAAAAACTGTTGTATTTATATTGTATTTTATGCTTCTGGCGTACACTTCTTAGGCCCTAACTATTCGATCGGGTGGAACAACGCACTAGGGTGAAGCCTAGGTTGCCCGGAAAGCAGAAATGACCATAACTTTCAAACTGGTTGCAATTATTCCTGTTATACGATGGAAAAACTGTTGTGTTTATATTGTATTTTATGCTTCTGGCGGTCACTTCTTAGGCCCTAACTATTCGATCGGGTGGAACAACGCCCTAGGGTGAATCCTAGGTTGCCCGGAACATAGAAATGACCATAACCTTCACACTGGTGGCTATTATTCGTTTTATTCGATGGAAAAACTGTTATATTTATATTGTATTTTATGCTTCTGGCGCTGACTTCTTAGGCCCTAACTATTCGATCTGGTGGAACACGCCCTAGAGTGAAGTCTAGGTTGCACGGAACGTAGAAATGACCATCAATTTGACACTGGTTGCAATTATTCCTGTTATACGATGGAAAAACTGTTGTATTTATATTGTATTTTAAGCTTCTGACGTTGACTTCTAAGGCACCAACTATTTGATCTGGTGGAGCAACGCCCTAGAGTGAAGCCTAGGTTGCCCGGAACGTAGAAATGACCATAACTTTCACACTGGTTGCAATTATTCGTTTTATACGATGGAAAAACTGTTGTATTTATATTGTATTGTATGCTTCTGACGTTGACTTCTAAGGCTCCAACTATTCGATCTGGTGGAGCAACGCCCTAGATTGAAACCTAGGTTGCCCGGAACGTAGAAATGACCATAGCTTTCACACTGGTTGCAATTATTCGTTTTATACGATGGAAAAACTGTTGTATTTATATTGTATTTTATGCTTCTGGCGTTCACTTCTTAGGCCCTAACTTTTCGATCGGGTGGAATAACGCACTAGGGTGAAGCCTAGGTTGCACGGAAAGCAGAAATGACCATAACTTTCAAACTGGTTGCAATTATTCCTGTTATACGATGGAAAAACTGTTGTATTTTTTTGCATTTTATGTTTCGGGCGTTGACTTCTAAGGCCCTAACTATTCAGTCTGTTGGAGCAACTCCCAAGGGTGAAGCCTAGGTGCCCGGAAAGTAGAAATGTCCATAACATTCATACTGGTTGCAATTATTCGTTTTATACGATGGAAAAACTGTTGTATTTATATTGTATTTTAAGCTTCTGACGTTGACTTCTAAGCCACCAACTATTCGATCTGGTGGAGCAACGCCCTAGAGTGAAGCCTAGGTTGCCCGGAACGTAGAAATGACCATAACTTTCACACTGGTTGCAATTATTCGTTTTATACGATGGAAAAACTGGTGTATTTATATTGTATTTTATGCTTCTGGCGTTCACTTCTTAGGCCCTAACTATTCGATCGGGTGGAACAACGCCCTAGGGTGAATCCTAGGTTGCCCGGAACATAGAAATGACCATAACCTTCACACTGGTGGCTATTATTCGTTTTATTCGATGGAAAAACTGTTATATTTATATTGTATTTTATGCTTCTGGCGCTGACTTCTTAGGCCCTAACTATTCGATCTGGTGGAACACGCCCTAGAGTGAAGTCTAGGTTGCACGGAACGTAGAAATGACCATCAATTTGACACTGGTTGCAATTATTCCTGTTATACGATGGAAAAACTGTTGTATTTATATTGTATTTTAAGCTTCTGACGTTGACTTCTAAGGCACCAACTATTTGATCTGGTGGAGCAACGCCCTAGAGTGAAGCCTAGGTTGCCCGGAACGTAGAAATGACCATAACTTTCACACTGGTTGCAATTATTCGTTTTATACGATGGAAAAACTGTTGTATTTATATCGTATTGTATGCTTCTGACGTTGACTTCTAAGGCTCCAACTATTCGATCTGGTGGAGCAACGCCCTAGATTGAAACCTAGGTTGCCCGGAACGTAGAAATGACCATAGCTTTCACACTGGTTGCAATTATTCGTTTTATACGATGGAAAAACTGTTGTATTTATATTGTATTTTATGCTTCTGGCGTTCACTTCTTAGGCCCTAACTTTTCGATCGGGTGGAACAACGCACTAGGGTGAAGCCTAGGTTGCACGGAAAGCAGAAATGACCATAACTTTCAAACTGGTTGCAATTATTCCTGTTATACGATGGAAAAACTGTTGTATTTTTTTGCATTTTATGTTTCGGGCGTTGACTTCTAAGGCCCTAACTATTCAGTCTGTTGGAGCAACTCCCAAGGGTGAAGCCTAGGTGCCCGGAAAGTAGAAATGTCCATAACATTCATACTGGTTGCAATTATTCGTTTTATACGATGGAAAAACTGTTGTATTTATATTGTATTTTAAGCTTCTGACGTTGACTTCTAAGCCACCAACTATTCGATCTGGTGGAGCAACGCCCTAGAGTGAAGCCTAGGTTGCCCGGAACGTAGAAATGACCATAACTTTCACACTGGTTGCAATTATTCGTTTTATACGATGGAAAAACTGTTGTATTTATATTGTATTTTATGCTTCTGGCGTTCACTTCTTAGGCCCTAACTATTCGATCGGGTGGAACAACGCCCTAGGGTGAATCCTAGGTTGCCCGGAACATAGAAATGACCATAACCTTCACACTGGTGGCTATTATTCGTTTTATTCGATGGAAAAACTGTTATATTTATATTGTATTTTATGCTTCTGGCGCTGACTTCTTAGGCCCTAACTATTCGATCTGGTGGAACACGCCCTAGAGTGAAGTCTAGGTTGCACGGAACGTAGAAATGACCATCACTTTCACACTGGTTGCAATTATTCATATTATAGGATGGAAAACCTGTTGTATTTATATTGTATTTTATGCTCCTTGTGTTGACTTCTTAGGCCCTAACTATTCGATCTGGTGGAGCAACGCCCTAGGGTGAAGCCTAGTGTGCCCGGAACGTAGAAATGACCATCACTCTCAAACTGGTTGCAATTACTCCTGTAATATGATGGAAAAACTGTTGTATTTATATTGTATTTTATGATTCTGGCGTTCACTTCTTAGGCGCTAACTTTTCAATCTGTTGGAGCAACGCCCTAGCGTGAATCCTAGGTTGCCCGGGAAGTAGAAATGACCATAACTTTCATACTGGTTGCAATTATCCGTTTTATACGATGGAAAAACTGTTGTATTCATATTGTATTTTATGATTCTGGCGTTGACTTCTTAGGCCCTAACTATTCGGTCTGGTGGAGCAACGCCTTAGACTGAAGCCTAGGTTGCCCGGAACGTAGAAATGATCATATCTTTCACACTGGTTGCTATTGTTCCTGTTATACGATGGAAAAGCTGTTGTATTTATATTGTACCTTATGCTTCTGGCGTTGACTTCTAAGGCCCTAACTATTCGATCTGGTGGAGCAACGCCCTAGGCTGAAGTCTAGGTTGCCCGGAACGTAGAAATGACCATCAATTTGACACTGGTTGCAATTATTCGTTTTATACGATGGAAAGCCTGTTGTATTTATATTGTATTTTAAGCTTCTGACGTTGACTTCTAAGGCACCAACTATTCGATCTGGTGGAGCAACGCCGTAGAGTGAAGCCTAGGTTGCCCGGAACGTAGAAATGACCATAACTTTCACACTGGATGCAATTATTCGTTTTATACGATGGAAAAACTGTTGTATTTATATTGTATTTTATGCTTCTGGCGTTCACTTCTTAGGCCTTAACTATTCGATGTGGTGGAACAACGCACTAGGGTGAAGCCTAGGTTTCCCGGAACGTAGAAATGGCCATAACTTTCACACTGGTAGCAATTATTCGATTTATACAATGGAAAAACTGTTCTATTTATTTTGTGTTTTATGTTTCGCGCGTTGTCTTCTAAGGCCCTAACTATTCGATCTAGTGGAGCAACGCCCTAGGGTGAAGCCTAGGTTGCCTGGAAAGTAGAAATGTCGATAACTTTCATACTGGTTGCAATTATTCGTTTTATGCGATGGAAGAACTTCTGTATTTATACTGTATTTTATGCTTCTGACGTTGACTTCTAAGGCACTAATTATTCGATATGGTGGAGCAGCGCCCTAGAGTGAAGCCTAGGGTGCCCGGATAGTAGAAATGACCATAACTTTCATAGTGGTTGCAATTATTCGCTTTATACGATGGAAAAACTGTTGTATTTATATTGTATTTTATGCTTCTGGCGTTGACTTCTGAGGCCCTAACTATTCGATCTGTTGGAGCAACGCCCTAGAGTGAAGCCTTGGTTTCCCGGAACGTAGAAATGACCATGAATTTCATACTGGTCGCAATTATTCGTTTTATACGATGGAAAAACTGTTGTATTTATATTGTATTTTATGCTTCTGACGTTGACTTCTAAGGCTCGAACTATTCGATCTGGTGGAGCAACGCCCTAGATTGAAACCTAGGTTGCCCGGAACGTAGAAATGACCATAGCTTTCACACTGGTTGCAATTATTCGTTTTATACGATGGAAAAACTGTTGTATTTATATTGTATTTTATGCTTCTGGCGTTCACTTCTTGGACCCTAACTATTCGATCGGGTGGAACAACGCACTAGGGTGAAGCCTAGGTTGCGCGGAAAGCAGAAATGACCATAACTTTCAAACTGGTTGCAATTATTCCTGTTATACGATGGAAAGACTGTTGTATTTATATTGTATTTTATGCTTCTGGCGTTCACTTCTTAGGCCCTAACTATTCGATCGGGTGGAACAACGCCCTAGGGTGAATCATAGGTTGCCCGGAACATAGAAATGA
This sequence comes from Calliopsis andreniformis, assembly GCF_051401765.1. Classification (NCBI taxonomy): domain Eukaryota; kingdom Metazoa; phylum Arthropoda; class Insecta; order Hymenoptera; family Andrenidae; genus Calliopsis; species Calliopsis andreniformis. Next base: position 3,492,650 of record NW_027480429.1, read on the forward strand.
CCATAACCTTCACACTGGTGGCTATTATTCGTTTTATTCGATGGAAAAACTGTTATATTTATATTGTATTTTATGCTTCTGGCGCTGACATCTTAGGCCGTAACTATTCAATCTGGTGGAGCACGCTCTAGAGTGTAGTCTAGGTTGCACGGAACGTAGAAATGACCATCACGTTCACACTGGTTGCAATTATTCATATTATAGGATGGAAAACCTGTTGTATTTATATTGTATTTTATGCTTCTGGCGTTGACTTCTTAGGCCCTAACTATTCGGTCTGGTGGAGCAACGCCTTAGAGTGAAGCCTAGGTTGCCCGGAACGTAGAAATGATCATATCTTTCACACTGGTTGCTATTGTTCCTGTTATACGATGGAAAAGCTGTTGTATTTATATTGTACCTTATGCTTCTGGCGTTGACTTCTATGGCCCTAACTATTCGATCTGGTGGAGGAACGCCCTAGGGTGAAGCCTAGGTTTCCCGGAACGTAGAAATGACCATCAATTTCACACTGGTTGCAATTATTCCTGTTATACGATGGAAAAACTGTTGTATTTTTTTGCATTTTATGCTTCGGGCGTTGACTTCTAAGGCCCTAACTATTCAGTCTGTTGGAGCAACTCCCAAGGGTGAAGCCTAGGTTGCCCGGGAAGTAGAAATGACCATAACTTTCATTCTGGTTGCAATTATCCGTTTTATACGATGGAAAGACTGTTGTATTTATATTGTATTTTAAGCTTCTGACGTTGACTTCTAAGGCACCAACTATTCGATCTGGTGGAGCAACGCCGTAGAGTGAAGCCTAGGTTGCCCGGAACGTAGAAATGACCATAACTTTCACACTGGTTGCAATTATTCGTTTTATACGATGGAAAAACTGTTGTATTTATATTGTATTTTATGCTTCTGGCGTTCACTTCTTAGGCACTAACTTTTCAATCTGTTGGAGCAACGCCCTAGCGTGAATCCTAGGTTGCCCGGGAAGTAGAAATGACCATAACTTTCATACTGGTTGCAATTATCCGTTTTATACGGTGGAAAAACTGTTGTATTCATATTGTATTTTATGCTTCTGGCGTTGACTTCTTAGGCCCTAACTATTCGGTCTGGTGGAGCAACGCCTTAGAGTGAAGCCTAGGTTGCCCGGAACGTAGAAATGATCATATCTTTCGCACTGGTTGCAATTATTCCTGTTATACGATGGAAAAACTGTTGTATTTTTTTGCATTTTATGCTTCGGGCGTTGACTTCTAAGGCCCTAACTATTCAGTCTGTTGGAGCAACTCCCAAGGGTGAAGCCTAGGTTGCCCGGGAAGTAGAAATGACCATAACTTTCATACTGGTTGCAATTATCCGTTTTATACGATGGAAAAACTGTTGTATTCATATTGTATTTTATGCTTCTGGCGTTGACTTCTTAGGCCCTAACTATTCGGTCTGGTGGAGCAACGCCTTAGAGTGAAGCCTAGGTTGCCCGGAACGTAGAAATGATCATATCTTTCACACTGGTTGCTATTGTTCCTGTTATACGATGGAAAAGCTGTTGTATTTATATTGTACCTTATGCTTCTGGCGTTGACTTTTATGGCCCTAACTATTCGATCTGGTGGAGCAACGCCCTAGGGTGAAGCCTAGGTTTCCCGGAATGTAGAAATGACCATCAATTTCACACTGGTTGCAATTATTCCTGTTATACGATGGAAAAACTGTTGTATTTTTTTACATTTTATGCTTCGGGCGTTGACTTCTAAGGTGCAAACTATTCAGTCTGTTGGAGCAACTCCCAAGGGTGAAGCTTAGGTTGCCCGGATAGTAGAAATGACCATAACTTTCATTGTGGTTGCAATTATTCGCTTTATACGATGGAAAAACTGTTGTATTTATATTGTATTTTAAGCTTCTGACGTTGACTCCTAAGGCACCAACTATTCGATCTGTTGGAGCAAGGCCCTAGAGTGAAGCCTTGGTTTCCCGGAACGTAGAAATGACCATGAATTTCATACTGGTCGCAATTATTCGTTCTATACGATGGAAAAACTGTTGTATTTATATTGTATTTTATGCTTCTGACGTTGACTTCTAAGGCTCGAACTATTCGATCTGGTGGAGCAACGCCCTAGATTGAAACCTAGGTTGCCCGGAACATAGAAATGACCATAACCTTCACACTGGCGGCTATTATTCGTTTTATTCGATGGAAAAACTGTTATATTTATATTGTATTTTATGCTTCTGGCGCTGACTTCTTAGGCCCTAACTATTCGATCTGGTGGAACACGCCCTAGAGTGTAGTCTAGGTTGCACGGAACGTAGAAATGACCATCACTTTCACACTGGTTGCAATTATTCATATTATAGGATGGAAAACCTGTTGTATTTATATTGTATTTTATGCTCCTGGTGTTGACTTCTTAGGCCCTAACTATTCGATCTGGTGGAGCAACGCCCTAGAGTGAAGCCTAGGGTTCCCGGAACGTAGAAATGACCATCACTCTCAAACTGGTTGCAATTACTCCTGTTATATGATGGTAAAACTGTTGTATTTATATTGTATTTTATGATTCTGGCGTTCACTTCTTAGGCACTAACTTTTCAATCTGTTGGAGCAACGCCCTAGCGTGAATCCTAGGTTGCCCGGGAAGTAGAAATGACCATAACTTTCATACTGGTTGCAATTATCCGTTTTATACGATGGAAAAACTGTTGTATTCATATTGTATTTTATGCTTCTGGCGTCGACTTCTTAGGCCCTAACGATTCGGTCTGGTGGAGCAACGCCTTAGAATGAAGCCTAGGTTGCCCGGAACGTAGAAATGATCATATCTTTCACACTGGTTGCTATTGTTCCTGTTATACGATGGAAAAGCTGTTGTATTTATATTGTACCTTATGCTTCTGGCGTTGACTTCTATGGCCCTAACTATTCGATCTGGTGGAGCAACGCCCTAGGGTGAAACCTAGGTTTCCCGGAACGTAGAAATGACCATCAATTTCACACTGGTTGCAATTATTCCTGTTATACGATGGAAAAACTGTTGTATTTTTTTGCATTTTATGCTTCGGGCGTTGACTTCTAAGGCCCTAACTATTCAGTCTGTTGGAGCAACTCCCAAGGGTGAAGCCTAGGTTCCCCGGATAGTAGAAATGACCATAACTTTCATAGTGGTTGCAATTATTCGCTTTATACGATGGAAAAACTGTTGTATTTATATTGTATTTTATGCTTCTGGCGTTGACTTCTGAGACCCTAACTATTCGATCTGTTGGAGCAACGCCCTAGAGTGAAGCCTTGGTTTCCCGGAACGTAGAAATGACCATGAATTTCATACTGGTCGCAATTATTCGTTTTATACGATGGAAAAACTGTTGTATTTATATTGTATTTTATGCTTCTGACGTTGACTTCTAAGGCTCGAACTATTCGATCTGGTGGAGCAACGCCCTAGATTGAAACCTAGGTTGCCCGGAACGTAGAAATGACCATAGCTTTCACACTGGTTCCAATTATTCGTTTTATACGATGGAAAAACTGTTGTATTTATATTGTATTTTATGCTTCTGGCGTTCACTTCTTAGGCCCTAACTATTCGATCGGGTGCAACAACGCACTAGGGTGAAGCCTAGGTTGCCCGGAAAGCAGAAATGACCATAACTTTCAAACTGGTGGCTATTATTCGTTTTATTCGATGGAAAAACTGTTATATTTATATTGTATTTTATGCTTCTGGCGCTGACTTCTTAGGCCCTAACTATTCAGTCTGTTGGAGCAACTCCCAAGGGTGAGGCCTAGGTTGCTCGGAAAGTAGAAATGTCCATAACATTCATACTGGTTGCAATTATTCGTTTTATACGATGGAAAAACAGTTGTATTTATATTGTATTTTAAGCTTCTGACGTTGACTTCTAAGGCACCAACTATTCGATCTGGTGGTGCAACGCCCTAGAGTGAAGCCTAGGTTGCCCGGAACGTAGAAATGACCATAACTTTCACACTGGTTGCAATTATTCATATTATAGGATGGAAAACCTGTTGTATTTATATTGTATTTTATGCTCCTGGTGTTGACTTCTTAGGCCCTAACTATTCGATCTGGTGGAGTAACGCCCTAGAGTGAAGCCTAGGGTGCCCGGAACGTAGAAATGACCATCACTCTCAAACTGGTTGCAATTACTCCTGTTATATGATGGAAAAACTGTTGTATTTATATTGTATTTTATGCTTCTGACGTTGACTTCTTAGGCCCTAACTATTCGGTCTGGTGGAGCAACGCCTTAGAGTGAAGCCTAGGTTGCCCGGGACGTAGAAATGATCATATCTTTCACACTGGTTGCTATTGTTCCTGTTATACGATGGAAAAGCTGTTGTATTTATATTGTACCTTATGCTTCTGGCGTTGACTTCTAAGGCCCTAACTATTCCATCTGGTGGAGCAACGCCCTAGGGTGAAGCCTAGGTTGCCCGGAACGTAGAAATGACCATAACTTTCACACTGGTTGCAATTATTCGTTTTATACGATGGAAAAACTGTTGTATTTATATTGTATTTTATACTTCTGGCGTTCACTTCTTAGGCCTTAACTATTCGATCTGGTGGAACAACGCACTAGGGTGAAGCCTAGGTTTCCCGGAACGTAGAAATGGCCATAACTTTCACACTGGTAGCAATTATTCGATTTATACAATGGAAAAACTCTTCTATTTATTTTGTGTTTTATGTTTCGCGCGTTGTCTTCTAAGGCCCTAACGATTCGATCTAGTGGAGCAACGCCCTAGGGTGAAGCCTAGGTTGCCTGGAAAGTAGAAATGTCCATAACTTTCATACTGGTTGCAATTATTCGTTTTATGCGATGGAAGAACTGCTGTATTTATACTGTATTTTATGCTTCTGACGTTGACTTCTAAGGCACTAGGTATTCGATATGGTGGAGCAACGCCCTAGAGTGAAGCCTAGGGTGCCCGGATAGTACAAATGACCATAACTTTCATAGTGGTTGCAATTATTCCCTTTATACGATGGAAAAACTGTTGTATTTATATTGTATTTTATGCTTCTGGCGTTGACTTCTGAGGCCCTAACTATTCGATCTGGTGGAGCAACGCCCTAGATTGAAGCCTAGGTTGGCCGGAACGTAGAAATGACCATAGCTTTCACACTGGTAGCAATTATTCGATTTATACAATGGAAAAACTCTTCTATTTATTTTGTGTTTTATGTTTCGCGCGTTGTCTTCTAAGGCCCTAACTATTCGATCTAGTGGAGCAACGCCCTAGGGTGAAGCCTAGGTTGCGTGGAAAGTAGAAATGTCCATAACTTTCATACTGGTTGCAATTATTCGTTTTATGCGATGGAAGAACTGCTGTATTTGTACTGTATTTTATGCTTCTGACGTTGACTTCTAAGGCACTAAGTATTCGATATGGTGGAGCAACGCCCTAGAGTGAAGCCTAGGGTGCCCGGATAGTAGAAATGACCATAACTTTCATAGTGGTTGCAATTATTCGCTTTATACGATGGAAAAACTGTTGTATTTATATTGTATTTTATGCTTCTGGCGTTGACTTCTGAGGCCCTAACTATTCGATCTGGTGGAGCAACGCCCTAGATTGAAACCTAGGTTGCCCGGAACGTAGAAATGACCATAGCTTTCACACTGGTTGCAATTATTCCTGTTATACGATGAAAAAACTGTTGTATTTATATTGTATTTTATGCTTCTGGCGTTCACTTCTTAGGCCCTAACTATTCGATCGGGTGGAACAACGCCCTAGGGTGAATCCTAGGTTGCCCGGAACATAGAAATGACCATAACCTTCACACTGGTGGCTATTATTCGTTTTATTCGATTGAAAAACTGTTATATTTATATTGTATTTTATGCTTCTGGCGCTGACTTCTTAGGCCCTAACTATTCGATCTGGTGGAACACGCCCTAGAGTGAAGTCTAGGTTGCACGGAACGTAGAAATGACCATCACTTTCACACTGGTTGCAATTATTCATATTATAGGATGGAAAACCTGTTGTATTTATATTGTATTTTATGCTCCTTGTGTTGACTTCTTAGGCCCTAACTATTCGATCTGGTGGAGCAACGCCCTAGGGTGAAGCCTAGGGTGCCCGGAACGTAGAAATGACCATCACTCTCAAACTGGTTGCAATTACTCCTGTAATATGATGGAAAAACTGTTGTATTTATATTGTATTTTATGATTCTGGCGTTCACTTCTTAGGCGCTAACTTTTCAATCTGTTGGAGCAACGCCCTAGCGTGAATCCTAGGTTGCCCGGGAAGTAGAAATGACCATAACTTTCATACTGGTTGCAATTATCCGTTTTATACGATGGAAAAACTGTTGTATTCATATTGTATTTTATGATTCTGGCGTTGACTTCTTAGGCCCTAACTATTCGGTCTGGTGGAGCAACGCCTTAGACTGAAGCCTAGGTTGCCCGGAACGTAGAAATGATCATATCTTTCACACTGGTTGCTATTGTTCCTGTTATACGATGGAAAAGCTGTTGTATTTATATTGTACCTTATGCTTCTGGCGTTGACTTCTAAGGCCCTAACTATTCGATCTGGTGGAGCAACGCCCTAGGGTGAAGTCTAGGTTGCCCGGAACGTAGAAATGACCATCAATTTGACACTGGTTGCAATTATTCGTTTTATACGATGGAAAAACTGTTGTATTTATATTGTATTTTATGCTTCTGGCGTTCACTTCTTAGGCCCTAACTATTCGATCGGGTGGAACAACGCACTAGGGTGAAGCCTAGGTTGCCCGGAAAGCAGAAATGACCATAACTTTCAAACTGGTGGCTATTATTCGTTTTATTCGATGGAAAATCTGTTACATTTATATTGTATTTTATGCTTCTGGCGCTGACTTCTTAGGCCCTAACTATTCGATCTGGTGGAACACGCCCTAGAGTGAAGTCTAGGTTGCACGGAACGTAGAAATCACCATCAATTTGACACTGGTTGCAATTATTCCTGTTATACGATGGAAAAACTGTTGTATTTTTTTGCATTTTATGATTCGGGCGTTGACTTCTAAGGCCCTAACTATTCAGTCTGTTGGAGCAACTCCCAAGGGTGAAGCCTAGGTTGCCCGGATAGTAGAAATGACCATAACTTTCATAGTGGTTGCAATTATTCGCTTTATACGATGGAAAAACTGTTGTATTTATATTGTATTTTATGCTTCTGGCGTTGACTTCTGAGGCCCTAACTATTCGATCTGTTGGAGCAACGCCCTAGAGTGAAGCCTTGGTTTCCCGGAACGTAGAAATGACCATGAATTTCATACTGGTCGCAATTATTCGTTTTATACGATGGAAAAACTGTTGTATTTATATTGTATTTTATGCTTCTGACGTTGACTTCTAAGGCTCGAACTATTCGATCTGGTGGAGCAACGCCCTAGATTGAAACCTAGGTTGCCCGGAACGTAGAAATGACCATAGCTTTCACACTGGCGGCTATTATTCGTTTTATTCGATGGAAAAACTGTTATATTTATATTGTATTTTATGCTTATGGCGCTGACTTCTTAGGCCCTAACTATTCGATCTGGTGGAACACGCCCTAGATTGTAGTCTAGGTTGCATGGAACGTAGAAATGACCATCACTTTCACACTGGTTGCAATTATTCATATTATAGGATGGAAAACCTGTTGTATTTATATTGTATTTTATGCTCCTGGTGTTGACTTCTTAGGCCCTAACTATTCGATCTGGTGGAGCAACGCCCTAGAGTGAAGCCTAGGGTGCCCGGAACGTAGAAATGACCATCACTCTCAAACTGGTTGCAATTACTCCTGTTATATGATGGTAAAACTGTTGTATTTATATTGTATTTTATGATTCTGGCGTTCACTTCTTAGGCACTAACTTTTCAATCTGTTGGAGCAACGCCCTAGCGTGAATCCTAGGTTGCCCGGGAAGTAGAAATGACCATAACTTTCATACTGGTTGCAATTATCCGTTTTATACGATGGAAAAACTGTTGTATTCATATTGTATTTTATGCTTCTGGCGTCGACTTCTTAGGCCCTAACGATTCGGTCTGGTGGAGCAACGCCTTAGAATGAAGCCTAGGTTGCCCGGAACGTAGAAATGATCATATCTTTCACACTGGTTGCTATTGTTCCTGTTATACGATGGAAAAGCTGTTGTATTTATATTGTACCTTATGCTTCTGGCGTTGACTTCTATGGCCCTAACTATTCGATCTGGTGGAGCAACGCCCTAGGGTGAAACCTAGGTTTCCCGGAACGTAGAAATGACCATCAATTTCACACTGGTTGCAATTATTCCTGTTATACGATGGAAAAACTGTTGTATTTTTTTGCATTTTATGCTTCGGGCGTTGACTTCTAAGGCTCTAACTATTCAGTCTGTTGGAGCAACTCCCAAGGGTGAAGCCTAGGTTGCCCGGATAGTAGAAATGACCATAACTTTCATAGTGGTTGCAATTATTCGCTTTATACGATGGAAAAACTGTTGTATTTATATTGTATTTTATGCTTCTGGCGTTGACTTCTGAGGCCCTAACTATTCGATCTGGTGGAGCAACGCCCTAGATTGAAACCTAGGTTGCCCGGAACGTAGAAATGACCATAGCTTTCACACTGGTAGCAATTATTCGATTTATACAATGGAAAAACTCTTCTATTTATTTTGTGTTTTATGTTTCGCGCGTTGTCTTCTAAGGCCCTAACTATTCGATCTAGTGGAGCAACGCCCTAGGGTGAAGCCTAGGTTGCGTGGAAAGTAGAAATGTCCATAACTTTCATACTGGTTGCAATTATTCGTTTTATGCGATGGAAGAACTGCTGTATTTGTACTGTATTTTATGCTTCTGACGTTGACTTCTAAGGCACTAAGTATTCGATATGGTGGAGCAACGCCCTAGAGTGAAGCCTAGGGTGCCCGGATAGTAGAAATGACCATAACTTTCATAGTGGTTGCAATTATTCGTTTTATACGATGGAAAAACTGTTGTATTTATATTGTATTTTATGCTTCTGGCGTTCACTTCTTAGGCCCTAACTATTCGATCGGGTGGAACAACGCACTAGGGTGAAGCCTAGGTTGCCCGGAAAGCAGAAATGACCATAACTTCCAAACTGGTTGCAATTATTCCTGTTATACGATGGAAAAACTGTTGTATTTATATTGTATTTTATGCTTCTGGCGTTCACTTCTTAGGCCCTAACTATTCGATCGGGTGGAACAACGCCCTAGGGTGAATCCTAGGTTGCCCGGAACATAGAAATGACCAGAACCTTCACACTGGCGGCTATTATTCGTTTTATTCGATGGAAAAACTGTTATATTTATATTGTATTTTATGCTTATGGGGCTGACTTCTTAGGCCCTAACTATTCGATCTGGTGGAACACGCCCTAGAGTGTAGTCTAGGTTGCACGGAACGTAGAAATGACCATCACTTTCACACTGGTTGCAATTATTCATATTATAGGATGGAAAACCTGTTGTATTTATATTGTATTTTATGCTCCTGGTGTTGACTTCTTAGGCCCTAACTATTCGATCTGGTGGAGCAACGCCCTAGAGTGAAGCCTAGCGTGCCCGGAACGTAGAAATGACCATCACTCTCAAACTGGTTGCAATTACTCCTGTTATATGATGGTAAAACTGTTGTATTTATATTGTATTTTATGATTCTGGCGTTCACTTCTTAGGCACTAACTTTTCAATCTGTTGGAGCAACGCCCTAGCGTGAATCCTAGGTTGCCCGGGAAGTAGAAATGACCATAACTTTCATACTGGTTGCAATTATCCGTTTTATACGATGGAAAAACTGTTGTATTCATATTGTATTTTATGCTTCTGGCGTCGACTTCTTAGGCCCTAACGATTCGGTCTGGTGGAGCAACGCCTTAGAATGAAGCCTAGGTTGCCCGGAACGTAGAAATGATCATATCTTTCACACTGATTGCTATTGTTCCTGTTATACGATGGAAAAGCTGTTGTATTTATATTGTACCTTATGCTTCTGGCGTTGACTTCTATGGCCCTAACTATTCGATCTGGTGGAGCAACGCCCTAGGGTGAAACCTAGGTTTCCCGGAACGTAGAAATGACCATCAATTTCACACTGGTTGCAATTATTCCTGTTATACGATGGAAAAACTGTTGTATTTTTTTGCATTTTATGATTCGGGCGTTGACTTCTAAGGCCCTAACTATTCAGTCTGTTGGAGCAACTCCCAAGGGTGAAGCCTAGGTTGCCCGGAAAGTAGAAATGTCCATAACATTCATACTGGTTGCAATTATTCGTTTTATACGATGGAAAAACTGTTGTATTTATATTGTATTTTAAGCTTCTGACGTTGACTTCTAAGGCACCAACTATTCGATCTGGAGGAGCAACGCCGTAGAGTGAAGCCTAGGTTGCCCGGAACGTAGAAATGACCATAACTTTCACACGGGTTGCAATTATTCGTTTTATACGATGGAAAAACTGTTGTATTTATATTGTATTTTATGCTTCTGGCGTTCACTTCTTAGGCCTTAACTATTCGATATGGTGGAACAACGCACTAGGGTGAAGCCTAGGTTTCCCGGAACGTAGAAATGGCCATAACTTTCACACTGGTAGCAATTATTCGATTTATACAATGGAAAAACTGTTCTATTTATTTTGTGTTTTATGTTTCGCGCGTTGTCTTCTAAGGCCCTAACTATTCGATCTAGTGGAGCAACGCCCTAGAGTGAAGCCTAGGTTGCCCGGAACGTAGAAATGACCATAACTTTCACACGGGTTGCATTTATTCGTTTTATACGATGGAAAAGCTGTTGTATTTATATTGTACCTTATGCTTCTGGCGTTGACTTCTATGGCCCTAACTATTCGATCTGGTGGAGCAACGCCCTAGGGTGAAGCCTAGGTTTCCCGGAACGTAGAAATGACCATCAATTTCACACTGGTTGCAATTATTCCTGTTATACGATGGAAAAACTGTTGTATTTTTTTGCATTTTATGCTTCGGGCGTTGACTTCTACGGCCCTAACTATTCTGTCTGTTGGAGCAACTCCCAAGGGTGAAGCCTAGGTTGCCCGGGAAGTAGAAATGACCATAACTTTCATACTGGTTGCAATTATCCGTTTTATACGATGGAAAAACTGTTGTATTCATATTGTATTTTATGCTTCTGGCGTTGACTTCTTAGGCCCTAACTATTCGGTCTGGTGGAGCAACGCCTTAGAGTGAAGCCTAGGTTGCCCGGAACGTAGAAATGATCATATCTTTCACACTGGTTGCTATTGTTCCTGTTATACGATGGAAAAGCTGTTGTATTTATATTGTACCTTATGCTTCTGGCGTTGACTTCTATGGCCCTAACTATTCGATCTGGTGGAGCAACGCCCTAGGGTGAAGCCTAGGTTTCCCGGAACGTAGAAATGACCATCAATTTCACACTGGTTGCAATTATTCCTGTTATACGATGGAAAAACTGTTGTATTTTTTTGCATTTTATGCTTCGGGCGTTGACTTCTAAGGCCCTAACTATTCGATCTGGTGGAACACGCCCTAGAGTGAAGTCTAGGTTGCACGGAACGTAGAAATCACCATCAATTTGACACTGGTTGCAATTATTCCTGTTATACGATGGAAAAACTGTTGTATTTTTTTGCATTTTATGCTTCGGGCGTTGACTTCTAAGGCCCTAACTATTCAGTCTGTTGGAGCAACTCCCAAGGGTGAAGCCTAGGTTTCCCGGAAAGTAGAAATGTCCATAACATTCATACTGGTTGCAATTATTCGTTTTATACGATGGAAAAACTGTTGTATTTATATTGTATTTTAAGCCTCTGACGTTGACTTCTAAGGCACCAACTATTCGATCTGGTGGAGCAACGCCGTAGAGTGAAGCCTAGGTTGCCCGGAACGTAGAAATGACCATAACTTTCACACTGGTTGCAATTATTCGTTTTATACGATGGAAAAACTGTTGTATTTATATTGTATTTTATGCTTCTGGCGTTCACTTCTTAGGCCTTAACTATTCGATGTGGTGGAACAACGCACTAGGGTGAAGCCTAGGTTTCCCGGAACGTAGAAATGGCCATAACTTTCACACTGGTAGCAATTATTCGATTTATACAATGGAAAAACTGTTCTATTTATTTTGTGTTTTATGTTTCGCGCGTTGTCTTCTAAGGCCCTAACTATTCGATCTGGTGGAGCAACGCCCTAGGGTGAAGCCTAGGTTTCCCGGAACGTAGAAATGACCATCAATTTCACACTGGTTGCAATTATTCCTGTTATACGATGGAAAAACTGTTGTATTTTTTTGCATTTTATGCTTCGGGCGTTGACTTCTACGGCCCTAACTATTCAGTCTGTTGGAGCAACTCCCAAGGGTGAAGCCTAGGTTGCCCGGGAAGTACAAATGACCATAACTTTCATACTGGTTGCAATTATCCGTTTTATACGATGGAAAAACTGTTGTATTCATATTGTATTTTATGCTTCTGGCGTTGACTTCTTAGGCCCTAACTATTCGGTCTGGTGGAGCAACGCCTTAGAGTGAAGCCTAGGTTGCCCGGAACGTAGAAATGATCATATCTTTCACACTGGTTGCTATTGTTCCTGTTATACGATGGAAAAGCTGTTGTATTTATATTGTACCTTATGCTTCTGGCGTTGACTTCTATGGCCCTAACTATTCGATCTGGTGGAGCAACGCCCTAGGGTGAAGCCTAGGTTTCCCGGAACGTAGAAATGACCATCAATTTCACACTGGTTGCAATTATTCCTGTTATACGATGGAAAAACTGTTGTATTTTTTTGCATTTTATGCTTCGGGCGTTGACTTCTAAGGCCCTAACTATTCGATCTGGTGGAACACGCCCTAGAGTGAAGTCTAGGTTGCACGGAACGTAGAAATCACCATCAATTTGACACTGGTTGCAATTATTCCTGTTATACGATGGAAAAACTGTTGTATTTTTTTGCATTTTATGCTTCGGGCGTTGACTTCTAAGGCCCTAACTATTCAGTCTGTTGGAGCAACTCCCAAGGGTGAAGCCTAGGTTTCCCGGAAAGTAGAAATGTCCATAACATTCATACTGGTTGCAATTATTCGTTTTATACGATGGAAAAACTGTTGTATTTATATTGTATTTTAAGCCTCTGACGTTGACTTCTAAGGCACCAACTATTCGATCTGGTGGAGCAACGCCGTAGAGTGAAGCCTAGGTTGCCCGGAACGTAGAAATGACCATAACTTTCACACTGGTTGCAATTATTCGTTTTATACGATGGAAAAACTGTTGTATTTATATTGTATTTTATGCTTCTGGCGTTCACTTCTTAGGCCTTAACTATTCGATGTGGTGGAACAACGCACTAGGGTGAAGCCTAGGTTTCCCGGAACGTAGAAATGGCCATAACTTTCACACTGGTAGCAATTATTCGATTTATACAATGGAAAAACTGTTCTATTTATTTTGTGTTTTATGTTTCGCGCGTTGTCTTCTAAGGCCCTAACTATTCGATCTGGTGGAGCAACGCCCTAGGGTGAAGCCTAGGTTGCCTGGAAAGTAGAAATGTCGATAACTTTCATACTGGTTGCAATTATTCGTTTTATGCGATGGAAGAACTGCTGTATTTATACTGTATTTTATGCTTCTGACGTTGACTTCTAAGGCACTAAGTATTCGATATGGTGGAGCAGCGCCCTAGAGTGAAGCCTAGGGTGCCCGGATAGTAGAAATGACCATAACTTTCATAGTGGTTGCAATTATTCGTTTTATACGATGGAAAAACTGTTGTATTTATATTGTATTTTAAGCTTCTGACGTTGACTTCTAAGGCACCAACTATTCGATCTGGTGGAGCAACGCCCTAGAGTGAAGCCTAGGTTGCCCGGAACGTAGAAATGACCATAACTTTCACACTGGTTGCAATTATTCGTTTTATACGATGGAAAAACTGTTGTATTTATATTGTATTTTATACTTCTGGCGTTCACTTCTTAGGCCTTAACTATTCGATCTGGTGGAACAACGCACTAGGGTGAAGCCTAGGTTTCCCGGAACGTAGAAATGGCCATAACTTTCACACTGGTAGCAATTATTCGATTTATACAATGGAAAAACTCTTCTATTTATTTTGTGTTTTATGTTTCGCGCGTTGTCTTCTAAGGCCCTAACTATTCGATCTAGTGGAGCAACGCCCTAGGGTGAAGCCTAGGTTGCCTGGAAAGTAGAAATGTCCATCACTCTCAAACTGGTTGCAATTACTCCTGTTATATGATGGAAAAACTGTTGTATTTATATTGTATTTTATGATTCTGGCGTTCACTTCTTAGGCACTAACTTTTCATTCTGTTGGAGCAACGCCCTAGCGTGAATCCTAGGTTGCCTGGGAAGTAGAAATGACCCTAACTTTCATACTGGTTGCAATTATCCGTTTTATACGATGGAAAAACTGTTGTATTCATATTGTATTTTATGATTCTGGCGTTGACTTCTTAGACCCTAACTATTCGGTCTGGTGGAGCAACGCCTTAGAGTGAAGCCTAGGTTGCCCGGAACGTAGAAATGACCATAACTTTCACACTGGTTGCAATTATTCGTTTTATGCGATGGAAAAACTGTTGTATTTATATTGTATTTTATACTTCTGGCGTTCACTTCTTAGGCCTTAACTATTCGATCTGGTGGAACAACGGATTAGGGTTAAGCCTAGGTTTCCCGGAACGTAGAAATGGCCATAACTTTCACACTGGTAGCAATTATTCGATTTATACAATGGAAAAACTGTTCTATTTATTTTGTGTTTTATGTTTCGCGCGTTGTCTTCTAACCCCCTAACTATTCGATCTAGTGGAGCAACGCCCTAGGGTGAAGCCTAGGTTGCCTGGAAAGTAGAAATGTCCATAACTTTCATACTGGTTGCAATTATTCGTTTTATGCGATGGAAGAACTGCTGTAGTTATACTGTATTTTATGCTTCTGACGTTGACTTCTAAGGCACTAAGTATTCGATATGGTGGAGCAACGCCCTAGAGTGAAGCCTAGGGTGCCCGGATAGTAGAAATGACCATAGCTTTCATAGTGGTTGCAATTATTCGCTTTATACGATGGAAAACTGTTGTATTTATATTGTATTTTATGCTTCTGGCGTTGACTTCTGAGGCCCTAACTATTCGATCGGGTGGAACAACGCCCTAGGGTGAATCCTAGGTTGCCCGGAACATAGAAATGACCATAACCTTCACACTGGTGGCTATTATTCGTTTTATTCGATGGAAAAACTGTTATATTTATATTGTATTTTATGCTTCTGGCGCTGACTTCTTAGGCCGTAACTATTCGTTCTGGTGGAGCACGCCCTAGAGTGTAGTCTAGGTTGCACGGAACGTAGAAATGACCATCACTTTCACACTGGTTGCAATTATTCATATTATAGGATGGAAAACCTGTTGTATTTATATTGTATTTTATGCTCCTGGTGTTGCCTTCTTAGGCCCTAACTATTCGATCTGGTGGAGCAACGCCCTAGAGTGAAGCCTAGGGTGCCCGGAACGTAGAAATGACCATCACTCTCAAACTGGTTGCAATTACTCCTGTTATATGATGGAAAAACTGTTGTATTTATATTGTATTTTATGATTCTGGCGTTCACTTCTTAGGCACTAACTTTTCAATCTGTTGGAGCAACGCCCTAGCGTGAATCCTAGGTTGCCCGGGAAGTAGAAATGACCATAACTTTCATACTGGTTGCAATTATCCGTTTTATACGATGGAAAAACTGTTGTATTCATATTGTATTTTATGCTTCTGGCGTTGACTTCTTAGGCCCTAACCATTCGGTCTGGTGGAGCAACGCCTTAGAGTGAAGCCTAGGTTGCCCGGAACGTAGAAATGATCATATCTTTCACACTGGTTGCTATTGTTCCTGTTATACGATGGAAAAGCTGTTGTATTTATATTGTACCTTATGCTTCTGGCGTTGACTTTTATGGCCCTAACTATTCGATCTGGTGGAGCAACGCCCTAGGGTGAAGCCTAGGTTTCCCGGAACGTAGAAATGACCATCAATTTGACACTGGTTGCAATTATTCCTGTTATACGATGGAAAAACTGTTGTATTTTTTTGCATTTTATGCTTCGGGCGTTGACTTCTAAGGCCCTAACTATTCGATCTGGTGGAACACGCCCTAGAGTGAAGTCTAGGTTGCACGGAACGTAGAAATCACCATCAATTTGACACTGGTTGCAATTATTCCTGTTATACGATGGAAAAACTGTTGTATTTTTTTGCATTTTATGCTTCGGGCGTTGACTTCTAAGGCCCTAACTATTCAGTCTGTTGGAGCAACTCCCAAGGGTGAAGCCTAGGTTTCCCGGAAAGTAGAAATGTCCATAACATTCATACTGGTTGCAATTATTCGTTTTATACGATGGAAAAACTGTTGTATTTATATTGTATTTTAAGCCTCTGACGTTGACTTCTAAGGCACCAACTATTCGATCTGGTGGAGCAACGCCGTAGAGTGAAGCCTAGGTTGCCCGGAACGTAGAAATGACCATAACTTTCACACTGGTTGCAATTATTCGTTCTATACGATGGAAAAACTGTTGTATTTATATTGTATTTTATGCTTCTGGCGTTCACTTCTTAGGCCTTAACTATTCGATGTGGTGGAACAACGCACTAGGGTGAAGCCTAGGTTTCCCGGAACGTAGAAATGGCCATAACTTTCACACTGGTAGCAATTATTCGATTTATACAATGGAAAAACTGTTCTATTTATTTTGTGTTTTATGTTTCGCGCGTTGTCTTCTAACGCCCTAACTATTCGATCTGGTGGAGCAACGCCCTAGGGTGAAGCCTAGGTTGCCTGGAAAGTAGAAATGTCGATAACTTTCATACTGGTTGCAATTATTCGTTTTATGCGATGGAAGAACTGCTGTATTTATACTGTATTTTATGCTTCTGACGTTGACTTCTAAGGCACTAAGTATTCGATATGGTGGAGCAGCGCCCTAGAGTGAAGCCTAGGGTGCCCGGATAGTAGAAATGACCATAACTTTCATAGTGGTTGCAATTATTCGTTTTATACGATGGAAAAACTGTTGTATTTATATTGTATTTTAAGCTTCTGACGTTGACTTCTAAGGCACCAACTATTCGATCTGGTGGAGCAACGCCCTAGAGTGAAGCCTAGGTTGCCCGGAACGTAGAAATGACCATAACTTTCGCACTGGTTGCAATTATTCGTTTTATACGATGGAAAAACTGTTGTATTTATATTGTATTTTATACTTCTGGCGTTCACTTCTTAGGCCTTAACTATTCGATCTGGTGGAACAACGCACTAGGGTGAAGCCTAGGTTTCCCGGAACGTAGAAATGGCCATAACTTTCACACTGGTAGCAATTATTCGATTTATACAATGGAAAAACTCTTCTATTTATTTTGTGTTTTATGTTTCGCGCGTTGTCTTCTAAGGCCCTAACTATTCGATCTAGTGGAGCAACGCCCTAGGGTGAAGCCTAGGTTGCCTGGAAAGTAGAAATGTCCATCACTCTCAAACTGGTTGCAATTACTCCTGTTATATGATGGAAAAACTGTTGTATTTATATTGTATTTTATGATTCTGGCGTTCACTTCTTAGGCACTAACTTTTCATTCTGTTGGAGCAACGCCCTAGCGTGAATCCTAGGTTGCCTGGGAAGTAGAAATGACCATAACTTTCATACTGGTTGCAATTATCCGTTTTATACGATGGAAAAACTGTTGTATTCATATTGTATTTTATGATTCTGGCGTTGACTTCTTAGGCCCTAACTATTCGGTCTGGTGGAGTAACGCCTTAGAGTGAAGCCTAGGTTGCCCGGAACGTAGAAATGACCATAACTTTCACACTGGTTGCAATTATTCGTTTTATGCGATGGAAAAACTGTTGTATTTATATTGTATTTTATACTTCTGGCGTTCACTTCTTAGGCCTTAACTATTCGATCTGGTGGAACAACGCATTAGGGTTAAGCCGAGGTTTCCCGGAACGTAGAAATGGCCATAACTTTCACACTGGTAGCAATTATTCGATTTATACAATGGAAAAACTGTTCTATTTATTTTGTGTTTTATGTTTCGCGCGTTGTCTTCTAACCCCCTAACTATTCGATCTAGTGGAGCAACGCCCTAGGGTGAAGCCTAGGTTGCCTGGAAAGTAGAAATGTCCATAACTTTCATACTGGTTGCAATTATTCGTTTTATGCGATGGAAGAACTGCTGTAGTTATACTGTATTTTATGCTTCTGACGTTGACTTCTAAGGCACTAAGTATTCGATATGGTGGCGCAACGCCCTAGAGTGAAGCCTAGGGTGCCCGGATAGTAGAAATGACCATAACTTTCATAGTGGTTGCAATTATTCGCTTTATACGATGGAAAACTGTTGTATTTATATTGTATTTTATGCTTCTGGCGTTGACTTCTGAGGCCCTAACTATTCGATCGGGTGGAACAACGCCCTAGGGTGAATCCTAGGTTGCCCGGAACATAGAAATGGCCATAACCTTCACACTGGTGGCTATTATTCGTTTTATTCGATGGAAAAACTGTTATATTTATATTGTATTTTATGCTTCTGGCGCTGACTTCTTAGGCCGTAACTATTCGTTCTGGTGGAGCACGCCCTAGAGTGTAGTCTAGGTTGCACGGAACGTAGAAATGACCATCACTTTCACACTGGTTGCAATTATTCATATTATAGGATGGAAAACCTGTTGTATTTATATTGTATTTTATGCTCCTGGTGTTGACTTCTTAGGCCCTAACTATTCGATCTGGTGGAGCAACGCCCTAGAGTGAAGCCTAGGGTGCCCGGAACGTAGAAATGACCATCACTCTCAAACTGGTTGCAATTACTCCTGTTATATGATGGAAAAACTGTTGTATTTATATTGTATTTTATGCTTCTGGCGTTCACTTCTTAGGCCCTAACTATTCGATCGGGTGGAACAACGCCCTAGGGTGAATCCTAGGTTGCCCGGGAAGTAGAAATGACCATAACTTTCATACTGGTTGCAATTATCCGTTTTATACGATGGAAAAACTGTTGTATTCATATTGTATTTTATGCTTCTGGCGTTGACTTCTTAGGCCCTAACTATTCGGTCTGGTGGAGCAACGCCTTAGAGTGAAGCCTAGGTTGCCCGGAACGTAGAAATGATCATATCTTTCACACTGGTTGCTATTGTTCCTGTTATACGATGGAAAAGCTGTTGTATTTATATTGTACCTTATGCTTCTGGCGTTGACTTCTATGGCCCTAGCTATTCGATCTGGTGGAGCAACGCCCTAGGGTGAAGCCTAGGTTGCCCGGAACGTAGAAATGACCATCAATTTCACACTGGTTGCAATTATTCCTGTTATACGATGGAAAAACTGTTGTATTTTTTTGCATTTTATGCTTCGGGCGTTGACTTCTAAGGCCCTGACTTTTCAGTCTGTTGGAGCAACTCCCAAGGGTGAAGCCTAGGTTGCCCGGATAGTAGAAATGACCATAACTTTCATAGTGGTTGCAATTATTCGCTTTATACGATGGAAAAACTGTTTTATTTATATTGTATTTTATGCTTCTGGCGCTGACTTCTTAGGCCGTAACTATTCGATCTGGTGGAGCACGCCCTAGAGTGAAGTCTAGGTTGCACGGAACGTAGAAATGACCATCACTTTCACACTGGTTGCAATTATTCATATTATAGGATGGAAAACCTGTTGTATTTATATTGTATTTTATGCTCCTGGTGTTGACTTCTTAGGCCCTAACTATTCGATCTGGTGGAGCAACGCCCTAGAGTGAAGCCTAGGGTGACCGGAACGTAGAAATGACCATCACTCTCAAACTGGTTGCAATTACTCCTGTTATATGATGGAAAAACTGTTGTATTTATATTGTATTTTATGATTCTGGCGTTCACTTCTTAGGCACTAACTTTTCAATCTGTTGGAGCAACGCCCTAGCGTGAATCCTAGGTTGCCCGGGAAGTAGAAATGACCATAACTTTCATACTGGTTGCAATTATCCGTTTTATACGATGGAAAAACTGTTGTATTCATATTGTATTTTATGCTTCTGGCGTTGACTTCTTAGGCCCTAACCATTCGGTCTGGTGGAGCAACGCCTTAGAGTGAAGCCTAGGTTGCCCGGAACGTAGAAATGATCATATCTTTCACACTGGTTGCTATTGTTCCTGTTATACGATGGAAAAGCTGTTGTATTTATATTGTACCTTATGCTTCTGGCGTTGACTTTTATGGCCCTAACTATTCGATCTGGTGGAGCAACGCCCTAGGGTGAAGCCTAGGTTTCCCGGAACGTAGAAATGACCATCAATTTCACACTGGTTGCAATTATTCCTGTTATACGATGGAAAAACTGTTGTATTTTTTTGCATTTTATGCTTCGGGCGTTGACTTCTAAGGCCTTAACTATTCAGTCTGTTGGAGCAACGCCCTAGAGTGAAGCCTTCGTTTCCCGGAACGTAGAAATGTCCATGAATTTCATACTGGTCGCAATTATTCGTTTTATACGATGGAAAAACTGTTGTATTTATATTGTATTTTATGCTCCTGACGTTGACTTCTAAGGCTCGAACTATTCGATCTGGTGGAGCAACGCCCTAGATTGAAACCTAGGTTGCCCGGAACGTAGAAATGACCATAGCTTTCACACTGGTTGCAATTATTCGTTTTATACGATGGAAAAACTGTTGTATTTATATTGTATTTTATGCTTCTGGCGTTCACTTCTTGGACCCTAACTATTCGATCGGGTGGAACAACGCCCTAGGGTGAATCCTAGGTTGCCCGGAACATAGAAATGACCATAACCTTCACACTGGTGGCTATTATTCGTTTTATTCGATGGAAAAACTGTTATATTCATATTGTATTTTATGCTTCTGGCGCTGACTTCTTAGGCCGTAACTATTCGATCTGGTGGAGCACGCCCTAGAGTGAAGTCTAGGTTGCACGGAACGTAGAAATGACCATCACTTTCACACTGGTTGCAATTATTCATATTATAGGATGGAAAACCTGTTGTATTTATATTGTATTTTATGCTCCTGGTGTTGACTTCTTAGGCCCAAACTATTCGATCTGGTGGAGCAACGCCCTAGAGTGAAGCCTAGGGTGCCCGGAACGTAGAAATGACCATCACTCTCAAACTGGTTGCAATTACTCCTGTTATATGATGGAAAAACTGTTGTATTTATATTGTATTTTATGATTCTGGCGTTCACTTCTTAGGCACTAACTTTTCAATCTGTTGGAGCAACGCCCTAGCGTGAATCCTAGGATGCCCGGGAAGTAGAAATGACCATAACTTTCATACTGGTTGCAATTATCCGTTTTATACGATGGAAAAACTGTTGTATTCATATTGTATTTTATGCTTCTGGCGTTGACTTCTTAGGCCCTAACTATTCGGTCTGGTGGAGCAACGCCTTAGAGTGAAGCCTAGGTTGCCCGGAATGTAGAAATGATCATATCTTTCACACTGGTTGCTATTGTTCCTGTTATACGATGGAAAAGCTGTTGTATTTATATTGTACCTTATGCTTCTGGCGTTGACTTTTATGGCCCTAACTATTCGATCTGGTGGAGCAACGCCCTAGGGTGAAGCCTAGGTTTCCCGGAACGTAGAAATGACCATCAATTTCACACTGGTTGCAATTATTCCTGTTATACGATGGAAAAACTGTTGTATTTTTTTGCATTTTATGCTTCGGGCGTTGACTTCTAAGGCCCTAACTATTCAGTCTGTTGGAGCAACTCCCAAGGGTGAAGCCTAGGTTGCCCGGATAGTAGAAATGACCATAACTTTCATAGTGGTTGCAATTATTCGCTTTATACGATGGAAAAACTGTTGTATTTATATTGTATTTTATGCTTCTGGCGTTGACTTCTGAGGCCCTAACTATTCGATCTGTTGGAGCAACGCCCTAGAGTGAAGCCTAGGTTGCCCGGAACGTAGAAATGACCATCAATTTCACTCTGGTTGCAATTATTCCTGTTATACGATGGAAAAACTGTTGTGTTTATATTGTATTTTATGCTTCTGGCGTTCACTTCTTAGGCCCTAACTATTCGATCGGGTGGAACAACGCCCTAGGGTGAATCCTAGGTTGCCCGGAACATAGAAAAGACCATAACCTTCACACTGGTGGCTATTATTCGTTTTATTCGATGGAAAAACTGTTATATTCATATTGTATTTTATGCTTCTGGCGCTGACTTCTTAGGCCGTAACTATTCGATCTGGTGGAGCACGCCCTAGAGTGAAGTCTAGGTTGCACGGAACGTAGAAATGACCATCACTTTCACACTGGTTGCAATTATTCATATTATAGGATGGAAAACCTGTTGTATTTATATTGTATTTTATGCTCCTGGTGTTGACTTCTTAGGCCCAAACTATTCGATCTGGTGGAGCAACGCCCTAGAGTGAAGCCTAGGGTGCCCGGAACGTAGAAATGACCATCACTCTCAAACTGGTTGCAATTACTCCTGTTATATGATGGAAAAACTGTTGTATTTATATTGTATTTTATGATTCTGGCGTTCACTTCTTAGGCACTAACTTTTCAATCTGTTGGAGCAACGCCCTAGCGTGAATCCTAGGATGCCCGGGAAGTAGAAATGACCATAACTTTCATACTGGTTGCAATTATCCGTTTTATACGATGGAAAAACTGTTGTATTCATATTGTATTTTATGCTTCTGGCGATGACTTCTTAGGCCCTAACTATTCGGTCTGGTGGAGCAACGCCTTAGAGTGAAGCCTAGGTTGCCCGGAATGTAGAAATGATCATATCTTTCACACTGGTTGCTATTGTTCCTGTTATACGATGGAAAAGCTGTTGTATTTATATTGTACCTTATGCTTCTGGCGTTGACTTTTATGGCCCTAACTATTCGATCTGGTGGAGCAACGCCCTAGGGTGAAGCCTAGGTTTCCCGGAACGTATAAATGACCATCAATTTCACACTGGTTGCAATTATTCCTGTTATACGATGGAAAAACTGTTGTATTTTTTTGCATTTTATGCTTCGGGCGTTGACTTCTAAGGCCCTAACTATTCAGTCTGTTGGAGCAACTCCCAAGGGTGAAGCCTAGGTTGCCCGGATAGTAGAAATGACCATAACTTTCATAGTGGTTGCAATTATTCGCTTTATACGATGGAAAAACTGTTGTATTTATATTGTATTTTATGCTTCTGGCGTTGACTTCTGAGGCCCTAACTATTCGATCTGTTGGAGCAACGCCCTAGAGTGAAGCCTAGGTTGCCCGGAACGTAGAAATGACCATCAATTTCACTCTGGTTGCAATTATTCCTGTTATACGATGGAAAAACTGTTGTGTTTATATTGTATTTTATGCTTCTGGCGTTCACTTCTTAGGCCCTAACTATTCGATCGGGTGGAACAACGCCCTAGGGTGAATCCTAGGTTGCCCGGAATATAGAAATGACCATAACCTTCACACTGGTGGCTATTATTCGTTTTATTCGATGGAAAAACTGTTACATTTATATTGTATTTTATGCTTCTGGCGCTGACTTCTTAGGCCGTAACTATTCGATCTGGTGGAGCACGCCCTAGAGTGTAGTCTAGGTTGCACGGAACGTAGAAATGACCATCACTTTCACACTGGTTGCAATTATTCATATTATAGGATGGAAAACCTGTTGTATTTATATTGTATTTTATGCTCCTGGTGTTGACTTCTTAGGCCCTAACTATTCGATCTGGTGGAGCAACGCCCTAGAGTGAAGCCTAGGGTGCCCGGAACGTAGAAATGACCATCACTCTCAAACTGGTTGCAATTACTCCTGTTATATGATGGAAAAACTGTTGTATTTATATTGTATTTTATGATTCTGGCGTTCACTTCTTAGGCACTAACTTTTCAATCTGTTGGAGCAACGCCCTAGCGTGAATCCTAGGTTGCCCGGGAAGTAGAAATGACCATAACTTTCATACTGGTTGCAATTATCCGTTTTATACGATGGAAAAACTGTTGTGTTTATATTGTATTTTATGCTTCTGGCGTTCACTTCTTAGGCCCTAACTATTCGATCGGGTGGAACAACGCACTAGGGTGAAGCCTAGGTTGCCCGGAAAGCAGAAATGACCATAACTTTCAAACTGGTGGCTATTATTCGTTTTATTCGATGGAAAAACTGTTACATTTATATTGTATTTTATACTTCTGGCGCTGACTTCTTAGGCCCTAACTATTCGATCTGGTGGAACACGCCCTAGAGTGAAGTCTAGGTTGCACGGAACGTAGAAATGACCATCAATTTGACACTGGTTGCAATTATTCCTGTTATATGATGGAAAAACTGTTGTATTTTTTTGCATTTTATGCTTCGGGCGTTGACTTCTAAGGCCCTAACTATTCCGTCTTTTGGAGCAACTCCCAAGGGTGAGGCCTAGGTTGCCCGGAAAGTAGAAATGTCCATAACATTCATACTGGTTGCAATTATTCGTTTTATACGATGGAAAAACTGTTGTATTTATATTGTATTTTATGCTTCTGACGTTGACTTCTTAGGCTCGAACTATTCGATCTGGTGGAGCAACGCCCTAGATTGAAACCTAGGTTGCCCGGAACGTAGAAATGACCATAGCTTTCACACTGGTTGCAATTATTCGTTTTATACGATGGAAAAACTGTTGTATTTATATTGTATTTTATGCTTCTGGCGTTCACTTCTTAGGCCCTAACTATTCGATCGGGTGGAACAACGCACTAGCGTGAAGCCTAGGGTGCCCGGAACGTAGAAATGACCATCACTCTCAAACTGGTTGCAATTACTCCTGTTATATGATGGAAAAACTGTTGTATTTATATTGTATTTTATGATTCTGGCGTTCACTTCTTAGGCACTAACTTTTCAATCTGTTGGAGCAACGCCCTAGATTGAAACCTAGGTTGCCCGGAACGTAGAAATGACCATAGCTTTCACACTGGTAGCAATTATTCGATTTATACAATGGAAAAACTGTTCTATTTATTTTGTGTTTTATGTTTCGCGCGTTGTCTTCTAAGGCCCTAACTATTCGATATAGTGGAGCAACGCCCTAGGGTGAAGCCTAGGTTGCCTGGAAAGTAGAAATGTCCATAACTTTCATACTGGTTGCAATTATTCGTTCTATGCGATGGAAGAACTGCTGTATTTATACTGTATTTTATGCTTCTGACGTTGACTTCTAAGGCACTAAGTATTCGATATGGTGGAGCAACGCCCTAGAGTGAAGCCTAGGGTGCCCGGATAGTAGAAATGACCATAACTTTCATAGTGGTTGCAATTATCCGTTTTATACGATGGAAAAACTGTTGTATTCATATTGTATTCTAGGCTTCTGGCGTTGACTTCTTAGGCCCTAACTATTCGATCTGTTGGAGCAACGCCCTAGCGTGAAGCCTTGGTTTCCCGGAACGTAGAAATGACCATGAATTTCATACTGGTCGCAATTATTCGTTTTATACGATGGAAAAACTGTTGTATTTATGTTGTATTTTATGCTTCTGACGTTGACTTCTAAGGCTCGAACTATTCGATCTGGTGGAGCAACGCCCTAGATTGAAACCTAGGTTGCCCGGAACGTAGAAATGACCATAGCTTTCACACTGGTTGCAATTATTCGTTTTATACGATGGAAAAACTGTTGTATTTATATTGTATTTTATGCTTCTGGCGTTCACTTCTTAGGCCCTAACTATTCGATCAGGTGGAACAACGCACTAGGGTGAAGCCTAGGTTGCCCGGAAAGCAGAAATGACCATAACTTTCAAACTGGTTGCAATTATTCCTGTTATACGATGGAAAAACTGTTGTGTTTATATTGTATTTTATGCTTCTGGCGTTCACTTCTTAGGCCCTAACTATTCGATCGGGTGGAACAACGCCCTAGGGTGAATCCTAGGTTGCCCGGAACATAGAAATGACCATAACCTTCACACTGGTGGCTATTATTCGTTTTATTCGATGGAAAAACTGTTATATTTATATTGTATTTTATGCTTCTGGCGCTGACTTCTTAGGCCCTCACTATTCGATCTGGTGGAACACGCCCTAGAGTGAAGTCTAGGTTGCACGGAACGTAGAAATGACCATCAATTTGACACTGGTTGCAATTATTCCTGTTATACGATGGAAAAACAGTTTTATTTTTTTGCATTTTATGCTTCGGGCGATGACTTCAAAGGCCCTAACTATTCAGTCTGTTGGAGCAGCTCCCAAGGGTGAAGCCTAGGTTGCCCGGAAAGTAGAAATGTCCATAACATTCATACTGGTTGCAATTATTCGTTTTATACGATGGAAAAACTGTTGTATTTATATTGTATTTTAAGCTTCTGACGTTGACTTCTAAGGCACCAACCATTCGATCTGGTGGAGCAACGCCCTAGAGTGTAGCCTAGGTTGCCCGGAACGTAGAAATGACCATAACTTTCACACTGGTTGCAATTATTCATATTATAGGATGGAAAACCTGTTGTATTTATATTGTATTTTATGCTCCTGGTGTTGACTTCTTAGGCCCTAACTATTCGATCTGGTGGAGCAACGCCCTAGAGTGAAGCCTAGGGTGCCCGGAACGTAGAAATGACCATCACTCTCAAACTGGTTGCAATTACTCCTGTTATATGGTGGAAAAACTGTTGTATTTATATTGTATTTTATGATTCTGCCGTTCACTTCTTAGGCACTAACTTTTCAATCTGTTGGAGCAACGCCCTAGCGTGAATCCTAGGTTGCCCGGGAAGTAGAAATGACCATAACTTTCATACTGGTTGCAATTATCCGTTTTATACGATGGAAAAACTGTTGTATTCATATTGTATTTTATGCTTCTGGCGTTGACTTCTTAGGCCCTAACTATTCGATCTGGTGGAGCAACGCCCTAGGGCGAAGCCTAGGTTGCCCGGAACGTAGAAATGACCATCAATTTCACACTGGTTGCAATTATTCCTGTTATACGATGGAAAAACTGTTGTATTTTTTTGCATTTTATGCTTCGGGCGTTGACTTCTAAGGCCCTAACTATTCAGTCTGTTGGAGCAACTCCCAAGGGTGAAGCCTAGGTTGCACGGATAGTAGAAATGACCATAACTTTCATAGTGGTTGCAATTATTCGCTTTATACGATGGAAAAACTGTTGTATTTATATTGTATTTTATGCTTCTGGCGTTGACTTCTGAGGCCCTAACTATTCGATCTGTTGGAGCAACGCCCTAGAGTGAAGCCTTGGTTTCCCGGAACGTAGAAATGACCATAACCTTCACACTGGTGGCTATTATTCGTTTTATTCGATGGAAAAACTGTTATATTTATATTGTATTTAATGCTTCTGGCGCTGACTTCTTAGGCCGTAACTATTCGATCTGGTGGAGCACGCCCTAGAGTGTAGTCTAGGTTGCACGGAACGTAGAAATGACCATCACTTTCACACTGGTTGCAATTATTCATATTATAGGATGGAAAACCTGTTGTATTTATATTGTATTTTATGCTCCTGGTGTTGACTTCTTAGGCCCTAACTATTCGATCTGGTGGAGCAACGCCCTAGAGTGAAGCCTAGGGTGCCCGGAACGTAGAAATGACCATCACTCTCAAACTGGTTGCAATTACTCCTGTTATATGATGGAAAAACTGTTGTATTTATATTGTATTTTATGATTCTGGCGTTCACTTCTTAGGCACTAACTTTTCAATCTGTTGGAACAACGCCCTAGCGTGAATCCTAGGATGCCCGGAACGTAGAAATGATCATATCTTTCACACTGGTTGCTATTGTTCCTGTTATACGATGGAAAAGCTGTTGTATTTATATTGTACCTTATGCTTCTGGCGTTGACTTCTATGGCCCTAACTATTCGATCTGGTGGAGCAACGCCCTAGGGTGAAGCCTAGGTTGCCCGCAACGTAGAAATGAACATCAATTTCACACTGGTTGCAATTATTCCTGTTATACGATGGAAAAACTGTTGTATTTTTTTGCATTTTATGCTTCGGGCGTTGACTTCTAAGGCCCTAACTATTCAGTCTGTTGGAGCAACACCCAAGGGTGAAGCCTAGGTTGCCCGGATAGTAGAAATGACCATAACTTTCATAGTGGTTGCAATTATTCGCTTTATACGATGGAAAAACTGTTGTATTTATATTGTATTTTATGCTTCTGACGTTGACTTCTAAGGCTCGAACTATTCGATCTGGTGGAGCAACGCCCTAGATTGAAACCTAGGTTGCCCGGAACGTAGAAATGACCATAGCTTTCACACTGGTTGCAATTATTCGTTTTATACGATGGAAAAACTGTTGTATTTATATTGTATTTTATGCTTCTGGCGTTCACTTCTTAGGCCCTAACTATTCGATCGGGTGGAACAACGCACTAGGGTGAAGCCTAGGTTGCCCGGAAAGCAGAAATGACCATAACTTTCAAACTGGTTGCAATTATTCCTGTTATACGATGGAAAAACTGTTGTGTTTATATTGTATTTTATGCTTCTGGCGTTCACGTCTTAGGCCCTAACTATTCGATCGGGTGGAACAACGCCCTAGGGTGAATCCTAGGTTGCCCGGGAAGTAGAAATGACCATAACTTTCATACTGGTTGCAATTATCCGTTTTATACGATGGAAAAACTGTTGTATTCATATCGTATTTTATGCTTCTGGCGTTGACTTCTTAGGCCCTAACTATTCGGTCTGGTGGAGCAACGCCTTAGAGTGAAGCCTAGGTTGCCCGGAACGTAGAAATGATCATATCTTTCACACTGGTTGCTATTGTTCCTGTTATACGATGGAAAAGCTGTTGTATTTATATTGTACCTTATGGTTCTGGCGTTGACTTCTATGGCCCTAACTATTCGATCTGGTGGAGCAACGCCCTAGGGTGAAGCCTAGGTTGCCCGCAACGTAGAAATGAACATCAATTTCACACTGGTTGCAATTATTCCTGTTATACGATGGAAAAACTGTTGTATTTTTTTGCATTTTATGCTTCGGGCGTTGACTTCTAAGGCCCTAACTATTCAGTCTGTTGGAGCAACTCCCAAGGGTGAAGCCTAGGTTGCCCGGATAGTAGAAATGACCATGAATTTCATACTGGTCGCAATTATTCGTTTTATACGATGGAAAAACTGTTGTATTTATATTGTATTTTATGCTTCTGACGTTGACTTCTAAGGCTCGAACTATTCGATCTGGTGGAGCAACGCCCTAGATTGAAACCTAGGTTGCCCGGAACGTAGAAATGACCATAGCTTTCACACTGGTTGCAATTATTCGTTTTATTCGATGGAAAAACTGTTATATTTATATTGTATTTTATGCTTCTGGCGCTGACTTCTTAGGCCCTAACTATTCGATCTGGTGGAACACGCCCTAGAGTGAAGTCTAGGTTGCACGGAACGTAGAAATGACCATAACTTTCACACTGGTTGCAATTATTCATATTATAGGATGGAAAACCTGTTGTATTTATATTGTATTTTATGCTCCTGGTGTTGACTTCTTAGGCCCTAACTATTCGATCTGGTGGAACACGCCCTAGAGTGAAGTCTAGGTTGCGCGGAACGTAGAAATGACCATCACTTTCACACTGGTTGCAATTATTCATATTATAGGATGGAAAACCTGTTGTATTTATATTGTATTTTATGCTCCTGGTGTTGACTTCTTAGGCCCTAACTATTCGATCTGGTGGAGCAACGCCCTAGAGTGAAGCCTAGGGTGCCCGGAACGTAGAAATGACCATCACTCTCAAACTGGTTGCAATTACTCCTGTTATATGGTGGAAAAACTGTTGTATTTATATTGTATTTTATGATTCTGCCGTTCACTTCTTAGGCACTAACTTTTCAATCTGTTGGAGCAACGCCCTAGCGTGAATCCTAGGTTGCCCGGGAAGTAGAAATGACCATAACTTTCATACTGGTTGCAATTATCCGTTTTATACGATGGAAAAACTGTTGTATTCATATTGTATTTTATGCTTCTGGCGTTGACTTCTTAGGCCCTAACTATTCGGTCTGGTGGAGCAACGCCTTAGAGTGAAGCCTAGGTTGCCCGGAACGTAGAAATGATCATATCTTTCAGACTGGTTGCTATTGTTCCTGTTATACGATGGAAAAGCTGTTGTATTTATATTGTACCTTATGCTTCTGGCGTTGACTTTTATGGCCCTAACTATTCGATCTGGTGGAGCAACGCCCTAGGGTGAAGCCTAGGTTTCCCGGAACGTAGAAATGACCATCAATTTCACACTGGTTGCAATTATTCCTGTTATACGATGGAAAAACTGTTGTATTTTTTTGCATTTTATGCTTCGGGCGTTGACTTCTAAGGCCCTAACTATTCAGTTTGTTGGAGCAACTCCCAAGGGTGAAGCCTAGGTTGCCCGGATAGTAGAAATGACCATAACTTTCATAGTGGTTGCAATTATTCGCTTTATACGATGGAAAAACTGTTGTATTTATATTGTATTTTATTCTTCTGGCGTTGACTTCTGAGGCCCTAACTATTCGATCTGTTGGAGCAACGCCCTAGAGTGAAGCCTTGGTCTCCCGGAACGTAGAAATGACCATGAA
Source organism: Calliopsis andreniformis (assembly GCF_051401765.1). Classification (NCBI taxonomy): domain Eukaryota; kingdom Metazoa; phylum Arthropoda; class Insecta; order Hymenoptera; family Andrenidae; genus Calliopsis; species Calliopsis andreniformis. The sequence continues at coordinate 3,523,320 of NW_027480429.1, forward strand.
TTTCATACTGGTCGCAATTATTCGTTTTATACGATGGAAAAACTGTTGTATTTATATTGTATTTTATGCTTCTGACGTTGACTTCTAAGGCTCGAACTATTCGATCTGGTGGAGCAACGCCCTAGATTGAAACCTAGGTTGCCCGGAACGTAGAAATGACCATAGCTTTCACACTGGTTGCAATTATTCGTTTTATACGATGGAAAAACTGTTGTATTTATATTGTATTTTATGCTTCTGGCGTTCACTTCTTAGGCCCTAACTATTCGATCGCGTGGAACAACGCACTAGGGTGAAGCCTAGGTTGCCCGGAAAGCAGAAATGACCATAACTTTCAAACTGGTTGCAATTATTCCTGTTATACGATGGAAAAACTGTTGTGTTTATATTGTATTTTATGCATCTGGCGTTCACGTCTTAGGCCCTAACTATTCGATCGGGTGGAACAACGCCCTAGGGTGAATCCTAGGTTGCCCGGGAAGTAGAAATGACCATAACTTTCATACTGGTTGCAATTATCCGTTTTATACGATGGAAAAACTGTTGTATTCATATTGTATTTTATGCTTCTGGCGTTGACTTCTTAGGCCCTAACTATTCGGTCTGGTGGAGCAACGCCTTAGAGTGAAGCCTAGGTTGCCCGGAACGTAGAAATGATCATATCTTTCACACTGGTTGCTATTGTTCCTGTTATACGATGGAAAAGCTGTTGTATTTATATTGTACCTTATGCTTCTGGCGTTGACTTTTATGGCCCTAACTATTCGATCTGGTGGAGCAACGCCCTAGGGTGAAGCCTAGGTTTCCCGGAACGTAGAAATGACCATCAATTTCACACTGGTTGCAATTATTCCTGTTATACGATGGAAAAACTGTTGTATTTCTTTGCATTTTATGCTTCGGGCGTTGACTTCTAAGGCCCTAACTATTCAGTCTGTTGGAGCAACTCCCAAGGGTGAAGCCTAGGTTGCCCGGATAGTAGAAATGACCATAACTTTCATAGTGGTTGCAATTATTCGCTTTATACGATGGAAAAACTGTTGTATTTATATTGTATTTTATTCTTCTGGCGTTGACTTCTGAGGCCCTAACTATTCGATCTGTTGGAGCAACGCCCTAGAGTGAAGCCTTGGTCTCCCGGAACGTAGAAATGACCATGAATTTCATACTGGTCGCAATTATTCGTTTTATACGATGGAAAAACTGTTGTATTTATATTGTATTTTATGCTTCTGACGTTGACTTCTAAGGCTCGAACTATTCGATCTGGTGGAGCAACGCCCTAGATTGAAACCTAGGTTGCCCGGAACGTAGAAATGACCATAGCTTTCACACTGGTTGCAATTATTCGTTTTATACGATGGAAAAACTGTTGTATTTATATTGTATTTTATGCTTCTGGCGTTCACTTCTTAGGCCCTAACTATTCGATCGGGTGGAACAACGCACTAGGGTGAAGCCTAGGTTGCCCGGAAAGCAGAAATGACCATAACTTTCAAACTGGTTGCAATTATTCCTGTTATACGATGGAAAAACTGTTGTGTTTATATTGTATTTTATGCATCTGGCGTTCACGTCTTAGGCCCTAACTATTCGATCGGGTGGAACAACGCCCTAGGGTGAATCCTAGGTTGCCCGGGAAGTAGAAATGACCATAACTTTCATACTGGTTGCAATTATCCGTTTTATACGATGGAAAAACTGTTGTATTCATATTGTATTTTATGCTTCTGGCGTTGACTTCTTAGGCCCTAACTATTCGGTCTGGTGGAGCAACGCCTTAGAGTGAAGCCTAGGTTGCCCGGAACGTAGAAATGATCATATCTTTCACACTGGTTGCTATTGTTCCTGTTATACGATGGAAAAGCTGTTGTATTTATATTGTACCTTATGCTTCTGGCGTTGACTTTTATGGCCCTAACTATTCGATCTGGTGGAGCAACGCCCTAGGGTGAAGCCTAGGTTTCCCGGAACGTAGAAATGACCATCAATTTCACACTGGTTGCAATTATTCCTGTTATACGATGGAAAAACTGTTGTATTTCTTTGCATTTTATGCTTCGGGCGTTGACTTCTAAGGCCCTAACTATTCAGTCTGTTGGAGCAACTCCCAAGGGTGAAGCCTAGGTTGCCCGGATAGTAGAAATGACCATAACTTTCATAGTGGTTGCAATTATTCGCTTTATACGATGGAAAAACTGTTGTATTTATATTGTATTTTATGCTTCTGGCGTTGACTTCTGAGGCCCTAACTATTCGATCTGTTGGAGCAACGCCCTAGCGTGAAGCCTTGGTTTCCCGGAACGTAGAAATGACCATGAATTTCATACTGGTCGCAATTATTCGTTTTATACGATGGAAAAACTGTTGTATTTATATTGTATTTTATGCTTCTGACGTTGACTTCTAAGGCTCGAACTATTCGATCTGGTGGAGCAACGCCCTAGATTGAAACCTAGGTTGCCCGGAACGTAGAAATGACCATAGCTTTCACACTGGTTGCAATTATTCGTTTTATACGATGGAAAAACTGTTGTATTTATATTGTATTTTATGCTTCTGGCGTTCACTTCTTAGGCCCTAACTATTCGATCAGGTGGAACAACGCACTAGGGTGAAGCCTAGGTTGCCCGGAAAGCAGAAATGACCATAACTTTCAAACTGGTTGCAATTAATCCTGTTATACGATGGAAAAACTGTTGTGTTTATATTGTATTTTATGCTTCTGGCGTTCACTTCTTAGGCCCTAACTATTCGATCGGGTGGAACAACGCCCTAGGGTGAATCCTAGGTTGCCCGGAACATAGAAATGACCATAACCTTCACACTGGTGGCTATTATTCGTTTTATTCGATGGAAAAACTGTTATATTTATATTGTATTTTATGCTTCTGGCGCTGACTTCTTAGGCCCTAACTATTCGATCTGGTGGAACACGCCCTAGAGTGAAGTCTAGGTTGCACGGAACGTAGAAATGACCATCAATTTGACACTGGTTGCAATTATTCCTGTTATACGATGGAAAAGCAGTTTTATTTTTTTGCATTTTATTCTTCGGGCGATGACTTCTAAGGCCCTAACTATTCAGTCTGTTGGAGCAACTCCCAAGGGTGAAGCCTAGGTTGCCCGGAAAGTAGAAATGTCCATAACATTCATACTGGTTGCAATTATTCGTTTTATACGATGGAAAAACTGTTGTATTTATATTGTATTTTAAGCTTCTGACGTTGACTTCTAAGGCACCAACTATTCGATCTGGTGGAGCAACGCCATAGAGTGTAGCCTAGGTTGCCCGGAACGTAGAAATGACCATAACTTTCACACTGGTTGCAATTATTCATATTATAGGATGGAAAACCTGTTGTATTTATATTGTATTTTATGCTCCTGGTGTTGACTTCTTAGGCCCTAACTATTCGATCTGGTGGAACACGCCCTAGAGTGAAGTCTAGGTTGCACGGAACGTAGAAATGACCATCACTTTCACACTGGTTGCAATTATTCATATTATAGGATGGAAAACCTGTTGTATTTATATTGTATTTTATGCTCCTGGTGTTGACTTCTTAGGCCCTAACTATTCGATCTGGTGGAGCAACGCCCTAGAGTGAAGCCTAGGGTGCCCGGAACGTAGAAATGAAAATCACTCTCAAACTGGTTGCAATTACTCCTGTTATATGGTGGAAAAACTGTTGTATTTATATTGTATTTTATGATTCTGCCGTTCACTTCTTAGGCACTAACTTTTCAATCTGTTGGAGCAACGCCCTAGCGTGAATCCTAGGTTGCCCGGGAAGTAGAAATGACCATAACTTTCATACTGGTTGCAATTATCCGTTTTATACGATGGAAAAACTGTTGTATTCATATTGTATTTTATGCTTCTGGCGTTGACTTCTTAGGCCCTAACTATTCGGTCTGGTGGAGCAACGCCTTAGAGTGAAGCCTAGGTTGCCCGGAACGTAGAAATGATCATATCTTTCACACTGGTTGCTATTGTTCCTGTTATACGATGGAAAAGCTGTTGTATTTATATTGTACCTTATGCTTCTGGCGTTGACTTTTATGGCCCTAACTATTCGATCTGGTGGAGCAACGCCCTAGGGTGAAGCCTAGGTTTCCCGGAACGTAGAAATGACCATCAATTTCACACTGGTTGCAATTATTCCTGTTATACGATGGAAAAACTGTTGTATTTTTTTGCATTTTATGCTTCGGGCGTTGACTTCTAAGGCCCTAACTATTCAGTCTGTTGGAGCAACTCCCAAGGGTGAAGCCTAGGTTGCCCGGATAGTAGAAATGACCATAACTTTCATAGTGGTTGCAATTATTCGCTTTATACGATGGAAAAACTGTTGTATTTATATTGTATTTTATTCTTCTGGCGTTGACTTCTGAGGCCCTAACTATTCGATCTGTTGGAGCAACGCCCTAGAGTGAAGCCTTGGTTTCCCGGAACGTAGAAATGACCATGAATTTCATACTGGTCGCAATTATTCGTTTTATACGATGGAAAAACTGTTGTATTTATATTGTATTTTATGCTTCTGACGTTGACTTCTAAGGCTCGAACTATTCGATCTGGTGGAGCAACGTCCTAGATTGAAACCTAGGTTGCCCGGAACGTAGAAATGACCATAGCTTTCACACTGGTTGCAATTATTCGTTTTATACGATGGAAAAACTGTTGCATTTATATTGTATTTTATGCTTCTGGCGTTCACTTCTTAGGCCCTAACTATTCGATCGGGTGGAACAACGCACTAGGGTGAAGCCTAGGTTGCCCGGAAAGCAGAAATGACCATAACTTTCAAACTGGTTGCAATTATTCCTGTTATACGATGGAAAAACTGTTGTGTTTATATTGTATTTTATGCTTCTGGCGTTCACTTCTTAGGCCCTAACTATTCGATCGGGTGGAACAACGCCCTAGGGTGAATCCTAGGTTGCCCGGGAAGTAGAAATGATCATAACTTTCATAGTGGTTGCAATTATTCGCTTTATACGATGGAAAAACTGTTGTATTTATATTGTATTTTATGCTTCTGGCGCTGACTTCTTAGGCCGTAACTATTCGATCTGGTGGAGCACGCCCTAGAGTGAAGTCTAGGTTGCACGGAACGTAGAAATGACCATCACTTTCACACTGGTTGCAATTATTCATATTATAGGATGGAAAACCTGTTGTATTTATATTGTATTTTATGCTCCTGGTGTTGACTTCTTAGGCCCTAACTATTCGATCTGGTGGAGCAACGCCCTAGAGTGAAGCCTAGGGTGCCCGGAACGTAGAAATGACCATCACTCTCAAACTGGTTGCAATTACTCCTGTTATATGATGGAAAAACTGTTGTATTTATATTGTATTTTATGATTCTGGCGTTCACTTCTTAGGCACTAACTTTTCAATCTGTTGGAGCAACGCCCTAGCGTGAATCCTAGGTTGCCCGGGAAGTAGAAATGACCATAACTTTCATACTGGTTGCAATTATCCGTTTTATACGATGGAAAAACTGTTGTATTCATATTGTATTTTATGCTTCTGGCGTTGACTTCTTAGGCCCTAACTATTCGGTCTGGTGGAGCAACGCCTTAGAGTGAAGCCTAGGTTGCCCGGAACGTAGAATTGATCATATCTTTCACACTGGTTGCTATTGTTCCTGTTATACGATGGAAAAGCTGTTGTATTTATATTGTACCTTATGCTTCTGGCATTGACTTTTATGGCCCTAACTGTTCGATCTGGTGGAGCAACGCGCTAGGGTGAAGCCTAGGTTTCCCGGAACGTAGAAATGACCATCAATTTCACACTGGTTGCAATTATTCCTGTTATACGATGGAAAAACTGTTGTATTTTTTTGCATTTTATGCTTCGGGCGTGGACTTCTAAGGCCCTAACTATTCAGTCTGTTGGAGCAACTCCCAAGGGTGAAGCCTAGGTTGCCCGGATAGTAGAAATGACCATAACTTTCATAGTGGTTGCAATTATTCGCTTCATACGATGGAAAAACTGTTTTATTTATATTGTATTTTATGCTTCTGGCGTTGACTTCTGAGGCCCTAACTATTCGATCTGTTGGAGCAACGCCCTAGAGTGAAGCCTTGGTTTCCCGGAACGTAGAAATGACCATGAATTTCATACTGGTCGCAATTATTCGTTTTATACGATGGAAAAACTGTTGTATTTATATTGTATTTTATGCTTCTGACGTTGACTTCTAAGGCTCGAACTATTCGATCTGGTGGAGCAACGCCCTAGATTGAAACCTAGGTTGCCCGGCACGTAGAAATGACCATAGCTTTCACACTGGTTGCAATTATTCGTTTTATACGATGGAAAAACTGTTGTGTTTATATTGTATTTTATGCTTCTGGCGTTCACGTCTTAGGCCCTAACTATTCGATCGGGTGGAACAACGCCCTAGGGTGAATCCTAGGTTGCCCGGGAAGTAGAAATGACCATAACTTTCATACTGGTTGCAATTATCCGTTTTATACGATGGAAAAACTGTTGTATTCATATTGTATTTTATGCTTCTGGCGTTGACATCTTAGGCCCTAACTATTCGGTCTGGTGGAGCAACGCCCTAGGGTGAAGCCTAGGTTGCCCGGAACGTAGAAATGACCATCAATTTCACACTGGTTGCAATTATTCCTGTTATACGATGGAAAAACTGTTGTATTTTTTTGCATTTTATGCTTCGGGCGTTGACTTCTAAGGCCCTAACTATTCAGTCTGTTGGAGCAACTCCCAAGGGTGAAGCCTAGGTTGCCCGGATAGTAGAAATGACCATAACTTTCATAGTGGTTGCAATTATTCGCTTTATACGATGGAAATACTGTTGTATTTATATTGTATTTTATGCTTCTGGCGTTGACTTCTGAGGCCCTAACTATTCGATCTGTTGGAGCAACGCCCTAGAGTGAAGCCTTGGTTTCCCGGAACGTAGAAATGACCATGAATTTCATACTGGTCGCAATTATTCGTTTTATACGATGGAAAAACTGTTGTATTTATATTGTATTTTATGCTTCTGACGTTGACTTCTAAGGCTCGAACTATTCGATCTGGTGGAGCAACGCCCTAGATTGAAATCTAGGTTGCCCGGAACGTAGAAATGACCATAGCTTTCACACTGGTTGCAATTATTCCTGTTATACGATGGAAAAACTGTTGTGTTTATATTGTATTTTATGCTTCTGGCGTTCACGTCTTAGGCCCTAACTATTCGATCGGGTGGAACAACGCCCTAGGGTGAATCCTAGGTTGCCCGGGAAGTAGAAATGACCATAACCTTCACACTGGTGGCTATTATTCGTTTTATTCGATGGAAAAACTGTTATATTTATATTGTATTTTATGCTTCTGGCGCTGACTTCTTAGGCCCTAACTATTCGATCTGGTGGAACACGCCCTAGAGTGAAGTCTAGGTTGCACGGAACGTAGAAATGACCATCAATTTGACACTGGTTGCAATTATTCCTGTTATACGATGGAAAAACAGTTCTATTTTTTTGCATTTTATGCTTCGGGCGATGACTTCTAAGGCCCTAACTATTCAGTCTGTTGGAGCAACTCCCAAGGGTGAAGCCTAGGTTGCCCGGATAGTAGAAATGACCATAACTTTCATAGTGGTTGCAATTATTCGCTTTATACGATGGAAAAACTGTTGTACTTATATTGTATTTTATGCTTCTGGCGTTGACTTCTGAGGCCCTAACTATTCGATCTGTTGGAGCAACGCCCTAGAGTGAAGCCTTGGTTTCCCGGAACGTAGAAATGACCATAACCTTCACACTGGTGGCTATTATTCGTTTTATTCGATGGAAAAACTGTTATATTTATATTGTATTTTATGCTTCTGGCGCTGTCTTCTTAGGCCGTAACTATTCGATCTGGTGGAGCACGCCCTAGAGTGTAGTCTAGGTTGCACGGAACGTAGAAATGACCATCACTTTCACACTGGTTGCAATTATTCATATTATAGGATGGAAAACCTGTTGTATTTATATTGTATTTTATGCTCCTGGTGTTGACTTCTTAGGCCCTAACTATTCGATCTGGTGGAGCAACGCCCTAGAGTGAAGCCTAGGGTGCCCGGAACGTAGAAATGACCATCACTCTCAAACTGGTTGCAATTACTCCTGTTATATGATGGAAAAACTGTTGTATTTATATTGTATTTTATGATTCTGGCGTTCACTTCTTAGGCACTAACTTTTCAATCTGTTGGAGCAACGCCCTAGCGTGAATCCTAGGTTGCCCGGGAAGTAGAAATGACCATAACTTTCATACTGGTTGCAATTATCCGTTTTATACGATGGAAAAACTGTTGTATTCATATTGTATTTTATGCTTCTGGCGTTGACTTCTTAGGCCCTAACTATTCGGTCTGGTGGAGCAACGCCTTAGAGTGAAGCCTAGGTTGCCCGGAACGTAGAAATGATCATATCTTTCACACTGGTTGCTATTGTTCCTGTTATACGATGGAAAAGCTGTTGTATTTATATTGTACCTTATGCTTCTGGCGTTGACTTTTATGGCCCTAACTATTCGATCTGGTGGAGCAACGCCCTAGGGTGAAGCCTAGGTTGCCCGGATAGTAGAAATGACCATAACTTTCATAGTGGTTGCAATTATTCGCTTTATACGATGGAAAAACTGTTGTATTTATATTGTATTTTATTCTTCTGGCGTTGACTTCTGAGGCCCTAACTATTCGATCTGTTGGAGCAACGCCCTAGAGTGAAGCCTTGGTTTCCCGGAACGTAGAAACGACCATGAATTTCATACTGGTCGCAATTATTCGTTTTATACGATGGAAAAACTGTTGTATTTATATTGTATTTTATGCTTCTGACGTTGACTTCTAAGGCTCGAACTATTCGATCTGGTGGAGCAACGTCCTAGATTGAAACCTAGGTTGCCCGGAACGTAGAAATGACCATCAATTTCACACTGGTTGCAATTATTCCTGTTATACGATGGAAAAACTGTTGTATTTTTTTGCATTTTATGCTTCGGGCGTTGACTTCTAAGGCCCTATCTATTCAGTCTGTTGGAGCAACTCCCAAGGGTGAAGCCTAGGTTGCCCGGATAGTAGAAATGATCATAACTTTCATAGTGGTTGCAATTATTCGCTTTATACGATGGAAAAACTGTTGTATTTATATTGTATTTTATGCTTCTGGCGCTGGCTTCTTAGGCCGTAACTATTCGATCTGGTGGAGCACGCCCTAGAGTGAAGTCTAGGTTGCACGGAACGTAGAAATGACCATCACTTTCACACTGGTTGCAATTATTCATATAATAGGATGGAAAACCTGTTGTATTTATATTGTATTTTATGCTCCTGGTGTTGACTTCTTAGGCCCTAACTATTCGATCTGGTGGAGCAACGCCCTAGAGTGAAGCCTAGGGTGCCCGGAACGTAGAAATGACCATCACTCTCAAACTGGTTGCAATTACTCCTGTTATATGATGGAAAAACTGTTGTATTTATATTGTATTTTATGATTCTGGCGTTCACTTCTTAGGCACTAACTTTTCAATCTGTTGGAGCAACGCCCTAGCGTGAATCCTAGGTTGCCCGGGAAGTAGAAATGACCATAACTTTCATACTGGTTGCAATTATCCGTTTTATACGATGGAAAAACTGTTGTATTCATATTGTATTTTATGCTTCTGGCGTTGACTTCTTAGGCCCTAACTATTCGGTCTGGTGGAGCAACGCCTTAGAGTGAAGCCTAGGTTGCCCGGAACGTAGAAATGATCATATCTTTCACACTGGTTGCTATTGTTCCTGTTATACGATGGAAAAGCTGTTGTATTTATATTGTACCTTATGCTTCTGGCGTTGACTTTTATGGCCCTAACTGTTCGATCTGGTGGAGCAACGCCCTAGGGTGAAGCCTAGGTTTCCCGGAACGTAGAAATGACCATCAATTTCACACTGGTTGCAATTATTCCTGTTATACGATGGAAAAACTGTTGTATTTTTTTGCATTTTATGCTTCGGGCGTTGACTTCTAAGGCCCTAACTATTCAGTCTGTTGGAGCAACTCCCAAGGGTGAAGCCTAGGTTGCCCGGATAGTAGAAATGACCATAACTTTCATAGTGGTTGCAATTATTCGCTTCATACGATGGAAAAACTGTTTTATTTATATTGTATTTTATGCTTCTGGCGTTGACTTCTGAGGCCCTAACTATTCGATCTGTTGGAGCAACGCCCTAGAGTGAAGCCTTGGTTTCCCGGAACGTAGAAATGACCATGAATTTCATACTGGTCGCAATTATTCGTTTTATACGATGGAAAAACTGTTGTATTTATATTGTATTTTATGCTTCTGACGTTGACTTCTAAGGCCCGAACTATTCGATCTGGTGGAGCAACGCCCTAGATTGAAACCTAGGTTGCCCGGCACGTAGAAATGACCATAGCTTTCACACTGGTTGCAATTATTCGTTTTATACGATGGAAAAACTGTTGTATTTATATTGTATTTTATGCTTCTGGCGTTCACTTCTTAGGCCCTAACTATTCGATCGGGTGGAACAACGCACGAGGGTGAAGCCTAGGTTGCCCGGAAAGCAGAAATGACCATAACTTTCAAACTGGTTGCAATTATTCCTGTTATACGATGGAAAAACTGTTGTGTTTATATTGTATTTTATGCTTCTGGCGTTCACTTCTTAGGCCCTAACTATTCGATCGGGTGGAACAACGCCCTAGGGTGAATCCTAGGTTGCCCGGAACATAGAAATGACCATAACCTTCACACTGGTGGCTATTATTCGTTTTATTCGATGGAAAAACTGTTATATTTATATTGTATTTTATGCTTCTGGCGCTGACTTCTTAGGCCCTAACTATTCGATCTGGTGGAACACGCCCTAGAGTGAAGTCTAGGTTGCACGGAACGTAGAAATGACCATCAATTTGACACTGGTTGCAATTATTCCTGTTATACGATGGAAAAACAGTTTTATTTTTTTGCATTTTATGCTTCGGGCGATGACTTCTAAGGCCCTAACTATTCAGTCTGTTGGAGCAACTCCCAAGGGTGAAGCCTAGGTTGCCCGGAAAGTAGAAATGTCCATAACATTCATACTGGTTGCAATTATTCGTTTTATACGATGGAAAAACTGTTGTATTTATATTGTATTTTAAGCTTCTGACGTTGACTTCTAAGGCACCAACTATTCGATCTGGTGGAGCAACGCCCTAGAGTGTAGCCTAGGTTGCCCGGAACGTAGAAATGACCATAACTTTCACACTGGTTGCAATTATTCATATTATAGGATGGAAAACCTGTTGTATTTATATTGTATTTTATGCTCCTGGTGTTGACTTCTTAGGCCCTAACTATTCGATCTGGTGGAACACGCCCTAGAGTGAAGTCTAGGTTGCACGGAACGTAGAAATGACCATCACTTTCACACTGGTTGCAATTATTCATATTATAGGATGGAAAACCTGTTGTATTTATATTGTATTTTATGCTCCTGGTGTTGACTTCTTAGGCCCTAACTATTCGATCGGGTGGAACAACGCCCTAGGGTGAATCCTAGGTTGCCCGGAACATAGAAATGACCATAACCTTCACACTGGTGGCTATTATTCGTTTTATTCGATGGAAAAACTGTTATATTTATATTGTATTTTATGCTTCTGGCGCTGACTTCTTAGGCCCTAACTATTCAATCTGGTGGAACACGCCCTAGAGCGAAGTCTAGGTTGCACGGAACGTAGAAATGACCATCAATTTGACACTGGTTGCAATTATTCCTGTTATACGATGGAAAAACAGTTTTATTTTTTTGCATTTTATGCTTCGGGCGATGACTTCTAAGGCCCTAACTATTCAGTCTGTTGGAGCAACTCCCAAGGGTGAAGCCTAGGTTGCCCGGAAAGTAGAAATGTCCATAACATTCATACTGGTTGCAATTATTCGTTTTATACGATGGAAAAACTGTTGTATTTATATTGTATTTTAAGCTTCTGACGTTGACTTCTAAGGCACCAACTATTCGATCTGGTGGAGCAACGCCCTAGAGTGTAGCCTAGGTTGCCCGGAACGTAGAAATGACCATAACTTTCACACTGGTTGCAATTATTCATATTATAGGATGGAAAACCTCTTGTATTTATATTGTATTTTATGCTCCTGGTGTTGACTTCTTAGGCCCTAACTATTCGATCTGGTGGAACACGCCCTAGAGTGAAGTCTAGGTTGCACGGAACGTAGAAATGACCATGACTTTCACACTGGTTGCAATTATTCATATTATAGGATGGAAAACCTGTTGTATTTATATTGTATTTTATGCTCCTGGTGTTGACTTCTTAGGCCCTAACTATTCGATCTGGTGGAGCAACGCCCTAGAGTGAAGCCTAGGGTGCCCGGAACGTAGAAATGACCATCACTCTCAAACTGGTTGCAATTACTCCTGTTATATGGTGGAAAAACTGTTGTATTTATATTGTATTTTATGATTCTGCCGTTCACTTCTTAGGCACTAACTTTTCAATCTGTTGGAGCAACGCCCTAGCGTGAATCCTAGGTTGCCCGGGAAGTAGAAATGACCATAACTTTCATACTGGTTGCAATTATCCGTTTTATACGATGGAAAAACTGTTGTATTCATATTGTATTTTATGCTTCTGGCGTTGACTTCTTAGGCCCTAACTATTCGGTCTGGTGGAGCAACGCCTTAGAGTGAAGCCTAGGTTGCCCGGAACGTAGAAATGATCATATCTTTCACACTGGTTGCTATTGTTCCTGTTATACGATGGAAAAGCTGTTGTATTTATATTGTACCTTATGCTTCTGGCGTTGACTTCTATGGCCCTAACTATTCGATCTGGTGGAGCAACGCCCTAGGGTGAAGCCTAGGTTGCCCGGAACGTAGAAATGACCATCAATTTCACACTGGTTGCAATTATTCCTGTTATACGATGGAAAAACTGTTGTATTTTTTTGCATTTTATGCTTCGGGCGTTGACTTCTAAGGCCCTAACTATTCAGTCTGTTGGAGCAACTCCCAAGGGTGAAGCCTAGGTTGCCCGGATAGTAGAAATGACCATAACTTTCATAGTGGTTGCAATTATTCGCTTTATACGATGGAAAAACTGTTGTATTTATATTGTATTTTATGCTTCTGGCGTTGACTTCTGAGGCCCTAACTATTCGATCTGTTGGAGCAACGCCCTAGAGTGAAGCCTTGGTTTCCCGGAACGTAGAAATGACCATAACCTTCACACTGGTGGCTATTATTCGTTTTATTCGATGGAAAAACTGTTATATTTATATTGTATTTTATGCTTCTGGCGCTGTCTTCTTAGGCCGTAACTATTCGATCTGGTGGAGCACGCCCTAGAGTGTAGTCTAGGTTGCACGGAACGTAGAAATGACCATCACTTTCACACTGGTTGCAATTATTCATATTATAGGATGGAAAACCTGTTGTATTTATATTGTATTTTATGCTCCTGGTGTTGACTTCTTAGGCCCTAACTATTCGATCTGGTGGAGCAACGCCCTAGAGTGAAGCCTAGGGTGCCCGGAACGTAGAAATGACCATCACTCTCAAACTGGTTGCAATTACTCCTGTTATATGATGGAAAAACTGTTGTATTTATATTGTATTTTATGATTCTGGCGTTCACTTCTTAGGCACAAACTTTTCAATCTGTTGGAGCAACGCCCTAGCGTGAATCCTAGGTTGCCCGGGAAGTAGAAATGACCATAACTTTCATACTGGTTGCAATTATCCGTTTTATACGATGGAAAAACTGTTGTATTCATATTGTATTTTATGCTTCTGGCGTTGACTTCTTAGGCCCTAACTATTCGGTCTGGTGGAGCAACGCCTTAGAGTGAAGCCTAGGTTGCCCGGAACGTAGAAATGATCATATCTTTCACACTGGTTGCTATTGTTCCTGTTATACGATGGAAAAGCTGTTGTATTTATATTGTACCTTATGCTTCTGGCGTTGACTTTTATGGCCCTAACTATTCGATCTGGTGGAGCAACGCCCTAGGGTGAAGCCTAGGTTTCCCGGAACGTAGAAATGACCATCAATTTCACACTGGTTGCAATTATTCCTGTTATACGATGGAAAAACTGTTGTATTTTTTTGCATTTTATGCTTCGGGCGTTGACTTCTAAGGCCCTAACTATTCAGTCTGTTGGAGCAACTCCCAAGGGTGAAGCCTAGGTTGCCCGGATAGTAGAAATGACCATAACTTTCATAGTGGTTGCAATTATTCGCTTTATACGATGGAAAAACTGTTGTATTTATATTGTATTTTATTCTTCTGGCGTTGACTTCTGAGACCCTAACTATTCGATCTGTTGGAGCAACGCCCTAGAGTGAAGCCTTGGTTTCCCGGAACGTAGAAATGACCATGAATTTCATACTGGTCGCAATTATTCGTTTTATACGATGGAAAAACTGTTGTATTTATATTGTATTTTATGCTTCTGACGTTGACTTCTAAGGCTCGAACTATTCGATCTGGTGGAGCAACGTCCTAGATTGAAACCTAGGTAGCCCGGAACGTAGAAATGACCATCAATTTCACACTGGTTGCAATTATTCCTGTTATACGATGGAAAAACTGTTGTATTTTTTTGCATTTTATGCTTCGGGCGTTGACTTCTAAGGCCCTATCTATTCAGTCTGTTGGAGCAACTCCCAAGGGTGAAGCCTAGGTTGCCCGGATAGTAGAAATGATCATAACTTTCATAGTGGTTGCAATTATTCGCTTTATACGATGGAAAAACTGTTGTATTTATATTGTATTTTATGCTTCTGGCGCTGACTTCTTAGGCCGTAACTATTCGATCTGGTGGAGCACGCCCTAGAGTGAAGTCTAGGTTGCACGGAACGTAGAAATGACCATCACTTTCACACTGGTTGCAATTATTCATATTATAGGATGGAAAACCTGTTGTATTTATATTGTATTTTATGCTCCTGGTGTTGACTTCTTAGGCCCTAACTATTCGATCTGGTGGAGCAACGCCCTAGAGTGAAGCCGAGGGTGCCCGGAACGTAGAAATGACCATCACTCTCAAACTGGTTGCAATTACTCCTGTTATATGATGGAAAAACTGTTGTATTTATATTGTATTTTATGATTCTGGCGTTCACTTCTTAGGCACTAACTTTTCAATCTGTTGGAGCAACGCCCTAGCGTGAATCCTAGGTTGCCCGGGAAGTAGAAATGACCATAACTTTCATACTGGTTGCAATTATCCGTTTTATACGATGGAAAAACTGTTGTATTCATATTGTATTTTATGCTTCTGGCGTTGACTTCTTAGGCCCTAACTATTCGGTCTGGTGGAGCAACGCCTTAGAGTGAAGCCTAGGTTGCCCGGAACGTAGAAATGATCATATCTTTCACACTGGTTGCTATTGTTCCTGTTATACGATGGAAAAGCTGTTGTATTTATATTGTACCTTATGCTTCTGGCGTTGACTTCTTAGGCACTAACTATTCGATCTGGTGGAGCAACGCCCTAGAGTGAAGCCTAGGGTGCCCGGAACGTAGAAATGACCATCACTCTCAAACTGGTTGCAATTACTCCTGTTATATGATGGAAAAACTGTTGTATTTATATTGTATTTTATGATTCTGGCGTTCACTTCTTAGGCACTAACTTTTCAATCTGTTGGAGCAACGCCCTAGCGTGAATCCTAGGTTGCCCGGGAAGTAGAAATGACCATAACTTTCATACTGGTTGCAATTATCCGTTTTATACGATGGAAAAACTGTTGTATTCATATTGTATTTTATGCTTCTGGCGTTGACTTCTTAGGCCCTAACTATTCGGTCTGGTGGAGCAACGCCTTAGAGTGAAGCCTAGGTTGCCCGGAACGTAGAAATGATCATATCTTTCACACTGGTTGCTATTGTTCCTGTTATACGATGGAAAAGCTGTTGTATTTATATTGTACCTTATGCTTCTGGCGTTGACTTTTATGGCCCTAACTGTTCGATCTGGTGGAGCAACGCCCTAGGGTGAAGCCTAGGTTTCCCGGAACGTAGAAATGACCATCAATTTCACACTGGTTGCAATTATTCCTGTTATACGATGGAAAAACTGTTGTATTTTTTTGCATTTTATGCTCCGGGCGTTGACTTCTAAGGCCCTAACTATTCAGTCTGTTGGAGCAACTCCCAAGGGTGAAGCCTAGGTTGCCCGGATAGTAGAAATGACCATAACTTTCATAGTGGTTGCAATTATTCGCTTCATAGGATGGAAAAACTGTTTTATTTATATTGTATTTTATGCTTCTGGCGTTGACTTCTGAGGCCCTAACTATTCGATCTGTTGGAGCAACGCCCTAGAGTGAAGCCTTGGTTTCCCGGAACGTAGAAATGACCATGAATTTCATACTGGTCGCAATTATTCGTTTTATACGATGGAAAAACTGTTGTATTTATATTGTATTTTATGCTTCTGACGTTGACTTCTAAGGCCCGAACTATTCGATCTGGTGGAGCAACGCCCTAGATTGAAACCTAGGTTGCCCGGCACGTAGAAATGACCATAGCTTTCACACTGGTTGCAATTATTCGCTTTATACGATGGAAAAACTGTTGCATTTATATTGGATTTTATTCTTCTGGCGTTGACTTCTGAGGCCCTAACTATTCGATCTGTTGGAGCAACGCCCTAGAGTGAAGCCTTGGTCTCCCGGAACGTAGAAATGACCATGAATTTCATACTGGTCGCAATTATTCGTTTTATACGATGGAACAACTGTTGTATTTATATTGTATTTTATGCTTCTGACGTTGACTTCTAAGGCTCGAACTATTCGATCTGGTGGAGCAACGCCCTAGATTGAAACCTAGGTTGCCCGGAACGTAGAAATGACCATAGCTTTCACACTGGTTGCAATTATTCGTTTTATACGATGGAAAAACTGTTGTATTTATATTGTATTTTATGCTTCTGGCGTTCACTTCTTAGGCCCTAACTATTCGATCGGGTGGAACAACGCACTAGGGTGAAGCCTAGGTTGCCCGGAAAGCAGAAATGACCATAACTTTCAAACTGGTTGCAATTATTCCTGTTATACGATGGAGAAACTGTTGTGTTTATATTGTATTTTATGCTTCTGGCGTTCACGTCTTAGGCCCTAACTATTCGATCGGGTGGAACAACGCCCTAGGGTGAATCCTAGGTTGCCCGGGAAGTAGAAATGACCATAACTTTCATACTGGTTGCAATTATCCGTTTTATACGATGGAAAAACTGTTGTATTCATATTGTATTTTATGCTTCTGGCGTTGACTTCTTAGGCCCTAACTATTCGGTCTGGTGGAGCAACGCCTTAGAGTGAAGCCTAGGCTGCCCGGAACGTAGAAATGATCATATCTTTCACACTGGTTGCTATTGTTCCTGTTATACGATGGAAAAGCTGTTGTATTTATATTGTACCTTATGCTTCTGGCGTTGACTTCTATGGCCCTAACTATTCGATCTGGTGGAGCAACGCCCTAGGGTGAAGCCTAGGTTGCCCGGAACGTAGAAATGACCATCAATTTCACACTGGTTGCAATTATTCCTGTTATACGATGGAAAAACTGTTGTATTTTTTTGCATTTTATGCTTCGGGCGTTGACTTCTAAGGCCCTAACTATTCAGTCTGTTGGAGCAACTCCCAAGGGTGAAGCCTAGGTTGCCCGGATAGTAGAAATGACCATAACTTTCATAGTGGTTGCAATTATTCGCTTTATACGATGGAAAAACTGTTGTATTTATATTGTATTTTATGCTTCTGGCGTTGACTTCTGAGGCCCTAACTATTCGATCTGTTGGAGCAACGCCCTAGAGTGAAGCCTTGGTTTCCCGGAACGTAGAAATGACCATGAATTTCATACCGGTCGCAATTATTCGTTTTATACGATGGAAAAACTGTTGTATTTATATTGTATTTTATGCTTCTGACGTTGACTTCTAAGGCTCGAACTATTCGATCTGGTGGAGCAACGCCCTAGATTGAAACCTAGGTTGCCCGGAACGTAGAAATGACCATAGCTTTCACACTGGTTGCAATTATTCGTTTTATACGATGGAAAAACTGTTGTATTTATATTGTATTTTATGCTTCTGGCGTTCACTTCTTAGGCCCTAACTATTCGATCGGGTGTAACAACGCACTAGGGTGAAGCCTAGGTTGCCCGGAAAGCAGAAATGACCATGAATTTCATACTGGTCGCAATTATTCGTTTTATACGATGGAAAAACTGTTGTATTTATATTGTATTTTATGCTTCTGACGTTGACTTCTAAGGCTCGAACTATTCGATCTGGTGGAGCAACGCCCTAGATTGAAACCTAGGTTGCCCGGAACGTAGAAATGACCATAGCTTTCACACTGGTTGCAATTATTCGTTTTATACGATGGAAAAACTGTTGTATTTATATTGTATTTTATGCTTCTGGCGTTGACTTCTGAGGCCCTAACTATTCGATCTGTTGGAGCAACGCCCTAGAGTGAAGCCTTGGTTTCCCGGAACGTAGAAATGACCATAACCTTCACACTGGTGGCTATTATTCGTTTTATTCGATGGAAAAACTGTTATATTTATATTGTATTTTATGCTTCTGGCGCTGTCTTCTTAGGCCGTAACTATTCGATCTGGTGGAGCACGCCCTAGAGTGTAGTCTAGGTTGCACGGAACGTAGAAATGACCATCACTTTCACACTGGTTGCAATTATTCATATTATAGGATGGAAAACCTGTTGTATTTATATTGTATTTTATGCTCCTGGTGTTGACTTCTTAGGCCCTAACTATTCGATCTGGTGGAGCAACGCCCTAGAGTGAAGCCTAGGGTGCCCGGAACGTAGAAATGACCATCACTCTCAAACTGGTTGCAATTACTCCTGTTATATGATGGAAAAACTGTTGTATTTATATTGTATTTTATGATTCTGGCGTTCACTTCTTAGGCACAAACTTTTCAATCTGTTGGAGCAACGCCCTAGCGTGAATCCTAGGTTGCCCGGGAAGTAGAAATGACCATAACTTTCATACTGGTTGCAATTATCCGTTTTATACGATGGAAAAACTGTTGTATTCATATTGTATTTTATGCTTCTGGCGTTGACTTCTTAGGCCCTAACTATTCGGTCTGGTGGAGCAACGCCTTAGAGTGAAGCCTAGGTTGCCCGGAACGTAGAAATGATCATATCTTTCACACTGGTTGCTATTGTTCCTGTTATACGATGGAAATGCTGTTGTATTTATATTGTACCTTATGCTTCTGGCGTTGACTTTTATGGCCCTAACTATTCGATCTGGTGGAGCAACGCCCTAGGGTGAAGCCTAGGTTTCCCGGAACGTAGAAATGACCATCAATTTCACACTGGTTGCAATTATTCCTGTTATACGATGGAAAAACTGTTGTATTTTTTTGCATTTTATGCTTCGGGCGTTGACTTCTAAGGCCCTAACTATTCAGTCTGTTGGAGCAACTCCCAAGGGTGAAGCCTAGGTTGCCCGGATAGTAGAAATGACCATAACTTTCATAGTGGTTGCAATTATTCGCTTTATACCATGGAAAAACTGTTGTATTTATATTGTATTTTATTCTTCTGGCGTTGACTTCTGAGACCCTAACTATTCGATCTGTTGGAGCAACGCCCTAGAGTGAAGCCTTGGTTTCCCGGAACGTAGAAATGACCATGAATTTCATACTGGTCGCAATTATTCGTTTTATACGATGGAAAAACTGTTGTATTTATATTGTATTTTATGCTTCTGACGTTGACTTCTAAGGCTCGAACTATTCGATCTGGTGGAGCAACGTCCTAGATTGAAACCTAGGTAGCCCGGAACGTAGAAATGACCATCAATTTCACACTGGTTGCAATTATTCCTGTTATACGATGGAAAAACTGTTGTATTTTTTTTGCATTTTATGCTTCGGGCGTTGACTTCTAAGGCCCTATCTATTCAGTCTGTTGGAGCAACTCCCAAGGGTGAAGCCTAGGTTGCCCGGATAGTAGAAATGATCATAACTTTCATAGTGGTTGCAATTATTCGCTTTATACGATGGAAAAACTGTTGTATTTATATTGTATTTTATGCTTCTGGCGCTGACTTCTTAGGCCGTGACTATTCGATCTGGTGGAGCACGCCCTAGAGTGAAGTCTAGGTTGCACGGAACGTAGAAATGACCATCACTTTCACACTGGTTGCAATTATTCATATTATAGGATGGAAAACCTGTTGTATTTATATTGTATTTTATGCTCCTGGTGTTGACTTCTTAGGCCCTAACTATTCGATCTGGTGGAGCAACGCCCTAGAGTGAAGCCTAGGGTGCCCGGAACGTAGAAATGACCATCACTCTCAAACTGGTTGCAATTACTCCTGTTATATGATGGAAAAACTGTTGTATTTATATTGTATTTTATGATTCTGGCGTTCACTTCTTAGGCACTAACTTTTCAATCTGTTGGAGCAACGCCCTAGCGTGAATCCTAGGTTGCCCGGGAAGTAGAAATGACCATAACTTTCATACTGGTTGCAATTATCCGTTTTATACGATGGAAAAACTGTTGTATTCATATTGTATTTTATGCTTCTGGCGTTGACTTCTTAGGCCCTAACTATTCGGTCTGGTGGAGCAACGCCTTAGAGTGAAGCCTAGGTTGCCCGGAACGTAGAAATGATCATATCTTTCACACTGGTTGCTATTGTTCCTGTTATACGATGGAAAAGCTGTTGTATTTATATTGTACCTTATGCTTCTGGCGTTGACTTTTATGGCCCTAACTGTTCGATCTGGTGGAGCAACGCCCTAGGGTGAAGCCTAGGTTTCCCGGAACGTAGAAATGACCATCAATTTCACACTGGTTGCAATTATTCCTGTTATACGATGGAAAAACTGTTGTATTTTTTTGCATTTTATGCTTCGGGCGTTGACTTCTAAGGCCCTAACTATTCAGTCTGTTGGAGCAACTCCCAAGGGTGAAGCCTAGGTTGCCCGGATAGTAGAAATGACCATAACTTTCATAGTGGTTGCAATTATTCGCTTCATAGGATGGAAAAACTGTTTTATTTATATTGTATTTTATGCTTCTGGCGTTGACTTCTGAGGCCCTAACTATTCGATCTGTTGGAGCAACGCCCTAGAGTGAAGCCTTGGTTTCCCGGAACGTAGAAATGACCATGAATTTCATACTGGTCGCAATTATTCGTTTTATACGATGGAAAAACTGTTGTATTTATATTGTATTTTATGCTTCTGACGTTGACTTCTAAGGCCCGAACTATTCGATCTGGTGGAGCAACGCCCTAGATTGAAACCTAGGTTGCCCGGCACGTAGAAATGACCATAGCTTTCACACTGGTTGCAATTATTCGCTTTATACGATGGAAAAACTGTTGCATTTATATTGTATTTTATTCTTCTGGCGTTGACTTCTGAGGCCCTAACTATTCGATCTGTTGGAGCAACGCCCTAGAGTGAAGCCTTGGTCTCCCGGAACGTAGAAATGACCATGAATTTCATACTGGTCGCAATTATTCGTTTTATACGATGGAAAAACTGTTGTATTTATATTGTATTTTATGCTTCTGACGTTGACTTCTAAGGCTCGAACTATTCGATCTGGTGGAGCAACGCCCTAGATTGAAACCTAGGTTGCCCGGAACGTAGAAATGACCATAGCTTTCACACTGGTTGCAATTATTCGTTTTATACGATGGAAAAACTGTTGTATTTATATTGTATTTTATGCTTCTGGCGTTCACTTCTTAGGCCCTAACTATTCGATCGGGTGGAACAACGCACTAGGGTGAAGCCTAGGTTGCCCGGAAAGCAGAAATGACCATAACTTTCAAACTGGTTGCAATTATTCCTGTTATACGATGGAAAAACTGTTGTGTTTATATTGTATTTTATGCTTCTGGCGTTCACGTCTTAGGCCCTAACTATTCGATCGGGTGGAACAACGCCCTAGGGTGAATCCTAGGTTGCCCGGGAAGTAGAAATGACCATAACTTTCATACTGGTTGCAATTATCCGTTTTATACGATGGAAAAACTGTTGTATTCATATTGTATTTTATGCTTCTGGCGTTGACTTCTTAGGCCCTAACTATTCGGTCTGGTGGAGCAACGCCTTAGAGTGAAGCCTAGGCTGCCCGGAACGTAGAAATGATCATATCTTTCACACTGGTTGCTATTGTTCCTGTTATACGATGGAAAAGCTGTTGTATTTATATTGTACCTTATGCTTCTGGCGTTGACTTCTATGGCCCTAACTATTCGATCTGGTGGAGCAACGCCCTAGGGTGAAGCCTAGGTTGCCCGGAACGTAGAAATGACCATCAATTTCACACTGGTTGCAATTATTCCTGTTATACGATGGAAAAACTGTTGTATTTTTTTGCATTTTATGCTTCGGGCGTTGACTTCTAAGGCCCTAACTATTCAGTCTGTTGGAGCAACTCCCAAGGGTGAAGCCTAGGTTGCCCGGATAGTAGAAATGACCATAACTTTCATAGTGGTTGCAATTATTCGCTTTATACGATGGAAAAACTGTTGTATTTATATTGTATTTTATGCTTCTGGCGTTGACTTCTGAGGCCCTAACTATTCGATCTGTTGGAGCAACGCCCTAGAGTGAAGCCTTGGTTTCCCGGAACGTAGAAATGACCATGAATTTCATACCGGTCGCAATTATTCGTTTTATACGATGGAAAAACTGTTGTATTTATATTGTATTTTATGCTTCTGACGTTGACTTCTAAGGCTCGAACTATTCGATCTGGTGGAGCAACGCCCTAGATTGAAACCTAGGTTGCCCGGAACGTAGAAATGACCATAGCTTTCACACTGGTTGCAATTATTCGTTTTATACGATGGAAAAACTGTTGTATTTATATTGTATTTTATGCTTCTGGCGTTCACTTCTTAGGCCCTAACCATTCGATCGGGTGTAACAACGCACTAGGGTGAAGCCTAGGTTGCCCGGAAAGCAGAAATGACCATGAATTTCATACTGGTCGCAATTATTCCTGTTATACGATGGAAAAACTGTTGTATTTATATTGTATTTTATGCTCCTGGTGTTGACTTCTTAGGCCCTAACTATTCGATCTGGTGGAGCAACGCCCTAGAGTGAAGCCTAGGGTGCCCGGAACGTAGAAATGACCATCACTCTCAAACTGGTTGCAATTACTCCTGTTATATGATGGAAAAACTGTTGTATTTATATTGTATTTTATGATTCTGGCGTTCACTTCTTAGGCACTAACTTTTCAATCTGTTGGAGCAACGCCCTAGCGTGAATCCTAGGTTGCCCGGGAAGTAGAAATGACCATAACTTTCATACTGGTTGCAATTATCCGTTTTATACGATGGAAAAACTGTTGTATTCATATTGTATTTTATGCTTCTGGCGTTGACTTCTTAGGCCCTAACTATTCGGTCTGGTGGAGCAACGCCTTAGAGTGAAGCCTAGGTTGCCCGGAACGTAGAAATGATCATATCTTTCACACTGGTTGCTATTGTTCCTGTTATACGATGGAAAAGCTGTTGTATTTATATTGTACCTTATGCTTCTGGCGTTGACTTTTATGGCCCTAACTGTTCGATCTGGTGGAGCAACGCCCTAGGGTGAAGCCTAGGTTTCCCGGAACGTAGAAATGACCATCAATTTCACACTGGTTGCAATTATTCCTGTTATACGATGGAAAAACTGTTGTATTTTTTTGCATTTTATGCTTCGGGCGTTGACTTCTAAGGCCCTAACTATTCAGTCTGTTGGAGCAACTCCCAAGGGTGAAGCCTAGGTTGCCCGGATAGTAGAAATGACCATAACTTTCATAGTGGTTGCAATTATTCGCTTCATAGGATGGAAAAACTGTTTTATTTATATTGTATTTTATGCTTCTGGCGTTGACTTCTGAGGCCCTAACTATTCGATCTGTTGGAGCAACGCCCTAGAGTGAAGCCTTGGTTTCCCGGAACGTAGAAATGACCATGAATTTCATACTGGTCGCAATTATTCGTTTTATACGATGGAAAAACTGTTGTATTTATATTGTATTTTATGCTTCTGACGTTGACTTCTAAGGCCCGAACTATTCGATCTGGTGGAGCAACGCCCTAGATTGAAACCTAGGTTGCCCGGCACGTAGAAATGACCATAGCTTTCACACTGGTTGCAATTATTCGCTTTATACGATGGAAAAACTGTTGCATTTATATTGTATTTTATTCTTCTGGCGTTGACTTCTGAGGCCCTAACTATTCGATCTGTTGGAGCAACGCCCTAGAGTGAAGCCTTGGTCTCCCGGAACGTAGAAATGACCATGAATTTCATACTGGTCGCAATTATTCGTTTTATACGATGGAAAAACTGTTGTATTTATATTGTATTTTATGCTTCTGACGTTGACTTCTAAGGCTCGAACTATTCGATCTGGTGGAGCAACGCCCTAGATTGAAACCTAGGTTGCCCGGAACGTAGAAATGACCATAGCTTTCACACTGGTTGCAATTATTCGTTTTATACGATGGAAAAACTGTTGTATTTATATTGTATTTTATGCTTCTGGCGTTCACTTCTTAGGCCCTAACTATTCGATCGGGTGGAACAACGCACTAGGGTGAAGCCTAGGTTGCCCGGAAAGCAGAAATGACCATAACTTTCAAACTGGTTGCAATTATTCCTGTTATACGATGGAAAAACTGTTGTGTTTATATTGTATTTTATGCTTCTGGCGTTCACGTCTTAGGCCCTAACTATTCGATCGGGTGGAACAACGCCCTAGGGTGAATCCTAGGTTGCCCGGGAAGTAGAAATGACCATAACTTTCATACTGGTTGCAATTATCCGTTTTATACGATGGAAAAACTGTTGTATTCATATTGTATTTTATGCTTCTGGCGTTGACTTCTTAGGCCCTAACTATTCGGTCTGGTGGAGCAACGCCTTAGAGTGAAGCCTAGGCTGCCCGGAACGTAGAAATGATCATATCTTTCACACTGGTTGCTATTGTTCCTGTTATACGATGGAAAAGCTGTTGTATTTATATTGTACCTTATGCTTCTGGCGTTGACTTCTATGGCCCTAACTATTCGATCTGGTGGAGCAACGCCCTAGGGTGAAGCCTAGGTTGCCCGGAACGTAGAAATGACCATCAATTTCACACTGGTTGCAATTATTCCTGTTATACGATGGAAAAACTGTTGTATTTTTTTGCATTTTATGCTTCGGGCGTTGACTTCTAAGGCCCTAACTATTCAGTCTGTTGGAGCAACTCCCAAGGGTGAAGCCTAGGTTGCCCGGATAGTAGAAATGACCATAACTTTCATAGTGGTTGCAATTATTCGCTTTATACGATGGAAAAACTGTTGTATTTATATTGTATTTTATGCTTCTGGCGTTGACTTCTGAGGCCCTAACTATTCGATCTGTTGGAGCAACGCCCTAGAGTGAAGCCTTGGTTTCCCGGAACGTAGAAATGACCATGAATTTCATACCGGTCGCAATTATTCGTTTTATACGATGGAAAAACTGTTGTATTTATATTGTATTTTATGCTTCTGACGTTGACTTCTAAGGCTCGAACTACTCGATCTGGTGGAGCAACGCCCTAGATTGAAACCTAGGTTGCCCGGAACGTAGAAATGACCATAGCTTTCACACTGGTTGCAATTATTCGTTTTATACGATGGAAAAACTGTTGTATTTATATTGTATTTTATGCTTCTGGCGTTCACTTCTTAGGCCCTAACTATTCGATCGGGTGTAACAACGCACTAGGGTGAAGCCTAGGTTGCCCGGAAAGCAGAAATGACCATGAATTTCATACTGGTCGCAATTATTCGTTTTATACGATGGAAAAACTGTTGTATTTATATTGTATTTTATGCTTCTGACGTTGACTTCTAAGGCTCGAACTATTCGATCTGGTGGAGCAACGCCCTAGATTGAAACCTAGGTTGCCCGGAACGTAGAAATGACCATAGCTTTCACACTGGTTGCAATTATTCGTTTTATTCGATGGAAAAACTGTTATATTTATATTGTATTTTATGCTTCTGGCGCTGACTTCTTAGGCCCTAACTATTCGATCTGGTGGAACACGCCCTAGAGTGAAGTCTAGGTTGCACGGAACGTAGAAATGACCATCACTTTCACACTGGTTGCAATTATTCATATTATAGGATGGAAAACCTGTTGCATTTATATTGCATTTTATGCTTCCGGCGTTGACTTCTAAGGCCCTAACTATTCAATCTGTTGGAGCAACGCTCTAGGGTGAAGCCTAGGTTGTCCGGAACGTAGAAATGACGTTAACTTTCGTACTGGTTGCAATTACTTGTTTTATATGATTGAAAAACTGTTGTATTTATATTGTATTTTATGCTTCTGGCGTTGACTTCTTATGCCCTAACTATTCCATCTGGTGGAACAACGCCCTATGGTAAAGCCTAGGTTGCCCGGAACGTAGAAATGACCACAACTTTCACACCGGTAGCAATTATTCGTTTTATACGATGGAAAAACTGTTCTATTTATTTTGTATTTTATGTTTCGGGTGTTGACTTCGAAGGCCCTAAATATTCAATCTGTTGAAGCAACGCCCTAGGGTGAAGCCTAGGTTGCCCGGAAAGTAGAAATGACCATAACTTTCATACTGGTTGCAATTATTCGTCTTATGCGATGGAAAAACTGTTGTATTTATATTGTATTCTATGCTTCTGGCGTTGACTTCTAAGGCACTAGTTATTCGATCTGGTGGAGCAACGCCCTAGAGTGATGCCTAAGTTGTCCGGAACGTAGCAATTGCCATCACTTTCTAACTGGTTGCAAATATTCCTGTTATATGATGCAAAAAGTGTTGTACTTTTATTGCATTTTATGCTTCGCGCATTGACTTCTAAGGCCCTAACAATTCAATCTGTAGGAGCAACGCCCTAGGGCGTAGCCTAGGTTGCCCGTAAGGTAGAAATGACCATAGCTTTCATACTGGTTGCAATTATTCGTTTTATATGATGGAAAAACTGTTGTATTTATATTGTATTTTATGCTTCTGTCGTTGGCGTCTAAGGCCGTAGCTATTAGATGTGGTGGAGCAACGCACTAGAGTGACGCCTAGGTTGCCCGGAACGTAGAAATGACCATTACTTTCGCAATGTTTGCAATTATACATTTTATTCGACGTAAAAACTGTTGTATTTATGTTGTATTTTATCCTTCTGGCGTTGACTTCTTAGGCCCTAACATTTCGATCTGGTGGAGCAACGCCCTACTGTGAAGCCTAGGTTGCCCGGAACGTGGATATGACCATAACCTTCACACAGGTAGCAATTACTCGTTTTATACGGTGTAAAGGCTGTTGTGTTTATTTTGTATTTTATTCTTCTGGTGCTGTCTTCTTAGGCCCTAACTATTCGATCTCGTGCAACAACGCCGTAGAGTGACGCCTAGGTTGCCCGGAACGTAGAAATGACCATTAATATCACACTGGCTGCAAATTATTCCTGCTATACGATGGAAAAACTGTTGCATTTTTATTGCATTTTAAGCTTCGGGCATTGACTTCTAAGGCCCTAACTATTCGATCTGGTGGACCAACGCCCTAGAGTGATGCCTAGGTTGCTCGGAATGTAGAAAGAACCATAACTTTCACACTGGTTGCAATTATTCGTTTTATACGATGGAAAAACTGTTGCATCTTTATCGTATTCTATGCTTCTGGCGTTGACTTCTTAGGCCGTAACTATTCGATCTGGTGGAGCAACGCCCTGGAGTGAAACCTAGGTTGCCCGGAACGCAGAAGTGACCACTACTATCACACTGGTTGCAAATTATTCCTGCTATACGATGGAAAAACTGTTCTATTTATTTTGTATTTTATGCTTCGGGCGTTGACTTCTAAGGCCCTAACTATTCAGTCTGTTGGAGCAACTCCCAAGGGTGATGCCTAGGTTGCCTGGATAGTAGAAATGACCATAACTTTCATAGTGGTTGTAATTATTCGCTTTATACGATGGAAAAACTGTTGTATTTATATTGTATTTTATGCTTCTGGCGTTGACTTCTGAGGCCCTAACTATTCGATCTGTTGGAGCAACGCCCTAGAGTGAAGCCTTGGTTTCCCGGAACGTAGAAATGACCATGAATTTCATACTGGTCGCAATTATTCGTTTTATACGATGGAAAAACTGTTGTATTTATATTGTATTTTATGCTTCTGGCGTTGACTTCTGAGGCCCTAACTATTCGATCTGTTGGAGCAACGCCCTAGAGTGAAGCCTTGGTTTCCCGGAACGTAGAAATGACCATGAATTTCATACTGGTCGCAATTATTCGTTTTATACGATGGAAAAACTGTTGTATTTATATTGTATTTTATGCTTCTGACGTTGACTTCTAAGGCTCGAACTATTCGATCTGGTGGAGCAACGCCCTAGATTGAAACCTAGGTTGCCCGGAACGTAGAAATGACCATAGCTTTCACACTGGTTGCAATTATTCGTTTTATACGATGGAAAAACTGTTGTATTTATATTGTATTTTATGCTTCTGGCGTTCACTTCTTAGGCCCTAACTATTCGATCGGGTGGAACAACGCACTAGGGTGAAGCCTAGGTTGCCCGGAAAGCAGAAATGACCATAACTTTCAAACTGGTTGCAATTATTCCTGTTATACGATGGAAAAACTGTTGTATTTATATTCTATTTTATGCTTCTGGCGTTCACTTCTTAGGCCCTAACTATTCGATCGGGTGGAACAACGCCCTAGGGTGAATCCTAGGCTGCCCGGAACATAGAAATGACCATAACCTTCACACTGGTGGCTATTATTCGTTTTATTCGATGGAAAAACTGTTATATTTATATTGTATTTTATGCTTCTGGCGCTGACTTCTTAGGCCCTAACTATTCGATCGGGTGGAACAACGCCCTAGGGTGAATCCTAGGTTGCCCGGAACATAGAAATGACCATAACCTTCACACTGGTGGCTATTATTCGTTTTATTCGATGGAAAAACTGTTATATTTATATTGTATTTTATGCTTCTGGCGCTGACTTCTTAGGCCCTAACTATTCGATCTGGTGGAACACGCCCTAGAGTGAAGTCTATGTTGCACGGAACGTAGAAATGACCATCAATTTGACACTGGTTGCAATTATTCCTGTTATACGATGGAAAAACTGTTTTATTTTTTTGCATTTTATGCTTCGGGCGATGACTTCTAAGGCCCTAACTATTCAGTCTGTTGGAGCAACTCCCAAGGGTGAAGCCTAGGTTGCCCGGAAAGTAGATATGTCCATAACATTCATACTGGTTGCAATTATTCGTTTTATACGATGGAAAAACTGTTGTATTTATATTGTATTTTAAGCTTCTGACGTTGACTTCTAAGGCACCAACTATTCGATCTGGTGGAGCAACGCCCTTGAGTGAAGCCTAGGTTGCCCGGAACGTAGAAATGACCATAACTTTCACACTGGTTGCAATTATTCATATTATAGGATGGAAAACCTGTTGTATTTATATTGTATTTTATGCTCCTGGTGTTGACTTCTTAGGCCCTAACTATTCGATCTGGTGGAACACGCCCTAGAGTGAAGTCTAGGTTGCACGGAACGTAGAAATGACCATCACTTTCACACTGGTTGCAATTATTCATATTATAGGATGGAAAACCTGTTGTATTTATATTGTATTTTATGCTCCTGGTGTTGACTTCTTAGGCCCTAACTATTCGATCTGGTGGAGCAACGCCCTAGAGTGAAGCCTAGGTTGCCCGGAACGTAGAAATGACCATCACTCTCAAACTGGTTGCAATTACTCCTGTTATATGATGGAAGAACTGTTGTATTTATATTGTATTTTATGATTCTGCCGTTCACTTCTTAGGCACTAACTTTTCAATCTGTTGGAGCAACGCCCTAGCGTGAATCCTAGGTTGCCCGGGAATTAGAAATGACCATAACTTTCATACTAGTTGCAATTATCCGTTTTATACGATGGAAAAACTGTTATATTTATATTGTATTTTATGCTTCTGGCGCTGACATCTTAGGCCCTAACTATTCGATCTGGTGGAACACGCCCTAGAGAGAAGTCTAGGTTGCACGGAACGTAGAAATGACCATCAATTTGACACTGGTTGCAATTATTCCTGTTATACGATGGAAAAACTGTTTTATTTTTTTGCATTTTATGCTTCGGGCGATGACTTCTAAGGCCGTAACTATTCAGTCTGTTGGAGCAACTCCCAAGGGTGAAGCCTAGGTTGCCCGGAAAGTAGAAATGTCCATAACATTCATACTGGTTGCAATTATTCGTTTTATACGATGGAAAAACTGTTGTATTTATATTGTATTTTAAGCTTCTGACGTTGACTTCTAAGGCACCAACTATTCGATCTGGTGGAGCAACGCCCTAGAGTGAAGCCTAGGTTGCCCGGAACGTAGAAATGACCATAACTTTCACACTGGTTGCAATTATTCATATTATAGGATGGAAAACCTGTTGTATTTATATTGTATTTTATGCTCCTGGTGTTGACTTCTTAGGCCCTAACTATTCGATCTGGTGGAACACGCCCTAGAGTGAAGTCTAGGTTGCACGGAACGTAGAAATGACCATCACTTTCACACTGGTTGCAATTATTCATATTATAGGATGGAAAACCTGTTGTATTTATATTGTATTTTATGATTCTGCCGTTCACTTCTTAGGCACTAACTTTTCAATCTGTTGGAGCAACGCCCTAGCGTGAATCCTAGGTTGCCCGGGAATTAGAAATGACCATAACTTTCATACTGGTTGCAATTATCCGTTTTATACGATGGAAAAACTGTTGTATTCATATTGTATTTTATGCTTCTGGCGTTGACTTCTTAGGCCCCGACTATTCGGTCTGGTGGAGCAACGCCTTAGAGTGAAGCCTAGGTTGCCCGGAACGTAGAAATGGTCATATCTTTCACACTGGTTGCTATTGTTCCTGTTATACGATGGAAAAGCTGTTGTATTTATATTGTACCTTATGCTTGTGGCGTTGACTTCTATGGCCCTAACTATTCGATCTGGTGGAGCAACGCCCTAGGGTGAAGCCTAGGTTGCCCGGAACGTAGAAATGACCATCAATTTCACACTGATTGCAATTATTCCTGTTATACGATGGAAAAACTGTTGTATTTTTTTGCATTTTATGCTTCGGGCGTTGACTTCTAAGGCCCTAACTATTCAGTCTGTTGGAGCAACTCCCAAGGGTGAAGCCTAGGTTGCCCGGATAGTAGAAATGACCATAACTTTCATAGTGGTTGCAATTATTCGTTTTATTCGATGGAAAAACTGTTAGATTTATATTGTATTTTATGCTTCTGGCGCTGGCTTCTTAGGCCGTAACTATTCGATCTGGTGGAGCACGCCCTAGTGTGTAGTCTAGGTTGCACGGAACGTAGAAATGACCATCACTTTCACACTGGTTGCAATTATTCATATTATAGGATGGAAAACCTGTTGTATTTATATTGTATTTTATGCTCCTGGTGTTGACTTCTTAGGCCCTAACTATTCGATCTGGTGGAGCAACGCCCTAGAGTGAAGCCTAGGGTGCCCGGAACGTAGAAATGACCATCACTCTCAAACTGGTTGCAATTACTCCTGTTATATGATGGAAAAACTGTTGTATTTATATTGTATTTTATGATTCTGGCGTTCACTTCTTAGGCACTAACTTTTCAATCTGTTGGAGCAACGCCCTAGCGTGAATCCTAGGTTGCCCGGGAAGTAGAAATGACCATAACTTTCATACTGGTTGCAATTATCCGTTTTATACGATGGAAAAACTGTTGTATTCATATTGTATTTTATGCTTCTGGCGTTGACTTCTTAGGCCCTAACTATTCGGTCTGGTGGAGCAACGCCTTAGAGTGAAGCCTAGGTTGCCCGGAACGTAGAAATGATCATATCTTTCACACTGGTTGCTATTGTTCCTGTTATACGATGGAAAAGCTGTTGTATTTATATTGTACCTTATGCTTCTGGCGTTGACTTTTATGGCCCTAACTATTCGATCTGGTGGAGCAACGCCCTAGGGTGAAGCCTAGGTTTCCCGGAACGTAGAAATGACCATCAATTTCACACTGGTTGCAATTATTCCTGTTATACGATGGAAAAACTGTTGTATTTTTTTGCATTTTATGCTTCGGGCGTTGACTTCTAAGGCCCTAACTATTCAGTCTGTTGGAGCAACTCCCAAGGGTGAAGCCTAGGTTGCCCGGATAGTAGAAATGACCATAACTTTCATAGTGGTTGCAATTATTCGCTTTATACGATGGAAAAACTGTTGTATTTATATTGTATTTTATGCTTCTGGCGTTGACTTCTGAGGCCCTAACTATTCGATCTGTTGGAGCAACGCCCTAGAGTGAAGCCTTGGTTTCCCGGAACGTAGAAATGACCATGAATTTCATACTGGTCGCAATTATTCGTTTTATACGATGGAAGAACTGTTGTATTTATATTGTATTTTATGCTTCTGACGTTGACTTCTAAGGCTCGAACTATTCGATCTGGTGGAGCAACGCCCTAGATTGAAACCTAGGTTGCCCGGAACGTAGAAATGACCATAGCTTTCACACTGGTTGCAATTATTCGTTTTATACGATGGAAAAACTGTTGTATTTATATTGTATTTTATGCTTCTGGCGTTCACTTCTTAGGCCCTAACTATTCGATCGGGTGGAACAACGCACTAGGGTGAAGCCTAGGTTGCCCGGAAAGCAGAAATGACCATAACTTTCAAACTGGTTGCAATTATTCCTGTTATACGATGGAAAAACTGTTGTATTTATATTGTATTTTATGCTTCAGGCGTTCACTTCTTAGGCCCTAACTATTCGATCGGGTGGAACAACGCCCTAGGGTGAATCCTCGGCTGCCCGGAACATAGAAATGACCATAACCTTCACACTGGTGGCTATTATTCGTTTTATTCGATGGAAAAACTGTTATATTTATATTGTATTTTATGCTTCTGGCGCTGACTTCTTAGGCCCTAACTATTCGATCTGGTGGAACACGCCCTAGAGTGAAGTCTAGGTTGCACGGAACGTAGAAATGACCATCACTTTCACACTGGTTGCAATTATTCATATTATAGGATGGAAAACCTGTTGTATTTATATCGCATTTTATGCTCCGGCGTTGACTTCTAAGGCCCTAACTATTCAATCTGTTGGAGCAATGCCCTGGAGTGAAACTTAGGTTGCCCGGAACGCAGAAGTGACCACTACTATCTCACTGGTTGCAAATTATTAATGCTATACAATGGAAAAACTGTTCTATTTATTTTGTATTTTATGCTTCGGGCGTTGACTTCTAAGGCCCTAACTATTCGATCAGGTGGAGCAACGCCCTGGAGTGAAGCCTAGGTTGCCCGGTACGTAGAAATTACCATCACTTTCAAACTGGTTGCAATTATTCGTTTTATACGATGGAAAACCAGTTGTATTTATATCGTATTTTATGCTTCTGGCGTTGACTTCTGAGGCCCTAACTATTCCATCTGGTGGAACAACGCCCTAGGGTGAAGCCTAGGTTGCCCGGAAAGTAGAAATGACCATAACTTCCACACTGGTAGCAATTATTCGTTTTAGACGATGGAAAAACTATTCTATTTATTTTATATTTTATGCTTCGGGCGTTGACTTCTAAGGCCCTAACTATTCGATCTGGTGGAGCAACGCCCTAGAGTGAAGCCTAGGTTGCTCGGAAAGTAGAAATGACCATAAGATTCATACTGGTTGCAATTATTCGTTTTATACGATGGAAAAACTGTTGTATTTATTTTGTATTTTATGCTTCCGGCGTTGACTTCTAAGGCACTAACTATTCGATCTGGTGGAACAACGGCCTAGGGTGAATCCTAGGTTGCCCGGAACGTAGAATTGGCCATCACTTTCAAACTGGTTGCAATTATTCCTGTTGTATGATGGAAACACTGTTGTATTTTTATTGCGTTTTATGCTTCGGGCGTTGACTTCTAAGGCCCTAACTATTGTATCTGTTGGAGCAACGCCCTAGAGTGAAGCCTAGGTTGCTCGGAAAGTAGAAATGACCATAAGTTTCATACTGGTTGCAATTATTCGTTTTATACGATGGAAAAACTGTTGGATTTATATTGTGTTTTATGTTTCTGGCGTAGACTTCTAAGGCCCTAGCTATTCGATCTAGTGGAGCAACGCCCTAGAGTGAAGCCTAGGGTGCCCGGAACGTAGAAATGACCATCACTCTCAAACTGGTTGCAATTACTCCTGTTATATGATGGAAAAACTGTTGTATTTATATTGTATTTTATGATTCTGGCGTTCACTTCTTAGGCACTAACTTTTCAATCTGTTGGAGCAACGCCCTAGCGTGAATCCTAGGTTGCCCGGGAAGTAGAAATGACCATAACTTTCATACTGGTTGCAATTATCCGTTTTATACGATGGAAAAACTGTTGTATTCATATTGTATTTTATGCTTCTGGCGTTGACTTCTTAGGCCCTAACTATTCGGTCTGGTGGAGCAACGCCTTAGAGTGAAGCCTAGGTTGCCCGGAACGTAGAAATGATCATATCTTTCACACTGGTTGCTATTGTTCCTGTTATACGATGGAAAAGCTGTTGTATTTATATTGTACCTTATGCTTCTGGCGTTGACTTTTATGGCCCTAACTATTCGATCTGGTGGAGCAACGCCCTAGGGTGAAGCCTAGGTTTCCCGGAACGTAGAAATGACCATCAATTTCACACTGGTTGCAATTATTCCTGTTATACGATGGAAAAACTGTTGTATTTTTTTGCATTTTATGCTTCGGGCGTTGACTTCTAAGGCCCTAACTATTCAGTCTGTTGGAGCAACTCCCAAGGGTGAAGCCTAGGTTGCCCGGATAGTAGAAATGACCATAACTTTCATAGTGGTTGCAATTATTCGCTTTATACGATGGAAAAACTGTTGTATTTATATTGTATTTTATGCTTCTGGCGTTGACTTCTGAGGCCCTAACTATTCGATCTGTTGGAGCAACGCCCTAGAGTGAAGCCTTGGTTTCCCGGAACGTAGAAATGACCATGAATTTCATACTGGTCGCAATTATTCGTTTTATACGATGGAAAAACTGTTGTATTTATATTGTATTTTATGCTTCTGACGTTGACTTCTAAGGCTCGAACTATTCGATCTGGTGGAGCAACGCCCTAGATTGAAACCTAGGTTGCCCGGAACGTAGAAATGACCATAGCTTTCACACTGGTTGCAATTATTCGTTTTATACGATGGAAAAACTGTTGTATTTATATTGTATTTTATGCTTCTGGCGTTCACTTCTTAGGCCCTAACTATTCGATCGGGTGGAACAACGCACTAGGGTGAAGCCTAGGTTGCCCGGAAAG
Source organism: Calliopsis andreniformis (assembly GCF_051401765.1). Lineage (NCBI taxonomy): Eukaryota > Metazoa > Arthropoda > Insecta > Hymenoptera > Andrenidae > Calliopsis > Calliopsis andreniformis. The sequence goes on from NW_027480429.1 coordinate 3,558,783, forward strand.
CAGAAATGACCATAACTTTCAAACTGGTTGCAATTATTCCTGTTATACGATGGAAAAACTGTTGTATTTATATTGTATTTTATGCTTCAGGCGTTCACTTCTTAGGCCCTAACTATTCGATCGGGTGGAACAACGCCCTAGGGTGAATCCTAGGCTGCCCGGAACATAGAAATGACAATAACCTTCACACTGGTGGCTATTATTCGTTTTATTCGATGGAAAAACTGTTATATTTATATTGTATTTTATGCTTCTGGCGCTGACTTCTCAGGCCCTAACTATTCGATCTGGTGGAACACGCCCTAGAGTGAAGTCTAGGTTGCACGGAACGTAGAAATGACCATCACTTTCACACTGGTTGCAATTATTCATATTATAGGATGGAAAACCTGTTGTATTTATATTGCATTTTATGCTTCCGGCGTTGACTTCTAAGGCCCTAACTATTCAATCTGTTGGAGCAACGCCCTGGAGTGAAAGCTAGGTTGCCCGGAACGCAGAAGTGACCACTACTATCTCACTGGTTGCAAATTATTCCTGCTATACGATGGAAAAACTGTTCTATTTATTTTGTATTTTATGCTTCGGGCGTTGACTTCTAAGGCCCTAACTATTCGATCAGGTGGAGCAACGCCCTGGAGTGAAGCCTAGGTTGCCCGGTACGTAGAAATTACCATCACTTTCAAACTGGTTGCAATTATTCGTTTTATACGATGGAAAACCTGTTGTATTTATATCGTATTTTATGCTTCTGGCGTTGACTTCTGAGGCCCTAACTATTCCATCTGGTGGAACAACGCCCTAGGGTGAAGCCTAGGTTGCCCGGAAAGTAGAAATGACCATAACTTCCACACTGGTAGCAATTATTCGTTTTAGACGATGGAAAAACTATTCTATTTATTTTATATTTTATGCTTCGGGCGTTGACTTCTAAGGCCCTAACTATTCGATCTGGTGGGGCAACGCCCTAGAGTGAAGCCTTGGTTGCTCGGAAAGTAGAAATGACCATAAGATTCATACTGGTTGCAATTATTCGTTTTATACGATGGAAAAACTGTTGTATTTATATTGTATTTTATGCTTCCGGCGTTGACTTCTAAGGCACTAACTATTCGATCTGGTGGAACAACGGCCTAGGGTGAATCCTAGGTTGCCCGGAACGTAGAATTGGCCATCACTTTCAAACTGGTTGCAATTATTCCTGTTGTATGATGGAAACACTGTTGTATTTTTATTGCGTTTTATGCTTCGGGCGTTGACTTCTAAGGCCCTAACTATTGTATCTGTTGGAGCAACGCCCTAGAGTGAAGCCTAGGTTGCTCGGAAAGTAGAAATGACCATAAGTTTCATACTGGTTGCAATTATTCGTTTTATACGATGGAAAAACTGTTGTATTTATATTGTATTTTATGCTTCCGGCGTTGACTTCTAAGGCACTAACTATTCGATCTGGTGGAACAACGGCCTAGGGTGAATCCTAGGTTGCCCGGAACGTAGAATTGGCCATCACTTTCAAACTGGTTGCAATTATTCCTGTTGTATGATGGAAACACTGTTGTATTTATATTGTATTTTATGCTTCTGGCGTTGACTTCTGAGGCCCTAACTATTCGATCTGTTGGAGCAACGCCCTAGAGTGAAGCCTTGGTTTCCCGGAACGTAGAAATGACCATGAATTTCATACTGGTCGCAATTATTCGTTTTATACGATGGAAGAACTGTTGTATTTATATTGTATTTTATGCTTCTGACGTTGACTTCTAAGGCTCGAACTATTCGATCTGGTGGAGCAACGCCCTAGATTGAAACCTAGGTTGCCCGGAACGTAGAAATGACCATAGCTTTCACACTGGTTGCAATTATTCGTTTTATACGATGGAAAAACTGTTGTATTTATATTGTATTTTATGCTTCTGGCGTTCACTTCTTAGGCCCTAACTATTCGATCGGGTGGAACAACGCACTAGGGTGAAGCCTAGGTTGCCCGGAAAGCAGAAATGACCATAACTTTCAAACTGGTTGCAATTATTCCTGTTATACGATGGAAAAACTGTTGTATTTATATTGTATTTTATGCTTCAGGCGTTCACTTCTTAGGCCCTAACTATTCGATCGGGTGGAACAACGCCCTAGGGTGAATCCTCGGCTGCCCGGAACATAGAAATGACCATAACCTTCACACTGGTGGCTATTATTCGTTTTATTCGATGGAAAAACTGTTATATTTATATTGTATTTTATGCTTCTGGCGCTGACTTCTTAGGCCCTAACTATTCGATCTGGTGGAACACGCCCTAGAGTGAAGTCTAGGTTGCACGGAACGTAGAAATGACCATCACTTTCACACTGGTTGCAATTATTCATATTATAGGATGGAAAACCTGTTGTATTTATATTGCATTTTATGCTTCCGGCGTTGACTTCTAAGGCCCTAACTATTCAATCTGTTGGAGCAATGCCCTGGAGTGAAACTTAGGTTGCCCGGAACGCAGAAGTGACCACTACTATCTCACTGGTTGCAAATTATTCCTGCTATACAATGGAAAAACTGTTCTATTTATTTTGTATTTTATGCTTCGGGCGTTGACTTCTAAGGCCCTAACTATTCGATCAGGTGGAGCAACGCCCTGGAGTGAAGCCTAGGTTGCCCGGTACGTAGAAATTACCATCACTTTCAAACTGGTTGCAATTATTCGTTTTATACGATGGAAAACCTGTTGTATTTATATCGTATTTTATGCTTCTGGCGTTGACTTCTGAGGCCCTAACTATTCCATCTGGTGGAACAACGCCCTAGGGTGAAGCCTAGGTTGCCCGGAAAGTAGAAATGACCATAACTTCCACACTGGTAGCAATTATTCGTTTTAGACGATGGAAAAACTATTCTATTTATTTTATATTTTATGCTTCGGGCGTTGACTTCTAAGGCCCTAACTATTCGATCTGGTGGAGCAACGCCCTAGAGTGAAGCCTAGGTTGCTCGGAAAGTAGAAATGACCATAAGATTCATACTGGTTGCAATTATTCGTTTTATACGATGGAAAAACTGTTGTATTTATTTTGTATTTTATGCTTCCGGCGTTGACTTCTAAGGCACTAACTATTCGATCTGGTGGAACAACGGCCTAGGGTGAATCCTAGGTTGCCCGGAACGTAGAATTGGCCATCACTTTCAAACTGGTTGCAATTATTCCTGTTGTATGATGGAAACACTGTTGTATTTTTATTGCGTTTTATGCTTCGGGCGTTGACTTCTAAGGCCCTAACTATTGTATCTGTTGGAGCAACGCCCTAGAGTGAAGCCTAGGTTGCTCGGAAAGTAGAAATGACCATAAGTTTCATACTGGTTGCAATTATTCGTTTTATACGATGGAAAAACTGTTGGATTTATATTGTGTTTTATGTTTCTGGCGTAGACTTCTAAGGCCCTAGCTATTCGATCTAGTGGAGCAACGCCCTAGAGTGAAGCCTAGGGTGCCCGGAACGTAGAAATGACCATCACTCTCAAACTGGTTGCAATTACTCCTGTTATATGATGGAAAAACTGTTGTATTTATATTGTATTTTATGATTCTGGCGTTCACTTCTTAGGCACTAACTTTTCAATCTGTTGGAGCAACGCCCTAGCGTGAATCCTAGGTTGCCCGGGAAGTAGAAATGACCATAACTTTCATACTGGTTGCAATTATCCGTTTTATACGATGGAAAAACTGTTGTATTCATATTGTATTTTATGCTTCTGGCGTTGACTTCTTAGGCCCTAACTATTCGGTCTGGTGGAGCAACGCCTTAGAGTGAAGCCTAGGTTGCCCGGAACGTAGAAATGATCATATCTTTCACACTGGTTGCTATTGTTCCTGTTATACGATGGAAAAGCTGTTGTATTTATATTGTACCTTATGCTTCTGGCGTTGACTTTTATGGCCCTAACTATTCGATCTGGTGGAGCAACGCCCTAGGGTGAAGCCTAGGTTTCCCGGAACGTAGAAATGACCATCAATTTCACACTGGTTGCAATTATTCCTGTTATACGATGGAAAAACTGTTGTATTTTTTTGCATTTTATGCTTCGGGCGTTGACTTCTAAGGCCCTAACTATTCAGTCTGTTGGAGCAACTCCCAAGGGTGAAGCCTAGGTTGCCCGGATAGTAGAAATGACCATAACTTTCATAGTGGTTGCAATTATTCGCTTTATACGATGGAAAAACTGTTGTATTTATATTGTATTTTATGCTTCTGGCGTTGACTTCTGAGGCCCTAACTATTCGATCTGTTGGAGCAACGCCCTAGAGTGAAGCCTTGGTTTCCCGGAACGTAGAAATGACCATGAATTTCATACTGGTCGCAATTATTCGGTTTATACGATGGAAAAACTGTTGTATTTATATTGTATTTTATGCTTCTGACGTTGACTTCTAAGGCTCGAACTATTCGATCGGGTGGAACAACGCCCTAGGGTGAATCCTAGGCTGCCCGGAACGTAGAAATGACCATAGCTTTCACACTGGTTGCAATTATTCGTTTTATACGATGGAAAAACTGTTGTATTTATATTGTATTTTATGCTTCTGGCGTTCACTTCTTAGGCCCTAACTATTCGATCGGGTGGAACAACGCACTAGGGTGAAGCCTAGGTTGCCCGGAAAGCAGAAATGACCATAACTTTCAAACTGGTTGCAATTATTCCTGTTATACGATGGAAAAACTGTTGTATTTATATTGTATTTTATGCTTCAGGCGTTCACTTCTTAGGCCCTAACTATTCGATCGGGTGGAACAACGCCCTAGGGTGAATCCTAGGCTGCCCGGAACATAGAAATGACAATAACCTTCACACTGGTGGCTATTATTCGTTTTATTCGATGGAAAAACTGTTATATTTATATTGTATTTTATGCTTCTGGCGCTGACTTCTCAGGCCCTAACTATTCGATCTGGTGGAACACGCCCTAGAGTGAAGTCTAGGTTGCACGGAACGTAGAAATGACCATCACTTTCACACTGGTTGCAATTATTCATATTATAGGATGGAAAACCTGTTGTATTTATATTGCATTTTATGCTTCCGGCGTTGACTTCTAAGGCCCTAACTATTCAATCTGTTGGAGCAACGCCCTGGAGTGAAAGCTAGGTTGCCCGGAACGCAGAAGTGACCACTACTATCTCACTGGTTGCAAATTATTCCTGCTATACGATGGAAAAACTGTTCTATTTATTTTGTATTTTATGCTTCGGGCGTTGACTTCTAAGGCCCTAACTATTCGATCAGGTGGAGCAACGCCCTGGAGTGAAGCCTAGGTTGCCCGGTACGTAGAAATTACCATCACTTTCAAACTGGTTGCAATTATTCGTTTTATACGATGGAAAACCTGTTGTATTTATATCGTATTTTATGCTTCTGGCGTTGACTTCTGAGGCCCTAACTATTCCATCTGGTGGAACAACGCCCTAGGGTGAAGCCTAGGTTGCCCGGAAAGTAGAAATGACCATAACTTCCACACTGGTAGCAATTATTCGTTTTAGACGATGGAAAAACTATTCTATTTATTTTATATTTTATGCTTCGGGCGTTGACTTCTAAGGCCCTAACTATTCGATCTGGTGGAGCAACGCCCTAGAGTGAAGCCTTGGTTGCTCGGAAAGTAGAAATGACCATAAGATTCATACTGGTTGCAATTATTCGTTTTATACGATGGAAAAACTGTTGTATTTATATTGTATTTTATGCTTCCGGCGTTGACTTCTAAGGCACTAACTATTCGATCTGGTGGAACAACGGCCTAGGGTGAATCCTAGGTTGCCCGGAACGTAGAATTGGCCATCACTTTCAAACTGGTTGCAATTATTCCTGTTGTATGATGGAAACACTGTTGTATTTTTATTGCGTTTTATGCTTCGGGCGTTGACTTCTAAGGCCCTAACTATTGTATCTGTTGGAGCAACGCCCTAGAGTGAAGCCTAGGTTGCTCGGAAAGTAGAAATGACCATAAGTTTCATACTGGTTGCAATTATTCGTTTTATACGATGGAAAAACTGTTGGATTTATATTGTGTTTTATGTTTCTGGCGTAGACTTCTAAGGCCCTAGCTATTCTATCTAGTGGAGCAACGCCCTAGAGTGAAGCCTAGGTTGCCCGGAACGTAGAAATGACCATCACTTTCAAACTGGTTGCAATTAATCCTGTTATACGATGGAAAAACTGTTGTATTTATATTGTATTTTATGCGTCTGGCGTTCACTTCTTAGGCCCTAACTATTCGATCTGGTGGAACACGCCCTAGAGTGAAGTCTAGGTTGCACGGAACGTAGAAATGACCATCACTTTCACACTGGTTGCAATTATTCATATTATAGGATGGAAAACCTGTTGTATTTATATTGCATTTTATGCTTCCGGCGTTGACTTCTAAGGCCCTAACTATTCAATCTGTTGGAGCAGCGCCCTAGGGTGAAGCCTAGGTTGTCCGGAACGTAGAAATGACGTTAACTTTCGTACTGGTTGCAATTACTTGTTTTATACGATTGAAAAACTGTTGTATTTATATTGTATTTTATGCTTCTGGCGTTGACTTCTTATGCCCTAACTATTCCATCTGGTGGAACAACGCCCTATGGTAAAGCCTAGGTTGCCCGGAACGTAGAAATGACCACAACTTTCACACCGGTAGCAATTATTCGTTTTATACGATGGAAAAACTGTTCTATTTATTTTGTATTTTATGCTTCGTGTGTTGACTTCTAAGGCCCTAAGTATTCAATCTGTTGAAGCAACGCCCTAGGGTGAAGCCTAGGTTGCCAGGAAAGTAGAAATGACCATAACTTTCATACTGGTTGCAATTATTCGTTTTATGCGATGGAAAAACTGTTGTATTTATATTGTATTTTATGCTTCTGGCGTTGACTTCTAAGGCACTAGTTATTCGATCTGGTGGAGCAACGCCCTAGAGTGATGCCTAAGTTGTCCGGAACGTAGCAATTGCCATCACTTTCAAACTGGTTGCAAATATTCCTGTTATATGATGCAAAAAGTGTTGTACTTTTATTGCATTTCATGCTTCGGGCATTGACTTCTAAGGCCCTAACAATTCAATCTGTAGGAGCAACGCCCTAGGGCGTAGCCTAGGTTGCCCGTAAGGTAGAAATGACCATAGCTTTCATACTGGTTGCAATTATTCGTTTTATATGATGGAAAAACTGTTGTATTTATATTGTATTTTACGCTTCTGTCGTTGGCGTCTAAGGCCGTAGCTATTAGATGTGGTGGAGCAACGCACTAGAGTGACGCCTAGGTTGCCCGGAACGTAGAAATGACCATTACTTTCGCAATGTTTGCAATTATACATTTTATTCGATGTAAAAACTGTTTTATTTATTTTGTATTTTATGCTTCGGGCGTTGACTTCTAAGGCCCTAACTATTCAGTCTGTTGGAGCAACTCCCAAGGGTGATGCCTAGGTTGCCTGGATAGTAGAAATGACCATAACTTTCATAGTGGTTGTAATTATTCGCTTTATACGATGGAAAAACTGTTGTATTTATATTGTATTTTATGCTTCTGGCGTTGACTTCTGAGGCCCTAACTATTCGATCTGTTGGAGCAACGCCCTAGAGTGAAGCCTTGGTTTCCCGGAACGTAGAAATGACCATGAATTTCATACTGGTCGCAATTATTCGTTTTATACGATGGAAAAACTGTTGTATTTATATTGTATTTTATGCTTCTGACGTTGACTTCTAAGGCTCGAACTATTCGATCTGGTGGAGCAACGCCCTAGATTGAAACCTAGGTTGCCCGGAACGTAGAAATGACCATAGCTTTCACACTGGTTGCAATTATTCGTTTTATACGATGGAAAAACTGTTGTATTTATATTGTATTTTATGCTTCTGGCGTTCACTTCTTAGGCCCTAACTATTCGATCGGGTGGAACAACGCACTAGGGTGAAGCCTAGGTTGCCCGGAACGCAGAAGTGACCACTACTATCACACTGGTTGCAAATTATTCCTGCTATACGATGGAAAAACTGTTGTATTTATATTGTATTTTATGCTTCTGGCGTTCACTTCTTAGGCCCTAACTATTCGATCGGGTGGAACAACGCCCTAGGGTGAATCCTAGGCTGCCCGGAACATAGAAATGACCATAACCTTCACACTGGTGGCTATTATTCGTTTTATTCGATGGAAAAACTGTTATATTTATATTGTATTTTATGCTTCTGGCGCTGACTTCTTAGGCCCTAACTATTCGATCGGGTGGAACAACGCCCTAGGGTGAATCCTAGGTTGCCCGGAACATAGAAATGACCATAACCTTCACACTGGTGGCTATTATTCGTTTTATTCGATGGAAAAACTGTTATATTTATATTGTATTTTATGCTTCTGGCGCTGACTTCTTAGGCCCTAACTATTCGATCTGGTGGAACACGCCCTAGAGTGAAGTCTATGTTGCACGGAACGTAGAAATGACCATCAATTTGACACTGGTTGCAATTATTCCTGTTATACGATGGAAAAACTGTTTTATTTTTTTGCATTTTATGCTTCGGGCGATGACTTCTAAGGCCCTAACTATTCAGTCTGTTGGAGCAACTCCCAAGGGTGAAGCCTAGGTTGCCCGGAAAGTAGATATGTCCATAACATTCATACTGGTTGCAATTATTCGTTTTATACGATGGAAAAACTGTTGTATTTATATTGTATTTTAAGCTTCTGACGTTGACTTCTAAGGCACCAACTATTCGATCTGGTGGAGCAACGCCCTAGAGTGAAGCCTAGGTTGCCCGGAACGTAGAAATGACCATAACTTTCACACTGGTTGCAATTATTCATATTATAGGATGGAAAACCTGTTGTATTTATATTGTATTTTATGCTCCTGGTGTTGACTTCTTAGGCCCTAACTATTCGATCTGGTGGAACACGCCCTAGAGTGAAGTCTAGGTTGCACGGAACGTAGAAATGACCATCACTTTCACACTGGTTGCAATTATTCATATTATAGGATGGAAAACCTGTTGTATTTATATTGTATTTTATGCTCCTGGTGTTGACTTCTTAGGCCCTAACTATTCGATCTGGTGGAGCAACGCCCTAGAGTGAAGCCTAGGTTGCCCGGAAAGCAGAAATGACCATAACTTTCAAACTGGTTGCAATTATTCCTTTTATACGATGGAAAAACTGTTGTATTTATATTGTATTTTATGCTTCTGGCGTTCACTTCTTAGGCCCTAACTATTCGATCGGGTGGAACAACGCCCTAGGGTGAATCCTAGGCTGCCCGGAACATAGAAATGACCATAACCTTCACACTGGTGGCTATTATTCGTTTTATTCGATGGAAAAACTGTTATATTTATATTGTATTTTATGCTTCTGGCGCTGACTTCTTAGGCCCTAACTATTCGATCGGGTGGAACAACGCCCTAGGGTGAATCCTAGGTTGCCCGGAACATAGAAATGACCATAACCTTCACACTGGTGGCTATTATTTGTTTTATTCGATGGAAAAACTGTTATATTTATATTGTATTTTATGCTTCTGGCGCTGACTTCTTAGGCCCTAACTATTCGATCTGGTGGAACACGCCCTAGAGTGAAGTCTATGTTGCACGGAACGTAGAAATGACCATCAATTTGACACTGGTTGCAATTATTCCTGTTATACGATGGAAAAACTGTTTTATTTTTTTGCATTTTATGCTTCGGGCGATGACTTCTAAGGCCCTAACTATTCAGTCTGTTGGAGCAACTCCCAAGGGTGAAGCCTAGGTTGCCCGGAAAGTAGAAATGTCCATAACATTCATACTGGTTGCAATTATTCGTTTTATACGATGGAAAAACTGTTGTATTTATATTGTATTTTAAGCTTCTGACGTTGACTTCTAAGGCACCAACTATTCGATCTGGTGGAGCAACGCCCTAGAGTTAAGCCTAGGTTGCCCGGAACGTAGAAATGACCATAACTTTCACACTGGTTGCAATTATTCATATTATAGGATGGAAAACCTGTTGTATTTATATTGTATTTTATGCTCCTGGTGTTGACTTCTTAGGCCCTAACTATTCGATCTGGTGGAACACGCCCTAGAGTGAGGTCTAGGTTGCACGGAACGTAGAAATGACCATCACTTTCACACTGGTTGCAATTATTCATATTATAGGATGGAAAACCTGTTGTATTTATATTGTATTTTATGCTCCTGGTGTTGACTTCTTAGGCCCTAACTATTCGATCTGGTGGAGCAACGCCCTAGAGTGAAGCCTAGGGTGCCCGGAACGTAGAAATGACCATCACTCTCAAACTGGTTGCAATTACTCCTGTTATATGATGGAAGAACTGTTGTATTTATATTGTATTTTATGATTCTGCCGTTCACTTCTTAGGCACTAACTTTTCAATCTGTTGGAGCAACGCCCTAGCGTGAATCCTAGGTTGCCCGGGAATTAGAAATGACCATAACTTTCATACTGGTTGCAATTATCCGTTTTATACGATGGAAAAACTGTTATATTTATATTGTATTTTATGCTTCTGGCGCTGACTTCTTAGGCCCTAACTATTCGATCTGGTGGAACACGCCCTAGAGAGAAGTCTAGGTTGCACGGAACGTAGAAATGACCATCAATTTGACACTGGTTGCAATTATTCCTGTTATACGATGGAAAAACTGTTTTATTTTTTTGCATTTTATGCTTCGGGCGATGACTTCTAAGGCCGTAACTATTCAGTCTGTTGGAGCAACTCCCAAGGGTGAAGCCTAGGTTGCCCGGAAAGTAGAAATGTCCATAACATTCATACTGGTTGCAATTATTCGTTTTATACGATGGAAAAACTGTTGTATTTATATTGTATTTTAAGCTTCTGACGTTGACTTCTAAGGCACCAACTATTCGATCTGGTGGAGCAACGCCCTAGAGTGAAGCCTAGGTTGCCCGGAACGTAGAAATGACCATAACTTTCACACTGGTTGCAATTATTCATATTATAGGATGGAAAACCTGTTGTATTTATATTGTATTTTATGCTCCTGGTGTTGACTTCTTAGGCCCTAACTATTCGATCTGGTGGAACACGCCCTAGAGTGAAGTCTAGGTTGCACGGAACGTAGAAATGACCATCACTTTCACACTGGTTGCAATTATTCATATTATAGGATGGAAAACCTGTTGTATTTATATTGTATTTTATGATTCTGCCGTTCACTTCTTAGGCACTAACTTTTCAATCTGTTGGAGCAACGCCCTAGCGTGAATCCTAGGTTGCCCGGGAATTAGAAATGACCATAACTTTCATACTGGTTGCAATTATCCGTTTTATACGATGGAAAAACTGTTGTATTCATATTGTATTTTATGCTTCTGGCGTTGACTTCTTAGGCCCCGACTATTCGGTCTGGTGGAGCAACGCCTTAGAGTGAAGCCTAGGTTGCCCGGAACGTAGAAATGGTCATATCTTTCACACTGGTTGCTATTGTTCCTGTTATACGATGGAAAAGCTGTTGTATTTATATTGTACCTTATGCTTCTGGCGTTGACTTCTATGGCCCTAACTATTCGATCTGGTGGAGCAACGCCCTAGGGTGAAGCCTAGGTTGCCCGGAACGTAGAAATGACCATCAATTTCACACTGATTGCAATTATTCCTGTTATACGATGGAAAAACTGTTGTATTTTTTTGCATTTTATGCTTCGGGCGTTGACTTCTAAGGCCCTAACTATTCAGTCTGTTGGAGCAACTCCCAAGGGTGAAGCCTAGGTTGCCCGGATAGTAGAAATGACCATAACTTTCATAGTGGTTGCAATTATTCGTTTTATTCGATGGAAAAACTGTTAGATTTATATTGTATTTTATGCTTCTGGCGCTGGCTTCTTAGGCCGTAACTATTCGATCTGGTGGAGCACGCCCTAGTGTGTAGTCTAGGTTGCACGGAACGTAGAAATGACCATCACTTTCACACTGGTTGCAATTATTCATATTATAGGATGGAAAACCTGTTGTATTTATATTGTATTTTATGCTCCTGGTGTTGACTTCTTAGGCCCTAACTATTCGATCTGGTGGAGCAACGCCCTAGAGTGAAGCCTAGGGTGCCCGGAACGTAGAAATGACCATCACTCTCAAACTGGTTGCAATTACTCCTGTTATATGATGGAAAAACTGTTGTATTTATATTGTATTTTATGATTCTGGCGTTCACTTCTTAGGCACTAACTTTTCAATCTGTTGGAGCAACGCCCTAGCGTGAATCCTAGGTTGCCCGGGAAGTAGAAATGACCATAACTTTCATACTGGTTGCAATTATCCGTTTTATACGATGGAAAAACTGTTGTATTCATATTGTATTTTATGCTTCTGGCGTTGACTTCTTAGGCCCTAACTATTCGGTCTGGTGGAGCAACGCCTTAGAGTGAAGCCTAGGTTGCCCGGAACGTAGAAATGATCATATCTTTCACACTGGTTGCTATTGTTCCTGTTATACGATGGAAAAGCTGTTGTATTTATATTGTACCTTATGCTTCTGGCGTTGACTTTTATGGCCCTAACTATTCGATCTGGTGGAGCAACGCCCTAGGGTGAAGCCTAGGTTTCCCGGAACGTAGAAATGACCATCAATTTCACACTGGTTGCAATTATTCCTGTTATACGATGGAAAAACTGTTGTATTTTTTTGCATTTTATGCTTCGGGCGTTGACTTCTAAGGCCCTAACTATTCAGTCTGTTGGAGCAACTCCCAAGGGTGAAGCCTAGGTTGCCCGGATAGTAGAAATGACCATAACTTTCATAGTGGTTGCAATTATTCGCTTTATACGATGGAAAAACTGTTGTATTTATATTGTATTTTATGCTTCTGGCGTTGACTTCTGAGGCCCTAACTATTCGATCTGTTGGAGCAACGCCCTAGAGTGAAGCCTTGGTTTCCCGGAACGTAGAAATGACTATGAATTTCATACTGGTCGCAATTATTCGTTTTATACGATGGAAAAACTGTTGTATTTATATTGTATTTTATGCTTCTGACGTTGACTTCTAAGGCTCGAACTATTCGATCTGGTGGAGCAACGCCCTAGATTGAAACCTAGGTTGCCCGGAACGTAGAAATGACCATAGCTTTCACACTGGTTGCAATTATTCGTTTTATACGATGGAAAAACTGTTGTATTTATATTGTATTTTATGCTTCTGGCGTTCACTTCTTAGGCCCTGACTATTCGATCGGGTGGAACAACGCACTAGGGTGAAGCCTAGGTTGCCCGGAAAGCAGAAATGACCATAACTTTCAAACTGGTTGCAATTATTCCTGCTATACGATGGAAAAACTGTTGTATTTATATTGTATTTTATGCTTCAGGCGTTCACTTCTTAGGCCCTAACTATTCGATCGGGTGGAACAACGCCCTAGGGTGAATCCTCGGCTGCCCGGAACATAGAAATGACCATAACCTTCACACTGGTGGCTATTATTCGTTTTATTCGATGGAAAAACTGTTATATTTATATTGTATTTTATGCTTCTGGCGCTGACTTCTTAGGCCCTAACTATTCGATCTGGTGGAACACGCCCTAGAGTGAAGTCTAGGTTGCACGGAACGTAGAAATGACCATCACTTTCACACTGGTTGCAATTATTCATATTATAGGATGGAAAACCTGTTGTATTTATATTGCATTTTATGCTTCCGGCGTTGACTTCTAAGGCCCTAACTATTCAATCTGTTGGAGCAATGCCCTGGAGTGAAACTTAGGTTGCCCGGAACGCAGAAGTGACCACTACTATCTCACTGGTTGCAAATTATTCCTGCTATACGATGGAAAAACTGTTCTATTTATTTTGTATTTTATGCTTCGGGCGTTGACTTCTAAGGCCCTAACTATTCGATCAGGTGGAGCAACGCCCTGGAGTGAAGCCTAGGTTGCCCGGTACGTAGAAATTACCATCACTTTCAAACTGGTTGCAATTATTCGTTTTATACGATGGAAAACCTGTTGTATTTATATCGTATTTTATGCTTCTGGCGTTGACTTCTGAGGCCCTAACTATTCCATCTGGTGGAACAACGCCCTAGGGTGAAGCCTAGGTTGCCCGGAAAGTAGAAATGACCATAACTTCCACACTGGTAGCAATTATTCGTTTTAGACGATGGAAAAACTATTCTATTTATTTTATATTTTATGCTTCGGGCGTTGACTTCTAAGGCCCTAACTATTCGATCTGGTGGAGCAACGCCCTAGAGTGAAGCCTAGGTTGCTCGGAAAGTAGAAATGACCATAAGATTCATACTGGTTGCAATTATTCGTTTTATACGATGGAAAAACTGTTGTATTTATTTTGTATTTTATGCTTCCGGCGTTGACTTCTAAGGCACTAACTATTCGATCTGGTGGAACAACGGCCTAGGGTGAATCCTAGGTTGCCCGGAACGTAGAATTGGCCATCACTTTCAAACTGGTTGCAATTATTCCTGTTGTATGATGGAAACACTGTTGTATTTTTATTGCGTTTTATGCTTCGGGCGTTGACTTCTAAGGCCCTAACTATTGTATCTGTTGGAGCAACGCCCTAGAGTGAAGCCTAGGTTGCTCGGAAAGTAGAAATGACCATAAGTTTCATACTGGTTACAATTATTCGTTTTATACGATGGAAAAACTGTTGGATTTATATTGTGTTTTATGTTTCTGGCGTAGACTTCTAAGGCCCTAGCTATTCGATCTAGTGGAGCAACGCCCTAGAGTGAAGCCTAGGGTGCCCGGAACGTAGAAATGACCATCACTCTCAAACTGGTTGCAATTACTCCTGTTATATGATGGAAAAACTGTTGTATTTATATTGTATTTTATGATTCTGGCGTTCACTTCTTAGGCACTAACTTTTCAATCTGTTGGAGCAACGCCCTAGCGTGAATCCTAGGTTGCCCGGGAAGTAGAAATGACCATAACTTTCATACTGGTTGCAATTATCCGTTTTATACGATGGAAAAACTGTTGTATTCATATTGTATTTTATGCTTCTGGCGTTGACTTCTTAGGCCCTAACTATTCGGTCTGGTGGAGCAACGCCTTAGAGTGAAGCCTAGGTTGCCCGGAACGTAGAAATGATCATATCTTTCACACTGGTTGCTATTGTTCCTGTTATACGATGGAAAAGCTGTTGTATTTATATTGTACCTTATGCTTCTGGCGTTGACTTTTATGGCCCTAACTATTCGATCTGGTGGAGCAACGCCCTAGGGTGAAGCCTAGGTTTCCCGGAACGTAGAAATGACCATCAATTTCACACTGGTTGCAATTATTCCTGTTATACGATGGAAAAACTGTTGTATTTTTTTGCATTTTATGCTTCGGGCGTTGACTTCTAAGGCCCTAACTATTCAGTCTGTTGGAGCAACTCCCAAGGGTGAAGCCTAGGTTGCCCGGATAGTAGAAATGACCATAACTTTCATAGTGGTTGCAATTATTCGCTTTATACGATGGAAAAACTGTTGTATTTATATTGTATTTTATGCTTCTGGCGTTGACTTCTGAGGCCCTAACTATTCGATCTGTTGGAGCAACGCCCTAGAGTGAAGCCTTGGTTTCCCGGAACGTAGAAATGACCATGAATTTCATACTGGTCGCAATTATTCGTTTTATACGATGGAAAAACTGTTGTATTTATATTGTATTTTATGCTTCTGACGTTGACTTCTAAGGCTCGAACTATTCGATCTGGTGGAGCAACGCCCTAGATTGAAACCTAGGTTGCCCGGAACGTAGAAATGACCATAGCTTTCACACTGGTTGCAATTATTCGTTTTATACGATGGAAAAACTGTTGTATTTATATTGTATTTTATGCTTCTGGCGTTCACTTCTTAGGCCCTAACTATTCGATCGGGTGGAACAACGCACTAGGGTGAAGCCTAGGTTGCCCGGAAAGCAGAAATGACCATAACTTTCAAACTGGTTGCAATTATTCCTGTTATACGATGGAAAAACTGTTGTATTTATATTGTATTTTATGCTTCAGGCGTTCACTTCTTAGGCCCTAACTATTCGATCGGGTGGAACAACGCCCTAGGGTGAATCCTAGGCTGCCCGGAACATAGAAATGACAATAACCTTCACACTGGTGGCTATTATTCGTTTTATTCGATGGAAAAACTGTTATATTTATATTGTATTTTATGCTTCTGGCGCTGACTTCTCAGGCCCTAACTATTCGATCTGGTGGAACACGCCCTAGAGTGAAGTCTAGGTTGCACGGAACGTAGAAATGACCATCACTTTCACACTGGTTGCAATTATTCATATTATAGGATGGAAAACCTGTTGTATTTATATTGCATTTTATGCTTCCGGCGTTGACTTCTAAGGCCCTAACTATTCAATCTGTTGGAGCAACGCCCTGGAGTGAAAGCTAGGTTGCCCGGAACGCAGAAGTGACCACTACTATCTCACTGGTTGCAAATTATTCCTGCTATACGATGGAAAAACTGTTCTATTTATTTTGTATTTTATGCTTCGGGCGTTGACTTCTAAGGCCCTAACTATTCGATCAGGTGGAGCAACGCCCTGGAGTGAAGCCTAGGTTGCCCGGTACGTAGAAATTACCATCACTTTCAAACTGGTTGCAATTATTCGTTTTATACGATGGAAAACCTGTTGTATTTATATCGTATTTTATGCTTCTGGCGTTGACTTCTGAGGCCCTAACTATTCCATCTGGTGGAACAACGCCCTAGGGTGAAGCCTAGGTTGCCCGGAAAGTAGAAATGACCATAACTTCCACACTGGTAGCAATTATTCGTTTTAGACGATGGAAAAACTATTCTATTTATTTTATATTTTATGCTTCGGGCGTTGACTTCTAAGGCCCTAACTATTCGATCTGGTGGAGCAACGCCCTAGAGTGAAGCCTTGGTTGCTCGGAAAGTAGAAATGACCATAAGATTCATACTGGTTGCAATTATTCGTTTTATACGATGGAAAAACTGTTGTATTTATATTGTATTTTATGCTTCCGGCGTTGACTTCTAAGGCACTAACTATTCGATCTGGTGGAACAACGGCCTAGGGTGAATCCTAGGTTGCCCGGAACGTAGAATTGGCCATCACTTTCAAACTGGTTGCAATTATTCCTGTTGTATGATGGAAACACTGTTGTATTTTTATTGCGTTTTATGCTTCGGGCGTTGACTTCTAAGGCCCTAACTATTGTATCTGTTGGAGCAACGCCCTAGAGTGAAGCCTAGGTTGCTCGGAAAGTAGAAATGACCATAAGTTTCATACTGGTTGCAATTATTCGTTTTATACGATGGAAAAACTGTTGGATTTATATTGTGTTTTATGTTTCTGGCGTAGACTTCTAAGGCCCTAGCTATTCTATCTAGTGGAGCAACGCCCTAGAGTGAAGCCTAGGTTGCCCGGAACGTAGAAATGACCATCAGTTTCAAACTGGTTGCAATTAATCCTGTTATACGATGGAAAAACTGTTGTATTTATATTGTATTTTATGCGTCTGGCGTTCACTTCTTAGGCCCTAACTATTCGATCGGGTGGAACAACGCCCTAGGGTGAATCCTAGGCTGCCCGGAACATAGAAATGACCATAACCTTCACACTGGTGGCTATTATTCGTTTTATTCGATGGAAAAACTGTTATATTTATATTGTATTTTATGCTTCTGGCGCTGACTTCTTAGGCCCTAACTATTCGATCTGGTGGAACACGCCCTAGAGTGAAGTCTAGGTTGCACGGAACGTAGAAATGACCATCACTTTCACACTGGTTGCAATTATTCATATTATAGGATGGAAAACCTGTTGTATTTATATTGCATTTTATGCTTCCGGCGTTGACTTCTAAGGCCCTAACTATTCAATCTGTTGGAGCAGCGCCCTAGGGTGAAGCCTAGGTTGTCCGGAACGTAGAAATGACGTTAACTTTCGTACTGGTTGCAATTACTTGTTTTATACGATTGAAAAACTGTTGTATTTATATTGTATTTTATGCTTCTGGCGTTGACTTCTTATGCCCTAACTATTCCATCTGGTGGAACAACGCCCTATGGTAAAGCCTAGGTTGCCCGGAACGTAGAAATGACCACAACTTTCACACCGGTAGCAATTATTCGTTTTATACGATGGAAAAACTGTTCTATTTATTTTGTATTTTATGCTTCGTGTGTTGACTTCTAAGGCCCTAAGTATTCAATCTGTTGAAGCAACGCCCTAGGGTGAAGCCTAGGTTGCCAGGAAAGTAGAAATGACCATAACTTTCATACTGGTTGCAATTATTCGTTTTATGCGATGGAAAAACTGTTGTATTTATATTGTATTTTATGCTTCTGGCGTTGACTTCTAAGGCACTAGTTATTCGATCTGGTGGAGCAACGCCCTAGAGTGATGCCTAAGTTGTCCGGAACGTAGCAATTGCCATCACTTTCAAACTGGTTGCAAATATTCCTGTTATATGATGCAAAAAGTGTTGTACTTTTATTGCATTTCATGCTTCGGGCATTGACTTCTAAGGCCCTAACAATTCAATCTGTAGGAGCAACGCCCTAGGGCGTAGCCTAGGTTGCCCGTAAGGTAGAAATGACCATAGCTTTCATACTGGTTGCAATTATTCGTTTTATATGATGGAAAAACTGTTGTATTTATATTGTATTTTACGCTTCTGTCGTTGGCGTCTAAGGCCGTAGCTATTAGATGTGGTGGAGCAACGCACTAGAGTGACGCCTAGGTTGCCCGGAACGTAGAAATGACCATTACTTTCGCAATGTTTGCAATTATACATTTTATTCGATGTAAAAACTGTTGTATTTATGTTGTATTTTATCCTTCTGGCGTTGACTTCTTAGGCCCTAAC
The DNA here is from genome assembly GCF_051401765.1 of Calliopsis andreniformis. Lineage (NCBI taxonomy): Eukaryota > Metazoa > Arthropoda > Insecta > Hymenoptera > Andrenidae > Calliopsis > Calliopsis andreniformis. The sequence continues at coordinate 3,577,639 of NW_027480429.1, forward strand.
ATTTCGATCTGGTGGAGCAACGCCCTACTGTGAAGCCTAGGTTGCCCGGAACGTGGATATGACCATAACCTTCACACAGGTAGCAATTACTCGTTTTATACGGTGTAAAGGCTGTTGTGTTTATTTTGTATTTTATTCTTCTGGTGCTGACTTCTTAGGCCCTAACTATTCGATCTCGTGGAACAACGCCGTAGAGTGACGCCTAGGTTGCCCGGAACGTAGAAATGACCATTAATATCACACTGGTTGCAAATTATTCCTGCTATACGATGGAAAAACTGTTGCATTTTTATTGCATTTTAAGCTTCGGGCATTGACTTCTAAGGCCCTAACTATTCGATCTGGTGGAGCAACGCCCTAGAGTGATGCCTAGGTTGCTCGGAATGTAGAAAGTACCATAACTTTCACACTGGTTGCAATTATTCCTGTTGTATGATGGAAACACTGTTGTATTTTTATTCCGTTTTATGCTTCGGGCGTTGACTTCTAAGGCCCTAACTATTGTATCTGTTGGAGCAACGCCCTAGAGTGAAGCCTAGGTTGCTCGGAAAGTAGAAATGACCATAAGTTTCATACTGGTTGCAATTATTCGTTTTATACGATGGAAAAACTGTTGGATTTATATTGTGTTTTATGTTTCTGGCGTAGACTTCTAAGGCCCTAGCTATTCGATCTAGTGGAGCAACGCCCTAGAGTGAAGCCTAGGTTGCCCGGAACGTAGAAATGACCATCACTTTCAAACTGGTTGCAATTAATCCTGTTATACGATGGAAAAACTGTTGTATTTATATTGCATTTTATGCTTCTCGCGTTCACTTCCTAGGCCCTAACTGTTCGATCTGGTGGAACAACAGCCTAGGGTGAAGCCTAGGTTGCCCGGAACGTAGAAATGACCATAACTTTTACACTGGTAGCAATTATTCGTTTTATACGATGGAAAAGCTGTTCTATTTATCTTGTATTTAGTGCTTCGGGCGTTGGCTTCTAAGGCCGTAGCTATTAGATGTGGTGGAGCAACGTCCTAGTGCGACGGCTAGGTTGCCGGGAACGTAGAAATGACCATTACTTTCACAATGTTTGCAATCATTCATTTTATACGATGGAAAAACTGTTGTACTTATATTGTATTTTATCCATCTGGCGTTGAATTCTAAGTCCCTAGCTATTAGATCTGGTGGAGCTACGCCCTAGAGTGAAACCTCGGTTACCCGGAACGTAGAAATGACCAGTAGTTTCACGCTGTTTGCAGTTATTCCTGTTATTCGATGGAAAAACTGTTGCATCTTTATTGTATTTTATACTTCAGGCGTTGACTTCTAAGGCCCTAGCTATCCGATCTGGTCGAGCAACGCCCTAGAGTGAAGCCTAGGTTTCCCGGAACGTAGGACATACCATTACATTCACACTGGCTGCAATTACTCCTGTTATACGATGGAAAAACTGTTGTATTTTTATTGTATTTTATGCTTCTGGCGTTTAATTCTAAATCCCTAGCTATTCGATCTGGTGGAGCAACACCCTACAATGAAGCCTAGGTTGCCCGGAACGTATATATGACCATAACCTACACACAGGTTGCAATTATTCGTTTTATACGATGGAAAGACTGTTCCATTTATTTTGTAGTTTATGCTTCTGGCGCTGACTTCTACGGCCCTAACTCTTCGATCTGGTGGAGCAACGCATCAGAGTTAAGTCTAGGATGCCCGAAACGTCGAAATGATCATTACTTTCATACTGGTTGCAATTTGTCATGGTATACGATGGGAAAACTGTTGCATTTTTATTGTATTTTCTGCTTCTGGCTTTGACTTCTAAGGTCGTAGCTATTCCATCTGGTGGAGCAATGCCTCAGAGTTAAGTCTAGGATGCCCGGAACGGAGAAATGACCGTAACTATCACACTGGTTGCAATAATTCGTTTTATACGATGGAAAGCTGTTGTATTTATATCGTGTTTTAAGTTTCTGGCGTTGACTTCTTAGGCCCTAACTTTTCCATCTTGTGGAACAACGCCCTAGGGTGAAGCCTGGGTTGCCCGGAACGTAGAAATGACCATAACTTTCACACTGGTTGCAACTATCCATGCTATACAATGGAATAGCTGTTGCATCTTTATTGTATTTTATGCTTCTGGCGTTGACTTCTTAGGCCCTAACTATTCCATCTGGTGGAACGACGCCCTAGAGTGAAGCCTAGGTTGCCGAGAACGTTGAAATGACCATCACTGTCACACTGGTTGCAATTATTGCTGATATACGATGGAAAAACTCTTGAATATTTATTGTATTTTATGCTTCGGGCGTTGACTTCTATGTCCCTACCTATTCGATTTGGTGGAGAAACACCCTACAGTGAAGCCTAGATTGTCAGAAACGTAGAAATGAACATAACTTTCACACTGGTAGCAATTATTCGTTTTATACAATGGAAAAACTGTTCTATTTATTTTGTATTTTATGCTTCGTGCGTTGAATTCTAAGGCCCTAACTATTCGATCTGGTGGAGCAACGCCCTAGAGTGAAGCCTAGGTTGCCGGGAACGTAGAAATGACCAGAACTTTCACACTGGTTGCTATTATTCGTTTTATACGATGGAAAAACTGTTATATTTATATTGTATTTTATGCTTCTGGCGTTGACTTCTTAGGCCCTAACTTTTCGATCTGGTGGAGCAACGCCCTCGAGTTAAGTCTAGGATGCCCGAAACGTCGAAATGATCGTTACTTTCGCACTGGTTGCAATTAGTCATGCTATACGATGGAAAAACTGTTCTATTTGTTTTGTATTTTATGCTTCGGGCGTTGACTTCTAAGGCCCTAACTATGCAATCTGTTGGAGCAACTCCCTAGGGTGAAGCCTAGGTTGCCCGGAAAGTAGAAATAACCACAACTCTCATACTTGTTGCAAATATTCGTTTTATACGATGGAAAAACTGTTATATTTATATTGTATTTTATGCTTCTGGCGTTGACTTCTTAGGCCCTAACTTTTCGATCTGGTGGAACAACGCCCTAGGGTGAATCCTAGGTTGCCCGGAACATAGAAATGACCATAACCTTCACACTGGTGGCTATTATTCGTTTTATTCGATGGAAAAACTGTTATATTTATATTGTATTTTATGCTTCTGGCGCTGGCTTCTTAGGCCGTAACTATTCGATCTGGTGGAGCACGCCCTAGAGTGTAGTCTAGGTTGCACGGAACGTTGAAATGACCATCACTTTCACACTGGTTGCAATTATTCATATTATAGGATGGAAAACCTGTTGCATTTATATTGTATTTTATGCTCCTGGTGTTGACTTCTTAGGCCCTAACTATTCGATCTGGTGGAGCAACGCCCTAGAGTGAAGCCTAGGGTGCCCGGAACGTAGAAATGACCATCACTCTCAAACTGGTTGCAATTACTCCTGTTATATGATGGAAAAACTGTTGTATTTATATTGTATTTTATGATTCTGCCGTTCACTTCTTAGGCACTAACTTTTCAATCTGTTGGAGCAACGCCCTAGCGTGAATCCTAGGTTGCCCGGGAATTAGAAATGACCATAACTTTCATACTGGTTGCAATTATCCGTTTTATACGATGGAAAAACTGTTGTATTCATATTGTATTTTATGCTTCTGGCGTTGACTTCTTAGGCCCTGACTATTCGGTCTGGTGGAGCAACGCCTTAGAGTGAAGCCTAGGTTGCCCGGAACGTAGAAATGATCATATCTTTCACACTGGTTGCTATTGTTCCTGTTATACGATGGAAAAGCTGTTGTATTTATATTGTACCTTATGCTTCTGGCGTTGACTTCTATGGCCCTAACTATTCGATCTGGTGGAGCAACGCCCTAGGGTGAAGCCTAGGTTGCCCGGAACGTAGAAATGACCATCAATTTCACACTGGTTGCAATTATTCCTGTTATACGATGGAAAAACTGTTGTATTTTTTTGCATTTTATGCTTCGGGCGTTGACTTCTAAGGCCCTAACTATTCAGTCTGTTGGAGCAACTCCCAAGGGTGAAGCCTAGGTTGCCCGGATAGTAGAAATGACCATAACTTTCATAGTGGTTGCAATTATTCGCTTTATACGATGGAAAAACTGTTATATTTATATTGTATCTTATGCTTCTGGCGTTGACTTGTTAGGCCCTAACAATTTGATCTGTTGGAGCAACGCCCTAGAGTGAAGCCTTGGTTTCCCGGAACGTAGAAATGACCATGAATTTCATACTGGTCGCAATTATTCGTTTTATACGATGGAAAAACTGTTGTATTTATATTGTATTTTATGCTTCTGACGTTGACTTCTAAGGCTCGAACTATTCGATCTGGTGGAGCAACGCCCTAGATTGAAACCTAGGTTGCCCGGAACGTAGAAATGACCATAGCTTTCACACTGGTTGCAATTATTCGTTTTATACGATGGAAAAACTGTTGTATTTATATTGTATTTTATGCTTCTGGCGTTCACTTCTTAGGCCCTAACTATTCGATCGGGTGGAACAACGCAATAGGGTGAAGCCTAGGTTGCCCGGAAAGCAGAAATGACCATAACTTTCAAACTGGTTGCAATTATTCCTGTTATACGATGGAAAAGCTGTTGTATTTATATTGTATTTTATGCTTCCGGCGTTCACTTCTTAGGATCTAACTATTCGATCGGGTGGAACAACGCCCTAGGGTGAATCCTAGGTTGCCCGGAACGTAGAAATGACCATCACTCTCAAACTGGTTGCAATTACTCCTGTTATATGATGGAAACACTGTTGTATTTATATTGTATTTTATGATTCTGGCGTTCACTTCTTAGGCACTAACTTTTAAATCTGTTGGAGCAACGCCCTAGCGTGAATCCTAGGTTGCCCGGGAAGTAGAAATGACCATAACTTTCATACTGGTTGCAATTATCCGTTTTATACGATGGAAAAACTGTTGTATTCATATTGTATTTTATGCTTCTGGCGTTGACTTCTTAGGCCCTAACTATTCGGTCTGGTGGAGCAACGCCTTAGAGTGAAGCCTAGGTTGCCCGGAACGTAGAAATGATCATATCTTTCACACTGGTTGCTATTGTTCCTGTTATACGATGGAAAAGCTGTTGTATTTATATTGTACCTTATGCTTCTGGCGTTGACTTTTATGGCCCTAACTATTCGATCTGGTGGAGCAACGCCCTAGGGTGAAGCCTAGGTTTCCCGGAACGTAGAAATGACCATCAATTTCACACTGGTTGCAATTATTCCTGTTATACGATGGAAAAACTGTTGTATTTTTTTGCATTTTATGCTTCGGGCGTTGACTTCTAAGGCCCTAACTATTCAGTCTGTTGGAGCAACTCCCAAGGGTGAAGCCTAGGTTGCCCGGATAGTAGAAATGACCATAACTTTCATAGTGGTTGCAATTATTCGCTTTATACGATGGAAAAACTGTTGTATTTTTTTGCATTTTATGCTTCGGGCGTTGACTTCTAAGGCCCTAACTATTCAGTCTGTTGGAGCAACTCCCAAGGGTGAAGCCTAGGTTGCCCGGATAGTAGAAATGACCATAACTTTCATAGTGGTTGCAATTATTCGCTTTATACGATGGAAAAACTGTTGTATTTATATTGTATTTTATGCTTCTGGCGTTGACTTCTGAGGCCCTAACTATTCGATCTGTTGGAGCAACGCCCTAGAGTGAAGCCTTGGTTTCCCGGAACGTAGAAATGACCATGAATTTCATACTGGTCGCAATTATTCGTTTTATACGATGGAAAAACTGTTGTATTTATATTGTATTTTATGCTTCTGACGTTGACTTCTAAGGCTCGAACTATTCGATCTGGTGGAGCAACGCCCTAGATTGAAACCTAGGTTGCCCGGAACGTAGAAATGACCATAGCTTTCACACTGGTTGCAATTATTCGTTTTATACGATGGAAAAACTGTTGTATTTATATTGTATTTTATGCTTCTGGCGTTCACTTCTTAGGCCCTAACTATTCGATCGGGTGGAACAACGCACTAGGGTGAAGCCTAGGTTGCCCGGAAAGCAGAAATGACCATAACTTTCAAACTGGTTGCAATTATTCCTGTTATACGATGGAAAAACTGTTGTATTTATATTGTATTTTATGCTTCAGGCGTTCACTTCTTAGGCCCTAACTATTCGATCGGGTGGAACAACGCCCTAGGGTGAATCCTAGGCTGCCCGGAACATAGAAATGACAATAACCTTCACACTGGTGGCTATTATTCGTTTTATTCGATGGAAAAACTGTTATATTTATATTGTATTTTATGCTTCTGGCGCTGACTTCTCAGGCCCTAACTATTCGATCTGGTGGAACACGCCCTAGAGTGAAGTCTAGGTTGCACGGAACGTAGAAATGACCATCACTTTCACACTGGTTGCAATTATTCATATTATAGGATGGAAAACCTGTTGTATTTATATTGCATTTTATGCTTCCGGCGTTGACTTCTAAGGCCCTAACTATTCAATCTGTTGGAGCAACGCCCTGGAGTGAAAGCTAGGTTGCCCGGAACGCAGAAGTGACCACTACTATCTCACTGGTTGCAAATTATTCCTGCTATACGATGGAAAAACTGTTCTATTTATTTTGTATTTTATGCTTCGGGCGTTGACTTCTAAGGCCCTAACTATTCGATCAGGTGGAGCAACGCCCTGGAGTGAAGCCTAGGTTGCCCGGTACGTAGAAATTACCATCACTTTCAAACTGGTTGCAATTATTCGTTTTATACGATGGAAAACCTGTTGTATTTATATCGTATTTTATGCTTCTGGCGTTGACTTCTGAGGCCCTAACTATTCCATCTGGTGGAACAACGCCCTAGGGTGAAGCCTAGGTTGCCCGGAAAGTAGAAATGACCATAACTTCCACACTGGTAGCAATTATTCGTTTTAGACGATGGAAAAACTATTCTATTTATTTTATATTTTATGCTTCGGGCGTTGACTTCTAAGGCCCTAACTATTCGATCTGGTGGAGCAACGCCCTAGAGTGAAGCCTAGGTTGCTCGGAAAGTAGAAATGACCATAAGATTCATACTGGTTGCAATTATTCGTTTTATACGATGGAAAAACTGTTCTATTTATTTTGTATTTTATGCTTCGTGTGTTGACTTCTAAGGCCCTAAGTATTCAATCTGTTGAAGCAACGCCCTAGGGTGAAGCCTAGGTTGCCAGGAAAGTAGAAATGACCATAACTTTCATACTGGTTGCAATTATTCGTTTTATGCGATGGAAAAACTGTTGTATTTATATTGTATTTTATGCTTCTGGCGTTGACTTCTAAGGCACTAGTTATTCGATCTGGTGGAGCAACGCCCTAGAGTGATGCCTAAGTTGTCCGGAACGTAGCAATTGCCATCACTTTCAAACTGGTTGCAAATATTCCTGTTATATGATGCAAAAAGTGTTGTACTTTTATTGCATTTCATGCTTCTCGCGTTCACTTCCTAGGCCCTAACTGTTCGATCTGGTGGAACAACAGCCTAGGGTGAAGCCTAGGTTGCCCGGAACGTAGAAATGACCATAACTTTTACACTGGTAGCAATTATTCGTTTTATACGATGGAAAAGCTGTTCTATTTATCTTGTATTTAGTGCTTCGGGCGTTGGCTTCTAAGGCCGTAGCTATTAGATGTGGTGGAGCAACGTCCTAGTGCGACGGCTAGGTTGCCGGGAACGTAGAAATGACCATTACTTTCACAATGTTTGCAATCATTCATTTTATACGATGGAAAAACTGTTGTACTTATATTGTATTTTATCCATCTGGCGTTGAATTCTAAGTCCCTAGCTATTAGATCTGGTGGAGCTACGCCCTAGAGTGAAACCTCGGTTACCCGGAACGTAGAAATGACCAGTAGTTTCACGCTGTTTGCAGTTATTCCTGTTATTCGATGGAAAAACTGTTGCATCTTTATTGTATTTTATGCTTCTGGTGTTGACTTCTAAGGCCCTAACTATTCCATCTGGTGGAACAACGCCCTAGGGTGAAGCCTAGGTTGCCTGGAACGTAGAAATGACCATCACTTTCACACGGGTTGCAATTATTCCTGCTATAGGATGGAAAGACTGTTGTATTTTTATTGTATTTTATACTTCAGGCGTTGACTTCTAAGGCCCTAGCTATCCGATCTGGTCGAGCAACGCCCTAGAGTGAAGCCTAGGTTTCCCGGAACGTAGGACATACCATTACATTCACACTGGCTGCAATTACTCCTGTTATACGATGGAAAAACTGTTGTATTTTTATTGTATTTTATGCTTCTGGCGTTTAATTCTAAATCCCTAGCTATTCGATCTGGTGGAGCAACACCCTACAATGAAGCCTAGGTTGCCCGGAACGTATATATGACCATAACCTACACACAGGTTGCAATTATTCGTTTTATACGCTGGAAAGACTGTTCCATTTATTTTGTAGTTTATGCTTCTGGCGCTGACTTCTACGGCCCTAACTCTTCGATCTGGTGGAGCAACGCATCAGAGTTAAGTCTAGGATGCCCGAAACGGCGAAATGATCATTACTTTCATACTGGTTGCAATTTGTCATGGTATACGATGGGAAAACTGTTGCATTTTTATTGTATTTTCTGCTTCTGGCTTTGACTTCTAAGGTCGTAGCTATTCCATCTGGTGGAGCAATTCCTCAGAGTTAAGTCTAGGATGCCCGGAACGGAGAAATGACCGTAACTATCACACTGGTTGCAATAAGTCGTTTTATACGATGGAAAGCTGTTGTATTTATATCGTGTTTTAAGTTTCTGGCGTTGACTTCTTAGGCCCTAACTTTTCCATCTTGTGGAACAACGCCCTAGGGTGAAGCCTGGGTTGCCCGGAACGTAGAAATGACCATAACTTTCACACTGGTTGCAACTATCCATGCTATACAATGGAATAGCTGTTGCATCTTTATTGTATTTTATGCTTCTGGCGTTGACTTCTTAGGCCCTAACTATTCCATCTGGTGGAACGACGCCCTAGAGTGAAGCCTAGGTTGCCGAGAACGTTGAAATGACCATCACTGTCACACTGGTTGCAATTATTGCTGATATACGATGGAAAAACTCTTGAATATTTATTGTATTTTATGCTTCGGGCGTTGACTTCTATGTCCCTACCTATTCGATTTGGTGGAGAAACACCCTACAGTGAAGCCTAGGTTGCCGGGAACGTAGAAATGACCAGAACTTTCACACTGGTTGCTATTATTCGTTTTATACGATGGAAAAACTGTTATATTTATATTGTATTTTATGCTTCTGGCGTTGACTTCTTAGGCCCTAACTTTTCGATCTGGTGGAGCAACGCCCTCGAGTTAAGTCTAGGATGCCCGAAACGTCGAAATGATCGTTACTTTCGCACTGGTTGCAATTAGTCATGCTATACGATGGAAAAACTGTTCTATTTGTTTTGTATTTTATGCTTCGGGCGTTGACTTCTAAGGCCCTAACTATGCAATCTGTTGGAGCAACTCCCTAGGGTGAAGCCTAGGTTGCCCGGAAAGTAGAAATAACCACAACTCTCATACTTGTTGCAAATATTCGTTTTATACGATGGAAAAACTGTTATATTTATATTGTATTTTATGCTTCTGGCGTTGACTTCTTAGGCCCTAACTTTTCGATCTGGTGGAACAACGCCCTAGGGTGAATCCTAGGTTGCCCGGAACATAGAAATGACCATAACCTTCACACTGGTGGCTATTATTCGTTTTATTCGATGGAAAAACTGTTATATTTATATTGTATTTTATGCTTCTGGCGCTGGCTTCTTAGGCCGTAACTATTCGATCTGGTGGAGCACGCCCTAGAGTGTAGTCTAGGTTGCACGGAACGTTGAAATGACCATCACTTTCACACTGGTTGCAATTATTCATATTATAGGATGGAAAACCTGTTGTATTTATATTGTATTTTATGCTCCTGGTGTTGACTTCTTAGGCCCTAACTATTCGATCTGGTGGAGCAACGCCCTAGAGTGAAGCCTAGGGTGCCCGGAACGTAGAAATGACCATCACTCTCAAACTGGTTGCAATTACTCCTGTTATATGATGGAAAAACTGTTGTATTTATATTGTATTTTATGATTCTGCCGTTCACTTCTTAGGCACTAACTTTTCAATCTGTTGGAGCAACGCCCTAGCGTGAATCCTAGGTTGCCCGGGAATTAGAAATGACCATAACTTTCATACTGGTTGCAATTATCCGTTTTATACGATGGAAAAACTGTTGTATTCATATTGTATTTTATGCTTCTGGCGTTGACTTCTTAGGCCCTGACTATTCGGTCTGGTGGAGCAACGCCTTAGAGTGAAGCCTAGGTTGCCCGGAACGTAGAAATGATCATATCTTTCACACTGGTTGCTATTGTTCCTGTTATACGATGGAAAAGCTGTTGTATTTATATTGTACCTTATGCTTCTGGCGTTGACTTCTATGGCCCTAACTATTCGATCTGGTGGAGCAACGCCCTAGGGTGAAGCCTAGGTTGCCCGGAACGTAGAAATGACCATCAATTTCACACTGGTTGCAATTATTCCTGTTATACGATGGAAAAACTGTTGTATTTTTTTGCATTTTATGCTTCGGGCGTTGACTTCTAAGGCCCTAACTATTCAGTCTGTTGGAGCAACTCCCAAGGGTGAAGCCTAGGTTGCCCGGATAGTAGAAATGACCATAACTTTCATAGTGGTTGCAATTATTCGCTTTATACGATGGAAAAACTGTTATATTTATATTGTATCTTATGCTTCTGGCGTTGACTTGTTAGGCCCTAACAATTTGATCTGTTGGAGCAACGCCCTAGAGTGAAGCCTTGGTTTCCCGGAACGTAGAAATGACCATGAATTTCATACTGGTCGCAATTATTCGTTTTATACGATGGAAAAACTGTTGTATTTATATTGTATTTTATGCTTCTGACGTTGACTTCTAAGGCTCGAACTATTCGATCTGGTGGAGCAACGCCCTAGATTGAAACCTAGGTTGCCCGGAACGTAGAAATGACCATAGCTTTCACACTGGTTGCAATTATTCGTTTTATACGATGGAAAAACTGTTGTATTTATATTGTATTTTATGCTTCTGGCGTTCACTTCTTAGGCCCTAACTATTCGATCGGGTGGAACAACGCAATAGGGTGAAGCCTAGGTTGCCCGGAAAGCAGAAATGACCATAACTTTCAAACTGGTTGCAATTATTCCTGTTATACGATGGAAAAGCTGTTGTATTTATATTGTATTTTATGCTTCCGGCGTTCACTTCTTAGGATCTAACTATTCGATCGGGTGGAACAACGCCCTAGGGTGAATCCTAGGTTGCCCGGAACGTAGAAATGACCATCACTCTCAAACTGGTTGCAATTACTCCTGTTATATGATGGAAAAACTGTTGTATTTATATTGTATTTTATGATTCTGGCGTTCACTTCTTAGGCACTAACTTTTCAATCTGTTGGAGCAACGCCCTAGCGTGAATCCTAGGTTGCCCGGGAAGTAGAAATGACCATAACTTTCATACTGGTTGCAATTATCCGTTTTATACGATGGAAAAACTGTTGTATTCATATTGTATTTTATGCTTCTGGCGTTGACTTCTTAGGCCCTAACTATTCGGTCTGGTGGAGCAACGCCTTAGAGTGAAGCCTAGGTTGCCCGGAACGTAGAAATGATCATATCTTTCACACTGGTTGCTATTGTTCCTGTTATACGATGGAAAAGCTGTTGTATTTATATTGTACCTTATGCTTCTGGCGTTGACTTTTATGGCCCTAACTATTCGATCTGGTGGAGCAACGCCCTAGGGTGAAGCCTAGGTTTCCCGGAACGTAGAAATGACCATCAATTTCACACTGGTTGCAATTATTCCTGTTATACGATGGAAAAACTGTTGTATTTTTTTGCATTTTATGCTTCGGGCGTTGACTTCTAAGGCCCTAACTATTCAGTCTGTTGGAGCAACTCCCAAGGGTTAAGCCTAGGTTGCCCGGATAGTAGAAATGACCATAACTTTCATAGTGGTTGCAATTATTCGCTTTATACGATGGAAAAACTGTTGTATTTATATTGTATTTTATGCTTCTGGCGTTGACTTCTGAGGCCCTAACTATTCGATCTGTTGGAGCAACGCCCTAGAGAGAAGCCTTGGTTTCCCGGAACGTAGAAATGACCATGAATTTCATACTGGTCGCAATTATTCGTTTTATACGATGGAAAAACTGTTGTATTTATATTGTATTTTATGCTTCTGACGTTGACTTCTAAGGCTCGAACTATTCGATCTGGTGGAGCAACGCCCTAGATTGAAACCTAGGTTGCCCGGAACGTAGAAATGACCATAACCTTCACACTGGTGGCTATTATTCGTTTTATTCGATGGAAAAACTGTTGTATTTATATTGTATTTTATGCTTCTGGCGTTCACTTCTTAGTCCCTAACTATTCGATCGGGTGGAACAACGCCCTAGGGTGAATCCTAGGCTGCCCGGAACATAGAAATGACCATAACCTTCACACTGGTGGCTATTATTCGTTTTATTCGATGGAAAAACTGTTATATTTATATTGTATTTTATGCTTCTGGCGCTGACTTCTTAGGCCCTAACTATTCGATCTGGTGGAACACGCCCTAGAGTGAAGTCTAGGTTGCACGGAACGTAGAAATGACCATCACTTTCACACTGGTTGCAATTATTCATATTATAGGATGGAAAACCTGTTGTATTTATATTGCATTTTATGCTTCCGGCGTTGACTTCTAAGGCCCTAACTATTCAATCTGTTGGAGCAGCGCCCTAGGGTGAAGCCTAGGTTGTCCGGAACGTAGAAATAACGTTAACTTTCGTACTGGTTGCAATTACTTGTTTTATACGATTGAAAAACTGTTGTATTTATATTGTATTTTATGCTTCTGGCGTTGACTTCTAAGGCACTAGTTATTCGATCTGGTGGAGCAACGCCCTAGAGTGATGCCTAAGTTGTCCGGAACGTAGCAATTGCCATCACTTTCAAACTGGTTGCAAATATTCCTGTTATATGATGCAAAAAGTGTTGTACTTTTATTGCATTTTATGCTTCGGGCATTGACTTCTAAGGTCCTAACAATTCAATCTGTAGGAGCAACGCCCTAGGGCGTAGCCTAGGTTGCCCGTAAGGTAGAAATGACCATAGCTTTCATACTGGTTGCAATTATTCGTTTTATATGATGGAAAAACTGTTGTATTTATATTGTATTTTATGCTTCTGTCGTTGGCGTCTAAGGCCGTAGCTATTAGATGTGGTGGAGCAACGCACTAGAGTGACGCCTAGGTTGCCCGGAACGTAGAAATGACCATTACTTTCGCAATGTTTGCAATTATACATTTTATTCGATGTAAAAACTGTTGTATTTATGTTGTATTTTATCCTTCTGGCGTTGACTTCTTAGGCCCTAACATTTCGATCTGGTGGAGCAACGCCCTACTGTGAAGCCTAGGTTGCCCGGAACGTGGATATGACCATAACCTTCACACAGGTAGCAATTACTCGTTTTATACGGTGTAAAGGCTGTTGTGTTTATTTTGTATTTTATTCTTCTGGTGCTGACTTCTTAGGCCCTAACTATTCGATCTCGTGGAACAACGCCGTAGAGTGACGCCTAGGTTGCCCGGAACGTAGAAATGACCATTAATATCACACTGGTTGCAAATTATTCCTGCTATACGATGGAAAAACTGTTGCATTTTTATTGCATTTTAAGCTTCGGGCATTGACTTCTAAGGCCCTAACTATTCGATCTGGTGGAGCAACGCCCTAGAGTGATGCCTAGGTTGCTCGGAATGTAGAAAGTACCATAACTTTCACACTGGTTGCAATTATTCGTTTTATACGATGGAAAAACTGTTGCATCTTTATCGTATTCTATGCTTCTGGCGTTGACTTCTTAGGCCGTAACTATTCGATCTGGTGGAGCAACGCCCTGGAGTGAAACCTAGGTTGCCCGGAACGCAGAAGTGACCACTACTATCTCACTGGTTGCAAATTATTCCTGCTATACGATGGAAAAACTGTTCTATTTATTTTGTATTTTATGCTTCGGGCGTTGACTTCTAAGGCCCTAACTATTAGATCAGGTGGAGCAACGCCCTGGAGTGAAGTCTAGGTTGCACGGAACGTAGAAATGACCATTAATATCACACTGGTTGCAAATTATTCCTGCTATACGATGGAAAAACTGTTGCATTTTTATTGCATTTTAAGCTTCGGGCATTGACTTCTAAGGCCCTAACTATTCGATCTGGTGGAGCAACGCCCTAGAGTGATGCCTAGGTTGCTCGGAATGTAGAAAGTACCATAACTTTCACACTGGTTGCAATTATTCGTTTTATACGATGGAAAAACTGTTGCATCTTTATCGTATTCTATGCTTCTGGCGTTGACTTCTTAGGCCGTAACTATTCGATCTGGTGGAGCAACGCCCTGGAGTGAAACCTAGGTTGCCCGGAACGCAGAAGTGACCACTACTATCTCACTGGTTGCAAATTATTCCTGCTATACGATGGAAAAACTGTTCTATTTATTTTGTATTTTATGCTTCGGGCGTTGACTTCTAAGGCCCTAACAATTCGATCAGGTGGAGCAACGCCCTGGAGTGAAGCCTAGGTTGCCCGGTACGTAGAAATTACCATCACTTTCAAACTTGTTGCAATTATTCGATTTATACGATGGAAAACCTGTTGTATTTATATCGTATTTTATGCTTCTGGCGTTGACTTCTGAGGCCCTAACTATTCCATCTGGTGGAACAACGCCCTAGGGTGAAGCCTAGGTTGCGCGGAATGTAAAAATGACCATAACATTCACACTGGTTGTAATTATTCGTTTTACACGATGGGAAAACTGTTATATTTATATTGTATTTTATGCTTCTGGCGCTGACTTCTTAGGCCCTAACTATTCGATCCGGTGGAACAACGCCGTAGAGTGAAGCCTAGGTTGCCCGGAACGCAGAAATGCCCATTACTTTCACACTGGTTCCTATTATACGTTTTATACGATGGAAAAGCTGTTGTATTTATACCGTATTTTATGCTTC
Source organism: Calliopsis andreniformis (assembly GCF_051401765.1). Taxonomy (NCBI): domain Eukaryota; kingdom Metazoa; phylum Arthropoda; class Insecta; order Hymenoptera; family Andrenidae; genus Calliopsis; species Calliopsis andreniformis. The sequence goes on from NW_027480429.1 coordinate 3,592,715, forward strand.
TGGCGTTGACTTCTTATGCCCTAACTATTCCATCTGGTGGAACAACGCCCTAGGGTGAAGCCTAGGTTGCCCGGAACGTTGAAATGACCATCACTTTCAAACTGGTTGCAATTATTCGATTTCTACGATGGCAAAGCTGTTGTTTTTATATTGTATTTTAAGCTTCCGGTGTTGACTTCTTAGACCCTAACTCTTCGATCTGGTGGAGCAACGCCCTAGGGTGAAGCCTAGGTTGCCCGGAAAGCAGAAATGACGTTAACTTTCACACTGGTTGCTATTATTCGTTCTATACGATGGAAAAACTGTTATATTTATATTGTATTTTATGCATCTGGCGTTGCCCTCTTAGGCCCTAGCTGTTCGATCTGGTGGAGCAACGCCCTAGAGTGGAGCCTAGGTTACCCGGAACGTAGAAATGACCAGTACTTTCACACTGTTTGCAGTTATTCCTTTTATACGATGGAAAATCTGTTGTATTTTTATTGCATTTTATGCTTCCGGCGTTGACTTCTACGGCCCTAACTATTCAATCTGTTGGAGCAACGCCCTAGAGTGAAGCCTAGGTTACCCGGAACGTAGAAATGACCAGTACTTTCAAACTGTTTGCAGTTACACCTGTTATACGATGGAAAAACTGTTGCATCTTTATTGAATTTTATGCTTCTGTCGTTGACTTCTAAGGCCCTAACTACTCTATCTGGTGGTTCAACGCCCTAGAGTGAAGCCTAGGTTGCTCGGAATGTAAAAATGACCATAACATTCACACTGGTTGTAATTATTCGTTTTACACGATGGGAAAACTGTTATATTTATATTGTATTTTATGCTTCTGGCGATGATTTCTTAGGCCCTAACTATTCAATCTGGTGGAACAACACCCTAGAGTGAGGCCTAGGTTTCCCGGAACGTAGAAATGACCATAACTTTCACACTGGTAGCAATTATTCGTTTTATACAATGGAAAAACTGTTCTGTTTATTTTGTATTTTATGCTTCGGGCGTTCACTTCTAAGGCCCTAACTGTTTGATCTGGTGGAGCAACGCCCTAGAGTGAAGCCTAGGTTGCCCGGAACGTAGAAATGACCATAACTTTCACACTGGTTGCTATTATTCGTTCTATACGATGGAAAAACTGTTTTATGTATATTGTATTTTATGCTTCTGGCGTTGACTTCTAAGGCTCTAACTATTCGACCTGGTGGAGCAACGCCCTAGAGTGAAGCCTAGGTTGCCCGGAACGAAGAAATGACCATCACTTTCAAACTGGTTGCAATTATTCCTGTTAAATGATGGAAAAACTGTTGTATTTTTATTGCATTTTATGCTACGGGCATTGACTTCTAAGGTCCTAACTATTCAATCTGTTGGAGCAACGCCCTAGGGTGAAGCCTACGTTGCGCAGAAAGTAGAAATGACAATAACTTTCACACTGGGTGCAATTATTCGTTTAATACGATGGAAAAACTGTTATATTTATATTGTATTTAATGTTTCTGGCGATGACTTCTTAGCCCCTAACTATTCGATCTGGTGGAACAACGCAATAGAGTGAAGCCTAGGTTGCCCGGAACGTAGAATTGGCCATCACTTTCAAACTGGTTGCAATTATTCCTGTTATATGATGGTAACACTGTTGTATTTTTTTTGCATTTTATGGTTCGGGCGTTGACTTCTACGGCCCTAACCATTCAATCTGTTGGAGCAACGCCCTAGGGTGAAGCCTAGGTTGCTCGGAATGTAGAAATGACCATAAGTTTCATACTGGTTGCAATTATTCGTTTTATACGATGGAAAAACTGTTGTATTTATATTGTATTTTATGCTTCTGACGTTGACTTCTAAGCCACTAACTATTCGATCTGGTGGAGCAACGCAATAGAGTGAAGCCTAGGTTGCCCGGAACGTAGAAATGACCATAACTTTCACACTGGTTGCTATTATTCGCTTTATACGGTTGAAAAACTGTTATATTTATATTGTATTTTATGCTTCTGGCGTTGCCTTCTTAGGCCCTAACTGTTCGATCTGGTGGAACAACGCCCTAGAGTGAAGCCTAGGTTACCCGGAACGTAGAAATGACCAGTACTTTCACACTGTTTGCAGTTACACCTGTTATACGATGGAAAAACTGTTGCATCTTTATTGAATTTTATGCTTCTGTCGTTGACTTCTAAGGCCCTAACTACTCTATCTGGTGGATCAACGCCCTAGAGTGAAGCCTAGGTTGCTCGGAATGTAAAAATGACCATAACATTCACACTGGTTGTAATTATTCGTTTTACACGATGGGAAAACTGTTATATTTATATTGTATTTTATGCTTCTGGCGATGATTTCTTAGGCCCTAACTATTCAATCTGGTGGAACAACACCCTAGAGTGAGGCCTAGGTTGCCCGGAACGTAGAAATGACCATAACTTTCACACTGGTAGGAATTATTCGTTTTATACAATGGAAAAACTGTTCTGTTTATTTTGTATTTTATGCTTCGGGCGTTCACTTCTAAGGCCCTAACTGTTTGATCTGGTGGAGCAACGCCCCAGAGTGAAGCCTAGGTTGCCCAGAACGTAGAAATGACCATAACTTTCACACTGGTTGCTATTATTCGTTCTATACGATGGAAAAACTGTTTTATTTATATTGTATTTTATGCTTCTGGCGTTGACTTCTAAGGCTCTAACTATTCAATCTGGTGGAGCAACGCCCTAGAGTGAAGCCTAGGTTGCCCGGAACGAAGAAATGACCATCACTTTCAAACTGGTTGCAATTGTTCCTGTTAAATGATGGAAAAACTGTTGTATTTTTATTGCATTTTATGCTACGGGCATTGACTTCTAAGGTCCTAACTATTCAATCTGTTGGAGCAACGCCCTAGGGTGAAGCCTACGTTGCGCGGAAAGTAGAAATGACAATAACTTTCACACTGGGTGCAATTATTGGTTTAATACGATGGAAAAACTGTTATATTTATATTGTATTTAATGTTTCTGGCGTTGACTTCTTAGCCCCTAACTATTCGATCTGGTGGAACAACGCAATAGAGTGAAGCCTAGGTTGCCCGGAACGTAGAATTGGCCATCACTTTCAAACTGGTTGCAATTATTCCTGTTATATGATGGTAACACTGTTGTATTTTTTTTTCATTTTATGGTTCGGGCGTTGACTTCTACGGCCCTAACTATTGAACCTGTTTGAGCAACGCCCTAGGGTGAAGCCTAGGTTGCTCGGATAGTAGAAATGACCATAAGTTTCATACTGGTTGTAATTATTTGTTTTATACGATTGAAAAACTGTTATATTTATATTGTATTTTATGCTTCTGGCGTTGCCTTCTTAGGCCCTAACTGTTCGATCTGGTGGAACAACGCCCTAGAGTGAAGCCTAGGTTACCCGGAACGTAGAAATGACCAGTACCTTCACACTGTTTGCAGTTACTCCTGTTATACGATGGAAAAACTGTTGCACCTTTATTGAATTTTATGCTTTTGTCGTTGACTTCTAAGGCCCTAACTACTCTATCTGGTGGATCAACGCCCTAGAGTGAAGCCTAGGTTGCTCGGAATGTAAAAATGACCATAACATTCACACTGGTTGTAATTATTCGTTTTACACGATGGGAAAACAGTTATATTTATATTGTATTTTATGCTTCTGGCGTTGATTTCTTAGGCCCTAACTATTCAATCTGGTGGAACAACACCCTAGAGTGAGGCGTAGGTTGCCCGGAACGTAGAAATGACCATAACTTTCACACTGGTAGGAATTATTCGTTTTATACAATGGAAAAACTGTTCTGTTTATTTTGTATTTTATGCTTCGGGCGTTCACTTCTAAGGCCCTAACTGTTTGATCTGGTGGAGCAACGCCCCAGAGTGAAGCCTAGGTTGCCCAGAACGTAGAAATGACCATAACTTTCACACTGGTTGCTATTATTCGTTCTATACGATGGAAAAACTGTTTTATTTATATTGTATTTTATGCTTCTGGCGTTGACTTCTAAGGCTCTAACTATTCGATCTGGTGGAGCAACGCCCTAGAGTGAAGCCTAGGTTGCCCGGAACGAAGAAATGACCATCACTTTCAAACTGGTTGCAATTATTCCTGTTAAATGATGGAAAAACTGTTGTATTTTTATTGCATTTTATGCTACGGGCATTGACTTCTAAGGTCCTAACTATTCAATCTGTTGGAGCAACGCCCTAGGGTGAAGCCTACGTTGCGCGGAAAGTAGAAATGACAATAACTTTCACACTGGGTGCAATTATTGGTTTAATACGATGGAAAAACTGTTATATTTATATTGTATTTAATGTTTCTGGCGTTGACTTCTTAGCCCCTAACTATTCGATCTGGTGGAACAACGCAATAGAGTGAAGCCTAGGTTGCCCGGAACGTAGAATTGGCCATCACTTTCAAACTGGTTGCAATTATTCCTGTTATATGATGGTAACACTGTTGTATTTTTTTTTCATTTTATGGTTCGGGCGTTGACTTCTACGGCCCTAACTATTGAACCTGTTTGAGCAACGCCCTAGGGTGAAGCCTAGGTTGCTCGGATAGTAGAAATGACCATAAGTTTCATACTGGTTGCAATTATTTGTTTTATACGATTGAAAAACTGTTATATTTATATTGTACTTTATGCTTCTGGCGTTGCCTTCTTAGGCCCTAACTGTTCGATCTGGTGGAACAACGCCCTAGAGTGAAGCCTAGGTTACCCGGAACGTAGAAATGACCAGTACTTTCACACTGTTTGCAGTTACTCCTGTTATGCGATGGAAAAACTGTTGCACCTTTATTGAATTTTATGCTTTTGTCGTTGACTTCTAAGGCCCTAACTACTCTATCTGGTGGATCAACGCCCTAGAGTGAAGCCTAGGTTGCTCGGAATGTAAAAATGACCATAACATTCACACTGGTTGTAATTATTCGTTTTACACGATGGGAAAACAGTTATATTCATATTGTATTTTATGCTTCTGGCGTTGATTTCTTAGGCCCTAACTATTCAATCTGGTGGAACAACACCCTAGAGTGAGGCGTAGGTTGCCCGGAACGTAGAAATGACCATAACTTTCACACTGGTAGCAATTATTCGTTTTATACAATGGAAAAACTGTTCTGTTTATTTTGTATTTTATGCTTCGGGCGTTCACTTCTAAGGCCCTAACTGTTTGATCTGGTGGAGCAACGCCCTAGAGTGAAGCCTAGGTTGCCCGGAACGTAGAAATGACCATAACTTTCACACTGGTTGCTATTATTCGTTCTATACGATGGAAAAACTGTTATATTTATATTGTATCTTATGCTTCTGGCGTTGACTTGTTAGGCCCTAACAATTTGATCTGGTGGAACAACGACCTAGAGTGAGGTCTAGGTAGCCCGGTACGTAGAAATGACCATCACTTCCATACTGGTAGCAATTATTCGTTTTATACTATGGAAAAACTGTTTTATTTATATTGTATTTTATGCTTCTGGCGTTGACTTCTAAGGCTCTAACTATTCGATCTGTTGGAGCAACGCCCTAGAGTGAAGCCTAGGTTGCCCGGAACGTAGAAATGACCATCACTTTCAAACTGGTTGCATTTATTCCTGTTATATGATGAAAAAACTGTTGTATTTTTAATGTATTTCATGCTTCGGGCATTGACTTCTAAGGCCCTAACTATTCAATCTGTTGCAGCAACGCCCTGGGGTGTAGCCTAGGTTGCCCGGAAAGTAGAAATGACCATAACTTTCATACTGGTTGCAATTATTCGTTTTATATCATGGAAAAACTGTTGTATTCATATTGTATTTTATGCAGCTGGCGCTCACTTCTAAGGCCCTAACTGTTTGATCTGGTGGAACAACGCCCTGTGGTGAAGCCTAGGTTGACCGGAACGTAGAAATGACCATAACTTTCACACCGGTAGCAATTATTCGTTTTACACGATGGAAAAACTGTTCTATTTTGTTTTGTATTTTATGCAACGGGCGTTGACTTCTAAGGCCCTAACTATTCAATCTGTTGGAGCAACGCCCTAGGGTGAAGCCTTGGTTGCCCGGAAAGTAGAAATGACCATAACTTTCACACTGGTAGCAATTATTCGTTTTATACGGTGGAAAAACTGTTCTATTTATTCTGTATTTTATGCTTCGGGCGTTGACTTCTAAGGCCCTAACTATTCGATCAGGTGGAGCACGCCCTCGAGTGAAGCCTAGGGTGCCCGGTACGTAGAAATGACCATCACTTTCAAATTGGTTGCAATTATTCCTGTTATATGATGGAAAAACTGTTGTATTTTTATTGCATTTTATGCTTCGGGCATTGACTTCTAAGGCCCTAACTATTCAATCTGTTGGAGCAACGCCCTAGGGTGAAGCCTAGGTTGCCCGGAAAGTAGAAATGACCACAACCTTCATACTGGTTGCAGTTATTCGTTTTATATGATGGAAAAACTGTTCTATTTATTTTGTATTTAATGCTTCGGGCGTTGGCTTTTAAGGCCCTAACTGTTTGATCTGGTGGAGCAACGCCCTAGAGTGAAACCTAGGTTGCCCGGAACGTAGAAATGACCATAACTTTCACACTGGTTGCTATTATTCCCTTTATAAGATTGAAAAACTGTTATATTTATATTGTATTTTATGCTTCTGGCGTTGCCTTCTTAGGCCCTAACTGTTCGATCTGGTGGAACAACGCCCTAGAGTGAAGCCTAGGATACCCGGAACGTAGAAATGACCAGTACTTTCACACTGTTTGCAGTTACTCCTGTTATACGATGGAAAAACTGTTGCATCTTTATTGAAGTTTATGCTTTTGTCGTTGACTTCTAAGGCCCTAACTACTCTGTCTGGTGGATCAACGCCCTTGAGTGAAGCCTAGGTTGCTCGGAACGTAGAAATGACCATACCTTTCATAGTGGTTGCAATTATTCGTTTTATATGATGGAAAAACTGTGGTACTTATATTGTATTTTATGCATCGGGCGTCGACTTCTAAGGCCCTAACTATTCAATCTGTTGGAGCAACGCCCGAGGGTGAAGCCTAGGTTGCCCGGAAAGTAGAAATGACGTTAACTTTCACACTGGTTGCCATTATTCGTTTTACACGATGGAAAAACTGTTCTATTTATTTTGTATTTTATGCATCGGGCGTCGACTTCTAAGGCCCTAACTATTCAATCTGTTGGAGCAACGCCCGAGGGTGAAGCCTAGGTTGCCCGGAAAGTAGAAATGACCATAACTTTCATACTGGTTGCAGTTATTCGTTTTATATGATGGAAGAACTGTGGTACTTATATTGTATTTTATGCAGCTGGCGCTCTCTTCTTAGGCCCTAACTATTCGACCTGGTGGAACAACGCCCTGTGGTGAAGCCTAGGTTGACCGGAACGTAGAAATGACCATAACTTTCACACCGGTAGCAATTATTCGTTTTACACGATGGAAAAACTGTTCTATTTATTTTGTATTTTATGCATCGGGCGTCGACTTCTAAGGCCCTAACTATTCAATCTGTTGGAGCAACGCCCTAGGGTGAAGCCTAGGTTGCCCGGAAAGTAGAAATGACCATAACTTTCATACTGGTTGCAGTTATTCGTTTTATATGATGGAAAAACTGTTCTATTTATTTTGTATTTAATGCTTCGGGCGTTGGCTTTTAAGGCCCTAACTGTTTGATCTGGTGGAGCAACGCCCTAGAGTGAAACCTAGGTTGCCCGGAACGTAGAAATGACCATAACTTTCACACTGGTTGCTATTATTCGTTTTATACGATGGAAAAACTGTTCTATTTATTTTGTATTTTATGCTTCGGGCGTTGACTTCTAAGTCCCTAACTATTCGATCTGGTCGAGCAACGCCCTCGAGTGAAGCCTAGGTTGCCCGGTACGTAGAAATGACCATCACTTTCAAACTGGTTGCAATTATTCCTGTTATATGATGGAAAAACTGTTGTATTTTTATTGCATTTTATGCTTCTGGCGTTGTCTTCTTAGGACCTAACTATTCGATCTGGTGGAACAACGCCCTAGAGTGAAGCCTAGGTTGCCCGGTACGTAGAAATGACCATCACTTTCAAACTGGTTGCTATTATTCGTTTTATGCGACGGAAAAACTGTTGTATTTATATTGCATTTTATGCTTCTGGCGTTGACTTCTTAGGCCCTAACAATTCGATCTGGTGGAAAAACGACCTAGAGTGAGGCCTAGGTTGCCCGGAACGTAGAACTCACCATAACTTTCACACTGGCAGCAATTATTCGTTTTATACGATGGAAAAACTGTTCTATTTATTTTGTATTTTATGCTTCGGGCGTTGACTTCTAAGTCCCTAACTATTCGATCTGGTCGAGCAACGCCCTCGAGTGAAGCCTAGGTTGCCCGGTACGTAGAAATGACCATCACTTTCAAACTGGTTGCAATTATTCCTGTTATATGATGGAAAAACTGTTGTATTTTTATTGCATTTTATGCTTCGGGCATTGACTTCTAAGGCCCTAACTATTCAATCTGTTGGAGCAACGCCCTAGGGTGATGCCTAGGTTGCCCGGAAAGTAGAAATGACCATAACTTTCATAGTGGTTGCAATTATTCGTTTTATATGATGGAAAAACTGTGGTACTCATATTGTATTTTATGCTTCGAGCATTGACTTCTAAGGCCCTAACTATTCAATCTGTTGGAGCAACGCCCTAGGGTGAAGCCTAGGTTGCCCGGAAGGTAGAAATGACCATAACTTTCACACTGGTAGCAATTATTTGTTTTATACGGTGGAAAAACTGTTCTATTTATTCTGTATTTTATGCTTCGGGCGTTGACTTCTAAGGCCCTAACTATTCAATCTGTTGGAGCAACGCCCTAGGGTGAAGCCTAGGTTGCCCGGAAAGTAGAAATGACCATAACTTTCATACTGGTTGCAGTTATTCGTTTTATATGATGGAAAAACTGTTCTATTTATTTTGTATTTAATGCTTCGGGCGTTGGCTTTTAAGGCCCTAACTGTTTGATCTGGTGGAGCAACGCCCTAGAGTGAAACCTAGGTTGCCCGGAACGTAGAAATGACCATAACTTTCACACTGGTTGCTATTATTCGTTTTATACGATGGAAAAACTGTTCTATTTATTTTGTATTTTATGCTTCGGGCGTTGACTTCTAAGTCCCTAACTATTCGATCTGGTCGAGCAACGCCCTCGAGTGAAGCCTAGGTTGCCCGGTACGTAGAAATGACCATCACTTTCAAACTGGTTGCAATTATTCCTGTTATATGATGGAAAAACTGTTGTATTTTTATTGCATTTTATGCTTCTGGCGTTGTCTTCTTAGGCCCTAACTATTCGATCTGGTGGAACAACGCCCTAGAGTGAAGCCTAGGTTGCCCGGTACGTAGAAATGACCATCACTTTCAAACTGGTTGCTATTATTCGTTTTATGCGATGGAAAAACTGTTGTATTTATATTGCATTTTATGCTTCCGGCGTTGACTTCTAAGGCCCTAACTATTCAATCTGTTGGCACAACGCCCTAGGGTGAAGCCTAGGTTGCCCGGAAAGTAGAAATGACGTTATCTTTCATACTGGTTGCAATTATTCGTTTTATACGATGGAAAAACTGTTGTATTTGTATTGTATTTTATGCTTCAGGCGTGGGCTTCTAAGGCCGTAACTATTCGATATGGTGGAGCACCGCCCTAGAGTGAAGCCTAGGATGCTCGGAACGTAGAAATGACCATTACTTTCGCAATGTTTGCAATTATTCGTTTTATACGATGGAAAAACTGTTGTATTTATATTGTATTTTATGCTTCTGGCGTTGAATTCTAATGCACTAAATATTCGATCTGGCGGAGCAACGCCCTAGAGTGAAGCCGAGGTTTCCCGGAACGTAGAAATGAACATGACTTTCAAACTGGTTGCAATTATTCGTTTTATACAATGGAAAAACTGTTCTGTTTATTTTGTATTTTATGCTTCGGGCGTTCACTTCTAAGGCCCTAACTGTTTGATCTGGTGGAGCAACGCCCTAGAGTGAAGCCTAGGTTGCCGGAACGACGAAATGACCATCACTTTCAGACTGGTTGCAATTATTCCTGTTAAATGATGGAAAAACTGTTGTATTTTTATTGCATTTTATGCTACGGACATTGACTTCTAAGGTCCTAACTATTCAATCTGTTGGAGCAACGCCCTAGGGTGAAGCCTACGTTGCGCGGAAAGTAGAAATGACAATAACTTTCACACTGGGTGCAATTATTGGTTTAATACGATGGAAAAACTGTTATATTTATATTGTATTTAATGTTTCTGGCGTTGACTTCTTAGCCCCTAACTATTCGATCTGGTGGAACAACGCAATAGAGTGAAGCCTAGGTTGCCCGGAACGTAGAATTGGCCATCACTTTCAAACTGGTTGCAATTATTCCTGTTATATGATGGTAACACTGTTGTATTTTTTTTGCATTTTATGGTTCGGGCGTTGACTTCTACGGCCCTAACTATTCAATCTGTTGGAGCAACGCCCTAGGGTGAAGCCTAGGTTGCTCGGAATGTAGAAATGACCATAAGTTTCATACTGGTTGCAATTATTCGTTTTATACGATGGAAAAACTGATGTATTTATATTGTATTTTATGCTTCTGACGTTGACTTCTAAGGCACTAATTATTCGATCTGGTGGAGCAACGCAATAGAGTGAAGCCTAGGTTGCCCGGAACGTAGAAATGACCATAACTTTCACACTGGTTGCTATTATTCGCTTTATACGATTGAAAAACTGTTATATTTATATTGTATTTTATGCTTCTGGCGTTGCCTTCTTAGGCCCTAACTGTTCGATCTGGTGGAACAACGCCCTCGAGTGAAGCCTAGGTTGCCCGGTACGTAGAAATGACCATCACTTTCAAACTGGTTGCAATTATTCCTGTTATATGATGGAAAAACTGTTTTATTTTTATTGCATTTTATGCTTCTGGTGTTGTCTTCTTAGGCCCTAACTATTCGATCTGGTGGAACAACGCCCTAGAGTGGAGCCTAGGTTGCCCGGTACGTAGAAATGACCATCACTTTCAAACTGGTTGCTATTATTCGTTTTATGCGATGGAAAAACTGTTATATTTATATTGTATTTTATGCGTCTGGCGTTCACTTCTTAGGCCCTAACTATTCGATATTGTGGAGAACCGCCCTAGAGTGAAGCCTAGGATGCTCGGAACGTAGAAATGACCACTACTTTCACACTGTTTGCAATTATTCATTTAATACGACGGAAAAGCTGTTGTATTTATATCGTATTTTATGCTTCGGGCGTTGACTTCTTAGGCCCTAACATTTCGATCTGGTGGAGCAACGCCCTACAGTGAAGCCTAGGTTGCCCGGAACGTAGATATGACCATAACCTTCACACAGGTTGCAATTATTCGTTTTATACGGTGTAAAGGCTGTTGTATTTATTTTGTATTTTATTCTTCTGGTGTTGACTTCTTAGGCCCTAACTATCCGATCTGGTGGAACAACGCCGTAGAGTGAAGCCTAGGTTGCCCGGAACGTGGAAATGACCATTACTTTCACACTGTTTGCAATTATTCCTTTTATACGATGGAAAACCTGTTGTATTTATATCGTATTTTATGCTTCTGGCGTTGACATCTAAGGACCTAACTATTCGATCCGGTGGAGCAGCGCCCTAGAGTGAAGCCTAGGTTCCTCGGAATGTAGAAATGACCATTACTTTCACACTGGTTGCAATCATTCGTTTTATACGATGGAAAAGCTGTTGTATTTATATTGTTTTTTATGCCTCTGGCGTTGACTTCTAAGGCCGTAGCTATTAGATGTGGTGGAGCAACACCCTACAGTGAAGCCTAGGTTGTCAGGAACGTAGAAATGAACGTAACTTTCACACTGGTAGCAATTATTCGTTTTATACAATGGAAAAACTGTTCTATTTATTTTGTATTTTTTGCATCGGGCGTTGACTTCTAAGGCCCTAACTATTCGATCTGGTGGAGCAACGCCCTGGAGTGAAGCCTAGGTTGCCCGGAACGTATAAAATGACCATTACTTTCACACTGGTTGCAATTAATCGTTTTATACGATGGTAAAGCTGTTTTATTTATATTGTATTTTATGCTTCTGTTTTTCCTATGCAACAGTTTTTCCATTGTAAAAAACGAATAATTGCTACCAGTGTGAATGTTATGGTCATTTCTACTTTCCGGCAACCTAGGCTTCACTCTAGGGCGTTGCTCCACCAGATCGCATAGCTAGGGACTTAGAATTCAACGCCATAAGAATAAAATACAATATGAGTACAACAGTTTTTCCATCGTATAAAATGAATAATTGGAAACATTGTGAAAGTAATGGTCATTTCTACGTTCCAGGCAACCTAGGCGTCACTCTAGGGCGTTACTCCACCACATCTAATAGCTACGGCCTTAGAAGTCAACGCCAGAAGCATATAATACAATATAAATACAACACCTTTTCCAGAGTATAAAATGAATAATAGCAAACAGTGTGAAAGTAATGGTCATTTCTACGTTCCGGACAACCTAGGCTTCACTCTAGGGCGTTGCTCCACCACATCGAATAGCTACGGCCTTAGAAGTCAACGCTAGAAGCATAAAATACAATAAAAATGCAACAGTTTTTCCATCGTATAGCATGAATGATTGCAACCGGTGTGAATGTTATCTTCATTTCTACGTTCCGGGCAACCTAGGCTTGACTGTATGGTGTTGCTCCACCAGATCGAATAGGTAGGGCCATAGAAGTCAACGCCCGAAGCATAAAATACAAAATAAATAGGACAGTTTCTCCATTGTAAAAAACGAATAATGGCTACCAGTGTGAATGTTATGTTCATTTCTACGTTCCGGGCAACCCAGGCTTCACTCTAGGGCATCGCTCCACCAGATCGAGGAGTTAGGGCCTAAGAAGTCAACGCCCGAAGCATAAAATACAAAATAAATATAACAGTTTTTCCATCGTATAAAACGAATAATAGCAACCAGTGTGAAAGTTCTGGTCATTTTATACGTTCCGGGCAACCTAGGCTTCACTCCAGGGCGTTGCTCCACCAGATCGAATAGTTAGGGCCTTAGAAGTCAACGCCCGATGCAAAAAATACAAAATAAATAGAACAGTTTTTCCATTGTATAAAACGAATAATTGCTACCAGTGTGAAAGTTATGTTCATTTCTACGTTCCTGACAACCTAGGCTTCACTGTAGGGTGTTGCTCCACAAAATCGAATAGGTAGGGCCATAGAAGTCAACGCCCGAAGCATAAAATACAACAAATATACAAGAGTATTTCCATCGTATAACAGGAATAATTGCAACCAGTGTGAAAGTGATGGTCATTTCAACGTTCTGGGCAACCTAGACTTCACTCTAGGGCGTCGGTCCACCAGATCGAATAGTTAGGGCCTAAGAAGTCAACGCCAGAAGCATAAAATACAATATAAATATAACAGTTTTTCCATCGTATAAAACGAATAATTGCAGCAAGGATGAAAGTTGTGGTTGTTTCTACGTTCCGGGAAACCTAGGTTTCACTCTACGGCGTTGCTCCACCAGATCGAATAGTGAGGGCCTTAGAAGTAAATGCCCGAAGCATAAAATGCGATACAAAATACAACAGCTTTTCCATCGTATAAAACGAACAATTGCGACCAGTGTGAAAGTTATGGTCATTTCTACATTCAGAGCAACCTAGGTTTCGCTCTAGGGCGTTGCTCCACGAGATCGAATAGCTACGGCCTTAGAAGTCAACCCCAGAAGCGTAAAATGCAATATCAATACAACAGCTTTTCCATCGTATAAAATGAATAGTTGCAAACAGTGTGAAAGTAATGGTCATTTCTACGTTCCGGGCAACCTAGGCTTCACTCTAGGGCGGTGCTCCACCAGATCGAATAGCAATGGACTTAGAATTCAACGCCAGAAGCATAAAATACAATAAAAATACAACAGTTCTTCCATCGTATAGCAGGAATAATTGCAACCAGTGTGAAAGTAATGGTCATTTCTACGTTCTGGGCAACCTACGTTTCACTCTATGGCATTGCTCCACCAGATCGAATAGTTAGGGCCTAAGAAGTCAACGCCAGAGACATAAAATACGATATGAATACAAGAGCTGTTCCATCGTGTAACAGGAATAATTGCAACCAGTTTGAAAGATATGGTCATTTCTACGTTCCGGTCAACCTAGGCTTCAATCTAGGGCGTTGCTCCACCACATCGAATAGCTACGGCCTTAGAAGTCAACGCCGGAAGCATAAAATACAATATAGATACAACAGTTTTTCCATTGTATAAAACGAATAATTGCAACCAGTGTGGAAGTTATGGTCATTTCTACGTTCCGGGCAACCTAGGCTTCACTCTGGGGCGTTGCTCCACCAGATCGAATAGATAGGGCCTTAGAAGTCAACGCCAGAAGCATGAAATACAATAAAGATGCAACAGTTTTTCCATCGTATAACAGGAATAATTGCAACCAGTGTGAAGGGAATGGTATGTCCTACGTTCCGAGCAAGCTTAGCTTCACCCTAGGGTGTTGCTAAACCAGATCGAATAGTTAGGGCCTTAGAAGTCAACGGCAGAAGCATAAAATACAGTATAAATACAAAAGTTTTTTGATCGTATAAAATGAATAATTGCAAACAGTGTGAAGGTAATGGTCGTTTCTACGTTCCGAGCAACCTAGGCTTCACTCTAGGGCGTTGCTCCACCAGATCGAATAGTTAGGGCCTTAGATGTCAACGCAACATGCATAAAATACAATAATGGTGCAACAGTTTTTCCATCGTATAACAGGAATAACTGCAACCAGTGTGAAAGCACTGGTCCTTTCTACGTTCCGAGTAACCTAGCTTTCACTCTAGGGCGTTGATCCACCAGATAGAATAGCTAGGGACTTAGAAGTCAACGCCCGAAGCATAAAATACAAAAAAATATAACAGTTTTTCCATGTGTAAAACGAATAATTGCTACCAGTGTGAACGTTATGGTCATTTCTACGTTCCGGGAAACCTATGCGACACTCAAGGGCGTTGCTCCACCACATCTAATAGCTACGGCCTTAAAAGTCAACGCCAGAAGCATAAAATACGATATAAATACAACAGCTTTTCCATCGTATAAAACGAATAATGGTAACCAGTGTGAAAGTTATAGTCGTTTCTACGTTGCAGTCAACCTAGGTTTCACTCTAGGGCGTTGATCCACCAGATAGAATAGCTAGGGACTTATAATTCAACTCCAGAAGAATAAAATACAATACAAGTACAACAGTATTTCCATCGTATAAAACGTATATTTGCAAAAATTGTGAAAGTAATGGTCATTTCTACGTTCCAGGCAACCTAGGCGTCACTCTAGGGCGTTACTCCACCACATCTAATAGCTACGGCCTTAGAAGTCAACGCCAGAAGCATATAATACAATATAAATACAACACCTTTTCCAGCGTATAAAATGAATAATAGCAAACAGTGTGAAAGTAATGGTCATTTCTACGTTCCGGACAACCTAGGCTTCACTCTAGGGCGTTGCTCCACCACACCGAATAGCTACGGCCTTAGAAGTCAACGCTAGAAGCATAAAATACAATAAAAATGCAACAGTTTTTCCATCGTATAGCATGAATGATTGCAACCGGTGTGACTGTTATCTTCATTTCTACGTTCCGGGCAACCTAGGCTTGACTGTATGGTGTTGCTCCACCAGATCGAATAGGTAGGGCCATAGAAGTCAACGCCCGAAGCATAAAATACAAAATAAATAGGACAGTTTTTCCATTGTAAAAAACGAATAATTGCTACCAGTGTGAATGTTATGTTCATTTCTACGTTCCGGGCAACCCAGGCTTCACTCTAGGGCATCGCTCCACCAGATCGAGGAGTTAGGGCCTAAGAAGTCAACGCCAGAAGCATAAAATACAAAATAAATATAACAGTTTTTCTATCGTATAAAACGAATAATAGCAACCAGTGTGAAAGTTCTGGTCATTTTATACGTTCCGGGCAACCTAGGCTTCACTCCAGGGCGTTGCTCCACCAGATCGAATAGTTAGGGCCTTAGAAGTCAACGCCCGATGCAAAAAATACAAAATAAATAGAACAGTTTTTCCATTGTATAAAACGAATAATTGCTACCAGTGTGAAAGTTATGTTCATTTTTACGTTCCTGACAACCTAGGCTTCACTGTAGGGTGTTGCTCCACCAAATCGAATAGGTAGGGCCATAGAAGTCATGCCCGCAGCATAAAATACAATAAATATACAAGAGTTTTTCCACCGTATAACAGGAATAATTGCCACCAGTGTGAAAGTGATGGTCATTTCTACGTTCTGGGCAACCTAGGTTTTACTCTAGGGCGTTGCTCCACCAGATCGAATAGCTAGGGACTTGGAATTCTCCGCCAGAAGAATAAAATAAAATATAAGTACAACAGTTTTTCCATTGTATAAAATGAATAATTGCAAACATTTTGAAATTAATGGTCATTTCAACGTTCCGGGCATCCTAGGCGTCACTGTAGGGCGTTGCTCCACCAGATCGAAAAGTTAGGGCCTAAGAAGTCAACGCCAGAAGCATAAAATACAATATAAGTACAACAGTTTTTCCATCGTATAAAACGAATAATAGCAACCAGTGTGAAAGTTCTGGTCATTTCTACGTTCCGGGCAACCTAGGCTTCACTATAGGGCGTTGCTCCACCGGATCGAACAGTTAGGGCCTTAGAAGTCAACGCCCGAAGGATCAAATACAATATAAGTACAACAGTTTTTCCATCGTATAAAATGAATAATTGCAGACATTGTGAAAGTAATGGTCATTTCTACGTTCCGGTCAACCTAGGCGTCACTCTAGGGCGTTGCTACACCACATCTAAAAGCTACGGCCTTAGAAGTCAACGCCAGGAGCATAAAATACAATATAAATACAACAGCTTTTCCATCGTATAAAATGAATAATTGCAAACAGTGTGAAAGTAATGGTCATTTCTACGTTCCGGGTAACCTAGGCGTCACTCTAGGGCGTTGCCCCATCATATCTAATAGCTACGGCCTTAGAAGTCAACGCCAGAAGCACAAAATACAATAAAAATGCAGCAGTTTTTCCATCGTATAGCATGACTAATTGCAACCAGTGCGAAAGTAATGATCATATCGACATTTCGGGCACCCTAGACTTAACTCTGAGGCGCTACTCCACCAGATCCAACAGTTAGGGCCTTAGAAGTCAACGCCAGAAGCATAAACTACAAAATAAATCCAACAGTCTTTCCGTCGTATAAAACGAATAATTGCAACCAGTGTGATGGTTATGGACATATCTACGTACCGGGCAACCTAGGCTTCACTGTAGGGCGTTGCTCCACCAAATCGAATAGTTAGGGCCTTAGAAGTCAACGCCCGAATCATAAGATACAATATAAGTACAACAGTTTTTCCATCGTATAAAATGAATGATTGCGAACATTGTGAAAGTAATGGTCATTTCTACGTTCCGGGCAACCTACGCGTCACTCTAGGGCGTTGCTGCTCCACATCTGATAGCTACGCCCTTAGAAGTTAACGCCGGAAGCATAAAATACAATATAAATACAACAGCTTTGCCATGGTATAAAATGAATAATTGCAAACAGTGTGAAGGTAATGGTCGTTTCTACGTTCCGAGCAACCTAGGCTTCACTCTAGGGCGTTGCTCCACCAGATCGAATAGTTAGGGCCTTAGATGTCAACGCAACATGCATAAAATACAATAAAGGTGCAACAGTTTTTCCATCGTATAACAGGAATAACTGCAACCAGTGTGAAAGCACTGGTCCTTTCTACGTTCCGGGTAACCTAGCTTTCACTCTAGGGCGTTGATCCACCAGATAGAATAGCTAGGGACTTATAATTCAACGCCAGAAGAATAAAATACAATACAAGTACAACAGTTTTTCCATCGTATAAAATGTATATTTGCAAAAATTGTGAAAGTAATGGTCATTTCTACGTTCCGGGAAACCTATGCGACACTCAAGGGCGTTGCTCCACCACATCTAATAGCTACGGCCTTAAAAGTCAACGCCAGAAGCATAAAATACGATATAAATACAACAGCTTTTCCATCGTATAATACGAATAATGGTAACCAGTGTGAAAGTTATAGTCGTTTCTACGTTCCAGTCAACCTAGGTTTCACTCTAGGGCGTTGATCCACCAGATAGAATAGCTAAGGACTTATAATTCAACGCCAGAAGAATAAAATACAATACAAGTACAACAGTTTTTCCATCGTATAAAACGTATATTTGCAAAAATTGTGAAAGTAATGGTCATTTCTACGTTCCGGGTAACCTAGGCGTCACTCTAGGGCGTTGCTCCACCATATCTAGTAGCTACGGCCTTTGAAGTCAACGCCAGAAGCACAATATACAATAAAAATGCAGCAGTTTTTCCATCGTATAGCATGACTAATTGCAAACAGTGTGAAGGTAATGGTCGTTTCTACGTTCCGAGCAACCTAGGCTTCACTCTAGGGCGTTGCTCCACCAGATCGAATAGTTAGGGCCTTAGAAGTCAACGCCAGAAGCATAAAATACAATAAAGATGCAACAGTTTTTCCACCATACAACAGGAATAACTGCAACCAGTGTGAAGGTACTGGTCACTTCTACGTTCCGGTCAACCTAGGCTACACTCTAGGGCGTTGCTCCACCAGATCGAATAGCTAGGGCCTTAGAAGTCAACGCCCGAAGCATAAAATACAAAAAAATATAACAGTTTTTCCATGTGTAAAACGAATAATTGCTACCAGTGTGAACGTTATGGTCATTTCTACGTTCCGGGAAACCTATGCGACACTCAAGGGCGTTGCTCCACCACATCTAATAGCTACGGCCTTAAAAGTCAACGCCAGAAGCATAAAATACGATATAAATACAACAGCTTTTCCATCGTATAAAACGAATAATGGTAACCAGTGTGAAAGTTATAGTCGTTTCTACGTTCCAGTCAACCTAGGTTTCACTCTAGGGCGTTGATCCACCAGATAGAATAGCTAGGGACTTATAATTCAACTCCAGAAGAATAAAATACAATACAAGTACAACAGTTTTTCCATCGTATAAAACGTATATTTGCAAAAATTGTTAAAGTAATGGTCATTTCTACGTTCCAGGCAACCTAGGCGTCACTCTAGGGCGTTACTCCACCACATCTAATAGCTACGGCCTTAGAAGTCAACGCCAGAAGCATATAATACAATATAAATACAACACCTTTTCCAGCGTATAAAATGAATAATAGCAAACAGTGTGAAAGTAATGGTCATTTCTACGTTCCGGACAACCTAGGCTTCACTCTAGGGCGTTGCTCCACCACACCGAATAGCTACGGCCTTAGAAGTCAACGCTAGAAGCATAAAATACAATAAAAATGCAACAGTTTTTCCATCGTATAGCATGAATGATTGCAACCGGTGTGAATGTTATCTTCATTTCTACGTTCCGGGCAACCTAGGCTTGACTGTATGGTGTTGCTCCACCAGATCGAATAGGTAGGGCCATAGAAGTCAACGCCCGAAGCATAAAATACAAAATAAATAGGACAGTTTTTCCATTGTAAAAAACGAATAATTGCTACCAGTGTGAATGTTATGTTCATTTCTACGTTCCGGGCAACCCAGGCTTCAGTCTAGGGCATCGCTCCACCAGATCGAGGAGTTAGGGCCTAAGAAGTCAACGCCAGAAGCATAAAATACAAAATAAATATAACAGTTTTTCCATCGTATAAAACGAATAATAGCAACCAGTGTGAAAGTTCTGGTCATTTTATACGTTCCGGGCAACCTAGGCTTCACTCCAGGGCGTTGCTCCACCAGATCGAATAGTTAGGGCCTTAGAAGTCAACGCCCGATGCAAAAAATACAAAATAAATAGAACAGTTTTTCCATTGTATAAAACGAATAATTGCTACCAGTGTGAAAGTTATGTTCATTTTTACGTTCCTGACAACCTAGGCTTCACTGTCGGGTGTTGCTCCACCAAATCGAATAGGTAGGGCCATAGAAGTCATGCCCGCAGCATAAAATACAATAAATATACAAGAGTTTTTCCACCGTATAACAGGAATAATTGCCACCAGTGTGAAAGTGATGGTCATTTCTACGTTCTGGGCAACCTAGGTTTTACTCTAGGGCGTTGCTCCACCAGATCGAATAGCTAGGGACTTGGAATTCTCCGCCAGAAGAATAAAATAAAATATAAGTACAACAGTTTTTCCATTGTATAAAATGAATAATTGCAAACATTTTGAAATTAATGGTCATTTCAACGTTCCGGGCATCCTAGGCGTCACTGTAGGGCGTTGCTCCACCACAGCTAATAGCTACGGCCTTAGAAGTCAACCCCAGAAGCATAAAATACAAAATAAATAGAACAGTTTTTCCATTGTATAAAACGAATAATAGCAACCAGTGTGAAAGTGATGGTCATTTCTACGTTCCGGGCAACCTAGGCTTCACTGTAGGGCGTTGTTCCACCAGATCGAAAAGTTAGGGCCTAAGAAGTCAACGCCAGAAGCATAAAATACAATATAAATTTAACAGTTTTTCCATCGTATAAAACGAATAATAGCAACCAGTGTGAAAGTTCTGGTCATTTCTACGTTCCGGGCAACCTAGGCTTGACTATAGGGCGTTGCTCCACCAGATCGAATAGTTAGGGCCTAAGAAGTCAACGCCAGAAGCATAAAATACAATATAAATATAACAGTTTTTCCATCGTATAAAACGAATAATTGCAGCAAGGATGAAAGTTGTGCTTGTTTCTACGTTCCGGGCAACCTAGGTTTCACTCTACGGCGTTGCTCCACCAGATCGAATAGTGAGGGCCTTAGAAGTAAATGCCCGAAGCATAAAATGCGATACAAAATACAACAGCTTTTCCATCGTATAAAACGAACAATTGCGACCAGTGTGAAAGTTATGGTCATTTCTACATTCAGAGCAACCTAGGTTTCGCTCTAGGGCGTTGCTCCACGAGATCGAATAGCTACGGCCTTAGAAGTCAACGCCAGAAGCGTAAAATGCAATATCAATACAACAGCTTTTCCATCGTATAAAATGAATAGTTGCAAACAGTGTGAAAGTAATGGTCATTTCTACGTTCCGGGCAACCTAGGCTTCACTCTAGGGCGGTGCTCCACCAGAATGAATAGCAATGGACTTAGAATTCAACGCCAGAAGCATAAAATACAATAAAAATACAACAGTTCTTCCATCGTATAGCAGGAATAATTGCAACCAGTGTGAAAGTAATGGTCATTTCTACGTTCTGGGCAACCTACGTTTCACTCTATGGCATTGCTCCACCAGATCGAATAGTTAGGGCCTAAGAAGTCAACGCCAAAGACATAAAATACGATATGAATACAAGAGCTGTTCCATCGTGTAACAGGAATAATTGCAACCAGTTTGAAAGATATGGTCATTTCTACGTTCCGATCAACCTAGGCTTCAATCTAGGGCGTTGCTCCACCACATCGAATAGCTACGGCCTTAGAAGTCAACGCCGGAAGCATAAAATACAATATAGATACAACAGTTTTTCCATTGTATAAAACGCGTAATTGCAACCAGTGTGAAAGTTATGGTCATTTCTGCGTTCCCGGCAACATAGGCTTCACTCTTGGCCGTTGCCCCACCACAGCTAATAGCTACGACCTTAGAAGTCAAAGCCAGAAGCATAAAATACAATAAAAATGCAACAGTTTTTCCTTCGTATAGCATGACTAATTGCAACCAGTGCGAAAGTAATGATCATTTCGACGTTTCGGGCATCCTAGACTTAACTCTGAGGCGTTGCTCCACGAGATCGAATAGCTAGGGCCTTAGAAGTCAACGCCCGAAGCATAAAATACAAAATAAATAGAACAGCTTTTCCATCGTATAAAACGAATAGTTGCAACCAGTGTGAAGGTTATGGTCATTTCTACGTTCCGAGCAACCTAGGCTTCACTCTAAGGTGTTGCTCCACCAGATGGAATTGCTAGGGACTTAGAAGTCAGCGCCCGAAGCATAAAATGCAAAATAAATAGAACAGTTTTTTCATTGTATAAAACGAATAAATGCAACCAGTGTGAAAGTACTGGTCATTTCCACGTTCCGGGTAACCTAGGCTTCACTCTAGTGCGTTGCTCCACCAGATCGAATAGCTAGGGACTTAGAATTCAACGCCAGAAGGATCAAATACAATATAAGTACAACAGTTTTTCCATCGTATAAAATGAATAATTGCAGACATTGTGAAAGTAATGGTCATTTCTACGTTCCGGTCAACCTAGGCGTCACTCTAGGGCGTTGCTACACCACATCTAAAAGCTACGGCCTTAGAAGTCAACGCCAGGAGCATAAAATACAATATAAATACAACAGCTTTTCCATCGTATAAAATGAATAATTGCAAACAGTGTGAAAGTAATGGTCATTTCTACGTTCCGGGTAACCTAGGCGTCACTCTAGGGCGTTGCCCCATCATATCTAATAGCTACGGCCTTAGAAGTCAACGCCAGAAGCACAAAATACAATAAAAATGCAGCAGTTTTTCCATCGTATAGCATGACTAATTGCAACCAGTGCGAAAGTAATGATCATATCGACATTTCGGGCACCCTAGACTTAACTCTGAGGCGCTACTCCACCAGATCCAACAGTTAGGGCCTTAGAAGTCAACGCCAGAAGCATAAACTACAAAATAAATCCAACAGTCTTTCCGTCGTATAAAACGAATAATTGCAACCAGTGTGATGGTTATGGACATATCTACGTACCGGGCAACCTAGGCTTCACTGTAGGGCGTTGCTCCACCAAATCGAATAGTTAGGGCCTTAGAAGTCAACGCCCGAATCATAAGATACAATATAAGTACAACAGTTTTTCCATCGTATAAAATGAATGATTGCGAACATTGTGAAAGTGATGGTCATTTCTACGTTCCGGGCAACCTACGCGTCACTCTAGGGCGTTGCTGCTCCACATCTGATAGCTACGCCCTTAGAAGTTAACGCCGGAAGCATAAAATACAATATAAATACAACAGCTTTGCCATGGTATAAAATGAATAATTGCAAACAGTGTGAAGGTAATGGTCGTTTCTACGTTCCGAGCAACCTAGGCTTCACTCTAGGGCGTTGCTCCACCAGATCGAATAGTTAGGGCCTTAGAAGTCAACGCCAGAAGCATAAAATACAGTAAAGATGCAACAGTTTTTCCATCATACAACAGGAATAACTGCAAACAGTGTGAAAGTACTGGTCACTTCTACGTTCCGGTCAACCTAGGCTACACTCTAGGGCGTTGCTCCACCAGATCGAATAGCTAGGGCCTTAGAAGTCAACGCCCGAAGCATAAAATACAAAAAAATAGAACAGTTTTTCCATGTGTAAAACGAATAATTGCTACCAGTGTGAACGTTATGGTCATTTCTACGTTCCGGGCAACCTAGGCTTGACCCTAGGGCGTTGTTCCACCAGATGGTATAGTTAGGGCCTAAGAAGTCAACGCCAGAAGCATAAAATACGATACAAATACAACAGCTTTTCCATCGTAGAAAACGAATAATGGCAACCAGTGTGAAAGTTATGGTCATTTCTACGTTCCGAGCAACCTAGGCTTCAATCTAGGGCCTTGCTCCGCCAGATCGAATAGTTAGGGCCTTAGATGTCAACGCAACATGCATAAAATACAATAAAGGTGCAACAGTTTTTCCATCGTATAACAGGAATAACTGCAACCAGTGTGAAAGCACTGGTCCTTTCTACGTTCCGGGTAACCTAGCTTTCACTCTAGGGCGTTGATCCACCAGATAGAATAGCTAGGGACTTATAATTCAACGCCAGAAGAATAAAATACAATACAAGTACAACAGTTTTTCCATCGTATAAAATGTATATTTGCAAAAATTGTGAAAGTAATGGTCATTTCTACGTTCCGGGAAACCTATGCGACACTCAAGGGCGTTGCTCCACCACATCTAATAGCTACGGCCTTAAAAGTCAACGCCAGAAGCATAAAATACGATATAAATACAACAGCTTTTCCATCGTATAAAACGAATAATGGTAACCAGTGTGAAAGTTATAGTCGTTTCTACGTTCTAGTCAACCTAGGTTTCACTCTAGGGCGTTGATCCACCAGATAAAATAGCTAGGGACTTATAATTCAACGCCAGAAGAATAAAATACAATACAAGTACAACAGTTTTTCCATCGTGTAAAATGTATATTTGCAAAAATTGTGAAAGTAATGGTCATTTCTACGTTCCGGGTAACCTAGGCGTCACTCTAGGGCGTTGCTCCACCATATCTAGTAGCTACGGCCTTAGAAGTCAACGCCAGAAGCACAATATACAATAAAAATGCAGCAGTTTTTCCATCGTATAGCATGACTAATTGCAAACAGTGTGAAGGTAATGGTCGTTTCTACGTTCCGAGCAACCTAGGCTTCACTCTAGGGCGTTGCTCCACCAGATCGAATAGTTAGGGCCTTAGAAGTCAACGCCAGAAGCATAAAATACAATAAAGATGCAAAAGTTTTTCCATCGTATAACAGGAATAACTGCAAACAGTATGAAAGTACTGGACATTACTACGTTCCGGGAAACCTAGGTTTCACTCTAGGGCGTTGCTCCACCAGATCGAATAGCTAGGGACTTAGAATTCAACGCCATAAGAATAAAATACAATATAAATACAACAGATTTTCCACCATATAAAACGAATGATAGCAACCAGTGTGACAGTTATGGTCATTTCTACATTTCGAGCAACCTAGGCTTCACTCTAGGGCGTTGCTCCACCTCATCGAATAGTTAGGGCCTTAGAAGTCAACGCCCGAAGCATTAAATACAAAATAAATAGAACAGTTTTTCCATTGTATCAAACGAATAATAGCTACCAGTGTGAAAGTTATGGTCATTTCTACGTTCCGCGCAACCTGGGCTTTACTCTAGGGCGTTGTTCCACCAGATGGAATAGTTAGGGCCTAAAAAGTCAACGCCAGAAGCATAAAATACGATATAAATACAACAGATTTTCCATCGTATAAAACAAATAATTGCAACCAGTGTGAAAGCATGGTCATTTCTACGTTCCGGGCAACCTAGGCTTCACTGTATGGTGTTCTTCCACCACATTGGATAGCTACGGCCTTAGAAGTCAACGCCTGAAGTATAAAATACAATAAACATACAACAGTCTTTCCATCCTATAACAGGAATAATTGCAACCCGTGTGAAGGGATGGTCATTTCTACGTTAGAGGCAACCTAGGCTTCACTCTAGGGCGTTGCTCCACCAGATCAAACAGTTGGGGCCTTAGAAGTCAAGGCCCGAAGCAATAAATACAAAATAAATAGAACAGTTTTTCCATTGTATAAAACGAATAATATCTGCCAGTGTAAAAGTTATGGTCATTTCTGCGTTCTGGACAAAGTAGGCTTCACCCTAGGCCGTTGTTCCTCCAGATCGAATAGTTAGGGCCTAAGAGGTGAACGCCAGAAGCATAAAATACAATATAAATACAACAGATTTTCCATCATATAAAACGACTGATAGCAACCAGTGTGAAAGTTATGGTCATTTCTACATTTCGAGCAATCTAGGCTTCACTCTAGGGCGTTGCTACACCTGATCGAATAGTTAGGGCCTTAGAAGTCAACGCCCGAAGCATTAAATACAAAATAAATACAACAGTTTTTCCATTGTATCAAACGAATAATAGCTACCAGTGTGAAAGTTATGGTCATTTCTACGTTCCGGGCAACCTAGGCTTCACTGTATGGCGTTCTTCCACCACATCGAATAGCTACGGCCTCAGAAGTCCACGCCTGAAGCATAAAATACAATAAAAATACAACAGTCTTTTCATCGTATAACAGGAATAATTGCAACAAGCGTGAAAGTAATGATCATTTCGGCGTTTCGGGCATCCTAGACTTAACTCTGAGGCATTGCTCCACCAATTCGAATAATTAGGGCCTTAGAAGTCAACGCCACAAGCATAAAATACAATATAAATACAACAGTTTTTCCATCGTATAAAACGAATAATTGCAACCAGTATGAAACTTATGGTCATTTCTACTTTCCGAGCAACCTAGGCTTCACCCTAGGGCTTTGCTCCAACAGATTGAATTGTTAGGGCCTTAGAAGTCAACGCCCGAAGCATAAAATACGATATAAATACAACAGCTTTTCCATCGTATAACAGGAATAATTGCAACCAGTGTGAATGTAATGGTCATTTCTACGTTCCGGGCAACCTAGGCTTCACTCTAGGGCGTTGCTCCACCAGGTCGAATAGTTAGGGCCTAAGAAGTCAACGCCAGAAGCATAAAATACGATATAAATACAACAGCTTTTACATCGTATAAAACGAATAATTGCAACCAGTGTGAGAGTCCTGGTCATTTCCACGTTCCGGGCAACCTAGGCTTCACTCCAGGGTGTTGCTCCACCAGATCGAATAGTTAGGGCCTTAGAAGTCAACGCCAGGAACATAAGATACAATAAAGATACAACAGTCGTTTCATCGTATTACAGGAATAATTGCAATAAGCGTGAAAATAATGATCATTTCGGCGTTTCGGGCATCCTAGACTTAACTCTGAGGCTTTGCTCCACCAGATCGAATAGTTAGGGCCTAAGAAGTCAACGCCAGAAGCATAAAATACAATATAAATACAACCGCTTTTCCATCGTATAAAAGGAATAATTGCAAACAGTGTGAAAGTAATGGTCATTTCTACGTTCCGGGCAACCTAGGCTTCACCCTAGGGCGTTACTCCACTAGATCGAATAGCTAGGGCCTTAGAAGTCAACGCCAGAGGCATAAAATACAATATAAATACAACAGCTTTTCCATCGTAAAAAACGAATAATTGCAACCAGTGTGAAAGTTATGGTTATTTCTACATTCCGAGCAACCTAGGCTTCACTCTAGAGCGTTGCTCCACCAGATCGAATAGTTAGGGCCTTAGAAGTCAACGCCAGGAACATAAGATACAATAAAAATACAACAGTCTTTTCATCGTATAACAGGAATAATTGCAACAAGCGTGAAAGTAATGATCATTTCGGCGTTTCGGGCATCCTAGACTTAACTCTGAGGCTTTGCTCCACCAGATCGAATAGTTAGGGCCTAAGAAGTCAACGCCAGAAGCATAAAATACAATATAAATACAACCGCTTTTCCATCGTATAAAAGGAATAATTGCAAACAGTGTGAAAGTAATGGTCATTTCTACGTTCCGGGCAACCTAGGCTTCACCCTAGGGCGTTACTCCACTAGATCGAATAGCTAGGGCCTTAGAAGTCAACGCCAGAGGCATAAAATACAATATAAATACAACAGCTTTTCCATCGTAAAAAACGAATAATTGCAACCAGTGTGAAAGTTATGGTTATTTCTACATTCCGAGCAACCTAGGCTTCACTCTAGAGCGTTGCTCCACCAGATCGAATAGTTAGGGCCTTAGAAGTCAACGCCAGGAACATAAGATACAATAAAAATACAACAGTCGTTTCATCGTATTACAGGAATAATTGCAATAAGCGTGAAAATAATGATCATTTCGGCGTTTCGGGCATCCTAGACTTAACTCTGAGGCTTTGCTCCACCAGATCGAATAGTTAGGGCCTAAGAAGTCAACATCAGAAGCATAAAATACAATATAAATACAACCGCTTTTCCATCGTATAAAAGGAATAATTGCAAACAGTGTGAAAGTAATGGTCATTTCTACGTTCCGGGCAACCTAGGCTTCACCCTAGAGCGTTGCTCCACTAGATCGAATAGCTAGGGCCTTAGAAGTCAACGCCAGATGCATAAAATACAATAAAAATATAACAGCTTTTCAATCGTAAAAAACGAATAATTGCAACCAGTGTGAAAGTTATGGTTATTTCTACATTCCGAGCAGCCTAGGCTTCACTCTAGGGCGTTGCTCCACCAGATCGAATAATTAGGTCCTTAGAAGTCAACGCCAGAAGCATAAAATACAATATAAATGCAACTGTTTTGCCACCGTATAAAATGAATAATCGCAAACAGTGTGAAGGATATGGAAATTTCTACGTTCCGGGCAACCTAGGCTTCACTCAATGGCGTTCTTCCACCACATCGAATAGCTACGGCCTCAGAAGTCAACGCCTGAAGCATAAAATACAATATAAATATAACAGTCTTTCCATCCTATAACAGGAATAATTGCAACCAGTGTGAAAGTTATGGTTATTTCTACATTCCGAGCAACCTAGGCTTCACTCTAGGGCGCTGCTTCACCAGATCGAATAGTTAGGGCCTAAGAAGTCAACGCCAGAAGCATAAAATACGATATAAATACAACAGCTTTTCCATCGTATAAAAGAAATAATTGCAAACAGTGTGAAAGTAATGGTTATTCCTACGTTCCGGGCATCCTAGGCTTCACTCTACGGCGTTGTTCAACCAGATCGAATAGTTTGGACCTAAGAAATCAACGCCAGAAGCATAAAATACAATAAAGATGCATCAGTTTTTCCATTGTTTTACTGGAATAACTGCAACCAGTGTGAATGTACGGGTCATTTCTACGTTCCGGATAACCTAGGCTTCACTCTAGGGCGTTGTTCCACCAGATCGGATAGTTAGGGCCTAAGAAGTCAACGCCAGAGGCATAAAATACAATATAAATACAACAACTTTTCCATCGTAAAAAACGAATAATTGCAACCAGTGTGAAAGTTATGGTTATTTCTACATTCCGAGCAACCTAGGCTTCACTCTAGGGCGTTGCTCCACCAGATCGAATAGTTAGGTCCTTAGAAGTCAACGCAAGAAGCATAAAATACAATATAAATGCAACAGTTTTGCCACCGTATAAAATGAATAATTGCAAACACTGTGAAAGATATGGAAATTTCTACGTTCCGGGCAACCTAGGCTTCACTCTATGGCGTTCTTCCACCACATCGAATAGCTACGGCCTCAGAAGTCAACGCCTGAAGCATAAAATACAATATAAATATAACAGTTTTTCCATCCTATAAAACGAATAATAGCAACCAGTGTGAAAGTTGTGGTCATTTCTACGTTCCGGCCAACCTAGGCTTCACTCTAGGGCGTTGGTCCTCCAGATCAAACAGTTAGGGCCTTCGAAGCCAACGCCCGAAGCATTAAATACAAAATAAATAGAACTGTTTTTCCATTGTATAAAACGAATAATTGCTACCAGTGTAAAAGTTATGGTCATTTCTACGTTCCGGGCAACCTAGGCTTCACTCTAGGGCGGTGCTCCACCAGATGGAATAGTTAGGGCCTAAGAAGTGAACGCCAGAAGCATAAAATGCAATAAAAATACAACAGTCTTTCCATCCTATAACAGGAATAATTGCAACCCGTGTGAAAGTGATGGTCATTTGTACGTTCCAGGCAACCTAGGCTTCACTCTAGGGCGTTGCTACACCAGATCGAATTGTTAGGGCCAAAGAAGTCAACGCCCGAAGCATAAAATACAAATTAAATAGAACAGTTTTTCCATTGTATAAAACGAATAATTGCTACCAGTGTAAAAGTTATGGTCATTTTTAGGT
Source organism: Calliopsis andreniformis (assembly GCF_051401765.1). NCBI lineage: Eukaryota > Metazoa > Arthropoda > Insecta > Hymenoptera > Andrenidae > Calliopsis > Calliopsis andreniformis. The sequence continues at coordinate 3,622,337 of NW_027480429.1, forward strand.
TCCGGGTAACCTAGGCTTCACCCTAGGGCATTGTTCCATCAGATCGAATAGGTAGGCCCTAAGAAGTGAACGCCATAAGAATAAAATACAATATAAGTACAACAGTTTTTCCATCGTATAACAGGAATAACTGCAAACAGTGTGAAAGTACTGGTCATTTCTACGTTCCGGGCAACCTAGGTTTCACTCCAGGGCGTTGATCCACCAGATCGAATAGTTAGGTCATAAGAAGTCAATGCCAGAAGCATAAAATACGATATAAATACAACAGCTTTTCCATCGTATAAAACGAATAATTGCAACCAGTGTGAAAGTACTGGTCATTTCTACGTTCCGAGCAAGCTAGGCGTCACTCTAGGGCGTTGCTCCACCAGATCGAATAGCTAGGGACTTAGAATTAATCGCTTAAAGCATAAAATACAATTAAAATACAACAGTTTTTCCATTGTATAACAGGAATAATTGCAACCAGTGTGAAAGGAATGGTCATTTCTACGTTCCGGGCAACGTAGGTTTCACTCTAGCGTGTTGATCCACCAGAGGGAATAGTTAGGGCCTAAGAAGTCAACGCCAGAAGCATAAAATACAATATAAATACAACAGCTTTTCAATCGTATAAAACGAATAATTGCAACCAGTGTGAAAGTTATGGACATTTCTACATTCCGGCCAACCTAGGCTTCACCCTAGGGCGTTACGCCACCAGATCGAATAGTTAGGGCCTTGGAAGTCAACGCCAGAAGCATAAAATACAATAAAGGTGCAACAGTGTTTCCATTGTTTTACAGGAATAACTGCAACCAGTGTGAATGTACTGGACATTTCTACGTTCCGGATAACCTAGGCTTCACTCTAGGGCGTTGTTCCACCAGATCGGACAGATAGGGCCTAAGATGTCAACGCCAGAAGCATAAAATACAGTATAAATATAACAGTTTTTCCATCGTATAAAACGAATGATAGCAACCACTGTGAAAGTTATGGTCATTTCTACGTTCCGGGCAACCTAGGCGTCACTCTAGGGCGTTGCTCCACCGCATCTAATATATACGGCCTTAGAAGTCAACGCCAGAGGCATAAAATACAATATAAATACAACAGCTTTTCCATCGTACAAAATGAATAATACCAAACAGTGTGAAAGTAATTGTCATTTCTACGTTCCGGGCAACCTAGGCATCACTCTAGGTCGTTGCTCCACCAGATCAAATAGCTAGCGACTTAGAATTAAACGCCAGAAGCATAGAATACAATAAAAATACAACAGTTTTTCCATCGTATAACATGAATAATTGCAACCAGTGTGAATGTAATGGTCATCTCTACGTTCCGGGCAACCTAGCTTTCACTCTAGGGCGTTGCTCCACCAGGTCGAATAGTTAGGGCCTTGGAAGCCTACGCCTGAAGCATAAAGTACAATAAAAATACAACAGTCTTTTCATCGTATAACAGGAATAATTGCAACATGCGTGAAAGTAATGATCATTTCGGCGTTTCGGGCATCCTAGACTTAACTCTGAGGCATTGCTCCACCAGATCGAATAGTTAGGGCCTAAGGAGTCAACGCCAGAAGCATAAAATACAATATAAATGCAACAGCTTTGCCACCGTATAAAATGAATAATTGCAAACAGTGTGAAAGATATGGACATTTCTACGTTCCGCGCAAGCTAGGCTTCACTCTATGGCGTTCTTCCACAACATCGAATAGCTACGGCCTCAGAAGTCAACGCCTGAAGCATAAAATACAATATAAATATAACAGTTTTTCCATCGTATAAAACGAATAATAGCAACCAGTGTGAAAGTTGTGGTCATTTCTACGTTCCGGCCAACCTAGGCTTCACTCTAGGTCGTTGGTCCTCCAGATCAAACAGTTAGGGCCTTCGAAGCCAACGCCCGAAGCATTAAATACAAAATAAATAGAACTGTTTTTCCATTGTATAAAACGAATAATTGCTGCCAGTGTAAAAGTTATGGTCATTTCTACGTTCCGGGCAACCTAGGCTTCACTCTAGGGCGGTGCTCCACCAGATGGAATAGTTAGGGCCTAAGAAGTGAACGCCAGAAGCATAAAATGCAATAAAAATACAACAGTCTTTCCATCCTATAACAGGAATAATTGCAACCCGTGTGAAAGTGATGCTCATTTGTACGTTCCAGGCAACCTAGGCTTCACTCTAGGGCGTTGCTACACCAGATCGAATTGTTAGGGCCAAAGAAGTCAACGCCCGAAGCATAAAATACAAATTAAATAGAACAGTTTTTCCATTGTATAAAACGAATAATTGCTACCAGTGTAAAAGTTATGGTCATTTTTACGTTCCGGGTAACCTAGGCTTCACCCTAGGGCATTGTTCCATCAGATCGAATAGTTAGGCCCTGAGAAGTGAACGCCATAAGAATAAAATACAATATAAGTACAACAGTTTTTCCATCGTATAACAGGAATAACTGCAAACAGTGTGAAAGTACTGGTCATTTCTACGTTCCGGGCAACCTAGGTTTCACTCCAGGGCGTTGATCCACCAGATCGAATAGTTAGGTCATAAGAAGTCAATGCCAGAAGCATAAAATGCGATATAAATACAACAGCTTTTCCATCGTATAAAACGAATAATTGCATCCAGTGTGAAAGTAATGGTCATTTCTACGTTCCGAGCAAGCTAGGCGTCACTCTAGGGCGTTGCTCCACCAGATCGAATAGCTAGGGACTTAGAATTCATCGCTAAAAGCATAAAATACAATTAAAATACACCAGTTTTTCCATTGTATAACAGGAATAATTGCAACCAGTGTGAAAGGAATGGTCATTTCTACGTTCCGGGCAACGTAGGTTTCACTCTAGCGTGTTGATCCACCAGAGGGAATAGTTAGGGCCTAAGAAGTCAACGCCAGAAGCATAAAATACAATATAAATACAACAGCTTTTCAATCGTATAAAACGAATAATTGCAACCAGTGTGAAAGTTATGGACATTTCTACATTCCGGCCAACCTAGGCTTCACCCTAGGGCGTTACGCCACCAGATCGAATAGTTAGGGCCTTAGAAGTCAACGCCAGAAGCATAAAATACAATAAAGGTGCAACAGTGTTTTCATTGTTTTACAGGAATAACTGCAACCAGTGTGAATGTACTGGACATTTCTACGTTCCGGATAACCTAGGCTTCACTCTAGGGCGTTGTTCCACCAGATCGGACAGTTAGGGCCTAAGATGTCAACGCCAGAAGCATAAAATACAGTATAAATATAACAGTTTTTCCATCGTATAAAACGAATGATAGCAACCACTGTGAAAGTTATGGTCATTTCTACGTTCCGGGCAACCTAGGCGTCACTCTAGGGCGTTGCTCCACCGCATCCAATATATACAGCCTTAGAAGTCAACGCCAGAGGCATAAAATACAATATAAATACAACAGCTTTTCCATCGTACAAAATGAATAATACCAAACAGTGTGAAAGTAATTGTCATTTCTACGTTCCGGGCAACCTAGGCATCACTCAAGGTCGTTGCTCTACCAGATCAAATAGCTAGCGACTTAGAATTAAACGCCAGAAGCATAGAATACAATAATAATACAACAGTTTTTCCATCGTATAACATGAATAATTGCAACCAGTGTGAATGTAATGGTCATTTCTACGTTCCGGGCAATCTAGCTTTCACTCTAGGGCGTTGCTCCACCAGGTCGAATAGTTAGGGCCTTAGAAGCCTACGCCTGAAGCATAAAGTACAATAAAAATACAACAGTCTTTTCATCGTATAACAGGAATAATTGCAACATGCGTGAAAGTAATGATCATTTCGGCGTTTCGGGCATCCTAGACTTAACTCTGAGGCATTGCTCCACCAGATGGAATAGTTAGGGCCTAAGGAGTCAACGCCAGAAGCATAAAATGCAATATAAATGCAACAGCTTTGCCACCGTATAAAATGAATAATTGCAAACAGTGTGAAAGATATGGACATTTCTACGTTCCGGGCAAGCTAGGCTTCACTCTATGGCGTTCTTCCACAACATCGAATAGCTACGGCCTCAGAAGTCAACGCCTGAAGCATAAAATACAATATAAATATAACAGTTTTTCCATCGTATAAAACGAATAATAGCAACCAGTGTGAAAGTTATGGTCATTTCTACGTTCCGGGCAACCTAGGCTTCACTCTAGGGCGTTGGTCCACCAGATCAAACAGTTAGGGCCTTCGAAGCCAACGCCCGAAGCATTAAATACAAAATAAATAGAACTGTTTTTCCATTGTATAAAACGAATAATTGCTGCCAGTGTAAAAGTTATGGTCATTTCTACGTTCCGGGCAACCTAGGCATCACTCTAGGGCGGTGCTCCACCAGATAGAATAGTTAGGGCCTAAGAAGTGAACGCCAGAAGCATAAAATGCAATAAAAATACAACAGTCTTTCCATCCTATAACAGGAATAATTGCAACCCGTGTGAAAGTGATGCTCATTTGTACGTTCCAGGCAACCTAGGCTTCACTCTAGGGCGTTGCTACACCAGATCGAATTGTTAGGGCCAAAGAAGTCAACGCCCGAAGCATAAAATACAAATTAAATAGAACAGTTTTTCCATTGTATAAAACGAATAATTGCTACCAGTGTAAAAGTTATGGTCATTTTTACGTTCCGGGTAACCTAGGCTTCACCCTAGGGCATTGTTCCATCAGATCGAATAGTTAGGCCCTAAGAAGTGAACGCCCATAAGAATAAAATACAATATAAGTACAACAGTTTTTCCATCGTATAACAGGAATAACTGCAAACAGTGTGAAAGTACTGGTCATTTCTACGTTCCGGGCAACCTAGGTTTCACTCCAGGGCGTTGATCCACCAGATCGAATAGTTAGGTCATAAGAAGTCAATGCCAGAAGCATAAAATGCGATATAAATACAACAGCTTTTCCATCGTATAAAACGAATAATTGCATCCAGTGTGAAAGTAATGGTCAGTTCTACGTTCCGAGCAAGCTAGGCGTCACTCTAGGGCGTTGCTCCACCAGATCGAATAGCTAGGGACTTAGAATTCATCGCTAAAAGCATAAAATACAATTAAAATACACCAGTTTTTCCATTGTATAACAGGAATAATTGCAACCAGTGTGAAAGGAATGGTCATTTCTACGTTCCGGGCAACGTAGGTTTCACTCTAGCGTGTTGATCCACCAGAGGGAATAGTTAGGGCCTAAGAAGTCAACGCCAGAAGCATAAAATACAATATAAATACAACAGCTTTTCAATCGTATAAAACGAATAATTGCAACCAGTGTGAAAGTTATGGACATTTCTACATTCCGGCCAACCTAGGCTTCACCCTAGGGCGTTACGCCACCAGATCGAATAGTTAGGGCCTTAGAAGTCAACGCCAGAAGCATAAAATACAATAAAGGTGCAACAGTGTTTTCATTGTTTTACAGGAATAACTGCAACCAGTGTGAATGTACTGGACATTTCTACGTTCCGGATAACCTAGGCTTCACTCTAGGGCGTTGTTCCACCAGATCGGACAGTTAGGGCCTAAGATGGCAACGCCAGAAGCATAAAATACAGTATAAATATAACAGTTTTTCCATCGTATAAAACGAATGATAGCAACCACTGTGAAAGTTATGGTCATTTCTACGTTCCGGGCAACCTAGGCGTCACTCTAGGGCGTTGCTCCACCGCATCCAATATATACAGCCTTAGAAGTCAACGCCAGAGGCATAAAATACAATATAAATACAACAGCTTTTCCATCGTACAAAATGAATAATACCAAACAGTGTGAAAGTAATTGTCATTTCTACGTTCCGGGCAACCTAGGCATCACTCAAGGTCGTTGCTCTACCAGATCAAATAGCTAGCGACTTAGAATTAAACGCCAGAAGCATAGAATACAATAATAATACAACAGTTTTTCCATCGTATAACATGAATAATTGCAACCAGTGTGAATGTAATGGTCATTTCTACGTTCCGGGCAATCTAGCTTTCACTCTAGGGCGTTGCTCCACCAGGTCGAATAGTTAGGGCCTTAGAAGCCTACGCCTGAAGCATAAAGTACAATAAAAATACAACAGTCTTTTCATCGTATAACAGGAATAATTGCAACATGCGTGAAAGTAATGATCATTTCGGCGTTTCGGGCATCCTAGACTTAACTCTGAGGCATTGCTCCACCAGATGGAATAGTTAGGGCCTAAGGAGTCAACGCCAGAAGCATAAAATGCAATATAAATGCAACAGCTTTGCCACCGTATAAAATGAATAATTGCAAACAGTGTGAAAGATATGGACATTTCTACGTTCCGGGCAAGCTAGGCTTCACTCTATGGCGTTCTTCCACAACATCGAATAGCTACGGCCTCAGAAGTCAACGCCTGAAGCATAAAATACAATATAAATATAACAGTTTTTCCATCGTATAAAACGAATAATAGCAACCAGTGTGAAAGTTATGGTCATTTCTACGTTCCGGGCAACCTAGGCTTCACTCTAGGGCGTTGGTCCACCAGATCAAACAGTTAGGGCCTTAGAAGCCAACGCCCGAAGCATTAAATACAAAATAAATAGAACAGTTTTTCCATTGTATAAAACGAATAATTGCTACCTGTGTAAAAGTTATGGCCACTTCTACGTTGCGGGCAACCTAGGCTTCACCTTAGGCCGTTGTTCCACCAGATCGAATGGTTAGGGCCTAAGAAGTGAACGCCAGAAGCATAAAATACAATATAAATACAACAGCTTTTCCATCATATAAAACGAATAATTGCAACCAGTGTGAAAGCTATGGTCATTTCTACATTCCGAGCAACCTAGGATTCACTCTAGGGCGTTGCTCCAACAGATTGAATAGTCAGGGCCTTAGAAGTCAACGCCCGAAGCATAAAATGCAATAAAAATACAACAGTTTATCCATCGTATAACAGGATTAATTGCAAACAGTGTGAAAGTAATGGTCATTTCTACGTTCCGGGCAACCTAGGCTTCACTCTAGAGCGTTGCTCCACCAGATCAAACAGTTAGGGCCTTAGAAGTCAACGCCCGAAGCATAAAATACAAAATAAATAGAACGGTTTTTCCATTGTATAAAACGGATAATAGCAACCAGTGTGAAAGTTATGGTCATTTCTACGTTCCGGGCAACCTAGGATTCACTCTAGAGCGTTGCTCCACCACATCAAACAGTTAGGGCCTTAGAAGTCAACGCCCGAAGCATAAAATACAAAATGAATAGAACGGTTTTTCCATTGTATAAAACGGATAATTGCTACCAGTGTAAAAGTTATGATCATTTCTACGTTCCGCGCAACCTAGGGTTCACCCTAGGGCGTTGTTCCACCAGATGGAATAGTTAGGGCCTAAGAAGTCAACGCCAGAAGCATAAAATACAATATAAATACAACAGTTTTTCCATTGTATAAAACGAACAATTGCTACCAGTGTAAAAGTTATGGTCATTTCTACGTTCCGGGCAACCTAGGCTTCACTCTAGGGCGGCGCTCCACCATATCGAATAGCTACGGCCTTAGAAGCCAGCGCCTGAAGCATAAAATACAATAAAAATACAACGGTCTTTACATCGTATAACAGGAATAATTGCAACAAGCTTGAAAGTAATTATCATTTCGGCGTTTCGGGCATCCTAGACTTAACTCTGAGGCATTGCTCCACCAGATCGAATAGTTAGGGCCTAAGAAGTCAACGCCAGAAGCATAAAATAAAATATAAATACAACAGTTTTTCCATTGTATAAAACGAATAATTGCCACCAGTGTGGAAGTTATGGTCATTTCTACGTTCCGGGCAACCTAGGCTTCACCCTAGGGCGTTGTTCCACCAGGTCGAGTAGTTAGGGCCTAAGAAGTGAACGCCAGAAGCATAAAATGCAATAAAAATACAACAGTCTTTCCATCCTATATCAGGAATAATTGCAACCCGTGTGAAAGTGATGGTCATTTGTACGTTCCAGGGAACCTAGGCTTCACTCTAGGGCGTTGCTCCACCAGATCGAATTGTTAGGGCCAAAGAAGTCAACGCCCGAAGCATAAAATACAAAATAAATAGAACGGTCTTTTCATCGTATAACAGGAATAATTGCAACAAGCGTGAAAGTAAAGATCATTTCGGCATTTCGGGCATCCTAGACTTAATTCTGAGGCATTGCTCCACCAGATCGAATAGTTAGGCCCTAAGAAGTCAATGCCAGGAGGATAAAATACAATATAAATACAACAGTTTTTCCATTGTATAAAACGAATAATTGCTACCAGTGTAAAAGTTATGGTCATTTCTACGTTCCGCGCAACCTAGGCTTCACCCTAGGGCGTTGTTCCACCAGATCGAATAGTTAGGGCCCAAGAAGTGAACGCCAGAAGCATTAAATACAATATAAATACAACAGTTTTTCCATCGTATAAAACGAATAATTGCAACCAGTGTGAAAGTTATGGTCATTTCTACTTTCCGAGCAACCTATGCTTCACTCTAGGGCGTTGCTCCAACAGATTGAATAGTTAGGTCCTTAGAAGTCAACGCCAGAAGCATAAAATACAATATAAATATAACAGTTTTTCCATCGTATAAAACGAATGATAGCAACCAGTGTGAAAGTTATGGTCATTTCTACGTTCCGGGCAACCTAGGCTTCACGCTAGGGCGTGCTCCACCAGATCAAAAAGTTAGGGCCTTAGAAGTCAACGCCCGAAGAATAAAATACAAAATAAATAGAACAGTTTTTCCATTGTATAAAACGAATAATTGCTACCAGTGTAAAAGTTATGGTCACTTCTACGTTCCGGGCAACATAGGCTTCACCCTTGGGCGTTGTTCCACCAGATCGAATAGTTAGGTCCTAAGCAGTGAACGCCAGAAGCATAAAATGCAATAAAAATACAACAGTCTTTCCATCCTATAACAGGAATAATTGCAATCCGTGTGAAAGTGATGGTCATTTGTACGTTCCAGGCAACCTAGGCTTCACTCTAGGGCGTTGCTCCACCAGATCGAATAGTTAGGGCCTCAGAAGTCAACGCCTGAAGCATAAAATACAATATAAATATAACAGTTTTTCCATCGTATAAAACGAATAATAGCAACCAGTGTGAAAGTTGTGGTCATTTCTACGTTCCGGCCAACCTAGGCTTCACTCTAGGTCGTTGGTCCTCCAGATCAAACAGTTAGGGCCTTCGAAGCCAACGCCCGAAGCATTAAATACAAAATAAATAGAACTGTTTTTCCATTGTATAAAACGAATAATTGCTGCCAGTGTAAAAGTTATGGTCATTTCTACGTTCCGGGCAACCTAGGCTTCACTCTAGGGCGGTGCTCCACCAGATGGAATAGTTAGGGCCTAAGAAGTGAACGCCAGAAGCATAAAATGCAATAAAAATACAACAGTCTTTCCATCCTATAACAGGAATAATTGCAACCCGTGTGAAAGTGATGCTCATTTGTACGTTCCAGGCAACCTAGGCTTCACTCTAGGGCGTTGCTACACCAGATCGAATTGTTAGGGCCAAAGAAGTCAACGCCCGAAGCATAAAATACAAATTAAATAGAACAGTTTTTCCATTGTATACAACGAATAATTGCTACCAGTGTAAAAGTTATGGTCATTTTTACGTTCCGGGTAACCTAGGCTTCACCCTAGGGCATTGTTCCATCAGATCGAATAGTTAGGCCCTAAGAAGTGAACGCCATAAGAATAAAATACAATATAAGTACAACAGTTTTTCCATCGTATAACAGGAATAACTGCAAACAGTGTGAAAGTACTGGTCATTTCTACGTTCCGGGCAACCTAGGTTTCACTCCAGGGCGTTGATCCACCAGATAGAATAGTTAGGTCATAAGAAGTCAATGCCAGAAGCATAAAATGCGATATAAATACAACAGCTTTTCCATCGTATAAAACGAATAATTGCATCCAGTGTGAAAGTAATGGTCATTTCTACGTTCCGAGCAAGCTAGGCGTCACTCTAGGGCGTTGCTCCACCAGATCGAATAGCTAGGGACTTAGAATTCATCGCTAAAAGCATAAAATACAATTAAAATACAACAGTTTTTCCATTGTATAACAGGAATAATTGCAACCAGTGTGAAAGGAATGGTCATTTCTACGTTCCGGGCAACGTAGGTTTCACTCTAGCGTGTTGATCCACCAGAGGGAATAGTTAGGGCCTAAGAAGTCAACGCCAGAAGCATAAAATACAATATAAATACAACAGCTTTTCAATCGTATAAAACGAATAATTGCAACCAGTGTGAAAGTTATGGACATTTCTACATTCCGGCCAACCTAGGCTTCACCCTAGGGCGTTACGCCACCAGATCGAATAGTTAGGGCCTTAGAAGTCAACGCCAGAAGCATAAAACACAATAAAGGTGCAACAGTGTTTCCATTGTTTTACAGGAATAACTGCAACCAGTGTGAATGTACTGGACATTTCTACGTTCCGGATAACCTAGGCTTCACTCTAGGGCGTTGTTCCACCAGATCGGACAGTTAGGGCCTAAGATGTCAACGCCAGAAGCATAAAATACAGTATAAATATAACAGTTTTTCCATCGTATAAAACGAATGATAGCAACCACTGTGAAAGTTATGGTCATTTCTACGTTCCGGGCAACCTAGGCGTCACTCTAGGGCGTTGCTCCACCGCATCCAATATATACGGCCTTAGAAGTCAACGCCAGAGGCATAAAATACAATATAAATACAACAGCTTTTCCATCGTACAAAATGAATAATACCAAACAGTGTGAAAGTAATTGTCATTTCTACGTTCCGGGCAACCTAGGCATCACTCAAGGTCGTTGCTCCACCAGATCAAATAGCTAGCGACTTAGAATTAAACGCCAGAAGCATAGAATACAATAATAATACAACAGTTTTTCCATCGTATAACATGAATAATTGCAACCAGTGTGAATGTAATGGTCATTTCTACGTTCCGGGCAATCTAGCTTTCACTCTAGGGCGTTGCTCCACTAGGTCGAATAGTTAGGGCCTTAGAAGCCTACGCCTGAAGCATAAAGTACAATAAAAATACAACAGTCTTTTCATCGTATAACAGGAATAATTGCAACATGCGTGAAAGTAATGATCATTTCGGCGTTTCGGGCATCCTAGACTTAACTCTGAGGCATTGCTCCACCAGATGGAATAGTTAGGGCCTAAGGAGTTAACGCCAGAAGCATAAAATGCAATATAAATGCAACAGCTTTGCCACCGTATAAAATGAATAATTGCAAACAGTGTGAAAGATATGGACATTTCTACGTTCCGGGCAAGCTAGGCTTCACTCTATGGCGTTCTTCCACAACATCGAATAGCTACGGCCTCAGAAGTCAACGCCTGAAGCATAAAATACAATATAAATATAACAGTTTTTCCATCGTATAAAACGAATAATAGCAACCAGTGTGAAAGTTATGGTCATTTCTACGTTCCGGGCAACCTAGGCTTCACTCTAGGGCGTTGGTCCACCAGATCAAACAGTTAGGGCCTTAGAAGCCAACGCCCGAAGCATTAAATACAAAATAAATAGAACAGTTTTTCCATTGTATAAAACGAATAATTGCTACCTGTGTAAAAGTTATGGCCATTTCTACGTTGCGGGCAACCTGGGCTTCACCTTAGGCCGTTGTTCCACCAGATCGAATGGTTAGGGCCTAAGAAGTGAACGCCAGAAGCATAAAATACAATATAAATACAACAGCTTTTCCATCATATAAAACGAATAATTGCAACCAGTGTGAAAGCTATGGTCATTTTTACATTCCGAGCAACCTAGGATTCACTCTAGGGCGTTGCTCCAACAGATTGAATAGTCAGGGCCTTAGAAGTCAACGCCCGAAGCATAAAATGCAATAAAAATACAACAGTTTATCCATCGTATAACAGGATTAATTGCAAACAGTGTGAAAGTAATGGTCATTTCTACGTTCCGGGCAACCTAGGCTTCACTCTAGAGCGTTGCTCCACCAGATCAAACAGTTAGGGCCTTAGAAGTCAACGCCCGAAGCATAAAATACAAAATAAATAGAACGGTTTTTCCATTGTATAAAAAGGATAATAGCAACCAGTGTGAAAGTTATGGTCATTTCTACGTTCCGGGCAACCTAGGATTCACTCTAGAGCGTTGCTCCACCACATCAAACAGTTAGGGCCTTAGAAGTCAACGCCCGAAGCATAAAATACAAAATAAATAGAACGGTTTTTCCATTGTATAAAACGGATAATTGCTACCAGTGTAAAAGTTATGATCATTTCTACGTTCCGCGCAACCTAGGGTTCACCCTAGGGCGTTGTTCCACCAGATGGAATAGTTAGGGCCTAAGAAGTCAACGCCAGAAGCATAAAATACAATATAAATACAACAGTTTTTCCATTGTATAAAACGAACAATTGCTACCAGTGTAAAAGTTATGGTCATTTCTACGTTGCGGGCAACCTAGGCTTCACTCTAGGGCGGCGCTCCACCATATCGAATAGCTACGGCCTTAGAAGCCTGCGCCTGAAGCATAAAATACAATAAAAATACAACGGTCTTTACATCGTATAACAGGAATAATTGCAACAAGCTTGAAAGTAATTATCATTTCGGCGTTTCGGGCATCCTAGACTTAACTCTGAGGCATTGCTCCACCAGATCGAATAGTTAGGGCCTAAGAAGTCAACGCCAGAAGCATAAAATAAAATATAAATACAACAGTTTTTCCATTGTATAAAACGAATAATTGCCACCAGTGTAAAAGTTATGGTCATTTCTACGTTCCGGGCAACCTAGGCTTCACCCTAGGGCGTTGTTCCACCAGGTCGAGTAGTTAGGGCCTAAGAAGTGAACGCCAGAAGCATAAAATGCAATAAAAATACAACAGTCTTTCCATCCTATATCAGGAATAATTGCAACCCGTGTGAAAGTGATGGTCATTTGTACGTTCCAGGGAACCTAGGCTTCACTCTAGGGCGTTGCTCCACCAGATCGAATTGTTAGGGCCAAAGAAGTCAACGCCCGAAGCATAAAATACAAAATAAATAGAACGGTCTTTTCATCGTATAACAGGAATAATTGCAACAAGCGTGAAAGTAAAGATCATTTCGGCGTTTCGGGCATCCTAGACTTAATTCTGAGGCATTGCTCCACCAGATCGAATAGTTAGGCCCTAAGAAGTCAATGCCAGGAGCATAAAATACAATATAAATACAACAGTTTTTCCATTGTATAAAACGAATAATTGCTACCAGTGTAAAAGTTATGGTCATTTCTACGTTCCGCGCAACCTAGGCTTCACCCTAGGGCGTTGTTCCACCAGATCGAATAGTTAGGGCCCAAGAAGTGAACGCCAGAAGCATTAAATACAATATAAATACAACAGTTTTTCCATCGTATAAAACGAATAATTGCAACCAGTGTGAAAGTTATGGTCATTTCTACTTTCCGAGCAACCTAGGCTTCACTCTAGGGCGTTGCTCCAACAGATTGAATAGTTAGGTCCTTAGAAGTCAACGCCAGAAGCATAAAATACAATATAAATATAACAGTTTTTCCATCGTATAAAACGAATGATAGCAACCAGTGTGAAAGTTATGGTCATTTCTACGTTCCGGGCAACCTAGGCTTCACGCTAGGGCGTGCTCCACCAGATCAAAAAGTTAGGGCCTTAGAAGTCAACGCCCGAAGAATAAAATACAAAATAAATAGGACAGTTTTTCCATTGTATAAAGCGAATAATTGCTACCAGTGTAAAAGTTATGGTCATTTCTACGTTCCGGGCAACCTAGGCTTCACCCTTGGGCGTTGTTCCACCAGATCGAATAGTTAGGTCCTAAGCAGTGAACGCCAGAAGCATAAAATGCAATAAAAATACAACAGTCTTTCCATCCTATAACAGGAATAATTGCAATCCGTGTGAAAGTGATGGTCATTTGTACGTTCCAGGCAACCTAGGCTTCACTCTAGGGCGTTGCTCCACCAGATCGAATAGTTAGGGCCTATGAAGTCAACGCCAGAAGCATAAAATACAATATAAATACAACAGTTTTTAAATTGTATAAAACGAATAATTGCTACCAGTGTAAAAGTTATGGTCATTTCTACGTTCCGGGCAAACTAGGCTTCACCCTAGGGCGTTGTTCCACCAGGTCGAATAGTTAGGGCCTAAGAAGTAAACGCCAGAAGCATAAAATACAATATAAATACAACAGTTATTCCATTGTATAAAACGAATAATTGCAACCAGTGTGAAAGCTATGGTCATTTATACATTCCGAGCAACCTAGGCTTCACTCTAGCGCGTAGCTCCAACAGATTGAATAGTCAGGGCCTTAGAAGTCAACGCCCGAAGCATAAAATGCAATAAAAATACAACAGTTTTTCCATCGTATAACAGGATTAAATGCAACCAGTTTGAAAGTGATGGTCAGTTCTACGTTCCGGGCAACCTAGGCTTAACTCTAGGGCGTTGCTCCACCAGATCAAACAGTTAGGGCCTTAGAAGTCAACGCCCGAAGCATAAAATACAAAATAAAAAGAACAGTTTTTCCATTGTATAAAACGAATAATTGCTACCAGTGTAAATGTTATGGTCATTTCTACGCTCCGGGCAACCTAGGTTTCATCCTAGGGCGCTGTTCCACCAGATCGAATAGTTAGGGCCCAAGAAGTGAACGGCAGAAGCATAAAATACAATATAAATACAACAGCTTTTCCATCGTATAAAACGAATAATTGCAACCAGTGTGAAAGTTATGGTCATTTCTACATTCCGAGCAACCTAGGCTTCACTCTAGGGCGTTGCTCCACCAGATCGAATAGTTAGGTCCTTAGAAGTCAACGCCAGAAGCATAAAATACGATATAAATACAGCAGCTTTTCCATCGTATAAAAGGAATAATTGCAAACAGTGTGAAAGTAATGGTCATTTCTACGTTCCGGGCAACCTAGGCTTCACTCTACGGCGTTATTCCACCATATCGAATAGTTAGGGCCTTAGAAGTCAACGCCCGAAGAATAAAATACAAAATAAGTAGAACAGTTTTTCCATTGTATAAAACGAATAATTGCTACCAGTGTAAAAGTTATGGTCATTTCTACGTTCCGGGCAACCTAGGCTTCACCCTAGGGCGTTGTTCCACCAGATCGAATAGTTAGGTCCTAAGCAGTGAACGCCAGAAGCATAAAATGCAATAAAAATACAACAGCTTTTCCATCGTATAACAGGAATAATTGCAATCCGTGTAAAAGTTATGGTCATTTCTACGTTCCGGGCCACCTAGGCTTCACCCTAGGGCGTTGTTCCACCGGATCGAATAGTGAGGGCCTAAGAAGTAAACGCCAGAAGCATAAAATACAATATAAATACAACAGTTTTTCCATCGTATAAAACGAATAATTGCAACCAGTGTGAAAGTTATGGTCATTTCTACATTCCGAGCAACCTAGGCTTCACTCTAGGGCGTTGCTCCAACAGATTGAATAGTTAGGGCCTTAGAAGTCAACGCCCGAAGCATAAAATACAAAATAAATAGAACAGTTTTTCCATTGTATAAAACGAATAATTGCTACCAGTGTAAAAGTTATGGCCATTTCTACGTTCCCGGCAACCTAGGCTTCACCCTAGGGCGTTGTTCCACCAGATCGAATAGTTAGGGCCTAAGAAGTCAACACCAGAAGAATAAAATACAAAATAGATACAACAACCTTTACACCGTATAAAACGAATAATTGCAACCTGTGTGAAGGTTATGGTCATATCTACGTACCGGGCAACCTAGGCTTCACTGTAGGGCGTTGCTCCACCAGATCGAAGTGTTAGGGCCTAAGAAGTCAACGCCCGAAGCATAAAATACGCTATAAATACAACAGCTTTTCCATCGTATTAAATGAATAATTGCAAACTGTGTGAAAGTAGTGGTCATTTCTGCGTTCCGAGCAACCCAGGCTTCACTCTAGGGCGAGGCTCCACCATATCGAATAGCTACGGCCTTAGAAGCCTACGCCTGAAGCATAAAATACAATAACAATACAACAGTCTTATCATCGTATAACCGGAATAATTGCAACATGCGTGAAAGTAATGACCATTTCGGCGTTTCGGGCATCCTAGAATTAACTCTGAGGTATTGCTCCACCAGATTGAATAGTTAGGGCCTAAGGAGTCAACGCCAGAAGCATAAAATACAAAATAAATAGAACAGTTTTTCCATTGTATAAAACGAATAATTGCTACCAGTGTAAAAGTTATGGTCATTTCTACGTTCCGGGCCACCTAGGCTTCACCCTAGGGCGTTGTTCCACCAGATCGAATAGTTGGGTCCTTAGAAGTCAACGCCAGAAGCATAAAATACGATATAAATACAGCAGCCTTTCCATCGTATAAAAGGAATAATTGCAAACAGTGTGAAAGTAATGGTCATTTCTACGTTCCCGGCAACCTAGGCTTCACTCTACGGCGTTATTCCACCATATCGAATAGTTAGGGCCTAAGAAGTCAACACCAGAAGAATAAAATACAAAATAAATACAACAGCCTGTACACCGTATAAAACGAATAATTGCAACCTGTGTGAAGGTTATGGTCATTTCTACGTTCAGGGCAACCTAGGCTTCACCCTAGGGCGTTGTTCCACCAGATCGAATAGTTAGGGCCTAAGAAGTGAACGCCAGAAGCATTAAATGCAATATAAATACAACAGTTTTTCCATCGTATAAAAGGAATAATTGCAAACAGTGTGAAAGTAATGGTCATTTCTACGTTCCGGGCAACCTAGGCTTCACCCTAGGGCGTTGCTCCACCAGATGAAAAAGTTAGGGCCTTAGAAGTCAACGCCCGAAGCGTAAAATACAAAATAAAAAGAACAGTTTTTCAATTTTATAAAACGAATAATTGCTACCAGTGTAAATGTTATGGTCATTTCTACGTTCCGCGCAACCTAGGCTTCACCCTAGGGCGTTGTTCCACCAGATCGAATAGTTAGGGCCTAAGAAGTGAACGCCAGAAGCGTAAAATACAATATAAATACAACAGTTTTACCATCGTATAAAACGAATAATAGCAACCGGTGTGAAAGTTATGGTCATTTCTACGTTCAGGGCAACCTAGGCTTCACTCTAGGGCCTTGCTCCACCAGATCAAACAGTTAGGGCCTTAGAAGCCAACGCCCGAAGCATTAAATACAAAATAAATAGAACAGTTTTTCCATTGTATAAAACGAATAATTGCTACCAGTGTAAAAGTTATGGCCATTTCTACGTTGCGGGCAACCTAGGCTTCCCCTTAGGCCGTTGTTCAACCAGATCGAATAGTTAGGGCCTAAGAAGTGAACGACAGAAGCATAAAATACAATATAAATAGAACAGTTTTTCCATCATATAAAACGAATAATTGCAACCAGTATGAAAGTTATGGTCATTTCCACTTTCCGGGCAACCTAGGATACACCCTAGGACGTTGCTCCAACAGATTGAATAGTTAGCGCCTTAGAAGTCAACGCCCGAAGCATAAAATGCATTAAAAATACAACAGTTTTTCCATCGTATAACAGGATTAATTGCAACCAGTTTGATAGTGATGGTCATTTCTACGTTCCGGGCAACCTAGGCTTAACTCTAGGGCGTTGCTCCACCAGATCAAACAGTTAGGGCCTTAGAAGTCAACGCCCGAAGCATAAAATACAAAATAAAAAGAACAGTTTTTCCATTGTATAAAACGAATAATTGCTACCAGTGTAAATGTTATGGTCATTTCTACGTTCCGGGCAACCTAGGCTTCACCCTAGGGCGGTGTTCCAACAGATCGAATAGTTAGGGACCAAGAAGTGAACGGCAGAAGCATAAAATACAATATAAATACAACAGCTTTTCCATCGTATAAAACGAATAATTGCAACCAGTGTGAAAGTTATGGTCATTTCTACATTCCGAGCAACCTAGGCTTCACTCTAGGGCGTTGCTCCACCACATCGAATAGTTAGGGCCTTAGAAGTCAACGCCAGAAGCATAAAATACGATATAAATACAGCAGCTTTTCCATCGCATAAAAGGAATAATTGCAAGCAGTGTGAAAGTAATGGTCATTTCTACTTTCCGGGCAACCTAGGCTTCACTCTACGGCGTGATTCCACCATATCGAATAGTTAGGACCTAAGAAGTCAACACCAGAAGAATAAAATACAAAATAAATACAACAGCCTTTACACCGTATAAAACGAATAATTGCAACCTTTGTGAAGGTTATGGTCATATCTACGTTCCGGGCAACTTAGGCTTCACTGTAGGGCGTTGCTCCACCAGATCGAAGTGTTAGGGCCTAAGAAGTCAACGCCCGAAGCATAAAATACAATAGAAATACAACAGTTTTTCCATCGTATAAAACGAATAATTGCAACCATTATGAAACTTATGGTAATTTCTACCTTCCGGGCAACCTAGGCTTCACCCTAGGACGATGTTCCACCAGATCGAATAGTTAGGGCCTAAGAAGTGAACGCCAGAAGCATAAAATGCAATAAAAATACAAAAGTTTTTCCATCGTATAACAGGATTAATTGCAACCAGTTTGAAAGTGATGGTCATTTCTACGTTCCGGGAAACCTAGGCTTCACTCTAGGGCGGTGCTCCACCATATCGAATAGCTACTGCCTTAGAAGCCTACGCCTGAAGCATAAAATACAATAAAAATACAACGGTCTTTTCATCGTATAACAGGAATAATTGCAACAAGCGTGAAAGTAATGATCATTTCGGCATTTCGGGCATCCTAGACTTAACTCTGAGCCATTGCTCCACCAGATCGAATAGTTAGGGCCTAAGAAGTCAACGCCAGAAGCATAAAATACAATATAAATACAACAGTTTTTCCATTGTATAAAACGAATAATTGCTACCAGTGTAAAAGTGATGCTCATTTCTACGTTCAGGGCAACCTAGGCTTCACCCTAGGGCGTTGTTCCACCAGATCGAATATTTAGGGCCTAAGAAGTGAACGCCAGAAGCATTAAATGCAATATACATACAACAGTTTTTCCATCGTATAAAAGGAATAATTGCAAACAGTGTGAAAGTAATGGTCATTTCTACGTTCCGGGCAACCTAGGCTTCACCCTAGGGCGTTGCTCCACCAGATGAAAAAGTTAGGGCCTTAGAAGTCAACGCCCGAAGCGTAAAATACAAAATAAAAAGAACAGTTTTTCAATTTTATAAAACGAATAATTGCTACCAGTGTAAATGTTATGGTCATTTCTACGTTCCGCGCAACCTAGGCTTCACCCTAGGGCGTTGTTCCACCAGATCGAATAGTTAGGGCCTAAGAAGTGAACGCCAGAAGCGTAAAATACAATATAAATACAACAGTTTTACCATCGTATAAAACGAATAATTGCAGCTAGTGTGAAAGTTATGGTCATTTCTTCATTCCGAGCAACATAGGCTTCACTCTAGGGCGTTGCTCCAACAGATTGAATAGTTAGGGCCTTAGAAGTCAACGCCCGACGCATAAAATGCAATAAAAATACAACAGTTTTTCCATCGTATAACAGGATTAATTGCAACCAGTTTGAAAGTGATGGTCATTTCTACGTTCCGGGCAACCTAGGCTTCACTCTAGGGCGTTGTTCCACCAGATAGAATAGTTAGAGCCTAAGAAGTGAACGCCAGAAGCATAAAATACAATATAAATACAACAGTTTTTCCATTATATAAAACGAATAATTGCAATCAGGATGAAAGTTATGGTCATTTCTACGTTCCGGGCAACCTAGGTTTCACTCTAGGGCGATGCTCCACCAGATCGAATAGCTAGGGACTTAGAATTCAACGCCATAAGAATAAAATACAATATAAGTACAACAGTTTTTCCATCGTATAAAATGATTAACTGCAACCAGTGTGAAAGTAATGGTCATTTCTACATTCCGAGCAACCTAGGCTTCATTCTAGGGCGTTGCTCCACCAGATCGAATAGTTAGGGCCTTTGAAGTCAACGCCAGAAGCATAAAATACAATAAAGATGCAACAGTTTTTCCATCGTATAAAACGAATAATTGCAAACAGTCTGAAAGTAGTGGTCATTTCTACGTTCCGAGCAACCTAGGCTTCACCCTAGGGCGTTGTTCTACCAGATCGAACAGTTAGGGCCTAAGAAGTCAACGCCAGAAGCATCAAATACAATATAAATATAACAGTTTTTCCATCGTCTAAAACGAATAATAGCAACCAGTGTGAAAGTTATGGTCATTTCTACGTTCCGGGCAACATAGGCTTCACTCTAGGGCGTTGCTCCACCAGATCAAACATTTAGGGCCTTAGAAGTCAACGCCCGAAGCATAAAATACAAAATAAATAGAACAGTTTTTCCATCGTATAAAACGAATAATTGCTACCGGTGTGAAAGTTAAGGTCATTTCTCCGTTCCGGGCAGCCTAGGCTTCACTCTAGGGCGTCGCTCCACCAGATCGAATAGTTAGGGCCTTAGAAGTCAACGCCAGAAGCATAAAATACAAAATAAATAAAACTGTTTTTCCATCGTATAAAACGAATAATTGCTACCAGTGTGAACGTTATGGTCATTTCTACATTCCGCGCAACCTAGGCCTCACTCTAGTGCGTTGCTCCACCAGATCGAATAGTTAGGTCCTTAGAAGTCGACGCCAGATGCATAAAATACGATATAAATACAACAGCTTTTCCATCGTATAAAACGAATAATTGCAACCAGTGTGGAAGTTATGGTCATTTCTACGTTCCGGGCAACCTAGGCTTCGCTCTAGGGCGTTGCTCGACCAGATCGAATAGCTAGGGCCTTAGAAGTCAACGCCTGAAGTATAAAATACAATAAAAATACAACAGTCTTTCAATCCTATAACAGGAATAATTGCAAACCGTGTGAAAGTGATGTTCATTTCTACGTTCCAGGTAACCTAGGCTTCACACTAGGGCGTTGTTCCACCAGATGGAATAGTTAGGGACTAAGAAGTCAACGCCAGAAGCATAAAACACTATATAAATACAACAGTTTTTCCATCATATAAAACGAATAATTGCAACCAGGATGAAAGTTATAGTCATTTCCACTTTCCGGGCAACCTAGGCTTCACTCTAGGGCGTTGCTCCACCAGATCGAATAGTTAGGGCCTTGGAAGTCAACGCCAGAAGCATAAAATACAAAATAAATAAAACAGTTTTTCCGTCGTATAAAACGAATAATTGCTACCAGTGTGAACGTTATGGTCATTTCTACGTTCCGCGCAACCTAGGCTTCACTCTAGGGCGTTTCTCCACCAGATCGAATAGTTAGGTCCTTAGAAGTCAACGCCAGAAGCATGAAATACGATATAAATACAACAGCTTTTCCATCGTATAAAACGAATAATTGCAACCAGTGTGGAAGTTATGGTCATTTCTACGTTCCGGGCAACCTAGGCTTCACTCTAGGGCGTTGCTCGACCAGATCGAATAGCTAGGGCCTTAGAGGTCAACTCCTGAAGTATAAAATACAATAAAAATACAACAGTCTTTCCATCCTATAACAGGACTAATTGCAACCCGTGTGAAAGTGATGGTCATTTCTACGTTCCAGGCAACCTAGGCTTCACCATCGGGCGTTGTTCCACCAGATGGAATAGTTAGGGACTATGAAGTCAACGCCAGAAGCATAAAACACTATATAAATACAACAGTTTTTCCATCATATAAAACGAATAATTGCAAGCAGGATGAAAGTTATGGTCATTTCTACTTTCCGGGCAACCTAGGCTTCACTCTAGGGCGTTGCTCCACCAGATCGAATAGATAGGGCCTGAGAAGTCAACGCCAGAAGCATAAAATACAAAATAAATAAAACAGTTTTTCCATCGTATAAAACGACTAATTGCTACCAGTGTGAAAGTTATGGTCATTTCTACGTTCCGCGCAACCTAGGCTTCACCCTAGGGCGTTGTTCCACCAGATAGAATAGTTAGGGCCTAAGAAGTCAACGCCCGAAGCATAAAATACAATAGAAATACAACAGTTTTTCCATCGTATAAAACGAATAATTGCAACCATTATGAAACTTATGGTAATTTCTACCTTCCGGGCAACCTAGGCTTCACCCTAGGACGTTGTTCCACCAGATCGAATAGTTAGGGCCTAAGAAGTGAACGCCAGAAGCATAAAATGCAATAAAAATACAAAAGTTTTTCCATCGTATAACAGGATTAATTGCAACCAGTTTGAAAGTGATGGTCATTTCTACGTTCCGGGAAACCTAGGCTTCACTCTAGGGCGGTGCTCCACCATATCGAATAGCTACTGCCTTAGAAGCCTACGCCTGAAGCATAAAATACAATAAAAATACAACGGTCTTTTCATCGTATAACAGGAATAATTGCAACAAGCGTGAAAGTAATGATCATTTCGGCATTTCGGGCATCCTAGACTTAACTCTGAGGCATTGCTCCACCAGATCGAATAGTTAGGGCCTAAGAAGTCAACGCCAGAAGCATGAAATACAATATAAATACAACAGTTTTTCCATTGTATAAAACGAATAATTGCTACCAGTGTAAAAGTGATGCTCATTTCTACGTTCAGGGCAACCTAGGCTTCACCCTAGGGCGTTGTTCCACCAGATCGAATATTTAGGGCCTAAGAAGTGAACGCCAGAAGCATTAAATGCAATATAAATACAACAGTTTTTCCATTATATAAAACGAATAATTGCAATCAGGATGAAAGTTATGGTCATTTCTACGTTCCGGGCAACCTAGGTTTCACTCTAGGGCGATGCTCCACCAGATCGAATAGCTAGGGACTTAGAATTCAACGCCATAAGAATAAAATACAATATAAGTACAACAGTTTTTCCATCGTATAAAATGATTAACTGCAACCAGTGTGAAAGTAATGGTCATTTCTACATTCCGAGCAACCTAGGCTTCACTCTAGGGCGTTGCTCCACCAGATCGAATAGTTAGGGCCTTTGAAGTCAACGCCAGAAGCATAAAATACAATAAAGATGCAACAGTTTTTCCATCGTATAAAACGAATAATTGCAAACAGTCTGAAAGTAGTGGTCATTTCTACGTTCCGAGCAACCTAGGCTTCACCCTAGGGCGTTGTTCTACCAGATCGAACAGTTAGGGCCTAAGAAGTCAACGCCAGAAGCATCAAATACAATATAAATATAACAGTTTTTCCATCGTCTAAAACGAATAATAGCAACCAGTGTGAAAGTTATGGTCATTTCTACGTTCCGGGCAACATAGGCTTCACCCTAGGGCGTTGCTCCACCAGATCAAACATTTAGGGCCTTAGAAGTCAACGCCCGAAGCATAAAATACAAAATAAATAGAACAGTTTTTCCATCGTATAAAACGAATAATTGCTACCGGTGTGAAAGTTAAGGTCATTTCTCCGTTCCGGGCAGCCTAGGCTTCACTCTAGGGCGTCGCTCCACCAGATCGAATAGTTAGGGCCTTAGAAGTCAACGCCAGAAGCATAAAATACAAAATAAATAAAACTGTTTTTCCATCGTATAAAACGAATAATTGCTACCAGTGTGAACGTTATGGTCATTTCTACATTCCGCGCAACCTAGGCCTCACTCTAGTGCGTTGCTCCACCAGATCGAATAGTTAGGTCCTTAGAAGTCGACGCCAGATGCATAAAATACGATATAAATACAACAGCTTTTCCATCGTATAAAACGAATAATTGCAACCAGTGTGGAAGTTATGGTCATTTCTACGTTCCGGGCAACCTAGGCTTCGCTCTAGGGCGTTGCTCGACCAGATCGAATAGCTAGGGCCCTAGAAGTCAACGCCTGAAGTATAAAATACAATAAAAATACAACAGTCTTTCAATCCTATAACAGGAATAATTGCAAACCGTGTGAAAGTGATGTTCATTTCTACGTTCCAGGTAACCTAGGCTTCACACTAGGGCGTTGTTCCACCAGATGGAATAGTTAGGGACTAAGAAGTCAACGCCAGAAGCATAAAACACTATATAAATACAACAGTTTTTCCATCATATAAAACGAATAATTGCAACCAGGATGAAAGTTATAGTCATTTCCACATTCCGGGCAACCTAGGCTTCACTCTAGGGCGTTGCTCCACCAGATCGAATAGTTAGGGCCTTGGAAGTCAACGCCAGAAGCATAAAATACAAAATAAATAAAACAGTTTTTCCGTCGTATAAAACGAATAATTGCTACCAGTGTGAACGTTAAGGTCATTTCTACGTTCCGCGCAACCTAGGCTTCACTCTAGGGCGTTTCTCCACCAGATCGAATAGTTAGGTCCTTAGAAGTCAACGCCAGAAGCATGAAATACGATATAAATACAACAGCTTTTCCATCGTATAAAACGAATAATTGCAACCAGTGTGGAAGTTATGGTCATTTCTACGTTCCGGGCAACCTAGGCTTCACTCTAGGGCGTTGCTCGACCAGATCGAATAGCTAGGGCCTTAGAGGTCAACTCCTGAAGTATAAAATACAATAAAAATACAACAGTCTTTCCATCCTATAACAGGACTAATTGCAACCCGTGTGAAAGTGATGGTCATTTCTACGTTCCAGGCAACCTAGGCTTCACCATCGGGCGTTGTTCCACCAGATGGAATAGTTAGGGACTATGAAGTCAACGCCAGAAGCATAAAACACTATATAAATACAACAGTTTTTCCATCATATAAAACGAATAATTGCAAGCAGGATGAAAGTTATGGTCATTTCTACTTTCCGGGCAACCTAGGCTTCACTCTAGGGCGTTGCTCCACCAGATCGAATAGATAGGGCCTGAGAAGTCAACGCCAGAAGCATAAAATACAAAATAAATAAAACAGTTTTTCCATCGTATAAAACGACTAATTGCTACCAGTGTGAAAGTTATGGTCATTTCTACGTTCCGCGCAACCTAGGCTTCACCCTAGGGCGTTGTTCCACCAGATAGAATAGTTAGGGCCTAAGAAGTCAACGCCAGAAGCTAAAATACGATATAAATACAACAGCTTTTCCATCGTATAAAACGAATAATTGCATCCAGTGTGAAAGTTATGGTCATTTCTACGTTCCGGGCAACCTAGGCTTCACTCTAGGGCGTGGCTCGACCAGATAGAATAGCTAGGGCCGTAGAAGTCAACGCCCGAAGCATAAAATACAAAATAAATAGAACAGTTTTTCCATCGTATAAAACGAATAATTGCTACCAGTGTGAAAGTTATGGTCATTGCTACGTTGCGCGCAACCTAGGCTTCACCCAAGGGCGTTGTTCCACCAGATGGAATAGTTAGGGCCTAAGAAGTCAACGCCAGAAGCATAAAACACTATATAAATACAACAGTTTTTCCATCATATAAAACGAATAATTGCAACCAGGATGAAAGTTATGGTCATTTCTACTTTCCGGGCAACCTGGGCTTCACTCTAGGGCGTTGCTCCACCAGATCGAATAGTTAGGGCCTTAGAAGTCAACGCCAGAAGCATAAAATACAAAATAAATAAAACAGTTTTTCCGGCGTATAAAACGAATAATTGCTACCAGTGTGAACGTTATGGTCATTTCTACGTTCCGCGCAACCTAGGCTTCACTCTAGGGCGTCTCTCCACCAGATCGAATAGTTAGGTCCTTAGTAGTCAACGCCAGAAGCACAAAATACGATATAAATACAACTGCTTTTCCATCGTATAAAACGAAGAATTGCAACCAGTGTGGAAGTTATGGTCATTTCTACGCTCCGGGCAACCTAGGCTTCACTCTAGGGCGTTGCTCCACCAGATAGAGTAGTTGGGGCCTTAGAAGTCAACGCCCGAAGCATAAAATACAAAATAAATAGAACAGTTTTTCCATCGTGTAAAACGAATAATTGCTACCAGTGTGAAAGTTATGGTCATTGCTACGTTCCGCGCAACCTAGGCTTCACCCAAGGGCGTTGTTCCACCAGATGGAATAGTTAGGGCCTAAGAAGTCAACGTCAGAAGCATAAAATACGATATAAATACAACAGCTTTTCCATCGTATAAGACGAATAATTGCAACCAGTGTGAATGTAATGGTCATTTCTACGTTCCGGGCAACCTTGGCTTCACTCTAGGGCGTTGCTCCACCAGATCGAATAATTAGGGCCTTAGAAATCAACGCCGGAAGCATAAAATACAATAAAGATGCAACAGTTTTTCCATCGTAAAACAGGAATAATTGCAACCAGTGTGAAGGTAATGGTCTTTTCTACGTTCCGGGCAACCTAGGCTTCACTCCAGGGCGGTGCACCACCAGATCGAATAGCTAGGGACTTAGAATTCAACGCCAGAAGGATAAAATACAATATAAGTACAACAGTTATTCCATCGTATAAAATGAGTAGTTGCAAACATTGTGAAAGTAATGGTCATTTCTACGTTCCGGGCAACCTAGGCGTCACGATAGGGCGTTGCTCCACCTGACCGAATAGTTAGGGCCTTAGAAGTCAACGCCAGAAGCATAAAATGCAATAAAGATGCAACAGTTTTTCCATCGTATAACAGGAATAACTGCAAACAGTGTGAAAGTACTGGTCATTTCTACGTTCCGGGTAACCTAGGTTTCACTCTAGGGCGATGCTCCACCAGATCGAATAGCTAGGGACTTAGAATTCAACGCCATAAGAATAAAATACAATATAAGTACAACAGTTTTTCCATCGTATAAAATGATTAACTGCAACCAGTGTGAAAGTAATGGTCATTTCTACATTCCGAGCAACCTAGGCTTCACTCTAGGGCGTTGCTCCACCAGATCGAATAGTTAGGGCCTTAGAAGTCAACGCCAGAAGCATAAAATACAATAAAGATGCAACAGTTTTTCCATCGTATAAAACGAATAATTGCAAACAGTCTGAAAGTAGTGGTCATTTCTACGTTCCGAGCAACCTAGGCTTCACCCTAGGGCGTTGTTCCACCAGATCGAACAGTTAGGGCCTAGGAAGTCAACGCCAGAAGCATCAAATACAATATAAATATAACAGTTTTTCCATCCTCTAAAACGAATAATAGCAACCAGTGTGAAAGTTATGGTCATTTCTACGTTCCGGGCAACATAGGCTTCACTCTAGGGCGTTGCTCCACCAGATAGAGTAGTTGGGGCCTTAGAAGTCAACGCCCGAAGCATAAAATACAAAATAAATAGAACAGTTTTTCCATCGTGTAAAACGAATAATTGCTACCAGTGTGAAAGTTATGGTCATTGCTACGTTCCGCGCAACCTAGGCTTCACCCAAGGGCGTTGTTCCACCAGATGGAATAGTTAGGGCCTAAGAAGTCAACGTCAGAAGCATAAAATACGATATAAATACAACAGCTTTTCCATCGTATAAGACGAATAATTGCAACCAGTGTGAATGTAATGGTCATTTCTACGTTCCGGGCAACCTTGGCTTCACTCTAGGGCGTTGCTCCACCAGATCGAATAATTAGGGCCTTAGAAATCAACGCCGGAAGCATAAAATACAATAAAGATGCAACAGTTTTTCCATCGTAAAACAGGAATAATTGCAACCAGTGTGAAGGTAATGGTCTTTTCTACGTTCCGGGCAACCTAGGCTTCACTCCAGGGCGGTGCACCACCAGATCGAATAGCTAGGGACTTAGAATTCAACGCCAGAAGGATAAAATACAATATAAGTACAACAGTTATTCCATCGTATAAAATGAGTAGTTGCAAACATTGTGAAAGTAATGGTCATTTCTACGTTCCGGGCAACCTAGGCGTCACGATAGGGCGTTGCTCCACCTGACCGAATAGTTAGGGCCTTAGAAGTCAACGCCAGAAGCATAAAATGCAATAAAGATGCAACAGTTTTTCCATCGTATAACAGGAATAACTGCAAACAGTGTGAAAGTACTGGTCATTTCTACGTTCCGGGTAACCTAGGTTTCACTCTAGGGCGATGCTCCACCAGATCGAATAGCTAGGGACTTAGAATTCAACGCCATAAGAATAAAATACAATATAAGTACAACAGTTTTTCCATCGTATAAAATGATTAACTGCAACCAGTGTGAAAGTAATGGTCATTTCTACATTCCGAGCAACCTAGGCTTCACTCTAGGGCGTTGCTCCACCAGATCGAATAGTTAGGGCCTTAGAAGTCAACGCCAGAAGCATAAAATACAATAAAGATGCAACAGTTTTTCCATCGTATAAAACGAATAATTGCAAACAGTCTGAAAGTAGTGGTCATTTCTACGTTCCGAGCAACCTAGGCTTCACCCTAGGGCGTTGTTCCACCAGATCGAACAGTTAGGGCCTAGGAAGTCAACGCCAGAAGCATCAAATACAATATAAATACAACAGCTTTTCCATCGTAAAGAATGAACAAATGCAAGCAGTGAGAAAGTGATGGTCATTTCTACGTTCCGGGCAACCTAGGCCTCACTATAGGGCGTTGCTCCACCAGATCGAATAGTTTGGGCCTTAGAAGTCAACGCCAGAAGCATAAAATACAAAATAAATAAAACAGTTTTTCCGTCGTATAAAACGAATAATTGCTACCAGTGTGAACGTTATGGTCATTTCTACGTTCCGCGCAACCTAGGCTTCACTCTAGGGCGTTTCTCCACCAGATCGAATAGTTAGGTCCTTAGAAGTCAACGCCAGAAGCATGAAATACGATATAAATACAACAGCTTTTCCATCGTATAAAACGAATAATTGCAACCAGTGTGGAAGTTATGGTCATTTCTACGTTCCGGGCAACCTAGGCTTCACTCTAGGGCGTTGCTCGACCAGATCGAATAGCTAGGGCCTTAGAGGTCAACTCCTGAAGTATAAAATACAATAAAAATACAACAGTCTTTCCATCCTATAACAGGACTAATTGCAACCCGTGTGAAAGTGATGGTCATTTCTACGTTCCAGGCAACCTAGGCTTCACCCTCGGGCGTTGTTCCACCAGATGGAATAGTTAGGGACTATGAAGTCAACGCCAGAAGCATAAAACACTATATAAATACAACAGTTTTTCCATCATATAAAACGAATAATTGCAAGCAGGATGAAAGTTATGGTCATTTCTACTTTCCGGGCAACCTAGGTTTCACTCTAGGGCGTTGCTCCACCAGATCGAATAGATAGGGCCTGAGAAGTCAACGCCAGAAGCATAAAATACAAAATAAATAAAACAGTTTTTCCATCGTATAAAACGACTAATTGCTACCAGTGTGAAAGTTATGGTCATTTCTACGTTCCGCGCAACCTAGGCTTCACCCTAGGGCGTTGTTCCACCAGATAGAATAGTTAGGGCCTAAGAAGTCAACGCCAGAAGCTAAAATACGATATAAATACAACAGCTTTTCCATCGTATAAAACGAATAATTGCAACCAGGATGAAAGTTATGGTCATTTCTACTTTCCGGGCAACCTAGGCTTCACTCTAGGGCGTTGCTCCACCAGATCGAATAGTTAGGGCCTTAGAAGTCAACGCCAGAAGCATAAAATACAAAATAAATAAAACAGTTTTTCCGGCGTATAAAACGAATAATTGCTACCAGTGTGAACGTTATGGTCATTTCTACGTTCCGCGCAACCTAGGCTTCACTCTAGGGCGTCTCTCCACCAGATCGAATAGTTAGGTCCTTAGTAGTCAACGCCAGAAGCACAAAATACGATATAAATACAACTGCTTTTCCATCGTATAAAACGAAGAATTGCAACCAGTGTGGAAGTTATGGTCATTTCTACGCTCCGGGCAACCTAGGCTTCACTCTAGGGCGTTGCTCCACCAGATAGAGTAGCTGGGGCCTTAGAAGTCAACGCCCGAAGCATAAAATACAAAATAAATAGAACAGTTTTTCCATCGTGTAAAACGAATAATTGCTACCAGTGTGAAAGTTATGGTCATTGCTACGTTCCGCGCAACCTAGGCTTCACCCAAGGGCGTTGTTCCACCAGATGGAATAGTTAGGGCCTAAGAAGTCAACGTCAGAAGCATAAAATACGATATAAATACAACAGCTTTTCCATCGTATAAGACGAATAATTGCAACCAGTGTGAATGTAATGGTCATTTCTACGTTCCGGGCAACCTTGGCTTCACTCTAGGGCGTTGCTCCACCAGATCGAATAATTAGGGCCTTAGAAATCAACGCCGGAAGCATAAAATACAATAAAGATGCAACAGTTTTTCCATCGTAAAACAGGAATAATTGCAACCAGTGTGAAGGTAATGGTCTTTTCTACGTTCCGGGCAACCTAGGCTTCACTCCAGGGCGGTGCACCACCAGATCGAATAGCTAGGGACTTAGAATTCAACGCCAGAAGGATAAAATACAATATAAGTACAACAGTTATTCCATCGTATAAAATGAGTAGTTGCAAACATTGTGAAAGTAATGGTCATTTCTACGTTCCGGGCAACCTAGGCGTCACGATAGGGCGTTGCTCCACCTGACTGAATAGTTAGGGCCTTAGAAGTCAACGCCAGAAGCATAAAATGCAATAAAGATGCAACAGTTTTTCCATCGTATAACAGGAATAACTGCAAACAGTGTGAAAGTACTGGTCATTTCTACGTTCCGGGTAACCTAGGTTTCACTCTAGGGCGATGCTCCACCAGATCGAATAGCTAGGGACTTAGAATTCAACGCCATAAGAATAAAATACAATATAAGTACAACAGTTTTTCCATCGTATAAAACGAATAATTGCAACCGGTGTGAAAGTTATGGTCATTTCTACGTTCCGGGCAACCTAGGCTACACTGTATGGCGTTTCTCCACCAGACCGAATAGTCTGGGCCTAAGAAGTCAACTCCAGAGGCATAAAACACAATAAAAATAAAACAGTTTTTCCATCGTATAAGACGAGTATTTGCAACCGGTGTGAAAGTTATGGTCATTTCTATGTTCCGGGCAAACCTAGGCTTCACTCTAGGGCGTTGCTCCACCAGATCGAATAGTTAGGGCCTAAGAAGTCAACGCCAGAGGCATAAAATACAATAAAAATACAACAGTTTTTCCATCGTGTAACTGGAATAATTGCAACCAGTGTGAAGCATATGGTCATTTCTATGTTCCGGGCAAACCTAGGCTTCACTCTAGGGCGTTGCTCCACCAGATCGAATAGTTAGGGCCTAAGAAGTCAACGCCAGAGGCATAAAATACAATAAAAATACAACAGTCTTTCCATCGTATAGAACGAATAATTGCAACCAGTGTGAAAGTTATGGTCATTTCTACATGCCAGGCAACCTAGGCTTCACTCTAGGGCGTTCATCCACCAGATCGAATAGTTAGGGCCTAAGAAGTCAACGCCAGAAGCATAAAATACAAAATAAATACAACAGTTTTTCCACCGTATAAAACGGATAATTGAAACTGGTTTGAAAGTTAGGGTCATTTCTACGTTCCGGGCAACCTAGGCTTCACTCAAGGGCGTTGCTCCTCCAGATCGAATAGCCAGGGCCTTAGAAGTCTATGCCCGGAGCATAAAATACAATATAAATACAACAGCTTTTCCATTGTATAAAACGAATAATTGCAACCAGTGTGAAAGTTATGGTCATTTCTACGTTCCGGGCGACATATGCTTGATTCTTGGACGTTGCTCCACCAGATAGAATAGTTTGGGCCTTAGAAGTCAACGCTCGAATCATAAAATACAAAATAAATGGAACTGTTTTTCCATTGTATAAAACGAATAACTGCACCAGTATGAAAGTTATGGCCATTTCTACGCTCCCGGCAACATAGGCTTCACTCTAGGGCGCTGCTCCACCAGATCGTACAGCTAGGGACTTAGAAGTCAACGCCAGAAGCATAAAATACAATATAAATACAACAGCTTTTCCATTGTATAAAACGAATAATTGCAACCAGTGTGAAAGTTATGGTCATCTCTACGTTCCGGGCGACATAGGCTTGACTCTTGGCCGTTGCCCCACCAGATAGAATAGTTTGGGCCTTAGAAGTCAACGCTCGAATCATAAAATACAAAATAAATAGAACTGTTTTTCCATTGTATAAAACGAATAACTGCACCAGTATGAAAGTTATGGTCATTTCTACGTTCCCGGCAACATAGGCTTCGCTCTAGGGCGTTGCTCCACCAGATCGAATGGCTACGGACTTAGAAGTCAACTCCAGGAGCATAAAATACAAAATAAATCCAACAGTTTTTCCATCGTATAAAACGAATAATTGCAACCGGTGTGAAAGTTATGGTCATTTCTACGTTCCGGGCAACCTAGGCTACACTGTATGGCGTTTCTCCACCAGACCGAATAGTTAGGGCCTAAGAAGTCAACTCCAGAGGCATAAAATACAATAAAATACAACAGTTCTTCCCTCGTATAGAATGAATAATTGCAAACAGTGTGAAAGTAATGGTCATTTCTATGTTGCGGGCAACCTAGACTTGACTCTAGGGCGTTGCTCCACCAGATGGAATAGGTAGGGCCATAGAAGTCAACGCCCGAAGCCTAAAATACAGTAAAGATACAACAGTTTTTCCATCGTGTATCAGGAATAATTGCAGCCAGTGTGAAAGTCATGGTCATTTCTACGTTCCGGGCAACCTAGGCTTCACTCTAGGGCGTTGTTACACCAGATCGTACAGCTAGGGACTTAGAAGTCAACGCCAGAAGCATAGAATACAATATAAATACAACAGCTTTTCCATTGTATAAAACGAATAATTGCAACCAGTGTGAAAGTTATGGTCATTTCTACGTTCCGGGCGACATAGGCTTGACTCTTGGCCGTTGCCCCACCAGATAGAATAGTTTGGGCCTTAGAAGTCAACGCTCGAATCATAAAATACAAAATAAATAGAACTGTTTTTCCATTGTATAAAACGAATAACTGCACCAGTATGAAAGTTATGGTCATTTCTACGTTCCCGGCAACATAGGCTTCGCTCTAGGGCGTTGCTCCACCAGATCGAATAGTTAGGGCCTAAGAAGTCAACGCCAGAGGCATAAAATACAATAAAAATACAACAGTTTTTCCATCGTGTAACTGGAATAATTGCAACCAGTGTGAAGCATATGGTCATTTCTATGTTCCGGGCAAACCTAGGCTTCACTCTAGGGCGTTGCTCCACCAGATCGAATAGTTAGGGCCTAAGAAGTCAACGCCAGAGGCATAAAATACAATAAAAATACAACAGTCTTTCCATCGTATAGAACGAATAATTGCAACCAGTGTGAAAGTTATGGTCATTTCTACATGCCAGGCAACCTAGGCTTCACTCTAGGGCGTTCATCCACCAGATCGAATAGTTAGGGCCTAAGAAGTCAACGCCAGAAGCATAAAATACAAAATAAATACAACAGTTTTTCCACCGTATAAAACGGATAATTGAAACTGGTTTGAAAGTTAGGGTCATTTCTACGTTCCGGGCAACCTAGGCTTCACTCAAGGGCGTTGCTCCTCCAGATCGAATAGCCAGGGCCTTAGAAGTCTATGCCCGGAGCATAAAATACAATATAAATACAACAGCTTTTCCATTGTATAAAACGAATAATTGCAACCAGTGTGAAAGTTATGGTCATTTCTACGTTCCGGGCGACATATGCTTGATTCTTGGACGTTGCTCCACCAGATAGAATAGTTTGGGCCTTAGAAGTCAACGCTCGAATCATAAAATACAAAATAAATGGAACTGTTTTTCCATTGTATAAAACGAATAACTGCACCAGTATGAAAGTTATGGCCATTTCTACGCTCCCGGCAACATAGGCTTCACTCTAGGGCGCTGCTCCACCAGATCGTACAGCTAGGGACTTAGAAGTCAACGCCAGAAGCATAAAATACAATATAAATACAACAGCTTTTCCATTGTATAAAACGAATAATTGCAACCAGTGTGAAAGTTATGGTCATCTCTACGTTCCGGGCGACATAGGCTTGACTCTTGGCCGTTGCCCCACCAGATAGAATAGTTTGGGCCTTAGAAGTCAACGCTCGAATCATAAAATACAAAATAAATAGAACTGTTTTTCCATTGTATAAAACGAATAACTGCACCAGTATGAAAGTTATGGTCATTTCTACGTTCCCGGCAACATAGGCTTCGCTCTAGGGCGTTGCTCCACCAGATCGAATGGCTACGGACTTAGAAGTCAACTCCAGGAGCATAAAATACAAAATAAATCCAACAGTTTTTCCATCGTATAAAACGAATAATTGCAACCGGTGTGAAAGTTATGGTCATTTCTACGTTCCGGGCAACCTAGGCTACACTGTATGGCGTTTCTCCACCAGACCGAATAGTTAGGGCCTAAGAAGTCAACTCCAGAGGCATAAAATACAATAAAATACAACAGTTCTTCCCTCGTATAGAATGAATAATTGCAAACAGTGTGAAAGTAATGGTCATTTCTATGTTGCGGGCAACCTAGACTTGACTCTAGGGCGTTGCTCCACCAGATGGAATAGGTAGGGCCATAGAAGTCAACGCCCGAAGCCTAAAATACAGTAAAGATACAACAGTTTTTCCATCGTGTATCAGGAATAATTGCAGCCAGTGTGAAAGTCATGGTCATTTCTACGTTCCGGGCAACCTAGGCTTCACTCTAGGGCGTTGTTACACCAGATCGTACAGCTAGGGACTTAGAAGTCAACGCCAGAAGCATAGAATACAATATAAATACAACAGCTTTTCCATTGTATAAAACGAATAATTGCAACCAGTGTGAAAGTTATGGTCATTTCTACGTTCCGGGCGACATAGGCTTGACTCTTGGCCGTTGCCCCACCAGATAGAATAGTTTGGGCCTTAGAAGTCAACGCTCGAATCATAAAATACAAAATAAATAGAACTGTTTTTCCATTGTATAAAACGAATAACTGCACCAGTATGAAAGTTATGGTCATTTCTACGTTCCCGGCAACATAGGCTTCGCTCTAGGGCGTTGCTCCACCAGATCGAATGGCTACGGACTTAGAAGTCAACTCCAGGAGCATAAAATACAAAATAAATCCAACAGTTTTTCCATCGTATAAAACGAATAATTGCAACCGGTGTGAAAGTTATGGTCATTTCTACGTTCCGGGCAACCTAGGCTACACTGTATGGCGTTTCTCCACCAGATCGAATAGTTAGGTCCTTAGAAGTCAACTCCAGAGGCATAAAATACAATAAAATACAACAGCTTTTCCATCGTAAAGAATGAATAAATGCAAGCAGTGAGAAAGTGATGGTCATTTCTACGTTCCGGGCAACCTAGGCCTCACTATAGGGCGTTGCTCCACCAGATCGAATAGTTAGGGCCTTAGAAGTCAACGCCAGAAGCATAAAATACAAAATAAATAAAACAGTTTTTCCGTCGTATAAAACGAATAATTGCTACCAGTGTGAACGTTATGGTCATTTCTACGTTCCGCGCAACCTAGGCTTCACTCTAGGGCGTTTCTCCACCAGATCGAATAGTTAGGTCCTTAGAAGTCAACGCCAGAAGCATGAAATACGATATAAATACAACAGCTTTTCCATCGTATAAAACGAATAATTGCAACCAGTGTGGAAGTTATGGTCATTTCTACGTTCCGGGCAACCTAGGCTTCACTCTAGGGCGTTGCTCGACCAGATCGAATAGCTAGGGCCTTAGAGGTCAACTCCTGAAGTATAAAATACAATAAAAATACAACAGTCTTTCCATCCTATAACAGGACTAATTGCAACCCGTGTGAAAGTGATGGTCATTTCTACGTTCCAGGCAACCTAGGCTTCACCCTCGGGCGTTGTTCCACCAGATGGAATAGTTAGGGACTATGAAGTCAACGCCAGAAGCATAAAACACTATATAAATACAACAGTTTTTCCATCATATAAAACGAATAATTACAAGCAGGATGAAAGTTATGGTCATTTCTACTTTCCGGGCAACCTAGGCTTCACTCTAGGGCGTTGCTCCACCAGATCGAATAGATAGGGCCTGAGAAGTCAACGCCAGAAGCATAAAATACAAAATAAATAAAACAGTTTTTCCATCGTATAAAACGACTAATTGCTACCAGTGTGAAAGTTATGGTCATTTCTACGTTCCGCGCAACCTAGGCTTCACCCTAGGGCGTTGTTCCACCAGATAGAATAGTTAGGGCCTAAGAAGTCAACGCCAGAAGCTAAAATACGATATAAATACAACAGCTTTTCCATCGTATAAAACGAATAATTGCATCCAGTGTGAAAGTTATGGTCATTTCTACGTTCCGGGCAACCTAGGCTTCACTCTAGGGCGTGGCTCGACCAGATAGAATAGCTAGGGCCGTAGAAGTCAACGCCCGAAGCATAAAATACAAAATAAATAGAACAGTTTTTCCATCGTATAAAACGAATAATTGCTACCAGTGTGAAAGTTATGGTCATTGCTACGTTGCGCGCAACCTAGGCTTCACCCAAGGGCGTTGTTCCACCAGATGGAATAGTTAGGGCCTAAGAAGTCAACGCCAGAAGCATAAAACACTATATAAATACAACAGTTTTTCCATCATATAAAACGAATAATTGCAACCAGGATGAAAGTTATGGTCATTTCTACTTTCCGGGCAACCTAGGCTTCACTCTAGGGCGTTGCTCCACCAGAGCGAATAGTTAGGGCCTTAGAAGTCAACGCCAGAAGCATAAAATACAAAATAAATAAAACAGTTTTTCCGGCGTATAAAACGAATAATTGCTACCAGTGTGAACGTTATGGTCATTTCTACGTTCCGCGCAACCTAGGCTTCACTCTAGGGCGTCTCTCCACCAGATCGAATAGTTAGGTCCTTAGTAGTCAACGCCAGAAGCACAAAATACGATATAAATACAACTGCTTTTCCATCGTATAAAACGAAGAATTGCAACCAGTGTGGAAGTTATGGTCATTTCTACGCTCCGGGCAACCTAGGCTTCACTCTAGGGCGTTGCTCCACCAGATAGAGTAGTTGGGGCCTTAGAAGTCAACGCCCGAAGCATAAAATACAAAATAAATAGAACAGTTTTTCCATCGTGTAAAACGAATAATTGCTACCAGTGTGAAAGTTATGGTCATTGCTACGTTCCGCGCAACCTAGGCTTCACCCAAGGGCGTTGTTCCACCA
The DNA here is from genome assembly GCF_051401765.1 of Calliopsis andreniformis. NCBI lineage: Eukaryota > Metazoa > Arthropoda > Insecta > Hymenoptera > Andrenidae > Calliopsis > Calliopsis andreniformis. The sequence goes on from NW_027480429.1 coordinate 3,659,386, forward strand.
GATGGAATAGTTAGGGCCTAAGAAGTCAACGTCAGAAGCATAAAATACGATATAAATACAACAGCTTTTCCATCGTATAAGACGAATAATTGCAACCAGTGTGAATGTAATGGTCATTTCTACGTTCCGGGCAACCTTGGCTTCACTCTAGGGCGTTGCTCCACCAAATCGAATAATTAGGGCCTTAGAAATCAACGCCGGAAGCATAAAATACAATAAAGATGCAACAGTTTTTCCATCGTAAAACAGGAATAATTGCAACCAGTGTGAAGGTAATGGTCTTTTCTACGTTCCGGGCAACCTAGGCTTCACTCCAGGGCGGTGCACCACCAGATCGAATAGCTAGGGACTTAGAATTCAACGCCAGAAGGATAAAATACAATATAAGTACAACAGTTATTCCATCGTATAAAATGAGTAGTTGCAAACATTGTGAAAGTAATGGTCATTTCTACGTTCCGGGCAACCTAGGCGTCACGATAGGGCGTTGCTCCACCTGACCGAATAGTTAGGGCCTTAGAAGTCAACGCCAGAAGCATAAAATGCAATAAAGATGCAACAGTTTTTCCATCGTATAACAGGAATAACTGCAAACAGTGTGAAAGTACTGGTCATTTCTACGTTCCGGGTAACCTAGGTTTCACTCTAGGGCGATGCTCCACCAGATCGAATAGCTAGGGACTTAGAATTCAACGCCATAAGAATAAAATACAATATAAGTACAACAGTTTTTCCATCGTATAAAATGATTAACTGCAACCAGTGTGAAAGTAATGGTCATTTCTACATTCCGAGCAACCTAGGCTTCACTCTAGGGCGTTGTTCCACCACATCTAATAGTTACTGCCTTAGAAGTCAACGCCAGAGGCATAAAATACAATATAAATACAACAGCTTTTCCATCGTAAAGAATGAATAAATGCAAGCAGTGAGAAAGTGATGGTCATTTCTACGTTCCGGGCAACCTAGGCCTCACTATAGGGCGTTGCTCCACCACATCGAATAGCTGCGGCCTTAGAAGTCAACGCCAGAGGCATAAAATACAACATAAATACAACAGTTTTTCCATTGTATAAAACGGATAATTGCGACCAGTGTGAAACTTGTGGTCATTTCTACGTTACGGACAACACAGGTTTCACTCTTGGACGTTGCCCCACCAGATTGAATAGCTAGGACCTTAGAAGTCAACGCCAGAAGCATAAAATACAATATAAATACAACAGTTTTTCCATTGAATAAAACGAATAATTGCTATCAGTGTGAAAGTGATGGTCATTTCTACGTTACGGGCAACATAGGCTTCACCCTTGGACGCTGCCCCACCAGACGGAATAGCTAGGACCTTAGAAGTCAACGCCAGAAGCATAAAATGCAATATAAATACAGTTGCTTTTCCATCGTATAAAAGGAATAATTGCAAGCGGTGTGAAAGTAATGGTCATGCTGCGTTCCGGACAACCTAGGCTTCACTCTAGGGCGTTGCTCCAACAGATCGAATAGCTACGGCCTTAGAAGTCAACGCCAGAAGCATAACATTCAATATAAATACAACAGTTTTTCCATCGTATAAAAGGAATAATTGCAACCAGTGTTAAGGTTATGGTCATTTCTACGTTCCGGGCAACCTAGGCTTCATTCTAGGACGTTGCTCCACTAGGTCGAATAGTTAGGGCCTTAGAAGTCAACTCCAGAGGCATAAAACACAATATAAATACAACAGTCTTTCCATCGTAAAAAACAAATAATAGTAACCGGTGTGAAAGAGATGGTCATTTCTACCTTCCGGGCAACCTAGCCTACACTCTAGGGCGTTGCTCCACCAGATCGAATAGTTAGGGCCTAAGAAGTCAACGCCTGAAGCATAAAATACAATAAAAATCCAACAGTTTTTCCATCGTATAATAGAAATAATTGCAACCAGTGTGAAAGTGTTAGTCATTTCTACGATCCGGGCAACGTCTGCCTCACTCTAGGGAGTTGTTCCACCAGATCGAATAGTTAGGGCATAGGAAGTCAAGGCCAGAAGCACCAAATACAAAATAAATAAAACAGCTTTTCCATCGTAAAAAACGAATAATTGAAACCGGTGTGAAAGATATGGTCATTTCTACGTTCCGGGCAACCTAGGCTCCACTCTAGGGCGTATTCAACCACATCGAATAGCTACGGTCTTAGAAGTCAACGCCAGAAGCATAAAATACAGTAAAATACAGCAGTTCTTCACTCGTATAGAATGAATAACTGCAACCTGTGTGAAGGTAATGGTCATTTCTACGTTCCCGCCAACCTAGGCTTCACTCTAGGGCGCTGCTCCACCAGATCGTACAGCTAGGGACTTAGAAGTCAACGCCAGAAGCATAAAATACAAAATAAATCCAACAGTTTTTCCTTCGTATAAAACGAATAATTGCAACCGGTGTGAAATTTATGGTCATTTCTACGTTCCGGGCAACCTAGGCTACACTGTATGGCGTTTCTCCACCAGACCAAATAGTTAGGGCCTAAGAAGTCAACTCCAGAGGCATAAAACACAATAAAGATAAAACAGTTTTTCCATCGTATAAGACGAATATTTGCAACCGGTGTGAAAGTTATGGTCATTTCTATATTCCGGGCAAACCTAGGCTTCACTCTAGGGCGTTGCTCCACCAGATCGAATAGTTAGGGCCTAAGAAGTCAACGCCAGAGGCATAAAATACAATAAAAATACAACAGTTTTTCCATCGTGTAACAGGAGTAATTGCAACCAGTGTGAAGGATATGGTCATTTCTATGTTCCGGGCAAACCTAGGCTTCACTCTAGGGCGTTGCTCCACCAGATCGAATAGTTAGGGCCTAAGAAGTCAACGCCAGAGGCATAAAATACAATAAACATACAACAGTTTTTCCATCGTATAGAACGAATAATTGCAACCAGTGTGAAAGTTATGGTCATTTCTACATGCCAGGCAACCTAGGCTTCACTCTAGGGCGTTCATCCACCAGATAGAATAGTTAGGGCCTAAGAAGTCAACGCCAGAAGCATAAAATGCAAAATAAATACAACAGTTTTTCCACCGTATAAAACGGATAATTGAAACTGGTTTGAAAGTTAGGGTCATTTCTACGTTCCGGGCACACTAGGCTTCACTCAAGGGCGTTGCTCCTCCAGATCGAATAGCCAGGGCCTTAGAAGTCTATGCCCGGAGCATAAAATACAATATAAATACAACAGCTTTTCCATTGTATAAAACGAATAATTGCAACCAGTGTGAAAGTTATGGTCATTTCTACATTCCGGGCGACATATGCTTGATTCTTGGACGTTGCTCCACCAGATCGAATAGTTAGGGCCTAAGAAGTCAACGCCAGAGGCATAAAATACAATAAAAATACAACAGTTTTTCCATAGTGTAACAGGAATAATTGCAACCAGTGTGAAAGATATGGCCATTTCTACGTTCCGGACAACCTAGGCTCCACCCTACGGCGTTGCTCCACCACATCGAATAGCTACGGCCTTAGAAGTCAACGCCAGAAGCATAAAATACAATAAAATACAACAGTTCTTCCCTCGTATAGAATGAATAATTGCAAACAGTGTGAAAGTAATGGTCATTTCTATGTTGCGGGCAACCTAGACTTGACTCTAGGGCGCTGCTCCACCAGATGGAATAGGTAGGGCCATAGAAGTCAACGCCCGAAGCCTAAAATACAGTAAAGATACAACAGTTTTTCCATCGTGTAACAGGAATAATTGCAGCCAGTGTGAAAGTCATGATCATTTCTACGTTCCGGGCAACCTAGGCTTCACTCTAGGGTGTTGTTACACCAGATCGTACAGCTAGGGACTTAGAAGTCAACGCCAGAAGCATAAAATACAATATAAATACAACAGCTTTTCCATTGTATAAAACGAATAATTGCAACCAGTGTGAAAGTTATGGTCATTTCTACGTTCCGGGCGACATAGGCTTGACTCTTGGCCGTTGCCCCACCAGATGGAATAGTTTGGGCCTTAGAAGTCAACGCTCGAAACATAAAATACAAAATAAATAGAACCGTTTTTCCATTGTATAAAACGGATAACTGCACCAGTATGAAAGTTATGGTCATTTCTTCGTTCCCGGCAACATAGGCTTCGCTCTAGGGCGTTGCTCCACCAGGTCGAATGGCTACGGACTTAGAAGTCAACTCCAGGAGCATAAAATACAAAATAAATCCAACAGTTTTTCCATCGTATAAAACGAATAATTGCAACCGGTGTGAAAGTTATGGTCATTTCTACGTTCCGGGCAACCTAGGCTACACTGTATGGCGTTTCTCCACCAGACCGAATAGTCTGGGCCTAAGAAGTCAACTCCAGAGGCATAAAACACAATAAAAATAAAACAGTTTTTCCATCGTATAAGACGAGTATTTGCAACCGGTGTGAAAGTTATGGTCATTTCTATGTTCCGGGCAAACCTAGGCTTCACTCTAGGGCGTTGCTCCACCAGATCGAATAGTTAGGGCCTAAGAAGTCAACGCCAGAGGCATAAAATACAATAAAAATACAACAGTTTTTCCATCGTGTAACTGGAATAATTGCAACCAGTGTGAAGCATATGGTCATTTCTATGTTCCGGGCAAACCTAGGCTTCACTCTAGGGCGTTGCTCCACCAGATCGAATAGTTAGGGCCTAAGAAGTCAACGCCAGAGGCATAAAATACAATAAAAATACAACAGTCTTTCCATCGTATAGAACGAATAATTGCAACCAGTGTGAAAGTTATGGTCATTTCTACATGCCAGGCAACCTAGGCTTCACTCTAGGGCGTTCATCCACCAGATCGAATAGTTAGGGCCTAAGAAGTCAACGCCAGAAGCATAAAATACAAAATAAATACAACAGTTTTTCCACCGTATAAAACGGATAATTGAAACTGGTTTGAAAGTTAGGGTCATTTCTACGTTCCGGGCAACCTAGGCTTCACTCAAGGGCGTTGCTCCTCCAGATCGAATAGCCAGGGCCTTAGAAGTCTATGCCCGGAGCATAAAATACAATATAAATACAACAGCTTTTCCATTGTATAAAACGAATAATTGCAACCAGTGTGAAAGTTATGGTCATTTCTACGTTCCGGGCGACATATGCTTGATTCTTGGACGTTGCTCCACCAGATAGAATAGTTTGGGCCTTAGAAGTCAACGCTCGAATCATAAAATACAAAATAAATGGAACTGTTTTTCCATTGTATAAAACGAATAACTGCACCAGTATGAAAGTTATGGCCATTTCTACGCTCCCGGCAACATAGGCTTCACTCTAGGGCGCTGCTCCACCAGATCGTACAGCTAGGGACTTAGAAGTCAACGCCAGAAGCATAAAATACAATATAAATACAACAGCTTTTCCATTGTATAAAACGAATAATTGCAACCAGTGTGAAAGTTATGGTCATCTCTACGTTCCGGGCGACATAGGCTTGACTCTTGGCCGTTGCCCCACCAGATAGAATAGTTTGGGCCTTAGAAGTCAACGCTCGAATCATAAAATACAAAATAAATAGAACTGTTTTTCCATTGTATAAAACGAATAACTGCACCAGTATGAAAGTTATGGTCATTTCTACGTTCCCGGCAACATAGGCTTCGCTCTAGGGCGTTGCTCCACCAGATCGAATGGCTACGGACTTAGAAGTCAACTCCAGGAGCATAAAATACAAAATAAATCCAACAGTTTTTCCATCGTATAAAACGAATAATTGCAACCGGTGTGAAAGTTATGGTCATTTCTACGTTCCGGGCAACCTAGGCTACACTGTATGGCGTTTCTCCACCAGACCGAATAGTTAGGGCCTAAGAAGTCAACTCCAGAGGCATAAAATACAATAAAATACAACAGTTCTTCCCTCGTATAGAATGAATAATTGCAAACAGTGTGAAAGTAATGGTCATTTCTATGTTGCGGGCAACCTAGACTTGACTCTAGGGCGTTGCTCCACCAGATGGAATAGGTAGGGCCATAGAAGTCAACGCCCGAAGCCTAAAATACAGTAAAGATACAACAGTTTTTCCATCGTGTATCAGGAATAATTGCAGCCAGTGTGAAAGTCATGGTCATTTCTACGTTCCGGGCAACCTAGGCTTCACTCTAGGGCGTTGTTACACCAGATCGTACAGCTAGGGACTTAGAAGTCAACGCCAGAAGCATAGAATACAATATAAATACAACAGCTTTTCCATTGTATAAAACGAATAATTGCAACCAGTGTGAAAGTTATGGTCATTTCTACGTTCCGGGCGACATAGGCTTGACTCTTGGCCGTTGCCCCACCAGATAGAATAGTTTGGGCCTTAGAAGTCAACGCTCGAATCATAAAATACAAAATAAATAGAACTGTTTTTCCATTGTATAAAACGAATAACTGCACCAGTATGAAAGTTATGGTCATTTCTACGTTCCCGGCAACATAGGCTTCGCTCTAGGGCGTTGCTCCACCAGATCGAATAGTTAGGGCCTAAGAAGTCAACGCCAGAGGCATAAAATACAATAAAAATACAACAGTTTTTCCATCGTGTAACTGGAATAATTGCAACCAGTGTGAAGCATATGGTCATTTCTATGTTCCGGGCAAACCTAGGCTTCACTCTAGGGCGTTGCTCCACCAGATCGAATAGTTAGGGCCTAAGAAGTCAACGCCAGAGGCATAAAATACAATAAAAATACAACAGTCTTTCCATCGTATAGAACGAATAATTGCAACCAGTGTGAAAGTTATGGTCATTTCTACATGCCAGGCAACCTAGGCTTCACTCTAGGGCGTTCATCCACCAGATCGAATAGTTAGGGCCTAAGAAGTCAACGCCAGAAGCATAAAATACAAAATAAATACAACAGTTTTTCCACCGTATAAAACGGATAATTGAAACTGGTTTGAAAGTTAGGGTCATTTCTACGTTCCGGGCAACCTAGGCTTCACTCAAGGGCGTTGCTCCTCCAGATCGAATAGCCAGGGCCTTAGAAGTCTATGCCCGGAGCATAAAATACAATATAAATACAACAGCTTTTCCATTGTATAAAACGAATAATTGCAACCAGTGTGAAAGTTATGGTCATTTCTACGTTCCGGGCGACATATGCTTGATTCTTGGACGTTGCTCCACCAGATAGAATAGTTTGGGCCTTAGAAGTCAACGCTCGAATCATAAAATACAAAATAAATGGAACTGTTTTTCCATTGTATAAAACGAATAACTGCACCAGTATGAAAGTTATGGCCATTTCTACGCTCCCGGCAACATAGGCTTCACTCTAGGGCGCTGCTCCACCAGATCGTACAGCTAGGGACTTAGAAGTCAACGCCAGAAGCATAAAATACAATATAAATACAACAGCTTTTCCATTGTATAAAACGAATAATTGCAACCAGTGTGAAAGTTATGGTCATCTCTACGTTCCGGGCGACATAGGCTTGACTCTTGGCCGTTGCCCCACCAGATAGAATAGTTTGGGCCTTAGAAGTCAACGCTCGAATCATAAAATACAAAATAAATAGAACTGTTTTTCCATTGTATAAAACGAATAACTGCACCAGTATGAAAGTTATGGTCATTTCTACGTTCCCGGCAACATAGGCTTCGCTCTAGGGCGTTGCTCCACCAGATCGAATGGCTACGGACTTAGAAGTCAACTCCAGGAGCATAAAATACAAAATAAATCCAACAGTTTTTCCATCGTATAAAACGAATAATTGCAACCGGTGTGAAAGTTATGGTCATTTCTACGTTCCGGGCAACCTAGGCTACACTGTATGGCGTTTCTCCACCAGACCGAATAGTTAGGGCCTAAGAAGTCAACTCCAGAGGCATAAAATACAATAAAATACAACAGTTCTTCCCTCGTATAGAATGAATAATTGCAAACAGTGTGAAAGTAATGGTCATTTCTATGTTGCGGGCAACCTAGACTTGACTCTAGGGCGTTGCTCCACCAGATGGAATAGGTAGGGCCATAGAAGTCAACGCCCGAAGCCTAAAATACAGTAAAGATACAACAGTTTTTCCATCGTGTATCAGGAATAATTGCAGCCAGTGTGAAAGTCATGGTCATTTCTACGTTCCGGGCAACCTAGGCTTCACTCTAGGGCGTTGTTACACCAGATCGTACAGCTAGGGACTTAGAAGTCAACGCCAGAAGCATAGAATACAATATAAATACAACAGCTTTTCCATTGTATAAAACGAATAATTGCAACCAGTGTGAAAGTTATGGTCATTTCTACGTTCCGGGCGACATAGGCTTGACTCTTGGCCGTTGCCCCACCAGATAGAATAGTTTGGGCCTTAGAAGTCAACGCTCGAATCATAAAATACAAAATAAATAGAACTGTTTTTCCATTGTATAAAACGAATAACTGCACCAGTATGAAAGTTATGGTCATTTCTACGTTCCCGGCAACATAGGCTTCGCTCTAGGGCGTTGCTCCACCAGATCGAATAGTTAGGGCCTAAGAAGTCAACGCCAGAGGCATAAAATACAATAAAAATACAACAGTTTTTCCATCGTGTAACTGGAATAATTGCAACCAGTGTGAAGCATATGGTCATTTCTATGTTCCGGGCAAACCTAGGCTTCACTCTAGGGCGTTGCTCTACCAGATCGAATAGTTAGGGCCTAAGAAGTCAACGCCAGAGGCATAAAATACAATAAAAATACAACAGTCTTTCCATCGTATAGAACGAATAATTGCAACCAGTGTGAAAGTTATGGTCATTTCTACATGCCAGGCAACCTAGGCTTCACTCTAGGGCGTTCATCCACCAGATCGAATAGTTAGGGCCTAAGAAGTCAACGCCAGAAGCATAAAATACAAAATAAATACAACAGTTTTTCCACCGTAGAAAACGGATAATTGAAACTGGTTTGAAAGTTAGGGTCATTTCTACGTTCCGGGCAACCTAGGCTTCACTCAAGGGCGTTGCTCCTCCAGATCGAATAGCCAGGGCCTTAGAAGTCTATGCCCGGAGCATAAAATACAATATAAATACAACAGCTTTTCCATTGTATAAAACGAATAATTGCAACCAGTGTGAAAGTTATGGTCATTTCTACGTTCCGGGCGACATATGCTTGATTCTTGGACGTTGCTCCACCAGATAGAATAGTTTGGGCCTTAGAAGTCAACGCTCGAATCATAAAATACAAAATAAATGGAACTGTTTTTCCATTGTATAAAACGAATAACTGCACCAGTATGAAAGTTATGGCCATTTCTACGCTCCCGGCAACATAGGCTTCACTCTAGGGCGCTGCTCCACCAGATCGTACAGCTAGGGACTTAGAAGTCAACGCCAGAAGCATAAAATACAATATAAATACAACAGCTTTTCCATTGTATAAAACGAATAATTGCAACCAGTGTGAAAGTTATGGTCATCTCTACGTTCCGGGCGACATAGGCTTGACTCTTGGCCGTTGCCCCACCAGATAGAATAGTTTGGGCCTTAGAAGTCAACGCTCGAATCATAAAATACAAAATAAATAGAACTGTTTTTCCATTGTATAAAACGAATAACTGCACCAGTATGAAAGTTATGGTCATTTCTACGTTCCCGGCAACATAGGCTTCGCTCTAGGGCGTTGCTCCACCAGATCGAATGGCTACGGACTTAGAAGTCAACTCCAGGAGCATAAAATACAAAATAAATCCAACAGTTTTTCCATCGTATAAAACGAATAATTGCAACCGGTGTGAAAGTTATGGTCATTTCTACGTTCCGGGCAACCTAGGCTACACTGTATGGCGTTTCTCCACCAGACCGAATAGTTAGGGCCTAAGAAGTCAACTCCAGAGGCATAAAATACAATAAAATACAACAGTTCTTCCCTCGTATAGAATGAATAATTGCAAACAGTGTGAAAGTAATGGTCATTTCTATGTTGCGGGCAACCTAGACTTGACTCTAGGGCGTTGCTCCACCAGATGGAATAGGTAGGGCCATAGAAGTCAACGCCCGAAGCCTAAAATACAGTAAAGATACAACAGTTTTTCCATCGTGTATCAGGAATAATTGCAGCCAGTGTGAAAGTCATGGTCATTTCTACGTTCCGGGCAACCTAGGCTTCACTCTAGGGCGTTGTTACACCAGATCGTACAGCTAGGGACTTAGAAGTCAACGCCAGAAGCATAGAATACAATATAAATACAACAGCTTTTCCATTGTATAAAACGAATAATTGCAACCAGTGTGAAAGTTATGGTCATTTCTACGTTCCGGGCGACATAGGCTTGACTCTTGGCCGTTGCCCCACCAGATAGAATAGTTTGGGCCTTAGAAGTCAACGCTCGAATCATAAAATACAAAATAAATAGAACTGTTTTTCCATTGTATAAAACGAATAACTGCACCAGTATGAAAGTTATGGTCATTTCTACGTTCCCGGCAACATAGGCTTCGCTCTAGGGCGTTGCTCCACCAGATCGAATGGCTACGGACTTAGAAGTCAACTCCAGGAGCATAAAATACAAAATAAATCCAACAGTTTTTCCATCGTATAAAACGAATAATTGCAACCGGTGTGAAAGTTATGGTCATTTCTACGTTCCGGGCAACCTAGGCTACACTGTATGGCGTTTCTCCACCAGACCGAATAGTTAGGGCCTAAGAAGTCAACTCCAGAGGCATAAAACACAATAAAAATACAACAGTTTTTCCATCGTGTAACTGGAATAATTGCAACCAGTGTGAAGGATATGGTCATTTCTATGTTCCGGGCAAACCTAGGCTTCACTCGAGGGCGTTGATCCACCAGATCGAATAGTTAGGGCCTAAGAAGTCAACGCCAGAGGCATAAAATACAATAAAAATACAACAGTTTTTCCATCGTATAGAACGAATAATTGCAACCAGTATGAAACTTATGGTCATTTCTACATGCCAGGCAACCTAGGCTTCACTCTAGGGCGTTCATCCACCAGATCGAATAGTTAGGGCCTAAGAAGTCAACGCCAGAAGCATAAAATACAAAATAAATACAACAGTTTTTCCACCATATAAAACGGATAATTGAAACTGGTTTGAAAGTTAGGGTCATTTCTACGTTCCGGGCACACTAGGCTTCACTCAAGGGCGTTGCTCCTCCAGATCGAATAGCCAGGGCCTTAGAAGTCTATGCCCGGAGCATAAAATACAATATAAATACAACAGCTTTTCCATTGTATAAAACGAATAATTGCAACCAGTGTGAAAGTTATGGTCATTTCTACGTTCCGGGCGACATATGCTTGATTCTTGGACGTTGCTCCACCAGATAGAATAGTTTGGGCCTTAGAAGTCAACGCTCGAATCATAAAATACAAAATAAATGGAACTGTTTTTCCATTGTATAAAACGAATAACTGCACCAGTATGAAGGTTATGGTCATTTCTACGTTCCCGGCAACATAGGCTTCACTCTATGGCGTTGCTCCACCAGATCGAATGGCTACGGACTTAGAAGTCAACTCCAGGAGCATAAAATACGAAATAAATACAACAGTTTTTCAATCGTATAAAACGAATAATTGCAACCGGTGTGAAAGTTATGGTCATTTCTACGTTCCGGGCAACCTAGGCTACACTCTATGGCGTTTCTCCACCAGACCGAATAGTTAGGGCCTAAGAAGTCAACTCCAGAGGCATAAAACATAATAAAAATAAAAGAGATTTTCTATCGTATAAGACGAAAATTTGCAACCGGTGTGAAAGTTATGGTCATTTCTATGTTCCGGGCAAACCTAGGCTTCACTCTAGGGCGTTGCTCCACCAGATCGAATAGTTAGGGCCTAAGAAGTCAACGCCAGAGGCATAAAATACAATAAAAATACAACAGTCTTTCCATCGTATAACACGAATAATTGCAGCCAGTGTGGAAGAGGTAGTCACTTCTACGTTCCGGGCAACCTAGGCTTCAGTCAAGGTCGCAGCTCCACCAGATCGAATAGCTAGGGCCTAAGAAGTCAACGCCAGAAGCATAAAGTACAATAAAATACGACAGTTCTTCCCTCGTATAGAATGAATAATTGCAAACAGTGTGAAAGATATGGTCATTTCTACCTTCCGGGCAACCTAGCCTACACTTTAGGGCGTTGCTCCACCAGATCGAATAGTTAGGGCCTTAGAAGTCTACGCCCGGAGCATAAAGTACAATAAAAATACAACAGTTTTTCCATCGTATAGAACGAATAATTGCAACCAGTGTGAAAGTTATTGTCATTTCTACATGCCGGGCAACCTAGGCTTCACTCTAGGGCGTTGTTCCACCAGATCGAATAGTTAGGGCCTAAGAAGTCAACGCCTGAAGCATAAAATACGATAAAAATCCAACAGTTTTTCCATCGTATAAAAGAAATAATTGCAACCAGTGTGAAAGTTATGGTCATTTCTACGTTCCGGGCGACATAGGCTTGACTCTTGGCCGTTGCCCCACCAGATAGAATAGTTTGGGCCTTAGAAGTCAATGCTCGAATCATAAAATACAAAATAAATAGAACTGCTTTTCCATTGTATAAAACGAATAACTGCACCAGTATGAAAGTTATGGTCATTTCTAAGTTCCCGGCAACATAGGCTTCGCTCTAGGGTGTTGCTCCACCAGATCGAATGGCTACGGACTTAGAAGTCAACTCCAGGAGCATAAAATACAAAATAAATCCAACAGTTTTTCCATCGTATAAAACGAATAATTGCAACCGGTGTGAAAGTTATGGTCATTTCTACGTTCCGGGCAACCTAGGCTACACTCTATGGCGTTTCTCCACCAGACCGAATAGTTAGGGCCTAAGAAGTCGACTCCAGAGGCATAAAACACAATAAAAATAAAACAGTTTTTCCATCGTGTCACAGGAATAATTGCAACCAGTGTGAAGGATGTGGTCATTTCTATGTTCCGGGCAAACCTAGGCTTCACTCTAGGGCGTTGCTCCACCAGATCGAATAGTTAGGGCCTAAGAAGTCAACGCCAGAGGCATAAAATACAATAAAAATACAACAGTTTTTCCATCGCGTAACAAGAATAATTGCAACCAGTGTGAACGATATGGTCATTTCTACCTTCCTGGCAACCTAGATTTCGCTCTAGGGCATTGCTCCACCACATCGAATAGTTAGGGCCTTAGGAGTCAATGCCCGAAGCATAAAATACAATATAAATACAGCAGCTTTTGCATCGTGTAACAGTAGTAATTGCAACCAGTGTGAAGGTAATGGTCATTTCTACGTTCCGGGCAGCCTAGGCTTCACTCTTGGGCGTTACTCCACCAGATCGAATAGATACGGCCTTAGAAGTCAACGCCAGAAGCATAAAATACAAAATAAATACAACAGTGTTTTCATCGTATAAAACGGATAATTGAAACTGGTTTGAAAGTTAGGGTCATTTCTACGTTCCGGGCAACCTAGGCTTCACTCAAGGGCGTTGCTCCTCCAGATCGAATAGCCAGGGCCTTAGAAGTCTATGCCCGGAGCATAAAATACAATAAAAATACAACAGTTTTTCCATCGTATAAAATGAATAATTGCAACCAGCGTGATGGTAATGGTCATTTCTACGTTCCGGGAAACCTAGGCTTCACTCTAGGGCGCTGCTCCACCAGATCGTATATCTAGGGACTTAGAAGTCAACGCCAGAAGCATAAAATACAATATAAATACAACAGCTTTTCCACTGTATAAAACGAATAATTGCAACCAGTGTGAACGTTATGGTCATTTCTACGTTCCGGGCAACCTAGGCTACACTCTATGGCGTTGCTCCACCAGATCGAATAGTTAGGGCCTAGGAAGTCAGCTCCAGAGGCACAAAACACAATATAAATAAAACAGTTTTTCCATCGTATAAAACGAATATTTGCAACCGGTGTGAAGGTTATGGTCATTTCTATGTTCCGGGCAACCTAGGCTTCACTCTAGGGCGTTGCTCCACCAGATCGAATAGGTATGGCCTTAGAAGTCAACGCCCGAAGCATAAAATACAAAATAAAAAGAACACTTTTTCCATTGTATAAAACGAATAATTGCAACCAGTGTGAAAGTTATGGTCATTTCTACGTACTGGGCAACCTAGGCTTCACTCTAGGGCGTTGTTACACCAGATCGAAAAGTTAGGGCCTAAGAAGTCAACTCCAGAGGCATAAAACGCAATATAGATACAACAGTCTTTCCATCGTAAAAAACAAATAATAGTAACCGGTGTGAAAGTTATGGTCATTTCTACGTTCCGGGCAACCTAGGCTACACTCTATGGCGTTGCTCCACCAGATCGAATAGTTAGGGCCTAAGAAGTCAACTCCAGAGGCATAAAACACAATATAAATACAACAGTTTTTCCATCGCATAAAACGAATATTTGCAACCGGTGTGAAAGTTATGGTCATTTCTATGTTCCGGGCAAACCGAAGGCTTCACTCTAGGGCGTTGCTCCACCAGATCGAATAGTTAGGGCCTAAGATGTCAACGCCAGAGGCATAAAATACAATAAAAATACAACAGTCTTTCCATCGTATAACACGAATAATTGCAGCCAGTGTGGAAGAGGTAGTCACTTCTACGTTCCGGGCAACCTAGGCTTCAGTCAAGGTCGCAGCTCCACCAGATCGAATAGTTAGGGCCTGAGAAATCAACGCCAGAAGCATAAAATACAATATAAATACAAGAGTTTTTCCATCGTATAAAACGAGTAATTGCAACCAGTGTGAAAGTCATGGTCATTTCTACGTTCCGGGCAGCCTAGGCTACACTCTAGGGCGTTGCTCCACCAGATCGAATAGTCAGCACCTTAGAAGTCGACGCCAGGAGCATAAAATACAATAAACATGCAACAGTCTTTCCATCGTATAACAGGAATAACTGCATCCAGTGTGAAAGTACTGGCCATTTCTACGTTCCGGGTAACCCAGGGATCACTCTAGGGCGTTGCTCCACCATATCGAATAGCTACGGCCTTAGAAGTCAACGCCAGAAGCATAAAGTACAATAAAAATACAACAGTATTTCTATCGTATAACGGGAATAATTGCAACCAGTGTGAAGGTAATGGTCATTTCTACGTTCCGGGCAACCTCGGCTTCAATCTAGGGCGTTGTTCCAACAGATCGATTAGTTAGGGCCTGAGAAGTCAACGCTAGAAGCATAAAATACAATATAAATATAAGGGCTTTTCCAACGCACAAAATGAATAACTGCAGCCAGTGTGAATGTACTGGTCATTTCTACGTTCCGGGCAGCCTAGGCTACACTCTAGGGCGTTGCTCCACCAGATCGAATAGTTAGGACCTTAGAAGTCGACGCCAGAAGCATAAAATACAATAAACATGCAACAGTCTTTCCATCGTATAACAGGAACAACTGCAACCAGTGTGAAAGTACTGGCCATTTCTACGTTCCGGGTAACCCAGGGGTCACTCTAGGGCGTTGCTCCACCATATCGAATAACTACGGCCTTAGAAGTCAACGCCAGAAGCATAAAGTACAATAAAAATACCACAGTTTTTCCATCGTATACAATAAATAATTGCATCAACTGTGAAGGTAATGGTCATTTCTACGTTCCGGGCAGCCTAGGCTTCACTCTAGGGCGTTGCTCCGTCACATCGAATAGCTACGGCCTTAGAAGTCAACGCCAGAAGCATAAAATACAAATAAACATGCAACATTTTTTCCATCGTATAACAGGAATAATTGCAACCAGAGTGAAAGTAATGGTCATTTCTACGTTCCGGGCAACCTAGGCTTCACTCTAGGGCGTTGCTCCACCAGACTGAATAGTTAGGGCCTACGAAGTCAACGCCAGATGAATAAAATACAATATAAGTACAACAGTTTTTCCACCGTATGAAATGAATAATTGCAAACATTGTGAAAGTAATGGTCATTTCCTCGTTCCGGGCAACCTAGGCGTCACTCTAGGGCATTGCTCCACTACAGCTAATAGCTACGGCCTTAGAAGTCAACGCCAGAAGCATAAAATACGATATAAATACAACAGCTTTTCCATCGTATAAAACGAATAATGGCAACCAGTGTGAGAGTTATGGTCTTTTCTACGCTCCGGGCAACCTAGGCTTCACTCTAGGGCGTTGCTCCACCAGATCGAATAGTTAGGGCCTTAGAAGTCAACGCCCGAATCATAAAATACAAAATAAATAGAACAGGTTTTCCATGATATAAGAGGAATAATTGCAACCAGTGTGAAGGATATGGTCATTTCTACGTTCCGGGCAACCTAGGCTTCACTCTAGGTCGTTGCTCCGCCAGATCGAATAGTTATGGCCTTAGAAGTCAACGCCCGAAGCATAAAATACAATATAAAAAGAACAGTTTTTCCATTGTATAAAACGAATAATTGCAACCAGTGTGAAAGTTATGGTCATTTCTACTTTCTGGGCAACCTACGCTTCACTCTAGGGCGTTGTTCCACCAGAACGAATAGTTAGGTCCTAAGAAGTCAACGCCAGAAGCATAAAGTACAATAAAAATCCAACAGTTTGTCCACCGTACAACAGGAATAATTGCAACCAGTGTGAAAGTGATGGTCATTTCTACGTTCCTGGCAACCTAGATTTCGCTCTCGGGAGTGGCTCCACCACATCGAATAGTTAGGGCCTTAGAAGTCAATGCCCGAAGCATAAAATACAATATAAATACAGCAGTTTTTCCATTGTATAACCTGAATAATAGCAACCAGTGCGAAGGTAATGATCATTTCTACGTTCCGGGCAACCTAGGCTCCACCCTAGGGCATTGCTCCACCACATCGAATCGCTACAGCCTTAGAAGTCAACGCCAGAAGCATAAAATACAATAAGATGCAACAGTTCTTCCCTCGTATAGAATGAATACTTGCAACCGCAGTGAAAGTTATGGTCATTTCTAAGTTCCGGGCAACCTAGGCTACACTCTATGGCGTTGCTCCACCAGATCGAATAGTTAGGGCCTAAGAAGTCAACGCCAGAAGCATAAAACACTATATAAATGCAACAGCTCTACCATTGTATAACCTGAATAATTGAAACCGGGGTGAAAGTTATGGTCATTTCTATGTTCCGGGCAACCTAGGCTTCACTCTAGGGCGTTTCTCCACCAGATCGAATCGTTAGGGCCTTAGAAGTCAACGCCAGAAGCATAAGATACAAAAATACAACAGTCTTTCCATCGTGTGACAGGAATAATTGCAACCAGTTTGAAGGTAATAGACATTTCTACGTTCCGGGCAACCTTGGCTTCACTCTAGGGCGTTGGTCCACCAGATCGAATAGTTAGGGCCTAATAAGTGGACGCCAGAAGCATAAAATACAATAAAAATACAACAGTTTTTCCATCGTATAGCATGAATAATTGCAACCAGAGTGAAGGTAATGGTTATTTCTACGTTTCGGGCAACCTAGGCTTCACTCTAGGTCTTTGCTCCAAAAGATCGAATAGCTAGGGCCTTAGAAGTCAATGGCCGAAGCATACAATACAATAAAGATACAACAGTTTTGCCATCGTATAACAGGGACAATTGCAACCAGTGTGAAAGTGATGGTCATTTCTACGTTCCGGGCAACCTAGGCTTCACTCTGGGGCGTTGTTGCACCAGATAGAATAGTTAGGGCCTAAGAAGTCAACGCCAGAAGCATAAAATACAATATAAATACAACTGCTTTTCCTTCGTATAAAATGAATAATTGCAAGCGGTGTGAAAGTAATGGTCATGCTGCGTTCCGGACAACCTAGGCTTCACTCTAGGGCGTTGCTCCAACAGATCGAATAGCTAGGGACTTAGAATTCAACGCAAGAAGCATAAAATACAATATAAATACAACTGCTTTTCCATCGTATAAAATGAATAATTGCAAACAGTGTGAAAGTAATGGTCATTGCTGCGTTCCGGACAACCTAGGTTTCACTCTAGGGCGTTGCTGCACCAGATCGAATAGTTAGGGCCTATGAATTCAACGCCTGAAGCATAAAATACAATGAAACTACAACAGTTTTTCCATCGTATAACAGGAATAATTGCAACCAGTGTGCAGGTAATGGTCTTTTCTACGTTCCGGGCAACCGAGGCTTCACTCTAGGGCGTTGCTCCACCAGATCGAATAGTTAGGGCCTATGAATTCAACGCCTGAAGCATAAAATACAATAAAACTACAACAGCTTTTCCACCGTATAAAACGAATAATGGCAACCAGTGTGAAGGTTATGGTCATTTCTACGCTCCGGGCAACCTAGGCTTCACTCTAGGGCGTTGCTCCACCAGATCAAACAGTTAGGGTCTTCGAAGTCAACGGCCGAAGCATAAAACACAAAATAAATAGAACGGTTTTTCCATTGTATAAAACGAATAATTGCTACCAGTGTAAAAGTTATGGTCATTTCTACGTTCCGGGCAACCTAGGCTTCACCCAAGGGCGTTGTTCCACCAGATGGAATAGTTAGGGCCTAAGAAGTCAACGCCAGAAGCAAAAAATACGGTATAAATACAACAGCTTTTCCATCGTATAAAACGAATAATAGCAACCAGTGTGAAATTTACGGCCATTTCTACGTTACGGGCAACCTAGTCTTCACTCTAGGGCCTTACTCCACCAGATCGAATGGTTAGGGCCTAAGAAGTCAACGTCAGAATCATAAAATACAATAAAGATGCAACAGTTTTTCCATCGTATAACAGGAATAATTCCAACCAGTGTGAAGGTAATGGTATGTTCTACGTTCCGGGCAACCTCGGCTTCACTCTAGGGCGGTGGTCCACCAGATCGAATAGCTAGGGCCTAAGAAGTCAACGCCAGATGAATAAAATACAATATAAGTACAACAGTTTTTCCACCGTATGAAATGAATAATTTCAAACATTGTGAAAGTAATGGTCATTTCCACGTTCCGGGCAACCTAGGCGTCACTCTAGGGCATTGCTCCACCACAGCTAATAGCTACGGCCTTAGAAGTCAACGCCAGAAGCATAAAATACGATATAAATACAACAGCTTTTCCATCGTATAAAACGAATAATGGCAACCAGTGTGAGAGTTATGGTCATTTCTACGCTCCGGGCAACCTAGGCTTCACTCTAGGGCGTTGCTCCACCAGATCGAATAGTTAGGGCCTTAGAAGTCAACGCCCGAAGCATAAAATACAAAATAAATAGAACAGGTTTTCCATGTATAAAACGAATAATTGTTACCAGTGTGAGAGTTATGGTCATTTCTACGTTCCGTGCAACCGAGACTTCACTCTAGCGCGTTGCTCCACCAGATCAAATAGTTAAGGCCTTAGAAGTCAACGCCAGAAGCAGAAAATACAATATAAATACAACAGTTTTTCCATGATATAAGAGGAATAATTGAAACCATTGTGAAAGATATGGTCACGTCTACGTTCCGGGCCACCTAGGCTTCACTCTACGGCGTTTGTCCGCCAGATCCAATAGCTAGGGCCTAAGAAGTCAACGCCAGAAGCAGCAAATACAAAATAAGTACAACAGTTTTTCCATCGTATAAAACGAATAATTGCAAACAGTCTGGAGGTAATGGTAATTTCTACGTTTCGGGCAACCTAGGCTTCACTCTAGGGCGTTGCTCCACCACATCGAATAGCTACGGCCTTAGAAGTCAGCGTCAGAAGCATAGAATACAATATAAACACAACAGCTTTTCGATCGTATAAAATGAATAATTGCAAACATTGTGAAAGTAACGGTTGTTTGTGCGCTCCCGGCAACCTAAGCTTCACTCTCGGGCGTTGCTGCACCAGATCGAATATTTAGGGCCTAAGAAGTCAACGCCGGAAGCATAAAATACAATAAAAATATAACAGTTTTTCCATCGTGTAATGGGAACAATTGCAGCCAGTGTCAAGGTGATGGTCATTTCTACGTTCCGGGCAACCTACGCTCCACTCCAGGGCGTTGGTCCACCAAATCGAGTAGTTAGAGCCTAAAAACTCAACGCCAGAAGCACCAAATACAACATAAATACAACTGTTTTTCGATCGTATAAAACGAACAATTGCAACCAGTGTGAAAGTAATTGTCATTTCTACGTTCCGGGCAACCTAGGCTTCACTGTATGGCGTTGCTCCACCACATCGAATAGCTACGGCCTTAGAAGTCAACGCCAGAGGCATAAAATACACCATAAATACAAATGTTTTTCCATTGTATAAAACTAATAATTGCAACCAGTGTGAAAGTTGTGGTCATTTCTACGTTCCGGGCAACATAGGGTTCACTCTTGGACGTTGTCCCACCAGATTGAATAGCTAGGACCTTAGAAGTCAATGCCAGAAGCAGAAAATACGATAAAAATACAACAGCTTTTCCATCATATAAAATGAACAATTGCAAACAGTGTGAAGGTGATGCTCATTTCTACGTTTCGGGCAACCTAGGCTTTACTCTAGGGCGCTGCTCCACCAGATCGAATAGCTGGGGTCTTAGAAGTCAACGCCCGAAACATAAAATACAATAAAGATACAAGAGTTTTTCCATCGTATAACAGGATTAATTGCAACCAGAGTAAAAGTGATGGTCGTTTCTACGTTCCGAGCGGCCTAGGCTTCACTCTGGGGCGTTGCTCCACGAGATCGAATAGTTAGGGACTTAGAATTCGACGCTAGAAGCATAAAATACAATAAAAATGCCACAGTTTTTCCATCGTATAACAGGAATAACTGCAACCAGTGTGAAAGTACTTGTCATTTCTACGTTCCGTGTAACCTAGGCTTCACTCTAAGGCGTAGCTCCACCAGATCGGACAACTAGGGACTTAGAAGTCAACGCCAGAAGCATAAAACGCAAGATAAATGCAACAGTTTTTCCATTGTACAACAGGAATAATTGCGACCTGTGCGAAAGTTATGGTCATTTCTACGATCCGAGCTGCCTAGGCTTCACTCTAGGGCGTTGCTCCACCACATTGAATAGCTACCGCCTTAGAAGTCAACGCCAGAAGCATAAAATACAATATAAATACAACAGCTTTCCATCGTATAAGACGGATGTTTGCAAATATTGTGAAAGTAACGGTCATTTCTATGTTCCGGGCAACCTAGGCCTCACTCTAGGGCGTTGCTCCACCGGATCGAATAGTTAGGGCCCAAGAAGTCGACGACAGAAGCATAAAATACAATAAAAATACAACAGTTTTTCCATCGCATAGCTGAATAATTGCAACCAGAGTGAAAGTAATGGTCATTTCTACGTTCCGGGCAACCTAGGCTTCACTCTAGGGCGTTGCTCCACCACATCGAATAGCTACGGCCTTAGAAGTCAACGCCAGGAGCATAAAGTACAAAATAAGTACAACAGTTTTTCCATCGTGTAAAACGAATAATTGCAAACAGTGTGAACGCTATGGCCCTTTCTACGTTCCGGGCAACCTAGGCTTGGCTCTTGGGCGTTGCCCTACCAGATCGAACAGTTACGGGCTTAGAAGTCAACGCCCGAACCATAAAATACAATAAAGATACAACAGTTTTTCCATCGTATAAAACGAATAATTGCAACCACTGTGAAAGTAATTGTCATTTCTACGTTCCGGGCAAACTAGGCTTCACTATAGGGCGTTCCTCCACCACATCGAATAGATACGGCCTTAGAAGTCAACGCCAGAGGCATAAAATACACCATAAATACAAAAGTTTTTCCAATGTATGAAACGAATAATTGCAACCAGTGTGAAAGTTGTGGTCATTTCTACGTTCCGGGCAACATAGGCTTCACCCTTGGACGTTGCCCCACCAGACGGAATAGCTAGGACCTTAGAAGTCTACGCCAGAAGCATAAAATACAATATAAATACAACAGTTTTTCCATTGAATAAAACGTATAATTGCTATCAGTGTGAAAGTGATGGTCATTTCTACGTTCCGGGCAACATAGGCTTCACCCTTGGACGTTGCCCCACCAGACGGAATAGCTAGGACCTTAGAAGTCTACGCCAGAAGCATAAAATACAATATAAATACAACTGCTTTTCCATCGTATAAAATGAATAATTGCAAACAGTGTGAAAGTAATGGTCATTGCTGCGTTCCGGACAACCTAGGCTTCACTCTAGGGCGTTGTTCCACCAGATCGAATAGCTAGGGACTTAGAAGTCAACGCCAGAAGCATAACATACAATATAAATACAACAGCTTTTCCATCGTATAAAATGAATAATTGCAACCAGTGTGAAAGTGATGGTCATTTCTACGTTCCGAGCGACCTAGGCTCCGCTCTAGGGCGTTGCTGCACCAGATCGAATAGCTAGGGACTTAGAAATCTACGCCAGAAGCATAAAATACAATATAAATACAACTGCTTTTCCATCGTATAAAATGAATAATTGCAAACAGTGTGAAAGCAATGGTCATTGCTGCGTTCCGGACAACCTAGGCGTCACTCTAGGTCGTTGCTCCACCACATCTAATAGCTACTGCCTTAGAAGTCAACGCCAGAAGCATAAAATACAATATAAATACAACAGCTTTTCCATCGTAAAGAATGCATAAATGCAAGCAGTGAGAAAGTGATGGTCATTTCTACGTTACGGACAACATAGGGTTCACTCTTGGACGTTGCCCCACCAGATTGAATAGCTAGGACCTTAGAAGTCAACGCCAGAAGCATAAAATACAATATAAATACAACAGTTTTTCCATTGAATAAAACGAATAATTGCTATCAGTGTGAAAGTGATGGTCATTTCTACGTTACGGGCAACATAGGCTTCACCCTTGGACGCTGCCCCACCAGACGGAATAGCTAGGACCTTAGAAGTCAACGCCAGAAGCATAAAATACAATATAAATACAACTGCTTTTCCATCGTATAAAATGAATAATTGCAAGCGGTGTGAAAGTAATGGTCATGCTGCGTTCCGGACAACCTAGGCTTCACTCTAGGGCGTTGCTCCAACAGATCGAATAGCTAGGGACTCAGAATTCAACGCAAGAAGCATAAAATACAATAAAAATACAACAGTTCTTCCATCGTATAACAGGAATAATTGCAACCAGTGTGAAAGTAATGGGCGTTTCTACGTTTCGCGCATCCTAGGCTTCACTCTAGGGCGTTGGTCCACCAAATCGAATAGTTAGAGCCTAAGAAGTCAACGCCAGAAGCACCAAATACAAAATAAATACAACTGTTTTTCCATCGTATAAAACGAATAATTGCAACCAGTGTGAAAGTAATTGTCATTTCTACGTTCCGGGCAACCTAGGCTTCACTATAGGGCGTTCCTCCACCACATCGAATAGATACGGCCTTAGAAGTCAACGCCAGAGGCATAAAATACACCATAAATACAAAAGTTTTTCCATTGTATGAAACGAATAATTGCAACCAGTGTGAAAGTTGTGGTCATTTCTACGTTCCGGGCAACATAGGCTTCACCCTTGGACGTTGCCCCACCAGACGGAATAGCTAGGACCTTAGAAGTCTACGCCAGAAGCATAAAATACAATATAAATACAACAGTTTTTCCATTGAATAAAACGTATAATTGCTATCAGTGTGAAAGTGATGGTCATTTCTACGTTCCGGGCAACATAGGCTTCACCCTTGGACGTTGCCCCACCAGACGGAATAGCTAGGACCTTAGAAGTCTACGCCAGAAGCATAAAATACAATATAAATACAACTGCTTTCCCATCGTATAAAATGAATAATTGCAAACAGTGTGAAAGTAATGGTCATTGCTGCGTTCCGGACAACCTAGGCTTCACTCTAGGGCGTTGTTCCACCAGATCGAATAGCTTGGGACTTAGAAGTCAACGCCAGGAGCATAAAATACAAAATAAATCCAACAGTTTTTCCATCGTATAAAACGAATAATTGCAACCGGTGTGAAAGTTATGGTCATTTCTACGTTCCGGGCAACCTAGGCTACACTGTATGGCGTTTCTCCACCAGACCGAATAGTTAGGGCCTAAGAAGTCAACTCCAGAGGCATAAAATACAATAAAATACAACAGTTCTTCCCTCGTATAGAATGAATAATTGCAAACAGTGTGAAAGTAATGGTCATTTCTATGTTGCGGGCAACCTAGACTTGACTCTAGGGCGTTGCTCCACCAGATGGAATAGGTAGGGCCATAGAAGTCAACGCCCGAAGCCTAAAATACAGTAAAGATACAACAGTTTTTCCATCGTGTATCAGGAATAATTGCAGCCAGTGTGAAAGTCATGGTCATTTCTACGTTCCGGGCAACCTAGGCTTCACTCTAGGGCGTTGTTACACCAGATCGTACAGCTAGGGACTTAGAAGTCAACGCCAGAAGCATAGAATACAATATAAATACAACAGCTTTTCCATTGTATAAAACGAATAATTGCAACCAGTGTGAAAGTTATGGTCATTTCTACGTTCCGGGCGACATAGGCTTGACTCTTGGCCGTTGCCCCACCAGATAGAATAGTTTGGGCCTTAGAAGTCAACGCTCGAATCATAAAATACAAAATAAATAGAACTGTTTTTCCATTGTATAAAACGAATAACTGCACCAGTATGAAAGTTATGGTCATTTCTACGTTCCCGGCAACATAGGCTTCGCTCTAGGGCGTTGCTCCACCAGATCGAATGGCTACGGACTTAGAAGTCAACTCCAGGAGCATAAAATACAAAATAAATCCAACAGTTTTTCCATCGTATAAAACGAATAATTGCAACCGGTGTGAAAGTTATGGTCATTTCTACGTTCCGGGCAACCTAGGCTACACTGTATGGCGTTTCTCCACCAGACCGAATAGTTAGGGCCTAAGAAGTCAACTCCAGAGGCATAAAACACAATAAAAATACAACAGTTTTTCCATCGTGTAACTGGAATAATTGCAACCAGTGTGAAGGATATGGTCATTTCTATGTTCCGGGCAAACCTAGGCTTCACTCGAGGGCGTTGATCCACCAGATCGAATAGTTAGGGCCTAAGAAGTCAACGCCAGAGGCATAAAATACAATAAAAATACAACAGTTTTTCCATCGTATAGAACGAATAATTGCAACCAGTATGAAACTTATGGTCATTTCTACATGCCAGGCAACCTAGGCTTCACTCTAGGGCGTTCATCCACCAGATCGAATAGTTAGGGCCTAAGAAGTCAACGCCAGAAGCATAAAATACAAAATAAATACAACAGTTTTTCCACCATATAAAACGGATAATTGAAACTGGTTTGAAAGTTAGGGTCATTTCTACGTTCCGGGCACACTAGGCTTCACTCAAGGGCGTTGCTCCTCCAGATCGAATAGCCAGGGCCTTAGAAGTCTATGCCCGGAGCATAAAATACAATATAAATACAACAGCTTTTCCATTGTATAAAACGAATAATTGCAACCAGTGTGAAAGTTATGGTCATTTCTACGTTCCGGGCGACATATGCTTGATTCTTGGACGTTGCTCCACCAGATAGAATAGTTTGGGCCTTAGAAGTCAACGCTCGAATCATAAAATACAAAATAAATGGAACTGTTTTTCCATTGTATAAAACGAATAACTGCTCCAGTATGAAGGTTATGGTCATTTCTACGTTCTCGGCAACATAGGCTTCACTCTATGGCGTTGCTCCACCAGATCGAATGGCTACGGACTTAGAAGTCAACTCCAGGAGCATAAAATACGAAATAAATACAACAGTTTTTCAATCGTATAAAACGAATAATTGCAACCGGTGTGAAAGTTATGGTCATTTCTACGTTCCGGGCAACCTAGGCTACACTCTATGGCGTTTCTCCACCAGACCGAATAGTTAGGGCCTAAGAAGTCAACTCCAGAGGCATAAAACATAATAAAAATAAAAGAGATTTTCTATCGTATAAGACGAAAATTTGCAACCGGTGTGAAAGTTATGGTCATTTCTATGTTCCGGGCAAACCTAGGCTTCACTCTAGGGCGTTGCTCCACCAGATCGAATAGTTAGGGCCTAAGAAGTCAACGCCAGAGGCATAAAATACAATAAAAATACAACAGTCTTTCCATCGTATAACACGAATAATTGCAGCCAGTGTGGAAGAGGTAGTCACTTCTACGTTCCGGGCAACCTAGGCTTCAGTCAAGGTCGCAGCTCCACCAGATCGAATAGCTAGGGCCTAAGAAGTCAACGCCAGAAGCATAAAGTACAATAAAATACGACAGTTCTTCCCTCGTATAGAATGAATAATTGCAAACAGTGTGAAAGATATGGTCATTTCTACCTTCCGGGCAACCTAGCCTACACTTTAGGGCGTTGCTCCACCAGATCGAATAGTTAGGGCCTTAGAAGTCTACGCCCGGAGCATAAAGTACAATAAAAATACAACAGTTTTTCCATCGTATAGAACGAATAATTGCAACCAGTGTGAAAGTTATTGTCATTTCTACATGCCGGGCAACCTAGGCTTCACTCTAGGGCGTTGTTCCACCAGATCGAATAGTTAGGGCCTAAGAAGTCAACGCCTGAAGCATAAAATACGATAAAAATCCAACAGTTTTTCCATCGTATAAAAGAAATAATTGCAACCAGTGTGAAAGTTATGGTCATTTCTACGTTCCGGGCGACATAGGCTTGACTCTTGGCCGTTGCCCCACCAGATAGAATAGTTTGGGCCTTAGAAGTCAATGCTCGAATCATAAAATACAAAATAAATAGAACTGCTTTTCCATTGTATAAAACGAATAACTGCACCAGTATGAAAGTTATGGTCATTTCTAAGTTCCCGGCAACATAGGCTTCGCTCTAGGGTGTTGCTCCACCAGATCGAATGGCTACGGACTTAGAAGTCAACTCCAGGAGCATAAAATACAAAATAAATCCAACAGTTTTTCCATCGTATAAAACGAATAATTGCAACCGGTGTGAAAGTTATGGTCATTTCTACGTTCCGGGCAACCTAGGCTACACTCTATGGCGTTTCTCCACCAGACCGAATAGTTAGGGCCTAAGAAGTCGACTCCAGAGGCATAAAACACAATAAAAATAAAACAGTTTTTCCATCGTGTCACAGGAATAATTGCAACCAGTGTGAAGGATGTGGTCATTTCTATGTTCCGGGCAAACCTAGGCTTCACTCTAGGGCGTTGCTCCACCAGATCGAATAGTTAGGGCCTAAGAAGTCAACGCCAGAGGCATAAAATACAATAAAAATACAACAGTTTTTCCATCGCGTAACAAGAATAATTGCAACCAGTGTGAACGATATGGTCATTTCTACCTTCCTGGCAACCTAGATTTCGCTCTAGGGCATTGCTCCACCACATCGAATAGTTAGGGCCTTAGGAGTGAATGCCCGAAGCATAAAATACAATATAAATACAGCAGCTTTTGCATCGTGTAACAGTAGTAATTGCAACCAGTGTGAAGGTAATGGTCATTTCTACGTTCCGGGCAGCCTAGGCTTCACTCTTGGGCGTTACTCCACCAGATCGAATAGATACGGCCTTAGAAGTCAACGCCAGAAGCATAAAATACAAAATAAATACAACAGTGTTTTCATCGTATAAAACGGATAATTGAAACTGGTTTGAAAGTTAGGGTCATTTCTACGTTCCGGGCAACCTAGGCTTCACTCAAGGGCGTTGCTCCTCCAGATCGAATAGCCAGGGCCTTAGAAGTCTATGCCCGGAGCATAAAATACAATAAAAATACAACAGTTTTTCCATCGTATAAAATGAATAATTGCAACCAGCGTGATGGTAATGGTCATTTCTACGTTCCGGGAAACCTAGGCTTCACTCTAGGGCGCTGCTCCACCAGATCGTATATCTAGGGACTTAGAAGTCAACGCCAGAAGCATAAAGTACAATAAAAATACCACAGTTTTTCCATCGTATACAATAAATAATTGCATCAACTGTGAAGGTAATGGTCATTTCTACGTTCCGGGCAGCCTAGGCTTCACTCTAGGGCGTTGCTCCGTCACATCGAATAGCTACGGCCTTAGAAGTCAACGCCAGAAGCATAAAATACAAATAAACATGCAACATTTTTTCCATCGTATAACAGGAATAATTGCAACCAGAGTGAAAGTAATGGTCATTTCTACGTTCCGGGCAACCTAGGCTTCACTCTAGGGCGTTGCTCCACCAGACTGAATAGTTAGGGCCTACGAAGTCAACGCCAGATGAATAAAATACAATATAAGTACAACAGTTTTTCCACCGTATGAAATGAATAATTGCAAACATTGTGAAAGTAATGGTCATTTCCTCGTTCCGGGCAACCTAGGCGTCACTCTAGGGCATTGCTCCACTACAGCTAATAGCTACGGCCTTAGAAGTCAACGCCAGAAGCATAAAATACGATATAAATACAACAGCTTTTCCATCGTATAAAACGAATAATGGCAACCAGTGTGAGAGTTATGGTCTTTTCTACGCTCCGGGCAACCTAGGCTTCACTCTAGGGCGTTGCTCCACCAGATCGAATAGTTAGGGCCTTAGAAGTCAACGCCCGAATCATAAAATACAAAATAAATAGAACAGGTTTTCCATGATATAAGAGGAATAATTGCAACCAGTGTGAAGGATATGGTCATTTCTACGTTCCGGGCAACCTAGGCTTCACTCTAGGTCGTTGCTCCGCCAGATCGAATAGTTATGGCCTTAGAAGTCAACGCCCGAAGCATAAAATACAATATAAAAAGAACAGTTTTTCCATTGTATAAAACGAATAATTGCAACCAGTGTGAAAGTTATGGTCATTTCTACTTTCTGGGCAACCTACGCTTCACTCTAGGGCGTTGTTCCACCAGAACGAATAGTTAGGTCCTAAGAAGTCAACGCCAGAAGCATAAAGTACAATAAAAATCCAACAGTTTGTCCACCGTACAACAGGAATAATTGCAACCAGTGTGAAAGTGATGGTCATTTCTACGTTCCTGGCAACCTAGATTTCGCTCTCGGGAGTGGCTCCACCACATCGAATAGTTAGGGCCTTAGAAGTCAATGCCCGAAGCATAAAATACAATATAAATACAGCAGTTTTTCCATTGTATAACCTGAATAATAGCAACCAGTGCGAAGGTAATGATCATTTCTACGTTCCGGGCAACCTAGGCTCCACCCTAGGGCATTGATCCACCACATCGAATCGCTACAGCCTTAGAAGTCAACGCCAGAAGCATAAAATACAATAAGATGCAACAGTTCTTCCCTCGTATAGAATGAATAATTGCAACCGCAGTGAAAGTTATGGTCATTTCTAAGTTCCGGGCAACCTAGGCTACACTCTATGGCGTTGCTCCACCAGATCGAATAGTTAGGGCCTAAGAAGTCAACGCCAGAAGCATAAAACACTATATAAATGCAACAGCTCTACCATTGTATAACCTGAATAATTGAAACCGGGGTGAAAGTTATGGTCATTTCTATGTTCCGGGCAACCTAGGCTTCACTCTAGGGCGTTTCTCCACCAGATCGAATCGTTAGGGCCTTAGAAGTCAACGCCAGAAGCATAAGATACAAAAATACAACAGTCTTTCCATCGTGTGACAGGAATAATTGCAACCAGTTTGAAGGTAATAGACATTTCTACGTTCCGGGCAACCTTGGCTTCACTCTAGGGCGTTGGTCCACCAGATCGAATAGTTAGGGCCTAATAAGTGGACGCCAGAAGCATAAAATACAATAAAAATACAACAGTTTTTCCATCGTATAGCATGAATAATTGCAACCAGAGTGAAGGTAATGGTTATTTCTACGTTTCGGGCAACCTAGGCTTCACTCTAGGTCTTTGCTCCAAAAGATCGAATAGCTAGGGCCTTAGAAGTCAATGGCCGAAGCATACAATACAATAAAGATACAACAGTTTTGCCATCGTATAACAGGGACAATTGCAACCAGTGTGAAAGTGATGGTCATTTCTACGTTCCGGGCAACCTAGGCTTCACTCTGGGGCGTTGTTGCACCAGATAGAATAGTTAGGGCCTAAGAAGTCAACGCCAGAAGCATAAAATACAATATAAATACAACTGCTTTTCCATCGTATAAAATGAATAATTGCAAGCGGTGTGAAAGTAATGGTCATGCTGCGTTCCGGACAACCTAGGCTTCACTCTAGGGCGTTGCTCCAACAGATCGAATAGCTAGGGACTTAGAATTCAACGCAAGAAGCATAAAATACAATATAAATACAACTGCTTTTCCATCGTATAAAATGAATAATTGCAAACAGTGTGAAAGTAATGGTCATTGCTTCGTTCCGGACAACCTAGGTTTCACTCTAGGGCGTTGCTGCACCAGATCGAATAGTTAGGGCCTATGAATTCAACGCCTGAAGCATAAAATACAATGAAACTACAACAGTTTTTCCATCGTATAACAGGAATAATTGCAACCAGTGTGCAGGTAATGGTCTTTTCTACGTTCCGGGCAACCGAGGCTTCACTCTAGGGCGTTGCTCCACCAGATCGAATAGTTAGGGCCTATGAATTCAACGCCTGAAGCATAAAATACAATAAAACTACAACAGCTTTTCCACCGTATAAAACGAATAATGGCAACCAGTGTGAAGGTTATGGTCATTTCTACGCTCCGGGCAACCTAGGCTTCACTCTAGGGCGTTGCTCCACCAGATCAAACAGTTAGGGTCTTCGAAGTCAACGGCCGAAGCATAAAACACAAAATAAATAGAACGGTTTTTCCATTGTATAAAACGAATAATTGCTACCAGTGTAAAAGTTATGGTCATTTCTACGTTCCGGGCAACCTAGGCTTCACCCAAGGGCGTTGTTCCACCAGATGGAATAGTTAGGGCCTAAGAAGTCAACGCCAGAAGCAAAAAATACGGTATAAATACAACAGCTTTTCCATCGTATAAAACGAATAATAGCAACCAGTGTGAAATTTACGGCCATTTCTACGTTACGGGCAACCTAGTCTTCACTCTAGGGCCTTACTCCACCAGATCGAATGGTTAGGGCCTAAGAAGTCAACGTCAGAATCATAAAATACAATAAAGATGCAACAGTTTTTCCATCGTATAACAGGAATAATTCCAACCAGTGTGAAGGTAATGGTATGTTCTACGTTCCGGGCAACCTCGGCTTCACTCTAGGGCGGTGGTCCACCAGATCGAATAGCTAGGGCCTAAGAAGTCAACGCCAGATGAATAAAATACAATATAAGTACAACAGTTTTTCCACCGTATGAAATGAATAATTTCAAACATTGTGAAAGTAATGGTCATTTCCACGTTCCGGGCAACCTAGGCGTCACTCTAGGGCATTGCTCCACCACAGCTAATAGCTACGGCCTTAGAAGTCAACGCCAGAAGCATAAAATACGATATAAATACAACAGCTTTTCCATCGTATAAAACGAATAATGGCAACCAGTGTGAGAGTTATGGTCATTTCTACGCTCCGGGCAACCTAGGCTTCACTCTAGGGCGTTGCTCCACCAGATCGAATAGTTAGGGCCTTAGAAGTCAACGCCCGAAGCATAAAATACAAAATAAATAGAACAGGTTTTCCATGTATAAAACGAATAATTGTTACCAGTGTGAGAGTTATGGTCATTTCTACGTTCCGTGCAACCGAGACTTCACTCTAGCGCGTTGCTCCACCAGATCAAATAGTTAAGGCCTTAGAAGTCAACGCCAGAAGCAGAAAATACAATATAAATACAACAGTTTTTCCATGATATAAGAGGAATAATTGAAACCATTGTGAAAGATATGGTCACGTCTACGTTCCGGGCCACCTAGGCTTCACTCTACGGCGTTTGTCCGCCAGATCCAATAGCTAGGGCCTAAGAAGTCAACGCCAGAAGCAGCAAATACAAAATAAGTACAACAGTTTTTCCATCGTATAAAACGAATAATTGCAAACAGTCTGGAGGTAATGGTAATTTCTACGTTTCGGGCAACCTAGGCTTCACTCTAGGGCGTTGCTCCACCACATCGAATAGCTACGGCCTTAGAAGTCAGCGTCAGAAGCATAGAATACAATATAAACACAACAGCTTTTCGATCGTATAAAATGAATAATTGCAAACATTGTGAAAGTAACGGTTGTTTGTGCGCTCCCGGCAACCTAAGCTTCACTCTCGGGCGTTGCTGCACCAGATCGAATATTTAGGGCCTAAGAAGTCAACGCCGGAAGCATAAAATACAATAAAAATATAACAGTTTTTCCATCGTGTAATGGGAACAATTGCAGCCAGTGTCAAGGTGATGGTCATTTCTACGTTCCGGGCAACCTACGCTCCACTCCAGGGCGTTGGTCCACCAAATCGAGTAGTTAGAGCCTAAAAACTCAACGCCAGAAGCACCAAATACAACATAAATACAACTGTTTTTCGATCGTATAAAACGAACAATTGCAACCAGTGTGAAAGTAATTGTCATTTCTACGTTCCGGGCAACCTAGGCTTCACTGTATGGCGTTGCTCCACCACATCGAATAGCTACGGCCTTAGAAGTCAACGCCAGAGGCATAAAATACACCATAAATACAAATGTTTTTCCATTGTATAAAACTAATAATTGCAACCAGTGTGAAAGTTGTGGTCATTTCTACGTTCCGGGCAACATAGGGTTCACTCTTGGACGTTGTCCCACCAGATTGAATAGCTAGGACCTTAGAAGTCAATGCCAGAAGCAGAAAATACGATAAAAATACAACAGCTTTTCCATCATATAAAATGAACAATTGCAAACAGTGTGAAGGTGATGGTCATTTCTACGTTTCGGGCAACCTAGGCTTTACTCTAGGGCGCTGCTCCACCAGATCGAATAGCTGGGGTCTTAGAAGTCAACGCCCGAAACATAAAATACAATAAAGATACAAGAGTTTTTCCATCGTATAACAGGATTAATTGCAACCAGAGTAAAAGTGATGGTCGTTTCTACGTTCCGAGCGGCCTAGGCTTCACTCTGGGGCGTTGCTCCACGAGATCGAATAGTTAGGGACTTAGAATTCGACGCTAGAAGCATAAAATACAATAAAAATGCCACAGTTTTTCCATCGTATAACAGGAATAACTGCAACCAGTGTGAAAGTACTTGTCATTTCTACGTTCCGTGTAACCTAGGCTTCACTCTAAGGCGTAGCTCCACCAGATCGGACAACTAGGGACTTAGAAGTCAACGCCAGAAGCATAAAACGCAAGATAAATGCAACAGTTTTTCCATTGTACAACAGGAATAATTACGACCTGTGCGAAAGTTATGGTCATTTCTACGATCCGAGCTGCCTAGGCTTCACTCTAGGGCGTTGCTCCACCACATTGAATAGCTACGGCCTTAGAAGTCAACGCCAGAAGCATAAAATACAATATAAATACAACAGCTTTCCATCGTATAAGACGGATGTTTGCAAATATTGTGAAAGTAACGGTCATTTCTATGTTCCGGGCAACCTAGGCCTCACTCTAGGGCGTTGCTCCACCGGATCGAATAGTTAGGGCCCAAGAAGTCGACGACAGAAGCATAAAATACAATAAAAATACAACAGTTTTTCCATCGCATAGCTGAATAATTGCAACCAGAGTGAAAGTAATGGTCATTTCTACGTTCCGGGCAACCTAGGCTTCACTCTAGGGCGTTGCTCCACCACATCGAATAGCTACGGCCTTAGAAGTCAACGCCAGGAGCATAAAGTACAAAATAAGTACAACAGTTTTTCCATCGTGTAAAACGAATAATTGCAAACAGTGTGAACGCTATGGCCCTTTCTACGTTCCGGGCAACCTAGGCTTGGCTCTTGGGCGTTGCCCTACCAGATCGAACAGTTACGGGCTTAGAAGTCAACGCCCGAACCATAAAATACAATAAAGATACAACAGTTTTTCCATCGTATAAAACGAATAATTGCAACCACTGTGAAAGTAATTGTCATTTCTACGTTCCGGGCAAACTAGGCTTCACTATAGGGCGTTCCTCCACCACATCGAATAGATACGGCCTTAGAAGTCAACGCCAGAGGCATAAAATACACCATAAATACAAAAGTTTTTCCAATGTATGAAACGAATAATTGCAACCAGTGTGAAAGTTGTGGTCATTTCTACGTTCCGGGCAACATAGGCTTCACCCTTGGACGTTGCCCCACCAGACGGAATAGCTAGGACCTTAGAAGTCTACGCCAGAAGCATAAAATACAATATAAATACAACAGTTTTTCCATTGAATAAAACGTATAATTGCTATCAGTGTGAAAGTGATGGTCATTTCTACGTTCCGGGCAACATAGGCTTCACCCTTGGACGTTGCCCCACCAGACGGAATAGCTAGGACCTTAGAAGTCTACGCCAGAAGCATAAAATACAATATAAATACAACTGCTTTTCCATCGTATAAAATGAATAATTGCAAACAGTGTGAAAGTAATGGTCATTGCTGCGTTCCGGACAACCTAGGCTTCACTCTAGGGCGTTGTTCCACCAGATCGAATAGCTAGGGACTTAGAAGTCAACGCCAGAAGCATAACATACAATATAAATACAACAGCTTTTCCATCGTATAAAATGAATAATTGCAACCAGTGTGAAAGTGATGGTCATTTCTACGTTCCGAGCGACCTAGGCTCCGCTCTAGGGCGTTGCTGCACCAGATCGAATAGCTAGGGACTTAGAAATCTACGCCAGAAGCATAAAATACAATATAAATACAACTGCTTTTCCATCGTATAAAATGAATAATTGCAAACAGTGTGAAAGCAATGGTCATTGCTGCGTTCCGGACAACCTAGGCGTCACTCTAGGTCGTTGCTCCACCACATCTAATAGCTACTGCCTTAGAAGTCAACGCCAGAAGCATAAAATACAATATAAATACAACAGCTTTTCCATCGTAAAGAATGCATAAATGCAAGCAGTGAGAAAGTGATGGTCATTTCTACGTTACGGACAACATAGGGTTCACTCTTGGACGTTGCCCCACCAGATTGAATAGCTAGGACCTTAGAAGTCAACGCCAGAAGCATAAAATACAATATAAATACAACAGTTTTTCCATTGAATAAAACGAATAATTGCTATCAGTGTGAAAGTGATGGTCATTTCTACGTTACGGGCAACATAGGCTTCACCCTTGGACGCTGCCCCACCAGACGGAATAGCTAGGACCTTAAAAGTCAACGCCAGAAGCATAAAATACAATATAAATACAACTGCTTTTCCATCGTATAAAATGAATAATTGCAAGCGGTGTGAAAGTAATGGTCATGCTGCGTTCCGGACAACCTAGGCTTCACTCTAGGGCGTTGCTCCAACAGATCGAATAGCTAGGGACTCAGAATTCAACGCAAGAAGCATAAAATACAATAAAAATACAACAGTTCTTCCATCGTATAACAGGAATAATTGCAACCAGTGTGAAAGTAATGGGCGTTTCTACGTTTCGCGCATCCTAGGCTTCACTCTAGGGCGTTGGTCCACCAAATCGAATAGTTAGAGCCTAAGAAGTCAACGCCAGAAGCACCAAATACAAAATAAATACAACTGTTTTTCCATCGTATAAAACGAATAATTGCAACCAGTGTGAAAGTAATTGTCATTTCTACGTTCCGGGCAACCTAGGCTTCACTATAGGGCGTTCCTCCACCACATCGAATAGATACGGCCTTAGAAGTCAACGCCAGAGGCATAAAATACACCATAAATACAAAAGTTTTTCCATTGTATGAAACGAATAATTGCAACCAGTGTGAAAGTTGTGGTCATTTCTACGTTCCGGGCAACATAGGCTTCACCCTTGGACGTTGCCCCACCAGACGGAATAGCTAGGACCTTAGAAGTCTACGCCAGAAGCATAAAATACAATATAAATACAACAGTTTTTCCATTGAATAAAACGTATAATTGCTATCAGTGTGAAAGTGATGGTCATTTCTACGTTCCGGGCAACATAGGCTTCACCCTTGGACGTTGCCCCACCAGACGGAATAGCTAGGACCTTAGAAGTCTACGCCAGAAGCATAAAATACAATATAAATACAACTGCTTTCCCATCGTATAAAATGAATAATTGCAAACAGTGTGAAAGTAATGGTCATTGCTGCGTTCCGGACAACCTAGGCTTCACTCTAGGGCGTTGTTCCACCAGATCGAATAGCTTGGGACTTAGAAGTCAACGCCAGAAGCATAACATACAATATAAATACAACAGCTTTTCCATCGTATAAAATGAATAATTGCAACCAGTGTGAAAGTGATGGTCATTTCTACGTTCCGAGCGACCTAGGCTCCGCTCTAGGGCGTTGCTGCACTAGATCGAATAGCTAGGGACTTAGAAATCTACGCCAGAAGCATAAAATACAATATAAATACAACTGCTTTTCCATCGTATAAAATGAATAATTGCAAACAGTGTGAAAGTAATGGTCATTGCTGCATTCCGGACAACCTAGGCGTCACTCTAGGTCGTTGCTCCACCACATCTAATAGCTACTGTCTTAGAAGTCAACGCCAGAAGCATAAAATACAATATAAATACAACAGCTTTTCCATCGTATAGAATGCATAAATGCAAGCAGTGAGAAAGTGATGGTCATTTCTACGTTACGGACAACATAGGGTTCACTCTTGGACGTTGCCCCACCAGATTGAATAGCTAGGACCTTAGAAGTCAACGCCACAAGCATAAAATACAATATAAATACAACAGTTTTTCCATTGAATAAAACGAATAATTGCTATCAGTGTGAAAGTGATGGTCATTTCTACGTTACGGGCAACATAGGCTTCACCCTTGGACGCTGCCCCACCAGACGGAATAGCTAGGACCTTAGAAGTCAACGACAGAAGCATAAAATACAATATAAATACAACTGCTTTTCCATCGTATAAAATGAATAATTGCAAGCGGTGTGAAAGTAATGGTCATGCTGCGTTCCGGACAACCTAGGCTTCACTCTAGGGCGTTGCTCCAACAGATCGAATAGCTAGGGACTTAGAATTCAACGCAAGAAGCATAAAATACAATAAAAATACAACAGTTCTTCCATCGTATAACAGGAATAATTGCAACCAGTGTGAAAGTAATGGGCGTTTCTACGTTCCGCGCATCCTAGGCTTCACTCTAGGGCGTTGGTCCACCAAATCGAATAGTTAGAGCCTAAGTAGTCAACGCCAGAAGCACCAAATACAAAATAAATACAACTGTTTTTCCATCGTATAAAACGAATAATTGCAACCAGTGTGAAAGTAATTGTCATTTCTACGTTCCGGGCAACCTAGGCTTCACAATAGGGCGTTCCTCCACCACATCGAATAGATACGGCCTTAGAAGTCAACGCCAGAGGCATAAAATACACCATAAATACAAAAGTTTTTCCATTGTATGAAACGAATAATTGCAACCAGTGTGAAAGTTGTGGTCATTTCTACGTTCCGGGCAACATAGGCTTCACCCTTGGACGTTGCCCCACCAGACGGAATAGCTAGGACCTTAGAAGTCTACGCCAGAAGCATAAAATACAATATAAATACAACAGTTTTTCCATTGAATAAAACGAATAATTGCTATCAGTGTGAAAGTGATGGTCATTTCTACGTTACGGGCAACATAGGCTTCACCCTTGGACGCTGCCCCACCAGACGGAATAGCTAGGACCTTAGAAGTCAACGCCAGAAGCATAAAATACAATATAAATACAACTGCTTTTCCATCGTATAAAATGAATAATTGCAAGCGGTGTGAAAGTAATGGTCATGCTGCGTTCCGGACAACCTAGGCTTCACTCTAGGGCGTTGCTCCAACAGATCGAATAGCTAGGGACTCAGAATTCAACGCAAGAAGCATAAAATGCAATATAAATACAACTGCTTTTCCATCGTATAAAATGAATAATTGCAAACAGTGTGAATGTAATGGTCATTTCTACGTTCCGGGCACCCTAGGCTTCGCGCTAGGGCGTTGCTCCACCAGATCGGATAGCTAGGGACTTGGAGGTCAACGCCAAGAGCATAAAGTACAATAAGAATACAACAGTCTTTCCATCGTATAACAGGAATAATTGCAACCAGTGTGAAAGTAATGGGCAATTCGACGTTCCGTGCAACCCAGGCTTCACTCTAGGGCATTGCACCACCAGGTCGAATAGTTAGGGCCTTAGAAAGCAACTCCAGACGCATAAAACACAATATAAATACAACAGTTTTTCCATCGCATAAAACGAATATTTGCAACCGGTGTGAAAGTTATGGTCATTTCTATGTTCCGGGCAAACCGAAGGCTTCACTCTAGGGCGTTGCTCCACCAGATCGAATAGTTAGGGCCTAAGATGTCAACGCCAGAGGCATAAAATACAATAAAAATACAACAGTCTTTCCATCGTATAACACGAATAATTGCAGCCAGTGTGGAAGAGGTAGTCACTTCTACGTTCCGGGCAACCTAGGCTTCAGTCAAGGTCGCAGCTCCACCAGATCGAATAGTTAGGGCCTGAGAAATCAACGCCAGAAGCATAAAATACAATATAAATACAAGAGTTTTTCCATCGTATAAAACGAGTAATTGCAACCAGTGTGAAAGTCATGGTCATTTCTACGTTCCGGGCAGCCTAGGCTACACTCTAGGGCGTTGCTCCACCAGATCGAATAGTCAGCACCTTAGAAGTCGACGCCAGGAGCATAAAATACAATAAACATGCAACAGTCTTTCCATCGTATAACAGGAATAACTGCATCCAGTGTGAAAGTACTGGCCATTTCTACGTTCCGGGTAACCCAGGGATCACTCTAGGGCGTTGCTCCACCATATCGAATAGCTACGGCCTTAGAAGTCAACGCCAGAAGCATAAAGTACAATAAAAATACAACAGTATTTCTATCGTATAACGGGAATAATTGCAACCAGTGTGAAGGTAATGGTCATTTCTACGTTCCGGGCAACCTCGGCTTCAATCTAGGGCGTTGTTCCAACAGATCGATTAGTTAGGGCCTGAGAAGTCAACGCTAGAAGCATAAAATACAATATAAATATAAGGGCTTTTCCAACGCACAAAATGAATAACTGCAGCCAGTGTGAATGTACTGGTCATTTCTACGTTCCGGGCAGCCTAGGCTACACTCTAGGGCGTTGCTCCACCAGATCGAATAGTTAGGACCTTAGAAGTCGACGCCAGAAGCATAAAATACAATAAACATGCAACAGTCTTTCCATCGTATAACAGGAACAACTGCAACCAGTGTGAAAGTACTGGCCATTTCTACGTTCCGGGTAACCCAGGGGTCACTCTAGGGCGTTGCTCCACCATATCGAATAACTACGGCCTTAGAAGTCAACGCCAGAAGCATAAAGTACAATAAAAATACCACAGTTTTTCCATCGTATACAATAAATAATTGCATCAACTGTGAAGGTAATGGTCATTTCTACGTTCCGGGCAGCCTAGGCTTCACTCTAGGGCGTTGCTCCGTCACATCGAATAGCTACGGCCTTAGAAGTCAACGCCAGAAGCATAAAATACAAATAAACATGCAACATTTTTTCCATCGTATAACAGGAATAATTGCAACCAGAGTGAAAGTAATGGTCATTTCTACGTTCCGGGCAACCTAGGCTTCACTCTAGGGCGTTGCTCCACCAGACTGAATAGTTAGGGCCTACGAAGTCAACGCCAGATGAATAAAATACAATATAAGTACAACAGTTTTTCCACCGTATGAAATGAATAATTGCAAACATTGTGAAAGTAATGGTCATTTCCTCGTTCCGGGCAACCTAGGCGTCACTCTAGGGCATTGCTCCACTACAGCTAATAGCTACGGCCTTAGAAGTCAACGCCAGAAGCATAAAATACGATATAAATACAACAGCTTTTCCATCGTATAAAACGAATAATGGCAACCAGTGTGAGAGTTATGGTCTTTTCTACGCTCCGGGCAACCTAGGCTTCACTCTAGGGCGTTGCTCCACCAGATCGAATAGTTAGGGCCTTAGAAGTCAACGCCCGAATCATAAAATACAAAATAAATAGAACAGGTTTTCCATGATATAAGAGGAATAATTGCAACCAGTGTGAAGGATATGGTCATTTCTACGTTCCGGGCAACCTAGGCTTCACTCTAGGTCGTTGCTCCGCCAGATCGAATAGTTATGGCCTTAGAAGTCAACGCCCGAAGCATAAAATACAATATAAAAAGAACAGTTTTTCCATTGTATAAAACGAATAATTGCAACCAGTGTGAAAGTTATGGTCATTTCTACTTTCTGGGCAACCTACGCTTCACTCTAGGGCGTTGTTCCACCAGAACGAATAGTTAGGTCCTAAGAAGTCAACGCCAGAAGCATAAAGTACAATAAAAATCCAACAGTTTGTCCACCGTACAACAGGAATAATTGCAACCAGTGTGAAAGTGATGGTCATTTCTACGTTCCTGGCAACCTAGATTTCGCTCTCGGGAGTGGCTCCACCACATCGAATAGTTAGGGCCTTAGAAGTCAATGCCCGAAGCATAAAATACAATATAAATACAGCAGTTTTTCCATTGTATAACCTGAATAATAGCAACCAGTGCGAAGGTAATGATCATTTCTACGTTCCGGGCAACCTAGGCTCCACCCTAGGGCATTGCTCCACCACATCGAATCGCTACAGCCTTAGAAGTCAACGCCAGAAGCATAAAATACAATAAGATGCAACAGTTCTTCCCTCGTATAGAATGAATAATTGCAACCGCAGTGAAAGTTATGGTCATTTCTAAGTTCCGGGCAACCTAGGCTACACTCTATGGCGTTGCTCCACCAGATCGAATAGTTAGGGCCTAAGAAGTCAACGCCAGAAGCATAAAACACTATATAAATGCAACAGCTCTACCATTGTATAACCTGAATAATTGAAACCGGGGTGAAAGTTATGGTCATTTCTATGTTCCGGGCAACCTAGGCTTCACTCTAGGGCGTTTCTCCACCAGATCGAATCGTTAGGGCCTTAGAAGTCAACGCCAGAAGCATAAGATACAAAAATACAACAGTCTTTCCATCGTGTGACAGGAATAATTGCAACCAGTTTGAAGGTAATAGACATTTCTACGTTCCGGGCAACCTTGGCTTCACTCTAGGGCGTTGGTCCACCAGATCGAATAGTTAGGGCCTAATAAGTGGACGCCAGAAGCATAAAATACAATAAAAATACAACAGTTTTTCCATCGTATAGCATGAATAATTGCAACCAGAGTGAAGGTAATGGTTATTTCTACGTTTCGGGCAACCTAGGCTTCACTCTAGGTCTTTGCTCCAAAAGATCGAATAGCTAGGGCCTTAGAAGTCAATGGCCGAAGCATACAATACAATAAAGATACAACAGTTTTGCCATCGTATAACAGGGACAATTGCAACCAGTGTGAAAGTGATGGTCATTTCTACGTTCCGGGCAACCTAGGCTTCACTCTGGGGCGTTGTTGCACCAGATAGAATAGTTAGGGCCTAAGAAGTCAACGCCAGAAGCATAAAATACAATATAAATACAACTGCTTTTCCATCGTATAAAATGAATAATTGCAAGCGGTGTGAAAGAAATGGTCATGCTGCGTTCCGGACAACCTAGGCTTCACTCTAGGGCGTTGCTCCAACAGATCGAATAGCTAGGGACTTAGAATTCAACGCAAGAAGCATAAAATACAATATAAATACAACTGCTTTTCCATCGTATAAAATGAATAATTGCAAACAGTGTGAAAGTAATGGTCATTGCTGCGTTCCGGACAACCTAGGTTTCACTCTAGGGCGTTGCTGCACCAGATCGAATAGTTAGGGCCTATGAATTCAACGCCTGAAGCATAAAATACAATGAAACTACAACAGTTTTTCCATCGTATAACAGGAATAATTGCAACCAGTGTGCAGGTAATGGTCTTTTCTACGTTCCGGGCAACCGAGGCTTCACTCTAGGGCGTTGCTCCACCAGATCGAATAGTTAGGGCCTATGAATTCAACGCCTGAAGCATAAAATACAATAAAACTACAACAGCTTTTCCACCGTATAAAACGAATAATGGCAACCAGTGTGAAGGTTATGGTCATTTCTACGCTCCGGGCAACCTAGGCTTCACTCTAGGGCGTTGCTCCACCAGATCAAACAGTTAGGGTCTTCGAAGTCAACGGCCGAAGCATAAAACACAAAATAAATAGAACGGTTTTTCCATTGTATAAAACGAATAATTGCTACCAGTGTAAAAGTTATGGTCATTTCTACGTTCCGGGCAACCTAGGCTTCACCCAAGGGCGTTGTTCCACCAGATGGAATAGTTAGGGCCTAAGAAGTCAACGCCAGAAGCAAAAAATACGGTATAAATACAACAGCTTTTCCATCGTATAAAACGAATAATAGCAACCAGTGTGAAATTTACGGCCATTTCTACGTTACGGGCAACCTAGTCTTCACTCTAGGGCCTTACTCCACCAGATCGAATGGTTAGGGCCTAAGAAGTCAACGTCAGAATCATAAAATACAATAAAGATGCAACAGTTTTTCCATCGTATAACAGGAATAATTCCAACCAGTGTGAAGGTAATGGTATGTTCTACGTTCCGGGCAACCTCGGCTTCACTCTAGGGCGGTGGTCCACCAGATCGAATAGCTAGGGCCTAAGAAGTCAACGCCAGATGAATAAAATACAATATAAGTACAACAGTTTTTCCACCGTATGAAATGAATAATTTCAAACATTGTGAAAGTAATGGTCATTTCCACGTTCCGGGCAACCTAGGCGTCACTCTAGGGCATTGCTCCACCACAGCTAATAGCTACGGCCTTAGAAGTCAACGCCAGAAGCATAAAATACGATATAAATACAACAGCTTTTCCATCGTATAAAACGAATAATGGCAACCAGTGTGAGAGTTATGGTCATTTCTACGCTCCGGGCAACCTAGGCTTCACTCTAGGGCGTTGCTCCACCAGATCGAATAGTTAGGGCCTTAGAAGTCAACGCCCGAAGCATAAAATACAAAATAAATAGAACAGGTTTTCCATGT
The DNA here is from genome assembly GCF_051401765.1 of Calliopsis andreniformis. Lineage (NCBI taxonomy): Eukaryota > Metazoa > Arthropoda > Insecta > Hymenoptera > Andrenidae > Calliopsis > Calliopsis andreniformis. The sequence goes on from NW_027480429.1 coordinate 3,702,258, forward strand.
ATAAAACGAATAATTGTTACCAGTGTGAGAGTTATGGTCATTTCTACGTTCCGTGCAACCGAGACTTCACTCTAGCGCGTTGCTCCACCAGATCAAATAGTTAAGGCCTTAGAAGTCAACGCCAGAAGCAGAAAATACAATATAAATACAACAGTTTTTCCATGATATAAGAGGAATAATTGAAACCATTGTGAAAGATATGGTCACGTGTACGTTCCGGGCCACCTAGGCTTCACTCTACGGCGTTTGTCCGCCAGATCCAATAGCTAGGGCCTAAGAAGTCAACGCCAGAAGCAGCAAATACAAAATAAGTACAACAGTTTTTCCATCGTATAAAACGAATAATTGCAAACAGTCTGGAGGTAATGGTAATTTCTACGTTTCGGGCAACCTAGGCTTCACTCTAGGGCGTTGCTCCACCACATCGAATAGCTACGGCCTTAGAAGTCAGCGTCAGAAGCATAGAATACAATATAAACACAACAGCTTTTCGATCGTATAAAATGAATAATTGCAAACATTGTGAAAGTAACGGTTGTTTGTGCGCTCCCGGCAACCTAAGCTTCACTCTCGGGCGTTGCTGCACCAGATCGAATATTTAGGGCCTAAGAAGTCAACGCCGGAAGCATAAAATACAATAAAAATATAACAGTTTTTCCATCGTGTAATGGGAACAATTGCAGCCAGTGTCAAGGTGATGGTCATTTCTACGTTCCGGGCAACCTACGCTCCACTCCAGGGCGTTGGTCCACCAAATCGAGTAGTTAGAGCCTAAAAACTCAACGCCAGAAGCACCAAATACAACATAAATACAACTGTTTTTCGATCGTATAAAACGAACAATTGCAACCAGTGTGAAAGTAATTGTCATTTCTACGTTCCGGGCAACCTAGGCTTCACTGTATGGCGTTGCTCCACCACATCGAATAGCTACGGCCTTAGAAGTCAACGCCAGAGGCATAAAATACACCATAAATACAAATGTTTTTCCATTGTATAAAACTAATAATTGCAACCAGTGTGAAAGTTGTGGTCATTTCTACGTTCCGGGCAACATAGGGTTCACTCTTGGACGTTGTCCCACCAGATTGAATAGCTAGGACCTTAGAAGTCAATGCCAGAAGCAGAAAATACGATAAAAATACAACAGCTTTTCCATCATATAAAATGAACAATTGCAAACAGTGTGAAGGTGATGGTCATTTCTACGTTTCGGGCAACCTAGGCTTTACTCTAGGGCGCTGCTCCACCAGATCGAATAGCTGGGGTCTTAGAAGTCAACGCCCGAAACATAAAATACAATAAAGATACAAGAGTTTTTCCATCGTATAACAGGATTAATTGCAACCAGAGTAAAAGTGATGGTCGTTTCTACGTTCCGAGCGGCCTAGGCTTCACTCTGGGGCGTTGCTCCACGAGATCGAATAGTTAGGGACTTAGAATTCGACGCTAGAAGCATAAAATACAATAAAAATGCCACAGTTTTTCCATCGTATAACAGGAATAACTGCAACCAGTGTGAAAGTACTTGTCATTTCTACGTTCCGTGTAACCTAGGCTTCACTCTAAGGCGTAGCTCCACCAGATCGGACAACTAGGGACTTAGAAGTCAACGCCAGAAGCATAAAACGCAAGATAAATGCAACAGTTTTTCCATTGTACAACAGGAATAATTGCGACCTGTGCGAAAGTTATGGTCATTTCTACGATCCGAGCTGCCTAGGCTTCACTCTAGGGCGTTGCTCCACCACATTGAATAGCTACGGCCTTAGAAGTCAACGCCAGAAGCATAAAATACAATATAAATACAACAGCTTTCCATCGTATAAGACGGATGTTTGCAAATATTGTGAAAGTAACGGTCATTTCTATGTTCCGGGCAACCTAGGCCTCACTCTAGGGCGTTGCTCCACCGGATCGAATAGTTAGGGCCCAAGAAGTCGACGACAGAAGCATAAAATACAATAAAAATACAACAGTTTTTCCATCGCATAGCTGAATAATTGCAACCAGAGTGAAAGTAATGGTCATTTCTACGTTCCGGGCAACCTAGGCTTCACTCTAGGGCGTTGCTCCACCACATCGAATAGCTACGGCCTTAGAAGTCAACGCCAGGAGCATAAAGTACAAAATAAGTACAACAGTTTTTCCATCGTGTAAAACGAATAATTGCAAACAGTGTGAACGCTATGGCCCTTTCTACGTTCCGGGCAACCTAGGCTTGGCTCTTGGGCGTTGCCCTACCAGATCGAACAGTTACGGGCTTAGAAGTCAACGCCCGAACCATAAAATACAATAAAGATACAACAGTTTTTCCATCGTATAAAACGAATAATTGCAACCACTGTGAAAGTAATTGTCATTTCTACGTTCCGGGCAAACTAGGCTTCACTATAGGGCGTTCCTCCACCACATCGAATAGATACGGCCTTAGAAGTCAACGCCAGAGGCATAAAATACACCATAAATACAAAAGTTTTTCCAATGTATGAAACGAATAATTGCAACCAGTGTGAAAGTTGTGGTCATTTCTACGTTCCGGGCAACATAGGCTTCACCCTTGGACGTTGCCCCACCAGACGGAATAGCTAGGACCTTAGAAGTCTACGCCAGAAGCATAAAATACAATATAAATACAACAGTTTTTCCATTGAATAAAACGTATAATTGCTATCAGTGTGAAAGTAATGGTCATTTCTACGTTCCGGGCAACATAGGCTTCACCCTTGGACGTTGCCCCACCAGACGGAATAGCTAGGACCTTAGAAGTCTACGCCAGAAGCATAAAATACAATATAAATACAACTGCTTTTCCATCGTATAAAATGAATAATTGCAAACAGTGTGAAAGTAATGGTCATTGCTGCGTTCCGGACAACCTAGGCTTCACTCTAGGGCGTTGTTCCACCAGATCGAATAGCTAGGGACTTAGAAGTCAACGCCAGAAGCATAACATACAATATAAATACAACAGCTTTTCCATCGTATAAAATGAATAATTGCAACCAGTGTGAAAGTGATGGTCATTTCTACGTTCCGAGCGACCTAGGCTCCGCTCTAGGGCGTTGCTGCACCAGATCGAATAGCTAGGGACTTAGAAATCTACGCCAGAAGCATAAAATACAATATAAATACAACTGCTTTTCCATCGTATAAAATGAATAATTGCAAACAGTGTGAAAGCAATGGTCATTGCTGCGTTCCGGACAACCTAGGCGTCACTCTAGGTCGTTGCTCCACCACATCTAATAGCTACTGCCTTAGAAGTCAACGCCAGAAGCATAAAATACAATATAAATACAACAGCTTTTCCATCGTAAAGAATGCATAAATGCAAGCAGTGAGAAAGTGATGGTCATTTCTACGTTACGGACAACATAGGGTTCACTCTTGGACGTTGCCCCACCAGATTGAATAGCTAGGACCTTAGAAGTCAACGCCAGAAGCATAAAATACAATATAAATACAACAGTTTTTCCATTGAATAAAACGAATAATTGCTATCAGTGTGAAAGTGATGGTCATTTCTACGTTACGGGCAACATAGGCTTCACCCTTGGACGCTGCCCCACCAGACGGAATAGCTAGGACCTTAGAAGTCAACGCCAGAAGCATAAAATACAATATAAATACAACTGCTTTTCCATCGTATAAAATGAATAATTGCAAGCGGTGTGAAAGTAATGGTCATGCTGCGTTCCGGACAACCTAGGCTTCACTCTAGGGCGTTGCTCCAACAAATCGAATAGCTAGGGACTCAGAATTCAACGCAAGAAGCATAAAATACAATAAAAATACAACAGTTCTTCCATCGTATAACAGGAATAATTGCAACCAGTGTGAAAGTAATGGGCGTTTCTACGTTTCGCGCATCCTAGGCTTCACTCTAGGGCGTTGGTCCACCAAATCGAATAGTTAGAGCCTAAGAAGTCAACGCCAGAAGCACCAAATACAAAATAAATACAACTGTTTTTCCATCGTATAAAACGAATAATTGCAACCAGTGTGAAAGTAATTGTCATTTCTACGTTCCGGGCAACCTAGGCTTCACTATAGGGCGTTCCTCCACCACATCGAATAGATACGGCCTTAGAAGTCAACGCCAGAGGCATAAAATACACCATAAATACAAAAGTTTTTCCATTGTATGAAACGAATAATTGCAACCAGTGTGAAAGTTGTGGTCATTTCTACGTTCCGGGCAACATAGGCTTCACCCTTGGACGTTGCCCCACCAGACGGAATAGCTAGGACCTTAGAAGTCTACGCCAGAAGCATAAAATACAATATAAATACAACAGTTTTTCCATTGAATAAAACGTATAATTGCTATCAGTGTGAAAGTGATGGTCATTTCTACGTTCCGGGCAACATAGGCTTCACCCTTGGACGTTGCCCCACCAGACGGAATAGCTAGGACCTTAGAAGTCTACGCCAGAAGCATAAAATACAATATAAATACAACTGCTTTCCCATCGTATAAAATGAATAATTGCAAACAGTGTGAAAGTAATGGTCATTGCTGCGTTCCGGACAACCTAGGCTTCACTCTAGGGCGTTGTTCCACCAGATCGAATAGCTTGGGACTTAGAAGTCAACGCCAGAAGCATAACATACAATATAAATACAACAGCTTTTCCATCGTATAAAATGAATAATTGCAACCAGTGTGAAAGTGATGGTCATTTCTACGTTCCGAGCGACCTAGGCTCCGCTCTAGGGCGTTGCTGCACTAGATCGAATAGCTAGGGACTTAGAAATCTACGCCAGAAGCATAAAATACAATATAAATACAACTGCTTTTCCATCGTATAAAATGAATAATTGCAAACAGTGTGAAAGTAATGGTCATTGCTGCATTCCGGACAACCTAGGCGTCACTCTAGGTCGTTGCTCCACCACATCTAATAGCTACTGTCTTAGAAGTCAACGCCAGAAGCATAAAATACAATATAAATACAACAGCTTTTCCATCGTATAGAATGCATAAATGCAAGCAGTGAGAAAGTGATGGTCATTTCTACGTTACGGACAACATAGGGTTCACTCTTGGACGTTGCCCCACCAGATTGAATAGCTAGGACCTTAGAAGTCAACGCCACAAGCATAAAATACAATATAAATACAACAGTTTTTCCATTGAATAAAACGAATAATTGCTATCAGTGTGAAAGTGATGGTCATTTCTACGTTACGGGCAACATAGGCTTCACCCTTGGACGCTGCCCCACCAGACGGAATAGCTAGGACCTTAGAAGTCAACGACAGAAGCATAAAATACAATATAAATACAACTGCTTTTCCATCGTATAAAATGAATAATTGCAAGCGGTGTGAAAGTAATGGTCATGCTGCGTTCCGGACAACCTAGGCTTCACTCTAGGGCGTTGCTCCAACAGATCGAATAGCTAGGGACTTAGAATTCAACGCAAGAAGCATAAAATACAATAAAAATACAACAGTTCTTCCATCGTATAACAGGAATAATTGCAACCAGTGTGAAAGTAATGGGCGTTTCTACGTTCCGCGCATCCTAGGCTTCACTCTAGGGCGTTGGTCCACCAAATCGAATAGTTAGAGCCTAAGTAGTCAACGCCAGAAGCACCAAATACAAAATAAATACAACTGTTTTTCCATCGTATAAAACGAATAATTGCAACCAGTGTGAAAGTAATTGTCATTTCTACGTTCCGGGCAACCTAGGCTTCACAATAGGGCGTTCCTCCACCACATCGAATAGATACGGCCTTAGAAGTCAACGCCAGAGGCATAAAATACACCATAAATACAAAAGTTTTTCCATTGTATGAAACGAATAATTGCAACCAGTGTGAAAGTTGTGGTCATTTCTACGTTCCGGGCAACATAGGCTTCACCCTTGGACGTTGCCCCACCAGACGGAATAGCTAGGACCTTAGAAGTCTACGCCAGAAGCATAAAATACAATATAAATACAACAGTTTTTCCATTGAATAAAACGAATAATTGCTATCAGTGTGAAAGTGATGGTCATTTCTACGTTACGGGCAACATAGGCTTCACCCTTGGACGCTGCCCCACCAGACGGAATAGCTAGGACCTTAGAAGTCAACGCCAGAAGCATAAAATACAATATAAATACAACTGCTTTTCCATCGTATAAAATGAATAATTGCAAGCGGTGTGAAAGTAATGGTCATGCTGCGTTCCGGACAACCTAGGCTTCACTCTAGGGCGTTGCTCCAACAGATCGAATAGCTAGGGACTCAGAATTCAACGCAAGAAGCATAAAATGCAATATAAATACAACTGCTTTTCCATCGTATAAAATGAGTAATTGCAAACAGTGTGAATGTAATGGTCATTTCTACGTTCCGGGCACCCTAGGCTTCGCGCTAGGGCGTTGCTCCACCAGATCGGATAGCTAGGGACTTGGAGGTCAACGCCAAGAGCATAAAGTACAATAAGAATACAACAGTCTTTCCATCGTATAACAGGAATAATTGCAACCAGTGTGAAAGTAATGGGCAATTCGACGTTCCGTGCAACCCAGGCTTCACTCTAGGGCATTGCACCACCAGGTCGAATAGTTAGGGCCTTAGAAAGCAACTCCAGACGCATAAAATACAATAAAAATACAACAGTTCTTCCATCGTATAACAGGAATAATTGCAACCAGTGTGAAAGTAATGGCCGTTTCTACGTTCCGCGCATCCTAGGCTTCACTCTAGGGCGTTGGTCCACCAAATCGAATAGTTAGAGCCTAAGTAGTCAACGCCAGAAGCACCAAATACAAAATAAATACAACTGTTTTTCCATCGTATAAAACGAATAATTGCAACCAGTGTGAAAGTAATTGTCATTTCTACGTTCCGGGCAACCTAGGCTTCACAATAGGGCGTTCCTCCACCACATCGAATAGATAGGGCCTTAGAAGTCAACGCCAGAGGCATAAAATACACCATAAATACAAAAGTTTTTCCATTGTATGAAACGAATAATTGCAACCAGTGTGAAAGTTGTGGTCATTTCTACGTTCCGGGCAACATAGGCTTCACCCTTGGACGTTGCCCCACCAGACGGAATAGCTAGGACCTTAGAAGTCTACGCCAGAAGCATAAAATACAATATAAATACAACAGTTTTTCCATTGAATAAAACGAATAATTGCTATCAGTGTGAAAGTGATGGTCATTTCTACGTTACGGGCAACATAGGCTTCACCCTTGGACGCTGCCCCACCAGACGGAATAGCTAGGACCTTAGAAGTCAACGCCAGAAGCATAAAATACAATATAAATACAACTGCTTTTCCATCGTATAAAATGAATAATTGCAAGCGGTGTGAAAGTAATGGTCATGCTGCGTTCCGGACAACCTAGGCTTCACTCTAGGGCGTTGCTCCAACAGATCGAATAGCTAGGGACTCAGAATTCAACGCAAGAAGCATAAAATGCAATATAAATACAACTGCTTTTCCATCGTATAAAATGAATAATTGCAAACAGTGTGAATGTAATGGTCATTTCTACGTTCCGGGCACCCTAGGCTTCGCGCTAGGGCGTTGCTCCACCAGATCGGATAGCTAGGGACTTGGAGGTCAACGCCAAGAGCATAAAGTACAATAAGAATACAACAGTCTTTCCATCGTATAACAGGAATAATTGCAACCAGTGTGAAAGTAATGGGCAATTCGACGTTCCGTGCAACCCAGGCTTCACTCTAGGGCATTGCACCACCAGGTCGAATAGTTAGGGCCTTAGAAAGCAACTCCAGACGCATAAAATACAATAAAAATACAACAGTTTTTCCATCGTATAAGAGGAATAATTGTAACCAGTGTTAAAGTAATTGTCATTTCTACGTTTCGGGCAACATACGCTTCACTCTTGAACGTTGCCCCACGAGATCGAATAGCTAGGACCTTAGAAGTCAACGCCAGAAACATAAAATACTATAAAAGTGCAACAGTTTTTCCATCGTATAACAGGAATGACTGCAACCAGTGTGAAAGTTCTGGTCATTTCTTCGTTTCGGGCAACCTAGACTTCACTCTAGGGCGTTTCCCCACCAAATCGAATAGCTAGGGCCTTAGAAGTCAACGCCCAAAGCATAAAATACAATAAAAGTACAACAGTTTTTCCATCGTATAAAAAGAATAATTGCAACCAGTGTGAACGTAATGGTCATTTCTACGTTCCGGGCACCCTAGGCTTCGCCCTAGGGCGTTGCTCCACCAGATCGAATAGCTAGGGACCTGAAGGTCAACGCCAAGGGCATAAAATACAATAAAAATACAACAGTCTTTAGATCGTATAACAGGAATAATTGCAACCAGTGTTAAAGTTATGGTCATTTCTACGTTCCGGACAACCTAGGCTTCATTCTAGGGCGTTGCTCCACTAGATCGAATAGTTAGGGCCTTAGAAGTCAACGCCAGAAGCATAAAATACGATATAGATACACCAGTTTTTCCATCGTATAAAACGAATATTTGCAAACAGTGTGAAAGGAATGGCCATTTCTACGTACACGGGCAAACTAGGCTTTACTCTAGGGCGTTGCTCCACCAGATCGAATAGTTAGGGCCTTAGAAAGCAACTCCAGACGCATAAAATACAATAAAAGCACAACACTTTTTCCATCGTAAAAGAAGAATAATTGTAACCAGTGTGAAAGTAATGGTCATTTCTACGTTTCGGGCAACATACGCTTCACTCTTGAACGTTGCCCCACGAGATCGAATAGCTAGGACCTTAGAAGTCAACGCCAGAAACATAAAATACTATAAAAGTGCAACAGTTTTTCCATCGTATAACAGAAATGACTGCAACCAGTGTGAAAGTACTGGTCATTTCCTCGTTTCGGGCAACCTAGACTTCACTCTAGGGCGTTTCCCCACCAAATCGAATAGCTAGGGCCTTAGAAGTCAACGCCCAAAGCATAAAATACAATAAAAGTACAACAGTTTTTCCATCGTATAAAAAGAATAATTGCAACCAGTGTGAACGTAATGGTCATTTCTACGTTTCGGGCAACCTAGGCTTCACTCTAGGGCGTTGCTCCACCAGATCGAATAGTTAGGCCCTAAGAAGTCAACGCCAGAAGCATAAAGTACAATAAATATGCAACAGTTTATCCATCGTATAGCATGAATAATTGCAACCAGTGTGACAGTAATGATCATTTCTACGTTTCGGGCAACATAGGCTTCACTCTTGGACGCTGCCCCCGAGATCGAATAGCTAGGTTCTTAGAAGTCAATGCCAGAAGCATAAAAGACAATAAAAATACAGCAGTTTTTCCATCGTATAGCATGAATAATTGCAAGCAGTGTGAAAGTAATGGCCATTTCGACGTTTCAGGCAACCTAGGCTTCACTCTAGGGCGTTCCCCAGCCAGATCGAATAGCTACGACCTTTGAAGTCAACGCCTGAAGCATAAAATACAATATAAATACAACAGCTTTTCCGTCGTATAAAACGAATAATTGCAACCAGTGTGAAAGTTATGGTCATTTCTACGTTCCGGGCAACATAGGATTCACTCTAGGGCGTTGCTCCACCAGAGCGAATAGTTAGGGCCTAAGAAGTCAACGCCAGAAGCATAAAAAACAATATAAATACAACACCTTACCCATCGAATAAAACGAATAATTGCAATCAGAATGAAAGTTATGTCATTTCTACGTTTCGGGCATCCTACACTTAACTCTGAGGCATTGCTCCACCAGATCGTATACACAGGGGCTTAGAAGTCAAATCCAGGAGCGTAAAGTACAATATAAATCCAACAGTTTGTCCATCGTATAACAGGAATAATTGCAACCAGTGTTAAATTTATGGTCATTTCTACGTTCCGGACAACATAGGCTTCACTCTAGGGCGTTGCTCCGCCAGATCGAATAGTTAGGGCCTGAGAAGTCAGCACCAGAAGCATAAAATACAATATAAATACAACATCTTTTCCAACGTATAACAGGAATAATTGCAACCAGTGTGAAAGTAATGGGCATTTCGACGTTCCGTGCAGCCTAGGCTTCACTCTGGGGCATTGCACCACCAGGTCGAATAGTTAGGGCCTTAGAAAGCAACTCCAGACGCATAAAATACAATAAAAATACAACAGTTTTTCCATCGTACAGAAAGAATAATTATAACCAGTGTGAAAGTAATGGTCATTTCTACGTTTCGGGCAACATACGCTTGACTGCTGGACGTTGCCCCACGAGATCGAATAGCTAGGACCTCAGAAGTCAACGCCAGAATCATAAAATACTATAAAAATGCAATAGTTTTTCCATCGCAAAGCAGGAATAACTGCTACCAGTGTGAAAGTGCAGGTCATTTCTACGTTCCCGGCAACCTAGACTTCACTCTAGGGCGTTGCTCCACCAAATCGAATAGCAAGGGCCTTAGAAGTCAACGCCCAAAGCATAAAATACAATAAAAGTACAACAGCTTTTCCATCGTATAAAAAAATAATTGCAACCAGTGTGAATGTAATGGTCATTTCTACGTTTCGGGACACATACGCTTCACCCTAGGTCGCTGCCCCCGAAATCGAATAGCTAGGATCTTAGAAGTCAATGCCAGAAGCATAAAATACAATAAAAATACAGCAGTTTTTCCATCGTATAGCATGAATAATTGCAACCAGTGTGAAAGTAATGGCCATTTCGACGTTTCGGGCAACCTAGGCTTCACTCTAGAGCGTTCCCCCGCCAGATCGAGTAGTTAGGGCCTAAGAAGTCAACGCCAGAAGCATAAAATACAATAAAAATACAGCAGCTTTTCCATCGTATAGCATGAATAATTGCAACCTGTGTGAAAGTACTGGTCATTTCTACGTTTCGGGCAACCTAGACTTCACTCTAGGGCGTTGCTCCACCAAATCGAATACCTAGGGCCTTAGAAGTCAACGCTCAAAACATAAAATACAATAACAGTACAACAGTTTTTCCATCGTATAAAAAGAATAATTGCAACCAGTGTGAATGTAGTGGTCATTTCTACGTTTCGGGCAACATACACTTCACTCTTGGACGTTGCCCCCGAGATCGAATAGTTAGGGCCTAAGAAGTCAACGCCAGAAGCATAAAGTACAATAAAAATGCAACAGTTTTTCCATCGTATAGCATGAATAATTGCAACCAGTGTGACAGTAATGATCATTTCACCGTTTCGGCATCCTAGACTCAACTGCGAGGCATTGCTCCACCAGATCGAATACAAAGGGCCTTAGCAGTCGACGCCAGAAGCATAAAGTACAGAAAAATCCAACGGTTCGTCCATCGTATAACAGGAATATTGCAAACAGTGTGAAAGTAATGGTCATTTCTACGTTCCAGGCAGCCTAGGCTTCACTCTAGGGCGTTGCTCCACCACATCGAATAGCTACGACCTTAGAAGTCAACGACTGAAGCATAAAATGCGATATAAAGACAACAGATTTTCCATCGTATAAAAAGAATATTTGCAACCAGTGTGAAAGTTATGGTCATTTCTACGTTCCCGGCAACCTAGGTTTCACACTAGGGCGTTGCTCCACTGGATCGAATAGTTAGGGCCTTGAAAGCCAAAACCAGAAGCATAAAATACAATATAAATACAACAGCTTTTCCATCGTATAACAGGAATAATTACAACCAGTGTGAAAGTAATGGTCATTTCTACGTTTCGGGCAACCTAGGCTTCACTTTAGGCCGTTGCGCCGCCAGATCGAATAGTTAGGGCCTTGGAAGCCAACGCCAGAAGCATAAAATACAATATAAATACAACAGTTTTTCCACCGTATAACAGGAATAATTACAACCAGTGTGAAAGTAATGCTCATTTAGACGTTGCGGGAAACCTAGGCTTCACTCTAGAGCGTTCCCCCGCCAGATCCAATAGTTAGGGCGTAAGAAGTCAACGCCAGAAGCATAAAATACTATAAAAATACAACAGTTTTTCCATCGTATAGCATGAGTACTTGCAAGCAGAGTGAAGGTAATGGTCATTTGTACGTTTCGGGCAACCTGCGCTTCACTTTAGGGCGTTGCTCCACAAGATCGAATAGTTAGGGCCGTAGAAAACAACGACAGAAGCATAAAATTCAATAAAAATACAATATTTTTTCCATCGTATAAAAGGAATAGTTGCAACAAGTGTGAAGGTAATGATCATTTCTACGTTCCGGGCAACCTAGGCTTCACCGTTGGTCGTTGCGCCACCACATCGAATAGCTATGGCCTTAGAAGTCAACGCCAGAAGCATAAAATACAATATAATTGAACAGTTTTTCCATCGTATATAATGAATAATCGCAAACAGTGTGAAAGTAATGGTCATTTCTACATTCCTGGCAACCTAGGCTTCACTCTAGGGCGTTTCGCCACCCCGTCGAATAGCTACGACCTTAGAAGACAACGCCTGAAGCATAAAATACAATAAAAATACAACAGTCTTTCCATCGTATAACAGGAATAATTGCAACCAATGGGAAAGTAATGGTCATTTCTACGTTCCGTGCAACCTACGCTTCACTCTAGGGCGTTGCTCCACCAGATCGTATAGTTAGGGGCATAGAAAACAACGACAGAATCATAAAATATAAAAAAAATACAAGAGTTTTTCCATCGTATATAAGGAACAATTGCAACCAGTGTGAAAGTGATGGTCATTCCTACGTTCCGGGCAACCAACGCTTCACTGCATGGCGTTGCTCCACCAGATCGAATAGTTAGGGCCTAAGAAGTCAACTCCAGAAGCATAAAATACAATAAAAATGTAACAGTTTTTCCATCGTATATAACGAGTAATTGCAAACAGTGTGATAGATATGGTGAGTTCTACGTTTCGGGCAACCTAGGCTTCATTCTAGGGCGTTGCTCCACCAGATCGAATAGTTAGGGCCTTAGAAGTCAACGCCAGAAGCATAAAATACAATATAAATACAACTGTTTTTCCATCGTATAAAATGAATAAATGCAACCAGTGTAAAAGTAATGCCCATTTCAACGTTCCGGGCATCCTAGACTTAACTCTGAGGCATTGCTCCACCAGGTCGAATAAATAGGGCCTTAGAAGTTAACGCCAGAAGCATAAAGTACATTAAAAGTCCAAAAGTTTTTTCATAGTATAACAGGAATAATTGCAAACAGTGTGAAGGTAATGGTCATTTCTACGCTCCGGTCAACCTGGGCTTCACTCTAGGGCGACGCTCCACCAAATCGAATAGATACGGCCTTAGAGGTCAACGCCAGAAGCATAAAATACGATATAAATAAAACAGTTTTTCCATCGTATAAAATGAATAATTGCAAGCATTGTGAAAGTAACGGTCATTTCTACGTTCCGGGCAACCTAGGTTTCACTCTAGGGCGTTGCTCCACCAGATCGAGTAGCTAGTGCCTAAGAAGTCAACGCCTAAAGCATAAAACACAAAATAAATAGAAAAGTTTTTCCATTGTCTAAAACGAATTATTGCAACCAGTGTGAAAGTTATGGTCATTTCTACGCTCCGGGCAACCTAGGCTTCACTCTAGGGCGTTGTTCCACCAGATCGAATAGTTAGGGCCTAAGGAGTCAACGCCAGAAGCATAAAACGCGATATAAGTACAACAGTTTTTCCATCGTATAAAACGGGTAATTGCAACCAGTGCGAAAGTAATGGCCATTTCTACGCTCCGGGCATCCTAGTCTTAACTCTGAGGCATTGCTCCACCAGATCGAATACATAGAGCCTTAGAAGTCAACGTCAGAAGGGTAAAGTACAATAAAAATGCTACAGTTTGTCCATCGTATAAAATGGATAATTGCAAACAGTGTGAAAGTAATGGGCATTTCTACGTTCCGTGCAACCTAGACCTCACTCTAGGGCGTTGTTCCACCAGATCGAATAGTTAGGGCCTATGAAGTCAACGCCAGAACCATAAAATACAATATAAATAGAAGAGTTTTTCCATTGCATAAAGCGAATAATGCAACCAGTGTGCAGGTGATGGTCATTTCAACGTTCCGGGCAACCTAGTCTTCACTCTAGGGCGTTGCTCCACCAGATCGAATAGTTAGGGCCTTAGAAGTCTGCGCCCGAAACATAAAATACAATAAAGATGCAACAGCTTTTCCATCGTACAACAGGAACAACTGCAACCAGTGTGAACGTAATGGCCATTTCTACGTTTCGGGCATCCTAGACTTAACTCTGAGGCATTGCTCCACGTGATGGAATACGTATGGCCTTGGTAGTCAACGCCAGAAACATAATATACAATATAAATATAACAGCTTTTCCATCGTATATAACGTATATTTGCAAACAGTGTGAAAGTAATGGTCATTTCTACGTTCCGGTCAACATAGGCTTCACTCCACGGCGTTGCTCCACGAGATCAAATAGTTAGGGCCTTAGAAGTCAACGCCAGTAGTATAAAATACAATATAAATATAACAGCTTTTCCATCGTATATAATGTATATTTGCAAACACTGTGAAAGTAATGGTCATTTTTACGTTCCGGTCAACCTAGGCTTCACTCCACGGCGTTGCTCCTCGAGATCGAATAGTTAGGGCCTTAGAAGTCAACGCCTGAAGCATAAAATACAATATAAATACAACCGATTTTCCATTGTATAAAATGAATAATTGCAAACAGTGTGAAAGTAATGGTCATTTGTACGCTTCGGGCAACCTACGCTTCACACTGGGGCGTTGCTCCACCAGATAGAATAGCTCCAGCCTTAGAAGGCAACGCTAGAAGCACAAAATACAATATAAATGCAACAGTTTTTTCATTGTATAGCATGGATAATTGCAACCAATGTGAAAGTAATGATCATTTCGGCATTTCGTGCATCCTAGACTTAACTCTGAGACCTTGCTCCACCAGATCGAAGAGTTAGGGCCTTAGAAGTCAACGCCAGAAGCACAAAATACAAAATAAATAGAACAGTTTTTCCATTGTATATAACGAATAATTGCAACCAGTGTGAAAGTGATGGTCATTTCTGCGATCCGGGCAAACTAGGCTTCACTCTAGTGCGTTGTGCCACCAGATCGAATAGTTAGGGCCTAAGAAGTCAACGCCGGAAGCATAAAATACGATATAAGTACGACATCTTTTCCATCGTATAAAACGAATAAATGCAATCAGTTTGAAAGTGATGGCCATTTCTACGTTGCAGGCAACGTAGGCTTCACTATAGGGCGTTGCTCCACCAGATCGAATAGCTGGGGACTTAGAATTCAACGCCAGAAGCATAAAATACAGTAAAGATGCAACAGTTTTTCCATCGTATAGAACGAATAATTGCAACCAGTATGAAAGTTATGGTCATTTCTACTTTCCGGGCAACCTAGGCTTCAGTCTAGGGCGTTGCTCCACCAGATCGAATAGTTAGGGACTTACAATTCAACGCCAGAAGCATAAAGTACAATAAAAATTCAACAGTATTTACATCGTATAAAAAGAATAATTGCAACCAGTCTGAAAGTAATGGTCATTTCTACGCTCCGGGCAACATACGCTTCACTATTGGACGTTGCCCCACGAGATCGAATAGTTAGGGCCTAAGAAGTCAACGCCTGAAGCATAAAATACGATATAAATACAACAGCTTTTCCATCGTATAAAACGTATAATTGCAACCAATGTGAAAGTAATGATCATTTCGGCGTTTCGTGCATCCTAGACTTAACTCTGAGACCTTGCTCCACCAGATCGAACAGCTAGGAACTTAGTAGTCAACGCCAGAAGCATAAAATTCAATAAAGATGCAACAGTTTTTCCATCGTATAAAACGAATAATTGCAACCAGTGCGAAAGTTATGGACCTTTCTACATTCCCAGCAACCTAGGCTTCACTCTAGGGCGTTGCTCCACCAGATCGAACAGCTAGGACCTTAGTAGTCAACGCCAGAAGCATAAAATCCGGTAAAGATGCAACAGTTTTTCCATCGTATAAAACGAATAATGGCAACCAGTGTGAAAGTAATGCACATTTCTACGTTCCGGGCAACCTAGGCTTCGCCCTAGGGCGTTGCTCCACCAGATGGAATAGTGCGGGCCTTAGATGTCAACGCCAGAAGCATAAAATACAATAAAGATGCAACAGTTTTTCCGTCGTATAAAACGAATAATTGCAACCAGTGTGAAGGTAATGGTCATTTCTACGTTCCGGGCAACCGAGGCTTCACTCTAGGGCGTTGCTCTACCAGATCGAATAATTAGGGCCTTAGACGTCAACGCCAGAAGCATAAAATACAGTAAAGATGCAACAGTTTTTCCATCGTATAGAACGAATAATTGCAACCAGTATGAAAGTTATGGTCATTTCTACTTTCTGGGCAACCTAGGTTTCACCCTAGGGCGCTGCTCCAACAGATTGAGTAGTTAGGGCCTTAGAAGTCAACGCCCGAAGGATAAAATGCAATAAAAATACAACAGTTTTCCCACCATATAACAGGATTAATTGCAACCAGTTTGAAAGTGATAATCATTTCTACGTTTCGGGCAACATTGGCTTCCCTCTATTGCGTTGCTCCACCAGATCGAATAGTTAGGGCCTTAGAAGTCAACGCCAGAAGCATAAAATCCAATATAAATACAACAGTTTTTCCATCGTATAAAACGAATAATTGCAACCAGTATGAAAGTTATGGTCATTTCTACTTTCCGGGCAACCTAGGCTTCACCTTAGGGTATTGTTCCACCAGATCGAATAGTTACTGCCTTAGAATTCAATGCCAGAAGCATAAACTACAAAATAAATACAACAGTCCTTCCATCGTATAAAACGAATAATTGCAACCTGTGTGAAGGTTATGGTCATTTCCACGTTCCGGGCAACCTAGGCTTCACTGTAGGGTGTTGCTCCACCACATCGAATAGCTACGGCCTTAGAAGTCAACGCCTGAAGCATAAAATACAATATAAATACAACAGTTTTTCCATCGTATAACGAATAATTGCAACCAGTATGAAAGTTATGGTCATTTCTACTTTCCGGGCAACCTAGGCTTCACCCTAGGGCGTTGCTCCAACAGATTGAATAGTTAGGGCCTTAGAAGTCAACGCCCGAAGCATAAAATGCAATAAAAATACAACAGTTTTTCCATCGTATAAAACGAATAATTGCAACCAGTATGAAAGTTATGGTCATTTCTACTTTCCGGGCAACCTAGGCTTCACCTTAGGGTATTGTTCCACCAGATCGAATAGTTACTGCCTTAGAATTCAATGCCAGAAGCATAAACTACAAAATAAATACAACAGTCCTTCCATCGTATAAAACGAATAATTGCAACCTGTGTGAAGGTTATGGTCATTTCCACGTTCCGGGCAACCTAGGCTTCACTGTAGGGTGTTGCTCCACCACATCGAATAGCTACGGCCTTAGAAGTCAACGCCTGAAGCATAAAATACAATATAAATACAACAGTTTTTCCATCGTATAACGAATAATTGCAACCAGTATGAAAGTTATGGTCATTTCTACTTTCCGGGCAACCTAGGCTTCACCCTAGGGCGTTGCTCCAACAGATTGAATAGTTAGGGCCTTAGAAGTCAACGCCCGAAGCATAAAATGCAATAAAAATACAACAGTTTTTCCATCGTATAAAAGGATTAATTGCAACCAGTTTGAAAGTGATGGTCATTTCTACATTCCGGGCAACGTAGGCTTCCCTCTATTGCGTTGCTCTTCCAGATCGAATAGTTAGGGCCTTAGAAGTCAACGCCAGAAGCATAAAATACAATATAAATACAACAGTTTTTCCAGCGTATAAAACGAATATTTGCAACCAGTATGAAAGTTATGGTCATTTCTACGATACGGGCAAACTAGGCTTCACTCTAGTGCGTTGTGCCACCAGATCGAATAGCTAGCGCCTGAGAAGTCACTGCCCGAAGCAAAAAATACAATAAAAATACACAATCTTTCCATAGTATAACAGGAATAATTGCAACCAGTGTGAAAGTAATGGTCATTTCTACGTTCCGGGGAACCTAGACTTCAGTCTAGGGCGTTGCTCCACCAGATCGAATAGTTAGGACCTAGGAAGTCAACGCCAGGAGAATAAAATACAATATAAGTACAACAGCTGTTCCATCATATAAAACGAATAATTGCAACCAGTGTGAATGTTATGGTCATTTCTACGTTCCGGGCAACCTACGTTTCACTCTATGGCGTTGCTCCACCAGATGGAATAGTTATGGCCTAAGAAGTCAAAGCCAGAAGCACCAAATACATAATAAATACAACAGTTTTTCCATCGTATAAAACGAATAATTGCAACCAGTGTGAAAGTAATGGTCATTTCTACGTTCCGGGCAACCTAGGCTTCAGTCTATGGCGTTGCTCCACCAGATCGAATAGTTAGGGACTTACAATTCAACGCCTGAAGCATAAAATACAATAAAAATACAACAGTTTTTCCATCGTATAACAGGAATAATTGCAACCAGTGTGAATGTAATGGACGTTTCTATTTTCCGGGCAACCTACGATTCACTCTATGGCGTTGCCCCACCAGATCGAATAGTTACGGCCTAAGTAGTCAACGCCAGAAGCACCAAATACAAAATAAGTACTACAGTTTTTCCATCGTATTAAACGAATAATTGCAACCAGTGTGAAAGTAATGGTCTTTTCTACGTTCCGGGCAACCTACGCGTCACTCTAGGGCGTTGCTCCACCACATCGAATAGGTACGGCCTTAGAATTCAAAGCCAGAAGCGTAAAATACAATATAAATACAACAGTTTTTCGATCGTATAAAACGAATAATAGCAACCAGTGTGAAAGTTGTGGTCATTTCTACGTTCCGGGCAACCTAGGCTTCACTATAGGGCGTTGTTCCACCAGATCAAACAGTTAGGGCCTTAGAAGTCAACGCCCGAAGCATAAAACACAAAATATATAGAACGGTTTTTCCATTGTATAAAACGAATAATTGCTACCAGCGTAAAAGTTATGGTCATTTCTACGTTCCGGGCAACCTAGGCTTCACCCTAGGGCGTTGTTCCACCAGGTCCAATAGTTAGGGCCTAAGAAGTGAACGCCAGAAGCATAAAATACAATATAAATACAACAGTTTTTCGATCGTATAAAACGAATAATTGCAACCAGTATGAAACTTATGCTCATTTCTACGTTCCGGGCAACCCAGGCTTCACTGTATGGCGTTCTTCCACCACATCGGATAGCTACGGCCTCAGAAGTCAACGCCTGGAGTATAAAATACTATAAAAATACAACAGCCTTTCCATCCTAGAACAGGAATAATTGCATCCCGTGTGAAAGTGATGGTCATTCCTACGTTCCAGGCAACCTAGGCTTCACTCTAGGGCGTTGTTCCACAAGATCGAATAGTTAGGGCCTAAGAAGGCAACGCTAAAAGCATAAAATACAATATAAATATAACAGTTTTTCCATCGTCTAAAACGAATAATAGCAACCAGTGTGAATGTTATGGGTATTTCTACGTTCCGGGCAACATAGGCTTCACTCTAGGGCGTTGCTCCACCAGATCAAACAGTTAGGGCCTTAGAAGTCAACGCCCGAAGCATTAAATACAAAATAAATACAACAGTTTTTCCTGTGTATAAAACGAATAATTGCTACCAGTGTGAAAGTTATGGTCATTTCTACGTTTCGCGCAACCTGGGCTTTACCCCAGGGCGTTGTTCCACCAGACGGAATAGTTAGGGTTTGGAAGAAGTCAACGCCAGAAGCATAAAATACGATATAAGTACAACAGCTTTTCCATCGTATATAATGTATATGTGCAAACAGTCTCAAAGTCATGGTCATTTCTACGTACCGGGCAACCTAGGCTCCACTCTAGGGCGTTGCTCCACCAAATCGAATAGCTAGGTCCTTAGAAGTCAACGCCAGAAGCATAAAATACAATAAAGATGCAAATGTTTTTCCATCGTATCACAGGAATAACTGCAAACAGTATGAAAGTACTGGTCATTTCTACGTTCCGGGTAACCTATGCTTCACTCTAGGGCGGTGCTCTACCAGATTAAATAGTTAGGGCCTAAGAAGTCAACGCCAGAAGCATAAAACACAATATAAATACAACAGCTTTTCCATCGTATATAATGTATATTTGCATACAGTGTGAATGTAATAGTCATTTCCATGTTCCGGGCAACCTAGTCTTCACTCTAGGGCGTTGTTCCACCAGATCGAATAGTTAGGGCCTGAGAAGTCAACGGCAGAAGAATAAAATACAATATAAGTACAAAAGTGTTTCGATCGTATAAAATGAATAATTGCAAACATTGTGAAAGTAATGGTCATTTCTACGTTCCGGGCAACCTAGGCGTCACTCTAGGGCGTTGCTCCACCACACCTAATAGCTACGGCCTTAGAAGTCAACCCCAGATGAATAAAATACAATAAAGAAGCCACAGCTTTTCCATTGTATAACACGAATAATTGCAACCAGTGTGAAAGTTATGGTCATTTCTACTTTCCGGGCAACCTAGGCTTCACCCTAGGGCGTTGTTCCACCAGATCGAACAGTTAGGGCGTAAGAAGTCAACGCCAGAAGCATAAAATACAATATAAATATAACAGTTTTTCTATCGTACAAAACGAATAATTGCAACCAGTGTGAAAGTTATTTTCACTTCTACGTTCCGGGCAACCTAGACTTCACTCTAGGGCGTTGCTCCACCAGATCGAATAGTTAGGGCCTTAGAAGTCAACGCCTGAAGCATAAAATGCAATAAAGATGCAACCGTTTTTCCATCGTATAACAGGAATAATTGCAACCAGTGTGAAGGTAATGGTATGTTCTACGTTCCGGGCAACGTATGCTTCACTCTAGGGCAGTGCTGTACCAGATTAAATAGTTAGGGCCTAAGAAGTCAACGCCAGAAGCATAAAACACAATATAAATACAACAGCTCTTCCATCGTATATAATGTATATTTGCAAACAGTGTGAAAGTAGTGGTCATTTCCATGTTCCGGGCAACCTAGTCTTCACTCTAGGGCGTTGTTCCACCAGATCGAATAGTTAGGGCCTAAGAAATCAACGCCAGAAGAATAAAATACAATTTAAGTACAAAAGTTTTTCCATCGTATAAAATGAATAATTGCAAACATTGTGAAAGTAATGGTCATTTCTACTTTCCGGGCAACCTAGGCTTCACTCTATGGCGTTGCTCCACCAGATCGAATTGCTAGGGCCTTAGAAATCAACGCCAGAAGCATAATATACAATAAAGATGCAACAGTTTTTTCTTCGTAAAACAGGAATAATTGCAACCAGTGTGACGGTAATGGTCTTTTCTACGTTCCGGGCAACCTAGGCTTCACTCTAGGGCGGTGCTCCACCAGATCAAATAGTTAGGGCCTAAGAAGTCAACGCCAGAAGCATAAAATACGACATAAATAAAATAGATTTTCCATCGTATATAATGTATATCTGCAAACAGTGTGAAAGTAATGGTCATTTCTACGAAGCGGGCAACCTAGGCTCCACTCTCGGGCGTTGCTCCACCAAATCAAATAGCTAGGGCCTTAGAAGTCAGCGCCAGAAGCATAAAATACAAAAAAGGTGCAAAAGTTTTTCCATCGTATAACAGGAATAACTGTAAACAGTGTGAAAGTAATGGTCATTTCTACGTTCCAGGCAACCTAGGCTTCACTCTTGGTCGTTGTTCCAACAGATCGAATAGTTAGGGCCTTAGAAGTCAACGCCAGAAGCATAAAATACAATATAAATACAAAAGTGTTTCGATCGTATAAAATGAATAATTGCAAACATTGTGAAAGTAATGGTCATTTCTACGTTCCGGGCAACCTAGGCGTCACTCTAGGGCGTTGCTCCACCACACCTAATAGCTACGGCCTTAGAAGTCAACCCCAGATGAATAAAATACAATAAAGAAGCCACAGCTTTTCCATTGTACAACACGAATAATTGCAACCAGTGTGAAAGTTATAGTCATTTCTACTTTCCGGGCAACCTAGGCTTCACCCTAGGGCGTTGTTCCACCAGGTCGAACAGTTAGGGCGTAAGAAGTCAACGCCAGAAGCATAAAATACAATATAAGTATAACAGTTTTTCTATCGTACAAAACGAATAATTGCAACCAGTGTGAAAGGTATTTTCACTTCTACGTTCCGGGCAACCTAGACTTCACTCTAGGGCGTTGCTTCACCAGATCGAATAGTTAGGGCCTTAGAAGTCAACGCCTGAAGCATAAAATGCAATAAAGATGCAACCGTTTTTCCATCGTATAACAGGAATAATTGCAACCAGTGTGAAGGTAATGGTATGTTCTACGTTCCGGGCAACGTATGCTTCACTCTAGGGCAGTGCTGTACCAGATTAAATAGTTAGGGCCTAAGAAGTCAACGCCAGAAGCATAAAACACAATATAAATACAACAGCTCTTCCATCGTATATAATGTATATTTGCAAACAGTGTGAAAGTAGTGGTCATTTCCATGTTCCGGGCAACCTAGTCTTCACTCTAGGGCGTTGTTCCACCAGATCGAATAGTTAGGGCCTAAGAAATCAACGCCAGAAGAATAAAATACAATTTAAGTACAAAAGTTTTTCCATCGTATAAAATGAATAATTGCAAACATTGTGAAAGTAATGGTCATTTCTACTTTCCGGGCAACCTAGGCTTCACTCTATGGCGTTGCTCCACCAGATCGAATTGCTAGGGCCTTAGAAATCAACGCCAGAAGCATAATATACAATAAAGATGCAACAGTTTTTTCTTCGTAAAACAGGAATAATTGCAACCAGTGTGACGGTAATGGTCTTTTCTACGTTCCGGGCAACCTAGGCTTCAGTCTAGGGCGGTGCTCCACCAGATCAAATAGTTAGGGCCTAAGAAGTCAACGCCAGAAGCATAAAATACGACATAAATAAAATAGATTTTCCATCGTATATAATGTATATCTGCAAACAGTGTGAAAGTAATGGTCATTTCTACGAAGCGGGCAACCTAGGCTCCACTCTCGGGCGTTGCTCCACCAAATCAAATAGCTAGGGCCTTAGAAGTCAGCGCCAGAAGCATAAAATACAAAAAAGGTGCAAAAGTTTTTCCATCGTATAACAGGAATAACTGTAAACAGTGTGAAAGTAATGGTCATTTCTACGTTCCAGGCAACCTAGGCTTCACTCTTGGTCGTTGTTCCAACAGATCGAATAGTTAGGGCCTTAGAAGTCAACGCCAGAAGCATAAAATACAATATAAATACAGCAGCTTTGCCACCGTATAAAATGGATAATTGCAAGCAGTGCGAAAGATATGGACATTTCTACGTTCCGGGCTACCTAGGCTTCGCTCTATGGCGTTCTTCCACCACATCGAATAGCAACGGCCTCAGAAGTCAACGCCAGAAGCATAAAATACAATATAAATATAACTGATTTTCCATCGTATAAAACGTATAATAACAACCAGTGTGAAAGTTATGTTCATTTCTACGTTCCGGGCAACCTAGGCTTCACTCCAGGGCGTTGTTCCACCAGATCAAACAGTTAGGGCCTTAGAAGTCAACGCCCGGAGCACAAAACACAAAATAAGTAGAACAGTTTTTCCATTCTATTAAACGAATAATTGCTACCAGTGTGAAAGTTGTGGTCAATGCTACGTTCCGCGCAACCTAGGCTTCGCCCAAGGGGGTTGTTCCACCAGATGGAATAGTTAGGGCTTAAGAAGTCAACGCCAGAAGCATAAAATACGATATAAATACAACAGCTTTTCCATCGTATAAGACGAATAATTGCAACCAGTGTGAATGTAATGGTCATTTCTACGTTCCGGGCAACCTGGGCTTCACTCTACGGCGTTGTTCCTCCAGATCGAATAGCTAGGGCCTAAGATGTCAACGCCAGAAGCATAAAATACAATATAAATACAACAGCATTTCCACCGTATTAAATGAATAATTGCAAACAGTGTGAAAGTAGTGGTCATTTCTACGTTCCGAGCAACCTAGGCTTCACTCTACGGCGTTGTTCCACCAGATCGAATAGCTAGGGCCTAAGATGTCAACGCCAGAAGCATAAAATACAATATAAATACAACAGCTTTGCCATCGTATAAAATGAATAATTGCAAACAGTGCGAAAGATATGGACATTTCTACGTTCCGGGCTACCTAGGCTTCACTCTATGGGGTTCTTCCACCACATCGAATAGCAACGGCCTCAGAGGTCAACGCCAGAAGCATAAAATACAATATAAATGTAACAGTTTTTCCATCGAATAGAACGAATAATAGCAACCAGTGTGTAAGTTGTGGTCATTTCGACGTTCCGGGCAACCTAGGCTTCACTCTAGGGCGTTGTTCCACCAGATCAAACAGTTAGGGCCTTAGAAGTCAACGCCCGAAGCATAAAACACAAAATATATAGAACGGTTTTTCCATTGTATAAAACGAATAATTGCTACCAGCGTAAAAGGTATGGTCATTTCTACGTTCCGGGCAACCTAGGATTCACCCTAGGGCGTTGTTCCACCAGATCGAATAGTTAGGGCCTAAGAAGTGAACGCCAGAAGCATAAAATACAATATAAATACAACAGTTTTTCCATCGTATATAATGTATATTTGCATACAGTGTGAAAGTAATGGTCATTTCCATGTTCCGGGCAACCTAGTCTTCACTCTATGGAGTTGTTCCACCAGATCGCATAGTTAGGGCCTAAGAAGTCAACGCCAGAAGAATAAAATACGATATAAGTACAAAAGTTTTTCCATAGTATAAAATGAATAATTGCAAACATTGTGAAAGTAATGGTCATTTCTACGTTCCGGGCAACCTAGGCGTCACTCTGGGGCGTTGCTCCACCACACCTAATAGCTAGGGCCTTAGAAGTCAACCCCAGAAGAATAAAATACAATAAAGATGCCACAGCTTTTCCATTGTATAAAACGAATAATTGCAACCAGTGTGAAAGTTATGGTCATTTCTACTTTCCGGGCAACCTAGGCTTCACCCTAGGGCGTTGTTCCACCAGATCGAACAGTTAGGGCCTAAGAAGTCAACGCCAGAAGCATAAAATACAATATAAATATAACAGTTTTTCTATCGTATAACACGAATGATAGCAATCAGTGTGAAATTTATGGTCACTTCTACGTTCCGGGCAACCTAGACATCACTCTGGGGCGTTGCTCCACCAGATCGAATAGTTAGGGCCTTAGAAGTCAACGCCAGAAGCATAAAATACAATAAAGATGCAACAGTTTTTTCCATCGTATAAAACGAATAATTGCAACCAGTGTGAAAGTTATGGTCATTTCTACGTTCCGAGCAACCTAGGCGTCACTCTAGGTCGTTGTTCCACCAGATCGAATAGTTAGGGCCTAAGAAGTCAACGCCAGAAGCATAAAATACAATATAAATATAACAGTTTTTCCATCGTATAAAGAGAATAATAGCAACCAGTGTGAAAGTTATGGTCATTTCTACGTTCCGGGCAGCCTAGGCTTCACTCTAGGGCGTTGCTCCACCAGATGGAATAGTTTGCGCCTTAGAAGTCAACGCCAGAAGCATAAAATACAATAAAGATGCAACAGTTTTTTCTTCGTAAAACAGGAATAATTGCAACCAGTGTGAAGGTAATGGTCTTTTCTACGTTCCGCGCAACCTAGGTTTTACTCCAGTGCGTTGCTCCACCAGATCGAATAGTTAGGTCCTTAGAAGTCAACGCCAGAGGCATAAAATACGATATAAATACAACAGGATTTCCACCGTATTAAATGAATAATTGCGAACAGTGTGAAAGTTATGGTCATTTCTACATTCCGAGCAACCTAGGCTTCACTCTAGGGCGTTGCTCCACCAGATCGAATAGTTAGGTCCTTAGAAGTCAACGCCAGAAGCATAAAATACGATATAAATACAACAGCATTTCCACCGTATTAAATGAATAATTGCAAACAGTGTGAAAGTAGTGGTCATTTCTACGTTCCGAGCAACCTAGGCTTCACTCTAGGGCGGTGCTCCAACATATCGAATAGCTACGGCCTTAGAAGTCTACGGCTGAAGCATAAAATACAATAAAAATACAACAGTCTTTTCATCGTATAACAGGAATAATTGCAACAAGCGTGACAGTAATGATCATTTCGGCGTTTCGGGCATCCTAGACATATCTCTGAGGCATTGCTCCACCAGATCGAATAGTTAGGGCCTAAGAAGTCAACGCCAGAAGCATAAAATACATTATAAATACAGCAGCTTTGCCACCGTATAAAATGGATAATTGCAAGCAGTGCGAAAGATATGGACATTTCTACGTTCCGGGCTACCTAGGCTTCGCTCTATGGCGTTCTTCCACCACATCGAATAGCAACGGCCTCAGAAGTCAACGCCAGAAGCATAAAATACAATATAAATATAACTGTTTTTCCATCGTATAAAACGTATAATAACCACCAGTGTGAAAGTAATGGTCATTTCTACGTTCCAGGCAACCTAGGCTTCACTCTAGGGCGTTGTTCCACCAGATCGAATAGTTAGGGCCTAAGAAGTGAACGCCAGAAGCATAAAATACGATATAAATACAACAGTTTTTCCATCGTATAACACGAATAATTGCAACCAGTATGAAACTTATGATCATTTCTACGTTCCGGGCAACCTAGGCTTCACTGTACGGCGTTCTTCCACCACATCCAATAGCTACGGCCTCGGAAGTCGACGCCTGAAGTATAAAATACAATAAAAATACAACAGTCTTTCCATCCTATAACAGGAATAATTGCAACCCGTGTGAAAGTGATGGTCATTTCTACGTTCCGGGCAACCTAGACTTCACTCTAGGGCGTTGCTCCACCAGATCGAATAGTTAGGGCCTTAGAAGTCAACGCCAGAAGCATAAAATACAATAAAGATGCAACAGTTTTTCCATCGTATAACAGGAATAATTGCAACCAGTGTGAAGGCAATGGTATGTTCTACGTTCCGGTCAACCTATGCTTCACTCTAGGGCCGTGCTCTACCAGATTAAATAGTTAGGGCCTAAGAAGTCAACGCCAGAAGCATAAAACACAATGTAAATACAACAGCTTTTCCATCGTATATAATGTATATTTGCAAACAGTGTGAAAGTAGTGGTCATTTCCATGTTCCGGGCAACCTAGTCTTCACTCTAGGGCGTTGTTCCACCAGATCGAAAGTTAGGGCCTAAGAAGTCAACGCCAGAAGAATAAAATACAATATAAGTACAAAAGTTTTTCCATCGTATAAAACGAATAATTGCAACCAGTGTGAAAGTTATGGTCATTTCTACGTTCCGGGCAACCTAGGCTTCACCCCAGGGCGTTGCACCAACAGATTGAACAGTTAGGGCCTTAGAAGTCAATGCCCGAAGCATAAAATGCAATAAAAATACTACAGCTTTTCCATCGTATAGCAGGAATACTTTGTAACCAGTGTGATAGTAGTGGTCATTTCTACGTTCCGGGTAACATAGGTTTCACTCTAGGGCGATGCTCCACCAGATCAAACAGTTAGGGCCTTAGAAGTCTACGCCCGAAGCATTCAATACAAAACAAATAAAAGAGTTTTTCCATTGTATAAAACGAATAATTGCTACAAGTGTAAAAGTTATGGTCATTTCTACGTTCCGGGCAACCTAAGCTTCACCCTAGGCCGTTGTTCCACCAGATCGAATAGTTAGGGCCTAAGAAGTAAACGCCAGAAGCATAAAATACAGTATAAATACAACAGTTCTTCCATCATATAAAACGAATGATAGCAAGCAGTGTGATAGTTATGGTCATTTCTACGTTCCGGGCAACCCAGGCTTCACTCTAGGGCGTTGCTCCACCAGATCGAATGGTTAGGGCGTTAGAAGTCAACGTTCGAAGCATAAAATGCAATAAAAATACAACAGTTTTTCCATCATATAACAGGAATAATTGCAACCAATTTGAAAGTGATGGTCATTTATACGTACCGGGCAACCTAGGCTTCACTCGAGGGGCGTTGCTCCACCAGATCGAATAGTTAGGGCCTTAGAAGTCAACGCCCGAAGCATAAAATACAGAATAAATAGAACAGTTTTTACATTGTATAAAACGAATAATTGCTACTAGTGTGAAAGTTATGGTCATTTCTACTTTCCGGGCAACCTAGGCTTCACCCTAGGGCGTTGCTCCAACAGATTGAATAGTTAGGGCCTTAGAAGTCAATGCCCGAAGCATAAAATACAATATAAATACAACAGTTTTTCCATCATATAAAACGAATAATTGCAACCAGTATGAAGGTTATGGTCATTTCTACTTGCCGTGCAACCTAGGCTTCACCCTAGGGCGTTGCTCCAACAGACTGAATTTTTAGGGCCTTAGAAGTCAATGCCCGAAGCATAAAATGCAATAAAAATACAACAGTTTTTTCATCATATAACAGGAATAATTGCAACCAGTTTGAAAGTGATGGTCATTTCTACGTACCGGGCACCCTACGCTTCACTCGAGGGCGTTGCTCCACCAGATCAAACAGTTAGGGCCTTAGAAGTCAACGCCCGAAGCACAAAATACAAAATAAATAGAACAGTTTTTCAATTGTATAAAACGAATAATTGCTACCAGTGTAAAAGTTATGGTCATTTCTACGTTCCGGGCAACCTAGGCTTCACCCTAGGGCGTTGTTCCACCAGATCGAATAGTTCGGGCCTAAGAAGTGAACGCCAGAAGAAAAAAATACAATATAAATATAACAGTTTTTCCATCGTATAAAACGAATAGTAGCAACCAGTGTGAAAGTTATGGTCATTTCTACGTTCCGGGTAACCTAGGTTTCACTCTAGGGCGTTGCTCCACCAGATCAAACAGTTAGGGTCTTAGAAGCCAACGCCCGAAGCATTAAATACAAAATAAGTAGAACAGTTTTTCCATTGTATAAAACGAATAATTGCTACC
Source organism: Calliopsis andreniformis (assembly GCF_051401765.1). Lineage (NCBI taxonomy): Eukaryota > Metazoa > Arthropoda > Insecta > Hymenoptera > Andrenidae > Calliopsis > Calliopsis andreniformis. Next base: position 3,731,147 of record NW_027480429.1, read on the forward strand.
AGTGTAAAAGTTATGGTCATTTCTACGTTCCGGGCAACCTAGACTTCACCCTAGGGCGTGGTTCCACCTGGTGGAATAGTTAGGGCCTTAGAAGTCAACGCCAGAAGCATAAAATACGATATAAACACAACAGCTTTTCCATCGTATAAAAGGAATAATTGCAAACAGTGTGCAAGTAATGGTCATTTCTACGTTCCGGGCAGCCTAGGCGTCACTCTAGGGCGTTGCTCCACCACATCTAATAGCTACGGCCTTAGAAGTCAACCCCAGATGAATAAAATACGATAAAGGTGCAACAGCTTTTCCATCGTATAAAACGAATAATTGCAACCAGTGTGAAAGTTATGGTCATTTCTACGTTCCGGGCAACCTAGGCTTCACCCCACGGCGTTGCACCAACAGATTGAACAGTTAGGGCCTAAGAAGTCAACGCCAGAAGCATAAAATACGATATAAATAAAACAGTTTTTCCATCGTATAAAACGAATAATTGCTACCAGTGTGAAAGTTATGGTCATTTCTACGTACCGGGCAACCTAGGCTCCACTCAAGGGCGTTGCTCCACCAAATCGAATAGCTAGGTCCTTAGAAGTCAACGCCAGAAGCATAAAATACACTATAAATGTAACAGTTTTTCCATCGTATAAAACGAATAATAGCAATCAGTGTGAAAGTTATGTTCATTTCTACGTTCCAGGCAACCTAGGCTTCACTCTAGGGCGTTGCAACAACAGATTGAATAGTTAGGGCCTTTGAAGTCAACGCGCGAAGCATAAAATACAAAATAAATAGAACAGTTTTTCCATCGTATAAAACGAATAGTTGCTACCGGTGTGAAAGTTATGGTCATTTCTACGTTCTGGGCAACCTAGGCTTCACTCTAGGGCGTTGCTCCACCAGATCGAATAGTTAGGGCCTAAGAAGTGAACGCCAGAAGCATAAAATACAATATAAATACAACAGTTTTTCCATCATATAAAACGAATAATTGCAACCAGTATGAAAGTTATGGTCATTTCAACTTTCCGGGCGACCTAGGCTTCACCCTAGGGCGTTGCTCCAACAGATTGAATAGTTAGTGCCTTAGAAGTCAATGCCCGAAGCATAAAATACATTATAAATACAACAGCTTTTCCATCGTATAAAACGAATAATTGCAACCAGTGTGAAAGTAATGGTCATTTCTACGTTCCGAGCACCCTAGGCGTCACTCTAGGCCGTTGCTCCACCACACCTAATAGCTACGGCCTTAGAAGTCAACGCCAGAAGCAAAAAATACGATATAAATACAACAGCTTTTCCATCGTATAAAAGGAATAATTGCAAACAGTGTGAAAGAAATGGTCATTTCTACGATCCGGGCAACCGAGGCTTCACTCTACGGCGTTGTTCCACCAGATCGAATAGCTACGGCCTAGGAAGTCAACACCTGAAGTCTAAAATACAATAAAAATACAACAGTCTTTCCATCCTATAACAGGAATAATTGCTACCCGTGTGAAGGTGATGGTCATTTCTGCGTTCCAGGCAACCTGGGCTTCACTCTAGGGCGTTGTTCCACCAGATCGAATAGTTAGGGCCTAAGAAGTCAACGCCAGAAGCATAAAATGCATTAAAAATACAACAGCTTTTCCATCATATAACAGGAATAATTGCAACCAATTTGAAGGTGATGGTCACTTCTACGTACCGGGCAACCTAGGTTTCACTCTAGGGCGTTGGTCCACCAGATCGGATAGTTAGGGCCTTAGAAGTCAACGCCCGGAGCATAAAATACAGAATAAATAGAACAGTTTTTCCATCGTATAAAACTAATACTTGCTACCAGTGTGAAAGTTATGGTCATTTCTACCTTCCGGGCAACCTGGGCTTCACCCTAGGGCGTTACTCCAACAGATTGTATAGTTAGGGCCTTAGAAGTCAATGCCCGAAGCATAAGATACAATATAAATACAACAGTTTTTCCATCATATAAAACGAATAATTGCAGCCAGTATGAAAGTTATGGTCATTTCTACTTTCCGCGCAACCTAGGCTTCACCCTAGGGCGTGGCTCCAACAGTTTGAATAGTTAGGGCCTTAGAAGCCAATGCCCGAAGCATAAAATTCAATAAAAATACAACAGTTTTTCCATTATATAACAGGTATAATCGCAACCAGTTTGAAAGTGAAGGTCATTTCTACCTGCCGGGCAACCTAGGCTTCACTCTAGGGCGTTGTTCCACCTGATGAAATAGTTAGGGCCTAAGAAGTCAACGCCAGAAGCATAAAATACGATATAAATACAACAGCTTTTCCATCGTATAAAACGAATAATTGCAACCAGTTTGAAAGTGATGGTCATTTCTACGTACCGGGCAACCTAGGCTCCACTCTAGGGCGTTGCTCCACCAGATCAAACAGTTAGGGCCTTAGAAGTCAACGACCGAAGCATAAAATACAAAATAAATAGAACAGTTTTTCGATTGTATAAAACGAATAATTGCTACCAGTGTAAAAGTAATTGTCATTTCTACGTTCCGGGCAACCTAGGCTTCACCCTAGGGCGTTGTTCCACCAGATCGAATAGATAGGGCCTTAGAAGTCAATGCCCGAAGCATAAGATACAATATAAATACAACAGTTTTTCCATCATATAAAACGAATAATTGCAGCCAGTATGAAAGTTATGGTCATTTCTACTTTCCGGGCAACCTAGGCTTCACCCTAGGGCGTTGCTCCAAAAGTTTGAATAGTTAGGGCCTTAGAAGCCAGTGCCCGAAGCATAAAATGCAATAAAAATACAACAGTTTTTCCATTATATAACAGGTATAATCGCAACCAGTTTGAAAGTGAAGGTCATTTCTACGTTCCGGGCAGCCTCGGCGTCAGTCTAGGGCGTTGCTCCACCACATCTAATAGCTACGGCCTTAGAAGTCAACCCCAGATGAATAAAATACAATAAAGATGCAACAGCTTTTCCATCGTATAAAACGAATAATTGCAACCAGTGTGAAAGTTATGGTCATTTCTACGTTCCGGGCAACCTAGGCTTCACCCCAGGGCGTTGCACCAACAGATTGAACAGTTAGGGCCTTAGAAGTCAATGCCCGAAGCATAAAATGCAATAAAAATGCTACAGTTTTTCCATCGTATAGCAGGAATACTTTGTAACCAGTGTGATAGTAGTGGTCATTTCTACGTTCCCGGTAACATAGGTTTCACTCTAGGGCGATGCTCCACCAGATCAAACAGTTAGGGCCTTAGAAGTCTACGCCCGAAGCATTAAATACAAAACAAATAAAACAGTTTTTCCATTGTATAAAACGAATAATTGCTACAAGTGTAAAAGTTATGGTCATTTCTACGTTCCGGGCAACCTAGGCTTCACCCTAGGCCGTTGTTCCACCAGATCGAATGGTTAGGGCCTAAGAAGTAAACGCCAGAAGCATAAAATACAGTATAAATACAACAGTTTTTCCATCATATAAAACGAATGATAGCAACCAGTGTGATAGTTATGGTCATTTCTACGTTCCGGGCAACCTAGGCTTCACTCTAGGGCGTTGCTCCACCAGATCGAATGGTTAGGGCCTTAGAAGTCAACGTCCGAAGCATAAAATGCAATAAAAATACAACAGTTTTTCCATCATATAACAGGAATAATTGCAACCAATTTGAAAGTGATGGTCATTTATACGTACCGGGCAACCTAGGCTTCACTCGAGGGCGTTGCTCCACCAGATCGAATAGTTAGGGCCTTAGAAGTCAACGCCCGAAGCATAAAATACAGAATAAATAGAACAGTTTTTACATTGTATAAAACGAATAATTGCTACCAGTGTGAAAGTTATGGTCATTTCTACTTTCCGGGCAACCTAGGCTTCACCCTAGGGCGTTGCTCCAACAGATTGAATAGTTAGGGCCTTAGAAGTCAATGCCCGAAGCATAAAATACAATATAAATACAACAGTTTTTCCATCATATAAAACGAATAATTGCAACCAGTATGAAGGTTATGGTCATTTCTACTTGCCGTGCAACCTAGGCTTCACCCTAGGGCGTTGCTCCAACAGACTGAATTGTTAGGCCCTTAGAAGTCTATGCCCGAAGCATAAAATGCAATAAAAATACAACAGTTTTTCCATCATATAAGAGGAATAATTGCAATCAGTTTGAAAGTGATGGTCATTTCTACGTACCGGGCAACCTACGCTTCACTCGAGGGCGTTGCTCCACCAGATCAAACACTTAGGGCCTTAGAAGTCAACGCCCGAAACATAAAATACAAAATAAATAGAACAGTTTTTCGATTGTATAGAACGTATAATTGCTACGAGTGTAAAAGTTATGGTCATTTCTACGTTCCGGGCACCCTAGGCTTCACTCTAGGGCGTTGCTCCACCAGATCGAATAGTTAGGGTCTTAGAAGTCAACGCCAGAAGCATAAAATACACTATAAATGTAACAGTTTTTCCATCGTATAAAACGAATAATAGCAATCAGTGTGAAAGTTATGTTCATTTCTATGTTCCAGGCAACCTAGGCTTCACTCTAGGGCGTTGCACCAACAGATTGAATAGTTAGGGCCTTTGAAGTCAACGCGCGAAGCATAAAATACAAAATAAATAGAACAGTTTTTCCAACGTATAAGACGAATAGTTGCTACCGGTGTAAAAGTTATGGTCATTTCTACGTTCTGGGCAACCTAGGCTTCACTCTAGGGCGTTGCTCCACCAGATCGAATAGTTAGGGCCTAAGAAGTCAATGCCAGGAGCATAAAATACAATAAAGATGCAACAGTTTTTCCATCGTATAACAGGAATAATTGCAACCAGTGTGAAGGTAATGGTATGTTCTACGTCCCGGGCAACCTTGGCTTCTCTCTAGGGCGGTGCTCTACCAGATTAAATAGTTAGGGCGTAAGAAGTCAACGCCAGAAGCATAAAATACGATATAAATACAACAGCTTTTCCATCGTATAAAACGAATAATTGCAACCAGTTTGAAAGTGATGGTCATTTCTACGTACCGGGCAACCTAGGCTCCACTCTAGGGCGTTGCTCCACCAGATCAAACAGTTAGGGCCTTAGAAGTCAACGACCGAAGCATAAAATACAAAATAAATAGAACAGTTTTTCGATTGTATAAAACGAATAATTGCTACCAGTGTAAAAGTAATTGTCATTTCTACGTTCCGGGCAACCTAGGCTTCACCCTAGGGCGTTGTTCCACCAGATCGAATAGTTAGGACCTAAGAAGTGAACTCCAGAAGCATAAAATACAATATAAATACAACAGTTTTTCCATCATATAAAACGAATAATTGCAATCAGTATGAAAGTTATGGTCATTTCCACTTTCCGGGCAACCTAGGCTACACGATAGGGCGTTGCTCCAACAGATTGAACAGTTAGGGCCTTAGAAGTCAACGCCCGAAGCATAAAATGCAATAAAAATACAGCAGTTTTTCCATCATATAACAGGAATAATTGCAAGCAGTTTGAAAGTGATGGTCATTTCTTCGTACCGGGCACGCTAGGCTTCACTCTAGGGCGTTGCTCCACCAGATCGAATAGATAGGGCCTTAGAAGTCAATGCCCGAAGCATAAGATACAATATAAATACAACAGTTTTTCCATCATATAAAACGAATAATTGCAGCCAGTATGAAAGTTATGGTCATTTCTACTTTCCGGGCAACCTAGGCTTCACCCTAGGGCGTTGCTCCAACAGTTTGAATAGTTAGGGCCTTAGAAGCCAATGCCCGAAGCATAAAATGCAATAAAAATACAACAGTTTTTCCATTATATAACAGGTATAATCGCAACCAGTTTGAAAGTGAAGGTCATTTCTACTTGCCGGGCAACCTAGGCTTCACTCTAGGGCGTTGTTCCACCTGATGAAATAGTTAGGGCCTAAGAAGTCAACGCCAGAAGCATAAAATACGATATAAATACAACAGCTTTTCCATCGTATAAAACGAATAGTTGCTACCGGTGTGAAAGTTATGGTCATTTCTACGTTCTGGGCAACCTAGGCTTCACTCTAGGGCGTTGCTCCACCAGATCGAATAGTTAGGGCCTTAGAAGTCAACGCCAGGAGCATAAAATACAATAAAGATGCAACAGTTTTTCCATCGTATAACAGGAATAATTGCAACCAGTGTGTAGGTAATGGTATGTTCTACGTCCCGGGCAACCTATGCTTCTCTCTAGGGCGGTGCTCTACCAGATTAAATAGTTAGGGCGTAAGAAGTCAACGCCAGAAGCATAAAATACAATATAAATACAACAGCTTTTCCATTGTATATAATGTATATTTGCAAACAGTGTGAAAGTAATGGTCATTTCCATGTTCCGGGCAACCTAGGCTTCACCCTAGGGCGTTGTTCCACCAGATCGAATACTTAGGGCCTAAGAAGTCAACGCCAGAAGAATAAAATACAAAATAAGTACAACAGTTTTTCCATCGTATAAAACGAATAATTGCAAACATTGTTAAAGTAATGGTCATTTCTACGTTCCGGGCAGCCTAGGCGTCAGTCTAGGGCGTTGCTCCACCACATCTAATAGCTACGGCCTTAGAAGTCAACCCCAGATGAATAAAATACAATAAAGATGCAACAGCTTTTCCATCGTATAAAACGAATAATTGCAACCAGTGTGAAAGTTATGGTCATTTCTACGTTCCCGGCAACCTAGGCTTCACCCCAGGGCGTTGCACCAACAGATTGAACAGTTAGGGCCTTAGAAGTCAATGCCCGAAGCATAAAAAGCAATAAAAATACTACAGTTTTTCCATCGTATAGCAGGAATACTTTGTAACCAGTGTGATAGTAGTGGTCATTTCTACGTTCCGGGTAACATAGGTTTCACTCTAGGGCGTTGCTCCACCAGATCGAATAGCTAGGGACTTAGAATTCAACGCCATAAGAATAAAATACAATATAAGTACAACAGTTTTTCCATCGTCTAAAACGAATAATAGCAACCAGTGTGAAAGTTATGGTCATTTCTACCTTCCGGGCAACCTGGGCTTCACCCTAGGGCGTTGCTCCAACAGATTGTATAGTTAGGGCCTTAGAAGCCAACGCCCGAAGCATTAAATACAAAATAAGTAGAACATTTTTTCCATTGGATAAAACGAATAATTGCTACCAGTGTAAAAGTTATGGTCATTTCTACGTTCCGGGCAACCTAGACTTCACCCTAGACCGTTGTTACACCAGATCGAATAGTTAGGGTCTATGAAGTGAACGCCAGAAGCATAAAATACAATATAAATACAACAGTTTTTCCATCATATAAAACGAATAATTGCAACCAGTATGAAAGTTATGGTCATTTCTACTTTCCGGGCAACATAGGCTTCACCATTGGGCGTTGCTCCAACAGATTGCGTAGTTAGGGCCTTAGAAGTCAATGCCCGAGGCATAAAATGCAATAAAAATACAACAGTTTTTCCATCGTATAAAACGAATAATTGCAACCACTATGAAACTTATGGTCATTTCTACGTTCCGGGCAACCTAGGCTTCACTCTATGGCGTTCTTCCACCACATCGAATAGCTACGGCCTCAGAACTCAAAACCTGAAGTCTAAAATACAATAAAAATACAACAGTCTTTCCATCCTATAACAGGAATAATTGCAACCCGTGTAAAAGTTATGGTCATTTCTACGTTCCGGGCGACATAGGCTTCACCCTAGGCCGTTGCTCCACCAGATCGAATAGTTAGGGCCTTAGAAGTCAACGCCCGAAGCATAAAATACAAAATAAATAAAACACTTCTTCCATCGTATAAAACGAATAATTGCTACCAGTGTGGAAGTTATGGTCATTTCTACGTTCCGGGCAACCTGGGCTTTACTCTAGGGCGGTGCTCCACCAGATCAAATAGTTAGGGCCTAACAAGTCAGCGCCAGAAGCATAAAATACAATATAAGTACAACAGTTTTTCCATCGTATAAAACGAATAATTGCAAACATTGTTAAAGTGATGGTCATTTCTACGTACCGGGCACCCTAGGCTTCACTCTAGGGCGTTGCTCCACCAGATCGAATAGTTAGGGCGTTAGAAGTCAACGCCAGAAGCATAAAATACACTATAAATGTAACAGTTTTTCCATCGTATAAAACGAATAATAGCAATCAGTGTGAAAGACATGTTCATTTCTACGTTCCAGGCAACCTAGGCTTCACTCTAGGGCGTTGCACCAACAGATTGAATAGTTAGGGCCTTTGAAGTCAACGCGCGAAGCATAAAATACAAAATAAATAGAACAGTTTTTCCAACGTATAAAACGAATAGTTGCTACCGGTGTGAAAGTTATGGTCATTTCTACGTTCTGGGCAACCTAGGCTTCACTCTAGGGCGTTGCTCCACCAGATCGAATAGTTAGGGCCTTAGAAGTCAATGCCAGGAGCATAAAATACAATAAAGATGCAACAGTTTTCCCATCGTATAACAGGAATAATTGCAACCAGTGTGAAGGTAATGGTATGTTCTACGTCCCGGGCAACCTTGGCTTCTCTCTAGGGCGGTGCTCTACCAGATTAACTAGTTAGGGCGTAAGAAGTCAACGCCTTAAGAATAAAATACAATATAAGTACAACAGTTTTTCCATCGTATAAAATGAATAATTGCAACCAGTGTGAAAGTTATGGTCATTTCTACTTTCCGGGCAACCTAGGCTTCACCCTAGGGCGTTGCTCCAACAGATTGAATAGTTAGGGCCTTACAAGTCAACGTCCGAAGCATAAAATGCAATAAAAATACAACAGTTTTTCCATCATATAACAGGAATAATTGCAACCAATTTGAAAGTGATGGTCATTTATACGTACCGGGCAACCTAGGCTTCACTCGAGGGCGTTGCTCCACCAGATCGAATAGTTAGGGCCTTAGAAGTCAACGCCCGAAGCATAAAATTCAGAATAAATAGAACAGTTTTTACATTGTATAAAACGAATAATTGCTACCAGTGTGAAAGTTATGGTCATTTCTACTTTCCGGGCAACCTAGGCTCCACCCTAGGGCGTTGCTCCAACAGATTGAATAGTTAGGGCCTTAGAAGTCAATGCCCGAAGCATAAAATACAATATAAATACAACAGTTTTTCCATCATATAAAACGAATAATTGCAACCAGTATGAAGGTTATGGTCATTTCTACTTGCCGTGCAACCTAGGCTTCACCCTAGGGCGTTGCTCCAACAGACTGAATTGTTAGGGCCTTAGAAGTCAATGCCCGAAGCATAAAATGCAATAAAAATACAACAGTTTTTCCATCATATAAGAGGAATAATTGCAATCAGTTTGAAAGTGATGGTCATTTCTACGTACCGGGCAACCTACGCTTCACTCGAGGGTGTTGCTCCACCAGATCAAACAGTTAGGGCCTTAGAAGTCAACGCCCGAAGCATAAAATACAAAATAAATAGAACAGTTTTTCGATTGTATAAAACGTATAATTGCTACGAGTGTAAAAGTTATGGTCATTTCTACGTTCCGCGCAACCTAGGATTCACCCTAGGGCGTTGTTCCACCAGATCGAATAGTTCGGGCCTAAGAAGTGAACGCCAGAAGAAAAAAATACAATATAAATATAACAGTTTTTCCATCGTATAAAACGAATAGTAGCAACCAGTGTGAAAGTTATGGTCATTTCTACGTTCCGGGTAACCTAGGTTTCACTCTAGGGCGTTGCTCCACCAGATCAAACAGTTAGGGCCTTAGAAGCCAACGCCCGAAGCATTAAATACAAAATAAGTAGAACAGTTTTTCCATTGTATAAAACGAATAATTGCTACCAGTGTAAAAGTTATGGTCATTTCTACGTTCCGGGCAACCTAGGCTTCACCCTAGGGCGTTGTTCCACCTGATGGAATAGTTAGGGCCTAAGAAGTCAACGCCAGAATCATAAAATACGATATAAACACAACAGCTTTTCCATCGTATAAAATGAATAATTGCAACCAGTGTGAAAGTTATGGTCATTTCTACATTTCGAGCAACCTAGGCATCACTCTAGGGCGTTGTTCCACCAGATCGAATAGTTAGGGCCTAAGTAGTGAACGCCAGAAGCATAAAATACAATATAAATACAACAGTTTTTCCATCATATAAAACGAATAATTGCAACCAGTATGAAAGTTATGGTCATTTCAACTTTCCGTGCGACCTAGGCTTCACCCTAGGGCGTTGCTCCAACAGATTGAATAGTTAATGCCTTAGAAGTCAATGCCCGAAGCATAAAATACATTATAAATACAACAGTTTTTCCATCATATAAAACGAATAATTGCAACTAGTATGGAAGTTATGGTCATTTCTACTTTCTGGGCAACCTAGGCTTCACCCTAGGGCGTTGCTCCAACAGATAGAATAGTTAGAGCCTTAGGAGTCAACGCTAGAAGCATAAAATACAATAAAGATGCAACAGTTTTTCCATCGTATAACAGGAATAATTGCAAACAGTGTGAAGGTAATGGTATGTTCTACGTTCCGGGCAATCTAGGCTTCACGCTAGGGTGTTGCTCCACCAGATGGAATAGCTAGGGCCTTAGAAGTCAACGCCCGAAGCATAAAATGCAATATAAATGGAACAGTTTTTCCATTCTATAAAACGAATAACTGCAACCAGTGTGAAAGTACTGGTCATTTCCACGTTCTGGGTAACCTAGGTTTCACTCTAGCGCATTGCTCCACGAGATCGTATAGCTAGGGGCTTAGAATTCAACGCCAGAAGGATAAAATACAATATAAGTACAGCAGTTTTTCCATCGTATAAAATGAATAATTGCAGACATTGTGAAAGTAATGGTCATCTATACGTTCCGGGCAACCCATGCGACAGTCTAGGGCGTTGCTCCACCACATCTAATAGATACGGCCTTCAAAGTCAACGCCAGAAGCATAAAATACAATATAAATACAACAGCTTTTCCATCATATAAAACGAATAATGGTAACCAGTGTGAAAGTTATGGTCATTTCAACGTTCCGGGCAACCTAGGCTCCACTCTAGGGCGTTGCTCCTCCAGATCAAATAGTTAGGGCCTAAGAAGTCAACGCCAGAAGCATAAATTACAATATAAGTACAACAGCTTTTCCATTGTATGTAATGTATATTTACAAACTGTGTGGAAGTAATGGTCATTTCTACGTTCCGGGCAACCTAGGCTTCACTGTAGAGTGATGCTCCACCAGATCGAATAGGTAGTGCCTTAGAAGTCAACGCCAGATGTATAAAATACAATATAAATACAACAGTTTTTCCATCGTATAAAACGAATAATTGCAACCAGTATGAAAGTTAACGTCATTTCTACTTTCAGGGCAACCTAGGCTTCACCCTGGGGCGTTGCTCCAACAGATTGAGTTGTTAGGGCCTTAGAAGTCAACGCCCGAAGCATAAAATGCAATAAAAATGCAACAGTTTTTCCATCGTATAAAAGGATTAATTGCAACCAGTTAGAAAGTGATGGTCATTTCTCCTTTCCGGGCAACGTCGGCTTCACTCTAGGGCGTTGCTCCACTAGATCGAACAGCTAGGGCCATAGAAGTCAACGCCAGAAGCATAAATTACAATATAAATACAACAGTTTTTCCATCCTATAAAACGAATAATTGCAACCAGTATGAAACTTATGGTCATTTCTACTTTCCGAGCAACCTAGGCTTCACCCTAGGGCGTTGCTGCAACAGATTGAATAGTTAGGGCATTAGAAGTCAACGCCCGAAGCATAAAATGCAATAAAGATACAACAGTGTTTCCATCATATAACATGAATAATTGCAACCAGTTTGAAAGTGATGGCCAATTCTACGTTCCGGGCAACCTAGGCTTCACTCTATTGCGTTGCTCCACCAGATCGAATAGTTAGTGCCTTAGAAGTCAACGCCAGAAGCATCAAATACAATATAAATACAACAGCTTTTATATCGTATAAAACGAATAATTGCAACCAGTGTGAAAGTAATGGTCATTTCTACGTTCCGAGCACCCTAGGCACCACTCTAGGGCGTTGCTCCACCACATCTAATAGCTACGGCCTTAGAAGTCATCGACAAAGGCATAAAATACAATATAAATACAACAGTGTTTCCATCATATAACAGGAATAATTGCCACCAGTTTGAAAGTGATGGCCAATTCCACGTTCCGGGCAACCGAGGCTTCACTTTAGGGCGTTGCTCCACCAGATGAAACAGTTAGGGCCTTAGAAGTCAACGCCCGAAGCATAAAATACAAAATAAATACAACAGCTTTTCCATCGTATAAAAGCAATAATTGAAAACAGTGTGAAAGTAATGGTCATTTCTACGTTCCGAGCAATCTAGGCTTCACTCTAGGGCGGTGCTCCACCAGATTAAATAGTTAGGTCGTAAGAAGTCAACGCCAGAAGCATAAAATACAATATAAATACAACAGCTTTTCCATCGTATATAATGTATATTTGCAAACAGTGTGAAAGTGATGGTCATTTCTACGTTCCGGGCAACATAGGCTTCACTCTAGGGCGTTGCTCCACTAGATCGAATAGTTAGTACCTTAGAAGTCAACGCCAGATGTATAAAATACAATATAAATACAACAGTTTTTCCATCGTATAAAACGAATAATTGCAACCAGTATGAAAGTTAACGTCATTTCTACTTTCAGGGCAACCTAGGCTTCACCCTGGGGCGTTGCTCCAACAGATTGAGTTGTTAGGGCCTTAGAAGTCAACGCCCGAAGCATAAAATGCAATAAAAATGCAACAGTTTTTCCATCGTATAAAAGGATTAATTGCAACCAGTTAGAAAGTGATGGTCATTTCTCCTTTCCGGGCAACGTCGGCTTCACTCTAGGGCGTTGCTCCACTAGATCGAACAGCTAGGGCCTTAGAAGTCAACGCCCGAAGCATAAAATGCAAAATAAATAGAACAGTTTTTCCATCGTATAAAACGAATAACTGCAACCAGTCTGAAAGTACTGGTTATTTCTACGTTCCGCGCAACCTAGGCTTCACCCTAGGGCGATGTTCCACCAGATGGAATAGTTAGGGCCTATGAAGTCAACGCCAGAAGCATAAAATAGAATAAAGGTGCAACAGTTTTTCCATCGTATAACAGGAATAATTGCAACCAGTGTGAAGGTAATGGTATGTTCTACGTTCCGGGCAATCTAGGCTTCACTGTAGGGCGTTGCTACACCAAATCGAAAAGTTAGGGCCTTAGAAGTCTAAGCCCGAAGCATAAAATACAATATAAGTACAACAGTTTTTCCATCGTATAAAATGAATGATTGCGAACATTGTGAAAGTAATGGTCATTTCTACGTGCCTGGCAACCTACGCGTCACTCTAGGGCGTTGCTGCTCCACATCTGATAGCTACGGCCTTAGAAGCTAACGCCGAAAGCATAAAATACAATATAAATACAACAGCTTTGCCATCGTATAAAATGAATAATTGCAAACAGTGTGAAGGTAATGGTCATTTCTACGTTCCGATCAACCTAGGCTTCACTCTAGGGCGTTGCTCCACCAGATAGAATAGTTAGAGCCTTAGGAGTCAACGCTAGAAGCATAAAATACAATAAAGATGCAACAGTTTTTCCATCGTATAACAGGAATAATTGCAAACAGTGTGAAGGTAATGGTATGTTCTACGTTCCGGGCAAACTAGGCTTCACGCTAGGGTGTTGCTCCACCAGATGGAATAGCTAGGGCCTTAGAAGTCAACGCCCGAAGCATAAAATGCAATATAAATGGAACAGTTTTTCCATTCTATAAAACGAATAACTGCAACCAGTGTGAAAGTACTGGTCATTTCCATGTTCTGGGTAACCTAGGTTTCACTCTAGCGCGTTGCTCCACGAGATCGTATAGCTAGGGGCTTAGAATTCAACGCCAGAAGGATAAAATACAATATAAGTACAGCAGTTTTTCCATCGTATAAAATGAATAATTGCAGACATTGTGAAAGTAATGGTCATTTATACGTTCCGGGCAACCCATGCGACAGTCTAGGGCGTTGCTCCACCACATCTAATAGATACGGCCTTCAAAGTCAACGCCAGAAGCATAAAATACAATATAAATACAACAGCTTTTCCATCATATAAAACGAATAATGGTAACCAGTGTGAAAGTTATGGTCATTTCAACGTTCCGGGCAACCTAGGCTCCACTCTAGGGCGTTGCTCCTCCAGATCAAATAGTTAGGGCCTAAGAAGTCAACGCCAGAAGCATAAATTACAATATAAGTACAACAGCTTTTCCATTGTATGTAATGTATATTTACAAACTGTGTGGAAGTAATGGTCATTTCTACGTTCCGGGCAACCTAGGCTTCACTGTAGAGTGATGCTCCACCAGATCGAATAGGTAGTGCCTTAGAAGGCAACGCCAGAAGCATAATATACAACATAAATATAACAGTTTTTCCATCGTATAAAACGAATAATAGCAATCAGTGTGAAAGTTGTGGTCATTTCTACGTTCCGGGCTACCTAGGCTGCACTCTAGGGTGTCGCTCCACCAGATCGAATAGGTAGGGCCACAGAAGTCAACGCCAGAAGCATAAAACACAATAAAAATGCAACAGTTTTTCCATCGTATAGCATTACTAATTGCGACCAGTGCGAAAGTAATGATCATTTCTACGTCCGGACAACCTAGGCTTCACTCTAGGGCGTTGCTCCACCAGATCAAACAGTTAGGGCCTTAGAAGTTAACGCCCGAAGCATAAAATACAAAATAAATAGAACAGTTTTTCCATCGTATAAGACGAATAATAGCAACCAGTGTGAAAGTTATGGTCATTTCTACGTTCCGGGCAACCTAGGCTTCACCCCAGGGCGTTGTTCCACCAGATCGAATAGTTAGGGCCTAAGAAATGAACGCCAGCAGCATAAAATACAATATAAATACAACAGTTCTTCCATCATATAAAACGAACGATTGCAACCAGTATGAAAGTTATGGTCATTTCTACGTTCCGGGCAACCTAGGCTTCACTCTAGGGCGTTGCTCCACCAGATCGAATAGTTAGTGCCTTAGAAGTCAACGCCAGAAGCATAAAATTCAATAAAGATGCAACTGTTTTTCCATCATATAACAGGAATAATTGCAACCAGTTTGAAAGTGATGGTCATTTCTACGTTCCGGGCAACCTAGACTTCACTCTAGGGCGTTGCTCCACCAGATCGAATAGTTAGTGCCTTAGAAGTCAACGCCAGAAGCATAAAATTCAATAAAGATGCAACTGTTTTTCCATCATATAACAGGAGTAACTGCAAGCAGTGTGAAAGTACTGGTCATTTCTACGTTCCGGGTAACCTAGGTTTCACACTAGGGCGCTGCTCCACCAGATCGTATAGCTAGGGACTTAGAATTCAACGCCAGAAGGATAAAATACAATATAAATACAACAGTTTTTCCATCGTCTAAAATGAATAATTGCTACCAGTGTGAAAGTTATGGTCATTTCTACGTCCCGGGCAACCTAGGCTTCACTGTAGAGTGATGCCTACCAGATCGAATAGGTAGTGCCTTAGAAGGCAACGCCAGAAGCATAATATACAACATAAATATAACAGTTTTTCCATCGTATAAAACGAATAATAGCAATCAGTGTGAAAGTTGTGGTCATTTCTACGTTCCGGGCTACCTAGGCTGCACTCTAGGGTGTCGCTCCATCAGATCGAATAGGTAGGGCCATAGAAGTCAACGCTAGAAGCATAAAACACAATAAAAATGCAACAGTTTTTCAATCGTATAGCATGACTAATTGCAACCAGTGCGAAAGTAATGATCATTTCTACGTTCCGGGCAACCTAGGCTTCACTCTAGGGCGTTGCTCCTCCAGATCAAACAGTTAGGGCCTTAGAAGTTAACGCCCGAAGCATAAAATGCAAAATAAATAAAACAGTTTTTCCATTGTATAAAACGAATAACTGCAACCAGTGTGAAAGTACTGGTCATTTCTACGTTCCGGGCAACCTAGGCTTCACCCTAGATCGTCGTTCCACCAGATGGAATAGTTAGGGCCTTAGAAGTCAACGCCAGAAGCATAAACTACAAAATAAATACAACAGTCTTTCCATCGTATAAAACGAATAATTGCAACCTGTGTGATGGTTATGGACATATCTACGTTCCGGGCAATCTAGGCTTCACTGTAGGGCGTTGCTCGACCAAATCGAATAGTTAGGGCCTTAGAAGTCAACGCCCGAAGCATAAAATACAATATAAGTACAACAGCTTTTCCATCGTCTAAAATGAATGATTGCGAACATTGTGAAAGTAATGGTCATTTCTACGTGCCTGGCAACCTACGCGT
This sequence comes from Calliopsis andreniformis, assembly GCF_051401765.1. NCBI lineage: Eukaryota > Metazoa > Arthropoda > Insecta > Hymenoptera > Andrenidae > Calliopsis > Calliopsis andreniformis. Next base: position 3,747,461 of record NW_027480429.1, read on the forward strand.
CACTCTAGGGCGTTGCTGCTCCACATCTGATAGCTACGGCCTTAGAAGCTAACGCCGGAAGCATAAAATACAATATAAATACAACAGCTTTGCCATCGTATAAAATGAATAATTGCAAACAGTGTGAAGGTAATGGTCATTTCTACGTTCCGAGCAACCTAGGCTTCACTCTAGGGCGTTGCTCCACCACATCGAATAGTTAGGGCCTTAGAAGTCAACGCCAGAAGCATAAAATACAATAAAGATGCAACAGTTTTTCCATCGTATAGCAGGAATAATTGCAAACAGTGTGAAGGTAATGGTATGTTCTATGTTCCGGGCAAACAAGGCTTCACGCTAGGGCGTTGCTCCACCAGATCGAAATGTTAGGTCCTAAGAAGTCAACGCCCGAAGCATAAAATACGATATAAATACAACAGCATTTCCATCGTATTAAATGAACAATTGCAAACAGTGTGAAAGTATTGGTCATTTCTACGTTCCGGGCAACCTAGGTTTCACTGTATGGCGTTCTTCCACCAAATCGAATAGCTACGGCCTCAGAAGTCCACGCCTGAAGCATAAAATACAATAAAAATACAACAGTCTTTTCATCTTATAACAGGAATAATTGCAACAAGCGTGAAGGTAATGATCATTTCGGCGTTTCGGGGATCCTAGACTTAACTCTGAGGCATTGCTCCACCAGATCGAATAGTTAGGGCCTAAGAAGTCAACGCCAGAAGCATAAAATACAATAAAGATGCAACAGTTTTTCCATCGTATAACAGGAATAATTGCAAACAGTGTGAAGGTAATGGTATGTTCTACGTTCCGGGCAAACTAGGCTTCACGCTAGGGCGTTGCTCCACCTGATCAAATAGTTAGGGCCTTAGAAGTTAACGCCCGAAGCATAAAATACGATATAAATTCAACAGCTTTTCCATCGTATAAAACGAATAATTGCAACCTGTGTGATGGTTATGGACATATCTACGTTCCGGGCAATCTAGGCTTCACTGTAGGGCGTTGCTACACCAAATCGAATAGTTAGGGCATTAGAAGTCTAAGCCCGAAGCATAAAATACAATATAAGTACAACAGTTTTTCCATCGTATAAAATGAATGATTGCGAACATTGTGAAAGTAATGGTCATTTCTACGTGCCTGGCATCCTACGCGTCACTCATGGGCGTTGCTGCTCCACATCTGATAGCTACGGCCTTAGAAGCTAACGCCGAAAGCTTAAAATACAATATAAATACAACAGCTTTGCCATCGTATAAAATGAATAATTGCAAACAGTGTGAAGGTAATGGTCAGTTCTACGTTCCGAGCAACCTAGGCTTCACTCTAGGACGTTGCTCCACCAGATCGAATAGTTAGGGCCTTAGAAGTCAACGCCAGAAGCATAAAATACAATAAAGATGCAACAGTTTTTCCATCGTATAACAGGAATAATTGCAAACAGTGTGAAGGTAATGGTATGTTCTACGTTCCGGGCAAACTAGGCTTCACGCTAGGGCGTTGCTCCACCAGATCAAATAGTTAGGGCCTAAGAAGTCAACGCCAGAAGCATAAATTACAATATAAGTACAACAGCTTTCCCATCGTATGTAATGTATATTTGCAAACAGTGTGGAACTAATGGTCAGTTCTACGTTCCGGGCAACCTAGGCTTCACGCGAGGGCGTTGCTCCACCAGATGGAAAAGCCAGGGACTTGGAATTCAATGCCAGAAGCATAAAATGAAATATAAATATAACAGCTTTTCCATCGTATAAAACGAATAATAGCAACCAGTGTGAAAGTTATGGTCATTTCTACTTCCCGGGCAACCTAGGCTATACTCTAGGGCGTTGCTCCACCAGGTCAAATAGTTAGGGCCTTAGAATTCAACGCCAGAAGGATAAAATACAATATAAGTACAACAGTTTTTCCATCGTATAAAATGAATATTTTCAAACATTGTGAAAGTAATGGTCATTTATACGTTCCGGGCAACCCATGCGACACTCTAGGGCGTTGCTCCACCTCATCTAATAGCTACGGCCTTCAAAGTCAACGCCAGAAGCATAAAATACGATATAAATACAACAGCTTTTCCATCATATAAAACGAATAATTTTAACCAGTGTGAAAGTTATGGTCATTTCTACGTTCCGGTCAACCTAGGCTTCACTCTAGGACGTTGATCCACCAGATCGAATAGTTTGGGCCTATGAAGTCAACGCCAGAAGCATAAAATACAATAAAGGTGCAACAGTTTTTCCATCGTATAGCAGGAATAATTGCAACCAGTGTGAAGGTAATGGTATGTTCTTCGTTCCGGGCAACCTAGGCTTCACTCTAGGGCGGTGCTCCACCAGATGGAATTGCTAGGGACTTAGAATCCAATGCCAGAAGCATAAAATGCAATATAAATTTAACAGCTTTTCCATCGTATAAAAGGAATAATAGCAACCAGTGTGAAAGTTATGGTCATTTCAACGTTCCGGGCAACCTAGGCTCCACTCTAGGGCGTTGTTCCACAAGATCGAATAGTTAGGGCCTAAGAAGTCAATGCCAGAAGCATAAAATACAATATAAATATAACAGTTTTTCCATCGTCTAAAACGAATAATAGCAACCAGTGTGAAAGTTATGGTCATTTCTACGTTCCGGGCAACATTGGCTTCACTCTAGGGCGTTGCTACACCAGATCAAACAGTTAGGGCCTTAGAAGTCAACGCCCGAAGCATTAAATACAAAATAGATAGAACAGTTTTTCCATTGTATAAAACGAATAATTGCAACCTGTGTGAAGGTTATGGTCATATCTACGTTCCGGGCAACTTTGGCTTCACTCTAGGGCGTTGCTCCACCAGATCAAACAGTTAGGGCCTTAGAAGTCAACGCCCGAAGCATTAAATACAAAATAAATAGAACAGTTTTTTCATTGTATAAAACGAATAATTGTTACCAGTGTAAAAGTTATGGTCATTTCTACGTCCCGGGCAACCTAGGTGTCACTCCAGGGCGTTGCTCCACCAGATCGAATAGTTACGGCCTAAGAAGTCAACGCCAGAAGCATAAAATACGATATAAATACAACAGCTTTTCCATCGTATGAAAGGAATAATTGCAAACAGTGTGAAAGTAATGGTCATTTCTACGTTCCGGGCAAACTAGGCTTCACTCTACGGCGTTGTTCCACCAGATCGAATAGTTAGGGCCTAAGAAGTCAACACCAGAAGAATAAAATACAAAATAAATACAACAGCCTTTACACCGTATAAAACGAATAATTGCAACCTGTGTGAAGGTTATGGTCATATCTACGTTCCGGGCAACCTAGGCTTCACTGTAGGGCGTTGCTCCACTAGATCGAAATGTTAGGGCCTAAGAAGTCAACGCCCGCAGCATAAAATACGATATAAATACAACAGCTTTTCCATCGCATAAACCGAATAATAACAACCAGTGAGAATGTTATGGTCATTTCTACGTTCCAGGCAACCTAGGCTTCACTCTAGGGCGTTGTTCCACCAGATCGAATAGTTAGGGCCTAAGAAGTCAACGCCAGAATCATAAAATACGATATAAATACAACAGCTTTTCCGTCGTATAAAACGAGTAATTGCAACCAGTGTGAAAGTTATGGTCATTTCTACGTTCCGGGCAACCTAGGCTTCTCTCTAGGGCGTTGCTCCACCAGATCGAATAGTTAGTGCCTTAGAGGTCAACGCCAGAAGCATAAAATACAATATAAATACATCAGTTTTTCCATCGTATAAAACGAATAATTGCAACCAGTTTGAAAGTGACGGCCAATTCTACCTTCCGGGCAATCTAGGCTTCACGCTAGGGTGTTGCTCCACCAGATGGAATAGCTAGGGCCTTAGAAGTCAACGCCCGAAGCATAAAATGCAATATAAATGGAACAGTTTTTCCATTCTATAAAACGAATAACTGCAACCAGTGTGAAAGTACTGGTCATTTCCACGTTCTGGGTAACCTAGGTTTCACTCTAGCGCGTTGCTCCACGAGATCGTATAGCTAGGGGCTTAGAATTCAACGCCAGAAGGATAAAATACAATATAAGTACAGCAGTTTTTCCATCGTATAAAATGAATAATTGCAGACATTGTGAAAGTAATGGTCATTTATACGTTCCGGGCAACCCATGCGACAGTCTAGGGCGTTGCTCCACCACATCTAATAGATACGGCCTTCAAAGTCAACGCCAGAAGCATAAAATACAATATAAATACAACAGCTTTTCCATCATATAAAACGAATAATGGTAACCAGTGTGAAAGTTATGGTCATTTCAACGTTCCGGGCAACCTAGGCTCCACTCTAGGGCGTTGCTCCTCCAGATCAAATAGTTAGGGCCTAAGAAGTCAACGCCAGAAGCATAAATTACAATATAAGTACAACAGCTTTTCCATTGTATGTAATGTATATTTACAAACTGTGTGGAAGTAATGGTCATTTCTACGTTCCGGACAACCTAGGCTTCACTGTAGAGTGATGCTCCACCAGATCGAATAGGTAGTGCCTTAGAAGGCAACGCCAGAAGCATAATATACAACATAAATATATCAGTTTTTCCATCGTATAAAACGAATAATAGCAATCAGTGTGAAAGTTGTGGTCATTTCTACGTTCCGGGCTACCTAGGCTGCACTCTAGGGTGTCGCTCCACCAGATCGAATAGGTAGGGCCACAGAAGTCAACGCCAGAAGCATAAAACACAATAAAAATGCAACAGTTTTTCCATCGTATAGCATGACTAATTGCGACCAGTGCGAAAGTAATGATCATTTCTACGTCCGGACAACCTAGGCTTCACTCTAGGGCGTTGCTCCAACAGATCAAACAGTTAGGGCCTTAGAAGTTAACGCCCGAAGCATAAAATACAAAATAAATAGAACAGTTTTTCCATCGTATAAGACGAATAATAGCAACCAGTGTGAAAGTTATGGTCATTTCTACGTTCCGGGCAACCTAGGCTTCACCCCAGGGCGTTGTTCCACCAGATCGAATAGTTAGGGCCTAAGAAATGAACGCCAGCAGCATAAAATACAATATAAATACAACAGTTCTTCCATCATATAAAACGAACGATTGCAACCAGTATGAAAGTTATGGTCATTTCTACGTTCCGGGCAACCTAGGCTTCACTCTAGGGCGTTGCTCCACCAGATCGAATAGTTAGTGCCTTAGAAGTCAACGCCAGAAGCATAAAATTCAATAAAGATGCAACTGTTTTTCCATCATATAACAGGAATAATTGCAACCAGTTTGAAAGTGATGGCCAATTCTACGTTCCGGGTAACCTAGGTTTCACTCCAGGGCGTTGCTCCACCAGACCGAATAGTTACGGCCTAAGAAGTCAACGCCAGAAGCATAAAATACGATATAAATACAACTGCTTCTCCACCGTATAAAACGAATAATTGCAACCAGTGTGAAAGTAATGGTCATTTCTACGTTCCGAGCACCGTAGGCGTCACTCTCGGGCGTTGCTCCACCACATCTAATAGCTACGGCCTTAGAAGTCAACGCCAGAGACATAAAATACAATATAAATACAACAGCGTTTCCATCGTATAAAACGAATAATTGCAACCAGTGTGAAAGTTATGGTCATTTCTACATTCCGAGCAACCTAGGCTTCACTCTAGGGCGTTGCTCCACCAGATCGAATAGTTAGTGCCTTGGAAGTCAACGCCAGAAGCATAAAATACAATATAAATACAACAGATTTTCCATCGTATGAAACGAATAATTGCAACCAGTATGAAACTTATGGTCATTTCTACTTTCCGAGCAACCTATGCTTCACCATAGGGCGTTGCTCCAACAGGTTGAATAGTGAGGGCCTTAGAAGTCAACGCCCGAACCATCAAATGCAAAAAAAATACAACAGTGTTTCCATCATATAACAGGGATAATTGCAACCAGTTTGAAAGTGATGGCCAATTCTACGTTCCGGGCAACCTAGGTTTCAGTCCAGGGCGTTGCTCCACCAGACCGAATAGTTACGGCCTAAGAAGTGAAGGCCCGGATCATAAAATACGATATAAATAAAACAGCATTTCCAATGTATTAAATGAATAATTGCAAACAGTGTGAAGGTAGTGGTCATTTCTACGTTACGAGCAACCTAGGCTTCACTCTAGGGCGGTGCTCCAACATATCGAATAGCTACGGCCTTAGAAGTCTACGCCTGAAGCATAAAATACAATATAAATATAACAGTTTTTCCATCGTATAGAACGAATAATAGCAACCAGTGTGAAAGTTATGGTCATTTCTACGTTCGAGCTACCTAGGCTTCACTCTATGGCGTTCTTCCACCACATCGAATAGCAACGGCCTCAGAAGTCAACGCCAGAAGCATAAAATACAATATAAATATAACAGTTTTTCCACCATATAAAACGAATAATAGCAACCAGTGTTAAAGTTATGGTCATTTCTAAGTTCCGGGCAACCTAGGTTTCACTCTAGGGCGTTGCTCCTCCAGATCGTATAGTTACGGCCTAAGAAGTCAACGCCAGAAGCATAAGATACGATAAAGATGCAACAGTTTTTCCATCGTATAAAACGAATAATTGCAACCAGTGTGAAACTTATGGTCATTTCTACTTTCCGAGCAACCTAGGCTTCACCCTAGGGCGTTGCTCCAACAGATTGAATAGTTAGGGCCTTAGAAGTCAACGCCCGAAGCATAAAATGCAATAAAAATACAACAGTCTTTCCATCCTATAACAGGAATAATTGCAACCAGTGTGAAAGTAATGGTCATTTCTACGTTCCGAGCACCCTAGGCACCACTCTAGGGCGTTGCTCCACCACATCTAATAGCTACGGCCTTAGAAGTCATCGACAAAGGCATAAAATACAATATAAATACAACAGTGTTTCCATCATATAACAGGAATAATTGCAACCAGTTTGATAGTGATGGCCAATTCCACGTTCCGGGCAACCGAGGCTTCACTCTAGGGCGTTGCTCCACCAGATCGAATAGTTAGTGCCTTAGAAGTCAACGCCAGAAGCATAAAATACAATATAAATACAACAGTTTTTCCATCGTATAAAACGAATAATTGCAACCAGTATGAAACCTATGGTCATTTCTACTTTCCTAGCAACCAAGGCTTCACCCAAGGGCGTTGCTCCAACAGATTGAATAGTTAGGGCCTTAGAAGTCAACGCCCGAACCATAAAATGCAAAAAAAATACAACAGTGTTTCCATCATATAACAGGAATAATTGCAAACAGTTTGAAAGTGATGGCCAATTCTACGTTCCGGGTAACCTAGGTTTCACTCCAGGGCGTTGCTCCACCAGACCGAATAGTTACGGCCTAAGAAGTCAACGCCAGAAGCATAAAATACGATATAAATACAACTGCTTCTCCACCGTATAAAACGAATAATTGCAACCAGTGTGAAAGTAATGGTCATTTCTACGTTCCGAGCACCGTAGGCGTCACTCTCGGGCGTTGCTCCACCACATCTAATAGCTACGGCCTTAGAAGTCAACGCCAGAGACATAAAATACAATATAAATACAACAGCGTTTCCATCGTATAAAACGAATAATTGCAACCAGTGTGAAAGTTATGGTCATTTCTACGTTCCGAGCACCCTAGGCACCACTCTAGGGCGTTGCTCCACCACATCTAATAGCTACGGCCTTGGAAGTCATCGACAAAGGCATAAAATACAATATAAATACAACAGCGTTTCCATCGTATAAAACGAATAATTGCAACCAGTGTGAAAGTTATGGTCATTTCCACATTCCGAGCAACCTAGGCTTCACTCTAGGGCGTTGCTCCACCAGATCGAACAGTTAGTGCCTTGGAAGTCAACGCCAGAAGCATAAAATACAATATAAATACAACAGATTTTCCATCGTATGAAACGAATAATTGCAACCAGTATGAAACTTATGGTCATTTCTACTTTCCGAGCAACCTATGCTTCACCATAGGGCGTTGCTCCAACAGGTTGAATAGTGAGGGCCTTAGAAGTCAACGCCCGAACCATCAAATGCAAAAAAAATACAACAGTGTTTCCATCATATAACAGGGATAATTGCAACCAGTTTGAAAGTGATGGCCAATTCTACGTTCCGGGCAACCTAGGTTTCAGTCCAGGGCGTTGCTCCACCAGACCGAATAGTTACGGCCTAAGAAGTCAAGGCCCGGATCATAAAATACGATATAAATAAAACAGCATTTCCAATGTATTAAATGAATAATTGCAAACAGTGTGAAGGTAGTGGTCATTTCTACGTTACGAGCAACCTAGGCTTCACTCTAGGGCGGTGCTCCAACATATCGAATAGCTACGGCCTTAGAAGTCTACGCCTGAAGCATAAAATACAATATAAATATAACAGTTTTTCCATCGTATAGAACGAATAATAGCAACCAGTGTGAAAGTTATGGTCATTTCTACGTTCGGGCTACCTAGGCTTCACTCTATGGCGTTCTTCCACCACATCGAATAGCAACGTCCTCAGAAGTCAACGCCAGAAGCATAAAATACAATATAAATATAACAGTTTTTCCATCATATAAAACGAATAATAGCAACCAGTGTTAAAGTTATGGTCATTTCTAAGTTCCGGGCAACCTAGGTTTCACTCTAGGGCGTTGCTCCTCCAGATCGTATAGTTACGGCCTAAGAAGTCAACGCCAGAAGCATAAAATACGATAAAGATGCAACAGTTTTTCCATCGTATAAAACGAATAATTGCAACCAGTGTGAAAGTAATGGTCATTTCTGCATTCCGAGCAACCTAGGCTTCACTCTAGGGCGTTGCTCCGCCAGATCGAATAGTTAGGTCCTTAGAAGTCAACGCCAGAAGCATAAAATACGACATAAATACAACAGTTTTCCATCGTATAAAAGGAATAATTGCAAACAGTGTGCAAGTAATGGTCATTTCTACGTTCCGGGCAACCTAGGCTTCACCCTAGTCCGTTGTTCCACCAGATCGAATAGTTAGGCCCTAAGAAGTGAACGCCGGAACCATAAAATGCAATAAAAATACAACAGTTTTTCCATCGTATAAAACGAATAATTGCAACCAGTATGAAACTTATGGTCATTTCTACTTTCCGAGCAACCTAGGCTTCACCCTAGAGCGTTGCTCCAACAGATTGAATAGTTAGGGCCTTAGAAGTCAACGCCCGAAGCATAAAATGCAATAAAAATACAACAGTCTTTCCATCCTATAACAGGAATAATTGCAACCAGTGTGAAAGTAATGGTCATTTCTACGTTCCGAGCACCCTAGGCACCACTCTAGGGCGTTGCTCCACCACATCTAATAGCTACGGCCTTAGAAGTCATCGACAAAGGCATAAAATACAATATAAATACAACAGTGTTTCCATCATATAACAGGAATAATTGCAACCAGTTTGATAGTGATGGCCAATTCCACGTTCCGGGCAACCGAGGCTTCACTCTAGGGCGTTGCTCCACCAGATCGAATAGTTAGTGCCATAGAAGTCAACGCCAGAAGCATAAAATACAATATAAATACAACAGTTTTTCCATCGTATAAAACGAATAATTGCAACCAGTATGAAACCTATGGTCATTTCTACTTTCCTAGCAACCAAGGCTTCACCCAAGGGCGTTGCTCCAACAGATTGAATAGTTAGGGCCTTAGAAGTCAACGCCCGAACCATAAAATGCAAAAAAAATACAACAGTGTTTCCATCATATAACGGGAATAATTGCAAACAGTTTGAAAGTGATGGCCAATTCTACGTTCCGGGTAACCTAGGTTTCACTCCAGGGCGTTGCTCCACCAGACCGAATAGTTACGGCCTAAGAAGTCAACGCCAGAAGCATCAAATACAATATAAATACAACAGTTTTTAAATCGTATAACACGAATAATTGCAACCAGTATGAAACTTATGGACATTTCTCCTTTCCGAGCAACCTAGGCTTCACCCTAGGGCGTTGCTCCAACAGATTGAATAGTTTGGGCCTTAGAAGTCAACGCCCGAAGCATTAAATACAAAATAAATAGAACAGTTTTTCCATCATATAAAACGGATAATTGCATCAAGTATGTAAGCTATGGTCATTTCTACTTGCCGGGCAACCTAGGCTTCACCCTAGGGCGGTGCTCCAACAGATTGAATAGTTAGGGCCTTAGAAGTCAATGCCCGAAGCATAAAATGCAATAAAAATACAACAGATTTTCCATCATATAACAGGAATAATTGCAAGCAGTTTGAAAGTGATGGTCATTTCTACGTTCCGGGCAACATAGGCTTCACTCTAGGGCGTTGCTCCACCAGATCGAATAGATAGTGCCTTAGAAGTCAACGCCAGAAGCATAAAATACAATATAAATACAACAGTTTTTCCATCGTATAAAACGAATAACTGCAACCAGTATGAAACTTATGGACATTTCTACTTTCCGAGCAATCTAGGCTTCACCCTAGGGCGTTGCTCCAACAGATTGAATAGTTAGAGCCTTAAAAGTCAACGCCCGAACCATAAAATGCAAAAAAAAATACAACAGTGATTCCATCATATATCATGAATAATTGCAACCAGTTTGAAGGTGATGGCCAATTCTACGTTCCGGGAAACCTAGGCTTCACTCTAGGGCGTTGCTCCACCAGATCGAATAGTTAGTGCCTTAGAAGTCAACGACAGAAGCATAAAATACAATATAAATACAACAGTTTTTCCATCGTATAAAACGAATAAATGCAACCAGTATGAAACTTATGGTCATATCTACTTTCCGAGCAACCTAGGCTTCACCCCAGGGCGTTGCTCCACCAGATCGAATAGATAGTGCCTTAGAAGTCAACGCCAGAAGCATAAAATACAATATAAATACAACTGTTTTTCCATCGTATAAAACGAATAATTGCAACCAGTATGAAACTTATGGTCATTTCTACTTTCCGAGCTACCTAGGCTTCACCCTAGGGCGTTGCTGCAACAGATTGAATGGTCAGGGCCTTAGAAGTCAACGCCAGAACCATAAAATGCAAAAAAAATACAACAGTGTTTCCATCATATATCAGGAATAATTGCAAGCAGTTTGAAAGTGATGGTCATTACTACGTTCCGAGCAACATAGGTTTCACTACAGGGCGTTGCTCCACCAGATCGAATAGTTAGTGCCTTAGAAGTCAACGCCAGAAGCATAAAATACAATATAAATACAACAGTTTTTCCATCGTATAAAACGAAAAATTGCAACCAGTATGAAACTTATGGACATTTCTACTTTCCGAGCAACCTAGGCTTCACCCTAGGGCGTTGCTCCAACAGATTGAATAGTTAGGGCCTTAGAAGTCAACGCCCGAACCATAAAATGCAAAAAAAATACAACAGTGTTTCCATCATATGTCAGGAATAATTGCAACCAGTTTGAAAGTGATGGCCAATTCTACGTTCCCGGCAACCTAGGTTTCACTACAGGGCGTCGCTCCACCAGACCGAATAGTTACGGCCTAAGAAGTCAACGCCAGAAGCATAAAATACGATATAAATGCAACAGCTTTTCCATCGTATAAAACGAATAATTGCAACCAGTATGAAACTTATGGACATTTCTACTTTCCGAGCAACCTAGGCTTCACCCTAGGGCGTTGCTCCAATAGATTGAATAGTTAGGGCCTTAGAAGTCAACGCCAGAACCATAAAATGCAAAAAAAATACAACAGTGTTTTCATCATATATCAGGAATAATTGCAACCAGTTTGAAAGTGATGGCCAATTCTACGTTCCGGGCAACCTAGGTTTCACTCCAGTGCGTTGCTCCACCAGACCGAATAGTTACGGCCTTAGAAGTCAACGCCCGAAGCATAAAATGCAATAAAAATACAACAGTGTATCCATCATATAACAGGAATAATTGCAACCAGTTTGAAAGTGATGGACAATTCTACGTTCCGGGCAACCTAGGCTTCACTCTAGGGCGTTGCTCCACCAGATCAAATAGTTAGTGCCTTAGAAGTCAACGCCAGAAGCATAAAATACAATATAAATACAACAGTTTTTCCATCGTATAAAATGAATATTTGCAGCCAGTAAGAAACTTATGGTCATTTCTACTTTCCGAGCAATCTAGGCTTCACCCTAGGGCGTTGCTCGAACAGATTGAATAGTTAGGGCCTTAGAAGTCAACGCCCGAACCATAAAATGCAAAAAAATACAACAGTGTTTCCATCATATAACAGGAATAATTGCAACCAGTCTGAAATTGATGGCCAATTCTACGTTCCGGCAACCTACGCATCACACTATTGCGTTGCTCCACCAGATCGAATAGATAGTGCCTTAGAAGTCAACGCCAGAAGCATAAAATACAATATAAATACAACAGTTTTTCCATCGTATAAAACGAATAATTGCAACCAGTATGAAACTTATGCACATTTCTACTTTCCGAGCAACCTAGGCTTCACCCTCGGGCGTTGCTCCAACAGATTGAATAGTTAGGGCCTTAGAAGTCAACGCCAGAACCATAAAATGCAAAAAAAATACAACAGTGTTTCCATCATATATCAGGAATAATTGCAAGCAGTTTGAAAGTGATGGTCATTACTACGTTCCGGGCAACATAGGTTTCACTATAGGGCGTTGCTCCACCAGATCGAATAGTTAGTGCCTTAGAAGTCAACGCCAGAAGCATAAAATACAATATAAATACAACAGTTTTTCCATCGTATAAAACGATTAATTTCAACCAGTATGAAACTTATGGTCATTTCTACTTTCCGAGCAACCAAGGCTTCACCCTGGGGCGTTGCTCCAACGGATTGAATAGTTAGGGCCTTAGAAGTCAACGCCCGAACCATAAAATGCAAAAAAAATACAGCAGTGTCTCCACCATATAACAGGTATAATTGCAACCAGTTTGAAATTGATGGCCAATTCTACGCTCCGGGCAACCTAGACATCACTCTATTGCGTTGCTCCACCAGATCGAATAGTTAGTGCCATAGAAGTCAACGCCAGAAGCATAAAATACAATATAAATACAACAGTTTTTCCATCGTATAAAACGAATAATTGCAACCAGTATGAAACTTATGGACATTTCTACTTTCCGAGCAATCTAGGCTTCACCCTAGGGCGTTGCTCCAACAGATTGAATAGCTAGAGCCTTAGAAGTCAACGCCCGAACCATAAAATGCAAAAAAAATACAACAGTGTTTCCATCATATAACAGGAATAATTGCAACCAGTCTGAAATTGATGGCCAATTCTACGTTCCGGCAACCTAGGCATCACACTATTGCGTTGCTCCACCAGATCGAATAGATAGTGCCTTAGAAGTCAACGCCAGAAGCATAAAATACAATATAAATACAACTGTTTTTCCATCGTATAAAACGAATAATTGCAACCAGTATGAAACTTATGGTCATATCTACTTTCCGAGCTACCTAGGCTTCACCCTAGGGTGTTGCTCCAACAGATTGAATAGTCAGGGCCTTAGAAGTCAACGCCCGAACCATAAAATGCAAAAAAAATACAACAGTGTTTCCATCATATGTCAGGAATAATTGCAACCAGTTTGAAAGTGATGGCCAATTCTACGTTCCCGGCAACCTAGGTTTCACTACAGGGCGTCGCTCCACCAGTCCGAATAGTTACGGCCTAAGAAGTCAACGCCAGAAGCATAAAATACGATATAAATGCAACAGCTTTTCCATCGTATAAAACGAATAATTGCAACCAGTATGAAACTTATGGACATTTCTACTTTCCGAGCAACCTAGGCTTCACCCTAGGGCGTTGCTCCAGTAGATTGAATAGTTAGGGCCTTAGAAGTCAACGCCCGAACCATAAAATGCAAAAAAAATACAACAGTCTTTTCATCATATATCAGGAATAATTGCAACCAGTTTGAAAGTGATGGCCAATTCTACGTTCCGGGCAACCTAGGTTTCACTCCAGTGCGTTGCTCCACCAGACCGAATAGTTACGGCCTTAGAAGTCAACGCCCGAAGCATAAAATGCAATAAAAATACAACAGTGTATCCATCATATAACAGGAATAATTGCAACCAGTTTGAAAGTGATGGACAATTCTACGTTCCGGGCAACCTAGGCTTCACTCTAGGGCGTTGCTCCACCAGATCAAATAGTTAGTGCCTTAGAAGTCAACGCCAGAAGCATAAAACACAATATAATTACAACTGTTTTTCCATCGTATAAAACGAATAATTGCAACCAGTATGAATCTTATGGTCATTTCTACTTTCCGAGCTACCTAGGCTTCACCCTAGGGTGTTGCTGCAACAGATTGAATAGTCAGGGCCTTAGAAGTCAACGCCCGAACCTAAAAATGCAAAAAAAATACAACAGTGTTTCCATCATATATCAGGAATAATTGCAACAAGTTTGAATGTGATGGCCAATTCTACGTCCCAGGCATCCTAGGTCTCACTCCAGGGCGTTGCTCCACCAGACCGAATAGTTACGGCCTAAGAAGTCAACGCCAGAAGCATAAAATACGATATAAATACAGCAGCTTTTCCATCGTATAAAACGAATAATTGCAACGAGTATGAAACTTATGGTCATTTCTACTTTCCGAGCAAGCTAGGCCTCACCCTAGGGCGTTGCTCCAACAGATTGAATAGTTAGGCCCTTAGAAGTCAACGCCCGAAGCATTAAATACAAAATAAATAGAACAGTTTTTCCATAGTATAAAACGAATAATTGCTACCAGTGTAAAAGTTATGGTTATTTCTACGTTCCGGGCAACCTAGGCTTCACCCTAGGCCGTTGTCCCACCAGATTGAATAGTTAGGGCCTTAGTAGTCAATGCCCGAAGGATAAAATGCAATAAAAATACAACAGTTTTTCCATCATATAACAGGTATAATTGCCAGCAGTTTGAAAGTGATGGCCAATTCTACGTTCCGGGCAACCTAGGCTTCACTCTAGGGCGTTGCTCCACCAGATCGAATAGTCAGTGCCTTAGAAGTCAACGCCAGAAACATAAAATACGGTTTAAATACAACAGCTTTTCCATCGTATAAAACGAATAATTGCAACCAGTATGAAACTTATGGCCATTTCTACTTTCCGAGCAAGCTAGGCTTCACCCTAGGGCGTTGCTCCAACAGATTGAATAGTTAGGGCCTTAGAAGTCAACGCCCGAAGCATTAAATACAAAATAAATAGAACAGTTTTTCCATAGTATAAAACGAATAATTGCTACCAGTGTAAAAGTTATGGTTATTTCTACGTTCCGGGCAACCTAGGCTTCACCCTAGGCCGTTGTTCCACCAGATCGGATAGTTAGGGCCTAAGAAGGGAACGCCAGAAGCATAAAATACAATATGAATACAACAGTTTTTCCATCATATAAAACGAATAATTGCATCAAGTATGTAAGCTATGGTCATTTCTACTTTCCGGGCAACCTAGGCTTCACCCTCGGGCGTTGCTCCAACAGATTGAATAGTTAGGGCCTTAGAAGTCAACGCCAGAACCATAAAATGCAAAAAAAATACAACAGTGTTTCCATCATATATCAGGAATAATTGCAAGCAGTTTGAAAGTGATGGTCATTTCTACGTTCCGGGCAACATAGGTTTCACTACAGGGCGTTGCTCCACCAGACCGAATAGTTACGGCCTAAGAAGTCAACGCCAGAAGCATAAAATACGATATAAAAGCAACAGCTTTTCCATCGTATAAAACGAATAATTGCAACCAGTATGAAACTTATGGTCATTTCTACTTTCCGAGCAAGTTGGGCTTCACCCTAGGGCATTGCACCAACAGATTGAATAGTTAGGGCCTTAGAATTCAACGCCCGAAGCATAAAATGCAAAAAAAATGCAGCAGTGTTTCCATCATATAACAGGTATAATTGCAACCAGTTTGAAATTGATGGCCAATTCTACGTTCCGGGCAACCTAGGTATCACTCTATTGCGTTGCTCCACCAGATTGAATAGTTAGTGCCTAAGAAGTCAACGCCAGAAGCATAAAATACAATATAAATCCAACAGTTTTTCCATCGTATAAAACGAATAACTGCAACCAGTATGAAACTTATGGACATTTCTACTTTCCGAGCAACCTAGGCTTCACCCTTTGGCGTTGCACCAACAGATTGAACAGTTAGGGCCTTAGAAGTCAGCGCCGAACCATAAAATGCAAAAAAAAATACAACAGTGATTCCATCATATATCAGGAATAATTGCAACCAGTTTGAAGGTGATGGCCAATTCTACGTTCCGGGCAACCTAGGCTTCACTCTAGGGCGTTGCTCCACCAGATCGAATAGTTAGTGCCTTAGAAGTCAACGACAGAAGCATAAAATACAATATAAATACAACAGTTTTTCCATCGTATAAAACGAATAAATGCAACCAGTATGAAACTTATGGTCATATCTACTTTCCGAGCAACCTAGGCTTCACCCCAGGGCGTTGCTCCACCAGATCGAATAGATAGTGCCTTAGAAGTCAACGCCAGAAGCATAAAATACAATATAAATACAACTGTTTTTCCATCGTATAAAACGAATAATTGCAACCAGTATGAAACTTATGGTCATTTCTACTTTCCGAGCTACCTAGGCTTCACCCTAGGGTGTTGCTGCAACAGATTGAATAGTCAGGGCCTTAGAAGTCAACGCCCGAACATAAAAATGCAAAAAAAATACAACAGTGTTTCCATCATATATCAGGAATAATTGCAACCAGTTTGAATGTGATGGCCAATTCTACGTTCCAGGCAACCTAGGTTTCACTCCAGGGCGTTGCTCCACCAGACCGAATAGTTACGGCCTAAGAAGTCAACGCCAGAAGCATAAAATACGATATAAATACGACAGCTTTTCCATCGTATAAAACGAGTAATTGCAACCAGTATGAAACTTATGGTCATTTCTACTTTCCGAGCAAGCTAGGCCTCACCCTAGGGCGTTGCTCCAACAGATTGAATAGTTAGGCCCTTAGAAGTCAACGCCCGAAGCATTAAATACAAAATAAATAGAACAGTTTTTCCATAGTATAAAACGAATAATTGCTACCAGTGTAAAAGTTATGGTTATTTCTACGTTCCGGGCAACCTAGGCTTCACCCTAGGCCGTTGTTCCACCAGATCGAATAGATAGTGCCTTAGAAGTCAACGCCAGAAGCATATAATACAATATAAATACAACAGTTTTTCCATCGTATAAAACGAATAATTGCAACCAGTATGAAACTTATGGTCATTTCTACTTTCCGAGCAAGCTAGGCTTCACCCTAGGGCGTTGCTCCACTAGATCGAATAGATAGTGCCTTACAAGTCAACGCCAGAAGCATAAAATACAATATAATTACAACTGTTTTTCCATCGTATAAAACGAATAATTGCAACCAGTATGAAACTTATGGTCATTTCTACTTTCCGAGCTATCTAGGCTTCACCCTAGGGTGTTGCTGCAACAGATTGAATAGTCAGGGCCTTAGAAGTCAACGCCCGAACCTAAAAATGCAAAAAAAATACAACAGTGTTTCCATCATATATCAGGAATAATTGCAACCAGTTCGAATGTGATGGCCAATTCTACGTTCCAGGCAACCTAGGTTTCACTCCAGGGCGTTGCTCCACCAGACCGAATAGTTACGGCCTAAGAAGTCAACGCCAGAAGCATAAAATACGATATAAATGCAACAGCTTTTCCATCGTATAAAACGAATAATTGCAACCAGTATGAAACTAATGGTCATTTCTACTTTCCGAGCAACCTAGGCTTCTCCCTAGGGCGTTGCTCCAACGGATTGAATAGTTAGGGCCTTAGAAGTTAACGCCCGAACCATAAAATGCAAAAAAAATACAGCAGTGTTTCCATCATATAACAGGTATAATTGCATCCAGTTTGAAATTGATGGCCAATTCTACGTTCCGGGCAACCTAGGCATCACACTATTGTGTTGCTCCACCAGATCGAATAGTCAGTGCCTTAGAAGTCAACGCCAGAAGCATAAAACACAATATAACTACAACAGTTTTTCCATCGTATAAGACGAATAATTGCAACCAGTATGAAACTTATGGTCATTTCTACTTTCCGAGCAACCTAGGCTTCACCCTAGGGCGTTGCTCCAACAGATTGAATAGTTAGGGCCTTAGAAGTCAACGCCCGAACCATAAAATGCAAAAAAAATACAACAGTGTTTCCATCATATGTCAGGAATAATTGCAACCAGTTTGAAAGTGATGGCCAATTCTACGTTCCCGGCAACCTAGGTTTCACTACAGGGCGTCGCTCCACCAGACCGAATAGTTACGGACTAAGAAGTCAACGCCAGAAGCATAAAATACGATATAAATGCAACAGCTTTTCCATCGTATAAAACGAATAATTGCAACCAGTATGAAACTTATGGACATTTCTACTTTCCGAGCAACCTAGGCTTCACCCTAGGGCGTTGCTCCAACAGATTGAATAGTTAGGGCATTAGAAGTCAACGCCCGAACCATAAAATGCAAAAAAAATACAACAGTGTTTTCATCATATATCAGGAATAATTGCAACCAGTTTGAAAGTGATGGCCAATTCTACGTTCCGGGCAACCTAGGTTTCACTCCAGGGCGTTGCTCCACCAGACCGAGTAGTTACGGCCTTAGAAGTCAACGCCAGAGGCATAAAATACAATATAAATACAACAGTTTTTCCATCGTATAAAACTAATAATTGCAACCAGTATGAAACTTATGGACATTTCTACTTTCCGAGCAACCTAGGCTTCACCCTCGGGCGTTGCTCCAACAGATTGAATAGTTAGGGCCTTAGAAGTCAACGCCAGAACCATAAAATGCAAAAAAAATACAACAGTGTTTCCATCATATATCAGGAATAATTGCAAGCAGTTTGAAAGTGATGGTCATTTCTACGTTCCGGGCACAATAGGTTTCACTACAGGGCGTTGCTCCACCAGACCGAATAGTTACGGCCTAAGAAGTCAACGCCAGAAGCATAAAATACGATATAAATGCAACAGCTTTTCCATCGTATAAAACGAATAATTGCAACCAGTATGAAACTTATGGTCATATCTACTTTCCGAGCAACCTAGGCTTCACCCCAGGGCGTTGCTCCACCAGATCGAATAGATAGTGCCTTAGAAGTCAACGCCAGAAGCATAAAATACAATATAAATACAACTGTTTTTCCATCGTATAAAACGAATAATTGCAACCAGTATGAAACTTATGGTCATTTCTACTTTCCGAGCTACCTAGGCTTCACCCTAGGGTGTTGCTGCAACAGATTGAATAGTCAGGGCCTTAGAAGTCAACACCCGAATCTAAAAATGCAAAAAAAATACAACAGTGTTTCCATCATATATCAGGAATAATTGCAACCAGTTTGAATGTGATGGCCAATTCTACGTTCCAGGCAACCTAGGTTTCACTCCAGGGCGTTGCTCCACCAGACCGAATAGTTACGGCCTAAGAAGTCAACGCCAGAAGCATAAAATACGATATAAATACAACAGCTTTTCCATCGTATAAAACGAGTAATTGCAACCAGTATGAAACTTATGGTCATTTCTACTTTCCGAGCAAGCTAGGCCTCACCCTAGGGCGTTGCTCCAACAGATTGAATAGTTAGGCACTTAGAAGTCAACGCCCGAAGCATTAAATACAAAATAAATAGAACAGTTTTTCCATAGTATAAAACGAATAATTGCTACCAGTGTAAAAGTTATGGTTATTTCTACGTTCCGGGCAACCTAGGCTTCACCCTAGGCCGTTGTTCCACCAGATCGGATAGTTAGGGCCTAAGAAGGGAACGCCAGAAGCATAAAATACAATATAAATACAACAGTTTTTCCATCACATAAAACGAATAATTGCATCAAGTATGTAAGCTATGGTCATTTCTACTTTCCGGGCAACCTAGGCTTGACCCTAGGGCGGTGCTCCAACAGATTGAATAGTTAGGGCCTTAGAAGTCAATGCCCGAAACATAAAATGCAATAAAAATACAGCAGTGTTTCCATCATATAACAGGTATAATTGCAACCAGTTTGAAATTGATGGCCAATTCTACGTTCCGGCAACCTAGGCATCACACTATTGCGTTGCTCCACCAGATCGAATAGATAGTGCCTTAGAAGTCAACGCCAGAAGCATAAAATACAATATAAATACAACTGTTTTTCCATCGTATAAAACGAATAATTGCAACCAGTATGAAACTTATGGTCATATCTACTTTCCGAGCTACCTAGGCTTCACCATAGGGTGTTGCTCCAACAGATTGAATAGTCAGGGCCTTAGAAGTCAACGCCCAAACCATAAAATGCAAAAAAAATACAACAGTGTTTCCATCATATGTCAGGAATAATTGCAACCAGTTTGAAAGTGATGGCCAATTCTACGTTCCCGGCAACCTAGGTTTCACTACAGGGCGTCGCTCCACCAGACCGAATAGGTACGGACTAAGAAGTCAACGCCAGAAGCATAAAATACGATATAAATGCAACAGCTTTTCCATCGTATAAAACGAATAATTGCAACCAGTATGAAACTTATGGACATTTCTACTTTCCGAGCAACCTAGGCTTCACCCTAGGGCGTTGCTCCAACAGATTGAATAGTTAGGGCCTTAGAAGTCAACGCCCGAACCATAAAATGAAATAAAAATACAACAGTGTATCCATCATATAACAGGAATAATTGCAACCTGTTTGAAAGTGATGGACAATTCTACGTTCCGGGCAACATAGGCTTCACTCTAGGGCGTTGCTCCACTAGATCGAATAGTTAGTACCTTAGAAGTCAGCGCCAGATGTATAAAATACAATATAAATACAACAGTTTTTCCATCGTATAAAACGAATAATTGCAACCAGTATGAAGGTTAACGTCATTTCTACTTTCCGGGCAACCTAGGCTTCACCCTAGGGCGTTGCTCCAACAGATTGAGTAGTTAGGGCCTTAGAAGTCGACGCCCGAAGCATAAAATGCAATAAAAATCCAACAGTTTTTCCATCGTATAACAGGATTAATGGCTACCAGTTTGAAAGTGATGGTCATTTCTACGTTCCGGGCAACCTAGGCTTCACTCTAGGGCGTTGCTCCACTATATCGAATTGCTAGGGCCTTAGAAGTCAACGCCAGAAGCATAAAATACAATATAAATACAACAGTTTTTCCATCGTATAAAAGGAATAATTGCAACCAGTGTGAAAGTAATAGTCATTTCTACATTCCGAGCACCCTAGGCGTCACTCTAGGGCGTTGCTCCACCACATCTAATAGCTACGGCCTTAGAAGTCAACGCCAGAGGCATAAAATACAATATAAATACAACAGCGTTTCCATCGTATAAAACGAATAATTGCAAGCAGTGTGAAAGTTATGGTCATTTCTACATTCCGAGCAACCTAGGCTTCACTCTAGGGCGTTGCTCCACCAGATCGAATAGTTAGGTTCTTAGAAGTAAACGCCAGAAGCATAAAATACGATATAAATTCAACTGCTTTTCCATCGTATAAAAGGATTAATTGCAACCAGTTTGAAAGTGATGGTCATTTCTCCTTCCCGGGCAACCTCGGCTTCACCCTAGGGCGTTGCTCCAACAGATTGAATAGTTATGGCCTTAGAAGTCAACGCCCGAACCATAAAATGCAAAAAAAAATACAACAGTGTTTCCGTCATGTATCAGGAATAATTGCAACCAGTTTGAAAGTGATGGCCAATTCTACGTTCCGGGCAACCTAGGCTTCACTCTAGGGCGTTGCTCCACCAGATCGAATAGTTAGTGCCTTAGAAGTCAACGCCAGAAGCATAAAATACAATATAAATACAACAGTTTTTCCATCGTATAAAGCGAATAATTGCAACCAGTATGAAACTTATGGTCATTTCTACTTTCCGAGCAACCTAGGCTTCACCCTAGGGCGTTGCTGCAACACATTGAATAGTTAGGGCCTTAGAACTCAACGCCCGAACCATAAAATGCAAAAAAAATTCAACAGTGTTTCCATCATATAACAGGAATAATTGCAACCATGTTGAAAGTGATGGCCAATTCTACGTTCCGGGCAACCTAGGCTTCACTCTATTGCGTTGCTCCACCAGATCGAATAGTTAGTGCCTTAGAAGTCAACGCCAGAAGCATAAAATACAATATAAATACAACAGCTTTCCATCGTATAAAACGAATAATTGCAACCAGTATGAAACTTAAGGACATTTCTACTTTCCGAGCAACCTAGGCTTCACCCTAGGGCGTTGCACCAACAGATTGAATAGTTAGGACCTTAGAAGTCAACGCCCGAACCATAAAATGCAAAAAAAATACAACAGAGTTTCCATCATATAACAGGAATAATTGCAACCAGTTTGAAAGTGATGGCCAATTCTACGTTCCGGGCAACCTAGGCTTCGCTCTAGGGCGTTGCTCCACCAGATCGAATAGATAGTGCCTTAGAAGTCAACGCCCGAAGCATAAAATGCAATAAAAATACAACAGTGTATCCATCATATAACAGGAATAATTGCAACCAGTTTGAAAGTGATGGCCAGTTCTACGTTCCGGGCAACCTAGGCTTCACTCAAGGGCGTTGCTCCACCAGATCGAATAGTTAGTGCCTTAGAAGTCAACGCCAGAAGCATACAATGCAATATAAATACAACAGTTGTTCCATCGTATAAAACGAATAATTGCAACCAGTATGAAACTTATGGTCATTTCTACTTTCCGAGCAACCTAGGCTTCACCCTAGGGCGCTGCTCCAACAGATTGAATAGTCAGGGCCTTAGAAGTCAACGCCAGAACCATAAAATGCAAAAAAAATACAACAGTGTTTCCATCATATATCAGGAATAATTGCAAGCAGTTTGAAAGTGATGGTCATTTCTACGTTCCGGGCAACATAGGTTTCACTACAGGGCGTTGCTCCACCAGACCGAATAGTTAGTGCCTTAGAAGTCAACGACAGAAGCATAAAATACAATATAAATACAACAGTTTTTCCATCGTATAAAACGAATAAATGCAACCAGTATGAAACTTATGGTCATATCTACTTTCCGAGCAACCTAGGCTTCACCCCAGGGCGTTGCTCCACCAGATCGAATAGATAGTGCCTTAGAAGTCAACGCCAGAAGCATAAAATACAATATAAATACAACTGTTTTTCCATCGTATAAAACGAATAATTGCAACCAGTATGAAACTTATGGTCATTTCTACTTTCCGAGCAAGCTAGGCCTCACCCTAGGGCGTTGCTCCAACAGATTGAATAGTTAGGCCCTTAGAAGTCAACGCCCGAAGCATTAAATACAAAATAAATAGAACAGTTTTTCCATAGTATAAAACGAATAATTGCTACCAGTGTAAAACTTATGGTTATTTCTACGTTCCGGGCAACCTAGGCTTCACCCTAGGCCGTTGTCCCAAGAGATTGAATAGTTAGGGCCTTAGATGTCAATGCCCGAAGGATAAAATGCAATAAAGATACAACAGTTTTTCCATCATATAACAGGTATAATTGCCAGCAGTTTGAAAGTGATGGCCAATTCTACGTTCCGGGCAACCTAGGCTTCACTCTAGGGCGTTGCTCCACCAGATCGAATAGTCAGTGCCTTAGAAGTCAACGCCAGAAACATAAAATACGATTTAAATACAACAGCATTTCCATCGTATAAAACGAATAATTGCAACCAGTATGAAACTTATGGTGATTTCTACTTTCCGAGCAAGCTAGGCTTCACCCTAGGGCGTTGCTCCAACAGATTGAATAGTTAGGGCCTTAGAAGTCAACGCCCGAAGCATTAAATACAAAATAAATAGAACAGTTTTTCCATAGTATAAAACGAATAATTGCTACCAGTGTAAAAGTTATGGTTATTTCTACGTTCCGGGCAACCTAGGCTTCACCCTAGGCCGTTGTTCCACCTGATCGGATAGTTAGGGCCTAAGAAGGGAACGCCAGAAGCATAAAATACAATATAAATACAACAGTTTTTCCATCATATAAAACGAATAATTGCTTCAAGTATGTAAGCTATGGTCATTTCTCCTTCCCGGGCAACCTCGGCTTCACCCTAGGGCGTTGCTCCAACAGATTGAATAGTTATGGCCTTAGAAGTCAACGCCCGAACCATAAAATGCAAAAAAAAATACAACAGTGTTTCCGTCATGTATCAGGAATAATTGCAACCAGTTTGAAAGTGATGGCCAATTCTACGTTCCGGGCAACCTAGGCTTCACTCTAGGGCGTTGCTCCACCAGATCGAATAGTTAGTGCCTTAGAAGTCAACGCCAGAAGCATAAAATACAATATAAATACAACAGTTTTTCCATCGTATAAAGCGAATAATTGCAACCAGTATGAAACTTATGGTCATTTCTACTTTCCGAGCAACCTAGGCTTCACCCTAGGGCGTTGCTGCAACACATTGAATAGTTAGGGCCTTAGAACTCAACGCCCGAACCATAAAATGCAAAAAAAATTCAACAGTGTTTCCATCATATAACAGGAATAATTGCAACCATGTTGAAAGTGATGGCCAATTCTACGTTCCGGGCAACCTAGGCTTCACTCTATTGCGTTGCTCCACCAGATCGAATAGTTAGTGCCTTAGAAGTCAACGCCAGAAGCATAAAATACAATATAAATACAACAGCTTTCCATCGTATAAAACGAATAATTGCAACCAGTATGAAACTTATGGACATTTCTACTTTCCGAGCAACCTAGGCTTCACCCTAGGGCGTTGCACCAACAGATTGAATAGTTAGGACCTTAGAAGTCAACGCCCGAACCATAAAATGCAAAAAAAATACAACAGAGTTTCCATCATATAACAGGAATAATTGCAACCAGTTTGAAAGTGATGGCCAATTCTACGTTCCGGGCAACCTAGGCTTCGCTCTAGGGCGTTGCTCCACCAGATCGAATAGATAGTGCCTTAGAAGTCAACGCCCGAAGCATAAAATGCAATAAAAATACAACAGTGTATCCATCATATAACAGGAATAATTGCAACCAGTTTGAAAGTGATGGCCAGTTCTACGTTCCGGGCAACCTAGGCTTCACTCAAGGGCGTTGCTCCACCAGATCGAATAGTTAGTGCCTTAGAAGTCAACGCCAGAAGCATACAATGCAATATAAATACAACAGTTGTTCCATCGTATAAAACGAATAATTGCAACCAGTATGAAACTTATGGTCATTTCTACTTTCCGAGCAACCTAGGCTTCACCCTAGGGCGCTGCTCCAACAGATTGAATAGTCAGGGCCTTAGAAGTCAACGCCAGAACCATAAAATGCAAAAAAAATACAACAGTGTTTCCATCATATATCAGGAATAATTGCAAGCAGTTTGAAAGTGATGGTCATTTCTACGTTCCGGGCAACATAGGTTTCACTACAGGGCGTTGCTCCACCAGACCGAATAGTTAGTGCCTTAGAAGTCAACGACAGAAGCATAAAATACAATATAAATACAACAGTTTTTCCATCGTATAAAACGAATAAATGCAACCAGTATGAAACTTATGGTCATATCTACTTTCCGAGCAACCTAGGCTTCACCCCAGGGCGTTGCTCCACCAGATCGAATAGATAGTGCCTTAGAAGTCAACGCCAGAAGCATAAAATACAATATAAATACAACTGTTTTTCCATCGTATAAAACGAATAATTGCAACCAGCATGAAACTTATGGTCATTTCTACTTTCCGAGCAAGCTAGGCCTCACCCTAGGGCGTTGCTCCAACAGATTGAATAGTTAGGCCCTTAGAAGTCAACGCCCGAAGCATTAAATACAAAATAAATAGAACAGTTTTTCCATAGTATAAAACGAATAATTGCTACCAGTGTAAAAGTTATGGTTATTTCTACGTTCCGGGCAACCTAGGCTTCACCCTAGGCCGTTGTCCCAAGAGATTGAATAGTTAGGGCCTTAGATGTCAATGCCCGAAGGATAAAATGCAATAAAGATACAACAGTTTTTCCATCATATAACAGGTATAATTGCCAGCAGTTTGAAAGTGATGGCCAATTCTACGTTCCGGGCAACCTAGGCTTCACTCTAGGGCGTTGCTCCACCAGATCGAATAGTCAGTGCCTTAGAAGTCAACGCCAGAAACATAAAATACGATTTAAATACAACAGCATTTCCATCGTATAAAACGAATAATTGCAACCAGTATGAAACTTATGGTGATTTCTACTTTCCGAGCAAGCTAGGCTTCACCCTAGGGCGTTGCTCCAACAGATTGAATAGTTAGGGCCTTAGAAGTCAACGCCCGAAGCATTAAATACAAAATAAATAGAACAGTTTTTCCATAGTATAAAACGAATAATTGCTACCAGTGTAAAAGTTATGGTTATTTCTACGTTCCGGGCAACCTAGGCTTCACCCTAGGCCGTTGTTCCACCTGATCGGATAGTTAGGGCCTAAGAAGGGAACGCCAGAAGCATAAAATACAATATAAATACAACAGTTTTTCCATCATATAAAACGAATAATTGCTTCAAGTATGTAAGCTATGGTCATTTCTCCTTCCCGGGCAACCTCGGCTTCACCCTAGGGCGTTGCTCCAACAGATTGAATAGTTATGGCCTTAGAAGTCAACGCCCGAACCATAAAATGCAAAAAAAAATACAACAGTGTTTCCGTCATGTATCAGGAATAATTGCAACCAGTTTGAAAGTGATGGCCAATTCTACGTTCCGGGCAACCTAGGCTTCACTCTAGGGCGTTGCTCCACCAGATCGAATAGTTAGTGCCTTAGAAGTCAACGCCAGAAGCATAAAATACAATATAAATACAACAGTTTTTCCATCGTATAAAGCGAATAATTGCAACCAGTATGAAACTTATGGTCATTTCTACTTTCCGAGCAACCTAGGCTTCACCCTAGGGCGTTGCTGCAACACATTGAATAGTTAGGGCCTTAGAACTCAACGCCCGAACCATAAAATGCAAAAAAAATTCAACAGTGTTTCCATCATATAACAGGAATAATTGCAACCATGTTGAAAGTGATGGCCAATTCTACGTTCCGGGCAACCTAGGCTTCACTCTATTGCGTTGCTCCACCAGATCGAATAGTTAGTGCCTTAGAAGTCAACGCCAGAAGCATAAAATACAATATAAATACAACAGCTTTCCATCGTATAAAACGAATAATTGCAACCAGTATGAAACTTATGGACATTTCTACTTTCCGAGCAACCTAGGCTTCACCCTAGGGCGTTGCACCAACAGATTGAATAGTTAGGACCTTAGAAGTCAACGCCCGAACCATAAAATGCAAAAAAAATACAACAGAGTTTCCATCATATAACAGGAATAATTGCAACCAGTTTGAAAGTGATGGCCAATTCTACGTTCCGGGCAACCTAGGCTTCGCTCTAGGGCGTTGCTCCACCAGATCGAATAGATAGTGCCTTAGAAGTCAACGCCCGAAGCATAAAATGCAATAAAAATACAACAGTGTATCCATCATATAACAGGAATAATTGCAACCAGTTTGAAAGTGATGGCCAGTTCTACGTTCCGGGCAACCTAGGCTTCACTCAAGGGCGTTGCTCCACCAGATCGAATAGTTAGTGCCTTAGAAGTCAACGCCAGAAGCATACAATGCAATATAAATACAACAGTTGTTCCATCGTATAAAACGAATAATTGCAACCAGTATGAAACTTATGGTCATTTCTACTTTCCGAGCAACCTAGGCTTCACCCTAGGGCGCTGCTCCAACAGATTGAATAGTCAGGGCCTTAGAAGTCAACGCCAGAACCATAAAATGCAAAAAAAATACAACAGTGTTTCCATCATATATCAGGAATAATTGCAAGCAGTTTGAAAGTGATGGTCATTTCTACGTTCCGGGCAACATAGGTTTCACTACAGGGCGTTGCTCCACCAGACCGAATAGTTAGTGCCTTAGAAGTCAACGACAGAAGCATAAAATACAATATAAATACAACAGTTTTTCCATCGTATAAAACGAATAAATGCAACCAGTATGAAACTTATGGTCATATCTACTTTCCGAGCAACCTAGGCTTCACCCCAGGGCGTTGCTCCACCAGATCGAATAGATAGTGCCTTAGAAGTCAACGCCAGAAGCATAAAATACAATATAAATACAACTGTTTTTCCATCGTATAAAACGAATAATTGCAACCAGTATGAAACTTATGGTCATTTCTACTTTCCGAGCAAGCTAGGCCTCACCCTAGGGCGTTGCTCCAACAGATTGAATAATTAGGCCCTTAGAAGTCAACGCCCGAAGCATTAAATACAAAATAAATAGAACAGTTTTTCCATAGTATAAAACGAATAATTGCTACCAGTGTAAAAGTTATGGTTATTTCTACGTTCCGGGCAACCTAGGCTTCACCCTAGGCCGTTGTCCCACCAGATTGAATAGTTAGGGCCTTAGATGTCAATGCCCGAAGGATAAAATGCAATAAAGATACAACAGTTTTTCCATCATATAACAGGTATAATTGCCAGCAGTTTGAAAGTGATGGCCAATTCTACGTTCCGGGCAACCTAGGCTTCACTCTAGGGCGTTGCTCCACCAGATCGAATAGTCAGTGCCTTAGAAGTCAACGCCAGAAACATAAAATACGATTTAAATACAACAGCTTTTCCATCGTATAAAACGAATAATTGCAACCAGTATGAAACTTATGGTGATTTCTACTTTCCGAGCAAGCTAGGCTTCACCCTAGGGCGTTGCTCCAACAGATTGAATAGTTAGGGCCTTAGAAGTCAACGCCCGAAGCATTAAATACAAAATAAATAGAACAGTTTTTCCATAGTATAAAACGAATAATTGCTACCAGTGTAAAAGTTATGGTTATTTCTACGTTCCGGGCAACCTAGGCTTCACCCTAGGCCGTTGTTCCACCTGATCGGATAGTTAGGGCCTAAGAAGGGAACGCCAGAAGCATAAAATACAATATAAATACAACAGTTTTTCCATCATATAAAACGAATAATTGCTTCAAGTATGTAAGCTATGGTCATTTCTACTTTCCGGGCAACCTAGGCTTCACCCTAGGGCGGTGCTCCAACAGATTGAATAGTTAGGGCCTTAGAAGTCAATGCCCGAAACATAAAATGCAATAAAAATACAACAGATTTTCCATCATATAACAGGAATAATTGCAAGCAGTTTGAAAGTGATGGTCATTTCTACGCTCCGGGCAACATAGGCTTCACTCTAGGGCGTTGCTCCACCAGATCGAATAGTTAGTGCCTTAGAAGTCAACGCCAGAAGCATAAAATACAATATAAATACAACAGTTTTTCCATCGTATAAAACGAATAATTGCAACCAGTATGAAACTTATGGACATTTCTACTTTCCGAGCAAACTAGGCTTCACCCTCGGGCGTTGCTCCAACAGATTGAATAGTTAGGGCCTTAGAAGTCAACGCCAGAACCATAAAATGCAAAAAAAATACAACAGCGTTTCCATCATATATCAGGAATAATTGCAAGCAGTTTGAAAGTGATGGTCATTTCTACGTTCCGGGCAACATAGGTTTCACTACAGGGCGTTGCTCCAACAGATTGAATAGTTAGGGCCTTAGAAGTCAACGCCAGAACCATAAAATGCAAAAAAAATACAACAGTGTTTCCATCATATATCAGGAATAATTGCAAGCAGTTTGAAAGTGATGGTCATTTCTACGTTCCGGGCAACATAGGTTTCACTACAGGGCGTTGCTCCACCAGATCGAATAGTTAGTGCCTTAGAAGTCAACGCCAGAAGCATAAAATACAATATAAATACAACAGTTTTTCCATCGTATAAAACGAATAATTGCAACCAGTATGAAACTTATGGTCATTTCTACTTTCCGAGCAAGCTAGGCATCACCCTAGGGCGCTGCTCCAACAGATTGAACAGTTAGGGCCTTAGAAGCCAACGCCCGAAGCATAAAATGCAATAAAAATACAACAGTGTATCCATCATATAACAGGAATAATTGCAACCAGTTTGAAAGTGATGGCCAGTTCTATGTTCCGGACAACCTAGGCTTCGCTCTAGGGTGTTGCTCCACAAGATCGAATAGATAGTGCCTTAGAAGTCAACGCCAGAAGCATAAAATACGATATAAATATAACAGTTTTTCCATCGTATAAAACGAATAATTGCAACCAGTATGAAACTTATGGTCATTTCTACTTTCCGGGCAACCTAGGCTTCACCCTAGGGCGGTGCTCCAACAGATTGAATAGTTAGGGCCTTAGAAGTCAATGCCCGAAACATAAAATGCAATAAAAATACAGCAGTGTTTCCATCATATAACAGGTATAATTGCAACCAGTTTGAAATTTATGGCCAATTCTACGTTCCGGCAACCTAGGCATCACACTATTGCGTTGCTCCACCAGATCGAATAGATAGTGCCTTAGAAGTCAAGGCCAGAAGCATAAAATACAATATAAATACAACTGTTTTTCCATCGTATAAAACGAATAATTGCAACCAGTATGAAACTTATGGTCATATCTACTTTCCGAGCTACCTAGGCTTCACCATAGGGTGTTGCTCCAACAGATTGAATAGTCAGGGCCTTAGAAGTCAACGCCCGAACCATAAAATGCAATAAAAATACAACAGTGTATCCATCATATAACAGGAATAATTGCAACCTGTTTGAAAGTGATGGACAATTCTACGTTCCGGGCAACATAGGCTTCACTCTAGGGCGTTGCTCCACTAGATCGAATAGTTAGTACCTTAGAAGTCAGCGCCAGATGTATAAAATACAATATAAATACAACAGTTTTTCCATCGTATAAAACGAATAATTGCAACCAGTATGAAGGTTAACGTCATTTCTACTTTCCGGGCAACCTAGGCTTCACCCTAGGGCGTTGCTCCAACAGATTGAGTAGTTAGGGCCTTAGAAGTCGACGCCCGAAGCATAAAATGCAATAAAAATCCAACAGTTTTTCCATCGTATAACAGGATTAATGGCTACCAGTTTGAAAGTGATGGTCATTTCTACGTTCCGGGCAACCTAGGCTTCACTCTAGGGCGTTGCTCCACTAGATCGAATTGCTAGGGCCTTAGAAGTCAACGCCAGAAGCATAAAATACAATATAAATACAACAGTTTTTCCATCGTATAAAAGGAAT
The DNA here is from genome assembly GCF_051401765.1 of Calliopsis andreniformis. NCBI lineage: Eukaryota > Metazoa > Arthropoda > Insecta > Hymenoptera > Andrenidae > Calliopsis > Calliopsis andreniformis. The sequence continues at coordinate 3,778,605 of NW_027480429.1, forward strand.
AATTGCAACCAGTGTGAAAGTAATAGTCATTTCTACGTTCCGAGCACCCTAGGCGTCACTCTAGGGCGTTGCTCCACCACATCTAATAGCTACGGCCTTAGAAGTCAACGCCAGAGGCATAAAATACAATATAAATACAACAGCGTTTCCATCGTATAAAACGAATAATTGCAAGCAGTGTGAAAGTTATGGTCATTTCTACATTCCGAGCAACCTAGGCTTCACTCTAGGGCGTTGCTCCACCAGATCGAATAGTTAGGTTCTTAGAAGTAAACGCCAGAAGCATAAAATACGATATAAATTCAACTGCTTTTCCATCGTATAAAAGGATTAATTGCAACCAGTTTGAAAGTGATGGTCATTTCTCCTTCCCGGGCAACCTCGGCTTCACCCTAGGGCGTTGCTCCAACAGATTGAATAGTTATGGCCTTAGAAGTCAACGCCCGAACCATAAAATGCAAAAAAAAATACAACAGTGTTTCCGTCATGTATCAGGAATAATTGCAACCAGTTTGAAAGTGATGGCCAATTCTACGTTCCGGGCAACCTAGGCTTCACTCTAGGGCGTTGCTCCACCAGATCGAATAGTTAGTGCCTTAGAAGTCAACGCCAGAAGCATAAAATACAATATAAATACAACAGTTTTTCCATCGTATAAAGCGAATAATTGCAACCAGTATGAAACTTATGGTCATTTCTACTTTCCGAGCAACCTAGGCTTCACCCTAGGGCGTTGCTGCAACACATTGAATAGTTAGGGCCTTAGAACTCAACGCCCGAACCATAAAATGCAAAAAAAATTCAACAGTGTTTCCATCATATAACAGGAATAATTGCAACCATGTTGAAAGTGATGGCCAATTCTACGTTCCGGGCAACCTAGGCTTCACTCTATTGCGTTGCTCCACCAGATCGAATAGTTAGTGCCTTAGAAGTCAACGCCAGAAGCATAAAATACAATATAAATACAACAGCTTTCCATCGTATAAAACGAATAATTGCAACCAGTATGAAACTTATGGACATTTCTACTTTCCGAGCAACCTAGGCTTCACCCTAGGGCGTTGCACCAACAGATTGAATAGTTAGGACCTTAGAAGTCAACGCCCGAACCATAAAATGCAAAAAAAATACAACAGAGTTTCCATCATATAACAGGAATAATTGCAACCAGTTTGAAAGTGATGGCCAATTCTACGTTCCGGGCAACCTAGGCTTCGCTCTAGGGCGTTGCTCCACCAGATCGAATAGATAGTGCCTTAGAAGTCAACGCCCGAAGCATAAAATGCAATAAAAATACAACAGTGTATCCATCATATAACAGGAATAATTGCAACCAGTTTGAAAGTGATGGCCAGTTCTACGTTCCGGGCAACCTAGGCTTCACTCAAGGGCGTTGCTCCACCAGATCGAATAGTTAGTGCCTTAGAAGTCAACGCCAGAAGCATACAATACAATATAAATACAACAGTTGTTCCATCGTATAAAACGAATAATTGCAACCAGTATGAAACTTATGGTCATTTCTACTTTCCGAGCAACCTAGGCTTCACCCTAGGGCGCTGCTCCAACAGATTGAATAGTCAGGGCCTTAGAAGTCAACGCCAGAACCATAAAATGCAAAAAAAATACAACAGTGTTTCCATCATATATCAGGAATAATTGCAAGCAGTTTGAAAGTGATGGTCATTTCTACGTTCCGGGCAACATAGGTTTCACTACAGGGCGTTGCTCCACCAGACCGAATAGTTAGTGCCTTAGAAGTCAACGACAGAAGCATAAAATACAATATAAATACAACTGTTTTTCCATCGTATAAAACGAATAAATGCAACCAGTATGAAACTTATGGTCATATCTACTTTCCGAGCAACCTAGGCTTCACCCCAGGGCGTTGCTCCACCAGATCGAATAGATAGTGCCTTAGAAGTCAACGCCAGAAGCATAAAATACAATATAAATACAACTGTTTTTCCATCGTATAAAACGAATAATTGCAACCAGTATGAAACTTATGCTCATTTCTACTTTCCGAGCTACCTAGGCTTCACCCTAGGGTGTTGCTGCAACAGATTGAATAGTCAGGGCCTTAGAAGTCAACGCCCGAACCTAAAAATGCAAAAAAAATACAAAAGTGTTTCCATCATATATCAGGAATAATTGCAACCAGTTTGAATGTGATGGCCAATTGTATGTTCCAGGCAACCTAGGTTTCACTCCAGGGCGTTGCTCAACCAGACCGAATAGTTACGGCCTAAGAAGTCAACGCCAGAAGCATAAAATACGATATAAATACAACAGCTTTTCCATCGTATAAAACGAGTAATTGCAACCAGTATGAAACTTATGGTCATTTCTACTTTCCGAGCAAGCTAGGCCTCACCCTAGGGCGTTGCTCCAACAGATTGAATAGTTAGGCCCTTAGAAGTCAACGCCCGAAGCATTAAATACAAAATAAATAGAACAGTTTTTCCATAGTATAAAACGAATAATTGCTACCAGTGTAAAAGTTATGGTTATTTCTACGTTCCGGGCAACCTAGGCTTCACCCTAGGCCGTTGTCCCACCAGATTGAATAGCTAGGGCCTTAGATGTCAATGCCCGAAGGATAAAATGCAATAAAAATACAACAGTTTTTCCATCATATAACAGGTATAATTGCCAGCAGTTTGAAAGTGATGGCCAATTCTACGTTCCGGGCAACCTAGGCTTCACTCTAGGGCGTTGCTCCACCAGATCGAATAGTCAGTGCCTTAGAAGTCAACGCCAGAAACATAAAATACGATTTAAATACAACAGCTTTTCCATCGTATAAAACGAATAATTGCAACCAGTATGAAACTTATGGTCATTTCTACTTTCCGAGCAAGCTAGGCTTCACCCTAGGGCGTTGCTCCAACAGATTGAATAGTTAGGGCCTTAGAAGTCAACGCCCGAAGCATTAAATACAAAATAAATAGAACAGTTTTTCCATAGTATAAAACGAATAATTGCTACCAGTGTAAAAGTTATGGTTATTTCTACGTTCCGGGCAACCTAGGCTTCACCCTAGGCCGTTGTTCCACCTGATCGGATAGTTAGGGCCTAAGAAGGGAACGCCAGAAGCATAAAATACAATATAAATACAACAGTTTTTCCATCATATAAAACGAATAATTGCTTCAAGTATGTAAGCTATGGTCATTTCTACTTTCCGGGCAACCTAGGCTTCACCCTAGGGCGGTGCTCCAACAGATTGAATAGTTAGGGCCTTAGAAGTCAATGCCCGAAACATAAAATGCAATAAAAATACAACAGATTTTCCATCATATAACAGGAATAATTGCAAGCAGTTTGAAAGTGATGGTCATTTCTACGTTCCGGGCAACATAGGCTTCACTCTAGGGCGTTGCTCCACCAGATCGAATAGTTAGTGCCTTAGAAGTCAACGCCAGAAGCATAAAATACAATATAAATACAACAGTTTTTCCATCGTATAAAACGAATAATTGCAACCAGTATGAAACTTATGGACATTTCTACTTTCCGAGCAAACTAGGCTTCACCCTCGGGCGTTGCTCCAACAGATTGAATAGTTAGGGCCTTAGAAGTCAACGCCAGAACCATAAAATGCAAAAAAAATACAACAGCGTTTCCATCATATATCAGGAATAATTGCAAGCAGTTTGAAAGTGATGGTCATTTCTACGTTCCGGGCAACATAGGTTTCACTACAGGGCGTTGCTCCAACAGATTGAATAGTTAGGGCCTTAGAAGTCAACGCCAGAACCATAAAATGCAAAAAAAATACAACAGTGTTTCCATCATATATCAGGAATAATTGCAAGCAGTTTGAAAGTGATGGTCATTTCTACGTTCCGGGCAACATAGGTTTCACTACAGGGCGTTGCTCCACCAGATCGAATAGTTAGTGCCTTAGAAGTCAACGCCAGAAGCATAAAATACAATATAAATACAACAGTTTTTCCATCGTATAAAACGAATAATTGCAACCAGTATGAAACTTATGAACATTTCTACTTTCCGAGCAACCTAGGCTTCACCCTAGGGCGTTGCTCCAACAGATTGGATAGTTAGGGCCTTACAAGTCAACGCCCGAACCATAAAATGCAAAAAAAATACAACAGTGTTTTCATCATATATCAGGAATAATTGCAACCAGTTTGAAAGTGATGGCCAATTCTACGTTCCGGGCAACCTAGGCTTCACTCCAGGGCGTTGCTCCACCAGACCGAATAGTTACGGCCTTAGAAGTCAACGCCCGAAGCATACAATGCAATAAAAATACAGCAGTGTATCCATCATATAACAGGAATAATTGCAACCAGTTTGAAAGTGATGGACAATTCTACGTTCCGGGCAACCTAGGCTTCACTCTAGGGCGTTGCTCCACCAGATCAAATAGTTAGTGCCTTAGAAGTCAACGCCAGAAGCATAAAATACAATATAAATACAACAGTTTTTCCATCGTATAAAACGAATATTTGCAGCCAGTAAGAAACTTATGGTCATTTCTACTTTCCGAGCAATCTAGGCTTCACCCTAGGGCGTTGCTCCAACAGATTGAATAGTTAGAGCCTTAGAAGTCAACGCCCGAACCATAAAATGCAAAAAAAATACAACAGTGTTTCCATCATATAACAGGAATAATTGCAACCAGTCTGAAATTGATGGCCAATTCTACGTTCCGGCAACCTAGGCATCACACTATTGCGTTGCTCCACCAGATCGAATAGATAGTGCCTTAGAAGTCAACGCCAGAAGCATAAAATACAATATAAATACAACTGTTTTTCCATCGTATAAAACGAATAATTGCAAGCAGTATGAAACTTATGGTCATATCTACTTTCCGAGCTACCTAGGCTTCACCATAGGGTGTTGCTCCAACAGATTGAATAGTCAGGGCCTTAGAAGTCAACGCCCAAACCATAAAATGCAAAAAAAATACAACAGTGTTTCCATCATATGTCAGGAATAATTGCAACCAGTTTGAAAGTGATGGCCAATTCTACGTTCCCGGCAACCTAGGTTTCACTACAGGGCGTCGCTCCACCAGACCGAATAGTTACGGCCTAAGAAGTCAACGCCAGAAGCATAAAATACGATATAAATGCAACAGCTTTTCCATCGTATAAAACGAATAATTGCAACCAGTATGAAACTTATGGACGTTTCTACTTTCCGAGCAACCTAGGCTTCACCCTAGGGCGTTGCTCCAACAGATTGAATAGTTAGGGCCTTGGAAGTCAACGCCCGAACCATAAAATGCAAAAAAAATACAACAGTGTTTTCATCATATATCAGGAATAATTGCAACCAGTTTGAAAGTGATGGTCAATTCTACGTTCCGGGCAACCTAGGTTTCACTCCAGGGCGTTCCTCCACCAGACCGAATAGTTACGGCCTTAGAAGTCAACGCCCGAAGCATAAAATGCAATAAAAATACAACAGTGTATCCATCATTTAACAGGAATAATTGCAACCAGTTTGAAAGTGATGGACAATTCTACGTTCCGGGCAACCTAGGCTTCACTCTAGGGCGTTGCTCCACCAGATCAAATAGTTAGTGCCTTAGAAGTCAACGCCAGAAGCATAAAATACAATATAAATACAACAGCTTTTCCATCGTATAAAACGAATATTTGCAGCCAGTAAGAAACTTATGGTCATTTCTACTTTCCGAGCAATCTAGGCTTCACCCTAGGGCGTTGCTCCAACACATTGAATAGTTAGGGCCTTAGAAGTCAACGCCCGAACCATAAAATGCAAAAAAAATACAACAGTGTTTCCATCATATAACAGGAATAATTGCAACCAGTCTGAAATTGATGGCCAATTCTACGTTCCGGCAACCTACGCATCACACTATTGCGTTGCTCCACCAGATCGAATAGATAGTGCCTTAGAAGTCAACGCCAGAAGCATAAAATACAATATAAATACAACTGTTTTTCCATCGTATAAAACGAATATTTGCAACCAGTATGAAACTTATGGTCATTTCTACTTTCCGAGCTACCTAGGCTTCACCCTAGGGTGTTGCTCCAACAGATTGAATAGTCAGGGCCTTAGAAGTCAACGCCCGAACCATAAAATGCAAAAAAAATACAACAGTGTTTCCATCATATATCAGGAATAATTGCAACCAGTTTGAAAGTGATGGCCAATTCTACGTTCCGTGCAACCTAGGTTTCACTCCAGGGCGTTGCTCCACCAGACCGAATAGTTACGGCCTAAGAAGTCAACGCCAGAAGCATAAAATACGATATAAATACAACAGCTTTTCCATCGTATAAAACGAATAATTGCAACCAGTATGAAACTTATGGTCATTTCTACTTTCCGAGCAAGCTAGGCCTCACCCTAGGGCGTTGCTCCAACAGATTGAATAGTTAGGCCCTTAGAAGTCAACGCCCGAAGCATTAAATACAAAATAAATAGAACAGTTTTTCCATAGTATAAAACGAATAATTGCTACCAGTGTAAAAGTTATGGTTATTTCTACGTTCCGGGCCACCTAGGCTTCACCCTAGGCCGTTGTTCCACCGGATCGAATAGTTAGTGCCTTAGAAGTCAACGCCAGAAGCATAAAATACAATATAAATACAACTGTTCTTCCATCGTATAAAACGAATAATTGCAACCAGTATGAAACTTATGGACATTTCTACTTTCCGAGCAACCTAGGCTTCACCCTAGGGCATTGCTCCAACAGATTGAATAGTTAGGGCCTTAGAAGTAAACGCCCGAACCATAAAATGCAAAAAAAATACAACAGTGTTTCCATCATATATCAGGAATAATTGCAACCAGTTTGAAAGTGATGGCCAATTCTACGTTCCGGGCAACCTGGGCTTCACTCTAGAGCGTTGCTCCACCAGATCGAATAGTTAGTGCCTTAGAAGTTAACGCCAGAAGCATAAAATACAATATAAATACAACAGTTTGTCCATCGTATAAAACGAATAATTGCAACCAGTATGAAACTTATGGTCATTTCAACTTTCCGAGCAACCTAGGCTTCACCCTAGGGCGTTGCTCCAACGGATTGAATAGTTAGGGCCTTAGAAGTCAACGCCCCAACCATAAAATGCAAAAAAAATACAGCAGTGTTTCCATCATACAACAGGTATAATTGCAACCAGTTGGAAATTGATGGCCAATTCTACGTTCCGGGCAACCTAGGCATCACTCTATTGCGTTGCTCCACCAGATCGAATAGTTAGTGCCTTAGAAGTCAACGCCAGAAGCATAAAATACAATATAAATACAACAGTTTTTCCATCGTATAAAACGAATAATTGCAACCAGTATGAAACTTATGGACATTTCTACTTTCCGAGAAACATTCGCTTCACCCTAGGGCGTTGCTCCAACAGATTGAATAGTTAGGGCCTTAGAAGTCAACGCCCGAACCATAAAATGCAAAAAAAATACAACAGTGTTTCCATCATATGTCAGGAATAATTGCAACCAGTTTGAAAGTGATGGCCAATTCTACGTTCCGGGCAACCTAGGCTTCACTCTAGGGCGTTGCTCCACCAGATCGAATAGTTAGTGCCTTAGGAGTCAACGCCAGAAGCATAAAATACAATATAAATACAAGAGTTTTTCCATCGTATAAAACGAATAATTGCAACCAGTATGAAACTTATGCTCATTTCTACTTTCCCAGCAACCTAGGCTTCACCCTAGGGCGTTGCTCCAACAGATTGAATAGTTAGGGCCTTAGAAGTCAACGCCCGAACAATAAAATGCAAAAAAAATACAACAGTGTTTCCATCATATATCAGGAATAATTGCAACCAGTTTGAAAGTGATGGCCAATTCTACGTTCCAGGCAGCCTAGGCTTCACTCTAGGGCGTTGTTCCACCAGATCGAATAGTTAGGGCCTAAGAAGTCAACGCCAGAAGCATAAAATACAATATAAATATAACAGTTTTTCCATCGTATAAAACGAGTAATAGCAACCAGTGTGAAAGTTATGGTCATTTCTACGTTCCGGGCAACCTAGGTTTCACTCTAGGGCGTTGCTCCACCAGATCAAACAGTTAGGGCCTTAGAAGCCAACGCCCGAAGCATTAAATACAAAATAAATAGAACAGTTTTTCAATAGTATAAAACGAATAATTGCTACCAGTGTACAAGTTATGGTTATTTCTACGTTCCGGGCAACCTAGGCTTCACCCTAGGCCGTTGTTCCACCACATCGAGTAGTTAGGGCCTAAGAAGGGAACGCCAGAAGCATAAAATACAATTTAAATACAACAATTTTTCCATCATATAAAACGAATAATTGCAACCAGTATGAAAGTTATGGTCATTTCTACTTTCCGGGCAACCTAGGCTTCACCCTAGGACGTTGCTCCAACAGATTGAATAGTTAGGGCCTTAGAAGTCAATGCCCGAAGCATAAAATGCAACAAAAATACAACAGTTTTTCCGTCATATAACAGGAATAATTGCAAAAAGTTTGAAAGTGATGGTCATTTCTACGTTCCGGGCAACATAGGCTTCACTCTAGGGCGTTGCTCCACTAGATCGAATAGTTAGTACCTAAGAAGTCAGCGCCAGATGTATAAAATACAATATAAATACAACAGTTTTTCCATCGTATAAAACGAATAATTGCAACCAGTATGAAGGTTAACGTCATTTCTACTTTCCGGGCAACCTAGGCTTCACCCTAGGGCGTTGCTCCAACAGATTGAGTAGTAAGGGCCATAGAAGTCGACGCCCGAAGCATAAAATGCAATAAAAATCCAACAGTTTTTCCATCGTATAACAGGATTAATGGCTACCAGTTTGAAAGTGATGGTCATTTCTACGTTCCGGGCAACCTAGGCTTCACTCTAGGGCGTTGCTCCACTAGATCGAATTGCTAGGGCCTTAGAAGTCAACGCCAGAAGCATAAAATACAATATAAATACAACAGCTTTTCCATCGTATAAAACGAATAATAGCAACCAGTGTGAAAGTAATAGTCATTTCTACGTTCCGAGCACCCTAGGCGTCACTCTAGGGCGTTGCTCCACCACATCTAATAGCTACGGCCTTAGAAGTCAACGCCAGAGGCATAAAATACAATATAAATACAACAGCGTTTCCATCGTATAAAACGAATAATTGCAAGCAGTGTGAAAGTTATGGTCATTTCTACATTCCGAGCAACCTAGGCTTCACTCTAGGGCGTTGCTCCACCAGATCGAATAGTTAGGTTCTTAGAAGTAAACGCCAGAAGCATAAAATACGATATAAATTCAACAGCTTTTCCATCGTATAAAAGGATTAATTGCAACCAGTTTGAAAGTGATGGTCATTTCTCCTTCCCGGGCAACCTCGGCTTCACCCTAGGGCGTTGCTCCAACAGATTGAATAGTTATGGCCTTAGAAGTCAACGCCCGAACCATAAAATGCAAAAAAAAATACAACAGTGTTTCCGTCATGTATCAGGAATAATTGCAACCAGTTTGAAAGTGATGGCCAATTCTACGTTCCGGGCAACCTAGGCTTCACTCTAGGGCGTTGCTCCACCAGATCGAATAGTTAGTGCCTTAGAAGTCAACGCCAGAAGCATAAAATACAATATAAATACAACAGTTTTTCCATCATATAAAGCGAATAATTGCAACCAGTATGAAACTTATGGTCATTTCTACTTTCCGAGCAACCTAGGCTTCACCCTAGGGCGTTGCTGCAACAGATTGAATAGTTAGGGCCTTAGAAGTCAACGCCCGAACCATAAAATGCAAAAAAAATTCAACAGTGTTTCCATCATATAACAGGAATAATTGCAACCAGGTTGAAAGTGATGGCCAATTCTACGTACCGGGCAACCTAGGTTTCACTCTATTGCGTTGCTCCACCGGATCGAATAGTTAGTGCCTTAGAAGTCAACGCCAGAAGCATAAAATACAATATAAATACAACAGCTTTCCATCGTATAAAACGAATAATTGCAACCAGTATGAAACTTATGGACATTTCTACTTTCCGAGCAACCTAGGCTTCACCCTAGGGCGTTGCACCAACAGATTGAATAGTTAGGACCTTAGAAGTCAACGCCCGAACCATAAAATGCAAAAAAAATACAACAGAGTTTCCATCATATAACAGGAATAATTGCAACCAGTTTGAAAGTGATGGCCAATTCTACGTTCCGGGCAACCTAGGCTTCGCTCTAGGGCGTTGCTCCACAAGATCGAATAGATAGTGCCTTAGAAGTCAACGCCAGAAGCATAAAATACGATATAAATATAACAGTTTTTCCATCGTATAAAACGAATAATTGCAACCAGTATGAAACTTATGGTCATTTCTACTTTCCGAGCAAGCTAGGCATCACCCTAGGGCGCTGCTCCAACAGATTGAACAGTTAGGGCCTTAGAAGCCAACGCCCGAAGCATAAAATGCAATAAAAATACAACAGTGTATCCATCATATAACAGGAATAATTGCAACCAGTTTGAAAGTGATGGCCAGTTCTATGTTCCGGGCAACCTAGGCTTCACTCAAGGGCGTTGCTCCACCAGATCGAATAGTTAGTGCCTTAGAAGTCAACGCCAGAAGCATACAATACAATATAAATACAACAGTTGTTCCATCGTATAAAACAAATAATTGCAACCAGTATGAAACTTATGGTCATTTCTACTTTCCGAGCAACCTAGGCTTCACCCTAGGGCGTTGCTCCAACAGATTGAATAGTTAGGGCCTTAGAGGTCAACGCCCGAACCATAAAATGCAAAAAAAATACTACAGTGTTTCCATCATATAACAGGAATAATTGCTACCAGTTTGAAAGTGATGGCCAATTCTACGTTCCGGGCAACCTAGGCTTCACTCTATTGCGTTGCTCCACCAGATCGAATAGTTAGTGCTTTAGAAGTCAACGCCAGAAGCATAAAATACAATATAAATACAACAGCTTTCCATCGTATAAAACGAATAATTGCAACCAGTATGAAACTTATGGACATTTCTACTTTCCGAGCAACCTAGGCTACACCCTAGGGAGTTGCTCCAACAGATTGAATAGTTAGGGCCTTAGAAGTCAACGCCCGAAGCATTAAATACAAAATAAATAGAACAGTTTTTCCATAGTATAAAACGAATAATTCCTACCAGTGTAAAAGTTATGGTTATTTCTACGTTCCGGGCCACCTAGGCTTCACCCTAGGCCGTTGTTCCACCAGATCGAATAGTTAGGGCCTAAGAAGGGAACGCCATAAGCATAAAATACAATATAAATACAACAGTTTTTCCATCATATAAAACGAATAATTGCATCAAGTATGTAAGCTATGGTCATTTCTACTTTCCGGGCAACCTAGGCTTCACCCTAGGGCGGTGCTCCAACAGATTGAATAGTTAGGGCCTTAGAAGTTAATGCCCGAAGCATAAAATGCAATAAAAATACAACAGATTTTCCATCATATAACAGGAATAATTGCAAGCAGTTTGAAAGTGATGGTCATTTCTACGTTACGGGCAACATAGCCTTCACTCTAGGGCGTTGCTCCACCAGATCGAATAGTTAGTGCCTTAGAAGTCAACGCCAGAAGCATAAAATACAACATAAATACAACAGTTTTTCCATCGTATAAAACGAATAATTGCAACCAGTATGAAACTTATGGACATTTCTACCTTCCGAGCAACCTAGGCTTCACCCTAGGGCGTTGCTCCAACAGATTGAATAGTTAGGGCCTTAGAAGTCAACGCCAGAACCATAAAATGCAAAAAAAATACAATAGTGTTTCCATCATATATCAGGAATTATTGCAAGCAGTTTGAATGTGATGGTCATTTATACGTGCCGGGCAACATAGGTTTCACTACAGGGCGTTGCTCCACCAGACCGAATAGTTACGGACTAAGAAGTCAACGCCAGAAGCATAAAATACGATATAAATGCAACATCTTTTCCATCGTATAAAACGAATAATTGCAACCAGTATGAAACTTATGGTCATTTCAACTTTCCGAGCAACCTAGGCTTCACCCTAGGGCGTTGCTCCAACGGATTGAATAGTTAGGGCCTTAGAAGTCAACGCCCGAACCATAAAATGCAAAAAAAATACAGCAGTGTTTCCATCATATAACAGGTATAATTGCAACCAGTTTGAAATTGATGGCCAATTCTACGTTCCGGGCAACCTAGGCATCACTCTATTGCGTTGCTCCACCAGGTCGAATAGTTAGTGCCTTAGGAGTCAACGCCAGAAGCATAAAATACAATATAAATACAACAGCTTTCCATCGTATAAAACGAATAATTGCAACCAGTATGAAACTTATGGACATTTCTACTTTCCGAGCAACCTAGGCTACACCCTAGGGAGTTGCTCCAACACATTGAATAGTTAGGGCCTTAGAAGTCAACGCCCGAAGCATTAAATACAAAATAAATAGAACAGTTTTTCCATAGTATAAAACGAATAATTCCTACCAGTGTAAAAGTTATGGTTATTTCTACGTTCCGGGCCACCTAGGCTTTACCCTAGGCCGTTGTTCCACCAGATCGAATAGTTAGGGCCTAAGAAGGGAACGCCATAAGCATAAAATACAATATAAATACAACAGTTTTTTCATCATATAAAACGAATAATTGCATCAAGTATGTAAGCTATGGTCATTTCTACTTTCCGGGCAACCTAGGCTTCACCCTAGGGCGGTGCTCCAACAGATTGAATAGTTAGGGCCTTAGAAGTCAATGCCCGAAGCATAAAATGCAATAAAAATACAACAGATTTTCCATCATATAACAGGAATAATTGCAAGCAGTTTGAAAGTGATGGCCAATTCTACGTTCCGCGCAACCTAGGCTTCGCTCTAGGGCGTTGCTCCACAAGATCGAATAGATAGTGCCTTAGAAGTCAACGCCAGAAGCATAAAATACGATATAAATATAACAGTTTTTCCATCGTATAAAACGAATAATTGCAACCAGTATGAAACTTATGGTCATTTCTACTTTCCGAGCAAGCTAGGCATCACCCTAGGGCGCTGCTCCAACAGATTGAACAGTTAGGGCCTTAGAAGCCAACGCCCGAAGCATTAAATACAAAATAAATAGAACAGTTTTTCCATAGTATAAAACGAATAATTGCTACCAGTGTAAAAGTTATGGTTATTTCTACGTTCCGGGCCACCTAGGCTTCATCCTAGGCCGTTGTTCCACCAGATCGAATAGTTAGGGCCTAAGAAGGGAACGCCATAAGCATAAAATACAATATAAATACAACAGTTGTTCCATCGTATAAAACAAATAATTGCAACCAGTATGAAACTTATGGTCATTTCTACTTTCCGGGCAACCTAGGCTTCAGCCTAGGGCGGTGCTCCAACAGATTGAATAGTTAGGGCCTTAGAAGTCAATGCCCGAAGCATAAAATGCAATAAAAATACAACAGATTTTCCATCATATAACAGGAATAATTGCAAGCAGTTTGAAAGTGATGGTCATTTCTACGTTACGGGCAACATAGCCTTCACTCTAGGGCGTTGCTCCACCAGATCGAATAGTTAGTGCCTTAGAAGTCAACGCCAGAAGCATAAAATACAACATAAATACAACAGTTTTTCCATCGTATAAAACGAATAATTGCAACCAGTATGAAACTTATGGACATTTCTACCTTCCGAGCAACCTAGGCTTCACCCTAGGGCGTTGCTCCAACAGATTGAATAGTTAGGGCCTTAGAAGTCAACGCCAGAACCACAAAATGCAAAAAAAATACAATAGTGTTTCCATCATATATCAGGAATTATTGCAAGCAGTTTGAATGTGATGGTCATTTATACGTGCCGGGCAACATAGGTTTCACTACAGGGCGTTGCTCCACCAGACCGAATAGTTACGGACTAAGAAGTCAACGCCAGAAGCATAAAATACGATATAAATGCAACATCTTTTCCATCGTATAAAACGAATAATTGCAACCAGTATGAAACTTATGGTCATTTCAACTTTCCGAGCAACCTAGGCTTCACCCTAGGGCGTTGCTCCAACGGATTGAATAGTTAGGGCCTTAGAAGTCAACGCCCGAACCATAAAATGCAAAAAAAATACAGCAGTGTTTCCATCATATAACAGGTATAATTGCAACCAGTTTGAAATTGATGGCCAATTCTACGTTCCGGGCAACCTAGGCATCACTCTATTGCGTTGCTCCACCAGGTCGAATAGTTAGTGCCTTAGAAGTCAACGCCAGAAGCATAAAATACAATATAAATACAACAGTTTTTCCATCGTATAAAACGAATAATTGCAACCAGTATGAAACTTATGGTCATTTCTACTTTCCGAGCAACCTAGGCTTCACCCTAGGGCGTTGCTCCAATGGATAGAATAGCTAGGGCCTTAGAAGTCAACGCCCGAACCATAAAATGCAAAAAAAATACAGCAGTGTTTCCATCATATAACAGGTATAATTGCAACCAGTTTGAAATTGATGGCCAATTCGACGCTCCGGGCAACCTAGACATCACTCTATTGCGTTGCTCCTCCAGATCGAATAGTTAGTGCCTTAGAAGTCAACGCCAGAAGCATAAAATACAATATAAATACAACAGTTTTTCCATCGTATAAAACGAATAATTGCAACCAGTATGAAACTTATGGACATTTCTACTTTCCGAGCAACCTAGGCTTCACCCTAGGGCGTTGCTCCAACAGATTGAACAGTTATTGCCTTAGAAGTCAACGCCCGAACCATAAAATGCAAAAAAAATACAACAGTGTTTCCATCATATATCAGGAATAATTGCAACCAGTTTGGAAGTGATGGCCAATTCTACGTTCCGGGCAACCTAGGTTTCACTCCAGGGCGTTGCTCCACCAGACCGAATAGTTACGGCCTTAGAAGTCAACGCCCGAAGCATAAAATGCAATAAAAATACAACAGTGTATCCATCATATAACAGGAATAATTTCAACCAGTTTGAAAGTGATGGACAATTCTACGTTCCGGGCAACCTAGGCTTCACTCTAGGGCGTTGCTCCACCAGATCAAATAGTTAGTGCCTTAGAAGTCAACGCCAGAAGCATAAAATACAATATAAATACAACAGTTTTTCCATCGTATAAAACGAATATTTGCAGCCAGTAAGAAACTTATGGTCATTTCTACTTTCCGAGCAATCTAGGCTTCACCCTAGGGCGTTGCTCCAACAGATAGAAGAGTTAGGGCCTTAGAAGTCAACTCCCGAACCATAAAATGCAAAAAAAAGTACAACAGTGTTTCCATCATATAAGAGGAATAATTGCAACCAGTTTGAAAGTGATGGCCAATTCTACGTTCCGGGCAACCTAGGCTTCACTCTAGGGCGTTGCTCCACCAGATCAAATAGTTAGTGCCTTAGAAGTCAACGCCAGAAGCATAAAATACAATATAAATACAACAGCTTTTCCATCGTATAAAACGAATAATTGCAACCAGTATGAAACTTATGGTCATTTCTACTTTCCGAGCAACCTAGGCTTCACCCTAGGGCGTTGCTCCAACGTATTGAATAGTTAGGGCCTTAGAAGTCAACGCCCGAACCATAAAATGCAAAAAAAATACAGCAGTGTTTCCATCATATAACAGCTATAATTGCCACCAGTCTGAAATTGATGGCCAATTCTACGTTCCGGCATCCTAGGCATCACACTATTGCGTTGCTCCACCAGATCGAATAGTTAGTGCCTTAGAAGTCAACGCCAGAAGCATAAAATACAATATAAATACAACAGTTTTTCCATCGTATAAAACGAATAATTGCAACCAGTATGAAACTGATGTTCATTTCTACTTTCCGAGCAACCTAGGTTTCACCCTAGGGCGTTGCTCCAACAGATTGAATAGTTAGGGCCATAGAAGTCAACGCCGGAAGCATAAAATGCAATAAAAATACAACAGTGTTTCCATCGTATAAAACGAATAATTGCAAACAGTATGAAACTTATGGTCATTTCAACTTTCCGAGCAAGCTAGGCTTCACCCTAGGGCGTCGATCCAACAGATTCAATAGTTAGGACCTTAGAAGTGAACGCCCGAACCATAAAATGCAAGAAAAATACAACAGTGTTTCCATCATATAACAGGAATAATTGCAACCAGTTTGAAAGTGATGGCCAATTCTACGTTCCGGGCAACCTAGGCTTCTCTCTAGGGTGTTGCTCCACCAGATCGAATAGATAGTGCCTTAGAAGTCAACGCCAGAAGCATAAAATACAATATAAATACAACAGTTTTTCCATCGTATAAAACGAATAATTGCAACCAGTATGAAACTTATGGTCATTTCTACTTTCCGAGCAACCTAGGCTTCACCCTAGGGCGTTGCTCCGACAGATTGAATAGTTATGGCCTTAGAAGTCAACGCCCGAAGCATAAAATGCAATAAATATACAACAGAGTTTCCATCGTATAAAACGAATAATTGCAACCAGTATGAAACTTATGGTCATTTCTACTTTCCGAGCAAGCTAGGCTTCACCCTAGGGCGTTGCTCCAACACATTGAATAGTTAGGACCTTAGAAGTGAACGCCCGAACCATAAAATGCAAAAAAAATACAACAGTGTTTCCATCATATAACAGGAATAATTGCAACCAGTTTGAAAGTGATGGCCAATTCTACGTTCCGGGCAACCTAGGTTTCACTCCAGGGCGTTGCTCCACCAGACCGAATAGTTACGGCCTAAGAAGTCAACGCCAGAAGCATAAAATACGATATAAATACAACAGCTTTTCCATCGTATAAAACGAATAATTGCATCCAGTGTGAAAGTAATGGTCATTTCTACGTTCCGAGCACCCTAGGCGTCACTCTAGGGCGTTGCTCCACCACATCTAATAGCTACGGCCTTAGAAGTCAACGCCAGAGGCATAAAGTACAATATAAATACCACAGCGTTTCCATCGTATAAAACGAATAATTGCAACCAGTGTGAAAGTTATGGTCATTTCTCCTTTCCGGGCAACCTAGGCTTCACTCTAGGGCGTTGCTCCACCAGATCGAATAGCTAGGGCCTCAGAAGTCAACGCCAGAAGCATAAAATACAATATAAATACAACAGTCTTTCCATCGTATAAAACGAATAATTGCAACCAGTATGAAACTTATGGTCATTTCTACTTTTCGAGCAAGCTAGGCATCACCCTAGGGCGTTGCTCCAACAGATTGAACAGTTAGGGCCTTAGAAGCCAACGCCCGAAGCATAAAATGCAATAAAAATACAACAGTGTATCCATCATATAACAGGAATAATTGCAACCAGTTTGAAAGTGATGGCCAGTTCTACGTTCCGGGCAACCTAGGCTTCACTCAAGGGCGTTGCTCTACCAGATCGAATAGTTAGTGCCTTAGAAGTCAACGCCAGAAGCATACAATACAATATAAATACAACAGTTGCTCCATCGTATAAAACGAATAATTGCAACCAGTATGAAACTTATGGTCATTTCTACTTTCCGAGCAACGTAGGCTTCACCCTAGGGCGTTGCTCCAACAGATTGAATAGTTAGGGCCTTAGAGGTCAACGCCCGAACCATAAAATGCAAAAAAAATACTACAGTGTTTCCATCATATAACAGGAATAATTGCAACCAGTTTGAAAGTGATGGCCAATTCTACGTTCCGGGCAACCTAGGCTTCACTCTATTGCGTTGCTCCACCAGATCGAATAGTTAGTGCTTTAGAAGTCAACGCCAGAAGCATAAAATACAATATAAATACAACAGCTTTCCATCGTATAAAACGAATAATTGCAACCAGTATGAAACTTATGGACATTTCTACTTTCCGAGCAACCTAGGCTTCACCCTAGGGCGTTGCTCCAACAGATTGAATAGTTAGGGCCTTAGAGGTCAACGCCCGAACCATAAAATGCAAAAAAAATACTACAGTGTTTCCATCATATAACAGGAATAATTGCAACCAGTTTGAAAGTGATGGCCAATTCTACGTTCCGGGCACCTAGGCTTCACTCTATTGCGTTGCTCCACCAGATCGAATAGTTAGTGCTTTAGAAGTCAACGCCAGAAGCATAAAATACAATATAAATACAACAGCTTTCCATCGTATAAAACGAATAATTGCAACCAGTATGAAACTTATGGACATTTCTACTTTCCGAGCAACCTAGGCTACACCCTAGGGAGTTGCTCCAACAGATTGAACAGTTAGGGCCTTAGAAGCCAACGCCCGAAGCATAAAATGCAATAAAAATACAACAGTGTATCCATCATATAACAGGAATAATTGCAACCAGTTTGAAAGTGATGGCCAGTTCTACGTTCCGGGCAACCTAGGCTTCACCCTAGGCCGTTGTTCCACCAGATCGAATAGTTAGGGCCTAAGAAGGGAACGCCATAAGCATAAAATACAATATAAATCCAACAGTTTTTCCATCATATAAAACGAATAATTGCATCAAGTATGTAAGCTATGGTCATTTCTACTTTCCGGGCAACCTAGGCTTCACCCTAGGGCGGTGCTCCAACAGATTGAATAGTTAGGGCCTTAGAAGTCAATGCCCGAAGCATAAAATGCAATAAAAATACAACAGATTTTCCATCATATAACAGGAATAATTGCAAGCAGTTTGAAAGTGATGGTTATTTCTACGTTACGGGCAACATAGCCTTCACTCTAGGGCGTTGCTCCACCAGATCGAATAGTTAGTGCCTTAGAAGTCAACGCCAGAAGCATAAAATACAACATAAATACAACAGTTTTTCCATCGTATAAAACGAATAATTGCAACCAGTATGAAACTTATGGACATTTCTACCTTCCGAGCAACCTAGGCTTCACGCTAGGGCGTTGCTCCAACAGATTGAATAGTTAGGGCCTTAGAAGTCAACGCCAGAACCATAAAATGCAAAAAAAATACAATAGTGTTTCCATCATATATCAGGAATTATTGCAAGCAGTTTGAATGTGATGGTCATTTATACGTGCCGGGCAACATAGGTTTCACTACAGGGCGTTGCTGCACCAGACCGAATAGTTACGGCCTAAGAAGTCAACGCCAGAAGCATAAAATACGATATAAATGCAACAGCTTTTCCATCGTATAAAACGAACAATTGCAACCAGTATGAAACTTATGGTCATTTGAACTTTCCGAGCAACCTAGGCTTCACCCTAGGGCGTTGCACCAACGGATTGAATAGTTAGGGCCTTAGAAGTCAACGCCCGAACCATAAAATGCAAAAAAAATACAGCAGTGTTTCAATCATATAACAGGTATAATTGCAACCAGTTTGAAATTGATGGCCAATTCTACGTTCCGGGCAACCTAGGCATCACTCTATTGCGTTGCTCCACCAGATCGAATAGTTAGTGCCTTAGAAGTCAACGCCAGAAGCATAAAATACAATATAAATACAACAGTTTTTCCATCGTATAAAACGAATAATTGCAACCAGTATGAAACTTATGGACATTTCTACTTTCTGAGAAACATAGGCTTCACCCTAGGGCGTTCCTCCAACAGATTGAATAGTTAGGGCCTTAGAAGTCAACGCCCGAACCATAAAATGCAAAAAAAATACAACAGTGTTTCCATCATATGTCAGGAATAATAGAAACCAGTTTGAAAGTGATGGCCAATTCTACGTTCCCGGCAACCTAGGTTTCACTACAGGGCGTCGCTCCACCAGACCGAATAGTTACGGCCTAAGAAGTCAACGCCAGAAGCATAAAATACGATATAAATGCAACAGCTTTTCCATCGTATAAAACGAATAATTGCAACCATTATGAAACTTATGGTCATTTCTACTTTCCGAGCCAGCTGGGCTTCACCCTAGGGCGTTGCTCCAACAGATTGAATAGTTAGGGCCTTAGAAGTCAACGCCAGAACCATAAAATGCAAAAAAAATACAATAGTGTTTCCATCATATATCAGGAATTATTGCAAGCAGTTTGAAAGTGATGGTCATTTATACGTGCCGGGCAACATAGGTTTCACTACAGGGCGTTGCTCCACCAGACCGAATAGTTACGGCCTTAGAAGTCAACGCCCGAAGCATAAAATGCAATAAAAATACAACAGTGTATCCATCATATAACAGGAATAATTGCAACCAGTTTGAAAGTGATGGACAATTCTACGTTCCGGGCAACCTAGGCTTCACTCTAGGGCGTTGCTCCACCAGATCAAATAGTTAGTGCCTTAGAAGTCAACGCCAGAAGCATAAAATACAATATAAATACAACAGTTTTTCCATCGTATAAAACGAATATTTGCAGCCAGTAAGAAACTTATGGTCATTTCTACTTTCCGAGCAATCTAGGCTTCACCCTAGGGCGTTGCTCCAACAGATAGAATAGTTAGGGCCTTAGAAGTCAACTCCCGAACCATAAAATGCAAAAAAAATACAACAGTGTTTCCATCATATAACAGGAATAATTGCAACCAGTTTGAAAGTGATGGCCAATTCTACGTTCCGGGCAACCTAGGCTTCACTCTAGGGCGTTGCTCGACCAGATCAAATAGTTAGTGCCTTAGAAGTCAACGCCAGAAGCATAAAATACAATATAAATACAACAGCTTTTCCATCGTATAAAACGAATAATTGCAACCAGTATGAAACTTATGGTCATTTCTACTTTCCGAGCAACCTAGGCTTCACCCTAGGGCGTTGCTCCAACGGATTGAATAGTTAGGGCCTTAGAAGTCAACGCCCGAACCATAAAATGCAAAAAAAATACAGCAGTGTTTCCATCATATAACAGCTATAATTGCAACCAGTCTGAAATTGATGGCCAATTCTACGTTCCGGCATCCTAGGCATCACACTATTGCGTTGCTCCACCAGATCGAATAGTTAGTGCCTTAGAAGTCAACGCCAGAAGCATAAAATACAATATAAATACAACAGTTTTTCCATCGTATAAAACGAATAATTGCAACCAGTATGAAACTTATGGACATTTCTACGTTCCGGGCAACCTAGGTTTCACTCCAGGGCGTTGCTCCACCAGACCGAATAGTTACGGCCTTAGAAGTCAACGCCCGAAGAATAAAATGCAATAAAAATACAACAGTGTATCCATCATATAACAGGAATAATTGCAACCAGTTTGAAAGTGATGGACAATTCTACGTTCCGGGCAACCTAGGCTTCACTCTAGGGCGTTGCTCCACCAGATCAAATAGTTAGTGCCTTAGAAGTCAACGCCAGAAGCATAAAATACAATATAAATACAACAGTTTTTCCATCGTATAAAACGAATATTTGCAGCCAGTAAGAAACTTATGGTCATTTCTACTTTCCGAGCAATCTAGGCTTCACCCTAGGGCGTTGCTCCAACAGATAGAATAGTTAGGGCCTTAGAAGTCAACTCCCGAACCATAAAATGCAAAAAAAATACAACAGTGTTTCCATCATATAACAGGAATAATTGCAACCAGTTTGAAAGTGATGGCCAATTCTACGTTCCGGGCAACCTAGGCTTCACTCTAGGGCGTTGCTCCACCAGATCAAATAGTTAGTGCCTTAGAAGTCAACGCCAGAAGCATAAAATACAATATAAATACAACAGCTTTTCCATCGTATAAAACGAATAATTGCAACCAGTATGAAACTTATGGTCATTTCTACTTTCCGAGCAACCTAGGCTTCACCCTAGGGCGTTGCTCCAACGGATTGAATAGTTAGGGCCTTAGAAGTCAACGCCCGAACCATAAAATGCAAAAAAAATACAGCAGTGTTTCCATCATATAACAGCTATAATTGCAACCAGTCTGAAATTGATGGCCAATTCTACGTTCCGGCATCCTAGGCATCACACTATTGCGTTGCTCCACCAGATCGAATAGTTAGTGCCTTAGAAGTCAACGCCAGAAGCATAAAATACAATATAAATACAACAGTTTTTCCATCGTATAAAGCGAATAATTGCAACCAGTATGAAACTTATGGACATTTCTACGTTCCGGGCAACCTAGGTTTCACTCCAGGGCGTTGCTCCACCAGACCGAATAGTTACGGCCTTAGAAGTCAACGCCCGAAGCATAAAATGCAATAAAAATACAACAGTGTATCCATCATATAACAGGAATAATTGCAACCAGTTTGAAAGTGATGGACAATTCTACGTTCCGGGCAACCTAGGCTTCACTCTAGGGCGTTGCTCCACCAGATCAAATAGTTAGTGCCTTAGAAGTCAACGCCAGAAGCATAAAATACAATATAAATACAACAGTTTTTCCATCGTATAAAACGAATATTTGCAGCCAGTAAGAAACTTATGGTCATTTCTACTTTCCGAGCAATCTAGGCTTCACCCTAGGGCGTTGCTCCAACAGATAGAATAGTTAGTGTCTTAGAAGTCAACTCCCGAACCATAAAATGCAAAAAAAATACAGCAGTGTTTCCATCATATAACAGGTATAATTGCAACCAGTTTGAAATTGATGGCCAATTCGACGCTCCGGGCAACCTAGACATCACTCTATTGCGTTGCTCCACCAGATCGAATAGTTAGTGCCTTAGAAGTCAACGCCAGAAGCATAAAATACAATATAAATACAACAGTTTATCCATCGTATAAAACGAATAATTGCAACCAGTATGAAACTTATGGACATTTCTACTTTCCGAGCAACCTAGGCTTCACCCTAGGGCGTTGCTCCAACAGATTGAATAGTTATTGCCTTAGAAGTCAACGCCCGAACCATAAAATGCAAAAAAAATACAACAGTGTTTCCATCATATATCAGGAATAATTGCAACCAGTTTGGAAGTGATGGCCAATTCTACGTTCCGGGCAACATAGGTTCCACTCCAGGGCGTTGCTCCACCAGACCGAACAGTTACGGCCTTAGAAGTCAACGCCCGAAGCATAAAATGCAATAAAAATACAACAGTGTATCCATCATATAACAGGAATAATTGCAACCAGTTTGAAAGTGATGGACAATTCTACGTTCCGGGCAACCTAGGCTTCACTCTAGGGCGTTGCTCCACCAGATCAAATAGTTAGTGCCTTAGAAGTCAACGCCAGAAGCATAAAATACGATATAAATGCAACAGCTTTTCCATCGTATAAAACGAATAATTGCAACCAGTATGAAACTTATGGTCATTTCTACTTTCCGAGCCAGCTGGGCTTCACCATAGGGCGTTGCTCCAACAGATTGAATGGTTAGGGCCTTAGAAGTCAACGCCCGAAGCATAAAATGCAATAAAAATACAACAGTGTATCCATCATATAACAGGAATAATTGCAACCAGTTTGAAAGTGATGGGCAATTCTACGTTCCGGGCAACCTAGGCTTCACTCTAGGGCGTTGCTCCACCAGATCGAATAGTTAGGCCCTTAGAAGTAAACGCCAGAAGCATAAAATACGATATAAATACAACAGCGTTTCCATCGTATAAAACGAATAATTGCAACCAGTGTGAAAGTTATGGTCATTTCTACATTCCGAGCAACCTAGGACTCACTCTAGGGCGCTCCTCCACCAGATTGAATAGTTAGGTCCTTAGAAGTGAATGCCCGAAACATAAAATGCAAAAAAAATACAACTGTGTTTCCATCATATATCAGGAATAATTGCAACCAGTTTGGAAGTGATGGCCAATTCTACGTTCCGGGCAACCTAGGTTCCACTCCAGGGCGTTGCTCCACCAGACCGAATAGTTACGGCCTTAGAAGTCAACGCCCGAAGCATAAAATGCAATAAAAATACAACAGTGTATCCATCATATAACAGGTATAATTGCAACCAGTTTGAAATTGATGGCCAATTCGACGCTCCGGGCAACCTAGACATCACTCTATTGCGTTGCTCCACCAGATCGAATAGTTAGTGCCTTAGAAGTCAACGCCAGAAGCATAAAATACAATATAAATACAACAGTTTATCCATCGTATAAAACGAATAATTGCAACCAGTATGAAACTTATGGACATTTCTACTTTCCGAGCAACCTAGGCTTCACCCTAGGGCGTTGCTCCAACAGATTGAATAGTTATTGCCTTAGAAGTCAACGCCCGAACCATAAAATGCAAAAAAAATACAACAGTGTTTCCATCATATATCAGGAATAATTGCAACCAGTTTGGAAGTGATGGCCAATTCTACGTTCCGGGCAACATAGGTTCCACTCCAGGGCGTTGCTCCACCAGACCGAACAGTTACGGCCTTAGAAGTCAACGCCCGAAGCATAAAATGCAATAAAAATACAACAGTGTATCCATCATATAACAGGAATAATTGCAACCAGTTTGAAAGTGATGGCCAGTTCTACGTTCCGGGCAACCTAGGCTTCACCCTAGGCCGTTGTTCCACCAGATCGAATAGTTAGGGCCTAAGAAGGGAACGCCATAAGCATAAAATACAATATAAATACAACAGTTTTTCCATCATATAAAACGAATAATTGCATCAAGTATGTAAGCTATGGTCATTTCTACTTTCCGGGCAACCTAGGCTTCACCCTAGGGCGGTGCTCCAACAGATTGAATAGTTAGGGCCTTAGAAGTCAATGCCCGAAGCATAAAATGCAATAAAAATACAACAGATTTTCCATCATATAACAGGAATAATTGCAAGCAGTTTGAAAGTGATGGTTATTTCTACGTTACGGGCAACATAGCCTTCACTCTAGGGCGTTGCTCCACCAGATCGAATAGTTAGTGCCTTAGAAGTCAACGCCAGAAGCATAAAATACAACATAAATACAACAGTTTTTCCATCGTATAAAACGAATAATTGCAACCAGTATGAAACTTATGGACATTTCTACCTTCCGAGCAACCTAGGCTTCACGCTAGGGCGTTGCTCCAACAGATTGAATAGTTAGGGCCTTAGAAGTCAACGCCAGAACCATAAAATGCAAAAAAAATACAATAGTGTTTCCATCATATATCAGGAATTATTGCAAGCAGTTTGAATGTGATGGTCATTTATACGTGCCGGGCAACATAGGTTTCACTACAGGGCGTTGCTGCACCAGACCGAATAGTTACGGCCTAAGAAGTCAACGCCAGAAGCATAAAATACGATATAAATGCAACAGCTTTTCCATCGTATAAAACGAACAATTGCAACCAGTATGAAACTTATGGTCATTTGAACTTTCCGAGCAACCTAGGCTTCACCCTAGGGCGTTGCACCAACGGATTGAATAGTTAGGGCCTTAGAAGTCAACGCCCGAACCATAAAATGCAAAAAAAATACAGCAGTGTTTCAATCATATAACAGGTATAATTGCAACCAGTTTGAAATTGATGGCCAATTCTACGTTCCGGGCAACCTAGGCATCACTCTATTGCGTTGCTCCACCAGATCGAATAGTTAGTGCCTTAGAAGTCAACGCCAGAAGCATAAAATACAATATAAATACAACAGTTTTTCCATCGTATAAAACGAATAATTGCAACCAGTATGAAACTTATGGACATTTCTACTTTCTGAGAAACATAGGCTTCACCCTAGGGCGTTCCTCCAACAGATTGAATAGTTAGGGCCTTAGAAGTCAACGCCCGAACCATAAAATGCAAAAAAAATACAACAGTGTTTCCATCATATGTCAGGAATAATAGAAACCAGTTTGAAAGTGATGGCCAATTCTACGTTCCCGGCAACCTAGGTTTCACTACAGGGCGTCGCTCCACCAGACCGAATAGTTACGGCCTAAGAAGTCAACGCCAGAAGCATAAAATACGATATAAATGCAACAGCTTTTCCATCGTATAAAACGAATAATTGCAACCATTATGAAACTTATGGTCATTTCTACTTTCCGAGCCAGCTGGGCTTCACCCTAGGGCGTTGCTCCAACAGATTGAATAGTTAGGGCCTTAGAAGTCAACGCCAGAACCATAAAATGCAAAAAAAATACAATAGTGTTTCCATCATATATCAGGAATTATTGCAAGCAGTTTGAAAGTGATGGTCATTTATACGTGCCGGGCAACATAGGTTTCACTACAGGGCGTTGCTCCACCAGACCGAATAGTTACGGCCTTAGAAGTCAACGCCCGAAGCATAAAATGCAATAAAAATACAACAGTGTATCCATCATATAACAGGAATAATTGCAACCAGTTTGAAAGTGATGGACAATTCTACGTTCCGGGCAACCTAGGCTTCACTCTAGGGCGTTGCTCCACCAGATCAAATAGTTAGTGCCTTAGAAGTCAACGCCAGAAGCATAAAATACAATATAAATACAACAGTTTTTCCATCGTATAAAACGAATATTTGCAGCCAGTAAGAAACTTATGGTCATTTCTACTTTCCGAGCAATCTAGGCTTCACCCTAGGGCGTTGCTCCAACAGATAGAATAGTTAGGGCCTTAGAAGTCAACTCCCGAACCATAAAATGCAAAAAAAATACAACAGTGTTTCCATCATATAACAGGAATAATTGCAACCAGTTTGAAAGTGATGGCCAATTCTACGTTCCGGGCAACCTAGGCTTCACTCTAGGGCGTTGCTCGACCAGATCAAATAGTTAGTGCCTTAGAAGTCAACGCCAGAAGCATAAAATACAATATAAATACAACAGCTTTTCCATCGTATAAAACGAATAATTGCAACCAGTATGAAACTTATGGTCATTTCTACTTTCCGAGCAACCTAGGCTTCACCCTAGGGCGTTGCTCCAACGGATTGAATAGTTAGGGCCTTAGAAGTCAACGCCCGAACCATAAAATGCAAAAAAAATACAGCAGTGTTTCCATCATATAACAGCTATAATTGCAACCAGTCTGAAATTGATGGCCAATTCTACGTTCCGGCATCCTAGGCATCACACTATTGCGTTGCTCCACCAGATCGAATAGTTAGTGCCTTAGAAGTCAACGCCAGAAGCATAAAATACAATATAAATACAACAGTTTTTCCATCGTATAAAACGAATAATTGCAACCAGTATGAAACTTATGGACATTTCTACGTTCCGGGCAACCTAGGTTTCACTCCAGGGCGTTGCTCCACCAGACCGAATAGTTACGGCCTTAGAAGTCAACGCCCGAAGAATAAAATGCAATAAAAATACAACAGTGTATCCATCATATAACAGGAATAATTGCAACCAGTTTGAAAGTGATGGACAATTCTACGTTCCGGGCAACCTAGGCTTCACTCTAGGGCGTTGCTCCACCAGATCAAATAGTTAGTGCCTTAGAAGTCAACGCCAGAAGCATAAAATACAATATAAATACAACAGTTTTTCCATCGTATAAAACGAATATTTGCAGCCAGTAAGAAACTTATGGTCATTTCTACTTTCCGAGCAATCTAGGCTTCACCCTAGGGCGTTGCTCCAACAGATAGAATAGTTAGGGCCTTAGAAGTCAACTCCCGAACCATAAAATGCAAAAAAAATACAACAGTGTTTCCATCATATAACAGGAATAATTGCAACCAGTTTGAAAGTGATGGCCAATTCTACGTTCCGGGCAACCTAGGCTTCACTCTAGGGCGTTGCTCCACCAGATCAAATAGTTAGTGCCTTAGAAGTCAACGCCAGAAGCATAAAATACAATATAAATACAACAGCTTTTCCATCGTATAAAACGAATAATTGCAACCAGTATGAAACTTATGGTCATTTCTACTTTCCGAGCAACCTAGGCTTCACCCTAGGGCGTTGCTCCAACGGATTGAATAGTTAGGGCCTTAGAAGTCAACGCCCGAACCATAAAATGCAAAAAAAATACAGCAGTGTTTCCATCATATAACAGCTATAATTGCAACCAGTCTGAAATTGATGGCCAATTCTACGTTCCGGCATCCTAGGCATCACACTATTGCGTTGCTCCACCAGATCGAATAGTTAGTGCCTTAGAAGTCAACGCCAGAAGCATAAAATACAATATAAATACAACAGTTTTTCCATCGTATAAAGCGAATAATTGCAACCAGTATGAAACTTATGGACATTTCTACGTTCCGGGCAACCTAGGTTTCACTCCAGGGCGTTGCTCCACCAGACCGAATAGTTACGGCCTTAGAAGTCAACGCCCGAAGCATAAAATGCAATAAAAATACAACAGTGTATCCATCATATAACAGGAATAATTGCAACCAGTTTGAAAGTGATGGACAATTCTACGTTCCGGGCAACCTAGGCTTCACTCTAGGGCGTTGCTCCACCAGATCAAATAGTTAGTGCCTTAGAAGTCAACGCCAGAAGCATAAAATACAATATAAATACAACAGTTTTTCCATCGTATAAAACGAATATTTGCAGCCAGTAAGAAACTTATGGTCATTTCTACTTTCCGAGCAATCTAGGCTTCACCCTAGGGCGTTGCTCCAACAGATAGAATAGTTAGTGTCTTAGAAGTCAACTCCCGAACCATAAAATGCAAAAAAAATACAGCAGTGTTTCCATCATATAACAGGTATAATTGCAACCAGTTTGAAATTGATGGCCAATTCGACGCTCCGGGCAACCTAGACATCACTCTATTGCGTTGCTCCACCAGATCGAATAGTTAGTGCCTTAGAAGTCAACGCCAGAAGCATAAAATACAATATAAATACAACAGTTTATCCATCGTATAAAACGAATAATTGCAACCAGTATGAAACTTATGGACATTTCTACTTTCCGAGCAACCTAGGCTTCACCCTAGGGCGTTGCTCCAACAGATTGAATAGTTATTGCCTTAGAAGTCAACGCCCGAACCATAAAATGCAAAAAAAATACAACAGTGTTTCCATCATATATCAGGAATAATTGCAACCAGTTTGGAAGTGATGGCCAATTCTACGTTCCGGGCAACATAGGTTCCACTCCAGGGCGTTGCTCCACCAGACCGAACAGTTACGGCCTTAGAAGTCAACGCCCGAAGCATAAAATGCAATAAAAATACAACAGTGTATCCATCATATAACAGGAATAATTGCAACCAGTTTGAAAGTGATGGACAATTCTACGTTCCGGGCAACCTAGGCTTCACTCTAGGGCGTTGCTCCACCAGATCAAATAGTTAGTGCCTTAGAAGTCAACGCCAGAAGCATAAAATACGATATAAATGCAACAGCTTTTCCATCGTATAAAACGAATAATTGCAACCAGTATGAAACTTATGGTCATTTCTACTTTCCGAGCCAGCTGGGCTTCACCCTAGGGCGTTGCTCCAACAGATTGAATGGTTAGGGCCTTAGAAGTCAACGCCCGAAGCATAAAATGCAATAAAAATACAACAGTGTATCCATCATATAACAGGAATAATTGCAACCAGTTTGAAAGTGATGGGCAATTCTACGTTCCGGGCAACCTAGGCTTCACTCTAGGGCGTTGCTCCACCAGATCGAATAGTTAGGCCCTTAGAAGTAAACGCCAGAAGCATAAAATACGATATAAATACAACAGCGTTTCCATCGTATAAAACGAATAATTGCAACCAGTGTGAAAGTTATGGTCATTTCTACATTCCGAGCAACCTAGGACTCACTCTAGGGCGCTCCTCCACCAGATTGAATAGTTAGGTCCTTAGAAGTGAACGCCCGAAACATAAAATGCAAAAAAAATACAACTGTGTTTCCATCATATATCAGGAATAATTGCAACCAGTTTGGAAGTGATGGCCAATTCTACGTTCCGGGCAACCTAGGTTCCACTCCAGGGCGTTGCTCCACCAGACCGAATAGTTACGGCCTTAGAAGTCAACGCCCGAAGCATAAAATGCAATAAAAATACAACAGTGTATCCATCATATAACAGGAATAATTGCAACCAGTTTGAAAGTGATGGACAATTCTACGTTCCGGGCAACCTAGGCTTCACTCTATGGCGTTGCTCCACCAGATCAAATAGTTAGTGCCTTAGAAGTCAACGCCAGAAGCATAAAATACAATATAAATACAACAGTTTTTCCATCGTATAAAACGAATATTTGCAGCCAGTAAGAAACTTATGGTCATTTCTACTTTCCGAGCAATCTAGGCTTCACCCTAGGGCGTTGCTCCAACAGATAGAATAGTTAGGGCCTTAGAAGTCAACTCCCGAACCATAAAATGCAAAAAAAATACAGCAGTGTTTCCATCATATAACAGGTATAATTGCAACCAGTTTGAAATTGATGGCCAATTCTACGTTCCGGGCAACCTAGGCATCACTCTATTGCGTTGCTCCACCAGATGGAATAGTTAGTGCCTTAGAAGTCAACGCCAGAAGCATAAAATACAATATAAATACAACAGTTTTTCCATCGTATAAAACGAATAATTGCAACCAGTATGAAACTTATGGACATTTCTACTTTCCGAGAAACATAGGCTTCACCCTAGGGCGTTCCTCCAACAGATTGAATAGTTAGGGCCTTAGAAGTCAACGCCCGAACCATAAAATGCAAAAAAAATACAACAGTGTTTCCATCATATGTCAGGAATAATTGCAACCAGTTTGAAAGTGATGGCCAATTCTACGTTCCGGGCAACGTAGGTTTCACTCCAGGGTGTTGCTCCACCAGACCGAATAGTTACGGCCTAAGAAGTCAACGTCAGAAGCATAAAATACGATATAAATACAACAGCTTTTCCATCGTATAAAACGAATAATTGCAACCAGTATGAAACTTATGCTCATTTCTACTTTCAAAGCAACCTAGGCTTCACCCTAGGGCGTTGCTTCACCAGATTAAAACAGTTAGGGCCTTAGAAGCCAACGCCCGAAGCATTAAATACAAAATAAATAGAACAGTTTTTCCATAGTATAAAACGAATAATTGCTACCAGTGTAAAAGTTATGGTTACTTCTACGTTCCGGGCAACCTAGGCTTCACCCTAGGCCGTTGTCCCACCAGATCGAATAGTTAGGGCCTAAGAAGGGAACGCCAGAAGCATAAAATACAATATAAATACAACAGTTTTTCCATCGTATAAAACGAATATTTGCAGCCAGTAAGAAACTTATGGTCATTTCTACTTTCCGAGCAATCTAGGCTTCACCCTAGGGCGTTGCTCCAACAGATAGAATAGTTAGTGTCTTAGAAGTCAACTCCCGAACCATAAAATGCAAAAAAAATACAGCAGTGTTTCCATCATATAACAGGTATAATTGCAACCAGTTTGAAATTGATGGCCAATTCGACGCTCCGGGCAACCTAGACATCACTCTATTGCGTTGCTCCACCAGATCGAATAGTTAGTGCCTTAGAAGTCAACGCAAGAAGCATAAAATACAATATAAATACAACAGTTTTTCCATCGTATAAAACGAATAATTGCAACCAGTATGAAACTTATGGACATTTCTACTTTCCGAGCAACCTAGGCTTCACCCTAGGGCGTTGCTCCAACAGATTGAATAGTTATTGCCTTAGAAGTCAACGCCCGAACCATAAAATGCAAAAAAAATACAACAGTGTTTCCATCATATATCAGGAATAATTGCAACCAGTTTGGAAGTGATGGCCAATTCTACGTTCCGGGCAACATAGGTTCCACTCCAGGGCGTTGCTCCACCAGACCGAACAGTTACGGCCTTAGAAGTCAACGCCCGAAGCATAAAATGCAATAAAAATACAACAGTGTATCCATCATATAACAGGAATAATTGCAACCAGTTTGAAAGTGATGGACAATTCTACGTTCCGGGCAACCTAGGCTTCACTCTAGGGCGTTGCTCCACCAGATCAAATAGTTAGTGCCTTAGAAGTCAACGCCAGAAGCATAAAATACGATATAAATGCAACAGCTTTTCCATCGTATAAAACGAATAATTGCAACCAGTATGAAACTTATGGTCATTTCTACTTTCCGAGCCAGCTGGGCTTCACCCTAGGGCGTTGCTCCAACAGATTGAATGGTTAGGGCCTTAGAAGTCAACGCCCGAAGCATAAAATGCAATAAAAATACAACAGTGTATCCATCATATAACAGGAATAATTGCAACCAGTTTGAAAGTGATGGGCAATTCTACGTTCCGGGCAACCTAGGCTTCACTCTAGGGCGTTGCTCCACCAGATCGAATAGTTAGGCCCTTAGAAGTAAACGCCAGAAGCATAAAATACGATATAAATACAACAGCGTTTCCATCGTATAAAACGAATAATTGCAACCAGTGTGAAAGTTATGGTCATTTCTACATTCCGAGCAACCTAGGACTCACTCTAGGGCGCTCCTCCACCAGATTGAATAGTTAGGTCCTTAGAAGTGAACGCCCGAAACATAAAATGCAAAAAAAATACAACTGTGTTTCCATCATATATCAGGAATTATTGCAACCAGTTTGAAAGTGATGGCCAATTCTACGTTCCGGGCAACCTAGGTTTCACTCCAGGGCGTTGCTCCACCAGAACGAATAGTTACGGCCTAAGAAGTCAACGCCAGAAGCATAAAATACGATATAAATACAACAGCATTTCCATCGTATAAATGGAATAATTGCAAACCGTGTGAAAGTAATCATTTCTACGTTCCGGGCAAGCTAGGCTTCACCCTAGGCCGTTGTTCCACCAGATCGAATAGTTAGGGCCTAAGAAGTGAACGCCAGAAGCATAAAATGCAATAAAAATACAACAGTTTTTCCATCGTATAAAACGAATAATAGCAACCAGTGTGAAAGTTATGGTCATTTCTACGTTCCGGGCAACCTAGGTTTCACTCTAGGGCGTTGTTCCACCAGATCGAATAGTTAGGGCCTAAGAAGTCAACGCCAGAAGCATAAAATACAATATAAATATAACAGTTTTTCCATCGTATAAAACGAATAATAGCAACCAGTGTGAAAGTTATGGTCATTTCTACGTTCCGGGCAACCTAGGTTTCACCCTAGGCCGTTGTTCCACCAGATCGAATAGTTAGGGCCTAAGAAGTCAACGCCCGAAGCATAAAATGCAATAAAAATACAACAGTGTATCCATCATATAACAGGAATAATTGCAACCAGTTTGAAAGTGATGGACAATTCTACGTTCCGGGCAACCTAGGCTTCACTCTAGGGCGTTGCTCCACCAGATCAAATAGTTAGTGCCTTAGAAGTCAACGCCAGAAGCATAAAATACAATATAAATACAACAGTTTTTCCATCGTATAAAACGAATATTTGCAGCCAGTAAGAAACTTATGGTCATTTCTACTTTCCGAGCAATCTAGGCTTCACCCTAGGGCGTTGCTCCAACAGATAGAATAGTTAGGGCCTTAGAAGTCAACTCCCGAACCATAAAATGCAAAAAAAATACAGCAGTGTTTCCATCATATAACAGGTATAATTGCAACCAGTTTGAAATTGATGGCCAATTCTACGTTCCGGGCAACCTAGGCATCACTCTATTGCGTTGCTCCACCAGATGGAATAGTTAGTGCCTTAGAAGTCAACGCCAGAAGCATAAAATACAATATAAATACAACAGTTTTTCCATCGTATAAAACGAATAATTGCAACCAGTATGAAACTTATGGACATTTCTACTTTCCGAGAAACATAGGCTTCACCCTAGGGCGTTCCTCCAACAGATTGAATAGTTAGGGCCTTAGAAGTCAACGCCCGAACCATAAAATGCAAAAAAAATACAACAGTGTTTCCATCATATGTCAGGAATAATTGCAACCAGTTTGACAGTGATGGCCAATTCTACGTTCCGGGCAACGTAGGTTTCACTCCAGGGTGTTGCTCCACCAGACCGAATAGTTACGGCCTAAGAAGTCAACGTCAGAAGCATAAAATACGATATAAATACAACAGCTTTTCCATCGTATAAAACGAATAATTGCAACCAGTATGAAACTTATGCTCATTTCTACTTTCCGAGCAACCTAGGCTTTACCCTAGGGCGTTGCTTCACCAGATTAAAACAGTTAGGGCCTTAGAAGCCAACGCCCGAAGCATTAAATACAAAATAAATAGAACAGTTTTTCCATAGTATAAAACGAATAATTGCTACCAGTGTAAAAGTTATGGTTATTTCTACGTTCCGGGCAACCTAGGCTTCACCCTAGGCCGTTGTTCCACCAGATCGAATAGTTAGGGCCTAAGAAGGGAACGCCAGAAGCATAAAATACAATATAAATACAACAGTTTTTCCATCATATAAAACGAATACTTGCAACCAGTATGAAAGTTATGGTCACTTCTACTTTCCGGGCAACCTAGGCTTCACCCTAGGGCGTTGCTCCAACAGATTGAATAGTTAGGGCCTTAGAAGTCAATGCCCGAAGCATAAAATGCAACAAAAATACAACAGTTTTTCCATCATATAACAGGAATAATTGCAACCAGTTTGAAAGTGATGGTCATTTCTACGTTCCGGGCAACATAGGCTTCACTCTAGGGCGTTGCTTCACCAGATCGAATAGATAGTGCCTTAGAAGTCAACGCCAGAAGCATAAAATATGATATAAATATAACAGTTTTTCCATCGTATAAAACGAATAATTGCAACCAGTATGAAACTTATGGTCACTTCTACTTTGCGAGCAACCTAGGCGTCACTCTAGGGCGTTGCTACACCACATCTAATAGCTACGGCCTTAGAAGACAACAACAGAGGCTTAAAGTACAATATAAATACAACAGCGTTTCCATTGTATAAAACGAATAATTGCAACCAGTGTGAAAGGTATGGTCATTTCTATATTCCGAGCAACCTAGGCTTCACTCTAGGGCGTTGCTCCACCAGATCAAATAGTTAGTGCCTTAGAAGTCAACGCCAGAAGCATAAAATGCAACAAAAATACAACAGTTTTTCCATCATATAACAGGAATAATTGCAACCAGTTTGAAAGTGATCGTCATTTCTACGTTCCGGGCAACCTAGGCTTCACTCTAGGGCGTTGCTCCACCAGATCGAATAGTTAGTGCCTTAGAAGTCAACGCCAGAAACATAAAATACAATATAAATACAACAGTTTTTCATCGTATGAAACAAATAATTGCAACCAGTATGAATCTTATGGTCACTTCTACTTTCCGAGCAACCTAGGCTTCACCCTAGGGCGTTGCTCCAACGGATTGAATAGTTAGGGCCTTAAGATGACAACGCCCGAACCATAAAATGCGAAAAAAATACAACAGTGTTTCCATCATATAACAGGAATAATTGCAACCAGTTTGAAAGTGATGGTCATTTCTACTTTCCGAGCAACCTAGGCGTCACTCTAGGGCGTTGCTACACCACATCTAATAGCTACGGCCTTAGAAGTCAACACCAGAGGCTTAAAGTACAATATAAATACAACAGCGTTTCCATTGTATAAAACGAATAATTGCAACCAGTGTGAAAGGTATGGTCATTTCTATATTCCGAGCAACCTAGGATTCACTCTAGGGCGTTGCTCCACCAGATCGAATAGTTAGGTCCTTAGAAGTAAACGCCAGAAGCATAAAATACGATATAAATACAACAGCGTTTCCATCGTATAAAACGAATAATTGCAACCAGTGTGAAAGTTATGGTCATTTCTACATTCCGAGCAACCTAGGACTCACTCTAGGGCGCTCCTCCACCAGATTGAATAGTTAGGTCCTTAGAAGTGAACGCCCGAAACATAAAATGCAAAAAAAATACAACTGTGTTTCCATCATATATCAGGAATTATTGCAACCAGTTTGAAAGTGATGGCCAATTCTACGTTCCGGGCAACCTAGGTTTCACTCCAGGGCGTTGCTCCACCAGAACGAATAGTTACGGCCTAAGAAGTCAACGCCAGAAGCATAAAATACGATATAAATACAACAGCATTTCCATCGTATAAATGGAATAATTGCAACCAGTTTGAAAGTGATGGCCAATTCTACGTTCCGGGCAACCTAGGCTTCTCTCTAGGGTGTTGCTCCACCAGATCGAATAGATAGTGCCTTAGAAGGCAACGCCAGAAGCATAAAATACAATATAAATACAACAGTTTTTCCATCGTATAAAACGAATAATTGCAACCAGTATGAAACTTATGGTCATTTCTACTTTCCGAGCAACCTAGGCTTCACCCTAGGGCGTTGCTCCGACAGATTGAATAGTTATGGCCTTAGAAGTCAACGCCCGAAGCATAAAATGCAATAAATATACAACAGAGTTTCCATCGTATAAAACGAATAATTGCAACCAGTATGGAACTTATGGTCATTTCTACTTTCCGAGCAAGCTAGGCTTCACCCTAGGGCGTTGCTCCAACACATTGAATAGTTAGGACCTTAGAAGTGAACGCCCGAACCATAAAATGCAAAAAAAATACAACAGTGTTTCCATCATATAACAGGAATGATTGCAACCAGTTTGAAAGTGATGGCCAATTCTACGTTCCGGGCAACCTAGGTTTCACTCCAGGGCGTTGCTCCACCAGACCGAATAGTTGCGGCCTAAGAAGTTAACGCCAGAAGCATAAAATACGATATAAATACAACAGCTTTTCCATCGTATAAAACGAATAATTGCATCCAGTGTGAAAGTTATGGTCATTTCTACATTCCGAGCAACCTAGGATTCACTCCAGGGCGATGCTCCACCAGATCGAATAGATAGTGCCTTAGAAGTCAACGCCAGAAGCATAAAATACAGTATAAATACAACAGTTTTTCCATCGTATAAAACGAATAATTGCAACCAGTATGAAACTTATGGTCATTTCTACTTTCCGAGCAACCTAGGCTTCACCGTAGGGCGTTGCTCCAACAGATAGAATAGTTAGGGCCTTAGAAGTCAACGCCCGAAGCATAAAATGCAATAAAAATACAACAGTGTTTCCATCGTATAAAACGAATAATTGCAACCAGTATGAAACTTAAGGTCATTTCTACTTTCCGAGCAAGCTAGGCTTCACCCTAGGGCGTTGCTCGAACACATTGAATAGTTAGGACCTTAGAAGTGAACGCCCGAATCATATAATGCAAAAAAAATACAACTGTGTTTCCATAATATAACAGGAATAATTGCAACCAGTTTGAAAGTGATGGCCAAATCTACGTTCCGGGCAACCTAGGATCCACTCTAGGGCGTTGCTCCACCAGATCGAATAGTTAGTGCCTTAGAAGTCAACGCCAGAAGCATAAAATACAATATAAATACAACTGCTTTTCCATCGTATAAAACGAATAATTGCAACCAGTATGAAACTTATGGTCATTTCAACTTTCCGAGCAACCTAGGCTTCACCCTAGGGCGTTGGTCCAACAGATTGAATAGTTAGGGCCTTAGAAGTCTACGCCCGAACCATAAAATGCAATAAAAATACAACAGTGTTTCCATCATATAACAGGAATAATTGCAACCAGTTTGAAAGTGATGGCCAATTCTATCTTCCCGGCAACCTAGGCTTCACTCTATTGCGTTGCTCCACCAGATCGAATAGTTAGTGCCTTAGAAGTCAACGCCAGAAGCTTAAAATACAATATAAATACAACAGCTTTTCCATCGTATAGAACGAATAATTGCAACCAGTATGAAAGTTATGGTCATTTCTACTTTACGGGCAACCTAGGCTACACCCTAGGGCGTTGCTCCAACAGATTGAATAGTTAGGGCCTTAGAAGTCAATGCCCGAAGCATAAAATGCATTAAAAATACAACAGTTTTTCCATCATATAACAGGAATAATTGCAACCAGTTTGAAAGTGATGGTCATTTCTACGTTCCGGGAAACCTCGGCTTCACTCTAGGGCGTTGCACTGCCAGATCGAATAGATAGTGCATAAAAGGTCAACGCCAGAAGCATATAATACAATATAAATACAACAGTTTTTCCATCGGATAAAACGAATAACAGCAACCAGTGTGAAAGTTATGGTCATTTCTACGTCCTGGCAACCTAGGCTTCACCCCAGGGCGTTGCTCCAACAGATTGAATAGTTAGGGCCTTAGACGTCTACGCCGGGAGCATAAAATGCAATAAAAATACAACAGTTTTTCCATCGTATAAAAGGATTAATTGCAACCAGTTTGAAAGTGATGGTCATTTCTACGTTCCTGGCAACCTAGGCTTCACTCTAGGGCGTTGCTCCACCAGATCGAATAGATAGGGCCTTAGAAGTCAACGCCAGAATCATAAAATACAATAAAGATGCAACAGCTTTTCCACAGTATTAAGCGAATAATTTCAACCAGTGTGAATGTTATGGTCATTTCTACGTTCCGGGCAACCTAGACTTCACCACAGGGCGTTGTTCTACAAGATCGAATAGTTAGGGCCTAAGAAGTGAGCGCCAGCAGCATAAAATACAATTTGAATACAACAGTTTTTCCATGATATAAAACGAATAATTGCAACCAGTGTGAAAGTTATGGTCATTTCTACGTACCGGCAGCCTAGGCTTCACCCCAGGGCGTTGTTCCACCAGATCGAAAAGTTAGGGCCTAAGAAGTGAACGCCAGCAGCATAAAATACAATATTAATACAACAGTTCTTCCATCATATAAAACGAATAATTGCATCCAGTATGAAAGTTATGGTCATTTCTCGTTCCGGGCAACCTAGGCTTCACCCCAGGGCGTTGCTCCAACAGATTGAATAGTTAGGGCCTTAGACGTCTACGCCGGAAGCATAAAATGCAATAAAAATACAACAGTTTTTCCATCGTATAAAAGGGTTAATTGCAACCAGTTTGAAAGTGATGGTCATTTCTACGTTCCGGGCAACCTAGGCTTCACTCTAGGGCGTTGCTCCACCAGATCGAATAGATAGGGCCTTAGAAGTCAACGCCAGAATCATAAAATACAATAAAGATGCAACAGCTTTTCCACAGTATTAAGCGAATAATTTCAACCAGTGTGAATGTTATGGTCATTTCTACGTTCCGGGCAACCTAGACTTCACCACAGGGCGTTGTTCCACAAGATCGAATAGTTAGGGCCTAAGAAGTGAACGCCAGCAGCATAAAATACAATTTGAATACAACAGTTTTTCCATGATATAAAACGAATAATTGCAACCAGTGTGAAAGTTATGGTCATTTCTACGTACCGGCAGCCTAGGCTTCACCCCAGGGCGTTGTTCCACCAGATCGAAAAGTTAGGGCCTAAGGAGTGAACGCCAGCAGCATAAAATACAATATTAATACAACAGTTCTTCCATCATATAAAACGAATAATTGCATCCAGTATGAAAGTTATGGTCATTTCTCGTTCCGGGCAACCTAGGCTTCACTCTATGGCGTTATTCCACCACATCGAATAGCTGCGGCCTCAGAAGTCAACGCCTGAAGCATAAAATACAATAGAAATACAACAGTATTTCCATCCTATAACAGGAATAATTGCAACCCTTGTGAAAGTGATGGTCATTTATACGTTCCAGGCAACCTAGGCTTCACTCTAGGGCGTTGTCCCACTAGATCGAACAGCTAGGGCCTTAGAAGTCAACGCCAGAAGCATAAAATACAATATAAATCTAACAGTTTTTCCATCGTATAAAACGAATAATTGCAACCAGTATGAAACTTATGGTCATTCCTACTTTCCGGGCAACCTAGGCTTCACCCTCGGGCGTTGCTCCAACAGATTGAATAGTTAGGGCCTTAGAAGTCAACGCCCGATGCATGAAATACAAAATAAATAGAACAGTTTTTCCATCGTGTAAAACGAATAATTGCTACCGGTGTGAAAGTTATGGTCATTTCTACGTTCCGGTCAACCTAGGCTTCACCATAGGGCTTTGTTCCACCGGATCGAATAGTTAGGGCCTAAGAAGTGAACGCCAGAAGCATAAAATACAATATAAATATAACAGTTTTTCTATCATATAAAACAAGTAATAACAACCAGTATGAAAGCTATGGTCATTTCTACTTTACGGGCAACCTAGGCTACACCCTAGGGCGTTGCTCCACCAGATCGAATAGTTAGTGCCTTAGAGGTCAACGCCAGAAGCATAAAATACAATAAAAATACAACAGTTTTAGAATCGTATAAAACGAATAATTGCAACCAGTATGAAACTTATGGTCATTTCTACTTTCCGAGAAACCTAGGCTTCAACCCTAGGGCGTTGCTCCAACAGATCGAATAGTTAGGGCCTTAGAAGTCAACGCCAGAATCATAAAATACAATAAAGATGCAACAGCTTTTCCACCGTATTAAGCGAATAATTTCAACCAGTGTGAATGTTATGGTCATTTCTACATTCCGAGCAACCTAGGCTTCACTCTAGGGCGTTGATCCAACAGATTGAATAGTTAGGGCCTTAGTAGTCAACGCCCGAAGCATAAAATACAATATAAATACAACAGTTTTTCCATCATATGACAGGAATAATTGCAACCAGTATGAAAGTTATGGTCATTTCTACGTTCCGGGCAACCTAGGCATCACTCTATGGCGTTCTTCCACTACATCGAATAGCAACGGCCTCAGAAGACAACGCCAGAAGCATAAAATACAATAAAAATACAACAGTCTTTCCGTCCTATAACAGGAATAATTGCAACCCGTGTGAAAGTGATGGTCATTTGTACGTTCCAGGCAACCTAGGCTTCACTCTAGGGCGTTGTTCCACCAGATCGAATTGCTAGGGCCTAACAACTCAACGCCAGAAGCATAAAATACAATATAAGTACAACAGTTTTGCCATCGTATAAAATGAATAATTGCAAACATTGCGAAGGTAATGGTCATTCCACGTTCCGGCCAACCTAGGCGTCACTCTAGTGCGTTGCTCCACCACATCTAATAGCTACGGCCTTAGATGTCAACGCCAGAAGCATAAAATACAATAAAAATACAACAGTTTTTCCATCGTATAAAACGAATAATTGCCACCAGTATGAAACTTATGGTCATTTCTACTTTCCGAGCAACCTAGGCTTCAACCCTAGGGCGTTGCTCCAACAGATTGAATAGTTAGGGCCTTAGAAGTCAACGCCCGAAGCATAAAATGCAATAAAAATACAACAGTGTTTCCATCATATAACGGGAATAATTGCAACCAGTTTGAAAGTGATGGTCATTTCTATGTTCCGGGCAACCCAGGCTTCACTCTATGGCGGTCTTCCACCACATCGAATAGCTACGGCCTCAGAAGTCAACGCCTGAAGCATAAAATACAATAAAAATACAACAGTCTTTCCTTCCTATAACAGGAATAATTGCAACCAGTTTGAAAGTGATGGTCATTTCTACGTTCCGGGCAACCTAGGCTTCACTCTAGGGCGTTGCTCCACCAGATCGAATAGTTAGTGCCTTAGAAGTCAACGCCAGAAGCATAAAATACAATATAAACACAACAGTTTTTCCATCGTTTAAAACGAATAATTGCTACCAGTATGGAAGTGATGGTCATTTCTACGTTCCGGGCAACCTAGGCCTCACTCTAGGGCGTTGTTCCACCAGATTGAATAGTTAGGGCCTAAGAAATCAACGCCAGAAGCATAAAAATCAGTATAAATATAACAGTCTTTCCATCGTATAAAACGAATAATTTCAACCAGTGTGAATGTTATGGTCATTTCTACATTCCGAGCAACCTAGGCTTCACTCTAGGGCGTTGATCCACCAGATAGGATAGTTAGGGCCTTAGAAGTCAACGCCAGAAG
Source organism: Calliopsis andreniformis (assembly GCF_051401765.1). Taxonomy (NCBI): domain Eukaryota; kingdom Metazoa; phylum Arthropoda; class Insecta; order Hymenoptera; family Andrenidae; genus Calliopsis; species Calliopsis andreniformis. The sequence goes on from NW_027480429.1 coordinate 3,820,040, forward strand.
CATAAAATTCAATAAAGATGCAACAGTTTTTACATCGTATAGCAGGAATAACTGCAAACAGTGTGAAAGTGATGGTAATTGCTACGTTCCGGGCAACTTAGGCTTCACTCTAGGGCGTTGCTCCACCAGATCGAATTGTTAGGGCCTAAGAAGTCAACGCCAGAAGCATAAGATACAATATAAATATAACAGTTTTTCCATCGTATAAAACGAATAATTGTAACCAGTATGAAAGTTATGGTCATTTCTACTTTCCGGGCAACCTAGGCTTCACCCTAGGTCGTTGCTACAACAGATCAAACAGTTAGGGCCTTAGAAGTCAACGCCCGAAGCATAAAATACAAAATAAACAGATCAGTTTTTCCATTGTATACAACGAATAATTGCTACCAGTGTAAAAGTTATGGTCACTTCTACGTTCCGGGCAACCTAGGCTTCACCCTAGGGCGTTGCTCCGCCAGATCGAAGAGTTAGGGTCTAAGAAGTCAACACCGGAAGCTTAAAATACAATATAAAAACAACAGCTTTTCCATCGTGGAAAACGAATAATTGCAACCTGTGTGAAGGTTATGGACATATCTACGTTCCGGGCAACCTTGGTTCCACTGTAGGGTGTTGCTCCACCAGATCGAATAGGTAGGGCCTTAGAAGTCAATGCCCGAAGCATAAAATGCAATAAAAATACAACAGTTTTTCCATCATACAACAGGAATATTTGCAACCAGTTTGAAAGTGATGGTAATTGCTACGTTCCGGGCAACTTAGGCTTCACTCTAGGGCGTTGCTCCACCAGATCGAATAGTTAGGACCTAAGTAGTGAACGCCAGCAGCATAAAATACAATATAGATACAACAGTTCTTCCATCATATAAAACGAATAATTGCAACCAGTATGAAGGTTATGGTCATTTCTACGTTCCGGGCAACCCAGGCTTCACTCTATGGCGGTCTTCCACCACATCGAATAGCTACGGCCTCAGAAGTCAACGCCTGAAGCATAAACTACAATAAAAATACAACAGTCTTTCCTTCCTATAACAGGAATAATTGCAACCAGTTTGAAAGTGATGGTCATTTCTACGTTCCGGGCAACCTAGGCTTCACTCTAGGGCGTTGCTCCACCAGATCGAATAGTTAGTGCCTTAGAAGTCAACGCCAGAAGCATAAAATACAATATAAACACAACAGTTTTTCCATCGTTTAAAACGAATAATTGCTACCAGTATGGAAGTGATGGTCATTTCTACGTTCCGGGCAACCTAGGCCTCACTCTAGGGCGTTGTTCCACCAGATTGAATAGTTAGGGCCTAAGAAATCAACGCCAGAAGCATAAAAATCAGTATAAATATAACAGTCTTTCCATCGTATAAAACGAATAATTTCAACCAGTGTGAATGTTATGGTCATTCCTACATTCCGAGCAACCTAGGCTTCACTCTAGGGCGTTGATCCACCAGATAGGATAGTTAGGGCCTTAGAAGTCAACGCCAGAAGCATAAAATTCAATAAAGATGCAACAGTTTTTCCATCGTATAGCAGGAATAACTGCAACCAGTGTGAAAGTACTGGTCATTTCTACGTTCCGGCTAACCTAGGCCTCACTCTAGGGCGTTGTTCCACCAAATCGAACAGTTAGGGCCTAAGAAGGCATCGCCAGAAGAATAAAATACGGTATAAATACAACAGCTTTTCCATCGTATAGAACAAATAATGGCAACCAGTATGAAAGGTATGGTCATTTCTACTTTCCGCGCAACCTAGGCTTCACCCTAGGCCGTTGCTCCAACAGATTGAATAGTTAGGGCCTTAGAAGTCAACGCGCGAAGCATAAAATACAAAATAAATAGAACAGTTTTTCCATCGTATAAAACTAATAATTGCAACCAGTGTGAAAGTAATGGGCATTTCTACGTTCCGGGCAACGTAGGCTTCACTCTAGGGCGTTGCTCCACCACATCGAATAGCTACGGCCTTAGAAGTCAACGCCAGAAGCATAAAATACAGTATAAATACAACAGTTTTTCCATTGTATAGCATGACTAATTGCAACCAGTGCGAAAGTAACGATCATTTCGAAGTTTCGGGCATCCTAGACTTAACTCTGAGGCGTTGCTCCACCAGATCGAAGAGTTAGGGTCTAAGAAGTCAACACCGGAAGCATAAAATACAATATAAATCAAACAGCATTTCCATGATAGAAAACGAATAATTGCAACCTGTGTGAAGGTTATGGTCATATCTACGTTCCGGGCAACCTAGGCTTCACTGTAGGGTGTTATTCCACCAGATCGAATAGGTAGGGCCATAGAAGTCTACGCCCGAAGCATAAAATACAATAAAAATACAACAGTCTTTCCATCATATAACAGAATAATTGCAACCCGTGTGAAAGTGATGGTCATTTGTACGTTCCAGGCAACCTAGGCTTCACTCTAGGGCGTTGTTCCACCAGATCGAATTGTTAAGGCCTAAGAAGTCAACGCCAGAAGCATAAGATACAATATAAATATATCAGTTTTTCCATCGTATAGAACGAATAATAGCAAGCAGTGTGAAAGTTATGGTCATTTCTACGTTCTGGGCAACCTAGGCTTCACTCTAGGGCGTTGCTCCACCAGATCCAACAGTTAGGGCCTTAGAAGTCAACGCCCGAAGCATAAAATACAAAATAAATAGAACAGTTTTTCCATTGTATAAAACGAATAATTGCTACCAGTGTAAAAGTTATGGTCATTTCTACGTTCCGGGCAACCTAGGCTTCACCCTAGCGCGTTGCTCCACCAGATCGAATAGTTAGTGCCTTAGAAGTCAACGCCCGATGCATAAAATACAAAATAAATAGAACAGTTTTTCCAACGTGTAAAACGAATAATTGCTACCGGTGTGAAAGTTATGGTCATTTCTACGTTCCGGTCAACCTAGGCTTCACCATAGGGCGTTCTTCCACCGGATCGAATAGTTAGGGCCTAAGAAGTGAACGCCAGAAGCATAAAATACAATATAAATATAACAGTTTTTCCATCATATAAAACGAATAATAACAACCAGTATGAAAGCTATGGTCATTTCTACTTTACGAGCAACCTAGGCTACACCCTAGGACGTTGCTCCACCAGATCGAATAGTTAGTGCCTTAGAAGTCAACGCCAGAAGCATAAAATACAATATAAATACAACAGTTTTTCCATCATATAAAACGAGTAATTGCAACCAGTATGAAAGTTGTGGTCATTTCTACTTTCCGGTCAACCTAGGCTACACCCTAGGGCGGTGCTCCAACAGATTGAATAGTTAGGGCCTTAGAAGTCAATGCCCGAAGCATAAAATGCAATAAAAATACAACAGTTTTTCCGTCATATAACAGGAATAATTGCAACCAGTTTGAAAGTGATGGTCATTTCTACGTTCCGGGAAACCTCGGCTTCACTCTAGGGCGTTGCTCCGCCAGATCGAATAGTTAGTGCATTAGAAGTCAACGCCAGAAGCATAAAATACAATATAAATACAACAGTTTTTCCATCGTATAAAACGAATAATTGCATCCAGTATGAAAGTTAACGTCATTTCTTCTTTCCGGGCAACCTAGGCTTCACCCTTGGGCGTTGCACCAACAGATTGAATGGTTAGGGCCTTAGAAGTCAACGCCGGAAGCATAAAATGCAATAAAAATACAACAGTTTTTCCATCGTATAAAAGGATCAATTGCAACCAGTTTGAAAGTGATGGTCATATCTACGTTCCGGGCAACCTAGGCTTCACTCTAGGGCGTTGCTCCACCAGATCGAATAGTTAGGGCCTTAGAAGTCAACGCCAGAATCATAAAATACAATAAAGATGCAACAGCATTTCCACCGTATTAAGCGAATAATTTCAACCAGTGTGAATGTTATGGTCATTTCTACATTCCGAGCAACCTAGGCTTCACTCTAGGGCGTTGATCCAACAGATTGAATAGTTAGGGCCTTAGTAGTCAACGCCCGAAGCATAAAATACAATATAAATACAACAGTTTTTCCATCATATGACAGGAATAATTGCAACCAGTATGAAAGTTATGGTCATTTCTACGTTCCGGCAACCTAGGCTTCACCCCAGGGCGTTGTTCCACCAGATCGAATAGTTAGGGCCTAAGAAGTGAACGCCAGCAGCATAAAATACAATATAAATACAACAGTTCTTCCATCATATAAAACGAATAATTGCATCCAGTATGAAAGTTATGGTAATTTCTACGTTCCGGGCAACCTAGGCTTCGCTCTATGGCGTTCTTCCACCACATCGAATAGTTGCGGCCTCAGAAGTCAACGCCTGAAGCATAAAATACAATAGAAATACAACAGTATTTCCATCCTGTAACAGGAATAATTGCAACCCATGTGAAAGTATTGGTCATTTATACGTTCCAGGCAACCTAGGCTTCACTCTAGGGCGTTGTTCCACCAGATCGAATAGTTATGGCTTTAGAAGTCAACGGCCGAAGCATAAAATACAAAATAAATAGAACTGTTTTTCCATCGTATAAAACGAATAATTGCTACCGGTGTGAAAGTTATGGTCATTTCTACGTTCCGGGCAACCTAGGCTTCACCATAGTGCGTTGTTCCACCAGATGGAAGAGTTAGGGCATAAGAAGTCAACGCCAGAAGCATAAAATACGATTTAAGTAATACAGTTTTTCCATCGTATAAAACGAGTAATTGCAAACATTGCGAAAGTAATGGTCATTTCTACGTTCCGGGCTACCTAGCCGTCACTCTAGTGCGTTGCTCCACCACATCTAATAGCTACGGCCTTAGACGTTAACGACAGAAGCATTAAATACAATAAAGATGCAACAGCATTTCTACGTTCCGGGCACCCTAGGCCTCACTCTGTGACGTTGTCCCACCAGATTGAATAGTTAGGCCCTAAGAAATCAACGCCAGAAGCATAAAATACAATATAAATATAACAGTTATTCCATCGTATAGAACGAATAACAGCATCCAGTGTGAAAGTTATGGTCATTTCTACGTTCCGGGCAACCTAGGCTTCACTCTACGGCGTTGCTCCACCAGATCAAACAGTTAGGGCCTTAGAAGTCAACGCCCGAAGCATAAAATACAAAATAAACAGATCAGTTTTCCATTGTATACAACGAATAATTGCTACCAGTGTAAAAGTTATGGTCACTTCTACGTTCCGGGCAACCTAGGCTTCACCCTAGGGCGTTGCTCCGCCACATCGAAGAGTTAGGGTCTAAGAAGTCAACACCGGAAGCTTAAAATACAATATAAAAACAACAGCTTTTACATCGTATAAAACGAATAATTGCAACCAGTATGAAAGTTATGGTCATTTCTACTTTCCGGGCAACCTAGGATCCACCATAGGGCGTTGCTCCAACAGATTGAATAGTTAGGGCCTTAGAAGTCAACGCGCGAAGCATAAAATACAAAATAAATAGAACAGTTTTTCCATCGTATAAAACTAATAATTGCAACCAGTGTGAAAGTAATGGGCATTTCTACGTTCCGGGCAACGTAGGCTTCACTCTAGGGCGTTGCTCCACCACATCGAATAGCTACGGCCTTAGAAGTCAACGCCAGAAGCATAAAATACAGTATAAATACAACAGTTTTTCCATTGTATAGCATGACTAATTGCAACCAGTGCGAAAGTAACGATCATTTCGACGTTTCGGGCATCCTAGACTTAACTCTGAGGCGTTGCTCCACCAGATCGAAGAGTTAGGGTCTAAGAAGTCAACACCGGAAGCATAAAATACAATATAAATCAAACAGCATTTCCATGGTAGAAAACGAATAATTGCAACCTGTGTGAAGGTTATGGTCATATCTACGTTCCGGGCCACCTAGGCTACACTGTAGGGTGTTATTCCACCAGATCGAATAGGTAGGGCCATAGAAGTCTACGCCCGAAGCATAAAATACAATAAAAATACAACAGTCTTTCCATCATATAACAGAATAATTGCAACCCGTGTGAAAGTGATGGTCATTTGTACGTTCCAGGCAACCTAGGCTTCACTCTAGGGCGTTGTTCCACCAGATCGAATAGTTAGTGCCTTAGAAGTCAACGCCAGAAGCATAAAATACAATATCAATACAACAGTTTTTACATCGTATAAAACGAATAATTGCAACCAGTATGAAAGTTATGGTCATTTCTACTTTCCGGGCAGCCTAGGATCCACCCTAGGGCGTTGCTCCACCAGATCGAATAGTTAGTGCCTTAGAAGTCAACGCCAGAAGCATAAAATACAATATCAATGCAACAGTTTTTACATCGTATAAAACGAATAATTGCAACCAGTATGAAAGTTATGGTCATTTCTACTTTCCGGGCAACCTAGGATCCACCCTAGGGCGTTGCTGCGACCGATTGAATAGTTAGGGCCTTAGAAGTCAACGCCCGAAGCGTAAAATACAAAAGAAATAGAACAGTTTTTCCATCGTATAAAACGAATAATTGAAACCAGTGTAAAAGTAATGGTCATTTCTACGTTCCGGGCAACCTAGGCTTCACCCTAGGGCGCTGCTCCACCAGATCGAATAGTTAGTGCCCTAGAAGTCAGCGCCAGAAGCATAAAATACAATATAAATAGAACAGTTGTTCCATCGTATAAAACGAATAATTCCTACGAGTGTGAAAGTTATGGTAATTTCTACGTTCCGGGCAACCTAGGTTTCACTCTAGGGCGTTGCTCCAGCAGATCGCATAGCTAGTGACTTAGAATTCAACGCCCGAAGCATAAAATGCAATAAAAATACAACAGAGTTTCCATCATATAACAGGAATAATTGCAACCAGCTTGAAAGTGATGGCCAATTCTACGTTCCGGGCAACCTAGGCTTCACTCTAGGGCGTTGCTCCACCAGGTCGAATAGTTAGTGCCTTAGAAGTCAACGCCAGAAGCATAAAATACAATATAAATACAACAGTTTTTCCATCGTATAAAACGAATAATTGCAACCAGTATGAAAGTGATGGCCAATTCTACCTTCCGGGCAACCTAGGCTTCACTCTAGGGCGTTGCTCCACCAGATCCAATAGTTAGTGCCTTAGAAGACAACGCCAGAAGCATAAAATACAATATAAATACAACAGTTTTTCCAACGTATAAAACGAATAATTGCAACCAGTATGAAACTTATGGTCATTTCTACTTTCCGAGCAACATAGGCTTCACCCTAGGACGTTGCGCCAACACATCTAATAGCTATGGCCTTAGTGGTCAGCGCCAGAGGCATAAAATACAATATAAATACAACAGCGTTTCCATCGTATAAAACGAATAATTGCAACCAGTGTGAAAGTTATGGTCATTTCCACATTCCGAGGAACCTAGGCTTCACTCTAGGGCGTTGCTCCACCAGATCGAATAGTTAGGTCCTTAGAAATAAACGCCAGAAGCATAAAATACGATATAAATTCAACAGCTTTTCCATCGTATAAAAGGATTAATTGCAACCAGTTTGAGCGTGATGGTCATTTCTCCTTTCCGGGCAACCTAGGCTTCACTCTAGGGCGTTGCCCAACTAGATCGAACAGCTAGGGCCTTAGAAGTCAACGCCAGAAGCATAAAATACAACTTAAATCCAACAGTTTTTCCATCGTATAAAACGAATAATTGCAACCAGTGTGGAAGTTATGGGCATTTCTACTTTCCGGGCAACCTAGGCTTCACTCTAGGGCATTGCTCCACCAGATCGAATAGTTAGGGCCTTAGAAGTCAACGCCAGAAGCGTAAAATACAATAAAGATGCAACAGTTTTCCCATCGTATATCAGGAATTATTGCAACCAGTGTGAAAGTAATGGCATATCATTGTTCCGGGCAACCTAGGCTTCACTCTAGGGCGTTGCTCCACCAGATGGATTAGTTAGGGCCTTAGAAGTCAACGCCCGAAGCATAAAATACAATATAAATACAACAGCTTTTCCATCGTAGAAAACTAATAATTGCAACCTGTGTGAAGGTTATGGTCATATCTACGTTCCGGGCAACCTAGGCTTCACTGTAGGGTGTTGCTCCACCAGATTGAATAGGTAGGGCCATAGAAGTCTACGCCCGAAGCATAAAATACAATATAAATATAACAGTTTTTCCATCGTATAAAACGAATAATAGGAACCAGTGTGAAAGTTCTGGTCATTTCTACGTTCCGGGCAACCTAGGCTTCACTCTAGGGCGTTGCTCCACCAGATCGAATAGTTAGGGCCTTAGAAGTCAACGCCCGTAGCATAAAATACAATAAAAATACAACAGTCTTTCCATCCTATAACAGGAATAATTGCAACCCGTGAGAAAGTGATGGTCATTTGTACGTTCCAGGCAACCTAGGCTTCACTCTAGAGCGTTGTTCCACCAGACCGAATTGTTAAGGCCTAAGAAGTCAACGCCAGAAGCATAAGATACAATATAAATGTAACAGTTTTTCGATCGTATTGAACGAAAAATAGCAACCAGTGTGAAAGTTATGGTCATTTCTACGTTCCGGGCAACCTAGGCTTCACTCTAGGGCGTTGGTCCACCAGATGCAACAGATAGGGCCTTAGAAGTCAACGCAAGAAGCATAACATACAATATAAATACAACACCTTTTCCATCGTTTAAAAAGAATACTTGCAAACAGTGTGAAAGTAATGGTCATTTCTACGTTCCGGACAACCTAGGCTTCATTCTAGGGCGTTGCTCCACCACATCGAATAGCTACTGCCTTAGAAGTCAACGCTAGTAGGATAAAATACAATAAAAATGCAACAGTTTTTCCAACGTATAGCATGAATAATTGCAACCGGTGTGAAAGTTATGGTCATTTCTACATTCCGGGCAACCTAAGCTTCACCCTAGGGCGTTGTTCCAGCAGATTGAATAGTTAGGGCCTTAGAAGTCAACGCCCGAAGCATGAAATACAAAATAAATAGAACAGTTGTTCCATCGTATAAAACGAATAATTCCTACGAGTGTGAAAGTTATGGTAATTTCTACGTTCCGGGCAACCTAGGTTTCACTCTAGGGCGTTGCTCCACCAGGTCGCATAGCTAGGGACTTAGAATTCAACGCCATAAGAATAAAATACAATATAAGTACACCAGTTTTTCCATCGTATAAAATGAATAATTGGAAACATTGTGAAAGTAATGGTCATTTCTACGTTCCAGGCATCCTAGGCTTCACTCTAGGGCGTTACTCCAACACATCTAATAGCTTCGGCCTTAGAAGTCAACGCCAGAAGCATAAAATACAATATAAATACAACAGTTTTTCCAACGTATAAAATGAATAATTGGAAACATTGTGAAAGTGATGGTCATTTCTACGTTCCGGGCAACCTAGGCTTCACTCTAGGGCGTTGTTCCACCAGATCGAAAAGGTAGGGCCTAAGAAGTCAACGCCAGAAGCATAAAATACAATATAAATATAACAGTTTTTCCATCGTATAAAACGAATAATTGCAACCAGTATGAAACTTATGGACATTTCTACTTTCCGAGCAACCTAGGCTTCACTCTACGGCGTGGCTCCACTGGATCGTATAGTTAGTGCCTTAGAAGTCAACGCCAGAAGCATAAAATACAATATAAATACAACAGCTTTTCCATCGTATAAAACGAATAATTGCAACCAGTATGAAACTTATGGTCATTTCTACTTTCCGAGCAACCTGGGCTCCACCCTAGGGCGTTGCTACAACAGATTGAATAGTTAGGGCCTTAGAAGTCAACGCCCGAACCATAAAATGCAAAAAAAAACACAACAGTGTTTCCAGCATATAACAGGAATAATTGCAACCAGTATGAAACTTATGGTCATTTCTACTTTCCGAGCAAGCTAGGCTTCACCCTAGGGCGTTGCTCCAACAGATTGGATAGTTAGGGCCTCAGAAGTCAACGCCCGAAGCATAAAATGCAATAAAAATACAACAGAGTTTCCATCATATAACAGGAATAAGTGCAACCAGCTTGAAAGTGATGGCCAATTCTACGTTCCGGGCAACCTAGGCTTCACTCTAGGGCGTTGCTCCACCAGGTCGAATAGTTAGTGCCTTAGAAGTCAACGCCAGAAGCATAAAATACAATATAAATACAACAGTTTTTCCATCGTATAGAACGAATAATTGCAACCAGTATGAAAGTGATGGCCAATTCTACCTTCCGGGCAACCTAGGCTTCACTCTAGGGCGTTGCTCCACCAGATCGAATAGTTAGTGCCTTAGAAGTCAACGCCAGAAGCATAAAATACAATATAAATACAACAGTTTTTCCAACGTATAAAAGGAATAATTGCAACCAGTATGAAACTTATGGTCATTTCTACTTTCCGAGCAACATAGGCTTCACCCTAGGACGTTGCGCCAACAGATTGTGTAGCTAGGGCCTTAGAAGTCAACGCCCGAACCATAAAATGCAAAAAAAATACGACAGGGTTTCCATCATATAACAGGAATAATTGCAACCAGTTTGAAAGTGATGGCCAATTCTACGTTCCGGGCAACCTGGGTTTCACTCCAGGGCGTTGCTCCACCAGACCGAATAGTTACGGCCTAAGAAGTCAACGCCAGAAGCATAAAATACGATATAAATACAACAGCTTTTCGGTCGTATAAAACGAGTAATTGCAACCAGTGTGAAAGTAATGGTCATTTCTACGTTCCGAGCACGCTAGTCGTCACTCTAGGGCGTTGCTCCAACACATATAATAGCTACGGCCTTAGAAGTCAACGCCAGAGGCATAAAATACAATATAAATCCAACAGCGTTTCCATCGTATAAAACGAATAATTGCAACCAGTGTGAAAGTTATGGTCATTTCCACATTCCGAGGAACCTAGGCTTCACTCTAGGGCGTTGCTCCACCAGATCGAATAGTTAGGTCCTTAGAAATAAACGCCAGAAGCATAAAATACGATATAAATTCAACAGCTTTTCCATCGTATAAAAGGATTAATTGCAACCGGTTTGAGCGTGATGGTCATTTCTCCTTTCCGGGCAACCTAGGCTTCACTCTAGGGCGTTGCCCCACTAGATCGAACAGCTAGGGCCTTAGAAGTCAACGCCCGAAGCATAAAATACAATATAAATACAACAGTTTTCCATCGTATAAAACGAATAATTGCAACCAGTATGAAACTTGTGGTCATTTCTACTTTCCGATGAACCTAGGCTTCAACCTAGGGCGTTGCTCCAACAGATTGAATAGTTAGGGCCTTAGAAGTCTACGCCCGAACCATAAAATGCAAAAAAAATACAACAGTGTTTCCATCATATAACAGGAATAATTTCGACCAGTTTGAAAGTGATGGCCAATTCTACGTTCCGGGCAACCTAGGCTTCACTCTAGGGCGTTGCTCCACCAGATCGAATAGATAGTGCCTTAGAAGTCAACGCCAGAAGCATAAAATACAATATAAATACAACAGTTTCTCCATCATATAACAGGAATAAGTGCAACCAGCTTGAAAGTGATGGCCAATTCTACGTTCCGGGCAACCTAGGCTTCACTCTAGGGCGTTGCTCCACCAGGTCGAATAGTTAGTGCCTTAGAAGTCAACGCCAGAAGCATAAAATACAATATAAATACAACAGTTTTTCCATCGTATAGAACGAATAATTGCAACCAGTATGAAAGTGATGGCCAATTCTACCTTCCGGGCAACCTAGGCTTCACTCTAGGGCGTTGCTCCACCAGATCGAATAGTTAGTGCCTTAGAAGTCAACGCCAGAAGCATAAAATACAATATAAATACAACAGTTTTTCCAACGTATAAAAGGAATAATTGCAACCAGTATGAAACTTATGGTCATTTCTACTTTCCGAGCAACCTAGGCTTCACCCTAGGGCATTGCTCAAACAGATTGAATAGTTTTGGCCTTAGAAGTCAACGCCCGAAGCATAAAATGCAATAAATATACAACAGGGTTTCCATCGTATAAAACGAATAATTGCAACCAGCATGAAACTTATGGTCATTTCTACTTTCCGAGCAAGCTAGGCTTCACCCTAAGGCGTTGCTCCAACACATTGAATAGTTAGGACCTTAGAAGTGAACGCCCGAACCATAAAATGCAAAAAAAATACAACAGTGTTTCCATCATATAACAGGAATAATTGCAACCAGTTTGAAAGTGATGGCCAATTCTACGTTCCGGGCAACCTAGGGTTCTCTCTGAGGAGTTGCTCCACCAGATCGAATAGATAGTGCCTTAGAAGTCAACGCCAGAGGCATAAAATACAATATAAATACAACAGCGTTTCCATCGTATAAAACGAATAATTGCAACCAGTATAAAACTTATGGTCATTTCTACTATCCGAGCAACCTAGGCTTCACCCTAGGGCGTTGCTCCAACAGATTGAATAGTTAGGGCCTTAGAAGTCAACGCCCGAAGCATAAAATGCAATAAAAATACAACAGTGTTTCAATAATATAACAGAAATAATTGCAACCAGTTTGAAAGTGATGGCCAATTCTATGTCCCTGGCAACCTAGGCTTCACTATAGGGCGTTGCTCCACCAGATCGAATAGTTAGTGCCTTAGAAGTCAACGCCAGAAGCATAAAATACAATATAAATACAACAGCTTTTCCATCGTATAAAACGAATAATTGCAACCAGTATGAAACTTATGGTCATTTCTACTTTCCGAGCAACCTAGGCTTCACCCTAGGGCGTTGCTCCAACAGATTAAATAGTTAGGGCCTTAGAAGTCTACGCCCGAATCATAAAATGCAAAAAATATACAGCAGTGTTTCCATCATATAACAGGAATAATTCGACCAGTTTGAAAGTCATGGCCAATTCTACGTTCCGGGCAACCTAGGCTTCACTCTAGGGCGCTGCACCACCAGATCGAATAGTTAGTGCCTTAGAAGTCAACGCCAGAAGCATAAAATACAATATAAATACAACAGTTTTTCCATCGTATGAAACAAATAATTGCGACCTGTATGAAGCTTATGGTCATTTCTACTTTCCGAGCAACCTAGGTTTCACTCCAGGGCGTTGCTCCACCAGACCGAATAGTTACGGCCTAAGAAGTCAACGCCAGAAGCATAAAATACGATATAAATACAACAGCTTCTCCATCGTATAAAACGAATAATTGCAACCAGTGTGAAAGTAATGGTCATTTCTACGTTCCGAGCACCCTAGGCGTCACTCTAGTGCGTTGCTCCACCACATCTAATAGCTACGGCCTTAGGAGTCAACGCCAGAGGCATAAAGTACAATATAAATACCACAGTTTTTCCATCGTATAAAACGAATAATTGCAACCAGTATGAAACTTATGGTCATTTCTACTTTCCGAGCAACCTAGGCTTCACCCTAGGGCGTTGCTCCAACAGATTGTATAGTTAGGGCCTAAGAAGTCAACGCCCGAAGCATAAAATGCAATAAAAATACAACCGTGTTTCCATCGTATAAAACTAATAATTGCAACCAGTGTGAAACTTAAGGTCATTTCTACTTTCCGAGCAAGCTAGGCTTCACCATAGGGCGTTGCTCCAACACATTGAATAGTTAGGACCTTAGAAGTGAACGCCCGAACCATAAAATGCAAAAAAAATACAACAGTGTTTCCATCATATAACAGGAACAATTGCAACCAGTTTGAAAGTGATGGCCAATTCTACGTTCCGTGCAACCCAGGCTTCTCTCTAGGGCGTTGCTCCACCAGATCGAATAGATAGTGCCTTAGAAGTCAACGCCAGAGGCATAAAATACAATATAAATACAACAGCGTTTCCATCGTATAAAACGAATAATTGCAACCAGTGTGAAAGTTATGGTCATTTCCACATTCCGAGCAACCTAGGCTTCACTCTAGGACGTTGCTCCACCAGATCGAATAGTTAGGTCCTTAGAAGTAAACGCCAGAAGCATAAAATACGATATAAATACAACAGCTTTTCCATCGTATGAAACAAATAATTGCGACCTGTATGAAACTTATGGTCATTTCTACTTTCCGAGCAACCTAGGCTTCACCCTAGGGCGTTGCTCCAACGGATTGAATAGTTAGGGCCTTAGAAGTCAACGCGCGAAGCATAAAATACAAAATAAATAGAACAGTTTTTCCATCGTATAAAACTAATAATTGCAACCAGTGTGAAAGTAATGGGCATTTCTACGTTCCGGGCAACGTAGGCTTCACTCTAGGGCGTTGCTCCACCACATCGAATAGCTACGGCCTTAGAAGTCAACGCCAGAAGCATAAAATACAGTATAAATACAACAGTTTTTCCATTGTATAGCATGACTAATTGCAACCAGTGCGAAAGTAACGATCATTTCGACGTTTCGGGCATCCTAGACTTAACTCTGAGGCGTTGCTCCACCAGATCGAAGAGTTAGGGTCTAAGAAGTCAACACCGGAAGCATAAAATACAATATAAATCAAACAGCATTTCCATGGTAGAAAACGAATAATTGCAACCTGTGTGAAGGTTATGGTCATATCTACGTTCCGGGCAACCTAGGCTACACTGTAGGGTGTTATTCCACCAGATCGAATAGGTAGGGCCATAGAAGTCTACGCCCGAAGTATAAAATACAATAAAAATACAACAGTCTTTCCATCATATAACAGAATAATTGCAACCCGTGTGAAAGTGATGGTCATTTGTACGTTCCAGGCAACCTAGGCTTCACTCTAGGGCGTTGTTCCACCAGATCGAATTGTTAAGGCCTAAGAAGTCAACGCCAGAAGCATAAGATACAATATAGATATATCAGTTTTTCCATCGTATAGAACGAATAATAGCAACCAGTGTGAAAGTTATGGTCTTTTCTACGTTCTGGGCAACCTAGGCTTCACTCTAGGGCGTTGCTCCACCAGATCCAACAGTTAGGGCCTTAGAAGTCAACGCCGGAAGCATAAAATACAAAATAAATAGAACAGTTTTTCCATTGTATAAAACGAATAATTGCTACCAGTGTAAAAGTTATGGTCATTTCTACGTTCCGGGCAACCTAGGCTTCACCCTAGCGCGTTGCTCCACCAGATCGAATAGTTAGTGCCTTAGAAGTCAACGCCAGAAGCATAAAATACAATATCAATACAACAGTTTTTACATCGTATAAAACGAATAATTGCAACCAGTATGAAAGTTATGGTCATTTCTACTTTCCGGGCAGCCTAGGATCCACCCTTGGGCGTTGCTTCACCAGATCGAATAGTTAGTGCCTTAGAAGTCAACGCCAGAAGCATAAAATACAATATCAATGCAACAGTTTTTACATCGTATAAAACGAATAATTGCAACCAGTATGAAAGTTATGGTCATTTCTACTTTCCGGGCAACCTAGGATCCACCCTAGGGCGTTGCTGCGACCGATTGAATAGTTAGGGCCTTAGAAGTCAACGCCCGAAGCGTAAAATACAAAAGAAATAGAACAGTTTTTCCATCGTATAAAACGAATAATTGAAACCAGTGTAAAAGTAATGGTCATTTCTACGTTCCGGGCAACCTAGGCTTCACCCTAGGGCGCTGCTCCACCAGATCGAATAGTTAGTGCCCTAGAAGTCAGCGCCAGAAGCATAAAATACAATATAAATAGAACAGTTGTTCCATCGTATAAAACGAATAATTCCTACGAGTGTGAAAGTTATGGTAATTTCTACGTTCCGGGCAACCTAGGTTTCACTCTAGGGCGTTGCTCCACCAGGTCGAATAGTTAGTGCCTTAGAAGTCAACGCCAGAAGCATAAAATACAATATAAATACAACAGCTTTTCAATCGTATAAAACGAATAATTGCAACCAGTATGAAAGTGATGGCCAATTCTACCTTCCGGGCAACCTAGGCTTCACTCTAGGGCGTTGCTCCACCAGGTCGAATAGTTAGTGCCTTAGAAGACAACGCCAGAAGCATAAAATACAATATAAATACAACAGTTTTTCCAACGTATAAAACGAATAATTGCAACCAGTATGAAACTTATGGTCATTTCTACTTTCCGAGCAACATAGGCTTCACCCTAGGACGTTGCGCCAACAGATTGAGTAGCTAGGGCCTTAGAAGTCAACGCCCGAACCATAAAATGCAAAAAAAATACAACAGTGTTTCCATCATACAACAGGAATAATTGCAACCAGTTTGAAAGTGATGGCCAATTCTACGTTCCGGGCAACCTAGGTTTCACTCCAGGGCGTTGCTCCACCAGACCGGATAGTTACGGCCTAAGAAGTCAACGCCAGAAGCATAAAATACGATATAAATACAACAGCTTTTCCGTCGTATAAAACGAGTAATTGCAACCAGTGTGAAAGTAATGGTCATTTCTACGTTCCGAGCACGCTAGTCGTCACTCTAGGGCATTGCTCCAACACATCTAATAGCTATGGCCTTAGAGGTCAGCGCCAGAGGCATAAAATACAATATAAATAAAACAGGGTTTCCATCGTATAAAACGAATAATTGCAACCAGTGTGAAAGTTATGGTCATTTCCACATTCCGAGGAACCTAGGCTTCACTCTAGGGCGTTGCTCCCCCAGATCGAATAGTTAGGTCCTTAGAAATAAACGCCAGAAGCATAAAATACGATATAAATTCAACAGCTTTTCCATCGTATAAAAGGATTAATTGCAACCAGTTTGAGCGTGATGGTCATTTCTCCTTTCCGGGCAACCTAGGCTTCACTCTAGGGCGTTGCCCAACTAGATCGAACAGCTAGGGCCTTAGAAGTCAACGCCAGAAGCATAAAATACAATATAAATACAACAGTTTTCCATCGTATAAAACGAATAATTGCAACCAGTATGAAACTTATGGTCATTTCTACTTTCCGATGAACCTAGGCTTCAACCTAGGGCGTTGCTCCAACAGATTGAATAGTTAGGGCCTTAGAAGTCTACGCCCGAACCATAAAATGCAAAAAAAATACAACAGTGTTTCCATCATATAACAGGAATAATTTCGACCAGTTTGAAAGTGATGGCCAATTCTACGTTCCGGGCAACCTAGGCTTCACTCTAGGGCGTTGCTCCACCAGATCGAATAGATAGTGCCTTAGAAGTCAACGCCAGAAGCATAAAATACAATATAAATACAACAGTTTTTCCATCATATAACAGGAATAAGTGCAACCAGCTTGAAAGTGATGGCCAATTCTACGTTCCGGGCAACCTAGGCTTCACTCTAGGGCGTTGCTCCACCAGGTCGAATAGTTAGTGCCTTAGAAGTCAACGCCAGAAGCATAAAATACAATATAAATACAACAGTTTTTCCATCGTATAGAACGAATAATTGCAACCAGTATGAAAGTGATGGCCAATTCTACCTTCCGGGCAACCTAGGCTTCACTCTAGGGCGTTGCTCCACCAGATCGAATAGTTAGTGCCTTAGAAGTCAACGCCAGAAGCATAAAATACAATATAAATACAACAGTTTTTCCAACGTATAAAAGGAATAATTGCAACCAGTATGAAACTTATGGTCATTTCTACTTTCCGAGCAACATAGGCTTCACCCTAGGACGTTGCGCCAACAGATTGTGTAGCTCTGGCCTTAGAAGTCAACGCCCGAACCATAAAATGCAAAAAAAATACGACAGTGTTTCCATCATATAACAGGAATAATTGCAACCAGTTTGAAAGTGATGGCCAATTCTACGTTCCGGGCAACCTAGGTTTCACTCCAGGGCGTTGCTCCACCAGACCGAATAGTTACGGCCTAAGAAGTCAACGCCAGAAGCATAAAATACGATATAAATACAACAGCTTTTCGGTCGTATAAAACGAGTAATTGCAACCAGTGTGAAAGTAATGGTCATTTCTACGTTCCGAGCACGCTAGTCGTCACTCTAGGGCGTTGCTCCAACACATATAATAGCTACGGCCTTAGAAGTCAACGCCAGAGGCATAAAATACAATATAAATACAACAGCGTTTCCATCGTATAAAACGAATAATTGCAACCAGTGTGAAAGTTATGGTCATTTCCACATTCCGAGGAACCTAGGCTTCACTCTAGGGCGTTGCTCCACCAGATCGAATAGTTAGGTCCTTAGAAATAAACGCCAGAAGCATAAAATACGATATAAATTCAACAGCTTTTCCATCGTATAAAAGGATTAATTGCAACCAGTTTGAGCGTGATGGTCATTTCTCCTTTCCGGGCAACCTAGGCTTCACTCTAGGGCGTTGCCCCACTAGATCGAACAGCTAGGGCCTTAGAAGTCAACGCCCGAAGCATAAAATACAATATAAATACAACAGTTTTCCATCGTATAAAACGAATAATTGCAACCAGTATGAAACTTATGGTCATTTCTACTTTCCGATGAACCTAGGCTTCAACCTAGGGCGTTGCTCCAACAGATTGAATAGTTAGGGCCTTAGAAGTCTACGCCCGAACCATAAAATGCAAAAAAAATACAACAGTGTTTCCATCATATAACAGGAATAATTTCGACCAGTTTGAAAGTGATGGCCAAATCTACGTTCCGGGCAACCTAGGCTTCACTCTAGGGCGTTGCTCCACCAGATCGAATAGATAGTGTCTTAGAAGTCAACGCCAGAAGCATAAAATACAATATAAATACAACAGTTTTTCCATCGTATAAAACGAATAATTGCAACCAGTATGAAACTTATGGTCATTTCTACTTTCCGAGCAACCTAGGCTTCACCCTAGGGCATTGCTCCAACAGATTGAATAGTTATGGCCTTAGAAGTCAACGCCCGAAGCATAAAATGCAATAAATATACAACAGGGTTTCCATCGTATAAAACGAATAATTGCAACCAGCATGAAACTTATGGTCATTGCTACTTTCCGAGCAAGCTAGGCTTCACCCTAAGGCGTTGCTCCAACACATTGAATAGTTAGGACCTTAGAAGTGAACGCCCGAACCATAAAATGCAAAAAAAATACAACAGTGTTTCCATCATATAACAGGAATAATTGCAACCAGCTTGAAAGTGATGGCCAATTCTACGTTCCGGGCAACCTAGGCTTCTCTCTGAGGAGTTGCTCCACCAGATCGAATAGATAGTGCCTTAGAAGTCAACGCCAGAGGCATAAAATACAATATAAATACAACAGCGTTTCCATCGTATAAAACGAATAATTGCAACCAGTATGAAACTTATGGTCATTTCTACTATCCGAGCAACCTAGGCTTCACCCTAGGGCGTTGCTCCAACAGATTGAATAGTTAGGGCCTTAGAAGTCAACGCCCGAAGCATAAAATGCAATAAAAATACAACAGTGTTTCAATAATATAACAGAAATAATTGCAACCAGTTTGAAAGTGATGGCCAATTCTATGTCCCTGGCAACCTAGGCTTCACTCTAGGGCGTTGCTCCACCAGATCGAATAGTTAGTGCCTTAGAAGTCAACGCCAGAAGCATAAAATGCAATATAAATACAACAGCTTTTCCATCGTATAAAACGAATAATTGCAACCAGTATGAAACTTATGGTCATTTCTACTTTCCGAGCAACCTAGGCTTCACCCTAGGGCGTTGCTCCAACAGATTAAATAGTTAGGGCCTTAGAAGTATACGCCCGAATCATAAAATGCAAAAAATATACAACAGTGTTTCCATCATATAACAGGAATAATTGCGACCAGTTTGAAAGTCATGGCCAATTCTACGTTCCGGGCAACCTAGGCTTCACTCTAGGGCGCTGCTCCACCAGATCGAATAGTTAGTGCCTTAGAAGTCAACGCCAGAAGCATAAAATACAATATAAATACAACAGTTTTTCCATCGTATGAAACAAATAATTGCGACCTGTATGAAACTTATGGTCATTTCTACTTTCCGAGCAACCTAGGTTTCACTCCAGGGCGTTGCTCCACCAGACCGAATAGTTACGGCCTAAGAAGTCAACGCCAGAAGCATAAAATACGATATAAATACAACAGCTTCTCCATCGTATAAAACGAATAATTGCAACCAGTGTGAAAGTAATGGTCATTTCTACGTTCCGAGCACCCTAGGCGTCACTCTAGTGCGTTGCTCCACCACATCTAATAGCTACGGCCTTAGGAGTCAACGCCAGAGGCATAAAGTACAATATAAATACCACAGTTTTTCCATCGTATAAAACGAATAATTGCAACCAGTATGAAACTTATGGTCATTTCTACTTTCCGAGCAACCTAGGCTTCACCCTAGGGCGTTGCTCCAACAGATTGTATAGTTAGGGCCTAAGAAGTCAACGCCCGAAGCATAAAATGCAATAAAAATACAACCGTGTTTCCATCGTATAAAACTAATAATTGCAACCAGTGTGAAACTTAAGGTCATTTCTACTTTCCGAGCAAGCTAGGCTTCACCATAGGGCGTTGCTCCAACACATTGAATAGTTAGGACCTTAGAAGTGAACGCCCGAACCATAAAATGCAAAAAAAATACAACAGTGTTTCCATCATATAACAGGAACAATTGCAACCAGTTTGAAAGTGATGGCCAATTCTACGTTCCGTGCAACCTAGGCTTCTCTCTAGGGCGTTGCTCCACCAGATCGAATAGATAGTGCCTTAGAAGTCAACGCCAGAATCATAAAATACAATAAAGATGCAACAGCTTTTCCACCGTATTAAGCGGATAATTTCAACCAGTTTGAATGTTATGGTCATTTCTACATTCCGAGCAACTTATGCTTCATCCTAGGGCGTTGATCCAACAGATTGAATATTTAGGGCCTTAGAAGTCAACGCCCGAAGCATAAAATGCAATAAAAATACAACAGTGTTTCCATCATATAACAGGAATAATTGCAACCAGTTTGAAAGTGATGGCCAATTCTACGTTCCGGGCAACCTAGGCTTCACTCTATTGCGTTGCTCCACCAGATCGAATAGTTAGTGCCTTAGAAGTCGATGCCAGAAGCTTAAAATACAATATAAATACAACAGTTTTTCCATCGTATAAAACGAATAATTGCAACCAGCATGAAACTTATGGTCATTTCTACTTTCCGAGCAACCTAGGCTTCACCCTAGGGCGTTGCTCCAACAGATTGAATAGTCAGGGCCGTAGATGTCAACGCCCGAACCATAAAATGCAAAAAAAATACAACAGTGTTACCATCATATAACAGGAATAATTGCAACCAGTTTGAAAGTGATGGCCAATTCTACGTTCCGGGCAACGTAGGCTTCACTCTATTGCGTTGTTCCACCAGATCGAATAGTTAGGGGCTAAGAAGTCAACGCCAGAAGCATTAAATACAATATAAATATAACAGTTTTTCCATCGTATAAAACGAATAATAGCAGCCAGTGTGAAAGTTATGGTCATTTCTAAGTTCCGGGCACCCTAGGCTTCACTCCAGGGCGTTGCTCCACCAGATCAAACAGTTAGGGCCTTAGAAGCCAACGCCCGAAGCATTAAATACAAAATAAATAGAACAGTTTTTCCATTGTATAAAACGAATAATTGCTACCAGTGTAAAGTTATGGTCATTTCTACGTTCCGGGCAACTTGGGCTTCACCCTAGGCCGTTGCTCCAACAGACGGAATAGTTAGGGTCTTAGAAGGCAACGCCCGAAGCATAAAATGCAATAAAAATACAACAGTTTTTCCATCATATAACAGGAATAATTGCAACCAGTCTGAAAGTGATGGCCAATTCTACGTTCCGCGCAACCTAGTCTTCACTCCAGGGCGTTGCTCCACCAGATCGAATAGTTACGGCCTTAGAAGTCAACGCCAGAAGCTTAAAATACAATATAAATACAACAGTTTTTCCATCGTATAGAACGAATAATAGCAACCAGTGTGGAAGTTATGGTCATTTCTACGTTCCGGGCAACCTAGGCTTCACTCTATTGCGTTGCTCCACCAGATCGAATAGTTAGGGCCTTAGAAGTCAACGCCAGAAGCATAAAATACAATATAAATGCAACAGTTTTTCCATCGTATAAAACGAATAATTGCAACCAGTATGAGACTTATGGTCATTTCTACATTCCGAGCAACCTAGGCTTCACCCTAGGGCGTTGATCCAACAGATTGAATATTTAGGGCCTTAGAAGTCAACGCCCGAAGCATAAAATAAAATATAAATACAACAGTTTTTCCATCGTATAAAACGAATAATTGCAACCAGTATGAAAGTTATGGTAATTTCTACTTTCCGGGCAACCTAGGCGTCACCCTAGGGCGTTGCTCCAACAGATCGAATAGTTATGGCTTTAGAAGTCAACGGCCGAAGCATAAAATACAAAATAAATAGAACTGTTTTTCCATCTTATAAAACGAATAATTGCTACCGGTGTGAAAGTTATGGTCATTTCTACGTTCCGGGCTACCTAGGCTTCACCATAGTGCGTTGTTCCACCAGATGGAAGAGTTAGGGCATAAGAAGTCAACGCCAGAAGCATAAAATGCAGTAAAAATACAACAGTGTTTCCATCATATAACAGGAATAATTGCAACCAGTTTGAAAGTGATGGCCAATTCTACGTTCCGGGCAACCTAGGCTTCACTCTATTGCGTTGCTCCACCAGATCGAATAGTTAGTGCCTTAGAAGTCGATGCCAGAAGCTTAAAATACAATATAAATACAACAGTTTTTCCATCGTATAAAACGAATAATTGCAACCAGCATGAAACTTATGGTCATTTCTACTTTCCGAGCAACCTAGGCTTCACCCTAGGGCGTTGCTCCAACAGATTGAATAGTTAGGGCCGTAGATGTCAACGCCCGAACCATAAAATGCAAAAAAAATACAACAGTGTTACCATCATATAACAGGAATAATTGCAACCAGTTTGAAAGTGATGGCCAATTCTACGTTCCGGGCAACGTAGGCTTCACTCTATTGCGTTGTTCCACCAGATCGAATAGTTAGGGGCTAAGAAGTCAACGCCAGAAGCATTAAATACAATATAAATATAATAGTTTTTCCATCGTATAAAACGAATAATAGCAGCCAGTGTGAAAGTTATGGTCATTTCTAAGTTCCGGGCACCCTAGGCTTCACTCCAGGGCGTTGCTCCACCAGATCAAACAGTTAGGGCCTTAGAAGCCAACGCCCGAAGCATTAAATACAAAATAAATAGAACAGTTTTTCCATTGTATAAAACGAATAATTGCTACCAGTGTAAAGTTATGGTCATTTCTACGTTCCGGGCAACCTGGGCTTCACCCTAGGCCGTTGATCCAACAGACGGAACAGTTAGGGTCTTAGAAGTCAACGCCCGAAGCATAAAATGCAATAAAAATACAACAGTGTTTCCATCATATAACAGGAATAATTGCAACCAGTTTGAAAGTGATGGCCAATTCTACGTTCCGCGCAACCTAGGCTTCACTCCAGGGCGTTGCTCCACCAGGTCGAATAGTTACGGCCTAAGAAGTCAACGCCAGAAGCATAAAATACGATATAAATGCAACAGCTTTTTCATCGTATAAAACGAATAATTGCAGCCAGTGTGAAAGTAATGGTCATTTCTACGTTCCGAGCACCCTAGGCGTCACTCTAGGGCGTTGCTCCACCACATCTAATAGCTACGGCCTTAGAAGCCAACGCCAGAGGCATAAAATACAATATAAATGCAACAACCGTTACACCGTATAAAACGAATAATTGCAACCTGTGTGAAGGTTATGGTCATATCTACGTTCCGGGCAACCTAGGCTTCACTGTAGGGCGTTGCTCCACCAGATCGAAGTGTTAGGGCCTAAGGAGTCAACGCCCGAAGCATAAAATACGATATAAATACAACAGCTTTTCCATCGTATTAAATGAATAATTGCAAACAGTGTGAAAGTAGTGGTCATTTCTACGTTCCGAGCATCCTAGGCTTCACTCTAGGGCGGTGCTCCACCATATCGAATAGCTACGGCCTTAGAAGCCTACGCCTGAAGCATAAAATACAATACAAATACAACAGCCTTTTCATCGTATAACAGGAATAATTTCAACAAGCGTGAAAGTAATGATCATTTCGGCGTTTCGGGCATCCTAGACTTAACTCTGAGGCATTGCTCCACCAGATCGAATAGCTAGGGCCTAAGAAGTCAACGCCAGAAGCATAAAATACAATATAAATACAACAGTGTTTCCATCGTATAAAACAAATAATTGCAACCAGTATGAAACTTATGGTCATTTCTACTTTCCGAGCAACCTAGGCTTCACCCTAGGGCGTTGCTCCAACAGGTTCAATAGTTAGGGCCGTAAAATCAACGCCCGAACCATAAAATGCAAAAAAAATACAACAGTGTTACCATCATATAACAGGAATAATTGCAACCAGATTGAAAGTGATGGCCCATTCTACGTTCCGGGCAACCTAGGCTTCACTCTATTGCGTTGCTCCACCAGATCGAATAGTTAGGGCCTTAGAAGTCAACGCCAGAAGCATAAAATACAATATAAATACAACAGTTTTTCCATCGTATAAAACGAATAATTGCAACCAGTATGAGACTTATGGTCATTTCTACATTCCGAGCAACCTAGGCTTCACCCTAGGGCGTTGATCCAACAGATTGAATATTTAGGGGCCTTAGAAGTCAACGCCCGAAGCATAAAATACAATATAAATACAACAGTTTTTCCATCGTATAAAACGAATAATTGCAACCAGTATGAAAGTTATGGTAATTTCTACTTTCCGGGCAACCTAGGCTTCACCCTAGGGCGTTGCTCCAACAGATCGAATAGTTATGGCTTTAGAAGTCAACGGCCGAAGCATAAAATACAAAATAAATAGAACTGTTTTTCCATCTTATAAAACGAATAATTGCTACCGGTGTGAAAGTTATGGTCATTTCTACGTTCCGGGCAACCTAGGCTTCACCCTAGGGCGTTGCTCCACCAGATCGAAGAGTTAGGGTCTAAGAAGTCAACACCGGAATCTTAAAATACAATATAAAAACAACAGCTTTTCCTTCGTAGAAAACGAATAATTGCAACCTGTGTGAAGGTTATGGTCATATCTACGTTCCGGGCAACCTTGGCTCCACTGTGGGTTGTTGCTCCACCAGATCAAATAGGTAGGGCCATAGAAGTCTACGCCCGAAGCATAAAATACAATAAATATGCAAGAGCTTTTTCATCGTATATCAGGAATAATTGCAACCAGTGTGAAAGTGATGGTCATTTCTACGTTCCGGGCAACATCGGCTTCACTCTAGGGCGTTGCTCCACCAGATCGAATAGTTAGTGCCTTAGAAGTCAACGCCCGAAGCATAAAATACGATATAAATACAACAGCTTTTCCATCGTATTAAATGAATAATTGCAAACAGTGTGAAAGTAGTGGTCATTTCTACGTTCCGAGCATCCTAGGCTTCACTCTAGGGCGGTGCTCCACCATATCGAATAGCTACGGCCTTAGAAGCCTACGCCTGAAGCATAAAATACAATACAAATACAACAGCCTTTTCATCGTATAACAGGAATAATTTCAACAAGCGTGAAAGTAATGATCATTTCGGCGTTTCGGGCATCCTAGACTTAACTCTGAGGCATTGCTCCACCAGATCGAATAGCTAGGGCCTAAGAAGTCAACGCCAGAAGCATAAAATACAATATAAATACAACAGTGTTTCCATCGTATAAAACAAATAATTGCAACCAGTATGAAACTTATGGTCATTTCTACTTTCCGAGCAACCTAGGCTTCACCCTAGGGCGTTGCTCCAACAGGTTCAATAGTTAGGGCCGTAAAATCAACGCCCGAACCATAAAATGCAAAAAAAATACAACAGTGTTACCATCATATAACAGGAATAATTGCAACCAGATTGAAAGTGATGGCCCATTCTACGTTCCGGGCAACCTAGGCTTCACTCTATTGCGTTGCTCCACCAGATCGAATAGTTAGGGCCTTAGAAGTCAACGCCAGAAGCATAAAATACAATATAAATACAACAGTTTTTCCATCGTATAAAACGAATAATTGCAACCAGTATGAGACTTATGGTCATTTCTACATTCCGAGCAACCTAGGCTTCACCCTAGGGCGTTGATCCAACAGATTGAATATTTAGGGGCCTTAGAAGTCAACGCCCGAAGCATAAAATACAATATAAATACAACAGTTTTTCCATCGTATAAAACGAATAATTGCAACCAGTATGAAAGTTATGGTAATTTCTACTTTCCGGGCAACCTAGGCTTCACCCTAGGGCGTTGCTCCAACAGATCGAATAGTTATGGCTTTAGAAGTCAACGGCCGAAGCATAAAATACAAAATAAATAGAACTGTTTTTCCATCTTATAAAACGAATAATTGCTACCGGTGTGAAAGTTATGGTCATTTCTACGTTCCGGGCAACCTAGGCTTCACCCTAGGGCGTTGCTCCACCAGATCGAAGAGTTAGGGTCTAAGAAGTCAACACCGGAATCTTAAAATACAATATAAAAACAACAGCTTTTCCTTCGTAGAAAACGAATAATTGCAACCTGTGTGAAGGTTATGGTCATATCTACGTTCCGGGCAACCTTGGCTCCACTGTGGGTTGTTGCTCCACCAGATCAAATAGGTAGGGCCATAGAAGTCTACGCCCGAAGCATAAAATACAATAAATATGCAAGAGCTTTTTCATCGTATATCAGGAATAATTGCAACCAGTGTGAAAGTGATGGTCATTTCTACGTTCCGGGCAACATCGGCTTCACTCTAGGGCGTTGCTCCACCAGATCGAATAGTTAGTGCCTTAGAAGTCAACGCCAGAAGCATAAAATACAATATAAATACAACAGTTTTTCCATCGTATAAAACGAATAATTGCAACCAGTATGAAAGTTAACGTCATTTCTACTCTCCGGGCAAGCCAGGCTTCACCCTAGGGCGTTGCTCCAACAGATTGAATAGTTAGGGCCTTAGAAGTCAACGCCGGAAGCATAAAATGCAATAAAAATACAACAGTTTTTCCATCGTATAACAGGAATGAACTGCAAACAGTGTGAAAGTACTGGTGATTTCTACGTTCCGGGCAACCTAGGCTTCACTCTATGGCGTTGCTCCAACAGGTTCAATAGTTAGGGCCGTAGAAGTCAACGCCCGAACCATAAAATGCAAAAAAAATACAACAGTGTTACCATGATATAACAGGAATAATTGCAACCAGATTGAAAGTGATGGCCAATTCTACGTTCCGGGCAACCTAGGCTTCACTCTATTGCGTTGCTCCACCAGATCGAATAGTTAGGGCCTTAAAAGTCAACGCCAGAAGCATAAAATACAATATAAATACAACAGTTTTTCCATCGTATAAAACGAATAATTGCAACCAGTATGAGACTTATGACCATTTCTACATTCCGAGCAACCTAGGCTTCACCCTAGGGCGTTGATCCAACAGATTGAATATTTAGGGCCTTAGAAGTCTACGCCCGAAGCATAAAATATAATATAAATACAACAGTTTTTCCATCGTATAAAACGAATAATTGCAACCAGTATGAAAGTTATGGTCATTTCTACTTTCCGGGCAACCTAGGCTTCACCCTAGGGCGTTGCTCCAACAGATCGAATAGTTATGGCTTTAGAAGACAATGCCCGAAGCATAAAATGCAATAAAAATACAACAGTTTTTCCATCATATAGCAGGAATAATTGCAACCAGTTTGAAAGTGATGGTCATTCCTACGTTCCGGGCAACCTAGGCTTCACTCTAGGGCGTTGCTCCACCAGATCGAATAGTTAGAGCCTTAGAAGTCAACCCCAGAAGCATAAAATACAATATAAATACAACAGTTTTTCCATCGTATAAAACGAATAATTGCAACCAGTATGAAAGTTAACGTCATTTCTACTTTCCGGGCAAGCCAGGCTTCACCCTAGGGCGTTGCTCCAACAGATTGAATAGTTAGGGCCTTAGAAGTCAACGCCGGAAGCATAAAATGCAATAAAAATACAACAGTTTTTCCATCGTATAACAGGAATGAACTGCAAACAGTGTGAAAGTACTGGTGATTTCTACGTTCCGGGCAACCTAGGCTTCACTCTATGGCGTTGCTCCAACAGGTTCAATAGTTAGGGCCGTAGAAGTCAACGCCCGAACCATAAAATGCAAAAAAAATACAACAGTGTTACCATGATATAACAGGAATAATTGCAACCAGATTGAAAGTGATGGCCAATTCTACGTTCCGGGCAACCTAGGCTTCACTCTATTGCGTTGCTCCACCAGATCGAATAGTTAGGGCCTTAAAAGTCAACGCCAGAAGCATAAAATACAATATAAACACAACAGTTTTTCCATCGTATAAAACCAATAATTGCAACCAGTATGAGACCTATGACCATTTCTACATTCCGAGCAACCTAGGCTTCACCCTAGGGCGTTGATCCAACAGATTGAATATTTAGGGCCTTAGAAGTCAACGCCCGAAGCATAAAATATAATATAAATACAACAGTTTTTCCATCGTATAAAACGAATAATTGCAACCAGTATGAAAGTTATGGTCATTTCTACTTTCCGGGCAACCTAGGCTTCACCCTAGGGCGTTGCTCCAACAGATCGAATAGTTATGGCTTTAGAAGACAATGCCCGAAGCATAAAATGCAATAAAAATACAACAGTTTTTCCATCATATAGCAGGAATAATTGCAACCAGTTTGAAAGTGATGGTCATTCCTACGTTCCGGGCAACCTAGGCTTCACTCTAGGGCGTTGCTCCACCAGATCGAATAGTTAGAGCCTTAGAAGTCAACGCCAGAAGCATAAAATACAATATAAATAAAACAGATTTTCCATCGTATAAAACGAATAATTGCTACCAGTGTAAAAGTTATGGTCAGTTCTACGTTCCGGGCAACCTAGGCCTCACTCTAGGTCGTTTTTCCACCAGATCCAATTGTTAGGGCCTAAGAAGTCAACGCCAGAAGCATAAGATACAATATAAATATAACAGTTTTTCCACCGTATAGAACGAATAATAGCAACCAGTGTGAAAGTTAACGTCATTTCTACTTTCCGGGCAACCTAGGCTTCACCGTCGGGCGTTGCACCAACAGATTGAATAGTTAGAGCCTTAGAAGTCAACGCCCGATGCATAAAATACAAAATAAATAGAACAGTTTTTCCATCGTGTAAAACGAATAATTGCTACCGGTGTGAAAGCTATGGTCATTTCTACTTTACGGGCAACCTAGGCTACACCATAGGGCATTGCTCCACCAGATCGAATAGTTAGTGCCTTAGAAGTCAACGCCAGAAGCATAAAATACAATAAAAATACAACAGGTTTTCCATCATATAAAACGAGTAATTGCAACCAGTATGAAAGCTATGGTCATTTCTACTTTCCGAGCAACCTAGGCTTCAACCCTAGGGCGTTGCTCCAACAGGTTGAATAGTTAGGGCCGTAGAAGTCAACGCCCGAACTATAAAATGCAAAAAAAATACAACAGTGTTACCATCATATGACAGGAATAATTGCAACCAGTTTGAAAGTGATGGCCAATTCTACGTTCCGGGCAACCTAGGCTTCACTCTATTGCGTTGTTCCACCTGATCGAATAGTTAGGGGCTAAGAAGTCAACGCCAGAAGCATTAAATACAATATAAATATAACAGTTTTTCCATCGTATAAAACGAATAATAGCAGCCAGTGTGAAAGTTATGGTCATTTCTAAGTTCCGGGCAACCTAGGCTTCACTCTAGGGCGTTGCTCCACCAGATCAAACAGTTAGGGCCTTAGAAGCCAACGCCCGAAGCATTAAATACAAAATAAATAGAACAGTTTTTCCATTGTATAAAACGAATAATTGCTACCAGTGTAAAGTTATGGTCATTTCTACGTTCCGGGCAACCTAGGCTTCACCCTAGGCCGTTGCTCCAACAGACGGAATAGTTAGGGCCTTAGAAGTCAACGCCCGAAGCATAAAATGCAATAAAAATACAACAGTGTTTCCATCATATAACAGGAATAATTGCAACCAGTTTGAAAGTGATGGCCAATTCTACGTTCCGCGCAACCTACGCTTCACTCCAGGGCGTTGCTCCACCAGATCGAATAGTTACGGCCTAAGAAGTCAACGCCAGAAGCATAAAATACGATATAAATGCAACAGCTTTTTCATCGTATAACACGAATAATTGCAAACAGTGTGAAAGTAGTGGCCATTTCTACGTTCCGGGCAACCTTGGCTTCACCATAGTGCGTTGTTCCACCAGATTGAATGGTTAGGACCTTAGAAGTCAATGCCCGAAGCATAAAATGCAATAAAAATACAACAGTTTTTTCATCATATAACAGGAATATTTGCAACCAGTTGGAAAGTGATGGTAATTGCTACGTTCCGGGCAACTAAGGCTTCACTCTAGGGCGTTGCTCCACCAGATCGAATAGCTAGGGCCTAAGAAGTGAACGCCAGCAGCATAAAATACAATATAAATACAACAGTTCTTCCATCATATAAAACGAATAATTGCAACCAGTATGAAGGTTATGGTCATTTCTGCGTTCCGGGCAACCCAGGCTTGACTCTATGGCGTTCTTCCACCACATCGAATAGCTACGGCCTCAGAAGTCAACGCCTGACGCATAAAATACAATAAAAATACAACAGTCTTTCCTCCCTATAACAGGAATAATTGCAACCAGTTTGAAAGTGATGGTCATTTCTACGTTCCGGGCGACCTAGGCTTTACTCTAGGGCGTTGCTCCACCAGATCGAATAGTTAGTGCCTTAGAAGTCAACGCCAGAAGCATAAAATACAATATAAACACAACAGTTTTTCCATGGTTGAAAACGAATAATTGCTACCAGTATGGAAGTGATGGTCATTTCTACGTTCCGGGCAACCTAGGCCTCACTCTAGGGCGTTGTTCCACCAGATTGAATAGTTAGGGCCTAAGAAATCAACGCCAGAAGCATAAAAATCAATATAAATATAACAGTTTTTCAATCGTATAAAACGAATAATTGCTACCGGTGTGAAAGTTATTTCCATTTCTACGTTCCGGGCAACCTAGGCTTCACCCGAGGGCGTTGTTCCACCAGATGGAATAGTTAGGGCATAATAAGTCAACGCCAGAAGCATAAAATACAATATAAGTACAACAGTTTTTCCATCGTATAAAATGTATAATTGCAAACATTGCGAAAGTAATGGTCATTTCTACGTTCCGGGCAACATAGGCGTCACTCTAATGCGTTGCTTCATCACATCTAATAGCTACGGCCTTAGACGTCAACGACAGAAGCATAAAATACAATATAAATACAACAGTTTTTCCATCATATAAAACGAATAATTGCAACCAGTATGAAAGCTATGGTGATTTCTCCTTTACGGGCAACCTAGGCTACACCCTAGGGCGTTGCTCCTACAGATTGAATAGTTAGGGCCTTAGAAGTCAATGCCCGAAGCATAAAATGCAATAAAAATACAACAGTTTTTCCATCATATAACAGGAATATTTGCAACCAGTTTGAAAGTGATGGTAATTGCTTTTCCGGGCAACTTAGGCTTCACTCTAGGGCGTTGCTCCACCAGATCGAATAATTAGTGCCTTAGAAGTCAACGCCAGAAGCATAAGATACAATATAAATACAACAGTTTTTCCATCGTATAAAAGGATTAATTGCAACCAGTTTGAAAGTGATGGTCATTTCTACGTTCCGGGCAACCTAGGCTTCACTCTATGGCGTTCTTCCACCACTTCGAATAGCTACGGCCTTAGAAGTCAACGCTAGAAGCATAAAATACAATATAAATACAACACCTTTTCCATCGTATAAAAAGAATAATTGCAAACAGTGTGAAAGTAATGGTCATTTCTACGTTCCGGACAACCTAGGCTTCACTCTAGGGCGTTGCTCCACCACATCGAATAGCTACTGCCTTAGAAGTCAACGCTAGAAGCATAAAATACAATAAAAATGCAACAGTTTTTCCAACGTATAGCATGAATAATTGCAACCGGTGTGAATGTCATGGTCATTTCTACGTTCCGGGCAACCTAGGCTTGACTGTAGGGTGTTGCTCCACCAGATCGAATAGGTAGGGCCATAGAAGTCAACGCCCGAAGCATAAAATACAAAATAAATAGAACAGTTTTTCCATCGTATAAAACGAATAATTGCTACCAGTGTGAAAGTTATGTTCATTTCTACGTTCCGGGCAACCTAGGCTTGACTGTAGGGCGTTGCTCCACCAGATCGAATAGGTAGGGCCATAGAAGTCAACGCCCCAAGCATAAAATACATTATATATACAAGAGCTTTTCCATCGTATAACAGGAATAATTGCAACCAATGTGAAAGTGATGGTCATTTCTACGTTCCGGGCAGCCTAGGCTTCACTCTATGGCATTCTTCCACCACATCGAATAGCTACAGCCT
Organism: Calliopsis andreniformis; assembly: GCF_051401765.1. Taxonomy (NCBI): domain Eukaryota; kingdom Metazoa; phylum Arthropoda; class Insecta; order Hymenoptera; family Andrenidae; genus Calliopsis; species Calliopsis andreniformis. The sequence continues at coordinate 3,852,330 of NW_027480429.1, forward strand.
CAGAAGTCAACGCCTGAAGCATAAAATACAATAAAAATACAACAGTCTTTCCATCCTATAACAGGAATAGTTGCAACCCGTGTGAAAGTGATGGTCATTTGTACGTTCCAGGCAACCTAGGCTTCACTCTAGGGCGTTGCTCCACCAGATGGCATAGCTAGGGACTTAGAATTCAACGCCATAAGAATAAAATACAATATAAGAACAACAGTTTTTCCATCGTATAAAATGAATAATTGGAAACATTGTGAAAGTAATGGTCATTTCTACACTCCAGGCAACCTAGGTGTCACTCTAGGGCGTTACTCTACCACATCCAATAGCTACGGCCTTAGAAGTCAACGCTAGAAGCATAAAATACAATATAAATACAACACCTTTTCCATCGTATAGAAAGAATAATTGCACACAGTTGAAAGTAATGGTCATTTCTACGTACCGGACAACCTAGGCTTCACTCTAGGGCGTTGCTCCACCACATCGAATAGCTACTGCCATAGAAGTCAACGCCCGAAGCATAAAATACAAAATAAATAGAACAGTTTTTCCATCGTATAAAACGAATAATAGCAACCAGTGTCAAAGTTATGGTCATTTCTAGGTTCCGGGCAACCTAGGCTTCACCCCAGGGCGTTGTTCCACCAGATCGAATAGTTAGGGCCTAAGAAGTGAACGCCAGCAGCATAAATTACAATATAAATACAACAGTTCTTCCATCATATAAAGCGAATAATTGCAACCAGTATGAAGGTTATGGTCATTTCTACGTTCCGGGCAACCTAGGCTTCACTCTATGGCGTTCTTCCACCACATCGAATAGCTGCGGCCTCAGAAGTCAACGCCTGATGCATAAAATACAATAAAAATACAACAGTCTTTCCATCCTATAACAGGAATAATTGCAACGCGTGTGAAAGTGATGGTCATTTGTACGTTCCGGGCAACCTAGGTTTCACTCTAGGGCGTTGCTCCACCAGATCGAATAGCTAGGGACTTGGAATTCAACGCCAGAAGGATAAAACACAATATAAGTACAACCGTTTTTCCATTGTATAAAATGAATAATTGCAAACATTGTGAAATTAATGGTCATTTCTACGTTCCGGGCAACCTAGGCGTCACTGTAGGGCGTTGCTCCACCACAGCTAATAGCTACGGCCTTAGAAGTCAACGCCAGAAGCATAAAATACAATATCAATACAACAGTTTTTCCGTCGTATAAAATGAATAATTGCAAACAGTGTGAAAGTACTGGTCATTTCTACGTTCCGGGTAACCTAGGCTTCACTCTAGGGCGTTGTTGCACCAGATCGAACAGTTAGTTCCTAAGAAGTCAACGCCCGAAGCATAAAATACAAAATAAATAGAACAGTTTTTCCATTGTATAAAACGAATAGCTGCTACCAGTGTGAAAGTTATGTTCATTTCTACGTTTCTGACAACCTAGGCTTCACTGTAGGGTGTTGCTCCACCAAATCGAATAGGTAGGGCCATAGAAGTCAACGCCAGAAGCATAAAATACAATATAAATACAACAGTTCTTCCATCATATAAAACGAATAATTGCAACCAGTATGAAGGTTATGGTCATTTCTGCGTTCCGGGCAACCCAGGCTTGACTCTATGGCGTTCTTCCACCACATCGAATAGCTACGGCCTCAGAAGTCAACGCCTGACGCATAAAATACAATAAAAATACAACAGTCTTTCCTCCCTATAACAGGAATAATTGCAACCAGTTTGAAAGTGATGGTCATTTCTACGTTCCGGGCGACCTAGGCTTTACTCTAGGGCGTTGCTCCACCACATCGAATAGTTAGTGCCTTAGAAGTCAACGCCAGAAGCATAAAATACAATATAAACACAACAGTTTTTCCATGGTTGAAAACGAATAATTGCTACCAGTATGGAAGTGATGGTCATTTCTACGTTCCGGGCAACCTAGGCCTCACTCTAGGGCGTTGTTCCACCAGATTGAATAGTTAGGGCCTAAGAAATCAACGCCAGAAGCATAAAAATCAATATAAATATAACAGTTTTTCAATCGTATAAAACGAATAATTGCTACCGGTGTGAAAGTTATTTCCATTTCTACGTTCCGGGCAACCTAGGCTTCACCCGAGGGCGTTGTTCCACCAGATGGAATAGTTAGGGCATAATAAGTCAACGCCAGAAGCATAAAATACAATATAAGTACAACAGTTTTTCCATCGTATAAAATGTATAATTGCAAACATTGCGAAAGTAATGGTCATTTCTACGTTCCGGGCAACATAGGCGTCACTCTAATGCGTTGCTTCATCACATCTAATAGCTACGGCCTTAGACGTCAACGACAGAAGCATAAAATACAATATAAATACAACAGTTTTTCCATCATATAAAACGAATAATTGCAACCAGTATGAAAGCTATGGTGATTTCTCCTTTACGGGCAACCTAGGCTACACCCTAGGGCGTTGCTCCTACAGATTGAATAGTTAGGGCCTTAGAAGTCAATGCCCGAAGCATAAAATGCAATAAAAATACAACAGTTTTTCCATCATATAACAGGAATATTTGCAACCAGTTTGAAAGTGATGGTAATTGCTTTTCCGGGCAACTTAGGCTTCACTCTAGGGCGTTGCTCCACCAGATCGAATAGTTAGTGCCTTAGAAGTCAACGCCAGAAGCATAAGATACAATATAAATACAACAGTTTTTCCATCGTATAAAAGGATTAATTGCAACCAGTTTGAAAGTGATGGTCATTTCTACGTTCCGGGCAACCTAGGCTTCACTCTATGGCGTTCTTCCACCACTTCGAATAGCTACGGCCTTAGAAGTCAACGCTAGAAGCATAAAATACAATATAAATACAACACCTTTTCCATCGTATAAAAAGAATAATTGCAAACAGTGTGAAAGTAATGGTCATTTCTACGTTCCGGACAACCTAGGCTTCACTCTAGGGCGTTGCTCCACCACATCGAATAGCTACTGCCTTAGAAGTCAACGCTAGAAGCATAAAATACAATAAAAATGCAACAGTTTTTCCAACGTATAGCATGAATAATTGCAACCGGTGTGAATGTCATGGTCATTTCTACGTTCCGGGCAACCTAGGCTTGACTGTAGGGTGTTGCTCCACCAGATCGAATAGGTAGGGCCATAGAAGTCAACGCCCGAAGCATAAAATACAAAATAAATAGAACAGTTTTTCCATCGTATAAAACGAATAATTGCTACCAGTGTGAAAGTTATGTTCATTTCTACGTTCCGGGCAACCTAGGCTTGACTGTAGGGCGTTGCTCCACCAGATCGAATAGGTAGGGCCATAGAAGTCAACGCCCCAAGCATAAAATACATTATATATACAAGAGCTTTTCCATCGTATAACAGGAATAATTGCAACCAATGTGAAAGTGATGGTCATTTCTACGTTCCGGGCAGCCTAGGCTTCACTCTGTGGCATTCTTCCACCACATCGAATAGCTACAGCCTCAGAAGTCAACGCCTGAAGCATAAAATACAATAAAAATACAACAGTCTTTCCATCCTATAACAGGAATAGTTGCAACCCGTGTGAAAGTGATGGTCATTTGTACGTTCCAGGCAACCTAGGCTTCACTCTAGGGCGTTGCTCCACCAGATGGCATAGCTAGGGACTTAGAATTCAACGCCATAAGAATAAAATACAATATAAGAACAACAGTTTTTCCATCGTATAAAATGAATAATTGGAAACATTGTGAAAGTAATGGTCATTTCTACACTCCAGGCAACCTAGGTGTCACTCTAGGGCGTTACTCTACCACATCCAATAGCTACGGCCTTAGAAGTCAACGCTAGAAGCATAAAATACAATATAAATACAACACCTTTTCCATCGTATAAAAAGAATAATTGCACACAGTTGAAAGTAATGGTCATTTCTACGTACCGGACAACCTAGGCTTCACTCTAGGGCGTTGCTCCACCACATCGAATAGCTACTGCCATAGAAGTCAACGCCCGAAGCATAAAATACAAAATAAATAGAACAGTTTTTCCATCGTATAAAACGAATAATAGCAACCAGTGTCAAAGTTATGGTCATTTCTACGTTCCGGGCAACCTAGGCTTCACCCCAGGGCGTTGTTCCACCAGATCGAATAGTTAGGGCCTAAGAAGTGAACGCCAGCAGCATAAATTACAATATAAATACAACAGTTCTTCCATCATATAAAGCGAATAATTGCAACCAGTATGAAGGTTATGGTCATTTCTACGTTCCGGGCAACCTAGGCTTCACTCTATGGCGTTCTTCCACCACATCGAATAGCTGCGGCCTCAGAAGTCAACGCCTGATGCATAAAATACAATAAAAATACAACAGTCTTTCCATCCTATAACAGGAATAATTGCAACGCGTGTGAAAGTGATGGTCATTTGTACGTTCCGGGCAACCTAGGTTTCACTCTAGGGCGTTGCTCCACCAGATCGAATAGCTAGGGACTTGGAATTCAACGCCAGAAGGATAAAACACAATATAAGTACAACCGTTTTTCCATTGTATAAAATGAATAATTGCAAACATTGTGAAATTAATGGTCATTTCTACGTTCCGGGCAACCTAGGCGTCACTGTAGGGCGTTGCTCCACCACAGCTAATAGCTACGGCCTTAGAAGTCAACGCCAGAAGCATAAAATACAATATCAATACAACAGTTTTTCCGTCGTATAAAATGAATAATTGCAAACAGTGTGAAAGTACTGGTCATTTCTACGTTCCGGGTAACCTAGGCTTCACTCTAGGGCGTTGTTGCACCAGATCGAACAGTTAGTTCCTAAGAAGTCAACGCCCGAAGCATAAAATACAAAATAAATAGAACAGTTTTTCCATTGTATAAAACGAATAGTTGCTACCAGTGTGAAAGTTATGTTCATTTCTACGTTTCTGACAACCTAGGCTTCACTGTAGGGTGTTGCTCCACCAAATCGAATAGGTAGGGCCATAGAAGTCAACGCCAGAAGCATAAAATACAATATAAATATAACAGTTTTTCCATCGTATAAAACGAATAATAGCAACCAGTGTGAAAGTTCTGGTCATTTCTACGTTCCGGGCAACCTAGGCTTCACTCTAGGGCGTTGCTCCACCAGATCGAATAGTTAGGGCCTTAGAAGTCAACGCCCGAAGCATAAAATACAAAATAAATACAACAGTTTTTCCATTGTATAAAACGAATAATTGCTACCAGTGTGAAAGTTATGTTCATTTCTACGTTTCTGACAACCTAGGCTTCACTGTAGGGTGTTGCTCCACCAAATCGAATAGGTAGGGCCATGGAAGTCAACGCCCGAAGCATAAAATACAATAAATATACAAGAGTTTTTCCATCGATATAACAGGAATAATTGCAACCAGTGTGAAAGTGATGGTCATTTCTACGTTCTGGGCAACCTAGGCTTCACTCTAGGGCGTCGTTCCACAAGATCGAATAGTTAGGGCCTAAGAAGTCAACGCCAGAAGCATAAAATATAATATAAATATAACAGTTTTTCCATCGTATAAAACGAATAATTGCAACCAGTGTGAAAGTTATAGTCATTTCTACTTTCCGGGCAACCTAGGCTTCACTCTAGGGCGTTGCTCCACCAGATCGAATAGTTAGGGCCTTAGAAGTCAACGCCAGAAGCATAAAATACAATAAAGATGCAACAGTTTTTCCATCGTATATCAGGAATTATTGCAACCAGTGTGAAAGTAATGGCATATCATTGTTCCGGTAAACCTAGGCTTCACTCTAGGGCGTTGCTCCACCAGATGGATTAGTTAGGGCCTTAGAAGTCAACGCCCGAAGCATAAAATACAAAAGAAATAGAACAGTTTTTCCATCGTATAAAACGAATAATTGAAACCAGTGTAAAAGTTATGGTCATTTCTACTTTCCGGGCAACCTGGGCTTCACCCTAGGGCGTAGTTCCAGCAGACTGAATAGTTAGGGCCTTAGAAGTCAACGCCCGAAGCATGTGATACAAAATAAATAGAACAGTTGTTCCATCGTATAAAACGAATAATTCCTACGAGTGTGAAAGTTATGGTAACTTCTACGTTCCGGGCAGCCTAGGTGTCACTTTAGGGCGTTGCTCCACCAGATGGCATAGCTAGGGACTTAGAATTCAACGCCATAAGAATAAAATACAATATAAGAACAACAGTTTTTCCATCGTATAAAATGAATAATTGGAAACATTGTGAAAGTAATGGTCATTTCTACACTCCAGGCAACCTAGGTGTCACTCTAGGGCGTTACTCTACCACATCCAATAGCTACGGCCTTAGAAGTCAACGCTAGAAACATAAAATACAATATAAATACAACACCTTTTCCATCGTATAAAAAGAATAATTGCACACAGTTGAAAGTAATGGTCATTTCTACGTTCCGGACAACCTAGGCTTCACTCTAGGGCGTTGCTCCACCACATCGAATAGCTACTGCCATAGAAGTCAACGCCCGAAGCATAAAATACAAAATAAATAGAACAGTTTTTCCATCGTATAAAACGAATAATAGCAACCAGTGTCAAAGTTATGGTCATTTCTACGTTCCGGGCAACCTAGGCTTCACCCCAGGGCATTGTTCCACCAGATCGAATAGTTAGGGCCTAAGAAGTGAACGCCAGCAGCATAAATTACAATATAAATACAACAGTTCTTCCATCATATAAAACGAATAATTGCAACCAGTATGAAGGTTATGGTCATTTCTACGTTCCGGGCAACCTAGGCTTCACTCTATGGCGTTCTTCCACCACATCGAATAACTGCGGCCTCAGAAGTCAACGCCTGAAGCATAAAATACAATAAAAATACAACAGTCTTTCCATCCTATAACAGGAGTAATTGCAACGCGTGTGAAAGTGATGGTCATTTGTACGTTCCGGGCAACCTAGGTTTCACTCTAGGGCGTTGCTCCACCAGATCGAATAGCTAGGGACTTGGAATTCAACGCCAGAAGAATGAAACACAATATAAGTACAACCGTTTTTCCATTGTATAAAATGAATAATTGCAAACATTGTGAAATTAATGGTCATTTCTACGTTCCGGGCAACCTAGGCGTCACTGTAGGGCGTTGCTCCACCAGATCGAATAGTTAGGGACTTAGAAGTCTACGCCCGAAGCATAAAATACAAGATAAATAGAACAGTTTTTCCATTGTATAAAACGAATAATTGCTACCAGTGTGAAAGTTATGTTCATTTCTACGTTTCTGACAACCTAGGCTTCACTGTAGGGTGTTGCTCCACCTAATCGAATAGGTAGGGCCATGGAAGTCAACGCCCGAAGCATAAAATACAATAAATATACAAGAGTTTTTCCATCGATATAACAGGAATAATTGCAACCAGTGTGAAAGTGATGGTCATTTCTACGTTCTGGGCAACCTAGGCTTCACTCTAGGGCGTCGTTCCACCAGATCGAATAGTTAGGGCCTAAGAAGTCAACGCCAGAAGCATAAAATATAATATAAATATAACAGTTTTTCCATCGTATAAAACGAATAATTGCAACAAGTATGAAAGTTGTGGTTATTTCTACTTTCCGGGCAACCTAGGCTTCACCCTAGGGCGTTGCTCCAGCAGATTGAATAGTTAGGGCCTTAGAAGTCAACGCCCGAAGCCTAAAATACAATATAAATAGAACAGTTTTTCCATCGTATAAAACGAATAATTGCTACCGGTGTGAAAGTTATGGTCATTTCTACGTTCCTGGCAACCCAGGCTTCACCCTAGGGCGTTGTTGCACCAGATGGAATAGTTAGGGCATAAGAAGTCAACGCCCGAAGCATAAAATACAAAATAAATAGAACAGTTTTTCCATCGTATAAAACGAATAATAGCAACCAGTGTCAAAGGTATGGTCATTTCTACGTTCCGGGCAACCTAGGCTTCACCCCAGGGCGTTGTTCCACCAGATCGAATAGTTAGGGCCTAAGAAGTGAACGCCAGCAGCATAAATTACAATATAAATACAACAGTTCTTCCATCATATAAAGCGAATAATTGCAACCAGTATGAAGGTTATGGTCATTTCTACGTTCCGGGCAACCTAGGCTTCACTCTATGGCGTTCTTCCACCACATCGAATAGCTGCGGCCTCAGAAGTCAACGCCTGATGCATAAAATACAATAAAAATACAACAGTCTTTCCATCCTATAACAGGAATAATTGCAACGCGTGTGAAAGTGATGGTCATTTGTACGTTCCGGGCAACCTAGGTTTCACTCTAGGGCGTTGCTCCACCAGATCGAATAGCTAGGGACTTGGAATTCAACGCCAGAAGGATAAAACACAATATAAGTACAACCGTTTTTCCATTGTATAAAATGAATAATTGCAAACATTGTGAAATTAATGGTCATTTCTACGTTCCGGGCAACCTAGGCGTCACTGTAGGGCGTTGCTCCACCACAGCTAATAGCTACGGCCTTAGAAGTCAACGCCAGAAGCATAAAATACAATATCAAGACAACAGTTTTTCCGTCGTATAAAATGAATAATTGCAAACAGTGTGAAAGTACTGGTCATTTCTACGTTCCGGGTAACCTAGGCTTCACTCTAGGGCGTTGTTGCACCAGATCGAACAGTTAGTTCCTAAGAAGTCAACGCCCGAAGCATAAAATACAAAATAAATAGAACAGTTTTTCCATTGTATAAAACGAATAGTTGCTACCAGTGTGAAAGTTATGTTCATTTCTACGTTTCTGACAACCTAGGCTTCACTGTAGGGTGTTGCTCCACCAAATCGAATAGGTAGGGCCATAGAAGTCAACGCCAGAAGCATAAAATACAATATAAATATAACAGTTTTTCCATCGTATAAAACGAATAATAGCAACCAGTGTGAAAGTTCTGGTCATTTCTACGTTCCGGGCAACCTAGGCTTCACTCTAGGGCGTTGCTCCACCAGATCGAATAGTTAGGGCCTTAGAAGTCAACGCCCGAAGCATAAAATACAAAATAAATACAACAGTTTTTCCATTGTATAAAACGAATAATTGCTACCAGTGTGAAAGTTATGTTCATTTCTACGTTTCTGACAACCTAGGCTTCACTGTAGGGTGTTGCTCCACCAAATCGAATAGGTAGGGCCATGGAAGTCAACGCCCGAAGCATAAAATACAATAAATATACAAGAGTTTTTCCATCGATATAACAGGAATAATTGCAACCAGTGTGAAAGTGATGGTCATTTCTACGTTCTGGGCAACCTAGGCTTCACTCTAGGGCGTCGTTCCACAAGATCGAATAGTTAGGGCCTAAGAAGTCAACGCCAGAAGCATAAAATATAATATAAATATAACAGTTTTTCCATCGTATAAAACGAATAATTGCAACCAGTGTGAAAGTTATAGTCATTTCTACTTTCCGGGCAACCTAGGCTTCACTCTAGGGCGTTGCTCCACCAGATCGAATAGTTAGGGCCTTAGAAGTCAACGCCAGAAGCATAAAATACAATAAAGATGCAACAGTTTTTCCATCGTATATCAGGAATTATTGCAACCAGTGTGAAAGTAATGGCATATCATTGTTCCGGGCAACCTAGGCTTCACTCTAGGGCGTTGCTCCACCAGATGGATTAGTTAGGGCCTTAGAAGTCAACGCCCGAAGCATAAAATACAAAAGAAATAGAACAGTTTTTCCATCGTATAAAACGAATAATTGAAACCAGTGTAAAAGTTATGGTCATTTCTACTTTCCGGGCAACCTGGGCTTCACCCTAGGGCGTAGTTCCAGCAGACTGAATAGTTAGGGCCTTAGAAGTCAACGCCCGAAGCATGTGATACAAAATAAATAGAACAGTTGTTCCATCGTATAAAACGAATAATTCCTACGAGTGTGAAAGTTATGGTAACTTCTACGTTCCGGGCAGCCTAGGTGTCACTCTAGGGCGTTGCTCCACCAGATGGCATAGCTAGGGACTTAGAATTCAACGCCATAAGAATAAAATACAATATAAGAACAACAGTTTTTCCATCGTATAAAATGAATAATTGGAAACATTGTGAAAGTAATGGTCATTTCTACACTCCAGGCAACCTAGGTGTCACTCTAGGGCGTTACTCTACCACATCCAATAGCTACGGCCTTAGAAGTCAACGCTAGAAACATAAAATACAATATAAATACAACACCTTTTCCATCGTATAAAAAGAATAATTGCACACAGTTGAAAGTAATGGTCATTTCTACGTTCCGGACAACCTAGGCTTCACTCTAGGGCGTTGCTCCACCACATCGAATAGCTACTGCCATAGAAGTCAACGCCCGAAGCATAAAATACAAAATAAATAGAACAGTTTTTCCATCGTATAAAACGAATAATAGCAACCAGTGTCAAAGTTATGGTCATTTCTACGTTCCGGGCAACCTAGGCTTCACCCCAGGGCATTGTTCCACCAGATCGAATAGTTAGGGCCTAAGAAGTGAACGCCAGCAGCATAAATTACAATATAAATACAACAGTTCTTCCATCATATAAAACGAATAATTGCAACCAGTATGAAGGTTATGGTCATTTCTACGTTCCGGGCAACCTAGGCTTCACTCTATGGCGTTCTTCCACCACATCGAATAACTGCGGCCTCAGAAGTCAACGCCTGAAGCATAAAATACAATAAAAATACAACAGTCTTTCCATCCTATAACAGGAGTAATTGCAACGCGTGTGAAAGTGATGGTCATTTGTACGTTCCGGGCAACCTAGGTTTCACTCTAGGGCGTTGCTCCACCAGATCGAATAGCTAGGGACTTGGAATTCAACGCCAGAAGAATAAAACACAATATAAGTACAACCGTTTTTCCATTGTATAAAATGAATAATTGCAAACATTGTGAAATTAATGGTCATTTCTACGTTCCGGGCAACCTAGGCGTCACTGTAGGGCGTTGCTCCACCAGATCGAATAGTTAGGGACTTAGAAGTCTACGCCCGAAGCATAAAATACAAGATAAATAGAACAGTTTTTCCATTGTATAAAACGAATAATTGCTACCAGTGTGAAAGTTATGTTCATTTCTACGTTTCTGACAACCTAGGCTTCACTGTAGGGTGTTGCTCCACCTAATCGAATAGGTAGGGCCATGGAAGTCAACGCTCGAAGCATAAAATACAATAAATATACAAGAGTTTTTCCATCGATATAACAGGAATAATTGCAACCAGTGTGAAAGTGATGGTCATTTCTACGTTCTGGGCAACCTAGGCTTCACTCTAGGGCGTCGTTCCACCAGATCGAATAGTTAGGGCCTAAGAAGTCAACGCCAGAAGCATAAAATATAATATAAATATAACAGTTTTTCCATCGTATAAAACGAATAATTGCAACAAGTATGAAAGTTGTGGTTATTTCTACTTTCCGGGCAACCTAGGCTTCACCCTAGGGCGTTGCTCCAGCAGATTGAATAGTTAGGGCCTTAGAAGTCAACGCCCGAAGCCTAAAATACAATATAAATAGAACAGTTTTTCCATCGTATAAAACGAATAATTGCTACCGGTGTGAAAGTTATGGTCATTTCTACGTTCCTGGCAACCCAGGCTTCACCCTAGGGCGTTGTTGCACCAGATGGAATAGTTAGGGCATAAGAAGTCAACGCCCGAAGCATAAAATACAAAATAAATAGAACAGTTTTTCCATCGTATAAAACGAATAATAGCAACCAGTGTCAAAGGTATGGTCATTTCTACGTTCCGGGCAACCTAGGCTTCACCCCAGGGCGTTGTTCCACCAGATCGAATAGTTAGGGCCTAAGAAGTGAACGCCAGCAGCATAAATTACAATATAAATACAACAGTTCTTCCATCATATAAAACGAATAATTGCAACCAGTATGAAGGTTATGGTCATTTCTACGTTCCGGGCAACCTAGGCTTCACTCTAGGGCGTTGCTCCACCAGATCGAATAGTTAGGGCCTTAGAAGTCAACGCCAGAAGCATAAAATACAATAAAGATGCAACAGTTTTTCCATCGTATATCAGGAATTATTGCAACCAGTGTGAAAGTAATGGCATATCATTGTTCCGGGCAACCTAGGCTTCACTCTAGGGCGTTGCTCCACCAGATGGATTAGTTAGGGCCTTAGAAGTCAACGCCCGAAGCATAAAATACAAAAGAAATAGAACAGTTTTTCCATCGTATAAAACGAATAATTGAAACCAGTGTAAAAGTTATGGTCATTTCTACTTTCCGGGCAACCTGGGCTTCACCCTAGGGCGTAGTTCCAGCAGACTGAATAGTTAGGGCCTTAGAAGTCAACGCCCGAAGCATGTGATACAAAATAAATAGAACAGCTGTTCCATCGTATAAAACGAATAATTCCTACGAGTGTGAAAGTTATGGTAACTTCTACGTTCCGGGCAGCCTAGGTGTCACTCTAGGGCGTTGCTCCACCAGATGGCATAGCTAGGGACTTAGAATTCAACGCCATAAGAATAAAATACAATATAAGAACAACAGTTTTTCCATCGTATAAAATGAATAATTGGAAACATTGTGAAAGTAATGGTCATTTCTACACTCCAGGCAACCTAGGTGTCACTCTAGGGCGTTACTCTACCACATCCAATAGCTACGGCCTTAGAAGTCAACGCTAGAAACATAAAATACAATATAAATACAACACCTTTTCCATCGTAGAAAAAGAATAATTGCACACAGTGGAAAGTAATGGTCATTTCTACGTTCCGGACAACCTAGGCTTCACTCTAGGGCGTTGCTCCACCACATCGAATAGCTACTGCCATAGAAGTCAACGCCCGAAGCATAAAATACAAAATAAATAGAACAGTTTTTCCATCGTATAAAACGAATAATAGCAACCAGTGTCAAAGTTATTGTCATTTCTACGTTCCGGGCAACCTAGGCTTCACCCCAGGGCATTGTTCCACCAGATCGAATAGTTAGGGCCTAAGAAGTGAACGCCAGCAGCATAAATTACAATATAAATACAACAGTTCTTCCATCATATAAAACGAATAATTGCAACCAGTATGAAGGTTATGGTCATTTCTACGTTCCGGGCAACCTAGGCTTCACTCTATGGCGTTCTTCCACCACATCGAATAACTGCGGCCTCAGAAGTCAACGCCTGAAGCATAAAATACAATAAAAATACAACAGTCTTTCCATCCTATAACAGGAATAATTGCAACGCGTGTGAAAGTGATGGTCATTTGTACGTTCCGGGCAACCTAGGTTTCACTCTAGGGCGTTGCTCCACCAGATCGAATAGCTAGGGACTTGGAATTCAACGCCAGAAGAATAAAACACAATATAAGTACAACCGTTTTTCCATTGTATAAAATGAATAATTGCAAACATTGTGAAATTAATGGTCATTTCTACGTTCCGGGCAACCTAGGCGTCACTGTAGGGCGTTGCTCCACCACAGCTAATAGCTACGGCCTTAGAAGTCAACGCCAGAAGCATAAAATACAATATCAATACAACAGCTTTTCCGTCGTATAAAATGAATAATTGCAAACAGTGTGAAAGTACTGGTCATTTCTACGTTCCGGGTAACCTAGGCTTCACTCTAGGGCGTTGTTGCACCAGATCGAACAGTTAGTTCCTAAGAAGTCAACGCCCGAAGCATAAAATACAAAATAAATAGAACAGTTTTTCCATTCTATAAAACGAATAGTTACTACCAGTGTGAAAGTTATGTTCATTTCTACGTTTCTGACAACCTAGGCTTCACTGTAGGGTGTTGCTCCACCAAATCGAATAGGTAGGGCCATAGAAGTCAACGCCAGAAGCATAAAATACAATATAAATATAACAGTTTTTCCATCGTATAAAACGAATAATAGCAACCAGTGTGAAAGTTCTGGTCATTTCTACGTTCCGGGCAACCTAGGCTTCACTCTAGGGCGTTGCTCCACCAGATCGAATAGTTAGGGCCTTAGAAGTCTACGCCCGAAGCATAAAATACAAGATAAATAGAACAGTTTTTCCATTGTATAAAACGAATAATTGCTACCAGTGTGAAAGTTATGTTCATTTCTACGTTTCTGACAACCTAGGCTTCACTGTAGGGTGTTGCTCCACCTAATCGAATAGGTAGGGCCATGGAAGTCAACGCCCGAAGCATAAAATACAATAAATATACAAGAGTTTTTCCATCGATATAACAGGAATAATTGCAACCAGTGTGAAAGTGATGGTCATTTCTACGTTCTGGGCAACCTAGCCTTCACTCTAGGGCGTCGTTCCACCAGATCGAATAGTTAGGGCCTAAGAAGTCAACGCCAGAAGCATAAAATATAATATAAATATAACAGTTTTTCCATCGTATAAAACGAATAATTGCAACAAGTATGAAAGTTGTGGTTATTTCTACTTTCCGGGCAACCTAGGCTTCACCCTAGGGCGTTGCTCCAGCAGATTGAATAGTTAGGGCCTTAGAAGTCAACGCCCGAAGCCTAAAATACAAAATAAATAGAACAGTTTTTCCATCGTATAAAACGAATAATTGCTACCGGTGTGAAAGTTATGGTCATTTCTACGTTCCTGGCAACCCAGGCTTCACCCTAGGGCGTTGTTGCACCAGATGGAATAGTTAGGGCATAAGAAGTCAACGCCAGAAGCATAAAATATAATATAAATATAAAAGTTTTTCCATCGTATAAAACGAATAATTGCAACAAGTATGAAAGTTATGGTCATTTCTACGTTCCGGGCAACCCAGCCTTCACCCTAGGGCGTTGTTGCACCAGATGGAATAGTTAGGGCATAAGAAGTCAACGCCAGAAGCATAAAATACGGTATAAATACAACAGCTTTTCCATCGTATAAAACGAATAATTGCAACCAGTGTGAAAGTTATAGTCATTTCTACTTTCCGGGCAACCTAGGCTTCACTCTAGGGCGTTGCTCCACCAGATCGAATAGTTAGGGCCTTAGAAGTCAACGCCAGAAGCATAAAATACAATAAAGATGCAACAGTTTTTCCATCGTATATCAGGAATTATTGCAACCAGTGTGAAAGTAATGGCATATCATTGTTCCGGGCAACCTAGGCTTCACTCTAGGGCGTTGCTCCACCAGATGGATTAGTTAGGGCCTTAGAAGTCAACGCCCGAAGCATAAAATACAATAAAGATGCAACAGTTTTTCCATCGTATAAAACGAATAATTGAAACCAGTGTAAAAGTAATGGTCATTTCTACGTTCCGTGCAACCTAGGCTTCACCCTAGGGCGCTGCTCCACCAGATCGAATAGTTAGTGCACTAGAAGTCAGCGCCAGAAGCATAAAATTCACTATAAATACAACAGTTTTTCCATCGTATAAAACGAATAATTGCTACCGGTGTGAAAGTTATGGTCATTTCTACGTTCCGGGCAACCCAGGCTTCACCCTAGGGCGTTGTTGCACCAGATGGAATAGTTAGGGCATAAGAAGTCAACGCCAGAAGCATGAAATACGGTATAAATACAACAGCTTTTCCATCGTATAAAACGAATAATTGCCACCAGTATGAAAGTTATGGTCATTTCTACTCTCCGGGCAACCTAGGATCCACCCTAGAGCGTTGCTGCAACCGAATGAATAGTTAGGGCCTTAGAAGTCAACGCCCGAAGCATAAAATACAAAAGAAATAGAACAGTTTTTCTATCGTATAAAACGAATAATTGAAACCAGTGTAAAAGTTATGGTCATTTCTACTTTCCGGGCAACCTGGGCTTCACCCAAGGGCGTAGTTCCAGCAGACTGAATAGTTAGGGCCTTAGAAGTCAACGCCCGAAGCATGTGATACAAAATAAATAGAACAGTTGTTCCATCGTATAAAACGAATAATTCCTACGTGTGTGAAAGTTATGGTAATTTCTACGTTCCGGGCAGCCTAGGTGTCACTCTAGGGCGTTGCTCCACCAGATGGCATAGCTAGGGACTTAGAATTCAACGCCATAAGAATAAAATACAATATAAGAACAACAGTTTTTCCATCGTATAAAATGCATAATTGGAAACATTGTGAAAGTAATGGTCATTTCTACGCTCCAGGCAACCTAGGTGTCACTCTAGGGCGTTACTCCACCACATCCAATAGCTACTGCCTTAGAAGTCAACGCCCGAAGCATAAAATACAAAATAAATAGAACAGTTTTTCCATCGTATAAAACGAATAATAGCAACCAGTGCCAAAGTTATGGTCATTTCTACGTTCCGGGCAACCTAGGCTTCACCCCAGGGCGTTGTTCCACCAGATCGAATAGTTAGGGCCTAAGAAGTGAACGCCAGCAGTATAAATTACAATATAAATACAACAGTTCTTCCATCATATAAAACGAATAATTGCAACCAGTATGAAAGTTATGGTCATTTCTACGTTCTGGGCAACCTAGGCTTCACTCTATGGCGTTCTTCCACCACATCGAATAGCTGCGGCCTCAGAAGTCAACGCCTGAAGCTTAAAATACAATAAAAATACAACAGTCTTTCCATCCTATAACAGGAATAATTGTAACGCGTGTGAAAGTGATGGTCATTTGTACGTTCCGGGCAAACTAGGTTTCACTCTAGGGCGTTGCTCCACCAGATCGAATAGCTAGGGACTTGGAATTCAACGCCAGAAGAATAAAACACAATATAAGTACAACCGTTTTTCCATTGTATAAAATGAATAATTGCAAACAGTGTGAAAGTACTGGTCATTTCTACGTTTCGGGTAACCTAGGCTTCACTCTAGGGCGTTGTTGCACCAGATCGAACAGTTAGTTCCTAAGAACTCAACGCCCGAAGCATAAAATACAAAATAAATAGAAGAGTTTATCCATTGTATAAAACGAATAATTGCTAACAGTGTGAAAGTTATGTTCATTTCTACGTTTCTGACAACCTAGGTTTCACTGTAGGGTGTTGCTCCACCAAATCGAATAGGTAGGGCCATAGAAGTCAACGCCAGAAGCATAAAATACAATATAAATACAACAGTTCTTCCATCATATAAAACGAATAATTGCAACCAGTATGAAGGTTATGGTCATTTCTGCGTTCCGGGCAACCCAGGCTTGACTCTATGGCGTTCTTCCACCACATCGAATAGCTACGGCCTCAGAAGTCAACGCCTGACGCATAAAATACAATAAAAATACAACAGTCTTTCCTCCCTATAACAGGAATAATTGCAACCAGTTTGAAAGTGATGGTCATTTCTACGTTCCGGGCGACCTAGGCTTTACTCTAGGGCGTTGCTCCACCAGATCGAATAGTTAGTGCCTTAGAAGTCAACGCCAGAAGCATAAAATACAATATAAACACAACAGTTTTTCCATGGTTGAAAACGAATAATTGCTACCAGTATGGAAGTGATGGTCATTTCTACGTTCCGGGCAACCTAGGCCTCACTCTAGGGCGTTGTTCCACCAGATTGAATAGTTAGGGCCTAAGAAATCAACGCCAGAAGCATAAAAATCAATATAAATATAACAGTTTTTCAATCGTATAAAACGAATAATTGCTACCGGTGTGAAAGTTATTTCCATTTCTACGTTCCGGGCAACCTAGGCTTCACCCGAGGGCGTTGTTCCACCAGATGGAATAGATAGGGCATAATAAGTCAACGCCAGAAGCATAAAATACAATATAAGTACAACAGTTTTTCCATCGTATAAAATGTATAATTGCAAACATTGCGAAAGTAATGGTCATTTCTACGTTCCGGGCAACATAGGCGTCACTCTAATGCGTTGCTTCATCACATCTAATAGCTACGGCCTTAGACGTCAACGACAGAAGCATAAAATACAATATAAATACAACAGTTTTTCCATCATATAAAACGAATAATTGCAACCAGTATGAAAGCTATGGTGATTTCTCCTTTACGGGCAACCTAGGCTACACCCTAGGGCGTTGCTCCTACAGATTGAATAGTTAGGGCCTTAGAAGTCAATGCCCAAAGCATAAAATGCAATAAAAATACAACAGTTTTTCCATCATATAACAGGAATATTTGCAACCAGTTTGAAAGTGATGGTAATTGCTTTTCCGGGCAACTTAGACTTCACTCTAGGGCGTTGCTTCACGAGATCGAATAGTTAGTGCCTTAGAAGTCAACGCCAGAAGCATAAGATACAATATAAATACAACAGTTTTTCCATCGTATAAAAGGATTAATTGCAACCAGTTTGAAAGTGATGGTCATTTCTACGTTCCGGGCAACCTAGGCTTCACTCTATGGCGTTCTTCCACCACTTCGAATAGCTACGGCCTTAGAAGTCAACGCTAGAAGCATAAAATACAATATAAATACAACACCTTTTCCATCGTATAAAAAGAATAATTGCAAACAGTGTGAAAGTAATGGTCATTTCTACGTTCCGTGCAACCTAGGCTTCACCCTAGGGCGCTGCTCCACCAGATCGAATAGTTAGTGCACTAGAAGTCAGCGCCAGAAGCATAAAATTCACTATAAATACAACAGTTGTTCCATCGTATAAAACGAATAATTGCTACCGGTGTGAAAGTTATTGTCATTTCTACGTTCCGGGCAACCCAGGCTTCACCCTAGGGCGTTGTTGCACCAGATGGAATAGTTAGGGCATAAGAAGTCAACGCCAGAAGCATGAAATACGGTATAAATACAACAGCTTTTCCATCGTATAAAACGAATAATTGCAACCAGTATGAAAGTTATGGTCATTTCTACTCTCCGGGAAACCTAGGATCCACCCTAGGGCGTCGCAGCAACCGAATGAATAGTTAGGGCCTTAGAAGTCAACGCCCGAAGCATAAAATACAAAAGAAATAGAACAGTTTTTCTATCGTATAAAACGAATAATTGAAACCAGTGTAAAAGTTATGGTCATTTCTACTTTCCGGGCAACCTGGGCTTCACCCTAGGGCGTAGTTCCAGCAGACTGAACAGTTAGGGCCTTAGAAGTCAACGCCCGAAGCATGTGATACAAAATAAATAGAACAGTTGTTCCATCGTATAAAACGAATAATTCCTACGAGTGTGAAAGTTATGGTAATTTCTACGTTCCGGGCAGCCTAGGTGTCACTCTAGGGCGTTGCTCCACCAGATGGCATAGCTAGGGACTTAGAATTCAACGCCATAAGAATAAAATACAATATAAGAACAACAGTTTTTCCATCGTATAAAATGAATAATTGGAAACATTGTGAAAGTAATGGTCATTTCTACACTCCAGGCAACCTAGGTGTCACTCTAGGGCGTTACTCTACCAGATCCAATAGCTACGGCCTTAGAAGTCAACGCTAGAAGCATAAAATACAATATAAATACAACACCTTTTCCATCGTATAAAAAGAATAATTGCACACAGTTGAAAGTAATGGTCATTTCTACGTACCGGACAACCTAGGCTTCACTCTAGGGCGTTGCTCCACCACATCGAATAGCTACTGCCATAGAAGTCAACGCCCGAAGCATAAAATACAAAATAAATAGAACAGTTTTTCCATCGTATAAAACGAATAATAGCAACCAGTGTCAAAGTTATGGTCATTTCTACGTTCCGGGCAACCTAGGCTTCACCCCAGGGCGTTGTTCCACCAGATCGAATAGTTAGGGCCTAAGAAGTGAACGCCAGCAGCATAAATTACAATATAAATACAACAGTTCTTCCATCATATAAAACGAATAATTGCAACCAGTATGAAGGTTATGGTCATTTCTACGTTCCGGGCAACCTAGGCTTCACTCTATGGCGTTCTTCCACCACATCGAATAGCTGCGGCCTCAGAAGTCAACGCCTGAAGCATAAAATACAATAAAAATACAACAGTCTTTCCATCCTATAACAGGAATAATTGCAACGCGTGTGAAAGTGATGGTCATTTGTACGTTCCGGGCAACCTAGGTTTCACTCGAGGGCGTTGCTCCACCAGATCGAATAGCTAGGGACTTGGAATTCAACGCCAGAAGAATAAAACACAATATAAGTACAACCGTTTTTCCATTGTATAAAATGAATAATTGCAAACATTGTGAAATTAATTGTCATTTCTACGTTCCGGGCAACCTAGGCGTCACTGTAGGGCGTTGCTCCACCACAGCTAATAGCTACGGCCTTAGAAGTCAACGCCAGAAGCATAAAATACAATATCAATACAACAGCTTTTCCGTCGTATAAAATGAATAATTGCAAACAGTGTGAAAGTACTGGTCATTTCTACGTTCCGGGTAACCTAGGCTTCACTCTAGGGCGTTGTTGCACCAGATCGAACAGTTAGTTCCTAAGAAGTCAACGCCCGAAGCATAAAATACAAAATAAATAGAACAGTTTTTCCATTGTATAAAACGAATAGTTGCTACCAGTGTGAAAGTTATGTTCATTTCTACGTTTCTGACAACCTAGGCTTCACTGTAGGGTGTTGCTCCACCAAATCGAATAGGTAGGGCCATAGAAGTCAACGCCAGAAGCATAAAATACAATATAAATATAACAGTTTTTCCATCGTATAAAACGAATAATAGCAACCAGTGTGAAAGTTCTGCTCATTTCTACCTTCCGGGCAACCTAGGCTTCACTCTAGGGCGTTGCTCCACCAGATCGAATAGTTAGGGCCTTAGAAGTCAACGCCCGAAGCATAAAATACAAAATAAATAGAACAGTTTTTCCGTTGTATAAAACGAATAATTGCTACCAGTGTGAAAGTTATGTTCATTTCTACGTTTCTGACAACCTAGGCTTCACTGTAGGGTGTTGCTGCACCTAATCGAATAGGTAGGGCCATGGAAGTCAACGCCCGAAGCATAAAATACAATAAATATACAAGAGTTTTTCCATCGATATAACAGGAATAATTGCAACCAGTGTGAAAGTGATGGTCATTTCTACGTTCTGGGCAACCTAGGCTTCACTCTAGGGCGTCGTTCCACAAGATCGAATAGTTAGGGCCTAAGAAGTCAACGCCAGAAGCATAAAATATAATATAAATATAACAGTTTTTCCATCGTATAAAACGAATAATTGCAACAAGTATGAAAGTTGTGGTTATTTCTACTTTCCGGGCAACCTAGGCTTCACCCTAGGGCGTTGCTCCAGCAGATTGAATAGTTAGGGCCTTAGAAGTCAACGCCCGAAGCCTAAAATACAAAATAAATAGAACAGTTTTTCCATCGTATAAAACGAATAATTGCTACCGGTGTGAAAGTTATGGTCATTTCTACGTTCCTGGCAACCCAGGCTTCACCCTAGGGCGTTGTTGCACCAGATGGAATAGTTAGGGCATAAGAAGTCAACGCCAGAAGCATAAAATATAATATAAATATAACAGTTTTTCCATCGTATAAAACGAATAATTGCAACAAGTATGAAAGTTATGGTCATTTCTACGTTCCGGGCAACCCAGCCTTCACCCTAGGGCGTTGTTGCACCAGATGGAATAGTTAGGGCATAAGAAGTCAACGCCAGAAGCATAAAATACGGTATAAATACAACAGCTTTTCCATCGTATAAAACGAATAATTGCAACCAGTGTGAAAGTTATAGTCATTTCTACTTTCCGGGCAACCTAGGCTTCACTCTAGGGCGTTGCTCCACCAGATCGAATAGTTAGGGCCTTAGAAGTCAACGCCAGAAGCATAAAATACAATAAAGATGCAACAGTTTTTCCATCGTATATCAGGAATTATTGCAACCAGTGTGAAAGTAATGGCATATCATTGTTCCGGGCAACCTAGGCTTCACTCTAGGGCGTTGCTCCACCAGATGGATTAGTTAGGGCCTTAGAAGTCAACGCCCGAAGCATAAAATACAATAAAGATGCAACAGTTTTTCCATCGTATAAAACGAATAATTGAAACCAGTGTAAAAGTAATGGTCATTTCTACGTTCCGTGCAACCTAGGCTTCATCCTAGGGCGCTGCTCCACCAGATCGAATAGTTAGTGCACTAGAAGTCAGCCCCAGAAGCATAAAATTCACTATAAATACAACAGTTTTTCCATCGTATAAAACGAATAATTGCTACCGGTGTGAAAGTTATGGTCATTTCTACGTTCCGGGCAACCCAGGCTTCACCCTAGGGCGTTGTTGCACCAGATGGAATAGTTAGGGCATAAGAAGTCAACGCCAGAAGTATGAAATACGGTATAAATACAACAGCTTTTCCATCGTATAAAACGAATAATTGCAACCAGTATGAAAGTTATGGTCATTTCTACTCTCCGGGCAACCTAGGATCCACCCTAGGGCGTTGCTGCAACCGAATGAATAGTTAGGGCCTTAGAAGTCAACGCCCGAAGCATAAAATACAAAAGAAATAGAACAGTTTTTCTATCGTATAAAACGAATAATTGAAACCAGTGTAAAAGTTATGGTAATTTCTACGTTCCGGGCAGCCTAGGTGTCACTCTAGGGTGTTTCTCCACCAGATGGCATAGCTAGGGACTTAGAATTCAACGCCACAAGAATAAAATACAATATAAGAACAACAGTTTTTCCATCGTATAAAATGAATAATTGGAAACATTGTGAAAGTAATGGTCATTTCTACACTCCAGGCAACCTAGGTGTCACTCTAGGGCGTCGTTCCACCAGATCGAATAGTTAGGGCCTTAGAAGTCAACGCCCGAAGCATAAAATACAAAATAAATAGAACAGTTTTTCCATTGTATAAAACGAATAATTGCTACCAGTGTGAAAGTTATGTTCATTTCTACGTTTCTGACAAGCTAGGCTTCACTGTAGGGTGTTGCTCCACCTAATCGAATAGGTAGGGCCATGGAAGTCAATGCCCGAAGCATAAAATACAATAAATATACAAGAGTTTTTCCATCCATATAACAGGAATAATTGCAACCAGTGTGAAAGTGATGGTCATTTCTACGTTCTGGGCAACCTAGGCTTCACTCTAGGGCTTCGTTCCACCAGATCGAATAGTTAGGGCCCAAGAAGTCAACGCCAGAAGCATAAAATATAATATAAATATAACAGTTTTTCCATCGTATAAAACGAATAATTGCAACAAGTATGAAAGTTGTGGTTATTTCTACTTTCCGGGCAACCTAGGCTTCACCCTAGGGCGTTGCTCCAGCAGATTGAATAGTTAGGGCCTTAGAAGTCAACGCCCGAAGCATAAAATACAAAATAAATAGAACAGTTTTTCCATCGTATAAAACGATAATTGCTACCGGTGTGAAAGTTATGGTCATTTCTACGTTCCGGGCAACCCAGGCTTCACCCTAGGGCGTTGTTGCACCAGATGGAATAGTTAGGGCATAAGAAGTCAACGCCAGAAGCATAAAACACGGTATAAATACAACAGCTTTTCCATCGTATAAAACGAATAATTGCAACCAGTGTGAAAGTTATAGTCATTTCTACTTTCCGGGCAACCTAGGCTTCACTCTAGGGCGTTGCTCCACCAGATCGAATAGTTAGGGCCTTAGAAGTCAACGCCAGAAGCATAAAATACAATAAAGATGCAACAGTTTTTCCATCGTATATCAGGAATTATTGCAACCAGTGTGAAAGTAATGGCATATCATTGTTCCGGGCAACCTAGGCTTCACTCTAGGGCGTTGCTCCACCAGATGGATTAGTTAGGGCCTTAGAAGTCAACGCCCGAAGCATAAAATACAAAAGAAATAGAACAGTTTTTCCATCGTATAAAACGAATAATTGAAACCAGTGTAAAAGTTATGGTCATTTCTACTTTCCGGGCAACCTGGGCTTCACCCTAGGGCGTAGTTCCAGCAGACTGAATAGTTAGGGCCTTAGAAGTCAACGCCCGAAGCATGTGATACAAAATAAATAGAACAGTTGTTCCATCGTATAAAACGAATAATTCCTACGAGTGTGAAAGTTATGGTAACTTCTACGTTCCGGGCAGCCTAGGTGTCACTCTAGGGCGTTGCTCCACCAGATGGCATAGCTAGGGACTTAGAATTCAACGCCATAAGAATAAAATACAATATAAGAACAACAGTTTTTCCATCGTATAAAATGAATAATTGGAAACATTGTGAAAGTAATGGTCATTTCTACACTCCAGGCAACCTAGGTGTCACTTTAGGGCGTTACTCTACCACATCCAATAGCTATGGCCTTAGAAGTCAACGCTAGAAACATAAAATACAATATAAATACAACACCTTTTCCATCGTATAAAAAGAATAATTGCACACAGTTGAAAGTAATGGTCATTTCTACGTTCCGGACAACCTAGGCTTCACTCTAGGGCGTTGCTCCACCACATCGAATAGCTACTGCCATAGAAGTCAACGCCCGAAGCATAAAATACAAAATAAATAGAACAGTTTTTCCATCGTATAAAACGAATAATAGCAACCAGTGTCAAAGTTATGGTCATTTCTACGTTCCGGGCAACCTAGGCTTCACCCCAGGGCGTTGTTCCACCAGATCGAATAGTTAGGGCCTAAGAAGTGAACGCCAGCAGCATAAATTACAATATAAATACAACAGTTCTTCCATCATATAAAACGAATAATTGCAACCAGTATGAAGGTTATGGTCATTTCTACGTTCCGGGCAACCTAGGCTTCACTCTAGGGCGTTGCTCCACCAGATCGAATAGTTAGGGCCTTAGAAGTCAACGCCAGAAGCATAAAATACAATAAAGATGCAACAGTTTTTCCATCGTATATCAGGAATTATTGCAACCAG
Organism: Calliopsis andreniformis; assembly: GCF_051401765.1. Taxonomy (NCBI): domain Eukaryota; kingdom Metazoa; phylum Arthropoda; class Insecta; order Hymenoptera; family Andrenidae; genus Calliopsis; species Calliopsis andreniformis. The sequence continues at coordinate 3,876,967 of NW_027480429.1, forward strand.
TGTGAAAGTAATGGCATATCATTGTTCCGGGCAACCTAGGCTTCACTCTAGGGCGTTGCTCCACCAGATGGATTAGTTAGGGCCTTAGAAGTCAACGCCCGAAGCATAAAATACAAAAGAAATAGAACAGTTTTTCCATCGTATAAAACGAATAATTGAAACCAGTGTAAAAGTTATGGTCATTTCTACTTTCCGGGCAACCTGGGCTTCACCCTAGGGCGTAGTTCCAGCAGACTGAATAGTTAGGGCCTTAGAAGTCAACGCCCGAAGCATGTGATACAAAATAAATAGAACAGTTGTTCCATCGTATAAAACGAATAATTCCTACGAGTGTGAAAGTTATGGTAACTTCTACGTTCCGGGCAGCCTAGGTGTCACTCTAGGGCGTTGCTCCACCAGATGGCATAGCTAGGGACTTAGAATTCAACGCCATAAGAATAAAATACAATATAAGAACAACAGTTTTTCCATCGTATAAAATGAATAATTGGAAACATTGTGAAAGTAATGGTCATTTCTACACTCCAGGCAACCTAGGTGTCACTCTAGGGCGTTACTCTACCACATCCAATAGCTACGGCCTTAGAAGTCAACGCTAGAAACATAAAATACAATATAAATACAACACCTTTTCCATCGTATAAAAAGAATAATTGCACACAGTTGAAAGTAATGGTCATTTCTACGTTCCGGACAACCTAGGCTTCACTCTAGGGCGTTGCTCCACCACATCGAATAGCTACTGCCATAGAAGTCAACGCCCGAAGCATAAAATACAAAATAAATAGAACAGTTTTTCCATCGTATAAAACGAATAATAGCAACCAGTGTCAAAGTTATGGTCATTTCTACGTTCCGGGCAACCTAGGCTTCACCCCAGGGCATTGTTCCACCAGATCGAATAGTTAGGGCCTAAGAAGTGAACGCCAGCAGCATAAATTACAATATAAATACAACAGTTCTTCCATCATATAAAACGAATAATTGCAACCAGTATGAAGGTTATGGTCATTTCTACGTTCCGGGCAACCTAGGCTTCACTCTATGGCGTTCTTCCACCACATCGAATAACTGCGGCCTCAGAAGTCAACGCCTGAAGCATAAAATACAATAAAAATACAACAGTCTTTCCATCCTATAACAGGAATAATTGCAACGCGTGTGAAAGTGATGGTCATTTGTACGTTCCGGGCAACCTAGGTTTCACTCTAGGGCGTTGCTCCACCAGATCGAATAGCTAGGGACTTGGAATTCAACGCCAGAAGAATAAAACACAATATAAGTACAACCGTTTTTCCATTGTATAAAATGAATAATTGCAAACATTGTGAAATTAATGGTCATTTCTACGTTCCGGGCAACCTAGGCGTCACTGTAGGGCGTTGCTCCACCAGATCGAATAGTTAGGGCCTTAGAAGTCTACGCCCGAAGCATAAAATACAAGATAAATAGAACAGTTTTTCCATTGTATAAAACGAATAATTGCTACCAGTGTGAAAGTTATGTTCATTTCTACGTTTCTGACAACCTAGGCTTCACTGTAGGGTGTTGCTCCACCTAATCGAATAGGTAGGGCCATGGAAGTCAACGCCCGAAGCATAAAATACAATAAATATACAAGAGTTTTTCCATCGATATAACAGGAATAATTGCAACCAGTGTGAAAGTGATGGTCATTTCTACGTTCTGGGCAACCTAGGCTTCACTCTAGGGCGTCGTTCCACCAGATCGAATAGTTAGGGCCTAAGAAGTCAACGCCAGAAGCATAAAATATAATATAAATGTAACAGTTTTTCCATCGTATAAAACGAATAATTGCAACAAGTATGAAAGTTGTGGTTATTTCTACTTTCCGGGCAACCTAGGCTTCACCCTAGGGCGTTGCTCCAGCAGATTGAATAGTTAGGGCCTTAGAAGTCAACGCCCGAAGCCTAAAATACAAAATAAATAGAACAGATTTCCATCGTATAAAACGAATAATTGCTACCGGTGTGAAAGTTATGGTCATTTCTACGTTCCTGGCAACCCAGGCTTCACCCTAGGGCGTTGTTGCACCAGATGGAATAGTTAGGGCATAAGAAGTCAACGCCCGAAGCATAAAATACAAAATAAATAGAACAGTTTTTCCATCGTATAAAACGAATAATAGCAACCAGTGTCAAAGTTATGGTCATTTCTACGTTCCGGGCAACCTAGGCTTCACCCCAGGGCGTTGTTCCACCAGATCGAATAGTTAGGGCCTAAGAAGTGAACGCCAGCAGCATAAATTACAATATAAATACAACAGTTCTTCCATCATATAAAACGAATAATTGCAACCAGTATGAAGGTTATGGTCATTTCTACGTTCCGGGCAACCTAGGCTTCACTCTAGGGCGTTGCTCCACCAGATCGAATAGTTAGGGCCTTAGAAGTCAACGCCAGAAGCATAAAATACAATAAAGATGCAACAGTTTTTCCATCGTATATCAGGAATTATTGCAACCAGTGTGAAAGTAATGGCATATCATTGTTCCGGGCAACCTAGGCTTCACTCTAGGGCGTTGCTCCACCAGATGGATTAGTTAGGGCCTTAGAAGTCAACGCCCGAAGCATAAAATACAAAAGAAATAGAACAGTTTTTCCATCGTATAAAACGAATAATTGAAACCAGTGTAAAAGTTATGGTCATTTCTACTTTCCGGGCAACCTGGGCTTCACCCTAGGGCGTAGTTCCAGCAGACTGAATAGTTAGGGCCTTAGAAGTCAACGCCCGAAGCATGTGATACAAAATAAATAGAACAGTTGTTCCATCGTATAAAACGAATAATTCCTACGAGTGTGAAAGTTATGGTAACTTCTACGTTCCGGGCAGCCTAGGTGTCACTCTAGGGCGTTGCTCCACCAGATGGCATAGCTAGGGACTTAGAATTCAACGCCATAAGAATAAAATACAATATAAGAACAACAGTTTTTCCATCGTATAAAATGAATAATTGGAAACATTGTGAAAGTAATGGTCATTTCTACACTCCAGGCAACCTAGGTGTCACTCTAGGGCGTTACTCTACCACATCCAATAGCTACGGCCTTAGAAGTCAACGCTAGAAACATAAAATACAATATAAATACAACACCTTTTCCATCGTAGAAAAAGAATAATTGCACACAGTGGAAAGTAATGGTCATTTCTACGTTCCGGACAACCTAGGCTTCACTCTAGGGCGTTGCTCCACCACATCGAATAGCTACTGCCATAGAAGTCAACGCCCGAAGCATAAAATACAAAATAAATAGAACAGTTTTTCCATCGTATAAAACGAATAATAGCAACCAGTGTCAAAGTTATGGTCATTTCTACGTTCCGGGCAACCTAGGCTTCACCCCAGGGCATTGTTCCACCAGATCGAATAGTTAGGGCCTAAGAAGTGAACGCCAGCAGCATAAATTACAATATAAATACAACAGTTCTTCCATTATATAAAACGAATAATTGCAACCAGTATGAAGGTTATGGTCATTTCTACGTTCCGGGCAACCTAGGCTTCACTCTATGGCGTTCTTCCACCACATCGAATAACTGCGGCCTCAGAAGTCAACGCCTGAAGCATAAAATACAATAAAAATACAACAGTCTTTCCATCCTATAACAGGAATAATTGCAACGCGTGTGAAAGTGATGGTCATTTGTACGTTCCGGGCAACCTAGGTTTCACTCTAGGGCGTTGCTCCACCAGATCGAATAGCTAGGGACTTGGAATTCAACGCCAGAAGAATAAAACACAATATAAGTACAACCGTTTTTCCATTGTATAAAATGAATAATTGCAAACATTGTGAAATTAATGGTCATTTCTACGTTCCGGGCAACCTAGGCGTCACTGTAGGGCGTTGCTCCACCACAGCTAATAGCTACGGCCTTAGAAGTCAACGCCAGAAGCATAAAATACAATATCAATACAACAGCTTTTCCGTCGTATAAAATGAATAATTGCAAACAGTGTGAAAGTACTGGTCATTTCTACGTTCCGGGTAACCTAGGCTTCACTCTAGGGCGTTGTTGCACCAGATCGAACAGTTAGTTCCTAAGAAGTCAACGCCCGAAGCATAAAATACAAAATAAATAGAACAGTTTTTCCATTCTATAAAACGAATAGTTACTACCAGTGTGAAAGTTATGTTCATTTCTACGTTTCTGACAACCTAGGCTTCACTGTAGGGTGTTGCTCCACCAAATCGAATAGGTAGGGCCATAGAAGTCAACGCCAGAAGCATAAAATACAATATAAATATAACAGTTTTTCCATCGTATAAAACGAATAATAGCAACCAGTGTGAAAGTTCTGGTCATTTCTACGTTCCGGGCAACCTAGGCTTCACTCTAGGGCGTTGCTCCACCAGATCGAATAGTTAGGGCCTTAGAAGTCTACGCCCGAAGCATAAAATACAAGATAAATAGAACAGTTTTTCCATTGTATAAAACGAATAATTGCTACCAGTGTGAAAGTTATGTTCATTTCTACGTTTCTGACAACCTAGGCTTCACTGTAGGGTGTTGCTCCACCTAATCGAATAGGTAGGGCCATGGAAGTCAACGCCCGAAGCATAAAATACAATAAATATACAAGAGTTTTTCCATCGATATAACAGGAATAATTGCAACCAGTGTGAAAGTGATGGTCATTTCTACGTTCTGGGCAACCTAGCCTTCACTCTAGGGCGTCGTTCCACCAGATCGAATAGTTAGGGCCTAAGAAGTCAACGCCAGAAGCATAAAATATAATATAAATATAACAGTTTTTCCATCGTATAAAACGAATAATTGCAACAAGTATGAAAGTTGTGGTTATTTCTACTTTCCGGGCAACCTAGGCTTCACCCTAGGGCGTTGCTCCAGCAGATTGAATAGTTAGGGCCTTAGAAGTCAACGCCCGAAGCCTAAAATACAAAATAAATAGAACAGTTTTTCCATCGTATAAAACGAATAATTGCTACCGGTGTGAAAGTTATGGTCATTTCTACGTTCCTGGCAACCCAGGCTTCACCCTAGGGCGTTGTTGCACCAGATGGAATAGTTAGGGCATAAGAAGTCAACGCCAGAAGCATAAAATATAATATAAATATAACAGTTTTTCCATCGTATAAAACGAATAATTGCAACAAGTATGAAAGTTATGGTCATTTCTACGTTCCGGGCAACCCAGCCTTCACCCTAGGGCGTTGTTGCACCAGATGGAATAGTTAGGGCATAAGAAGTCAACGCCAGAAGCATAAAATACGGTATAAATACAACAGCTTTTCCATCGTATAAAACGAATAATTGCAACCAGTGTGAAAGTTATAGTCATTTCTACTTTCCGGGCAACCTAGGCTTCACTCTAGGGCGTTGCTCCACCAGATCGAATAGTTAGGGCCTTAGAAGTCAACGCCAGAAGCATAAAATACAATAAAGATGCAACAGTTTTTCCATCGTATATCAGGAATTATTGCAACCAGTGTGAAAGTAATGGCATATCATTGTTCCGGGCAACCTAGGCTTCACTCTAGGGCGTTGCTCCACCAGATGGATTAGTTAGGGCCTTAGAAGTCAACGCCCGAAGCATAAAATACAATAAAGATGCAACAGTTTTTCCATCGTATAAAACGAATAATTGAAACCAGTGTAAAAGTAATGGTCATTTCTACGTTCCGTGCAACCTAGGCTTCACCCTAGGGCGCTGCTCCACCAGATCGAATAGTTAGTGCACTAGAAGTCAGCGCCAGAAGCATAAAATTCACTATAAATACAACAGTTTTTCCATCGTATAAAACGAATAATTGCTACCGGTGTGAAAGTTATGGTCATTTCTACGTTCCGGGCAACCCAGGCTTCACCCTAGGGCGTTGTTGCACCAGATGGAATAGTTAGGGCATAAGAAGTCAACGCCAGAAGCATGAAATACGGTATAAATACAACAGCTTTTCCATCGTATAAAACGAATAATTGCCACCAGTATGAAAGTTATGGTCATTTCTACTCTCCGGGCAACCTAGGATCCACCCTAGAGCGTTGCTGCAACCGAATGAATAGTTAGGGCCTTAGAAGTCAACGCCCGAAGCATAAAATACAAAAGAAATAGAACAGTTTTTCTATCGTATAAAACGAATAATTGAAACCAGTGTAAAAGTTATGGTCATTTCTACTTTCCGGGCAACCTGGGCTTCACCCAAGGGCGTAGTTCCAGCAGACTGAATAGTTAGGGCCTTAGAAGTCAACGCCCGAAGCATGTGATACAAAATAAATAGAACAGTTGTTCCATCGTATAAAACGAATAATTCCTACGTGTGTGAAAGTTATGGTAATTTCTACGTTCCGGGCAGCCTAGGTGTCACTCTAGGGCGTTGCTCCACCAGATGGCATAGCTAGGGACTTAGAATTCAACGCCATAAGAATAAAATACAATATAAGAACAACAGTTTTTCCATCGTATAAAATGCATAATTGGAAACATTGTGAAAGTAATGGTCATTTCTACACTCCAGGCAACCTAGGTGTCACTCTAGGGCGTTACTCTACCACATCCAATAGCTACGGCCTTCGAAGTCAACGCTAGAAGCATAAAATACAATATAAATACAACTCCTTTTCCATCGTATAAAAAGAATAATTGCACACAGTTGAAAGTAATGGTCATTTCTACGTTCCGGACAACCTAGGCTTCACTCTAGGGAGTTGCTCCACCACATCGAATAGGTACTGCCATAGAAGTCAACGCCCGAAGCATAAAATACAAAATAAATAGAACAGTTTTTCCATCGTATAAAACGAATAATAGCAACCAGTGTGAAAGTTCTGGTCATTTCTACGTTCCGGGCAACCGAGGCTTCACTCTAGGGCGTTGCTCCACCAGATCGAATAGTTAGGGCCTTAGAAGTCAACGCCCGAAGCATAAAATACAAAATAAATATAACAGTTTTTCCGTTGTATAAAACGAATAATTGCTACCAGTGTGAAAGTTATGTTCATTTCTACGTTTCTGACAACCTAGGCTTCACTGTAGGGTGTTGCTGCACCTAATCGAATAGGTAGGGCCATGGAAGTCAACGCCCGAAGCATAAAATACAATAAATATACAAGAGTTTTTCCATCGATATAACAGGAATAATTGCAACCAGTGTGAAAGTGATGGTCATTTCTACGTTCTGGGCAACCTAGGCTTCACTCTAGGGCGTCGTTCCACAAGATCGAATAGTTAGGGCCTAAGAAGTCAACGCCAGAAGCATAAAATATAATATAAATATAACAGTTTTTCCATCGTATAAAACGAATAATTGCAACAAGTATGAAAGTTGTGCATATTTCTACTTTCCGGGCAACCTAGGCTTCACCCTAGGGCGTTGCTCCAGCAGATTGAATAGTTAGGGCCTTAGAAGTCAACGCCCGAAGCCTAAAATACAAAATAAAGAGAACAGTTTTTCCATCGTATAAAACGAATAATTGCTACCGGTGTGAAAGTTATGGTCATTTCTACGTTCCTGGCAACCCAGGCTTCACCCTAGGGCGTTGTTGCACCAGATGGAATAGTTAGGGCATAAGAAGTCAACGCCAGAAGCATAAAATACGGTATAAATACAACAGCTTTTCCATCGTATAAAACGAATAATTGCAACCAGTGTGAAAGTTATAGTCATTTCTACTTTCCGGGCAACCTAGGCTTCACTCTAGGGCGTTGCTCCACCAGATCGAATAGTTAGGACCTTAGAAGTAAACGCCAGAAGCATAAAATAAAATAAAGATGCAACAGTTTTTCCATCGTATATCAGGAATTATTGCAACCAGTGTGAAAGTAATGCCATATCATTGTTCCGGGCAACCTAGGCTTCACTCTATGGCGTTGCTCCACCAGATGGATTAGTTAGGGCCTTAGAAGGCAACGCCCGAAGCATAAAATACAATAAAGATGCAACAGTTTTTCCATCGTATAAAACGAATAATTGAAACCAGTGTAAAAGTAATGGTCATTTCTACGTTCCGGGCAACCTAGGCTTCACCCTAGGGCGCTGCTCCACCAGATCGAATAGTTAGTGCACTAGAAGTCAGCGCCAGAAGCATAAAATTCACTATAAATACAACAGTTTTTCCATCGTATAAAACGAATAATTGCTACCGGTGTGAAAGTTATGGTCATTTCTACGTTCCGGGCAACCCAGGCTTCACCCTAGGGCGTTGTTGCACCAGATGGAATAGTTAGGGCATAAGAAGTCAACGCCAGAAGTATAAAATACGGTATAAATACAACAGCTTTTCCATCGTATAAAACGAATAATTGCAACCAGTATGAAAGTAATGTTCATTTCTACTTTCCGGGCAAGCTAGGATCCACCCTAGGGCGTTGCTGCAACCGATTGAATAGTTAGGGCCTTAGAAGTCAACGCCCGAAGCATAAAATACAAAAGAAATAGAACAGTTTTTCCATCGTATAAAACGAATAATTGAAACCAGTGTAAAAGTTATGGTCATTTCTACTTTCCGGGCAACCTGGGCTTCACCCTAGGGCGTAGTTTCAGCAGACTGAATAGTTAGGGCCTTAGAAGTCAACGCCCGAAGCATGTGATACAAAATAAATAGAACAGTTGTTCCATCGTATAAAACGAATAATTCCTACGAGTGTGAAAGTTATGGTAATTTCTACGTTCCGGGCAACCTAGGTGTCACTCTAGGGCGTTACTCCACCAGATGGCATAGCTAGGGACTTAGAATTCAACGCCATAAGAATAAAATACAATATAAGAACAACAGCTTTTCCATCGTATAAAATGAATAATTGGAAACATTGTGAAAGTAATGGTCATTTCTACGCTCCAGGCAACCTAGGTGTCACTCTAGGGCGTTACTCCACCACATCCAATAGCTACTGCCTTAGAACTCAACGCCCGAAGCATAAAATACAAAATAAATAGAACAGTTTTTCCATCGTATAAAACGTATAATAGCAACCAGTGCCAAAGTTATGGTCATTTCTACGTTCCGGGCAACCTAGGCTTCACCCCAGGGCGTTGTTCCACCAGATCGAATAGTTAGGGCCTAAGAAGTGAACGCCAGCAGTATAAATTACAATATAAATACAACAGTTCTTCCATCATATAAAACGAATAATTGCAACCAGTATGAAAGTTATGGTCATTTCTACGTTCTGGGCAACCTAGGCTTCACTCTATGGCGTTCTTCCACCACATCGAATAGCTGCGGCCTCAGAAGTCAACGCCTGAAGCTTAAAATACAATAAAAATACAACAGCCTTTCCATCCTATAACAGGAATAATTGTAACGCGTGTGAAAGTGATGGTCATTTGTACGTTCCGGGCAAACTAGGTTTCACTCTAGGGCGTTGCTCCACCAGATCGAATAGCTGGGGACTTGGAATTCAACGCCAGAAGAATAAAACACAATATAAGTACAACCGTTTTTTCATTGTATAAAATGAATAATTGCAAACAGTGTGAAAGTACTGGTCATTTCTACGTTTCGGGTAACCTAGGCTTCACTCTAGGGCGTTGTTGCACCAGATCGAACAGTTAGTTCCTAAGAACTCAACGCCCGAAGCATAAAATACAAAATAAATAGAAGAGTTTATCCATTGTATAAAACGAATAATTGCTAACAGTGTGAAAGTTATGTTCATTTCTACGTTTCTGACAACCTAGGTTTCACTGTAGGGTGTTGCTCCACCAAATCGAATAGGTAGGGCCATAGAAGTCAACGCCAGAAGCATAAAATACAATATAAATATAACAGTTTTTCCATCGTGTAAAACGAATAATAGCAACCAGTGTGAAAGTTCTGGTCATTTCTACATTCCGGGCAACCTAGGCTTCACTCTAGGGCGTTGCTCCACCAGATCGAATAGTTAGGGCCTTAGAAGTCTACGCCCGAAGCATAAAATACAAGATAAATAGAACAGTTTTTCCATTGTATAAAACGAATAATTGCTACCAGTGTGAAAGTTATGTTCATTTCTACGTTTCTGACAACCTAGGCTTCACTGTAGGGTGTTGCTCCACCTAATCGAATAGGTAGGGCCATGGAAGTCAACGCCCGAAGCATAAAATACAATAAATATACAAGAGTTTTTCCATCGATATAACAGGAATAATTGCAACCAGTGTGAAAGTGATGGTCATTTCTACGTTCTGGGCAACCTAGCCTTCACTCTAGGGCGTCGTTCCACCAGATCGAATAGTTAGGGCCTAAGAAGTCAACGCCAGAAGCATAAAATATAATATAAATATAACAGTTTTTCCATCGTATAAAACGAATAATTGCAACAAGTATGAAAGTTGTGGTTATTTCTACTTTCCGGGCAACCTAGGCTTCACCCTAGGGCGTTGCTCCAGCAGATTGAATAGTTAGGGCCTTAGAAGTCAACGCCCGAAGCCTAAAATACAAAATAAATAGAACAGTTTTTCCATCGTATAAAACGAATAATTGCTACCGGTGTGAAAGTTATGGTCATTTCTACGTTCCTGGCAACCCAGGCTTCACCCTAGGGCGTTGTTGCACCAGATGGAATAGTTAGGGCATAAGAAGTCAACGCCAGAAGCATAAAATATAATATAAATATAACAGTTTTTCCATCGTATAAAACGAATAATTGCAACAAGTATGAAAGTTATGGTCATTTCTACGTTCCGGGCAACCCAGCCTTCACCCTAGGGCGTTGTTGCACCAGATGGAATAGTTAGGGCATAAGAAGTCAACGCCAGAAGCATAAAATACGGTATAAATACAACAGCTTTTCCATCGTATAAAACGAATAATTGCAACCAGTGTGAAAGTTATAGTCATTTCTACTTTCCGGGCAACCTAGGCTTCACTCTAGGGCGTTGCTCCACCAGATCGAATAGTTAGGGCCTTAGAAGTCAACGCCAGAAGCATAAAATACAATAAAGATGCAACAGTTTTTCCATCGTATATCAGGAATTATTGCAACCAGTGTGAAAGTAATGGCATATCATTGTTCCGGGCAACCTAGGCTTCACTCTAGGGCGTTGCTCCACCAGATGGATTAGTTAGGGCCTTAGAAGTCAACGCCCGAAGCATAAAATACAATAAAGATGCAACAGTTTTTCCATCGTATAAAACGAATAATTGAAACCAGTGTAAAAGTAATGGTCATTTCTACGTTCCGTGCAACCTAGGCTTCACCCTAGGGCGCTGCTCCACCAGATCGAATAGTTAGTGCACTAGAAGTCAGCGCCAGAAGCATAAAATTCACTATAAATACAACAGTTTTTCCATCGTATAAAACGAATAATTGCTACCGGTGTGAAAGTTATGGTCATTTCTACGTTCCGGGCAACCCAGGCTTCACCCTAGGGCGTTGTTGCACCAGATGGAATAGTTAGGGCATAAGAAGTCAACGCCAGAAGCATGAAATACGGTATAAATACAACAGCTTTTCCATCGTATAAAACGAATAATTGCCACCAGTATGAAAGTTATGGTCATTTCTACTCTCCGGGCAACCTAGGATCCACCCTAGAGCGTTGCTGCAACCGAATGAATAGTTAGGGCCTTAGAAGTCAACGCCCGAAGCATAAAATACAAAAGAAATAGAACAGTTTTTCTATCGTATAAAACGAATAATTGAAACCAGTGTAAAAGTTATGGTCATTTCTACTTTCCGGGCAACCTGGGCTTCACCCAAGGGCGTAGTTCCAGCAGACTGAATAGTTAGGGCCTTAGAAGTCAACGCCCGAAGCATGTGATACAAAATAAATAGAACAGTTGTTCCATCGTATAAAACGAATAATTCCTACGTGTGTGAAAGTTATGGTAATTTCTACGTTCCGGGCAGCCTAGGTGTCACTCTAGGGCGTTGCTCCACCAGATGGCATAGCTAGGGACTTAGAATTCAACGCCATAAGAATAAAATACAATATAAGAACAACAGTTTTTCCATCGTATAAAATGCATAATTGGAAACATTGTGAAAGTAATGGTCATTTCTACACTCCAGGCAACCTAGGTGTCACTCTAGGGCGTTACTCTACCACATCCAATAGCTACGGCCTTCGAAGTCAACGCTAGAAGCATAAAATACAATATAAATACAACTCCTTTTCCATCGTATAAAAAGAATAATTGCACACAGTTGAAAGTAATGGTCATTTCTACGTTCCGGACAACCTAGGCTTCACTCTAGGGAGTTGCTCCACCACATCGAATAGGTACTGCCATAGAAGTCAACGCCCGAAGCATAAAATACAAAATAAATAGAACAGTTTTTCCATCGTATAAAACGAATAATAGCAACCAGTGTGAAAGTTATGTTCATTTCTACGTTTCTGACAACCTAGGCTTCACTGTAGGGTGTTGCTCCACCAAATCGAATAGGTAGGGCCATAGAAGTCAACGCCAGAAGCATAAAATACAATATAAATATAACAGTTTTTCCATCGTATAAAACGAATAATAGCAACCAGTGTGAAAGTTCTGGTCATTTCTACGTTCCGGGCAACCGAGGCTTCACTCTAGGGCGTTGCTCCACCAGATCGAATAGTTAGGGCCTTAGAAGTCAACGCCCGAAGCATAAAATACAAAATAAATATAACAGTTTTTCCGTTGTATAAAACGAATAATTGCTACCAGTGTGAAAGTTATGTTCATTTCTACGTTTCTGACAACCTAGGCTTCACTGTAGGGTGTTGCTGCACCTAATCGAATAGGTAGGGCCATGGAAGTCAACGCCCGAAGCATAAAATACAATAAATATACAAGAGTTTTTCCATCGATATAACAGGAATAATTGCAACCAGTGTGAAAGTGATGGTCATTTCTACGTTCTGGGCAACCTAGGCTTCACTCTAGGGCGTCGTTCCACAAGATCGAATAGTTAGGGCCTAAGAAGTCAACGCCAGAAGCATAAAATATAATATAAATATAACAGTTTTTCCATCGTATAAAACGAATAATTGCAACAAGTATGAAAGTTGTGCATATTTCTACTTTCCGGGCAACCTAGGCTTCACCCTAGGGCGTTGCTCCAGCAGATTGAATAGTTAGGGCCTTAGAAGTCAACGCCCGAAGCCTAAAATACAAAATAAAGAGAACAGTTTTTCCATCGTATAAAACGAATAATTGCTACCGGTGTGAAAGTTATGGTCATTTCTACGTTCCTGGCAACCCAGGCTTCACCCTAGGGCGTTGTTGCACCAGATGGAATAGTTAGGGCATAAGAAGTCAACGCCAGAAGCATAAAATACGGTATAAATACAACAGCTTTTCCATCGTATAAAACGAATAATTGCAACCAGTGTGAAAGTTATAGTCATTTCTACTTTCCGGGCAACCTAGGCTTCACTCTAGGGCGTTGCTCCACCAGATCGAATAGTTAGGACCTTAGAAGTAAACGCCAGAAGCATAAAATAAAATAAAGATGCAACAGTTTTTCCATCGTATATCAGGAATTATTGCAACCAGTGTGAAAGTAATGCCATATCATTGTTCCGGGCAACCTAGGCTTCACTCTATGGCGTTGCTCCACCAGATGGATTAGTTAGGGCCTTAGAAGGCAACGCCCGAAGCATAAAATACAATAAAGATGCAACAGTTTTTCCATCGTATAAAACGAATAATTGAAACCAGTGTAAAAGTAATGGTCATTTCTACGTTCCGGGCAACCTAGGCTTCACCCTAGGGCGCTGCTCCACCAGATCGAATAGTTAGTGCACTAGAAGTCAGCGCGAGAAGCATAAAATTCACTATAAATACAACAGTTTTTCCATCGTATAAAACGAATAATTGCTACCGGTGTGAAAGTTATGGTCATTTCTACGTTCCGGGCAACCCAGGCTTCACCCTAGGGCGTTGTTGCACCAGATGGAATAGTTAGGGCATAAGAAGTCAACGCCAGAAGTATAAAATACGGTATAAATACAACAGCTTTTCCATCGTGTAAAACGAATAATTGCAACCAGTATGAAAGTAATGTTCATTTCTACTTTCCGGGCAAGCTAGGATCCACCCTAGGGCGTTGCTGCAACCGATTGAATAGTTAGGGCCTTAGAAGTCAACGCCCGAAGCATAAAATACAAAAGAAATAGAACAGTTTTTCCATCGTATAAAACGAATAATTGAAACCAGTGTAAAAGTTATGGTCATTTCTACTTTCCGGGCAACCTGGGCTTCACCCTAGGGCGTAGTTTCAGCAGACTGAATAGTTAGGGCCTTAGAAGTCAACGCCCGAAGCATGTGATACAAAATAAATAGAACAGTTGTTCCATCGTATAAAACGAATAATTCCTACGAGTGTGAAAGTTATGGTAATTTCTACGTTCCGGGCAACCTAGGTGTCACTCTAGGGCGTTACTCCACCAGATGGCATAGCTAGGGACTTAGAATTCAACGCCATAAGAATAAAATACAATATAAGAACAACAGTTTTTCCATCGTATAAAATGAATAATTGGAAACATTGTGAAAGTAATGGTCATTTCTACGCTCCAGGCAACCTAGGTGTCACTCTAGGGCGTTACTCCACCACATCCAATAGCTACTGCCTTAGAACTCAACGCCCGAAGCATAAAATACAAAATAAATAGAACAGTTTTTCCATCGTATAAAACGTATAATAGCAACCAGTGCCAAAGTTATGGTCATTTCTACGTTCCGGGCAACCTAGGCTTCACCCCAGGGCGTTGTTCCACCAGATCGAATAGTTAGGGCCTAAGAAGTGAACGCCAGCAGTATAAATTACAATATAAATACAACAGTTCTTCCATCATATAAAACGAATAATTGCAACCAGTATGAAAGTTATGGTCATTTCTACGTTCTGGGCAACCTAGGCTTCACTCTATGGCGTTCTTCCACCACATCGAATAGCTGCGGCCTCAGAAGTCAACGCCTGAAGCTTAAAATACAATAAAAATACAACAGCCTTTCCATCCTATAACAGGAATAATTGTAACGCGTGTGAAAGTGATGGTCATTTGTACGTTCCGGGCAAACTAGGTTTCACTCTAGGGCGTTGCTCCACCAGATCGAATAGCTGGGGACTTGGAATTCAACGCCAGAAGAATAAAACACAATATAAGTACAACCGTTTTTTCATTGTATAAAATGAATAATTGCAAACAGTGTGAAAGTACTGGTCATTTCTACGTTTCGGGTAACCTAGGCTTCACTCTAGGGCGTTGTTGCACCAGATCGAACAGTTAGTTCCTAAGAACTCAACGCCCGAAGCATAAAATACAAAATAAATAGAAGAGTTTATCCATTGTATAAAACGAATAATTGCTAACAGTGTGAAAGTTATGTTCATTTCTACGTTTCTGACAACCTAGGTTTCACTGTAGGGTGTTGCTCCACCAAATCGAATAGGTAGGGCCATAGAAGTCAACGCCAGAAGCATAAAATACAATATAAATATAACAGTTTTTCCATCGTGTAAAACGAATAATAGCAACCAGTGTGAAAGTTCTGGTCATTTCTACATTCCGGGCAACCTAGGCTTCACTCTAGGGCGTTGCTCCACCAGATCGAATAGTTAGGGCCTTAGAAGTCAACCCCCGAAGCATAAAATACAAAATAAATAGAACAGTTTTTCCATTGTATAAAACGAATAATTGCTACCAGTGTGAAAGTTATGTTCATTTCTACGTTTCTGACAACCTAGGCTTCACTGTAGGGAGTTGCTCCACCAAATCGAATAGGTAGGGCCATGGAAGTCAACGCCCGAAGCATAAAATACAATAAATATACAAGAGTTTTTCCATCGTATAACAGGAATAATTGCAACCAGTGTGAAAGTGATGGTCATTTCTACGTTCTGGGCAACCTAGGCTTCACTCTAGGGCGTCGTTCCACCAGATCGAATAGTTAGGGCCTAAGAAGTCAACGCCAGAAGCATAAAATATAATATAAATATAACAGTTTTTCCATCGTATAAAACGGATAATTGCAACAAGTATGAAAGTTGTGGTTATTTCTACTTTCCGGGCAACCTAGGCTTCACCCTAGGGCGTTGCTCCAGCAGATTGAATAGTTAGGGCCTTAGAAGTCAACGCCCGAAGCATAAAATACAAAATAAATAGAACAGTTTTTCCATCGTATAAAACGAATAATTGCAACAAGTATGAAAGTTGTGGTTATTTCTACTTTCCGGGCAACCTAGGCTTCACCCTAGGGCGTTGCTCCAGCAGATGGAATAGTTAGGGCCTTAGAAGTCAACGCCCGAAGCATAAAATACAAAATAAATAGAACAGTTTTTCCATCGTATAAAACGAATAATTGCTACCGGTGTGAAAGTTATGGTCATTTCTACGTTCCGGGCAACCCAGGCTTCACCCTAGGGCGTTGTTCCACCAGATGGAATAGTTAGGGCATAAGAAGTCAACACCAGAAGCATAAAATACGGTATAAATACAACAGCTTTTCCATCGCATAGAACAAATAATGGCAACCAGTATGAAAGGTATGGTCATTTCTAATTTCCGGGCAACCTAGGCTTCACCCTAGGGCGTTGCTCCAGCAGATTGAATAGTTAGGGCCTTAGAAGTCAACGCCCGAAGCATAAAATACAAAATAAATAGAACAGTTTTTCCATCGTATAAAACGAATAATAGCAACCAGTGCCAAAGTTATGGTCATTTCTACGTTCCGGGCAACCTAGGCGTCACTGTAGGGCGTTGCTCCACCACAGCTAATAGCTACGGCCTTAGAAGTCAACGCCAGAAGCATAAAATACAATATCAATACAACAGCTTTTCCGTCGTATAAAATGAATAATTGCAAACAGTCTGATAGTACAGGTCATTTCTACGTTCCGGGTAACCTAGGCTTCACTCTAGGGCGTTGTTGCACCAGATCGAACAGTTAGTTCCTAAGAAGTCAACGCCCGAAGCATAAAATACAAAATAAATAGAACAGTTTTTCCATTGTATAAAACGAATAGTTGCTACCAGTGGGATAGTTATGTTCATTTCTACGTTTCTGACAACCTAGGCTTCACTGTAGGGTGTTGCTCCACCAAATCGAATAGGTAGGGCCATAGAAGTCAACGCCAGAAGCATAAAGTACAATATAAATATAACAGTTTTTCCATCGTATAAAACGAATAATAGCAACCAGTGTGAAAGTTCTGGTCATTTCTACGTTCCGGGCAACCTAGGCTTCACTCTAGGGCGTTGCTCCACCAGATCGAATAGTTAGGGCCTTAGAAGTCAACGCCCGAAGCATAAAATACAAAATAAATACAACAGTTTTTCCATTGTATAAAACGAATAATTGCTACCAGTGTGAAAGTTATGTTCATTTCTACGTTTCTGACAACCTAGGCTTCACTGTAGGGTGTTGCTCCACCAAATCGAATAGGTAGGGCCATGGAAGTCAACGCCCGAAGCATAAAATACAATAAATATACAAGAGTTTTTCCATCGTATAACAGGAATAATTGCAACCAGTATGAAAGTTGTGGTTATTTCTACTTTCCGGGCAACCCAGGCTTCACCCTAGGGCGTTGTTGCACCAGATGGAATAGTTAGGGCATAAGAAGTCAACGCCAGAAGCAAAAATACGGTATAAATACAACAGCTTTTCCATCGTATAAAACGAATAATTGCAACCAGTGTGAAAGTTATAGTCATTTCTACTTTCCGGGCAACCTAGGCTTCACTCTAGGGCGTTGCTCCACCAGATCGAATAGTTAGGGCCTTAGAAGTCAACGCCAGAAGCATAAAATACAATAAAGATGCAACAGTTTTTCCATCGTATATCAGGAATTATTGCAACCAGTGTGAAAGTAATGGCATATCATTGTTCCGGGCAACCTAGGCTTCACTCTAGGGCGTTGCTCCACCAGATGGATTAGTTAGGACCTTAGAAGTCAACGCCCGAAGCATAAAATACAATAAAGATGCAACAGTTTTTCCATCGTATAAAACGTATAATTGAAACCAGTGTAAAAGTAGTGGTCATTTCTACGTTCCGGGCAACCCAGGCTTCACCCTAGGGCGTTGTTGCACCAGATGGAATAGTTAGGGCATAAGAAGTCAACGCCAGAAGCAAAAATACGGTATAAATACAACAGCTTTTCCATCGTATAAAACGAATAATTGCAACCAGTGTGAAAGTTCTGGTCATTTCTACGTTCCGGGCAACCTAGGCTTCACTCTAGGGCGTTGCTCCACCAGATCGAATAGTTAGGGCCTTAGAAGTCAACGCCCGAAGCATAAAATACAAAATAAATACAACAGTTTTTCCATTGTATAAAACGAATAATTGCTACCAGTGTGAAAGTTATGTTCATTTCTACGTTTCTGACAACCTAGGCTTCACTGTAGGGTGTTGCTCCACCAAATCGAATAGGTAGGGCCATGGAAGTCAACGCCCGAAGCATAAAATACAATAAATATACAAGAGTTTTTCCATCGTATAACAGGAATAATTGCAACCAGTATGAAAGTTGTGGTTATTTCTACTTTCCGGGCAACCCAGGCTTCACCCTAGGGCGTTGTTGCACCAGATGGAATAGTTAGGGCATAAGAAGTCAACGCCAGAAGCAAAAATACGGTATAAATACAACAGCTTTTCCATCGTATAAAACGAATAATTGCAACCAGTGTGAAAGTTATAGTCATTTCTACTTTCCGGGCAACCTAGGCTTCACCCTAGGGCGTTGCTCCAACAGATTGAATAGTTAGGGCCTTAGAAGTCAACGCCCGAAGCATAAAATACAAAATAAATAGAACAGTTTTTCCATCGTATAAAACTAATAATTGCAACCAGTGTGAAAGTAATGGGCATTTCTACGTTCCGGGCAACCTAGGCTTCACTCTAGGGCGTTGCTCCACCACATCGAATAGCTACGGCCTTAGCAGTCAACGCCCGAAGCATAAAATGCAATATAAATACAACAGTTTTTCCATCGTATAAAAGGATTAATTGCAACCAGTTTGAAAGTGATGATCATTTCTACGTTCCGGGCAACCTAGGCTTCACTCTAGGGCGTTGCTCCACCAGATCGAATAGTTAGTGCCTTAGAAGTCAACGCTAGAAGCATAAAATACAATATAAATACAACACCTTTTCCATCGTATAAAACGAATAATTGCTACCGGTGTGAAAGTTATGGTCATTTCTACGTTCCGGGCAACCCAGGCTTCACCCTAGGGCGTTGTTGCACCAGATGGAATAGTTAGGGCATAAGAAGTCAACGCCAGAAGTATAAAATACGGTATAAATACAACAGCTTTTCCATCGTATAAAACGAATAATTGCAACCAGTATGAAAGTAATGGTCATTTCTACTTTCCGGGCAAGCTAGGATCCACCCTAGGGCGTTGCTGCAACCGATTGAATAGTTAGGGCCTTAGAAGTCAACGCCCGAAGCATAAAATACAAAAGAAATAGAACAGTTTTTCCATCGTATAAAACGAATAATTGAAACCAGTGTAAAAGTTATGGTCATTTCTACTTTCCGGGCAACCTGGGCTTCACCCTAGGGCGTAGTTCCAGCAGACTGAATAGTTAGGGCCTTAGAAGTCAACGCCCGAAGCATGTGATACAAAATAAATAGAACAGTTGTTCCATCGTATACAACGAATAATTCCTACGAGTGTGAAAGTTATGGTAATTTCTACGTTCCGGGCAACCTAGGTGTCACTCTAGGGCGTTACTCCACCAGATGGCATAGCTAAGGACTTAGAATTCAACGCCATAAGAATAAAATACAATATAAGAACAACAGTTTTTCCATCGTATAAAATGAATAATTGGAAACATTGTGAAAGTAATGGTCATTTCTACGCTCCAGGCAACCTAGGTGTCACTCTAGGGCGTTACTCCACCACATCCAATAGCTACTGCCTTAGAAGTCAACGCCCGAAGCATAAAATACAAAATAAATAGAACAGTTTTTCCATCGTATAAAACGAATAATAGCAACCAGTGCCAAAGTTATGGTCATTTCTACGTTCAGGGTAACCTAGGCTTCAGCCCAGGGCGTTGTTCCACCAGATCGAATAGTTAGGGCCTAAGAAGTGAACGCCAGCAGCATAAATTACAATATAAATACAACAGTTCTTCCATCATATAAAACGAATAATTGCAACCAGTATGAAAGTTATGGTCATTTCTACGTTCCGCGCAAACTAGGCTTCACTCTATGGCGTTCTTCCACCACATCGAATAGCTGCGGCCTCAGAAGTCAACGCCTGAAGCATAAAATACAATAAAAATACAACAGTCTTTCCATCCTATAACAGGAATAATTGCAACGCGTGTGAAAGTGATGGTCATTTGTACGTTCCGGGCAACCTAGGTTTCACTCTAGGGCGTTGCTCCACCAGATCGAATAGCTAGGGACTTGGAATTCAACGCCAGAAGAATAAAACACAATATAAGTACAACCGTTTTTCCATTCTATAAAATGAATAATTGCAAACATTGTGAAATTAATGGTCATTTCTACGTTCCGGGCAACCTAGGCGTCACTGTAGGGCGTTGCTCCACCACAGCTAATAGCTACGGCCTTAGAAGTCAACGCCAGAAGCATAAAATACAATATCAATACAACAGCTTTTCCGTCGTATAAAATGAATAATTGCAAACAGTGTGAAAGTACTGGTCATTTCTACGTTCCGGGTAACCTAGGCTTCACTCTAGGGCGTTGTTGTACCAGATCGAACAGTTAGTTCCTAAGAAGTCAACGCCAGAAGCATAAAATACAATATAAATATAACAGTTTTTCCATCGTATAAAACGAATAATAGCAACCAGTGTGAAAGTTCTGGTCATTTCTACGTTCCGGGCAACCTAGGCTTCACTCTAGGGCGTTGCTCCACCAGATCGAATAGTTAGGGCCTTAGAAGTCAACGCCCGAAGCATAAAATACAAAATAAATAGAACAGTTTTTCCATTGTATAAAACGACTAATTGCTACCAGTGTGAAAGTTATGTTCATTTCTACGTTTCTGACAACCTAGGCTTCACTGTAGGGTGTTGCTCCACCAAATCGAATAGGTAGGGCCATGGAAGTCAACGCCCGAAGCATAAAATACAATAAATATACAAGAGTTTTTCCATCGTATAACAGGAATAATTGCAACCAGTATGAAAGTTGTGGTTATTTCTACTTTCCGGGCAACCTAGGCTTCACCCTAGGGCGTTGCTCCAGCAGATTGAATAGTTAGGGCCTTAGAAGTCAACGCCCGAAGCATAAAATACAAAATAAATAGAACAGTTTTTCCATCGTATAAAACGAATAATTGCTACCGGTGTGAAAGTTATGGTCATTTCTACGTTCCGGGCAACCCAGGCTTCACCCTAGGGCGTTGTTGCACCAGATGGAATAGTTAGGGCATAAGAAGTCAACGCCCGAAGCATAAAATACAAAATAAATAGAACAGTTTTTCCATCCTATAAAACGAATAATTGCTACCGGTGTGAAAGTTATGGTCATTTCTACGTTCCGGGCAACCCAGGCTTCACCCTAGGGCGTTGTTCCACCAGATGGAATAGTTAGGGCATAAGAAGTCAACGCCAGAAGCATAAAATACGGTATAAATACAACAGCTTTTCCATCGCATAGAACAAATAATGGCAACCGGTATGAAAGGTATGGTCATTTCTAATTTCCGGGCAACCTAGGCTTCACCCTAGGGCGTTGCTCCAACAGATTGAATAGTTAGGGCCTTAGAAGTCAACGCCCGAAGCATAAAATACAAAATAAATAGAACAGTTTTTCCATCGTATAAAACTAATAATTGCAACCAGTGTGAAAGTAATGGGCATTTCTACGTTCCGGGCAACCTAGGCTTCACTCTAGGGCGTTGCTCCACCACATCGAATAGCTACGGCCTTAGCAGTCAACGCCAGAAGCATAAAATACAGTATAAATACAACAGTTTTTCCATTGTATAACATGACTAATTGCAACCAGTGCGAAAGTAACGATCATTTCGACGTTTCGGGCATCCTAGACTTAACTCTGAGGCGTTGCTCCACCAGATCGAAGAGTTAAGGTCTAAGAAGTCAACACCGGAAGCATAAAATACAATATAAATACAACAGCTTTTCCATCGTAGAAAACGAATAATTGCAACCTGTGTGAAGGTTATGGTCATATCTACGTTCCGGGCAACCTAGGTTTCACTGTAGGGTGTTATTCCACCAGATCGAATAGGTAGGGCCATAGAAGTATACGCCCGAAGCATAAAATGCAATATAAATACAACAGTTTTTCCAACGTATAAAAGGATTAATTGCAACCAGTTTGAAAGTGATGATCATTTCTACGTTCCGGGCAACCTAGGCTTCACTCTAGGGCGTTGCTCCACCAGATCGAATAGTTAGTGCCTTAGAAGTCAACGCTAGAAGCATAAAATACAATATAAATACAACACCTTTTCCATCGTATAAAAAGAATAATTGCAAACAGTGTGAAAGTAATGGTCATTTCTACGTTCCGGACAACCTAGGCTTCACTCTAGGGAGTTGCTCCACCACATCGAATAGCTACTGCCTTAGAAGTCAACGCTAGAAGCATAAAATACAATAAAAATGCAACAGTTTTTCCAACGTATAGCATGAATAATTGCAACCGGTGTGAATGTCATGGTCATTTCTACGTTCCGGGCAACCTAGGCTTGACTGTAGGGTGTTGCTCCACCAGATCGAATAGGTAGGGCCATAGAAGTCAACGCCCGAAGCATAAAATACGATACAAAATACAACAGCTTTTCCATCGTATAAAACGAATAATTGGGACCAGTGTGAAAGTTAAAGTCATTTCTACATTCCGAGCAACCTAGGCTTCACCCTAGGGCGTTGTTCCAGCAGATTGAATAGTTAGGGCCTTACAAGTCAACGCCCGATGCATGAAATACAAAATAAATAGAACAGTTGTTCCATCGTATAAAACGAATAATTCCTACGAGTGTGAATGTTATGGTAATTTCTACGTTCCGGGCAACCTAGGTTTCACTCTAGGGCGTTGCTCCACCAGATCGCATAGCTAGTGACTTAGAATTCAACGCCATAAGAATAAAATACAATATAAGTACAACAGTTTTTCCATCGTATAAAATGAATAATTGGAAACATTGTGAAAGTAATGGTCATTTCTACGTTCCAGGCAACCTAGGCGTCACTCTAGGGCGTTACTCCACCACATCTAATAGCTACGGCCTTAGAAGTCAACGCTAGAAGCATAAAATACAATATAAATACAACACATTTTCCATCGTATAAAAAGAATAATTGCAAACAGTGTGAAAGTAATGGCCATTTCTACGTTCCGGACAACCCAGGCTTCACTCTAGGGCGTTGCTCCACCACATCGAATAGCTACTGCCTTAGAAGTCAACGCTAGAAGCATAAAATACAAAAAAAATGCAACAGTTTTTCCAACGTATAGCTTGAATAATTGCAACCGGTGTATATGTCATGGTCATTTCTACGTTCCGGGCAACCTAGGCTTGACTGTAGGGTGTTGCTCCACCAGATCGAATAGGTAGGGCCGTAGAAGTCAACGCCCGAAGCATAAAATACGATACAAAATACAACAGCTTTTCCATCGTATAAAACGAATAATTGCTACCAGTGTAAAAGTTATGGTCATTTCTACGTTCCGGGCCACCTAGGCTTCACCCTAGGACGTTGTTCCACCAGATCGAATAGTTAGGGCCTAAGAAGTGAACGCCAGAAGCATAAAATACAATATAAATACAACAGTTTTTCCATCATATAAAACGAGTAATTGCAACCAGTATGAAAGTTGTGGTCATTTCTACTTTCCGGGCAACCTCGGCTTCACTCTAGGGCGTTGCTCCACCAGATCGAATAGTTAGTGCCTTAGAAGTCAACGCCAGAAGCATAAAATACAATATCAATACAACAGTTTTTCCATCGTATAAAACGAATAATTGCAACCAGTATGAAAGTTATGGTCATTTCTACTTTCCGGGCAACCTAGGATCCACCCTAGGGCGTTGCTGCAACCGATTGAATAGTTAGGGCCTTAGAAGTCAACGCCCGAAGCATAAAATACAAAAGAAATAGAACAGTTTTTCCATCGTATAAAACGAATAATTGAAACCAGTGTAAAAGTAATGGTCATTTCTACGTTCCGGGCAACCTAGGCTTCACCCTAGGGCGCTGCTCCACCAGATCGAATAGTTAGTGCCCTAGAAGTCAGCGCTAGAAGCATAAAATACAATATAAATACAACAGTTTTTCCATCGTTTAAAACGAATAATTGCAACCAGTATGAAAGTTATGGTGATTTCTACTTTCCGGGCAACCTAGGCTACACCCTAGGGCGTTGTTCCAGCAGAGTGAATAGTTAGGGCCTTAGAAGTCAACGCCCGAAGCATGAAATACAAAATAAATAGAACAGTTGTTCCATCGTATAAAACGAATAATTCCTACGAGTGTGAAAGTTATGGTAATTTCTACGTTCCGGGCAACCTAGGCTTCACTCTAGGGCGTGGCTCCACCAGATCGCATAGCTAGTGACTTAGAATTCAACGCCATAAGAATAAAATACAATATAAGTACAACAGTTTTTCCATCGTATAAAATGAATAATTGGAAACATTGTGAAAGTAATGGTCATTTCTACGTTCCGGACAACCTAGGCTTCACTCTAGGGCGTTGCTCCACCACATCGAATAGCTACTGCCTTTGAAGTCAACGCTAGAAGCATAAAATACAATAAAAATGCAACAGTTTTTCCAACGTATAGCATGAATAATTGCAACCGGTGTATATGTCATGGTCATTTCTACTTTCCGGGCAACCTCGGCTTCACTCTAGGGCGTTGCTCCACCAGATCGAATAGTTAGTGCCTAAGAAGTGAACGCCAGAATCATATAATACAATATAAATGCAACAGTTTTTCCATCATATAAAACGAATAATTGCTACCGGTGTGAAAGTTATGGTCATTTCTACGTTCCGGGCAACCCAGGCTTCACCCTAGGGCGTTGTTCCACCAGATGGAATAGTTAGGGCATAAGAAGTCAACGCCAGAAGCATAAAATACGGTATAAATACAACAGCTTTTCCATCGCATAGAACAAATAATGGCAACCGGTATGAAAGGTATGGTCATTTCTAATTTCCGGGCAACCTAGGCTTCACCCTAGGGCGTTGCTCCAACAGATTGAATAGTTAGGGCCTTAGAAGTCAACGCCCGAAGCATAAAATACAAAATAAATAGAACAGTTTTTCCATCGTATAAAACTAATAATTGCAACCAGTGTGAAAGTAATGGGCATTTCTACGTTCCGGGCAACCTAGGCTTCACTCTAGGGCGTTGCTCCACCACATCGAATAGCTACGGCCTTAGCAGTCAACGCCAGAAGCATAAAATACAGTATAAATACAACAGTTTTTCCATTGTATAACATGACTAATTGCAACCAGTGCGAAAGTAACGATCATTTCGACGTTTCGGGCATCCTAGACTTAACTCTGAGGCGTTGCTCCACCAGATCGAAGAGTTAAGGTCTAAGAAGTCAACACCGGAAGCATAAAATACAATATAAATACAACAGCTTTTCCATCGTAGAAAACGAATAATTGCAACCTGTGTGAAGGTTATGGTCATATCTACGTTCCGGGCAACCTAGGTTTCACTGTAGGGTGTTATTCCACCAGATCGAATAGGTAGGGCCATAGAAGTATACGCCCGAAGCATAAAATGCAATATAAATACAACAGTTTTTCCAACGTATAAAAGGATTAATTGCAACCAGTTTGAAAGTGATGATCATTTCTACGTTCCGGGCAACCTAGGCTTCACTCTAGGGCGTTGCTCCACCAGATCGAATAGTTAGTGCCTTAGAAGTCAACGCTAGAAGCATAAAATACAATATAAATACAACACCTTTTCCATCGTATAAAAAGAATAATTGCAAACAGTGTGAAAGTAATGGTCATTTCTACGTTCCGGACAACCTAGGCTTCACTCTAGGGAGTTGCTCCACCACATCGAATAGCTACTGCCTTAGAAGTCAACGCTAGAAGCATAAAATACAATAAAAATGCAACAGTTTTTCCAACGTATAGCATGAATAATTGCAACCGGTGTGAATGTCATGGTCATTTCTACGTTCCGGGCAACCTAGGCTTGACTGTAGGGTGTTGCTCCACCAGATCGAATAGGTAGGGCCATAGAAGTCAACGCCCGAAGCATAAAATACGATACAAAATACAACAGCTTTTCCATCGTATAAAACGAATAATTGGGACCAGTGTGAAAGTTAAAGTCATTTCTACATTCCGAGCAACCTAGGCTTCACCCTAGGGCGTTGTTCCAGCAGATTGAATAGTTAGGGCCTTACAAGTCAACGCCCGATGCATGAAATACAAAATAAATAGAACAGTTGTTCCATCGTATAAAACGAATAATTCCTACGAGTGTGAATGTTATGGTAATTTCTACGTTCCGGGCAACCTAGGTTTCACTCTAGGGCGTTGCTCCACCAGATCGCATAGCTAGTGACTTAGAATTCAACGCCATAAGAATAAAATACAATATAAGTACAACAGTTTTTCCATCGTATAAAATGAATAATTGGAAACATTGTGAAAGTAATGGTCATTTCTACGTTCCAGGCAACCTAGGCGTCACTCTAGGGCGTTACTCCACCACATCTAATAGCTACGGCCTTAGAAGTCAACGCTAGAAGCATAAAATACAATATAAATACAACACATTTTCCATCGTATAAAAAGAATAATTGCAAACAGTGTGAAAGTAATGGCCATTTCTACGTTCCGGACAACCCAGGCTTCACTCTAGGGCGTTGCTCCACCACATCGAATAGCTACTGCCTTAGAAGTCAACGCTAGAAGCATAAAATACAAAAAAAATGCAACAGTTTTTCCAACGTATAGCTTGAATAATTGCAACCGGTGTATATGTCATGGTCATTTCTACGTTCCGGGCAACCTAGGCTTGACTGTAGGGTGTTGCTCCACCAGATCGAATAGGTAGGGCCGTAGAAGTCAACGCCCGAAGCATAAAATACGATACAAAATACAACAGCTTTTCCATCGTATAAAACGAATAATTGCTACCAGTGTAAAAGTTATGGTCATTTCTACGTTCCGGGCCACCTAGGCTTCACCCTAGGACGTTGTTCCACCAGATCGAATAGTTAGGGCCTAAGAAGTGAACGCCAGAAGCATAAAATACAATATATATACAACAGTTTTTCCATCATATAAAACGAGTAATTGCAACCAGTATGAAAGTTGTGGTCATTTCTACTTTCCGGGCAACCTCGGCTTCACTCTAGGGCGTTGCTCCACCAGATCGAATAGTTAGTGCCTTAGAAGTCAACGCCAGAAGCATAAAATACAATATCAATACACCAGTTTTTCCATCGTATAAAACGAATAATTGCAACCAGTATGAAAGTTATGGTCATTTCTACTTTCCGGGCAACCTAGGATCCACCCTAGGGCGTTGCTGCAACCGATTGAATAGTTAGGGCCTTAGAAGTCAACGCCCGAAGCATAAAATACAAAAGAAATAGAACAGTTTTTCCATCGTATAAAACGAATAATTGAAACCAGTGTAAAAGTAATGGTCATTTCTACGTTCCGGGCAACCTAGGCTTCACCCTAGGGCGCTGCTCCACCAGATCGAATAGTTAGTGCCCTAGAAGTCAGCGCTAGAAGCATAAAATACAATATAAATACAACAGTTTTTCCATCGTTTAAAACGAATAATTGCAACCAGTATGAAAGTTATGGTGATTTCTACTTTCCGGGCAACCTAGGCTACACCCTAGGGCGTTGTTCCAGCAGAGTGAATAGTTAGGGCCTTAGAAGTCAACGCCCGAAGCATGAAATACAAAATAAATAGAACAGTTGTTCCATCGTATAAAACGAATAATTCCTACGAGTGTGAAAGTTATGGTAATTTCTACGTTCCGGGCAACCTAGGCTTCACTCTAGGGCGTGGCTCCACCAGATCGCATAGCTAGTGACTTAGAATTCAACGCTATAAGAATAAAATACAATATAAGTACAACAGTTTTTCCATCGTATAAAATGAATAATTGGAAACATTGTGAAAGTAATGGTCATTTCTACGTTCCGGACAACCTAGGCTTCACTCTAGGGCGTTGCTCCACCACATCGAATAGCTACTGCCTTTGAAGTCAACGCTAGAAGCATAAAATACAATAAAAATGCAACAGTTTTTCCAACGTATAGCATGAATAATTGCAACCGGTGTATATGTCATGGTCATTTCTACTTTCCGGGCAACCTCGGCTTCACTCTAGGGCGTTGCTCCACCAGATCGAATAGTTAGTGCCTAAGAAGTGAACGCCAGAATCATATAATACAATATAAATGCAACAGTTTTTCCATCATATAAAACGAATAATTGCTACCGGTGTGAAAGTTATGGTCATTTCTACGTTCCGGGCAACCCAGGCTTCACCCTAGGGCGTTGTTCCACCAGATGGAATAGTTAGGGCATAAGAAGTCAACGCCAGAAGCATAAAATACGGTATAAATACAACAGCTTTTCCATCGCATAGAACAAATAATGGCAACCGGTATGAAAGGTATGGTCATTTCTAATTTCCGGGCAACCTAGGCTTCACCCTAGGGCGTTGCTCCAACAGATTGAATAGTTAGGGCCTTAGAAGTCAACGCCCGAAGCATAAAATACAAAATAAATAGAACAGTTTTTCCATCGTATAAAACTAATAATTGCAACCAGTGTGAAAGTAATGGGCATTTCTACGTTCCGGGCAACCTAGGCTTCACTCTAGGGCGTTGCTCCACCACATCGAATAGCTACGGCCTTAGCAGTCAACGCCAGAAGCATAAAATACAGTATAAATACAACAGTTTTTCCATTGTATAACATGACTAATTGCAACCAGTGCGAAAGTAACGATCATTTCGACGTTTCGGGCATCCTGGACTTAACTCTGAGGCGTTGCTCCACCAGATCGAAGAGTTAAGGTCTAAGAAGTCAACACCGGAAGCATAAAATACAATATAAATACAACAGCTTTTCCATCGTAGAAAACGAATAATTGCAACCTGTGTGAAGGTTATGGTCATATCTACGTTCCGGGCAACCTAGGTTTCACTGTAGGGTGTTATTCCACCAGATCGAATAGGTAGGGCCATAGAAGTATACGCCCGAAGCATAAAATGCAATATAAATACAACAGTTTTTCCAACGTATAAAAGGATTAATTGCAACCAGTTTGAAAGTGATGATCATTTCTACGTTCCGGGCAACCTAGGCTTCACTCTAGGGCGTTGCTCCACCAGATCGAATAGTTAGTGCCTTAGAAGTCAACGCTAGAAGCATAAAATACAATATAAATACAACACCTTTTCCATCGTATAAAAAGAATAATTGCAAACAGTGTGAAAGTAATGGTCATTTCTACGTTCCGGACAACCTAGGCTTCACTCTAGGGAGTTGCTCCACCACATCGAATAGCTACTGCCTTAGAAGTCAACGCTAGAAGCATAAAATACAATAAAAATGCAACAGTTTTTCCAACGTATAGCATGAATAATTGCAACCGGTGTGAATGTCATGGTCATTTCTACGTTCCGGGCAACCTAGGCTTGACTGTAGGGTGTTGCTCCACCAGATCGAATAGGTAGGGCCATAGAAGTCAACGCCCGAAGCATAAAATACGATACAAAATACAACAGCTTTTCCATCGTATAAAACGAATAATTGGGACCAGTGTGAAAGTTAAAGTCATTTCTACATTCCGAGCAACCTAGGCTTCACCCTAGGGCGTTGTTCCAGCAGATTGAATAGTTAGGGCCTTACAAGTCAACGCCCGATGCATGAAATACAAAATAAATAGAACAGTTGTTCCATCGTATAAAACGAATAATTCCTACGAGTGTGAATGTTATGGTAATTTCTACGTTCCGGGCAACCTAGGTTTCACTCTAGGGCGTTGCTCCACCAGATCGCATAGCTAGTGACTTAGAATTCAACGCCATAAGAATAAAATACAATATAAGTACAACAGTTTTTCCATCGTATAAAATGAATAATTGGAAACATTGTGAAAGTAATGGTCATTTCTACGTTCCAGGCAACCTAGGCGTCACTCTAGGGCGTTACTCCACCACATCTAATAGCTACGGCCTTAGAAGTCAACGCTAGAAGCATAAAATACAATATAAATACAACACATTTTCCATCGTATAAAAAGAATAATTGCAAACAGTGTGAAAGTAATGGCCATTTCTACGTTCCGGACAACCCAGGCTTCACTCTAGGGCGTTGCTCCACCACATCGAATAGCTACTGCCTTAGAAGTCAACGCTAGAAGCATAAAATACAAAAAAAATGCAACAGTTTTTCCAACGTATAGCTTGAATAATTGCAACCGGTGTATATGTCATGGTCATTTCTACGTTCCGGGCAACCTAGGCTTGACTGTAGGGTGTTGCTCCACCAGATCGAATAGGTAGGGCCGTAGAAGTCAACGCCCGAAGCATAAAATACGATACAAAATACAACAGCTTTTCCATCGTATAAAACGAATAATTGCTACCAGTGTAAAAGTTATGGTCATTTCTACGTTCCGGGCCACCTAGGCTTCACCCTAGGACGTTGTTCCACCAGATCGAATAGTTAGGGCCTAAGAAGTGAACGCCAGAAGCATAAAATACAATATAAATACAACAGTTTTTCCATCATATAAAACGAGTAATTGCAACCAGTATGAAAGTTGTGGTCATTTCTACTTTCCGGGCAACCTCGGCTTCACTCTAGGGCGTTGCTCCACCAGATCGAATAGTTAGTGCCTTAGAAGTCAACGCCAGAAGCATAAAATACAATATCAATACAACAGTTTTTCCATCGTATAAAACGAATAATTGCAACCAGTATGAAAGTTATGGTCATTTCTACTTTCCGGGCAACCTAGGATCCACCCTAGGGCGTTGCTGCAACCGATTGAATAGTTAGGGCCTTAGAAGTCAACGCCCGAAGCATAAAATACAAAAGAAATAGAACAGTTTTTCCATCGTATAAAACGAATAATTGAAACCAGTGTAAAAGTAATGGTCATTTCTACGTTCCGGGCAACCTAGGCTTCACCCTAGGGCGCTGCTCCACCAGATCGAATAGTTAGTGCCCTAGAAGTCAGCGCTAGAAGCATAAAATACAATATAAATACAACAGTTTTTCCATCGTTTAAAACGAATAATTGCAACCAGTATGAAAGTTATGGTGATTTCTACTTTCCGGGCAACCTAGGCTACACCCTAGGGCGTTGTTCCAGCAGAGTGAATAGTTAGGGCCTTAGAAGTCAACGCCCGAAGCATGAAATACAAAATAAATAGAACAGTTGTTCCATCGTATAAAACGAATAATTCCTACGAGTGTGAAAGTTATGGTAATTTCTACGTTCCGGGCAACCTAGGCTTCACTCTAGGGCGTGGCTCCACCAGATCGCATAGCTAGTGACTTAGAATTCAACGCCATAAGAATAAAATACAATATAAGTACAACAGTTTTTCCATCGTATAAAATGAATAATTGGAAACATTGTGAAAGTAATGGTCATTTCTACGTTCCGGACAACCTAGGCTTCACTCTAGGGCGTTGCTCCACCACATCGAATAGCTACTGCCTTTGAAGTCAACGCTAGAAGCATAAAATACAATAAAAATGCAACAGTTTTTCCAACGTATAGCATGAATAATTGCAACCGGTGTATATGTCATGGTCATTTCTACTTTCCGGGCAACCTCGGCTTCACTCTAGGGCGTTGCTCCACCAGATCGAATAGTTAGTGCCTAAGAAGTGAACGCCAGAATCATATAATACAATATAAATACAACAGTTTTTCCATCATATAAAACGAGTAATTGCAACCAGTATGAAAGTTGTGGCCATTTCTACTTTCCGGGCAACCTAGGCTACACCCTAGGGCGTTGCTCCACCAGATCGAATAGCTAGGGACTTGGAATTCAACGCCAGAAGAATAAAACACAATACAAGTACAACCGCTTTTCCATTGTATAAAATGAATAATTGCAAACATTGTGAAATTAATGGTCATTTCTACGTTCCGGGCAACCTAGGCGTCACTGTAGTGCGTTGCTCCACCACAGCTAATAGCTACGGCCTTAGAAGTCAACGCCAGAAGCATAAAATACAATATAAATACAACAGTTTTTCCATCATATAAAACGAGTAATTGCAACCAGTATGAAAGTTGTGGTCAATTCTACTTTCCGGGCAACCTAGGCTTCACCCTAGGGCGTTGTTCCAGCAGATTGAATAGTTAGGGCCTTAGAAGTCAACGCCCGATGCATGAAATACAAAATAAATAGAACAGTTGTTCCATCGTATAAAACGAATAATTCCTACGAGTGTGAATGTTATGGTAATTTCTACGTTCCGGGCAACCTAGGTTTCACTCTAGGGCGTTGCTCCACCAGATCGCATAGCTAGTGACTTAGAATTCAACGCCATAAGAATAAAATACAATATAAGTACAACAGTTTTTCCACCGTATAAAATGAATAATTGGAAACATTGTGAAAGTAATGGTCATTTCTACGTTCCAGGCAACCTAGGCGTCACTCTAGGGCGTTACTCCACCACATCTAATAGCTACGGCCTTAGAAGTCAACGCTAGAAGCATAAAATACAATATAAATACAACACATTTTCCATCGTATAAAAAGAATAATTGCAAACAGTGTGAAAGTAATGGTCATTTCTACGTTCCGGACAACCCAGGCTTCACTCTAGGGCGTTGCTCCACCACATCGAATAGCTACTGCCTTAGAAGTCAACGCTAGAAGCATAAAATACAATAAAAATGCAACAGTTTTTCCAACGTATAGCATGAATAATTGCAACCGGTGTATATGTCATGGTCATTTCTACGTTCCGGGCAACCTAGGCTTGACTGTAGGGTGTTGCTCCACCAGATCGAATAGGTAGGGCCATAGAAGTCAACGCCCGAAGCATAAAATACGATACAAAATACAACAGCGTTTCCATCGTATAAAACGTATAATTGGGACCAGTGTGAAAGTTAAAGTCATTTCTACATTCCGAGCAACCTAGGTTTCACTCTAGGGCGTTGCTCCACCAGATCGAATAGCTAGGGACTTGGAATTCAACGCCAGAAGAATAAAACACAATACAAGTACAACCGCTTTTCCATTGTATAAAATGAATAATTGCAAACATTGTGAAATTAATGGTCATTTCTACGTTCCGGGCAACCTAGGCGTCACTGTAGTGCGTTGCTCCACCACAGCTAATAGCTACGGCCTTAGAAGTCAACGCCAGAAGCATAAAATACAATATAAATACAACAGTTTTTCCATCATATAAAACGAGTAATTGCAACCAGTATGAAAGTTGTGGTCAATTCTACTTTCCGGGCAACCTAGGCTTCACCCTAGGGCGTTGTTCCAGCAGATTGAATAGTTAGGGCCTTAGAAGTCAACGCCCGATGCATGAAATACAAAATAAATAGAACAGTTGTACCATCGTATAAAACGAATAATTCCTACGAGTGTGAATGTTATGGTAATTTCTACGTTCCGGGCAACCTAGGTTTCACTCTAGGGCGTTGCTCCACCAGATCGCATAGCTAGTGACTTAGAATTCAACGCCATAAGAATAAAATACAATATAAGTACAACAGTTTTTCCACCGTATAAAATGAATAATTGGAAACATTGTGAAAGTAATGGTCATTTCTACGTTCCAGGCAACCTAGGCGTCACTCTAGGGCGTTACTCCACCACATCTAATAGCTACGGCCTTAGAAGTCAACGCTAGAAGCATAAAATACAATATAAATACAACACATTTTCCATCGTATAAAAAGAATAATTGCAAACAGTGTGAAAGTAATGGTCATTTCTACGTTCCGGACAACCCAGGCTTCACTCTAGGGCGTTGCTCCACCACATCGAATAGGTACTGCCTTAGAAGTCAACGCTAGAAGCATAAAATACAATAAAAATGCAACAGTTTTTCCAACGTATAGCATGAATAATTGCAACCGGTGTATATGTCATGGTCATTTCTACGTTCCGGGCAACCTAGGCTTGACTGTAGGGTGTTGCTCCACCAGATCGAATAGGTAGGGCCATAGAAGTCAACGCCCGAAGCATAAAATACGATACAAAATACAACAGCGTTTCCATCGTATAAAACGAATAATTGGGACCAGTGTGAAAGTTAAAGTCATTTCTACATTCCGAGCAACCTAGGTTTCACTCTAGGGCGTTGCTCCACCAGATCGAATAGCTAGGGACTTGGAATTCAACGCCAGAAGAATAAAACACAATACAAGTACAACCGCTTTTCCATTGTATAAAATGAATAATTGCAAACATTGTGAAATTAATGGTCATTTCTACGTTCCGGGCAACCTAGGCTTCACTCTAGGGCGTTGCTCCACCACATCGAATAGCTACTGCTTTAGAAGTCAACGCTAGAAGCATAAAATACAATAAAAATGCAACAGTTTTTCCAACGTATAGCATGAATAATTGCAACCGGAGTAAATGTCATGGTCATTTCTACGTTCCGGGCAACCTAGGCTTCACCCTAGGGCGTTGCTCCACCAGATCCAACAGTCAGAGCCTTAGAAGTCAACGCCCGAAGCATAAAATACAAAATAAATAGAACAGTTTTCCACTGTATAAAACGAATAATTGCTACCAGTGTAAAAGTTATGGTCATTTCTACGTTCCGGGCCACCTAGGCTTCACCCTAGGACGTTGTTCCACCACATCGAATAGTTAGGGCCTAAGAAGTGAACGCCAGAAGCATAAAATACAATATAAATACAACAGTTTTTCCATCATATAAAACGAGTAATTGCAACCAGTATGAAAGTTGTGGTCATTTCTACTTTCCGGGCAACCTCGGCTTCACTCTAGGGCGTTGCTCGACCAGATCGAATAGTTAGTGCCTTAGAAGTCAACGCCAGAAGCATAAAATACAATATCAATACAACAGTTTTTCCATCGTATAAAACGAATAATTGCAACCAGTATGAAAGTTGTGGTCATTTCTACTTTCCGGGCAACCTGGGCTTCACTCTAGGGCGTTGCTCCACCAGATCGAATAGTTAGTGCCTTAGAAATCAACGCCAGAAGCATAAAATACAATATCAATACAACAGTTTTTCCATCGTTTAAAACGAATAATTGCAACCAGTATGAAAGTTATGGTGATTTCTACTTTCCGGGCAACCTAGGCTTCACCCTAGGGCGTTGTTCCAGCAGATTGAATAGTTAGGGCCTTAGAAGTCAACGCCCGATGCATGAAATACAAAATAAATAGAACAGTTGTTCCATCGTATAAAACGAATAATTCCTACGAGTGTGAATGTTATGGTAATTTCTACGTTCCGGGCAACCTAGGTTTCACTCTAGGGCGTTGCTCCACCAGATCGCATAGCTAGTGACTTAGAATTCAACGCCATAAGAATAAAATACAATATAAGTACAACAGTTTTTCCATCGTATAAAATGAATAATTGGAAACATTGTGAAAGTAATGGTCATTTCTACGTTCCAGGCAACCTAGGCGTCACTCTAGGGCGTAACTCCACCACATCTAATAGCTACGGCCTTAGAAGTCAACGCTAGAAGCATAAAATACAATATAAATACAACACATTTTCCATCGTATAAAAAGAATAATTGCAAACAGTGTGAAAGTAATGGTCATTTCTACGTTCCGGACAACCCAGGCTTCACTCTAGGGCGTTGCTCCACCACATCGAATAGCTACTGCCTTAGAAGTCAACGCTAGAAGCATAAAATACAATAAAAATGCAACAGTTTTTCCAACGTATAGCTTGAATAATTGCAACCGGTGTATATGTCATGGTCATTTCTACGTTCCGGCAACCTAGGCTTGACTGTAGGGTGTTGCTCCACCAGATCGAATAGGTAGGGCCGTAGAAGTCAACGCCCGAAGCATAAAATACGATACGAAATACAACAGCGTTTCCATCGTATAAAACGAATAATTGGGACCAGTGTGAAAGTTAAAGTCATTTCTACATTCCGAGCAACCTAGGTTTCACTCTAGGGCGTTGCTCCACCAGATCGAATAGCTAGGGACTTGGAATTCAACGCCAGAAGAATAAAACACAATACAAGTACAACCGCTTTTCCATTGTATAAAATGAATAATTGCAAACATTGTGAAATTAATGGTCATTTCTACGTTCCGGGCAACCTAGGCGTCACTGTAGTGCGTTGCTCCACCACAGCTAATAGCTACGGCCTTAGAAGTCAACGCCAGAAGCATAAAATACAATATAAATACAAAAGTTTTTCCATCATATAAAACGAGTAATTGCAAACAGTATGAAAGTTGTGGTCATTTCTACGTTCCGGGCAACCTAGGCTTCACTCTAGGGCGTTGCTGCACCACATCGAATAGCTACTGCTTTAGAAGTCAACGCTAGAAGCATAAAATACAATAAAAATGCAACAGTTTTTCCAAAGTATAGCATGAATAATTGCAACCGGTGTAAATGTCATGGTCATTTCTACGTTCCGGGCAACCTAGGCTTCACTCTAGGGCGTTGCTCCACCAGATCCAACAATCAGGGCCTTAGAAGTCAACGCCCGAAGCATAAAATACAAAATAAATAGAACAGTTTTTCCACTGTATAAAACGAATAATTGCTACCAGTGTAAAAGTTATGGTCATTTCTACGTTCCGGGCAACCTAGGCTTCACCCTAGGACGTTGTTCCACCAGGTCGAATAGTTAGGGCCTAAGAAGTGAACGCCAGAAGCATAAAATACAATATAAATACAACAGTTTTTCCATCATATAAAACGAGTAATTGCAACCAGTATGAAAGTTGTGGTCATTTCTACTTTCCGGGCAACCTCGGCTTCACTCTAGGGCGTTGCTCCACCAGATTGAATAGTTAGTGCCTTAGAAGTCAACGCCAGAAGCATAAAATACAATATCAATACAACAGTTTTTCCATCGTATAAAACGGATAATTGCAACCAGTATGAAAGTTATGGCCATTTCTACTTTCCGGGCAACCTAGGATCCACCCTAGGGCGTTGCTGCAACCGATTGAATAGTTAGGGCCTTAGAAGTCAACGCCCGAAGCATAAAATACAAAAGAAATAGAACAGTTTTTCCATCGTATAAAACGAATAATTGAAACCAGTGTAAAAGTTATGGTCATTTCTACGTTCCGGGCAACCTAGGCTTCACCCTAGGGCGCTGCTCCACCAGATCGAATAGTTAGTGCCCTAGCAGTCAGCGCCAGAAGCATAAAATACAATATAAATACAACAGTTTTTCCATCGTTTAAAACGAATAATTGCAACCAGTATGAAAGTTATGGTGATTTCTACTTTCCGGGCAACCTAGGCTTCACCCTAGGGCGTTGTTCCAGCAGAGTGAATAGTTAGGGCCTTAGAAGTCAACGCCCGAAGCATGAAATACAAAATAAATAGAACAGTTGTTCCATCGTATAAAACGAATAATTCCTACGAGTGTGAAAGTTATGGTAATTTCTACGTTCCGGGCAACCTAGGTTTCACTCTAGGGCGTGGCTCCACCAGATCGCATAGCTAGTGACTTAGAATTCAACGCCATAAGAATAAAATACAATATAAGTACAACAGTTTTTCCATCGTATAAAATGAATAATTGGAAACATTGTGAAAGTAATGGTCATTTCTACGTTCCAGGCAGGCTAGGCGTCACTCTAGGGCGTTACTCCACCACATCTAATAGCTACGGCCTTAGAAGTCTACGCTAGAAGCATAAAATACAATATAAATACAACACCTTTTCCATCGTATAAAAAGAATAATTGCAAACAGTGTGAAAGTAATGGTCATTTCTACGTTCCGGACAACCTAGGCTTCACTCTAGGGCGTTGCTCCACCACACCGAATAGCTACTGCCTTAGAAGTCAACGCTAGAAGCATAAAATACAATAAAAATGCAACAGTTTTTCCAACGTATAGCATGAATAATTGCTACCAGTGTAAAAGTTATGGTCATTTCTACGTTCCGGGCAACCTAGGCTTCACCCTAGGGCGTTGCTGCAACCGATTGAATAGTTAGGGCCTTAGAAGTCAACGCCCGAAGCATAAAATACAAAAGAAATAGAACAGTTTTTCCATCATATAAAACGAGTAATTGCAACCAGTATGAAAGTTGTGCTCATTTCTACTTTCCGGGCAACCTCGGCTTCACTCTAGGGCGTTGCTCCACCAGATCGAATAGTTAGTGCCTTAGAAATCAACGCCAGAAGCATAAAATACAATATCAATACAACAGTTTTTCCATCGTTTAAAACGAATAATTGCAACCAGTATGAAAGTTATGGTGATTTCTACTTTCCGGGCAACCTAGGCTTCACCGTAGGGCGTTGTTCCAGCAGAGTGAATAGTTAGGGCCTTAGAAGCCAACGCCCGAAGCATGAAATACAAAATAAATAGAACAGTTGTTCCATCGTATAAAACGAATAATTCCTACGAGTGTGAAAGTTATGGTAATTTCTACGTTCCGGGCAACCTAGGTTTCACTCTAGGGCGTGGCTCCACCAGATCGCATAGCTAGTGACTTAGAATTCAACGCCATAAGGATAAAATACAATATAAGTACAACAGTTTTTCCATCGTATAAAATGAATAATTGGAAACATTGTGAAAGTAATGGTCATTTCTACGTTCCAGGCAGGCTAGGCGTCACTCTAGGGCGTTACTCCACCACATCTAATAGCTACGGCCTTAGAAGTCAACGCTAGAAGCATAAAATACAATATAAATACAACACCTTTTCCATCGTATAAAAAGAATAATTGCAAACAGTGTGAAAGTAATGGTCATTTCTACGTTCCGGACAACCTAGGCTTCACTCTAGGGCGTTGCTCCACCAAATCGAATAGCTACTGCCTTAGAAGTCAACGCTAGAAGCATAAAATACAATAAAAATGCAACAGTTTTTCCAACGTATAGCATGAATAATTGCAACCGGTGTATATGTCATGGTCATTTCTACGTTCCGGGCAACCTAGGCTTGACTGTAGGGTGTTGCTCCACCAGATCCAACAGTCAGGGCCTTAGAAGTCAACGCCCGAAGCATAAAATACAAAATAAATAGAACAGTTTTTCCACTGTATAAAACGAATAATTGCTACCAGTGTTAAAGTTATGGTCATTTCTACGTTCCGGGCAACCTAGGCTTCACCCTAGGACGTTGTTCCACCAGATCGAATAGTTAGGGCCTAAGAAGTGAACGCCAGAAGCATAAAATACAATATAAATACAACAGTTTTTCCATCATATAAAACGAGTAATTGCAACCAGTATGAAAGTTGTGGTCATTTCTACTTGCCGGGCAACCTCGGCTTCACTCTAGGGCGTTGCTCCACCAGATTGAATAGTTAGTGCCTTAGAAGTCAACGCCAGAAGCATAAAATACAATATCAATACAACAGTTTTTCCATCGTATAAAACGAATAATTGCAACCAGTATGAAAGTTATGGTCATTTCTACTTTCCGGGCAACCTAGGATCCACCCTAGGGCGTTGCTGCAACCGATTGAATAGTTAGGGTCTTAGAAGTCAACGCCCGAAGCATAAAATACAAAAGAAATAGAACAGTTTTTCCATCGTATAAAACGAATAATTGAAACCAGTGTAAAAGTAATGGTCATTTCTACGTTCCGGGCAACCTAGGCTTCACCCTAGGGCGCTGCTCCACCAGATCGAATAGTTAGTGCCCTAGAAGTCAGCGAGAGAAGCATAAAATACAATATAAATACAACAGTTTTTCCATCGTTTAAAACGAATAATTGCAACCAATATGAAAGTTATGGTGATTTCTACTTTCCGGGCAACCTAGGCTTCACCCTAGGGCGTTGTTCCAGCAGAGTGAATAGTTAGGGCCTTAGAAGTCAACGCCCGAAGCATGAAATACAAAATAAATAGAACAGTTGTTCCATCGTATAAAACGAATAATTCCTACGAGTGTGAATGTTATGGTAATTTCTACGTTCCGGGCAACCTAGGTTTCACTCTAGGGCGTTGCTCCACCATATCGCATAGCTAGTGACTTAGAATTCAACGCCATAAGAATAAAATACAATATAAGTACAACAGTTTTTCCATCGTATAAAATGAATAATTGGAAACATTGTGAAAGTAATGGTCATTTCTACGTTCCAGGCAACCTAGGCTTCACCCTAGGGCGTTGTTCCAGCAGAGTGAATAGTTAGGGCCTTAGAAGTCAACGCCCGAAGCATGAAATACAAAATAAATAGAACAGTTGTTCCATCGTATAAAACGAATAATTCCTACGAGTGTGAATGTTATGGTAATTTCTACGTTCCGGGCAACCTAGGTGTCACTCTAGGGCGTTGCTCAACCAGATGGCATAGCTAGGGACTTAGAATTCAATGCCATAAGAATAAAATACAATATAAGAACAACAGTTTTCCCATCGTATAAAATGAATAATTGGAAACATTATGAAAGTAATGGTCATTTCTACGCTCCAGGCAACCTAGGTGTCACTCTAGGGCGTTACTCCACCACATCCAATAGCTACTGCCTTAGAAGTCAACGCCCGAAGCATAAAATACAAAATAAATAGAACAGTTTTTCCATCGTATAAAACGAATAATAGCAACCAGTGCCAAAGTTATGGTCATTTCTACGTTCCGGGCAACCTAGGCTTCACCCCAGGGCGTTGTTCCACCAGATCGAATAGTTAGGGCCTAAGAAGTGAACGCCAGCAGTATAAATTACAATATAAATACAACAGTTCTTCCATCATATAAAACGAATAATTGCAACCAGTATGAAAGTTATGGTCATTTCTACGTTCTGGGCAACCTAGGCTTCACTCTATGGCGTTCTTCCACCACATCGAATAGCTGCGGCCTCAGAAGTCAACGCCTGAAGCTTAAAATACAGTAAAAATACAACAGTCTTTCCATCCTATAACAGGAATAATTGTAACGCGTGTGAAAGTGATGGTCATTTGTACGTTCCGGGCAAACTAGGTTTCACTCTAGGGCGTTGCTCCACCAGATCGAATAGCTAGGGACTTGGAATTCAACGCCAGAAGAATAAAACACAATATAAGTACCACCGTTTTTCCATTGTATAAAATGAATAATTGCAAACAGTGTGAAAGTACTGGTCATTTCTACGTTCCGGGTAACCTAGGCTTCACTCTAGGGCGTTGTTGCACCAGATCGAACAGTTAGTTCCTAAGAACTCATCGCCCGAAGCATAAAATACAAAATAAATAGAAGAGTTTATCCATTGTATAAAACGAATAATTGCTACCAGTGTGAAAGTTATGTTCATTTCTACGTTTCTGACAACCTAGGCTTCACTGTAGGGTGTTGCTCCACCAAATCGAATAGGTAGGGCCATAGAAGTCAACGCCAGAAGCATAAAATACAATATAAATATAACAGTTTTTCCATCGTATAAAACGAATAATAGCAACCAGTGTGAAAGTTCTGGTCATTTCTACGTTCCGGGCAACCTAGGCTTCACTCTAGGGCGTTGCTCCACCAGATCGAATAGTTAGGGCCTTAGAAGTCAACGCCCGAAGCATAAAATACAAAATAAATAGAACAGTTTTTCCATTGTATAAAACGAATAATTGCTACCAGTGTGAAAGTTATGTTCATATCTACGTTTCTGACAACCTAGGCTTCACTGTAGGGAGTTGCTCCACCAAATCGAATAGGTAGGGCCATGGAAGTCAAAGCCCGAAGCATAAAATACAATAAATATACAAGAGTTTTTCCATCGTATAACAGGAATAATTGCAACCAGTGTGAAAGTGATGGTCATTTCTACGTTCTGGGCAACCTAGGCTTCACTCTAGGGCGCCGTTCCACCAGATCGAATAGTTAGGGCCTAAGAAGTCAACGCCAGAAGCATAAAATATAATATAAATATAACAGTTTTTCCATCGTATAAAACGAATAATTGCAACAAGTATGAAAGTTGTGGTTATTTCTACTTTCCGGTCAACCTAGGCTTCACCCTAGGGCGTTGCTCCAGCAGATTGAATAGTTAGGGCCTTAGAAGTCAACGCCCGAAGCATAAAATACAAAATAAATAGAACAGTTTTTCCATCGTATAAAACGAATAATTGCTACCGGTGTGAAAGTTATGGTCATTTCTACGTTCCGGGCAACCCAGGCTTCACCCTAGGGCGTTGTTCCACCAGATGGAATAGTTAGGGCATAAGAAGTCAACGCCAGAAGCATAAAATACGGTATAAATACAACAGCTTTTCCATCGCATAGAACAAATAATGGCAACCAGTATGAAAGGTATGGTCATTTCTAATTTCCGGGCAACCTAGGCTTCACCCTAGGGCGTTGCTCCAACAGATTGAATAGTTAGGGCCTTAAGTCAACGCCCGAAGCATAAAATACAAAATAAATAGAACAGTTTTTCCATCGTATAAAACTAATAATTGCAACCAGTGTGAAAGTAATGGGCATTTCTACGTTCCGGGCAACCTAGGCTTCACTCTAGGGCGTTGCTCCACCACATCGAATAGCTACGGCCTTAGAAGTCAACGCCAGAAGCATAAAATACAGTATAAATACAACAGTTTTTCCATTGTATAACATGACTAATTGCAACCAGTGCGAAAGTAACGATCATTTCGACGTTTCGGGCATCCTAGACTTAACTCTGAGGCGTTGCTCCACCAGATCGAAGAGTTAAGGTCTAAGAAGTCAACACCGGAAGCATAAAATACAATATAAATACAACAGCTTTTCCATCGTAGAAAACGAATAATTGCAACCTGTGTGAAGGTTATGGTCATATCTACGTTCCGGGCAACCTAGGTTTCACTTTAGGGTGTTATTCCGCCAGATCGAATAGGTAGGGCCATAGAAGTATACGCCCGAGGCATAAAATGCAATATAAATACAACAGTTTTTCCATCGTATAAAAGGATTAATTGCAACCAGTTTGAAAGTGATGATCATTTCTACGTTCCAGGCAACCTAGGCTTCACTCTAGGGCGTTGCTCCACCAGATCGAATAGTTAGTGCCTTAGAAGTCAACGCTAGAAGCATAAAATACAATATAAATACAACACCTTTTCCATCGTATAAAAAGAATAATTGCAAACAGTGTGAAAGTAATGGTCATTTCTACGTTCCGGACAACCTAGGCTTCACTCTAGGGCGTTGCTCCACCACATCGAATAGCTACTGCCTTAGAACTCAACGCTAGAAGCATAAAATACAATAAAAATGCAACAGTTTTTCCAACGTATAGCATGAATAATTGCAACCGGTGTGAATGTCATGGTCATTTCTACGTTCCGGGCAACCTAGGTTTCACTCTAGGGCGTTGCTCCACCAGATCGAATAGCTAGGGACTTGGAATTCAACGCCAGAAGAATAAAAC
This sequence comes from Calliopsis andreniformis, assembly GCF_051401765.1. NCBI lineage: Eukaryota > Metazoa > Arthropoda > Insecta > Hymenoptera > Andrenidae > Calliopsis > Calliopsis andreniformis. The sequence goes on from NW_027480429.1 coordinate 3,920,401, forward strand.
ACAATACAAGTACAACCGCTTTTCCATTGTATAAAATGAATAATTGCAAACATTGTGAAATTAATGGTCATTTCTACGTTCCGGGCAACCTAGGCGTCACTGTAGTGCGTTGCTCCACCACAGCTAATAGCTACGGCCTTAGAAGTCAACGCCAGAAGCATAAAATACAATATAAATACAACAGTTTTTCCATCATATAAAACGAGTAATTGCAACCAGTATGAAAGTTGTGGTCATTTCTACTTTCCGGGCAACCTAGGCTTCACCCTAGGGCGTTGTTCCAGCAGATTGAATAGTTAGGGCCTTAGAAGTCAACGCCCGATGCATGAAATACAAAATAAATAGAACAGTTGTTCCATCGTATAAAACGAATAATTCCTACGAGTGTGAACGTTATGGTAATTTCTACGTTCCGGGCAACCTAGGTTTCACTCTAGGGCGTGGCTCCACCAGATCGCATAGCTAGTGACTTAGAATTCAACGCCATAAGAATAAAATACAATATAAGTACAACAGTTTTTCCATCGTATAAAATGAATAATTTGAAACATTGTGAAAGTAATGGTCATTTCTACGTTCCAGGCAGGCTAGGTGTCACTCTAGGGCGTTACTCCACCACATCTAATAGCTACGGCCTTAGAAGTCAACGCTAGAAGCATAAAATACAATATAAATACAACACCTTTTCCATCGTATAAAAAGAATAATTGCAAACAGTGTGAAAGTAATGGTCATTTCTACGTTCCGGACAACCTAGGCTTCACTCTAGGGCGTTGCTCCACCACATCGAATAGCTACTGCCTTAGAAGTCAACGCTAGAAGCATAAAATACAATAAAAATGCAACAGTTTTTCCAACGTATAGCATGAATAATTGCAGCCGGTGTATATGTCATGGTCATTTCTACGTTCCGGGCAACCTAGGCTTGACTGTAGGGTGTTGCTCCACCAGATCCAACAGTCAGGGCCTTAGAAGTCTACGCCCGAAGCATAAAATACAAAATAAATAGAACAGTTTTTCCACTGTATAAAACGAATAATTGCTACCAGTGTAAAAGTTATGGTCATTTCTACGTTCCGGGCAACCTAGGCTTCACCCTAGGACGTTGTTCCACCAGGTCGAATAGTTAGGGCCTACGAAGTGAACGCCAGAAGCATAAAATACAATATAAATGCAACAGTTTTTCCATCATATAAAACGAGTAATTGCAACCAGTATGAAAGTTGTGGTCATTTCTACTTTCCGGGCAACCTCGGCTTCACTCTAGGGCGTTGCTCCACCAGATCGAATAGTTAGTGCCTAAGAAGTGAACGCCAGAATCATAAAATACAATATAAATACAACAGTTATTCCATCATATAAAACGAGTAATTGCAACCAGTATGAAAGTTGTGGTCATTTCTACTTTCCGGGCAACCTAGGCTACACCCTAGGGCGTTGCTCCAACAGATTGAATAGTTAGGGCCTTAGGAGTCAATGCCCGAAGCATAAAATGCAATAAAGATACAACAGTTCTTCCATCATATAACCGGAATAATTGCAACCAGTTTGAATGTGATTGTCATTTCTACGTTCCGGGCAACCTCGGCTTCACTCTACGGCGTTGTTCCACCAGATCGAATAGTTAGGGCCTAAGAAGTCAACACCAGAAGAATAAAATACAAAATAAATACAACAGACTTTACACCGTATAAAACGAATAATTGCAACCTGTGTTAAGGTTATGGTCATATCTACGTTCCGGGCAACCTAGGCTTCACTGTCGGGCGTTGCTCCACCAGATCGAAATGTTAGGGCCTAAGAAGTCAACGCCCGAAGCATAAAATACGATATAAATACAACAGCATTTCCATCGCATTAAATGAATAATTGCAAACAGTGTGAAAGTAGTGGTCATTTCTACGTTCCGGGCAACCTAGGCTTCACTCTAGGGCGGTGCTCCACCAGATCAAATAGTTAGGGCCTAAGAAGTCAACGCCAGAAGCATAAATTACAATATAAGTACAACAGCTTTTCCATCGTATAAAACGAATAATAGCAACCAGTGTTAAAGTTATAGTCATTTCTACGTTCCGGGCAACCTAGGCTTCACTCTAGGGCGTTGCTCCACCAGATCGAATAGTTAGGGACTTGGAATTCAACGCCAGAAGAATAAAACACAATATAAGTACAACAGTTATTCCATCGTATAAAATGGATAGTTGCAAACATTGTAAAAGTAATGGTCATTTCTACGTTCCGGGCAACCTATGCGTCACTCTAGGGCGTTGCTCCACCACATCTAATAGCTACGGCCTTAGAAGTCAACGCTAGAGGCATAAAATACAATATAAATACAACAGCTTTTCCATCGTACAATGTGAATAATAGCAAACAGTGTGAAAGTAATTGTCATTTCTACGTTCCGGGCAACCTAGGCTTCACTCTAGGTCGTTGCTCCACCAGATCAAATAGCTAGCGACTTAGAATTAAACGCCAGAAGCATAGAATACAATAAAAATGCAACAGTTTTTCCATCGTATAACAGGAATAATTGCAACCAGTGTGAATGTAATGGTCATTTCTACGTTCCGGGCAACCTAGGTTTCACTCTAGGGCGTTGCTCCACCAGGTCGAGTAGTTAGGGCCTAAGAAGTCAACGCCAGAAGCATAAAATACGATATAAATACAACAGCTTTTACATCGTATAAAACGAATAATGGCAACCAGTGTGGAAGTTATGGTCATTTCTACGTTCCGGGCAACCTAGGCTTCACTGTAGGGCGTTGCTCGACCAGATCGAATAGCTAGGGCCTTAGAAGTCAACGCCCGAAGCATAAAATACAAAATAAATAGAACAGTTTCTCCATCGTATAAAACGAATAATTGCTAACAGTGTGAAAGTTATGGTCATTGCTACGTTCCGCGCAACCTACCCTTCACCGTAGAGCGTTGCTCCACCAGATCGAATAGTTACGGCCTGAGAAGTCAGCGCCAGAAGCATAAAATACAATAAAGATGCAACAGTTTTTCCATCGTTTAACAGGAATAACTACAACCAGTGTGAATGTACTGGTCATTTCTACGTTCCGGGCAACCTAGGTTTAACTCTAGGGCGTTCCTCCACCAGGCCGAGTAGTTAGGGCCTAAGAAGTCATCGCCAGAAGCATAAAATACGATATAAATACAACAGCTTTTCCATCGTATAAAAGGAATAATTGCAAACAGTGTGAAAGTAATGGTCATTTCTACGTTCCGGGCAACCTAGGCTTCACTCTACAGCGTTGTTCCGCCAGATCGAATAGTTAGGGCCTAAGAAGTCAACACCAGAAGAATAAAATACAAAATAAATACAACAGCCTTTACACCGTATAAAACGAATAATTGCAACCTGTGTGAAGGTTATGGTCATATCTACGTTCCGTGCAACCTAGGCTTCACTGTCGGGCGTTGCTCCACCAGATCGAAATGTTAGGGCCTAAGAAGTCTACGTCCGAAGCATAAAATACGATATAAATACAACAGCATTTCCATCGTATTAAATGAATAATTGCAAACAGTGTGAAAGTAGTGGTCATTTCTACGTTCCGGGCAACCTGGGCTTCACTCTAGGGCGTTGCCCCACCAGATCGAATAGTTAGTGCCTTAGAAGTCAACGCCAGAAGCATAAAATACAATATCAATACAACAGTTTTTACATCGTATAAAACGAATAATTGCAACCAGTATGAAAGTTATGGTCATTTCTACTTTCCGGGCAACCTAGGATGCACCCTAGGGCGTTGCTGCAACCGGTTGAATAGTTAGGGCCTTAGAAGTCAACGCCCGAAGCGTAAAATACAAAAGAAATAGAACAGTTTTTCCATCGTATAAAACGAATAATTGAAACCAGTGTAAAAGTAATGGTCATTTCTACGTTCCGGGCAACCTGAGCTTCACCCTAGGGCGCTGCTCCACCAGATCGAATAGCTAGTGCCCTAGAAGTCCGCGCGAGAAGCATAAAATACAATATAAATAGAACAGTTGTTCCATCCTATAAAACGAATAATTCCTACGAGTGTGAAAGTTATGGTAATTTCTACGTTCCGGGCAACCTAGGTTTCACTCTAGGGTGTTGCTCCACCAGATCGCATAGCTAGTGACTTAGAATTCAATGTCATAAGAATAAAATACAATATAAGTACAACAGTTTTTCCATCGTATAAAATGAATAATTGGAAACATTGTGAAAGTAATGGTCATTTCTACGTTCCAGGCAACCTAGGCGTCACTCTAGGGCGTTACTCCACCACATCTAATAGCTACGGCCTTAGAAGTCAACGCTAGAAGCATAAAATACAATATAAATACAACACCTTTTCCATCGTATAAAAAGAATAATTGCAAACAGTGTGAAAGTAATGGTCATTTCTACGTTCTGGACAACCTAGGCTTCACTCTAGGGCGTTGCTCCACCACATCGAATAGCTACTGCCTTAGAAGTCAACGCTAGAAGCATAAAATACAATAAAAATGCAACAGTTTTTCCAACGTATAGCATGAATAATTGCAACCGGTGTGAATGTCATGGTCATTTCTACGTTCCGGGCAACCTAGGCTTGACTGGAGGGTGCTGCTCCACCAGATCGAATAGGTAGGGCCATAGAAGTCAACGCCCGAAGCATAAAATACGATACAAAATACAACAGCTTTTCCATCGTATAAAACGAATAATTGGGACCAGTGTGAAAGTTAAAGTCATCTCTACATTCCGAGCAACCTAGGTTTCACTCTAGGGCGTTGCCCCACCAGATCGAATAGTTAGTGCCTTAGAAGTCAACGCCAGAAGCATAAAATACAATATCAATACAACAGTTTTTACATCGTATAAAACGAATAATTGCAACCAGTATGAAAGTTATGGTCATTTCTACTTTCCGGGCAACCTAGGATGCACCCTAGGGCGTTGCTGCAACCGGTTGAATAGTTAGGGCCTTAGAAGTCAACGCCCGAAGCGTAAAATACAAAAGAAATAGAACAGTTTTTCCATCGTATAAAACGAATAATTGAAACCAGTGTAAAAGTAATGGTCATTTCTACGTTCCGGGCAACCTGGGCTTCACCCTAGGGCGCTGCTCCACCAGATCGAATAGTTAGTGCCCTAGAAGTCCGCGCGAGAAGCATAAAATACAATATAAATAGAACAGTTGTTCCATCCTATAAAACGAATAATTCCTACGAGTGTGAAAGTTATGGTAATTTCTACGTTCCGGGCAACCTAGGTTTCACTCTAGGGTGTTGCTCCACCAGATCGCATAGCTAGTGACTTAGAATTCGATGCCATAAGAATAAAATACAATATAAGTACAACAGTTTTTCCATCGTATAAAATGAATAATTGGAAACATTGTGAAAGTAATGGTCATTTCTACGTTCCAGGCAACCTAGGCGTCACTCTAGGGCGTTACTCCACCACATCTAATAGCTACGGCCTTAGAAGTCAACGCTAGAAGCATAAAATACAATATAAATACAACACCTTTTCCATCGTATAAAAAGAATAATTGCAAACAGTGTGAAAGTAATGGTCATTTCTACGTTCCGGACAACCTAGGCTTCACTCTAGGGCGTTGCTCCACCACATCGAATAGCTACTGCCTTAGAAGTCAACGCTAGAAGCATAAAATACAATAAAAATGCAACAGTTTTTCCAACGTATAGCATGAATAATTGCAACCGGTGTGAATGTCATGGTCATTTCTACGTTCCGGGCAACCTAGGCTTGACTGGAGCGTGCTGCTCCACCAGATCGAATAGGTAGGGCCATAGAAGTCAACGCCCGAAGCATAAAATACGATACAAAATACAACAGCTTTTCCATCGTATAAAACGAATAATTGGGACCAGTGTGAAAGTTAAAGTCATCTCTACATTCCGAGCAACCTAGGTTTCACTCTAGGGCGTTGCTCCACCTGATCGAATAGCTAGGGACTAGGAATTCAACGCCAGAAGAATAAAACACAATACAAGTACAACCGCTTTTCCATTCTATAAAATGAATAATTGCAAACATTGTTAAATTAATGGTCATTTCTACGTTCCGGGCAACCTAGGCGTCACTGTAGTGTGTTGCTCCACCACAGCTAATATCGACGGCTTTAGAAGTCAACGCCCGAAGCATAAAATACAATAAAAATACAACAGTCTTTCCATCCTATAACAGGAATAATTGCAACGCGTGTGAAAGTGATGGTCATTTGTACGTTCCGGACAACCTAGGCTTCACTCTAGGGCGTCGATCCAGCAGATTGAATAGTTAGGGCCTTAGAAGTCAACGCCCGAAGCATAAAATACAAAATAAATAGAACAGTTTTTCCATCGTATAAAACGAATAATTGCTACCGGTGAGAAAGTTATGGCCATTTCTACGTTCCGGACAACCCAGGCTTCACCCTAGGGCGTTGTTCCACCTGATGGAATAGTTAGGGCATAAGAAGTCAACGCCAGAAGCATAAAATACGGTATAAATACAACAGCTTTTCCATCGTATAGAACAAATAATGGCAACCAGTATGAAAGGTATGGTCATTTCTACTTTCCGGGCAACCTAGGCTTCACCCTAGGGCGTTGCTCCAACAGATCGAAGAGTTAGGGTCTAAGGAGACAACACCGGAAGCATAAAATACAATATAAATACAACAGCTTTTCCATCGTAGAAAACGAATAATTGCAACCTGTGTGAAGGTTATGGTCATATCTACGTTCCGGGCAACCTAGGCTTCACTGTAGGGTGTTGCTCCACCAGATCGAGTAGGTAGGGCCATAGAAGTCTACGCCCGAAGCATAAAATGCAATATAAATACAACAGTTTTTCCATCGTATAAAAGGATTAATTGCAACCAGTTTGAAAGTGATGGTCATTTTTACGTTCCGGGCAACCTAGGCTTCACTCTAGGGCGTTGCTCCACCAGATCGAACACTTAGGGCCTAAGAAGGCACCGCCAGAAGCATAAAATACAATATAAATATAACAGTTTTTCCATCGTATAAGACGAATAATTGCAACCAGTGTGAAAGTTATAGTCATTTCTACTTTCCGGGCAACCTAGGCTTCAGTCCAGGGCGTTGCTCCACCAGATCGAATAGTTAGGGCCTTAGAAGTCAACGCCAGAAGCATAAAATACAATAAAGATGCAACAGTTTTCCCATCGTATATCAGGAATTACTGCAACCAGTGTGAAAGTAATGGCATATCATTTTTCCGGGCAACCTAGGCTTCACTCTAGGGCGTTGCTCCACCAGATGGATTAGTTAGGGCCTTAGAAGTCAACGCCCGAAGCATAAAATACAATAACGATGGAACAGTTTTTCCATCGTATAAATCGAATAATTGAAACCAGTGTAAAAGTAATGGTCATTTCTACGTTCCGAGCAACCTAGGCTTCACCCTAGGGCGCTGCTTCACCAGACCGAATAGTTAGTACCCTAGAAGTCAGCGCCACAAGCATAAAATTCACTATAAATACAAAAGTTTTTCCATCGTATAAAACGAATAATAGCAACCAGTGTGAAAGTTCTGGTCATTTCTAAGTTCCGGGCAACCTAGGCTTCACTCTAGGGCGTTGCTCCACCAGATCGAATATTTAGGGCCTTAGAAGTCAACGCCCGAAGCATAAAATACAAAATAAATAGAACAGTTTTTCCATTGTATAAAACGAATAATTGCTACCTGTGTGAAAGTTATGTTCATTTCTACGTTTCTGACAACCTAGGCTTCACTGTAGAGTGTTGCTCCACCAAATCGAATAGGTAGGGCAATGGAAGTCAACGCCAGAAGCATAAAATACAATAAAGATGCAACAGTTTTCCCATCGTATATCAGGAATTATTGCAACCAGTGTGAAAGTAATGGCATATCATTGTTGCGGGCAACCTAGGCTTCACTCTAGGGCGTTGCTCCACCAGATGGATTAGTTAGGGCCTTAGAAGTCAACGCCCGAAGCATAAAATACAATAAAGATAGAACAGTTTTTCCTTCGTATAAAACGAATAATTGAAACCAGTGTAAAAGTAATGGCCATTTCTACGTTCCGGGCAACCTAGGCTTCACCCTAGGGCGCTGCTTCACCAGATCGAATAGTTAGTGCCCTAGAAGTCAGCGCCAGAAGCATAAAATTCACTATAAATTCAACAGCTTTTCCATCGTATAAAAGGATTAATTGCAACCAGTTTGAGCGTGATGGTCATTTCTCCTTTCCGGGCAACCTAGGCTTCACTCTAGGGCGTTGCCCCACTAGATCGAACAGCTAGGGCCTTAGAAGTCAACGCCAGAAGCATAAAATACAATATAAATCCAACAGCTTTTCCATCGTATAAAAGGAATAATTGCAAACAGTGTGAAAGTAATGGTCATTTCTACGTTCCGGGCAAGTCAGTCTTCACCCTAGGCCGTTGTTCCACCAGATCGAATAGTTAGGGCCTAAGAAGTGAACACCAGAAGCATAAAATGCAATAAAAATACAACAGTTTTTCCATCGTATAACAGGATTAATTGCAACCAGTTTGAAAGTGATGGTCATTTCTCCTTTCCGGGCAAGCTAGGCTTCACTCTAGGGCGTTGCTCCACCAGATCGAATAGCTAGGGCCTTAGAAGTCAACGCCAGAAGCATAAAATACAATATAAATACAACAGTTTTTCCATCGTATAAAACGTATAATTACAACCAGTATGAAACTGATGGTCATTTCTACTTTCCGAGCAAGCTAGGCTTCACCCTAGGGCGTTGCTCCAACAGATTCAATAGTTAGGACCTTAGAAGTGAACGCCCGAACCATAAAATGCAAAAAAAAAAAACAGTGTTTCCATCATATAACAGGAATAATTGCAACCAATTTGAAAGTGATGGCCAATTCTACGTTCCGGGCAACCAAGGCTTCCCTCTAGGGCGTTGCTCCACCAGATCGAATAGATAGTGCCTTAGAAGTCAACGCCAGAAGCATAAAATACAATTTAAATACAACAGTTTTTCCAACGTATAAAACGAATAATTGCAACCAGTATGAAACTTATGGTCATTTCTACTTTCCGGGCAACTTAGGCTTCACTGTAGGGCGTTGCTCCACCAGATCGAATAGTTAGTGCCTTAGAAGTCAACGCCAGAAGCATAAAATACAATATAAATACAACAGCTTTCCATCGTATAAAACGAATAATTGCAACCAGTATGAAACTTATGGACATTTCTACTTTCCGAGCAACCTAGGCTTCACCCTAGGGCGTTGCTCCAACAGATTGAATAGTTAGGACCTTAGAAGTCAACGCCCGAACCATAAAATGCAAAAAAAATACAACAGTGTTTCCATCGTATAAAACGAATAATTGAAACCAGTGTAAAAGTAATGGTCATTTCTACGTTCCGGGCAACCTAGGCTTCACCCTAGGGCGCTGCTTCACCAGATCGAATAGTTAGTGCCCTAGAAGTCAGCGCCAGAAGCATAAAATTCACTATAAATACAACAGTTTTTCCATCGTATAAAACGAATAATTCCTACCAGTGTGAAAGTTATGGTAAATTCTACGTTCCGGGCAACCTAGGTTTCACTCTAGGACGTTGCTTCACCAGATCGCATAGCTAGGGACTTAGAATTCAACGCCATAAGAATAAATTACAATATAAGTACAACAGTTTTTCCATCGTATAAAATGAGTAATTGGAAACATTGTGAGAGTAATGGTCATTTCTACGTTCCAGGCAACGTAGGCGTCACTCTAGGGCGTTACTCCACCACATCTAATAGCTACGGCCTTAGCAGTCAACGCTAGAAGCATAAATTACAATAAAAATGCAACACTTTATTCAACGTATAGCATGAATAATTGAAACCAGTGTAAAAGTAATGGCCATTTCTACGTTCCGGGCAACCTAGGCTTCACCCTAGGGCGCTGCTTCACCAGATCGAATAGTTAGTGCCCTAGAAGTCAGCGCCAGAAGCATAAAATTCACTATAAATTCAACAGCTTTTCCATCGTATAAAAGGATTAATTGCAACCAGTTTGAGCGTGATGGTCATTTCTCCTTTCCGGGCAACCTAGGCTTCACTCTAGGGCGTTGCCCCACTAGATCGAACAGCTAGGGCCTTAGAAGTCAACGCCAGAAGCATAAAATACAATATAAATCCAACAGCTTTTCCATCGTATAAAAGGAATAATTGCAAACAGTGTGAAAGTAATGGTCATTTCTACGTTCCGGGCAAGTCAGTCTTCACCCTAGGCCGTTGTTCCACCAGATCGAATAGTTAGGGCCTAAGAAGTGAACACCAGAAGCATAAAATACAATATAAATACAACACCTTTTCCATCGTATAAAAAGAATAATTGCAAACAGTGTGAAAGTAATGGTCATTTCTACGTTCCGGACAACCTAGGCTTCACTCTAGGGCGTTGCTCCACCACATCGAATAGCTACTGCCTTAGAAGTCAACGCTAGAAGCATAAAATACAATAAAAATGCAACAGTTTTTCCAACGTATAGCATGAATAATTGCAACCGGTGTGAATGTCATGGTCATTTCTACGTTCCGGGCAACCTAGGCTTGACTGGAGGGTGCTGCTCCACCAGATCGAATAGGTAGGGCCATAGAAGTCATCGCCCGAAGCATAAAATACGATACAAAATACAACAGCTTTTCCATCGTATAAAACGAATAATTGGGACCAGTGTGAAAGTTAAAGTCATCTCTACATTCCGAGCAACCTAGGTTTCACTCTAGGGCGTTGCTCCACCAGATCGAATAGCTAGGGACTTGGAATTCAACGCCAGAAGAATAAAACACAATACAAGTACAAACGCTTTTCCATTCTATAAAATGAATAATTGCAAACATTGTTAAATTAATGGTCATTTCTACGTTCCGGGCAACCTAGGCGTCACTGTAGTGTGTTGCTCCACCACGGCTAATATCGGCGGCTTTAGAAGTCAACGCCCGAAGCATAAAATACAATAAAAATACAACAGTCTTTCCATCCTATAACAGGAATAATTGCAACGCGTGTGAAAGTGATGGTCATTTGTACGTTCCGGACAACCTAGGCTTCACTCTAGGGCGTCGATCCAGCAGATTGAATAGTTAGGGCCTTAGAAGTCAACGCCCGAAGCATAAAATACAAAATAAATAGAACAGTTTTTCCATCGTATAAAACGAATAATTGCTACCGGTGAGAAAGTTATGGCCATTTCTACGTTCCGGACAACCCAGGCTTCACCCTAGGGCGTTGTTTCACCAGATGGAATAGTTAGGGCATAAGAAGTCAACGCCAGAAGCATAAAATACGGTATAAATACAACAGCTTTTCCATCGTATAGAACAAATAATGGCAACCAGTATGAAAGGTATGGTCATTTCTACTTTCCGGGCAACCTAGGCTTCACCCTAGGGCGTTGCTCCAACAGATCGAAGAGTTAGGGTCTAAGAAGACAACACCGGAAGCATAAAATACAATATAAATACAACAGCTTTTCCATCGTAGAAACCGAATAATTGCAACCTGTGTGAAGGTTATGGTCATATCTACGTTCCGGGCAACCTAGGCTTCACTGTAGGGTGTTGCTCCACCAGATCGAGTAGGTAGGGCCATAGAAGTCTACGCCCGAAGCATAAAATGCAATATAAATACAACAGTTTTTCCATCGTATAAAAGGATTAATTGCAACCAGTTTGAAAGTGATGATCATTTTTACGTTCCGGGCAACCTAGGCTTCACTCTAGGGCGTTGCTCCACCAGATCGAACACTTAGGGCCTAAGAAGGCACCGCCAGAAGCATAAAATACAATATAAATATAACAGTTTTTCCATCGTATAAGACGAATAATTGCAACCAGTGTGAATGTAATGGTCATTTCTACGTTCCGGGCAACCTAGGTTTCACTCTAGGGCGTTGCTCCACCAGGCCGAATAGTTAGGGACTGAGAAGTCAACGCCAGAAGCATAAAATACGATATAAATACAACAGCTTTTCCATCGTATAAAAGGAATAATTGCAAACAGTGTGAAAGTAATGGTCATTTCTACGTTCCGGGCAACCTAGGCTTCACTCTACGGCGTTGTTCCACCAGATCGAATAGTTAGGGCCTAAGAAGTCAACACCAGAAGAATAAAATACAAAATAAATACAACAGACTTTACACCGTATAAAACGAATAATTGCAACCTGTGTTAAGGTTATGGTCATATCTACGTTCCGGGCAACCTAGGCTTCACTGTCGGGCGTTGCTCCACCAGATCGAAATGTTAGGGCCTAAGAAGTCAACGCCCGAAGCATAAAATACGATATAAATACAACAGCATTTCCATCGCATTAAATGAATAATTGCAAACAGTGTGAAAGTAGTGGTCATTTCTACGTTCCGGGCAACCTAGGCTTCACTCTAGGGCGGTGCTCCACCAGATCAAATAGTTAGGGCCTAAGAAGTCAACGCCAGAAGCATAAATTACAATATAAGTACAACAGCTTTTCCATCGTATAAAACGAATAATAGCAACCAGTGTGAAAGTTATAGTCATTTCTACGTTCCGGGCAACCTAGGCTTCACTCTAGGGCGTTGCTCCACCAGATCGAATAGTTAGGGACTTGGAATTCAACGCCAGAAGAATAAAACACAATATAAGTACAACAGTTTTTCCATTGTATAAAATGAATAATTGCAAACAATGTGAAATTAATGGTCATGCCTACGTTCCGGGCAACCTAGGCTTCACTCTAGGGTGTTGCTCCACCAGATGGAATAGTTACGGCCTTAGAAGTCAGCGCCAGAAGCATAAAATACAATAAAGATGCAACAGTTTTTCCATCGTTTAACAGGAATAACTGCAACCAGTGTGAATGTACTGGTCATTTCTACGTTCCGGATTACCTAGGTTTCACTCTAGGGCGTTGCTCTACCAGATCGAATAGCTAGGGACTTAGAATTCAACGCCAGAAGGATAAAATACAATATAAGTACAACAGTTATTCCATCGTATAAAATGGATAGTTGCAAACATTGTAAAAGTAATGGTCATTTCTACGTTCCGGGCAACCTATGCGTCACTCTAGGGCGTTGCTCCACCACATCTAATAGCTACGGCCTTAGAAGTCAACGCTAGAGGCATAAAATACAATATAAATACAACAGCTTTTCCATCGTACAATGTGAATAATAGCAAACAGTGTGAAAGTAATTGTCATTTCTACGTTCCGGGCAACCTAGGCTTCACTCTAGGTCGTTGCTCCACCAGATCAAATAGCTAGCGACTTATAATTAAACGCCAGAAGCATAGAATACAATAAAAATGCAACAGTTTTTCCATCGTATAACAGGAATAATTGCAACCAGTGTGAATGTAATGGTCATTTCTACGTTCCGGGCAACCTAGGTTTCACTCTAGGGCGTTGCTCCACCAGGTCGAGTAGTTAGGGCCTAAGAAGTCAACGCCAGAAGCATAAAATACGATATAAATACAACAGCTTTTACATCGTATAAAACGAATAATTGCAACCAGTGTGGAAGTTATGGTCATTTCTACGTTCCGGGCAACCTAGGCTTCACTGTAGGGCGTTGCTCGACCAGATCGAATAGCTAGGGCCTTAGAAGTCAACGCCCGAAGCATAAAATACAAAATAAATAGAACAGTTTCTCCATCGTATAAAACGAATAATTGCTAACAGTGTGAAAGTTATGGTCATTGCTACGTTCCGCGCAACCTACCCTTCACCGTAGAGCGTTGCTCCACCAGATCGAATAGTTACGGCCTTAGAAGTCAGCGCCAGAAGCATAAAATACAATAAAGATGCAACAGTTTTCCCATCGTATATCAGGAATTATTGCAACCAGTGTGAAAGTAATGGCATATCACTTTTCCGGGCAACCTAGGCTTCACTCTAGGGCGTTGCTCCACCAGATGGATTAGTTAGGGCCTTAGAAGTCAACGCCCGAAGCATAAAATACAATAACGATGGAACAGTTTTTCCATCGTATAAATCGAATAATTGAAACCAGTGTAAAAGTAATGGTCATTTCTACGTTCCGAGCAACCTAGGCTTCACCCTAGGGCGCTGCTTCACCAGACCGAATAGTTAGTACCCTAGAAGTCAGCGCCACAAGCATAAAATTCACTATAAATACAACAGTTTTTCCATCGTATAAAACGAATAATAGCAACCAGTGTGAAAGTTCTGGTCATTTCTAAGTTCCGGGCAACCTAGGCTTCACTCTAGGGCGTTGCTCCACCAGATCGAATATTTAGGGCCTTAGAAGTCAACGCCCGAAGCATAAAATACAAAATAAATAGAACAGTTTTTCCATTGTATAAAACGAATAATTGCTACCTGTGTGAAAGTTATGTTCATTTCTACGTTTCTGACAACCTAGGCTTCACTGTAGGGTGTTGCTCCACCAAATCGAATAGGTAGGGCAATGGAAGTCAACGCCAGAAGCATAAAATACAATAAAGATGCAACAGTTTTCCCATCGTATATCAGGAATTATTGCAACCAGTGTGAAAGTAATGGCATATCATTGTTCCGGGCAACCTAGGCTTCACTCTAGGGCGTTGCTCCACCAGATGGATTAGTTAGGGCCTTAGAAGTCAACGCCCGAAGCATAAAATACAATAAAGATAGAACAGTTTTTCCTTCGTATAAAACGAATAATTGAAACCAGTGTAAAAGTAATGGCCATTTCTACGTTCCGGGCAACCTAGGCTTCACCCTAGGGCGCTGCTTCACCAGATCGAATAGTTAGTGCCCTAGAAGTCAGCGCCAGAAGCATAAAATTCACTATAAATTCAACAGCTTTTCCATCGTATAAAAGGATTAATTGCAACCAGTTTGAGCGTGATGGTCATTTCTCCTTTCCGGGCAACCTAGGCTTCACTCTAGGGCGTTGCCCCACTAGATCGAACAGCTAGGGCCTTAGAAGTCAACGCCAGAAGCATAAAATACAATATAAATCCAACAGCTTTTCCATCGTATAAAAGGAATAATTGCAAACAGTGTGAAAGTAATGGTCATTTCTACGTTCCGGGCAAGTCAGTCTTCACCCTAGGCCGTTGTTCCACCAGATCGAATAGTTAGGGCCTAAGAAGTGAACACCAGAAGCATAAAATGCAATAAAAATACAACAGTTTTTCCATCGTATAACAGGATTAATTGCAACCAGTTTGAAAGTGATGGTCATTTCTCCTTTCCGGGCAAGCTAGGCTTCACTCTAGGGCGTTGCTCCACCAGATCGAATAGCTAGGGCCTTAGAAGTCAACGCCAGAAGCATAAAATACAATATAAATACAACAGTTTTTCCATCGTATAAAACGTATAATTACAACCAGTATGAAACTGATGGTCATTTCTACTTTCCGAGCAAGCTAGGCTTCACCCTAGGGCGTTGCTCCAACAGATTCAATAGTTAGGACCTTAGAAGTGAACGCCCGAACCATAAAATGCAAAAAAAAAAAACAGTGTTTCCATCATATAACAGGAATAATTGCAACCAATTTGAAAGTGATGGCCAATTCTACGTTCCGGGCAACCAAGGCTTCCCTCTAGGGCGTTGCTCCACCAGATCGAATAGATAGTGCCTTAGAAGTCAACGCCAGAAGCATAAAATACAATTTAAATACAACAGTTTTTCCATCGTATAAAACGAATAATTGCAACCAGTATGAAACTTATGGTCATTTCTACTTTCCGGGCAACTTAGGCTTCACTGTAGGGCGTTGCTCCACCAGGTCGAATAGTTAGTGCCTTAGAAGTCAACGCCAGAAGCATAAAATACAATATAAATACAACAGCTTTCCATCGTATAAAACGAATAATTGCAACCAGTACGAAACTTATGGACATTTCTACTTTCCGAGCAACCTAGGCTTCACCCTAGGGCGTTGCTCCAACAGATTGAATAGTTAGGACCTTAGAAGTCAACGCCCGAACCATAAAATGCAAAAAAAATACAACAGTGTTTCCATCGTATAAAACGAATAATTGAAACCAGTGTAAAAGTAATGGTCATTTCTACGTTCCGGGCAACCTAGGCTTCACCCTAGGGCGCTGCTTCACCAGATCGAATAGTTAGTGCCCTAGAAGTCAGCGCCAGAAGCATAAAATTCACTATAAATACAACAGTTTTTCCATCGTATAAAACGAATAATTCCTACCAGTGTGAAAGTTATGGTAAATTCTACGTTCTGGGCAACCTAGGTTTCACTCTAGGACGTTGCTTCACCAGATCGCATAGCTAGGGACTTAGAATTCAACGCCATAAGAATAAATTACAATATAAGTACAACAGTTTTTCCATCGTATAAAATGAGTAATAGGAAACATTGTGAGAGTAATGGTCATTTCTACGTTCCAGGCAACGTAGGCGTCACTCTAGGGCGTTACTCCACCACATCTAATAGCTACGGCCTTAGCAGTCAACGCTAGAAGCATAAATTACAATAAAAATGCAACACTTTATTCAACGTATAGCATGAATAATTGCAACCGGTGTGAATGTTATGGTCATTTCTACGTTCCGGACAACCTAGGCTTCACTCCAGGGCGTCGATCCAGCAGATTGAATAGTTAGGGCCTTAGAAGTCAACGCCCGAAGCATAAAATACAAAATAAATAGAACAGTTTTTCCATCGTATAGAACAAATAATGGCAACCAGTATGAAAGGTATGGTCATTTCTACTTTCCGGGCAACCTAGGCTTCACCCTAGGGCGTTGCTCCAACAGATCGAAGAGTTAGGGTCTAAGAAGACAACACCGGAAGCATAAAATACAATATAAATACAACAGCTTTTCCATCGTAGAAAACGAATAATTGCAACCTGTGTGAAGGTTATGGTCATATCTACGTTCCGGGCAACCTAGGCTTCACTGTAGTGTGTTGCTCCACCAGATCGAGTAGGTAGGGCCATAGAAGTCTACGCCCGAAGCATAAAATGCAATATAAATGCAACAGTTTTTCCATCGTTTAACAGGAATAACTACAACCAGTGTGAATGTACTGGTCATTTCTACGTTCCGGGCAACCTAGGTTTAACTCTAGGGCGTTCCTCCACCAGGCCGAGTAGTTAGGGCCTAAGAAGTCATCGCCAGAAGCATAAAATACGATATAAATACAACAGCTTTTCCATCGTATAAAAGGAATAATTGCAAACAGTGTGAAAGTAATGGTCATTTCTACGTTCCGGGCAACCTAGGCTTCACTCTACAGCGTTGTTCCGCCAGATCGAATAGTTAGGGCCTAAGAAGTCAACACCAGAAGAATAAAATACAAAATAAATACAACAGCCTTTACACCGTATAAAACGAATAATTGCAACCTGTGTGAAGGTTATGGTCATATCTACGTTCCGGGCAACCTAGGCTTCACTGTCGGGCGTTGCTCCACCAGATCGAAATGTTAGGGCCTAAGAAGTCTACGTCCGAAGCATAAAATACGATATAAATACAACAGCATTTCCATCGTATTAAATGAATAATTGCAAACAGTGTGTAAGTAGTGGTCATTTCTACGTTCCGGGCAACCTGGGCTTCACTCTAGGGCGTTGCCCCACCAGATCGAATAGTTAGTGCCTTAGAAGTCAACGCCAGAAGCATAAAATACAATATCAATACAACAGTTTTTACATCGTATAAAACGAATAATTGCAACCAGTATGAAAGTTATGGTCATTTCTACTTTCCGGGCAACCTAGGATGCACCCTAGGGCGTTGCTGCAACCGGTTGAATAGTTAGGGCCTTAGAAGTCAACGCCCGAAGCGTAAAATACAAAAGAAATAGAACAGTTTTTCCATCGTATAAAACGAATAATTGAAACCAGTGTAAAAGTAATGGTCATTTCTACGTTCCGGGCAACCTGGGCTTCACCCTAGGGCGCTGCTCCACCAGATCGAATAGTTAGTGCCCTAGAAGTCCGCGCGAGAAGCATAAAATACAATATAAATAGAACAGTTGTTCCATCCTATAAAACGAATAATTCCTACGAGTGTGAAAGTTATGGTAATTTCTACGTTCCGGGCAACCTAGGTTTCACTCTAGGGTGTTGCTCCACCAGATCGCATAGCTAGTGACTTAGAATTCAATGCCATAAGAATAAAATACAATATAAGTACAACAGTTTTTCCATCGTATAAAATGAATAATTGGAAACATTGTGAAAGTAATGGTCATTTCTACGTTCCAGGCAACCTAGGCGTCACTCTAGGGCGTTACTCCACCACATCGAATAGCTACTGCCTTAGAAGTCAACGCTAGAAGCATAAAATACAATAAAAATGCAACAGTTTTTCCAACGTATAGCATGAATAATTGCAACCGGTGTGAATGTCATGGTCATTTCTACGTTCCGGGCAACCTAGGCTTGACTGGAGGGTGCTGCTCCACCAGATCGAATAGGTAGGGCCATAGAAGTCAACGCCCGAAGCATAAAATACGATACAAAATACAACAGCTTTTCCATCGTATAAAACGAATAATTGGGACCAGTGTGAAAGTTAAAGTCATCTCTACATTCCGAGCAACCTAGGTTTCACTCTAGGGCGTTGCTCCACCTGATCGAATAGCTAGGGACTAGGAATTCAACGCCAGAAGAATAAAACACAATACAAGTACAACCGCTTTTCCATTCTATAAAATGAATAATTGCAAACATTGTTAAATTAATGGTCATTTCTACGTTCCGGGCAACCTAGGCGTCACTGTAGTGTGTTGCTCCACCACAGCTAATATCGACGGCTTTAGAAGTCAACGCCCGAAGCATAAAATACAATAAAAATACAACAGTCTTTCCATCCTATAACAGGAATAATTGCAACGCGTGTGAAAGTGATGGTCATTTGTACGATCCGGACAACCTAGGCTTCACTCTAGGGCGTCGATCCAGCAGATTGAATAGTTAGGGCCTTAGAAGTCAACGCCCGAAGCATAAAATACAAAATAAATAGAACAGTTTTTCCATCGTATAAAACGAATAATTGCTACCGGTGAGAAAGTTATGGCCATTTCTACGTTCCGGACAACCCAGGCTTCACCCTAGGGCGTTGTTCCACCAGATGGAATAGTTAGGGCATAAGAAGTCAACGCCAGAAGCATAAAATACGGTATAAATGCAACAGCTTTTCCATCGTATAGAACAAATAATGGCAACCAGTATGAAAGGTATGGTCATTTCTACTTTCCGGGCAACCTAGGCTTCACCCTAGGGCGTTGCTCCAACAGATCGAAGAGTTAGAGTCTAAGAAGACAACACCGGAAGCATAAAATACAATATAAATACAACAGCGTTTCCATCGTAGAAAACGAATAATTGCAACCTGTGTGAAGGTTATGGTCATATCTACGTTCCGGGCAACCTAGGCTTCACTGTAGGGTGTTGCTCCACCAGATCGAGTAGGTAGGGCCATAGAAGTCTACGCCCGAAGCATAAAATGCAATATAAATACAACAGTTTTTCCATCGTATAAAAGGATTAATTGCAACCAGTTTGAAAGTGATGATCATTTTTACATTCCGGGCAACCTAGGCTTCACTCTAGGGCGTTGCTCCACCAGATCGAACACTTAGGTCCTAAGAAGGCACCGCCAGAAGCATAAAATACAATATAAATATAACAGTTTTTCCATCGTATAAGACGAATAATTGCAACCAGTGTGAAAGTTATAGTCATTTCTACTTTCCGGGCAACCTAGGCTTCACTCCAGGGCGTTGCTCCACCAGATCGAATAGTTAGGGCCTTAGAAGTCAACGCCAGAAGCATAAAATACAATAAAGATGCAACAGTTTTCCCATCGTATATCAGGAATTATTGCAACCAGTGTGAAAGTAATGGCATATCATTTTTCCGGGCAACCTAGGCTTCACTCTAGGGCGTTGCTCCACCAGATGGATTAGTTAGGGCCTTAGAAGTCAACGCCCGAAGCATAAAATACAATAAAGATGGAACAGTTTTTCCATCGTATAAATCGAATAATTGAAACCAGTGTGAAAGTAATGGTCATTTCTACGTTCCGGGCAAGTCAGTCTTCAGCCTAGGCCGTTGTTCCACCAGATCGAATAGTTAGGGCCTAAGAAGTGAACACCAGAAGCATAAAATGCAATAAAAATACAACAGTTTTTCCATCGTATAACAGGATTAATTGCAACCAGTTTGAAAGTGATGGTCATTTCTCCTTTCCGGGCAAGCTAGGCTTCACTCTAGGGCGTTGCTCCACCAGATCGAATAGCTAGGGCCTTAGAAGTCAACGCCAGAAGCATAAAATACAATATAAATACAACAGTTTTTCCATCGTATAAAACGTATAATTACAACCAGTATGAAACTGATGGTCATTTCTACTTTCCGAGCAACCTAGGTTTCACCCTAGGGCGTTGCTCCAACAGATTGAATAGTTAGGGCCTTAGAAGTCAACGGCCGAAGCATAAAATGCAATAAAAATACAACAGTGTTTCCATCGTATAAAACGAATAATTGCAACCAGTGTGAAAGTTATGGTCATTTCCACATTCCGAGGAACCTAGGCTTCACTCTAGGGCGTTGCTCCACCAGATCGAATAGTTAGGTCCTTAGAAATAAACGCCAGAAGCATAAAATACGATATAAATTCAACAGCTTTTCCATCGTATAAAAGGATTAATTGCAACCAGTTTGAGCGTGATGGTCATTTCTCCTTTCCGGGCAACCTAGGCTTCACTCTAGGGCGTTGCCCCACTAGATCGAACAGCTAGGGCCTTAGAAGTCAACGCCAGAAGCATAAAATACAATATAAATCCAACAGCTTTTCCATTGTATAAAAGGAATAATTGCAAACAGTGTGAAAGTAATGGTCATTTCTACGTTCCGGGCAAGTCAGTCTTCAGCCTAGGCCGTTGTTCCACCAGATCGAATAGTTAGGGCCTAAGAAGTGAACACCAGAAGCATAAAATGCAATAAAAATACAACAGTTTTTCCATCGCATAAAACGAATAATTGCAACCAGTGTGAAAGTAATGGTCATTTCTACGTTCCGAGCACCCTAGGCGTCACTCTAGGGCGTTGCTCCACCACATCTAAAAGCTACGGCCTTAGAAGTCAACACCAGAGGCTTAAAGTACAATATAAATACAACAGCGTTTCCATTGTATAAAACGAATAATTGCAACCAGTGTGAAAGTTATGGTCAGTTCTATATTCAGAGCAACCTAGGATTCACTCTAGGGCGTTGCTCCACCAGATCGAATAGTTAGGTCCTTAGAAGTAAACGCCAGAAGCATAAAATACGATATAAATACAACAGCGTTTCCATCGTATAAAACGAATAATTGCAACCAGTGTGAAAGTTATGGTCATTTCTACATTCCGAGCAACCTAGGACTCACTCTAGGGCGCTCCTCCACCAGATCGAATAGTTAGGTCCTTAGAAGTGAACGCCCGAAACATAAAATGCAAAAAAAATACAACTGTGTTTCCATCATATATCAGGAATAATTGCAACCAGTTTGAAGGTGATGGCCAATTCTACGTTCCGGGCAACCTAGGTTTCACTCCAGGGCGATGCTCCACCAGACCGAATAGTTACGGCCTAAGAAGTCAACGCCAGAAGCATAAAATACGATATAAATACAACAGCTTTTCCATCGTATAAAAGGAATAATTGCAAACAGTGTGAAAGTAATGGTCATTTCTACGTTCCGGGCAAGCTAGGCTTCACCCTAGGCCGTTGTTCCACCAGATCGAATAGCTGGGGCCTTAGAAGTCAACGCCAGAAGCATAAAATACAATATAAATACAACAGTTTTTCCATCGTATAAAACGAATAATGGCAACCAGTATGAAACTGATGGTCATTTCTACTTTCCGAGCAACCTAGGCTTCACCCTAGGGCGTTGCTCCAACAGATTGAATAGTTAGGGCCTTAGAAGTCAACGCCCGAAGCATAAAATGCAATAAAAATACAACAGTTTTTCCATCGTATAAAACGAATAATTGCAACCATTATGAAACTGATGGTCATTTCTACTTTCCGAGCAACCTAGGCTTCACCCTAGGGCGTTGCTCCAACAGATTGAATAGTTAGGGCCTTAGAAGTCAACGCCCGAAGCATAAAATGCAATAAAAATACAACAGTGTTTCCATCATATAACAGGAATAATTGCAACCAGTTTGAAAGTGATGGCCAATTCTACGTTCCGGGCAACCTAGGTTTCACTCTAGGGCGTTGCTCCACCACATCTAATAGCTACGGCCTTAGGAGTCAACGCCAGAGGCATAAAGTACAATATAAATACCACAGTTTTTCCATCGTATAAAACGAATAATTGCAACCAGTGTGAAACTTAAGGTCATTTCTACTTTCCGAGCAAGCTAGGCTTCACCATAGGGCGTTGCTCCAACACATTGAATAGTTAGGACCTTGGAAGTGAACGCCCGAACCATAAAATGCAAAAAAAATACAACAGTGTTTCCATCATATAACAGGAACAATAGCAACCAGTTTGAAAGTGATGGCCAATTCTACGTTCCGTGCAACCTAGGCTTCTCTCTAGGGCGTTGCTCCACCAGATCGAATAGATAGTGCCTTAGAAGTCAACGCCAGAGGCATAAAATACAATATAAATACAACAGCGTTTCCATCGTATAAAACGAATAATTGCAACCAGTGTGAAAGTTATGGTCATTTCCACATTCAGAGCAACCTAGGCTTCACTCTAGGACGGTGCTCCACCAGATCGAATAGTTAGGTCCTTAGAAGTAAACGCCAGAAGCATAAAATGCGATATAAATACAACAGCTTTTCCATCGTATAAAAGGATTAATTGCAACCAGTTTGAACGTGATGGTCATTTCTCCTTTCCGGCCAACCTAGGCTTCACTCTAGGGCGTTGCTCCACTAGATCGAACAGCTAGGGCCTTAGAAGTCAACGCCAGAAGCATAAAATACAATATAAATACAACAGTTTTTCCATCGTATAAAACGAATAATTGCAACCAGTATGAAACTTATGGTCATTTCTACTTTCCGAGCAGCCTAGGCTTCACCCTAGGTCGTTGCTCCAACGGATTGAATAGTTAGGGCCTTAGAAGTCAACGCCCGAACCATAAAATGCAAAAAAAATACAACAGTGTTTCCATCATATAACAGGAATAATTGCAACCAGTTTGAAAGTGATGGCCAATTCTACGTTCCGGGCCACCTAGGTTTCACTCCAGGGCGTTGCTCCACCAGACCGAATAGTTACGGCCTAAGAAGTCAACGCCAGAAGCATAAAATACGATATAAATACAACAGCTTTTCCATCGTATAAAACGAATAACTGCAACCAGTGTGAAAGTAATGGTCATTTCTACGTTCCGAGCACCCTAGGCGTCACTCTAGGGCGTTGCTCCACCACATCTAATAGCTACGGCCTTAGGAGTCAACGCCAGAGGCATAAAGTACAATATAAATACCACAGTTTTTCCATCGTATAAAACGAATAATTGCAACCAGTATGAAACTTATGGTCATTTCTACTTTCCGAGCAAGCTAGGCTTCACCCTAGGGCGTTGCTCCTCCAGATTCAATAGTTAGGGCCTTAGAAGTGAACGCCCGAACCATAAAATGCAAAAAAAATACAACAGTGTTTCCATCATATAACAGGAATAATTGCAACCAGTGTGAAAGTAATGGTCATTTCTACGTTCAGAGCACCCTAGGCGTCACTCTAGAACGTTGCACCACCACATCTAATAGCTACGGCCTTAGGAGTCAACGCCAGAGGCATAAAGTACAATATAAATACCACAGTTTTTCCATCGTATAAAACGAATAATTGCAACCAGTATGAAACTTATGGTCATTTCTACTTTCCGGGCAACCTAGGCTTCACTCTAGGGCGTTGCTCCACCAGATAGAATAGCTAGGGCCTTAGAAGTCAACGCCAGAAGCATAAAATACAATATAAATACAACAGTTTTTCCATCATATAACAGGAATAATTGCAACCAGTATGAAAGTTATGGTCATTTCTACGTTCCGGGCAACCTAGGCTTCACTCTAGGGCGTTGCTCCACCAGATCAAACAGTTAGGGCCTTAGAAGTAAACGCCCGAAGCATAAAATACAAAATAAATAGAACAGTTTTTCCATTGTATAAAACAAATAATAGCAACCAGTGTGAAAGTTATGGTCATTTCTACGTTCCCGGCAACCTAGGCTTCACTCTAGGGCGTTGCTCCACCAGATCAAACAGCTAGGGCCTTAGAAGTCAACGCCCGAAGCATAAAATACAATACAAATATAACAGTTTTTCCATCGTATAAAACGAATAATTGCAACCAGTATGAAACTTATGGTCATTTCTACTTTCCGGGCAACCTAGGCTTCACTCTAGGGCGTTGCTCCACCAGATAGAATAGCTAGGGCCTTAGAAGTCAACGCCAGAAGCATAAAATACAATATAAATACAACAGTTTTTCCATCATATAACAGGAATAATTGCAACCAGTATGAAAGCAAGGGTCATTTCTACTTTACGGGCAACCTAGGCTACACCCTAGGGCGTTGCTCTTACAGATTGAATAGTTAGGGCCTTAGAAGTTAATGCCCCAAGCATAAAATGCAATAAATATACAACAGTTTTTCCTTCATATAACAGGAACATTTGCAACCAGTTTGAAAGTGATGGTAATTGCTACGTTCCGGGCAACTTATGCTTCACTCTAGGGCGTTGTTCCTCCAGATTGAATAGTTAGTGCCTTAGAAGTCAACGCCGGAAGCATAAAATGCAATAAAAATACAACAGTTTTTCCATCGTATAAAAGGATTAATTGCAACCAGTTTGAAAGTGATGGGCATTTCTACGTTCCGGGCAACTTAGGCTTCACTCTAGGGCGTTGCTCCACCAGATCGAATAGTTAGGGCCTTAGAAGTCAACGCCAGAAGCATAAAATACGATATAAGTGCAACAGCTTTTCCATCGTATAAAATGAATAATTGCAAACATTGCGAAAGTAATGGTCATTCCACGTTCCGGGCAACCTAGGCGTCACTCTAGTGCGTTGCTCCACCACATCTAATAGCTACGGCCTTAGACGTCAACGACAGAAGCATAAAATACAATAAAGATGCAACAGCTTTTCCATCGTATAAAACGAATAATTGCACCCAGTGTGAAAGTAATGGTCATTTCTACTTTCCGCGCAACCTAGGCATCACCCTAGGTCGTTGCTCCAACAGATTGAATTGTTAGGACCTTAGAAGTCAATGCACGAAGCATAAAATGCAATAAAAAGACAACAGTTTTTCCATCATATAACAGGAATAATTGCAACCAGTTTGAAAGTGATGGTCATTTCTACGTTCCGGGCAACCTAGGCTTCACTCTAGGGCGTTGCTCCACCAGATCGAATAGTTAGGGCCTTAGAAGTTAACGCCCGAAGCTTAAAATGCAATAAAAATGCAACAGTGTTTCCACCATATAACAGGAATAATTGCAAACAGTTTGAAAGTGATGGCCAATTCTACGTTCCGCGCAACCTAGGCTTCACTCCAGGGCGATGCTCCACCAGATCGAATAGTAACGGCCTAAGAAGTGAACGCCAGCAGCATAAAATACAATATAAATACAACAGTTCTTCCATCATATAAAACGAATAATTGCAACCAGTATGAAAGTTATGGTCATTTCTACGTTCCGGGCAACCCAGGCTTCACTCTATGTCGTTGTTCTACCACATCGAATAGCTACGGCCTCAGAAGTCAACGCCTGAAGCATAAAATACAATAAAAATACAACTGTCTTTCCATCCTATAACAGGAATAATTGCAACCAGTTTGAAAGTGATGGTCATTTCTACGTTCCGGGCAACCTAGGCTTCACTCTAGGGCGTTGCTCCACCAGATCGAATAGTTAGGGCCTTAGAAGTCAGCGCCAGATGCATAAATTACAATATAAACACAACAGTTTTTCCATCGTATAAAACGAATAATTGCTACCAGTATGGAAGTGATGGTCATTTCTACGTTCCCGGCAACCTAGGCCTCACTCTAGGGCGTTGTTCCACCAGATTGAATAGTTACGGCCTAAGAAATCAACGCCAGAAGCATAAAATTCAATATAAATATAACAGTTTTTCCATCGTATAGCAGAAATAACTGCAAACAGTGTGAAAGTACTGGTCATTTCTACGTTCCGGGCAACCTAGGCGTCACTCTAGTGCGTTGCTCCACCACATCTAATAGCTACGGCCTTAGACGTCAACGACAGAAGCATAAAATACAATAAAGGTGCAACAGATTTTCCATCGTATAAAACGAATAATTGCACCCAGTGTGAAAGTTATTGTCATTTCTACTTTCCGCGCAACCTAGGCTTCACCCTAGGTCGTTGCTCCAACAGATTGAATTGCTAGGACCTTAGAAGTCAATGCCCGAAGCATAAAATGCAATAAAAATACAACAGTTTTTCCATCATATAACAGGAATAATTGCAACCAGTTTGAAAGTGATGGTCATTTCTACGTTCCGAGCATCCTAGGCTTCACTCTAGGGCGGTGCTCCACCATATCGAATAGCTACGGCCTTAGAAGCCTACGCCTGAAGCATAAAATACAATATAAATACAACAGCCTTTCTCATCGTATAACAGGAATAATTGCAACAAGCGTGAAAGTAATGATCATTTCGGCGTTTTGGGCATCCTAGACTTAACTCTGAGGCGTTGCTCCACGAGATCGAATAGTTAGGGCCTTAGAAGTCAACGACCGAACCATAAAATGCAAAAAAAATACAACAGCGTTACCATCATATAACAGGAATAATTGCAACCAGTTTGAAAGTGATGGCCAATTCTACGTTGCGGGCAACCTAGGCTTCACTCTATTGCGTTGCTCCACCAGATCGAAAAGTTAGTGCCATAGAAGTCAACGCCAGAAGCATAAAATACAATATAAATACAACAGTTTTTCCATCGTATAAAACGAATAATTGCAACCAGTATGAAAGTTATGGTCATTTCTACTTTCCGGGCAACCTGGGCTTCACCCTAGGGCGGTGCTCCAACAGATGGAATAGTTAGGGCCTTAGAAGTCAACGGCCGAAGCATAAAATACAAAATAAATAGAACTGTTTTTCCATCGTATAAAACAAATAATTGCTACCGGTGTGAAAGTTATTTCCATTTCTACGTTCCGGGCAGCCTAGGCTTCACCCTAGGGCGTTGTTCCACCAGATGGAATAGTTAGGGCATAAGAAGTCAACGCCAGAAGCATAAAATACAATATAAGTACAACAGTTTTTCCATCGTATAAAACGAATAATTGCTACCGGTGTGTAAGTTATGGTCATTTCTACGTTCCGGGCAACCTAGGCGTCACTCTAGTGCGTTGCTCCACCACATCTAATAGCTACCGTCTTAGACGTCAACGACAGAAGCATAAAATTCAATAAAGATGCAACAGCTTTTCCTACGTATAAGACGAATAATTGCAACCAGTGTGAAAGTTATTGTCACTTCTACTTACCGGGCAACCTAGGCTTCACCCTAGGGCGTTGCTCCAACAGATTGAATAGTTAGGACCTTAGAAGTCAATGCCCGAAGCATAAAATGCAATAAAAATACAACAGTTTTTCCATTGTATAGCATGACTAATTGCAACCAGTGCGAAAGTAACGATCATTTCGACGTTTCGGGCATCCTAGACTTAACTCTGAGGCGCTGCTCCACCAGGTCGAAGAGTTAGGGTCTAAGAAGTCAACATCGGAAGCATAAAATACAATATAAATGCAACAGCTTTTCCAACGTAGAAAACGAATAATTGCAACCTGTGTGAAGGTTATGGTCATATCTACGTTCCGGGCAACCTTGGCTTCACTGTAGGGTGTTGCTCCACCAGATCGAATAGGTAGGGCCATAGAAGTCTACGCCCGAAGCATAAAATACAATAAATATACGAGAGTTTTTCCATCCTATTTCAGGAATAATTGCAACCAGTGTGAAAGTGATGGTCATTTCTACGTTCCGGGCAACGTAGGCTTCACTCCAGGGCGTTGTTCCACCAGATCGAACACTTAGGGCCTAAGAAGGCACCGCCAGAAGCATAAAATACAATATAAATATAACAGTTTTTCCATCGTATAAAACGAATAATAGCAATCAGTGCGAAAGTTATGGTTATTTCTAAGTTCCGGGCAACCTAGACTTCACCCTAGGGCGTTGGTCCAACAGATTGAATAGTTAGGGCCTTAGAAGTCAACGCCCGAAGCATCAAATGCAATAAAAATGCAACAGTTTTTCCATCGTATAAAAGGATTAATTGCAACCAGTTTGAAAGTGATGGTCATTTCTACGTTCCGGGCAACCTAGGCTTCACTCTAGGGCGTTGTTCCACCAGATCGAATAGTTAGGGCCTAAGAAGTGAACGCCAGAAGCATAAAATACAATATAAATACAACAGTTTTTCCATCATATAAAACGAGTAATTGCAACCAGTATGAAAGTTGTGGTCATTTCTACTTTCCGGGCAACCTCGGCTTCACTCTAGGGCGTTGCTCCACCAGATCGAATAGTTAGTGCCTTAGAAGTCAATGCCTGAAGCATAAACTACAATATCAATACAACAGTTTTTCCATCGTATAAAACGAATAATTGCAACCAGTATGAATGTTATGGTCATTTCTACTTTCCGGGCAACCTAGGATCCACCCTAGGGCGTTGCTGCAACCGATTGAATAGTTAGGGCCTTAGAAGTCAACGCTAGAAGCATAAAATACAATATAAATACAACACCTTTTCCATCGTATAAAAAGAATAATTGCAAACAGTGTGAAAGTAATGGTCATTTCTACGTTCCGGACAACCTAGGCTTCACTCTAGGGCGTTGCTCCACCACATCGAATAGCTACTGCCTTAGAAGTCAACGCTAGAACCATAAAATACAATAAAAATGCAACAGTTTTTCCAACGTATAGCATGAATAATTGCAACCGGTGTGAATGTCATGGTCATTTCTACGTTCCGGGCAACCTAGCCTTGACTGTAGGGTGTTGCTCCACCACATCGAATAGCTACGGCCTCAGAAGTCAACGCCTGAAGCATAAAATACAATAAAAATACAACAGTCTTTCCATCCTATTACAGGAATAATTACAACCAGTTTGAAAGTGATGGTCATTTCTACGTTCCGGGCAACCTAAGCTTCACTCTAGGGCGTTGCTCCACCAGATCGAATAGTTAGGGCCTTAGAAGTCAGCGCCAGATGCATAAAATACAATATAAACACAACAGTTTTTCCATCGTATAAAACGAATAATTGCTACCAGTATGGAAGTGATGGTCATTTCTACGTTCCCGGCAACCTAGGCCTCACTCTAGGGCGTTGTTCCACCAGATTGAATAGTTACGGCCTAAGAAATCAACGCCAGAAGCATAAAATTCAATATAAATATAACAGTTTTTCCATCGTATAGCAGAAATAACTGCAAACAGTGTGAAAGTACTGGTCATTTCTACGTTCCGGGCAACCTAGGCGTCACTCTAGTGCGTTGCTCCACCACATCTAATAGCTACGGCCTTAGACGTCAACGACAGAAGCATAAAATACAATAAAGATGCAACAGCTTTTCCATCGTATATAACGAATAATTGCACCCAGTGTGAAAGTTATTGTCATTTCTACTTTCCGCGCAACCTAGGCTTCACCCTAGGTCGTTGCTCCAACAGATTGAATTGCTAGGACCTTAGAAGTCAATGCCCGAAGCATAAAATGCAATAAAAATACAACAGTTTTTCCATCATATAACAGGAATAATTGCAACCAGTTTGAAAGTGATGGTTATTTCTACGTTCCGAGCATCCTAGGCTTCACTCTACGGCGGTGCTCCACCATATCGAATAGCTACGGCCTTAGAAGCCTACGCCTGAAGCATAAAATACAATATAAATACAACAGCCTTTTCATCGTATAACAGGAATAATTGCAACAAGCGTGAAAGTAATGATCATTTCGGCGTTTTGGGCATACTAGACTTAACTCTGAGGTGTTGCTCCACGAGATCGAATAGTTAGGGCCTTAGAAGTCAACGCCCGAACCATAAAATGCAAAAAAAATACAACAGCGTTACCATCATATAACAGGAATAATTGCAACCAGTTTGAAAGTGATGGCCAATTCTACGTTGCGGGCAACCTAGGCTTCACTCTATTGCGTTGCTCCACCAGATCGAAAAGTTAGTGTCATAGAAGTCAACGCCAGAAGCATAAAATACAATATAAATACAACAGTTTTTCCATCGTATACAACGAATAATTGCAACCAGTATGAAAGTTATGGTCATTTCTACTTTCCGGGCAACCTGGGCTTCACCCTAGGGCGGTGCTCCAACAGATGGAATAGTTAGGGCCTTAGAAGTCAACGGCCGAAGCATAAAATACAAAATAAATAGAACTGTTTTTCAGTCGTATAAAACAAATAATTGCTACCGGTGTGAAAGTTATTTCCATTTCTACGTTACGGGCAGCCTAGGCTTCACCCTAGGGCGTTGTTCCACCAGATGGAATAGTTAGGGCATAAGAAGTCAACGCCAGAAGCATAAAATACAATATAAGTACAACAGTTTTTCCATCGTATAAAACGAATAATTGCTACCGGTGTGAAAGTTATGGTCATTTCTACGTTCAGGACAACCTAGGCTTCACTCTAGGGCGTTGCTCCACCACATCGAATAGCTACTGCCTTAGAAGTCAACGCTAGAACCATAAAATACAATAAAAATGCAACAGTTTTTCCAACGTATAGCATGAATAATTGCAACCGGTGTGAATGTCATGGTCATTTCTACGTTCCGGGCAACCTAGCCTTGACTGTAGGGTGTTGCTCCACCAGATCGAATAGGTAGGGCGATAGAAGTCAACGCCCGAAGCATAAAATACAAAATAAATAGAACAGTTTTTCCATCGTATAAAACGAATAATTGCTACCAGTGTGAAAGTTATGTTCATTTCTACGTTCCGGGCAACCTAGGCTTGACTGTAGGGCGTTGCTCCACCAGATCGAATAGGTAGGGCGATAGAAGTCAACGCCCCAAACATAAAATACATTGAATATACAAGAGCTTTTCCATCGTATAAGAGGAATAATTGCAACCAATGTGAAAGTGATGGTCATTTGTACGTTCAGGCAACCTAGGCTTCACTCTAGGGCGTTGTTCCACCAGATCGAATTGTTAGGGCCTAAGAAGTCAACGCCAGGAGCATAAAATACAAAATAAATAGAACAGTTTTTCCATCGTATAAAACGAATAATAGCAACCAGTGCCAAAGTTATGGTCATTTCTACGTTCCGGGCAACCTAGGCTTCACCCCAGGGCGTTGTTCCACAAGATCGAATAGTTAGGGCCTAAGAAGTGAACGCCAGCAGCATAAATTACAATATAAATACAACAGTTCTTCCATCATATAAAACGAATAATTGCAACCAGTATGAAAATTATGGTCATTTCTACGTTCCGGGCAACCTAGGCTTCACTCTATGGCGTTCTTCCACCACATCGAATAGCTGCGGCCTCAGAAGTCAACGCCTGAAGCATAAAATACAATAAAAATACAACAGTCTTTCCATCCTACAACAGGAATAATTGCAACGCGTGTGAAAGTGATGGTCATTTGTACGTTCCGGGCAACCTAGGTTTCACTCTAGGGCGTTGCTCCACCAGATCGAATAGCTAGGGACTTGGAATTCAACGCCAGAAGAATAAAACACAATATAAGTACAACCGTTTTTCCATTGTATAAAATGAATAATTGCAAACATTGTGAAATTAATGGTCATTTCTACGTTCCGGGCAACCTAGGCGTCACTGTAGGCCGTTGCTCCACCACAGCTAATAGCTACGGCCTTAGAAGTCAACGCCAGAAGCATAAAATACAATATCAATACAACAGCTTTTCCGTCGTATAAAATGAATAATTGCAAACAGTGTGAAAGTACTGGTCATTTCTACGTTCCGGGTAACCTAGGCTTCACTCTAGGGCGTTGTTGCACCAGATCGAACAGTTAGTTCCTTAGAAGTCAACGCCCGAAGCATAAAATACAAAATAAATAGAACAGTTTTTCCATTGTATAAAACGAATAATTGCTACCAGTGTGAAAGTTATGTTCATTTCTACGTTTCTGACAACCTTGGCTTCACTTTAGGGTGTTGCTCCACCAAATCGAATAGGTAGGGCCATGGAAGTCAACGCCCGAAGCATAAAATACAATAAATATACAACAGTTTTTCCATCGTATAAAACGAATAATTGCTACCGGTGTGAAAGTTATGGTCATTTCTACGTTCCGGGCAACCTAGGCGTCACTCTAGTGCGTTGCTCCACCACATCTAATAGCTACGGTCTTAGACGTCAACGACAGAAGCATAAAATTCAATAAAGATGCAACAGCTTTTCCTACGTATAAGACGAATAATTGCAACCAGTGTGAAAGTTATTGTCATTTCTAATTTCCGGGCAACCTAGGCTTCACCCTAGGGCGTTGCTCCAACAGATTGAATAGTTATGACCTTAGAAGTCAATGCCCGAAGCATAAAATGCAATAAAAATTCAACAGTTTATCCATTGTATAGCATGACTAATTGCAACCAGTGCGAAAGTAACGATCATTTCGACGTTTCGGGCATCCTAGACTTAACTCTGAGGCGTTGCTCCACCAGGTCGAAGAGTTAGGGTCTAAGAAGTCAACATCGGAAGCATAAAATACAATATAACTGCAACAGCTTTTCTAACGTAGAAAACGAATAATTGCAACCTGTGTGAAGGTTATGGTCATATCTACGTTCCGGGTACCTTGGCTTCACTGTAGGGTGTTGCTCCACCAGATCGAATAGGTAGGGCCATAGAAGTCTACGCCCGAAGCATAAAATACAATAAATATACGAGAGTTTTTCCATCCTATATCAGGAATAATTGCAACCAGTGTGAAAGTGATGGTCATTTCTACGTTCCGGTCAACCTAGGCTTCACTCTAGGGCGTTGCTCCACCAGATCGAACACTTAGGGCCTAAGAAGGCACCGCCAGAAGCATAAAATGCAATATAAATATAACAGTTTTTCCATCGTATAAGACGAATAATAGCAACCAGTATGAAACTTATGGACATTTCTACTTTCCGAGCAACCTAGGCTTCACCCTAGGGCGTTGCTTTAACAGATTGAATAGTTAGGGCCTTAGAAGTCAACGGCCGAAGCATAAAATGCAATAAAAATAAAACAGTGTTTCCATCATATAACATGAGTAATTGCAACCAGTTTGAAAGTGATGGCCAATTCTACGTTTCGGGCAACCTAGGCTTTACTCTAGGGCGTTGATCCACCAGATCGAATAGTTAGTGCCTTAGAAGTCAACGCCAGAAGCATAAAATACAATATAAATACAACAGCTTTTCCATCGTATAAAACGAATACTTGCAACCAGTATGAAACTTATGGTTATTTCTACTTTCCGAGCAACCTAGGCTTCACCCTAGGGCGTTGCTCCAACAGATTGAATAGTTAGTCCCTTAGAAGTCAACGCCCGAACCATATAATGCAAAAAAAATAGAACAGTGTTTCCATCATATAACAGGAATAAGTGCAACCAGTTTGAAAGTGATGGACAATTCTACGTTCCGGGCAACATAGGCTTCACTCTAGGGCGTTGCTCCTCCAGATCGAATAGTTAGTGCCTTAGAAGTCAACGCCAGAAGCATAAAATACAATATAAATGCAACAGTTTTTCCATCGTACAAAGCGAGTAATTGCAACCAGTATGAAGCTTATGGTCATTTCTACTTTCCGAGCAACCTAGGCTTCACCCTACGGCGTTGCTCCAACAGATTGAATAGTTAGGGCCTTAGAAGTCAACGCCCGAACCATATAATGCAAAAAAAATACAACAGTGTTTCCATCATATAACAGGAATAAGTGCAACCAGTTTGAAAGTGATGGACAATTCTACGTTCCGGGCAACCTAGGCTTCACTCTAGGGCGTTGCTCCACCAGATCGAATAGTTAGTGCCTTAGAAGTCAACGCCAGAAGCATAAAATACAATATAAATGCAACAGTTTTTCCATCGTACAAAACGAGTAATTGCAACCAGTATGAAGCTTATGGTCATTTCTACTTTCCGAGCAACCTAGGCTTCACCCTAGGGCGTTGCTCCAACAGATTGAATAGTTAGGGCCTTAGAAGTCAACGCCCGAACCATATAATGCAAAAAAAATACAACAGTGTTTCCATCATATAACAGGAATAATTGCAACCAGTTTGAAAGTGATGGACAATTCTACGTTCCGGGAAACCTAGGCTTCACTCTAGGGAGTTGCTCCACCAGATCGAATAGTTAGTGCCTTAGAAGTCAACGCCAGAAGCATAAAATACAATATAAATACAACAGTTTTTCCATCATATAAAACGAATGATAGCAACCAGTGTGGAAGTTATGGTCACTTCTACGTTCCGGGCAACCTAGGCTTCACTCTAGGGCGTTGCTCCACCAGATCAAATAGTTAGGGCCTAAGAAGTCAACGCCAGAAGCATGAAATGCAATAAAAATACAACAGTTTTTCCATCGTATAGCAGGAATAATTTGCAACCAGAGTGATAGTAGTGGTCATTTCTACGTTCCGGGCAACCTAGGTTTCACTCCAGGGCGTTGCTCCACCAGATCGAATAGTTACGGCCTAAGAAGTCAACGCCAGAAGCATAAAATACGATAAAGATGCAACAGCTCTTCCATCGCATAAAACGAATAATTGCAACCAGTGTGAAAGTTATGGTCATTTCTACATTCCGAGCAACCTAGGCTACACTCTAGGGCGTTGCTCCACCAGATCGAAATGTTAGGGCCTAAGAAGTCAACGCCCGAAGCATAAAATGCGATATAAATACAACAGCTTTTCCATCATATTAAATGAATAATTGCAAACAGTGTGAAAGAAGTGGTCATTTCTACGTTCCGAGCAACCTAGGCTTCACTCTCGGGCGGTGCTCCACCATATCCAATAGCTACGGCCTTAGAAGCCTACGCCTGAGGCACAAAATACAATAAAAATACAACAGTCTTTTCATGGTATAACAGGAATAATTGCAACAAGCGTGAAAGTAATGATCATTTCGGCGTTTCGGGCATCCTAGACTTAACTCTGAGGCATTGCTCCACCAGATCGAATAGTTAGGGCCTAAGAAGTCAACGCCAGAAGCAGAAAATACAATATAAATGCAACAGCATTGCCATCATATAAAATGGATAATTGCAAACAGTGTGAAAGATATGTACATTTCTACGGTCCGGGTAACCTAGGTTTCACTCTAGGGCGTTGCTCCACCAGATCAAATAGCTTGGGACTTAGAATTCAACGCCATAAGTATAAAATACAATATAAATATAACAGTTCTTCCATCGTATAAAACGAATAAATGTTAGCAGTGTAAAAGTTATGGTCATTTCTACGTTCCGGGCAACCTAGGTTTCACTCCAGGGCGTTGCTCCACCAGATCGAATAGTTGCGGCCTAAGAAGTGAACGCCAGAAGCATCAAATACGATAAAGATGCAACAGCTTTTCCATCGCATAAAACGAATATTAGCAACCAGTGTGAAAGTTATGGTCATTTCAACGTTCCGGGCAATCTAGGCTTCACTCTAGGGCGTTGCTCCTCCAGATCAATCAGTTAGGGCCTTAGAAGTCAACGCCCGAAGCATAAAATGCAAAATAAATAGAACAGTTTTTCCATTGTATAAAACGAATGAATGCTAGCAGTGTAAAAGTTATGGTCATTTCTACGTTCCGGGCAACCTAGGCTTCACCCTAGGGCGTTGTTCCACCAGATCGAATAGTTAGGGCCTAAGAAGTGAACGCCAGAAGCATCAAATACAATATAAATACAACAGTTTTTCCATCATATAAAACGAATAATTGCAACCAGTATGAAAGTGATGGACATTTCTACGTACCGGGCAACCTAGGCATCACTCTAGGGCGTTGCTCCACCAGATCGAATAGTTAGGGCCGTAGAAGTCAACGCCGGAAGCATAATATACAATATAAATACAACAGTTTTTCCATCATATAAAACGAGTGATAGCAACCAGTGTGGATGTTATGGTCACTTCTACGTTCCGGGCAACCTAGGCTTCACTTTAGGGCGTTGCTCCACCAGATCAAATAGTTAGGGCCCAAGAAGTCAACGCCAGAAGCATAAAATGCAACATAAATACAACAGATTTTCCATCGTATATAATGTATATTTGCAAACAGTGTGAAAGTACTGGACATTTCTACGTTACGGGTAACCTAGGTTTCACTCTGGGGCGTTGCTCCACCAGATCAAATAGCTAGGGACTTAGAATTCGACGCCATAAGTATAAAATACAATATAAATATAACAGTTTTTCCATCGTATAAAACGAATATTAGCAACCAGTGTGAAAGTTATGGTCATTTCGACGTTCAGGGCAATCTAGGCTTCACTCTAGGGCGTTGCTAGTCCAGATCAATCAGTTAGGGCCTTAGAAGTCAACGCCCGAAGCATAAAATGCAAAATATATAGAACAGTTTTTCCATTGTATAAAACGAATAAATGCTAGCAGTGTAAAAGTTATGGTCATTTCTGCGTTCCGGGCAACCTAGGCTTCACCCTAGGGCGTTGTTCCACCAGATCGAATAGTTAGGGCCTAAGAAGTGAACGCCAGAAGCATAAAATACAATATAAATACAACAGTTTTTCCATCATATAAAACGAATAATTGTAACCAGTATGAAAGTGATGGTCCTTTCTACGTACCGGGCATCCTAGGCTTCACTCTAGGGCGTTGCTCCACCAGATCGAATAGTTAGGGCCTTAGAAGTCAAAGCCCGAAGCATGAAATGCAATAAAAATACAACAGTTTTTCCATCGTATAGCAGGAATAATTTGCAACCAGAGTGATAGTAGTGGTCATTTCTACGTTCCGGGCAACCTAGGTTTCACTCCAGGGCGTTGCTCCACCAGATCGAATAGTTACGGCCTAAGAAGTCAACGCCAGAAGCATAAAATACGATAAAGATGCAACAGCTTTTCCATCGCATAAAACGAATAATTGCAACCAGTGTGAAAGTTATGGTCATTTCTACATTCCGAGCAACCTAGGCTACACTCTAGGGCGTTGCTCCACCAGATCGAAATGTTAGGGCCTAAGAAGTCAACGCCCGAAGCATAAAATGCGATATAAATACAACAGCTTTTCCATCATATTAAATGAATAATTGCAAACAGTGTGAAAGAAGTGGTCATTTCTACGTTCCGAGCAACCTAGGCTTCACTCTCGGGCGGTGCTCCACCATATCCAATAGCTATGGCCTTAGAAGCCTACGCCTGAGGCACAAAATACAATAAAAATACAACATTCTTTTCATGGTATAACAGGAATAATTGCAACAAGCGTGAAAGTAATGATCATTTCGGCGTTTCGGGCATCCTAGACTTAACTCTGAGGCATTGCTCCACCAGATCGAATAGTTAGGGCCTAAGAAGTCCACGCCAGAAGCAGAAAATACAATATAAATGCAACAGCATTGCCATCGTATAAAATGAATAATTGCAAACAGTGTGAAAGATATGTACATTTCTACGTTCCGGGTAACCTAGGTTTCACTCTAGGGCGTTGCTCCACCAGATCAAATAGCTTGGGACTTAGAATTCAACGCCATAAGTATAAAATACAATATAAATATGACAGTTTTTCCATCGTATAAAACGAATATTAGCAACCAGTGTGGATGTTATGGTCACTTCTACGTTCCGGGCAACCTAGGCTTCACTTTAGGGCGTTGCTCCACCAGATCAAATAGTTAGGGCCCAAGAAGTCAACGCCAGAAGCATAAAATGCAACATAAATACAACAGATTTTCCATCGTATATAATGTATATTTGCAAACAGTGTGAAAGTATTGGACATTTCTACGTACCGGGCAACCTAGGCCCCACTCTAGGGCGTTGCTCCACCAAATCGAATAGCTAGGGCCTTAGAAGTCAACGCCGGAAGCATAAAACACAATATAGATGCAAAAGTTTTTCCATCGTATAACAGGAATAACTGCAAACAGTAAGAAAGTACTGGTCATTTCTACGTTCCGGGTAACCTAGGTTTCACTCTAGAGCGTTGCTCCACCATATCGAATAGCTAGGGACTTAGAATTCAACGCCATAAGAATAAAATACAATATAAGTACAACAGTTTTTCCATCGTATAAAATGAATAATTGCAACCAGTGTGAAAGTTATGGTCTTTTCTACATTTCGAGCAACCTAGGTTTCACTGTAGGGCGTTGCTCCACCAGATCGGATAGTTGAGGGCCTTAGTAGTCAACGCCAGAAGCATAAAATACGATATAAATACAACAGTTTTTCCATCGTATAAAACGAATAATTGCTAACGGAGTGAAGGTTATGGTCATTTCTACGTTCCGGACAACCCAGGCTTCACCCTAGGGCGTTGTTGCACCAGATGGAATAGTTAGGGCATAAGAAGTCAACGCCAGAAGCATAAAATACGGTATAAATACAACAGCTTTTCCATCGTATAAAACGAATAATTGCAACCAGTATGAAAGTTATGGTCATTTCTACTTTCCGGGCAACCTAGGATCCACCCTAGGGCGTTGCTGCAACCGATTGAATAGTTAGGGCCTTAGAAGTCAACGCCCGAAGCATAAAATACAAAAGAAATAAAACAGTTTTTCCATCGTATAAGACGAATAATTGAAACCAGTGTAAAAGTTATGGGCATTTCTACTTTCCGGGCAACCTGGGCTTCACCCTAGGTCGTAGGTCCAGCAGATTGAATAGTTAGGGCCCTAGAAGTCAACGCCCGAAGCATGTGATACGAAATAAATAGAACAGTTGTTCCAGCGTATAAAACGAATAATTCCTACGAGTGTGAAAGTTATGATAATTTCTACGTTCCGGGCAACCTAGGTGTCACTCTAGGCCGTTGCTCCACCAGACGGCATAGCTAGGGACTTAGAATTCAACGCCATAAGAATAAAATACAATATAAGAACAACAGTTTTTCCATCGTATAAAATGAATAATTGGAAACATTGTGAAAGTAATGGTCATTTCTACGCTCCAGGCAACCTAGGTGTCACTCTAGGGCGTTACTCCACCACATCCAATGGCTACGGCCTTAGAGGTCAATGCTAGAAGCATAAAATACAATATAAATACAACACCTTTTCCATCGTATAAAAAGAATAATTGCACACAGTGTGAAAGTAATGGTCACTTCTACGTTCCGGACAACCTAGGCTTCACTCTAGGGCGTTGCTCCACCACATCGAATAGCTACTGCCTTAGAAGTCAACGCCCGAAGCATAAAATACAAAATAAATAGAACAGTTTTTCCATCGTATAGAACGAATAATAGCAACCAGTGCCAAAGTTATGGTCATTTCTACGTTCCGGGCAACCTAGGCTTCACCCCAGGGCGTTGTTCCACCAGATCGAATAGTTAGGGCCTAAGAAGTGAACGCCAGCAGCATAAATTACAATATAAATACAACAGTTCTTCCATCATATAAAACGAATAATTGCAACCAGTACGAAAGTTATGGTCATTTCTACGTTCCGGGCAGCCAAGGCTTCACTCTATGGCGTTCTTCCACCACATCGAATAGCTGCGGCCTCAGAAGTCAACGCCTGAAGCATAAAATACAATAAAAATACAACAGTCTTTCCATCCTATAACATGACTAATTGCAACCAGTGCGAAAGTAACGATCATTTCGACGTTTCGGGCATCCTAGACTTAACTCTGAGAAGTTGCTCCACCAGATCGAAGAGTTAGGGTCTAAGAAGTCAACACCGGAAGCATAAAATACAATATAAATACAACAGCTTTTCCATCGTAGAAAACGAATAATTGCAACCTGTGTGAAGGTTATGGTCATATCTACGTTCCGGGCAACCTAGGTTTCACTGTAGGGTGTTATTCCACCAGATCGAATAGGTAGGGCCATAGAAGTCTACGCCCGAAGCATAAAATGCAATATAAATACAACAGTTTTTCCATCGTATAAAACGAATAATTGCAACCAGTATGAAACTTATGGTCATTTCTACTTTCCGGGCAACCTACGCTTCAGCCTAGGGCGTTGTTCCACCAGATGGAATAGTTAGGGCCTAAGAAGTCAACGCCAGAAGCATAAAATACGATATAAATACAACAGCTTTTCCATCGTATAAAACGAATAATTGCAACCAGTGTGAAAGTTATGGTCATTTCTACGTTCCGGGCAACCTAGGCTTCACCCTAGGCCGTTGTTCCTCCAGATCGAATAGTTAGGGCCTAAGAAGTGAACGCCAGAAGCATAAAACACAATATAAATACAACAGTTTTTCCATCATATAAAACGAATGATAGCAACCAGTGTGGAAGCTATGGTCACTTCTACGTTCCGGGCAACCTAGGCTTCACTCTAGGGCGTTGCTCCACCAGATCAAATAGTTAGGGCCTAAGAAGTCAACGCCAGAAGCATAAAATACGATATAAATACAACAGTTTTTCCATCGTATAAGACGAATAATTGCTACCAGTGAGAAAGTTATGGTCATTTCTACTTTCCGGGCAACCTACGCTTCTCCCTAGGGCGTTGTTCCACCAGATGGAATAGTTAGGGCCTAACAAGTCAACGCCAGAAGCATAAAATACGATATAAATACAACAGCTTTTCCAGCGTATAAAACGAATAATTGCAACCAGTGTGAAAGTTATGGTCATTTCTACGTTCCGGGCAACCTAGGCTTCACCCTAGGGCGTTGCTCCAACAGATTGAATAGTTAGGGCCTTAGAAGTCAAAGCCCGAAGCATAAAATGCAATAAAAATACAACAGTTTTTCCATCGTATAGCAGGAATAATTTGCAACCAGAGTGATAGTAGTGGTCATTTCTACGTTCCGGGCAACCTAGGTTTCACTCCAGGGCGTTGCTCCACCAGATCGAATAGTTACGGCCTAAGAAGTCAACGCCAGAAGCATAAAATACGATAAAGATGCAACAGCTTTTCCATCGCATAAAACGAATAATTGCAACCAGTGTGAAAGTTATGGTCATTTCTACATTCCGAGCAACCTAGGCTACACTCTAGGGCGTTGCTCCACCAGATCGAAATGTTAGGGCCTAAGAAGTCAACGCCCGAAGCATAAAATGCGATATAAATACAACAGCTTTTCCATCATATTAAATGAATAATTGCAAACAGTGTGAAAGAAGTGGTCATTTCTACGTTCCGAGCAACCTAGGCTTCACTCTCGGGCGGTGCTCCACCATATCCAATAGCTACGGCCTTAGAAGCCTACGCCTGAGGCACAAAATACAATAAAAATACAACAGTCTTTTCATGGTATAACAGGAATAATTGCAACAAGCGTGAAAGTAATGATCATTTCGGCGTTTCGGGCATCCTAGACTTAACTCTGAGGCATTGCTCCACCAGATCGAATAGTTAGGGCCTAAGAAGTCAACGCCAGAAGCAGAAAATACAATATAAATTCAACAGCATTGCCATCGTATAAAATGAATAATTGCAAACAGTGTGAAAGATATGTACATTTCTACGTTCCGGGTAACCTAGGTTTCACTCTAGGGCGTTGCTCCACCAGATCAAATAGCTAGGGACTTAGAATTCGACGCCATAAGTATAAAATACAATATAAATACAACAGTTTTTCCATCATATGAAACGAATAATTGCAACTAGTGTGAAAGTGATGGTCATTTCAACGTTCCGGGCAATCTAGGCTTCACTCTAGGGCGTTGCTCCTCCAGATCAATCAGT
The DNA here is from genome assembly GCF_051401765.1 of Calliopsis andreniformis. NCBI lineage: Eukaryota > Metazoa > Arthropoda > Insecta > Hymenoptera > Andrenidae > Calliopsis > Calliopsis andreniformis. The sequence goes on from NW_027480429.1 coordinate 3,962,195, forward strand.
TAGGGCCTTAGAAGTCAACGCCCGAAGCATAAAATGCAAAATATATAGAACAGTTGTTCCATTGTATAAAACGAATAAATGCTAGCAGTGTAAAAGTTATGTTCATTTCTGCGTTCCGGGCAACCTAGGCTTCACCCTAGGACGTTGCTCCACCAGATCAAATAGTTAGGGCCTAAGAAGCGAACGCCAGAAGCATAAAATACAATATAAATACAACAGTTTTTCCATCATATAAAACGAATAATTGCAACCAGTGCGAAAGTAACGATCATTTCGACGTTTCGGGCATCCTAGACTTAACTCTGAGGCGTTGCTCCACCAGATCGAAGAGTTGGGGTCTAAGAAGTCAACACCGGAAGCATAAAATACAATATAAATACAACAGCTTTTCCATCGTAGAAAACGAATAATTGCAACCTGTGTGAAGGTTATGGTCATTTCTACGTTCCGGGCAACCTAGGTTTCACTGTAGGGTGTTATTCCACCAGATCGAATAGGTAGGGCCTAAGAAGCGAACGCCAGAAGCATAAAATACAATATAAATACAACAGTTTTTCCATCATATAAAACGAATAATTGTAACCAGTATGAAAGTGATGGTCATTTCTACGTACCGGGCATCCTAGGCTTCACTCTAGGGCGTTGCTCCACCAGATCGAATAGTTAGGGCCTTAGAAGTCAACGCCGGAAGCATAAAATACAATATAAATACAACAGCTTTTCCATCATATAGAACGAATGATAGCAACCAGTGTGGAAGTTATAGTCACTTCTACGTTCCGGGCAACCTAGGCTTCACTTTAGGGCGTTGCTCCACCAGATCAAATAGTTAGGGCCCAAGAAGTCAACGCCAGAAGCATAAAATGCAACATAAATACAACAGATTTTCCATCGTATATAATGTATATCTGCAAACAGTGTGAAAGTAATGGACATTTCTACGTACCGGGCAACCTAGGCCCCACTCTAGGGCGTTGCTCCACCAAATCGAATAGCTAGGGCCTTAGAAGTCAACGCCAGAAGCATAAAATACGATATAAATACAACAGTTTTTCCATCGTATAAAACGAATAATTGCTAACGGTGTGAAGGTTATGGTCATTTCTACGTTCCGGAGAACCCAGGCTTCACCCTAGGGCGTTGTTGCACCAGATGGAATAGTTAGGGCATAAGAAGTCAACGCCAGAAGCATAAAATACGGTATAAATACAACAGCTTTTCCATCGTATAAAACGAATAATTGCAACCAGTATGAAAGTTATGGTCATTTCTACTTTCCGGGCAACCTAGGATCCACCCTAGGGCGTTGCTGCAACCGATTGAATAGTTAGGGCCTTAGAAGTCAACGCCCGAAGCATAAAATACAAAAGAAATAGAACAGTTTTTCCATCGTATAAGACGAATAATTGAAATCAGTGTAAAAGTTATGGTCATTTCTACTTTCCGGGCAACCTGGGCTTCACCCTAGGTCGTAGGTCCAGCAGATTGAATAGTTAGGGCCCTAGAAGTCAACGCCCGAAGCATGTGATACAAAATAAATAGAACAGTTGTTCCATCGTATAAAACGAATAATTCCTACGAGTGTGAAAGTTATGATAATTTCTACGTTCCGGGCAACCTAGGCTTCACCCCAGGGCGTTGTTCCACCAGATCGAATAGTTAGGGCCTAAGAAGTGAACGCCAGCAGCATAAATTACAATATAAATACAACAGTTCTTCCATCATATAAAACGAATAATTGCAACCAGTACGAAAGTTATGGTCATTTCTACGTTCCGGGCAGCCAAGGCATCACTCTATGGCGTTCCTCCACCACATCGAATAGCTGCGGCCTCAGAAGTCAACGCCTGAAGCATAAAATACAATAAAAATACAACAGTCTTTCCATCCTATAACAGGAATAATTGCAACGCGTGTGAAAGTGATGGTCATTTGTACGTTCCGGGCAACCTAGGTTTCACTCTAGGGCGTTGCTCCACCAGATCGAATAGCTAGGGACTTGGAATTCAACGCCAGAAGAATAAAACACAATATAAGTACAACCGTTTTTCCATTGTATAAAATGAATAATTGCAAACATTGTGAAATTAATGGTCATTTCTACGTTCCGGGCAACCTAGGCGTCACTGTAGGGCGTTGCTCCACCACAGCTAATAGCTACGGCCTTAGAAGTCAACGCCAGAAGCATAAAATACAATATCAATACAACAGCTTTTCCGTCGTATAAAATGAGTAATTGCAACCAGTGTGAAAGTAATGGGCATTTCTACGTTCCGGGCAACCTAGGCTTCACTTTAGGGCGTTGCTCCACCACATCGAATAGCTACGGCCTTAGAAGTCAACGCCAGAAGCATAAAATACAGTATAAATACAACAGTTTTTCCATTGTATAACATGACTAATTGCAACCAGTGCGAAAGTAACGATCATTTCGACGTTTCGGGCATCCTAGACTTAACTCTGAGGCGTTGCTCCACCAGATCGAAGAGTTGGGGTCTAAGAAGTCAACACCGGAAGCATAAAATACAATATAAATACAACAGCTTTTCCATCGTAGAAAACGAATAATTGCAACCTGTGTGAAGGTTATGGTCATATCTACGTTCCGGGCAACCTAGGTTTCACTGTAGGGTGTTATTCCACCAGATCGAATAGGTAGGGCCATAGAAGTCTACGCCCGAAGCATAAAATGCAATATAAATACAACAGTTTTTCCATCGTATAAAACGAATAATTGCAACCAGTATGAAACTTATGGTCATTTCTACTTTCCGGGCAACCTACGCTTCAGCCTAGAGCGTTGTTCCACCAGATGGAATAGTTAGGGCCTAAGAAGTCAACGCCAGAAGCATAAAATACGATATAAATACAACAGCTTTTCCATCGTATAAAACGAATAATTGCAACCAGTGTGAAAGTTATGGTCATTTCTACGTTCCGGGCAACCTAGGCTTCACCCTAGGCCGTTGTTCCTCCAGATCGAATAGTTAGGGCCTAAGAAGTGAACGCCAGAAGCATAAAACACAATATAAATACAACAGTTTTTCCATCATATAAAACGAATGATAGCAACCAGTGTGGAAGCTATGGTCACTTCTACGTTCCGGGCAACCTAGGCTTCACTCTAGGGCGTTGCTCCACCAGATCAAATAGTTAGGGCCTAAGAAGTCAACGCCAGAAGCATAAAATACGATATAAATACAACAGTTTTTCCATCGTATAAGACGAATAATTGCAACCAGTGTGAAAGTTATGGTCATTTCTACGTTCCGGGCAACCTAGGCTTCACCCTAGGGCGTTGCTCCAACAGATTGAATAGTTAGGGCCTTAGAAGTCAAAGCCCGAAGCATAAAATGCAATAAAAATACAACAGTTTTTCCATCGTATAGCAGGAATAATTTGCAACCAGAGTGATAGTAGTGGTCATTTCTACGTTCCGGGCAACCTAGGTTTCACTCCAGGGCGTTGCTCCACCAGATCGAATAGTTACGGCCTAAGAAGTCAACGCCAGACGCATAAAATACGATAAAGATGCAACAGCTTTTCCATCGCATAAAACGAATAATTGCAACCAGTGTGAAAGTTATGGTCATTTCTACATTCCGAGCAACCTAGGCTACACTCTAGGGCGTTGCTCCACCAGATCGAAATGTTAGGGCCTAAGAAGTCAACGCCCGAAGCATAAAATGCGATATAAATACAACAGCTTTTCCATCATATTAAATGAATAATTGCAAACAGTGTGAAAGAAGTGGTCATTTCTGCGTTCCGGGCAACCTAGGCTTCACCCTAGGGCGTTGTTCCACCAGATCGAATAGTTAGGGCCTAAGAAGTGAACGCCAGAAGCATAAAATACAATATAAATACAACAGTTTTTCCATCATATAAAACGAATAATTGTAACCAGTATGAAAGTGATGGTCATTTGTACGTACCGGGCATCCTAGGCTTCACTCTAGGGCGTTGCTCCACCAGATCGAATAGTTAGGGCCTTAGAAGTCAACGCCGGAAGCATAAAATACAATATAAATACAACAGTTTTTCCATCATATAAAACGAATGATAGCAACCAGTGTGGATGTTATGGTCACTTCTACGTTCCGGGCAACCTAGGCTTCACTTTAGGGCGTTGCTCCACCAGATCAAATAGTTAGGGCCCAAGAAGTCAACGCCAGAAGCATAAAATGCAACATAAATACAACAGATTTTCCATCGTATATAATGTATATTTGCAAACAGTGTGAAAGTATTGGACATTTCTACGTACCGGGCAACCTAGGCCCCACTCTAGGGCGTTGCTCCACCAAATCGAATAGCTAGGGCCTTAGAAGTCAACGCCGGAAGCATAAAACACAATATAGATGCAAAAGTTTTTCCATCGTATAACAGGAATAACTGCAAACAGTATGAAAGTACTGGTCATTTCTACGTTCCGGGTAACCTAGGTTTCACTCTAGGGCGTAGCTCCACCATATCGAATAGCTTGGGACTTAGAATTCAACGCCATAAGTATAAAATACAATATAAATACAACAGTTTTTCCATCGTATAAAACGAATATTAGCAACCAGTGTGAAAGTTATGGTCATTTCAACGTTCCGGGCAATCTAGGCTTCACTCTAGGGCGTTGCTCCTCCAGATCAATCAGTTAGGGCCTTAGAAGTCAACGCCCGAAGCATAAAATGCAATATAAATAGAACAGTTTTTCCATTGGATAAAACGAATAAATGCTAGCAGTGTAAAAGTTATGGTCATTTCTACGTTCCGGGCAACCTAGGCTTCACCCTAGGGCGTTGCTCCAACAGATTGAATAGTTAGGGCCTTAGAAGTCAAAGCCCGAAGCATAAAATGCAATAAAAATACAACAGTTTTTCCATCGTATAGCAGGAATAATTTGCAACCAGAGTGATAGTAGTGGTCATTTCTACGTTCCGGGCAACCTAGGTTTCAATCCAGGGCGTTGCTCCACCAGATCGAATAGTTACGGCCTAAGAAGTCAACGCCAGAAGCATAAAATACGATAAAGATGCAACAGCTTTTCCATCGCATAAAACGAATAATTGCAACCAGTGTGAAAGTTATGGTCATTTCTACATTCCGAGCAACCTAGGCTACACTCTAGGGCGTTGCTCCACCAGATCGAAATGTTAGGGCCTAAGAAGTCAACGCCCGAAGCATAAAATGCGATATAAATACAACAGCTTTTCCATCATATTAAATGAATAATTGCAAACAGTGTGAAAGAAGTGGTCATTTCTACGTTCCGAGCAACCTAGGCTTCACTCTCGGGCGGTGCTCCACCATATCCAATAGCTACGGCCTTAGAAGCCTACACCTGAGGCACAAAATACAATAAAAATACAACAGTCTTTTGATGGTATAACAGGAATAATTGCAACAAGCGTGAAAGTAATGATCATTTCGGCGTTTCGGGCATCCTAGACTTAACTCTGAGGCATTGCTCCACCAGATCGAATAGTTAGGGCCTAAGAAGTCAACGCCAGAAGCAGAAAATACAATATAAATGCAACAGCATTGCCATCGTATAAAATGAATAATTGCAAACAGTGTGAAAGATATGTACATTTCTACGTTCCGGGTAACCTAGGTTTCACTCTAGGGCGTTGCTCCACCAGATCAATCAGTTAGGGCCTTAGAAGTCAACGCCCGAAGCATAAAATGCAAAATATATAGAACAGTTTTTCCATTGTATAAAACGAATAAATGCTAGCAGTGTAAAAGTTATGGTCATTTCTGCGTTCCGGGCAACCTAGGCTTCACCCTAGGGCGTTGTTCCACCAGATCGAATAGTTAGGGCCTAAGAAGTGAACGCCAGAAGCATAAAATACAATATAAATACAACAGTTTTTCCATCATATAAAACGAATAATTGTAACCAGTATGAAAGTGATGGTCATTTGTACGTACCGGGCATCCTAGGCTTCACTCTAGGGCGTTGCTCCACCAGATCGAATAGTTAGGGCCTTAGAAGTCAACGCCGGAAGCATAAAATACAATATAAATACAACAGTTTTTCCATCATATAAAACGAATGATAGCAACCAGTGTGGATGTTATGGTCACTTCTACGTTCCGGGCAACCTAGGCTTCACTTTAGGGCGTTGCTCCACCAGATCAAATAGTTAGGGCCCAAGAAGTCAACGCCAGAAGCATAAAATGCAACATAAATACAACAGATTTTCCATCGTATATAATGTATATTTGCAAACAGTGTGAAAGTATTGGACATTTCTACGTACCGGGCAACCTAGGCCCCACTCTAGGGCGTTGCTCCACCAAATCGAATAGCTAGGGCCTTAGAAGTCAACGCCGGAAGCATAAAACACAATATAGATGCAAAAGTTTTTCCATCGTATAACAGGAATAACTGCAAACAGTATGAAAGTACTGGTCACTTCTACGTTCCGGGAAACCTAGGCTTCACTTTAGGGCGTTGCTCCACCAGATCAAATAGTTAGGGCCTAAGAAGTCAACGCCAGAAGCATAAAATGCAACATAAATACAACAGTTTTTCCATCATATAAAACGAATAATTGCAACCAGTGTGAAAGTGATGGTCATTTCAACGTTCCGGGCAATCTAGGCTTCACTCTAGGGCATTGCTCCTCCAGATCAATCAGTTAGGGCCTTAGAAGTCAACGCCCGAAGCATAAAATGCAAAATATATAGAACAGTTGTTCCATTGTATAAAACGAATAAATGCTAGCAGTGTAAAAGTTATGTTCATTTCTGCGTTCCGGGCAACCTAGGCTTCACCCTAGGGCGTTGCTCCACCAGATCAAATAGTTAGGGCCTAAGAAGCGAACGCCAGAAGCATAAAATACAATATAAATACAACAGTTTTTCCATCATATAAAACGAATAATTGTAACCAGTATGAAAGTGATGGTCATTTCTACGTACCGGGCATCCTAGGCTTCACTCTAGGGCGTTGCTCCACCAGATCGAATAGTTAGGGCCTTAGAAGTCAACGCCGGAAGCATAAAATACAATATAAATACAACAGCTTTTCCATCATATAGAACGAATGATAGCAACCAGTGTGGAAGTTATAGTCACTTCTACGTTCCGGGCAACCTAGGCTTCACTTTAGGGCGTTGCTCCACCAGATCGAATAGTTAGGGCCCAAGAAGTCAACGCCAGAAGCATAAAATGCAACATAAATACAACAGATTTTCCATCGTATATAATGTATATCTGCAAACAGTGTGAAAGTAATGGACATTTCTACGTACCGGGCAACCTAGGCCCCACTCTAGGGCGTTGCTCCACCAAATCGAATAGCTAGGGCCTTAGAAGTCAACGCCGGAAGCATAAAGTACAATATAGATGCAAAAGTTTTTCCATCGTATAACAGGAATAACTGCAAACAGTATGAAAGTACAGGTCATTTCTACGTTCCGGGTAACCTAGGTTTCACTCTAGGGCGTTGCTCCACCATATCGAATAGCTAGGGACTTAGAATTCAACGCCATAAGAATAAAATACAATATAAGTACAACAGTTTTTCCATTGTATAAAATGAATAATTGCAACCAGTGTGAAAGTTATGGTCATTTCTACATTTCGAGCAACCTAGGTTTCACTCTAGGGCGTTGCTCCACCTGATCGAATAGTTAGGGCCTTAGAAGTCAACGCCAGAAGCATAAAATACAATAAAGATACAACAGTTTTTCCATCGTATAACAGGAATAACTGCAAACAGTGTGAAAGTACTGGTCATTTCTACGTTCCGGGTAACCTAGGTTTCACTCTAGGGCGTTGCTCCACGAGATCGAAAAGCTAGGGACTTAGAATTCAACGCCAGAAGAATAAAATACAATATAAGTACAACAGTTTTTCCATCGTATAAAATGAATATTTGCAAACATTGTGATAGTAATGGTCATTTCTACGTTCCGGGCAACCTATGCGACACTCTAGGGCGTTGCTCCACCACATCTAATAGCTACGGCCTTAGAATTCAACGCCAGAAGAATAAAATGCAATATAAATACAACAGCTTTTCCATCGTATAAAATGAATAATTGCAAACAGTGTGAAAGTAATGGTCATTTCTACGTTCCGGGCAACCTAGGCTTCACTCTAGGGCGTTGCTCCACCAGTTCGGATAGTTGAGGGCCTTAGTAGTCAACGCCAGAAACATAAAATACGATATAAATACAACAGCTTTTCCATCGTATAAAACGGATAATAGCAACCAGTGTGATAGTTATGGTCATTTATACGTTCCGGGTAACCTAGGTATCACTCTAGGGCGTTGCTCCACCAGATCGAATAGTTAGGGCCTAAGAAGTGAACGCCAGAAGCATAAAATACAATATAAATACAACAGTTTTTCCATCATATAAAACGAATAATTGCAACCAGTATGAAAGTGATGGTCATTTCTACGTACCGGGCAACCTAGGCTTCACTCTAGGTCGTTGCTCCACCAGATCGAATAGGTAGGGCCTTAGAAGTCAACGCCGGAAGCATAAAATACAATATAAATACAACAGTTTTTCCATCATATAGAACGAATGATAGCAACCAGTGTGGAAGTTATGGTCACTTCTACGTTCCGGGCAACCTAGGCTTCACTTTAGGACGTTGCTCCACCAGATCAAATAGTTAGGGCCCATGAAGTCAACGCCAGAAGCATAAAATGCAACATAAATACAACAGATTTTCCATCGTATATAATGTATATTTGCAAACAGTGTGAAAGTAATGGACATTTCTACGTACCGGGCAACCTAGGCCCCACTCTAGGGCGTTGCTCCACCTAATCGAATTGCTAGGGCCTTAGATGTTAACCCCGGAAGCATAAAATACAATATAGATGCAAAAGTTTTTCCATCGTATAACAGGAATAACTGCAAACAGTATGAAAGTACAGGTCATTTCTACGTTCCGGGTAACCTAGGTTTCACTCTAGGGCGTTGCTCCACCATATCGAATAGCTAGGGACTTAGAATTCAACGCCATAAGAATAAAATACAATATAAGTACAACAGTTTTTCCATCGTATAAAATGAATAATTGCAACCAGTGTGAAAGTTATGGTCATTTCTACATTTCGAGCAACCTAGGTTTCACTCTAGGGCGTTGCTCCACCTGATCGAATAGTTAGGGCCTTAGAAGTCAACGCCAGAAGCATAAAATACAATAAAGATACAACAGTTTTTCCATCGTATAACAGGAATAACTGCAAACAGTGTGGAAGTACTGGTCATTTCTACGTTCCGGGTAACCTAGGTTTCACTCTAGGGCGTTGCTCCACGAGATCGATAAGCTAGGGACTTAGAATTCAACGCCAGAAGAATAAAATACAATATAAGTACAACAGTTTTTCCATCGTATAAAATGAATATTTGCTACCAGTGTAAAAGTTATGGTCATTTCTACGTTCCGGGAAACCTAGGCTTCACCCCAGGCCGTTGTTCCACCAGATCGAATAGTTACGGCCTAAGAAGTGAGCGCCAGAAGCATAAAATACAATATAGATACAACAGTTTTTCCATCATATAAAACGAATGATAGCAACCAGTGTGAAAGTTATGGTCATTTCTACGTTCCGGGCAACCTAGGCTTCACGCTATGGCGTTGCTCCGCCAGATCGAATAGTTAGGGCCTTAGAAGTCAACGCCCGAAGCATAAAATACAAAATAAGTAAAACAGTTTTTCCATCGTATAAAACGAACAATTGCTACCAGTGTGAAAGTTATGGTCATTTCTACGTTCCGCGCAAGCTAGGCTTCACTCTAGGGCGTTGCTCCACCAGATCGAATAGTTAGTGCCTTAGAACTCAAGGCCCGTGGCTTAAAATACAAAATAAATAAAACAGTTTTTCCATCGTATAAAACGAATAATTGCTACCAGTGTGAAATTAATGGTCATTTCTACGTTCCGGGCAACCTATGCGACACTCTAGGGCGTTGCTCCACCATATCGAATAGCTAGGGACTTAGAATTCAACGCCATAAGAATAAAATACGATATAAGTACAACAGTTTTTCCATCGTATAAAATGAATAATTGCAACCAGTGTGAAAGTTATGGTCATTTCTACATTTCGAGCAACCTAGGTTTCACTCTAGGGCGTTGCTCCACCTGATCGAATAGTTAGGGCCTTAGAAGTCAACGCCAGAAGCATAAAATACAATAAAGATACAACAGTTTTTCCATCGTATAGCAGGAATAACTGCAAACAGTGTGAAAGTACTGGTCATTTCTACGTTCCGGGTAACCTAGGTTTCACTCTAGGGCGTTGCTCCACGAGATCGAAAAGGTAGGGACTTAGAATTCAACGCCAGAAGAATAAAATACAATATAAGTACAACAGTTTTTCCATCGTATAAAATGAATATTTGCAAACATTGTGATAGTAATGGTCATTTCTACGTTCCGGGCAAGCTATGCGACACTCTAGGGCGTTGCTCCACCACATCTAATAGCTACGGCCTAAAAATTCAACGCCAGAAGAATAAAATGCAATATAAATACAACAGCTTTTCCATCGTATAAAATGAATAATTGCAAACAGTGTGAAAGTAATGGTCATTTCTACGTTCCGGGCAACCTAGGCTTCACTCTAGGGCGTTGCTCCACCGGATCGGATAGTTGAGGGCCTTAGTAGTCAACGCCAGAAGCATAAAATACGATATAAATACAACTGCTTTTCCATCGTATAAAACGAATAATAGCAACCAGCGTGGTAGTTATGGTCAGTTATACGTTCCGGGCAACCTAGGTTTCACTCTAGGGCGTTGCTCCACCGGATCAAACACTTAGGGCGTTAGAAGTCAACGCCCGTAGCATTAAATACAAAATAAATAGAACAGTTTTTCCATTGTATAAAACGAATAATTGCTACCAGTGTAAAAGTTATGGTCATTTCTACGTTCCGGGAAACCTAGGCTTCACCCCAGGCCGTTGTTCCACCAGATCGAATAGTTACGGCCTAAGAAGTGAGCGCCAGAAGCATAAAATACAATATAGATACAACAGTTTTTCCATCATATAAAACGAATGATAGCAACCAGTGTGAAAGTTATGGTCATTTCTACGTTCCGGGCAACCTAGGCTTCACGCTATGGCGTTGCTCCGCCAGATCGAATAGTTAGGGCCTTAGAAGTCAACGCCCGATGCATAAAATACAAAATAAGTAAAACAGTTTTTCCATCGTATAAAACGAACAATTGCTACCAGTGTGAAAGTTATGGTCATTTCTACGTTCCGCACAAGCTAGGCTTCACTCTAGGGCGTTGCTCCACCAGATCGAATAGTTAGTGCCTTAGAACTCAAGGCCCGTGGCTTAAAATACAAAATAAATAAAACAGTTTTTCCATCGTATAAAACGAATAATTGCTACCAGTGTGAAATTAATGGTCATTTCTGCGTTGCGGGCAACCTATGCGACACTCTAGGGCGTTGCTCCACCACATCTAATAGCTACGGCCTTAAAAGTCAACGCCAGAAGAATAAAATGCAATATAAATACAACAGCTTTTCCATCGTATAAAATGAATAATTGCAAACAGTGTGAAAGTAATGGTCATTTCTACGTTCCGGGCAACCTAGGCTTCACCCTACGGCGTTGTTCCACCAGATCGAATAGTTAGGGCCTAAGAAGTGAACGCCAGAAGCATAAAATACAATATAAATACAACAGTTTTTTCATCGTATAAAACGAATAATTGCAACCAGTGTGAAAGTGATGGTCATTTCTACGTTCCGGGCAACCTAGGCTCCACTCTAGGGCGTTGCTCCACCAGCTCGAATTGTTAGGGCCTAAGAAGTCAAAGCCAGAAGCATAAAATACGATATAAATACAACAGCTTTTCCATCGTATAAAACGATTAATTGCAACCAGTGTGAAAGTTATGGTCATTTCTACGTTCCGGGCTACCTAGGCTTCACTATAGGGCGTTGCTCCACCACATCTAATAGCTACGGCCTTAGAAGTCAACGCCAGAAGCATAAAATACAATATAAATACAACGGCTTTCCTATCGTATAAAACGAATAATTGCAAACAGTGTGAAAGTAATGGTCATTTCTACGTTCCGGGGATTCTAGGCGTCACTCTAGGGCGTTGCTCCACCATATCTAATAGCTAAGGCCTTAGAAGTCAACGCCAGAAGCACAAAATACAATGAAAATGCAACAGCTTTTCCATCGTATAGCATGACTAATTGCAACCAGTGCGAAAGTAATGATCATATCGACATTTCGGTCATCCTAGGATTAACTCTGAGGAGTTGCTCCACCAGATCGAAGAGTTAAGGCCTTAGAAGTCAACGCCAGAAGCATAAAATACAATATAAATGCAACAGTTTTTCCATCGTTTAAAACGAATAATTGCAACCAGTTTGAAAGTGATGGTCATTTCTACGTTCCGGGCAACCACGGCTTCACTCTAGGGCGTTGCCCCACCAAATCGAATAGTTAGGGCCTTAGAAGTCAACGCTCGAAGCATAAAATACAAAATAAATAGAACAGCATTTCCATTGTATAAAACGAATAATTGCTACCAGTGTGAAAGTTATGTTCATTTCTACGTTTCTGACAACCTAGGCTTCACCGTAGGGTGTTGCTCCACCAAATCGAATAGGTAGGGCCATGCAAGTCAACGCCCGAAGCATAAAATACAATAAATATGCAAGAGTTTTTCCATCGTATAACAGGAATAACTGCAACCAGTGTTAAAGTGATGGTCATTTCTACGTTCCGGGCAACCTAGGCTCCACTCTAGGGCGTTGATCCACCAGATCGAATAGTTAGTGCCTTAGAAGTCAACGCCAGAAGCATAAAATACAATATAAATACAACAGTTTTTCCATCGTATAAAACGAATAATTGCAACCAGTATGAAACCTATGGTCATTTCTACTTTCCGGGCAACCTACGCTTCAGCCTAGGGCGTTGTTCCACCAGATGGAATAGTTAGGGCCTAAGAAGTCAACGCCAGAAGCATAAAATACGATATAAATCCAACAGCTTGTCCATCGTATAAAACGAATAATTGCAACCAGTGTGAAAGTACTGGTCATTTCTACGTTCCGGGTAACCTAGGTTTCACTCTAGGGCGTTGCTCCACGAGATCGAAAAGCTAGGGACTTAGAATTCAACGCCAGAAGAATAAAATACAATAAAAGTACAACAGTTTTTCCATCGTATAAAATGAATATTTGCAAACATTGTGATAGTAATGGTCATTTCTACGTTCCGGGCAAGCTATGCGACACTCTAGGGCGTTGCTCCACCACATCTAATAGCTACGGCCTTAAAATTCAACGCCAGAAGAATAAAATGCAATATAAATACAACAGCTTTTCCATCGTATAAAATGAATAATTGCAAACAGTGTGAAAGTAATGGTCATTTCTACGTTCCGGGCAACCTAGGCTTCACTCTAGGGGGTTGCTCCACCAGATCGGATAGTTGAGGGCCTTAGTAGTCAACGCCAGAAGCATAAAATACGATATAAATACAACTGCTTTTCCATCGTATAAAACGAATAATAGCAACCAGTGTGGTAGGTATGGTCATTTATACGTTCCGGGCAACCTAGGTTTCACTCTAGGGCGTTGCTCCACCGGATCAAACACTTAGGGCGTTAGAAGTCAACGCCCGAAGCATTAAATACAAAATAAATAGAACAGTTTTTCCATTGTATAAAACGAATAATTGCTACCAGTGTAAAAGTTATGGTCATTTCTACGTTCCGGGAAACCTAGGCTTCACCCCAGGCCGTTGTTCCACTAGATCGAATAGTTACGGCCTAAGAAGTGAGCGCCAGAAGCATAAAATACAATATAGATACAACAGTTTTTCCATCATATAAAACGAATGATAGCAACCAGTGTGAAAGTTATGGTCATTTCTACGTTCCGGGCAACCTAGGCTTCACGTTATGGCGTTGCTCCGCCAGATCGAATAGTTAGGGCCTTAGAAGTCAACGCCCGAAGCATAAAATACAAAATAAGTAAAACAGTTTTTCCATCGTATAAAACGAACAATTGCTACCAGTGTGAAAGTTATGGTCATTTCTACGTTCCGCGCAAGCTAGGCTTTACTCTAGGGCGTTGCTCCACCAGATCGAATAGTTAGTGCCTTAGAACTCAAGGCCCGTGGCTTAAAATACAAAATAAATAAAACAGTTTTTCCATCGTATAAAACGAATAATTGCTACCAGTGTGAAATTAATGGTCATTTCTACGTTCCGGGCAACCTATGCGACACTCTAGGGCGTTGCTCCACCACATCTAATAGCTACGGCCTTAAAAGTCAACGCCAGAAGAATAAAATGCAATATAAATACAACGGCTTTTCCATCGTATAAAATGAATAATTGCAAACAGTGTGAAAGTAATGGTCATTTCTACGTTCCGGGCAACATAGGCTTCGCTCTACGGCGTTGCTCCACCAGATCGAATAGTTGAGGGCCTTAGAAGTCAACGCCAGAAGCATAAAATACGATATAAATACAACAGCTTTTCAATCGTATAAAACGAATAATTGCAACCAGTGTGAAAGTTATGGACATTTCTACATTCCGGCCAACCTAGGCTTCACCCTAGGGCGTTGCTCCACCAGATCGAATAGTTACGGCCTTAGAAGTCAACGCCAGAAGCATAAAATACAATAAAGATGCAACTGTTTTTCCATCGTATAACAGGAATAATTGCAACAAGCGTGAAGGTAATGGTCATTTCTACGTTCCGGGCAACCTAGGCTTCACCCTACGGCGTTGTTCCACCAGATCGAATAGTTAGGGCCTAAGAAGTGAACGCCAGAAGCATAAAATACAATATAAATACAACAGTTTTTTCATCGTATAAAACGACTAATTGCAACCAGTGTGAAAGTTATGGTCATTTCTACGTTCCGGGCTACCTAGGCTTCACCCTAGGGCGTAGCTCCCACAGATTGAATAGTTAGGGCCTTAGAAGTCAATGCCCGAAGCATAAAATGCAATAAAAATACAACATTTTTTCCATCATATAACAGGAATAATTGCAACAAGTTTGAAAGTGATGGTCATTTCTACGTTCCGGGCAACCTAGGCTCCACTCTAGGGCGTTGCTCCACCAGCTCGAATTGTTAGGGCCTAAGAAGTCAAAGCCAGAAGCATAAAATACGATATAAATACAACAGCTTTTCCATCGTATAAAACGATTAATTGCAACCAGTGTGAAAGTTATGGTCATTTCTACGTTCCGGGCTACCTAGGCTTCACTATAGGGCGTTGCTCCACCACATCTAATAGCTACGGCCTTAGAAGTCAACGCCAGAAGCATAAAATACAATATAAATACAACGGCTTTCCTATCGTATAAAACGAATAATTGCAAACAGTGTGAAAGTAATGGTCATTTCTACGTTCCGGGGATCCTAGGCGTCACTCTAGGGCGTTGCTCCACCATATCTAATAGCTAAGGCCTTAGAAGTCAACGCCAGAAGCACAAAATACAATGAAAATGCAACAGTTTTTCCATCGTATAGCATGACGAATTGCAACCAGTGCGAAAGTAATGATCATATCGACATTTCGGTCATCCTAGGATTAACTCTGAGGAGTTGCTCCACCAGATCGAAGAGTTAAGGCCTTAGAAGTCAACGCCAGAAGCATAAAATACAATATAAATGCAACAGTTTTTCCATCGTTTAAAACGAATAATTGCAACCAGTTTGAAAGTGATGGTCATTTCTACGTTCCGGGCAACCACGGCTTCACTCTAGGGCGTTGCCCCACCAAATCGAATAGGTAGGGCCATGCAAGTCAACGCCCGAAGCATAAAATACAATAAATATGCAAGAGTTTTTCCATCGTATAACAGGAATAATTGCAACCGGTGTGAATATTATGGTCATTTCTACGTTCCGGGCAACCTAGGCTTCACTTTAGGGAGTTGCTCCACCAGATCGAGTAGCTACGACCTTAGAAGTCGAAGCCAGAAGCAGTAAATACAATAAAAATGCAACAGTTTTTCCATCGTATAGCATGACTAATTGCAACCAGTGCGATAGTAAGGATCACTTCGACGTTTCGGGCATCCCAGACTTAACTCTGAGGCGTTGCTCCACCAGATCGAAGAGTTAGGGCCTTAGAAGTCAACGCCAGAAGCATAAACTATAAAATAAATACAACAGCCTTTACATCGTATAAAACGAATAACTGCAACCTGTGTGACGGTTAAGGTCATATCTACGTTCCGGGCAAACTAGGCTTCACTGCAGGGCGTTGCTCCACCAGATCAAATAGGTAGGGCCATGGAAGTCAACGCCCGAAGCATGAAATACAAAATAAATAGAACAGTTGTTCCATCGTATAAAACGAATAATTGCTATCAGTGTGAAAGTTATGGTAATTTCTACGTTCCGGGCAACCAGGGTTTCACTCTAGGGCGTTGCTCCACCAAATCGCATAGCTAGGGACTTAGAATTCAACGCCATAAGAATAAAATACAATATAAGTGCAACAGTTTTTCCATCGTATAAAATGAATAATTGGAAACATTGTGAAAGTAATGGACATTTCTACGTTCTAGGCTACCTAGGTGTCACTCTAGGGCGTTACTCCACCACATCTAATAGCTACGGCCTTAGAAGTCAACGCCAGAAGCATAAAATACAATATAAATACAACACATTTTCCATCGTATAAAATGAATAATAGCAAACAGTGTGAAAGTAATGGTCATTTCTACGTTCCGGACAACCTAGGCTTTACTCTATGGGTGTTGCTCCACCACATCGTATAGCTACGGCCTTGGAAGTCAACGCTAGATGTATAAAATACAATAAAGATGCAACAGTTTTTCCATCGTATAAAACGAATAATTGAAACCAGTGTAAAAGTAATGGTCATTTCTACGTTCCGGGCAACCTAGGCATCACCCTAGGGCGCTGCTCGACAAGAACGAATAGTTAGTGCCCTAGAAGTCAGCGCCAGAAGCATAAAATACAATATAAATACAACAGTTTTTCCATCGTATAAAACGAATAATTGCAGCCAGTATGAAAGTTATGGTCATTTCTACTTTACGGGCAACCAAGGCTTCACTCTAGGGCGTTGCTCCACCAGATCGAGAAGTTAGGGCCTAAGAAGTCAACGCCAGAAGCATAAAGTACAATATAAATATAACAGTTTTTCCATCGTATAAAACGAATAATAGCAACCAGTGTGAAAGTTCTGGTCATTTCTACGTTCCGGGCAACCTAGGCTTCACTCTAGGGCGTTGCTCCACCAGATCGAATAGTTAGGGCCTTAGAAGTCAACGTTCGAAGCATAAAATACAATAAATATACAAGAGTTTTTCCATCGTATAACAGGAATAATTGCAACCAGTGTGAAAGTGATGGTCATTTCTACGTCCTGAGCAACCTAGGCTTCACTCTAGGGCGTCGTTCCACCAGATCGAATAGTTAGGGCCTAAGAAGTCAATGCCCGAAGCACAAAATGCAATATAAATATAACAGTTTTTCCATCATATAACAGGAATAATTGCAACCAGTTTGAAAGTGATGGTCATTTCTACATTCCGGGCAACCTAGACTTCACCCTAGGGCGTTGCTCCAACAGATTGAATAGTTAGGACCTTACAAGTGAACGCCCGAAGCATAAAATACAATATAAATATAACAGCTTTTCCATCGTATAAAACAAATAATTGCAACCAGTATGAAAGGTATGGTCATTTCTACTTTCCGGGCAACCTAGGCTTCACCATAGGGCGTTGCTGCAACAGATTGAATAGTTAGGGCCTTAGAAGTCAACGCCCGAAGCATAAAATACAAAATAAATAGAACAGCTTTTCTATCGTATAAAACGTATAATTGCAACCAGTGTGAAAGTTATGGACATTTCTACATTCCGAGCAACCTAGGCTTCACTCTAGTGCGTTGCTCCACCAGATCGAATAGTTAGGGACTTAGAAGTCAACGCCAGAAGCATAAAATACAATAAAGATGCAACAGTTTTTCCATCGTATAGCATGACTAATTGCAACCAGTGCGATAGTAATGACCACTTCGACGTTTCGGGCATCCCAGACTTAACTCTGAGGCGTTGCTCCACCAGATCGAAGAGTTAGGGCCTTAGAAGTCAGCGCCAGAAGCATAAACTACAAAATAAATACAACAGCCTTTACATCGTATAAAACGAATAACTGCAACCTGTGTGACGGTTAAGGTCATATCTACGTTCCGGGCAAACTAGGCTTCACTGTAGGGCGTTGCTCCACCAGATCAACTAGGTAGGGCCATGGAAGTCAACGCCCGAAGCATAAAATACAAAATAAGTAGAACAGTTTTTCCATTGTATATAACGAATAATTGCTACCAGTGTGAAAGTTATGGACATTTCTACGTTCCGGCAACCTAGGCTTCACCCTAGAGCGTTGTTCCACCAGATCGAATAGTTAGGGCCTAGGAAGATAATGCCAGAAGCATAAAATACAATATAAATACAATAGTTTTTCCATCCTATAAAACGAATAATTGCGACCAGTACGAAAGTTATGGTCATTTCTACGTTCCGGGCAACCTAGGCTTCACCCTAGGGCGTTGTTTCACCGGATGGAATAGTTAGGGCCTTAGAAGACAACGCTCGAAGCATAAAATACAATAAAGGTGCAACAGTTTTTCCATCGTATAAAACGAATAATAGCAACCAGTGTGAAAGTTCTGGACATTTCTACGTTCCGGGCAACCTAGGCTTCACTCTTGGACGTTGCCCCACCAGATCGAATAGCTAGGACCTTAGAAGTCGAAGCCAGAAACAGGAAATACGATATAAATACCACAGCTTTTCCGTCGTATAAAACGAATAATTGCAACCAGTGTGAAAGTTATGGTCATTTCTACGTTCCGGGCAACCTAGTCCTCACTCTGGGGCGTTGTTCCACCAGATCGAATAGATAGAGCCTTAGATGTCAACGCCACAAGCATAAAATACAATAAAGATGCAACAGTTTATCCATCGTATAACATGAATAATTGCAACCAGTGTGAAGGCAATGGTATGTCCTACGTTCCGAGCCAGCTTGGCTTCACCCTAGGGTGTTGCTAAACCAGATCGAATAGTTAGGGCCTTAGAAGTCAATGCCCGAAGCATAAAATACAAAATAAATAGAACAGTTTTTCCATTGTATAAAACGAATAATAGAAACCAGTGTGAAAATTATGGTCATTTCTACGTTCCGGGCAACCTAGGCCTCACTCTAGGGCGTTGCACCACCAGGTCGAATAATTAGGGCCTTAGAAGTCAACGCCCGAAGCATAAACTACAAAATAAATAGAACAGTTTTTCCATTGTATAAAACGAATAATTGCAACCAGTGTGAAAGTTATGGTCATTTCTACGTGCCGGGCAACCTAGGCTTCACTCTAGGGTGTTGCTCCACCAGATCGAACAGTTAGGGCCTTAGAAGTCAACGCCAGAGGCATAAAATACAATAAAGATGCAACAGCTTTTCCATCGTATAAAATGAATAATTGCAAACAGTGTGAAAGTACTGGTCATTTCTACGTTCCGGGTAACCTAGGCTTCAGTCAAGGGCGTTGTTGCACCAGATCGAAAAGTTAGGGCCTAAGAAGGCAACGCCAGAAGCGTAAAATACAATATAAATATAACAGTTTTTCCGTCGTATAAAACGAATAATAGCAACCAGTGTGAAAGTTATGGTCATTTCTACGTTCCGGGCAACCAAGGCTTCACCCCAGGGCGTTGTTCCACCAGATCGAATAGTTAGGGCCTGAGAAGTGAACGCCAGCAGCATAAAATACAATATAAATACAACAGTTCTTCCATCATATAAAACGAATAATTGCAACCAGTATGAAAGTTATGGTCATTTCTACGTTCCGCGCAACCTAGGCTTTACTCTATGGCGTTGTTCCACCACATCGAATAGCTGCGGCCTAAGAAGTGAACGCCAGAAGCATAAAATACAATATAAATACAACAGTTTTTCCATCGTATAGAACGAATAATAGCAACCAGTGTGAAAGTTATGGTCATTTCTACGTTCCGGGCAACCTAGGTTTCACTCTAGGGTGTTGCTCCACCAGATCGAATAGCTAGGGACTTGGAATTCAACGTCAGAAGTATAAAACACAATATAAGTACAACCGTTTTTCCATTGTATAAAATGAATAATTGCAGACATTGTGAAATTAATGGTCATTTCTACGTGCCGGGCAACCTACGCGTCACTGTAGGGCGTTGCTCCACCAGAGCTAATAGCTACGGCCTAAGAAGTCAACGCCAGAAGCATAAAATGCAATATTAATACAACAGTTTTTCCATCGTATAAAACGAATAATTGCTACCGGTGTGAAAGTTATGTTCATTTCTACGTTCCGGGCAACCTAGACTTCACCCTAGGGCGCTGCTCCACCAGATCGAATAGTTAGTGCCCTAGAAGTCAGCGCCAGAAGCGTAAAATACAATATAAATACAACAGTTTTTCCATCGTATAATACGAATAATTGCAACCAGTATGAAGGTTATGGTCATTTCTACTTTCCGCGCAACCTAGGCTTCACCCTAGGGCGTTGTTCCAACAGATTGAATAGTTAGGGCCTTAGAAGTCAACGCCCGAAGCATAAAATACAAAATAAATAGAACAGTTTTTCCATCGTATAAAACTCATAATTGCAACCAGTGTGAAAGTAATGGGCATTTCTACGTTCCGGGCAACCTAGGCTTCACTCTAGGGCGTTGCTCCACCACATCGAATAGCTACGGCCTTAGAAGTCAACGCCAGAAGCATAAAATACAGTATAAATACAACAGTTTTTCCATTGTATAGCATGACTAATTGCAACCAGTGCGAAAGCAACGATCATTTCGATGTTTCGGGCATCCTAGACTTAACTCTGAGGCGTTGCTGCACCAGATCGAAGAGTTAGGGCCTAAGAAGTCAACACGGGAAGCATAAAGTACAATATAAATACAACAGCATTTCCATCGTAGAAAACGAATAATTGCAACCAGTATGAAAGTTATAGTCATTTCAACTTTCCGGGCAACCTAGGAACCATCCTAGGGCGTTGCTGCAACCGATTGAATAGTTAGGGCCTTAGAAGTCAACGCCCGAAGCATAAAATACAAAATAAATAGAACAGCTTTTCTATCGTATAAAACGTATAATTGCAACCAGTGTGAAAGTTATGGACATTTCTACATTCCGGGCAACCTAGGCTTCCCTCTAGTGCGTTGCTCCACCAGATCGAATAGTTAGGGACTTAGAAGTCAACGCCAGAAGCATAAAATACAATAAAGATGCAACAGTTGTTCCATCGTATAGCATGACTAATTTCAACCAGTGCGATAGTAATGATCACTTCGACGTTTCGGGCATCCCAGACTTAACTCTGAGGCGTTGCTCCACCAGATAGAAGAGTTAGGGCCTTAGAAGTCAACGCCAGAAGCATAAACTACAAAATAAATACAACAGCCTTTACATCGTATAAAACGAATAACTGCAACCTGTGTGAAAGTTAAGGTCATATCTACGTTCCGGGCAAACTAGGCTTCACTGTAGGGCGTTGTTCCACCAGATCGAATAGTTAGGGCCTAAGAAGTCAACCCCACAAGCATAAAATACAATATAAATATAACAGTTTTTCCATCGTATAAAACGAATAATTGCAACAAGTATGAAAGTTGTGGTTATTTCTACTTTCCGCGCAACCTAGACTTCACCCTAGGGCGTTGCTCCAACAGATTGAATAGTTAGGGCCTTAGAAGTCAACGCCCGAAGCATAAAATACAAAATAAAGAGAACAGCTTTTCTATCGTATAAAACGTATAATTGCAACCAGTGTGAAAGTTATGGACATTTCTACATTCCGAGCAACCTAGGCTTCACTCTAGTGCGTTGCTCCACCAGATCGAATAGTTAGGGACTTAGAAGTCAACGTCAGAAGCATAAAATACAATAAAGATGCAACAGTTGTTCCATCGTATAGCATGACTAATTGCAACCAGTGCGATAGTAATGATCACTTCGACGTTTCGGGCATCCCAGACTTAACTCTGAGGCGTTGCTCTACCAGATAGAAGAGTTAGGGCCTTAGAAGTCAACGCCAGAAGCATAAACTACAAAATAAATACAACAGCCTTTACATCGTATAAAACGAATAACTGCAACCTGTGTGAAGGTTAAGGTCATATCTACGTTCCGGGCAAACTAGGCTTCACTGTAGGGCGTTGCTCCACCTGATCAAATAGGTAGGGCCATGGAAGTCAACGCCCGAAGCATAAAATACAAAATAAGTAGAACAGTTTTTCCATTGTATATAACGAATAATTGCTACCAGTGTGAAAGTTATGGACATTTCTACGTTCCGGCAACCTAGGCTTCACCCTAGGGCGTTGTTCCACCAGATCGAATAGTTAGGGCGTAAGAAGATAACGCCAGAAGCATAAAATACAATATAAATACAACAGTTTTTCCATCCTATAAAACGAATAATTGCGACCAGTACGAAAGTTATGGTCATTTCTACTTTCCGGGCAACCTAGGCTTCTCGCTAGGGCGTTGGCCCAACGGGTTGAATAGTTAGGGCCTTAGAAGTCAACGCCCGAAGCATAAAATGCAATAAAAATACAACAGTCTTTCCATCCTGTAACAGGAATAATTGAAACCCGTGTGAAAGTGATGGTCATTTGTACGTTCCGGGCAACCTAGGCTACACTCTATGGCGTCCTTCCACCACATCGAATAGCTACGGCCTCAGAAGTCAACGCCTGAAGCATAAAATACAATAAAAATACAACAGTCTTTCCATCCTATAACAGGAATAATTGCAACCCGTGTGAAAGTGATGGTCATTTGAACGTTCCCGGCAACCTAGGCTTCACTCTAGGGCGTTGTTCCACCAGATCGAATTGTTAGGGCCTAAGAAGTCAACGCCAGAAGCATAAGATACAATATAAATATAACAGTTTTTCCATCGTATAGAACGAATAAGAGCAATCAGTGTGAAAGTTATGGTCATTTCTACGTACCGGGCAACCTAGGCTTCACTCTAGGGCGTTGTTCCACCAGGTCGAACAGCTAGGGCCTAAGAAGGCAACGCCAGAAGCATAAAATACAATATAAATATAACAGTTTCTCCATCGTATAAAACGAATAATAGCGACCAGTGTGAAAGTTATGGTCATTTCTACGTTCCGGGCAACCTAGGCTACACCCTAGGGCGATGCTCCAACAGATTGAATAGTCAGGGCCTTAGAAGTCAATGCCCGAAGCACAAAATGCAATAAAAATACAACAGTTTTTCCATCATATAACAGGAATAATTGCAACCAGTTTGAAAGTGATGGTCATTTCTACATTCCGGGCAACCTCAGCTTCACTCTAGGGCGTTGCTCCACCAGATCGAATAGTTAGGGCCTAAGAAGTGAACGCCAGAAGCATAAAATACAATATAAATATAACAGTTTCTCCATCGTATAAAACGAATAATAGCGACCAGTGTGAAAGTTATGGTCATTTCTACGTTCCGGACAACCTAGGCTTCACTCTAGGGCGTAGCTCCACCATATCGTATAGCTACGGCCTTAGAAGTCAACGCCAGAAGCATAAAATACAATAAAAATGCAACAGTTTTTCCATCGTAAAGCATGAATAAGTGCAACCGGTGAGAATGATATTTTCATTTCTACGTTCCGGGCAACCTAGGCATGACTGTAGGGTGTTGCTCCACCAGATCGAATCGGTAGGGCCATAGAAGTCAAATCCCGAAGCATACAATACAAAATAAATAGAACAGTTTTTCCATCGTATAAAACTAGTAATTGCAACCAGTGTGAAAGTAATGGGCATTTCTACGTTCCGGGCAACCTAGGCTTCACTCTAGGGCGTTGCTCCACCACATCGAATAGCTACGGCCTTAGAAGTCAACGCCAGAAGCATAAAATACAGTATAAATACAACAGTTTTTCCATTGTAAAGTATGACTAATTGCAACCAGTGCGAAAGCAACGATCATTTCGACGTTTCGGGCATCCTAGACTTAACTCTGAGGCGTTGCTCCACCAGATCGAAGAGTTAGGGTCTAAGAAGTCAACACGGGAAGCATAAAATACAATATAAATACAACAGCATTTCCATCGTAGAAAACGAATAATTGCAACCAGTATGAAAGTTATGGTCATTTCTACTTTCCGGGCAACCTAGGAACCATCCTAGGGCGTTGCTGCAACCGGCTGAATAGTTAGGGCCTTAGAAGTCAACGCCCGAAGCATAAAATACAAAATAAATAGAACAGCATTTCTATCGTATAAATCGTATAATTGCAACCAGTGTGAAAGTTATGAACATTTCTACATTCCGAGCAACCTAGGCTTCACTCTAGTGCGTTGCTCCACCAGATCTAATAGTTAGGGACTTAGAAATCAACGCCAGAAGCATAAAATACAATAAAGATGCAACAGTTTTTCCATCGTATAGCACGAGTTATTGCAACCAGTGTAAAAGTGATGATCATTTCGGCGTTTCGGGCATCCTAGTCTTAACTGTGAGGCATTACGCCACCAGATCGAGTAGTTAGGGCCTAAGAAGTCAACGCCAGAAGCATAAAATGCAATATTAATACAACAGTTTTTCCATCGTATAAAACGAATAATTGCTACCGATGTGAAAGTTATGGTCATTTCTACGTTCCGGGCAACCTAGGCTTCACCCTAGGGCGCTGCTCCACCAGATCGAATAGTTAGTGCCCTAGAAGTCAGCGCCAGAAGCATAAAATACAATATAAATACAACAGTTTTTCCATCGTATAATACGAATAATTGCAACCAGTATGAAGTTTATGGTCATTTCTACTTTCCGCGCAACCTAGGCTTCACCCTATGGCGTTGTTCCAACAGATTGAATAGTTAGGGCCTTAGAAGTCAACGCCAGAAGCATAAAACACGATATAAGTACAACAGTTTTTCCATCGTATAAAATGAATAATTGGAAACATTGTGAAAGTAATGGTCATTTCTACGTTCCAGGCAACCTAGGCGTCACTCTAGGGCGTTACTCCACCACATCTAATAGCTACCGCCTTAGAAGCCAACGCTAGAAGCATAAAATACAATAAAAATGTAACAGTTTTTCCATCGTATAGCATGAATAATTGCAACGGTTGTGAATGTTATGGTCATTTCTACGCTCCGGGCAACCTAGGCTTGACTGTAGGGTGTTGCTCCACCAGATCGAATAGGTAGAGCCAAAGAAGTCAACGCCCGAAGCATAAAATACATAATAAATAGAACAGCTTTTCCATTGTATAAAACGAATAATTGCTACCAGTGTGAAAGTTATGGTCATTTCTACGTTCAGGGCGACCTAGGCTTCACTCTAGGGCGTTGCTCCACCAGATCGAGAAGTTAGGGCCTAAGAAGTCAACGCCAGAAGCATAAAGTACAATATAAATATAACAGTTTTTCCATCGTATAAAACGAATAATAGCAACCAGTGTGAAAGTTCTGGTCATTTCTACGTTCAGGGCGACCTAGGCTTCACTCTAGGGCGTCGTTCCACCAGATCGAATAGTTAGGGCCTAAGAAGTCAACCCCACAAGCATAAAATACAATATAAATATAACAGTTTTTGCATCGTATAAAACGAATAATTGCAACAAGTATGAAAGTTGTGGTTATTTCTACTTTCCGCGCAACCTAGACTTCACCCTAGGGCGTTGCTCCAACAGATTGAATAGTTAGGGCCTTAGAAGTCAACGCCCGAAGCATAAAATACAATATAAATATAACAGCTTTTCCATCGTATAAAACAAATAATTGCAACCAGTATGAAAGGTATGGTCATTTCTACTTTCCGGGCAACCTAGGCTTCACCATAGGGCGTTGCTGCAACAGATTGAACAGTTAGGGCCTTAGAAGTCAACGCCCGAAGCATAAAATACAAAATAAATAGAACAGTTTTTCCATCGTATAAAACTAATAATTGCAACCAGTGTGAAAGTAATGGGCATTTCTACGTTCCGGGCAACCTAGGCTTCACTCTAGGGCGTTGCTCCACCACATCGAATAGCTACGGCCTTAGAAGTCAACGCCAGAAGCATAAAATACAGTATAAATACAACAGTTTTTCCATTGTATAGCATGACTAATTGCAACCAGTGCGAAAGCAACGATCATTTCGACGTTTCGGGCATCCTAGACTTAACTCTGAGGCGTTGCTCCACCAGATCGAAGAGTTAGGGTGTAAGAAGTCAACACGGGAAGCATAAAATACAATATAAATACAACAGCATTTCCATCGTAGAAAACGAATAATTGCAACCAGTATGAAAGTTATAGTCATTTCTACTTTCCGGGCAACCTAGGAACCATCCTAGGGCGTTGCTGCAACCGATTGAATAGTTAGGGCCTTAGAAGTCAACGCCCGAAGCATAAAATACAAAATAAATAGAACAGCTTTTCTATCGTATAAAACGTATAATTGCAACCAGTGTGAAAGTTATGGACATTTCTACATTCCGAGCAACCTAGGCTTCACTCTAGTGCGTTGCTCCACCAGATCGAATAGTTAGGGACTTAGAAGTCAACGCCAGAAGCATAAAATACAATAAAGATGCAACAATTGTTCCATCGTATAGCATGACTAATTGCAACCAGTGCGATAGTAATGATCACTTCGACGTTTCGGGCATCCCAGACTTAACTGTGAGGCGTTGCTCCACCAGATAGAAGAGTTAGGGCCTTAGAAGTCAACGCCAGAAGCATAAACTACAAAATAAATACAACAGCCTTTACATCGTATAAAACGAATAACTGCAACCTGTGTGAAGGTTAAGGTCATATCTACGTTCCGGGCAAACTAGGCTTCACCGTAGGGCGTTGCTCCACCTGATCAAATAGGTAGGGCCATGGAAGTCAACGCCCGAAGCATAAAATACAAAATAAGTAGAACAGTTTTTCCATTGTATATAACGAATAATTGCTACCAGTGTGAAAGTTATGGACATTTCTACGTTCCGGCAACCTAGGCTTCACCCTAGGGCGTTGTTCCACCAGATCGAATAGTTAGGGCGTAAGAAGATAACGCCAGAAGCATAAAATACAATATAAATACAACAGTTTTTCCATCCTATAAAACGAATAATTGCGACCAGTACGAAAGTTATGGTCATTTCTACTTTCCGGGCAACCTAGGCTTCTCGCTAGGGCGTTGGCCCAACGGGTTGAATAGTTAGGGCCTTAGAAGTCAACGCCCGAAGCATAAAATGCAATAAAAATACAACAGTCTTTCCATCCTGTAACAGGAATAATTGAAACCCGTGTGAAAGTGATGGTCATTTGTACGTTCCGGGCAACCTAGGCTACACTCTATGGCGTCCTTCCACCACATCGAATAGCTACGGCCTCAGAAGTCAACGCCTGAAGCATAAAATACAATAAAAATACAACAGTCTTTCCATCCTATAAGAGGAATAATTGCAACCCGTGTGAAAGTGATGGCCATTTGAACGTTCCCGGCAACCTAGGCTTCACTCTAGGGCGTTGTTCCACCAGATCGAATTGTTAGGGCCTAAGAAGTCAACGCCAGAAGCATAAGATACAATATAAATATAACAGTTTTTCCATCGTATAGAACGAATAAGAGCAACCAGTGTGAAAGTTATGGTCATTTCTACGTTCCGGGCAACCTAGGCTTCACTCTAGGGCGTTGTTCCACCAGGTCGAACAGCTAGGGCCTAAGAAGGCAACGCCAGAAGCATAAAATACAATATAAATATAACAGTTTCTCCATCGTATAAAACGAATAATAGCGACCAGTGTGAAAGTTATGGTCATTTCTACGTTCCGGGTAACCTAGGCTACACCCTAGGGCGTTGCTCCAACAGATTGAATAGTTAGGGCCTTAGAAGTCAATGCCCGAAGCACAAAATGCAATAAAAATACAACAGTTTTTCCATCATATAACAGGAATAATTGCAACCAGTTTGAAAGTGATGGTCATTTCTACATTCCGGGCAACCTCAGCTTCACTCTAGGGCGTTGCTCGACCAGATCGAATAGTTAGGGCCTAAGAAGTGAACGCCAGAAGCATAAAATACAATATAAATATAACAGTTTCTCCATCGTATAAAACGAATAATAGCGACCAGTGTGAAAGTTATGGTCATTTCTACGTTCCGGACAACCTAGGCTTCACTCTAGGGCGTTGCTCCACCATATCGTATAGCTACGGCCTTAGAAGTCAACGCCAGAAGCATAAAATACAATAAAAATGCAACAGTTTTTCCATCGTATAGCATGAATAATTGCAACCGGTGAGAATGATATTTTCATTTCTACGTTCCGGCCAACCTAGGCTTGACTGTAGGGTGTTGCTCCACCAGATCGAATCGGTAGGGCCATAGAAGTCAAATCCCGAAGCATACAATACAAAATAAATAGAACAGTTTTTCCATCGTATAAAACTAGTAATTGCAACCAGTTTGAAAGTAATGGGCATTTCTACGTTCCGGGCAACCTAGGCTTCACTCTAGTGCGTTGCTCCACCAGATCGAATAGTTAGGGACTTAGACATCAACGCCAGAAGCATAAAATACAATAAAGGTGCAACAGTTTTTCCATCGTATAGCACGAGTAATTGCAACCAGTGTAAAAGTGATGATCACTTCGGCGTTTCGGGCATCCTAGTCTTAACTGTGAGGCATTACGCCACCAGATCGAGTAGTTAGGGCCTAAGAAGTCAGCGCCAGAAGCATAAAATGCAATATTAATACAACAGTTTTTCCATCGTATAAAACGAATAATTGCTACCGATGTGAAAGTTATGGTCATTTCTACGTTCCGGGCAACCTAGGCTTCACCCTAGGGCGCTGCTCCACCAGATCGAATAGTTAGTGCCCTAGAAGTCAGCGCCAGAAGCATAAAATACAATATAAATACAACAGTTTTTCCATCGTATAATACGAATAATTGCAACCAGTATGAAGGTTATGGTCATTTCTACTTTCCGCGCAACCTAGGCTTCACCCTAGGGCGTTGTTCCAACAGATTGAATAGTTAGGGCCTTAGAAGTCAACGCCCGAAGCATGAAATACAAAATAAATAGAACAGTTGTTCCATCGTATAAAACGAATAATTGCTATCAGTGTGAAAGTTATGGTAATTTCTACGTTCCGGGCAACCAGGGTTTCACTCTAGGGCGTTGCTCCACCAAATCGCATAGCTAGGGACTTAGAATTCAACGCCATAAGAATAAAATACAATATAAGTACAACAGTTTTTCCATCGTATAAAATGAATAATTGGAAACATTGTGAAAGTAATGGTCATTTCTACGTTCCAGGCTACCTAGGTGTCACTCTAGGGCGTTACTCCACCACATCTAATAGCTACGGCCTTAGAAGTCAACGCCAGAAGCATAAAATACAATATAAATACAACACCTTTTCCATCGTATAAAATGAATAATAGCAAACAGTGTGAAAGTAATGGTCATTTCTACGTTCCGATCAACCTAGGCTTCACTCTATGGGTGTTGCTCCACCACATCGTATAGCTACGGCCTTGGATGTCAACGCTAGAAGTATAAAATACAATAAAAATGCAACAGTTTTTGCATCGTATAGCATGAATAGTTGCAACCGGTGTGAATGTTATTTTCATTTCTACGTTCCGGGCAACCTAGGCCTCACTCTAGGGCGTTGCACCACCAGATCGAATAGTTAGGGCCTTAGAAGTCAGCGCCCGAAGCATAAACTACAAAATAAATAGAACAGTTTTTCCATTGTATAAAACGAATCATTGCTACCAGTGTGAAAGTTGTGGTCATTTCTACGTGCCGGGCAACCTAGGCTTCACTCTAGGGCGTTGTTCCACCAGATCGAATTGTTAGGGCCTAAGAAGTCAACGCCAGAAGCATAAGATACAAAATAAATAGAACAGTTTTTCCATTGTATTAAACGAATAATTGCTACCAGTGTGAAAGTGATGATCATTTCTACGTTCCGGGCGACCTAGGCTTCACTCTAGGGCGTTGTTCCACCAGATCAAAAAGTTAGGGCCTAAGAAGTCAACGCCAGAAGCATAAAATACAATATAAATATAACAGTTTTTCCATCGTATAAAACGAATAATAGCAACCAGTGTGAAAGTTCTGGTCTTTTCTACGTTCCGGGCATCCTAGGCTTCACTCTAGGACGTTGCTCCACCAGATCGAATAGTTGGGGCCTTAGAAGTCAACGCCCGAAGCATAAAGTACAAAATAAGTAGAACAGTTTTCCCATTGTATAAAACGAATAATTGCTACCAGTGTGAAAGTTATGTTCATTTCTACGTTTCGGGCAACCTAGGCTTCACCCTAGGGCGCTGCTCCACCAGATCGAATAGTTAGTGCCCTAGAAGTCAGCGCCAGAAGCATAAAATACAATATAAATACAACAGTTTTTCCATCGTATAATACGAATAATTGCAACCAGTATGAAGGTTATGGTCATTTCTACTTTCCGCGCAACCTAGGCTTCACCCTAGGGCGTTGTTCCAAGAGATTGAATAGTTAGGGCCTTAGAAGTCAACGCCCGAAGCATGAAACACAAAATAAATAGAACAGTTGTTCCATCGTATAAAACGAATAATTTCTATCAGTGCGAAAGTTATGGTAATTTCTACGTTCCGGGCAACCAGGGTTTCACTCTAGGGCGTTGCTCCACCAAATCGCATAGCTAGGGACTTAGAATTCAACGCCATAAGAATAAAATACAATATAAGTACAACAGTTTTTCCATCGTATAAAATGAGTAATTGGAAACATTGTGAAAGTAATGGACATTTCTACGTTCCAGGCTACCTAGGTGTCACTCTAGGGCGTTACTCCACCACATCTAATAGCTACGGCCTTAGAAGTCAACGCCAGAAGCATAAAATACAATATAAATACAACACCTTTTCCATCGTATAAAATGAATAATAGCAAACAGTGTGAAAGTAATGGTCATTTCTACGTTCCGATCAACCTAGGCTTCACTCTATGGGTGTTGCTCCACCACATCGTATAGCTACGGCCTTGGAAGTCAACGCTAGAAGTATAAAATACAATAAAAATGCAACAGTTTTTGCATCGTATAGCATGAATAGTTGCAACCGGTGTGAATGTTATTTTCATTTCTACGTTCCGGGCAACCTAGGCCTCACTCTAGGGCGTTGCACCACCAGATCGAATAGTTAGGGCCTTAGAAGTCAGCGCCCGAAGCATAAACTACAAAATAAATAGAACAGTTTTTCCATTGTATTAAACGAATAATTGCTACCAGTGTGAAAGTGATGATCATTTCTACGTTCCGGGCGACATAGGCTTCACTCTAGGGCGTTGCTCCACCACATCGAATAGCTACGGCCTTAGAAGTCAACGCCACAAGCATAAAAACCAGTATAAATACAACAGTTTTTCCATTGTAAAGTATGACTAATTGCAACCAGTGCGAAAGCAACGATCATTTCGACGTTTCGGGCATCCTAGACTTAACTTTGAGGCGTTGCTCCACCAGATCGAAGAGTTAGGGTCTAAGAAGTCAACACGGGAAGCATAAAATACAATATAAATACAACTGCATTTCCATCGTAGAAAACGAATAATTGCAACCAGTATGAAAGTTATAGTCATTTCTACTTTCCGGGCAACCTAGGAACCATCCTAGGGCGTTGCTGCAACCGAGTGAATAGTTAGGGCCTTAGAAGTCAACGCCCGAAGCATATAATACAAAATAAATAGAACAGCTTTTCTATCGTATAAAACGTATAATTGCAACCAGTGTGAAAGTTATGAACATTTCTACATTCCGAGCAACCTAGGCTTCACTCTAGTGCGTTGCTCCACCAGATCGAATAGTTAGGGACTTAGAAGTCAACGCCAGAAGCATAAAATACAATAAAGATGCAACAGTTTTTCCATCGTATAGCACGAGTAATTGCAACCAGTGTGAAAGTGATGATCATTTCGGCGTTTCGGGCATCCTAGTCTTAACTGTGAGGCATTACGCCACCAGATCGAGTAGTTAGGGCCTAAGAAGTCAACGCCAGAAGCATAAAATACAATATAAATACAATAGTTTTTCCATCGTATAATACGAATAATTGCAACCAGTATGAAGGTTATGGTCATTTCTACTTTCCGCGCAACCTAGGCTTCACCCTAGGGCGTTGTCCCAACAGATTGAATATTTAGGGCCTTAGAAGTCAACGCCCGAAGCATGAAATACAAAATAAATAGAACAGTTGTTCCATCGTATAAAACGAATAATTGCTATCAGTGTGAAAGTTATGGTAATTTCTACGTACCGGGCAACCAGGGTTTCACTCTAGGGCGTTGCTCCACCAAATCGCATAGCTAGGGACTTAGAATTCAACGCCATAAGAATAAAATACAATATAAGTACAACAGTTTTTCCATCGTATAAAATGAATAATTGGAAACATTGTGAAAGTAATGGTCATTTCTACGTTCCACGCTACCTAGGTGTCACTCTAGGGCGTTACTCCACCACATCTAATAGCTACGGCCTTAGAAGTCAACGCCAGAAGCATAAAATACAATATAAATACAACACCTTTTCCATCGTATAAAATGAATAATAGCAAACAGTGTGAAAGTAATGGTCATTTCTACGTTCCGATCAACCTAGGCTTCACTCTATGGGTGTTGCTCCACCACATCGTATAGCTACGGCCTTGGAAGTCAACGCTAGAAGTATAAAATACAATAAAAATGCAACAGTTTTTGCATCGTATAGCATGAATAGTTGCAACCGGTGTGAATGTTATTTTCATTTCTACGTTCCGGGCAACCTAGGCCTCACTCTAGGGCGTTGCACCACCAGATCGAATAGTTAGGGCCTTAGAAGTCAGCGCCCGAAGCATAAACTACAAAATAAATAGAACAGTTTTTCCATTGTATAAAACGAATCATTGCTACCAGTGTGAAAGTTGTGGTCATTTCTACGTGCCGGGCAACCTAGGCTTCACTCTAGGGCGTTGTTCCACCAGATCGAATTGTTAGGGCCTAAGAAGTCAACGCCAGAAGCATAAGATACAAAATAAATAGAACAGTTTTTCCATTGTATTAAACGAATAATTGCTACCAGTGTGAAAGTGATGATCATTTCTACGTTCCGGGCGACATAGGCTTCACTCTAGGGCGTTGCTCCACCACATCGAATAGCTACGGCCTTAGAAGTCAACGCCACAAGCATAAAAACCAGTATAAATACAACAGTTTTTCCATTGTAAAGTATGACTAATTGCAACCAGTGCGAAAGCAACGATCATTTCGACGTTTCGGGCATCCTAGACTTAACTTTGAGGCGTTGCTCCACCAGATCGAAGAGTTAGGGTCTAAGAAGTCAACACGGGAAGCATAAAATACAATATAAATACAACTGCATTTCCATCGTAGAAAACGAATAATTGCAACCAGTATGAAAGTTATAGTCATTTCTACTTTCCGGGCAACCTAGGAACCATCCTAGGGCGTTGCTGCAACCGAGTGAATAGTTAGGGCCTTAGAAGTCAACGCCCGAAGCATATAATACAAAATAAATAGAACAGCTTTTCTATCGTATAAAACGTATAATTGCAACCAGTGTGAAAGTTATGAACATTTCTACATTCCGAGCAACCTAGGCTTCACTCTAGTGCGTTGCTCCACCAGATCGAATAGTTAGGGACTTAGAAGTCAACGCCAGAAGCATAAAATACAATAAAGATGCAACAGTTTTTCCATCGTATAGCACGAGTAATTGCAACCAGTGTGAAAGTGAAGATCATTTCGGCGTTTCGGGCATCCTAGTCTTAACTGTGAGGCATTACGCCACCAGATCGAGTAGTTAGGGCCTAAGAAGTCAACGCCAGAAGCATAAAATACAATATAAATACAATAGTTTTTCCATCGTATAATACGAATAATTGCAACCAGTATGAAGGTTATGGTCATTTCTACTTTCCGCGCAACCTAGGCTTCACCCTAGGGCGTTGTCCCAACAGATTGAATATTTAGGGCCTTAGAAGTCAACGCCCGAAGCATGAAATACAAAATAAATAGAACAGTTGTTCCATCGTATAAAACGAATAATTGCTATCAGTGTGAAAGTTATGGTAATTTCTACGTACCGGGCAACCAGGGTTTCACTCTAGGGCGTTGCTCCACCAAATCGCATAGCTAGGGACTTAGAATTCAACGCCATAAGAATAAAATACAATATAAGTACAACAGTTTTTCCATCGTATAAAATGAATAATTGGAAACATTGTGAAAGTAATGGTCATTTCTACGTTCCACGCTACCTAGGTGTCACTCTAGGGCGTTACTCCACCACATCTAATAGCTACGGCCTTAGAAGTCAACGCCAGAAGCATAAAATACAATATAAATACAACACCTTTTCCATCGTATAAAATGAATAATAGCAAACAGTGTGAAAGTAATGGTCATTTCTACGTTCCGATCAACCTAGGCTTCACTCTATGGGTGTTGCTCCACCACATCGTATAGCTACGGCCTTGGAAGTCAACGCTAGAAGTATAAAATACAATAAAAATGCAACAGTTTTTGCATCGTATAGCATGAATAGTTGCAACCGGTGTGAATGTTATTTTCATTTCTACGTTCCGGGCAACCTAGGCCTCACTCTAGGGCGTTGCACCACCAGATCGAATAGTTAGGGCCTTAGAAGTCAGCGCCCGAAGCATAAACTACAAAATAAATAGAACAGTTTTTCCATTGTATAAAACGAATCATTGCTACCAGTGTGAAAGTTGTGGTCATTTCTACGTGCCGGGCAACCTAGGCTTCACTCTAGGGCGTTGTTCCACCAGATCGAATTGTTAGGGCCTAAGAAGTCAACGCCAGAAGCATAAGATACAAAATAAATAGAGCAGTTTTTCCATTGTATTAAACGAATAATTGCTACCAGTGTGAAAGTGATGATCATTTCTACGTTCCGGGCGACCTAGGCTTCACTCTAGGGCGTTGTTCCACCAGATCAAAAAGTTAGGGCCTAAGAAGTCAACGCCAGCAGCATAAAATACAATATAAATACAACAGTTATTCCATCATATAAAACGAATAATTGCAACCAGTATGAAAGTTATGGTAATTTCTACGTTCCGGGCAACCTAGGCCTCACTCTAGGGCGTTGCACCACCAGATCGAATAGTTAGGGCCTTAGAAGTCAGCGCCCGAAGCATAAACTACAAAATAAATAGAACAGTTTTTCCATTGTATAAAACGAATCATTGCTACCAGTGTGAAAGTTGTGGTCATTTCTACGTGCCGGGCAACCTAGGCTTCACTCTAGGGCGTTGTTCCACCAGATCGAATTGTTAGGGCCTAAGAAGTCAACGCCAGAAGCATAAGATACAAAATAAATAGAACAGTTTTTCCATTGTATTAAACGAATAATTGCTACCAGTGTGAAAGTGATGATCATTTCTACGTTCCGGGCGACATAGGCTTCACTCTAGGGCGTTGCTCCACCACATCGAATAGCTACGGCCTTAGAAGTCAACGCCACAAGCATAAAAACCAGTATAAATACAACAGTTTTTCCATTGTAAAGTATGACTAATTGCAACCAGTGCGAAAGCAACGATCATTTCGACGTTTCGGGCATCCTAGACTTAACTTTGAGGCGTTGCTCCACCAGATCGAAGAGTTAGGGTCTAAGAAGTCAACACGGGAAGCATAAAATACAATATAAATACAACTGCATTTCCATCGTAGAAAACGAATAATTGCAACCAGTATGAAAGTTATAGTCATTTCTACTTTCCGGGCAACCTAGGAACCATCCTAGGGCGTTGCTGCAACCGAGTGAATAGTTAGGGCCTTAGAAGTCAACGCCCGAAGCATATAATACAAAATAAATAGAACAGCTTTTCTATCGTATAAAACGTATAATTGCAACCAGTGTGAAAGTTATGAACATTTCTACATTCCGAGCAACCTAGGCTTCACTCTAGTGCGTTGCTCCACCAGATCGAATAGTTAGGGACTTAGAAGTCAACGCCAGAAGCATAAAATACAATAAAGATGCAACAGTTTTTCCATCGTATAGCACGAGTAATTGCAACCAGTGTGAAAGTGATGATCATTTCGGCGTTTCGGGCATCCTAGTCTTAACTGTGAGGCATTACGCCACCAGATCGAGTAGTTAGGGCCTAAGAAGTCAACGCCAGAAGCATAAAATACAATATAAATACAATAGTTTTTCCATCGTATAATACGAATAATTGCAACCAGTATGAAGGTTATGGTCATTTCTACTTTCCGCGCAACCTAGGCTTCACCCTAGGGCGTTGTCCCAACAGATTGAATATTTAGGGCCTTAGAAGTCAACGCCCGAAGCATGAAATACAAAATAAATAGAACAGTTGTTCCATCGTATAAAACGAATAATTGCTATCAGTGTGAAAGTTATGGTAATTTCTACGTACCGGGCAACCAGGGTTTCACTCTAGGGCGTTGCTCCACCAAATCGCATAGCTAGGGACTTAGAATTCAACGCCATAAGAATAAAATACAATATAAGTACAACAGTTTTTCCATCGTATAAAATGAATAATTGGAAACATTGTGAAAGTAATGGTCATTTCTACGTTCCACGCTACCTAGGTGTCACTCTAGGGCGTTACTCCACCACATCTAATAGCTACGGCCTTAGAAGTCAACGCCAGAAGCATAAAATACAATATAAATACAACACCTTTTCCATCGTATAAAATGAATAATAGCAAACAGTGTGAAAGTAATGGTCATTTCTACGTTCCGATCAACCTAGGCTTCACTCTATGGGTGTTGCTCCACCACATCGTATAGCTACGGCCTTGGAAGTCAACGCTAGAAGTATAAAATACAATAAAAATGCAACAGTTTTTGCATCGTATAGCATGAATAGTTGCAACCGGTGTGAATGTTATTTTCATTTCTACGTTCCGGGCAACCTAGGCCTCACTCTAGGGCGTTGCACCACCAGATCGAATAGTTAGGGCCTTAGAAGTCAGCGCCCGAAGCATAAACTACAAAATAAATAGAACAGTTTTTCCATTGTATAAAACGAATCATTGCTACCAGTGTGAAAGTTGTGGTCATTTCTACGTGCCGGGCAACCTAGGCTTCACTCTAGGGCGTTGTTCCACCAGATCGAATTGTTAGGGCCTAAGAAGTCAACGCCAGAAGCATAAGATACAAAATAAATAGAGCAGTTTTTCCATTGTATTAAACGAATAATTGCTACCAGTGTGAAAGTGATGATCATTTGTACGTTCCGGGCGACCTAGGCTTCACTCTAGGGCGTTGTTCCACCAGATCAAAAAGTTAGGGCCTAAGAAGTCAACGCCAGAAGCATAAAATACAATATAAATATAACAGTTTTTCCATCGTATAAAACGAATAATAGCAACCAGTGTGAAAGTTCTGGTCTTTTCTACGTTCCGGGCATCCTAGGCTTCACTCTAGGACGTTGCTCCACCAGATCGAATAGTTGGGGCCTTAGAAGTCAACGCCCGAAGCATAAAGTACAAAATAAGTAGAACAGTTTTCCCATTGTATAAAACGAATAATTGCTACCAGTGTGAAAGTTATGTTGATTTCTACGGTTCGGGCAACCTAGGCTTCACCCTAGGGCGCTGCTCCACCAGATCGAATAGTTAGTGCCCTAGATGTCAGCGCCAGAAGCATAAAATACAATATAAATACAACAGTTTTTCCATCGTATAATACGAATAATTGCAACCAGTATGAAGGTTATGGTCATTTCTACTTTCCGCGCAACCTAGGCTTCACCCTAGGGCGTTGTTCCAAGAGATTGAATAGTTAGGGCCTTAGAAGTCAACGCCCGAAGCATGAAACACAAAATAAATAGAACAGTTGTTCCATCGTATAAAACGAATAATTTCTATCAGTGCGAAAGTTATGGTAATTTCTACGTTCCGGGCAACCAGGGTTTCACTCTAGGGCGTTGCTCCACCAAATCGCATAGCTAGGGACTTAGAATTCAACGCCATAAGAATAAAATACAATATAAGTACAACAGTTTTTCCATCGTATAAAATGAGTAATTGGAAACATTGTGAAAGTAATGGACATTTCTACGTTCCAGGCTACCTAGGTGTCACTCTAGGGCGTTACTCCACCACATCTAATAGCTACGGCCTTAGAAGTCAACGCCAGAAGCATAAAATACAATATAAATACAACACATTTTCCATCGTATAAAATGAATAATAGCAAACAGTGTGAAAGTAATGGTCATTTCTACGTTCCGATCAACCTAGGCTTCACTCTATGGGTGTTGCTCCACCACATCGTATAGCTACGGCCTTGGAAGTCAACGCTAGAAGTATAAAATACAATAAAAATGCAACAGTTTTTGCATCGTATAGCATGAATAGTTGCAACCGGTGTGAATGTTATTTTCATTTCTACGTTCCGGGCAACCTAGGCCTCACTCTAGGGCGTTGCACCACCAGATCGAATAGTTAGGGCCTTGGAAGTCAGCGCCCGAAGCATAAACTACAAAATAAATAGAACAGTTTTTCCATTGTATAAAACGAATTTATGCTACCAGTGTGAAAGTTGTGGTCATTTCTACGTGCCGGGCAACCTAGGCTTCACTCTAGGGCGTTGGTCCACCAGATCGAATTGTTAGGGCCTAAGAAGTCAACGCCAGAAGCATAAGATACAAAATAAATAGAACAGTTTTTCCATTGTATTAAACGAATAATTGCTACCAGTGTGAAAGTGATGATCATTTCTACGTTCCGGGCGACATAGGCTTCACTCTAGGGCGTTGTTCCACCAGATCAAAAAGTTAGGGCCTAAGAAGTCAACGCCAGAAGCATAAAATACAATATAAATATAACAGTTTTTCCATCGTATAAAACGAATAATAGCAACCAGTGTGAAAGTTCTGGTCTTTTCTACGTTCCGGGCATCCTAGGCTTCACTCTAGGACGTTGCTCCACCAGATCGAATAGTTGGGGCCTTAGAAGTCAACGCCCGAAGCATAAAGTACAAAATAAGTAGAACAGTTTTCCCATTGTATAAAACGAATAATTGCTACCAGTGTGAAAGTTATGTTCATTTCTACGTTTCTGACAACCTAGGCTTCACTGTAGGGTGTTGCTCCACCAAATCGAATAGGTAGGGCAATGGAAGTCAACGCCCGAAGCATAAAATACAATATAAGTACAACAGTTTTTCCATCGTATAAAATGAATAATTGCAAACATTGCGAAAGTAATGGTCATTCCACGTTCCGGGCAACCTACGCGTCACTCTAGTGCGTTGCTCCACCACATCTAATAGATACGGCCTTAGGCGTCAACGACAGAAGCATAAAATACAATAAAGATGCAACAGCTTTTCCATCGTATTAAACGAATAATTGCACCCAGTGTGAAAGTTATTGTCATTTCTACTTTCCGCGCAACCAAGGCTTCACCCTAGGGCGTTGCTCCAACCGATTGAATAGTTAGGACCTTAGAAGTCAATGCCCGAAGCATAAAACGCAATTAAAATACAACAGTTTTTCCATCGTATAAAATGAATAATTGCAACCAGTATGGTACTTATGGTCATTTCTACTTTCCGAGCAACCTAGGCTTCACCCTAGGGCGTTGCTCCACCAGATCGAATAGCTACGGCCTAAGAAGTCAATGCCAGAAGCATAAAATACGATATAAATACAACAGCTTATCCATCGTATAAAACGAATAATTGCAACCAGTGTGAAAGTTATGGTCATTTCTACGTTCCGGGCAACCTAGGCTTCACCCCAAATCGTTGTTCGACCAGATCGATTAGTTAGGTCCTAAGAAGTGAACGCCAGCAGCATAAAATACAATATAAATACAACAGTTATTCCATCATATAAAACGAATAATTGCAACCAGTATGAAAGTTATGGTAATTTCTACGTTCCGGGCAACCTAGGCCTCACTCTAGGGCGTTGCACCACCAGATCGAATAGTTAGGGCCTTAGAAGTCAGCGCCCGAAGCATAAACTACAAAATAAATAGAACAGTTTTTCCATTGTATAAAACGAATCATTGCTACCAGTGTGAAAGTTGTGGTCATTTCTACGTGCCGGGCAACCTAGGCTTCACTCTAGGGCGTTGTTCCACCAGATCGAATTGTTAGGGCCTAAGAAGTCAACGCCAGAAGCATAAGATACAAAATAAATAGAACAGTTTTTCCATTGTATTAAACGAATAATTGCTACCAGTGTGAAAGTGATGATCATTTCTACGTTCCGGGCGACATAGGCTTCACTCTATGGCGTTGCTCCACCACATCGAATAGCTACGGCCTTAGAAGTCAACGCCACAAGCATAAAAACCAGTATAAATACAACAGTTTTTCCATTGTAAAGTATGACTAATTGCAACCAGTGCGAAAGCAACGATCATTTCGACGTTTCGGGCATCCTAGACTTAACTTTGAGGCGTTGCTCCACCAGATCGAAGAGTTAGGGTCTAAGAAGTCAACACGGGAAGCATAAAATACAATATAAATACAACCGCATTTCCATCGTAGAAAACGAATAATTGCAACCAGTATGAAAGTTATAGTCATTTCTGCTTTCCGGGCAACCTAGGAACCATCCTAGGGCGTTGCTGCAACCGAGTGAATAGTTAGGGCCTTAGAAGTCAACGCCCGAAGCATATAATACAAAATAAAT
This sequence comes from Calliopsis andreniformis, assembly GCF_051401765.1. Classification (NCBI taxonomy): domain Eukaryota; kingdom Metazoa; phylum Arthropoda; class Insecta; order Hymenoptera; family Andrenidae; genus Calliopsis; species Calliopsis andreniformis. The sequence goes on from NW_027480429.1 coordinate 4,002,920, forward strand.
AGAACAGCTTTTCTATCGTATAAAACGTATAATTGCAACCAGTGTGAAAGTTATGAACATTTCCACATTCCGAGCAACCTAGGCTTCACTCTAGTGCGTTGCTCCACCAGATCGAATAGTTAGGGACTTAGAAGTCAACGCCAGAAGCATAAAATACAATAAAGATGCAACAGTTTTTCCATCGTATAGCACGAGTAATTTCAACCAGTGTGAAAGTGATGATCATTTCGGCGTTTCGGGCATCCTAGTCTTAACTGTGAGGCATTACGCCACCAGATCGAGTAGTTAGGGCCTAAGAAGTCAACGCCAGAAGCATAAAATACAATATAAATACAATAGTTTTTCCATCGTATAATACGAATAATTGCAACCAGTATGAAGGTTATGGTCATTTCTACTTTCCGCGCAACCTAGGCTTCACCCTAGGGCGTTGTCCCAACAGATTGAATATTTAGGGCCTTAGAAGTCAACGCCCGAAGCATGAAATACAAAATAAATAGAACAGTTGTTCCATCGTATAAAACGAATAATTGCTATCAGTGTGAAAGTTATGGTAATTTCTACGTTCCGGGCAACCAGGGTTTCACTCTAGGGCGTTGCTCCACCAAATCGCATAGCTAGGGACTTAGAATTCAACGCCATAAGAATAAAATACAATATAAGTACAACAGTTTTTCCATCGTATAAAATGAATAATTGGAAACATTGTGAAAGTAATGGTCATTTCTACGTTCCACGCTACCTAGGTGTCACTCTAGGGCGTTACTCCACCACATCTAATAGCTACGGCCTTAGAAGTCAACGCCAGAAGCATAAAATACAATATAAATACAACACCTTTTCCATCGTATAAAATGAATAATAGCAACCAGTGTGAAAGTTCTGGTCTTTTCTACGTTCCGGGCATCCTAGGCTTCACTCTAGGACGTTGCTCCACCAGATCGAATAGTTGGGGCCTTAGAAGTCAACGCCCGAAGCATAAACTACAAAATAAATAGAACAGTTTTTCCATTGTATAAAACGAATCATTGCTACCAGTGTGAAAGTTGTGGTCATTTCTACGTGCCGGGCAACCTAGGCTTCACTCTAGGGCGTTGTTCCACCAGATCGAATTGTTAGGGCCTAAGAAGTCAACGCCAGAAGCATAAGATACAAAATAAATAGAACAGTTTTTCCATTGTATTAAACGAATAATTGCTACCAGTGTGAAAGTGATGATCATTTCTACGTTCCGGGCGACATAGGCTTCACTCTAGGGCGTTGTTCCACCAGATCAAAAAGTTAGGGCCTAAGAAGTCAACGCCAGAAGCATAAAATACAATATAAATATAACAGTTTTTCCATCGTATAAAACGAATAATAGCAACCAGTGTGAAAGTTCTGGTCTTTTCTACGTTCCGGGCATCCTAGGCTTCACTCTAGGACGTTGCTCCACCAGATCGAATAGTTGGGGCCTTAGAAGTCAACGCCCGAAGCATAAAGTACAAAATAAGTAGAACAGTTTTCCCATTGTATAAAACGAATAATTGCTACCAGTGTGAAAGTTATGTTCATTTCTACGTTTCTGACAACCTAGGCTTCACTGTAGGGTGTTGCTCCACCAAATCGAATAGGTAGGGCAATGGAAGTCAACGCCCGAAGCATAAAATACAATATAAGTACAACAGTTTTTCCATCGTATAAAATGAATAATTGCAAACATTGCGAAAGTAATGGTCATTCCACGTTCCGGGCAACCTAGGCGTCACTCTAGTGCGTTGCTCCACCACATCTAATAGATACGGCCTTAGGCGTCAACGACAGAAGCATAAAATACAATAAAGATGCAACAGCTTTTCCATCGTATTAAACGAATAATTGCACCCAGTGTGAAAGTTATTGTCATTTCTACTTTCCGCGCAACCAAGGCTTCACCCTAGGGCGTTGCTCCAACCGATTGAATAGTTAGGACCTTAGAAGTCAATGCCCGAAGCATAAAACGCAATAAAAATACAACAGTTTTTCCATCGTATAAAATGAATAATTGCAACCAGTATGGTACTTATGGTCATTTCTACTTTCCGAGCAACCTAGGCTTCACCCTAGGGCGTTGCTCCACCAGATCGAATAGCTACGGCCTAAGAAGTCAATGCCAGAAGCATAAAATACGATATAAATACAACAGATTATCCATCGTATAAAACGAATAATTGCAACCAGTGTGAAAGTTATGGTCATTTCTACGTTCCGAGCAACCTAGGCTTCACCCCAAATCGTTGTTCGACCAGATCGATTAGTTAGGTCCTAAGAAGTGAACGCCAGCAGCATAAAATACATTATAAATACAACAGTTATTCCATCATATAAAACGAATAATTGCAACCAGTATGAAAGTTATGGTAATTTCTACGTTCCGGGCAACCTTGGCTTCACTCTATGGCTTTGCTCCACCAGATCGCATAGCTAGTAACTTAGAATTCAACGCCATGAGAATAAAATACAATATAATTACAACAGTTTTTTCATCGTATAAAATGGATAATTGGAAACATTGTGAAGGTAATGGTCATTTCTACGTTCCAGGCAACCTAGGCTTCACTCTAGGGCGTTACTCCACCACATCTAATAGCTACCGCCTTAGAAGTCAACGCTAGAAGCATAAAATACAATAAAAATGTAACAGTTTTTCCATCGTATAGCATGAATAATTGCAACGGGTGTGAATGGTATGGTCATTTCTACGTTCCGGGCAACCTAGGCTTGACTGTAGGGTGTTGCTCCACCAGATCGAATAGGTAGGGCCAAAGAAGTCAACGCCCAAAGCATAAAATACATAATAAATAGAACAGCTTTTCCATTGTATAAAACGAATAATTGCTACCAGTATGAAAGGTATGGTCATTTCTACTTTCCGGGCAACCTAGGCTTCACCATAGGGCGTTGCTCCAACAGATTGAATAGTTAGGGCCTTAGAAGTCAACGCCCGAAGCATAAAATACAAAATAAATAGAACAGTTTTTCCATCGTATAAAACTAATAATTGCAACCAGTGTGAAAGTAATGGGCATTTCTACGTTCCGGGCAACCTAGGCTTCACTCTAGGGCGTTGCTCCACCACATCGAATAGCTACGGCCTTAGAAGTCAACGCCACAAGCATAAAAACCAGTATAAATACAACAGTTTTTCCATTGTAAAGTATGACTAATTGCAACCAGTGCGAAAGCAACGATCATTTCGACGCTTCGGGCATCCTAGACTTAACTTTGAGGCGTTGCTCCACCAGATCGAAGAGTTAGGGTCTAAGAAGTCAACACGGGAAGCATAAAATACAATATAAATACAACACCTTTTCCATCGTATAAAATGAATAATAGCAAACAGTGTGAAAGTAATGGTCATTTCTACGTTCCAGGCTACCTAGGTGTCACTCTAGGGCGTTACTCCACCACATCTAATAGCTACGGCCTTAGAAGTCAACGCCAGAAGCATAAAATACAATATAAATACAACACCTTTTCCATCGTATAAAATGAATAATAGCAAACAGTGTGAAAGTAATGGTCATTTCTACGTTCCGGACAACCTAGGCTTCACTCTATGGGTGTTGCTCCACCACATCGTATAGCTACGGCCTTGGAAGTCAACGCTAGAAGTATAAAATACAATAAAAATCCAACAGTTTTTCCATCGTATAGCATGAATAATTGCAACCGGTGTGAATGTTATTTTCATTTCTACGTTCCGGGCAACCTAGGCCTCACTCTAGGGCGTTGGACGACCAGATCGAATAGTTAGGGCCTTAGAAGTCAGCGCCCGAAGCATAAACTACAAAATAAATAGAACAGTTTTTCCATTGTATAAAACGAATAATTGCTACCAGTGTGAAAGTTGTGGTCATTTCTACGTGCCGGGCAACCTAGGCTTCACACTGGGGCGTTGCTCAACCAGATCGAATAGTTAGGGCCTTAGAAGTCAACGCCAGAGGCATAAAATACAATAAAGATGCAACAGTTTTTCCATCGTATAAAACGAATAATTGAAACCAGTGTAAAAGTAATGGTCACTTCTACGTTCCGGGCAACCTAGGCTTCACCCTAGGGCGCTGCTCCACAAGAACGAATAGTTAGTGCCCTAGAAGTCAGCGCCAGAAGCATAAAATACAATATAAATACAACAGTTTTTCCATCGTATAAAACGAATAATTGCAGCCAGTATGAAAGGTATGGTCATTTCTACTTTACGGGCAACCTAGGCTTCACCCTATGGCGTTGTTCCAACAGATTGAATAGTTAGGGCCTTAGAAGTCAACGCCCGAAGCATGAAATACAAAATAAATAGAACAGTTGTTCCATCGTATAAAACGAATAATTGCTACCAGTTTGAAAGTTATGGTAATTTCTACGTTCCGGGCAACCTAGGCTTCACTCTAGTGCGTTGCTCCACCAGATCGAATAGTTATGGACTTAGAAGTAAACGCCAGAAGCATAAAATACAATAAAGATGCAACAGTTTTTCCATCGTATAACAGGAATAATTGCAACCAGTGTGAAAGTAATGGTCAGTTCTACGTTCCGGGCAAACTAGGTTTCACTCTAGGGCGTTGCTCCACCAGATCGAATAGTTAGGGCCTAAGAATTCAACGCCAGAAGCATAAAATACGATAATAATACCACAGCTTTTCCGTCGTATAAAACGAATAATTGCAACCAGTGTGAAAGTTATGGTCATTTCTACGTTCCGGGCAACCTAGTCCTCACTCTGGGGCGTTGTTCCACCAGATCGAATAGATAGAGCCTTAGATGTCAACGCCACAAGCATAAAATACAATAAAGATGCAACAGTTTATCCATCGTATAACATGAATAATTGCAACCAGTGTGAAGGCAATGGTATGTCCTACGTTCCGAGCCAGCTTGGCTTCACCCTAGGGTGTTGCTAAACCAGATCGAATAGTTAGGGCCTTAGAAGTCAATGCCCGAAGCATAAAATACAAAATAAATAGAACAGTTTTTCCATTGTATAAAACGAATAATAGAAACCAGTGTGAAAATTATGGTCATTTCTACGTTCCGGGCAACCTAGGCCTCACTCTAGGGCGTTGCACCACCAGGTCGAATAATTAGGGCCTTAGAAGTCAACGCCCGAAGCATAAACTGCAAAATAAATAGAACAGTTTTTCCATTGTATAAAACGAATAATTGCTACCAGTGTGAAAGTTATGGTCATTTCTACGTTCCCGGCAACCTAGGCTTCACCCCAAGGCGTTGTTCCACCAGATCGAATGGTTAGGGCCTGAGAAGTGAACGCCAGAAGCATAAAATACAATATAAATACAACAGTTTTTCCATCATATAAAACGAATAATTGCAACCAGTATGAAAGCTATGGTCATTTCTACTTTACGGGCATCCTAGGCTACACCCTAGGGCGTTGCTCCTACAGATTGAATAGTTAGGGCCTTAGAAGTCATTGCCCGAAGCATAAAATGCAATAAAAATACAACAGTTTTTCCATCGTATAAAGGGATTAATTGCTACCAGTATGGAAGTGATGGTCATTTCTACGTTCCGGGCTACCTAGGCCTCACGCTAGGTCGTTGTTCTACCAGATCGAATTGTTAGGGCCTAAGAAGGCAACGCCAGAAGCATAAGATACAATATAAATATAACAGTTTTTCCTTCGTATAGAACGAATAATAGCAACCAGTGTGAAAGTTAACGTCATTTCTACGTTCCGGGCAACCTAGGCTTCACTCTAGGGCATTGCTCCACATGATGGAATAGTTTGTGCCTTAGAAGTCAACGCCAGAAGCATAAAATACAATATAAATACAACAGTTTATCCATCATATAAAACGAATGATAGCAACCAGTGTGAAAATTATGGTCATTTCTACGTTCCGGGCAACCTAGGCTTCACTCTAGGGCGTTGCTCCACCAGATCAAACAGTTGGAGCCTTAGATGTCAACGCCAGAAGCATAAAATGCAACATAAATACAACAGATTTTCCATCGTATATAATGTATATTTGCAAACAGTGTGAAAGTAATGGACATTTCTACGTACCGGGCAACCTAGGCCCCACTCTAGGGCGTTGCTCCACGAAATCGAATAGCTAGGGCCTTAGAAGTCAACGCTGGAAGCATAAAATACAATATAGGTGCAAAAGTTTTTCCATCGTATAACAGGAATAACTGCAAACAGTATGAAAGTACTGGTCATTTCTACGTTCCGGGTAACCTAGGTTTCACTCTAGGGCGTTGCTCCACCATATCGAATAGCTAGGGACTTAGAATTCAACGCCATATGAATAAAATACAATATAAGTACAACAGTTTTTCCATCGTATAAAATGAATAATTGCAACCAGTGTGAAAGTTATGGTCATTTCTACATTTCGAGCAACCTAGGTTTCACTCTAGGGCGTTGCGCCACCTGATCGAATAGTTAGGGCCTTAGAAGTCAACGCCAGAAGCATAAAATACAATAAAGATACAACAGTTTTTAAATCGTATATCAGGAATAACTGCAAACAGTGTGAAAGTACTGGTCATTTCTACGTTCCGGGTAACCTAGGTTTCACACTAGGGCGTTGCTCCACCAGATCAAATAGCTAGGGACTTAGAATTCAACGCCATAAGTATAAAATACTATATAAATATAACAGTTTTTCCATCGTATAAAACGAATATTAGCAACCAGTGTGAAAGTTATGGTCATTTCAACGTTCCGGGCAATCTAGGCTTCACACTAGGGCGTTGCTCCTCCAGATCAATCAGTTAGGGCCTTAGAAGTCAACGCCCGAAGCATAAAACGCAAAATAAATAGAACAGTTTTTCCATTGTATAAAAAGATTGATAGCAACCAGTGTGGAAGTTATGGTCACTTCTACGTTCCGGGCAACCTAGGCTTCACTTTAGGGCGTTGCTCCACCAGATCAAATAGTTAGGGCCTAAGAAGTCAACGCCAGAAGCATAAAATGCAACATAAATACAACAGATTTTCCATCGTATATAATGTATATTTGCAAACAGTGTGAAAGTAATGGACATTTCTACGTACCGGGCAACCTAGGCGCCATTCTAGGGCGTTGCTCCACCAAACCGAATAGCTAGCGCCTTAGAAGTCAACGCCAGAAGCATAAAATACAATATAGATGCAAAAGTTTTTCCATCGTATAACAGGAATAACTGCAAACAGTGTGAAAGTACTGGTCATTTCTACGTTCCGGGTAACCTAGGTTTCACTCTACGGCGTTGCTCCACCATATCGAATAGCTAGGGACTTAGAATTCAACGCCATAAGAATAAAATACAATATAAGTACAACAGTTTTTCCATCGTATAAAATGAATAATTGCAACCAGTGTGAAAGTTATGGTCATTTCTACATTTCGAGCAACCTAGGTCTCACTCTAGGGCGTTGCTCCACCTGATCGAATAGTTAGGGCCTTAGAAGTCAACGCCAGAAGCATAAAATACAATAAAGATGCAACAGTTTTTCCATCGTATAACAGGAATAACTGCAAACAGTGTGAACGTACTGGCCATTTCAACGTTCCGGGCAATCTAGGCTTCACTCTAGGACGTTGCTCCTCCAGACCAATCAGTAAGGGCCTTAGAAGTCAACGCCCGAAGCATAAAATATAAAATAAATAGAGCAGTTTTTCCATCGTATAAAACGAATAATTGCTACCAGTGTGAAAGTTATGGTCATTTCTTCTTTCCGGGCAACCTAGGCTTCACCCTAGGGCGTTGGTCCACCAGATGGAATAGTTAGGGCCTAAGAAGTCAACGCCAGAAGCATAAAATACGATATAAATACAACAGCTTTTCCATCATATTAAATGAGTAATTGCAAACAGTGTGAAAGAAGTGGTCATTTCTACGTTCCGAGCAACCTAGGCTTCACTCTAGGGCGTTGCTCCAACAGATTGAATAGTTAGGGCCTTAGAAGTCAATGCCCGAAGCATAAAATGCAATAAAAATACAACAGTTTTTCCATCGTATAGCAGAAATAATTTGCAACCAGTGTGATAGTAGTGGTCATTTCTACGTTCCGGGCAACCTAGGTTTCTCTCCTGGGCGTTGCTCCACCAGATAGAATAGTTACGGCCTAAGAAGTGAACGCCAGAAGCATAAAATACAATATAAATACAACAGTTTATCCATCATATAAAACGAATGATAGCAACCAGTGTGAAAATTATGGTCATTTCTACGTTCCGGGCAACCTAGGCTTCACTCTAGGGCGTTGCTCCACCAGATCAAACAGTTGGGGCCTTAGATGTCAACGCCAGAAGCATAAAATGCAACATAAATACAACAGATTTTCCATCGTATATAATGTATATTTGCAAACAGTGTGAAAGTAATGGACATTTCTACGTACCGGGCAACCTAGGCCCCACTCTAGGGCGTTGATCCACGAAATCGAATAGCTAGGGCCTTCGAAGTCAACGCCGGAAGCATAAAATACTATATAGATGCAAAAGTTTTTCCATCGTATAACAGGAATAACTGCAAACAGTATGAAAGTACTGGTCATTTCTACGTTCCGGGTAACCTAGGTTTCACTCTAGGGCGTTGCTCCACCATATCGAATAGCTAGGGACTTAGAATTCAACGCCATATGAATAAAATACAATATAAGTACAACAGTTTTTCCATCGTATAAAATGAATAATTGCAACCAGTGTGAAAGTTATGGTCATTTCTACATTTCGAGCAACCTAGGTTTCACTCTAGGGCGTTGCTCCACCTGATCGAATAGTTAGGGCCTTAGAAGTCAACGCCAGAAGCATAAAATACAATAAAGATGCAACAGTTTTTAAATCGTATATCAGGAATAACTGCAAACAGTGTGAAAGTACTGGTCATTTCTACGTTCCGGGTAACCTAGGTTTCACACTAGGGCGTTGCTCCACCAGATCAAATAGCTAGGGACTTAGAATTCAACGCCATAAGTATAATATACTATATAAATATAACAGTTTTTCCATCGTATAAAACGAATATTAGCAACCAGTGTGAAAGTTATGGTCATTTCAACGTTCCGGGCAATCTAGGCTTCACACTAGGGCGTTGCTCCTCCAGATCAATCAGTTAGGGCCTTACAAGTCAACGCCCGAAGCATAAAACGCAAAATAAATAGAACAGTTTTTCCATTCTATAAAAAGATTGATAGCAACCAGTGTGGAAGTTATGGTCACTTCTACGTTCCGGGCAACCTAGGCTTCACTTTAGGGCGTTGCTCCACCAGATCAAATAGTTAGGGCCTAAGAAGTCAACGCCAGAAGCATAAAATGCAACATAAATACAACAGATTTTCCATCGTATATAATGTATATTTGCAAACAGTGTGAAAGTAATGGACATTTCTACGTACCGGGCAACCTAGGCCCCATTCTAGGGCGTTGCTCCACCAAACCGAATAGCTAGCGCCTTAGAAGTCAACGCCAGAAGCATAAAATACAATATAGATGCAAAAGTTTTTCCATCGTATAACAGGAATAACTGCAAACAGTGTGAAAGTACTGGTCATTTCTACGTTCCGGGTAACCTAGGTTTCACACTAGGGCGTTGCTCCACCAGATGAAATAACTAGGGACTTAGTATTCAACGCCATAAGTAGAAAATACTATATAAATATAACAGTTTTTCCATCGTATAAAACGAATATTAGCAACCAGTGTGAAGGTTATGGTCATTTCAACGTTCCGGGCAATCTAGGCTTCACACTAGGGCGTTGCTCCTCCAGATCAATCAGTTAGGGCCTTACAAGTCAACGCCCGAAGCATAAAACGCAAAATAAATAGAACAGTTTTTCCATTGTATAAAAAGATTGATAGCAACCAGTGTGGAAGTTATGGTCACTTCTACGTTCCGGGCAACCTAGGCTTCACTTTAGGGCGTAGCTCCACCAGATCAAATAGTTAGGGCCTAAGAAGTCAACGCCAGAAGCATAAAATGCAACATAAATACAACAGATTTTCCATCGTATATAATGTATATTTGCAAACAGTGTGAAAGTAATGGACATTTCTACGTACCGGGCAACCTAGGCCCCATTCTAGGGCGTTGCTCCACCAAACCGAATAGCTAGCGCCTTAGAAGTCAACGCCAGAAGCATAAAATACAATTTAGATGCAAAAGTTTTTCCATCGTATAACCGGAATAACTGCAAACAGTATGAAAGTACTGGTCATTTCTACGTTCCGGGTAACCTAGGTTTCACTCTAGGGCGTTGCTCCACCATATCGAATAGCTAGGGACTTAGAATTCAACGCCATAAGAATAAAATACAATATAAGTACAGCAGTTTTTCCATCGTATAGAATGAATAATTGCAACCAGTGTGAAAGTTATGGTCATTTCTACATTTCGAGCAACCTAGGTTTCACTCTAGGGCGTTGCTCCACCTGATCGAATAGTTAGGGCCTTAGAAGTCAACGCCAGAAGCTTAAAATACAATAAAGATGCAACAGTTTTTCCATCGTATAACAGGAATAACTGCAAACAGTGTGAACGTACTGGTCATTTCAACGTTCCGGGCAATCTAGGCTTCACTCTGGGGCGTTGCTCCTCCAGACCAATCAGTTAGGGCCTTAGAAGTCAACGCCCGAAGCATAAAATATAAAATAAATAGAACAGTTTTTCCATCGTATAAAACGAATAATTGCTACCAGTGTGAAAGTTATGGTCATTTCTACTTTCCGGGCAACCTATGCTTCACCCTAGGGCGCTGTTTCACCGGATGGAATAGTTAGGGCCTAACAAGTCAACGCCAGAAGCATAAAATACGATATAAATACAACAGCTTTCCCATCGTATAAAACGAATAATTGCAACCAGTGTGAAAGTTATGGTCATTTCTACGTTCCGGGCAACCTAGGCTTCACCCTAGGGCGTTGTTCCACCAGATGGAATAGTTAGGGCCTAAGAAGTCAACGCCAGAAGCATAAAATACGATATAAATACAACAGCTTTTCCATCATATTAAATGAGTAATTGCAAACAGTGTGAAAGGAGTGGTCATTTCTACGTTCCGAGCAACCTAGGCTTCACTCTAGGGCGTTGCTCCAACAGATTGAATAGTTAGGGCCTTAGAAGTCAATGCCCGAAGCATAAAATGCAATAAAAATACAACAGTTTTTCATCGTATAGCAGAAATAATTTGCAACCAGTGTGATAGTAGTGATCATTTCTTCGTTCCGGGCAACCTAGGTTTCTCTCCTGGGCGTTGCTCCACCAGATAGAATAGTTACGGCCTAAGAAGTGAACGCCAGAAGCATAAAATACAATATAAATACAACAGTTTATCCATCATATAAAACGAATGATAGCAACCAGTGTGATAGTAGTGATCATTTCTTCGTTCCGGGCAACCTAGGTTTCTCTCCTGGGCGTTGCTCCACCAGATTGAATAGTTACGGCCTAAGAAGTGAACGCCAGAAGCATAAAATACAATATAAATACAACAGTTTATCCATCATATAAAACGAATGATAGCAACCAGTGTGAAAATTATGGTCATTTCTACGTTCCGGGCAACCTAGGCTTCACTCTAGGGCGTTGCTCCACCAGGTCAAGCAGTTGGGGCCTTAGATGTCAACGCCAGAAGCATAAAATGCAACATAAATACAACAGATTTTCCATCGTATATAATGTATATTTGCAAACAGTGTGAAAGTAATGGACATTTCTACGTACCGGGCAACCTAGGCCCCACTCTAGGGCGATGCTCCACGAAATCGAATAGCTAGGGCCTTAGAAGTCAACGCCGGAAGCATAAAATACAATATAGATGCAAAAGTTTTTCCATCGTATAACAGGAATAACTGCAAACAGTATGAAAGTACTGGTCATTTCTACGTTCCGGGTAACCTAGGTTTCACTCTAGGCCGTTGCTCCACCATATCGAATAGCTAGGGACTTAGAATTCAACGCCATATGAATAAAATACAATATAAGTACAACAGTTTTTCCATCGTATAAAATGAATAATTGCAACCAGTGTGAAAGTTATGGTCATTTCTACATTTCGAGCAACCTAGGTTTCACTCTAGGGCGTTGCTCCACCTGATCGAATAGTTAGGGCCTTAGAAGTCAACGCCAGAAGCATAAAATACAATAAAGATGCAACAGTTTTTAAATCGTATATCAGGAATAACTGCAAACAGTGTGAAAGTACTGGTCATTTCTACGTTCCGGGTAACCTAGGTTTCACACTAGGGCGTTGCTCCACCAGATCAAATAGCTAGGGACTTAGAATCCAACGCCATAAGTATAAAATACTATATAAATATAACAGTTTTTCCATCGTATAAAACGAATATTAGCAACCAGTGTGAAAGTTATGGTCATTTCAACGTTCCGGGCAATCTAGGCTTCACACTAGGGCGTTGCTCCTCCAGATCAATCAGTTAGGGCCTTACAAGTCAACGCCCGAAGCATAAAACGCAAAATAAATAGAACAGTTTTTCCATTGTATAAAAAGATTGATAGCAACCAGTGTGGAAGTTATGGTCACTTCTACGTTCCGGGCAACCTAGGCTTCACTTTAGGGCGTTGCTCCACCAGATCAAATAGTTAGGGCCTAAGAAGTCAACGCCAGAAGCATAAAATGCAACATAAATACAACAGATTTTCCATCGTATATAATGTATATTTGCAAACAGTGTGAAAGTAATGGACATTTCTACGTACCGGGCAACCTAGGCCCCATTCTAGGGCGTTGCTCCTCCAAACCGAATAGCTAGCGCCTTAGAAGTCAACGCCAGAAGCATAAAATACAATATAGATGCAAAAGTTTTTCCATCGTATAACAGGAATAACTGCAAACAGTATGAAAGTACTGGTCATTTCTACGTTCCGGGTAACCTAGGTTTCACTCTAGGGCGTCGCTCCACCATATCGAATAGCTAGGGAGTTAGAATTCAACGCCATATGAATAAAATACAATATAAGTACAACAGTTTTTCCATCGTATAAAATGAATAATTGCAACCAGTGTGAAAGTTATGGTCATTTCTACATTTCGAGCAACCTAGGTTTCACTCTAGGGCTTTGCTCCACCTGATCGAATAGTTAGGGCCTTAGAAGTCAACGCCAGAAGCATAAAATACAATAAAGATGCAACAGTTTTTATATCGTATATCAGGAATAACTGCAAACAGTGTGAAAGTACTGGTCATTTCTACGTTCCGGGTAACCTAGGTTTCACACTAGGGCGTTGCTCCACCAGATCAAATAGCTAGGGACTTAGAATTCAACGCCATAAGTATAAAATACTATATAAATATAACAGTTTTTCCATCGTATAAAACGAATATTAGCAACCAGTGTGAAAGTTATGGTCATTTCAACGTTCCGGGCAATCTAGGCTTCACACAAGGGCGTTGCTCCTCCAGATCAATCAGTTAGGGCCTTAGAAGTCAACGCCCGAAGCATAAAACGCAAAATAAATAGAACAGTTTTACCATTGTATAAAAAGATTGATAGCAACCAGTGTGGAAGTTATGGTCACTCCTACGTTCCGGGCAACCTAGGCTTCACTTTAGGGCGTTGCTCCACCAGATCAAATAGTTAGGGCCTAAGAAGTCAACGCCAGAAGCATAAAATGCAACATAAATACAACAGATTTTCCATCGTATATAATGTATATTTGCAAACAGTGTGAAAGTAATGGACATTTCTACGTACCGGGCAACCTAGGCCCCATTCTAGGGCGTTGCTCCACCAAACCGAATAGCTAGCGCCTTAGAAGTCAACGCCAGAAGCATAAAATACAATATAGATGCAAAAGTTTTTCCATCGTATAACCGGAATAACTGCAAACAGTATGAAAGTACTGGTCATTTCTACGTTCCGGGTAACCTAGGTTTCACTCTAGGGCGTTGCTCCACCATATCGAATAGCTAGGGACTTAGAATTCAACGCCATAAGAATAAAATACAATATAAGTACAACAGTTTTTCCATCGTATAAAATGAATAATTGCAACCAGTGTGAAAGTTATGGTCATTTCTACATTTCGAGCAACCTAGGTTTCACTCTAGGGCGTTGCTCCACCTGATCGAATAGTTAGGGCCTTAGAAGTCAACGCCAGAAGCTTAAAATACAATAAAGATGCAACAGTTTTTCCATCGTATAACAGGAATAACTGCAAACAGTGTGAACGTACTGGTCATTTCAACGTTCCGGGCAATCTAGGCTTCACTCTAGGGCGTTGCTCCTCCAGACCAATCAGTTAGGGCCTTAGAAGTCAACGCCCGAAGCATAAAATATAAAATAAATAGAACAGTTTTTCCATCGTATAAAACGAATAATTGCTACCAGTGTGAAAGTTATGGTCATTTCTACTTTCCGGGCAACCTATGCTTCACCCTAGGGCGCTGTTTCACCGGATGGAATAGTTAGGGCCTAAGAAGTCAACGCCAGAAGCATAAAATACGATATAAATACAACAGCTTTCCCGTCGTATAAAACGAATAATTGCAACCAGTGTGAAAGTTATGGTCATTTCTACGTTCCGGGCAACCTAGGCTTCACCCTAGGGCGTTGTTCCACCAGATGGAATAGTTAGGGCCTAAGAAGTCAATGCCAGAAGCATAAAACACGATATAAATACAACAGCTTTTCCATCATATTAAATGAGTAATTGCAAACAGTGTGAAAGAAGTGGTCATTTCTACGTTCCGAGCAACCTAGGCTTCACTGTAGGGCGTTGCTCCAACAGATTGAATAGTTATGGCCTTAGAAGTCAATGCCCGAAGCATAAAATTCAATAAAAATACAACAGTTTTTCCATCGTATAGCAGAAATAATTTGCAACCAGTGTGATAGTAGTGGTCATTTCTACGTTCCGGGCAACCTAGGTTTCTCTCCTGGGCGTTGCTCCACCAGATAGAATAGTTACGGCCTAAGAAGTGAACGCCAGAAGCATAAAATACAATATAAATACAACAGTTTATCCATCATATAAAACGAATGATAGCAACCAGTGTGAAAGTTATGGTCATTTCTACGTTCCGGGCAACCTAGGCTTCACGCTAGGGCGGTGCTCCACCAGATCAAATAGTTAGGGCCTAAGAAGTCAACGCCAGGAGCATAAAATTCAACATAAATACAACAGACTTTCCATCGTATATAATGTATATTTGCAAACAGTGTGAAAGTAATGGTCATTTCTACGTACCGGGCAACCTAGGCTCCACTCTAGGGCGTTGCTCCACCAAATCGAATAGCTAGGGCCTTGGAAGTCAACGCCAGAAGCATAAAATATAAAATAAATAGAACAGTTTTTCCATCGTATAAAACGAGTAATTGCTACCAGTGTGAAAGTTATGGTTATTTCTACTTTCCGGGCAACCTAGGCTTCACCCTATGCGTTGTTCCACCAGATGGAATAGGTAGGGCCTAAGAAGTCAACGCCAGAAGCATAAAATACGATATAAATACAACAGCTTTTCCATCGTATAAGACGAATAATTGCAACCAGTTTGAAAGTGATGGTCATTTCGTCGTACCGGGCAACCTAGGCTTCACTCTAGGGCGTTGCTCCACCTGATCGAATAGTTAGGGCCTTAAAAGTCAACGCCCGAAGCATAAAGTACAAAATAAATAGAACAGTTTTTCCATCGTATAAAACGAATAATTGCTACCAGTGTGAAAGTTATGGTCATTTCTACTTTCCGGGCAACCTACGCTTCACCCAAGGGCGTTCTTCCACCAGATGGAATAGTTAGGGCCTAAGAAGTCAACGCCAGAAGCATAAAATACGATATAAATACAACAGCTTTTCCATCGTATAAAACGAATAATTGCAACCAGTGTGAAAGTTATGGTCATTTCTACGTTCCGGGCAACCTAGGCTTCACCCAATGGCGTTGCTCCAACAGATTGAATAGTTAGGTCCTTAGAAGTCAATGCCCGAAGCATAAAATGCAATAAATATACAGCAGCATTGCCATCGTATAAAATGAATAATTGCAAACAGTGTGAAAGATATGGACATTTCTACGTTCCGGGCAACCTAGGCTTCACTCTATGGCGTTCATCCACCACATCGAATAGCTACGGCCTCAGAAGTCAACGCGTGAAGCATAAAATACAATAAAAATACAACAGTCTTTCCATCCTATAACAGGAATAATTGCAACCCGTGTGAAAGTGATGGTCATTTCTACGTTCCAGGCATCCTAGGCTTCACTCTAGGGTGTTGTTCCACCAGGTCGAATAGTTAGGACCTAAGAAGTCAACGCCAGAAGCATAAAATACAATATAAATATAACAGTTTTTCCATCGTATAAAACGAATAATAGCAACCAGTGTGAAAGTTATGGTCATTTCTACGTTCCGGGCAACCTAGGCTTCACTCTAGGGCGTTGCTCCACCAGATCAAACAGTTAGGGCCTTAGATGTCAACGCCAGAAGCATAAAATACAATAAAGGTGCAACAGCTTTTCCATCGTATAACAGGAATAACTGCAACCAGTGTGAAAGTACTGGTCATTTCTACGTTCCGGGCAACCTAGGCTTCACTCTATGGCGTTCATCCACCACATCGAATAGCTACGGCCTCAGAAGTCAACGCGTGAAGCATAAAATACAATAAAAATTCAACAGTCTTTCCATCCTATAACAGGAATAATTGCAACCCGTGTGATAGTGATGGTCATTTCTACGTTCCGGGCAACCTAGGCTTCACTCTAGGGCGTTGCTCCACCAGATCAAACAGTTAGGGCCTTAGAAGTCAACGCCAGAAGCATAAAATACAATAAAGATGCAACAGTTTTTAAATCGTATATCAGGAGTAACTGCAAACAGTGTGAAAGTACTGGTCATTTCTACGTTCCGGGTAACCTAGGTTTCACACTAGGGCGTTGCTCCACCAGATCAAATAGCTAGGGACTTAGAATTCAACGCCATAAGTATAAAATACTATATAAATATAACAGTTTTTCCATCGTATAAAACGTATATTAGCAACCAGTGTGAAAGTTATGGTCATTTCAACGTTCCGGGCAATCTAGGCTTCACACTAGGGCGTTGCTCCTCCAGAGCAATCAGTTAGGGCCTTAGAAGTCAACGCCCGAAGCATAAAACGCAAAATAAATAGAACAGTTTTTCCATTGTATAAAAAGATTGATAGCAACCAGTGTGGAAGTTATGGTCACTTCTACGTTCCGGGCAACCTAGGCTTCACTTTAGGGCGTTGCTCCACCAGATCAAATAGTTAGGGCCTAAGAAGTCAACGCCAGAAGCATAAAAAGCAAGATAAATACAACAGATTTTCCATCGTATATAATGTATATTTGCAAACAGTGTGAAAGTAATGGACATTTCTACGTACCGGGCAACCTAGGCCCCATTCTAGGGCGTTGCTCCACCAAACCGAATAGCTAGCGCCTTAGAAGTCAACGCCAGAAGCATAAAATACAATATAGATGCAAAAGTTTTTCCATCGTATAACCGGAATAACTGCAAACAGTATGAAAGTACTGGTCATTTCTACGTTCCGGGTAACCTAGGTTTCACTCTAGGGCGTTGCTCCACCATATCGAATAGCTAGGGACTTAGAATTCAACGCCATAAGAATAAAATACAATATAAGTACAGCTGTTTTTCCATCGTATAAAATGAATAATTGCAACCAGTGTGAAAGTTATGGTCATTTCTACATTTCGAGCAACCTAGGTTTCACTCTAGGGCGGTGCTCCACCAGATCAAATAGTTAGGGCCTAAGAAGTCAACGCCAGGAGCATAAAATTCAACATAAATACAACAGACTTTCCATCGTATATAATGAATATTTGCAAACAGTGTGAAAGTAATGGTCATTTCTACGTACCGGGCAACCTAGGCTCCACTCTAGGGCGTTGCTCCACCAAATCGAATAGCTAGGGCCTTAGAAGTCAACGCCAGAAGCATAAAATATAAAATAAATAGAACAGTTTTTCCATCGTATAAAACGAGTAATTGCTACCAGTGTGAAAGTTAAGGTTATTTCTACTTTCCGGGCAACCTAGGCTTCACCCTATGGCGTTCTTCCACCAGATGGAATAGTTAGGGCCTAAGAAGTCAACGCCAGAAGCATAAAATACGATATAAATACAACAGCTTTTCCATCGTATAAGACGAATAATTGCAACCAGTTTGAAAGTGATGGTCATTTCTACGTACCGGGCAACCTAGGCTTCACTCTAGGGCGTTGCTCCTCCTGATCGAATAGTTAGGGCCTTAGAAGTCAACGCCCGAAGCATAAAATACAAAATAAATAAAACAGTTTTTCCATCGTATAAAACGAATAATTGCTACCAGTGTGAAATGAATGGTCATTTCTACGTTCCGGGCAACCTAGGCTTCACGCTAGGGCGGTGCTCCACCAGATCAAATAGTTAGGGCCTAAGAAGTCAGCGCCAGGAGCATAAAATACAACATAAATACAACAGACTTTCCATCGTATATAATGTATATTTGCAAACAGTGTGAAAGTTATGGTCATTTCTACGTACCGGGCAACCTAGGCTCCACTCTAGGGCGTTGCTCCACCAAATCGAATAGCTAGGGCCTTAGAAGTCAACGCCAGAAGCATAAAATACAATAAAGGTGCAAAAGTTTTTCCATCGTATAACCGGAATAACTGCAAACAGTATGAAAGTACTGGTCATTTCTACGTTCCGGGTAACCTAGGTTTCACTCTAGGGCGTTGCTCCACCATATCGAATAGCTAGGGACTTAGGATTCAACGCCATAAGAATAAAATACAATATAAGTGCAGCTGTTTTTCCACCGTATAAAATGAATAATTGCAACCAGTGTGAAAGTTATGGTCATTTCTACATTTCGAGCAACCTAGGTTTCACTCTAGGGCGTTGCTCCACCTGATCGAATAGTTAGGGCCTTAGAAGTCAACGCCAGAAGCTTAAAATACAATAAGGATGCAACAGTTTTTCCATCGTATAACAGGAATAACTGCAAACAGTGTGAGCGTACTGGTCATTTCAACGTTCCGGGCAATCTAGGCTTCACTCTAGGGCGTTGCTCCTCCAGACCAATCAGTTAGGGCCTTAGAAGTCAACGCCCGAAGCATAAAATATAAAATAAATAGAACAGTTTTTCCATCGTATAAAACGGATAATTGCTACCAGTGTGAAAGTTATGGTCATTTCTACTTTCCGGGCAACCTATGCTTCACCCTAGGGCGCTGTTTCACCGGATGGAATAGTTAGGGCCTAAGAAGTCAACGCCAGAAGCATAAAATACGATATAAATACAACAGCTTTCCCATCGTATAAAACGAATAATTGCAACCAGTGTGAAAGTTATGGTCATTTCTACGTTCCGGGCAACCTAGGTTTCTCTCCTGGGCGTCGCTCCACCAGATAGAATAGTTACGGCCTAAGAAGTGAACGCCAGAAGCATAAAATACAATATAAATACAACAGTTTACCCATCATATAAAACGAATGATAGCAACCAGTGTGAAAATTATGGTCATTTCTACGTTCCGGGCAACCTAGGCTTCACGCTAGGGCGTTGCTCCACCAAATCGAATAGCTAGGGCCTTAGAAGTCAACGCCAGAAGCATAAAATATAAAATGAATAGAACAGTTTTTCCATCGTATAAAACGAGTAATTGCTACCAGTGTGAAAGTTAAGGTTATTTCTACTTTCCGGGCAACCTAGGCTTCACCCTATGGCGTTGTTCCACCAGATGGAATAGTTAGGGCCTAAGAAGTCAACGCCAGAAGCATAAAATACGATATAAATACAACAGCTTTTCCATCGTATAAGACGAATAATTGCAACCAGTTTGAAAGTGATGGTCATTTCTACGTACCGGGCAACCTAGGCTTCACTCTAGGGCGTTGCTCCTCCTGATCGAATAGTTAGGGCCTTAGAAGTCAACGCCCGAAGCATAAAATACAAAATAAACAGAACAGTTTTTCCATCGTGTAAAACGAATAATTGCTACAAGTGTGAAAGTTATGGTCATTTCTACTTTCCGGGCAACCTACGCTTCACCCTATGGCGTTGTTCCACCAGATGGAATAGTTAGGGCCTAAGAAGTCAACGCCAGAAGCATAAAATACGATATAAATACAACAGCTTTTCCATCGTATAAGACGAATAATTGCAACCAGTTTGAAAGTGATGGTCATTTCGTCGTACCGGTCAACCTAGGCTTCACTCTAGGGCGTTGCTCCACCTGATCGAATAGTTAGGGCCTTAGAAGTCAACGCCCGAAGCATAAAATACAAAATAAATAGAACAGTTTTTCCATCGTATAAAACGAATAATTGCTGCCAGTGTGAAAGTTATGGTCATTTCTACTTTCCGGGCAACCTACGCTTCACCCTAGGGCGTTGTTCCACCAGATGGAATAGTTAGGGCCTAAGAAGTCAACGCCAGAAGCATAAAATACGATATAAATACAACAGCTTTTCCATCGTATAAAACGAATAATTGCAACCAGTGTGAAAGTTATGGTCATTTCTACGTTCCGGGCAACCTAGGGTTCACCCAATGGCGTTGCTCCAACAGATTGAATAGTTAGGTCCTTAGAAGTCAATGCCCGAAGCATAAAATGCAATAAATATACAACAGCATTGCCATCGTATAAAATGAATAATTGCAAACAGTGTGGAAGATATGAACATTTCTACGTTCCGGGCAACCTAGGCTTCACTCTATGGCGTTCATCCACCACATCGAATTGCTACGGCCTCAGAAGTCAACGCGTGAAGCATAAAATACAATAAAAATTCAACAGTCTTTCCATCCTATAACAGGAATAATTGCAACCCGTGTGAAAGTGATGGTCATTTCTACGTTCCAGGCAACCTAGGCTTCACTCAAGGGTGTTGTTCCACCAGATCGTATAGTTAGGGCCTAAGAAGCCAACGCCAGAAGCATAAAATACAATATAAATATAACAGTTTTTCCATTGTATAAAACGAATAATAGCAACCAGTGTGAAAGTTATGGTCATTTCAACGTTCCGGGCTATCTAGGCTTCACACTAGGGCGTTGCTCCTCCAGAGCAATCAGTTAGGGCCTTAGAAGTCAACGCCCGAAGCATAAAACGCAAAATAAATAGAACAGTTTTTCCATTGTATAAAAAGATTGATAGCAACCAGTGTGGAAGTTATGGTCACTTCTACGTTCCGGGCAACCTAGGCTTCACTTTAGGGCGTTGCTACACCAGATCAAATAGTTAGGGCCTAAGAAGTCAACGCCAGAAGCATAAAATGCAAGATAAATACAACAGATTTTCCATCGTATATAATGTATATTTGCAAACAGTGTGAAAGTAATGGACATTTCTACGTACCGGGCAACCTAGGCCCCATTCTAGGGCGTTGCTCCACCAAACCGAATAGCTAGCGCCTTAGAAGTCAACGCCAGAAGCATAAAATACAATATAGATGCAAAAGTTTTTCCATCGTATAACAGGAATAACTGCAAACAGTATGAAAGTACTGGTCATTTCTACGTTCCTGGTAACCTAGGTTTCACTCTAGGGCGTTGCTCCACCATATCGAATAGCTAGGGACTTAGAATTCAACGCCATATGAATAAAATACAATATAAGTACAACAGTTTTTCCACCGTATAAAATGAATAATTGCAACCATTGTGAAAGTTATGGTCATTTCTACATTTCGAGCAACCTAGGTTTCACTCTAGGGCGTTGCTCCACCTGATCGAATAGTTAGGGCCTTAGAAGTCAACGCCAGAAGCATAAAATACAATAAAGATGCAACAGTTTTTAAATCGTATATCAGGAGTAACTGCAAACAGTGTGAAAGTACTGGTCATTTCTACGTTCCGGGTAACCTAGGTTTCACACTAGGGCGTTGCTCCACCAGATCAAATAGCTAGGGACTTAGAATTCAACGCCATACGTATAAAATACTATATAAATATAACAGTTTTTCCATCGTATAAAACGAATATTAGCAACCAGTGTGAAAGTTATGGTCATTTCAACGTTCCGGGCAATCTAGGCTACACACAAGGCGTTGCTCCTCCAGATCAATCAGTTAGGGCCTTAGAAGTCAACGCCCGAAGCATAAAACGCAAAATAAATGGAACAGTTTTTCCATTGTATAAAAAGATTGATAGCAACCAGTGTGGAAGTTATGGTCACTTCTACGTTCCGGGCAACCTAGGCTTCACTTTAGGGCGTTGCTCCACCAGATCAAATAGTTAGGGCCTAAGAAGTCAACGCCAGAAGCATAAAATGCAACATAAATACAACAGATTTTCCATCGTATATAATGTATATTTGCAAACAGTGTGAAAGTAATGGACATTTCTACGTACCGGGCAACCTAGGCCCCATTCTAGGGCGTTGCTCCACCAAACCGAATAGCTAGCGCCTTAGAAGTCAACGCCAGAAGCATAAAATACAATATAGATGCAAAAGTTTTTCCATCGTATAACCGGAATAACTGCAAACAGTATGAAAGTACTGGTCATTTCTACGTTCCGGGTAACCTAGGTTTCACTCTAGGGCGTTGCTCCACCATATCGAATAGCTAGGGACTTAGAATTCAACGCCATAAGAATAAAATACAATATAAGTACAGCTGTTTTTCCATCGTATAAAATGAATAATTGCAACCAGTGTGAAAGTTATGGTCATTTCTACATTTCGAGCAACCTAGGTTTCACTCTAGGGCGGTGCTCCACCAGATCAAATAGTTAGGGCCTAAGAAGTCAACGCCAGGAGCATAAAATTCAACATAAATACAACAGACTTTCCATCGTATATAATGAATATTTGCAAACAGTGTGAAAGTAATGGTCATTTCTACGTACCGGGCAACCTAGGCTCCACTCTAGGGCGTTGCTCCACCAAATCGAATAGCTAGGGCCTTAGAAGTCAACGCCAGAAGCATAAAATATAAAATAAATAGAACAGTTTTTCCATCGTATAAAACGAGTAATTGCTACCAGTGTGAAAGTTAAGGTTATTTCTACTTTCCGGGCAACCTAGGCTTCACCCTATGGCGTTCTTCCACCAGATGGAATAGTTAGGGCCTAAGAAGTCAACGCCAGAAGCATAAAATACGATATAAATACAACAGCTTTTCCATCGTATAAGACGAATAATTGCAACCAGTTTGAAAGTGATGGTCATTTCTACGTACCGGGCAACCTAGGCTTCACTCTAGGGCGTTGCTCCTCCTGATCGAATAGTTAGGGCCTTAGAAGTCAACGCCCGAAGCATAAAATACAAAATAAATAAAACAGTTTTTCCATCGTATAAAACGAATAATTGCTACCAGTGTGAAATGAATGGTCATTTCTACGTTCCGGGCAACCTAGGCTTCACGCTAGGGCGGTGCTCCACCAGATCAAATAGTTAGGGCCTAAGAAGTCAGCGCCAGGAGCATAAAATACAACATAAATACAACAGACTTTCCATCGTATATAATGTATATTTGCAAACAGTGTGAAAGTTATGGTCATTTCTACGTACCGGGCAACCTAGGCTCCACTCTAGGGCGTTGCTCCACCAAATCGAATAGCTAGGGCCTTAGAAGTCAACGCCAGAAGCATAAAATACAATAAAGGTGCAAAAGTTTTTCCATCGTATAACCGGAATAACTGCAAACAGTATGAAAGTACTGGTCATTTCTACGTTCCGGGTAACCTAGGTTTCACTCTAGGGCGTTGCTCCACCATATCGAATAGCTAGGGACTTAGGATTCAACGCCATAAGAATAAAATACAATATAAGTGCAGCTGTTTTTCCACCGTATAAAATGAATAATTGCAACCAGTGTGAAAGTTATGGTCATTTCTACATTTCGAGCAACCTAGGTTTCACTCTAGGGCGTTGCTCCACCTGATCGAATAGTTAGGGCCTTAGAAGTCAACGCCAGAAGCTTAAAATACAATAAGGATGCAACAGTTTTTCCATCGTATAACAGGAATAACTGCAAACAGTGTGAGCGTACTGGTCATTTCAACGTTCCGGGCAATCTAGGCTTCACTCTAGGGCGTTGCTCCTCCAGACCAATCAGTTAGGGCCTTAGAAGTCAACGCCCGAAGCATAAAATATAAAATAAATAGAACAGTTTTTCCATCGTATAAAACGGATAATTGCTACCAGTGTGAAAGTTATGGTCATTTCTACTTTCCGGGCAACCTATGCTTCACCCTAGGGCGCTGTTTCACCGGATGGAATAGTTAGGGCCTAAGAAGTCAACGCCAGAAGCATAAAATACGATATAAATACAACAGCTTTCCCATCGTATAAAACGAATAATTGCAACCAGTGTGAAAGTTATGGTCATTTCTACGTTCCGGGCAACCTAGGTTTCTCTCCTGGGCGTCGCTCCACCAGATAGAATAGTTACGGCCTAAGAAGTGAACGCCAGAAGCATAAAATACAATATAAATACAACAGTTTACCCATCATATAAAACGAATGATAGCAACCAGTGTGAAAATTATGGTCATTTCTACGTTCCGGGCAACCTAGGCTTCACGCTAGGGCGTTGCTCCACCAAATCGAATAGCTAGGGCCTTAGAAGTCAACGCCAGAAGCATAAAATATAAAATGAATAGAACAGTTTTTCCATCGTATAAAACGAGTAATTGCTACCAGTGTGAAAGTTAAGGTTATTTCTACTTTCCGGGCAACCTAGGCTTCACCCTATGGCGTTGTTCCACCAGATGGAATAGTTAGGGCCTAAGAAGTCAACGCCAGAAGCATAAAATACGATATAAATACAACAGCTTTTCCATCGTATAAGACGAATAATTGCAACCAGTTTGAAAGTGATGGTCATTTCTACGTACCGGGCAACCTAGGCTTCACTCTAGGGCGTTGCTCCTCCTGATCGAATAGTTAGGGCCTTAGAAGTCAACGCCCGAAGCATAAAATACAAAATAAACAGAACAGTTTTTCCATCGTGTAAAACGAATAATTGCTACAAGTGTGAAAGTTATGGTCATTTCTACTTTCCGGGCAACCTACGCTTCACCCTATGGCGTTGTTCCACCAGATGGAATAGTTAGGGCCTAAGAAGTCAACGCCAGAAGCATAAAATACGATATAAATACAACAGCTTTTCCATCGTATAAGACGAATAATTGCAACCAGTTTGAAAGTGATGGTCATTTCGTCGTACCGGTCAACCTAGGCTTCACTCTAGGGCGTTGCTCCACCTGATCGAATAGTTAGGGCCTTAGAAGTCAACGCCCGAAGCATAAAATACAAAATAAATAGAACAGTTTTTCCATCGTATAAAACGAATAATTGCTGCCAGTGTGAAAGTTATGGTCATTTCTACTTTCCGGGCAACCTACGCTTCACCCTAGGGCGTTGTTCCACCAGATGGAATAGTTAGGGCCTAAGAAGTCAACGCCAGAAGCATAAAATACGATATAAATACAACAGCTTTTCCATCGTATAAAACGAATAATTGCAACCAGTGTGAAAGTTATGGTCATTTCTACGTTCCGGGCAACCTAGGGTTCACCCAATGGCGTTGCTCCAACAGATTGAATAGTTAGGTCCTTAGAAGTCAATGCCCGAAGCATAAAATGCAATAAATATACAACAGCATTGCCATCGTATAAAATGAATAATTGCAAACAGTGTGGAAGATATGAACATTTCTACGTTCCGGGCAACCTAGGCTTCACTCTATGGCGTTCATCCACCACATCGAATTGCTACGGCCTCAGAAGTCAACGCGTGAAGCATAAAATACAATAAAAATTCAACAGTCTTTCCATCCTATAACAGGAATAATTGCAACCCGTGTGAAAGTGATGGTCATTTCTACGTTCCAGGCAACCTAGGCTTCACTCAAGGGTGTTGTTCCACCAGATCGTATAGTTAGGGCCTAAGAAGCCAACGCCAGAAGCATAAAATACAATATAAATATAACAGTTTTTCCATTGTATAAAACGAATAATAGCAACCAGTGTGAAAGTTATGGTCATTTCAACGTTCCGGGCTATCTAGGCTTCACACTAGGGCGTTGCTCCTCCAGAGCAATCAGTTAGGGCCTTAGAAGTCAACGCCCGAAGCATAAAACGCAAAATAAATAGAACAGTTTTTCCATTGTATAAAAAGATTGATAGCAACCAGTGTGGAAGTTATGGTCACTTCTACGTTCCGGGCAACCTAGGCTTCACTTTAGGGCGTTGCTACACCAGATCAAATAGTTAGGGCCTAAGAAGTCAACGCCAGAAGCATAAAATGCAAGATAAATACAACAGATTTTCCATCGTATATAATGTATATTTGCAAACAGTGTGAAAGTAATGGACATTTCTACGTACCGGGCAACCTAGGCCCCATTCTAGGGCGTTGCTCCACCAAACCGAATAGCTAGCGCCTTAGAAGTCAACGCCAGAAGCATAAAATACAATATAGATGCAAAAGTTTTTCCATCGTATAACAGGAATAACTGCAAACAGTATGAAAGTACTGGTCATTTCTACGTTCCTGGTAACCTAGGTTTCACTCTAGGGCGTTGCTCCACCATATCGAATAGCTAGGGACTTAGAATTCAACGCCATATGAATAAAATACAATATAAGTACAACAGTTTTTCCACCGTATAAAATGAATAATTGCAACCATTGTGAAAGTTATGGTCATTTCTACATTTCGAGCAACCTAGGTTTCACTCTAGGGCGTTGCTCCACCTGATCGAATAGTTAGGGCCTTAGAAGTCAACGCCAGAAGCATAAAATACAATAAAGATGCAACAGTTTTTAAATCGTATATCAGGAGTAACTGCAAACAGTGTGAAAGTACTGGTCATTTCTACGTTCCGGGTAACCTAGGTTTCACACTAGGGCGTTGCTCCACCAGATCAAATAGCTAGGGACTTAGAATTCAACGCCATACGTATAAAATACTATATAAATATAACAGTTTTTCCATCGTATAAAACGAATATTAGCAACCAGTGTGAAAGTTATGGTCATTTCAACGTTCCGGGCAATCTAGGCTACACACAAGGCGTTGCTCCTCCAGATCAATCAGTTAGGGCCTTAGAAGTCAACGCCCGAAGCATAAAACGCAAAATAAATGGAACAGTTTTTCCATTGTATAAAAAGATTGATAGCAACCAGTGTGGAAGTTATGGTCACTTCTACGTTCCGGGCAACCTAGGCTTCACTTTAGGGCGTTGCTCCACCAGATCAAATAGTTAGGGCCTAAGAAGTCAACGCCAGAAGCATAAAATGCAACATAAATACAACAGATTTTCCATCGTATATAATGTATATTTGCAAACAGTGTGAAAGTAATGGACATTTCTACGTACCGGGCAACCTAGGCCCCATTCTAGGGCGTTGCTCCACCAAACCGAATAGCTAGCGCCTTAGAAGTCAACGCCAGAAGCATAAAATACAATATAGATGCAAAAGTTTTTCCATCGTATAACCGGAATAACTGCAAACAGTATGAAAGTACTGGTCATTTCTACGTTCCGGGTAACCTAGGTTTCACTCTAGGGCGTTGCTCCACCATATCGAATAGCTAGGGACTTAGAATTCAACGCCATAAGAATAAAATACAATATAAGTACAGCTGTTTTTCCATCGTATAAAATGAATAATTGCAACCAGTGTGAAAGTTATGGTCATTTCTACATTTCGAGCAACCTAGGTTTCACTCTAGGGCGGTGCTCCACCAGATCAAATAGTTAGGGCCTAAGAAGTCAACGCCAGGAGCATAAAATTCAACATAAATACAACAGACTTTCCATCGTATATAATGAATATTTGCAAACAGTGTGAAAGTAATGGTCATTTCTACGTACCGGGCAACCTAGGCTCCACTCTAGGGCGTTGCTCCACCAAATCGAATAGCTAGGGCCTTAGAAGTCAACGCCAGAAGCATAAAATATAAAATAAATAGAACAGTTTTTCCATCGTATAAAACGAGTAATTGCTACCAGTGTGAAAGTTAAGGTTATTTCTACTTTCCGGGCAACCTAGGCTTCACCCTATGGCGTTGTTCCACCAGATGGAATAGTTAGGGCCTAAGAAGTCAACGCCAGAAGCATAAAATACGATATAAATACAACAGCTTTTCCATCGTATAAGACGAATAATTGCAACCAGTTTGAAAGTGATGGTCATTTCTACGTACCGGGCAACCTAGGCTTCACTCTAGGGCGTTGCTCCTCCTGATCGAATAGTTAGGGCCTTAGAAGTCAACGCCCGAAGCATAAAATACAAAATAAATAGAACAGTTTTTCCATCGTATAAAACGAATAATTGCTGCCAGTGTGAAAGTTATGGTCATTTCTACTTTCCGGGCAAGCTACGCTTCACCCTAGGGCGTTGTTCCACCAGATGGAATAGTTAGGGCCTAAGAAGTCAACGCCAGAAGCATAAAATACGATATAAATACAACAGCTTTTCCATCGTATAAAACGAATAATTGCAACCAGTGTGAAAGTTATGGTCATTTCTACGTTCCGGGCAACCTAGGGTTCACCCAATGGCGTTGCTCCAACAGATTGAATAGTTAGGTCCTTAGAAGTCAATGCCCGAAGCATAAAATGCAATAAATATACAACAGCATTGCCATCGTATAAAATGAATAATTGCAAACAGTGTGGAAGATATGGACATTTCTACGTTCCGGGCAACCTAGGCTTCACTCTATGGCGTTCATCCACCACATCGAATTGCTACGGCCTCAGAAGTCAACGCGTGAAGCATAAAATACAATAAAAATACAACAGTCTTTCCATCCTATAACAGGAATAATTGCAACCCGTGTGAAAGTGATGGTCATTTCTACGTTCCAGGCAACCTAGGCTTCACTCTAGGTCGTTGTTGCACCAGATCGAATAGTTCGGGCCTAAGAAGTCAACGCCCGAAGCATAAAATACAAAATAAATAAAACAGTTTTTCCATCGTATAAAACGAATAATTCCTACAAGTGTGAAATGAATGGTCATTTCTACGTTCCGGGTAACCTAGGTGTCACTCTAGGGCGTTGCTCCACCAGATCGAATAGCTAGGGAATTAGAATTCAACGCCATAAGAATAAAATACAATATAAGTCCAACAGTTTTTCCAACATATAAAATGAATAATTGCAACCAGTGTGAAAGTTATAGTCATTTCTACATTTCGAGCAACCTAGTCTTCACTCCAGGGCGTTGCTCCACCTGATCGAATACGTTAGGGCCTTAGAGGTCAACGCCAGAAGCATAAAATACAATAAAGATGCAACTGTTTTTCCATCGTATGACAGGAATAACTGCAAACAGTGTGAAAGTACTGGTCATTTCTACGTTCCGGGTAACCTAGGTTTCACTCTAGGGCGTTGCTCCACCAGATCGGATAGCTAGGGACTTAGAATTCAACGCCATAAGAATAAAATGCAATATAAATATAACAGTTTTTCCATCGTATAAAACGAATATTAGCAACCAGAGTGAAAGTTTTGGACATTTCAACGTTCCGGGCAATCTGGGCTTCACACTAGGGCGTTGCTCCTCCAGATCAATCAGTTAGGGCCTTAGAAGTCAACGCCCGAAGCATAAAATGCAAAATAAATAGAACCGTTTTTCCATTGCATAAAACGAATAATTGCTACCAGTGTAAAAGTTATGGTCATTTCTACGTTCCGGAGAACCTAGGCTTCACCCTAGGGCGTTCTTCCACCAGATCGAATAGTTAGGTCCTAAGAAGTGGACGCCAGAAGCATAAAATACAATATAAATACAAGAGTTTTTCCATCATATAAAACGAATATTAGCAACCAGAGTGAAAGTTATGGTCATTTCAACGTTCCGGGCAATCTGAGCTTCACACTAGGGCGTTGCTCCACCAGATCAAACAGTTAGGGCCTTAGAAGTCAACGCCCGAAGCATAAAATACAAAATAAATAGAACGGTTTTTCCATTGTATAAAACGAATAAATGCTACCAGTGTAAAAGTTATGGTCTTTTCTACGTTCCGGGCAACCTAGGCTTCACCCTAGGGCGTTGTTCCACCAGATCGAATAGCTAGGGCCTAAGAAGTGAACGCCAGAAGCATAAAATACAATATAAATACAACAGTTTTTCCATCGTATAAAACGAATAATTGCAACCAGTATGAAACTTATGGTCATTTCTACTTTCCGGGCAACCTAGGCTTCACACTGTGGCGTTCTACCACCACATCTAATAGCTACGGCCACAGAAGTCAACGCCTGAAGTATAAAATACAATAAAACTACAACAGTCTTTCCATCCTATAACAGGAATAATTGCAACCCGTGTGAAAGTGATGGTCATTTCTACGTTCCAGCCAACCTAGGCTTCACTCTAGGGTGTTGTTCCACCAGATCGAATAGTTAGGGCCTAAGAAGTCAACGCCAGAAGCATAAAATACAATATAAATATAACAGCTTTTCCATCGTATAAAACGAATAATAGCAACCAGTGTGAAAGTTATGGTCATTTCTACTTTCCGGGCGACCTACGCTTCACCCTAGGGCGTTGTTCCACCAGATGGAATAGTTAGGGCCTAAGAAGTCAACGCCAGAAGCATAAAATACGATATAAATACAACAGCTTTTCCATCGTATAAAACGAATAATTGCAACCAGTGTGAAAGTTATGGTCATTTCTACGTTCCGGGCAACCTAGGCTTCACCCAAGGGCGTTGCTCCAACAGATTGAATAGTTAGGTCCTTAGAAGTCAGTGCCCGAAGCATAAAATGCAATAAATATACAACAGCATTACCATCGTATAAAATGAATAATTGCAAACAGTGTGAAAGATATGGACATTTCTACGTTCCGGGCAACCTGGGCTTCACTCTATGGCGTTCATCCACCACATCGAATAGCTACGGCCTCAGAAGTCAACGCGTGAAGCATAAAATACAATAAAAATACAACAGTCTTTCCATCCTATAACAGGAATAATTGCAACCCGTGTGAAAGTGATGGTCATTTCTACGTTCCAGGCATCCTAGGCTTCACTCTAGGGTGTTGTTCCACCAGATCGAATAGTTAGGACCTAAGAAGTCAACGCCAGAAGCATAAAATACAATATAAATATAACAGTTTTTCCATCGTATAAAACGAATAATAGCCACCAGTGTGAAAGTTATGGTCATTTCTACGTTCCGGGCAACCTAGGCTTCACTCTAGGGCGTTGCTCCACCAGATCAAACAGTTAGGGCCTTAGATGTCAACGCCAGAAGCATAAAATACAATAAAGGTGCAACAGCTTTTCCATCGTATAACAGGAATAACTGCAACCAGTGTGAAAGTACTGGTCATTTCTACGTTCCAGGCAACCTAGGCTTCACTCTATGGCGTTCATCCACCACATCGAATAGCTACGGCCTCAGAAGTCAACGCGTGAAGCATAAAATACAATAAAAATTCAACAGTCTTTCCATCCTATAACAGGAATAATTGCAACCCGTGTGAAAGTGATGGTCATTTCTACGTTCCAGGCAACCTAGGCTTCACTCAAGGGTGTTGTTCCACCAGATCGTATAGTTAGGGCCTAAGAAGCCAACGCCAGAAGCATAAAATACAATATAAATATAACAGTTTTTCCATTGTATAAAACGAATAATAGCAACCAGTGTGAAAGTTATGGTCATTTCTACGTTCCGGGCAACCTAGGCTTCACTCTAGGGCGTTGTTCCACCAGATCAAACAGTTAGGGCCTTAGATGTCAACGCCAGAAGCATAAAATACAATAAAGGTGCAACAGCTTTTCCATCGTATAACAGGAATAACTGCAACCAGTATGAAAGTACTGGTCATTTCTACGTTCCGGGTAACCTAGGTTTCACTCTAGGGCGTTGCTCCACCAGATCGAATAGCTAGGAAATTAGAATTCAACGCCATAGGAATAAAATACAATATAAGTCCAACAGTTTTTCCATCGTATAAAAAGGAAGTCAACGCCAGAAGCATAAAATACAATAAAGGTGCAAAAGTTTCTCCATCGTATAACAGGAATAACTGCAAACAGTATGAAAGTACTGGTCATTTCTACGTTCCGGGTAACCTAGGCTTCACTCTAGGGCGTTGCTCCACCATATCGAATAGCTAGGGACTTAGAATTCAACGCCATATGAATAAAATACAATATAAGTACAACAGTTTTTCCATCGTATAAAATGAATAATTGCAACCAGTGTGAAAGTTATGGTCATTTCTACATTTCGAGCAACCTAGGTTTCACTCTAGGGCGTTGCTCCACCTGATCGAATAGTTAGGGCCTTAGAAGTCAACGCCAGAAGCATAAAATACAATAAAGATGCAACAGTTTTTAAATCGTATATCAGGAGTAACTGCAAACAGTCTGAAAGTACTGGCCATTTCTACGTTCCGGGTAACCTAGGTTTCACACTAGGGCGTTGCTCCACCAGATCAAATAGCTAGGGACTTAGAATTCAACGCCATAAGTATAAAATACTATATAAATATAACAGTTTTTCCATCGTATAAAACGAATATTAGCAACCAGTGTGAAAGTTATGGTCATTTCAACGTTCCGGGCTATCTAGGCTTCACACTAGGGCGTTGCTCCTCCAGAGCAATCAGTTAGGGCCTTAGAAGTCAACGCCCGAAGCATAAAACGCAAAATAAATAGAACAGTTTTTCCATTGTATAAAAAGATTGATAGCAACCAGTGTGGAAGTTATGGTCACTTCTACGTTCCGGGCAACCTAGGCTTCACTTTAGGGCGTTGCTACACCAGATCAAATAGTTAGGGCCTAAGAAGTCAACGCCAGAAGCATAAAATGCAAGATAAATACAACAGATTTTCCATCGTATATAATGTATATTTGCAAACAGTGTGAAAGTAATGGACATTTCTACGTACCGGGCAACCTAGGCCCCATTCTAGGGCATTGCTCCACCAAACCGAATAGCTAGCGCCTTAGAAGTCAACGCCAGAAGCATAAAATACAATATAGATGCAAAAGTTTTTCCATCGTATAACAGGAATAACTGCAAACAGTATGAAAGTACTGGTCATTTCTACGTTCCTGGTAACCTAGGTTTCACTCTAGGGCGTTGCTCCACCATATCGAATAGCTAGGGACTTAGAATTCAACGCCATATGAATAAAATACAATATAAGTACAACAGTTTTTCCATCGTATAAAATGAATAATTGCAACCAGTGTGAAAGTTATGGTCATTTCTACATTTCGAGCAACCTAGGTTTCACTCTAGGGCGTTGCTCCACCTGATCGAATAGTTAGGGCCTTAGAAGTCAACGCCAGAAGCATAAAATACAATAAAGATGCAACAGTTTTTAAATCGTATATCAGGAGTAACTGCAAACAGTGTGAAAGTACTGGTCATTTCTACGTTCCGGGTAACCTAGGTTTCACACTAGGGCGTTGCTCCACCAGATCAAATAGCTAGGCACTTAGAATTCAACGCCATAAGTATAAAATACTATATAAATATAACAGTTTTTCCATCGTATAAAACGAATATTAGCAACCAGTGTGAAAGTTATGGTCATTTCAACGTTCCGGGCAATCTAGGCTACACACAAGGCGTTGCTCCTCCAGATCAATCAGTTAGGGCCTTAGAAGTCAACGCCCGAAGCATAAAACGCAAAATAAATAGAACAGTTTTTCCATTGTATAAAAAGATTGATAGCAACCAGTGTGGAAGTTATGGTCACTTCTACGTTCCGGGCAACCTAGGCTTCACTTTAGGGCGTTGCTCCACCAGATCAAATAGTTAGGGCCTAAGAAGTCAACGCCAGAAGCATAAAATGCAACATAAATACAACAGATTTTCCATCGTACATAATGTATATTTGCAAACAGTGTGAAAGTAATGGACATTTCTACGTACCGGGCAACCTAGGCCCCATTCTAGGGCGTTGCTCCACCAAACCGAATAGCTAGCGCCTTAGAAGTCAACGCCAGAAGCATAAAATACAATATAGATGCAAAAGTTTTTCCATCGTATAACCGGAATAACTGCATACAGTATGAAAGTACTGGTCATTTCTACGTTCCGGGTAACCTAGGTTTCACTCTAGGGCGTTGCTCCACCATATCGAATAGCTAGGGACTTAGAATTCAACGCCATAAGAATAAAATACAATATAAGTACAGCTGTTTTTCCATCGTATAAAATGAATAATTGCAACCAGTGTGAAAGTTATGGTCATTTCTACATTTCGAGCAACCTAGGTTTCACTCTAGGGCGTTGCTCCACCTGATCGAATAGTTAGGGCCTTAGAAGTCAACGCCAGAAGCTTAAAATACAATAAGGATGCAACAGTTTTTCCATCGTATAACAGGAATAACTGCAAACAGTGTGAACGTACTGGTCATTTCAACGTTCCGGGCAATCTAGGCTTCACTCTAGGGCGTTGCTCCTCCAGACCAATCAGTTAGGGCCTTAGAAGTCAACGCCCGAAGCATAAAATATAAAATAAATAGAACAGTTTTTCCATCGTATAAAACGAATAATTGCTACCAGTGTGAAAGTTATGGTCATTTCTACTTTCCGGGCAACCTATGCTTCACCCTAGGGCGCTGTTTCACCGGATGGAATGGTTAGGGCCTAAGAAGTCAACGCCAGAAGCATAAAATACGATATAAATACAACAGCTTTCCCATCGTATAAAACGAATAATTGCAACCAGTGTGAAAGTTATGGTCATTTCTACGTTCCGGGCAACCTAGGTTTCTCTCCTGGGCGTCGCTCCACCAGATAGAATAGTTACGGCCTAAGAAGTGAACGCCAGAAGCATAAAATACAATATAAATACAACAGTTTACCCATCATATAAAACGAATGATAGCAACCAGTGTGAAAATTATGGTCATTTCTACGTTCCGGGCAACCTAGGCTTCACGCTAGGGCGGTGCTCCACCAGATCAAATAGTTAGGGCCTAAGAAGTCAACGCCAGGAGCATAAAATTCAACATAAATACAACAGACTTTCCATCGTATATAATGAATATTTGCAAACAGTGTGAAAGTAATGGTCATTTCGTCGTACCGGTCAACCTAGGCTTCACTCTAGGGCGTTGCTCCACCTGATCGAATAGTTAGGGCCTTAGAAGTCAACGCCCGAAGCATAAAATACAAAATAAATAGAACAGTTTTTCCATCGTATAAAACGAATAATTGCTGCCAGTGTGAAAGTTATGGTCATTTCTACTTTCCGGGCAACCTACGCTTCACCCTAGGGCGTTGTTCCACCAGATGGAATAGTTAGGGCCTAAGAAGTCAACGCCAGAAGCATAAAATACGATATAAATACAACAGCTTTTCCATCGTATAAAACGAATAATTGCAACCAGTGTGAAAGTTATGGTCATTTCTACGTTCCGGGCAACCTAGGGTTCACCCAATGGCGTTGCTCCAACAGATTGAATAGTTAGGTCCTTAGAAGTCAATGCCCGAAGCATAAAATGCAATAAATATACAACAGCATTGCCATCGTATAAAATGAATAATTGCAAACAGTGTGGAAGATATGGACATTTCTACGTTCCGGGCAACCTAGGCTTCACTCTATGGCGTTCATCCACCACATCGAATTGCTACGGCCTCAGAAGTCAACGCGTGAAGCATAAAATACAATAAAAATACAACAGTCTTTCCATCCTATAACAGGAATAATTGCAACCCGTGTGAAAGTGATGGTCATTTCTACGTTCCAGGCAACCTAGGCTTCACTCTAGGGCGTTGATGCACCAGATCGAATAGTTCGGGCCTAAGAAGTCAACGCCCGAAGCATAAAATACAAAATAAATAAAACAGTTTTTCCATCGTATAAAACGAATAATTGCTACCAGTGTGAAATGAATGGTCATTTCTACGTTCCGGGCAACCTAGGCTTCACGCTAGGGCGGTGCTCCACCAGATCAAATAGTTAGGGCCTAAGAAGTCAGCGCCAGGAGCATAAAATACAACATAAATACAACAGACTTTCCATCGTATATAATGTATATTTGCAAACAGTGTGAAAGTAATGGTCATTTCTACGTACCGGGCAACCTAGGCTCCACTCTAGGGCGTTGCTCCACCAAATCGAATAGCTAGGGCCTTAGAAGTCAACGCCAGAAGCATAAAATACAATAAAGGTGCAAAAGTTTTTCCATCGTATAACCGGAATAACTGCAAACAGTATGAAAGTACTGGTCATTTCTACGTTCCGGGTAACCTAGGTTTCACTCTAGGGCGTTGCTCCACCATATCGAATAGCTAGGGACTTAGAATTCAACGCCATAAGAATAAAATACAATATATGTACAGCTGTTTTTCCATCGTATAAAATGAATAACTGCAACCAGTGTGAAAGTTATGGTCATTTCTACATTTCGAGCAACCTAGGTTTTACTCTAGGGCGTTGCTCCACCTGATCGAATAGTTAGGGCCTTAGAAGTCAACGCCAGAAGCTTAAAATACAATAAGGATGCAACAGTTTTTCCATCGTATAACAGGAATAACTGCAAACAGTGTGAACGTACTGGTCATTTTAACGTTCCGGGCAATCTAGGCTTCACTCTAGGGCGTTGCTCCTCCAGACCAATCAGTTAGGGCCTTAGAAGTCAACGCCCGAAGCATAAAATATAAAATAAATAGAACAGTTTTTCCATCGTATAAAACGAATAATTGCTACCAGTGTGAAAGTTATGGTCATTTCTACTTTCCGGGCAACCTATGCTTCACCCTAGGGCGCTGTTTCACCGGATGGAATAGTTAGGGCCTAAGAAGTCAACGCCAGAAGCATAAAATACGATATAAATACAACAGCTTTCCCATCGTATAAAACGAATAATTGCAACCAGTGTGAAAGTTATGGTCATTTCTACGTTCCGGGCAACCTAGGTTTCTCTCCTGGGCGTCGCTCCACCAGATAGAATAGTTACGGCCTAAGAAGTGAACGCCAGAAGCATAAAATACAATATAAATACAACAGTTTACCCATCATATAAAACGAATGATAGCAACCAGTGTGAAAATTATGGTCATTTCTACGTTCCGGGCAACCTAGGCTTCACGCTAGGGCGGTGCTCCACCAGATCAAATAGTTAGGGCCTAAGAAGTCAACGCCAGGAGCATAAAATTCAACATAAATACAACAGACTTTCCATCGTATATAATGAATATTTGCAAACAGTGTGAAAGTAATGGTCATTTCTACGTACCGGGCAACCTAGGCTCCACTCTAGGGCGTTGCTCCACCAAATCGAATAGCTAGGGCCTTAGAAGTCAACGCCAGAAGCATAAAATATAAAATAAATAGAACAGTTTTTCCATCGTATAAAACGAGTAATTGCTACCAGTGTGAAAGTTAAGGATATTTCTACTTTCCGGACAACCTAGGCTTCACCCTATGGCGTTGTTCCACCAGATGGAATAGTTAGGGCCTAAGAAGTCAACGCCAGAAGCATAAAATGCGATATAAATACAACAGCTTTTCCATCGTATAAGACGAATAATTGCAACCAGTTTGAAAGTGATGGTCATTTCTACGTACCGGGCAACCTAGGCTTCACTCTAGGGCGTTGCTCCTCCTGATCGAATAGTTAGGGCCTTAGAAGTCAACGCCCGAAGCATAAAATACAAAATAAATAGAACAGTTTTTCCATCGTATAAAACGAATAATTGCTGCCAGTGTGAAAGTTATGGTCATTTCTACTTTCCGGGCAACCTACGCTTCACCCTAGGGCGTTGTTTCACCGGATGGAATGGTTAGGGCCTAAGAAGTCAACGCCAGAAGCATAAAATACGATATAAATACAACAGCTTTCCCATCGTATAAAACGAATAATTGCAACCAGTGTGAAAGGCATGGTCATTTCTACGTTCCGGGCAACCTAGGTTTCTCTCCTGGGCGTCGCTCCACCAGATAGAATAGTTACGGCCTAAGAAGTGAACGCCAGAAGCATAAAATACAATATAAATACAACAGTTTACCCATCATATAAAACGAATGATAGCAACCAGTGTGAAAATTATGGTCATTTCTACGTTCCGGGCAACCTAGGCTTCACGCTAGGGCGGTGCTCCACCAGATCAAATAGTTAGGGCCTAAGAAGTCAACGCCAGGAGCATAAAATTTAACATAAATACAACAGACTTTCCATCGTATATAATGAATATTTGCAAACAGTGTGAAAGTAATGGTCATTTCTACGTACCGGGCAACCTAGGCTCCACTCTAGGGCGTTGCTCCACCAAATCGAATAGCTAGGGCCTTAGAAGTCAACGCCAGAAGCATAAAATATAAAATAAATAGAACAGTTTTTCCATCGTATAAAACGACTAATTGCTACCAGTGTGAAAGTTAAGGTTATTTCTACTTTCCGGGCAACCTAGGCTTCAGCCTATGGCGTTGTTCCACCAGATGGAATAGTTAGGGCCTAAGAAGTCAACGCCAGAAGCATAAAATACGATATAAATACAACAGCTTTTCCATCGTATAAGACGAATAATTGCAACCAGTTTGAAAGTGATGGTCATTTCTACGTACCGGGCAACCTAGGCTTCACTCTAGGGCGTTGCTCCTCCTGATCGAATAGTTA
This sequence comes from Calliopsis andreniformis, assembly GCF_051401765.1. Taxonomy (NCBI): domain Eukaryota; kingdom Metazoa; phylum Arthropoda; class Insecta; order Hymenoptera; family Andrenidae; genus Calliopsis; species Calliopsis andreniformis. Next base: position 4,041,450 of record NW_027480429.1, read on the forward strand.
GGGCCTTAGAAGTCAACGCCCGAAGCATAAAATACAAAATAAACACAACAGTTTTTCCATCGTGTAAAACGAATAATTGCTACCAGTGTGAAAGTTATGGTCATTTCTACTTTCCGGGCAACCTACGCTTCACCCTATGGCGTTGATCCACCAGATGGAATAGTTAGGGCCAAAGAAGTCAACGCCAGAAGCATAAAATACGATATAAATACAACAGCTTTTCCATCGTATAAGACGAATAATTGCAACCAGTTTGAAAGTGATGGTCATTTCGTCGTACCGGTCAACCTAGGCTTCACTCTAGGGCGTTGCTCCACCTGATCGAATAGTTAGGGCCTTAGAAGTCAACGCCCGAAGCATAAAATACAAAATAAATAGAACAGTTTTTCCATCGTATAAAACGAATAATTGCTGCCAGTGTGAAAGTTATGGTCATTTCTACTTTCCGGGCAACCTACGCTTCACCCTAGGGCGTTGTTCCACCAGATGGAATAGTTAGGGCCTAAGAAGTCAACGCCAGAAGCATAAAATACGATATAAATACAACAGCTTTTCCATCGTATAAAACGAATAATTGCAACGAGTGTGAAAGTTATGGTCATTTCTACGTTCCGGGCAACCTAGGGTTCACCCAATGGCGTTGCTCCAACAGATTGAATAGTTAGGTCCTTAGAAGTCAATGCCCGAAGCATAAAATGCAATAAATATACAACAGCAGTGCCATCGTATAAAATGAATAATTGCAAACAGTGTGGAAGATATGGACATTTCTACGTTCCGGGCAACCTAGGCTTCACTCTATGGCGTTCATCCACCACATCGAATTGCTACGGCCTCAGAAGTCAACGTGTGAAGCATAAAATACAATAAAAATACAACAGTCTTTCCATCCTATAACAGGAATAATTGCAACCCGTGTGAAAGTGATGGTCATTTCTACGTTCCAGGCAACCTAGGCTTCACTCTATGGCGTTGTTGCACCAGATCGAATAGTTCGGGCCTAAGAAGTCAACGCCCGAAGCATAAAATACAAAATAAATAAAACAGTTTTTCCATCGTATAAAACGAATAATTGCTACCAGTGTGAAATGAATGGTCAATTCTACGTTCCGGGCAACCTAGGCTTCACGCTAGGGCGGTGCTCCACCAGATCAAATAGTTAGGGCCTAAGAAGTCAGCGCCAGGAGCATAAAATACAACATAAATACAACAGACTTTCCATCGTATATAATGTATATTTGCAAACAGTGTGAAAGTAATGGTCATTTCTACGTACCGGGCAACCTAGGCTCCACTCTAGGGCGTTGCTCCACCAAATCGAATAGCTAGGGCCTTAGAAGTCAACGCCAGAAGCATAAAATACAATAAAGGTGCAAAAGTTTTTCCATCGTATAACCGGAATAACTGCAAACAGTATGAAAGTACTGGTCATTTCTACGTTCCGGGTAACCTAGGTTTCACTCTAGGGCGTTGCTCCACCATATCGATTAGCTAGGGACTTAGAATTCAACGCCATAAGAATAAAATACAATATAAGTACAGCTGTTTTTCCATCGTATAAAATGAATAATTGCAACCAGTGTGAAAGTTATGGTCATTTCTACATTTCGAGCAACCTAGGTTTCACTCTAGGGCGTTGCTCCACCTGATCGAATAGTTAGGGCCTTAGAAGTCAACGCCAGAAGCTTAAAATACAATAAGGATGCAACAGTTTTTCCATCGTATAACAGGAATAACTGCAAACAGTGTGAACGTACTGGTCATTTCTACGTTCCGGGCAATCTAGGCTTCACTCTAGGGCGTTGCTCCTCCAGACCAATCAGTTAGGGCCTTAGAAGTCAACGCCCGAAGCATAAAATATAAAATAAATAGAACAGTTTTTCCATCGTATAAAACGAATAATTGCTACCAGTGTGAAAGTTATGGTCATTTCTACTTTCCGGGCAACCTATGCTTCACCCTAGGGCGCTGTTTCACCGGATGGAATAGTTAGGGCCTAAGAAGTCAACGCCAGAAGCATAAAATACGATATAAATACAACAGCTTTCCCATCGTATAAAACGAATAATTGCAACCAGTGTGAAAGTTATGGTCATTTCTACGTTCCGGGCAACCTAGGTTTCTCTCCTGGGCGTCGCTCCACCAGATAGAATAGTTACGGCCTAAGAAGTGAACGCCAGAAGCATAAAATACAATATAAATACAACAGTTTACCCATCATATAAAACGAATGATAGCAACCAGTGTGAAAATTATGGTCATTTCTACGTTCCGGGCAACCTAGGCTTCACGCTAGGGCGGTGCTCCACCAGATCAAATAGTTAGGGCCTAAGAAGTCAACGCCAGGAGCATAAAATTCAACATAAATACAACAGACTTTCCATCGTATATAATGAATATTTGCAAACAGTGTGAAAGTAATGGTCATTTCTACGTACCGGGCAACCTAGGCTCCACTCTAAGGCGTTGCTCCACCAAATCGAATAGCTAGGGCCTTAGAAGTCAACGCCAGAAGCATAAAATATAAAATAAATAGAACAGTTTTTCCATCGTATAAAACGAGTAATTGCTACCAGTGTGAAAGTTAAGGATATTTCTACTTTCCGGGCAACCTAGGCTTCACCCTATGGCGTTGTTCCACCAGATGGAATAGTTAGGGCCTAAGAAGTCAACGCCAGAAGCATAAAATACGATATAAATACAACAGCTTTTCCATCGTATAAGACGAATAATTGCAACCAGTTTGAAAGTGATGGTCATTTCTACGTACCGGGCAACCGAGGCTTCACTCTAGGGCGTTGCTCCTCCTGATCCAATAGTTAGGGCCTTAGAAGTCAACGCCCGAAGCATAAAATACAAAATAAATAGAACAGTTTTTCCATCGTATAAAACGAATAATTGCTGCCAGTGTGAAAGTTATGGTCATTTCTACTTTCCGGGCAACCTACGCTTCACCCTAGGGCGTTGTTCCACCAGATGGAATAGTTAGGGCCTAAGAAGTCAACGCCAGAAGCATAAAATACGATATAAATACAACAGCTTTTCCATCGTATAAGACGAATAATTGCAACCAGTTTGAAAGTGATGGTCATTTCTACGTACCGGGCAACCGAGGCTTCACTCTAGGGCGTTGCTCCTCCTGATCCAATAGTTAGGGCCTTAGAAGTCAACGCCCGAAGCATAAAATACAAAATAAATAGAACAGTTTTTCCATCGTATAAAACGAATAATTGCTGCCAGTGTGAAAGTTATGGTCATTTCTACTTTCCGGGCAACCTACGCTTCACCCTAGGGCGTTGTTCCACCAGATGGAATAGTTAGGGCCTAAGAAGTCAACGCCAGAAGCATAAAATACGATATAAATACAACAGCTTTTCCATCGTATAAAACGAATAATTGCAACCAGTGTGAAAGTTATGGTCATTTCTACGTTCCGGGCAACCTAGGGTTCACCCAATGGCGTTGCTCCAACAGATTGAATAGTTAGGTCCTTAGAAGTCAATGCCCGAAGCATAAAATGCAATAAATATACAACAGACTTTCCATCGTATATAATGTATATTTGCAAACAGTGTGAAAGTAATGGTCATTTCTACGTACCGGGCAACCTAGGCTCCACTCTAGGGCGTTGCTCCACCAAATCGAATAGCTAGGGCTTTAGAAGTCAACGCCAGAAGCATAAAATACAATAAAGGTGCAAAAGTTTTTCCATCGTATAACCGGAATAACTGCAAACAGTATGAAAGTACTGGTCATTTCTACGTTCCGGGTAACCTAGGTTTCACTCTAGGGCGTTGCTCCACCATATCGAATAGCTAGGGACTTAGAATTCAACGCCATAAGAATAAAATACAATATAAGTACAGCTGTTTTTCCATCGTATAAAATGAATAATTGCAACCAGTGTGAAAGTTATGGTCATTTCTACATTTCGAGCAACCTAGGTTTCACTCTAGGGCGTTGCTCCACCTGATCGAATAGTTAGGGCCTTAGAAGTCAACGCCAGAAGCTTAAAATACAATAAGGATGCAACAGTTTTTCCATCGTATAACAGGAATAACTGCAAACAGTGTGAACGCACTGGTCATTTCAACGTTCCGGGCAATCTAGGCTTCACTCTAGGGCGTTGCTCCTCCAGACCAATCAGTTAGGGCCTTAGAAGTCAACGCCCGGAGCATAAAATATAAAATAAATAGAACAGTTTTTCCATCGTATAAAACGAATAATTGCTACCAGTGTGAAAGTTATGGTCATTTCTACTTTCCGGGCAACCTACGCTTCACCCTAGGGCGCTGTTTCACCGGATGGAATAGTTAGGGCCTAAGAAGTCAACGCCAGAAGCATAAAATACGATATAAATACAACAGCTTTTCCATCGTATAAGACGAATAATTGCAACCAGTTTGAAAGTGATGGTCATTTCTACGTACCGGGTAACCTAGGCTTCACTCTAGGGCGTTGCTCCTCCTGATCGAATAGTTAGGGCCTTAGAAGTCAACGCCCGAAGCATAAAATACAAAATAAACAGAACAGTTTTTCCAACGTGTAAAACGAATAATTGCTACCAGTGTGAAAGTTATGGTCATTTCTACTTTCCGGGCAACCTACGCTTCACCCTATGGCGTTGTTCCACCAGATGGAATAGTTAGGGCCTAAGAAGTCAACGCCAGAAGCATAAAATACGATATAAATACAACAGCTTTTCCATCGTATAAGACGAATAATTGCAACCAGTTTGAAAGTGATGGTCATTTCGTCGTACCGGTCAACCTAGGCTTCACTCTAGGGCGTTGCTCCACCTGATCGAATAGTTAGGGCCTTAGAAGTCAACGCCCGAAGCATAAAATACAAAATAAATAGAACAGTTTTTCCATCGTATAAAACGAATAATTGCTGCCAGTGTGAAAGTTATGGTCATTTCTACTTTCCGGGCAACCTACGCTTCACCCTAGGGCGTTGTTCCACCAGATGGAATAGTTAGGGCCTAAGAAGTCAACGCCAGAAGCATAAAATACGATATAAATACAACAGCTTTTCCATCGTATAAAACGAATAATTGCAACCAGTGTGAAAGTTATGGTCATTTCTACGTTCCGGGCAACCTAGGGTTCACCCAATGGCGTTGCTCCAACAGATTGAATAGTTAGGTCCTTAGAAGTCAATGCCCGAAGCATAAAATGCAATAAATATACAACAGCATTGCCATCGTATAAAATGAATAATTGCAAACCGTGTGGAAGATATGGACATTTCTACGTTCCGGGCAACCTAGGCTTCACTCTATGGCGTTCATCCACCACATCGAATTGCTACGGCCTCAGAAGTCAACGCGTGAAGCATAAAATACAATAAAAATACAACAGTCTTTCCATCCTATAACAGGAATAATTGCAACCCGTGTGAAAGTGATGGTCATTTCTATGTTCCAGGCAACCTAGGCTTCACTCTAGGGCGTTGTTGCACCAGATCGAATAGTTCGGGCCTAAGAAGTCAACGCCCGAAGCATAAAATACAAAATAAATAAAACAGTTTTTCCATCGTATAAAACGAATAATTGCTACCAGTGTGAAATGAATGGTCATTTCTACGTTCCGGGCAACCTAGGCTTCACGCTAGGGCGGTGCTCCACCAGATCAAATAGTTAGGGCCTAAGATGTCAACGCCAGGAGCATAAAATACAACATAAATACAACAGACTTTCCATCGTATATAATGTATATTTGCAAACAGTGTGAAAGTAATGGTCATTTCTACGTACCGGGCAACCTAGGCTCCACTCTAGGGCATTGCTCCACCAAATCGAATAGCTAGGGCCTTAGAAGTCAACGCCAGAAGCATAAAATACAATAAGGATGCAACAGTTTTTCCATCGTATAACAGGAATAACTGCAAACAGTGTGAACGCACTGGTCATTTCAACGTTCCGGGCAATCTAGGCTTCACTCTAGGGCGTTGCTCCTCCAGACCAATCAGTTAGGGCCTTAGAAGTCAACGCCCGAAGCATAAAATATAAAATAAATAGAACAGTTTTTCCATCGTATAAAACGAATAATTGCTACCAGTGTGAAAGTTATGGTCATTTCTACTTTCCGGGCAACCTATGCTTCACCCTAGGGCGCTGTTTCACCGGATGGAATAGTTAGGGCCTAAGAAGTCAACGCCAGAAGCATAAAATACGATATAAATACAACAGCTTTCCCATCGTATAAAACGAATAATTGCAACCAGTGTGAAAGTTATGGTCATTTCTACGTTCCGGGCAACCTAGGTTTCTCTCCTGGGCGTCGCTCCACCAGATAGAATAGTTACGGCCTAAGAAGTGAACGCCAGAAGCATAAAATACAATATAAATACAACAGTTTACCCATCATATAAAACGAATGATAGCAACCAGTGTGAAAATTATGGTCATTTCTACGTTCCGGGCAACCTAGGCTTCACGCTAGGGCGGTGCTCCACCAGATCAAATAGTTAGGGCCTAAGAAGTCAACGCCAGGAGCATAAAATTCAACATAAATACAACAGACTTTCCATCGTATATAATGAATATTTGCAAACAGTGTGAAAGTAATGGTCATTTCTACGTACCGGGCAACCTAGGCTCCACTCTAGGGCGTTGCTCCACCAAATCGAATAGCTAGGGCCTTAGAAGTCAACGCCAGAAGCATAAAATATAAAATAAATAGAACAGTTTTTCCATCGTATAAAACGAGTAATTGCTACCAGTGTGAAAGTTAAGGATATTTCTACTTTCCGGGCAACCTAGGCTTCACCCTATGGCGTTGTTCCACCAGATGGAATAGTTAGGGCCTAAGAAGTCAACGCCAGAAGCATAAAATACGATATAAATACAACAGCTTTTCCATCGTATAAGACGAATAATTGCAACCAGTTTGAAAGTGATGGTCATTTCTACGTACCGGGCAACCGAGGCTTCACTCTAGGGCGTTGCTCCTCCTGATCCAATAGTTAGGGCCTTAGAAGTCAACGCCCGAAGCATAAAATACAAAATAAATAGAACAGTTTTTCCATCGTATAAAACGAATAATTGCTGCCAGTGTGAAAGTTATGGTCATTTCTACTTTCCGGGCAACCTACGCTTCACCCTAGGGCGTTGTTCCACCAGATGGAATAGTTAGGGCCTAAGAAGTCAACGCCAGAAGCATAAAATACGATATAAATACAACAGCTTTTCCATCGTATAAAACGAATAATTGCAACCAGTGTGAAAGTTATGGTCATTTCTACGTTCCGGGCAACCTAGGGTTCACCCAATGGCGTTGCTCCAACAGATTGAATAGTTAGGTCCTTAGAAGTCAATGCCCGAAGCATAAAATGCAATAAATATACAACAGCATTGCCATCGTATAAAATGAATAATTGCAAACCGTGTGGAAGATATGGACATTTCTACGTTCCGGGCAACCTAGGCTTCACTCTATGGCGTTCATCCACCACATCGAATTGCTACGGCCTCAGAAGTCAACGCGTGAAGCATAAAATACAATAAAAATACAACAGTCTTTCCATCCTATAACAGGAATAATTGCAACCCGTGTGAAAGTGATGGTCATTTCTACGTTCCAGGCAACCTAGGCTTCACTCTAGGGCGTTGTTGCACCAGATCGAATAGTTCGGGCCTAAGAAGTCAACGCCCGAAGCATAAAATACAAAATAAATAAAACAGTTTTTCCATCGTATAAAACGAATAATTGCTACCAGTGTGAAATGAATGGTCATTTCTACGTTCCGGGCAACCTAGGCTTCACGCTAGGGCGGTGCTCCACCAGATCAAATAGTTAGGGCCTAAGATGTCAACGCCAGGAGCATAAAATACAACATAAATACAACAGACTTTCCATCGTATATAATGTATATTTGCAAACAGTGTGAAAGTAATGGTCATTTCTACGTACCGGGCAACCTAGGCTCCACTCTACGGCATTGCTCCACCAAATCGAATAGCTAGGGCCTTAGAAGTCAACGCCAGAAGCATAAAATACAATAAGGATGCAACAGTTTTTCCATCGTATAACAGGAATAACTGCAAACAGTGTGAACGCACTGGTCATTTCAACGTTCCGGGCAATCTAGGCTTCACTCTAGGGCGTTGCTCCTCCAGACCAATCAGTTAGGGCCTTAGAAGTCAACGCCCGAAGCATAAAATATAAAATAAATAGAACAGTTTTTCCATCGTATAAAACGAATAATTGCTACCAGTGTGAAAGTTATGGTCATTTCTACTTTCCGGGCAACCTATGCTTCACCCTAGGGCGCTGTTTCACCGGATGGAATAGTTAGGGCCTAAGAAGTCAACGCCAGAAGCATAAAATACGATATAAATACAACAGCTTTCCCATCGTATAAAACGAATAATTGCAACCAGTGTGAAAGTTATGGTCATTTCTACGTTCCGGGCAACCTAGGTTTCTCTCCTGGGCGTCGCTCCACCAGATAGAATAGTTACGGCCTAAGAAGTGAACGCCAGAAGCATAAAATACAATATAAATACAACAGTTTACCCATCATATAAAACGAATGATAGCAACCAGTGTGAAAATTATGGTCATTTCTACGTTCCGGGCAACCTAGGCTTCACGCTAGGGCGGTGCTCCACCAGATCAAATAGTTAGGGCCTAAGAAGTCAACGCCAGGAGCATAAAATTCAACATAAATACAACAGACTTTCCATCGTATATAATGAATATTTGCAAACAGTGTGAAAGTAATGGTCATTTCTACGTACCGGGCAACCTAGGCTCCACTCTAGGGCGTTGCTCCACCAAATCGAATAGCTAGGGCCTTAGAAGTCAACGCCAGAAGCATAAAATATAAAATAAATAGAACAGTTTTTCCATCGTATAAAACGAGTAATTGCTACCAGTGTGAAAGTTAAGGATATTTCTACTTTCCGGGCCACCTAGGCTTCACCCTATGGCGTTGTTCCACCAGATGGAATAGTTAGGGCCTAAGAAGTCAACGCCAGAAGCATAAAATACGATATAAATACAACAGCTTTTCCATCGTATAAGACGAATAATTGCAACCAGTTTGAAAGTGATGGTCATTTCTACGTACCGGGCAACCGAGGCTTCACTCTAGGGCGTTGCTCCTCCTGATCCAATAGTTAGGGCCTTAGAAGTCAACGCCCGAAGCATAAAATACAAAATAAATAGAACAGTTTTCCCATCGTATAAAACGAATAATTGCTGCCAGTGTGAAAGTTATGGTCATTTCTACTTTCCGGGCAACCTACGCTTCACCCTAGGGCGTTGTTCCACCAGATGGAATAGTTAGGGCCTAAGAAGTCAACGCCAGAAGCATAAAATACGATATAAATACAACAGCTTTTCCATCGTATAAAACGAATAATTGCAACCAGTGTGAAAGTTATGGTCATTTCTACGTTCCGGGCAACCTAGGGTTCACCCAATGGCGTTGCTCCAACAGATTGAATAGTTAGGTCCTTAGAAGTCAATGCCCGAAGCATAAAATGCAATAAATATACAACAGCATTGCCATCGTATAAAATGAATAATTGCAAACCGTGTGGAAGATATGGACATTTCTACGTTCCGGGCAACCTAGGCTTCACTCTATGGCGTTCATCCACCACATCGAATTGCTACGGCCTCAGAAGTCAACGCGTGAAGCATAAAATACAATAAAAATACAACAGTCTTTCCATCCTATAACAGGAATAATTGCAACCCGTGTGAAAGTGATGGTCATTTCTACGTTCCAGGCAACCTAGGCTTCACTCTAGGGCGTTGTTGCACCAGATCGAATAGTTCGGGCCTAAGAAGTCAACGCCCGAAGCATAAAATACAAAATAAATAAAACAGTTTTTCCATCGTATAAAACGAATAATTGCTACCAGTGTGAAATGAATGGTCATTTCTACGTTCCGGGCAACCTAGGCTTCACGCTAGGGCGGTGCTCCACCAGATCAAATAGTTAGGGCCTAAGATGTCAACGCCAGGAGCATAAAATACAACATAAATACAACAGACTTTCCATCGTATATAATGTATATTTGCAAACAGTGTGAAAGTAATGGTCATTTCTACGTACCGGGCAACCTAGGCTCCACTCTACGGCATTGCTCCACCAAATCGAATAGCTAGGGCCTTAGAAGTCAACGCCAGAAGCATAAAATACAATAAGGATGCAACAGTTTTTCCATCGTATAACAGGAATAACTGCAAACAGTGTGAACGCACTGGTCATTTCAACGTTCCGGGCAATCTAGGCTTCACTCTAGGGCGTTGCTCCTCCAGGCCAATCAGTTAGGGCCTTAGAAGTCAACGCCCGAAGCATAAAATATAAAATAAATAGAACAGTTTTTCCATCGTATAAAACGAATAATTGCTACCAGTGTGAAAGTTATGGTCATTTCTACTTTCCGGGCAACCTATGCTTCACCCTAGGGCGCTGTTTCACCGGATGGAATAGTTAGGGCCTAAGAAGTCAACGCCAGAAGCATAAAATACGATATAAATACAACAGCTTTCCCATCGTATAAAACGAATAATTGCAACCAGTGTGAAAGTTATGGTCATTTCTACGTTCCGGGCAACCTAGGTTTCTCTCCTGGGCGTCGCTCCACCAGATAGAATAGTTACGGCCTAAGAAGTGAACGCCAGAAGCATAAAATACAATATAAATACAACAGTTTACCCATCATATAAAACGAATGATAGCAACCAGTGTGAAAATTATGGTCATTTCTACGTTCCGGGCAACCTAGGCTTCACGCTAGGGCGGTGCTCCACCAGATCAAATAGTTAGGGCCTAAGAAGTCAACGCCAGGAGCATAAAATTCAACATAAATACAACAGACTTTCCATCGTATATAATGAATATTTGCAAACAGTGTGAAAGTAATGGTCATTTCTACGTACCGGGCAACCTAGGCTCCACTCTAGGGCGTTGCTCCACCAAATCGAATAGCTAGGGCCTTAGAAGTCAACGCCAGAAGCATAAAATATAAAATAAATAGAACAGTTTTTCCATCGTATAAAACGAGTAATTGCTACCAGTGTGAAAGTTAAGGATATTTCTACTTTCCGGGCAACCTAGGCTTCACCCTATGGCGTTGTTCCACCAGATGGAATAGTTAGGGCCTAAGAAGTCAACGCCAGAAGCATAAAATACGATATAAATACAACAGCTTTTCCATCGTATAAGACGAATAATTGCAACCAGTTTGAAAGTGATGGTCATTTCTACGTACCGGGCAACCGAGGCTTCACTCTAGGGCGTTGCTCCTCCTGATCCAATAGTTAGGGCCTTAGAAGTCAACGCCCGAAGCATAAAATACAAAATAAATAGAACAGTTTTTCCATCGTATAAAACGAATAATTGCTGCCAGTGTGAAAGTTATGGTCATTTCTACTTTCCGGGCAACCTACGCTTCACCCTAGGGCGTTGTTCCACCAGATGGAATAGTTAGGGCCTAAGAAGTCAACGCCAGAAGCATAAAATACGATATAAATACAACAGCTTTTCCATCGTATAAAACGAATAATTGCAACCAGTGTGAAAGTTATGGTCATTTCTACGTTCCGGGCAACCTAGGGTTCACCCAATGGCGTTGCTCCAACAGATTGAATAGTTAGGTCCTTAGAAGTCAATGCCCGAAGCATAAAATGCAATAAATATACAACAGACTTTCCATCGTATATAATGTATATTTGCAAACAGTGTGAAAGTAATGGTCATTTCTACGTACCGGGCAACCTAGGCTCCACTCTAGGGCGTTGCTCCACCAAATCGAATAGCTAGGGCTTTAGAAGTCAACGCCAGAAGCATAAAATACAATAAAGGTGCAAAAGTTTTTCCATCGTATAACCGGAATAACTGCAAACAGTATGAAAGTACTGGTCATTTCTACGTTCCGGGTAACCTAGGTTTCACTCTAGGGCGTTGCTCCACCATATCGAATAGCTAGGGACTTAGAATTCAACGCCATAAGAATAAAATACAATATAAGTACAGCTGTTTTTCCATCGTATAAAATGAATAATTGCAACCAGTGTGAAAGTTATGGTCATTTCTACATTTCGAGCAACCTAGGTTTCACTCTAGGGCGTTGCTCCACCTGATCGAATAGTTAGGGCCTTAGAAGTCAACGCCAGAAGCTTAAAATACAATAAGGATGCAACAGTTTTTCCATCGTATAACAGGAATAACTGCAAACAGTGTGAACGCACTGGTCATTTCAACGTTCCGGGCAATCTAGGCTTCACTCTAGGGCGTTGCTCCTCCAGACCAATCAGTTAGGGCCTTAGAAGTCAACGCCCGGAGCATAAAATATAAAATAAATAGAACAGTTTTTCCATCGTATAAAACGAATAATTGCTACCAGTGTGAAAGTTATGGTCATTTCTACTTTCCGGGCAACCTATGCTTCACCCTAGGGCGCTGTTTCACCGGATGGAATAGTTAGGGCCTAAGAAGTCAACGCCAGAAGCATAAAATACGATATAAATACAACAGCTTTTCCATCGTATAAGACGAATAATTGCAACCAGTTTGAAAGTGATGGTCATTTCTACGTACCGGGCAACCTAGGCTTCACTCTAGGGCGTTGCTCCTCCTGATCGAATAGTTAGGGCCTTAGAAGTCAACGCCCGAAGCATAAAATACAAAATAAACAGAACAGTTTTTCCAACGTGTAAAACGAATAATTGCTACCAGTGTGAAAGTTATGGTCATTTCTACTTTCCGGGCAACCTACGCTTCACCCTATGGCGTTGTTCCACCAGATGGAATAGTTAGGGCCTAAGAAGTCAACGCCAGAAGCATAAAATACGATATAAATACAACAGCTTTTCCATCGTATAAGACGAATAATTGCAACCAGTTTGAAAGTGATGGTCATTTCGTCGTACCGGTCAACCTAGGCTTCACTCTAGGGCGTTGCTCCACCTGATCGAATAGTTAGGGCCTTAGAAGTCAACGCCCGAAGCATAAAATACAAAATAAATAGAACAGTTTTTCCATCGTATAAAACGAATAATTGCTGCCAGTGTGAAAGTTATGGTCATTTCTACTTTCCGGGCAACCTACGCTTCACCCTAGGGCGTTGTTCCACCAGATGGAATAGTTAGGGCCTAAGAAGTCAACGCCAGAAGCATAAAATACGATATAAATACAACAGCTTTTCCATCGTATAAAACGAATAATTGCAACCAGTGTGAAAGTTATGGTCATTTCTACGTTCCGGGCAACCTAGGGTTCACCCAATGGCGTTGCTCCAACAGATTGAATAGTTAGGTCCTTAGAAGTCAATGCCCGAAGCATAAAATGCAATAAATATACAACAGCATTGCCATCGTATAAAATGAATAATTGCAAACCGTGTGGAAGATATGGACATTTCTACGTTCCGGGCAACCTAGGCTTCACTCTATGGCGTTCATCCACCACATCGAATTGCTACGGCCTCAGAAGTCAACGCGTGAAGCATAAAATACAATAAAAATACAACAGTCTTTCCATCCTATAACAGGAATAATTGCAACCCGTGTGAAAGTGATGGTCATTTCTACGTTCCAGGCAACCTAGGCTTCACTCTAGGGCGTTGTTGCACCAGATCGAATAGTTCGGGCATAAGAAGTCAACGCCCGAAGCATAAAATACAAAATAAATAAAACAGTTTTTCCATCGTATAAAACGAATAATTGCTACCAGTGTGAAATGAATGGTCATTTCTACGTTCCGGGCAACCTAGGCTTCACGCTAGGGCGGTGCTCCACCAGATCAAATAGTTAGGGCCTAAGATGTCAACGCCAGGAGCATAAAATACAACATAAATACAACAGACTTTCCATCGTATATAATGTATATTTGCAAACAGTGTGAAAGTAATGGTCATTTCTACGTACCGGGCAACCTAGGCTCCACTCTAGGGCATTGCTCCACCAAATCGAATAGCTAGGGCCTTAGAAGTCAACGCCAGAAGCATAAAATACAATAAAGGTGCAAAAGTTTTTCCATCGTATAACAGGAATAACTGCAAACAGTATGAAAGTACTGGTCATTTCTACGTTCCGGGTAACCTAGGTTTCACTCTAGGGCGTTGCTCCACCAGACCGGATAGCTAGGGAATTAGAATTCAACGCCATAAGAATAAAATACAATATAAGTCCAACAGTTTTTCCATCGTATAAAATGAATAATTGCAACCAGTGTGAAAGTTATGGTCATTTCTACATTTCGAGCAACCTAGGCTTCACTCTAGGGCGTTGCTCCACCTGATCGAATAGTTAGGGCCTTAGAAGTCAACGCCAGAAGCATAAAATACAATAAAGATGCAACAGTTTTTCCATCGTATAACAGGAGTAACTGCAAACAGTGTGAAAGTACTGGTCATTTCTACGTTCCGGGTAACCTAGGATTCACTCTAGGGCGTTGCTCCACCAGATCGAATAGCTAGGGACTTAGAATTCAACGCCATAAGAATAAAATGCAATATAAATATAACAGTTTTTCCATCGTATAAAACGAATATTAGCAACCAGAGTGAAAGTTATGGTCATTTCAACGTTCCGGGCAATCTGAGCTTCACACTAGGGCGTTGCTCCACCAGATCAAACAGTTAGGGCCTTAGAAGTCAACGCCCGAAGCATAAAATACAAAATAAATAGAACTGTTTTTCCATTGTATAAAACGAATAAATGCTACCAGTGTAAAAGTTATGGTCTTTCTACTTTCCGGGCAACCTAGGCTTCACACTGTGGCGTTCTACCACCACATCGAATAGCTACGGCCACAGAAGTCAACGCCTGAAGTATAAAATACAATAAAACTACAACAGTCTTTCCATCCTATAACAGGAATAATTGCAACCCGTGTGAAAGTGATGGTCCTTTCTACGTTCCAGGCAACCTAGGCTTCACACTAGGGTGTTGTTCCACCAGATCGAATAGTTAGGGCCTAAGAAGTCAACGCCAGAAGCATAAAATACAATATAAATATAACAGCTTTTCCATCGTATAAAACGAATAATAGCAACCAGTGTAAAAGTTATGGTCATTTCTACGTCTCGGGCAACCTAGGCTTCACCCTAGGCCGTTGTCCCACCAGATCGAATAGTTAGGGCCTTAGAAGTCAACGCCCGAAGCATAAAATACGATATAAATACAACAGCTTTTCCATCGTATAAAACGAATAATTGCAACCAGTGTGAAAGTTATGGTCATTTCTACGTTCCGGGCAACCTAGGCTTCACCCAAGGGCGTTGCTCCAACAGATTGAATAGTTAGGTCCTTAGAAGTCAGTGCCCGAAGCATAAAATGCAATAAATATACAACAGCATTACCATCGTATAAAATGAATAATTGCAAACAGTGTGAAAGATATGGACATTTCTACGTTCCGGGCAATCTGCGCTTCACACTAGGGCGTTCTACCACCACATCGAATAGCTACGGCCACAGAAGTCAACGCCTGAAGTATAAAATACAATAAAAATACAACAGTCTTTCCATCCTATAACAGGAATAATTGCAACCCGTGTGAAAGTGATGGTCATTTCTACGTTCCAGGCAACCAAGGCTTCACTCTAGGGCGTTGTTGCACTAGATCGAATAGTTCGGGCCTAAGAAGTCAACGCCAGGAGCATAAAATACAACATAAATACAACAGACTTTCCATCGTATATAATGTATATTTGCAAACAGTGTGAAAGTAATGGTCATTTCTACGTACCAGGCAACCTAGGCTCCACTCTAGGGCGTTGCTCCACCAAATCGAATAGCTAGGGCCTTAGAAGTCAACGCCAGAAGCATAAAATGCAAAATAAATAGAACAGTTTTTCCATTGTATAAAACGAATAATTGCTACCAGTGTAAAAGTTATGGTCTTTTCTACGTTCCGGGCAACCTAGGCTTCACCCTAGGGCGTTGCTCCAACAGATTGAATAGTTAGGGCCTTAGAAGTCAACGCCCGAAGCATAAAAGGCAACAAAAATACAACAGTTTTTCCATCGTATAACAGGATTAATTGCAACCAGTTTGAAAGTGATGGTCATTTCGACGTTCCGGGCAACCTAGGCTTCACTCTAGGTCGTTGCTCCACCAGATCGAATAGTTAGGGTCTTAGAAGTCAACGCCCGAAGCATAAAATACAAAATAAATGGAACAGTTTTTCCATCGTATAAAACGAATAATTGCTACCAGTGTGAAAGTTATGGTCATTTCTACTTTCCGGGCAACCTACGCTTTACCCTAGGGCGTTGTTCCACCAGATGGAATAGTTGCGGCCTAAGAAGTCAACGCCAGAAGCATAAAATACGATATAAATAGAACAGCTTATCCATCGAATAAAACGAATAATTGCAACCAGTGTGAAAGTTATGGTCATTTCTACGTTCCGGGCAACCTAGGATTCACCCTAGGGCGTTGTTCCACCACACCGAATAGCTACGGCCTCAGAAGTCAACGACAGAAGCATAAAATACAATATAAATATAACAGTTTTTCCATCGTATATAACGAATAATAGCAACCAGTGTAAAAGTTATGGTCATTTCTACGTGCCGGGCAACCTAGGCTTCACTCTAGGGCGTTGCTCCACCACATCAAACAGTTAGGGCCTTAGAAGTCAACGCCCGAAGCATAAAATACAAAATAAATAGAACAGTTTTTCCATCGTATAAAACGAATAATTGCTGCCAGTGTGAAAGTTATGGTCATTTCTACTTTCCGGGCAACCTACGCTTCACCCTAGGGCGTTGTTCCACCAGATGGAATAGTTAGGGCCTAAGAAGTCAACGCCAGAAGCATAAAATACGATATAAATACAACAGCTTTTCCATCGTATAAAACGAATAATTGCAACCAGTGTGAAAGTTATGGTCATTTCTACGTTCCGGGCAACCTAGGGTTCACCCAATGGCGTTGCTCCAACAGATTGAATAGTTAGGTCCTTAGAAGTCAATGCCCGAAGCATAAAATGCAATAAATATACAACAGCATTGCCATCGTATAAAATGAATAATTGCAAACCGTGTGGAAGATATGGACATTTCTACGTTCCGGGCAACCTAGGCTTCACTCTATGGCGTTCATCCACCACATCGAATTGCTACGGCCTCAGAAGTCAACGCGTGAAGCATAAAATACAATAAAAATACAACAGTCTTTCCATCCTATAACAGGAATAATTGCAACCCGTGTGAAAGTGATGGTCATTTCTACGTTCCAGGCAACCTAGGCTTCACTCTAGGGCGTTGTTGCACCAGATCGAATAGTTCGGGCCTAAGAAGTCAACGCCCGAAGCATAAAATACAAAATAAATAAAACAGTTTTTCCATCGTATAAAACGAATAATTGCTACCAGTGTGAAATGAATGGTCATTTCTACGTTCCGGGCAACCTAGGCTTCACGCTAGGGCGGTGCTCCACCAGATCAAATAGTTAGGGCCTAAGATGTCAACGCCAGGAGCATAAAATACAACATAAATACAACAGACTTTCCATCGTATATAATGTATATTTGCAAACAGTGTGAAAGTAATGGTCATTTCTACGTACCGGGCAACCTAGGCTCCACTCTAGGGCATTGCTCCACCAAATCGAATAGCTAGGGCCTTAGAAGTCAACGCCAGAAGCATAAAATACAATAAAGGTGCAAAAGTTTTTCCATCGTATAACAGGAATAACTGCAAACAGTATGAAAGTACTGGTCATTTCTACGTTCCGGGTAACCTAGGTTTCACTCTAGGGCGTTGCTCCACCAGACCGGATAGCTAGGGAATTAGAATTCAACGCCATAAGAATAAAATACAATATAAGTCCAACAGTTTTTCCATCGTATAAAATGAATAATTGCAACCAGTGTGAAAGTTATGGTCATTTCTACATTTCGAGCAACCTAGGCTTCACTCTAGGGCGTTGCTCCACCTGATCGAATAGTTAGGGCCTTAGAAGTCAACGCCAGAAGCATAAAATACAATAAAGATGCAACAGTTTTTCCATCGTATAACAGGAGTAACTGCAAACAGTGTGAAAGTACTGGTCATTTCTACGTTCCGGGTAACCTAGGATTCACTCTAGGGCGTTGCTCCACCAGATCGAATAGCTAGGGACTTAGAATTCAACGCCATAAGAATAAAATGCAATATAAATATAACAGTTTTTCCATCGTATAAAACGAATATTAGCAACCAGAGTGAAAGTTATGGTCATTTCAACGTTCCGGGCAATCTGAGCTTCACACTAGGGCGTTGCTCCACCAGATCAAACAGTTAGGGCCTTAGAAGTCAACGCCCGAAGCATAAAATACAAAATAAATAGAACTGTTTTTCCATTGTATAAAACGAATAAATGCTACCAGTGTAAAAGTTATGGTCTTTCTACTTTCCGGGCAACCTAGGCTTCACACTGTGGCGTTCTACCACCACATCGAATAGCTACGGCCACAGAAGTCAACGCCTGAAGTATAAAATACAATAAAACTACAACAGTCTTTCCATCCTATAACAGGAATAATTGCAACCCGTGTGAAAGTGATGGTCCTTTCTACGTTCCAGGCAACCTAGGCTTCACACTAGGGTGTTGTTCCACCAGATCGAATAGTTAGGGCCTAAGAAGTCAACGCCAGAAGCATAAAATACAATATAAATATAACAGCTTTTCCATCGTATAAAACGAATAATAGCAACCAGTGTAAAAGTTATGGTCATTTCTACGTCTCGGGCAACCTAGGCTTCACCCTAGGCCGTTGTCCCACCAGATCGAATAGTTAGGGCCTTAGAAGTCAACGCCCGAAGCATAAAATACGATATAAATACAACAGCTTTTCCATCGTATAAAACGAATAATTGCAACCAGTGTGAAAGTTATGGTCATTTCTACGTTCCGGGCAACCTAGGCTTCACCCAAGGGCGTTGCTCCAACAGATTGAATAGTTAGGTCCTTAGAAGTCAGTGCCCGAAGCATAAAATGCAATAAATATACAACAGCATTACCATCGTATAAAATGAATAATTGCAAAAGTGTGAAAGATATGGACATTTCTACGTTCCGGGCAATCTGCGCTTCACACTAGGGCGTTCTACCACCACATCGAATAGCTACGGCCACAGAAGTCAACGCCTGAAGTATAAAATACAATAAAAATACAACAGTCTTTCCATCCTATAACAGGAATAATTGCAACCCGTGTGAAAGTGATGGTCATTTCTACGTTCCAGGCAACCAAGGCTTCACTCTAGGGCGTTGTTGCACTAGATCGAATAGTTCGGGCCTAAGAAGTCAACGCCAGGAGCATAAAATACAACATAAATACAACAGACTTTCCATCGTATATAATGTATATTTGCAAACAGTGTGAAAGTAATGGTCATTTCTACGTACCAGGCAACCTAGGCTCCACTCTAGGGCGTTGCTCCACCAAATCGAATAGCTAGGGCCTTAGAAGTCAACGCCAGAAGCATAAAATGCAAAATAAATAGAACAGTTTTTCCATTGTATAAAACGAATAATTGCTACCAGTGTAAAAGTTATGGTCTTTTCTACGTTCCGGGCAACCTAGGCTTCACCCTAGGGCGTTGCTCCAACAGATTGAATAGTTAGGGCCTTAGAAGTCAACGCCCGAAGCATAAAAGGCAACAAAAATACAACAGTTTTTCCATCGTATAACAGGATTAATTGCAACCAGTTTGAAAGTGATGGTCATTTCGACGTTCCGGGCAACCTAGGCTTCACTCTAGGTCGTTGCTCCACCAGATCGAATAGTTAGGGTCTTAGAAGTCAACGCCCGAAGCATAAAATACAAAATAAATGGAACAGTTTTTCCATCGTATAAAACGAATAATTGCTACCAGTGTGAAAGTTATGGTCATTTCTACTTTCCGGGCAACCTACGCTTTACCCTAGGGCGTTGTTCCACCAGATGGAATAGTTGCGGCCTAAGAAGTCAACGCCAGAAGCATAAAATACGATATAAATAGAACAGCTTATCCATCGAATAAAACGAATAATTGCAACCAGTGTGAAAGTTATGGTCATTTCTACGTTCCGGGCAACCTAGGATTCACCCTAGGGCGTTGTTCCACCACACCGAATAGCTACGGCCTCAGAAGTCAACGACAGAAGCATAAAATACAATATAAATATAACAGTTTTTCCATCGTATATAACGAATAATAGCAACCAGTGTAAAAGTTATGGTCATTTCTACGTGCCGGGCAACCTAGGCTTCACTCTAGGGCGTTGCTCCACCACATCAAACAGTTAGGGCCTTAGAAGTCAACGCCCGAAGCATAAAATACAAAATAAATATAACAGTTTTTCCAACGTATAAAACGAATAATAGCAACCAGTGTGAAAGTTATGGTCACTTCTACGTTCCGGGCAACCTAGGCTTCACTCTAGGGCGTTGCTCCACCAGATCGAACAGTTAGGGCCTTAGAAGCCAACGCGCGAAGCATTAAATACAAATAAGTAGAACAGTTTTTCCATTGTATAAAACGAATAATTGCTACCACTGTAAAAGATATGGTCTTTTCTACGTTCCGGGCAACCTAGGCTTCACCCTAGGGCGTTGTTCCACCAGATGGAATAGTTAGGGCCTAAGAAGTGAACGCCTGAAGCATAAAATACAATATAAATACAACAGTTTTTCCATCGTATAAAACGTATAATTGCAACCAGTATGAAACTTATGGTCATTTCTACTTTCCGGGCAACCTAGGCTTCACTCTATGGCGTTCTACCACCACATCGAATAGCTACGGCCACAGAAGTCAACGCCTGAAGTATAAAATACAATAAAAATACAACAGTCTTTCCATCCTATAACAGGAATAATTGCAACCCGTGTGAAAGTGATGGTCATTTCTACGTTCCAGGCAACCTAGGCTTCACTCTAGGGCGTTGTTGCACCAGATCGAATAGTTCGGGCCTAAGAAGTCAACACCCGAAGAATAAAATACAAAATAAATAAAACAGTTTCTCCATCGTATAAAACGAATAATTGCTACCAGTGTGAAAGTTATGGTCATTTCTACTTTCCGGGCAACCTATGCTTCACCCTAGGGCGCTGTTTCACCGGATGGAATAGTTAGGGCCTAAGAAGTCAACGCCAGAAGCATAAAATACGATATAAATACAACAGCTTTTCCATCGTATAAGACGAATAATTGCAACCAGTTTGAAAGTGATGGTCATTTCTACGTACCGGGCAACCTAGGCTTCACTCTAGGGCGTTGCTCCTCCTGATCGAATAGTTAGGGCCTTAGAAGTCAACGCCCGAAGCATAAAATACAAAATAAACAGAACAGTTTTTCCAACGTGTAAAACGAATAATTGCTACCAGTGTGAAAGTTATGGTCATTTCTACTTTCCGGGCAACCTACGCTTCACCCTATGGCGTTGTTCCACCAGATGGAATAGTTAGGGCCTAAGAAGTCAACGCCAGAAGCATAAAATACGATATAAATACAACAGCTTTTCCATCGTATAAGACGAATAATTGCAACCAGTTTGAAAGTGATGGTCATTTCGTCGTACCGGTCAACCTAGGCTTCACTCTAGGGCGTTGCTCCACCTGATCGAATAGTTAGGGCCTTAGAAGTCAACGCCCGAAGCATAAAATACAAAATAAATAGAACAGTTTTTCCATCGTATAAAACGAATAATTGCTGCCAGTGTGAAAGTTATGGTCATTTCTACTTTCCGGGCAACCTACGCTTCACCCTAGGGCGTTGTTCCACCAGATGGAATAGTTAGGGCCTAAGAAGTCAACGCCAGAAGCATAAAATACGATATAAATACAACAGCTTTTCCATCGTATAAAACGAATAATTGCAACCAGTGTGAAAGTTATGGTCATTTCTACGTTCCGGGCAACCTAGGGTTCACCCAATGGCGTTGCTCCAACAGATTGAATAGTTAGGTCCTTAGAAGTCAATGCCCGAAGCATAAAATGCAATAAATATACAACAGCATTGCCATCGTATAAAATGAATAATTGCAAACCGTGTGGAAGATATGGACATTTCTACGTTCCGGGCAACCTAGGCTTCACTCTATGGCGTTCATCCACCACATCGAATTGCTACGGCCTCAGAAGTCAACGCGTGAAGCATAAAATACAATAAAAATACAACAGTCTTTCCATCCTATAACAGGAATAATTGCAACCCGTGTGAAAGTGATGGTCATTTCTACGTTCCAGGCAACCTAGGCTTCACTCTAGGGCGTTGTTGCACCAGATCGAATAGTTCGGGCCTAAGAAGTCAACGCCCGAAGCATAAAATACAAAATAAATAAAACAGTTTTTCCATCGTATAAAACGAATAATTGCTACCAGTGTGAAATGAATGGTCATTTCTACGTTCCGGGCAACCTAGGCTTCACGCTAGGGCGGTGCTCCACCAGATCAAATAGTTAGGGCCTAAGATGTCAACGCCAGGAGCATAAAATACAACATAAATACAACAGACTTTCCATCGTATATAATGTATATTTGCAAACAGTGTGAAAGTAATGGTCATTTCTACGTACCGGGCAACCTAGGCTCCACTCTAGGGCATTGCTCCACCAAATCGAATAGCTAGGGCCTTAGAAGTCAACGCCAGAAGCATAAAATACAATAAAGGTGCAAAAGTTTTTCCATCGTATAACAGGAATAACTGCAAACAGTATGAAAGTACTGGTCATTTCTACGTTCCGGGTAACCTAGGTTTCACTCTAGGGCGTTGCTCCACCAGACCGGATAGCTAGGGAATTAGAATTCAACGCCATAAGAATAAAATACAATATAAGTCCAACAGTTTTTCCATCGTATAAAATGAATAATTGCAACCAGTGTGAAAGTTATGGTCATTTCTACATTTCGAGCAACCTAGGCTTCACTCTAGGGCGTTGCTCCACCTGATCGAATAGTTAGGGCCTTAGAAGTCAACGCCAGAAGCATAAAATACAATAAAGATGCAACAGTTTTTCCATCGTATAACAGGAGTAACTGCAAACAGTGTGAAAGTACTGGTCATTTCTACGTTCCGGGTAACCTAGGATTCACTCTAGGGCGTTGCTCCACCAGATCGAATAGCTAGGGACTTAGAATTCAACGCCATAAGAATAAAATGCAATATAAATATAACAGTTTTTCCATCGTATAAAACGAATATTAGCAACCAGAGTGAAAGTTATGGTCATTTCAACGTTCCGGGCAATCTGAGCTTCACACTAGGGCGTTGCTCCACCAGATCAAACAGTTAGGGCCTTAGAAGTCAACGCCCGAAGCATAAAATACAAAATAAATAGAACTGTTTTTCCATTGTATAAAACGAATAAATGCTACCAGTGTAAAAGTTATGGTCTTTCTACTTTCCGGGCAACCTAGGCTTCACACTGTGGCGTTCTACCACCACATCGAATAGCTACGGCCACAGAAGTCAACGCCTGAAGTATAAAATACAATAAAACTACAACAGTCTTTCCATCCTATAACAGGAATAATTGCAACCCGTGTGAAAGTGATGGTCCTTTCTACGTTCCAGGCAACCTAGGCTTCACACTAGGGTGTTGTTCCACCAGATCGAATAGTTAGGGCCTAAGAAGTCAACGCCAGAAGCATAAAATACAATATAAATATAACAGCTTTTCCATCGTATAAAACGAATAATAGCAACCAGTGTAAAAGTTATGGTCATTTCTACGTCTCGGGCAACCTAGGCTTCACCCTAGGCCGTTGTCCCACCAGATCGAATAGTTAGGGCCTTAGAAGTCAACGCCCGAAGCATAAAATACGATATAAATACAACAGCTTTTCCATCGTATAAAACGAATAATTGCAACCAGTGTGAAAGTTATGGTCATTTCTACGTTCCGGGCAACCTAGGCTTCACCCAAGGGCGTTGCTCCAACAGATTGAATAGTTAGGTCCTTAGAAGTCAGTGCCCGAAGCATAAAATGCAATAAATATACAACAGCATTACCATCGTATAAAATGAATAATTGCAAACAGTGTGAAAGATATGGACATTTCTACGTTCCGGGCAATCTGCGCTTCACACTAGGGCGTTCTACCACCACATCGAATAGCTACGGCCACAGAAGTCAACGCCTGAAGTATAAAATACAATAAAAATACAACAGTCTTTCCATCCTATAACAGGAATAATTGCAACCCGTGTGAAAGTGATGGTCATTTCTACGTTCCAGGCAACCAAGGCTTCACTCTAGGGCGTTGTTGCACTAGATCGAATAGTTCGGGCCTAAGAAGTCAACGCCAGGAGCATAAAATACAACATAAATACAACAGACTTTCCATCGTATATAATGTATATTTGCAAACAGTGTGAAAGTAATGGTCATTTCTACGTACCAGGCAACCTAGGCTCCACTCTAGGGCGTTGCTCCACCAAATCGAATAGCTAGGGCCTTAGAAGTCAACGCCAGAAGCATAAAATGCAAAATAAATAGAACAGTTTTTCCATTGTATAAAACGAATAATTGCTACCAGTGTAAAAGTTATGGTCTTTTCTACGTTCCGGGCAACCTAGGCTTCACCCTAGGGCGTTGCTCCAACAGATTGAATAGTTAGGGCCTTAGAAGTCAACGCCCGAAGCATAAAAGGCAACAAAAATACAACAGCATTGCCATCGTATAAAATGAATAATTGCAAACCGTGTGGAAGATATGGACATTTCTACGTTCCGGGCAACCTAGGCTTCACTCTATGGCGTTCATCCACCACATCGAATTGCTACGGCCTCAGAAGTCAACGCGTGAAGCATAAAATACGATATAAATAGAACAGCTTATCCATCGAATAAAACGAATAATTGCAACCAGTGTGAAAGTTATGGTCATTTCTACGTTCCGGGCAACCTAGGATTCACCCTAGGGCGTTGTTCCACCACACCGAATAGCTACGGCCTCAGAAGTCAACGACAGAAGCATAAAATACAATATAAATATAACAGTTTTTCCATCGTATATAACGAATAATAGCAACCAGTGTAAAAGTTATGGTCATTTCTACGTGCCGGGCAACCTAGGCTTCACTCTAGGGCGTTGCTCCACCACATCAAACAGTTAGGGCCTTAGAAGTCAACGCCCGAAGCATAAAATACAAAATAAATATAACAGTTTTTCCAACGTATAAAACGAATAATAGCAACCAGTGTGAAAGTTATGGTCACTTCTACGTTCCGGGCAACCTAGGCTTCACTCTAGGGCGTTGCTCCACCAGATCGAACAGTTAGGGCCTTAGAAGCCAACGCGCGAAGCATTAAATACAAATAAGTAGAACAGTTTTTCCATTGTATAAAACGAATAATTGCTACCACTGTAAAAGATATGGTCTTTTCTACGTTCCGGTCAACCTAGGCTTCACCCTAGGGCGTTGTTCCACCAGATGGAATAGTTAGGGCCTAAGAAGTGAACGCCTGAAGCATAAAATACAATATAAATACAACAGTTTTTCCATCGTATAAAACGTATAATTGCAACCAGTATGAAACTTATGGTCATTTCTACTTTCCGGGCAACCTAGGCTTCACTCTATGGCGTTCTACCACCACATCGAATAGCTACGGCCACAGAAGTCAACGCCTGAAGTATAAAATACAATAAAAATACAACAGTCTTTCCATCCTATAACAGGAATAATTGCAACCCGTGTGAAAGTGATGGTCATTTCTACGTTCCAGGCAACCTAGGCTTCACTCTAGGGCGTTGTTGCACCAGATCGAATAGATCGGGCCTAAGAAGTCAACACCCGAAGAATAAAATACAAAATAAATAAAACAGTTTCTCCATCGTATAAAACGAATAATTGCTACCAGTGTGAAATGAATGGTCATTTCTACGTTCCGGGCAACCTAGGCTTCACGCTAGGGCGGTGCTCCACCAGATCAAATAGTTAGGGAATAAGAAGTCAACGCCAGGAGCATAAAATACAACATAAATACAACAGACTTTCCATCGTATATAATGTATATTTGCAAACAGTGTGAAAGTAATGGTCATTTCTACGTACCGAGCAACCTAGGCTCCACTCTAGGGCGTTGCTCCACCAAATCGAATAGCTAGGGCCTTAGAAGTCAACGCCAGAAGCATAAAATACAATAAAGGTGCAAAAGTTTTTCCATCGTATAACAGGAATAACTGCAAACAGTATGAAAGTACTGGTCATTTCTACGTTCCGGGTAACCTAGGTTTCACTCTAGGGCGTTGCTCCACCAGATCGGATAGCTACGGCATTAGAATTCAACGCCATAAGAATAAAATACAATATAAGTCCAACAGTTTTTCCATCGTATAAAATGAATAATTGCAACCAGTGTGAAAGTTATGGTCATTTCTACATTTCGAGCAACCTAGGCTTCACTCTAGGGCGTTGCTCCACCTGATCGAATAGTTAGGGACTTAGGAGTCAACGCCAGAAGCATAAAATACAATAAAGATGCAACAGTTTTTCCATCGTATAACAGGAATAACTGCAAACAGTGTGAAAGTAATGGTCATTTCTAGGTTCCGGTCAACCTAGGCGTCACTCTAGGGCGTTGCTCCACCACATCTAATAGCTACGGCCTTAGAAGTCAACGCCAGGAGCATAAAATACAATATAAGTCCAACAGTTTTTCCATCGTATAAAATGAATAATTGCAACCAGTGTGAAAGTTATGGTCATTTCAACGTTCCGGGCAATCTGGGCTTCACACTAGGGCGTTGCTCCTCCAGATCAATCAGTTAGGGCCTTAGAAGTCAACGCCCGAAGCATAAAATGCAAAATAAATAGAAAAGTTTTTCCATTGTATAAAACGAATAATTGCTACCAGAGTAAAAGTTATGGTCTTTTCTACGTTCCGGGCAACCTAGGCTTCACCCTAGGGCGTTGCTCCAACAGATTGAATAGTTAGGGCCTTAGAAGTCAACGCCCGAAGCATAAAATACAAAATAAATGGAACAGTTTTTCCATCGTATAAAACGAATAATTGCTACCAGTGTGAAAGTTATGGTCATTTCTACTTTCCGGGCAACCTACGCTTTACCCTAGGGCGTTGTTCCACCAGATGGAATAGTTACGGCCTAAGAAGTCAACGCCAGAAGCATAAAATACGATATAAATACAACAGCTTATCCATCGTATAAAACGAATAATTGCAACCAGTGTGAAAGTTATGGTCATTTCTGCGTTCCGGGCAACCTAGGATTCACCCTAGGGCGTTGTTCCACCACAACGAATAGCTACGGCCTCAGAAGTCAACGACAGAAGCATAAAATACAATATAAATATAACAGTTTTTCCATCGTATATAACGAATAATAGCAACCAGTGTGAAAGTTATGGTCATTTCTACGTGCCGGGCAACCTAGGCTTCACTCTAGGGCGTTGCTCCACCAGATCACACAGTTAGGGCCTTAGAAGCCAACGCCCGAAGCATTAAATACAAATAAGTAGAACAGTTTTTCCATTGTATAAAACGAATAATTGCTACCAGTGTAAAAGTTATGGTCATTTCTATGTTCCGGGCAACCTAGGCTTCACCCTCGGCCGTCGTTCCACCAGATCGAATAGTTCGGGCCTAAGAAGTGAACGCCAGAAGCATAAAATACAATATAAATACAACAGTTTTTCCATCGTATAAAACGAATAATTGCAACCAGTATGAAACTTATGGTCATTTATATTTTCCGGGCAACCTAGGCTTCACCCTAGGGCATTGCTCCAACAGATTGAATAGTTAGGGCCTTAGAAGTCAATGCCCGAAGCAAAAAATGCAATAAAAATACAACAGTTTTTCCATCATATAACAGGAATAATTGCAACCATTTTGAGAGTGATGGTCATTTCTACGTACCGGGCAACCTAGGCTTCACTCTAGGGCATTGATCCACTAGATCGAATAGTTAGTGCCTTAGAAGTCAACGCCAGATGCATAAAATACAATATAAATACAACAGTTTTTCCATCGTATAAAACGAATAATTGCAACCAGTATGAAACTTATGGTCATTTCTACTTTCCGGGCAACCTAGGCTTCACACTATGGCGTTCTACCACCACATCGAATAGCTACGGCCACAGAAGTCAACGCCTGAAGTATAAAATACAATAAAAATACAACAGTCTTTCCATCCTATAACAGGAATAATTGCAACCCGTGTGAAAGTGATGGTCATTTCTACGTTCCAGGCAACCTAGGCTTCACTCTAGGGTGTTGTTCCACCAGATCGAATAGTTAGGGCCTAAGAAGTCAACGCCAGAAGCATAAAATACAATATAAATATAACAGCTTTTCCATCGTATAAAACGAATAATAGCAACCAGTGTAAAAGTTATGGTCATTTCTTCGTCTCGGGCAACCTAGGCTTCACCCTAGGCTGTTGTCCCATCAGATCGAATAGTTAGGGCCTTAGAAGTCAACGCTCGAAGCATAAAATACAAAATAAATAAAACAGTTTTTCCATCGTATAAAACGAATAATTCCTACCAGTGTGAAATGAATGGTCATTTCTACTTTCCGGGTAACCTAGGTGTCACTCTAGGGCGTTGCTCCACCAGATCGAATAGCTAGGGAATTAGAATTCAACGCCATAAGAATATAATACAATATAAGTCCAACAGTTTTTCCATCGTATAAAATGAATAATTGCAACCAGTGTGAAAGTTATGGTCATTTCTACATTTCGAGCAACCTAGTCTTCACTCTAGGGCGTTGCTCCACCTGATCGAATAAGTTAGGGCCTTAGAGGTCAACGCCAGAAGCATAAAATACAATAAAGATGCAACAGTTTTTCCATCGTATGACAGGAATAACTGCAAACAGTGTGAAAGTACAGGTCATTTCTACGTTCCGGGTAACCTAGGTTTCACTCTAGGGCGTTGCTCCACCAGATCGGATAGCTAGGGACTTAGAATTCAACGCCATAAGAATAAAATGCAATATAAATATAACAGTTTTTCCATCGTATAAAACGAATATTAGCAACCAGAGTGAAAGTTTTGGACATTTCAACGTTCCGGGCAATCTGGGCTTCACACTAGGGCGTTGCTCCTCCAGATCAATCAGTTAGGGCCTTAGAAGTCAACGCCCGAAGCATAAAATGCAAAATAAATAGAACCGTTTTTCCATTGTATAAAACGAATAATTGCTACCAGTGTAAAAGTTATGGTCATTTCTACGTTCCGGACAACCTAGGCTTCACCCTAGGGCGTTCTTCCACCAGATCGAATAGTTAGGGCCTAAGAAGTGAACGCCAGAAGCATAAAATACAATATAAATACAAGAGTTTTTCCATCATTTAAAACGAATAATTGCAACCAGTATGAAAGTGATGGTCATTTCTACGTACCGGGCAACCTAGGCTTCACTCTAGGGCGTTGCTCCACCAAATCGAATAGTTAGGGTCTTAGAAGTCAACGCCCGAAGCATAAAATATAAAATAAATAGAACAGTTTTTCCATCGTATAAAACGAATAATTGCTACCAGTGTGAAAGTTAAGGTTATTTCTACTTTCCGGGCAACCTAGGCTTCACCCTATGGCGTTGTTCCACCAGATGGAATAGTTAGGGCCTAAGAAGTCAACGCCAGAAGCATAAAATACGATATAAATACAACAGCTTTTCCATCGTATAAGACGAATAATTGCAACCAGTTTGAAAGTGATTGTCATTTCTACGTACCGGGCAACCTAGGCTTCACTCTAGGGCGTTGCTCCTCCTGATCGAATAGTTAGGGCCTTAGAAGTCAACGCCCGAAGCATAAAATACAAAATAAACAGAACAGTTTTTCCATCGTATAAAACGAATGATTGCTACCAGTGTGAAAGTTATGGTCATTTCTACTTTCCGGGCAACCTACGCTTCACCCTAGGGGGTTGTTCCACCAGATGGAATAGTTAGGGCCTAAGAAGTCAACGCCAGAAGCATAAAATACGATATAAATACAACAGCTTTTCCATCGTATAAAACGAATAATAGCAACCAGTGTGAAAGTTATGGTCATTTCTACGTTCCGGGCAACCTAGGCTTCACTCTAGGGCGTTGCTCCACCAGATCAAACAGTTAGGTCCTTAGATGTCAACGCCAGAAGCATAAAATACAATAAAGGTGCAACAGTTTTTCCATCGTATAACAGGAATAGCTGCAACCAGTGTGAAAGTACTGGTCATTTCTACGTTCCGGGTAACCTAGGTTTCACTCTAGGGCGTTGCTCCACGAGATCTAAAAGCTAGGGACTTAGAATTCAACGCCAGAAGAATAAAATACAATATAAGTACAACAGTTTTTCCATCGTATAAAATGAATATTTGCATACATTGTGAAAGTAATGGTCATTTCTACGTTCGGGGCAACCTATGCGACACTCTAGAGCGTTGCTCCACCACATCTAATAGCTACGGCCTTAAAACTCAACGCCAGAAGAATAAAATGCAATATAAATACAACGGCATTTCCATCGTATAAAATGAATAAATGCAAGCAGTGTGAAAGTAATGGTCATTTGTACGTTCCGGGCAACCTAGGCTTCACTCTAGGGCGTTGCTCCACCAGATCGAATAGTTGAGGGCCTTAGAAGTCAACGCCAGTAGCATAAAGTACGATATAAATACAACAGCCTTTCCATCGTATAAAACGAATAATAGCAACCAGTGTGAAAGTTATGGTCATTTCTACTTTCCGGGCAACCTAGGCTTCACTCTATGGCGTTCTACCACCACATCGAATAGCTACGGCCACAGAAGTCAACGCCTGAAGTATAAAATACAATAAAAATACAACAGTCTTTCCATCCTATAACAGGAATAATTGCAACCCGTGTGAAAGTGATGGTCATTTCTACGTTCCAGGCAACCTAGGCTTCACTCTAGGGCGTTGATGCACCAGATCGAATAGTTCGGGCCTAAGAAGTCAACGCCAGGAGCATAAAATACAACATAAATACAACAGACTTTCCATCGTATATATTGTATATTTGCAAACAGTGTGAAAGTAATGGTCATTTCTACGTACCAGGCAACCTAGGCTCCACTCTAGGGCGTTGCTCCACCAAATCGAATAGCTAGGGTCTTAGAAGTCAACGCCAGAAGCATAAAATACAATAAAGGTGCAAAAGTTTTTCCATCGTATAACAGGAATAACTGCAAACAGTATGAAAGTACTGGTCATTTCTACGTTCCGGGTAACCTAGGTTTCACTCTAGGGCGTTGCTCCACCAGATCGAATAGCTAGGGAATTAGAATTCAACGCCATAGGAATAAAATACAATATAAGTCCAACAGTTTTTCCATCGTATAAAATGAATAATTGCAACCAGTGTGAAAGTTATGGTCATTTCTACGTACCGGGCAACCTAGGATTCACTCTAGGGCGTTGCTCCTCCTGATCGAATAGTTAGGGCCTTAGAAGTCAACGCCCGAAGCATAAAATACAAAATAAACAGAACAGTTTTTCCATCGTATAAAACGAATGATTGCTACCAGTGTGAAAGTTATGGTCATTTCTACTTTCCGGGCAACCTACGCTTCACCCTAGGGCGTTGTTCCACCAGATGGAATAGTTAGGGCCTAAGAAGTCAACGCCAGAAGCATAAAATACGATATAAATACAACAGCTTTTCCATCGTATAAAACGAATAATTGCAACCAGTGTGAAAGTTATGGTCATTTCTACGTTCCGGGCAACCTAGGCTTCACCCAAGGGCGTTGCTCCAACAGATTGAATAGTTAGGTCCTTAGAAGTCAATGCCCGAAGCATAAAATGCAATATAAATACAAGAGTTTTTCCATCATTTAAAACGAATAATTGCAACCAGTATGAAAGTGATGGTCATTTCTACGTACCGGGCAACCTAGGCTTCACTCTAGGGCGTTGCTCCACCAAATCGAATAGTTAGGGTCTTAGAAGTCAACGCCCGAAGCATAAAATATAAAATAAATAGAACAGTTTTTCCATCGTATAAAACGAATAATTGCTACCAGTGTGAAAGTTAAGGTTATTTCTACTTTCCGGGCAACCTAGGCTTCACCCTATGGCGTTGTTCCACCAGATGGAATAGTTAGGGCCTAAGAAGTCAACGCCAGAAGCATAAAATACGATATAAATACAACAGCTTTTCCATCGTATAAGACGAATAATTGCAACCAGTTTGAAAGTGATTGTCATTTCTACGTACCGGGCAACCTAGGCTTCACTCTAGGGCGTTGCTCCTCCTGATCGAATAGTTAGGGCCTTAGAAGTCAACGCCCGAAGCATAAAATACAAAATAAACAGAACAGTTTTTCCATCGTATAAAACGAATGATTGCTACCAGTGTGAAAGTTATGGTCATTTCTACTTTCCGGGCAACCTACGCTTCACCCTAGGGCGTTGTTCCACCAGATGGAATAGCTAGGGCCTAAGAAGTCAACGCCAGAAGCATAAAATACGATATAAATACAACAGCTTTTCCATCGTATAAAACGAATAATAGCAACCAGTGTGAAAGTTATGGTCATTTCTACGTTCCGGGCAACCTAGGCTTCACTCTAGGGCGTTGCTCCACCAGATCAAACAGTTAGGTCCTTAGATGTCAACGCCAGAAGCATAAAATACAATAAAGGTGCAACAGTTTTTCCATCGTATAACAGGAATAGCTGCAACCAGTGTGAAAGTACTGGTCATTTCTACGTTCCGGGTAACCTAGGTTTCACTCTAGGGCGTTGCTCCACGAGATCGAAAAGCTAGGGACTTAGAATTCAACGCCAGAAGAATAAAATACAATATAAGTACAACAGTTTTTCCATCGTATAAAATGAATATTTGCATACATTGTGAAAGTAATGGTCATTTCTACGTTCGGGGCAACCTATGCGACACTCTAGAGCGTTGCTCCACCACATCTAATAGCTACGGCCTTAAAACTCAACGCCAGAAGAATAAAATGCAATATAAATACAACTGCATTTCCATCGTATAAAATGAATAAATGCAAGCAGTGTGAAAGTAATGGTCATTTGTACGTTCCGGGCAACCTAGGCTTCACTCTAGGGCGTTGCTCCACCAGATCGAATAGTTGAGGGCCTTAGAAGTCAACGCCAGTAGCATAAAGTACGATATAAATACAACAGCCTTTCCATCGTATAAAACGAATAATAGCAACCAGTGTGAAAGTTATGGTCATTTCTACTTTCCGGGCAACCTAGGCTTCACTCTATGGCGTTCTACCACCACATCGAATAGCTACGGCCACAGAAGTCAACGCCTGAAGTATAAAATACAATAAAAATACAACAGTCTTTCCATCCTATAACAGGAATAATTGCAACCCGTGTGAAAGTGATGGTCATTTCTACGTTCCAGGCAACCTAGGCTTCACTGTAGGGCGTTGATGCACCAGATCGAATAGTTCGGGCCTAAGAAGTCAACGCCAGGAGCATAAAATACTACATAAATACAACAGACTTTCCATCGTATATATTGTATATTTGCAAACAGTGTGAAAGTAATGGTCATTTCTACGTACCAGGCAACCTAGGCTCCGCTCTAGGGCGTTGCTCCACCAAATCGAATAGCTAGGGTCTTAGAAGTCAACGCCAGAAGCATAAAATACAATAAAGGTGCAAAAGTTTTTCCATCGTATAACAGGAATAACTGCAAACAGTATGAAAGTACTGGTCATTTCTACGTTCCGGGTAACCTAGGTTTCACTCTAGGGCGTTGCTCCACCAGATCGAATAGCTAGGGAATTAGAATTCAACGCCATAGGAATAAAATACAATATAAGTCCAACAGTTTTTCCATCGTATAAAATGAATAATTGCAACCAGTGTGAAAGTTATGGTCATTTCTACGTACCGGGCAACCTAGGATTCACTCTAGGGCGTTGCTCCTCCTGATCGAATAGTTAGGGCCTTAGAAGTCAACGCCCGAAGCATAAAATACAAAATAAACAGAACAGTTTTTCCAT
The DNA here is from genome assembly GCF_051401765.1 of Calliopsis andreniformis. Taxonomy (NCBI): domain Eukaryota; kingdom Metazoa; phylum Arthropoda; class Insecta; order Hymenoptera; family Andrenidae; genus Calliopsis; species Calliopsis andreniformis. The sequence goes on from NW_027480429.1 coordinate 4,075,370, forward strand.
CGTATAAAACGAATGATTGCTACCAGTGTGAAAGTTATGGTCATTTCTACTTTCCGGGCAACCTACGCTTCACCCTAGGGCGTTGTTCCACCAGATGGAATAGTTAGGGCCTAAGAAGTCAACGCCAGAAGCATAAAATACGATATAAATACAACAGCTTTTCCATCGTATAAAACGAATAATTGCAACCAGTGTGAAAGTTATGGTCATTTCTACGTTCCGGGCAACCTAGGCTTCACCCAAGGGCGTTGCTCCAACAGATTGAATAGTTAGGTCCTTAGAAGTCAATGCCCGAAGCATAAAATGCAATATAAATACAAGAGTTTTTCCATCATTTAAAACGAATAATTGCAACCAGTATGAAAGTGATGGTCATTTCTACGTACCGGGCAACCTAGGCTTCACTCTAGGGCGTTGCTCCACCAAATCGAATAGTTAGGGTCTTAGAAGTCAACGCCCGAAGCATAAAATATAAAATAAATAGAACAGTTTTTCCATCGTATAAAACGAATAATTGCTACCAGTGTGAAAGTTAAGGTTATTTCTACTTTCCGGGCAACCTAGGCTTCACCCTATGGCGTTGTTCCACCAGATGGAATAGTTAGGGCCTAAGAAGTCAACGCCAGAAGCATAAAATACGATATAAATACAACAGCTTTTCCATCGTATAAGACGAATAATTGCAACCAGTTTGAAAGTGATTGTCATTTCTACGTACCGGGCAACCTAGGCTTCACTCTAGGGCGTTGCTCCTCCTGATCGAATAGTTAGGGCCTTAGAAGTCAACGCCCGAAGCATAAAATACAAAATAAACAGAACAGTTTTTCCATCGTATAAAACGAATGATTGCTACCAGTGTGAAAGTTATGGTCATTTCTACTTTCCGGGCAACCTACGCTTCACCCTAGGGCGTTGTTCCACCAGATGGAATAGTTAGGGCCTAAGAAGTCAACGCCAGAAGCATAAAATACGATATAAATACAACAGCTTTTCCATCGTATAAAACGAATAATAGCAACCAGTGTGAAAGTTATGGTCATTTCTACGTTCCGGGCAACCTAGGCTTCACTCTAGGGCGTTGCTCCACCAGATCAAACAGTTAGGTCCTTAGATGTCAACGCCAGAAGCATAAAATACAATAAAGGTGCAACAGTTTTTCCATCGTATAACAGGAATAGCTGCAACCAGTGTGAAAGTACTGGTCATTTCTACGTTCCGGGTAACCTAGGTTTCACTCTAGGGCGTTGCTCCACGAGATCGAAAAGCTAGGGACTTAGAATTCAACGCCAGAAGAATAAAATACAATATAAGTACAACAGTTTTTCCATCGTATAAAATGAATATTTGCATACATTGTGAAAGTAATGGTCATTTCTACGTTCGGGGCAACCTATGCGACACTCTAGAGCGTTGCTCCACCACATCTAATAGCTACGGCCTTAAAACTCAACGCCAGAAGAATAAAATGCAATATAAATACAACTGCATTTCCATCGTATAAAATGAATAAATGCAAGCAGTGTGAAAGTAATGGTCATTTGTACGTTCCGGGCAACCTAGGCTTCACTCTAGGGCGTTGCTCCACCAGATCGAATAGTTGAGGGCCTTAGAAGTCAACGCCAGTAGCATAAAGTACGATATAAATACAACAGCCTTTCCATCGTATAAAACGAATAATAGCAACCAGTGTGAAAGTTATGGTCATTTCTACTTTCCGGGCAACCTAGGCTTCACTCTATGGCGTTCTACCACCACATCGAATAGCTACGGCCACAGAAGTCAACGCCTGAAGTATAAAATACAATAAAAATACAACAGTCTTTCCATCCTATAACAGGAATAATTGCAACCCGTGTGAAAGTTATGGTCATTTCTACGTTCCAGGCAACCTAGGCTTCACTCTAGGGCGTTGATGCACCAGATCGAATAGTTCGGGCCTAAGAAGTCAACGCCAGGAGCATAAAATACTACATAAATACAACAGACTTTCCATCGTATATATTGTATATTTGCAAACAGTGTGAAAGTAATGGTCATTTCTACGTACCAGGCAACCTAGGCTCCACTCTAGGGCGTTGCTCCACCAAATCGAATAGCTAGGGTCTTAGAAGTCAACGCCAGAAGCATAAAATACAATAAAGGTGCAAAAGTTTTTCCATCGTATAACAGGAATAACTGCAAACAGTATGAAAGTACTGGTCATTTCTACGTTCCGGGTAACCTAGGTTTCACTCTAGGGCGTTGCTCCACCAGATCGAATAGCTAGGGAATTAGAATTCAACGCCATAGGAATAAAATACAATATAAGTCCAACAGTTTTTCCATCGTATAAAATGAATAATTGCAACCAGTGTGAAAGTTATGGTCATTTCTACGTACCGGGCAACCTAGGATTCACTCTAGGGCGTTGCTCCTCCTGATCGAATAGTTAGGGCCTTAGAAGTCAACGCCCGAAGCATAAAATACAAAATAAACAGAACAGTTTTTCCATCGTATAAAACGAATGATTGCTACCAGTGTGAAAGTTATGGTCATTTCTACTTTCCGGGCAACCTACGCTTCACCCTAGGGCGTTGTTCCACCAGATGGAATAGTTAGGGCCTAAGAAGTCAACGCCAGAATCATAAAATACGATATAAATACAACAGCTTTTCCATCGTATAAAACGAATAATTGCAACCAGTGTGAAAGTTATGGTCATTTCTACGTTCCGGGCAACCTAGGCTTCACCCAAGGGCGTTGCTCCAACAGATTGAATAGTTAGGTCCTTAGAAGTCAATGCCCGAAGCATAAAATGCAATAAATATACAACAGCATTACCATCGTATAAAATGAATAATTGCAAACAGTGTGAAAGATATGGTCATTTCTACGTTCCGGGCAACCTAGGCTTCACCCTAGGGCGTTGCTCCACCAGATCAAACAGTTAGGTCCTTAGATGTCAACGCCAGAAGCATAAAATACAATAAAGGTGCAACAGTTTTTCCATCGTATAACAGGAATAACTGCAACCAGTGTGAAAGTACTGGTCATTTCTACGTTCCGGGTAGCCTAGGTTTCACTCTAGGGCATTGCTCCACGAGATCGAAAAGCTAGGGACTTAGAATTCAACGCCAGAAGAATAAAATACAATATAAGTACAACAGTTTTTCCATCGTATAAAATGAATATTTGCATACATTGTGAAAGTAATGGTCATTTCTACGTTCGGGGCAACCTATGCGACACTCTAGAGCGTTGCTCCACCACATCTAATAGCTACGGCCTTAAAAGTCAACGCCAGAAGAATAAAATGCAATATAAATACAACTGCATTTCCATCGTATAAAATGAATAAATGCAAGCAGTGTGAAAGTAATGGTCATTTGTACGTTCCGGGCAACCTAGGCTTCACTCTAGGGCGTTGCTCCACCAGATCGAATAGTTGAGGGCCTTAGCAGTCAACGTCAGTAGCATAAAGTACGATATAAATACAACAGCCTTTCCATCGTATAAAACGAATAATAGCAACCAGTGTGAAAGTTATGGTCATTTCTACTTTCCGGGCAACCTAGGCTTCACCCTATGGCGTTGTTCCACCAGATGGAATAGTTAGGGCCTAAGAAGTCAACGCCAGAAGCATAAAATACGATATAAATACAACAGCTTTTCCATCGTATAAGACGAATAATTGCAACCAGTTTGAAAGTGATGGTCATTTCTACGTACCGGGCAACCTAGGCTTCACTCTAGGGTGTCGTTCCACCAGATCGAATAGTTAGGGCCTAAGAAGTCAACGCCAGAAGCATAAAATACAATATAAATATAACAGCTTTTCCATCGTATAAAACGAATAATAGCAACCAGTGTAAAAGTTATGGTCATTTCTTCGTCTCGGGCAACCTAGGCTTCACCCTAGGCCGTTGTCCCATCAGATCGAATAGTTAGGGCCTTAGAAGTCAACGCTCGAAGCATAAAATACAAAATAAATAAAACAGTTTTTCCATCGTATAAAACGAATAATTCCTACCAGTGTGAAATGAATGGTCATTTCTACTTTCCGGGTAACCTAGGTGTCACTCTAGGGCGTTGCTCCACCAGATCGAATAGCTAGGGAATTAGAATTCAACGCCATAAGAATAAAATACAATATAAGTCCAACAGTTTTTCCATCGTATAAAATGAATAATTGCAACCAGTGTGAAAGTTATGGTCATTTCTACATTTCGAGCAATCTAGTCTTCACTCTAGGGCGTTGCTCCACCTGATCGAATAAGTTAGGGCCTTAGAGGTCAACGCCAGAAGCATAAAATACAATAAAGATGCAACAGTTTCTCCATCGTATGACAGGAATAACTGCAAACAGTGTGAAAGTACAGGTCATTTCTACGTTCCGGGTAACCTAGGTTTCACTCTAGGGCGTTGCTCCACCAGATCGGATAGCTAGGGACTTAGAATTCAACGCCATAAGAATAAAATGCAATATAAATATAACAGTTTTTCCATCGTATAAAACGAATATTAGCAACCAGAGTGAAAGTTTTGGACATTTCAACGTTCCGGGCAATCTGGGCCTCACACTAGGGCGTTGCTCCTCCAGATCAATCAGTTAGGTCCTTAGAAGTCAACGCCAGAAGCATAAAATGCAAAATAAATAGAACCGTTTTTCCATTGTATAAAACGAATAATTGCTACCAGTGTGAAAGTTATGGTCATTTCTACGTTCCGGGCAACCTAGGCTTCACCCAAGGTCGTTGCTCCAACAGATTGTATAGTTAGGTCCTTAGAAGTCAATGCCCGAAGCATAAAATGCAATAAATATACAACAGCATTACCATCGTATAAAATGAATAATTGCAAACAGTGTGAAAGATATGGACATTTCTACGTTCCGGGCAACCTAGGCTTCACTCTATGGCGTTCATCCACCACATCGAATAGCTACGGCCTCAGAAGTCAACGCGTGAAGCATAAAATACAATAAAAATACAACAGTCTTTCCATCCTATAACAGGAATAATTGCAACCCGTGTGAAAGTGATGGTTATTTCTACGTTCCAGGCATCCTAGGCTTCACTCTAGGGTGTTGTTCCACCAGATCGAATAGTTAGGACCTAAGAAGTCAACGCCAGAAGCATAAAATACAATATAAATATAACAGTTTTTCCATCGTATAAAACGAATAATAGCAACCAGTGTGAAAGTTATGGTCATTTCTACGTTCCGGGCAACCTAGGCTTCACTCTAGGGCGTTGCTCCACCAGATCGAATAGTTAGGGCCTTAGAAGTCAACGCCCGAAGCATAAAATACAAATTAAATAAAACAGTTTTTCCATCGTATAAAACGAATAATTCCTACAAGTGTGAAATGAATGGTCATTTCTACGTTCCGGGTAACCTAGGTGTCACTCTGGGGCGTTGCTCCACCAGATCGAATAGCTAGGGAATTAGAATTCAACGCCATAAGAATAAAATACAATATAAGTCCAACAGTTTTTCCAACGTATAAAATGAATAATTGCAACCAGTGTGAAAGTTATAGTCATTTCTACATTTCGAGCAACCTAGTCTTCACTCTAGGGCGTTGCTCCACCTGATCGAATACGTTAGGGCCTTAGAGGTCAACGCCAGAAGCATAAAATACAATAAAGATGCAACTGTTTTTCCATCGTATGACAGGAATAACTGCAAACAGTGTGAAAGTACTGGTCATTTCTACGTTCCGGGTAACCTAGGTTTCACTCTAGGGCGTTGCTCCACCAGATCGGATAGCTAGGGATTTAGAATTCAACGCCATAAGAATAAAATGCAATATAAATATAACAGTTTTTCCATCGTATAAAACGAATATTAGCAACCAGAGTGAAAGTTTTGGACATTTCAACGTTCCGGGCAATCTGGGCTTCACACTAGGGCGTTGCTCCTCCAGATCAATCAGTTAGGGCCTTAGAAGTCAACGCCCGAAGCATAAAATGCAAAATAAATAGAACCGTTTTTCCATTGCATAAAACGAATAATTGCTACCAGTGTAAAAGTTATGGTCATTTCTACGTTCCGGAGAACCTAGGCTTCACCCTATGGCGTTGTTCCACCAGATGGAATAGTTAGGGCCTAAGAAGTCAACGCCAGAAGAATAAAATACGATATAAATACAACAGCTTTTCCATCGTATAAGACGAATAATTGCAACCAGTTTGAAAGTGATGGTCATTTCTACGTACCGGGCAACCTAGGCTTCACTCTAGGGCGTTGCTCCTCCTGATCGAATAGTTAGGGCCTTAGAAGTCAACGCCCGAAGCATAAAATACAAAATAAACAGAACAGTTTTTCCATCGTGTAAAACGAATAATTGCTACCAGTGTGAAAGTTATGGTCATTTCTACTTTCCGGGCAACCTACGCTTCACCCTAGGGCGTTGTTCCACCAGATGGAATAGTTAGGTCCTAAGAAGTCAACGCCAGAAGCATAAAATACGATATAAATACAACAGCTTTTCCATCGTATAAAACGAATAATTGCAACCAGTGTGAAAGTTATGGTCATTTCTACGTTCCGGGCAACCTAGGCTTCACCCAAGGGCGTTGCTCCAACAGATTGAATAGTTAGGTCCTTAGAAGTCAGTGCCCGAAGCATAAAATGCAATAAATATACAACAGCATTACCATCGTATAAAATGAATAATTGCAAACAGTGTGAAAGATATGGACATTTCTACGTTCCGGGCAACCTGGGCTTCACTCTGTGGCGTTCATCCACCACATCGAATAGCTACGGCCTCAGAAGTCAACGCGTGAAGCATAAAATACAATAAAAATACAACAGTCTTTCCATCCTATAACAGGAATAATTGCAACCCGTGTGAAAGTGATGGTCATTTCTACGTTCCAGGCATCCTAGGCTTCACTCTAGGGTGTTGTTCCACCAGATCGAATAGTTAGGACCTAAGAAGTCAACGCCAGAAGCATAAAATACAATATAAATATAACAGTTTTTCCATCGTATAAAACGAATAATAGCAACCAGTGTGAAAGTTATGGTCATTTCTACGTTCCGGGCAACCTAGGCTTCACTCTAGGGCGTTGCTCCACCAGATCAAACAGTTAGGGCCTTAGATGTCAACGCCAGAAGCATAAAATACAATAAAGGTGCAACAGCTTTTCCATCGTATAACAGGAATAACTGCAACCAGTGTGAAAGTACTGGTCATTTCTACGTTCCGGGCAACCTAGGCTTCACTCTATGGCGTTCATCCACCACATCGAATAGCTACGGCCTCAGAAGTCAACGCGTGAAGCATAAAATACAATAAAAATTCAACAGTCTTTCCATCCTATAACAGGAATAATTGCAACCCGTGTGAAAGTGATGGTCATTTCTACGTTCCAGGCAACCTAGGCTTCACTCTAGGGTGTTGTTCCACCAGATCGTATAGTTAGGGCCTAAGAAGCCAACGCCAGAAGCATAAAATACAATATAAATATAACAGTTTTTCCATTGTATAAAACGAATAATAGCAACCAGTGTGAAAGTTATGGTCATTTCTACGTTCCGGGCAACCTAGGCTTCACTCTAGGGCGTTGCTCCACCAGATCAAACAGTTAGGGCCTTAGATGTCAACGCCAGAAGCATAAAATACAATAAAGGTGCAACAGTTTTTCCATCGTATAACAGGAATAACTGCAACCAGTATGAAAGTACTGGTCATTTCTACGTTCCGGGTAACCTAGGTTTCACTCTAGGGCGTTGCTCCACCAGATCGAATAGCTAGGGAATTAGAATTCAACGCCATAGGAATAAAATACAATATAAGTCCAACAGTTTTTCCATCGTATAAAATGAATAATTGCAACCAGTGTGAAAGTTATGGTCATTTCAACGTTCCGGGCAATCTGCGCTTCACACTAGGGCGTTCTACCACCACATCGAATAGCTACGGCCACAGAAGTCAACGCCTGAAGTATAAAATACAATAAAAATACAACAGTCTTTCCATCCTATAACAGGAATAATTGCAACCCGTGTGAAAGTGATGGTCATTTCTACGTTCCAGGCAACCAAGGCTTCACTCTAGGGCGTTGTTGCACTAGATCGAATAGTTCGGGCCTAAGAAGTCAACGCCAGGAGCATAAAATACAACATAAATACAACAGACTTTCCATCGTATATAATGTATATTTGCAAACAGTGTGAAAGTAATGGTCATTTCTACGTACCAGGTAACCTAGGCTCCACCCTAGGGCGTTGCTCCAACAGATTGAATAGTTAGGGCCTTAGGAGTCAACGCCAGAAGCATAAAATACAATAAAGATGCAACAGTTTTTCCATCGTATAACAGGAATAACTGCAAACAGTGTGAAAGTAATGGTCATTTCTACGTTCCGGTCAACCTAGGCGTCACTCTAGGGCGTTGCTCCACCACATCTAATAGCTACGGCCTTAGAAGTCAACGCCAGGAGCATAAAATACAATATATGTCCAACAGTTTTTCCATCGTATAAAATGAATAATTGCAACCAGTGTGAAAGTTATGGTCATTTCAACGTTCCGGGCAATCTGGGCTTCACACTAGGGCGTTGCTCCTCCAGATCAATCAGTTTGGGCCTTAGAAGTCAACGCCCGAAGCATAAAATGCAAAATAAATAGAACAGTTTTTCCATTGTATAAAACGAATAATTGCTACCAGAGTAAAAGTTATGGTCTTTTCTACGTTCCGGGCAACCTAGGCTTCACCCTAGGGCGTTGCTCCAACAGATTGAATAGTTAGGGCCTTAGAAGTCAACGCCCGAAGCATAAAATACAAAATAAATGGAACAGTTTTTCCATCGTATAAAACGAATAATTGCTACCAGTGTGAAAGTTATGGTCATTTCTACTTTCCGGGCAACCTACGCTTTACCCTAGGGCGTTGTTCCACCAGATGGAATAGTTACGGCCTAAGAAGTCAACGCCAGAAGCATAAAATACGATATAAATACAACAGCTTATCCATCGTATAAAACGAATAATTGCAACCAGTGTGAAAGTTATGGTCATTTCTGCGTTCCGGGCAACCTAGGATTCACCCTAGGGCGTTGTTCCACCACAACGAATAGCTACGGCCTCAGAAGTCAACGACAGAAGCATAAAATACAATATAAATATAACAGTTTTTCCATCGTATATAACGAATAATAGCAACCAGTGTGAAAGTTATGGTCATTTCTACGTGCCGGGCAACCTAGGCTTCACTCTAGGGCGTTGCTCCACCAGATCAAACAGTTAGGGCCTTAGAAGCCAACGCCCGAAGCATTAAATACAAATAAGTAGAACAGTTTTTCCATTGTATAAAACGAATAATTGCTACCAGTGTAAAAGTTATGGTCATTTCTATGTTCCGGGCAACCTAGGCTTCACCCTCGGCCGTCGTTCCACCAGATCGAATAGTTCGGGCCTAAGAAGTGAACGCCAGAAGCATAAAATACAATATAAATACAACAGTTTTTCCATCGTATAAAACGAATAATTGCAACCAGTATGAAACTTATGGTCATTTATATTTTCCGGGCAACCTAGGCTTCACCCTAGGGCATTGCTCCAACAGATTGAATAGTTAGGGCCTTAGAAGTCAATGCCCGAAGCAAAAAATGCAATAAAAATACAACAGTTTTTCCATCATATAACAGGAATAATTGCAACCATTTTGAGAGTGATGGTCATTTCTACGTACCGGGCAACCTAGGCTTCACTCTAGGGCATTGATCCACTAGATCGAATAGTTAGTGCCTTAGAAGTCAACGCCAGATGCATAAAATACAATATAAATACAACAGTTTTTCCATCGTATAAAACGAATAATTGCAACCAGTATGAAACTTATGGTCATTTCTACTTTCCGGGCAACCTAGGCTTCACCCTAGGGCGTTGCTCCACCAGATCAAACAGTTAGGTCCTTAGATGTCAACGCCAGAAGCATAAAATACAATAAAGGTGCAACAGTTTTTCCATCGTATAACAGGAATAACTGCAACCAGTGTGAAAGTACTGGTCATTTCTACGTTCCGGGTAGCCTAGGTTTCACTCTAGGGCATTGCTCCACGAGATCGAAAAGCTAGGGACTTAGAATTCAACGCCAGAAGAATAAAATACAATATAAGTACAACAGTTTTTCCATCGTATAAAATGAATATTTGCATACATTGTGAAAGTAATGGTCATTTCTACGTTCGGGGCAACCTATGCGACACTCTAGAGCGTTGCTCCACCACATCTAATAGCTACGGCCTTAAAAGTCAACGCCAGAAGAATAAAATGCAATATAAATACAACTGCATTTCCATCGTATAAAATGAATAAATGCAAGCAGTGTGAAAGTAATGGTCATTTGTACGTTCCGGGCAACCTAGGCTTCACTCTAGGGCGTTGCTCCACCAGATCGAATAGTTGAGGGCCTTAGCAGTCAACGTCAGTAGCATAAAGTACGATATAAATACAACAGCCTTTCCATCGTATAAAACGAATAATAGCAACCAGTGTGAAAGTTATGGTCATTTCTACTTTCCGGGCAACCTAGGCTTCACCCTATGGCGTTGTTCCACCAGATGGAATAGTTAGGGCCTAAGAAGTCAACGCCAGAAGCATAAAATACGATATAAATACAACAGCTTTTCCATCGTATAAGACGAATAATTGCAACCAGTTTGAAAGTGATGGTCATTTCTACGTACCGGGCAACCTAGGCTTCACTCTAGGGTGTCGTTCCACCAGATCGAATAGTTAGGGCCTAAGAAGTCAACGCCAGAAGCATAAAATACAATATAAATATAACAGCTTTTCCATCGTATAAAACGAATAATAGCAACCAGTGTAAAAGTTATGGTCATTTCTTCGTCTCGGGCAACCTAGGCTTCACCCTAGGCCGTTGTCCCATCAGATCGAATAGTTAGGGCCTTAGAAGTCAACGCTCGAAGCATAAAATACAAAATAAATAAAACAGTTTTTCCATCGTATAAAACGAATAATTCCTACCAGTGTGAAATGAATGGTCATTTCTACTTTCCGGGTAACCTAGGTGTCACTCTAGGGCGTTGCTCCACCAGATCGAATAGCTAGGGAATTAGAATTCAACGCCATAAGAATAAAATACAATATAAGTCCAACAGTTTTTCCATCGTATAAAATGAATAATTGCAACCAGTGTGAAAGTTATGGTCATTTCTACATTTCGAGCAATCTAGTCTTCACTCTAGGGCGTTGCTCCACCTGATCGAATAAGTTAGGGCCTTAGAGGTCAACGCCAGAAGCATAAAATACAATAAAGATGCAACAGTTTCTCCATCGTATGACAGGAATAACTGCAAACAGTGTGAAAGTACAGGTCATTTCTACGTTCCGGGTAACCTAGGTTTCACTCTAGGGCGTTGCTCCACCAGATCGGATAGCTAGGGACTTAGAATTCAACGCCATAAGAATAAAATGCAATATAAATATAACAGTTTTTCCATCGTATAAAACGAATATTAGCAACCAGAGTGAAAGTTTTGGACATTTCAACGTTCCGGGCAATCTGGGCCTCACACTAGGGCGTTGCTCCTCCAGATCAATCAGTTAGGTCCTTAGAAGTCAACGCCAGAAGCATAAAATGCAAAATAAATAGAACCGTTTTTCCATTGTATAAAACGAATAATTGCTACCAGTGTGAAAGTTATGGTCATTTCTACGTTCCGGGCAACCTAGGCTTCACCCAAGGTCGTTGCTCCAACAGATTGTATAGTTAGGTCCTTAGAAGTCAATGCCCGAAGCATAAAATGCAATAAATATACAACAGCATTACCATCGTATAAAATGAATAATTGCAAACAGTGTGAAAGATATGGACATTTCTACGTTCCGGGCAACCTAGGCTTCACTCTATGGCGTTCATCCACCACATCGAATAGCTACGGCCTCAGAAGTCAACGCGTGAAGCATAAAATACAATAAAAATACAACAGTCTTTCCATCCTATAACAGGAATAATTGCAACCCGTGTGAAAGTGATGGTTATTTCTACGTTCCAGGCATCCTAGGCTTCACTCTAGGGTGTTGTTCCACCAGATCGAATAGTTAGGACCTAAGAAGTCAACGCCAGAAGCATAAAATACAATATAAATATAACAGTTTTTCCATCGTATAAAACGAATAATAGCAACCAGTGTGAAAGTTATGGTCATTTCTACGTTCCGGGCAACCTAGGCTTCACTCTAGGGCGTTGCTCCACCAGATCGAATAGTTAGGGCCTTAGAAGTCAACGCCCGAAGCATAAAATACAAATTAAATAAAACAGTTTTTCCATCGTATAAAACGAATAATTCCTACAAGTGTGAAATGAATGGTCATTTCTACGTTCCGGGTAACCTAGGTGTCACTCTGGGGCGTTGCTCCACCAGATCGAATAGCTAGGGAATTAGAATTCAACGCCATAAGAATAAAATACAATATAAGTCCAACAGTTTTTCCAACGTATAAAATGAATAATTGCAACCAGTGTGAAAGTTATAGTCATTTCTACATTTCGAGCAACCTAGTCTTCACTCTAGGGCGTTGCTCCACCTGATCGAATACGTTAGGGCCTTAGAGGTCAACGCCAGAAGCATAAAATACAATAAAGATGCAACTGTTTTTCCATCGTATGACAGGAATAACTGCAAACAGTGTGAAAGTACTGGTCATTTCTACGTTCCGGGTAACCTAGGTTTCACTCTAGGGCGTTGCTCCACCAGATCGGATAGCTAGGGATTTAGAATTCAACGCCATAAGAATAAAATGCAATATAAATATAACAGTTTTTCCATCGTATAAAACGAATATTAGCAACCAGAGTGAAAGTTTTGGACATTTCAACGTTCCGGGCAATCTGGGCTTCACACTAGGGCGTTGCTCCTCCAGATCAATCAGTTAGGGCCTTAGAAGTCAACGCCCGAAGCATAAAATGCAAAATAAATAGAACCGTTTTTCCATTGCATAAAACGAATAATTGCTACCAGTGTAAAAGTTATGGTCATTTCTACGTTCCGGAGAACCTAGGCTTCACCCTATGGCGTTGTTCCACCAGATGGAATAGTTAGGGCCTAAGAAGTCAACGCCAGAAGAATAAAATACGATATAAATACAACAGCTTTTCCATCGTATAAGACGAATAATTGCAACCAGTTTGAAAGTGATGGTCATTTCTACGTACCGGGCAACCTAGGCTTCACTCTAGGGCGTTGCTCCTCCTGATCGAATAGTTAGGGCCTTAGAAGTCAACGCCCGAAGCATAAAATACAAAATAAACAGAACAGTTTTTCCATCGTGTAAAACGAATAATTGCTACCAGTGTGAAAGTTATGGTCATTTCTACTTTCCGGGCAACCTACGCTTCACCCTAGGGCGTTGTTCCACCAGATGGAATAGTTAGGTCCTAAGAAGTCAACGCCAGAAGCATAAAATACGATATAAATACAACAGCTTTTCCATCGTATAAAACGAATAATTGCAACCAGTGTGAAAGTTATGGTCATTTCTACGTTCCGGGCAACCTAGGCTTCACCCAAGGGCGTTGCTCCAACAGATTGAATAGTTAGGTCCTTAGAAGTCAGTGCCCGAAGCATAAAATGCAATAAATATACAACAGCATTACCATCGTATAAAATGAATAATTGCAAACAGTGTGAAAGATATGGACATTTCTACGTTCCGGGCAACCTGGGCTTCACTCTGTGGCGTTCATCCACCACATCGAATAGCTACGGCCTCAGAAGTCAACGCGTGAAGCATAAAATACAATAAAAATACAACAGTCTTTCCATCCTATAACAGGAATAATTGCAACCCGTGTGAAAGTGATGGTCATTTCTACGTTCCAGGCATCCTAGGCTTCACTCTAGGGTGTTGTTCCACCAGATCGAATAGTTAGGACCTAAGAAGTCAACGCCAGAAGCATAAAATACAATATAAATATAACAGTTTTTCCATCGTATAAAACGAATAATAGCAACCAGTGTGAAAGTTATGGTCATTTCTACGTTCCGGGCAACCTAGGCTTCACTCTAGGGCGTTGCTCCACCAGATCAAACAGTTAGGGCCTTAGATGTCAACGCCAGAAGCATAAAATACAATAAAGGTGCAACAGCTTTTCCATCGTATAACAGGAATAACTGCAACCAGTGTGAAAGTACTGGTCATTTCTACGTTCCGGGCAACCTAGGCTTCACTCTATGGCGTTCATCCACCACATCGAATAGCTACGGCCTCAGAAGTCAACGCGTGAAGCATAAAATACAATAAAAATTCAACAGTCTTTCCATCCTATAACAGGAATAATTGCAACCCGTGTGAAAGTGATGGTCATTTCTACGTTCCAGGCAACCTAGGCTTCACTCTAGGGTGTTGTTCCACCAGATCGTATAGTTAGGGCCTAAGAAGCCAACGCCAGAAGCATAAAATACAATATAAATATAACAGTTTTTCCATTGTATAAAACGAATAATAGCAACCAGTGTGAAAGTTATGGTCATTTCTACGTTCCGGGCAACCTAGGCTTCACTCTAGGGCGTTGCTCCACCAGATCAAACAGTTAGGGCCTTAGATGTCAACGCCAGAAGCATAAAATACAATAAAGGTGCAACAGTTTTTCCATCGTATAACAGGAATAACTGCAACCAGTATGAAAGTACTGGTCATTTCTACGTTCCGGGTAACCTAGGTTTCACTCTAGGGCGTTGCTCCACCAGATCGAATAGCTAGGGAATTAGAATTCAACGCCATAGGAATAAAATACAATATAAGTCCAACAGTTTTTCCATCGTATAAAATGAATAATTGCAACCAGTGTGAAAGTTATGGTCATTTCAACGTTCCGGGCAATCTGCGCTTCACACTAGGGCGTTCTACCACCACATCGAATAGCTACGGCCACAGAAGTCAACGCCTGAAGTATAAAATACAATAAAAATACAACAGTCTTTCCATCCTATAACAGGAATAATTGCAACCCGTGTGAAAGTGATGGTCATTTCTACGTTCCAGGCAACCAAGGCTTCACTCTAGGGCGTTGTTGCACTAGATCGAATAGTTCGGGCCTAAGAAGTCAACGCCAGGAGCATAAAATACAACATAAATACAACAGACTTTCCATCGTATATAATGTATATTTGCAAACAGTGTGAAAGTAATGGTCATTTCTACGTACCAGGTAACCTAGGCTCCACCCTAGGGCGTTGCTCCAACAGATTGAATAGTTAGGGCCTTAGGAGTCAACGCCAGAAGCATAAAATACAATAAAGATGCAACAGTTTTTCCATCGTATAACAGGAATAACTGCAAACAGTGTGAAAGTAATGGTCATTTCTACGTTCCGGTCAACCTAGGCGTCACTCTAGGGCGTTGCTCCACCACATCTAATAGCTACGGCCTTAGAAGTCAACGCCAGGAGCATAAAATACAATATATGTCCAACAGTTTTTCCATCGTATAAAATGAATAATTGCAACCAGTGTGAAAGTTATGGTCATTTCAACGTTCCGGGCAATCTGGGCTTCACACTAGGGCGTTGCTCCTCCAGATCAATCAGTTTGGGCCTTAGAAGTCAACGCCCGAAGCATAAAATGCAAAATAAATAGAACAGTTTTTCCATTGTATAAAACGAATAATTGCTACCAGAGTAAAAGTTATGGTCTTTTCTACGTTCCGGGCAACCTAGGCTTCACCCTAGGGCGTTGCTCCAACAGATTGAATAGTTAGGGCCTTAGAAGTCAACGCCCGAAGCATAAAATACAAAATAAATGGAACAGTTTTTCCATCGTATAAAACGAATAATTGCTACCAGTGTGAAAGTTATGGTCATTTCTACTTTCCGGGCAACCTACGCTTTACCCTAGGGCGTTGTTCCACCAGATGGAATAGTTACGGCCTAAGAAGTCAACGCCAGAAGCATAAAATACGATATAAATACAACAGCTTATCCATCGTATAAAACGAATAATTGCAACCAGTGTGAAAGTTATGGTCATTTCTGCGTTCCGGGCAACCTAGGATTCACCCTAGGGCGTTGTTCCACCACAACGAATAGCTACGGCCTCAGAAGTCAACGACAGAAGCATAAAATACAATATAAATATAACAGTTTTTCCATCGTATATAACGAATAATAGCAACCAGTGTGAAAGTTATGGTCATTTCTACGTGCCGGGCAACCTAGGCTTCACTCTAGGGCGTTGCTCCACCAGATCAAACAGTTAGGGCCTTAGAAGCCAACGCCCGAAGCATTAAATACAAATAAGTAGAACAGTTTTTCCATTGTATAAAACGAATAATTGCTACCAGTGTAAAAGTTATGGTCATTTCTATGTTCCGGGCAACCTAGGCTTCACCCTCGGCCGTCGTTCCACCAGATCGAATAGTTCGGGCCTAAGAAGTGAACGCCAGAAGCATAAAATACAATATAAATACAACAGTTTTTCCATCGTATAAAACGAATAATTGCAACCAGTATGAAACTTATGGTCATTTATATTTTCCGGGCAACCTAGGCTTCACCCTAGGGCATTGCTCCAACAGATTGAATAGTTAGGGCCTTAGAAGTCAATGCCCGAAGCAAAAAATGCAATAAAAATACAACAGTTTTTCCATCATATAACAGGAATAATTGCAACCATTTTGAGAGTGATGGTCATTTCTACGTACCGGGCAACCTAGGCTTCACTCTAGGGCATTGATCCACTAGATCGAATAGTTAGTGCCTTAGAAGTCAACGCCAGATGCATAAAATACAATATAAATACAACAGTTTTTCCATCGTATAAAACGAATAATTGCAACCAGTATGAAACTTATGGTCATTTCTACTTTCCGGGCAACCTAGGCTTCACACTATGGCGTTCTACCACCACATCGAATAGCTACGGCCACAGAAGTCAACGCCTGAAGTATAAAATACAATAAAAATACAACAGTCTTTCCATCCTATAACAGGAATAATTGCAACCCGTGTGAAAGTGATGGTCATTCCTACGTTCCAGGCAACCTAGGCTTCACTCTAGGGTGTTGTTCCACCAGATCGAATAGTTAGGGCCTAAGAAGTCAACGCCAGAAGCATAAAATACAATATAAATATAACAGCTTTTCCATCGTATAAAACGAATAATAGCAACCAGTGTAAAAGTTATGGTCATTTCTTCGTCTCGGGCAACCTAGGCTTCACCCTAGGCCGTTGTCCCATCAGATCGAATAGTTAGGGCCTTAGAAGTCAACGCTCGAAGCATAAAATACAAAATAAATAAAACAGTTTTTCCATCGTATAAAACGAATAATTCCTACCAGTGTGAAATGAATGGTCATTTCTACTTTCCGGGTAACCTAGGTGTCACTCTAGGGCGTTGCTCCACCAGATCGAATAGCTAGGGAATTAGAATTCAACGCCATAAGAATAAAATACAATATAAGTCCAACAGTTTTTCCATCGTATAAAATGAATAATTGCAACCAGTGTGAAAGTTATGGTCATTTCTACATTTCGAGCAACCTAGTCTTCACTCTAGGGCGTTGCTCCACCTGATCGAATAAGTTAGGGCCTTAGAGGTCAACGCCAGAAGCATAAAATACAATAAAGATGCAACAGTTTTTCCATCGTATGACAGGAATAACTGCAAACAGTGTGAAAGTACAGGTCATTTCTACGTTCCGGGTAACCTAGGTTTCACTCTAGGGCGTTGCTCCACCAGATCGGATAGCTAGGGACTTAGAATTCAACGCCATAAAAATAAAATGCAATATAAATATAACAGTTTTTCCATCGTATAAAACGAATATTAGCAACCAGAGTGAAAGTGTTGGACATTTCAACGTTCCGGGCAATCTGGGCTTCACACTAGGGCGTTGCTCCTCCAGATCAATCAGTTAGGGCCTTAGAAGTCAACGCCCGAAGCATAAAATGCAAAATAAATAGAACCGTTTTTCCATTGTATAAAACGAATAATTGCTACCAGTGTAAAAGTTATGGTCATTTCTACGTTCCGGGCAACCTAGGCTTCACCCAAGGGCGTTGCTCCAACAGACTGAATAGTTAGGTCCTTAGATGTCAACGCCAGAAGCATAAAATACAATAAAGGTGCAACAGTTTTTCGATCGTATAACAGGAATAACTGCAACCAGTGTGAAAGTACTGGTCATTTCTACGTTCCGGGCAACCTAGGCTTCACTCTATGGCGTTCATCCACCACATCGAATAGCTACGGCCTCAGAAGTCAACGCGTGAAGCATAAAATACAATAAAAATTCAACAGTCTTTCCATCCTATAACAGGAATAATTGCAACCCGTGTGAAAGTGATGGTCCTTTCTACGTTCCAGGCAACCTAGGCTTCACTCTAGGGTGTTGTTCCACCAGATCGTATAGTTAGGGCCTAAGAAGCCAACGCCAGAAGCATAAAATACAATATAAATATAACAGTTTTTCCATCGTATAAAACGAATAATAGCAACCAGTGTGAAAGTTATGGTCATTTCTACTTTCCGGGCAACCTAGGCTTCACCCTATGGCGTTGTTCCACCAGATGGAATAGTTAGGGCCTAAGAAGTCCACGCCAGAAGCATAAAATACGATATAAATACAACAGCTTTTCCATCGTATAAGACGAATAATTGCTACCAGTTTGAAAGTGATGGTCATTTCTACGTACCGGGCAACCTAGGCTTCACCCTAGGCCGTTGTCCCATCAGATCGAATAGTTAGGGCCTTAGAAGTCAACGCTCGAAGCATAAAATACAAAATAAATAAAACAGTTTTTCCATCGTATAAAACGAATAATTCCTACCAGTGTGAAATGAATAGTCATTTCTACTTTCCGGGTAACCTAGGTGTCACTCTAGGGCGTTGCTCCACCAGATCGAATAGCTAGGGAATTAGAATTCAACGCCATAAGAATAAAATACAATATAAGTCCAACAGTTTTTCCATGGTATAAAATGAATAATTGCAACCAGTGTGAAAGTTATGGCCATTTCTACATTTCGAGCAATCTAGTCTTCACTCTAGGGCGTTGCTCCACCTGATCGAATAAGTTAGGGCCTTAGAGGTCAACGCCAGAAGCATAAAATACAATAAAGAGGCAACAGTTTTTCCATCGTATGACAGGAATAACTGCAAACAGTGTGAAAGTACAGGTCATTTCTACGTTCCGGGTAACCTAGGTTTCACTCTAGGGCGTTGCTCCACCAGATCGGATAGCTAGGGACTTAGAATTCAACGCCATAAGAATAAAATGCAATATAAATATAACAGTTTTTCCATCGTATAAAACGAATATTAGCAACCAGAGTGAAAGTTTTGGACATTTCAACGTTCCGGGCAATCTGGGCTTCACACTAGGGCGTTGCTCCTCCAGATCAATCAGTTAGGTCCTTAAAAGTCAACGCCAGAAGCATAAAATGCAAAATAAATAGAACCGTTTTTCCATTGTATAAAACGAATAATTGCTACCAGTGTGAAAGTTATGGTCATTTCTACGTTCCGGGCAACCTAGGCTTCACCCAAGGTCGTTGCTCCAACAGATTGAATAGTTAGGTCCTTAGAAGTCAATGCCCGAAGCATAAAATGCAATAAATATACAACAGCATTACCATCGTATAAAATGAATAATTGCAAACAGTGTGAAAGATATGGACATTTCTACGTTCCGGGCAACCTAGGCTTCACTCTATGGCGTTCATCCACCACATCGAATAGCTACGGCCTCAGAAGTCAACGCGTGAAGCATAAAATACAATAAAAATACAACAGTCTTTCCATCCTATAACAGGAATAATTGCAACCCGTGTGAAAGTGATGGTTATTTCTACGTTCCAGGCATCCTAGGCTTCACTCTAGGGTGTTGTTCCACCAGATCGAATAGTTAGGACCTAAGAAGTCAACGCCAGAAGCATAAAATACAATATAAATATAACAGTTTTTCCATCGTATAAAACGAATAATAGCAACCAGTGTGAAAGTTATGGTCATTTCTACGTTCCGGGCAACCTAGGCTTCACTCTAGGGCGTTGCTCCACCAGATCGAATAGTTATGGCCTAAGAAGTCAACGCCAGAAGCATAAAATACGATATAAATACAACAGCTTTTCCATCGTATAAGACGAATAATTGCAACCAGTTTGAAAGTGATGGTCATTTCTACGTACCGGGCAACCTAGGCTTCACTCTAGGGCGTTGCTCCTCCTGATCGAATAGTTAGGGCCTTAGAAGTCAACGCCCGAAGCATAAAATACAAAATAAACAGAACAGTTTTTCCATCGTATAAAACGAATGATTGCTACCAGTGTGAAAGTTATGGTCATTTCTACTTTCCGGGCAACCTACGCTTCTCCCTAAGGCGTTGTTCCACCAGATGGAATAGTTAGGGCCTAAGAAGTCAACGCCAGAAGCATAAAATACGATATAAATACAACAGCTTTTCCATCGTATAAAACGAATAATTGCAACCAGTGTGAAAGTTATTGTCATTTCTACGTTCCGGGCAACCTAGGCTTCACCCAAGGGCGTTGCTCCAACAGATTGAATAGTTAGGTCCTTAGATGTCAACGCCAGAAGCATAAAATACAATATAAATATAACAGTTTTTCCATCGTATAAAACGAATAATAGCAACCAGTGTGAAAGTTATGGTCATTTCTACGTTCCGGGCAACCTAGGCTTCACTCTAGGGCGTTGCTCCACCAGATCAAACAGTTAGGTCCTTAGATGTCAACGCCAGAAGCATAAAATACAACAAAGGTGCAACAGTTTTTCCATCGTATAACAGGAATAACTGCAACCAGTGTGAAAGTACTGGTCATTTCTACGTTCCGGGTAACCTAGGTTTCACTCTAGGGCGTTGCTCCACGAGATCGAAAAGCTAGGGACTTAGAATTCAACGCCAGAAGCATAAAATACAATATAAATATAACAGTTTTTCCATCGTATAAAACGAATAATAGCAACCAGTGTGAAAGTTATGGTCATTTCTACGTTCCGGGCAACCTAGGCTTCACTCTAGGGCGTTGCTCCACCAGATCGAATAGTTATGGCCTAAGAAGTCAACGCCAGAAGCATAAAATACGATATAAATACAACAGCTTTTCCATCGTATAAGACGAATAATTGCAACCAGTTTGAAAGTGATGGTCATTTCTACGTACCGGGCAACCTAGGCTTCACTCTAGGGCGTTGCTCCTCCTGATCGAATAGTTAGGGCCTTAGAAGTCAACGCCCGAAGCATAAAATACAAAATAAACAGAACAGTTTTTCCATCGTATAAAACGAATGATTGCTACCAGTGTGAAAGTTATGGTCATTTCTACTTTCCGGGCAACCTACGCTTCACCGTAAGGCGTTGTTCCACCAGATGGAATAGTTAGGGCCTAAGAAGTCAACGCCAGAAGCATAAAATACGATATAAATACAACAGCTTTTCCATCGTATAAGACGAATAATTGCAACCAGTTTGAAAGTTATGGTCATTTGTACGTTCCGGGCAACCTAGGCTTCACTCTAGGGCGTTGCTCCACCAGATCGAATAGTTGAGGGCCTTAGAAGTCAACGCCAGTAGCATAAAGTACGATATAAATACAACAGCCTTTCCATCGTATAAAACGAATAATAGCAACCAGTGTGAAAGTTACGGTCATTTCTACTTTCCGGGCAACCTAGGCTTCACTCTATGGCGTTCTACCACCACATCGAATAGCTACGGCCACAGAAGTCAACGCCTGAAGTATAAAATACAATAAAAATACAACAGTCTTTCCATCCTATAACAGGAATAATTGCAACCCGTGTGAAAGTGATGGTCATTTCTACGTTCCGTGCAACCTAGGCTTCACTCTAGGGCGTTGTTGCACCAGATCGAATAGTTCGGGCCTAAGAAGTCAACGCCAGGAGCATAAAATACAACATAAATACAACAGACTTTCCATCGTATATATTGTATATTTGCAAACAGTGTGAAAGTAATGGTCATTTCTACGTACCAGGCAACCTAGGCTCCACTCTAGGGCGTTGCTCCACCAAATCGAATAGCTAGGGCCTTAGAAGTCAACGCCAGAAGCATAAAATACGATAAAGGTGCAAAAGTTTTTCCATCGTATAACAGGAATAACTGCAAACAGTATGAAAGTACTGGTCATTTCTACGTTCCGGGTAACCTAGGTTTCACTCTAGGGCGTTGCTCCACCAGATCGAATAGCTAGGGAATTAGAATTCAACGCCATAGGAATAAAATACAATATAAGTCCAACAGTTTTTCCATCGTATAAAATGAATAATTGCAACCAGTGTGAAAGTTATGGTCATTTCAACGTTCCGGGCAATCTGGGCTTCACACTGGGGCGTTGCTCCTCCAGATCAATCAGTTAGGGCCTTAGAAGTCAACGCCCGAAGCATAAAATGCAAAATAAATAGAACAGTTTTTCCATTGTATAAAACGAATAATTGCTACCAGTGTAAAAGTTATGGTCTTTTCTACGTTCCGGGCAACCTAGGCTTCACCCTAGGGCGTTGCTCCAACAGATTGAATAGGTAGGGCCTTAGAAGTCAACGCCCGAAGCATAAAAGGCAACAAAAATACAACAGTTTTTCCATCGTATAACAGGATTAATTGCAACCAGTTTGAAAGTGATGGTCATTTCGACGTTCCGGGCAACCTAGGCTTCACTCTAGGTCGTTGCTCCACCAGATCGAATAGTTAGGGTCTTAGAAGTCAACGCCCGAAGCATAAAATACAAAATAAATGGAACAGTTTTTCCATCGTATAAAATGAATAATTGCAACCAGTGTGAAAGTTATGGTCATTTCTACGTTCCGGGCAACCTAAGATTCACCCTAGGGCGTTGTTCCACCACACCGAATAGCTACGGCCTCAGAAGTCAACGACAGAAGCATAAAATACAATATAAATATAACAGTTTTTCCATCGTATATAACGAATAAAAGCAACCAGTGTGAAAGTTATGGTCATTTCTACGTGCCGGGCAACCTAGGCTTCACTCTAGGGCGTTGCTCCACCACATCAAACAGTTAGGGCCTTAGAAGTCAACGCCCGAAGCATAAAATACAAAATAAATATAACAGTTTTTCCATCGTATAAAACGAATAATAGCAACCAGTGTGAAAGTTATGGTCACTTCTACGTTCCGGGCAACCTAGGCTTCACTCTAGGGCGTTGCTCCACCAGATCAAACAGTTAGGGCCTTAGAAGCCAACGCCCGAAGCATTAAATACAAATAAGTAGAACAGTTTTTCCATTGTATAAAACGAATAATTGCTACCAGTGTAAAAGTTATGGTCATTTCTACGTTCCGCGAAACCTAGGCTTCACTCCAGGGCGTTGCTCCACCAGATCGAATAGTTAGGGCCTTAGATATCAACGCCCGAAGCATAAAATACAAAATAAATAAAACAGTTTTTCCATCGTATAAAACGAATAATTGCTACCAGTGTGAAATTTATGGTCATTTCTGCGTTCCGGGCAACCTAGGCTTCACTCTAGGGCGGTGCTCCACCAGATCAAATAGTTAGGGCCTAAGAAGTCAACGCCAGAAGCGTAAAATACAACATAAATACAACAGACTTTCCATCGTATATAATGTATGTTTGCAAACAGTGTGAAAGTAATGGTCATTTCTACGTACCGGGC
Source organism: Calliopsis andreniformis (assembly GCF_051401765.1). Lineage (NCBI taxonomy): Eukaryota > Metazoa > Arthropoda > Insecta > Hymenoptera > Andrenidae > Calliopsis > Calliopsis andreniformis. The sequence continues at coordinate 4,099,008 of NW_027480429.1, forward strand.
AACCTAGGCTCCACTCTAGGGCGTTGCTCCACCAAATGGAATAGTTAGAGCCTTAGAAGTCAACGCCAGAAGCATAAAATACAATAAAGATGCAACAGTTTTTCCATCGTATTACAGGAATAACAGCAAACAGTTTGAAAGTACTGGTCATTTCTACGTTCCGGGTAACCTAGGTTTCACTCTAGGGCGTTGCTCCACCAGATTGAATAGCTAGGGACTTAGAATTCAACGCCATAGGAATAAAATACAATATAAGTACAACAGTTTTTCCATCGTATAAAATGAATAATTGCAACCAGTGTGAAAGTCATGGTCATTTCTACGTTCCGGGCAATCTAGGCTTCACTCTAGGTCGTTGCTCCACCAGATCAAACAGTTAGGGCCTTAGAAGTCAACGCCCGAAGCATTAAATACAAAATAAATAGAACAGTTTTTCCATTGTATAAAACGAATAATTGCTACCAGTGTAAAAGTTATGGTCATTTCTACGTCTCGGGCAACCTAGGCTTCACCCTAGGCCGTTGTTCCACCAGATCGAACAGTTAGGGCCTAAGAAGTGAACGCCAGAAGCATAAAATACAGTATAAATACAACAGCTTTTCCATCACATAAAACGAATGATAGCAACCAGTTTGAAAGTTATGGTCATTTCTACGTTCCGGGCAACGTAGGCTTCACTCTAGGGCGTTGCTCCACCAGATCGTATAGTTAGAGCCTTAGATGTCAACGCCCGAAGCATAAAATACAAAATAAATAGAACAGTTTTTCCATTGTATAAAACGAATAATTGCTACCAGTGTAAAAGTTATGGTCTTTTCTACGTTCCGGGCAACCTAGGCTTCACCCTAGGGCGTTGCTCCAACAGATTGAATAGGTAGGGCCTTAGAAGTCAACGCCGGAAGCATAAAAGGCAACAAAGATACAACAGTTTTTCCATCGTATAACAGGATTAATTGCAACCAGTTTGAAAGTGATGGTCATTTCGACGTTCCGGGCAACCTAGGCTTCACTCTAGGTCGTTGCTCCACCAGATCGAATAGTTAGGGTCTTAGAAGTCAACGCCCGAAGCATAAAATACAAAATAAATGGAACAGTTTTTCCATCGTATAAAACGAATAATTGCTACCAGTGTGAAAGTTATGGTCATTTCTACTTTCCGGGCAACCTACGCTTTACCCTAGGGCGTTGTTCCACCAGATGGAATAGTTACGGCCTAAGAAGTCAACGCCAGAAGCATAAAATACGATATAAATACAACAGCTTATCCATCGTATAAAATGAATAAATGCAAGCAGTGTGAAAGTAATGGTCATTTGTACGTTCCGGGCAACCTAGGGTTCACTCTAGGGCGTTGCTCCACCAGATCGAATAGTTGAGGGCCTTAGAAGTCAACGCCAGTAGCATAAAGTACGATATAAATACAACAGCCTTTCCATCGTATAAAACGAATAATTGCAACCAGTGTGAAAGTTATGGTCATTTCAACGTTCCGGGCAATCTGGGCTTCACACTGGGGCGTTGCTCCTCCAGATCAATCAGTTAGGGCCTTAGAAGTCAACGCCCGAAGCATAAAATGCAAAATAAATAGAACAGTTTTTGCATTGTATAAAACGAATAATTGCTACCAGTGTAAAAGTTATGGTCTTTTCTACGTTCCGGGCAACCTAGGCTTCACCCTAGGGCGTTGCTCCAACAGATTGAATAGGTAGGGCCTTAGAAGTCAACGCCCGAAGCATAAAAGGCAACAAAAATACAACAGTTTTTCCATCGTATAACAGGATTAATTGCAACCAGTTTGAAAGTGATGGTCATTTCGACGTTCCGGGCAACCTAGGCTTCACTCTAGGTCGTTGCTCCACCAGATCGAATAGTTAGGGTCTTAGAAGTCAACGCCCGAAGCATAAAATACAAAATAAATGGAACAGTTTTTCCATCGTATAAAATGAATAATTGCAACCAGTGTGAAAGTTATGGTCATTTCTACGTTCCGGGCAACCTAAGATTCACCCTAGGGCGTTGTTCCACCACACCGAATAGCTACGGCCTCAGAAGTCAACGACAGAAGCATAAAATACAATATAAATATAACAGTTTTTCCATCGTATATAACGAATAATAGCAACCAGTGTGAAAGTTATGGTCATTTCTACGTGCCGGGCAACCTAGGCTTCACTCTAGGGCGTTGCTCCACCACATCAAACAGTTAGGGCCTTAGAAGTCAACGCCCGAAGCATAAAATACAAAATAAATATAACAGTTTTTCCATCGTATAAAACGAATAATAGCAACCAGTGTGAAAGTTATGGTCACTTCTACGTTCCGGGCAACCTAGGCTTCACTCTAGGGCGTTGCTCCACCAGATCAAACAGTTAGGGCCTTAGAAGCCAACGCCCGAAGCATAAAATACAAATAAATACAACAGTTTTTCCATTGTATAAAACGAATAATTGCTACCAGTGTAAAAGTTATGGTCATTTCTACGTCTCGGGCAACCTAGGCTTCACCCTAGGCCGTTGTTCCACCAGATCAAACAGTTAGGGCCTAAGATGTGAACGCCAGAAGCATAAAATACAATATAAATACAACAGTTTTTCCATCAAATAAAACGAATGATAGCAACCAGTGTGAAAGTTATGGACATTTCTACGTTCCGTGCAACGTAGGCTTCACTCTAGGGCGTTGCTCCACCAGATCGTATAGTTAGGGCCTTAGATGTCAACGCCCGAAGTATAAAATACAAAATAAATAAAACAGTTTTTCCATCGTATAAAACGTATAATTGCTACCAGTGTGAAAGTTATGGTCATTTCTACGTTCCGCGAAACCTAGGCTTCACTCCAGGGCGTTGCTCCACCAGATCGAATAGTTAGGGCCTTAGATATCAACGCCCGAAGCATAAAATACAAAATAAATAAAACAGTTTTTCCATCGTATAAAACGAATAATTGCTACCAGTGTGAAATTTATGGTCATTTCTGCGTTCCGGGCAACCTAGGCTTCACTCTAGGGCGGTGCTCCACCAGATCAAATAGTTAGGGCCTAAGAAGTCAACGCCAGAAGCGTAAAATACAACATAAATACAACAGACTTTCCATCGTATATAATGTATGTTTGCAAACATTGTGAAAGTAATGGTCATTTCTACGTACCGGGCAACCTAGGCTCCACTCTAGGGCGTTGCTCCACCAAATGGAATAGTTAGAGCCTTAGAAGTCAACGCCAGAAGCATAAAATACAATAAAGATGCAACAGTTTTTCCATCGTATTACAGGAATAACAGCAAACAGTTTGAAAGTACTGGTCATTTCTACGTTCCGGGTAACCTAGGTTTCACTCTAGGGCGTTGCTCCACCAGATTGAATAGCTAGGGACTTAGAATTCAACGCCATAGGAATAAAATACAATATAAGTACAACAGTTTTTCCATCGTATAAAATGAATAATTGCAACCAGTGTGAAAGTCATGGTCATTTCTACGTTCCGGGCAATCTAGGCTTCACTCTAGGTCGTTGCTCCACCAGATCAAACAGTTAGGGCCTTAGAAGTCAACGCCCGAAGCATTAAATACAAAATAAATAGAACAGTTTTTCCATTGTATAAAACGAATAATTGCTACCAGTGTAAAAGTTATGGTCATTTCTACGTCTCGGGCAACCTAGGCTTCACCCTAGGCCGTTGTTCCACCAGATCGAACAGTTAGGGCCTAAGAAGTGAACGCCAGAAGCATAAAATACAGTATAAATACAACAGCTTTTCCATCACATAAAACGAATGATAGCAACCAGTTTGAAAGTTATGGTCATTTCTACGTTCCGGGCAACGTAGGCTTCACTCTAGGGCGTTGCTCCACCAGATCGTATAGTTAGAGCCTTAGATGTCAACGCCCGAAGCATAAAATACAAAATAAGTAGAACGGTTTTTCCATTGTATAAAACGAATAAATGCTACCAGTGTAAAGGTCATGGTGTTTTCCACGTTCCGGGCAACCTAGGCTTCACCCTAGGGCGTTGTTCCACCAGATCGAATAGTTAGGGCCTAAGAAGTGAACGCCAGAAGCATAAAATACAAATAAATACAACAGTTTTTCCATCGTATAACACGAATAATTGCAACCAGTATGAAACTTATGGTCATTTCTACTTTCCGGGCAACCTACGCTTCACTCTATGGCGTTCTACCACCACATCGAGTAGCTACGGCCACAGAAGTCAACGCCTGATGTATAAAATACAATAAAAATACAACAGTCTTTCCATCCTATAACAGGAATAATTGCACCCCGTGTGAAAGTGATGGTCATTTCTACGTTCCAGGCAACCTAGGCTTCACTCTAGGGCGTTGTTGCACCAGATCGAATAGTTCGGGCCTAAGAAGTCAACGCCAGAAGCATAAAATACAATATATATATAACAGTTTTTCCATCGTATAAAACGAATAATAGAAACCAGTGTGAAAGTTATGGTCATTTCTACGTTCCGAGCGGCCTAGGCATCACTCTAGGGCGGTGCTCCACCAGATCAAACAGTTAGGGCCTTAGAAGTCAACGCCCGTAGCATTAAATACAAAATAAATAGAACAGTTTTTCCATTGTATAAAACGAATAATTGCTACCAGTGTAAAAGTTATGGTCATTTCTACGTCTCGGGCAACCTAGGCTTCACCCTAGGCCGTTGCTACACCAGATCAAACAGTTAGGGCCTAAGAAGTGAACGCCAGAAGCATAAAATACAATATAAATACAACAGCTTTTCCATCGTATAAAACGAATAATTGCAACCAGTATGAAACTTATGGTCATTTATATTTTCCGGGCAACCTAGGCTTCACCCTAGGGCATTGCTCCAACAGATTGAATAGTTAGGGCCTTAGAAGTCAATGCCCGAAGCATAAAATGCAATAAAATACAACAGTTTTTTCATCATATAACAGGAATAATTGCAACCAGTTTGAGAGTGATGGTCATTTCTACGTACCGGGCAACCTAGGCTTCACTCTAGGGCGTTGATCCACTAGATCGAATAGTTAGGGCCTAAGTAGTCAACGCCAGAAGCATAAAATACAAAATAAATAAAACAGTTTTTCCATCGTATAAAACGTATAATTGCTACCAGTGTGAAAGCTATGGTCATTTCTACGTTCCGCGCAACCTAGGCTTCACTCTAGGGCGTTGCTCCACCAGATCGAATAGTTAGGGCCTTAGAAGTCAACGCCAGAAGCATAAAATGCGATAAAAATACAACAGCTTATCCATTGTATAACAGGAATAATTGCAACCAGTGTGAAGGTAATGGTATGTTCTACGTTCCGGGCAACCTAGGCTTCACACTAGGGCGGTGCTCCACCAGGTTAAATAGCTAGGGCCTAAGAAGTCAACGCCAGAAGCGTAAAATGCAATATAAGTACAACAGTTTACCATCGTATAAAATGAATAATTGCAAACATTGTGAAAGTAATGGTCATTTCTACGTGCCGGGCAACCTAGGCGTCACTCTAGGGCGTTGCTCCACCACAGCTAAAAGCTACGGCCTTAGAAGTCAACGCCAGAATCATAAAATACAATAAATATGCAACAGATTTTCAATCGTATAGCATGACTAATTGCAACCAGTGCGAAAGTAATGACCATTTCGACGTTTCGGGCATCCTAGGCTTAACTCTGATGCGTTGCTCCACCAAATCGAAGAGATAGGGCCTTAGAAGTCAACGCCAGAAGCATAAAATACAATATAAATACAACAGCTTTGCCATCGTATAAAATGAATTATTGCAAACAGTGTGAAGGTAATGGTCATTTCTACGTTCCGAGCAACCTAGGCTTCACTGTAGGGTGTTGCTCCGCCAGATGGAATAGTTAGGGCCTAAGAAGTCAACGCCAGAAGCATAAAATACGATATAAATACTACAGCTTTTCCATCGTATAAAACGTATAATTGCTACCAGTGTGAAAGTTATGGTCATTTCTACGTTCCGGGCAACCTAGGCTTCACCAGAGGGCGTTGTTCTACCAGATGGAATAGCTGGGACCTAAGAAGTCAACGACAGAAGCATAAAATAAGATATAACTACAACAGCTTTTCCATCGTATAAAACGAATAATGGTAACCAGTGTGAAAGTTATGGTCATTTCTACGTTCCGGGCAGCCAAGGCTTCACTCTAGGACGATGCTCCACCAGATCGAGTAGTTAGGGCCTAAGAAGTCAACGCCAGAAGCATAAAATTCAATAAACATGCAACAGTTGTTCCATTGTTTAACAGGAATAATTGCAAACAGTGTTTAAGTACAGCTCATTTCTACGTTCCGGGTAATCCAGGTTTCACTCTAGGGCGTTGCTCCACCAGATCGAATAGCTAGGGACTTAGAATTCAACGCCAGAAGAATAAAATGCAATCTAAGTACAACAGTTTTTCCACCGAATAAAATGAATAATTGCATACATTGTGAAAGCAATGGTCATTTCTACGTTCAGGGCAACCTAGGCTTCACTCTAAGGCGTTGCTCCACCAGATCGAATAGCCAGGGCCTTAGAAGTCAGCGCCCGAAGCATAACATACAACATAAATCGGACAGCTTTTCCATGTATAAAACGAATAATTGCTTCCTGTGTGAAAGTTATGGCCATTTCTACGTTCCGGGCAACCTAGGCTTCACCAGAGGGCGTTGTTCTACCAGATGGAATTGCTGGGACCTAAGAAGTCAACGCCAGAAGCATAAAATAAGATATAAATACAACAGCTTTTCCATCGTATAAAACGAATAATGGTAACCAGTGTGGAAGTTATGGTCATTTCTACGTTCCGGGCAGCCAAGGCTTCACTCTAGGACGATGCTCCACCAGATCGAATAGTTAGGGCCTAAGAAGTCAACGCCAGAAGCTTAAAATACAATAAAGGTGCAACAGTTGTTCTATTGTTTAACAGGAATAATTGCAAACAGTGTGAAAGTACAGGTCACTTCTACGTTCCGGGTAATCCTGGTTTCACTCTAGGGCGTTGCTCCACCAGATCGAATAGCTAGGGACTTAGAATTCAACGCCAGAAGAATAAAATGCAATGTAAGTACAACAGTTTTTCCACCGAATAAAATGAATAATTGCATACATTGTGAAAGCAATGGTCATTTCTACGTTCCGGGCAATCTAGGCTTCACTCTAGGTCGTTGCTCCACCAGATCAAACAGTTAGGGCCTTAGAAGTCAACGCCCGAAGCATTAAATACAAAATAAATAGAACAGTTTTTCCATTGTATAAAACGAATAATTGCTACCAGTGTAAAAGTTATGGTCATTTCTACGTCTCGGGCAACCTAGGCTTCACCCTAGGCCGTTGTTCCACCAGATCGAACAGTTAGGGCCTAAGAAGTGAACGCCAGAAGCATTAAATACAGTATAAATACAACAGCTTTTCCATCACATAAAACGAATGATAGCAACCAGTTTGAAAGTTATGGTCATTTCTACGTTCCGGGCAACGTAGGCTTCACTCTAGGGCGTTGCTCCACCAGATCGTATAGTTAGAGCCTTAGATGTCAACGCCCGAAGCATAAAATACAAAATAAGTAGAACGGTTTTTCCATTGTATAAAACGAATAAATGCTACCAGTGTAAAGGTGATGGTCTTTTCCACGTTCCGGGCAACCTAGGCTTCACCCTAGGGCGTTGTTCCACCAGATCGAATAGTTAGGGCCTAAGAAGTGAACGCCAGAAGCATAAAATACAAATAAATACAACAGTTTTTCCATCGTATAACACGAATAATTGCAACCAGTATGAAACTTATGGTCATTTCTACTTTCCGGGCAACCTACGCTTCACTCTATGGCGTTCTACCACCACATCGAGTAGCTACGGCCACAGAAGTCAACGCCTGATGTATAAAATACAATAAAAATACAACAGTCTTTCCATCCTATAACAGGAATAATTGCACCCCGTGTGAAAGTGATGGTCATTTCTACGTTCCAGGCAACCTAGGCTTCACTCTAGGGCGTTGTTGCACCAGATCGAATAGTTCGGGCCTAAGAAGTCAACGCCAGAAGCATAAAATACAATATATATATAACAGTTTTTCCATCGTATAAAACGAATAATAGAAACCAGTGTGAAAGTTATGGTCATTTCTACGTTCCGAGCGGCCTAGGCATCACTCTAGGGCGGTGCTCCACCAGATCAAACAGTTAGGGCCTTAGAAGTCAACGCCCGTAGCATTAAATACAAAATAAATAGAACAGTTTTTCCATTGTATAAAACGAATAATTGCTACCAGTGTAAAAGTTATGGTCATTTCTACGTCTCGGGCAACCTAGGCTTCACCCTAGGCCGTTGCTACACCAGATCAAACAGTTAGGGCCTAAGAAGTGAACGCCAGAAGCATAAAATACAATATAAATACAACAGCTTTTCCATCGTATAAAACGAATAATTGCAACCAGTATGAAACTTATGGTCATTTATATTTTCCGGGCAACCTAGGCTTCACCCTAGGGCATTGCTCCAACAGATTGAATAGTTAGGGCCTTAGAAGTCAATGCCCGAAGCATAAAATGCAATAAAATACAACAGTTTTTTCATCATATAACAGGAATAATTGCAACCAGTTTGAGAGTGATGGTCATTTCTACGTACCGGGCAACCTAGGCTTCACTCTAGGGCGTTGATCCACTAGATCGAATAGTTAGGGCCTAAGTAGTCAACGCCAGAAGCATAAAATACAAAATAAATAAAACAGTTTTTCCATCGTATAAAACGTATAATTGCTACCAGTGTGAAAGCTATGGTCATTTCTACGTTCCGCGCAACCTAGGCTTCACTCTAGGGCGTTGCTCCACCAGATCGAATAGTTAGGGCCTTAGAAGTCAACGCCAGAAGCATAAAATGCGATAAAAATACAACAGCTTATCCAATTGTATAACAGGAATAATTGCAACCAGTGTGAAGGTAATGGTATGTTCTACGTTCCGGGCAACCTAGGCTTCACACTAGGGCGGTGCTCCACCAGGTTAAATAGCTAGGGCCTAAGAAGTCAACGCCAGAAGCGTAAAATGCAATATAAGTACAACAGTTTACCATCGTATAAAATGAATAATTGCAAACATTGTGAAAGTAATGGTCATTTCTACGTGCCGGGCAACCTAGGCGTCACTCTAGGGCGTTGCTCCACCACAGCTAAAAGCTACGGCCTTAGAAGTCAACGCCAGAATCATAAAATACAATAAATATGCAACAGATTTTCAATCGTATAGCATGACTAATTGCAACCAGTGCGAAAGTAATGACCATTTCGACGTTTCGGGCATCCTAGGCTTAACTCTGATGCGTTGCTCCACCAAATCGAAGAGATAGGGCCTTAGAAGTCAACGCCAGAAGCATAAAATACAATATAAATACAACAGCTTTGCCATCGTATAAAATGAATTATTGCAAACAGTGTGAAGGTAATGGTCATTTCTACGTTCCGAGCAACCTAGGCTTCACTGTAGGGTGTTGCTCCGCCAGATGGAATAGTTAGGGCCTAAGAAGTCAACGCCAGAAGCATAAAATACGATATAAATACTACAGCTTTTCCATCGTATAAAACGTATAATTGCTACCAGTGTGAAAGTTATGGTCATTTCTACGTTCCGGGCAACCTAGGCTTCACCAGAGGGCGTTGTTCTACCAGATGGAATAGCTGGGACCTAAGAAGTCAACGACAGAAGCATAAAATAAGATATAACTACAACAGCTTTTCCATCGTATAAAACGAATAATGGTAACCAGTGTGAAAGTTATGGTCATTTCTACGTTCCGGGCAGCCAAGGCTTCACTCTAGGACGATGCTCCACCAGATCGAGTAGTTAGGGCCTAAGAAGTCAACGCCAGAAGCATAAAATTCAATAAACATGCAACAGTTGTTCCATTGTTTAACAGGAATAATTGCAAACAGTGTTTAAGTACAGCTCATTTCTACGTTCCGGGTAATCCAGGTTTCACTCTAGGGCGTTGCTCCACCAGATCGAATAGCTAGGGACTTAGAATTCAACGCCAGAAGAATAAAATGCAATCTAAGTACAACAGTTTTTCCACCGAATAAAATGAATAATTGCATACATTGTGAAAGCAATGGTCATTTCTACGTTCAGGGCAACCTAGGCTTCACTCTAAGGCGTTGCTCCACCAGATCGAATAGCCAGGGCCTTAGAAGTCAGCGCCCGAAGCATAACATACAACATAAATCGGACAGCTTTTCCATGTATAAAACGAATAATTGCTTCCTGTGTGAAAGTTATGGCCATTTCTACGTTCCGGGCAACCTAGGCTTCACCAGAGGGCGTTGTTCTACCAGATGGAATTGCTGGGACCTAAGAAGTCAACGCCAGAAGCATAAAATAAGATATAAATACAACAGCTTTTCCATCGTATAAAACGAATAATGGTAACCAGTGTGGAAGTTATGGTCATTTCTACGTTCCGGGCAGCCAAGGCTTCACTCTAGGACGATGCTCCACCAGATCGAATAGTTAGGGCCTAAGAAGTCAACGCCAGAAGCTTAAAATACAATAAAGGTGCAACAGTTGTTCTATTGTTTAACAGGAATAATTGCAAACAGTGTGAAAGTACAGGTCACTTCTACGTTCCGGGTAATCCTGGTTTCACTCTAGGGCGTTGCTCCACCAGATCGAATAGCTAGGGACTTAGAATTCAACGCCAGAAGAATAAAATGCAATGTAAGTACAACAGTTTTTCCACCGAATAAAATGAATAATTGCATACATTGTGAAAGCAATGGTCATTTCTACGTTCCGGGCAACCTAGGCTTCACTCTAGGGCGTTGCTCCACCAGATCGAATAGCTAGGGCCTTAGAGATCAACGCCCGAAGCATAAAATATAAAATAAATAGAACAGCTGTTCCATGTATAAAACGAATAATTGTTTCCAGTGTGAAAGTTATGGTCATTTCTACGTTCCGGGCAACCTAGGCTTCACCATAGGGGGTTGCTCCACCAGATGGAATAGTTGGGGCCTAAGAAGTCAACGCCAGAAGCATAAAATACGATATAAATACAACAGCTTTTCCATCGTATAATACTAATAATGGCAACCAGTGTGAAAGTTATGGTCATTTCTACGTTCCGGGCAACCTAGGCTTCACTCTAGGCTGTTGCCCCACCAGATCGAATAGCTAGGGCCTTAGAAGTCAGCGCCCGAAGCATAACATACAAAATAAATAGGACAGCTTTTCCATGTATAAAACGAATAATTGCTTCCTGTGTGAAAGTTATGGTCATTTCTACGTTCCGGGCTACATACGCTTCACTCTTGGACGCTGCCGCCGAGATCGAATATCGAGGACCTTAGAAGTCAACGCCAGAAACATAAAATAATATAAAAATGCAACAGTTTTTCCATCGTATAACAGGAATAACTGCAACCAGTGCGAATGTAATGGTCATTTCTACGTTTCGGGCAACATACGCTTCACTCTTGGATGCTGCCCCCGAGATCGAATAGTTAGGGCCTAAGAAGTCAATGCCAGAAGCATAAAGTACAATAAAAATGCAACAGTGTTTCCATCGTATAGCATGAATAATTGCAACCAGTGTGACAGTAATGATCATTTCAACGTTTCGGACAACATAGGCTACACTCTTGGACGTTGCGCCACGAGATCGAATAACTAGGACCTTAGAAGTCAACGCCAGAAACATAAAATACAGTAAAAATACAACAGTTTTTCCATCGTATAACAGGAATAACTGCAACCAGTGTGAACGTACTGGTTATTTCTACGTTTCGGGCAACCTAGACTTCACTCTAGGGCGTTGCTCCACCAAATCGAATAGCTAGGGCCTTAGAAGTCAACGCCCGAAGCATAAAATACAAAATAAATAGGTCAGATTTTCCATGTATAAAACGAATAATTGCTTCCTGTGTGAAAGTTATGGCCATTTCTACGTTCCGGGCAACCTAGGCTTCACCAGAGGGCGTTGTTCTACCAGATGGAATAGCTGGGACCTAAGAAGTCAACGCCAGAAGCATAAAATAAGATATAAATACAACAGCTTTTCCATCGTATGACAGGATTAATTGCAACCAGTTTGAAAGTGATGGTCAATTCTACGTTCCGGGCAACATAGGATTCACTCTAGGGCGTTGCTCCACCAGATCGAATGGTTGGTGCCTTAGAAGTCAACGCCAGAGGCATAAAATACAATATAAATACAACAGTTTTTCCTATGTATAAAACGAATAATTGCAACCAGTATGAAACTTATGGTCATTTCTACTTTCCGAGCAACCTAGGCTTCACTCTAGGGCGCTGCTCCACCAGGTTAAATAGTTAGGGCCTAAGAAGTCAACGCCAGAAGCATAAAATGCAATATAAGTTCAACAGTTTACCATCGTATAAGATGAATAATTGCAAACATTGTGAAAGTAATGGTCATTTCTACGTACCGGGCAACCTAGGCGTCACTCTAGGGCGTTGGTCCACCACAGCTAAAAGCTACGGCCTTAGAAGTCAACGCCAGAAGCATAAAATACAATAAATATGCAACTGATTTTCCATCGTATAGCATGACTAATTGCAACCAGTGCGAAAGTAATGACCATTTCGACATTTCGGGCATCCTAGGCTTAACTCTGAGGCGTTGCTGCACCAAATCGAAGAGATAGGGCCTTAGAAGTCAACGCCAGAAGCATAAAATACAATATAAATACAACAGCTTTGCCATCGTATAAAATGAATTATTGCAAACAGTGTGAAAGTAATGGTCACTTCTACGTTCCGAGCAACCTAGGCTTCACTGTAGGGTGTTGCTCCGCCAGATGGAATAGTTAGTGCCTTAGAAGTCAACGCCAGAAGCTTAAAAAACAATATAAATACAACAGCTTTTCCATCGTATAAAACGAATAATTGCAATCAGTATGAAAGTTAACGTCATTTCTACTTTCCGGGCAACCTAGGCTTCACCCTAGGGCGTTGCTCCAACAGATTGAATAGTTGGGGCCTTAGAAGTCAACGACGGAAGCATAAAATGCAATAAAAATACAAAAGTTTTTCCATCGTATAAAACGAATGATTGCTACCAGTATGGAAGTGATGGTCATTTCTACGTTCCGGGGAACCTAGGCCTCACTCGAGTGTGTTGTTCCACCAGATTGAATAGTTAGGGCCTAAGAAATCAACGCCAGAAGCATAAAATACAACTTTAATATAACTGTTTTTCCATCGTATAAAACGAGTAATTTCAACCAGTGTGAATGTTATGGTCATTTTTACGTTCCGAGCAACCTACGCTTCACTCTAGGGCGTTGATACACCAGATAGAATAGTCAGGGCCTTAGAAGTCAGCGCCAGAAGCATAAAATTCAATAAAGATGCAACAGTTTTTCCGTCGTATTTCAGGAGTCACTGCAAACAGTGTGAAAGTACTGGTCATTTCTACGTTCCGGGTAACCTAGGCTTCACTCTAGGGCGTTGTTCTACCAGATCGAACAGTTAGGGCGTAAGAAGGCAACGCCTGAAGCATAAAGTACAATATAAATATAACAGTTTCTCCATCGTATAAAACGAATAATAGCGACCAGTGTGAAAGTTGTGGTCATTTCTACGTTCCGGGCAACCTAGGCTACACCCTAGGGCGTTGCTCCAACAGATTGAATGGTTAGGGCCTTAGAAGTCAATGACCGAAGCACAAAATGCAATAAAAATACTACAGTTTTTCCATCATAGAACAGGAATAATTGCAACTAGTTTGAAAGTGATGGTCATTTCTGCGTTCCGGGCAACCTCGGCTTCACTTTAGGGCGTTGCTCCACCAGATCGAATAGTTAGGGCGTAAGAAGTGAACGCCAGAAGCATAAAATACAATATAAATACAACAGTTTTTCCATCATATAAAACGAGTAATTGCAACCAGTATGAAGGTTGTGGTCATTTCTACTTTCCGGGCAACCTAGGCTACACGCTAGGGCGTTGCTCCAACAGATTGAATAGTTAGGGCCTTAGGAGTCACCGCCAGAAGCATAAAAAACAATATAAATACAACAGTTTTTCCATCGTATAAAACGAATAATTGCAACAAGTATGATTGTTGTGGTTATTTCTACGTTCCGGGCAACCTAGGTTTCCCTCTAGGGCGTTGCTCCACCAGATCGAATATCTAGGGACTTGGAATTCAACGCCAGAAGAATAAAACACAATATAAGTACAACCGTTTTTCCATTGTATAAAATGAATAATTGCAAACATTGTGAAATTAGTGGTCATTTCTACGTTCCGGGTAACCTAGGCTTCACTCTAGGGCATTGTTCCACCAGATCGAACAGTTAGGGCCTAAGATGGCAACGCCAGTAGCATAAACTACAATATAAATATAACAGTTTTTCCATCGTATAAAACGAATAATAGCAACCAGTGTGAAAGTTATGGTCATTTCTACGTTCCGGGCAACCTAGGCTTCACTCTAGGGCGTTGCTCCACCAGATCAAACAGTTAGGGCCTTAGAAGTCAACGCCCGAAGCATAAAATACAAAATAAATACAACAGTTTTTCCATCGTATAAAACGAATAATAGCAACCAGTGTCAAATTTATGGTCATTTCTACGTTCCGGGCAACCTAGGCTTCACTCCAGGGCGTTGTTCCACCATATCGAATAGTTAGGGCCTAAGAAGTGAACGCCAGCAGCATAAAATACAATATAAATACAACAGTTCTTCCATCAAATAAAACGAATGATTGCAACCAGTATGAAAGTTATGGTCATTTCTACGTTCCGGGCAACCTAGGCTTCACTCTATGGCGTTCTTCCACCACATCGAATAGCTACGGCCTCAGAAGTCAACGCCTGAAGCATAAAATACAATAAAAATGCAACAGTCTTTCCATCTTATAATAGGAATAATTGCAACCCGTGTGAAAGTGATGGTCATTTGTACGTTCCAGGCAACCTAGGATTCACTCTAGGGCGTTGTTCCACCAGATCGAATAGTTAGGGCCTAAGAAGTCAACGCCAGAAGCATAAAATACAATATAAATATAACAGTTTTTCCATCGTATAGAACGAATAATAGCAACCAGTGTGAAAGTTATGGTCATTTCTACGTTCCGGGCAACCTAGGCTTCACTCTAGGGCGTTGTTCCACCAGATCGAACAGCTAGGGCCTAAGAAGGCAACGCCAGAAGCATAAAATACAATATAAATATAAGAGTTTCTCCATCGTATAAAACGAATAATAGCGACCAATGTGAAAGTTATGGTCATTTCTACGTTCCCGGCAACCTAGGCTTCACTCCAGGGCATTGTTCCACCAGATCGAATAGTTAGGGCCTAAGAAGTGAACGCCAGCAGCATAAAATACAATATAAATATAACAGCTTTTCCGTCATGTAAAACGAATAATTGCTACCGGTGTGAAAGTTAACGTCATTTCTCCTTTCCGGGCAACCTAGGCTTCACCCTAGGGCGTTGCTCCAACAGATTGAATAGTTAGGGCTTTAGAAGTCAACGCCCGATGCATAAAATACAAAATAAATAGAACAGTTTTTCCATCGTGTAAAACGAGTAATTGCTACCGGTGTGAATGTTATGGTCATTTCTACGTTCCGGTCAACCTAGGCTTCACCAGAGGGCGTTGTTCTACCAGATGGAATAGCTGGGACCTAAGAAGTCAACGACAGAAGCATAAAATAAGATATAACTACAACAGCTTTTCCATCGTATAAAACGAATAATGGTAACCAGTGTGAAAGTTATGGTCATTTCTACGTTCCGGGCAGCCAAGGCTTCACTCTAGGACGATGCTCCACCAGATCGAGTAGTTAGGGCCTAAGAAGTCAACGCCAGAAGCATAAAATTCAATAAACATGCAACAGTTGTTCCATTGTTTAACAGGAATAATTGCAAACAGTGTGAAAGTACAGCTCATTTCTACGTTCCGGGTAATCCAGGTTTCACTCTAGGGCGTTGCTCCACCAGATCGAATAGCTAGGGACTTAGAATTCAACGCCAGAAGAATAAAATGCAATCTGAGTACAACAGTTTTTCCACCGAATAAAATGAATAATTGCATACATTGTGAAAGCAATGGTCATTTCTACGTTCCGGGCAACCTAGGCTTCACTCTAGGGCGTTGCTCCACCAGATCGAATAGCTAGGGCCTTAGAGATCAACGCCCGAAGCATAAAATATAAAATAAATAGAACAGCTGTTCCATGTATAAAACGAATAATTGTTTCCAGTGTGAAAGTTATGGTCATTTCTACGTTCCGGGCAACCTAGGCTTCACCATAGGGGGTTGCTCCACCAGATGGAATAGTTGGGGCCTAAGAAGTCAACGCCAGAAGCATAAAATACGATATAAATACAACAGCTTTTCCATCGTATAATACTAATAATGGCAACCAGTGTGAAAGTTATGGTCATTTCTACTTTCCGGGCAACCTAGGCTTCACCCTAGGGCGTTGCTCTAACAGATTGAATAGTTGGGGCCTTAGAAGTCAACGACGGAAGCATAAAATGCAATAAAAATACAACAGTTTTTCCATCGTATGAAACGAATGATTGCTACCAGTATGGAAGTGATGGTCATTTCTACGTTCCGGGGAACCTAGGCCTCACTCGAGTGTGTTGTTCCACCAGATTGAATAGTTAGGGCCTAAGAAATCAACGCCAGAAGCATAAAATACAACTTTAATATAACTGTTTTTCCATCGTATAAAACGAATAATTTCAACCAGTGTGAATGTTATGGTCATTTTTACGTTCCGAGCAACCTAGGCTTCACTCTAGGGCGTTGATACACCAGATAGAATAGTCAGGGCCTTAGAAGTCAACGCCAGAAGCATAAAATTCAATAAAGATGCAACAGTTTTTCCGTCGTATAACAGGAGTCACTGCAAACAGTGTGAAAGTACTGGTCATTTCTACGTTCCGGGTAACCTAGGCTTCACTCTAGGGCGTTGTTCTACCAGATCGAACAGTTAGGGCGTAAGAAGGCAACGCCTGAAGCATAAAGTACAATATAAATATAACAGTTTCTCCATCGTATAAAACGAATAATAGCGACCAGTGTGAAAGTTGTGGTCATTTGTACGTTCCGGGCAACCTAGGCTACACCCTAGGGCGTTGCTCCAACAGATTGAATGGTTAGGGCCTTAGAAGTCAATGACCGAAGCACAAAATGCAATAAAAATACAACAGTTTTTCCATCATAGAACAGGAATAATTGCAACTAGTTTGAAAGTGATGGTAATTTCTACGTTCCGGGCAACCTCGGCTTCACTCTAGGGCGTTGCTCCACCAGATCGAATAGTTAGGGCGTAAGAAGTGAACGCCAGAAGCATAAAATACAATATAAATACAACAGTACTTCCATCATATAAAACGAATAATTGCAACCAGTATGAAAGTTATGGTCATTTCTACGTTCCGGGCAACCTAGGCATCACTCTATGGCGTTCTTCCACCACATCGGATAGCTGCGGCCTCAGAAGTCAACGCGTGAAGCATAAAATACAATAGAAATACAACAGTATTTCCATCCTATAACAGGAATAATTGCAACCAGTTTGAAAGTGATGGTCATTTCTACGTTCCGGGAAACCTCGGCTTCACTCTAGGGCGTTGTTCCACCAGATCGAACAGTTAGGGCCTAAGAAGGCAACTCCAGAAGCATAAAATACAATATAAATATAACAGTTTTTCCATCGTATAAAGCGAATAATAGCAACCAGTGTGAAGGTTATGGTCATTTCTACGTTCCGGGCAACCTAGGCTTCACCACAGGGCGTTGCTCCACCAGATCGAATAGTTAGTGCCTTAGAAGTCAACGCCAGAAGCATAAAAAACAATATAAATACAACAGCTTTTCCATCGTATAAAACGAATAATTGCAATCAGTATGAAAGTTAACGTCATTTCTACTTTCCGGGCAACCTAGGCTTCACCCTAGGGCGTTGCTCCAACAGATTGAATAGTTAGGGCCTTAGAAGTCAACGACGGAAGCATAAAATGCAATAAAAATACAACAGTTTTTCCATCGTATAAAACGAATGATTGCTACCAGTATGGAAGCGATGGTCATTTCTACGTTCCGGGGAACCTAGGCTTCACTCTAGGGCGTTGTTCTACCAGATCGAACGTAAGAAGGCAACGCCTGAAGCATAAAGTACAATATAAATATAACAGTTTCTCCATCGTATAAAACGAATAATAGCGACCAGTGTGAAAGTTGTGGTCATTTCTACGTTCCGGGCAACCTAGGCTACACCCTAGGGCGTTGCTCCAACAGATTGAATGGTTAGGGCCTTAGAAGTCAATGACCGAAGCACAAAATGCAATAAAAATACAACAGTTTTTCCATCATAGAACAGGAATAATTGCAACTAGTTTGAAAGTGATGGTCATTTCTACGTTCCGGGCAACCTCGGCTTCACTTTAGGGCGTTGCTCCACCAGATCGAATAGTTAGGGCGTAAGAAGTGAACGCCAGAAGCATAAAATACAATATAAATACAACAGTTTTTCCATCATATAAAACGAGTAATTGCAACCAGTATGAAGGTTGTGGTCATTTCTACTTTCCGGGCAACCTAGGCTACACGCTAGGGCGTTGCTCCAACAGATTGAATAGTTAGGGCCTTAGGAGTCACCGCCAGAAGCATAAAAAACGATATAAATACAACAGTTTTTCCATCGTATAAAACGAATAATTGCAACAAGTATGATTGTTGTGGTTATTTCTACGTTCCGGGCAACCTAGGTTTCCCTCTAGGGCGTTGCTCCACCAGATCGAATAGCTAGGGACTTGGAATTCAACGCCAGAAGAATAAAACACAATATAAGTACAACCGTTTTTCCATTGTATAAAATGAATAATTGCAAACATTGTGAAATTAGTGGTCATTTCTACGTTCCGGGCAACCTAGGCCTCACTCTAGGGCATTGTTCCACCAGATCGAACAGTTAGGGCCTAAGATGGCAACGCCAGTAGCATAAAATACAATATAAATATAACAGTCTTTCCATCGAATAGAACGAATAATAGCATCCAGCGTGAAAGTTATGGTCATTTCTACGTTCCTGGCAACCTAGGCTTCACTCTAGGGCGTTGCTCCACCAGATCAAACAGTTAGGGCCTTAGAAGTCAACGCCCGAAGCATAAAATACAAAATAAATACAACAGTTTTTCCATCGTATAAAACGAATAATAGCAACCAGTGTCAAATTTATGGTCATTTCTACGTTCCGGGCAACCTAGGCTTCACTCTATGGCGTTCTTCCACCACATCGAATAGCTGCGGCCTCAGAAGTCAACGCCTGAAGCATAAGATACAATAAAAATACAACAGTCTTTCCATCCTATAACAGGAATAATTGCAACCCGTGTGAAAGTGATGGTCATTTGTACGTTCCAGGCAACCTAGGCTTCACTCTAGGGCGTTGTTCCACCAGATCGAATTGTTAGGGCCTAAGATGTCAACGCCAGAAGCATAAGATACAATATAAATATAACAGTCTTTCCATCGAATAGAACGAATAATAGCATCCAGTGTGAAAGTTATGGTCATTTCTACGTTCCTGGCAACCTAGGCTTCACTCTAGGGCGTTGCTCCACCAGATCAAACAGTTAGGGCCTTAGAAGTCAACGCCCGAAGCATAAAATACAAAATAAATACAACAGTTTTTCCATCGTATAAAACGAATAATAGCAACCAGTGTCAAATTTATGGTCATTTCTACGTTCCGGGCAACCTAGGCTTCACCCCAGGGCGTTGTTCCACCATATCGAATAGTTAGGGCCTAAGAAGTGAACGCCAGCAGCATAAAATACAATATAAATACAACAGTTCTTCCATCAAATAAAACGAATGATTGCAACCAGAATGAAAGTTATGGTCATTTCTACGTTCCGGGCAACCTAGGCTTCACTCTATGGCGTTCTTCCACCACATCGAATAGCTACGGCCTCAGAAGTCAACGCCTGAAGCATAAAATACAATAAAAATGCAACAGTCTTTCCATCTTATAATAGGAATAATTGCAACCCGTGTGAAGGTGATGGTCATTTGTACGTTCCAGGCAACCTAGGATTCACTCTAGGGCGTTGTTCCACCAGATCGAATAGTTAGGGCCTAAGAAATCAACGCCAGAAGCATAAAATACAATATAAATATAACAGTTTTTCCATCGTATAGAGCGACTAATAGCAACCAGTGTGAAAGTTATGGTCATTTCTACGTTCCGGGCAACCTAGGCTTCACTCTAGGGCGTTGTTCCACCAGATCGAACAGCTAGGGCCTAAGAAGGCAACGCCAGAAGCATAAAATACAATATAAATATAAGAGTTTCTCCATCGTATAAAACGAATAATAGCGACCAATGTGAAAGTTATGGTCATTTCTACGTTCCCGGCAACCTAGGCTTCACCCCAGGGCATTGTTCCACCAGATCGAATAGTTAGGGCCTAAGAAGTGAACGCCAGAAGCATAAAATACGATATAAATACAACAGCTTTTCCATCGTATAAAACGAATAATAGCAACCAGTGTGAAAGTTATGGTCATTTATACGTTCCGGGCAACCTAGGTTTCACTCTAGGGCGTTGCTCCACCAGATCAAACAGTTAGGGCGTTAGAAGTCAACGCCCGAAGCATTAAATACAAAATAAATAGAACAGTTTTTCCATTGTATAAAACGAATAATTGCTACCAGTGTAAAGGTTATGGTCATTTCTACGTTCCGGGCAACCTAGGCTTCACCCTTGGCCGTTGTTCCACCAGATCGAATAGTTAGGGCCTAAGAAGTGAACGCCAGAAGCATAAAATACAATATAAATACAACAGTTTTTCCATCATATAAAACAAATGATAGCAACCAGTGTGAAAGTTATGGTCATTTCTACGTTCCGGGCAATCTAGGCTTCACTCTAGGTCGTTGCTCCGCCAGATCGAATAGTTAGGGCCTTAGAAGTCAACGCCCGAAGCATAAAATACAATATAAGTAAAACAGTTTTTCCATCGTATAAAACGAATAATTGCTGCCATTGTGAAAGTTATGGTCATTTCTACGTTCCGCGCAACCTAGGCTTCACTCTAGGGCGTTGCTCCTCCAGATCGAATAGTTAGGGCCTTAGAACTCAACGCCCGTGGCTTAAAATACAAAATAAATAAAACAGTTTTTCCATCGTATAAAACGAGTAATTGCTACCAGTGTGCAATTAATGGTCATTTCATCGTTCCGCGCAATCTAGGCTTCACCCTAGGGCGTTGTTCCATCAGATGGAATAGTTAGGGCCTAAGAAGTCAACGCCAGAAGCATAAAATACGATATAAATGCAACAGCTTTTCCATCGTATAAAACGAATAATTGCAACCAGTGTGAAAGTTATGGTCATTTCTACGTTCCGGGCAACCTAGGCTTCACCCTAGGGCGTTGCTCCAACAGATTGAATAGTTAGGGCCTAAGAAGTCAACGCCAGAAGCATAAAATACGATATAAATACAACAGATTTTCCATCGTATAAAACGAATAATTGCAACCTGTGTGTAAGTTATGGTCATTTCTACGTTCCGGGCAACCTAGGCTTCACCCTAGGGCGTTGCTCCAACTGATTGAATAGTTAGGGCCTTAGAAGTCAACGCCAGAAGCATAAAATACGATATAAATAGAACAGCTTTTCCATCATATTAAATGAATAATTGCAAACAGTGTGAAAGAAGTGGTCATTTCTACGTTCCGAGCAACCTAGGTTTCACTCTAGGACGGTGCTCCACCATATCGAATAGCTACGGCCTTAGAAGCCTACGCCTCAGGCACAAAATACAATAAAAATACAACAGTCTTTTCATGGTATAACAGGGATAATTGCAACAAGCGTGAAAGTAATGATCATTTCGGCGTTTCGGGCATCCTAGACATAACTCTGAGGCATTGCTCCACCAGATCGAATAGTTAGGACCTAAGAAGTCAACGCCAGAAGCATAAAATACAATATAAATACAACAGTTTTTCCATCATATAAAACGAATGATAGCAACCAGTGTGAAAGTTATGGTCATTTCTATGTGCCGGGCAACCTAGGCTTCACTCTAGGGCGTTGCTCCACCAGATCGAATAGTTAGGGCCTTAGAAGTCAACGCCCGAAGCATAAAATACAAAATAAATAAAACAGTTTTTCCATCGTATAAAACGAATAATTGCTACCAGTGTGAAAGTTATGGTCATTTCTACGTTCCGCGCAACCTAGGCTTCACTCTAGGGCGTTGCTCCACCAGATCGAATAGTTAGGGCCTTTGAAGTCAACGCCCGAAGCATAAAATACAAAATAAATAAAACAGTTTTTCCATCGTATAAAACGAATAATTGCTACCAGTGTGAAATGAATGGTCATTTCTACGTTCCGGGCAACCTAGGCTTCACGCTAGGGCGGTGCTCCACCAGATCAAATAGTTAGGGCCTAAGAAGTCAACGCCAGGAGCATAAAATACAACATAAATACAACAGACTTTCCATCGTATATAATGTATATTTGCAAACAGTGTGAAAGTAATGGTCATTTCTACGTACCGGGCAACCTAGGCTCCACTCTAGGGCGTTGCTCCACCAAATCGAATAGCTAGGGCCTTAGAAGTCAACGCCAGAAGCATAAAATACAATAAAGATGCAAAAGTTTTTCCATCGTATAACAGGAATAACTGCAAACAGTATGAAAGTACTGGTCATTTCTACGTTCCGGGTAACCTAGGTTTCACCCTAAGGCGTTGTTCCACCAGAGCGAGTAGCTAGGGCCTAAGAAGTGATCGCCAGAAGCATAAAATACAATATAAATACAAGAGTCTGTCCATCATATAAAACGAATAATTGCAACCAGTATGAAAGTGATGGTCATTTCTACGTACCGGGCAACCTAGGCTTTACTCTAGGGCGTTGCTCCACCCGATCGAATAGTTAGGGTCTTAGAAGTCAACGCCCGAAGCATAAAATATAAAATAAATAGAACAGTTTTTCCATCGTATAAAACAAATAATTGCTACCAGTGTGAAAGTTATGGTTATTTCTACTTTCCGGGCAACCTAGGCTTCACCCTATGGCGTTGTTCCACCAGATGGAATAGTTAGGGCCTAAGAAGTCAACGCCAGAAGCATAAAATACGATATAAATACAACAGCTTTTCCATCGTATAAGACGAATAATTGCAACCAGTTTGAAAGTGATGGTCATTTCTACGTACCGGGCAACCTAGGCTTCACTCTAGGGCTTTGCTCCACCTGATCGAATAGTTAGGGCCTTAGAAGTAAACGCCCGAAGCATAAAATACAATAAAGATGCAAAAGTTTTTCCATCGTATTACAGGAATAACTGCAAACAGTTTGAAAGGACTGGTCATTTCTACGTTCCGGGTAACCTAGGTTTCACTCTAGGGCGTTGCTCCACCAGATTGAATAGCTAGGGACTTAGAATTCAACGCCATAAGAATAAAATACAATATAAGTACAACAGTTTTTCCATCGTATAAAATGAATAATTGCAACCAGTGTGAGAGTTATGGTCATTTCTACGTTCCGGGCAACCTAGGCTTCACCCTAGGGCGTTGCTCCAACAGATTGAATAGTTAGGGCCTTAGAAGTCAATGCCCGAAGCATAAAATGCGATAAAAATACAACAGTTTTTCCATCATATAACAGGAATAATTGCAACCAGTTTGAAAGTGATGGTCATTTCTACGTTCCGGGCAATCTAGGCTTCACTCTAGGGCGTTGATCCACTAGACGGAATAGTTAGTGCCTTAGAAGTCAACGCCGGATGCATAAAATACAATATAAAAACAATAGCTCTTCCATCGTATAAAACTAATAATTGCAACCAATATGAAAGTTAACGTCATATCTGCTTTCCGGGCAACCTAGGCTTCACCCTAGGGCGTTGCTCCAACAGATTGAATAGTTAGGGCCTTAGAAGTCAACGCCCGAAGCATAAAAGGCAACAAAAATACATCAGTTTTTCCATCGTATAACAGGATTAATTGCAACCAGTTTGAAGGTGATGGTCATTTCGACGCTCCGGACAACCTAGGCTTCACTCTAGGTCGTTGCTCCACCAGACCGAATAGTTAGGGCCTAAGAAGTCAACGCCAGAAGCACAAAATACAACATAAATACAACAGACTTTCCATCGTATATAATGTATATTTGCAAACAGTGTGAAAGTAATGGTCATTTCTACGTACCGGGCAACCTAGGCTCCACTCTAGGGCGTTGCTCCACCAAATGGAATAGTTAGGGCCTTAGAAGTCAACGCCAGAAGCATAAAATACAATAAAGATGCAAAAGTTTTTCCATCGTATTACAGGAATAACTGCAAACAGTTTGAAAGGACTGGTCATTTCTACGTTCCGGGTAACCTAGGTTTCACTCTAGGGCGTTGCTCCACCAGATTGAATAGCTAGGGACTTTGAATTCAACGCCATAAGAATAAAATACAATATAAGTACAACAGTTTTTCCATCGTATAAAATGAATAATTGCAACCAGTGTGAGAGTTATGGTCATTTCTACGTTCCGGGCAACCTAGGCTTCACCCTAGGGCGTTGCTCCAACAGATTGAATAGTTAGGGCCTAAGAAGTCAACGCCAGAAGCATAAAATACGATATAAATACAACAGATTTTCCATCGTATAAAACGAATAATTGCTGCCAATGTGAAAGTTATGGTCATTTCTACGTTCCGCGCAACCTAGGCTTCACTCTAGGGCGTTGCTCCTCCAGATCGAATAGTTAGGGCCTTAGAACTCAACGCCCGTGGCTTAAAATACAAAATAAATAAAACAGTTTTTCCATCGTATAAAACGAGTAATTGCTACCAGTGTGCAATTAATGGTCATTTCATCGTTCCGCGCAATCTAGGCTTCACCCTAGGGCGTTGTTCCATCAGATGGAATAGTTAGGGCCTAAGAAGTCAACGCCAGAAGCATAAAATACGATATAAATGCAACAGCTTTTCCATCGTATAAAACGAATAATTGCAACCAGTGTGAAAGTTATGGTCATTTCTACGTTCCGGGCAACCTAGGCTTCACCCTAGGGCGTTGCTCCAACAGATTGAATAGTTAGGGCCTAAGAAGTCAACGCCAGAAGCATAAAATACGATATAAATACAACAGATTTTCCATCGTATAAAACGAATAATTGCAACCTGTGTGTAAGTTATGGTCATTTCTACGTTCCGGGCAACCTAGGCTTCACCCTAGGGCGTTGCTCCAACTGATTGAATAGTTAGGGCCTTAGAAGTCAACGCCAGAAGCATAAAATACGATATAAATAGAACAGCTTTTCCATCATATTAAATGAATAATTGCAAACAGTGTGAAAGAAGTGGTCATTTCTACGTTCCGAGCAACCTAGGTTTCACTCTAGGACGGTGCTCCACCATATCGAATAGCTACGGCCTTAGAAGCCTACGCCTCAGGCACAAAATACAATAAAAATACAACAGTCTTTTCATGGTATAACAGGGATAATTGCAACAAGCGTGAAAGTAATGATCATTTCGGCGTTTCGGGCATCCTAGACATAACTCTGAGGCATTGCTCCACCAGATCGAATAGTTAGGACCTAAGAAGTCAACGCCAGAAGCATAAAATACAATATAAATACAACAGTTTTTCCATCATATAAAACGAATGATAGCAACCAGTGTGAAAGTTATGGTCATTTCTATGTGCCGGGCAACCTAGGCTTCACTCTAGGGCGTTGCTCCACCAGATCGAATAGTTAGGGCCTTAGAAGTCAACGCCCGAAGCATAAAATACAAAATAAATAAAACAGTTTTTCCATCGTATAAAACGAATAATTGCTACCAGTGTGAAAGTTATGGTCATTTCTACGTTCCGCGCAACCTAGGCTTCACTCTAGGGCGTTGCTCCACCAGATCGAATAGTTAGGGCCTTTGAAGTCAACGCCCGAAGCATAAAATACAAAATAAATAAAACAGTTTTTCCATCGTATAAAACGAATAATTGCTACCAGTGTGAAATGAATGGTCATTTCTACGTTCCGGGCAACCTAGGCTTCACGCTAGGGCGGTGCTCCACCAGATCAAATAGTTAGGGCCTAAGAAGTCAACGCCAGGAGCATAAAATACAACATAAATACAACAGACTTTCCATCGTATATAATGTATATTTGCAAACAGTGTGAAAGTAATGGTCATTTCTACGTACCGGGCAACCTAGGCTCCACTCTAGGGCGTTGCTCCACCAAATCGAATAGCTAGGGCCTTAGAAGTCAACGCCAGAAGCATAAAATACAATAAAGATGCAAAAGTTTTTCCATCGTATAACAGGAATAACTGCAAACAGTATGAAAGTACTGGTCATTTCTACGTTCCGGGTAACCTAGGTTTCACCCTAAGGCGTTGTTCCACCAGAGCGAGTAGCTAGGGCCTAAGAAGTGATCGCCAGAAGCATAAAATACAATATAAATACAAGAGTCTGTCCATCATATAAAACGAATAATTGCAACCAGTATGAAAGTGATGGTCATTTCTACGTACCGGGCAACCTAGGCTTTACTCTAGGGCGTTGCTCCACCAGATCGAATAGTTAGGGTCTTAGAAGTCAACGCCCGAAGCATAAAATATAAAATAAATAGAACAGTTTTTCCATCGTATAAAACAAATAATTGCTACCAGTGTGAAAGTTATGGTTATTTCTACTTTCCGGGCAACCTAGGCTTCACCCTATGGCGTTGTTCCACCAGATGGAATAGTTAGGGCCTAAGAAGTCAACGCCAGAAGCATAAAATACGATATAAATACAACAGCTTTTCCATCGTATAAGACGAATAATTGCAACCAGTTTGAAAGTGATGGTCATTTCTACGTACCGGGCAACCTAGGCTTCACTCTAGGGCTTTGCTCCACCTGATCGAATAGTTAGGGCCTTAGAAGTAAACGCCCGAAGCATAAAATACAATAAAGATGCAAAAGTTTTTCCATCGTATTACAGGAATAACTGCAAACAGTTTGAAAGGACTGGTCATTTCTACGTTCCGGGTAACCTAGGTTTCACTCTAGGGCGTTGCTCCACCAGATTGAATAGCTAGGGACTTAGAATTCAACGCCATAAGAATAAAATACAATATAAGTACAACAGTTTTTCCATCGTATAAAATGAATAATTGCAACCAGTGTGAGAGTTATGGTCATTTCTACGTTCCGCGCAACCTAGGCTTCACCCTAGGGCGTTGCTCCAACAGATTGAATAGTTAGGGCCTTAGAAGTCAATGCCCGAAGCATAAAATGCGATAAAAATACAACAGTTTTTCCATCATATAACAGGAATAATTGCAACCAGTTTGAAAGTGATGGTCATTTCTACGTTCCGGGCAATCTAGGCTTCACTCTAGGGCGTTGATCCACTAGACGGAATAGTTAGTGCCTTAGAAGTCAACGCCGGATGCATAAAATACAATATAAAAACAATAGCTCTTCCATCGTATAAAACTAATAATTGCAACCAATATGAAAGTTAACGTCATATCTGCTTTCCGGGCAACCTAGGCTTCACCCTAGGGCGTTGCTCCAACAGATTGAATAGTTAGGGCCTTAGAAGTCAACGCCCGAAGCATAAAAGGCAACAAAAATACATCAGTTTTTCCATCGTATAACAGGATTAATTGCAACCAGTTTGAAGGTGATGGTCATTTCGACGCTCCGGACAACCTAGGCTTCACTCTAGGTCGTTGCTCCACCAGACCGAATAGTTAGGGCCTAAGAAGTCAACGCCAGAAGCACAAAATACAACATAAATACAACAGACTTTCCATCGTATATAATGTATATTTGCAAACAGTGTGAAAGTAATGGTCATTTCTACGTACCGGGCAACCTAGGCTCCACTCTAGGGCGTTGCTCCACCAAATGGAATAGTTAGGGCCTTAGAAGTCAACGCCAGAAGCATAAAATACAATAAAGATGCAAAAGTTTTTCCATCGTATTACAGGAATAACTGCAAACAGTTTGAAAGGACTGGTCATTTCTACGTTCCGGGTAACCTAGGTTTCACTCTAGGGCGTTGCTCCACCAGATTGAATAGCTAGGGACTTTGAATTCAACGCCATAAGAATAAAATACAATATAAGTACAACAGTTTTTCCATCGTATAAAATGAATAATTGCAACCAGTGTGAGAGTTATGGTCATTTCTACGTTCCGGGCAACCTAGGCTTCACCCTAGGGCGTTGCTCCAACAGATTGAATAGTTAGGGCCTAAGAAGTCAACGCCAGAAGCATAAAATACGATATAAATACAACAGATTTTCCATCGTATAAAACGAATAATTGCTGCCAATGTGAAAGTTATGGTCATTTCTACGTTCCGCGCAACCTAGGCTTCACTCTAGGGCGTTGCTCCTCCAGATCGAATAGTTAGGGCCTTAGAACTCAACGCCCGTGGCTTAAAATACAAAATAAATAAAACAGTTTTTCCATTGTATAAAACGAGTAATTGCTACCAGTGTGCAATTAATGGTCATTTCATCGTTCCGCGCAATCTAGGCTTCACCCTAGGGCTTTGTTCCATCAGATGGAATAGTTAGGGCCTAAGAAGTCAACGCCAGAAGCATAAAATACGATATAAATGCAACAGCTTTTCCATCGTATAAAACGAATAATTGCAACAAGTATGATTGTTGTGGTTATTTCTACGTTCCGGGCAACCTAGGTTTCCCTCTAGGGCGTTGCTCCACCAGATCGAATAGCTAGGGACTTGGAATTCAACGCCAGAAGAATAAAACACAATATAAGTACAACCGTTTTTCCATTGTATAAAATGAATAATTGCAAACATTGTGAAATTAGTGGTCATTTCTACGTTCCGGGCAACCTAGGCCTCACTCTAGGGCATTGTTCCACCAGATCGAACAGTTAGGGCCTAAGATGGCAACGCCAGTAGCATAAAATACAATATAAATATAACAGTCTTTCCATCGAATAGAACGAATAATAGCATCCAGCGTGAAAGTTATGGTCATTTCTACGTTCCTGGCAACCTAGGCTTCACTCTAGGGCGTTGCTCCACCAGATCAAACAGTTAGGGCCTTAGAAGTCAACGCCCGAAGCATAAAATACAAAATAAATACAACAGTTTTTCCATCGTATAAAACGAATAATAGCAACCAGTGTCAAATTTATGGTCATTTCTACGTTCCGGGCAACCTAGGCTTCACTCTATGGCGTTCTTCCACCACATCGAATAGCTGCGGCCTCAGAAGTCAACGCCTGAAGCATAAGATACAATAAAAATACAACAGTCTTTCCATCCTATAACAGGAATAATTGCAACCCGTGTGAAAGTGATGGTCATTTGTACGTTCCAGGCAACCTAGGCTTCACTCTAGGGCGTTGTTCCACCAGATCGAATTGTTAGGGCCTAAGATGTCAACGCCAGAAGCATAAGATACAATATAAATATAACAGTCTTTCCATCGAATAGAACGAATAATAGCATCCAGTGTGAAAGTTATGGTCATTTCTACGTTCCTGGCAACCTAGGCTTCACTCTAGGGCGTTGCTCCACCAGATCAAACAGTTAGGGCCTTAGAAGTCAACGCCCGAAGCATAAAATACAAAATAAATACAACAGTTTTTCCATCGTATAAAACGAATAATAGCAACCAGTGTCAAATTTATGGTCATTTCTACGTTCCGGGCAACCTAGGCTTCACCCCAGGGCGTTATTCCACCATATCGAATAGTTAGGGCCTAAGAAGTGAACGCCAGCAGCATAAAATACAATATAAATACAACAGTTCTTCCATCAAATAAAACGAATGATTGCAACCAGAATGAAAGTTATGGTCATTTCTACGTTCCGGGCAACCTAGGCTTCACTCTATGGCGTTCTTCCACCACATCGAATAGCTACGGCCTCAGAAGTCAACGCCTGAAGCATAAAATACAATAAAAATGCAACAGTCTTTCCATCTTATAATAGGAATAATTGCAACCCGTGTGAAGGTGATGGTCATTTGTACGTTCCAGGCAACCTAGGATTCACTCTAGGGCGTTGTTCCACCAGATCGAATAGTTAGGGCCTAAGAAGTCAACGCCAGAAGCATAAAATACAATATAAATATAACAGTTTTTCCATCGTATAGAGCGACTAATAGCAACCAGTGTGAAAGTTATGGTCATTTCTACGTTCCGGGCAACCTAGGCTTCACTCTAGGGCGTTGTTCCACCAGATCGAACAGCTAGGGCCTAAGAAGGCAACGCCAGAAGCATAAAATACAATATAAATATAAGAGTTTCTCCATCGTATAAAACGAATAATAGCGACCAATGTGAAAGTTATGGTCATTTCTACGTTCCCGGCAACCTAGGCTTCACCCCAGGGCATTGTTCCACCAGATCGAATAGTTAGGGCCTAAGAAGTGAACGCCAGAAGCATAAAATACGATATAAATACAACAGCTTTTCCATCGTATAAAACGAATAATAGCAACCAGTGTGAAAGTTATGGTCATTTATACGTTCCGGGCAACCTAGGTTTCACTCTAGGGCGTTGCTCCACCAGATCAAACAGTTAGGGCGTTAGAAGTCAACGCCCGAAGCATTAAATACAAAATAAATAGAACAGTTTTTCCATTGTATAAAACGAATAATTGCTACCAGTGTAAAGGTTATGGTCATTTCTACGTTCCGGGCAACCTAGGCTTCACCCTTGGCCGTTGTTCCACCAGATCGAATAGTTAGGGCCTAAGAAGTGAACGCCAGAAGCATAAAATACAATATAAATACAACAGTTTTTCCATCATATAAAACAAATGATAGCAACCAGTGTGAAAGTTAACGTCATTTCTACGTTCCGGGCAATCTAGGCTTCACTCTAGGTCGTTGCTCCGCCAGATCGAATAGTTAGGGCCTTAGAAGTCAACGCCCGAAGCATAAAATACAATATAAGTAAAACAGTTTTTCCATCGTATAAAACGAATAATTGCTGCCATTGTGAAAGTTATGGTCATTTCTACGTTCCGCGCAACCTAGGCTTCACTCTAGGGCGTTGCTCCTCCAGATCGAATAGTTAGGGCCTTAGAACTCAACGCCCGTGGCTTAAAATACAAAATAAATAAAACAGTTTTTCCATCGTATAAAACGAGTAATTGCTACCAGTGTGCAATTAATGGTCATTTCATCGTTCCGCGCAATCTAGGCTTCACCCTAGGGCGTTGTTCCATCAGATGGAATAGTTAGGGCCTAAGAAGTCAACGCCAGAAGCATAAAATACGATATAAATGCAACAGCTTTTCCATCGTATAAAACGAATAATTGCAACCAGTGTGAAAGTTATGGTCATTTCTACGTTCCGGGCAACCTAGGCTTCACCCTAGGGCGTTGCTCCAACAGATTGAATAGTTAGGGCCTAAGAAGTCAACGCCAGAAGCATAAAATACGATGTAAATACAACAGATTTTCCATCGTATAAAACGAATAATTGCAACCTGTGTGTAAGTTATGGTCATTTCTACGTTCCGGGCAACCTAGGCTTCACCCTAGGGCGTTGCTCCAACTGATTGAATAGTTAGGGCCTTAGAAGTCAACGCCAGAAGCATAAAATACGATATAAATAGAACAGCTTTTCCATCATATTAAATGAATAATTGCAAACAGTGTGAAAGAAGTGGTCATTTCTACGTTCCGAGCAACCTAGGTTTCACTCTAGGACGGTGCTCCACCATATCGAATAGCTACGGCCTTAGAAGCCTACGCCTCAGGCACAAAATACAATAAAAATACAACAGTCTTTTCATGGTATAACAGGGATAATTGCAACAAGCGTGAAAGTAATGATCATTTCGGCGTTTCGGGCATCCTAGACATAACTCTGAGGCATTGCTCCACCAGATCGAATAGTTAGGACCTAAGAAGTCAACGCCAGAAGCATAAAATACAATATAAATACAACAGTTTTTCCATCATATAAAACGAATGATAGCAACCAGTGTGAAAGTTATGGTCATTTCTATGTGCCGGGCAACCTAGGCTTCACTCTAGGGCGTTGCTCCACCAGATCGAATAGTTAGGGCCTTAGAAGTCAACGCCCGAAGCATAAAATACAAAATAAATAAAACAGTTTTTCCATCGTATAAAACGAATAATTGCTACCAGTGTGAAAGTTATGGTCATTTCTACGTTCCGCGCAACCTAGGCTTCACCCCAGGGCATTGTTCCACCAGATCGAATAGTTAGGGCCTAAGAAGTGAACGCCAGAAGCATAAAATACGATATAAATACAACAGCTTTTCCATCGTATAAAACGAATAATAGCAACCAGTGTGAAAGTTATGGTCATTTATACGTTCCGGGCAACCTAGGTTTCACTCTAGGGCGTTGCCCCACCAGATCAAACAGTTAGGGCGTTAGAAGTCAACGCCCGAAGCATTAAATACAAAATAAATAGAACAGTTTTTCCATTGTATAAAACGAATAATTGCTACCAGTGTAAAGGTTATGGTCATTTCTACGTTCCGGGCAACCTAGGCTTCACCCTTGGCCGTTGTTCCACCAGATCGAGTAGTTAGGGCCTAAGAAGTGAACGCCAGAAGCATAAAATACAATATAAATACAACAGTTTTTCCATCATATAAAACAAATGATAGCAACCAGTGTGAAAGTTAACGTCATTTCTACGTTCCGGGCAATCTAGGCTTCACTCTAGGTCGTTGCTCCGCCAGATCGAATAGTTAGGGCCTTAGAAGTCAACGCCCGAAGCATAAAATACAATATAAGTAAAACAGTTTTTCCATCGTATAAAACGAATAATTGCTGCCATTGTGAAAGTTATGGTCATTTCTACGTTCCGCGCAACCTAGGCTTCACTCTAGGGCGTTGCTCCTCCAGATCGAATAGTTAGGGCCTTAGAACTCAACGCCCGTGGCTTAAAATACAAAATAAATAAAACAGTTTTTCCATCGTATAAAACGAGTAATTGCTACCAGTGTGCAATTAATGGTCATTTCATCGTTCCGGGCAACCTAGGCTTCACCCTAGGGCGTTGCTCCAACTGATTGAATAGTTAGGGCCTTAGAAGTCAACGCCAGAAGCATAAAATACGATATAAATAGAACAGCTTTTCCATCATATTAAATGAATAATTGCAAACAGTGTGAAAGAAGTGGTCATTTCTACGTTCCGAGCAACCTAGGTTTCACTCTAGGACGGTGCTCCACCATATCGAATAGCTACGGCCTTAGAAGCCTACGCCTCAGGCACAAAATACAATAAAAATACAACAGTCTTTTCATGGTATAACAGGGATAATTGCAACAAGCGTGAAAGTAATGATCATTTCGGCGTTTCGGGCATCCTAGACATAACTCTGAGGCATTGCTCCACCAGATCGAATAGTTAGGACCTAAGAAGTCAACGCCAGAAGCATAAAATACAATATAAATACAACAGTTTTTCCATCATATAAAACGAATGATAGCAACCAGTGTGAAAGTTATGGTCATTTCTATGTGCCGGGCAACCTAGGCTTCACTCTAGGGCGTTGCTCCACCAGATCGAATAGTTAGGGCCTTAGAAGTCAACGCCCGAAGCATAAAATACAAAATAAATAAAACAGTTTTTCCATCGTATAAAACGAATAATTGCTACCAGTGTGAAAGTTATGGTCATTTCTACGTTCCGCGCAACCTAGGCTTCACTCTAGGGCGTTGCTCCACCAGATCGAATAGTTAGGGCCTTTGAAGTCAACGCCCGAAGCATAAAATACAAAATAAATAAAACAGTTTTTCCATCGTATAAAACGAATAATTGCTACCAGTGTGAAATGAATGGTCATTTCTACGTTCCGGGCAACCTAGGCTTCACGCTAGGGCGGTGCTCCACCAGATCAAATAGTTAGGGCCTAAGAAGTCAACGCCAGGAGCATAAAATACAACATAAATACAACAGACTTTCCATCGTATATAATGTATATTTGCAAACAGTGTGAAAGTAATGGTCATTTCTACGTACCGGGCAACCTAGGCTCCACTCTAGGGCGTTGCTCCACCAAATCGAATAGCTAGGGCCTTAGAAGTCAACGCCAGAAGCATAAAATACAATAAAGATGCAAAAGTTTTTCCATCGTATAACAGGAATAACTGCAAACAGTATGAAAGTACTGGTCATTTCTACGTTCCGGGTAACCTAGGTTTCACCCTAAGGCGTTGTTCCACCAGAGCGAGTAGCTAGGGCCTAAGAAGTGATCGCCAGAAGCATAAAATACAATATAAATACAAGAGTCTGTCCATCATATAAAACGAATAATTGCAACCAGTATGAAAGTGATGGTCATTTCTACGTACCGGGCAACCTAGGCTTTACTCTAGGGCGTTGCTCCACCAGATCGAATAGTTAGGGTCTTAGAAGTCAACGCCCGAAGCATAAAATATAAAATAAATAGAACAGTTTTTCCATCGTATAAAACAAATAATTGCTACCAGTGTGAAAGTTATGGTTATTTCTACTTTCCGGTCAACCTAGGCTTCACCCTATGGCGTTGTTCCACCAGATGGAATAGTTAGGGCCTAAGAAGTCAACGCCAGAAGCATAAAATACGATATAAATACAACAGCTTTTCCATCGTATAAGACGAATAATTGCAACCAGTTTGAAAGTGATGGTCATTTCTACGTACCGGGCAACCTAGGCTTCACTCTAGGGCTTTGCTCCACCTGATCGAATAGTTAGGGCCTTAGAAGTAAACGCCCGAAGCATAAAATACAATAAAGATGCAAAAGTTTTTCCATCGTATTACAGGAATAACTGCAAACAGTTTGAAAGGACTGGTCATTTCTACGTTCCGGGTAACCTAGGTTTCACTCTAGGGCGTTGCTCCACCAGATTGAATAGCTAGGGACTTAGAATTCAACGCCATAAGAATAAAATACAATATAAGTACAACAGTTTTTCCATCGTATAAAATGAATAATTGCAACCAGTGTGAGAGTTATGGTCATTTCTACGTTCCGGGCAACCTAGGCTTCACCCTAGGGCGTTGCTCCAACAGATTGAATAGTTAGGGCCTTAGAAGTCAATGCCCGAAGCATAAAATGCGATAAAAATACAACAGTTTTTCCATCATATAACAGGAATAATTGCAACCAGTTTGAAAGCGATGGTCATTTCTACGTTCCGGGCAATCTAGGCTTCACTCTAGGGCGTTGATCCACTAGACGGAATAGTTAGTGCCTTAGAAGTCAACGCCGGATGCATAAAATACAATATAAAAACAATAGCTCTTCCATCGTATAAAACTAATAATTGCAACCAATATGAAAGTTAACGTCATATCTGCTTTCCGGGCAACCTAGGCTTCACCCTAGGGCGTTGCTCCAACAGATTGAATAGTTAGGGCCTTAGAAGTCAACGCCCGAAGCATAAAAGGCAACAAAAATACATCAGTTTTTCCATCGTATAACAGGATTAATTGCAACCAGTTTGAAGGTGATGGTCATTTCGACGCTCCGGACAACCTAGGCTTCACTCTAGGTCGTTGCTCCACCAGACCGAATAGTTAGGGCCTAAGAAGTCAACGCCAGAAGCATAAAATACGATATAAATGCAACAGCTTTTCCATCGTATAAAACGAATAATTGCAACCAGTGTGAAAGTTATGGTCATTTCTACGTTCCGGGCAACCTAGGCTTCACCCTAGGGCGTTGCTCCAACAGATTGAATAGTTAGGGCCTAAGAAGTCAACGCCAGAAGCATAAAATACAATAAAGATGCAAAAGTTTTTCCATCGTATTACAGGAATAACTGCAAACAGTTTGAAAGGACTGGTCATTTCTACGTTCCGGGTAACCTAGGTTTCACTCTAGGGCGTTGCTCCACCAGATTGAATAGCTAGGGACTTAGAATTCAACGCCATAAGAATAAAATACAATATAAGTACAACAGTTTTTCCATCGTATAAAATGAATAATTGCAACCAGTGTGAAAGTTATGGTCATTTCTACGTTCCGGGCAACCTAGGCTTCACCCTAGGGCGTTGCTCCAACAGATTGAATAGTTACGGTCTTAGAAGTCAACGCCCGAAGCATAAAATACAAAATAAATGGAACAGTTTTTCCATCGTATAAAACGAATAATTGCTACCAGTGTGAAAGTTATGGTCATTTCTACTTTCCGGGCAACCTACGCTTTACCCTAGGCCGTTGTTCCACCAGATGGAATAGTTACGGCCTAAGAAGTCAACGCCAGAAGCATAAAATACGATATAAATACAACAGCTTATCCATCGTATAAAACGAATAATTGCAACCAGTGTGAAAGTTATGGCCATTTCTACGCTCCGGGCAACCTAGGATTCACCCTAGGGCGTTGTTCCACCACATCGAATAGCTACGTCCTCAGAAGTCAACGACAGAAGCATAAAATACAATATAAATATAACAGTTTTTCCATCGTATATAACGAATAATAGCAACCAGTGTGAAAGTTATGGTCATTTCTACGATCCGGGCAACCTAGGCTTCACTCTAGGGCGTTGCTCCACCACAACAAACAGTTAGGGCCTTAGAAGTCAACGCCCGAAGCATAAAATACAAAATAAATATAACAGTTTTTCCATCGTATAAAACGAATAATAGCAACCAGTGTGAAAGTTATGGTCACTTCTACGTTCCGGGCAACCTAGGCTTCACTCTAGGGCGTTGCTCCACCAGATCAAACAGTTGGGGCCTTAGAAACCAACGCCCGAAGCATAAAATACAAAATAAATAGAACAGTTTTTCCATTGTATAAAACGAATAATTGCTACCAGTGTAAAAGTTATGGTCATTTCTACGTTCCGGGCAACCTAGGCTTCACCCTCGGCCGTTGTTCCACCAGATCGAATAGTTCGGGCCTAAGAAGTGAACGCCAGAAGCATAAAATACAATATAAATACAACAGTTTTTCCATCGTATAAAACGAATAATTTCAACCAGTATGAAACTTATGGTCATTTATATTTTCCGGGCAACCTAGGCTTCATTCTAGGACGATGCTCCAACGAGATCGAATAGTTTGGGCCTAAGAAGTCAACGCCAGAAGCATAAAATACAATAAAGATGCAACAGTTGTTCCATCGTATAACAGGAATAACTGCAAACAGTGTGAAAGTACAGGTCATTTCTACGTTCCGGGTAACCAAGGTTTCACTCTAGGGCGTTGCTCGACGAGATCGAAAAGCTAGGGACTTAGAATTCAACGCCAGAAGAATAAAATACAATATAAGTACAACAGTTTTTCAAACGTATAAAAAGAGTATTTGCAAACATTGTGATAGTAATGGTCATTTCTACGTTCCGGGCAACCTATGCGACACTCTAGGGCGTTTGTTCCACCACATCTAATAGCTACGATCTCAAAATTCAACGCCAGAAGATTAAAATGCAATATAAATACAACAGCTTTTCCATCGTATAAAATGAATAATTGCAAACAGTGTGAAAGTAATGGTCATTTCTACGTTCCGGGAAACCTAGGCTTCACTCTAGGGCGTTGCTCTGCCAGATCGGATAGTTGAGGGCCTTAGTAGTCAACGCCAGAAGCATAAAATACGATATAAATACAACAGCTTTTCCATCGTATAAAACGAATAATAGCAATCAGTGTGAAAGTTATGGTCATTTATACGTTCCGGGCAACCTAGGTTTCACTCTAGGGCGTTGCTCCACCAGATCAAACAGTTAGGGCGTTAGAAGTCAACGCCCGAAGCATTAAATACAAAATAAATAGAACAGTTTTTCCATTGTATAAAACGAATAATTGCTACCAGTGTAAAGGTTATGGTCATTTCTACGTTCCGGGCAACCTAGGCTTCACCCTTGGCCGTTGTTCCACCAGATCGAATAGTTAGGGCCTAAGAAGTGAACGCCAGAAGCATAAAATACAATATAAATACAACAGTTTTTCCATCATATAAAACAAATGATAGCAACCAGTGTGAAAGTTATGGTCATTTCTACGTTCCGGGCAACCTAGGCTTCACCCTAGGGCGTTGCTCCAACAGATTGAATAGTTAGGGCCTAAGAAGTCAACGCCAGAAGCATAAAATACGATATAAATACAACAGATTTTCCATCGTATAAAACGAATAATTGCAACCTGTGTGAAAGTTATGGTCATTTCTACGGTCCGGGCAACCTAGGCTTCACCCTAGGGCGTTGCTCCAACTGATTGAATAGTTAGGGCCTTAGAAGTCAACGCCAGAAGCATAAAATACGATATAAATAGAACAGCTTTTCCATCATATTAAATGAATAATTGCAAACAGTGTGAAAGAAGTGGTCATTTCTACGTTCCGAGCAACCTAGGTTTCACTCTAGGACGGTGCTCCACCATATCGAATAGCTACAGCCTTAGAAGCCTACGCCTCAGGCACAAAATACAATAAAAATACAACAGTCTTTTCATGGTATAACAGGAATAATTGCAACAAGCGTGAAAGTAATGATCATTTCGGCGTTTCGGGCATCCTAGACATAACTCTGAGGCATTGCTCCACCAGATCGAATAGTTAGGACCTAAGAAGTCAACGCCAGAAGCATAAAATACAATATAAATACAACAGTTTTTCCATCATATAAAACGAATGATAGCAACCAGAGTGAAAGTTATGGTCATTTCTATGTGCCGGGCAACCTAGGCTTCACTCTAGGGCGTTGCTCCACCAGATCGAATAGTTAGGGCCTTAGAAGTCAACGCCCGAAGCATAAAATACAAAATAAATAAAACAGTTTTTCCATCGTATAAAACGAATAATTGCTACCAGTGTGAAAGTTATGGTCATTTCTACGTTCCGCGCAACCTAGGCTTCACTCTAGGGCGTTGCTCCACCAGATCGAATAGTTAGGGCCTTTGAAGTCAACGCCCGAAGCATAAAATACAAAATAAATAAAACAGTTTTTCCATCGTATAAAACGAATAATTGCTACCAGTGTGAAATGAATGGTCATTTCTACGTTCCGGGCAACCTAGGCTTCACGCTAGGGCGGTGCTCCACCAGATCAAATAGTTAGGGCCTAAGAAGTCAACGCCAGGAGCATAAAATACAACATAAATACAACAGACTTTCCATCGTATTTAATGTATATTTGCAAACAGTGTGAAAGTAATGGTCATTTCTACGTACCGGGCAACCTAGGCTCCACTCTAGGGCGTTGCTCCACCAAATCGAATAGCTAGGGCCTTAGAAGTCAACGCCAGAAGCATAAAATACAATAAAGATGCAAAAGTTTTTCCATCGTATAACAGGAATAACTGCAAACAGTATGAAAGTACTGGTCATTTCTACGTTCCGGGTAACCTAGGTTTCACTCTAGGGCGTGGCTCCACCAGATCGAATAGCTAGGGACTTAGAATTCAACGCCATAAGAATAAAATGCAATATAAGTACAACAGTTTTTCCATCGTATAAAATGAATAATTGCAACCAGTGTGAAAGTCATGGTCATTTCAACGTTCCGGGCAATCTAGGCTTCACTCTAGGGCGTTGCTCCTCCAGATCAATCAGCTAGGGCCTTAGAAGTCAACGCCCGAAGCATAAAATGCAAAATAAATAGAACAGTTTTTCCATTGTATAAAACGAATAAATGCTAGCAGTGTAAAAGTTATGGTCATTTCTACGTTCCGGGCAACCTAGGCTTCACTCTAGGGCGTTGTTCCACCAGAGCGAGTAGCTAGGGCCTAAGAAGTGATCGCCAGAAGCATAAAATACAATATAAATACAAGAGTTTGTCCATCATATAAAACGAATAATTGCAACCAGTATGAAAGTGATGGTCATTTCTACGTACCGGGCAACCTAGGTTTCACTCTAGGGCGTTGCTCCACCAGATTGAATAGCTAGGGACTTAGAATTCAACGCCATAAGAATAAAATACAATATAAGTACAACAGTTTTTCCATCGTATAAAATGAATAATTGCAACCAGTGTGAGAGTTATGGTCATTTCTACGTTCCGGGCAACCTAGGCTTCACCCTAGGGCGTTGCTCCAACAGATTGAATAGTTAGGGCCTTAGAAGTCAATGCCCGAAGCATAAAATGCGATAGAAATACAACAGTTTTTCCATCATATAACAGGAATAATTGCAACCAGTTTGAAAGTGATGGTCATTTCGACGCTCCGGACAACCTAGGCTTCACTCTAGGTCGTTGCTCCACCAGATCGGATAGCTAGGGACTTAGAATTCAACGCCATAAAAATAAAATGCAATATAAATATAACAGTTTTTCCATCGTATAAAACGAATATTAGCAACCAGAGTGAAAGTGTTGGACATTTCAACGTTCCGGGCAATCTGGGCTTCACACTAGGGCGTTGCTCCTCCAGATCAATCAGTTAGGGCCTTAGAAGTCAACGCCCGAAGCATAAAATGCAAAATAAATAGAACCGTTTTTCCATTGTATAAAACGAATAATTGCTACCAGTGTAAAAGTTATGGTCATTTCTACGTTCCGGACAACCTAGGCTTCACCCTAGGGCGTTCTTCCACCAGATCGAATAGTTAGGGCCTAAGAAGTGAACGCCAGAAGCATAAAATACAATATGAATACAAGAGTTTTTCCATCATTTAAAACGAATAATTGCAACCAGTATGAAAGTGATGGTCATTTCTACGTACCGGGCAACCTAGGTTTCACTCTAGGGCGTTGCTCCACCAGATCGAATAGTTAGGGTCTTAGAAGTCAACGCCCGAAGCATAAAATATAAAATAAATAGAACAGTTTTTCCATCGTATAAAACGAATAATTGCTACCAGTGTGAAAGTTAAGGTTATTTCTACTTTCCGGGCAACCTAGGCTTCACCCTATGGCGTTGTTCCACCAGATGGAATAGTTAGGGCCTAAGAAGTCAACGCCAGAAGCATAAAATACGATATAAATACAACAGCTTTTCCATCGTATAAGACGAATAATTGCAACCAGTTTGAAAGTGATTGTCATTTCTACGTACCGGGCAACCTAGGCTTCACTCTAGGGCGTTGCTCCTCCTGATCGAATAGTTAGGGCCTTAGAAGTCAACGCCCGAAGCATAAAATACAAAATAAACAGAACAGTTTTTCCATCGTATAAAACGAATGATTGCTACCTGTGTGAAAGTTATGGTCATTTCTACTTTCCGGGCAACCTACGCTTCACCCTAGGGCGTTGTTCCACCAGATGGAATAGTTAGGGCCTAAGAAGTCAACGCCAGAAGCATAAAATACGATATAAATACAACAGCTTTTCCATCGTATAAAACGAATAATTGCAACCAGTGTGAAAGTTATGGTCATTTCTACGTTCCGGGCAACCTAGGCTTCACCCAAGGGCGTTGCTCCAACAGACTGAATAGTTAGGTCCTTAGATGTCAACGCCAGAAGCATAAAATACAATAAAGGTGCAACAGTTTTTCGATCGTATAACAGGAATAACTGCAACCAGTGTGAAAGTACTGGTCATTTCTACGTTCCGGGCAACCTAGGCTTCACTCTATGGCGTTCATCCACCACATCGAATAGCTACGGCCTCAGAAGTCAACGCGTGAAGCATAAAATACAATAAAAATTCAACAGTCTTTCCATCCTATAACAGGAATAATTGCAACCCGTGTGAAAGTGATGGTCCTTTCTACGTTCCAGGCAACCTAGGCTTCACTCTAGGGTGTTGTTCCACCAGATCGTATAGTTAGGGCCTAAGAAGCCAACGCCAGAAGCATAAAATACAATATAAATATAACAGTTTTTCCATCGTATAAAACGAATAATAGCAACCAGTGTGAAAGTTATGGTCATTTCTACTTTCCGGGCAACCTAGGCTTCACCCTATGGCGTTGTTCCACCAGATGGAATAGTTAGGGCCTAAGAAGTCAACGCCAGAAGCATAAAATACGATATAAATACAACAGCTTTTCCATCGTATAAGACGAATAATTGCTACCAGTTTGAAAGTGATGGTCATTTCTACGTACCGGGCAACCTAGGCTTCACCCTAGGCCGTTGTCCCATCAGATCGAATAGTTAGGGCCTTAGAAGTCAACGCTCGAAGCATAAAATACAAAATAAATAAAACAGTTTTTCCATCGTATAAAACGAATAATTCCTACCAGTGTGAAATGAATGGTCATTTCTACTTTCCGGGTAACCTAGGTGTCACTCTAGGGCGTTGCTCCACCAGATCGAATAGCTAGGGAATTAGAATTCAACGCCATAAGAATAAAATACAATATAAGTCCAACAGTTTTTCCATGGTATAAAATGAATAATTGCAACCAGTGTGAAAGTTATGGTCATTTCTACATTTCGAGCAATCTAGTCTTCACTCTAGGGCGTTGCTCCACCTGATCGAATAAGTTAGGGCCTTAGAGGTCAACGCCAGAAGCATAAAATACAATAAAGAGGCAACAGTTTTTCCATCGTATGACAGGAATAACTGCAAACAGTGTGAAAGTACAGGTCATTTCTACGTTCCGGGTAACCTAGGTTTCACTCTAGGGCGTTGCTCCACCAGATCGGATAGCTAGGGACTTAGAATTCAACGCCATAAGAATAAAATGCAATATAAATATAACAGTTTTTCCATCGTATAAAACGAATATTAGCAACCAGAGTGAAAGTTTTGGACATTTCAACGTTCCGGGCAATCTGGGCTTCACACTAGGGCGTTGCTCCTCCAGATCAATCAGTTAGGTCCTTAAAAGTCAACGCCAGAAGCATAAAATGCAAAATAAATAGAACCGTTTTTCCATTGTATAAAACGAATAATTGCTACCAGTGTGAAAGTTATGGTCATTTCTACGTTCCGGGCAACCTAGGCTTCACCCAAGGTCGTTGCTCCAACAGATTGAATAGTTAGGTCCTTAGAAGTCAATGCCCGAAGCATAAAATACAAAATAAACAGAACAGATTTCCATCGTATAAAACGAATGATTGCTACCAGTGTGAAAGTTATGGTCATTTCTACTTTCCGGGCAACCTACGCTTCTCCCTAAGGCGTTGTTCCACCAGATGGAATAGTTAGGGCCTAAGAAGTCAACGCCAGAAGCATAAAATACGATATAAATACAACAGCTTTTCCATCGTATAAAACGAATAATTGCAACCAGTGTGAAAGTTATTGTCATTTCTACGTTCCGGGCAACCTAGGCTTCACCCAAGGGCGTTGCTCCAACAGATTGAATAGTTAGGTCCTTAGATGTCAACGCCAGAAGCATAAAATACAATATAAATATAACAGTTTTTCCATCGTATAAAACGAATAATAGCAACCAGTGTGAAAGTTATGGTCATTTCTACGTTCCGGGCAACCTAGGCTTCACTCTAGGGCGTTGCTCCACCAGATCAAACAGTTAGGTCCTTAGATGTCAACGCCAGAAGCATAAAATACAACAAAGGTGCAACAGTTTTTCCATCGTATAACAGGAATAACTGCAACCAGTGTGAAAGTACTGGTCATTTCTACGTTCCGGGTAACCTAGGTTTCACTCTAGGGCGTTGCTCCACGAGATCGAAAAGCTAGGGACTTAGAATTCAACGCCAGAAGCATAAAATACAATATAAATATAACAGTTTTTCCATCGTATAAAACGAATAATAGCAACCAGTGTGAAAGTTATGGTCATTTCTACGTTCCGGGCAACCTAGGCTTCACTCTAGGGCGTTGCTCCACCAGATCGAATAGTTATGGCCTAAGAAGTCAACGCCAGAAGCATAAAATACGATATAAATACAACAGCTTTTCCATCGTATAAGACGAATAATTGCAACCAGTTTGAAAGTGATGGTCATTTCTACGTACCGGGCAACCTAGGCTTCACTCTAGGGCGTTGCTCCTCCTGATCGAATAGTTAGGGCCTTAGAAGTCAACGCCCGAAGCATAAAATACAAAATAAACAGAACAGTTTTTCCATCGTATAAAACGAATGATTGCTACCAGTGTGAAAGTTATGGTCATTTCTACTTTCCGGGCAACCTACGCTTCTCCCTAAGGCGTTGTTCCACCAGATGGAATAGTTAGGGCCTAAGAAGTCAACGCCAGAAGCATAAAATACGATATAAGTACAACAGCTTTTCCATCGTATAAAACGAATAATTGCAACCAGTGTGAAAGTTATTGTCATTTCTACGTTCCGGGCAATCTAGGCTTCACCCAAGGGCGTTGCTCCAACAGATTGAATAGTTAGGTCCTTAGATGTCAACGCCAGAAGCATAAAATACAATATAAATATAACAGTTTTTCCATCGTATAAAACGAATAATAGCAACCAGTGTGAAAGTTATGGTCATTTCTACGTTCCGGGCAACCTAGGCTTCACTCTAGGGCGTTGCTCCACCAGATCAAACAGATAGGTCCTTAGATGTCAACGCCAGAAGCATAAAATACAACAAAGGTGCAACAGTTTTTCCATCGTATAACAGGAATAACTGCAACCAGTGTGAAAGTACTGGTCATTTCTACGTTCCGGGTAACCTAGGTTTCACTCTAGGGCGTTGCTCCACGAGATCGAAAAGCTAGGGACTTAGAATTCAACGCCAGAAGAATAAAATACAATATAAGTACAACAGTTTTTCCAT
Source organism: Calliopsis andreniformis (assembly GCF_051401765.1). NCBI lineage: Eukaryota > Metazoa > Arthropoda > Insecta > Hymenoptera > Andrenidae > Calliopsis > Calliopsis andreniformis. The sequence goes on from NW_027480429.1 coordinate 4,143,583, forward strand.
CGTATAAAATGAATATTTGCATACATTGTGAAAGTAATGGTCATTTCTACGTACCAGGCAACCTAGGCTCCACTCTAGGGCGTTACTCCACCAAATCGAATAGCTAGGGCCTTAGAAGTCAACGCCAGAAGCATAAAATACAATAAAGGTGCAAAAGTTTTTAGATCGTATAACAGGAATAACTGCAAACAGTATGAAAGTACTGGTCATTTCTACGGTCCGGGTAACCTAGGTTTCACTCTAGGGCGTTGCTCCACCAGATCGAATAGCTAGGGAATTAGAATTCAACGCCATAGGAATAAAATACAATATAAGTCCAACAGTTTTTCCATCGTATAAAATGAATAATTGCAACCAGTGTGAAAGTTATGGTCATTTCAACGTTCCGGGCAATCTGGGCTTCACACTGGGGCGTTGCTCCTCCAGATCAATCAGTTAGGGCCTTAGAAGTCAACGCCCGAAGCATAAAATGCAAAATAAATAGAACAGTTTTTCCATTGTATAAAACGAATAATTGCTACCAGTGTAAAAGTTATGGTCTTTTCTACGTTCCGGGCAACCTAGGCTTCACCCTGGGGCGTTGCTCCAACAGATTGAATAGGTAGGGCCTTAGAAGTCAACGCCCGAAGCATAAAAGGCAACAAAAATACAACAGTTTTTCCATCGTATAACAGGATTAATTGCAACCAGTTTGAAAGTGATGGTCATTTCTACTTTCCGGGCAACCTACGCTTTACCCTCGGCCGTTGTTCCACCAGATCGAATAGTTCGGGCCTAAGAAGTGAACGCCAGAAGCATAAAATACAATATAAATACAACAGTTTTTCCATCGTATAAAACGAATAATTGCAACCAGTATGAAACTTATGGTCATTTATATTTTCCGGGCAACCTAGGCTTCACCCTAGGGCATTGCTCCAACAGATTGAATAGTTAGGACCTTAGAAGTCAATGCCCGAAGCAAAAAATGCAATAAAAATACAACAGTTTTTCCATCATATAACAGGAATAATTGCAACCAGTTTGAGAGTGATGGTCATTTCTACGTACCGGGCAACCTAGGCTTCACTCTAGGGCATTGATCCACTAGATCGAATAGTTAGTGCCTTAGAAGTCAACGCCAGATGCATAAAATACAATATAAATACAACAGTTTTTCCATCGTATAAAACGAATAATTGCAACCACTATGAAAGTTAACGTCATTACTACGTTCCGAGCGGCCTAGGCTTCACTCTAGGGCGGTGCTCCACCAGATCAAACAGTTAGGGCCTTAGAAGTCCACGCCCGAAGCATTAAATACAAAATAAATAGAACAGTTTTTCCATTGTATAAAACGAATAATTGCTACCAGTGTAAAAGTGATGGTCATTTCTACGTCTCGGGCAACCTAGGCTTCACCCTAGGCCGATGTTCCACCAGATCGAACAGTTAGGGCCTAAGAAGTGAACGCCAGAAGCATAAAATACAGTATAAATACAACAGCTTTTCCATCACATAAAACGAATGATAGCAACCAGTTTGAAAGTTATGGTCATTTCTACGTTCCGGGCAACGTAGGCTTCACTCTAGGGCGTTGCTCCACCAGATCGTATAGTTAGGGCCTTAGATGTCAACGCCCGAAGCATAAAATACAAAATAAATAGAACGGTTTTTCTATTGTATAAAACGAATAAATGCTACCAGTGTAAAAGTTATGGTCTTTTCCACGTTCCGGGCAACCTAGGCTTCACCCTAGGGCGTTGTTCCACCAGATCGAATAGTTAGGGCCTAAGAAGTGAACGCCAGAAGCATAAAATACAAATAAATACAACAGTTTTTCCATCGTATAAAACGAATAATTGCAACCAGTATGAAACTTATGGTCACTTCTACTTTCCGGGCAACCTAGGCTTCACTCTATGGCGTTCTACCACCACATCGAATAGCTACGGCCACAGAAGTCAACGCCTGATGTATAAAATACAATAAAAATACAACAGTCTTTCCATCCTATAACAGGAATAATTGCAACCCGTGTGAAAGTGATGGTCATTTCTACGTTTCAGGCAACCTAGGCTTCACTCTAGGGCGTTGTTGCACCAGATCGAATAGTTCGGGCCTAAGAAGTCAACGCCAGAAGCATAAAATACAATATATATATAACAGTTTTTCCATCGTATAAAACGAATAATAGCAACCAGTGTGAAAGTTATGGTCATTTCTACGTTCCGGGCAACCTAGGCTTCACTCTAGGGCGTTGCTCCACCAGATCGAATAGTTATGGCCTAAGAAGTCAACGCCAGAAGCATAAAATACGATATAAATACAACAGCTTTTCCATCGTATAAGACGAATAATTGCAACCAGTTTGAAGGTTATGGTCATTTCTACGTACCGGGCAACCTAGGCTTCACTCTAGGGCGTTGCTCCTCCTGATCGAATAGTTAGGGCCTTAGAAGTCAACGCCCGAAGCATAAAATACAAAATAAACAGAACAGTTTTTCCATCGTATAAAACGAATGATTGCTACCAGTGTGAAAGTTATGGTCATTTCTACTTTCCGGGCAACCTACGCTTCACCGTAAGGCGTTGTTCCACCAGATGGAATAGTTAGGGCCTAAGAAGTCAACGCCAGAAGCATAAAATACGATATAAATACAACAGCTTTTCCATCGTATAAGACGAATAATTGCAACCAGTTTGAAAGTTATGGTCATTTGTACGTTCCGGGCAACCTAGGCTTCACTCTAGGGCGTTGCTCCACCAGATCGAATAGTTGAGGGCCTTAGAAGTCAACGCCAGTAGCATAAAGTACGATATAAATACAACAGCCTTTCCATCGTATAAAACGAATAATAGCAACCAGTGTGAAAGTTACGGTCATTTCTACTTTCCGGGCAACCTAGGCTTCACTCTATGGCGTTCTACCACCACATCGAATAGCTACGGCCACAGAAGTCAACGCCTGAAGTATAAAATACAATAAAAATACAACAGTCTTTCCATCCTATAACAGGAATAATTGCAACCCGTGTGAAAGTGATGGTCATTTCTACGTTCCGTGCAACCTAGGCTTCACTCTAGGGCGTTGTTGCACCAGATCGAATAGTTCGGGCCTAAGAAGTCAACGCCAGGAGCATAAAATACAACATAAATACAACAGACTTTCCATCGTATATATTGTATATTTGCAAACAGTGTGAAAGTAATGGTCATTTCTACGTACCAGGCAACCTAGGCTCCACTCTAGGGCGTTGCTCCACCAAATCGAATAGCTAGGGCCTTAGAAGTCAACGCCAGAAGCATAAAATACAATAAAGGTGCAAAAGTTTTTCCATCGTATAACAGGAATAACTGCAAACAGTATGAAAGTACTGGTCATTTCTACGTTCCGGGTAACCTAGGTTTCACTCTAGGGCGTTGCTCCACCAGATCGAATAGCTAGGGAATTAGAATTCAACGCCATAGGAATAAAATACAATATAAGTCCAACAGTTTTTCCATCGTATAAAATGAATAATTGCAACCAGTGTGAAAGTTATGGTCATTTCAACGTTCTGGGCAATCTGGGCTTCACACTGGGGCGTTGCTCCTCCAGATCAATCAGTTAGGGCCTTAGAAGTCAACGCCCGAAGCATAAAATGCAAAATAAATAGAACAGTTTTTCCATTGTATAAAACGAATAATTGCTACCAGTGTAAAAGTTATGGCCTTTTCTACGTTCCGGGCAACCTAGGCTTCACCCTAGGGCGTTGCTCCAACAGATTGAATAGGTAGGGCCTTAGAAGTCAACGCCCGAAGCATAAAAGGCAACAAAGATACAACAGTTTTTCCATCGTATAACAGGATTAATTGCAACCAGTTTGAAAGTGATGGTCATTTCGACGTTCCGGGCAACCTAGGCTTCACTCTAGGTCGTTGCTCCACCAGATCGAATAGTTAGGGTCTTAGAAGTCAACGCCCGAAGCATAAAATACAAAATAAATGGAACAGTTTTTCCATCGTATAAAACGAATAATTGCTACCAGTGTGAAAGTTATGGTCATTTCTACTTTCCGGGCAACCTACGCTTTACCCTAGGGCGTTGTTCCACCAGATGGAATAGTTACGGCCTAAGAAGTCAACGCCAGAAGCATAAAATACGATATAAATACAACAGCTTATCCATCGTATAAAATGAATAAATGCAAGCAGTGTGAAAGTAATGGTCATTTGTACGTTCCGGGCAACCTAGGCTTCACTCTAGGGCGTTGCTCCACCAGATCGAATAGTTGAGGGCCTTAGAAGTCAACGCCAGTAGCATAAAGTACGATACAAATACAACAGCCTTTCCATCGTATAAAACGAATAATTGCAACCAGTGTGAAAGTTATGGTCATTTCAACGTTCCGGGCAATCTGGGCTTCACACTGGGGCGTTGCTCCTCCAGATCAATCAGTTAGGGCCTTAGAAGTCAACGCCCGAAGCATAAAATGCAAAATAAATAGAACAGTTTTTCCATTGTATAAAACGAATAATTGCTACCAGTGTAAAAGTTATGGTCTTTTCTACGTTCCGGGCAACCTAGGCTTCACCCTAGGGCGTTGCTCCAACAGATTGAATAGGTAGGGCCTTAGAAGTCAACGCCCGAAGCATAAAAGGCAACAAAAATACAACAGTTTTTCCATCGTATAACAGGATTAATTGCAACCAGTTTGAAAGTGATGGTCATTTCGACGTTCCGTGCAACCTAGGCTTCACTCTAGGTCGTTGCTCCACCAGATCGAATAGTTAGGGTCTTAGAAGTCAACGCCCGAAGCATAAAATACAAAATAAATGGAACAGTTTTTCCATCGTATAAAATGAATAATTGCAACCAGTGTGAAAGTTATGGTCATTTCTACGTTCCGGGCAACCTAAGATTCACCCTAGGGCGTTGTTCCACCACACCGAATAGCTACGGCCTCAGAAGTCAACGACAGAAGCATAAAATACAATATAAATATAACAGTTTTTCCATCGTATATAACGAATAATAGCAACCAGTGTGAAAGTTATGGTCATTTCTACGTGCCGGGCAACCTAGGCTTCACTCTAGGGCGTTGCTCCACCACATCAAACAGTTAGGGCCTAAGAAGTGAACGCCAGAAGCATAAAATACAAATAAATACAACAGTTTTTCCATTGTATAAAACGAATAATTGCTACCAGTGTAAAAGTTATGGTCATTTCTACGTCTCGGGCAACCTAGGCTTCACCCTAGGCCGTTGTTCCACCAGATCAAGCAGTTAGGGCCTAAGATGTGAACGCCAGAAGCATAAAATACAATATAAATACAACAGTTTTTCCATCAAATAAAACGAATGATAGCAACCAGTGTGAAAGTTATGGACATTTCTACGTTCCGTGCAACGTAGGCTTCACTCTAGGGCGTTGCTCCACCAGATCGTATAGTTAGGGCCTTAGATGTCAACGCCCGAAGTATAAAATACAAAATAAATAAAACAGTTTTTCCATCGTATAAAACGTATAATTGCTACCAGTGTGAAAGTTATGGTCATTTCTACGTTCCGCGAAACCTAGGCTTCACTCCAGGGCGTTGCTCCACCAGATCGAATAGTTAGGGCCTTAGATATCAACGCCCGAAGCATAAAATACAAAATAAATAAAACAGTTTTTCCATCGTATAAAACGAATAATTGCTACCAGTGTGAAATTTATGGTCATTTCTGCGTTCCGGGCAACCTAGGCTTCACTCTAGGGCGGTGCTCCACCAGATCAAATAGTTAGGGCCTAAGAAGTCAACGCCAGAAGCGTAAAATACAACATAAATACAACAGACTTTCCATCGTATATAATGTATGTTTGCAAACAGTGTGAAAGTAATGGTCATTTCTACGTACCGGGCAACCTAGGCTCCACTCTAGGGCGTTGCTCCACCAAATGGAATAGTTAGAGCCTTAGAAGTCAACGCCAGAAGCATAAAATACAATAAAGATGCAACAGTTTTTCCATCGTATTACAGGAATAACAGCAAACAGTTTGAAAGTACTGGTCATTTCTACGTTCCGGGTAACCTAGGTTTCACTCTAGGGCGTTGCTCCACCAGATTGAATAGCTAGGGACTTAGAATTCAACGCCATAGGAATAAAATACAATATAAGTACAACAGTTTTTCCATCGTATAAAATGAATAATTGCAACCAGTGTGAAAGTCATGGTCATTTCTACGTTCCGGGCAATCTAGGCTTCACTCTAGGTCGTTGCTCCACCAGATCAAACAGTTAGGGCCTTAGAAGTCAACGCCCGAAGCATTAAATACAAAATAAATAGAACAGTTTTTCCATTGTATAAAACGAATAATTGCTACCAGTGTAAAAGTTATGGTCATTTCTACGTCTCGGGCAACCTAGGCTTCACCCTAGGCCGTTGTTCCACTAGATCGAACAGTTAGGGCCTAAGAAGTGAACGCCAGAAGCATAAAATACAGTATAAATACAACAGCTTTTCCATCACATAAAACGAATGATAGCAACCAGTTTGAAAGTTATGGTCATTTCTACGTTCCGGGCAACGTAGGCTTCACTCTAGGGCGTTGCTCCACCAGATCGTATAGTTAGAGCCTTAGATGTCAACGCCCGAAGCATAAAATACAAAATAAATAGAACAGTTTTTCCATTGTATAAAACGAATAATTGCTACCAGTGTAAAAGTTATGGTCTTTTCTACGTTCCGGGCAACCTAGGCTTCACCCTAGGGCGTTGCTCCAACAGATTGAATAGGTAGGGCCTTAGAAGTCAACGCCCGAAGCATAAAAGGCAACAAAGATACAACAGTTTTTCCATCGTATAACAGGATTAATTGCAACCAGTTTGAAAGTGATGGTCATTTCGACGTTCCGGGCAACCTAGGCTTCACTCTAGGTCGTTGCTCCACCAGATCGAATAGTTAGGGTCTTAGAAGTCAACGCCCGAAGCATAAAATACAAAATAAATGGAACAGTTTTTCCATCGTATAAAACGAATAATTGCTACCAGTGTGAAAGTTATGGTCATTTCTACTTTCCGGGCAACCTACGCTTTACCCTAGGGCGTTGTTCCACCAGATGGAATAGTTACGGCCTAAGAAGTCAACGCCAGAAGCATAAAATACGATATAAATACAACAGCTTATCCATCGTATAAAATGAATAAATGCAAGCAGTGTGAAAGTAATGGTCATTTGTACGTTCCGGGCAACCTAGGCTTCACTCTAGGGCGTTGCTCCACCAGATCGAATAGTTGAGGGCCTTAGAAGTCAACGCCAGTAGCATAAAGTACGATATAAATACAACAGCCTTTCCATCGTATAAAACGAATAATTGCAACCAGTGTGAAAGTTATGGTCATTTCAACGTTCCGGGCAATCTGGGTTCACACTGGGGCGTTGCTCCTCCAGATCAATCAGTTAGGGCCTTAGAAGTCAACGCCCGAAGCATAAAATGCAAAATAAATAGAACAGTTTTTGCATTGTATAAAACGAATAATTGCTACCAGTGTAAAAGTTATGGTCTTTTCTACGTTCCGGGCAACCTAGGCTTCACCCTAGGGCGTTGCTCCAACAGATTGAATAGGTAGGGCCTTAGAAGTCAACGCCCGAAGCATAAAAGGCAACAAAAATACAACAGTTTTTCCATCGTATAACAGGATTAATTGCAACCAGTTTGAAAGTGATGGTCATTTCGACGTTCCGGGCAACCTAGGCTTCACTCTAGGTCGTTGCTCCACCAGATCGAATAGTTAGGGTCTTAGAAGTCAACGCCCGAAGCATAAAATACAAAATAAATGGAACAGTTTTTCCATCGTATAAAATGAATAATTGCAACCAGTGTGAAAGTTATGGTCATTTCTACGTTCCGGGCAACCTAAGATTCACCCTAGGGCGTTGTTCCACCACACCGAATAGCTACGGCCTCAGAAGTCAACGACAGAAGCATAAAATACAATATAAATATAACAGTTTTTCCATCGTATATAACGAATAATAGCAACCAGTGTGAAAGTTATGGTCATTTCTACGTGCCGGGCAACCTAGGCTTCACTCTAGGGCGTTGCTCCACCACATCAAACAGTTAGGGCCTTAGAAGTCAACGCCCGAAGCATAAAATACAAAATAAATATAACAGTTTTTCCATCGTATAAAACGAATAATAGCAACCAGTGTGAAAGTTATGGTCACTTCTACGTTCCGGGCAACCTAGTCTTCACTCTAGGGCGTTGCTCCACCAGATCAAACAGTTAGGGCCTTAGAAGCCAACGCCCGAAGCATAAAATACAAATAAATACAACAGTTTTTCCATTGTATAAAACGAATAATTGCTACCAGTGTAAAAGTTATGGTCATTTCTACGTCTCGGGCAACCTAGGCTTCACCCTAGGCCGTTGTTCCACCAGATCAAACAGTTAGGGCCTAAGATGTGAACGCCAGAAGCATAAAATACAATATAAATACAACAGTTTTTCCATCAAATAAAACGAATGATAGCAACCAGTGTGAAAGTTATGGACATTTCTACGTTCCGTGCAACGTAGGCTTCACTCTAGGGCGTTGCTCCACCAGATCGTATAGTTAGGGCCTTAGATGTCAACGCCCGAAGTATAAAATACAAAATAAATAAAACAGTTTTTCCATCGTATAAAACGTATAATTGCTACCAGTGTGAAAGTTATGGTCATTTCTACGTTCCGCGAAACCTAGGCTTCACTCCAGGGCGTTGCTCCACCAGATCGAATAGTTAGGGCCTTAGATATCAACGCCCGAAGCATAAAATACAAAATAAATAAAACAGTTTTTCCATCGTATAAAACGAATAATTGCTACCAGTGTGAAATTTATGGTCATTTCTGCGTTCCGGGCAACCTAGGCTTCACTCTAGGGCGGTGCTCCACCAGATCAAATAGTTAGGGCCTAAGAAGTCAACGCCAGAAGCGTAAAATACAACATAAATACAACAGACTTTCCATCGTATATAATGTATGTTTGCAAACAGTGTGAAAGTAATGGTCATTTCTACGTACCGGGCAACCTAGGCTCCACTCTAGGGCGTTGCTCCACCAAATGGAATAGTTAGAGCCTTAGAAGTCAACGCCAGAAGCATAAAATACAATAAAGATGCAACAGTTTTTCCATCGTATTACAGGAATAACAGCAAACAGTTTGAAAGTACTGGTCATTTCTACGTTCCGGGTAACCTAGGTTTCACTCTAGGGCGTTGCTCCACCAGATTGAATAGCTAGGGACTTAGAATTCAACGCCATAGGAATAAAATACAATATAAGTACAACAGTTTTTCCATCGTATAAAATGAATAATTGCAACCAGTGTGAAAGTCATGGTCATTTCTACGTTCCGGGCAATCTAGGCTTCACTCTAGGTCGTTGCTCCACCAGATCAAACAGTTAGGGCCTTAGAAGTCAACGCCCGAAGCATTAAATACAAAATAAATAGAACAGTTTTTCCATTGTATAAAACGAATAATTGCTACCAGTGTAAAAGTTATGGTCATTTCTACGTCTCGGGCAACCTAGGCTTCACCCTAGGCCGTTGTTCCACCAGATCGAACAGTTAGGGCCTAAGAAGTGAACGCCAGAAGCATAAAATACAGTATAAATACAACAGCTTTTCCATCACATAAAACGAATGATAGCAACCAGTTTGAAAGTTATGGTCATTTCTACGTTCCGGGCAACGTAGGCTTCACTCTAGGGCGTTGCTCCACCAGATCGTATAGTTAGAGCCTTAGATGTCAACGCCCGAAGCATAAAATACAAAATAAATAGAACGGTTTTTCCATTGTATAAAACGAATAAATGCTACCAGTGTAAAGGTCATGGTCTTTTCCACGTTCCGGGCAACCTAGGCTTCACCCTAGGGCGTTGTTCCACCAGATCGAATAGTTAGGGCCTAAGAAGTGAACGCCAGAAGCATAAAATACAAATAAATACAACAGTTTTTCCATCGTATAACACGAATAATTGCAACCAGTATGAAACTTATGGTCATTTCTACTTTCCGGGCAACCTACGCTTCACTCTATGGCGTTCTACCACCACATCGAGTAGCTACGGCCACAGAAGTCAACGCCAGATGTATAAAATACAATAAAAATACAACAGTCTTTCCATCCTATAACAGGAATAATTGCACCCCGTGTGAAAGTGATGGTCATTTCTACGTTCCAGGCAACCTAGGCTTCACTCTAGGGCGTTGTTGCACCAGATCGAATAGTTCGGGCCTAAGAAGTCAACGCCAGAAGCATAAAATACAATATATATATAACAGTTTTTCCATCGTATAAAACGAATAATAGAAACCAGTGTGAAAGTTATGGTCATTTCTACGTTCCGAGCGGCCTAGGCATCACTCTAGGGCGGTGCTCCACCAGATCAAACAGTTAGGGCCTTAGAAGTCAACGCCCGTAGCACTAAATACAAAATAAATAGAACAGTTTTTCCATTGTATAAAACGAATAATTGCTACCAGTGTAAAAGTTATGGTCATTTCTACGTCTCGGGCAACCTAGGCTTCACCCTAGGCCGTTGCTACACCAGATCAAACAGTTAGGGCCTAAGAAGTGAACGCCAGAAGCATAAAATACAATATAAATACAACAGCTTTTCCATCGTATAAAACGAATAATTGCAACCAGTATGAAACTTATGGTCATTTATATTTTCCGGGCAACCTAGGCTTCACCCTAGGGCATTGCTCCAACAGATTGAATAGTTAGGGCCTTAGAAGTCAATGCCCGAAGCATAAAATGCAATAAAATACAACAGTTTTTTCATCATATAACAGGAATAATTGCAACCAGTTTGAGAGTGATGGTCATTTCTACGTACCGGGCAACCTAGGCTTCACTCTAGGGCGTTGATCCACTAGATCGAATAGTTAGGGCCTAAGTAGTCAACGCCAGAAGCATAAAATACAAAATAAATAAAACAGTTTTTCCATCGTATAAAACGTATAATTGCTACCAGTGTGAAAGTTATGGTCATTTCTACGTTCCGCGCAACCTAGGCTTCACTCTAGGGCGTTGCTCCACCAGATCGAATAGTTAGGGCCTTAGAAGTCAACGCCAGAAGCATAAAATGCGATAAAAATACAACAGCTTATCCATTGTATAACAGGAATAATTGCAACCAGTGTGAAGGTAATGGTATGTTCTACGTTCCGGGCAACCTAGGCTTCACACTAGGGCGGTGCTCCACCAGGTTAAATAGCTAGGGCCTAAGAAGTCAACGCCAGAAGCGTAAAATGCAATATAAGTACAACAGTTTACCATCGTATAAAATGAATAATTGCAAACATTGTGAAAGTAATGGTCATTTCTACGTGCCGGGCAACCTAGGCGTCACTCTAGGGCGTTGCTCCACCACAGCTAAAAGCTACGGCCTTAGAAGTCAACGCCAGAATCATAAAATACAATAAATATGCAACAGATTTTCAATCGTATAGCATGACTAATTGCAACCAGTGCGAAAGTAATGACCATTTCGACGTTTCGGGCATCCTAGGCTTAACTCTGATGCGTTGCTCCACCAAATCGAAGAGATAGGGCCTTAGAAGTCAACGCCAGAAGCATAAAATACAATATAAATACAACAGCTTTGCCATCGTATAAAATGAATTATTGCAAACAGTGTGAAGGTAATGGTCATTTCTACGTTCCGAGCAACCTAGGCTTCACTGTAGGGTGTTGCTCCGCCAGATGGAATAGTTAGGGCCTAAGAAGTCAACGCCAGAAGCATAAAATACGATATAAATACTACAGCTTTTCCATCGTATAAAACGTATAATTGCTACCAGTGTGAAAGTTATGGTCATTTCTACGTTCCGGGCAACCTAGGCTTCACCAGAGGGCGTTGTTCTACCAGATGGAATAGCTGGGACCTAAGAAGTCAACGACAGAAGCATAAAATAAGATATAACTACAACAGCTTTTCCATCGTATAAAACGAATAATGGTAACCAGTGTGAAAGTTATGGTCATTTCTACGTTCCGGGCAGCCAAGGCTTCACTCTAGGACGATGCTCCACCAGATCGAGTAGTTAGGGCCTAAGAAGTCAACGCCAGAAGCATAAAATTCAATAAACATGCAACAGTTGTTCCATTGTTTAACAGGAATAATTGCAAACAGTGTTTAAGTACAGCTCATTTCTACGTTCCGGGTAATCCAGGTTTCACTCTAGGGCGTTGCTCCACCAGATCGAATAGCTAGGGACTTAGAATTCAACGCCAGAAGAATAAAATGCAATCTAAGTACAACAGTTTTTCCACCGAATAAAATGAATAATTGCATACATTGTGAAAGCAATGGTCATTTCTACGTTCAGGGCAACCTAGGCTTCACTCTAAGGCGTTGCTCCACCAGATCGAATAGCCAGGGCCTTAGAAGTCAGCGCCCGAAGCATAACATACAACATAAATCGGACAGCTTTTCCATGTATAAAACGAATAATTGCTTCCTGTGTGAAAGTTATGGCCATTTCTACGTTCCGGGCAACCTAGGCTTCACCAGAGGGCGTTGTTCTACCAGATGGAATTGCTGGGACCTAAGAAGTCAACGCCAGAAGCATAAAATAAGATATAAATACAACAGCTTTTCCATCGTATAAAACGAATAATGGTAACCAGTGTGGAAGTTATGGTCATTTCTACGTTCCGGGCAGCGAAGGCTTCACTCTAGGACGATGCTCCACCAGATCGAATAGTTAGGGCCTAAGAAGTCAACGCCAGAAGCTTAAAATACAATAAAGGTGCAACAGTTGTTCTATTGTTTAACAGGAATAATTGCAAACAGTGTGAAAGTACAGGTCACTTCTACGTTCCGGGTAATCCTGGTTTCACTCTAGGGCGTTGCTCCACCAGATCGAATAGCTAGGGACTTAGAATTCAACGCCAGAAGAATAAAATGCAATGTAAGTACAACAGTTTTTCCACCGAATAAAATGAATAATTGCATACATTGTGAAAGCAATGGTCATTTCTACGTTCCGGGCAACCTAGGCTTCACTCTAGGGCGTTGCTCCACCAGATCGAATAGCTAGGGCCTTAGAGATCAACGCCCGAAGCATAAAATATAAAATAAATAGAACAGCTGTTCCATGTATAAAACGAATAATTGTTTCCAGTGTGAAAGTTATGGTCATTTCTACGTTCCGGGCAACCTAGGCTTCACCATAGGGGGTTGCTCCACCAGATGGAATAGTTGGGGCCTAAGAAGTCAACGCCAGAAGCATAAAATACGATATAAATACAACAGCTTTTCCATCGTATAATACTAATAATGGCAACCAGTGTGAAAGTTATGGTCATTTCTACGTTCCGGGCAACCTAGGCTTCACTCTAGGCTGTTGCCCCACCAGATCGAATAGCTAGGGCCTTAGAAGTCAGCGCCCGAAGCATAACATACAAAATAAATAGGACAGCTTTTCCATGTATAAAACGAATAATTGCTTCCTGTGTGAAAGTTATGGTCATTTCTACGTTCCGGGCTACATACGCTTCACTCTTGGACGCTGCCGCCGAGATCGAATATCGAGGACCTTAGAAGTCAACGCCAGAAACATAAAATAATATAAAAATGCAACAGTTTTTCCATCGTATAACAGGAATAACTGCAACCAGTGCGAATGTAATGGTCATTTCTACGTTTCGGGCAACATACGCTTCACTCTTGGATGCTGCCCCCGAGATCGAATAGTTAGGGCCTAAGAAGTCAATGCCAGAAGCATAAAGTACAATAAAAATGCAACAGTGTTTCCATCGTATAGCATGAATAATTGCAACCAGTGTGACAGTAATGATCATTTCAACGTTTCGGACAACATAGGCTACACTCTTGGACGTTGCGCCACGAGATCGAATAACTAGGACCTTAGAAGTCAACGCCAGAAACATAAAATACAGTAAAAATACAACAGTTTTTCCATCGTATAACAGGAATAACTGCAACCAGTGTGAACGTACTGGTTATTTCTACGTTTCGGGCAACCTAGACTTCACTCTAGGGCGTTGCTCCACCAAATCGAATAGCTAGGGCCTTAGAAGTCAACGCCCGAAGCATAAAATACAAAATAAATAGGTCAGATTTTCCATGTATAAAACGAATAATTGCTTCCTGTGTGAAAGTTATGGCCATTTCTACGTTCCGGGCAACCTAGGCTTCACCAGAGGGCGTTGTTCTACCAGATGGAATAGCTGGGACCTAAGAAGTCAACGCCAGAAGCATAAAATAAGATATAAATACAACAGCTTTTCCATCGTATGACAGGATTAATTGCAACCAGTTTGAAAGTGATGGTCAATTCTACGTTCCGGGCAACATAGGATTCACTCTAGGGCGTTGCTCCACCAGATCGAATGGTTGGTGCCTTAGAAGTCAACGCCAGAGGCATAAAATACAATATAAATACAACAGTTTTTCCTATGTATAAAACGAATAATTGCAACCAGTATGAAACTTATGGTCATTTCTACTTTCCGAGCAACCTAGGCTTCACTCTAGGGCGCTGCTCCACCAGGTTAAATAGTTAGGGCCTAAGAAGTCAACGCCAGAAGCATAAAATGCAATATAAGTTCAACAGTTTACCATCGTATAAGATGAATAATTGCAAACATTGTGAAAGTAATGGTCATTTCTACGTACCGGGCAACCTAGGCGTCACTCTAGGGCGTTGGTCCACCACAGCTAAAAGCTACGGCCTTAGAAGTCAACGCCAGAAGCATAAAATACAATAAATATGCAACTGATTTTCCATCGTATAGCATGACTAATTGCAACCAGTGCGAAAGTAATGACCATTTCGACATTTCGGGCATCCTAGGCTTAACTCTGAGGCGTTGCTGCACCAAATCGAAGAGATAGGGCCTTAGAAGTCAACGCCAGAAGCATAAAATACAATATAAATACAACAGCTTTGCCATCGTATAAAATGAATTATTGCAAACAGTGTGAAAGTAATGGTCACTTCTACGTTCCGAGCAACCTAGGCTTCACTGTAGGGTGTTGCTCCGCCAGATGGAATAGTTAGTGCCTTAGAAGTCAACGCCAGAAGCTTAAAAAACAATATAAATACAACAGCTTTTCCATCGTATAAAACGAATAATTGCAATCAGTATGAAAGTTAACGTCATTTCTACTTTCCGGGCAACCTAGGCTTCACCCTAGGGCGTTGCTCCAACAGATTGAATAGTTGGGGCCTTAGAAGTCAACGACGGAAGCATAAAATGCAATAAAAATACAACAGTTTTTCCATCGTATAAAACGAATGATTGCTACCAGTATGGAAGTGATGGTCATTTCTACGTTCCGGGGAACCTAGGCCTCACTCGAGTGTGTTGTTCCACCAGATTGAGTAGTTAGGGCCTAAGAAATCAACGCCAGAAGCATAAAATACAACTTTAATATAACTGTTTTTCCATCGTATAAAACGAGTAATTTCAACCAGTGTGAATGTTATGGTCATTTTTACGTTCCGAGCAACCTACGCTTCACTCTAGGGCGTTGATACACCAGATAGAATAGTCAGGGCCTTAGAAGTCAGCGCCAGAAGCATAAAATTCAATAAAGATGCAACAGTTTTTCCGTCGTATTTCAGGAGTCACTGCAAACAGTGTGAAAGTACTGGTCATTTCTACGTTCCGGGTAACCTAGGCTTCACTCTAGGGCATTGTTCCACCAGATCGAACAGTTAGGGCCTAAGATGGCAACGCCAGTAGCATAAACTACAATATAAATATAACAGTTTTTCCATCGTATAAAACGAATAATAGCAACCAGTGTGAAAGTTATGGTCATTTCTACGTTCCGGGCAACCTAGGCTTCACTCTAGGGCGTTGCTCCACCAGATCAAACAGTTAGGGCCTTAGAAGTCAACGCCCGAAGCATAAAATACAAAATAAATACAACAGTTTTTCCATCGTATAAAACGAATAATAGCAACCAGTGTCAAATTTATGGTCATTTCTACGTTCCGGGCAACCTAGGCTTCACTCCAGGGCGTTGTTCCACCATATCGAATAGTTAGGGCCTAAGAAGTGAACGCCAGCAGCATAAAATACAATATAAATACAACAGTTCTTCCATCAAATAAAACGAATGATTGCAACCAGTATGAAAGTTATGGTCATTTCTACGTTCCGGGCAACCTAGGCTTCACTCTATGGCGTTCTTCCACCACATCGAATAGCTACGGCCTCAGAAGTCAACGCCTGAAGCATAAAATACAATAAAAATGCAACAGTCTTTCCATCTTATAATAGGAATAATTGCAACCCGTGTGAAAGTGATGGTCATTTGTACGTTCCAGGCAACCTAGGATTCACTCTAGGGCGTTGTTCCACCAGATCGAATAGTTAGGGCCTAAGAAGTCAACGCCAGAAGCATAAAATACAATATAAATATAACAGTTTTTCCATCGTATAGAACGAATAATAGCAACCAGTGTGAAAGTTATGGTCATTTCTACGTTCCGGGCAACCTAGGCTTCACTCTAGGGCGTTGTTCCACCAGATCGAACAGCTAGGGCCTAAGAAGGCAACGCCAGAAGCATAAAATACAATATAAATATAAGAGTTTCTCCATCGTATAAAAGGAATAATAGCGACCAATGTGAAAGTTATGGTCATTTCTACGTTCCCGGCAACCTAGGCTTCACTCCAGGGCATTGTTCCACCAGATCGAATAGTTAGGGCCTAAGAAGTGAACGCCAGCAGCATAAAATACAATATAAATATAACAGCTTTTCCGTCATGTAAAACGAATAATTGCTACCGGTGTGAAAGTTAACGTCATTTCTCCTTTCCGGGCAACCTAGGCTTCACCCTAGGGCGTTGCTCCAACAGATTGAATAGTTAGGGCTTTAGAAGTCAACGCCCGATGCATAAAATACAAAATAAATAGAACAGTTTTTCCATCGTGTAAAACGAGTAATTGCTACCGGTGTGAAAGTTATGGTCATTTCTACGTTCCGCGCAACCTAGGCTTCACTCTAGGGCGTTGCTCCTCCAGATCGAATAGTTAGGGCCTTAGAACTCAACGCCCGTGGCTTAAAATACAAAATAAATAAAACAGTTTTTCCATTGTATAAAACGAGTAATTGCTACCAGTGTGCAATTAATGGTCATTTCATCGTTCCGCGCAATCTAGGCTTCACCCTAGGGCGTTGTTCCATCAGATGGAATAGTTAGGGCCTAAGAAGTCAACGCCAGAAGCATAAAATACGATATAAATGCAACAGCTTTTCCATCGTATAAAACGAATAATTGCAACCAGTGTGAAAGTTATGGTCATTTCTACGTTCCGGGCAACCTAGGCTTCACCCTAGGGCGTTGCTCCAACAGATTGAATAGTTAGGGCCTAAGAAGTCAACGCCAGAAGCATAAAATACGATATAAATACAACAGATTTTCCATCGTATAAAACGAATAATTGCAACCTGTGTGAAAGTTATGATCAGTTCTACGTTCCGGGCAACCTAGGCTTCACCCTAGGGCGTTGCTCCAACTGATTGAATAGTTAGGGCCTTAGAAGTCAACGCCAGAAGCATAAAATACGATATAAATAGAACAGCTTTTCCATCATATTAAATGAATAATTGCAAACAGTGTGAAAGAAGTGGTCATTTCTACGTTCCGAGCAACCTAGGTTTCACTCTAGGACGGTGCTCCACCATATCGAATAGCTACGGTCTTAGAAGCCTACGCCTCAGGCACAAAATACAATAAAAATACAACAGTCTTTTCATGGTATAACAGGAATAATTGCAACAAGCGTGAAAGTAATGATCATTTCGGCGTTTCGGGCATCCTAGACATAACTCTGAGGCATTGCTCCACCAGATCGAATAGTTATTGCCTTAGAAATTAACGTCAGACGCATAAAATACAATATAAATGCAACAGTTTTTCCATCGTATAAAAGGAATAATTGCAACCAGTGTGAAGCTAATGGTCATTTCTGCGTTCCGGGCAAGCTAGGCTCCACTCTAGGGCATTGCTCCACCAGATCGAATAGTTAGGGCGTAAGAAGTCAACGCCAGAAGTATAAAATACAATATAAATACAACAGCTTTTCCATCGTATAAAACGATTGATTGCAACCAGTGTGAAAGTAATGGCCGTTTCTACGTTTCGGGCAACCTAGGCTTCACTATAGGGAGTTGCTCCATCAGATCGAATAATTAGGGCCTTAGAAGTCAACGCCCAAAGCATAAAATACAATATAAATACAACAGCTTTTCCATTGTATAAAATGAATATTTGCAAACAGTGTGAAAGTAATGGTCATTTCTACGTTTCGGGCCACCTAGGCTTCACTCTAGGGCGATGCTCTACCAGAACGAATAGCTAGGGCCTTAGAAGTCAACGCCCGAAGCATGAAATACGATAAAAATAGAACGGTTTTTCTGTCGTATAACAGGAACAATTGCAACCAGGCTGAAGGTGATGGTCATTTCTACGTTCCGGGCAACCTAGGCTTCACTCTAGGGCGTTGCTCCACCACGTCGAATACCTATGACCTTAGAAGACAACGCCTGAAGCATAAAATACAATAAAAATACAACAATATTTCCACCGTATAACAGGAATAATTGCAACCAGTGTGAAAGACAATGTCATTTCTACATTCCGGGCATCCTAGGTTTCACTCTAGGGCGTTGCTCAGCCAGATCGAATAGTTAGGGCGTAAGAAGTCAACGCCGGAAGTATAAAATACGATATATGTACAACAGTTTCTCCTTCGTATAAAACGTATAATTGCAACCAGTGTGAAAGTAATGGCCATTTCTACGTTCCGGGCATCCTAGACTTAACTCTGAGGCACTGCACTGCGCTCTAGGATCCGGGCAAGCTAGGCTTCCCTCTAGGGCGTTGGTCCACCAGATCCAATAGTTAGGGCCATAGAAGTCAACGCCAGAAGCATAAAATACAATATAAATAAAACTGTTTTTCCATCGTTGAACAGGAATAGTTGCAACAAGTGTGAAGGTAATGGTCATTTCTACGTTCCGGGCAACCTAGGCTTCACTCTAGGGCGTTCCTCAACCAGATCGACAAGTTAGGGCATAAGAAGTCAACGCCAGAAGCATAAAATACAATATAAATACAACAGCTTTTCCATCGTATAACAGGAATAATTGCAACCAGTGTGAAAGACATTGTCATTTCTACGTTCCGGGCATCCTAGGTTTCACTCTAGGGCGTTGCTCAGCCAGATCGAATAGTTAGGGCCTAAGAAGTCAACTCCAGAAGCATAAAATACAATAAAAGTACAACAGTCCTTCCATCGTATAACAGGAATAATTGCAACCAATGTGGAAGTAATGGTCATTTCTACGTTCCTGGGCAATCTAGGCTTCACTCTAGGGCGTTGCTCCACCACATCGAATAGATACGGCCTTAGAAGTCAACGCCAGAAGCATAAAATACAATATAAATACAACAGTTTTTCCATCGTATAACAGGAATAATTGCAACCAGTATGAAAGTTATGGTCATTTCTACGTTCCGGGCAACCTAGGCTGCACTCTATGGCGTTGTTCCACCAGACCGAGCAGTTTGGGCCTTAGAAGTCGACGCCCGAAGCATAAAACACAATATAAATACAACAGCTTTTCCATCGTATAAAACGAATAATTGCAACCAGTGTGAAAGTTATGGTCATTTCTGCGTTCCGGGCAACCTACGGTTCATTCTAGGGCGTTGCTCCACCACATCGAGTAGCTACGGCCTTAGACGTCAACGCCAGAAGCATAAAATACAATATCAATGCAACAGTTTTTCCATCGTATAAAACGAATAATTGCAACCAGTGTGAAAGTTATGGTCATTTCTACGTTCCGGGCAACCTAGGCTTCACTCTAGGGCGTTGGTCCACCAGATCCAATAGTTAGGGCCATAGAAGTCAACGCCAGAAGCATAAAACACAATATAAATACAACAGTTTTCCATTGTATAAAACGAATAATTGCAACCGGTGTGAGAGTTATGGTAATTTCTACGTTCCGGGCAACCTAGGCTTCACTCTAGGGCGTTGTTCCAACAGATCGAATAGTTAGGGCCTAAGAAGTCAACGCCAGAAGCATCAAATACAAAATAAGTACAACAGTTTTTCCATTGTATAAAACGAATAATTGCAACCAGTGTGAAAGTAATGTTCATTTCTACGTCCAGGGCAACCTAGGCTTCACCCTAGGATGTTGCTCCACCAGCCCGAATAGTTAGGGCCTTAGAAGTCGACGCCCGAAGCATAAAATACAGTAAAGATGCAACAGTTTTTCCATCGTATAAAACGAATAATTGCAACCAGTGTGAAAGTTATGGTCATTTCTACATTCCCAGCAACCTAGGCTTCACTCTAGGGCGTTGCTCCACCAGATTGAATAGTAAGGGGCTTAGAAGTCAACGCCAGAAGCATAAAATACAATAAAGATGCAACAGCTTTTCCATCGCATAAAATGAATAATTGCAAACAGTGTGAAAGTAATGGTCATTTCTACGTTCCGGGCAACCTAGGCGTCACTCTAGGGCGTTGCTCCACCACATCCAATAGCAACGGCCTATGAAGTCAACGCCAGAAGCATAAAATACGATATAAATACAACAGCTTTTCCATCGTATAACAGGAATAATTGCAACCAGTGTGAAAGTTATGGTCATTTCTACGTTCCGGACAACCTAGGGTTCACCCTAGGGCGTTGTTCACCAGATCGAATAGTTAAGGCTTAAGAAGTGAACTCCAGAAGCATAAAATACAATAAAGATGCAACAGCTTTTCCATCGTATAGAACGAATAATTGCAAACAGTGTGGAAGTAATGGGCATTTCGACGTTCCGTGCAGCCTAGGCTTCGCTCTAGGGCATTGCACCACCAGATCAAACAGTTGGGGCCTTAGAAACCAACGCCCGAAGCATAAAATACAAAATAAATAGAACAGTTTTTCCATTGTATAAAACGAATAATTGCTACCAGTGTAAAAGTTATGGTCATTTCTACGTTCCGGGCAACCTAGGCTTCACCCTCGGCCGTTGTTCCACCAGATCGAATAGTTCGGGCCTAAGAAGTGAACGCCAGAAGCATAAAATACAATATAAATACAACAGTTTTTCCATCGTATAAAACGAATAATTTCAACCAGTATGAAACTTATGGTCATTTATATTTTCCGGGCAACCTAGGCTTCATTCTAGGACGATGCTCCAACGAGATCGAATAGTTAGGGCCTAAGAAGTCAACGCCAGAAGCATAAAATACAATAAAGATGCAACAGTTGTTCCATCGTATAACAGGAATAACTGCAAACAGTGTGAAAGTACAGGTCATTTCTACGTTCCGGGTAACCAAGGTTTCACTCTAGGGCGTTGCTCGACGAGATCGAAAAGCTAGGGACTTAGAATTCAACGCCAGAAGAATAAAATACAATATAAGTACAACAGTTTTTCAAACGTATAAAAAGAGTATTTGCAAACATTGTGATAGTAATGGTCATTTCTACGTTCCGGGCAACCTATGCGACACTCTAGGGCGTTTGCTCCACCACATCTAATAGCTACGGCCTCAAAATTCAACGCCAGAAGATTAAAATGCAATATAAATACAACAGCTTTTCCATCGTATAAAATGAATAATTGCAAACAGTGTGAAAGTTATGGTCATTTCTACGTTCCGGGCAACCTAGGCTTCACCCTAGGGCGTTGCTCCAACTGATTGAATAGTTAGGGCCTTAGAAGTCAACGCCAGAAGCATAAAATACGATATAAATAGAACAGCTTTTCCATCATATTAAATGAATAATTGCAAACAGTGTGAAAGAAGTGGTCATTTCTACGTTCCGAGCAACCTAGGTTTCACTCTAGGACGGTGCTCCACCATATCGAATAGCTACGGCCTTAGAAGCCTACGCTTCAGGCACAAAATACAATAAAAATACAACAGTCTTTTCATGGTATAACAGGAATAATTGCAACAAGCGTGAAAGTAATGATCATTTCGGCGTTTCGGGCATCCTAGACATAACTCTGAGGCATTGCTCCACCAGATCGAATAGTTAGGACCTAAGAAGTCAACGCCAGAAGCATAAAATACAATATAAATACAACAGTTTTTCCATCATATAAAACGAATGATAGCAACCAGTGTGAAAGTTATGGTCATTTCTATGTGCCGGGCAACCTAGGCTTCACTCTAGGGCGTTGCTCCACCAGATCGAATAGTTAGGGCCTTAGAAGTCAACGCCCGAAGCATAAAATACAAAATAAATAAAACAGTTTTTCCATCGTATAAAACGAATAATTGCTACCAGTGTGAAAGTTATGGTCATTTCTACGTTCCGCGCAACCTAGGCTTCACTCTAGGGCGTTGCTCCACCAGATCGAATAGTTAGGGCCTTTGAAGTCAACGCCCGAAGCATAAAATACAAAATAAATAAAACAGTTTTTCCATCGTATAAAACGAATAATTGCTACCAGTGTGAAATGAATGGTCATTTCTACGTTCCGGGCAACCTAGGCTTCACGCTAGGGCGGTGCTCCACCAGATCAAATAGTTAGGGCCTAAGAAGTCAACGCCAGGAGCATAAAATACAACATAAATACAACAGACTTTCCATCGTATATAATGTATATTTGCAAACAGTGTGAAAGTAATGGTCATTTCTACGTACCGGGCAACCTAGGCTCCACTCTAGGGCGTTGCTCCACCAAATCGAATAGCTAGGGCCTTAGAAGTCAACGCCAGAAGCATAAAATACAATAAAGATGCAAAAGTTTTTCCATCGTATAACAGGAATAACTGCAAACAGTATGAAAGTACTGGTCATTTCTACGTTCCGGGTAACCTAGGTTTCACTCTAGGGCGTGGCTCCACCAGATCGAATAGCTAGGGACTTAGAATTCAACGCCATAAGAATAAAATGCAATATAAGCACAACAGTTTTTCCATCGTATAAAATGAATAATTGCAACCAGTGTGAAAGTCATGGTCATTTCAACGTTCCGGGCAATCTAGGCTTCACTCTAGGGCGTTGCTCCTCCAGATCAATCAGCTAGGGCCTTAGAAGTCAACGCCCGAAGCATAAAATGCAAAATAAATAGAACAGTTTTTCCATTGTATAAAACGAATAAATGCTAGCAGTGTAAAAGTTATGGTCATTTCTACGTTCCGGGCAACCTAGGCTTCACCCTAGGGCGTTGTTCCACCAGAGCGAGTAGCTAGGGCCTAAGAAGTGATCGCCAGAAGCATAAAATACAATATAAATACAAGAGTTTGTCCATCATATAAAACGAATAATTGCAACCAGTATGAAAGTGATGGTCATTTCTACGTACCGGGCAACCTAGGCTTCACTCTAGGGCTTTGCTCCACCTGATAGAATAGTTAGGGCCTTAGAAGTCAACGCCCGAAGCATAAAATACAAAATAAATAGAACAGTTTTTCCATCGTATAAAACGAATAATTGCTACCAGTGTGAAAGTTATGGTCATTTCTACTTTCCGGGCAACCTACGCTTCACCCTAGGGCGTTGTTCCACCAGATGGAATAGTTAGGGCCTTAGAAGTCAACGCCAGAAGCATAAAATACAATAAAGATGCAAAAGTTTTTCCATCGTATTACAGGAGTAACTGCAAACAGTTTGAAAGGACTGGTCATTTCTACGTTCCGGGTAACCTAGGTTTCACCCTAGGGCGTTGCTCCACCAGATTGAATAGCTAGGGACTTTGAATTCAACGCCATAAGAATAAAATACAATATAAGTACAACAGTTTTTCCATCGTATAAAATGAATAATTGCAACCAGTGTGAGAGTTATGGTCATTTCTACGTTCCGGGCAACCTAGGCTTCACCCTAGGGCGTTGCTCCAACAGATTGAATAGTTAGGGCCTAAGAAGTCAACGCCAGAAGCATAAAATACGATATAAATACAACAGATTTTCCATCGTATAAAACGAATAATTGCTGCCAATGTGAAAGTTATGGTCATTTCTACGTTCCGCGCAACCTAGGCTTCACTCTAGGGCGTTGCTCCTCCAGATCGAATAGTTAGGGCCTTAGAACTCAACGCCCGTGGCTTAAAATACAAAATAAATAAAACAGTTTTTCCATTGTATAAAACGAGTAATTGCTACCAGTGTGCAATTAATGGTCATTTCATCGTTCCGCGCAATCTAGGCTTCACCCTAGGGCGTTGTTCCATCAGATGGAATAGTTAGGGCCTAAGAAGTCAACGCCAGAAGCATAAAATACGATATAAATGCAACAGCTTTTCCATCGTATAAAACGAATAATTGCAACCAGTGTGAAAGTTATGGTCATTTCTACGTTCCGGGCAACCTAGGCTTCACCCTAGGGCGTTGCTCCAACAGATTGAATAGTTAGGGCCTAAGAAGTCAACGCCAGAAGCATAAAATACGATATAAATACAACAGATTTTCCATCGTATAAAACGAATAATTGCAACCTGTGTGAAAGTTATGATCAGTTCTACGTTCCGGGCAACCTAGGCTTCACCCTAGGGCGTTGCTCCAACTGATTGAATAGTTAGGGCCTTAGAAGTCAACGCCAGAAGCATAAAATACGATATAAATAGAACAGCTTTTCGATCATATTAAATGAATAATTGCAAACAGTGTGAAAGAAGTGGTCATTTCTACATTCCGAGCAACCTAGGTTTCACTCTAGGACGGTGCTCCACCATATCGAATAGCTACGGTCTTAGAAGCCTACGCCTCAGGCACAAAATACAATAAAAATACAACAGTCTTTTCATGGTATAACAGGAATAATTGCAACAAGCGTGAAAGTAATGATCATTTCGGCGTTTCGGGCATCCTAGACATAACTCTGAGGCATTGCTCCACCAGATCGAATAGTTATTGCCTTAGAAATTAACGTCAGACGCATAAAATACAATATAAATGCAACAGTTTTTCCATCGTATAAAAGGAATAATTGCAACCAGTGTGAAGCTAATGGTCATTTCTGCGTTCCGGCAAGCTAGGCTCCACTCTAGGGCATTGCTCCACCAGATCGAATAGTTCGGGCGTAAGAAGTCAACGCCAGAAGTATAAAATACAATATAAATACAACAGCTTTTCCATCGTATAAAACGATTGATTGCAAGCAGTGTGAAAGTAATGGCCGTTTCTACGTTTCGGGCAACCTAGGCTTCACTATAGGGAGTTGCTCCATCAGATCGAATAATTAGGGCCTTAGAAGTCAACGCCCAAAGCATAAAATACAATATAAATACAACAGCTTTTCCATCGTATAAAACGAATAATTGCAACCAGTGTGAAAGTTATGGTCATTTCTACGTTCCGGGCAACCTAGGCTTCACCCTAGGGCGTTGCTCCAACAGATTGAATAGTTAGGGCCTAAGAAGTCAACGCCAGAAGCATAAAATACGATATAAATACAACAGATTTTCCATCGTATAAAACGAATAATTGCAACCTGTGTGAAAGTTATGATCAGTTCTACGTTCCGGGCAACCTACGCTTCACCCTAGGGCGTTGCTCCAACTGATTGAATAGTTAGGGCCTTAGAAGTCAACGCCCGAAGCATGAAATACGATAAAAATAGAACGGTTTTTCTGTCGTATAACAGGAACAATTGCAACCAGGCTGAAGGTGATGGTCATTTCTACGTTCCGGGCAACCTAGGCTTCACTCTAGGGCGTTGCTCCACCACGTCGAATACCTATGACCTTAGAAGACAACGCCTGAAGCATAAAATACAATAAAAATACAACAATATTTCCACCGTATAACAGGAATAATTGCAACCAGTGTGAAAGACAATGTCATTTCTACATTCCGGGCTTCCTAGGTTTCACTCTAGGGCGTTGCTCAGCCAGATCGAATAGTTAGGGCGTAAGAAGTCAACGCCGGAAGTATAAAATACGATATATGTACAACAGTTTCTCCTTCGTATAAAACGTATAATTGCAACCAGTGTGAAAGTAATGGCCATTTCTACGTTCCGGGCATCCTAGACTTAACTCTGAGGCACTGCACTGCGCTCTAGGATCCGGGCAAGCTAGGCTTCCCTCTAGGGCGTTGGTCCACCAGATCCAATAGTTAGGGCCATAGAAGTCAACGCCAGAAGCATAAAATACAATATAAATAAAACTGTTTTTCCATCGTTTAACAGGAATAGTTGCAACAAGTGTGAAGGTAATGGTCATTTCTACGTTCCGGGCAACCTAGGCTTCACTCTAGGGCGTTCCTCAACCAGATCGACAAGTTAGGGCATAAGAAGTCAACGCCAGAAGCATAAAATACAATATAAATACAACAGCTTTTCCATCGTATAACAGGAATAATTGCAACCAGTGTGAAAGACATTGTCATTTCTACGTTCCGGGCATCCTAGGTTTCACTCTAGGGCGTTGCTCAGCCAGATCGAATAGTTAGGGCCTAAGAAGTCAACTCCAGAAGCATAAAATACAATAAAAGTACAACAGTCCTTCCATCGTATAACAGGAATAATTGCAACCAATGTGGAAGTAATGGTCATTTCTACGTTCCTGGGCAATCTAGGCTTCACTCTAGGGCGTTGCTCCACCACATCGAATAGATACGGCCTTAGAAGTCAACGCCAGAAGCATAAAATACAATATAAATACAACAGTTTTTCCATCGTATAACAGGAATAATTGCAACCAGTATGAAAGTTATGGTCATTTCTACGTTCCGGGCAACCTAGGCTGCACTCTATGGCGTTGTTCCACCAGACCGAGCAGTTTGGGCCTTAGAAGTCGACGCCCGAAGCATAAAACACAATATAAATACAACAGCTTTTCCATCGTATAAAACGAATAATTGCAACCAGTGTGAAAGTTATGGTCATTTCTACGTTCCGGGCAACCTACGGTTCATTCTAGGGCGTTGCTCCACCGCATCGAGTAGCTACGGCCTTAGACGTCAACGCCAGAAGCATAAAATACAATATCAATGCAACAGTTTTTCCATCGTATAAAACGAATAATTGCAACCAGTGTGAAAGTTATGGTCATTTCTACGTTCCGGGCAACCTAGGCTTCACTCTAGGGCGTTGGTCCACCAGATCCAATAGTTAGGGCCATAGAAGTCAACGCCAGAAGCATAAAATACAATATAAATACAACAGTTTTCCATTGTATAAAACGAATAATTGCAACCAGTGTGAGAGTTATGGTAATTTCTACGTTCCGGGCAACCTAGGCTTCACTCTAGGGCGTTGTTCCAACAGATCGAATAGTTAGGGCCTAAGAAGTCAACGCCAGAAGCATCAAATACAAAATAAGTACAACAGTTTTTCCATTGTATAAAACGAATAATTGCAACCAGTGTGAAAGTAATGTTCATTTCTACGTCCAGGGCAACCTAGGCTTCACCCTAGGATGTTGCTCCACCAGCCCGAATAGTTAGGGCCTTAGAAGTCGACGCCCGAAGCATAAAATACAGTAAAGATGCAACAGTTTTTCCATCGTATAAAACGAATAATTGCAACCAGTGTGAAAGTTATGGTCATTTCTACATTCCCAGCAACCTAGGCTTCACTCTAGGGCGTTGCTCCACCAGATTGAATAGTAAGGGGCTTAGAAGTCAACGCCAGAAGCATAAAATACAATAAAGATGCAACAGCTTTTCCATCGCATAAAATGAATAATTGCAAACAGTGTGAAAGTAATGGTCATTTCTACGTTCCGGGCAACCTAGGCGTCACTCTAGGGCGTTGCTCCACCACATCCAATAGCAACGGCCTATGAAGTCAACGCCAGAAGCATAAAATACGATATAAATACAACAGCTTTTCCATCGTATAACAGGAATAATTGCAACCAGTGTGAAAGTTATGGTCATTTCTACGTTCCGGACAACCTAGGGTTCACCCTAGGGCGTTGTTCACCAGATCGAATAGTTAAGGCCTAAGAAGTGAACTCCAGAAGCATAAAATACAATAAAGATGCAACAGCTTTTCCACCGTATAGAACGAATAATTGTAAACAGTGTGGAAGTAATGGGCATTTCGACGTTCCGTGCAGCCTAGGCTTCGCTCTAGGGCATTGCACCACCAGGTCGAATAGTTAGGGCCTTAGAAAGCAACTCCAGACGCATAAAATACAATAAAAATACAACAGTTTTTCCATCGTATAAAAAGAATAATTGTAACCAGTGTGAAAGTAATGGTCATTTCTACGTTTCGGGCAACATACGCTTCACCCTTGGACGCTGCCCCCGAGATCGAGTAGTTAAGGCCTAAGAAGCCAGCGCCAGAAGCATAAAATACAATATAAATACAACACCTTTTCCATCGTATATCAGGAATAATTGCAACCAGTGCTAAGGCTATGGTCATTTCTACGTTCCGGGCAACCCAGGCTTCATTCTAGGGCGTTGCTCCACTAGATCGAATAGTTACGGCCTAAGAAGTCAACGCCAGAAGCATAAAATACGATATAAACACAACAGCTTTTCCATCGTATAAAACGTATAATTGCAACCAATGTGAAAGTAATGATCATTTCGGCGTTTCGTGCATCCTAGACTTACCTCTGAGGCGTTGCTCCACCAGATCGAAGAGTTAGGGCCTAAGAAGTCAACGCCAGAAGCATAAAATACGATATAAATACAACAGCTTTTCCATCGTATAAAACGTATAATTGCAACCAATGTGAAAGTAATGATCATTTCGGCGTTTCGTGCATCCTAGACTTACCTCTGAGGCGTTGCTCCACCAGATCGAATAGTTAGGGCCTAAGAAGTCAACGCCAGAAGCATCAAATACAAAATAAGTACAACAGTTTTTCCATTGTATAAAACGAATAATTGCAACCAGTGTGAAAGTAATGTTCATTTCTACGTCCAGGGCAACCTAGGCTTCACCCTAGGGCGTTGTTCCATCGGATGGAATAGTTAGGGCCTAAGAAGACAACGCCAGAAGCATAAAATACGATATAAATACAACAGCTTTTCCATCGTATAACAGGAATAATTGCAACCAGTGTGAAAGCGATGGTCATTTCCACGTTCCCGGCAACCTAGGCTTCACTCTAGGGCGTTGCTCCACCAGATCGAATAGTTAGGGCCTTAGAAGTCAACACCAGAAGTATAAAATACAATACAAATATAACAGTTCTTCCATCGTATAAAACGAATAATTGCTACCAGTGTGAAAGTTATGGTCATTTCTACGTTCCGGGCAACCTAGGCTTCACCCTAGGGCGTTGTTCCACCAGATGGAATAGTTAGGGCCTAAGAAGTCAACGCCAGAAGCATAAAATACGATATAAATACAACAGCTTTTCCATCGTATAAAACGTATAATTGCAACCAATGTGAAAGTAATGACCATTTCAGCGTTTCGGGCATCCTAGACTTAACTCTGAGGCGTTGCTCCACCATATCGAAGAGTTAGGGCCTAAGAAGTCAACGCCAGAAGCATAAAATACGATATAAATACAACAGCTTTTCCATCGTATAAAACGTATAATTGCAACCAATGTGAAAGTAATGATCATTTCGGCGTTTCGTGCATCCTAGACTTACCTCTGAGGCGTTGCTCCACCAGATCGAATAGTTAGGGCCTAAGAAGTCAACGCCAGAAGCATCAAATACAAAATAAGTACAACAGTTTTTCCATTGTATAAAACGAATAATTGCAACCAGTGTGAAAGTAATGTTCATTTCTACGTCCAGGGCAACCTAGGCTTCACCCTAGGGCGTTGTTCCATCGGATGGTATAGTTAGGGCCTAAGAAGTCAACGCCAGAAGCATAAAATACGATATAAATACAACAGATTTTCCATCGTATAACAGGACTAATTGCAACCAGTGTGAAAGCGATGGTCATTTCCACGTTCCGGGCAACCTAGGCTTCACTCTAGGGCGTTGCTCCACCACGTCGAATAGCTACGACCCTAGAAGACAACGCCTGAAGCATAAAATACAATTAAAATACAACAGTTTTTCCATCGTATAACAGGAATAATTGCAACCAGTTTGAAAGACATTGTAATTTCCACGTTCCGGGCAACCTAGTCTTCACTCTAGGAGGGTGCCCCACCAGATCAAATAGTTAGGGCCTAAGAAGTCAACGCCAGGAGCATAAAATACGATATAAATGCAACAGCTTTTCCATCGTACAAAACGAATAATTGCTACCAGTGTGAAAGTAATGGTCATTTCTACGTTCCGAGCACCCTAGGCGTCACTCTGGGGCGTTGCTCCACCACATCTAATAGCTACGGCCTTAGAGGTCAACGCCACAGGCATAAAATACAATATAAATACAACTGCTTTTCCATCGTACAAAATGAATAATTGCCAACAGTGTGAAAGTAATGGTCATATCTACGTTCCGGGCAACCTAGGCTTCACTGTAGGTCGTTGCTCCACCCGATCGAATAGCTAGCGACTTACAATTAAACGCCAGAGGCATAAAATATAATAAAAATACAACAGTCTTTCCATCGTATAACAGGAATAATTGCAACCAGTGTGAAAGTAATGGTCATTCCGACGTACCGGGCAACCTAGGCTTCACTCTAGAGCGTTGCTCCACCAGATCGAAGAGTTAGGGCCTTAGAAGACAACGCCAGAAGCATAAAATACAATAAAAATACAACAGTTTTTCCATCGTTTAAAATGAATAATTGCAAACATTGTGAAAGTAATGGTCATTTCTACGTTCCGGGCAACATAGGCTTCACTCTACTGCGTCGCTCCGCCAAATCGAATAGCTAGGGACTTAGAATTCAACGCTAAAAGCATAAAATACATTAAAAATACAACAGTTTTTCCACCGTATAACAGGAATAATTGCAACCAGTGGGCAAGTAATGGTCATTTCTACGTTCCGGCAGACTAGGTTTCACTCTACGGCGTTGATACACCAGAGGGAATAGTTATGGCCTAAGAAGGCAACGCCAGAAGCATAAAATACAATAGAGATGCAACATTTTTTCCATTGTATAACAGGAATAACTGCATCCAGTGTGAAAGTACTGGACATTTCTACATTCCGGGCAACCTAGGCTTCACTCTAGAACGTTGCTCCACCAGATCGAATAGTTAGGTCCTTAGAAGTGAACGCCAGAAACATAAAATACGATATAAATACAGCAACTTTTCCGTCGTATAAAATGAATAATTGCAACCAGTGTGAAAGATATCGTCATTTCTACGTTCCGGGCTACCTAAGCTTCACTGTAGGGCGTTGCTCCACGAGATCGAATACTTAGGGACTTAGAATTCAACGCCAGAAGCGTTATTTTTATAATTATTTATTATAATTATTCGTTTTATACAATGGAAAGGCTGTTCTGTTTATTTTGTATTTTATGCTTCGGGCTTTGACTTCTAAGGCCCTACCTGTTCGATCTGGAGGAGCAACGCCCTAGAGTGAAGCCGAGATTGCCCGGAACGTAGAAATGACCATCACTTTCGAACTGGTTGCAATTATTCCTGTTATATGATGGAAAAACTGTTGTACTTTTATTGCATTTTATGCTTCGGGCATTGATTTCTAAGGCCCTAACTATTCAATCTGCTGGAGCAAGGCCCTAGTGTGTAGCCTAGGTTGCCTGGAAAGTAGAAATGACCATAACTTTCATACTGGTTGCAATTACTCGTTTTATATAATGGAAAAACTGTTGTATTTATATTGAATTTTATGCTTCTGGCGTTCACTTCTTAGGCCCTAACTGTTTGATCTGGTGGAGCACCGCCCTTAAGTGAAGCCTACGTTGCCCGGAACGTAGAACATACCATTACCTTCACACTGGTTGCAATTAGGCCTGTTATACGATGGAAAAACTGTTGCGTCTTTATTGTATCTTATGCATCTGGCGTTGTTTTCTAAGGCCCTAACTCTTCGATCTGGTGGAGCAACGCTCTAGAGTGAAGCCTAGGTTGCCCGGTACGTCGGAATGCCCATTACTTTCACACTGGTTGCAATTATTCCTGTTATACGATGGAAAGACTGTTGTATTTTTATTATATTTTATGCCTCTGGCGTTTAATTGTAAGTCGCTAGCTATTCGATCGGGTGGAGCAACGACCTACAGTCAAGCCTAGGTTGCCCAGAACGTAGATATGACCATTACTTTCACACTGTTGGCAATTATTCATTTTGTACGATGGAAAAGCAGTTGTATTTATATTGTATATTATGCTTCTGGCGTTCACTTCTTAGCCCTAACAATTCGATCTGGTAGAGCAACGCCCTAGAGTGAAGCCTAGGTTGCCCGGAACGTAGAAATGACCACAACTTTCACACTGATTGCTATTATTCGTTTTATACAATGGAAAAACTGTTATATTTATATTGTATATTATGGTTCTGGCGTTCACTTCTTAGGCCCTAACAATTCGATCTGGTAGAACAACGCCCTAGAGTGAAGCCTAGGTTGCCTGGAACGTACAAATGACCACCACTTTCACACGGGATGCAATCATTCCTGTTATAGGATGGAAAGACTGTTGTATTTTTATTGCATTTTATGCTTCAGGCGTTGACTTCTGCGGCCGTAGCTATTCGATGTGGAGGAAAAACGCCATAGAGTGGAGCCTATGTTGCCCGGAACGTAGAAATGACCATCACTTTCACACGGGTTGCAATTATTCCTGTTATAGGATGGAAAGACTGTTGTATTTTTATTGTATTTTATGCTTCAGGCGTTGACTTCTGAGGCCGTAGCTATTCGATGTGGTGGAAGAGCGCCATAGAGTGGAGCCTAGGCTGCCCGGAACGTAGAAATGACCAGAACTTTCATACTGGTTGCAATTATTCGTTTTATATGATGGAAAAACTGTTGTATTTATATTGTATTTTATCCTTCTGGCGTTGAATTCTAAGTCCCTAGCTATTCGGTCTGGTGGAGCAACGCCC
This sequence comes from Calliopsis andreniformis, assembly GCF_051401765.1. Lineage (NCBI taxonomy): Eukaryota > Metazoa > Arthropoda > Insecta > Hymenoptera > Andrenidae > Calliopsis > Calliopsis andreniformis. The sequence continues at coordinate 4,176,463 of NW_027480429.1, forward strand.
TAGTGTGAAACCTAGGTAACCCGGAACGTAGAAATGACCATTACTTTCACAATGTCTGCAATTATTCATTTCATACGATGGAAAAACTGTGGACTTATATTGTATTTTATCCTTCTGGCGTTGAATTCTAAGTCCCTGGCTATTCGGTCTGGTGGAGCAACGCCCTAGTGTGAAACCTAGGTTACCCGGAACGTAGAAATGACCAGTACTTTCAGACTGGTTGCTGTTATTCGTTTCGTACGATGGAAAAGCAGTTATATTTATTTTGCATTTTATGCTTCGGGCGCTTACTTCTAAGGCCCTAGCTATTCCATCTGGTGGAGCAACACCCTAGAGTGCAGCCTAGGTTGCCCGGAACGTAGAAATGACCATTACTTTCACAATGTTCGCAATCATTCATTTTATACGATGGAAAAACTGTTGTACTTATATTGTATTTTATGCTTCGGGCGTTGACTTCTAAGGCCCTAACTATTCGATTTGGTGGAGAAACGCCCTACAGTGAAGCCTGGATTACCCGGAACGTAGTAATGACCAGTACTATCAGACTGTTTGCAGTTATTCCTGTTATACGATGGAAAGCTGTTGCATCTTTATGGAATTTTATGCTTCTGGCGTTGACTTCTAAGGCCCTAACTATTCGATCTGGTGGAGGAAGGCCCTAGACTGTAGCCTAGGTTTCCCGGAACGTAGAAATGACCATAACATTCACACTGGTTGCCATTAATCGTTTTCTACGATGGAAAAGCTGTTGTATTTATATCGTATTTTATGCTTCTGGCGTTGACTTCTTAGGCCCTAACTATTCGATCTGGTGGAGCAACGCCCTAGAGTGAAGCCTAGGTTGCTCGGAACGTAGACCATACCATTACCTTCACACTGGTGGAAATTATTCCTGTTATGCGATGGAAAAACTCTTGCATCTTTATTGTATTTAATGCTTCGGGCGTTGACTTCTAAAGCCCTAACTATTCGATCTGGTGGAGCACGCCCTAGAGTGAAGCCTAGGTTGCCCGGAACGTAGAAATGACCATAACTTTCACACTGGTTGCTATTATTCGTTTTAAACGATGGAAAAGCTGTTCTATTTATATTGCATTTTATGCTTCTGGCATTGAATTCTAAGTCCCTAGCTATTCGGTCTGGTGGAGCAACGCCCTAGAGTGAAGCCTAGTTTGCCCGGAACGTAGAAATGACCATTACTTGCACAGTGTTTGCAGTTATTCATTTTATACGATGGAAAAGCTGTTGTATTTATGTTGTATTTTATGCTCCTGGCGTTGACTTCTAAGGCCGTAGCCATTACACGTGGTGGAGCAACGCCCTAGAGTGACGCCTATGTTGACCGGAACGTAGAAATGACCATTACTTTCACAATGTCTGCAATTATTCATTTTATACGATGAAAAAACTGTTGTACTTATATTGCATTTTATCCTTCTGGCGTTAAATTCTAAGACCCTAGCTATTCGATCTGGTGGAGCAACGCCCTAGAGTGAAACATAGGTTACCGGGAATGTAGAAATGACCATAGCTTTCACACTGGTTGCAATTATTCGTTTTATACGATGGAAAAACTGTTGTATTTATATTGTATTTTATGCTTCTGGCGTTCACTTCTTAGGCCCTAACTATTCGATCTGGTGGAACAACGCCCTAGGGTGAAGCTTAGGTTGCCCGGAACGTAGAAATGACCATAACTTTTACACTGGTAGCAATTATTCGTTTTATACAATGGAAAAACTGTTCTATTTATTTTGTATTTTATGCTTCGGGCGTTGACTTCTAAGGCCCTAACTGTTTGATCTGGTGGAGCATCGCCCTAGAGTGAAGCCTAGGTTGCCCGGAACGTAGAAATGACCATTACTTTCACACTGTTTGCAATTATTCCTTTTATACGATGGAAAAGCTGTTGTATTTATATCGTATTTTATGCTTCTGGCGTTGACTTCGATGGCCCTAGCTATTCGATCTAGTGGAGCAACGCCCTAGAGTGAAGCCTAGGTTGCCCGGAACGTAGAAATGACCATCACTTTCAAACTGGTTGCAATTAATCCTGTTATACGATGGAAAAACTGTTCTATTTATTTTGCATTTTATGCTTTGTGCGTTGACTTCTAAGGCCCTAACTATTCAATCTGTTGGAGCAACGCCCTAGAGTGAAGCCTAGGTTGCCCGGAACGTAGACATGACCATAACTTTTACACTCGTAGCAATTATTCGTTTTATACAATGGAAAAACTGTTCTATTTAGTTTGTATTTTATGCTTCGGGCGTTGACTTCTAAGGCCCTAACTGTTTGATCTAGTGGAGCAACGCCCTAGTGTGAAGTCTAGGTTGCCCGGAACGTCGAAATGACCATCACTTTCAAACTGGTTGCAATTAATCCTGTTATACCATGGAAAAGCTGTTGTATTTATATCGTATTGTATGCTTCTGGCGTGGACATCTAATGACCTATCTGTTTGATCTGGTGGAGCAACGCCCTTGGGTGAAGCCTAGGTTGCTCGGAATGTAGAAATGACCATAGCTTTCACACTGTATGCAATTATTCCTTTTATACGATGCAAAAGCTGTTGTATTTATATCGTATTTTATGCTTCTGGCGTTGACTTCTGATGCCCTAGCTATTCGATCTAGTGGAGCAACGCCCTAGATTGAAGCCTAGGTTGCCCGGAACGTAGAAATGACCATCACTTTCAAACTGGTTGCAATTATTCGTTTTATACGATGGAAAAACTGTTGTATTTATATTGTATTTTATGCTTCTGGCGTTGACTTCTAAGGACCTAACTATTCGATCTGGTCGAGCAACGCCCTACAGTGATGCCTATGTTGCCCGGAACGTAGATATGACCATAACCTTCCCACTGGTTGCAAATTATTCCTGCTATACGATAGAAAAGCTGTTGTATTTTTATTGCATTTTATGCATCGGGCATTGACTTCTAAGGCCCTAACTATGCAATCTGTTGGATCAACGCCCTAGGGGGAAGCCTAGGTTGCCCGGAACGTAGAAATGACCATAACTTTCACACTGGTTGCAATTATTCGTTTTGTACGATGGAAAAGCTGTTGTATTTATATCGTATTTTATGCTTCTGGCGCTGACTTCTTAGGCCCTAACTATTCCATCTGGTGGAACAACGCCCTAGGGTGAAGTCTAGGTTGCCCGGAAAGTAGAAGTGACCATAACTTTCACACTGGTAGCAATTATTCGTTTTATACGATGGAAAAACTGTTCTATTTATTTTATACTTTATGCTTCGGGCGTTGACTTCTAAGGCCCTAACTATTCGATCTGGTGCAGCAACGCCCTAGTGTGAAGCCTAGGTTGCGCGGTACGTAGAAATGACCATCACTATCAAACTGGCTGCAATTATTTGTTTTATACGATGGAAAAGCTGTTGTTTTTATATCGTATTTTATGCTTCTGGCGTTGACTTCTAAGGCCCTAACTATTCGATCTGGTGGAGCAACGCCCTACAGTGATGCCTAGGTTGCCCGGAACGTAGATATGACCATAACCTTCACACTGGTTGCAAATTATTCCTGCTATACGATGGAAAAACTGTTGTGTTTTTATTGCATTTTATGCTTCGGGCATTGGCTTCTAAGGCCCTAGCTATTCCATCTGGTGGAACAACGCCCTGGGGTGAAGCCTAGGTTGCCCGGAAAGTAGAAATGACCATAACTTTCACACCGGTAGCAATTATTCGTTTTATACGATGGAAAAACTGTTCTATTTATTTTATATTTTATGCTTCGGGCGTTGACTTCTAAGGCCCTAACTGTCTGATCTGGTGGAGCATCGCCGTAGAGTGAGGCCTAGGTTGCCCGGAACGTAGAAATGACCATAACTTTCACACTGGTTGCAATTATTAGTTTTATACGATGGAAAAACTGTTGTATTTATATTGTATTTTATGCTTCTGGCGTTCACTTCTTAGGCCCTAACTATTCGATCTGGTGGTACAACGCCCTAGGTTGAAGCCTAGGTTGCCCTGAACGTAGATATGACCATATCCTTCGCACAGGTTGCAATTATTCGTTTTATACGGTGTAAAGGCTGTTGTACTTATTTTGTATTTTATTCTTCTGGTGTTGATTTCTTAGGCCCTAACTATTCGATCTCGTGGAACAACGCCGTAGAGTGAAGCCTAGGTTGCCCGGAACGTAGAAATGACCATTACTTTCACACTGTTTGCAATTATTCCTTTTATACGATGGAAAAGCTGCTGTATTTATATCGTATTTTATGCTTCTGGCGTTGACTTCTAAGGCCCTAACTATTCAACCTGTTGGAGCAACGCCCTAGAGTAAAGCCTAGGTTGCTCGGAATGTAGAAATGACCATAACTTTCAAACTGGTTGCAATTATTCGTTTTATACGATGGAAAAACTGTTGTATTTATATGGTATTTTATGCTTCTGGTGTTCACTTCTTAGGCCCTAACTATTCGATCTGGTGGAGCAACACCCTACAGTGATGCCTAGGTTGCCCGGAACGTAGAAATGACCATAAGTTGCATACTGGTTGCAATTATTCGTTTTATACGATCGAAAAACTGTTGTATTTATATTGTACTTTATGCTTCTGGCGTTGACTTCTAAGGCCCTAACATTTCGATCGGGTGGAGCAACGCCCGACAGTGAAACCTAGGTTATCCGGAACGCAGAAATGACCAGTGCATTCACACTGGTTGCAGTTATTCCTGTTAAACGATGGAAAAACTGTTGCACCTTTATTGCGTTTTATGCTTCGGGCGTTGACTTCTAAGGCCCTAACTATTCGATCTGGTGGAGCAATGCCCTAGAGTGAAGCCTAGGTTGCCCGGAACATAGAAATTACCAGTACTTTCACACTGGTTGCAGTTATTCGTTTTATACAATGGAACAACTGTTCTATTTATTTTGCATTTTATGCTTCGGGCGTTGACTTCTAAGGCCCTAACTATTCCATCTGGTGGAGGAACGCCCTAGAGTGAAGCCTAGGTTGCCCGGAACGTAGAAATGACCATTACCTTCACGCTTGCTGCAATTGTTCCTGTTATAAGATGAAAAAACTGTTGTACTTTTATTGCATTTTATGCTTCAGTCGTTGACTTCTACGGCCGTAGCTATTCGATGTGGTGGAGTGATGCCCTAGAGTGAAACCTGGGTTACCCGGATCGTAGAAATGACCATCACTTTCACACTGGTTGCAATTATTCCTGTTATACAATGGAAAAGCTGTTGTATTTTTATTTCATTTTATGTTTCGCGCATTGACTTCTAAGGCCCTAACTATTCAATCTGCTGGAGCAACGCCCTAGGGTGAAGCCTAGGTTGCTCGGAAAGTAGAAATGACCATAAGTTTCATACTGGTTGCAATTATTCGTTTTATACGATGGATAAACTGTTGTATTTATATTGTATTTTATGCTTCTGGCATTGAATTCTAAGTCCCTACCTATTTGATCTGGTGGAGCAACGCCACAGAGTTAAGCCTAGGATGCCCGGAACGTCGAAATGGTCATTACTTTCGCACTGGTTGCAATTAGTCATGCTATACGATGGAAAATCTGTTGCATATTTATTGTATTTTATCCTTCTGGCGTTGACTTCTAAGGCCGTAGCTTTTAGCTGTGTTGGAGCAACGCCCTAGAGTGACGCCGAGGTTGCCCGGCACGTAGAAATGACCATTACTTTCACAATGTTTGCAATTATTCATTTTATACGATGGTAAACTGTTGTACTTATATTGCATTTTATTCTTCTGGCGTTGACTTCTTAGGCCCTAACTATTCGATCTGGCGGAACAATGCCCTAGGGTGAAGCCTCTGTTGCCCGGAACGTAGAAATGACCATAACTTTCACACTGGTAGCAATTATTCGTTTTATACGATGGAAAAGCTGTAGTATTTATATCGTATTTTATGCTTCTGGCGTTGACTTCTTAGGCCCTAACTATTCCATCTGGTGGAACAACGCCCTGGAGTGAAGCCTAAGTTGCCCGGAACGTAGAAATGACCATATCTTTCACACTGGTAGCAATTATTCGTTTTATACATGGAAAAACTGTTCTATTTATTTTGCATTTTATGCTTCTGGCATTGAATTCTAAGTCCCCAGCTATTCGATCTAGTGGGGTAACGCCCTAGAGTGAAGCCTAGGTTGCCCGGAACGTAGAAATGACCGTTGCTTTCATAATGTATGCAACTATTCATTTTATTCGGTGGAAAAGCTGCTGTACTTAGATTGTATTTTATTCTCCTGGCGTTGAATTCTAAGTCCCTTGCTATTCCATCTGGTGGAGCAACGCCCTAGAGTGAAACCTGGATTACCCGGAACGTAGAAATGACCTGTACTTTCACACAGTTTGCAGTTATCCCTGTTATACGATGGAACAACTGTTGCATCTTTATTGTATTTTATGCTTCTGGCGTTGACTTCTTAGTCCCTAACTATTCGATCTGGTGGAGCATCGTCCTGGAGTGAAGCCTAGGTTGCCCGGAACGTAGAAATGACCATATCATTCACACTGGTTACCATTATTCGTTTTATACGATGGAAAAGCTGTTGTATTTGTATCGTATTTTATGCATCTGGCGCTGACTTCTTAGGCCCTAACTATTCCATTTGGTGGAACAACGCCCAAGAGTGATGCCTAGGGTGCCCGGAACGTAGAAATGACCATTACCTTCACGCTTGTTGCAATTATTCCTGTTATACGATGAAAAAACTGTTGCATTTTTATTGCATTTTTTGCTTCAGGCGTTGACTTCTAAGGCCGTAGCTATTCGATGTGGTGGAGCAACGCCCTAGAGTGACGCCTAGGTTGCCCGGCACGTAGAAATGACTATAACTTTCACACTGGTTACCATTATTCGTTTTATACGATGGAAAAGCTGTTGTATTTATATCGTATTTTATGCTTCTGGCGTTGACTTCTTAGGCCCTAACTATTCCATCTGGTGGAACAACGCCCAAGACTGATGCCTAGGGTGCCCGGAACGTAGAAATGACCATTACCTTCACGCTTGCTGCAATTATTCCTGTTATACGATGAAAAAACTGTTGTACTTTTATTGCATTTTATGCTTCAGTCGTTGACTTCTACGGCCGTAGCTATTCGATGTGGTGGAGTATTGCCCTAGAGTGAAACCTGGTTACCCGGATCGTAGAAATGACCATCACTTTCACACTGGTTGCAATTATTCCTGTTATACAATGGAAAAGCTGTTGTATTTTTATTTCATTTTATGCTTCGGGCATTGACTTCTAAGGCCCTAACTATTCAATCTGTTGGAGCAACGCCCTATGGTGAAGCCTAGGTTGCTCGGAAAGTAGAATTGGCCATCACTTTCAAACTGGTTGCAATTAATCCTGCTATACGATGGAAAAACTGTTGTATTTTTATTGCCTTTTATGCTTCGGGCGTTGATTTCTAAGGCCCTAACTATTCAATCTGTTGGAGCAACGCCCTAGGGTGAAGCCCAGGTTGTCCGGGAAGTAGAAATGACGTTAACTTTCATACTGGTTGCAATTATTCGTTTTATACGATGGAAAAACTGTTCTATTTATTTTGTATTTAATGCTTCGGGCGCTGGCTTCTAGGGCCCTAACTGTTTGATCTGGTGGAGCAACGCCCTAGAGTGAAGCCTAGGTTGCCCGGAACGTAGAAGTGACCATAACTTTCACACTGGCTGCTATTATTCGTTTTATACGATGGAAAAACTGTTATATTTATTTTGTATTTTAGGCTTCGGGCGTTGACTTCTAAGGCCCTAACTGTTTGATGTGGTGGAGCAACGCCCTAGAGTGAAGCTTAGGTTGCCCGGAATGTAGAAATGACCATTACTTTCACAATGTTTGCAATTATTCATTTTATACGATGGTAAACTGTTGTACTTATATTGCATTTTATTCTTCTGGCGTTGACTTCTTAGGCCCTAACTATTCGATCTGGTGGAGCAACGCCCTAGAGTGAAGCCTAGGTTACCAGGAACGTAGAAATGACCATTACTTTCACACTGTTTGCAAATATACATTATATACGATGGAAAGGCTGTTGTATTTATATTGTATTTTATGCTTCTGGCGTTGACTTCTTAGGCCCTAACTATTTAAGCTGGTGGAGCACCGCCCTAGAGTGAAGCCTAGGTTGCCCGGAACGTAGAACATACCATTACCTTCACACTGGTTGCAATTATTCCTGTTATACGATGGAAAAACTGTTGCATCTTTATTGTATTTTATGCTTCTGGCGTTGACTTCTTAGGCCCTAAATATTCCATCTGGTGGAACAACGCCCCAGAGTGAAGCCTAGGTTGCCCGGAACGTAGAAATGACCATAACTTTCACACTGGTTGCCATTATTCGTTTTATACGATGGAAAAACTGTTATATTTATATTGTATTTTATGCTTCTGGCGTTGACTTCTTAGGCCCTAACTGTTTAAGCTGGTGGAGCACCGCCCTAGAGTGAAGCCTAGGTTGCCCGGAACGTAGAACATACCATTACCTTCACACTGGTTGCAACTATTCCTGTTATATAATGGAAAAACTGTTGCATCTTTATTGTATTTTATGCTTCTGGCGTTGACTTCTTAGGCCCTAACTATTCGATCTGGTGGAGCAACGTCCTAGAGTGAAGCCTAGGTTGCCCGGAACGTAGAAATGACCATAACTTTCACACTGGTTACCATTATTCGTTTTATATGATGGAAAAGCTGTTGTATTTATATCGTATTTTATGTTTCTGGCGTTGACTTCTTAGGCCCTAACTATTCCATCTGGTGGAACAACGCACTAACGTGAAGCCTAGGTTTCCCGGAACGTAGAAATGACCATAACTTTCACACTGGTAGCAATTATTCGTTTTATACATGGAAGAACTGTTCTATTTATTTTGTATTTTATGCTTCGGGCGTTGACTTCGATGGCCCTACCTATTCGATCTGCTGGAGCAACACCCTACAGTGAAGCCTAGTTCGTGCGGAACGTAGATATGACCATAACTTTCAAACAGATTGTAATTATTCGTTTTATACGATTGAAAGGCTGTTGTATTTATTTTGTAGTTTATGCTTCTGGCGTTGAATTCCAAGGCCCTAACACTTCGACCTGGTGGAGCAACGCCACAGAGTTATGCCTAGGATGCCCGGAACGTCGAAATGGTCATAACTTTCGCACTGGTTGCAATTAGTCATGCTATACGATGGAAAATCTGTTGCATATTTATTGCATTTTTTGCTTCAGGCGTTGACTTCTAAGGCCGTAGCTATTCAATCTGTTGGAGCATCGCCCTAGAGTGAAGCTTAGGTTGCCCGGAAAGTAGAAATGACCATAACTTTCACACTGGTTCCTATTATTCGATATAAACGATGGAAAATCAGTTATATTTATATTGTATTTTATGCTTCTGGCGTTGACTTCTTAGGCCCTAACTATTCGGTCTGGTGTAACAACGCCCCAGAGTGAAGCCTAGGTTGCCCGTTACGTAGAAATGACCATCACTTTCACACTGGTTGCAATAATTCCTGTTATACGATGGAAAAACTCTTGTATATTTATTGTATTTAATGCTTGGGGCGTTGAGTTCTATGGCCCTACCTATTCGATCTGGTGGAACAACGCCCTAGGGTGAAGCCTGGGTTGCCCGGAACGTAGAAATGACCAACTCTTTCACACTGGTAGCAATTATTCGTTTTATACATGGAAAATCGGTTCTATTTATTTTGTATTTTATGCTTCGGGCGTTGACTTCTAAGGCACTAACTATTCGATCTGGCGGAGCAACGCCCTAGAGTGTGGCCTAGGTTGCCCGGAACGTACAAATGACCATTGCATTCACACTGGTTGCAATTATTCATGCTATACGGTTGAAGAACTGTTGTTTTTTTATTGTATTTTCTGCTTCTGTATTTGAATTCTAAGGTCCTAGCTATTCGATCTGGTGGGGCAACGCCCTAGAGTGAAGCCTAGGTTGCCCGGAACGTAGAAATGACCGTTGCTTTCACAATGTATGCAAATATTCATTTTATACGATGGAAAAACTGTTGTACTTATATTGTATTTTATTCTTCTGGCGTTGAATTCTAAGTCCCTAGCTTTTCGATCTCGTGGAGCAACGCCATAGAGTGAAACCTAGGTTACCCGGAACGTAGAAATGACCAGTACTTTCACACTGGTTGCAATTATTCCTGTTATACGATGGAAAAACTGTTGCATCTTTATTGTATTTTATGCTTCTGGCGTTGACTCCTTAGGCGCTAACTATTCAATCTGTTGGAGCAACGCCCTTGGGTGAAGCCTAGGTTGCCCGGAACGCAGAAATGACCATAACTTTCACACTGGTTGCAATTATTCGTTTTATACCATGGAAAAACTGTTGTATTTATATTGTATTTTATGCTTCTGGCGTTCACTTCTCAGGCCCTAACTATTCGATCTGGTGGAACAACGCCCTGGGGTGAAGCCTAGGTTGCTCGAAATGTAGAAATGGCCATAACTTTCACATTGGTTGCAATTATTCATTCTATACGATGGAAAAACTGTTATATTTATATTGTATTTTATGCTTGGGCGTTGACTTCTATGGCCCTACCTATTCGATCTGGTAGAGCAACACCCTACAGTGAAGCCTAGGTTGCACGGACCGAAGATATGACCATAACCTTCACACAGGTTGCAATTATTCATTTTATACGATGGAAAAGCTGTTGTATTTATATCGTATTTTATGCTTCTTGCGCTGACTTCTTAGGCCCTAACTATTCCATCTGGTGGAACAACGCCCTAGGGTGAAGCCTCGGTTGCCCGGAACGTAGAAATGACCATAACCTTCACACTGGTTGCAATTATTCCTGTTATACGATGGAAAAACTGCTGCATCTTTATTGTATTTTATGCATCTGGCGTTGACTTCTTAGGCCCTAACTATTCCATCTGGTGGAACAACGCCCTAGGGTGAAGCCTCGGTTGCCCGGAACGTAGAAATGACCATAACTTTCACACTGGTAGCAATTATTCGTTTTATACATGGAAAATCTGTTCTATTTATTTTGTATTTTATGCTTCGGGCGTTGACTTCTAAGGCACTAACTATTCGATCTGGTGGAGCAACGCCCTAGAGTGTAGCCAAGGTTGCCCGGAACGTACAAATGACCATTACATTCACACTGGTTGCAATTATTCCTGTTATACGATGGAAAATCTGTTGCATCTTTATTGTATTTTATGCTTCTGGCGTTGACTTCTTAGGCCCTAACTATTCCATCTGGTGGAACAACGCACTAGGGTGAAGCCTAGGTTGCCCGGAACGTAGAAATGACCATAACTTTCACACTGGTAGCAATTATTCGTTTTATACATGGAAGAACTGTTCTATTTGTTTTGTATTTTATGCTTCGGGCGTTGACTTCTATGGCCCTACCTATTCGATCTGGTGGAGCAACACCCTACAGTGAAGCCTAGTTTGTGCGGAACGTAGATATGACCATAACCTTCACACAGATTGTGATTATTCGTTTTATACGATTGAAAGGCTGTTGTATTTATTTTGTAGATTATGCTTCTGGCGTTGAATTCCGAGGCCCTAACACTTCGACCTGGTGGAGCAATGCCTCAGAGTTAAGTCTAGGTTGCCCGAAACGTCGAAATGATCGTTACTTTCACACTGGTTGTAATTATTCATGCTATACGGTTGAAGAACTGTTGCATTTTTATTGTATTTTCTGCTTCTGTATTTGAATTCTAAGGTCCTAGCTATTCGATCTGGTGGGGCAACGTCCAAGAGTGAAGCCTATGTCGCCCGGAACGTAGAAATGACCATAACTTTCACACTGGGTGCAATTATTTGTTTTATATGGTGGAAAAGCTATTGTATTTATATTGTATTTTATGCTTCTGGCGTTGACTTCTTAGGCCCCAGCTATTCCATCTGGTGGAACAACGCCCTATGGTGAAGCCTAGGTTGCCCGGAACGTAAAAATGATCATAACTTTCACACTGGAGACAATTATTCATTTTACACATGGAACAGCTGTTCTATTTATTTTGTATTTTATGCTTCGGGCGTTGACTTCTAAGGCCCTAACTATTCGATCGGGTGGAGCAACGGCCTAGAGTGAAGCCTAGGTTGCCCGGAACGTGGAAATGACCATAGCTTTCACACTGGTTGCTATTATTCGTTTAATACGATGGAAAAACTGTTGTATTTATATTGTATTTTATGCTTCTGGCGTTGACTTCTAAGGCACTAACCATTCGATCTGGTGGAGCAACGGCCTAGAGTGAAGCCTAGGTTGCCCGGAACGTACAAATGACCATAACTTTCACACTGGTTACCATTATTCGTTTTATACGATGGAAAAGCTGTTGTATTTATATCGTATTTTATGCTTCTGGCGTTGACATCTTAGGCCCCAGCTATTCCATCTGGTGGAACAACGCCCTATGGTGAAGCCTAAGTTGCCCGGAACGTAGAAATGACCATCACTTTCACACTGGTTGCAATAATTCCTGTTATACGATGGAAAAACTCTTGTATATTTATTGTATTTAATGCTTGGGGCGTTGACTTCTATGGCCATACCTATTCGATCTGGTGGAACAACGCCCTAGGGTGAAGCCTGGGTTGCCTGGAACGTAGAAATGACCAACTCTTTCACACTGGTAGCAATTATTCGTTTTATACATGGAAAATCTGTTCTATTTATTTTGTATTTTATGCTTCGGGCGTTGACTTCTAAGGCACTAACTATTCGATCTGGTGGAGCAACGCCCTAGAGTGTAGCCAAGGTTGCCCGGAACGTAGAAATGACCATTACATTCACACTGGTTGCAATTATTCCTGTTATACGATGGAAAAACTGTTGTATATTTATTGTATTTAATGCTTGGGGCGTTGACTTCTATGGCCATACCTATTCGATCTGGTGGAACAACGCCCTAGGGTGAAGCCTGGGTTGCCTGGAACGTAGAAATGGTCAACTCTTTCACACTGGTAGCAATTATTCGTTTTATACATGGAAAATCTGTTCTATTTATTTTGTATTTTATGCTTCGGGCGTTGACTTCTAAGGCACTAACTATTCGATCTGGTGGAGCAACGTCCAAGAGTGAAGCCTATGTCGCCCGGAACGTAGAAATGACCATAACTTTCACACTGGGTGCAATTATTCGTTTTATATGATGGAACAGCTGTTCTATTTATTTTGTATTTTATGCTTCGGGCGTTGACTTCTAAGGCCCTAACTATTCGATCGGGTGGAGCAACGGCCTAGAGTGAAGCCTAGGTTGCCCGGAACGTGGAAATGGCCATTACATTCACACTGGTTGCAATTATTCCTGTTATACGATGGAAAAACTGTTGCATCTTTATTGTATTTTATGCTTCTGGCGTTGACTTCTTAGGCCCTAACTATTGGATCTGGTGGAGCAACGCCCTAGAGTGAAGCCTAGGTTTCCCGGAACGTAGAAATGACCATAACTTTCACACTGGTTACCGTTATTCGTTTTATATGACGGAAAAGCTGTTGTATTTATATCGTATTTTATGTTTCTGGCGTTGACTTCTTAGGCCCTAACTATTCCATCTGGTGGAACAACGCACTAGGGTGAAGCCTAGGTTGCCCGGAACGTAGAAATGACCATAACTTTCACACTGGTAGCAATTATTCGTTTTATACATGGAAGAACTGTTCTATTTATTTTGTATTTTATGCTTCGGGCGTTGACTTCTATGGCCCTACCTATTCGATGTGGTGGAGCAACACCCTACAGTGAAGCCTACTTTGTGCGGAACGTAGATATGACCATAACCTTCACACAGATTGTAATTATTCGTTTTATACGATTGAAAGGCTGTTGTATTTATTTTGTAGTTTATGCTTCTGGCGTTGAATTCCAAGGCCCTAACACTTCGACCTGGTGGAGCAATGCCTCAGAGTTAAGTCTAGGCTGCCCGAAACGTCGAAATGATCGTTACTTTCACACTGGTTGTAATTATTCATGCTATACGGTTGAAGAACTGTTGCATTTTTATTGTATTTTCTGCTTCTGTATTTGAATTCTAAGGTCCTAGCTATTCGATCTGGTGGGGCAACGTCCAAGAGTGAAGCCTATGTTGCCCGGAACGTAGAAATGACCATAACTTTCACACTGGGTGCAATTATTCGTTTTATATGATGGAAAAGCTATTGTATTTATATTGTATTTTATGCTTCTGGCGTTGACTTCTTAGGCCCTAACTATTCCATCTGGTGGAACAACTCCCTATGGTGAAGCCTAGGTTGCCCGGAACGTAGAAATGACCAACTCTTTCACACTGGTAACAATTATTCGTTTTATACATGGAAAAGCTGTTATATATATATTGCATTTTATGCTTCTGGCATTGAATTCTAAGTCCCTAGCTATTCGATCTGGTGGGGCAACGCCCTAGAGTGAAGCCTAGGTTGCCCGGAACGTAGAAATGACCGTTGCTTTCACAATGTATGCAACCATTCATTTTATTCGGTGGAAAAGCTGCTGTACTTAGATTGTATTTTATTCTTCTGGTGTTGAATTCTAAGTCCCTATCTATTCGATCTGGTGGAGCAACGCCCTAGAGTGAAACCTGGATTACCCGGAACGTAGAAATGAACTGTACTTTCACACTGTTTGCAGTTATTCATGTTATACGATGGAACAACTGTTGCATCTTTATTGTATTTTATGCTTCTGGCGTTGACTTCTTAGTCCCTAACTATTCGATCTGGTGGAGCATCGTCCTGGAGTGAAGCCTAGGTTGCCCGGAACGTAGAAATGACCATAACATGCACACTGGTTACCATTATTCGTTTTATACGATGGAAAAGCTGTTGTATTTGTATCGTATTTTATGCTTCTGGCGCTGACTTCTTAGGCACTAACTATTCCATTTGGTGGAACAACGCCCAAGAGTGATGACTAGGGTGCCCGGAACGTAGAAATGACCATTACCTTCATGCTTGCTGCAATTATTCCTGTTATACGACGAAAAAACTGTTGTACTTTTATTGCATTTTATGCTTCAGTCGTTGACTTCTACGGCCGTAGCTATTCGATCTGGTGGAGTAATGCCCTAGAGTGAAACCTGGGTTACCCGGATTGTAGAAATGACCATCACTTTCACACTGGTTGCAATTATTCCTGTTATACAATGGAAAAGCTGTTGTATTTTTGTTTCATTTTATGCTTCTGGCGTTGACTTCTTAGGCCCTAACTATTCGATCTCGTGGACCATCGTCCTAGAGTGAAGCCTAGGTTGCCCGGAACGTAGAAATGACTATAACTTTCACACTGGGTGCAATTATTCGTTTTATACGATGGAAAAGCTGTTGTATTTATATTGTATTTTATGCTTCTGGCGTTGACTTCTAAGGCCCTATCTCTTCGATTTGGTGGAGCAAGGCCTCAGAGTTAAGCCTAGGATGCCCGGAACGTAGAAATGACCATCACTTTCACACTGGTTGCAATTAGTCCTGTTATACAATGGAAAAGCTGTTGTATTTTTATTTCATTTTATGCTTCTGGCGTTGACTTCTTAGGCACTAACTATTCGATCTCGTGGACCATCGTCCTAGAGTGAAGCCTAGGTTGCCCGGAACGTAGATATGACCATAACCTTCACACAGGTTGCAATTATTCGTTTTACACGATTGAAAGACTGTTGCATTTGTTCTGCAGTTTATGCTTCTGGCGTTGAATTCCAAGGCCCTAACACTTCGACCTGGTGGAGCAATGCCCCAGGGTTAAGTCTAGGATGCCCGAAACGTCGAAATGATCGTTACTTTCACACTGGTTGTAATTATTCATGCTATACGGTTGAAGAACTGTTGTATTTTTATTGTATTTTCTGCTTCTGTATTTGAATTCTAAGGTCCTAGCTATTCGATCTGGTGGGGCAACGTCCAAGAGTGAAGCCTATGTTGCCCGGAACGTAGAAATGGCCATAACTTTCACACTGGGTGCAATCATTCGTTTTATATGATGGAAAAGCTATTGTATTTATATTGTATTTTATGCTTCTGGCGTTGACTTCTTAGGCCCTAACTATTCGATCTTGTGGAGCAATGCCTCAGAGTTAAGTCTAGGATGCCCGAAACGTCGAAATGATCGTTACTTTCACACTGGTTGCAATTATTCATGCTGTACGATTGAAGAACTGTTGCATTTTTATTGTATTTTCTGCTTCTGTATTTGAATTCTAAGGTCATAGCTATTCGATCTGGTGGGTCAACGTCCAAGAGTAAAGCCTAGGTTGCCCGGAACGTGGTTATGACCATATCTTTCACAATCGTTGCAATTATTCCTGTTATACGATGGTAAAACTGTTATATTTTTATTGTATTGTATGCTTCAGGCGATGACTTCTAAGGCCCTAACTATTCGATCTGGTGTATCAACGCACTAGGGTGAAGGCTAGGTTGCCCGGAACGTGGAAATGACCATAACTTTCACACTGTTTGCCATTATTCGTTTTATACGATGGAAAAGCTGTTGTATTTATATCGTATTTTATGCTTCTGGCGTTGACATCTTAGGCCCCAGCTATTCCATCTGGTGGAACAACGCCCTATGGTGAAGCCTAGGTTGCCGGAACGTAGAAATGATCATAACTTTCACACTGGAAACAATTATTCATTTTATACATGGAACAGGTGTTCTATTTATTTTGTATTTTATGCTTCGGGCGTTGACTTCTAAGGCACTAACTATTCGATCTGCTGGAGCAACGCCCTAGAGTGTAGCCTAGGTTGCCCGGAACGTACAAATGACCATTACATTCACACTGGTTGCAATTATTCCTGTTATACGATGGAAAAACTGTTGCATCTTTATTGTATTTTATGCTTCTGGCGTTGACTTCTTAGGCCCTAACTATTCGATCTTGTGGAGCAATGCCTCAGAGTTAAGTCTAGGATGCCCGAAACGTCGAAATGATCGTTACTTTCACACCGGTTGCAATTATTCATGCTGTACGATTGAAGAACTGTTGCATTTTTATTGTATTTCCTGCTTCTGTATTTGAATTCTAAGGTCCTAGCTATTCGATCTGGTGGGGCAACGTCCAAGAGTGAAGCCTAGGTTGCCCGGAACGTGGTTATGACCATCTCTTTCACAATCGTTGCAATTATTCCTGTTATACAATGGAAAAGCTGTTGTATTTTTGTTTCATTTTATGCTTCTGGCGTTGACTTCTTAGGCCCTAACTATTCGATCTCGTGGACCATCGTCCTAGAGTGAAGCCTAGGTTGCCCGGAACGTAGAAATGACTATAACTTTCACACTGGGTGCAATTATTCGTTTTATACGATGGAAAAGCTGTTGTATCTATATTGTATTTTATACTTCTGGCGCTGACTTCTAAGGCCCTATCTCTTCGATTTGGTGGAGCAAGGCCTCAGAGTTAAGCCTAGGATGCCCGGAACGTAGAAATGACCATCACTTTCACACTGGTTTCAATTATTCCTGTTATACAATGGAAAAGCTGTTGTATTTTTATTTCATTTTATGCTTCTGGCGTTGACTTCTTAGGCCCTAACTATTCGATCTCGTGGACCATCGTCCTAGAGTGAAGCCTAGGTTGCCCGGAACGTAGATATAACCATAACCTTCACACAGGTTGCAATTATTCGTTTTACACGATTGAAAGGCTGTTGCATTTGTTTTGCAGTTTATGCTTCTGGCGTTGAATTCCAAGGCCCTAACACTTCGACCTGGTGGAGCAATGCCTCAGAGTTAAGTCTAGGTTGCCCGAAACGTCGAAATGATCGTTACTTTCACACTGGTTGTAATTATTCATGCTATACGGTTGAAGAACTGTTGCATTTTTATTGTATTTTCTGCTTCTGTATTTGAATTCTAAGGTCCTAGCTATTCGATCTGGTGGGGCAACGTCCAAGAGTGAAGCCTATGTTGCCCGGAACGTAGAAATGACCATAACTTTCACACTGGGTGCAATTATTCGTTTTATATGGTGGAAAAGCTATTGTATTTATATTGTATTTTATGCTTCTGGCGTTGACTTCTTAGGCCCTAACTATTCCATCTGGTGGAACAACGCCCTGGAGTGAAGCCTAGGTTGCCCGGAACGTAGAAATGACCATAACTTTCACACTGGTAGCAATTATTCGTTTTATACATGGAAAAACTGTTCTATTTATTTTGTATTTTATGCTTCTGGCGTTGACTTCTAAGGCCCTACCTATTCGATCTGGCGGAGCAACAGCCTACAGTGAAGCCTAGGTTGCTCGGAACTTAGAAATGACCATTACCTTCACACTGTTTGCAATAATTCATTTTATACGATGGCAAAGCTGTTGTATTTATATTGTATTTTATGCTTCTGGCGTTGACTTCTAAGGCCCAATCTCTTCGATTTGGTGGAGCAACGCCACAGAGTTAAGCCTATGATGCCCGGAACGTCGAAATGGTCATTACTTTCGCACTGGTTGCAATTAGTCATGCTATACGATGGAAAATCTGTTGCATATTTATTGTATTTTATGCTTCCGGCGTTGACTTCTAAGGCCGTAGCTTTTAGCTGTGGTGGAGCAACGCCCTAGAGTGATGCCTAGGTTGCCCGGCACGTAGAAATGACCATTACTTTCAAAATGTTTGCAACTATTCATTTTATACGATGGTAAACTGTTGTACTTATATTGCATTTTATTCTTCTGGCGTTGACTTCTTAGGCCCTAACTATTCCATCTGGTGGAACAACGCCCTAGAGTGAAGCCTAGGTTACCAGGAACGTAGAAATGACCATTACTTTCACACTGTTTGCAAATATACATTATATACGATGGAAAGGCTGTTGTATTTATATTGTATTTTATGCTTCTGGCGTTGACTTCTTAGGCCTTAACTATTTAAGCTGGTGGAGCACCGCCCTAGAGTGAAGCCTAGGTTGCCCGGAACGTAGAACATACCATTACCTTCACACTGGTTGCAGTTATTCCTGTTATACGATGGAAAAACTGTTGCATCTTTATTGTATTTTATGCTTCTGGCGTTGACTTCTTAGGCCCTAACTATTCCATCTGGTGGAACAACGCCCTAGGGTGAAGCCTCGGTCGCCCGGAACGTAGAAATGACCATAACTTTCACACTGGAAACAATTATTCATTTTATACATGGAACAGCTGTTCTATTTATTTTGTATTTTATGCTTCGGGCGTTGACTTCTAAGGCACTAACTATTCGATCTGGTGGAGCAACGCCCTAGAGTGTAGCCTAGGTTGCCCGGAACGTACAAATGACCATTACATTCACACTGGTTGCAATGATTCCTGTTATACGATGGAAAAACTGTTGCATCTTTATTGTATTTTATGCTTCTGGCGCTGACTTCTTAGGCCGTAACTATTCGATCTTGTGGAGCAATGCCTCAGAGTTAAGTCTAGGATGCCCGAAACGTCGTAATGATCGTTACTTTCACACTGGTTGCAATTATTCATGCTGTACGATTGAAGAACTGTTGCATTTTTATTGTATTTTCTGCTTCTGTATTTGAATTCTAAGGTCCTAGCTATTCGATCTGGTGG
Source organism: Calliopsis andreniformis (assembly GCF_051401765.1). NCBI lineage: Eukaryota > Metazoa > Arthropoda > Insecta > Hymenoptera > Andrenidae > Calliopsis > Calliopsis andreniformis. Next base: position 4,196,021 of record NW_027480429.1, read on the forward strand.
GGCAACGTCCAAGAGTGAAGCCTAGGTTGCCCGGAACGTGGTTATGACCATCTCTTTCACAATCGTTGCAATTATTCCTGTTATACAATGGAAAAGCTGTTGTATTTTCGTTTCATTTTATGCTTCTGGCGTTGACTTCTTAGGCCCTAACTATTCGATCTCGTGGACCATCGTCCTAGAGTGAAGCCTAGGTTGCCCGGAACGTAGAAATGACTATAACTTTCACACTGGGTGCAATTATTCGTTTTATATGGTGGAAAAGCTATTGTATTTATATTGTATTTTATGCTTCTGGCGTTGACTTCTTAGGCCCTAACTATTCGATCTTGTAGAGCAATGCCTCAGAGTTAAGTCTAGGATGCCCGAAACGTCGAAATGATCGTTACTTTCACACTGGTTGCAATTATTCATGCTATACGATTGAAGGACTGTTGCTTTTTTATTGTATTTTCTGCTTCTGTATTTGAATTCTAAGGTCCTAGCTATTCGATCTGGTGGTGCAACGCCCTAGAGTGAAACCTGGGTTACCCAGATCGTAGAAATGACCATCACTTTCACACTGGTTGCAATTATTCCTGTTATACGATGGTAAAACTGTTATATTTTTTTTGTATTGTATGCTTCAAGCGATGACTTCTAAGGCCCTATCTATTCGATCTGGTGTAGCAACGCACTAGGGTGAAGCCTAGGTTGCCCGGAACGTAGAAATGACCATAACTTTCACACTGGTTGCCATTATTCGTTTTATACGATGGAAAAACTGTTATATTTATATTGTATTTTATGCTTCTGGCGTTGACTTCTTAGGACCTAACTATTCGATCTGTTGGAACAACGCCCCAGAGTGAAGCCTAGGTTGCCCGGAACGTAGAAATGACCATCACTTTCACACTGGTTGCAATAATTCCTGTTATACGATGGAAAAACTCTTGTATATTTATTGTATTTTATGCTTGCGCGTTGACTTCTATGGCCCTACCTATTCGATCTGGTAGAGCAACACCCTACACTGAAGCCTAGGTTGCACGGACCGAAGATATGACCATAACCTTCACACAGGTTGCAATTATTCATTTTATACGATGGAAAAGCTGTTGTATTTATATCGTATTTTATGCTTCTGGCGCTGACTTCTTAGGCCGTAACTATTCCATCTGGTGGAACAACGCCCTAGAGTGAAACCTGGGTTACCCAGATCGTAGAAATGACCATCACTTTCACACTGGTTGCAATTATTCCTGTTATACGATGGTAAAACTGTTATATTTTTTTTGTATTGTATGCTTCAGGCGATGACTTCTAAGGCCCTACCTATTCGATCTGGTGTAGCAACGCACTAGGGTGAAGCCTAGGTTGCCCTGAACGTAGAAATGACCATAACTTTCACACTGGTAGCAATTATTCGTTTTATACATGGAAGAACTGTTCTATTTATTTTGTATTTTATGCTTCGGGCGTTGACTTCTATGGCCCTACCTATTCGATCTGGTGGAGCACCACCCTACAGTGAAGCCTAGTTTGTGCGGAACGTAGATATGACCATAACCTTCACACAGATTGTAATTATCCGTTTTATACGATTGAAAGGCTGTTGTATTTATTTTGTAGTGTATGCTTCTGGCGTTGAATTCCAAGGCCCTAACACTTCGACCTGGTGGAGCAATGCCTCAGAGTTAAGTCTAGGATGCCCGAAACGTCAAAATGATCGTTACTTTCACACTGGTTGCAATTATTCATGCTGTACGATTGAAGAACTGTTGCATTTTTATTGTATTTTCTGCTTCTGTATTTGAATTCTAAGGTCCTAGCTATTCGATCTGGTGGGGCAACGTCCAAGAGTGAAGCCTAGGTTGCCCGGAACGTGGTTATGACCATATCTTTCACAATCGTTGCAATTATTCCTGTTATACGATGGTAAAACTGTTGTATTTTTATTGTATTGTATGCTTCAGGCGATGACTTCTAAGGCCCTAACTATTCGATCTGGTGTAGCAACGCACTAGGGTGAAGCCTAGGTTGCCCGGAACGTGGAAATGACCATAACTTTCACACTGTTTGCCATTATTCGTTTTATACGATGGAAAAGCTGTTGTATTTATATAGTATTTTATGCTTCTGGCGTTGACTTCTTAGGCCCTAACTATTCGATCTGGTGGAGCAACGCCCTAGAGTGTAGCCTAGGTTGCCCGGAACGTATAAATGACCATAACTTTCACACTGGGTGCAATTATTCGTTTTATATGATGGAAAAGCTATTGTATTTATATTGTATTTTATGCTTCTGGCGTTGACTTCTTAGGCCCTAACTATTCGATCTTGTGGAGCAATGCCTCAGAGTTAAGTCTAGGATGCCCGAAACGTCGAAATGATCGTTACTTTCACACTGGTTGCAATTATTCATGCTGTACGATTGAAGAACTGTTGCATTTTTATTGTATTTTCTGCTTCTGTATTTGAATTCTAAGGTCGTAGCTATTCGATCTGGTGGGGCAACGTCCAAGAGTGAAGCCTAGGTTGCCCGGAACGTGGTTATGACCATATCTTTCACAATCGTTGCAATTATTCCTGTTATACGATGGTAAAGCTGTTATATTTTTATTGTATTGTATGCTTCAGGCGATGACTTCTAAGGCCCTAACTATTCGATCTGGTGTAGCAACGCACTAGGGTGAAGCCTAGGTTGCCCGGAACGTGGAAATGACCATAACTTACACACTGTTTGCCATTATTCGTTTTATACGATGGAAAAGCTGTTGTATTTATATCGTATTTTATGCTTCTGGCGTTGACATCTTAGGACCCAGCTATTCCATCTGGTGGAACAACGCCCTATGGTGAAGCCTAGGTTGCCGGAACGTAGAAATGATCATAACTTTCACACTGCAAACTATTATTCATTTTATACATGGAACAGCTGTTCTATTTATTTTGTATTTTATGCTTCGGGCGTTGACTTCTAAGGCAGTAACTATTCGATCTGGTGGAGCAACACCCTAGAGTGTAGCCTAGGTTGTCCGGAACGTACAGATGACCATTACATTCACACTGGTTGCAATTATTCCTGTTATACGATGGAAAAACTGTTGCATCTTTATTGTATTTTATGCTTCTGGCGTTGACTTCTTAGGCCCTAACTATTCGATCTGGTGGAGCAACGTCCTAGAGTGAAGCCTAGGTTGCCCGGAACGTAGAAATGACCATAACTTTCTCACTGGTTACCATTATTCGTTTTATATGATGGAAAAGCTGTTGTATTTATATCGTATTTTATGTTTCTGGCGTTGACTTCTTAGGCCCTAACTATTCCATCTGGTGGAACAACGCACTAGGGTGAAGCCTAGGTTTCCCGGAACGTAGAAATGACCATAACTTTCACACTGGTAGCAATTATTCGTTTTATACATGGAAGAACTGTTCTATTTATTTTGTATTTTATGCTTCGGGCGTTGACTTCTATGGCCCTACCTATTCGATCTGGTGGAGCAACACCCTACAGTGAAACCTAGTTTGTGCGGAACGTAGATATGACCATAACCTTCACACTGATTGTAATTATTCGTTTTATACGACTGAAAGGCTGTTGTATTTATTTTGTAGTTTATGCTTCTGGCGTTGAATTCCAAGGCCCTAACACTTCGACCTGGTGGAGCAACGCCACAGAGTTAAGCCTAGGATGCCCGGAACGTCGAAATGGTCAATACTTTCGCACTGGTTGCAATTAGTCATGCAATACGATGGAAAATCTGTTGCATATTTATTGTATTTTATGCTTCTGGCGTTGACTTCTAAGGCCGTAGCTTTTAGCTGTGGTGGAGCAACGCCCTAGAGTGACGCCTAGGTTGCTCGGCACGTCGAAATGACCATAACTTTCACACTGGTTGCCATTATTCGTTTTATACGATGGAAAAGCTGTTGTATTTATATCGTATTTTATGCTTCTGGCGTTGACATCTTAGGCCCCAGCAATTCCATCTGGTGGAACAACGCCCTATGGTGAAGCGTAGGTTGCCGGAACGTAGAAATGATCATAACTTTCACACTGGAAACAATTATTCATTTTATACATGGAACAGCTGTTCTATTTATTTTGTATTTTATGCTTCGGGCGTTGACTTCTAAGGCACTAACTGTTCGATCTGGTGGAGCAACGCCCTAGAGTGTAGCCTAGGTTGCCCGGAACGTACAAATGACCATTACATTCACACGGGTTGCAATTATTCCTGTTATACGATGGAAAAACTGTTGCATCTTTATTGTATTTTATGCTTCTGGCGTTGACTTCTTAGGCCCTAACTATTCGATCTGGTGGAGCAACGTCCTAGAGTGAAGCCTAGGTTGCCCGGAACGTAGAAATGACGATAACTTTCTCACTGGTTACCATTATTCGTTTTATATGATGGAAATGCTGTTGTATTTATATCGTATTTTATGTTTCTGGCGTTGACTTCTTAGGCCCTAACTATTCCATCTGGTGGAACAACGCACTAGGGTGAAGCCTAGGTTTCCCGGAACGTAGAAATGACCATAACTTTCACACTGGTAGCAATTATTCGTTTTATACATGGAAGAACTGTTCTATTTATTTTGTATTTTATGCTTCGGGCGTTGACTTCTATGGCCCTACCTATTCGATCTGGTGGAGCAACACCCTACAGTGAAATCTAGGTTGTGCGGAACGTAGATATGACCTTAACCTTCACACTGATTGTAATTATTCGTTTTATACGACTGAAAGGCTGTTGTATTTATTTTGTAGTTTATGCTTCTGGCGTTGAATTCCAAGGCCCTAACACTTCGACCTGGTGGAGCAATGCCTCAGAGTTAAGTCTAGGTTGCCCGAAACGTCGAAATGATCGTTACTTTCACACTGGTTGTAATTATTCATGCTATACGGTTGAAGAACTGTTGCATTTTTATTGTATTTTCTGCTTCTGTATTTGAATTCTAAGGTCCTAGCTATTCGATCTGGTGGGGCAACGTCCAAGAGTGAAGCCTATGTTGCCCGGAACGTAGAAATGACCATAACTTTCACACTCGGTGCAATTATTCGTTTTATATGGTGGAAAAGCTATTGTATTTATATTGTATTTTATGCTTCTGGCGTTGACTTCTTAGGCCCTAACTATTCGATCTTGTGGAGCAATGCCTCAGAGTTAAGTCTAGGATGCCCGAAACGTCGAAATGATCGTTACTTTCACACTGGTTGCAATTATTCATGCTATACGATTGCAGAACTGTTGCTTTTTTATTGTATTTTCTGCTTCTGTATTTGAATTCTAAGGTCCTAGCTATTCGATCTGGTGGTGCAACGCCCTAGAGTGAAACCTGGGTTACCCAGATCGTAGAAATGACCATCACTTTCACACTGGTTGCAATTATTCCTGTTATACGATGGTAAAACTGTTATATTTTTTTTGTATTGTATGCTTCAAGCGATGACTTCTAAGGCCCTATCTATTCGATCTGGTGTAGCAACGCACTAGGGTGAAGCCTAGGTTGCCCGGAACGTAGAAATGACCATAACTTTCACACTGGTTGCCATTATTCGTTTTATACGATGGAAAAACTGTTATATTTATATTGTATTTTATGCTTCTGGCGTTGACTTCTTAGGACCTAACTATTCGATCTGTTGGAACAACGCCCCAGAGTGAAGCCTAGGTTGCCCGGAACGTAGAAATGACCATCACTTTCACACTGGTTGCAATAATTCCTGTTATACGATGGAAAAACTCTTGTATATTTATTGTATTTTATGCTTGCGCGTTGACTTCTATGGCCCTACCTATTCGATCTGGTAGAGCAACACCCTACACTGAAGCCTAGGTTGCACGGACCGAAGACATGACCATAACCTTCACACAGGTTGCAATTATTCATTTTATACGATGGAAAAGCTGTTGTATTTATATCGTATTTTATGCTTCTGGCGCTGACTTCTTAGGCCGTAACTATTCCATCTGGTGGAACAACGCCCTAGAGTGAAACCTGGGTTACCCAGATCGTAGAAATGACCATCACTTTCACACTGGTTGCAATTATTCCTGTTATACGATGGTAAAACTGTTATATTTTTTTTGTATTGTATGCTTCAGGCGATGACTTCTAAGTCCCTACCTATTCGATCTGGTGTAGCAACGCACTAGGGTGAAGCCTAGGTTGCCCTGAACGTAGAAATGACCATAACTTTCACACTGGTAGCAATTATTCGTTTTATACATGGAAGAACTGTTCTATTTATTTTGTATTTTATGCTTCGGGCGTTGACTTCTATGGCCCTACCTATTCGATCTGGTGGAGCAACACCCTACAGTGAAGCCTAGTTTGTGCGGAACGTAGATATGACCATAACCTTCACACAGATTGTAATTATTCGTTTTATACGATTGAAAGGCTGTTGTATTTATTTTGTAGTGTATGCTTCTGGCGTTGAATTCCAAGGCCCTAACACTTCGACCTGGTGGAGCAATGCCTCAGAGTTAAGTCTAGGATGCCCGAAACGTCAAAATGATCGTTACTTTCACACTGGTTGCAATTATTCATGCTGTACGATTGAAGAACTGTTGCATTTTTATTGTATTTTCTGCTTCTGTATTTGAATTCTAAGGTCCTAGCTATTCGATCTGGTGGGGCAACGTCCAAGAGTGAAGCCTAGGTTGCCCGGAACGTGGTTATGACCATATCTTTCACAATCGTTGCAATTATTCCTGTTATACGATGGTAAAACTGTTGTATTTTTATTGTATTGTATGCTTCAGGCGATGACTTCTAAGGCCCTAACTATTCGATCTGGTGTAGCAACGCACTAGGGTGAAGCCTAGGTTGCCCGGAACGTGGAAATGACCATAACTTTCACACTGTTTGCCATTATTCGTTTTATACGATGGAAAAGCTGTTGTATTTATATCGTATTTTATGCTTCTGGCGTTGACTTCTTAGGCCCTAACTATTCGATCTGGTGGAGCAACGCCCTAGAGTGTAGCCTAGGTTGCCCGGAACGTATAAATGACCATAACTTTCACACTGCGTGCAATTATTCGTTTTATACGATGGAAAAGCTATTGTATTTATATTGTATTTTATGCTTCTGGCGTTGACTTCTTAGGCCCTAACTATTCGATCTTGTGGAGCAATGCCTCAGAGTTAAGTCTAGGATGCCCGAAACGTCGAAATGATCGTTACTTTCACACTGGTTGCAATTATTCATGCTGTACGATTGAAGAACTGTTGCATTTTTATTGTATTTTCTGCTTCTGTATTTGAATTCTAAGGTCCTAGCTATTCGATCTGGTGGGGCAACGTCCAAGAGTGAAGCCTAGGTTGCCCGGAACGTGGTTATGACCATATCTTTCACAATCGTTGCAATTATTCCTGTTATACGATGGTAAAGCTGTTATATTTTTATTGTATTGTATGCTTCAGGCGATGACTTCTAAGGACCCAACTATTCGATCTGGTGTAGCAACGCACTAGGGTGAAGCCTAGGTTGCCCGGAACGTGGAAATGACCATAACTTTCACACTGTTTGCCATTATTCGTTTTATACGATGGAAAAGCTGTTGTATTTATATCGTATTTTATGCTTCTGGCGTTGACATCTTAGGACCCAGCTATTCCATCTGGTGGAACAACGCCCTATGGTGAAGCCTAGGTTGCCGGAACGTAGAAATGATCATAACTTTCACACTGGAAACTATTATTCATTTTGTACATGGAACAGCTGTTCTATTTATTTTGTATTTTATGTTTCGGGCGTTGACTTCTAAGGCACTAACTATTCGATCTGGTGGAGCAACGCCCTAGAGTGTAGCCTAGGTTGCCCGGAACGTAGAAATGACCATAACTTTCACACTGGTAGCAATTATTCGTTTTATACATGGAAGAACTGTTCTATTTATTTTGTATTTTATGCTTCGGGCGTTGACTTCTATGGCCCTACCTATTCGATCTGGTGGAGCAACACCCTACAGTGAAACCTAGTTTGTGCGGAACGTAGATATGACCATAACCTTCACACTGATTGTAATTATTCGTTTTATACGACTGAAAGGCTGTTGTATTTATTTTGTAGTTTCTGCTTCTGGCGTTGAATTCCAAGGCCCTAACACTTCGACCTGGTGGAGCAACGCCACAGAGTTAAGCCTAGGATGCCCGGAACGTCGAAATGGTCATTACTTTCGCACTGGTTGCAATTAGTCATGCTATACGATGGAAAATCTGTTGCATATTTATTGTATTTTATGCTTCTGGCGTTGACTTCTTAGGCCCTAACTATTCGATCTTGTGGAGCAATGCCTCAGAGTAAAGTCTAGGATGCCCGAAACGTCAAAATGATCGTTACTTTCACACTGGTTGCAATTATTCATGCTGTACGATTGAAGAACTGTTGCATTTTTATTGTATTTTCTGCTTCTGTATGTGAATTCTAAGGTCCTAGCTATTCGATCTGGTGGGGCAACGTCCAAGAGTGAAGCCTAGGTTGCCCGGAACGTGGTTATGACCATATCTTTCACAATCGTTGCAATTATTCCTGTTATACGATGGTAAAACTGTTGTATTTTTATTGTATTGTATGCTTCAGGCGATGACTTCTAAGGGCCTAACTATTCGATCTGGTGTAGCAACGCACTAGGGTGAAGCCTAGGTTGCCGGAACGTGGAAATGACCATAACTTTCACACTGTTTGCCATTATTCGTTTTATACGATGGAAAAGCTGTTGTATTTATATCGTATTTTATGCTTCTGGCGTTGACTTCTTAGGCCCTAACTATTCGATCTGGTGGAGCAACGCCCTAGAGTGTAGCCTAGGTTGCCCGGAACGTAGAAATGACCATAACTTTCACACTGGGTGCAATTATTCGTTTTATACGATGGAAAAGCTATTGTATTTATATTGTATTTTATGCTTCTGGCGTTGACTTCTTAGGCCCTAACTATTCGATCTGGTGGAGCAACGTCCTAGAGTGAAGCCTAGGTTGCCCGGAACGTAGAAATGACCATAACTTTCTCACTGGTTACCATTATTCGTTTTATATGATGGAAAAGCTGTTGTATTTATATCGTATTTTATGTTTCTGGCGTTGACTTCTTAGGCCCTAACTATTCCATCTGGTGGAACAACGCACTAGGGTGAAGCCTAGGTTTCCCGGAACGTAGAAATGACCATAACTTTCACACTGGTAGCAATTATTCGTTTTATACATGGAAGAACTGTTCTATTTATTTTGTATTTTATGCTTCGGGCGTTGACTTCTATGGCCCTACCTATTCGATCTGGTGGAGCAACACCCTACAGTGAAACCTAGTTTGTGCGGAACGTAGATATGACCATAACCTTCACACTGATTGTAATTATTCGTTTTATACGACTGAAAGGCTGTTGTATTTATTTTGTAGTTTATGCTTCTGGCGTTGAATTCCAAGGCCCTAACACTTCGACCTGGTGGAGCAACGCCACAGAGTTAAGCCTAGGATGCCCGGAACGTCGAAATGGTCATTACTTTCGCACTGGTTGCAATTAGTCATGCAATACGATGGAAAATCTGTTGCATATTTATTGTATTTTATGCTTCTGGCGTTGACTTCTAAGGCCGTAGCTTTTAGCTGTGGTGGAGCAACGCCCTAGAGTGACGCCTAGGTTGCTCGGCACGTCGAAATGACCATAACTTTCACACTGTTTGCCATTATTCGTTTTATACGATGGAAAAGCTGTTGTATTTATATCGTATTTTATGCTTCTGGCGTTGACATCTTAGGACCCAGCTATTCCATCTGGTGGAACAACGCCCTATGGTGGAGCCTAGGTTGCCGGAACGTAGAAATGATCATAACTTTCACACTGGAAACTATTATTCATTTTATACATGGAACAGCTGTTCTATTTATTTTGTATTTTATGCTTCGGGCGTTGACTTCTAAGGCACTAACTATTCGATCTGGTGGAGCAACGCCCTAGAGTGTAGCCTAGGTTGCCCGGAACGTACAAATGACCATTACATTCACACTGGTTGCAATTATTCCTGTTATACGATGGAAAAACTGTTGCATCTTTATTGTATTTTATGCTTCTGGCGTTGACTTCTTAGGCCCTAACTATTCGATCTGGTGGAGCAACGTCCTAGAGTGAAGCCTAGGTTGCCCGGAACGTAGAAATGACCATAACTTTCTCACTGGTTACCATTATTCGTTTTATATGATGGAAAAGCTGTTGTATTTATATCGTATTTTATGTTTCTGGCGTTGACTTCTTAGGCCCTAACTATTCCATCTGGTGGAACAACGCACTAGGGTGAAGCCTAGGTTTCCCGGAACGTAGAAATGACCATAACTTTCACACTGGTAGCAATTATTCGTTTTATACATGGAAGAACTGTTCTATTTATTTTGTATTTTATGCTTCGGGCGTTGACTTCTATGGCCCTACCTATTCGATCTGGTGGAGCAACACCCTACAGTGAAACCTAGTTTGTGCGGAACGTAGATATGATCATAACCTTCACACTGATTGTAATTATTCGTTTTATACGACTGAAAGGCTGTTGTATTTATTTTGTAGTTTATGCTTCTGGCGTTGAATTCCAAGGCCCTAACACTTCGACCTGGTGGAGCAACGCCACAGAGTTAAGCCTAGGATGCCCGGAACGTCGAAATGGTCATTACTTTCGCACTGGTTGCAATTAGTCATGCAATACGATGGAAAATCTGTTGCATATTTATTGTATTTTATGCTTCTGGCGTTGACTTCTAAGGCCGTAGCTTTTAGCTGTGGTGGAGCAACGCCCTAGAGTGACGCCTAGGTTGCTCGGCACGTCGAAATGACCATAACTTTCACACTGGTTGCCATTATTCGTTTTATACGATGGAAAAGCTGTTGCATTTGTATCGTATTTTATGCTTCTGGCGTTGACTTCTTAGGCCCTAACTATTCCATCTGGTGGAACAACGCCCAAGAGTGATGCCTAGGGTGCCCGGAACGTAGAAATGACCATTACCTTCACGCTTGCTGCAATTATTCCTGTTATACGATGAAAAAACTGTTGTACTTTTATTGCATTTTATGCTTCAGTCGTTGACTTCTACGGCCGTAGCTATTCGATGTGGTGGAGTAATGCCCTAGAGTGAAACCTGGGTTACCCGGAACGTAGAAATGACCATCACTTTCAAACTGGTTGCTATTATTCCTGTTATACAATGGAAAAGCTGTTGTATTTTTATTTCATTTTATGCTTCGGGCATTGACTTCTAAGGCTCTAACTATTCAATCTGTTGGAGCAACGCCCTAGGGTGAAGCCTAGGTTGCTCGGAAAGTAGAAATGACCATAAGTTTCATACTGGTTGCAATTATTCGTTTTATACGATGGAAAAACTGTTGTACTTATATTGTATTTTATGCTTCTGGCGAGGACTTCTAAGGCACTAACCATTCGATCTGGTGGAGCAACGCCCTAGAGTGAAGCCTAGGTTGCCCGGAACGTAGAATTGGCCATCACTTTCAAACTGGTTGCAATTAATCCTGTTATACGATGGAAAAACTGTTGTATTTTTATTGCCTTTTATGCTTCGGGCGTTGACTTCTAAGGCCCTAACTATTCAATGTGTTGGAGCAACGCAATAGGGTGCAGCCTAGGTTGCCCGGGAAGTAGAAATGACGTTAACTTTCATACTGGTTGCAATTATTGGTTTTGTACGATGGAAAAACTGTTCTATTTATTTTGTATTTAATGCTTCGGGCGTTGGCTTCTAAGACCCTAACTGTTTGATCTGGTGGAGCAACGCCCTAGAGTGAAGCCTAGGTTGCCCGGAACGTAGAAGTGACCATAACATTCACACTGGTTGCTATTATTCGTTTTATTCGATGGAAAAACTGATATATTTATTTTGTATTTTATGCTTCGGGCGTTGACTTCTAAGGCCCTAAGTGTTTGATGTGGTGGAGCAACGCCCTAGAGTGAAGCTTAGGTTGCCCGGAAAGTAGAAATGACCATAACTTTCACACTGGTTCCTATTATTCGATATAAACGATGGAAAATCAGTTATATTTATATTGTATTTTATGCTTCTGGCGTTGACTTCTTAGGCCCTAACTATTCGATCTGGTGGAGCAACGCCCTAGAGTGTAGCCTAGGTTGCCCGGAACGTAGAAATGACCATAACTTTCACACTGGTTGCTATTATTCGTTTTATACGATGGAAAAACTGTTATATTTATATTGTATTTTATGCTTCTGGCGTTGACTTCTTAGGCCCTAGCTATTCGATCTGGTGGAACGACGCCCTAGAGTGAAGCCTGGGTTCCCTGGAACGTAGAAATGACCATCACTTTCAAACTGGTTGCAATTATTCCTGTTATACGATGGAAAAACTGTTGCATCTTTATTGTATTTTATGCTTCTGGCGTTGACTTCTTAGGCCCTAACTATTCCATCTGGTGGAACAACGCCCTAGGGTGAAGCCTAGATTGCCCGGAACGTAGAAATGACCAACTATTTCACACTGGTAGCAATTATTCGTTTTATACATGGAAAAGCTGTTATATATATATTGCATTTTATGCTTCTGGCATTGAATTCTAGGTTCCTAGCTATGCGATCTGGTGGAGCAACGCCCTAGAGTGAAACCTGGATTACCCGGAACGTAGAAATGACCTGTACTTTCACACTGTTTGCAGTTATTCCTGTTATACGATGGAACAACTGTTGCATCTTTATTGTATTTTATGCTTCTGGCGTTGACTTCTTAGGCCCTAACTATTCGACCTCGTGGGCCATCGTCCTAGAGTGAAGCCTAGGTTGCCCGGAACGTAGAAATGACCATAACTTTCACACTGGTTACCATTATTCGTTTTATACGATGGAAAAGCTGTTGCATTTGTATCGTATTTTATGCTTCTGGCGTTGACTTCTTAGGCCCTAACTATTCCATCTGGTGGAACAACGCCCAAGAGTGATGCCTAGGGTGCCCGGAACGTAGAAATGACCATTACCTTCACGCTTGCTGCAATTATTCCTGTTATACGATGAAAAAACTGTTGTACTTTTATTGCATTTTATGCTTCAGTCGTTGACTTCTACGGCCGTAGCTATTCGATGTGGTGGAGTAATGCCCTAGAGTGAAACCTGGGTTACCCGGAACGTAGAAATGACCATCACTTTCAAACTGGTTGCTATTATTCCTGTTATACAATGGAAAAGCTGTTGTTTTTTTATTTCATTTTATGCTTCGGGCATTGACTTCTAAGGCTCTAACTATTCAATCTGTTGGAGCAACGCCCTAGGGTGAATCCTAGGTTGCTCGGAAAGTAGAAATGACCATAAGTTTCATACTGGTTGCAATTATTCGTTTTATACGATAGAAAAACTGTTGTATTTATATTGTATTTTATGCTTCTGGCGAGGACTTCTAAGGCACTAACCATTCGATCTGGTGGAGCAACGCCCTAGAGTGAAGCCTAGGTTACCCGGAACGTAGAAATGACCAGTACTTTCATACTGTTTGCAGTTATTCCTGTTATACGATGGAAAAACTTTTGCATCTTTATTGTATTTTATGCTTCTGGCGTTGACTTCTAAGGCCCTAGCTATTCGATCTGCTGGAGCAACGCCCTAGAGTGACGCCTAGGTTCCTCGGAATGTAGAAATGAACATAACTTTCACACTGGCAGCAATTATTCGTTTTATACAATAGAAGAACTGTTCTATTTATTTTGTATTTTATGCTTCTGGCGTTCACTTCTTAGGCCCTAACTTTTCGATCTGGTGGAACAACGCCCTAGGGTGAAGCCTAGTTTGCCCGGAACGTAGATATGACCATAACTTTTACACTGGTAGCAATTATACGTTTTATACAATGGAAAAACCGTTCTATTTATTTTGCATTTTATGCTTCGGGCGTTGACTTCTAAGGCCCTAACTGATTGATCTGGAGGAGCAACGCCCTAGTGTGAAGCCTAGATTGCCCGGAACGTTGAAATGACCATAACTTTCACTCTGGTTGCTAATATTCGTTTTATACGATGGAAAAACTGTTATATTTATATTGTATTTTATTCTTATGGCGTTGAATTCTAAGTCCCTAGCTATTCGATCTGGTAGAGCAACGCCCTAGAGTGAAACCTAGGTTACCCGGAACGTAGAAATGACCATAACTTTCACACTGGTTGCTATTATTCGTTTTATACGATGGAAAAACTGTTATATTTATATTGTATTTTATGCTTCTGGCGTTGACTTCTTAGGGCCTAACTATTCGATCTGGTGGAGCAATGCCTCAGAGTTAAGTATAGGATGCCCGAAACGCCGAAATGATCATTACTTTCACGCTTGTTGCAATTATTCCTGTTATACCATGAAAAGACTGTTGTATTTTTATTGTATTTTGTGCTTCAGGCGTAGGCTTCTAAGGCCGTAGCTATTCGATATGGTGGAGCACCGCCCTAGAGTGAAGCCTAGGTTGCTCGGACCGAAGAAATGACCACTTCTTTCACACTGTTTGCAATTATTCATTTAATATGATGGAAAAGCTGTTGTATTTATATCGTATTTTATGCTTCGGGCGTTGACTTCTTAGGCCCTAACATTTCGATCTGGTGGAGCAACGCCCTACAGTGAAGCCTATGTTGCCCGGAACGTAGATATGACCGTAACCTTCACACAGGTTGCAATTATTCGTTTTATACGGTGTAAAGGCTGTAGGGTTTATTTTGTATTTTAATCTTCTGGTGTTGACTTCTTAGGCCCTAACTATTCGACCTGGTGGAACAACGCCGTAGGGTGAAGCCTAGGTTCCTCGGAACGTAGAAATGGCCATAACTTTCACACTGGTTGCCATTATTCGTTTTCTACTATGGAAAAGCTGTTGTATTTGTATCGTATTTTATGCTTCTGGCGTTGACTTCTTAGGCCCTAACTATTCCATCTAGTGGATCAACGCCCTAGGGTCAAGCCTAGGTTGCCCGGAACGTAGAAATGACCATAACGTTCACACTGGTAGCAATTATTCGTTTTACACATGGAAAAACTGTACTATTTTTTTGTATTTTATGCTTCCGGCGTTGTCTTCTAAGGCCCTAGCTATTCGATCTGGTGGAGCAACGCCCTAGAGTGAAACCTAGGTTACCCGGAACGTAGAAATGACCAGTACTTTCACACTGTTTGCAGATATTCCTGTTGTACGATGGAAAAACTGTTGCATCTTTATTGTATTTTATGCTTCTGGCGTTGATTTCTAAGGCCCTAACTATTCGATCTGGTGGAGTAACGCCCTAGAGTGTCGCCTAGGTTACCCGGAACGTAGAAATGACCATTACTTTCACACTGTTTGCAATTATTCCTGTTACACGATGGAAAAACTGTTGCACCTTTACTGCGTTTTATGCTTCGGGCGTTGACTTGTAAGGCGCTAACTATTGGATCTGGTGGAGCAATGCCCTAGAGTGAAGCCTAGGTTGCCCGGAACATAGAAAGGACCAGTACTTTCACACTGGTTGCAGTTATTCGTTTTATACAATGGAACAACTGTTCTATTTATTTTGCATTTTATGCTTCGAGCGTTGACATCTAAGGCACTAACCATTCGATCTGGTGGAGCAAGTCCCTAGAGTGAAGCCTAAGTTGCTCGGAACGTAGAAATGACCATAACTTTCACACTGGTTGCCATTATTCGTTTTATACATGGAAGAACTGTTCTATTTATTTTGTATTTTATGCTTCGGGCGTTGACTTCTATGGCCCTACCTATTCGATCTGGTGGAGCAACACCCTACCGTGAAGCCTAGTTTGTGCGGAACGTAGATATGACCATAACCTTCACACAGATTGTAATTATTCGTTTTATACGTTTGAAAGGCTGTTGTATTTATTTTGTAGTTTATGCTTCTGGCGTTGAATTCCAAGGCCCTAACACTTCGACTTGGTGGAGCAATGCCTCAGAGTTAAGTCTAGGTTGCCCGAAACGTCGAAATGATCGTTACTTTCACACTGGTTGCAATTATTCATGCTATACGGTTGAAGAACTGTTGCATTTTTATTGTATTTTATGCTTCTGTATTTGAATTCTAAGGTCCTAGCTATTCGATCTGGTGGGGCAACGTCCAAGAGTGAAGCCTATGTTGCCCGGAACGTAGAAATGACCATAACTTTCACACTGGGTGCAATTATTCGTTTTATACGATGGAAAAGCTATTGTATTTATATTGTTCTTTATGCTTCTGGCGTTGACTTCTTAGGCCCTAACTATTCGATCTTGTGGAGCAATGCCTCAGAGTTAAGTCTAGGATGCCCGAAACGTCGAAATGATCGTTACTTTCACACTGGTTGCAATTATTCATGCTATACGATTGAAGAACTGTTGCCTTTTTATTGTATTTTCTGCTTCTGTATTTGAATTCTAAGGTCCTAGCTATTCGATCTGGTGGTGCACGCCCTAGAGTGAAACCTCGGTTACCCAGATCGTAGAAATGACCATCACTTTCACACTGGTTGCAATTATTCCTGTTATACGATGGTAAAACTGTTGTATTTTTATTGTATTGTATGCTTCAGGCGATGACTTCTAAGGCCCTAGCTATTCGATCTGGTGTAGCAACGCACTAGGGTGAAGCCTAGGTTGCCCGGAACGTAGAAATGACCATAACTTTCACACTGGTAGCAATTATTCGTTTTATACGATGGAAAAGCTGTAGTATTTATATCTTATTTTATGCTTCTGGCGTTGACTTCTTAGGCCCTAACTATTCCATCTGGTGGAACAACGCCCTAGGGTGAAGCCTAGGTTGCCCGGAACGTAGAAATGACCATAACTTTCACACTGGTAGCAATTATTCGTTTTATCCATGGAAAATGTGTTCTACTTATTTTGTATTTTATGCTTCTGGCATTGAATTCTAAGTCCCTAGCTATTCGATCTGGTGGGGCAACGCCCTAGAGTGAAGTCTAGGTTGCCCGGAACGTAGAAATGACCGTTGCTTTCACAATGTATGCAACTATTCATTTTATTCGGTGGAAAAGCTGCTGTACTTAGATTGTATTTTATTCTTCTGGCGTTGAATTCTAAGTCCCTAGCTATTCCATCTGGTGGAGTAACGCCCTAGAGTGAAACCTGGGTTACCCGGATCGTAGAAATGACCATCACTTTCACACTGGTTGCAATTATTCCTGTTATAGAATGGAAAAGCTGTTGTATTTTTATTGCCTTTTATGCTTCGGGCGTTGACTTCTAAGGCCCTAACTATTCAATCTGTTGGAGCAACGCAATAGGGTGAAGCCTAGGTTGCCCGGGAAGTAGAAATGACGTTAACTTTCATACTGGTTGCAATTATTCGTTTTATACGATGGAAAAACTGTTCTATTTATATTGTATTTTATGCTTCTGGCGTTGACTTCTTAGGCCCTAGCTATTCGATCCGGTGGAACAACGCCCTAGAGTGAAGCCTAGGTTACCCGGAACGTAGAAATGACCAGTACTTTCATACTGTTTGCAGTTATTCCTGTTATACGCTGGAAAAACTTTTGCATCTTTATTGTATTTTATGCTTCTGGCGTTGACTTCTAAGGCCCTAGCTATTCGATCTGCTGGAGCAACGCCCTAGGGTGAAGCCTAGGTTGCCCGGAACGTAGATATGACCATAACTTTTACACTGGTAGCAATTATTCGTTTTATACAATGGAAAAACTGTTCTATTTATTTTGCATTTTATGTTTCGGGCGTTGACTTCTAAGGCCCTAGCTGATTGATCTGGAGGAGCAACGCCCTAGTGTGAAGCCTAGATTGCCCGGAACGTTGAAATGACCATAACTTTCACTCTAGTTGCTAATATTCGTATTATACGATGGAAAAACTGTTATATTTATATTGTACTTTATTCTTATGGCGTTCAATTCTAAGTCCCTAGCTATTCGATCTGGTAGAGCAACGCCCTAGAGTGAAACCTAGGTTACCCGGAACGTAGAAATGACCAGTACTTTCACACTGTTTGCAGTTATTCCTGTTATACGATGGAAAAACTGTTGCATCCTTATTGTATATTTTGCTTCTAGCGTTGACTTCTAAGGCCTTAACTATTCGATCAGATGAAGCAACGCCCTAGAGTGAAGCCTAGGTTGCTCGAAATGTAGAAATGACCATAACTTTCACACTGGTTGCAATTATTCATTTTATACGATGGACAAACTGTTGTACATATATTGTATTTTATTCTTATGGCGTTGAATTCTAAGTCCCTAGCTATTCAATCTGGTGGAGCAACGCCCTAGAGTGAAACCTAGGTTACCCGGAACGTAGAAATGACCAGTACTTTCACACTGGTTGCAGTTATACCTGTTATTCGATTGAAAAACTGTTGCACCTTTATTGTGTTTTATGCTTCTGGCGTTGACATCTAAGGCCCTAACTGTTTGATCTGGTGGAGCAACGCCCTAGGGTGAAGCCTAGGTTGCCCGGAACGTAGATATGACCATAACTTTTACACTGGTAGCAATTATTCGTTTTAGACTATGGAAAAGCTGTTGTATTTACATCGTATTTTATGCTTCTGGCGTTGACTTCTAAGGACCTAACTATTCGATCTGCTGGAGCAACGCCCTAGAGTGACGCCTAGGTTGCTCGGAATGTAGAAATGACCATAACTTTCACACTGGTTGCAATTATTCGTTTTATACGATGGAAAAACTGTTGCATCTTTATCCTATTTTATGCTTCTGGCGTTGACTTCTTAGGCCGTAACTATTCGATCTGGTGGAGCAACGCCATGGAGAGAAACCTAGGTAGCCCGGAACGTAGAAATGACCACTACCATCACACTGGTTGCAAATTATTCCTGCTATACGATGGAAAAACTGTTGTATATTTATTGCATTTTATGCTTCGGGCATTGACTTCTAAGGCCCTAACTATTCAATCTGTTGGAGCATCGCCTTTGGGTGAAGCCAAGGTTGCCCGGAACGCAGAAATGACCATAACTTTCACACTGGTTGCAATTATTCGTTTTATACGATGGAAAAACTGTTGTATTTATATTGTGTTTTATGCTTCTGGCGTTCACTTCTCAGGCCCTAACTATTCGATCTGGTGGAACAACGCCCTAGAGTGAAGCCTAGGTTGCCCGAAATGTGGAAATGGCTATAACTTTCAGACTGGTTGCAATTATTCATTCTATACGATGGAAAAACTGTTGTATTTATGTTGTATTTTATCCTTCTGGCGTTGACTTCTTAGGCCCCAACTATTCCATCTGGTGGGACAACGCCCTACGGTGTAGCCTAGGTTGCCCGGAACGTAGAAATGATCATAACTTTCACACTGGAAACAATTATTCGTTTTATACATGGAACAGCTGTTCTATTTATTTTGTATTTTATGCTTCGGGCGTTGACTTCTAAGGTCCTAACTATTCGATCGGGTGGAACAACGGCCTAGAGTGAAGCCTAGGTTGCCCGGAACGTAGAAATGGCCATAGCTTTCACACTGGTTGCTATTATTCGTTTTATACAATGGAAAAACTGTTATATTTATATCGTATTTTATGCTTCTGGCGTTGACTTCATAGGCCCTAATTATTCGATCTGTTGGAACAACGCCCCAGAGTGAAGCCTAGGTTGCCCGGAACGTAGAAATGACCATCACTTTCACACTGGTTGCAATAGTTCCTGTTATACGATGGAAAAACTCTTGTATATTTATTGTATTTTATGCTTGTGCGTTGACTTCCATGGCCCTACCTATTCGATCTGGCAGAGCAACACCCTACAGTGAAGCCTAGGTTGCACGGACCGAGGATATGACCATAACCTTCACACAGGTTGCAATTATTCATTTTATACGATGGAAAAGCTGTTGTATTTATATCGTATTTTATGCTTCTTGCGCTGACTTCTTAGGCCCTAACTATTCCATCTGGTGGAACAACGCCCTAGGGTGAAGCCTCGGTTGCCCGGAACGTAGAAATGACCATAACTTTCACACTGGTAGCAATTATTCGTTTTATACGATGGAAATGCTGTAGTATTTATACCGTATTTTATGCTTCTGGCGTTGACTTCTTAGGCCCTAACTATTCCATCTGGTGGAACAACGCCCTGGAGTGAAGCCTAGGTTGCACGGAACGTAGAAATGACCATAACTTTCACACTGGTAGCAATTATTCGTTTTATACATGGAAAAACTGTTCTATTTATTTTGTATTTTATGCTCCTGGCGTTAACTTCTAAGGCCCTACCTATTCGATCTGGCGGAGCAACAGCCTACAGTGAAGCCTAGGTTGCTCGGAACGTAGAAATGACCATTACCTTCACACTGTTTGCAATAATTCATTTTATACGATGGCAAAGCTGTTGTATTTATATTGTATTTTATGCTTCTGGCGTTGACTTCTAAGGCTCTATCTCTTCGATTTGGTGGAGCAACGCCACAGAGTTAAGCCTAGGATGCCCGGAACGTCGAAATGGTCATTACTTTCGCACTGGTTGCAATTAGTCATGCTATACGATGGAAAATCTGTTGCATATTTATTGTATTTTATGCTTCTGGCGTTGACTTCTAAGGCCGTAGCTTTTAGCTGTGGTGGAGCAACGCCCTAGAGTGACGCCTAGGTTGCCCGGCACGTAGAGATGACCATTACTTTCACAATGTTTGCAATTATTCATTTTATACGATGGTAATCTGTTGTACTTATATTGCATTTTATACTTCTGGCGTTGACTTCTTAGGCCCTAACTATTCGATCTGGTGGGACAACGCCCTAGAGTGAAGCCTAGGTTACCAGGAACGTAGAAATGACCATTACTTTCACACTGTTTGCAAATATACATTATATACGATGGAAAGGCTTTTGTATTTATATTGTATTTTATGCTTCTGGCGTTCACTTCTTAGGCCCTAACTTTTCGATCTGGTGGAACAACGCCCTAGAGTGAAGCCTAGGCTGCCCGGAACGTAGATATGACCATAACTTTTACACTGGTAGCAATTATTCGTTTTATACAATGGAAAAACTGTTCTATTTATTTTGCATTTTATGCTTCGGGAGTTGACTCCTAAGGCCCTAACTGATTGATCTGGAGGAGCAACGTCCTAGTGTGAAGCCTAGATTGCCCGGAACGTTGAAATGACCATAACTTTCACTCTAGTTGCTAATATTCGTTTTATACGATGGAAAAACTGTTATATTTATATTGTATTTTATGCTTCTGGCGTTGACTTCTTAGACCCTAACTATTCGATCTGGTGGAGCAATGCCTCAGAGTTAAGTCTAGGATGCCCGAAACGCCGAAATGATCATTACTTTCACGCTTGTTGCAATTATTCCTGTTATACCATGAAAAGACTGTTGTATTTTTAATGTATTTTGTGCTTCAGGCGTAGGCTTCTAAGGCCGTAGCTATGCGATATGGTGGAGCACCGCCCTAGAGTGAAGCCTAGGTTGCTCGGAACGTAGAAATGACCACTTCTTTCACACTGTTCGCAATTATTCATTTAATATGATGGAAAAGCTGTTGTATTTATATCGTATTTTATGCTTCGGGCGTTGACTTCTTAGGCCCTAACATTTCGATCTGGTGGAGCAACGCCCTACAGTGAAGCCTAGGCTGCCCGGAACGTAGATATGACCATAACTTTTACACTGGTAGCAATTATTCGTTTTATACAATGGAAAAACTGTTCTATTTATTTTGCATTTTATGCTTCGGGCGTTGACTTCTTAGGCCCTAACATTTCGATCTGGTGAAGCAACGCCCTACTGTGAAGCCTAGGTTACCCGGAACGTGGATATGACCATAACCTTCACACAGGTTGCAATTACGCGTTTTATACGGTGTAAAGGCTGTTGTGTTTATTTTGTATTTTATTCTTCTGGTGTTGACTTCTTAGGCCCTAACTATTCGATCTCGTGGTACAACGCCGTAGAGTGAAGCCTAGGTTGCCCGGAACGTAGAAATGACCATTACTATAACACTGGTTGCAAATTATTCCTGCTATACGATGGAAAAACTGTTGCATTTTTATTGCATTTTATGCTTCGGGCATTGACTTCTAAGGCCCTAACTATTCGATCTGGTGGAGCAACGCCCTAGAGTGAAGCCTAGGTTGCTCGGAATGTAGAAATGACCATAACTTTCACACTGGTTGCAATTATTCGTTTTATACGATGGAAAAACTGTTGCATCTCTATCGTATTTTATGCTTCTGACGTTGACTTCTTAGACCGTAACTATTCGATCTGGTGGAGCAACGCCCTGGAGTGAAACCTAGGTTGCCCGGAAAGCAGAAATGACCACTACTATCACACTCGTTGCAAATTATTCCTGCTATACGATGGAAAAACTGTTGTATTTTTATTTCATTTTATGCTTCGGGCATTGACTTCTAAGGCCCTAACTATTCAATCTGTAGGAGCAACGTCCTAGGGTGAAGCCTAGGTTGCCGGGAACATAGAAATGACCACAACTTTCACACTGGTTGCAATTATTCGTTTTATACGATGGAAAAGCTGTTGTATTTATATCGTATTTTATGCTTCTGGCGTTGACTTCTTAGGCCCTAACTATTGCATCTGGTGGAACAACGCCCTAGGGAGAAGCGTAGGTTGCCCGGAAAGTAGAAATGACCATAACTTTCACACTGGTATTAATTATTCGTTTTATACGATGGAAAAACTGTTCTATTTATTTTGTATTTTATGCGTCGGGCGTTGACTTCTAAGGCCCTAACTATTCGATCTGGAGGAGCATCGTCCTGGAGTGAAGCCTAGGTTGCCCGGAACGTAGAAATGACCATAACATTCACACTGGTTAGCATTATCCGTTTTATACGATGGAAAAACTGTTGTACTTATATTGTATTTTATTCTTCTGGCGTTGAATTCTATGTCCCTAGCTATTCGATCTGGTGGAGCAACGCCCTAGAGTGAAGCATAGGTTGCCCGGAACGTAGAAATGACCTTTACTTTCACACTGGTCGCAATTATTCCTGTTATACGATGGAAAAGCTGTTGTATTTATATTGTATTTTATGCTTCTGTCGTTGACTTCTAAGGCCGTAGCAATTAGTTGTGGTGCAGCAACGACCTAGAGTGACGCCTAGGTTGCCGGAACTTAGAGATGACCATTACTTTCACAATGTTTGCAATTATTCATTTTATACGATGGAAAAACTGTTGTACTTATATTGTATTTTATTCTTCTGGCGTTGAATTCTATGTCCCTAGCTATTCGATCTGGTGGAGCTACGCCCTAGAATGAAACCTAGGTTACCCGGAACGTAGAAATGACCAGTACTTTCACACTGTTTGCAGTTATTCCTTTTATTCGATGGAAAAACTGTTGCATCTATATTGTATTTTATGCTTCTGGCGTTGACTTCTAAGGCCGTAGCTATTAGATGTGGAGGAGCAACGCCGTAGAGTGACGCCCAGGTTGCCCGGAACGTAGAAATGACCATAAGTTTCATACTGGTTGCAATTACTCGTTTTATACGATGGAAAAACTGTTGTATTTATATCGTATTTTATGCTCCTGGCGTTGACTTCTAAGGATCTAACTATTCGATCTGGTGGAGCAACGCCCTAGAGTGAAGCCTAGGTTGCCGGAATCGCAGAAATGACCATTACTTTCACAATGTTTGCAATTATTCATTTTATACGATGGAAAAACTGTTGTACTTATATTGTATTTTATCCATCTGGCGTTGACTTCTAAGGCCGTAGCTATTAGATGTGGTGGAGCATCGCCCTAGAGTGACGCCTAGGGTGCTCGGAACGTAGAAATGACCATTACTTTCACAATGTCTGGAATTATTCATTTTATACGATGGAAAAACTGTTGTACTTATATTGTATTTTATCGTTCTGGCGTTGAATTATAAGTCCTTAGCTATTCTATCTGGTGGAGCAACGCCCTAGAGTGAAGCCTAGGTTGCCGGAATCGTAGAAATGACCATTACTTTCACAATGTTTGCAATTATTCATTTTATACGATGGAAAAACTGTTGTACTTATATTGTATTTTATCCATCTGGCGTTGACTTCTAAGGCCGTAGCTATTAGATGTGGTGGAGCATCGCCCTAGAGTGACGCCTAGGGTGCTCGGAACGTAGAAATGACCATTACTTTCACAATGTCTGGAATTATTCATTTTATACGATGGAAAAACTGTTGTACTTATATTGTATTTTATCGTTCTGGCGTTGAATTATAAGTCCTTAGCTATTCTATCTGGTGGAGCAACGCCCTAGTGTGAAACCTAGGTTACCCGGAACGTAGAAATGACCAGTACTTTCACACTGGTTGCAGTTATTTCTGTTATACGATGGAAAAACTGTTGCACCTTTATTGTATTTTATGCATGTGGCGTTGACATCTAAGGCCCTAACCATTCGATCTGGTGGAGCAAGTCCCTAGAGTGAAGCCTAGGTTGCTCGGAACGTAGAAATGACCATAACTTTCACACTGGTTGCCATTATTCGTTTTCTACTATGGAAAAGCTGTTGTATTTGTATCGTATTTTATGCTTCTGGCGTTGACTTCTTAGGCCCTAACTATTCGATCTGGTGGAACAACGGCCTAGGGTCAAGCCTAGGTTGCCCGGAACGTAGAAATGACCATAACTTTCACACTGGTTGCTATTATTCGTTCTATACGATGGAAAAACTGTTATATTTATATTCTATATTATGCTTCTGGCCTTGATTTCTTCGGCCCTAACTATTCGATCTGGTGGAGCAACGCCCTAGAGTGAAGCCTAGGTTGCCCGGAACGTAGAAATGACTATTACTTTCACACTGTTTGGTATTATTCATTTTGTACGACGGAAAAGCTGTTGTATTTATATTGTATTTTATGCCTCTGGCGTTGACTTCTAAGGCCGTAGCTATTAGATGTGCTGGAGCAACGCCCTAGAGTGACGCCTAGGTTGACCGGAACGTAGAAATGACCATTACTTTCACAATGTCTGCAATTATTCATTTTATACGATGGAAAAACTGTTGTACTTATATTGTATTTTATCGTTCTGGCGTTGAATTATAAGTCCTTAGCTATTCTAGCTGGTGGAGCAACGCCCTAGTGTGAAACCTAGGTTACCCGGAACGTAGAAATGACCAGTACTTTCACACTGGTTGCAGTTATTCCTGTTATACGATGGAAAAACTGTTGCACCTTTATTGTATTTTATGCTTGTGGCGTTGACATCTAAGGCCCTAACAATTCGATCTGTTGGAGCAAGTCCCTAGAGTGAAGCCTAGGTTGCTCGGAAAGTAGAAATGACCATAACTTTCACACTGGTTGCTATTATTCGTTTTATACGATGGAAAAACTGTTATATTTATATTGTATTTTATGCTTCTGGCGTTGCCTTCTTAGGCCCTAGCTATTCGATCCGGTGGAACAACGCCCTAGAGTGAAGCCTAGGTTGCCTGGAACGTAGAAATGACCATCACTTTCAAACTGGTTGCAATTATTCCTGTTATATGATGGAAAAATTGTTGTATTCTTATTTCATTTTATGCTTCGGGCATTGACTTCTAAGGCCCTAACTATTCAATCTGTTGGTGCAACGCCCTAGGGTGAAGCCCAGGTTGCCCGGAAAGTAGAAATGACCATAACGTTCATACTGGTTGCAATTATTCGTTTTATATGATGGATAAACTGTTGTATTTATATTGTATTTTATGCTTCTGGCGTTCACTTCTTAGGCCCTAACAATTCGATCTGGTGGGACAACGCCCTAGGGTGAAACCTAGGTTACCCGGAACGTAGAAATGACCAGTACTTTCATACTGTTTGCAGTTATTCCTGTTATACGATGGAAAAACTGTTGCATCTTTATTGTATGTTTTGCTTCTGGCGTTGACTTCTAAGGCCCTAACTATTCGATCAGATGAAGCAACGCCCTAGTGTGAAGCCTAGGTTGCTCGAAATATAGAAATGACCAGTACTTTCATACTGTTTGCAATTATTCATTTTATACGATGGAAAAGCTGTTGTATTTATATTGCATTTTATTCTTCTGGCGTTGACTTTTAAGGCCGTAGCTATTAGATGTGGTGGAGCAACGCTCTAGAGTGTCGCATAGGTTGCCCGGAACGTAGAAATGACCATTACTTTCACAATGCTTGCAAATATTCATTTTATACGATGGAAAAACTGTTGTACTTATATTGTATTTTATTCTTCTGTCGTTGAATTCTAAGTCCCTAGCTTTTCGATCTCGTGGAGCAACGCCCTAGAGTGAAACCTAGGTTACCCGGAACGTAGAAATGACCGTTGCTTTCACAATGTATGCAAATATTCATTTTATACGATGGAAAAACTGTTGTACTTATATTGTATTTTATTCTTCTGGCGTTGAATTCTAAGTCCCTAGCTTTTCGATCTCGTGGAGCAACGATCTAGAGTGAAACCTAGGTTACCCGGAACGTAGAAATGACCAGTACTTTCACACTGGTTGCAGTTATACCTGTTATACGATGGAAAAACTGTTGCACCTTTATTGTATTTTATGCTTCTGGCGTTGACATCTAAGGCCCTAACTGTTTGATCTGGTGGAACAACGCCCTAGAGTAAAGCCTAGGTTGCCCGGAATGTAGAAATGACCATAACTTTCACACTGGTTGCTATTATTCGTTTTATACGATGGAAAAACTGTTATATTTATATTGTATTTTATGCTTCTGGCGTTGACTTCTTAGGGCCTAACTATTCGATCTGGTGGAGCAATGCCTCAGAGTTAAGTATAGGATGCCCGAAACGCCGAAATGATCATTACTTTCACGCTTGTTGCAATTATTCCTGTTATACCATGAAAAGGCTGTTGTATTTTTATTGTATTTTGTGCTTCAGGCGTAGGCTTCTAAGGCCGTAGCTATTCGATATGGTGGAGCACCGCCCTAGAGTGAAGCCTAGGTTGCTCGGACCGTAGAATTGACCACTTCTTTTACACTGTTTGCAATTATTCATTTAATATGATGGAAAAGCTGTTGTATTTATATCGTATTTTATGCTTCGGGCGTTGACTTCTTAGGCCCTAACATTTCGATCTGGTGGAGCAACGCCCTACAGTGAAGCCTATGTTGCCCGGAACGTAGATATGACCGTAACCTTCACACAGGTTGCAATTATTCGTTTTATACGGTGTAAAGGCTGTAGGGTTTATTTTGTATTTTATTCTTCTGGTGTTGACTTCTTAGGCCCTAACTATTCGACCTGGTGGAACAACGCCGTAGGGTGAAGCCTAGGTTGCCCGGAACGTAAAAATGACCATAACTTTCACACTGGTTGCATTTATTTGTTTTATACGATAGAAAAGCTGTTGTATATATATCGTATTTTATGCTTCTGGCGTTGACTTCTTAGGCCCTAACTATTCCATCTGGTGGAACAACGCCCTAGAATAAAGCCCAGGTTGCGCGGAACGTAGAAATGACCATAACTTTCACACTGGTAGCAATTATTCGTTTGATACAATGGAAAAACTGTTCTATTTATTTTGTATTTAATGCTTCGGGCGTTGACTTCTAAGGCCCTAACTATTCGATCAGGTGGAGCAACGCCCTAGAGTGAAGCCTGGGTTGCTCGAAATGCAGAAATGACCATAACTTTCACACTGGTTGCAATTATTCATTTTATACGATGGAAAAACTGTGGTACTTATATTGTATTTTATTCTTATGGCGTTGAATTCTAAGTCGCTAGCTATTCGATTTGGCGGAGCACCGCCCTAGAGTGAAGCCTAGGTTGCCCAGAACGTAGAAATGACCATAACTTCCACACTGGTTGCAATTATTCGTTTTATACGATGGAAAAGCTGTTGTATTTATATCGTTTTTTATGCTTCTGGCGTTGACTTCTTAGGCCCTACCTACTCCATCTGGTGGAACAACGCCCTAGGGTAAAGCCCAGATTGCGCGGAACGTAGAAATGACCATAACTTTCACACTGGTAGCAATTTTTCGTTTTATACGATGGAAAAACTGTTTTATTTATTTTGTATTTTAAGCTTCGGGCGTTGACTTCTAAGGCCCTAACTATTCGATCTCGTGGAGCAACGCCCTAGAGTGAAGCCTAGGTTGCCCGGAACGTAGAAATGACCATTACCTTCACACTGTTTGCAATTATTCCTTTTATACGATGGAAAAGCTGTTGTATTTATATCGTATTTTATGCTTCTGGCGTTGACTTCTAAGGACCTAACTATTCGATCTGGTGGAGCAGCGCCCTAGAGTGAAGCCTAGGTTGCTCGGAATGTAGAAATGACCATAACTTTCACACTGATTGCAATTATTCGTTTTATACGATGGAAAAACTGTTGCATCTTTATCGTATTTTATGCTTCTGGCGTTGAGTTCTTAGGCCGTAACTATTCGATCTGGTGGAGCAACGCCCTGGAGTGAAACCTGGGTTGCCCGGAACGCTGAAATGACCACTACTATCCCACTGGTTGCAAATTATTCCTGCTATACGATGGAAAAACTGTTGTACTTTTATTGCATTTCATGCTTCTGGCGTTCACTTCTTAGGCCCTAACTATTCGATCTGGTGGAACAACGGCCTAGGGTGAAGCCTAGGTAGCCCGGAACGTTGAAATGACCATAACTTTCACACTGGTTGCAATTACTTGTTTTATACGATGGAAAAGCTGTTGTATTTATATCGTATTTTATGCTTCTGGCGTTGACTTCTTAGGCCCTAACTGTTCCATCTGGTGGAACAGCGCCCTAGAGTAAAGCCCAGGTTGCGCGGAACGTAGAAATGACCATAACTTTCACACTGGTACCAATTATTCGCTTTATACAATGGAAAAACTGTTCTATTTATATTGTATTTTATGCTTCTGGCGTTGTCTACTTAGGCACTAACTATTCGATCTTGTGGAACAACGCCCTAGAGTGAAGCCTAGGTTGCCTGGAACGTAGAAATGACCATCACTTTCACACGGGTTGCAATTATTCCTCTTATAGGATGGAAAAGCTGTTGCATTTATATCGTATTTTATGCGTCTGGCGTTGACTTCTAAGGACCTAACTATTCGATCTGGTGGAGCAACGCCCTGGAGTGAAGCCTAGGTTGCCCGGAACGTAGAAATGACCATAGCCTTTACACTCGTAGCAATTATTCGTTTTATACAATGGTAAAACCGTTCTATTTATTTTGTGTTTTATTCTTCGGGCGTTGACTTCTAAGGCCCTAACTATTCAATCTGTTGGAGCAACGCCCTAGGGTGAAGCCTAGGTTGCTCGGAAAGTAGAAATGACCATCAGTATCATACTGGTTGCAATCATACGTTTTATACGAAGGAAAAACTGTTGTATTTATATTGTATTTTATGCTTCAGGCGTTGACTTCTAAGGCCCTAATTATTCGATCTGGTGGAGCAATGCCGCAGAGTTAAGTCTAGGATGCCCGAAACGCCGAAATGATCATGACATTCACGCTTGTTGCAATTATTCCTGTTATGCGATGAAAAGGCTGTTGTATTTTTATTGTATTTTATGCTTCAGGCGTGGACTTCTGAGGCCGTAGATATTCGATGTGGCGAAGAACGCCATACAGTGAAGCCTAGTTTGCCCGGAACGTAGAAATGACCACTACTTTCACACTGTTTGCAATTATTCATTTAATACGATGGAAGCGCTGTTGTATTTATATCGTATTTTATGCTTCGTGCGATGACTTCTTATGCCCTAACATTTCGATCTGGTGGAGCAACGCCCGACAGTGAAGCCTAGGTTGCCCGGAACGTAGATATGACCATAACCTTCACACAGGTTGCAATTATTCGTTTTATACGGTGTAAAAGCTGTTGTATTTATTTTGTATTTTATTCTTCTGGTGTTGACTTCTAAGGCCCTAACTATTCGATCTGGTGGAGCAACGCCCTAGAGTGAAGCCTAGGTTGCCCGGAACGTAGATATGACCATTATCTTCACTCTGTTTGCAATTATTCCTTTTATACGATGGAAAAGCTGTTGTATTTATATCGTATTTTATGCTTCTGGCGTTGACTTCTAAGGACCTAACTATTCGATCTGGTGGAGCAGCGCCCTAGAGTGAAGCCTAGGTTGCTCGGAATGTAGAAATGACCAGTCCTTTCACACTGGTTGCAGTTATTCCTGTTATACGATGGAAAAACTGTTGCACCTTTATTGTATTTTATGCATGTGGCGTTGACATCTAAGGCCCTAACCATTCGATCTGGTGGAGCAAGTCCCTAGAGTGAAGCCTAGGTTGCTCGGAACGTAGAAATGACCATAACTTTCACACTGGTTGCCATTATTCGTTTTCTACTATGGAAAAGCTGTTGTATTTGTATCGTATTTTATGCTTCTGGCGTTGACTTCTTAGGCCCTAACTATTCGATCTGGTGGAACAACGGCCTAGGGTCAAGCCGAGGTTGCCCGGAACGTAGAAATGACCATAACGTTCACACTGGTAGCAATTATTCGTTTTACACATGGAAAAACTGTACTATTTTTTTGTATTTTATGCTTCCGGCGTTGACTTCTAAGGCCCTAGCTATTCGATCTGGTGGAGCAACGCCCTAGAGTGAAGCCTAGGTTGCCCGGAACGTAGAAATGACTATTACTTTCACACTGTTTGCAGTTATTCCTGTTGTACGATGGAAAAACTGTTGCATCTTTATTGTATTTTATGCTTCTGGCGTTGATTTCTAAGGCCCTAACTATTCGATCTGGTGGAGTAACGCCCTAGAGTGACGCCTAGGTTACCCGGAACGTAGAAATGACCATTACTTTCACACTGTTTGCAATTATTCCTGTTACACGATGGAAAAACTGTTGCACCTTTACTGCGTTTTATGCTTCGGGCGTTGACTTCTAAGGCCCTAACTATTCGATGTGGTGGAGCAATGCCCTAGAGTGAAGCCTAGGTTGCCCGGAACATAGAAAGGACCAGTACTTTCACACTGGTTGCAGTTATTCGTTTTATACAATGGAACAACTGTTCTATTTATTTTGCATTTTAAGCTTCGAGCGTTGACATCTAAGGCACTAACCATTCGATCTGGTGGAGCAAGTCCCTAGAGTGAAGCCTAAGTTGCTCGGAACGTAGAAATGACCATAACTTTCACACTGGTTGCCATTTTTCGTTTTCTACGATGGAAAAGCTGTTGCATTTATATCGTATTTTATGCTTCTGGCGTTGACTTCTTAGGCCCTAACTATTCCATCTGGTGGAACAACGCCCAAGAGTGATGCCTAGGGTGCCCGGAACGTAGAAATGACCATTACCTTCACGCTTGCTGCAATTATTCCTGTTATACGATGAAAAAACTGTTGTACTTTTATTGCATTTTATGCTTCAGTCGTTGACTTCTACGGCCGTAGCTATTCGATGTGGTGGAGTAATGCCCTAGAGTGAAACCTGGGTTACCCGTATCGTAGAAATGACCATCACTTTCACACTGGTTGCAATTATTCCTGTTATACAATGGAAAAGCTGTTGTATTTTTATTTCATTTTATGCTTCGGGCATTGACTTCTAAGGCCCTAACTATTCAATCTGCTGGAGTAACGCACTAGGGTGAAGCCTAGGTTGCTCGGAAAGTAGAAATGACCATATGTTTCATACTGGTTGCAATTATTCGTTTTATACGATGGATAAACTGTTGTATTTATATTGTATTTTATGCTTCTGGCGTTCACTTCTTAGGCCCTAACTATTCGATCTGGTGGAACGACGCCCTAGGGTGAAACCTAGGTTACCGGGTACGTAGAAATGACCAGTACTTTCATACTGTTTGCAGTTATTCCTGTTATACAATGGAAAAACTTTTGCATCTTTATTGTATTTTATGCTTCTGGCGTTGACTTCTAAGGCCCTACCTATTCGATCTGGTGGAGCAACACCCTACCGTGAAGCCTAGTTTGTGCGGAACGTAGATATGACCATAACCTTCACACAGATTGTAATTATTCGTTTTATACGTTTGAAAGGCTGTTGTATTTATTTTGTAGTTTATGCTTCTGGCGTAGAATTCCAAGGCCCTAATACTTCGACTTGGTGGAGCAATGCCTCAGAGTTAAGTCTAGGATGCCCGAAACGTCGAAATGATCGTTACTTTCACACTGGTTGCAATTATTCATGCTATACGATTGAAGAACTGTTGCCTTTTTATTGTATTTTCTGCTTCTGTATTTGAATTCTAAGGTCCTAGCTATTCGATCTGGTGGTGCAACGCCCTAGAGTGAAACCTCGGTTACCCAGATCGTAGAAATGACCATCACTTTCACACTGGTTGCAATTATTCCTGTTATACGATGGTAAAACTGTTGTATTTTTATTGTATTGTATGCTTCAGGCGATGACTTCTAAGGCCCTAGCTATTCGATCTGGTGTAGCAACGCACTAGGGTGAAGCCTAGGTTGCCCGGAACGTAGAAATGACCATAACTTTCACACTGGTTGCCATTATTCGTTTTATACGATGGAAAAGCTGTTGTATTTAAACGTATTTTATGCTTCTGGCGTTGACTTCTTAGGCCCCAACTATTCCATCTGGTGGGACAACGCCCTACGGTGAAGCCTAGGTTGCCCGGAACGTAGAAATGATCATAACTTTCACACTGGAAACAATTATTCGTTTTATACATGGAACAGCTGTTCTATTTATTTTGTATTTTATGCTTCTGGCATTGAATTCTAAGTCATTAGCTATTCGATCTGGTGGGGCAACGCCCTAGAGTGAAGTCTAGGTTGCCCGGAACGTAGAAATGACCGTTGCTTTCACAATGTATGCAACTATTCATTTTATTCGGTGGAAAAGCTGCTGTACTTAGATTGTATTTTATTCTTCTGGCGTTGAATTCTAAGTCCCTAGCTATTCCATCTGGTAGAGTAACGCCCTAGAGTGAAACCTGGGTTACCCGGATCGTAGAAATGACCATCACTTTCACACTGGTTGCAATTATTCCTGTTATACAATGGAAAAGCTGTTGTATTTTTATTTCATTTTATGCTTCGGGCATTGACTTCTAAGGCCCTAACTATTCAATCTGTTGGAGCAACGCCCTAGGGTGAAGCCTAGGTTGCTCGGAAAGTAGAAATGACCATAAGTTTCATACTGGCTGCAATTATTCGTTTTATACGATGGAAAAACTGTTGTATTTATATTGTATTTTATGCTTCTGGCGTTGACTTCTAAGGCACTAACCATTCGATCTGGCGGAGCAACGCCCTAGAGTGAAGCCTAGGTTGCCCGGAACGTAGAATTGGCCATCACTTTCAAACTGGTTGCAATTAATCCTGCTATACGATGGAAAAACTGTTGTATTTTTATTGCCTTTTATGCTTCGGGCGTTGACTTCTAAGGCCCTAACTATTCAATCTGTTGGAGCAACGCCCTAGGGTGAAGCCCAGGTTGCCCGGGAAGTAGAAATAACGTTAACTTTCATACTGGTTGCAATTATTCGTTTTATACGATGGAAAAACTGTTCTATTTATTTTGTATTTAATGCTTCGGGCGTTGGCTTCTAGGGCCCTAACTTTTTGATCTGGTGGAGCAACGCCCTAGAGTGAAGCCTATGTTGCCCGGAACGTATAAATGACCATAACTTTCACACTGGTTGCTATTATTCGTTTTATACGATGGAAAAACTGTTATATTTATATTGTATTTTATGCTTCTGGCGTTGACTTCTTAGGCCCTAGCTATTCGATCTGGAGGAACGACGCCCTAGAGTGAAGCCTAGGTTCCCTGGAACGTAGAAATGACCATCACTTTCAAGCTGTTTGCAATTATTCCTGTTATACGATGGAAAAACTGTTCTATTTATTTTGTATTTTATGCTTCTGGCGTTGACTTCTTAGGCCCTAACTATTCCATCTGGTGGAACAACGCCCTAGGGTGAAGCCTAGGTTGCCCGGAACGTAGAAATGACCAACTATTTCACACTGGTAGCAATTATTCGTTTTATAAATGGAAAAGCTGTTATATATATATTGCATTTTATGCTTCTGGCATTGAATTCTAAGTCCCTACCTATTCGATCTGGTGGAGCAACGCCCTAGAGTGAAACCTGGATTACCCGGAACGTAGAAATGACCTGTACTTTCACACTGTTTGCAGTTATTCCTGTTATACGATGGAACAACTGTTGCATCTTTATTGTATTTTATGCTTCTGGCGTTGACTTCTTAGGCCCTAACTATTCGATCTCGTGAACCATCGTCCTAGAGTGAAGCCTAGGTTGACCGGAACGTAGAAATGACCATAACTTTCACACTGGTTACCATTATTCGTTTTATACGATGGAAAAGCTGTTGCATTTGTATCGTATTTTATGCTTCTGGCGTTGACTTCTTAGGCCCTAACTATTCCATCTGGTGGAACAACGCCCAAGAGTGATGCCTAGGGTGCCCGGAACGTAGAAATGACCATTACCTTCACGCTTGCTGCAATTATTCCTGTTATACGATGAAAAAACTGTTGTACTTTTATTGCATTTTATGCTTCAGTCGTTGACTTCTACGGCCGTAGCTATTCGATGTGGTGGAGTAATGCCCTAGAGTGAAACCTGGGTTACCCGGAACGTAGGAATGACCATCACTTTCAAACTGGTTGCTAATATTCCTGTTATACAATGGAAAAGCTGTTGTATTTTTATTTCATTTTATGCTTCTGGCGTTGACTTCTAAGGCCCTAGCTATTCGATCTGCTGGAGCAACGCCCTAGAGTGACGCCTATGTTGCTCGGAATGTAGAAATGAACATAACTTTCACACTGGCAGCAATTATTCGTTTTATACAATAGAAAAACTGTTCTATTTATTTTGTATTTTATGCTTCTGGCATTCACTTCTTAGGCCCTGACTTTTCGATCTGGTGGAACAACGCCCTAGGGTGAAGCCTAGGTTACCGGGTACGTAGAAATGACCAGTACTTTCATACTGTTTGCAGTTATTCCTGTTATACAATGGAAAAACTTTTGCATCTTTATTGTATTTTATGCTTCTGGCGTTGACTTCTAAGGCCCTACCTATTCGATCTGGTGGAGCAACACCCTACCGTGAAGCCTAGTTTGTGCGGAACGTAGATATGACCATAACCTTCACACAGATTGTAATTATTCGTTTTATACGTTTGAAAGGCTGTTGTATTTATTTTGTAGTTTATGCTTCTGGCGTAGAATTCCAAGGCCCTAATACTTCGACTTGGTGGAGCAATGCCTCAGAGTTAAGTCTAGGTTGCCCGAAACGTCGAAATGATCGTTACTTTCACACTGGTTGCAATTATTCATGCTATACGGTTGAAGAACTGTTGCATTTTTATTGTATTTTATGCTTCTGTATTTGAATTCTAAGGTCCTAGCTATTCGATCTGGTGGGGCAACGTCCAAGAGTGAAGCCTATGTTGCCCGGAACGTAGAAATGACCATAACTTTCACACTGGGTGCAATTATTCGTTTTATACGATGGGAAAGCTATTGTATTTATATTGTATTTTATGCTTCTGGCGTTGACTTCTTAGGCCCTAACTATTCGATCTTGTGGAGCAATGCCTCAGAGTTAAGTCTAGGATGCCCGAAACGTCGAAATGATCGTTACTTTCACACTGGTTGCAATTATTCATGCTATACGATTGAAGAACTGTTGCCTTTTTATTGTATTTTCTGCTTCTGTATTTGAATTCTAAGGTCCTAGCTATTCGATCTGGTGGTGCAACGCCCTAGAGTGAAACCTCGGTTACCCAGATCGTAGAAATGACCATCACTTTCACACTGGTTGCAATTATTCCTGTTATACGATGGTAAAACTGTTGTATTTTTATTGTATTGTATGCTTCAGGCGATGACTTCTAAGGCCCTAGCTATTCGATCTGGTGTAGCAACGCACTAGGGTGAAGCCTAGGTTGCCCGGAACGTAGAAATGACCATAACTTTCACACTGGTTGCCATTATTCGTTTTATACGATGGAAAAGCTGTTGTATTTAAACGTATTTTATGCTTCTGGCGTTGACTTCTTAGGCCCCAACTATTCCATCTGGTGGGACAACGCCCTACGGTGAAGCCTAGGTTGCCCGGAACGTAGAAATGATCATAACTTTCACACTGGAAACAATTATTCGTTTTATACATGGAACAGCTGTTCTATTTATTTTGTATTTTATGCTTCTGGCATTGAATTCTAAGTCATTAGCTATTCGATCTGGTGGGGCAACGCCCTAGAGTGAAGTCTAGGTTGCCCGGAACGTAG
Source organism: Calliopsis andreniformis (assembly GCF_051401765.1). NCBI lineage: Eukaryota > Metazoa > Arthropoda > Insecta > Hymenoptera > Andrenidae > Calliopsis > Calliopsis andreniformis. The sequence goes on from NW_027480429.1 coordinate 4,232,217, forward strand.
AAATGACCGTTGCTTTCACAATGTATGCAACTATTCATTTTATTCGGTGGAAAAGCTGCTGTACTTAGATTGTATTTTATTCTTCTGGCGTTGAATTCTAAGTCCCTAGCTATTCCATCTGGTAGAGTAACGCCCTAGAGTGAAACCTGGGTTACCCGGATCGTAGAAATGACCATCACTTTCACACTGGTTGCAATTATTCCTGTTATACAATGGAAAAGCTGTTGTATTTTTATTTCATTTTATGCTTCGGGCATTGACTTCTAAGGCCCTAACTATTCAATCTGTTGGAGCAACGCCCTAGGGTGAAGCCTAGGTTGCTCGGAAAGTAGAAATGACCATAAGTTTCATACTGGCTGCAATTATTCGTTTTATACGATGGAAAAACTGTTGTATTTATATTGTATTTTATGCTTCTGGCGTTGACTTCTAAGGCACTAACCATTCGATCTGGCGGAGCAACGCCCTAGAGTGAAGCCTAGGTTGCCCGGAACGTAGAATTGGCCATCACTTTCAAACTGGTTGCAATTAATCCTGCTATACGATGGAAAAACTGTTGTATTTTTATTGCCTTTTATGCTTCGGGCGTTGACTTCTAAGGCCCTAACTATTCAATCTGTTGGAGCAACGCCCTAGGGTGAAGCCCAGGTTGCCCGGGAAGTAGAAATAACGTTAACTTTCATACTGGTTGCAATTATTCGTTTTATACGATGGAAAAACTGTTCTATTTCTTTTGTATTTAATGCTTCGGGCGTTGGCTTCTAGGGCCCTAACTTTTTGATCTGGTGGAGCAACGCCCTAGAGTGAAGCCTATGTTGCCCGGAACGTATAAATGACCATAACTTTCACACTGGTTGCTATTATTCGTTTTATACGATGGAAAAACTGTTATATTTATATTGTATTTTATGCTTCTGGCGTTGACTTCTTAGGCCCTAGCTATTCGATCTGGAGGAACGACGCCCTAGAGTGAAGCCTAGGTTCCCTGGAACGTAGAAATGACCATCACTTTCAAGCTGTTTGCAATTATTCCTGTTATACGATGGAAAAACTGTTGCATCTTTATTGTATTTTATGCTTCTGGCGTTGACTTCTTAGGCCCTAACTATTCCATCTGGTGGAACAACGCCCTAGGGTGAAGCCTAGGTTGCCCGGAACGTAGAAATGACCAACTATTTCACACTGGTAGCAATTATTCGTTTTATAAATGGAAAAGCTGTTATATATATATTGCATTTTATGCTTCTGGCATTGAATTCTAAGTCCCTACCTATTCGATCTGGTGGAGCAACGCCCTAGAGTGAAACCTGGATTACCCGGAACGTAGAAATGACCTGTACTTTCACACTGTTTGCAGTTATTCCTGTTATACGATGGAACAACTGTTGCATCTTTATTGTATTTTATGCTTCTGGCGTTGACTTCTTAGGCCCTAACTATTCGATCTCGTGGACCATCGTCCTAGAGTGAAGCCTAGGTTGACCGGAACGTAGAAATGACCATAACTTTCACACTGGTTACCATTATTCGTTTTATACGATGGAAAAGCTGTTGCATTTGTATCGTATTTTATGCTTCTGGCGTTGACTTCTTAGGCCCTAACTATTCCATCTGGTGGAACAACGCCCAAGAGTGATGCCTAGGGTGCCCGGAACGTAGAAATGACCATTACCTTCACGCTTGCTGCAATTATTCCTGTTATACGATGAAAAAACTGTTGTACTTTTATTGCATTTTATGCTTCAGTCGTTGACTTCTACGGCCGTAGCTATTCGATGTGGTGGAGTAATGCCCTAGAGTGAAACCTGGGTTACCCGGAACGTAGGAATGACCATCACTTTCAAACTGGTTGCTATTATTCCTGTTATACAATGGAAAAGCTGTTGTATTTTTATTTCATTTTATGCTTCTGGCGTTGACTTCTAAGGCCCTAGCTATTCGATCTGCTGGAGCAACGCCCTAGAGTGACGCCTATGTTGCTCGGAATGTAGAAATGAACATAACTTTCACACTGGCAGCAATTATTCGTTTTATACAATAGAAAAACTGTTCTATTTATTTTGTATTTTATGCTTCTGGCATTCACTTCTTAGGCCCTGACTTTTCGATCTGGTGGAACAACGCCCTAGGGTGAAGCCTAGGTTGCCCGGAACGTAGATATGACCATAACTTTTACACTGGTAGCAATTATTCGTTTTATACAATGGAAAAACTGTTCTATTTATTTTGCATTTTATGTTTCGGGCGTTGACTTCTAAGGCCCTAACTGATTGATCTGGAGGAGCAACGCCCTAGTGTGAAGCCTAGATTGCCCGGAACGTTGAAATGACCATAACTTTCACTCTAGTTGCTAATATTCGTATTATACGATGGAAAAACTGTTATATTTATATTGTATTTTATTCTTATGGCGTTCAATTCTAAGTCCCTAGCTATTCGATCTGGTAGAGCAACGCCCTAGACTGAAACCTAGGTTACCCGGAACGTAGAAATGACCAGTACTTTCACACTGTTTGCAGTTATTCCTGTTATACGATGGAAAAACTGTTGCATCTTTATTGTATATTTTGCTTCTAGCGTTGACTTCTAAGGCCCTAACTATTCGATCAGATGCAGCAACGCCCTAGAGTGAAGCCTAGGTTGCTCGAAATGTAGAAATGACCATAACTTTCACACTGGTTGCAATTATTCATTTTATACGATGGACAAACTGTTGTACTTATATTGTATTTTATTCTTATGGCGTTGAATTCTAAGTCCCTAGCTATTCAATCTGGTGGAGCAACGCCCTAGAGTGAAACCTAGGTTACCCGGAACGTAGAAATGACCAGTACTTTCACACTGGTTGCAGTTATACCTGTTATACGATTGAAAAACTGTTGCACCTTTATTGTGTTTTATGCTTCTGGCGTTGACATCTAAGGCCCTAACTGTTTGATCTGGTGGAGCAACGCCCTAGGGTGAAGCCTAGGTTGCCCGGAACGTAGATATGACCATAACTTTTACACTGGTAGCAATTATTCGTTTTAGACTATGGAAAAGCTGTTGTATTTATATCGTATTTTATGCTTCTGGCGTTGACTTCTAAGGACCTAACTATTCGATCTGCTGGAGCAACGCCCTAGAGTGACGCCTAGGTTGCTCGGAATGTAGAAATGACCATAACTTTCACACTGGTTGCAATTATTCGTTTTATACGATGGAAAAACTGTTGCATCTTTATCGTATTTTATGCTTCTGGCGTTGACTTCTTAGGCCGTAACTATTCGATCTGGTGGAGCAACGCCATGGAGAGAAACCTAGGTAGCCCGGAACGTAGAAATGACCACTACCATCACACTGGTTGCAAATTATTCCTGCTATACGATGGAAAAACTGTTTTATATTTATTGCATTTTATGCTTCGGGCATTGACTTCTAAGGCCCTAACTATTCAATCTGTTGGAGCATCGCCTTTGGGTGAAGCCTAGGTTGCCCGGAACGCAGAAATGACCATAACTTTCACACTGGTTGCAATTATTCGTTTTATACGATGGAAAAACTGTTGTATTTATATTGTGTTTTATGCTTCTGGCGTTCACTTCTCAGGCCCTAACTATTCGATCGGGTGGAACAACGGCCTAGAGTGAAGCCTAGGTTGCCCGGAACGTAGAAATGACCATAGCTTTCACACTGGTAGCAATTATTCGTTTTATACAATGGAAAAACTGTTCTATTTATTTTGCATTTTATGCTTCGGGCGTTGACTTCTTAGGCCCTAACATTTCGATCTGGTGAAGCAACGCCCTACTGTGAAGCCTAGGTTACCCGGAACGTGGATATGACCATAACCTTCACACAGGTTGCAATTACGCGTTTTATACGGTGTAAAGGCTGTTGTGTTTATTTTGTATTTTATTCTTCTGGTGTTGACTTCTTAGGCCCTAACTATTCGATCTCGTGGTACAACGCCGTAGAGTGAAGCCTAGGTTGCCCGGAACGTAGAAATGACCATTACTATAACACTGGTTGCAAATTATTCCTGCTATACGATGGAAAAACTGTTGCATTTTTATTGCATTTTATGCTTCGGGCATTGACTTCTAAGGCCCTAACTATTCGATCTGGTGGAGCAACGCCCTAGAGTGAAGCCTAGGTTGCTCGGAATGTAGAAATGACCATAACTTTCACACTGGTTGCAATTATTCGTTTTATACGATGGAAAAACTGTTGCATCTCTACCGTATTTTATGCTTCTGACGTTGACTTCTTAGACCGTAACTATTCGATCTGGTGGAGCAACGCCCTGGAGTGAAACCTAGGTTGCCCGGAAAGCAGAAATGACCACTACTATCACACTCGTTGCAAATTATTCCTGCTATACGATGGAAAAACTGTTGTATTTTTATTTCATTTTATGCTTCGGGCATTGACTTCTAAGGCCCTAACTATTCAATCTGTAGGAGCAACGTCCTAGGGTGAAGCCTAGGTTGCCGGGAACATAGAAATGACCACAACTTTCACACTGGTTGCAATTATTCGTTTTATACGATGGAAAAGCTGTTGTATTTATATCGTATTTTATGCTTCTGGCGTTGACTTCTTAGGCCCTAACTATTGCATCTGGTGGAACAACGCCCTAGGGAGAAGCGTAGGTTGCCCGGAAAGTAGAAATGACCATAACTTTCACACTGGTATTAATTATTCGTTTTATACGATGGAAAAACTGTTCTATTTATTTTGTATTTTATGCGTCGGGCGTTGACTTCTAAGGCCCTAACTATTCGATCTGGAGGAGCATCGTCCTGGAGTGAAGCCTAGGTTGCCCGGAACGTAGAAATGACCATAACATTCACACTGGTTAGCATTATCCGTTTTATACGATGGAAAAACTGTTGTACTTATATTGTATTTTATTCTTCTGGCGTTGAATTCTATGTCCCTAGCTATTCGATCTGGTGGAGCAACGCCCTAGAGTGAAGCATAGGTTGCCCGGAACGTAGAAATGACCTTTACTTTCACACTGGTCGCAATTATTCCTGTTATACGATGGAAAAGCTGTTGTATTTATATTGTATTTTATGCTTCTGTCGTTGACTTCTAAGGCCGTAGCAATTAGTTGTGGTGCAGCAACGACCTAGAGTGACGCCTAGGTTGCCGGAACTTAGAGATGACCATTACTTTCACAATGTTTGCAATTATTCATTTTATACGATGGAAAAACTGTTGTACTTATATTGTATTTTATTCTTCTGGCGTTGAATTCTATGTCCCCAGCTATTCGATCTGGTGGAGCTACGCCCTAGAATGAAACCTAGGTTACCCGGAACGTAGAAATGACCAGTACTTTCACACTGTTTGCAGTTATTCCTGTTATTCGATGGAAAAACTGTTGCATCTATATTGTATTTTATGCTTCTGGCGTTGACTTCTAAGGCCGTAGCTATTAGATGTGGAGGAGCAACGCCGTAGAGTGACGCCCAGGTTGCCCGGAACGTAGAAATGACCATAAGTTTCATACTGGTTGCAATTACTCGTTTTATACGATGGAAAAACTGTTGTATTTATATCGTATTTTATGCTCCTGGCGTTGACTTCTAAGGATCTAACTATTCGATCTGGTGGAGCAACGCCCTAGAGTGAAGCCTAGGTTGCCGGAATCGCAGAAATGACCATTACTTTCACAATGTTTGCAATTATTCATTTTATACGATGGAAAAACTGTTGTACTTATATTGTATTTTATCCATCTGGCGTTGACTTCTAAGGCCGTAGCTATTAGATGTGGTGGAGCATCGCCCTAGAGTGACGCCTAGGGTGCTCGGAACGTAGAAATGACCATTACTTTCACAATGTCTGGAATTATTCATTTTATACGATGGAAAAACTGTTGTACTTATATTGTATTTTATCGTTCTGGCGTTGAATTATAAGTCCTTAGCTATTCTATCTGGTGGAGCAACGCCCTAGAGTGAAGCCTAGGTTGCCGGAATCGTAGAAATGACCATTACTTTCACAATGTTTGCAATTATTCATTTTATACGATGGAAAAACTGTTGTACTTATATTGTATTTTATCCATCTGGCGTTGACTTCTAAGGCCGTAGCTATTAGATGTGGTGGAGCATCGCCCTAGAGTGACGCCTAGGGTGCTCGGAACGTAGAAATGACCATTACTTTCACAATGTCTGGAATTATTCATTTTATACGATGGAAAAACTGTTGTACTTATATTGTATTTTATCGTTCTGGCGTTGAATTATAAGTCCTTAGCTATTCTATCTGGTGGAGCAACGCCCTAGTGTGAAACCTAGGTTACCCGGAACGTAGAAATGACCAGTACTTTCACACTGGTTGCAGTTATTTCTGTTATACGATGGAAAAACTGTTGCACCTTTATTGTATTTTATGCATGTGGCGTTGACATCTAAGGCCCTAACCATTCGATCTGGTGGAGCAAGTCCCTAGAGTGAAGCCTAGGTTGCTCGGAACGTAGAAATGACCATAACTTTCACACTGGTTGCCATTATTCGTTTTCTACTATGGAAAAGCTGTTGTATTTGTATCGTATTTTATGCTTCTGGCGTTGACTTCTTAGGCCCTAACTATTCGATCTGGTGGAACAACGGCCTAGGGTCAAGCCTAGGTTGCCCGGAACGTAGAAATGACCATAACTTTCACACTGGTTGCTATTATTCGTTCTATACGATGGAAAAACTGTTATATTTATATTCTATATTATGCTTCTGGCCTTGATTTCTTCGGCCCTAACTATTCGATCTGGTGGAGCAACGCCCTAGAGTGAAGCCTAGGTTGCCCGGAACGTAGAAATGACTATTACTTTCACACTGTTTGGTATTATTCATTTTGTACGACGGAAAAGCTGTTGTATTTATATTGTATTTTATGCCTCTGGCGTTGACTTCTAAGGCCGTAGCTATTAGATGTGCTGGAGCAACGCCCTAGAGTGACGCCTAGGTTGACCGGAACGTAGAAATGACCATTACTTTCACAATGTCTGCAATTATTCATTTTATACGATGGAAAAACTGTTGTACTTATATTGTATTTTATCGTTCTGGCGTTGAATTATAAGTCCTTAGCTATTCTAGCTGGTGGAGCAACGCCCTAGTGTGAAACCTAGGTTACCCGGAACGTAGAAATGACCAGTACTTTCACACTGGTTGCAGTTATTCCTGTTATACGATGGAAAAACTGTTGCACCTTTATTGTATTTTATGCTTGTGGCGTTGACATCTAAGGCCCTAACAATTCGATCTGTTGGAGCAAGTCCCTAGAGTGAAGCCTAGGTTGCTCGGAAAGTAGAAATGACCATAACTTTCACACTGGTTGCTATTATTCGTTTTATACGATGGAAAAACTGTTATATTTATATTGTATTTTATGCTTCTGGCGTTGCCTTCTTAGGCCCTAGCTATTCGATCCGGTGGAACAACGCCCTAGAGTGAAGCCTAGGTTGCCTGGAACGTAGAAATGACCATCACTTTCAAACTGGTTGCAATTATTCCTGTTATATGATGGAAAAATTGTTGTATTCTTATTTCATTTTATGCTTCGGGCATTGACTTCTAAGGCCCTAACTATTCAATCTGTTGGTGCAACGCCCTAGGGTGAAGCCCAGGTTGCCCGGAAAGTAGAAATGACCATAACGTTCATACTGGTTGCAATTATTCGTTTTATATGATGGATAAACTGTTGTATTTATATTGTATTTTATGCTTCTGGCGTTCACTTCTTAGGCCCTAACAATTCGATCTGGTGGGACAACGCCCTAGGGTGAAACCTAGGTTACCCGGAACGTAGAAATGACCAGTACTTTCATACTGTTTGCAGTTATTCCTGTTATACGATGGAAAAACTGTTGCATCTTTATTGTATGTTTTGCTTCTGGCGTTGACTTCTAAGGCCCTAACTATTCGATCAGATGAAGCAACGCCCTAGTGTGAAGCCTAGGTTGCTCGAAATATAGAAATGACCAGTACTTTCATACTGTTTGCAATTATTCATTTTATACGATGGAAAAGCTGTTGTATTTATATTGCATTTTATTCTTCTGGCGTTGACTTTTAAGGCCGTAGCTATTAGATGTGGTGGAGCAACGCTCTAGAGTGTCGCATAGGTTGCCCGGAACGTAGAAATGACCATTACTTTCACAATGCTTGCAAATATTCATTTTATACGATGGAAAAACTGTTGTACTTATATTGTATTTTATTCTTCTGTCGTTGAATTCTAAGTCCCTAGCTTTTCGATCTCGTGGAGCAACGCCCTAGAGCGAAACCTAGGTTACCCGGAACGTAGAAATGACCGTTGCTTTCACAATGTATGCAAATATTCATTTTATACGATGGAAAAACTGTTGTACTTATATTGTATTTTATTCTTCTGGCGTTGAATTCTAAGTCCCTAGCTTTTCGATCTCGTGGAGCAACGATCTAGAGTGAAACCTAGGTTACCCGGAACGTAGAAATGACCAGTACTTTCACACTGGTTGCAGTTATACCTGTTATACGATGGAAAAACTGTTGCACCTTTATTGTATTTTATGCTTCTGGCGTTGACATCTAAGGCCCTAACTGTTTGATCTGGTGGAGCAACGCCCTAGAGTAAAGCCTAGGTTGCCCGGAATGTAGAAATGACCATAACTTTCACACTGGTTGCTATTATTCGTTTTATACGATGGAAAAACTGTTATATTTATATTGTATTTTATGCTTCTGGCGTTGACTTCTTAGGGCCTAACTATTCGATCTGGTGGAGCAATGCCTCAGAGTTAAGTATAGGATGCCCGAAACGCCGAAATGATCATTACTTTCACGCTTGTTGCAATTATTCCTGTTATACCATGAAAAGGCTGTTGTATTTTTATTGTATTTTGTGCTTCAGGCGTAGGCTTCTAAGGCCGTAGCTATTCGATATGGTGGAGCACCGCCCTAGAGTGAGGCCTAGGTTGCTCGGACCGTAGAATTGACCACTTCTTTTACACTGTTTGCAATTATTCATTTAATATGATGGAAAAGCTGTTGTATTTATATCGTATTTTATGCTTCGGGCGTTGACTTCTTAGGCCCTAACATTTCGATCTGGTGGAGCAACGCCCTACAGTGAAGCCTATGTTGCCCGGAACGTAGATATGACCGTAACCTTCACACAGGTTGCAATTATTCGTTTTATACGGTGTAAAGGCTGTAGGGTTTATTTTGTATTTTATTCTTCTGGTGTTGACTTCTTAGGCCCTAACTATTCGACCTGGTGGAACAACGCCGTAGGGTGAAGCCTAGGTTGCCCGGAACGTAAAAATGACCATAACTTTCACACTGGTTGCATTTATTTGTTTTATACGATAGAAAAGCTGTTGTATATATATCGTATTTTATGCTTCTGGCGTTGACTTCTTAGGCCCTAACTATTCCATCTGGTGGAACAACGCCCTAGAATAAAGCCCAGGTTGCGCGGAACGTAGAAATGACCATAACTTTCACACTGGTAGCAATTATTCGTTTGATACAATGGAAAAACTGTTCTATTTATTTTGTATTTAATGCTTCGGGCGTTGACTTCTAAGGCCCTAACTATTCGATCAGGTGGAGCAACGCCCTAGAGTGAAGCCTGGGTTGCTCGAAATGCAGAAATGACCATAACTTTCACACTGGTTGCAATTATTCATTTTATACGATGGAAAAACTGTGGTACTTATATTGTATTTTATTCTTATGGCGTTGAATTCTAAGTCGCTAGCTATTCGATTTGGCGGAGCACCGCCCTAGAGTGAAGCCTAGGTTGCCCAGAACGTAGAAATGACCATAACTTCCACACTGGTTGCAATTATTCGTTTTATACGATGGAAAAGCTGTTGTATTTATATCGTTTTTTATGCTTCTGGCGTTGACTTCTTAGGCCCTACCTACTCCATCTGGTGGAACAACGCCCTAGGGTAAAGCCCAGATTGCGCGGAACGTAGAAATGACCATAACTTTCACACTGGTAGCAATTTTTCGTTTTATACGATGGAAAAACTGTTTTATTTATTTTGTATTTTAAGCTTCGGGCGTTGACTTCTAAGGCCCTAACTATTCGATCTCGTGGAGCAACGCCCTAGAGTGAAGCCTAGGTTGCCCGGAACGTAGAAATGACCATTACCTTCACACTGTTTGCAATTATTCCTTTTATACGATGGAAAAGCTGTTGTATTTATATCGTATTTTATGCTTCTGGCGTTGACTTCTAAGGACCTAACTATTCGATCTGGTGGAGCAGCGCCCTAGAGTGAAGCCTAGGTTGCTCGGAATGTAGAAATGACCATAACTTTCACACTGATTGCAATTATTCGTTTTATACGATGGAAAAACTGTTGCATCTTTATCGTATTTTATGCTTCTGGCGTTGAGTTCTTAGGCCGTAACTATTCGATCTGGTGGAGCAACGCCCTGGAGTGAAACCTGGGTTGCCCGGAACGCTGAAATGACCACTACTATCCCACTGGTTGCAAATTATTCCTGCTATACGATGGAAAAACTGTTGTACTTTTATTGCATTTCATGCTTCTGGCGTTCACTTCTTAGGCCCTAACTATTCGATCTGGTGGAACAACGGCCTAGGGTGAAGCCTAGGTAGCCCGGAACGTTGAAATGACCATAACTTTCACACTGGTTGCAATTACTTGTTTTATACGATGGAAAAGCTGTTGTATTTATATCGTATTTTATGCTTCTGGCGTTGACTTCTTAGGCCCTAACTGTTCCATCTGGTGGAACAGCGCCCTAGAGTAAAGCCCAGGTTGCGCGGAACGTAGAAATGACCATAACTTTCACACTGGTACCAATTATTCGCTTTATACAATGGAAAAACTGTTCTATTTATATTGTATTTTATGCTTCTGGCGTTGTCTACTTAGGCACTAACTATTCGATCTTGTGGAACAACGCCCTAGAGTGAAGCCTAGGTTGCCTGGAACGTAGAAATGACCATCACTTTCACACGGGTTGCAATTATTCCTCTTATAGGATGGAAAAGCTGTTGCATTTATATCGTATTTTATGCGTCTGGCGTTGACTTCTAAGGACCTAACTATTCGATCTGGTGGAGCAACGCCCTGGAGTGAAGCCTAGGTTGCCCGGAACGTAGAAATGACCATAGCCTTTACACTCGTAGCAATTATTCGTTTTATACAATGGTAAAACCGTTCTATTTATTTTGTGTTTTATTCTTCGGGCGTTGACTTCTAAGGCCCTAACTATTCAATCTGTTGGAGCAACGCCCTAGGGTGAAGCCTAGGTTGCTCGGAAAGTAGAAATGACCATCAGTATCATACTGGTTGCAATCATACGTTTTATACGAAGGAAAAACTGTTGTATTTATATTGTATTTTATGCTTCAGGCGTTGACTTCTAAGGCCCTAATTATTCGATCTGGTGGAGCAATGCCGCAGAGTTAAGTCTAGGATGCCCGAAACGCCGAAATGATCATGACATTCACGCTTGTTGCAATTATTCCTGTTATGCGATGAAAAGGCTGTTGTATTTTTATTGTATTTTATGCTTCAGGCGTGGACTTCTGAGGCCGTAGATATTCGATGTGGCGAAGAACGCCATACAGTGAAGCCTAGTTTGCCCGGAACGTAGAAATGACCACTACTTTCACACTGTTTGCAATTATTCATTTAATACGATGGAAGCGCTGTTGTATTTATATCGTATTTTATGCTTCGTGCGATGACTTCTTAGGCCCTAACATTTCGATCTGGTGGAGCAACGCCCGACAGTGAAGCCTAGGTTGCCCGGAACGTAGATATGACCATAACCTTCACACAGGTTGCAATTATTCGTTTTATACGGTGTAAAAGCTGTTGTATTTATTTTGTATTTTATTCTTCTGGTGTTGACTTCTAAGGCCCTAACTATTCGATCTGGTGGAGCAACGCCCTAGAGTGAAGCCTAGGTTGCCCGGAACGTAGATATGACCATTATCTTCACTCTGTTTGCAATTATTCCTTTTATACGATGGAAAAGCTGTTGTATTTATATCGTATTTTATGCTTCTGGCGTTGACTTCTAAGGACCTAACTATTCGATCTGGTGGAGCAGCGCCCTAGAGTGAAGCCTAGGTTGCTCGGAATGTAGAAATGACCAGTCCTTTCACACTGGTTGCAGTTATTCCTGTTATACGATGGAAAAACTGTTGCACCTTTATTGTATTTTATGCATGTGGCGTTGACATCTAAGGCCCTAACCATTCGATCTGGTGGAGCAAGTCCCTAGAGTGAAGCCTAGGTTGCTCGGAACGTAGAAATGACCATAACTTTCACACTGGTTGCCATTATTCGTTTTCTACTATGGAAAAGCTGTTGTATTTGTATCGTATTTTATGCTTCTGGCGTTGACTTCTTAGGCCCTAACTATTCGATCTGGTGGAACAACGGCCTAGGGTCAAGCCTAGGTTGCCCGGAACGTAGAAATGACCATAACGTTCACACTGGTAGCAATTATTCGTTTTACACATGGAAAAACTGTACTATTTTTTTGTATTTTATGCTTCCGGCGTTGACTTCTAAGGCCCTAGCTATTCGATCTGGTGGAGCAACGCCCTAGAGTGAAGCCTAGGTTGCCCGGAACGTAGAAATGACTATTACTTTCACACTGTTTGCAGTTATTCCTGTTGTACGATGGAAAAACTGTTGCATCTTTATTGTATTTTATGCTTCTGGCGTTGATTTCTAAGGCCCTAACTATTCGATCTGGTGGAGTAACGCCCTAGAGTGACGCCTAGGTTACCCGGAACGTAGAAATGACCATTACTTTCACACTGTTTGCAATTATTCCTGTTACACGATGGAAAAACTGTTGCACCTTTACTGCGTTTTATGCTTCGGGCGTTGACTTCTAAGGCCCTAACTATTCGATGTGGTGGAGCAATGCCCTAGAGTGAAGCCTAGGTTGCCCGGAACATAGAAAGGACCAGTACTTTCACACTGGTTGCAGTTATTCATTTTACACAATGGAACAACTGTTCTATTTATTTTGCATTTTATGCTTCGAGCGTTGACATCTAAGGCACTAACCATTCGATCTGGTGGAGCAAGTCCCTAGAGTGAAGCCTAAGTTGCTCGGAACGTAGAAATGACCATAACTTTCACACTGGTTGCCATTTTTCGTTTTCTACGATGGAAAAGCTGTTGCATTTATATCGTATTTTATGCTTCTGGCGTTGACTTCTTAGGCCCTAACTATTCCATCTGGTGGAACAACGCCCAAGAGTGATGCCTAGGGTGCCCGGAACGTAGAAATGACCATTACCTTCACGCTTGCTGCAATTATTCCTGTTATACGATGAAAAAACTGTTGTACTTTTATTGCATTTTATGCTTCAGTCGTTGACTTCTACGGCCGTAGCTATTCGATGTGGTGGAGTAATGCCCTAGAGTGAAACCTGGGTTACCCGTATCGTAGAAATGACCATCACTTTCACACTGGTTGCAATTATTCCTGTTATACAATGGAAAAGCTGTTGTATTTTTATTTCATTTTATGCTTCGGGCATTGACTTCTAAGGCCCTAACTATTCAATCTGCTGGAGTAACGCACTAGGGTGAAGCCTAGGTTGCTCGGAAAGTAGAAATGACCATATGTTTCATACTGGTTGCAATTATTCGTTTTATACGATGGATAAACTGTTGTATTTATATTGTATTTTATGCTTCTGGCGTTCACTTCTTAGGCCCTAACTATTCGATCTGGTGGAACAACGCCCTAGGGTGAAACCTAGGTTACCGGGTACGTAGAAATGACCAGTACTTTCATACTGTTTGCAGTTATTCCTGTTATACAATGGAAAAACTTTTGCATCTTTATTGTATTTTATGCTTCTGGCGTTGACTTCTAAGGCCCTACCTATTCGATCTGGTGGAGCAACACCCTACCGTGAAGCCTAGTTTGTGCGGAACGTAGATATGACCATAACCTTCACACAGATTGTAATTATTCGTTTTATACGTTTGAAAGGCTGTTGTATTTATTTTGTAGTTTATGCTTCTGGCGTAGAATTCCAAGGCCCTAATACTTCGACTTGGTGGAGCAATGCCTCAGAGTTAAGTCTAGGATGCCCGAAACGTCGAAATGATCGTTACTTTCACACTGGTTGCAATTATTCATGCTATACGATTGAAGAACTGTTGCCTTTTTATTGTATTTTCTGCTTCTGTATTTGAATTCTAAGGTCCTAGCTATTCGATCTGGTGGTGCAACGCCCTAGAGTGAAACCTCGGTTACCCAGATCGTAGAAATGACCATCACTTTCACACTGGTTGCAATTATTCCTGTTATACGATGGTAAAACTGTTGTATTTTTATTGTATTGTATGCTTCAGGCGATGACTTCTAAGGCCCTAGCTATTCGATCTGGTGTAGCAACGCACTAGGGTGAAGCCTAGGTTGCCCGGAACGTAGAAATGACCATAACTTTCACACTGGTTGCCATTATTCGTTTTATACGATGGAAAAGCTGTTGTATTTAAACGTATTTTATGCTTCTGGCGTTGACTTCTTAGGCCCCAACTATTCCATCTGGTGGGACAACGCCCTACGGTGAAGCCTAGGTTGCCCGGAACGTAGAAATGATCATAACTTTCACACTGGAAACAATTATTCGTTTTATACATGGAACAGCTGTTCTATTTATTTTGTATTTTATGCTTCTGGCATTGAATTCTAAGTCATTAGCTATTCGATCTGGTGGGGCAACGCCCTAGAGTGAAGTCTAGGTTGCCCGGAACGTAGAAATGACCGTTGCTTTCACAATGTATGCAACTATTCATTTTATTCGGTGGAAAAGCTGCTGTACTTAGATTGTATTTTATTCTTCTGGCGTTGAATTCTAAGTCCCTAGCTATTCCATCTGGTAGAGTAACGCCCTAGAGTGAAACCTGGGTTACCCGGATCGTAGAAATGACCATCACTTTCACACTGGTTGCAATTATTCCTGTTATACAATGGAAAAGCTGTTGTATTTTTATTTCATTTTATGCTTCGGGCATTGACTTCTAAGGCCCTAACTATTCAATCTGTTGGAGCAACGCCCTAGGGTGAAGCCTAGGTTGCTCGGAAAGTAGAAATGACCATAAGTTTCATACTGGCTGCAATTATTCGTTTTATACGATGGAAAAACTGTTGTATTTATATTGTATTTTATGCTTCTGGCGTTGACTTCTAAGGCACTAACCATTCGATCTGGCGGAGCAACGCCCTAGAGTGAAGCCTAGGTTGCCCGGAACGTAGAATTGGCCATCACTTTCAAACTGGTTGCAATTAATCCTGCTATACGGTGGAAAAACTGTTGTATTTTTATTGCCTTTTATGCTTCGGGCGTTGACTTCTAAGGCCCTAACTATTCAATCTGTTGGAGCAACGCCCTAGGGTGAAGCCCAGGTTGCCCGGGAAGTAGAAATAACGTTAACTTTCATACTGGTTGCAATTATTCGTTTTATACGATGGAAAAACTGTTCTATTTATTTTGTATTTAATGCTTCGGGCGTTGGCTTCTAGGGCCCTAACTTTTTGATCTGGTGGAGCAACGCCCTAGAGTGAAGCCTATGTTGCCCGGAACGTATAAATGACCATAACTTTCACACTGGTTGCTATTATTCGTTTTATACGATGGAAAAACTGTTATATTTATATTGTATTTTATGCTTCTGGCGTTGACTTCTTAGGCCCTAGCTATTCGATCTGGAGGAACGACGCCCTAGAGTGAAGCCTAGGTTCCCTGGAACGTAGAAATGACCATCACTTTCAAGCTGTTTGCAATTATTCCTGTTATACGATGGAAAAACTGTTGCATCTTTATTGTATTTTATGCTTCTGGCGTTGACTTCTTAGGCCCTAACTATTCCATCTGGTGGAACAACGCCCTAGGGTGAAGCCTAGGTTGCCCGGAACGTAGAAATGACCAACTATTTCACACTGGTAGCAATTATTCGTTTTATAAATGGAAAAGCTGTTATATATATATTGCATTTTATGCTTCTGGCATTGAATTCTAAGTCCCTACCTATTCGATCTGGTGGAGCAACGCCCTAGAGTGAAACCTGGATTACCCGGAACGTAGAAATGACCTGTACTTTCACACTGTTTGCAGTTATTCCTGTTATACGATGGAACAACTGTTGCATCTTTATTGTATTTTATGCTTCTGGCGTTGACTTCTTAGGCCCTAACTATTCGATCTCGTGAACCATCGTCCTAGAGTGAAGCCTAGGTTGACCGGAACGTAGAAATGACCATAACTTTCACACTGGTTACCATTATTCGTTTTATACGATGGAAAAGCTGTTGCATTTGTATCGTATTTTATGCTTCTGGCGTTGACTTCCTAGGCCCTAACTATTCCATCTGGTGGAACAACGCCCAAGAGTGATGCCTAGGGTGCCCGGAACGTAGAAATGACCATTACCTTCACGCTTGCTGCAATTATTCCTGTTATACGATGAAAAAACTGTTGTACTTTTATTGCATTTTATGCTTCAGTCGTTGACTTCTACGGCCGTAGCTATTCGATGTGGTGGAGTAATGCCCTAGAGTGAAACCTGGGTTACCCGGAACGTAGGAATGACCATCACTTTCAAACTGGTTGCTATTATTCCTGTTATACAATGGAAAAGCTGTTGTATTTTTATTTCATTTTATGCTTCTGGCGTTGACTTCTAAGGCCCTAGCTATTCGATCTGCTGGAGCAACGCCCTAGAGTGACGCCTATGTTGCTCGGAATGTAGAAATGAACATAACTTTCACACTGGCAGCAATTATTCGTTTTATACAATAGAAAAACTGTTCTATTTATTTTGTATTTTATGCTTCTGGCATTCACTTCTTAGGCCCTGACTTTTCGATCTGGTGGAACAACGCCCTAGGGTGAAGCCTAGGTTACCGGGTACGTAGAAATGACCAGTACTTTCATACTGTTTGCAGTTATTCCTGTTATACAATGGAAAAACTTTTGCATCTTTATTGTATTTTATGCTTCTGGCGTTGACTTCTAAGGCCCTACCTATTCGATCTGGTGGAGCAACACCCTACCGTGAAGCCTAGTTTGTGCGGAACGTAGATATGACCATAACCTTCACACAGATTGTAATTATTCGTTTTATACGTTTGAAAGGCTGTTGTATTTATTTTGTAGTTTATGCTTCTGGCGTAGAATTCCAAGGCCCTAATACTTCGACTTGGTGGAGCAATGCCTCAGAGTTAAGTCTAGGTTGCCCGAAACGTCGAAATGATCGTTACTTTCACACTGGTTGCAATTATTCATGCTATACGGTTGAAGAACTGTTGCATTTTTATTGTATTTTATGCTTCTGTATTTGAATTCTAAGGTCCTAGCTATTCGATCTGGTGGGGCAACGTCCAAGAGTGAAGCCTATGTTGCCCGGAACGTAGAAATGACCATAACTTTCACACTGGGTGCAATTATTCGTTTTATACGATGGGAAAGCTATTGTATTTATATTGTATTTTATGCCTCTGGCATTCACTTCTTAGGCCCTGACTTTTCGATCTGGTGGAACAACGCCCTAGGGTGAAGCCTAGGTTGCCCGGAACGTAGATATGACCATAACTTTTACACTGGTAGCAATTATTCGTTTTATACAATGGAAAAACTGTTCTATTTATTTTGCATTTTATGTTTCGGGCGTTGACTTCTAAGGCCCTAACTGATTGATCTGGAGGAGCAACGCCCTAGTGTGAAGCCTAGATTGCCCGGAACGTTGAAATGACCATAACTTTCACTCTAGTTGCTAATATTCGTATTATACGATGGAAAAACTGTTATATTTATATTGTATTTTATTCTTATGGCGTTCAATTCTAAGTCCCTAGCTATTCGATCTGGTAGAGCAACGCCCTAGACTGAAACCTAGGTTACCCGGAACGTAGAAATGACCAGTACTTTCACACTGTTTGCAGTTATTCCTGTTATACGATGGAAAAACTGTTGCATCTTTATTGTATATTTTGCTTCTAGCGTTGACTTCTAAGGCCCTAACTATTCGATCAGATGCAGCAACGCCCTAGAGTGAAGCCTAGGTTGCTCGAAATGTAGAAATGACCATAACTTTCACACTGGTTGCAATTATTCATTTTATACGATGGACAAACTGTTGTACTTATATTGTATTTTATTCTTATGGCGTTGAATTCTAAGTCCCTAGCTATTCAATCTGGTGGAGCAACGCCCTAGAGTGAAACCTAGGTTACCCGGAACGTAGAAATGACCAGTACTTTCACACTGGTTGCAGTTATACCTGTTATACGATTGAAAAACTGTTGCACCTTTATTGTGTTTTATGCTTCTGGCGTTGACATCTAAGGCCCTAACTGTTTGATCTGGTGGAGCAACGCCCTAGGGTGAAGCCTAGGTTGCCCGGAACGTAGATATGACCATAACTTTTACACTGGTAGCAATTATTCGTTTTAGACTATGGAAAAGCTGTTGTATTTATATCGTATTTTATGCTTCTGGCGTTGACTTCTAAGGACCTAACTATTCGATCTGCTGGAGCAACGCCCTAGAGTGACGCCTAGGTTGCTCGGAATGTAGAAATGACCATAACTTTCACACTGGTTGCAATTATTCGTTTTATACGATGGAAAAACTGTTGCATCTTTATCGTATTTTATGCTTCTGGCGTTGACTTCTTAGGCCGTAACTATTCGATCTGGTGGAGCAACGCCATGGAGAGAAACCTAGGTAGCCCGGAACGTAGAAATGACCACTACCATCACACTGGTTGCAAATTATTCCTGCTATACGATGGAAAAACTGTTTTATATTTATTGCATTTTATGCTTCGGGCATTGACTTCTAAGGCCCTAACTATTCAATCTGTTGGAGCATCGCCTTTGGGTGAAGCCTAGGTTGCCCGGAACGCAGAAATGACCATAACTTTCACACTGGTTGCAATTATTCGTTTTATACGATGGAAAAACTGTTGTATTTATATTGTGTTTTATGCTTCTGGCGTTCACTTCTCAGGCCCTAACTATTCGATCGGGTGGAACAACGGCCTAGAGTGAAGCCTAGGTTGCCCGGAACGTAGAAATGACCATAGCTTTCACACTGGTTGCTATTATTCGTTTTATACAATGGAAAAACTGTTATATTTATATCGTATTTTATGCTTCTGGCGTTGACTTCTTAGGCCCTAATTATTCGATCTGTTGGAACAACGCCCCAGAGTGAAGCCTAGGTTGCCCGGAACGTAGAAATGACCATCACTTTCACACTGGTTGCAATAGTTCCTGTTATACGATGGAAAAACTCTTGTATATTTATTGTATTTTATGCTTGGGCGTTGACTTCCATGGCCCTACCTATTCGAGCTGGTAGAGCAACACCCTACAGTGAAGCCTAGGTTGCACGGACCGAAGATATGACCATAACCTTCACACAGGTTGAAATTATTCATTTTATACGATGGAAAAGCTGTTGTATTTATATCGTATTTTATGCTTCTTGCGCTGACTTCCTAGGCCCTAACTATTCCATCTGGTGGAACAACGCCCTAGGGTGAAGCCACGGTTGCCCGGAACGTAGAAATGACCATAACTTTCACACTGGTAGCAATTATTCGTTTTATACAATGGAAATGCTGTAGTATTTATACCGTATTTTATGCTTCTGGCGTTGACTTCTTAGGCCCTAACTATTCCATCTGGTGGAACAACGCCCTGGAGTGAAGCCTAGGTTGCCCGGAACGTAGAAATGACCATTACTTTCACACTGTTTGCAAATATACATTATATACGATGGAAAGGCTGTTGTATTTATATTGTATTTTATGCTTCTGGCGTTGACTTCTAAGGCCCTATCTCTTCGATTTGGTGGAGCAACGCCACAGAGTTAAGCCTAGGATGCCCGGAACGTCGAAATGGTCATTACTTTCGCACTGGTTGCAATTAGTCATGCTATACGATGGAAAATCTGTTGCATATTTATTGTATTTTATGCTTCTGGCGTTGACTTCTAAGGCCGTAGCTTTTAGCTGTGGTGGAGCAACGCCCTAGAGTGACGCCTAGGTTGCCCGGCACGTAGAGATGACCATTACTTTCACAATGTTTGCAATTATTCATTTTATACGATGGTAATCTGTTGTACTTATATTGCATTTTATACTTCTGACGTTGACTTCTTAGGCCCTAACTATTCGATCTCGTGGACCATCGTCCTAGAGTGAAGCCTAGGTTGCCCGGAACGTAGAAATGACCATAACTTTCACACTGGTTACCATTATTCGTTGTATACGATGGAAAAGCTGTTGCATTTGTATCGTATTTTATGCTTCTGGCGTTGACTTCTTAGGCCCTAACTATTCCATCTGGTGGAACAACGCCCAAGAGTGATGCCTAGGGTGCGCGGAACGTAGAAATGACCATTACCTTCACGCTTGCTGCAATTATTCCTGTTATACGATGAAAAAACTGTTGTACTTTTATTGCATTTTATGCTTCAGTCGTTGACTTCTACGGCCGTAGCTATTCGATGTGGTGGAGTAATGCCCTAGAGTGAAACCTGGGTTACCCGGAACGTAGAAATGACCATCACTTTCAAACTGGTTGCTATTATTCCTGTTATACAATGGAAAAGCTGTTGTATTTTTATTTCATTTTATGCTTCGGGCATTGACTTCTAAGGCCCTAACTATTCAATCTGTTGGAGCAACGCCCTAGGGTGAAGCCTAGGTTGCTCGGAAAGTAGAAATGACCATAAGTTTCATACTGGTTGCAATTATTCGTTTTATACGATGGAAAAACTGTTGTATTTATATTGTATTTTATGCTTCTGGCGTTGACTTCTAAGGCACTAAAAATTCGATCTGGTGGAGCAACGCCCTAGAGTGAAGCCTAGGTGGCCCGGGAAGTAGAAATGACGTTAACTTTCATACTGGTTGCAATTATTCGTTTTATACGATGGAAAAGCTGTTGCATTTGTATCGTATTTTATGCTTCTGGCGTTGACTTCTTAGGCCCTAACTATTCCATCTGGTGGAACAACGCCCAAGAGTGATGCCTAGGGTGCCCGGAACGTAGAAATGACCATTACCTTCACGCTTGCTGCAATTATTCCTGTTATACGATGAAAAAACTGTTGTACTTTTATTGCATTTTATGCTTCAGTCGTTGACTTCTACGGCCGTAGCTATTCGATGTGGTGGAGTAATGCCCTAGAGTGAAACCTGGGTTACCCGGAACGTAGAAATGACCATCACTTTCAAACTGGTTGCTATTATTCCTGTTATACAATGGAAAAGCTGTTGTATTTTTATTTCATTTTATGCTTCGGGCATTGACTTCTAAGGCCCTAACTATTCAATCTGTTGGAGCAACGCCCTAGGGTGAAGCCTAGGTTGCTCGGAAAGTAGAAATGACCATAAGTTTCATACTGGTTGCAATTATTCGTTTTATACGATGGAAAAACTGTTGTATTTATATTGTATTTTATGCTTCTGGCGTTGACTTCTAAGGCACTAAAAATTCGATCTGGTGGAGCAACGCCCTAGAGTGAAGCCTAGGTTGCCCGGAACGTAGAATTGGCCATCACTTTCAAACTGGTTGCAATTAATCCTGTTATACGATGGAAAAACTGTTGTATTTTTATTGCCTTTTATGCTTCGGGCGTTGACTTCTAAGGCCCTAACTTTTCAGTCTGTTGGAGCAACGCAATAGGGTGAAGCCTAGGTGGCCCGGGATGTAGAAATGACGTTAACTTTCATACTGGTTGCAATTATTCGTTCTATACGATGGAAAAACTGTTCTATTTATATTGTACTTTATGCTTCTGGCGTTGACTTCTTAGGCCCTAGCTATTCGATCCGGTGGAACAACGCCCTAGAGTGAAGCCTAGGTTACCCGGAACGTAGAAATGACCAGTACTTTCATACTGTTTGCAGTTATTCCTGTTATACGATGGAAAAACTTTTGCATCTTTATTGTATTTTATGCTTCTGGCGTTGACTTCTAAGGCCCTAGCTATTCGATCTGCTGGAGCAACGCCCTAGAGTGACGCCTATGTTGCTCGGAATGTAGAAATGAACCTAACTTTCACACTGGCAGCAATTATTCGTTTTATACAATAGAAAAACTGTTCTACTTATTTTGTATTTTATGCTTCTGGCATTCACTTCTTAGGCCCTAACTTTTCGATCTGGTGGAACAACGCCCTAGGGTGAAGCCTAGGTTGCCCGGAACGTAGATATGACCATAACTTTTACACTGGTAGCAATTATTCGTTTTATACAATGGAAAAACTGTTCTATTTATTTTGCATTTTATGTTTCGGGCGTTGACTTCTAAGGCCCTAACTGATTGATCTGGAGGAGCAACGCCCTAGTGTGAAGCCTAGATTGCCCGGAACGTTGAAATGACCATAACTTTCACTCTAGTAGCTAATATTCGTATTATACGATGGAAAAACTGTTATATTTATATTGTATTTTATTCTTATGGCGTTCAATTCTAAGTCCCTAGCTATTCGATCTGGTAGAGCAACGCCCTAGAGTGAAACCTAGGTTACCCGGAACGTAGAAATGACCAGTACTTTCACACTGTTTGCAGTTATTCCTGTTATCCGATGGAAAAACTGTTGCATCTTTATTGTATATTTTGCTTCTAGCGTTGACTTCTAAGGCCCTAACTATTCGATCAGATGAAGCAACGCCCTAGAGTGAAGCCTAGGTTGCTCGAAATGTAGAAATGACCATAACTTTCACACTGGTTGCAATTATTCATTTTATACGATGGACAAACTGTTGTACTTATATTGTATTTTATTCTTATGGCGTTGAATTCTAAGTCCCTAGCTATTCAATCTGGTGGAGCAACGCCCTAGAGTGAAACCTAGGTTACCCGGAACGTAGAAATGACCAGTACTTTCACACTGGTTGCAGTTATACTTGTTATACGATTGAAAAACTGTTGCACCTTTATTGTGTTTTATGCTTCTGGCGTTGACATCTAAGGCCCTAACTGTTTGATCTGCTGGAGCAACGCCCTAGGGTGAAGCCTAGGTAGCCCGGAACGTAGATATGACCATAACTTTTACACTGGTAGCAATTATTCGTTTTAGACTATGGAAAAGCTGTTGTATTTATATCGTATTTTATGCTTCTGGCGTTGACTTCTAAGGACCTAACTATTCGATCTGCTGGAGCAACGCCCTAGAGTGACGCCTAGGTTGCTCGGAATGTAGAAATGACCATAACTTTCACACTGGTTGCAATTATTCGTTTTATACGATGGAAAAACTGTTGCATCTTTATCGCATTTTATGCTTCTGGCGTTGACTTCTTAGGCCGTAACTATTCGATCTGGTGGAGCAACGCCATGGAGAGAAACCTAGGTAGCCCGGAACGTAGAAATGACCACTACCATCACACTGGTTGCAAATTATTCCTGCTATACGATGGAAAAACTGTTGTATATTTATTGCATTTTATGCTTCGGGCATTGAATTCTAAGGCCCTAACTATTCAATCTGTTGGAGCATCGCCTTTGGGTGAAGCCTAGGTTGCCCGGAACGCAGAAATGACCATAACTTTCACACTGGTTGCAATTATTCGTTTTATACGATGGAAATGCTGTAGTATTTATACCGTATTTTATGCTTCTGGCGTTGACTTCTTAGGCCCTAACTATTCCATCTGGTGGAACAACGCCCTGGAGTGAAGCCTAGGTTGCCCGGAACGTAGAAATGACCATTACTTTCACACTGTTTGCAAATATACATTATATACGATGGAAAGGCTGTTGTATTTATATTGTATTTTATGCTTCTGGCGTTGACTTCTAAGGCCCTATCTCTTCGATTTGGTGGAGCAACGCCACAGAGTTAAGCCTAGGATGCCCGGAACGTCGAAATGGTCATTACTTTCGCACTGGTTGCAATTAGTCATGCTATACGATGGAAAATCTGTTGCATATTTATTGTATTTTATGCTTCTGGCGTTGACTTCTAAGGCCGTAGCTTTTAGCTGTGGTGGAGCAACGCCCTAGAGTGACGCCTAGGTTGCCCGGCACGTAGAGATGACCATTACTTTCACAATGTTTGCAATTATTCATTTTATACGATGGTAATCTGTTGTACTTATATTGCATTTTATACTTCTGGCGTTGACTTCTTAGGCCCTAACTATTCGATCTCGTGGACCATCGTCCTAGAGTGAAGCCTAGGTTGCCCGGAACGTAGAAATGACCATAACTTTCACACTGGTTACCATTATTCGTTTTATACGATGGAAAAGCTGTTGCATTTGTATCGTATTTTATGCTTCTGGCGTCGACTTCTTAGGCCCTAACTATTCCATCTGGTGGAACAACGCCCAAGAGTGATGCCTAGGGTGCCCGGAACGTAGAAATGACCATTACCTTCACGCTTGCTGCAATTATTCCTGTTATACGATGAAAAAACTGTTGTACTTTTATTGCATTTTATGCTTCAGTCGTTGACTTCTACGGCCGTAGCTATTCGATGTGGTGGAGTAATGCCCTAGAGTGAAACCTGGGTTACCCGGAACGTAGAAATGACCATCACTTTCAAACTGGTTGCTATTATTCCTGTTATACAATGGAAAAGCTGTTGTATTTTTATTTCATTTTATGCTTCGGGCATTGATTTCTAAGGCCCTAACTATTCAATCTGTTGGAGCAACGCCCTAGGGTGAAGCCTAGGTTGCTCGGATATTAGAAATGACCATAAGTTTCATACTGGTTGCAATTATTCGTTTTATACGATGGAAAAACTGTTGTATTTATATTGTATTTTATGCTTCTGGCGTTGACTTCTAAGGCACTAAAAATTCGATCTGGTGGAGCAACGCCCTAGAGTGAAGCCTAGGTTGCCCGGAACGTAGAATTGGCCATCACTTTCAAACTGGTTGCAATTAATCCTGTTATACGATGGAAAAACTGTTGTATTTTTATTGCCTTTTATGCTTCGGGCGTTGACTTCTAAGGCCCTAACTATTCAATCTGTTGGAGCAACGCAATAGGGTGAAGCCTAGGTGGCCCGGGAAGTAGAAATGACGTTAACTTTCATACTGGTTGCAATTATTCGTTCTATACGATGGAAAAACTGTTCTATTTATATTGTATTTTATGCTTCTGGCGTTGACTTTTTAGGCCCTAGCTATTCGATCCGGTGGAACAACGCCCTAGAGTGAAGCCTAGGTTACCCGGAACGTAGAAATGACCAGTACTTTCATACTGTTTGCAGTTATTCCTGTTATACGATGGAAAAACTTTTGCATCTTTATTGTATTTTATGCTTCTGGCGTTGACTTCTAAGGCCCTAGCTATTCGATCTGCTGGAGCAACGCCCTAGTGTGACGCCTATGTTGCTCGGAATGTAGAAATGAACATAACTTTCACACTGGCAGCAATTATTCGTTTTATACAATAGAAAAACTGTTCTATTTATTTTGTATTTTATGCTTCTGGCATTCACTTCTTAGGCCCTAACTTTTCGATCTGGTGGAACAACGCCCTAGGGTGAAGCCTAGGTTGCCCGGAACGTAGATATGACCATAACTTTTACACTGGTAGCAATTATTCGTTTTATACAATGGAAAAGCTGTTCTATTTATTTTGCATTTTATGTTTCGGGCGTTGACTTCTAAGGCCCTAACTGATTGATCTGGAGGAGCAACGCCCTAGTGTGAAGCCTAGATTGCCCGGAACGTTGAAATGACCATAACTTTCACTCTAGTTGCTAATATTCGTATTATACGATGGAAAAACTGTTATATTTATATTGTATTTTATTCTTATGGCGTTCAATTCTAAGTCCCTAGCTATTCGATCTGGTAGAGCAACGCCCTAGAGTGAAACCTAGGTTACCCGGAACGTAGAAATGACCAGTACTTTCACACTGTTTGCAGTTATTCCTGTTATACGATGGAAAAACTGTTGCATCTTTATTGTATATTTTGCTTCTAGCGTTGACTTCTAAGGCCCTAACTATTCGATCAGATGAAGCAACGCCCTAGAGTGAAGCCTAGGTTGCTCGAAATGTAGAAATGACCATAACTTTCACACTGGTTGCAATTATTCATTTTATACGATGGACAAACTGTTGTACTTATATTGTATTTTATTCTTATGGCGTTGAATTCTAAGTCCCTAGCTATTCAATCTGGTGGAGCAACGCCCTAGAGTGAAACCTAGGTTACCCGGAACGTAGAAATGACCAGTACTTTCACACTGTTTGCAGTTATTCCTGTTATACGATGGAAAAACTTTTGCATCTTTATTGTATTTTATGCTTCTGGCGTTGACTTCTAAGGCCCTAGCTATTCGATCTGCTGGAGCAACGCCCCAGTGTGACGCCTATGTTGCTCGGAATGTAGAAATGAACATAACTTTCACACTGGCAGCAATTATTCGTTTTATACAATAGAAAAACTGTTCTATTTATTTTGTATTTTATGCTTCTGGCATTCACTTCTTAGGCCCTAACTTTTCGATCTGGTGGAACAACGCCCTAGGGTGAAGCCTAGGTTGCCCGGAACGTAGATATGACCATAACTTTTACACTGGTAGCAATTATTCGTTTTATACAATGGAAAAGCTGTTCTATTTATTTTGCATTTTTGTTTCGGGCGTTGACTTCTAAGGCCCTAACTGATTGATCTGGAGGAGCAACGCCCTAGTGTGAAGCCTAGATTGCCCGGAACGTTGAAATGACCATAACTTTCACTCTAGTTGCTAATATTCGTATTATACGATGGAAAAACTGTTATATTTATATTGTATTTTATTCTTATGGCGTTCAATTCTAAGTGCCTAGCTATTCGATCTGGTAGAGCAACGCCCTAGAGTGAAACCTAGGTTACCCGGAACGTAGAAATGACCAGTACTTTCACACTGTTTGCAGTTATTCCTGTTATACGATGGAAAGACTGTTGCATCTTTATTGTATATTTTGCTTCTAGCGTTGACTTCTAAGGCCCTAACTATTCGATCAGATGAAGCAACGCCCTAGAGTGAAGCCTAGGTTGCTCGAAATGTAGAAATGACCATAACTTTCACACTGGTTGCAATTATTCATTTTATACGATGGACAAACTGTTGTACTTATATTGTATTTTATTCTTATGGCGTTGAATTCTAAGTCCCTAGCTATTCAATCTGGTGGAGCAACGACCTAGAGTGAAACCTAGGTTACCCGGAACGTAGAAATGACCAGTACTTTCACACTGGTTGCAGTTATACCTGTTATACGATTGAAAAACTGTTGCACCTTTATTGTGTTTTATGCTTCTGGCGTTGACATCTAAGGCCCTAACTGTTTGATCTGGTGGAGCAACGCCATGGAGAGAAACCTAGGTAGCCCGGAACGTAGAAATGACCACTACCATCACACTGGTTGCAAATTATTCCTGCTATACGATGGAAAAACTGTTGTATATTTATTGCATTTTATGCTTCGGGCATTGACTTCTAAGGCCCTAACTATTCAATCTGTTGGAGCATCGCCTTTGGGTGAAGCCTAGGTTGCCCGGAACGCAGAAATGACCATAACTTTCACACTGGTTGCAATTATTCGTTTTATACGATGGAAAAACTGTTGTATTTATATTGTGTTTTATGCTTCTGGCGTTCACTTCTCAGTCCCTAGCTATTCAATCTGGTGGAGCAACGCCCTAGAGTGAAGCCTAGGTTGCCCGGAACGTAGAAATGACCAGTACTTTCACACTGGTTGCAGTTATACCTGTTATACGATTGAAAAACTGTTGCACCTTTATTGTGTTTTATGCTTCTGGCGTTGACATCTAAGGCCCTAACTGTTTGATCTGGTGGAGCAACGCCCTAGGGTGAAGCCTAGGTTGCCCGGAACGTAGATATGACCATAACTTTTACACTGGTAGCAATTATTCGTTTTAGACTATGGAAAAGCTGTTGTATTTATATCGTATTTTATGCTTCTGGCGTTGACTTCTAAGGACCTAACTATTCGATCTGCTGGAGCAACGCCCTAGAGTGACGCCTAGGTTGCTCGGAATGTAGAAATGACCATAACTTTCACACTGGTTGCAATTATTCGTTTTATACGATGGAAAAACTGTTGCATCTTTATCGTATTTTATGCTTCTGGCGTTGACTTCTTAGGCCGTAACTATTCGATCTGGTGGAGCAACGCCATGGAGAGAAACCTAGGTAGCCCGGAACGTAGAAATGACCACTACCATCACACTGGTTGCAAATTATTCCTGCTATACGATGGAAAAACTGTTGTATATTTATTGCATTTTATGCTTCGGGCATTGACTTCTAAGGCCCTAACTATTCAATCTGTTGGAGCATCGCCTTTGGGTGAAGCCTAGGTTGCCCGGAACGCAGAAATGACCATAACTTTCACACTGGTTGCTATTATTCGTTTTATACAATGGAAAAACTGTTATATTTATATCGTATTTTATGCTTCTGGCGTTGACTTCTTAGGCCCTAATTATTCGATCTGTTGGAACAACGCCCCAGAGTGAAGCCTAGGTTGCCCGGAACGTAGAAATGACCATCACTTTCACACTGGTTGCAATAGTTCCTGTTATACGATGGAAAAACTCTTGTATATTTATTGTATTTTATGCTTGGGCGTTGACTTCCATGGCCCTACCTATTCGATCTGGTAGAGCAACACCCTACAGTGAAGCCTAGGTTGCACGGACCGAAGATATGACCATAACCTTCACACAGGTTGCAATTATTCATTTTATACGATGGAAAAGCTGTTGTATTTATATCGTATGTTATGCTCCTTGCGCTGACTTCCTAGGCCCTAACTATTCCATCTGGTGGAACAACGCCCTAGGGTGAAGCCTCGGTTGCCCGGAACGTAGAAATGACCATAACTTTCACACTGGTAGCAATTATTCGTTTTATACGATGGAAATGCTGTAGTATTTATACCGTATTTTATGCTTCTGGCGTTGACTTCTTAGGCCCTAACTATTCCATCTGGTGGAACAACGCCCTGGAGTGAAGCCTAGGTTGCCCAGAACGTAGAAATGACCATTACTTTCACACTGTTTGCAAATATACATTATATACGATGGAAAGGCTGTTGTATTTATATTGTATTTTATGCTTCTGGCGTTGACTTCTAAGGCCCTATCTCTTCGATTTGGTGGAGCAACGCCACAGAGTTAAGCCTAGGATGCCCGGAACGTCGAAATGGTCATTACTTTCGCACTGGTTGCAATTAGTCATGCTATACGATGGAAAATCTGTTGCATATTTATTGTATTTTATGCTTCTGGCGTTGACTTCTAAGGCCGTAGCTTTTAGCTGTGGTGGAGCAACGCCCTAGAGTGACGCCTAGGTTGCCCGGCACGTAGAGATGACCATTACTTTCACAATGTTTGCAATTATTCATTTTATACGATGGTAATCTGTTGTACTTATATTGCATTTTATACTTCTGGCGTTGACTTCTTAGGCCCTAACTATTCGATCCAGTGGACCATCGTCCTAGAGTGAAGCCTAGGTTGCCCGGAACGTAGAAATGACCATAACTTTCACACTGGTTACCATTATTCGTTTTATACGATGGAAGAGCTGTTGCATTTGTATCGTATTTTATGCTTCTGGCGTTGACTTCTTAGGCCCTAACTATTCCATCTGGTGGAACAACGCCCAAGAGTGATGCCTAGGGTGCCCGGAACGTAGAAATGACCATTACCTTCACGCTTGCTGCAATTATTCCTGTTATACGATGAAAAAACTGTTGTACTTTTATTGCATTTTATGCTTCAGTCGTTGACTTCTACGGCCGTAGCTATTCGATGTGGTGGAGTAATGCCCTAGAGTGAAACCTGGGTTACCCGGAACGTAGAAATGACCATCACTTTCAAACTGGTTGCTATTATTCCTGTTATACAATGGAAAAGCTGTTGTATTTTTATTTCATTTTATGCTTCGGGCATTGACTTCTAAGGCCCTAACTATTCAATCTGTTGGAGCAACGACCTAGGGTGAAGCCTAGGTTGCTCGGAAAGTAGAAATGACCATAAGTTTCATACTGGTTGCAATTATTCGTTTTATACGATGGAAAAACTGTTCTACTTATTTTGTATTTTATGCTTCTGGCATTCACTTCTTAGGCCCTAACTTTTCGATCTGGTGGAACAACGCCCTAGGGTGAAGCCTAGGTTGCCCGGAACGTAGATATGACCATAACTTTTACACTGGTAGCAATTATTCGTTTTATACAATGGAAAAACTGTTCTATTTATTTTGCATTTTATGTTTCGGGCGTTGACTTCTAAGGCCCTAACTGATTGATCTGGAGGAGCAACGCCCTAGTGTGAAGCCTAGATTGCCCGGAACGTTGAAATGACCATAACTTTCACTCTAGTTGCTAATATTCGTATTATACGATGGAAAAACTGTTATATTTATATTGTATTTTATTCTTATGGCGTTCAATTCTAAGTCCCTAGCTATTCGATCTGGTAGAGCAACGCCCTAGAGTGAAACCAAGGTTACCCGGAACGTAGAAATGACCAGTACTTTCACACTGTTTGCAGTTATTCCTGTTATACGATGGAAAAACTGTTGCATCTTTATTGTATATTTTGCTTCTAGCGTTTACTTCTAAGGCCCTAACTATTCGATCAGATGAAGCAACGCCCTAGAGTGAAGCCTAGGTTGCTCGAAATGTAGAAATGACCATAACTTTCACACTGGTTGCAATTATTCATTTTATACGATGGACAAACTGTTGTACTTATATTGTATTTTATTCTTATGGCGTTGAATTCTAAGTCGCTAGCTATTCAATCTGGTGGAGCAACGCCCTAGAGTGAAACCTAGGTTACCCGGAACGTAGAAATGACCAGTACTTTCACACTGGTTGCAGTTATACCTGTTATACGATTGAAAAACTGTTGCACCTTTATTGCGTTTTATGCTTCTGGCGTTGACATCTAAGGCCCTAACTGTTTGATCTGGTGGAGCAACGCCCTAGGGTGAAGCCTAGGTTGCCCGGAACGTAGATATGACCATAACTTTTACACTGGTAGCAATTATTCGTTTTAGACTATGGAAAAGCTGTTGTATTTATATCGTATTTTATGCTTCTGGCGTTGACTTCTAAGGACCTAGCTATGCGATCTGGTGGAGCAACGCCCTAGAGTGAAACCGAGGTTGCCCGGAACGTAGAAATTACCATAACTTTCACACTGGTAGCAATTATACGTTTTATACGATGGAACAACTGTTCTATTTATTTTGTATTTCATGCTTCGGGCGTTGAGTTCTAAGGCCCTAACTATTCAATCTGTTGGAGCAACGCCCTACGGTGAAGCCTAGGTTGCCCGGAAAGTGGAAATGACCATAACTTTCATACTGGTTGCAATTATTCGTTTTATACGATGGAAAAACTGTTGTATTTATATTGTATTTTATGCTTCTGGCGCTGACTTCTAGGGCACTACCTATTCGATCTGGTGGAGCAGCGCCCTAGGGTGAAGCCTAGGTTGCCCGGAACGTAGAAATGACCATTACTTTTCCACTGGTTTCAATTATTCGTTTTATGCGATGGAAAAACTGTTGCATCTTTATTTTATTTTATGCCCCTGGCGTTGACTTCTAAGGCCCTAACTATTCGATCTGGTGGAGCAACGCCCTAGAGTGAAGCCTAGGTTGCCCGGCACGTAGAAATGACCATAACTTTCACACTGGTTGCAATTATTCGTTTTATACAATGGAAAAACTGTTCTATTTATTTTGTAGTTTATGCTTCGGGCGTTGACTTCTAAGGCCCTAACTGTTCGATCTGGTGGTGCAACGCCCTAGAGTGAGGCCTAGGTTGCCCGGAACGTAGAAATGACCATAACTTTAACACTGGTAGCAATTATTCGTTTTATACGATGGAAGAGCTGTTGTATTTATATTGTATTTTATGCCACTGGCGTTGACTTCTAAGGCCGTAGCTATTAGATGTGGTGGAGCAACGCCCTAGAGTGACGCCTAGGGTAATCGGAACGTAGAAATGAACATTACTTTCACACTGGTTGCTATTATTCGTTTTATACGATGGAAAAGCTGCTATATTTATATTGTATTTTATGCTTCTGGCGTTGATTTCTTAGGCCCCAACTTTTCAATCTGCTGGAACAACGCCGTAGAGGGAAGCCTAGGTTGCCCGGAACGTAGAAATGACCGTCACTTTCACACTGGTTGCAATTATTCCTGTTATACGATGGAAAAGCTCTTGTATATTTAATGTATTTTATGCTTCGGGCGTTGACTTCTAAGGCCGTAGCTATTAGCTGTGGTGGAGCAACACCCTAGAGTGACGCCTAGGTTGCCGGAACGTAGAAATGACCATTACTTTCACACTGTTTGCTATTATTCATTTTATACGATGGAAAAGGTGTTGTATTTATATTGTATTTTATGCTTCTGGCGTTGACTTCTAAGGCCGTAGCTATTAGATGTGGTGGAGTAACGCCCTAGAGTGACGCCTAGGTTGCCTGGCTCGTAGAAATGACCATTACTTTCACAATCTTTCCAATTATTCATTTTATACGATGGAAAAACTGTTGTACTTATATTGTATTTTATTCTTATGGCGTTGAATTCTAAGTCCCTAGCTATGCGATCTGGTGGAGCAACGCCCTAGAGTGAAACCTAGGTTGCCCGGAACGTAGAAATTACCATACCTTTCACACTGGTTGCAATTATTCCTGTTATACGGTGGAAAAACTCTTGTATATTTATTGTATTTTATGCTTCGGGCGTTGACTTCTATGGCCCTACCTATTCGATTTGGTGGAGCAACTCCCTACAGTGAAGCCTAGGTTGTCAGGAACGTAGAAATGACCATAACTTTCACACTGGCAGCAATTATTCGCTTTTTACAATGGAAAAACTGTTCTATTTATTTTGTATTTTATGCTTCGGCCGTGAACTTCTAAGGCCCTAACTACTCGATCTGGTGGAGCAACGCCCTAGGGTGAAGCATAGGTTGCCCGGAACGTAGAAATGACCTTTACTTTCACACTGGTAGCAATTATTCGTTTTATACGATGGAAGAGCTGTTGTATTTATATTGTATTTTATGCCTCTGGCGTTGACTTCTAAGGCCGTAGCTATTCGATCTGGTGGAGCAACGCCCTAGAGTGAAGCCGAGATTGCCCGGAACGTAGAAATGACCATCACTTTCAAACTGGTTGTAATTATTCCGGTTATATGATGGAAAAACTGTTGTATTTTTATTGCATTTTATGTTTCGGGCATTGACTTCTAAGGCCCTAACTATTCAACCTGTTGGAGCAACGCCCTAGGGTGTAGCCTAGGTTGCCCGGAAAGTAGAAATGAGCACAACTTTCATACTGGTTGCAATTACTCGTTTTATATGATGGAAAAACTGTTGTATTTATATTGTATTTTATGCTTCTGGCGTTGACTTCTAAGGCCGTAGCTATTAGATGTGGTGGAGTAACGCCCTAGAGTGACGCCTAGGTTGCCTGGCTCGTAGAAATGACCATTACTTTCACAATCTTTCCAATTATTCATTTTATACGATGGAAAAACTGTTGTACTTATATTGTATTTTATTCTTATGGCGTTGAATTCTAAGTCCCTAGCTATGCGATCTGGTGGAGCAACGCCCTAGAGTGAAACCTAGGTTGCCCGGAACGTAGAAATTACCATACCTTTCACACTGGTTGCAATTATTCCTGTTATACGGTGGAAAAACTCTTGTATATTTATTGTATTTTATGCTTCCGGCGTTGACTTCTAAGGCCCTAACTATTCAATCTGTTGGAGCAACGCCCTAGGGTGAAGCCTAGGTTGCCCGGAAAGTAGAAATGACGTTGACTTCCATTCTGGTTGCAATTATTCGTTTTATACGATGGAAAAACTGTTGTATTTATATTGTATTTTATGCTTCTGGCGTTGACTTCTAAGGCACTAACTATTCGATCTAGTGGAGCAACGCCCTAGAGTGAAGCCTAAGTTTCCCGGAACGTAGAAATTACCATCACTTTCAAAGTCGTTGCAAATACTCCTGTTATATGATGGAAAAACTGTTGTATTTATATTGCATTTTATGCTTCTGGCATTCACTTCTTGGGCCCTAACTATTCGATCTGGCGGGACAACGCCCTGGGGTGAAGTCTAGGTTGCCGGGAACGGAGAAGTGACCATAACTTTCACACTGGTTGCTATTATTCGTTTTATACGATGAAAAAACTGTTGTATTTATATTGTATATTAAGCTTCTGGCGTTGATTTCTAAGGCACTAACTATTCGATCTGGTGGAGCAACGCCCTAGAGTGAAGCCTAGGTTGCCCGGAACGTAGAAATGACCATCGCTTTCAAACTGGTTGCAATTATTCCTGTTTTATGATGGATAACTGTTGTATTTTTATTGCATTTTATGCTTCGGGCACTGACTTCTAAGGTCCTAACTATTCAATCTGTTGGAGCAACGCCCTAGGGTGAAGCCTAGGTTGCGCGGGAAGTAGAAATGACAATAACTTTCACACTGGTTGCAATTATTCGTTTTATACGATGGAAAAGCTGTTGCATCTGTATTGTATGTTATGATTCTGTCGTTGACGTCTAAGGCCGTAGCTATTAGATGTGGTGGAGCAACGCACTAGAGTGACGCCTAGGTTGCCCGGTACGTGGAATGACCATTACTTTCGCAATATTTGCAATTATTCATTTTATACGATGGAAAAACTGTTGTACTTATATTGTATTTTATGCTTCTGGCGTTGACTTCTTATGCCCTAACTATTCCATCTGGTGGAACAACGCCCTAGGGTGAAGCCTAGGTTGCCCGCAGCGTAGAAATGGATATAACTTTCACAGCGGTAGCAATTATTCGTTTTATACGATAGAAAAACAGTTCTATTTATTTTGTATTTTATGCTTCGGCCGTTGACTTCTAAGGCCCTAACTATTCAATCTGTTGGAGCAACGCCCGATGGTGAAGCCTAGGTTGTCCGGAAAGTAGAAATGACCATAACATTCATACTGCATGCAATTATTCGTTTTATACGATGAAAAAACTGTTGTATTTATATTGTATTTTATACTTCGGGCGATGACTTCTAAGGCCCTAACTATTCAATCTGTTGGATCAACGCCCTAGAGTGAAGCCTCGGTTGCTCGGAATGTTGAAATGACCATAATATTCACACTGGTTGAAATTATTCGTTTTATATGATGGAAAAGCTGTTGTATTTATATTGCATTTTATGCTGCTGGCGTTCACTTCTTAGGCCCTAACTATTCGATCTGGTGGAGCAACGCCCTAGAGTGAAACCTAGTTTGCCCGGAACGTAGAGCTGACCATTACTTTCACACTGGTTGCAATTGTTCCTGTTATACGATGGAAAACTGTTGCATCTTTATTGTATTTTATGCTTCGGGCGTTGACTTCTAAGGCCCTAACTATTCGATATGGTGGAGCAACGCCCTAGAGTGAAGCCTAGGTTGCCCGGAACGTAGAAATGACCAGAACTTTCACACTGTTTGCTATTATTCGTTTTATACGATGGAAAAACTGTTATATTTATATTGTATTTTATGCTTCTGGCGCTGATTTCTTAGGCCCCAACTTTTCGATCTGGTGGAACAACGCCCTAGAGGGAAGCCTAGGTTGCCCAGAACGTAGAAATGACCGTCACTTTCACACTGGTTGCAATTATTCCTGTTATACGGTGGAAAAACTCTTGTATATTTATTGTATTTTATGCTTCGGGCGTTGACTTCTATGGCCCTACCTATTCGATTTGGTGGAGCAACACCCTACAGTGAAGCCTAGGTTGTCAGGAACGTAGAAATGACCTTTACTTTCACACTGGTTGCAATTATTCCTGTTATACGATGGAAAAGCTGTTGTATTTATATTGTATTTTATGCTTCTGTCGTTGACTTCTAAGGCCGTAGCAATTAATTGTGGTGGAGCAACGCCCTAGAGTGACGCCTAGGTTGCCGGAACTTAGAAATGACCATTACTTTCACAATGTTTGCAATTATTCATTTTATACGATGGAAAAACTGTTGTACTTATATTGTATTTTATACTTATGGCGTTGAATTCTAAGTCCCTAGCTATGCGATCTGGTGGAGCAACGCCCTAGAGTGAAACCTAGGTTGCCCGGAACGTAGAAATTACCATACCTTTCACACTGGTTGCAATTATTCCTGTTATACGGTGGAAAAACTCTTGTATATTTATTGTATTTTATGCTTCGGGCGTTGACTTCTATGGCCCTACCTATTCGATTTGGTGGAGCAACACCCTACAGTGAGGCCTAGGTTGTCAGGAACGTAGAAATGACCATAACTTTCACACTGGCAGCAATTATTCGCTTTTTACAATGCAAAAACTGTTCTATTTATTTTGTATTTTATGCTTCGGCCGTGGACTTCTAAGGGCCTAACTACTCGATCTGGTGGAGCAACGCCCTAGTGTGAAGCATAGGTTGCCCGGAACGTAGAAATGACCTTTACTTTCACACTGGTTGCAATTATTCCTGTTATACGATGGAAAAGCTGTTGTATTTATATTGTATTTTATGCTTCTGTCGTTGACTTCTAAGGCCGTAGCAATTAATTGTGGTGGAGCAACGCCCTAGAGTGACGCCTAGGTTGCCGGAACTTAGAAATGACCATTACTTTCACAATGTTTGCAATTATTCATTTTATACGATGGAAAAACTGTTGTACTTATATTGTATTTTATTCTTCTGGCGTTGAATTCTATGTCCCTAGCTATTCGATCTGGTGGAGCTACGCCCTAGAATGAAACCTAGGTTACCCGGAACGTAGAAATGACCAGTACTTTCACACTGTTTGCAGTTATTCCTGTTATTCGATGGAAAAACTGTTGCATCTTTATTGTATTTTATGCTTCTGGCGTTGACTTCTAAGGCCGTAGCTATTAGATGTGGAGGAGCAACGCCGTAGAGTGACGCCCAGGTTGCCCGGAACGTAGAAATGACCATAAGTTTCATACTGGTTGCAATTATTCGTTTTATACGATGGAAAAACTGTTGTATTTATATCGTATTTTATGCTCCTGGCGTTGACTTCTAAGGATCTAACTATTCGATCTGGTGGAGCAACGCCCTAGAGTGAAGCCTATGTTGCTCGTAATGTAGAAATGAACATAACTTTCACACTGGCAGCAATTATTCGTTTTATACAATGGAAAAACTGTTCTATTTATTTTGCATTTTATGTTTCGGGCGTTGACTTCTAAGGCCCTAACTGATTGATCTGGAGGAGCAACGCCCTAGTGTGAAGCCTAGATTGCCCGGAACGTTGAAATGACCATAACTTTCACTCTAGTTGCTAATATTCGTATTATACGATGGAAAAACTGTTATATTTATATTGTATTTTATTCTT
The DNA here is from genome assembly GCF_051401765.1 of Calliopsis andreniformis. NCBI lineage: Eukaryota > Metazoa > Arthropoda > Insecta > Hymenoptera > Andrenidae > Calliopsis > Calliopsis andreniformis. The sequence goes on from NW_027480429.1 coordinate 4,269,639, forward strand.
ATGGCGTTCAATTCTAAGTCCCTAGCTATTCGATCTGGTAGAGCAACGCCCTAGAGTGAAACCTAGGTTACCCGGAACGTAGAAATGACCAGTACTTTCACACTGTTTGCAGTTATTCCTGTTATACGATGGAAAAACTGTTGCATCTTTATTGTATATTTTGCTTCTAGCGTTTACTTCTAAGGCCCTAACTATTCGATCAGATGAAGCAACGCCCTAGAGTGAAGCCTAGGTTGCTCGAAATGTAGAAATGACCATAACTTTCACACTGGTTGCAATTATTCATTTTATACGATGGACAAACTGTTGTACTTATATTGTATTTTATTCTTATGGCGTTGAATTCTAAGTCGCTAGCTATTCAATCTGGTGGAGCAACGCCCTAGAGTGAAACCTAGGTTACCCGGAACGTAGAAATGACCAGTACTTTCACACTGGTTGCAGTTATACCTGTTATACGATTGAAAAACTGTTGCACCTTTATTGTGTTTTATGCTTCTGGCGTTGACATCTAAGGCCCTAACTGTTTGATCTGGTGAAGCAACGCCCTAGGGTGAAGCCTAGGTTGCCCGGAACGTAGATATGACCATAACTTTTACACTGGTAGCAATTATTCGTTTTAGACTATGGAAAAGCTGTTGTATTTATATCGTATTTTATGCTTCTGGCGTTGACTTCTAAGGACCTAGCTATGCGATCTGTTGGAGCAACGCCCTACGGTGAAGCCTAGGTTGCCCGGAAAGTGGAAATGACCATAACTTTCATACTGGTTGCAATTATTCGTTTTATACGATGGAAAAACTGTTGTATTTATATTGTATTTTATGCTTCTGGCGCTGACTTCTAGGGCACTACCTATTCGATCTGGTGGAGCAGCGCCCTAGGGTGAAGCCTAGGTTGCCCGGAACGTAGAAATGACCATTACTTTTCCACTGGTTTCAATTATTCGTTTTATGCGATGGAAAAACTGTTGCATCTTTATTTTATTTTATGCCCCTGGCGTTGACTTCTAAGGCCCTAACTATTCGATCTGGTGGAGCAACGCCCTAGAGTGAAGCCTAGGTTGCCCGGCACGTAGAAATGACCATAACTTTCACACTGGTTGCAATTATTCGTTTTATACAATGGAAAAACTGTTCTATTTATTTTGTAGTTTATGCTTCGGGCGTTGACTTCTAAGGCCCTAACTGTTCGATCTGGTGGTGCAACGCCCTAGAGTGAGGCCTAGGTTGCCCGGAACGTAGAAATGACCATAACTTTTACACTGGTAGCAATTATTCGTTTTATACGATGGAAGAGCTGTTGTATTTATATTGTATTTTATGCCACTGGCGTTGACTTCTAAGGCCGTAGCTATTAGATGTGGTGGAGCAACGCCCTAGAGTGACGCCTAGGGTAATCGGAACGTAGAAATGAACATTACTTTCACACTGGTTGCTATTATTCGTTTTATACGATGGAAAAGCTGCTATATTTATATTGTATTTTATGCTTCTGGCGTTGATTTCTCAGGCCCCAACTTTTCAATCTGCTGGAACAACGCCGTAGAGGGAAGCCTAGGTTGCCCGGAACGTAGAAATGACCGTCACTTTCACACTGGTTGCAATTATTCCTGTTATACGATGGAAAAGCTCTTGTATATTTAATGTATTTTATGCTTCGGGCGTTGACTTCTAAGGCCGTAGCTATTAGCTGTGGTGGAGCAACACCCTAGAGTGACGCCTAGGTTGCCGGAACGTAGAAATGACCATTACTTTCACACTGTTTGCTATTATTCATTTTATACGATGGAAAAGGTGTTGTATTTATATTGTATTTTATGCTTCTGGCGTTGACTTCTAAGGCCGTAGCTATTAGATGTGGTGGAGTAACGCCCTAGAGTGACGCCTAGGTTGCCTGGCTCGTAGAAATGACCATTACTTTCACAATCTTTCCAATTATTCATTTTATACGATGGAAAAACTGTTGTACTTATATTGTATTTTATTCTTATGGCGTTGAATTCTAAGTCCCTAGCTATGCGATCTGGTGGAGCAACGCCCTAGAGTGAAACCTAGGTTGCCCGGAACGTAGAAATTACCATACCTTTCACACTGGTTGCAATTATTCCTGTTATACGGTGGAAAAACTCTTGTATATTTATTGTATTTTATGCTTCGGGCGTTGACTTCTATGGCCCTACCTATTCGATTTGGTGGAGCGACTCCCTACAGTGAAGCCTAGGTTGTCAGGAACGTAGAAATGACCATAACTTTCACACTGGCAGCAATTATTCGCTTTTTACAATGGAAAAACTGTTCTATTTATTTTGTATTTTATGCTTCGGCCGTGAACTTCTAAGGCCCTAACTACTCGATCTGGTGGAGCAACGCCCTAGGGTGAAGCATAGGTTGCCCGGAACGTAGAAATGACCTTTACTTTCACACTGGTAGCAATTATTCGTTTTATACGATGGAAGAGCTGTTGTATTTATATTGTATTTTATGCCTCTGGCGTTGACTTCTAAGGCCGTAGCTATTAGATGTGGTGGAGCAACGCCCTAGAGTGACGCCTAGGGTAATCGGAACGTAGAAATGAACATTACTTTCACACTGGTAGCAATTATACGTTTTATACGATGGAAAAACTGTTCTATTTATTTTGTAGTTTATGCTTCGGGCGTTGACTTCTAAGGCCCTAACTATTCAATCGGTTGGAGCAACGCCCTAGGGTGAAGCCTAGGTTGCCCGGAAAGTAGAAATGAGGTTAATCTTCACACTGGCAGCAATTATTCGCTTTTTACAATGGAAAAACTGTTCTATTTATTTTGTATTTTATGCTTCGGCCGTGAACTTCTAAGGCCCTAACTACTCGATCTGGTGGAGCAACGCCCTAGGGTGAAGCATAGGTTGCCCGGAACGTAGAAATGACCATCACTTTCAAACTGGTTGCAATTAATCCTTTTATACGATGGAAAAACTGTTGTATTTTTATTGCATTTTATGCTTCCGGCGTTGACTTCTAAGGCCCTAACTATTCAATCTGTTGGAGCAACGCCCTAGGGTGAAGCCTAGGTTGCCCGGAAAGTAGAAATGACGTTGACTTCCATTCTGGTTGCAATTATTCGTTTTATACGATGGAAAAACTGTTGTATTTATATTGTATTTTATGCTTCTGGCGTTGACTTCTAAGGCACTAACTATTCGATCTAGTGGAGCAACGCCCTAGAGTGAAGCCTAAGTTTCCCGGAACGTAGAAATTACCATCACTTTCAAAGTCGTTGCAAATAATCCTGTTATATGATGGAAAAACTGTTGTATTTATATTGCATTTTATGCTTCTGGCATTCACTTCTTGGGCCCTAACTATTCGATCTGGCGGGACAACGCCCTGGGGTGAAGTCTAGGTTGCCGGGAACGGAGAAATGACCATAACTTTCACACTGGTTGCTATTATTCGTTTTATACGATGAAAAAACTGTTGTATTTATATTGTATATTAAGCTTCTGGCGTTGACTTCTAAGGCACTAACTATTCGATCTGGTGGAGCAACGCCCTAGAGTGAAGCCTAGGTTGCCCGGAACGTAGAAATGACCATCGCTTTCAAACTGGTTGCAATTATTCCTGTTTTATGATGGATAACTGTTGTATTTTTATTGCATTTTATGCTTCGGGCACTGACTTCTAAGGTCCTAACTATTCAATCTGTTGGAGCAACGCCCTAGGGTGAAGCCTAGGTTGCGCGGGAAGTAGAAATGACAATAACTTTCACACTGGTTGCAATTATTCGTTTTATACGATGGAAAAGCTGTTGCATCTGTATTGTATGTTATGATTCTGTCGTTGACGTCTAAGGCCGTAGCTATTAGATGTGGTGGAGCAACGCACTAGAGTGACGCCTAGGTTGCCCGGTACGTGGAATGACCATTACTTTCGCAATATTTGCAATTATTCATTTTATACGATGGAAAAACTGTTGTACTTATATTGTATTTTATGCTTCTCGCGTTGACTTCTTATGCCCTAACTATTCCATCTGGTGGAACAACGCCCTAGGGTGAAGCCTAGGTTGCCCGCAGCGTAGAAATGGATATAACTTTCACAGCGGTAGCAATTATTCGTTTTATACGATAGAAAAACAGTTCTATTTATTTTGTATTTTATGCTTCGGCCGTTGACTTCTAAGGCCCTAACTATTCAATCTGTTGGAGCAACGCCCGATGGTGAAGCCTAGGTTGTCCGGAAAGTAGAAATGACCATAACATTCATACTGCATGCAATTATTCGTTTTATACGATGAAAAAACTGTTGTATTTATATTGTATTTTATACTTCGGGCGTTGACTTCTAAGGCCCTAACTATTCAATCTGTTGGATCAACGCCCTAGAGTGAAGCCTCGGTTGCTCGGAATGTTGAAATGACCATAATATTCACACTGGTTGAAATTATTCGTTTTATATGATGGAAAAGCTGTTGTATTTATATTGCATTTTATGCTGCTGGCGTTCACTTCTTAGGCCCTAACTATTCGATCTGGTGGAGCAACGCCCTAGAGTGAAACCTAGTTTGCCCGGAACGTAGAACTGACCATTACTTTCACACTGGTTGCAATTGTTCCTGTTATACGATGGAAAACTGTTGCATCTTTATTGTATTTTATGCTTCGGGCGTTGACTTCTAAGGCCCTAACTATTCGATATGGTGGAGCAACGCCCTAGAGTGAAGCCTAGGTTGCCCGGAACGTAGAAATGACCAGAACTTTCACACTGTTTGCTATTATTCGTTTTATACGATGGAAAAACTGTTATATTTATATTGTATTTTATGCTTCTGGCGCTGATTTCTTAGGCCCCAACTTTTCGATCTGGTGGAACAACGCCCTAGAGGGAAGCCTAGGTTGCCCAGAACGTAGAAATGACCGTCACTTTCACACTGGTTGCAATTATTCCTGTTATACGGTGGAAAAACTCTTGTATATTTATTGTATTTTATGCTTCGGGCGTTGACTTCTATGGCCCTACCTATTCGATTTGGTGGAGCAACACCCTACAGTGAAGCCTAGGTTGTCAGGAACGTAGAAATGACCTTTACTTTCACACTGGTTGCAATTATTCCTGTTATACGATGGAAAAGCTGTTGTATTTATATTGTATTTTATGCTTCTGTCGTTGACTTCTAAGGCCGTAGCAATTAATTGTGGTGGAGCAACGCCCTAGAGTGACGCCTAGGTTGCCGGAACTTAGAAATGACCATTACTTTCACAATGTTTGCAATTATTCATTTTATACGATGGAAAAACTGTTGTACTTATATTGTATTTTATACTTATGGCGTTGAATTCTAAGTCCCTAGCTATGCGATCTGGTGGAGCAACGCCCTAGAGTGAAACCTAGGTTGCCCGGAACGTAGAAATTACCATACCTTTCACACTGGTTGCAATTATTCCTGTTATACGGTGGAAAAACTCTTGTATATTTATTGTATTTTATGCTTCGGGCGTTGACTTCTATGGCCCTACCTATTCGATTTGGTGGAGCAACACCCTACAGTGAGGCCTAGGTTGTCAGGAACGTAGAAATGACCATAACTTTCACACTGGCAGCAATTATTCGCTTTTTACAATGCAAAAACTGTTCTATTTATTTTGTATTTTATGCTTCGGCCGTGGACTTCTAAGGGCCTAACTACTCGATCTGGTGGAGCAACGCCCTAGTGTGAAGCATAGGTTGCCCGGAACGTAGAAATGACCTTTACTTTCACACTGGTTGCAATTATTCCTGTTATACGATGGAAAAGCTGTTGTATTTATATTGTATTTTATGCTTCTGTCGTTGACTTCTAAGGCCGTAGCAATTAATTGTGGTGGAGCAACGCCCTAGAGTGACGCCTAGGTTGCCGGAACTTAGAAATGACCATTACTTTCACAATGTTTGCAATTATTCATTTTATACGATGGAAAAACTGTTGTACTTATATTGTATTTTATTCTTCTGGCGTTGAATTCTATGTCCCTAGCTATTCGATCTGGTGGAGCTACGCCCTAGAATGAAACCTAGGTTACCCGGAACGTAGAAATGACCAGTACTTTCACACTGTTTGCAGTTATTCCTGTTATTCGATGGAAAAACTGTTGCATCTTTATTGTATTTTATGCTCCTGGCGTTGACTTCTAAGGATCTAACTATTCGATCTGGTGGAGCAACGCCCTACAGTGAAGCCTATGTTGCTCGTAATGTAGAAATGAACATAACTTTCACACTGGCAGCAATTATTCGTTTTATACAATGGAAAAACTGTTCTATTTATTTTGCATTTTATGTTTCGGGCGTTGACTTCTAAGGCCCTAACTGATTGATCTGGAGGAGCAACGCCCTAGTGTGAAGCCTAGATTGCCCGGAACGTTGAAATGACCATAACTTTCACTCTAGTTGCTAATATTCGTATTATACGATGGAAAAACTGTTATATTTATATTGTATTTTATTCTTATGGCGTTCAATTCTAAGTCCCTAGCTATTCGATCTGGTAGAGCAACGCCCTAGAGTGAAACCTAGGTTACCCGGAACGTAGAAATGACCAGTACTTTCACACTGTTTGCAGTTATTCCTGTTATACGATGGAAAAACTGTTGCATCTTTATTGTATATTTTGCTTCTAGCGTTTACTTCTAAGGCCCTAACTATTCGATCAGATGAAGCAACGCCCTAGAGTGAAGCCTAGGTTGCTCGAAATGTAGAAATGACCATAACTTTCACACTGGTTGCAATTATTCATTTTATACGATGGACAAACTGTTGTACTTATATTGTATTTTATTCTTATGGCGTTGAATTCTAAGTCGCTAGCTATTCAATCTGGTGGAGCAACGCCCTAGAGTGAAACGTAGGTTACCCGGAACGTAGAAATGACCAGTACTTTCACACTGGTTGCAGTTATACCTGTTATACGATTGAAAAACTGTTGCACCTTTATTGTGTTTTATGCTTCTGGCGTTGACATCTAAGGCCCTAACTGTTTGATCTGGTGGAGCAACGCCCTAGGGTGAAGCCTAGGTTGCCCGGAACGTAGATATGACCATAACTTTTACACTGGTAGCAATTATTCGTTTTAGACTATGGAAAAGCTGTTGTATTTATATCGTATTTTATGCTTCTGGCGTTGACTTCTAAGGACCTAGCTATGCGATCTGGTGGAGCAACGCCCTAGAGTGAAACCGAGGTTGCCCGGAACGTAGAAATTAGCATAACTTTCACACTGGTAGCAATTATACGTTTTATACGATGGAACAACTGTTCTATTTATTTTGTATTTCATGCTTCGGGCGTTGAGTTCTAAGGCCCTAACTATTCAATCTGTTGGAGCAACGCCCTACGGTGATGCCTAGGTTGCCCGGAAAGTGGAAATGACCATAACTTTCATACTGGTTGCAATTATTCGTTTTATACGATGGAAAAACTGTTGTATTTATATTGTATTTTATGCTTCTGGCGCTGACTTCTAGGGCACTACCTATTCGATCTGGTGGAGCAGCGCCCTAGGGTGAAGCCTAGGTTGCCCGGAACGTAGAAATGACCATTACTTTTCCACTGGTTTCAATTATTCGTTTTATGCGATGGAAAAACTGTTGCATCTTTATTTTATTTTATGCCCCTGGCGTTGACTTCTAAGGCCCTAACTATTCGATCTGGTGGAGCAACGCCCTAGAGTGAAGCCTAGGTTGCCCGGCACGTAGAAATGACCATAACTTTCACACTGGTTGCAATTATTCGTTTTATACAATGGAAAAACTGTTCTATTTATTTTGTAGTTTATGCTTCGGGCGTTGACTTCTAAGGCCCTAACTGTTCGATCTGGTGGTGCAACGCCCTAGAGTGAGGCCTAGGTTGCCCGGAACGTAGAAATGACCATAACTTTTACACTGGTAGCAATTATTCGTTTTATACGATGGAAGAGCTGTTGTATTTATATTGTATTTTATGCCACTGGCGTTGACTTCTAAGGCCGTAGCTATTAGATGTGGTGGAGCAACGCCCTAGAGTGACGCCTAGGGTAATCGGAACGTAGAAATGAACATTACTTTCACACTGGTTGCTATTATTCGTTTTATACGATGGAAAAGCTGCTATATTTATATTGTATTTTATGCTTCTGGCGTTGATTTCTTAGGCCCCAACTTTTCAATCTGCTGGAACAACGCCGTAGAGGGAAGCCTAGGTTGCCCGGAACGTAGAAATGACCGTCACTTTCACACTGGTTGCAATTATTCCTGTTATACGATGGAAAAGCTCTTGTATATTTAATGTATTTTATGCTTCGGGCGTTGACTTCTATGGCCCTACCTATTCGATTTGGTGGAGCAACTCCCTACAGTGAAGCCTAGGTTGTCAGGAACGTAGAAATGACCATAACTTTCACACTGGCAGCAATTATTCGCTTTTTACAATGGAAAAACTGTTCTATTTATTTTGTATTTTATGCTTCGGCCGTGAACTTCTAAGGCCCTAACTACTCGATCTGGTGGAGCAACGCCCTAGGGTGAAGCATAGGTTGCCCGGAACGTAGAAATGACCTTTACTTTCACACTGGTAGCAATTATTCGTTTTATACGATGGAAGAGCTGTTGTATTTATATTGTATTTTATGCCTCTGGCGTTGACTTCTAAGGCCGTAGCTATTAGATGTGGTGGAGCAACGCCCTAGAGTGACGCCTAGGGTAATCGGAACGTAGAAATGAACATTACTTTCACACTGGTAGCAATTATACGTTTTATACGATGGAAAAACTGTTCTATTTATTTTGTAGTTTATGCTTCGGGCGTTGACTTCTAAGGCCCTAACTATTCAATCGGTTGGAGCAACGTCCTAGGGTGAAGCCTAGGTTGCCCGGAAAGTAGAAATGAGGTTAATCTTCACACTGGCAGCAATTATTCGCTTTTTACAATGGAAAAACTGTTCTATTTATTTTGTATTTTATGCTTCGGCCGTGAACTTCTAAGGCCCTAACTACTCGATCTGGTGGAGCAACGCCCTAGGGTGAAGCATAGGTTGCCCGGAACGTAGAAATGACCATCACTTTCAAACTGGTTGCAATTAATCCTTTTATACGATGGAAAAACTGTTGTATTTTTATTGCATTTTATGCTTCCGGCGTTGACTTCTAAGGCCCTAACTATTCAATCTGTTGGAGCAACGCCCTAGGGTGAAGCCTAGGTTGCCCGGAAAGTAGAAATGACGTTGACTTCCATTCTGGTTGCAATTATTCGTTTTATACGATGGAAAAACTGTTGTATTTATATTGTATTTTATGCTTCTGGCGTTGACTTCTAAGGCACTAACTATTCGATCTAGTGGAGCAACGCCCTAGAGTGAAGCCTAAGTTTCCCGGAACGTAGAAATTACCATCACTTTCAAAGTCGTTGCAAATACTCCTGTTATATGATGGAAAAACTGTTGTATTTATATTGCATTTTATGCTTCTGGCATTCACTTCTTGGGCCCTAACTATTCGATCTGGCGGGACAACGCCCTGGGGTGAAGTCTAGGTTGCCGGGAACGGAGAAATGACCATAACTTTCACACTGGTTGCTATTATTCGTTTTATACGATGAAAAAACTGTTGTATTTATATTGTATATTAAGCTTCTGGCGTTGACTTCTAAGGCACTAACTATTCGATCTGGTGGAGCAACGCCCTAGAGTGAAGCCTAGGTTGCCCGGAACGTAGAAATGACCATCGCTTTCAAACTGGTTGCAATTATTCCTGTTTTATGATGGATAACTGTTGTATTTTTATTGCATTTTATGCTTCGGGCACTGACTTCTAAGGTCCTAACTATTCAATCTGTTGGAGCAACGCCCTAGGGTGAAGCCTAGGTTGCCCGGAACGTAGAAATTACCATCACTCTCAAACTGGTTGCAATTAATCCTTTTATACGATGGAAAAACTGTTGTATTTTTATTGCATTTTATGCTACCGGCGTTGACTTCTAAGGCCCTAACTATTCAATCGGTTGGAGCAACGCCCTAGGGTGAAGCCTAGGTTGCCCGGAAAGTAGAAATGAGGTTAATCTTCATACTGGTTGCAATTATTCGTTTTATACGATGGAAAAACTGTTGTATTTATATTGTTTTTTATGCTTCTGGCGTTGACTTCTAAGACACTAACTATTCGATCTGGTGGAGCAACGCCCTAGAGTGAAGCCGAGATTGCCCGGAACGTAGAAATGACCATCACTTTCAAACTGGTTCTAATTATTCCGGTTATATGATGGAAAAACTGTTGTATTTTTATTGCATTTTATGCTTCGGGCATTGACTTCTAAGGCCCTAGCTATTCAACCTGTTGGAGCAACGCCCTAGGGTGTAGCCTAGGTTGCCCGGAAAGTAGAAATGAGCACAACTTTCATACTGGTTGCAATTACTCGTTTTATATGATGGAAAAACTGTTGTATTTATATTGTATTTTATGCTTCTGGCGTTCACTTCTTAGGCCCTAACTATTCGATCTGGTCGAACAACGCCCTAGAGTGAAGCCTAGGTTGCCCGGAACGTAGAAATGACCATCGCTTTCAAACTGGTTGCAATTATTCCTGTTATATGATGGATAACTGTTGTATTTTTATTGCATTTTATGCTTCGGGTACTGACTTCTAAGGTCCTAACTATTCAATCTGTTGGAGCAACGCCCTAGGGTGAAGCCTAGGTTGCGCGGGAAGTAGAAATGACAATAACTTTCACACTGGTTGCAATTATTCGTTTTATACGATGGAAAAGCTGTTGCATCTGTATTGTATGTTATGATTCTGTCGTTGACGTCTAAGGCCGTAGCTATTAGATGTGGTGGAGCAACGCACTAGAGTGACGCCTAGGTTGCCCGGTACGTGGAATGACCATTACTTTCGCAATATTTGCAATTATTCATTTTATACGATGGAAAAACTGTTGTACTTATATTGTATTTTATGCTTCTGGCGTTGACTTCTTATGCCCTAACTATTCCATCTGGTGGAACAACGCCCTAGGGTGAAGCCTAGGTTGCCCGCAGCGTAGAAATGGATATAACTTTCACACCGGTAGCAATTATTCGTTTTATACGATAGAAAAACAGTTCTATTTAGTTTGTATTTTATGCTTCGGCCGTTGACTTCTAAGGCCCTAACTATTCAATCTGTTGGAGCAACGCCCGATGGTGAAGCCTAGGTTGCCCGGAAAGTAGAAATGACCATAACATTCATACTGCTTGCAATTATTCGTTTTATACGATGGAAAAACTGTTGTATTTATATTGTATTTTATGCTGCTGGCGTTCACTTCTTAGGCCCTAACTATTCGATCTGGTGGAACAACGCCCTGGGGTGAAGCCTAGGTTGCCGGGAACGTAGAAATGACCATAACTTTCACACTGGTTGCAATTATTCATTCTATACGATGGAAAAACTGTTGCATCTTTATTGTATTTTATGCTTCTGGCGTGGACTTCTAAGTCCCTAACTATTCGATCTGGTGGAGCAACGCACTAGAGTGAAGTCTAGGTTGCTCGGAATGTAGAAATGTCCATAACTTTCACACTGGTTGCAATTATTCGTTTTATACGATGGAAAAGCTTTTGTATTTTTATTGCATTTTATGCTTCGGGCGTTGACTTCTAAGGCGCTAACTACTCAACCTGTTGGACCAACGCCCAAGCGTGAAGCCTAGGTTGCCCGGAAAGTAGAAATGACCATAACTTTCGTTCTGGTCTCAATTATTCGTTTTATAGGATGGAAAAACTGTTGTATTTATACCGTATTTTATTCTTCTGGCGTTGACTTCTTATACCGCAACTATTCCATCTGCTGGAACAGCGCCCTAGAGTGAAGCCTAGGTTGCCCGGAACGTAGAAATGACCATCACTTTCAAACCGGTTGCAATTATTGCTGTTATATGATGGAAAAGCTGTTGTATTCTTATTGCATTTTATGCTTCGGGCATTGACTTATAAGGCCCTAACTATTCAATCTGTTGTAGCAACGCCCTAGGGTGTAGCCTAGGTTGCCCGTAAAGTAGAAATGACCATAGCTTTCATACTGGTTGCAATTATTCGTTTTATATGATGGAAGAACTGTTGTATTTATATTGTATTTTATGCTTCTGGCGTTCACTTCTTAGGCCCTAACTATTCGATCTGGTGGAACAACGCCCTTGGGTGAAGCCCAGGTTGCCCGGAACGTAGAAATGACGTTTACTTTCATACTGGTTGCAATTATTCGTTTTATACGATGGACAGACTGTTGTATTTATATTGAATTTTATGCTTCTGGCGTTGACTTCTAAGGCCCTAACTGTTTGATCTGGTGGAGCAACGCAGTAGAGTGAAGCCTAAGTTGCCCGGAACAATGATATGCCATTACTTTCACACTGGTTGCAATTATTCCTGATATACGATGGAAAAACTGTTGCATCTTTATTGTATTTTATGCTTCTGGCGTTGTCTTCTAAGGCCCTAACTACTCGATCTGGTGGAGCAACGCCCTAGAGTGAAGCCTAGTTTGCCCGGAAAGTAGAAATGACCATAACATTCCCACTGGTCGCAATTATTCGTTTTATACGATGGAAAAGCTGTTGTATTTATACCGTATTTTATGCTTCTGGCGTTGACTTCTTATGCCCTAACTATTCCATCTGGTGGAACAACGCCCTAGGGTGAAGCCTAGGTTGCCCGGAACGTAGAAATTACCATCACTCTCAAACTGGTTGCAATTAATCCTTTTATACGATGGAAAAACTGTTGTATTTTTATTGCATTTTATGCTACCGGCGTTGACTTCTAAGGCCCTAACTATTCAACCGGTTGGAGCAACGCCCTAGGGTGTAGCCTAGGTTGCCCGGAAAGTAGAAATGACCACAACTTTCATACTGGTTGCAATTACTCGTTTTATATGATGGAAAAACTGTTGTATTTATATTGTATTTTATGCTTCTGGCGTTCACTTCTTAGGCCCTAACTATTCGATCTGGTCGAACAACGCCCTAGAGTGAAGCCTAGGTTGCCCGGAACGTAGAAATGACCAGCACTTTCAAACTGGTTGCAATTAATCCTTTCATACGATGGAAAAACTGTTGTATTTTTATTGCATTTTATGCTTCCGGCGTTGACTTCTAAGGCCCTAACTATTCAATCTGTTGGAGCAACGCCCTAGGGTGAAGCCTAGGTTGCCCGGAAAGTAGAAATGACGTTGACTTCCATACTGGTTGCAATTATTCGTTTTATACGATGGAAAAACTTTTGTATTTATATTGTATTTTATGCTTCTGGCGTTGACTTCTGAGGCACTAACTATTCGATCTAGTGGAGCAACGCCCTAGAGTGACTCCTAAGTTTCCCGGAACGTAGAAATTACCATCACTTTCAAACTCGTTGCAAATACTCCTGTTATATGATGGAAAAACTGTTGTATTTATATTGTATTTTATGCTTCTGGCGTTCACTTCTTGGGCCCTAACTATTCGATCTGGCGGGACAACGCCCTGGGGTGAAGTCTAGGTTGCCGGGAACGGAGAAATGACCATAACTTTCACACTGGTTGCTATTATTCGTTTTATACGATGGAAAAACTGTTGTATTTATATTGTATATTATGCTCCTGGCGTTGACTTCTAAGGCACTAACTATTCGATCTGGTCGAACAACGCCCTAGAGTGAAGCCTAGGTTGCCCGGAACGTAGAAATGACCAGCACTTTCAAACTGGTTGCAATTAATCCCTTCATACGATGGAAAAACTGTTGTATTTTTATTGCATTTTATGCTACCGGCGTTGACTTCTAAGGCCCTAACTATTCAACCGGTTGGAGCAACGCCCTAGGGTGTAGCCTAGGTTGCCCGGAAAGTAGAAATGACCACAACTTTCATACTGGTTGCAATTACTCGTTTTATATGATGGAAAGACTGTTGTATTTATATTGTATTTTATGCTTCTGGCGTTCACTTCTTAGGCCCTAACTATTCGATCTGGTCGAACAACGCCCTAGAGTGAAGCCTAGGTTGCCCGGAACGTAGAAATGACCAGCACTTTCAAACTGGTTGCAATTAATCCTTTCATACGATGGAAAAACTGTTGTATTTTTATTGCATTTTATGCTTCCGGCGTTGACTTCTAAGGCCCTAACTATTCAATCTGTTGGAGCAACGCCCTAGGGTGAAGCCTAGGTTGCCCGGAAAGTAGAAATGACGTTGACCTCCATACTGGTTGCAATTATTCGTTTTATACGATGGAAAAACTTTTGTATTTATATTGTATTTTATGCTTCTGGCGTTGACTTCTGAGGCACTAACTATTCGATCTAGTGGAGCAACGCCCTAGAGTGAAGCCTAAGTTTCCCGGAACCTAGAAATTACCATCACTTTCAAACTCGTTGCAAATACTCCTGTTATATGATGGAAAAACTGTTGTATTTATATTGTATTTTATGCTTCTGGCGTTCACTTCTTGGGCCCTAACTATTCGATCTGGCGGGACAACGCCCTGGGGTGAAGTCTAGGTTGCCGGGAACGGAGAAATGACCATAACTTTCACACTGGTTGCTATTATTCGTTTTATACGATGGAAAAACTGTTGTATTTATATTGTATATTATGCTTCTGGCGTTGACTTCTAAGGCACTAACTATTCGATCTTGTGGAGCAACGCCCTAGAGTGAAGCCTAGGTTGCCCGGAACGTAGAAATGACCATCGCTTTCAAACTGGTTGCAATTATTCCTGTTATATGATGGATAACTGTTGTATTTTTATTGCATTTTATGCTTCGGGCACTGACTTCTAAGGTCCTAACTATTCAATCTGTTGGAGCAACGCCCTAGGGTGAAGCCTAGGTTGCGCGGGAAGTAGAAATGACAATAACTTTCACACTGGTTGCAATTATTCGTTTTATACGATGGAAAAGCTGTTGCATCTGTATTGTATGTTATGATTCTGTCGTTGACGTCTAAGGCCGTAGCTATTAGATGTGGTGGAGCAACGCACTAGAGTGACGCCTAGGTTGCCCGGTACGTGGAATGACCATTACTTTCGCAATATTTGCAATTATTCATTTTATACGATGGAAAAACTGTTGTACTTATATTGTATTTTATGCTTCTGGCGTTGACTTCTTATGCCCTAACTATTCCATCTGGTGGAACAACGCCCTAGGGTGAAGCCTAGGTTGCCCGCAGCGTAGAAATGGATATAACTTTCACACCGGTAGCAATTATTCGTTTTATACGATAGAAAAACAGTTCTATTTATTTTGTATTTTATGCTTCGGCCGTTGGCTTCTAAGGCCCTAACTATTCAATCTGTTGGAGCAACGCCCGAGGGTGAAGCCTAGGTTGCCCGGAAAGTAGAAATGACCATAACATTCATACTGCTTGCAATTATTCGTTTTATACGATGAAAAAACTGTTGTATTTATATTGTATTTTATACTTCGGGCGTTGACTTCTAAGGCCCTAACTATTCAATCTGTTGGATCAACGCCCTAGAGTGAAGCCTCGGTTGCTCGCAATGTAGAAATGACCATAACATTCACACTGGTTGAAATTATTCGTTTTATATGATGGAAAAGCTGTTGTATTTATATTGTATTTTATGCTGCTGGCGTTCACTTCTTAGGCCCTAACTATTCGATCTGGAGGAAAAACGCCCTGGGGTGAAGCCTAGGTTGCCGGGAACGTAGAAATGACCATAACTTTCACACTGGTTGCAATTATTCATTCTATACGATGGAAAAACTGTTGCATCTTTATTGTATTTTATGCTTCTGGCGTTGACTTCTAAGTCCCTAACTATTCGATCTGGTGGAGCAACGCACTAGAGTGAAGTCTAGGTTGCTCGGAATGTAGAAATGTCCATAACTTTCACACTGGTTGCAATTTTTCGTTTTATACGATGGAAAAGCTTTTGTATTTTTATTGCATTTTATGCTTCGGGCGTTGACTTCTAAGGCCCTAACTACTCAACCTGTTGGACCAACGCCCAAGCGTGAAGCCTAGGTTGCCCGGAAAGTAGAAATGATCATAACTTTCGTTCTGGTCTCAATTATTCGTTTTATAGGATGGAAAAACTGTTGTATTTATATTGTATTTTATGCTTCTGGCGTTAACTTCTTAGGCCCGAACTATTCGATCTGGTCGAACAACGCCCTAGAGTGAAGCCTAGGTTGCCCGGAACGTAGAAATGACCATCGCTTTCAAACTGGTTGCAATTATTCCTGTTATATGATGGATAACTGTTGTATTTTTATTGCATTTTATGCTTCGGGCACTGACTTCTAAGGTCCTAACTATTCAATCTGTTGGAGCAACGCCCTAGGGTGAAGCCTAGGTTGCGCGGGAAGTAGAAATGACAATAACTTTCACACTGGTTGCAATTATTCGTTTTATACGATGGAAAAGCTGTTGCATCTGTATTGTATGTTATGATTCTGTCGTTGACGTCTAAGGCCGTAGCTATTAGATGTGGTGGAGCAACACACTAGAGTGACGCCTAGGTTGCCCGGATCGTGGAATGACCATTACTTTCGCAATATTTGCAATTATTCATTTTATGCGATGGAAAAACTGTTGTACTTATATTGTATTTTATACTTCTGGCGTTGACTTCTTATGCCCTAACTATTCCATCTGGTGGAACAACGCCCTAGAGTGAAGCCTAGGTTGCCCGGAACGTAGAAATGACCATCGCTTTCAAACTGGTTGCAATTATTCCTGTTTTATGATGGATAACTGTTGTTTTTTTATTGCATTTTATGCTTCGGGCACTGACTTCTAAGGTCCTAACTATTCAATCTGTTGGAGCAACGCCCTAGGGTGAAGCCTAGGTTGCGCGGGAAGTAGAAATGACAATAACTTTCACACTGGTTGCAATTATTCGTTTTATACGATGGACAGACTGTTGTATTTATATTGAATTTTATGCTTCTGGCGTTGACTTCTAAGGCCCTAACTGTTTGATCTGGTGGAGCAACGCAGTAGAGTGAAGCCTAAGTTGCCCGGAACAATGATATGCCATTACTTTCACACTGGTTGCAATTATTCCTGATATACGATGGAAAAACTGTTGCATCTTTATTGTATTTTATGCTTCTGGCGTTGTCTTCTAAGGCCCTAACTACTCGATCTGGTGGAGCAACGCCCTAGAGTGAAGCCTAGTTTGCCCGGAAAGTAGAAATGACCATAACATTCCCACTGGTCGCAATTATTCGTTTTATACGATGGAAAAGCTGTTGTATTTATACCGTATTTTATGCTTCTGGCGTTGACTTCTTATGCCCTAACTATTCCATCTGGTGGAACAACGCCCTAGGGTGAAGCCTAGGTTGCCCGGAACGTAGAAATTACCATCACTCTCAAACTGGTTGCAATTAATCCTTTTATACGATGGAAAAACTGTTGTATTTTTATTGCATTTTATGCTACCGGCGTTGACTTCTAAGGCCCTAACTATTCAACCGGTTGGAGCAACGCCCTAGGGTGTAGCCTAGGTTGCCCGGAAAGTAGAAATGACCACAACTTTCATACTGGTTGCAATTACTCGTTTTATATGATGGAAAAACTGTTGTATTTATATTGTATTTTATGCTTCTGGCGTTCACTTCTTAGGCCCTAACTATTCGATCTGGTCGAACAACGCCCTAGAGTGAAGCCTAGGTTGCCCGGAACGTAGAAATGACCAGCACTTTCAAACTGGTTGCAATTAATCCTTTCATACGATGGAAAAACTGTTGTATTTTTATTGCATTTTATGCTTCCGGCGTTGACTTCTAAGGCCCTAACTATTCAATCTGTTGGAGCAACGCCCTAGGGTGAAGCCTAGGTTGCCCGGAAAGTAGAAATGACGTTGACTTCCATACTGGTTGCAATTATTCGTTTTATACGATGGAAAAACTTTTGTATTTATATTGTATTTTATGCTTCTGGCGTTGACTTCTGAGGCACTAACTATTCGATCTAGTGGAGCAACGCCCTAGAGTGACTCCTAAGTTTCCCGGAACGTAGAAATTACCATCACTTTCAAACTCGTTGCAAATACTCCTGTTATATGATGGAAAAACTGTTGTATTTATATTGTATTTTATGCTTCTGGCGTTCACTTCTTGGGCCCTAACTATTCGATCTGGCGGGACAACGCCCTGGGGTGAAGTCTAGGTTGCCGGGAACGGAGAAATGACCATAACTTTCACACTGGTTGCTATTATTCGTTTTATACGATGGAAAAACTGTTGTATTTATATTGTATATTATGCTCCTGGCGTTGACTTCTAAGGCACTAACTATTCGATCTGGTCGAACAACGCCCTAGAGTGAAGCCTAGGTTGCCCGGAACGTAGAAATGACCAGCACTTTCAAACTGGTTGCAATTAATCCCTTCATACGATGGAAAAACTGTTGTATTTTTATTGCATTTTATGCTACCGGCGTTGACTTCTAAGGCCCTAACTATTCAACCGGTTGGAGCAACGCCCTAGGGTGTAGCCTAGGTTGCCCGGAAAGTAGAAATGACCACAACTTTCATACTGGTTGCAATTACTCGTTTTATATGATGGAAAGACTGTTGTATTTATATTGTATTTTATGCTTCTGGCGTTCACTTCTTAGGCCCTAACTATTCGATCTGGTCGAACAACGCCCTAGAGTGAAGCCTAGGTTGCCCGGAACGTAGAAATGACCAGCACTTTCAAACTGGTTGCAATTAATCCTTTCATACGATGGAAAAACTGTTGTATTTTTATTGCATTTTATGCTTCCGGCGTTGACTTCTAAGGCCCTAACTATTCAATCTGTTGGAGCAACGCCCTAGGGTGAAGCCTAGGTTGCCCGGAAAGTAGAAATGACGTTGACCTCCATACTGGTTGCAATTATTCGTTTTATACGATGGAAAAACTTTTGTATTTATATTGTATTTTATGCTTCTGGCGTTGACTTCTGAGGCACTAACTATTCGATCTAGTGGAGCAACGCCCTAGAGTGAAGCCTAAGTTTCCCGGAACCTAGAAATTACCATCACTTTCAAACTCGTTGCAAATACTCCTGTTATATGATGGAAAAACTGTTGTATTTATATTGTATTTTATGCTTCTGGCGTTCACTTCTTGGGCCCTAACTATTCGATCTGGCGGGACAACGCCCTGGGGTGAAGTCTAGGTTGCCGGGAACGGAGAAATGACCATAACTTTCACACTGGTTGCTATTATTCGTTTTATACGATGGAAAAACTGTTGTATTTATATTGTATATTATGCTTCTGGCGTTGACTTCTAAGGCACTAACTATTCGATCTTGTGGAGCAACGCCCTAGAGTGAAGCCTAGGTTGCCCGGAACGTAGAAATGACCATCGCTTTCAAACTGGTTGCAATTATTCCTGTTATATGATGGATAACTGTTGTATTTTTATTGCATTTTATGCTTCGGGCACTGACTTCTAAGGTCCTAACTATTCAATCTGTTGGAGCAACGCCCTAGGGTGAAGCCTAGGTTGCGCGGGAAGTAGAAATGACAATAACTTTCACACTGGTTGCAATTATTCGTTTTATACGATGGAAAAGCTGTTGCATCTGTATTGTATGTTATGATTCTGTCGTTGACGTCTAAGGCCGTAGCTATTAGATGTGGTGGAGCAACGCACTAGAGTGACGCCTAGGTTGCCCGGTACGTGGAATGACCATTACTTTCGCAATATTTGCAATTATTCATTTTATACGATGGAAAAACTGTTGTACTTATATTGTATTTTATGCTTCTGGCGTTGACTTCTTATGCCCTAACTATTCCATCTGGTGGAACAACGCCCTAGGGTGAAGCCTAGGTTGCCCGCAGCGTAGAAATGGATATAACTTTCACACCGGTAGCAATTATTCGTTTTATACGATAGAAAAACAGTTCTATTTATTTTGTATTTTATGCTTCGGCCGTTGGCTTCTAAGGCCCTAACTATTCAATCTGTTGGAGCAACGCCCGAGGGTGAAGCCTAGGTTGCCCGGAAAGTAGAAATGACCATAACATTCATACTGCTTGCAATTATTCGTTTTATACGATGAAAAAACTGTTGTATTTATATTGTATTTTATACTTCGGGCGTTGACTTCTAAGGCCCTAACTATTCAATCTGTTGGATCAACGCCCTAGAGTGAAGCCTCGGTTGCTCGCAATGTAGAAATGACCATAACATTCACACTGGTTGAAATTATTCGTTTTATATGATGGAAAAGCTGTTGTATTTATATTGTATTTTATGCTGCTGGCGTTCACTTCTTAGGCCCTAACTATTCGATCTGGAGGAAAAACGCCCTGGGGTGAAGCCTAGGTTGCCGGGAACGTAGAAATGACCATAACTTTCACACTGGTTGCAATTATTCATTCTATACGATGGAAAAACTGTTGCATCTTTATTGTATTTTATGCTTCTGGCGTTGACTTCTAAGTCCCTAACTATTCGATCTGGTGGAGCAACGCACTAGAGTGAAGTCTAGGTTGCTCGGAATGTAGAAATGTCCATAACTTTCACACTGGTTGCAATTTTTCGTTTTATACGATGGAAAAGCTTTTGTATTTTTATTGCATTTTATGCTTCGGGCGTTGACTTCTAAGGCCCTAACTACTCAACCTGTTGGACCAACGCCCAAGCGTGAAGCCTAGGTTGCCCGGAAAGTAGAAATGATCATAACTTTCGTTCTGGTCTCAATTATTCGTTTTATAGGATGGAAAAACTGTTGTATTTATATTGTATTTTATGCTTCTGGCGTTAACTTCTTAGGCCCGAACTATTCGATCTGGTCGAACAACGCCCTAGAGTGAAGCCTAGGTTGCCCGGAACGTAGAAATGACCATCGCTTTCAAACTGGTTGCAATTATTCCTGTTATATGATGGATAACTGTTGTATTTTTATTGCATTTTATGCTTCGGGCACTGACTTCTAAGGTCCTAACTATTCAATCTGTTGGAGCAACGCCCTAGGGTGAAGCCTAGGTTGCGCGGGAAGTAGAAATGACAATAACTTTCACACTGGTTGCAATTATTCGTTTTATACGATGGAAAAGCTGTTGCATCTGTATTGTATGTTATGATTCTGTCGTTGACGTCTAAGGCCGTAGCTATTAGATGTGGTGGAGCAACACACTAGAGTGACGCCTAGGTTGCCCGGATCGTGGAATGACCATTACTTTCGCAATATTTGCAATTATTCATTTTATGCGATGGAAAAACTGTTGTACTTATATTGTATTTTATACTTCTGGCGTTGACTTCTTATGCCCTAACTATTCCATCTGGTGGAACAACGCCCTAGAGTGAAGCCTAGGTTGCCCGGAACGTAGAAATGACCATCGCTTTCAAACTGGTTGCAATTATTCCTGTTTTATGATGGATAACTGTTGTTTTTTTATTGCATTTTATGCTTCGGGCACTGACTTCTAAGGTCCTAACTATTCAATCTGTTGGAGCAACGCCCTAGGGTGAAGCCTAGGTTGCGCGGGAAGTAGAAATGACAATAACTTTCACACTGGTTGCAATTATTCGTTTTATACGGTGGAAAAGCTGTTGCATCTGTATTGTATGTTATGATTCTGTCGTTGACGTCTAAGGCCGTAGCTATTAGATGTGGTGGAGCAACGCACTAGAGTGACGCCTAGGTTGCCCGGTACGTGGAATGACCATTACTTTCGCAATATTTGCAATTATTCATTTTATACGATGGAAATACTGTTGTACTTATATTGTATTTTATGCTTCTGGCGTTGACTTCTTATGCCCTAACTATTCCATCTGGTGGAACAACGCCCTAGGGTGAAGCCTAGGTTGCCCGCAGCGTAGAAATGGATATAACTTTCTCAGCGGTAGCAATTATTCGTTTTATACGATAGAAAAACAGTTCTATTTATTTTGTATTTTATGCTTCGGCCGTTGACTTCTAAGGCCCTAACTATTCCATCTGTTGGAGCAACGCCCGATGGTGAAGCCTAGGTTGTCCGGAAAGTAGAAATGACCATAACATTCATACTGCATGCAATTATTCGTTTTATACGATGAAAAAACTGTTGTATTTATATTGTATTTTATACTTCGGGCGTTGACTTCTAAGGCCCTAACTTTTCAATCTGTTGGATCAACGCCCTAGAGTGAAGCCTCGGTTGCTCGGAATGTAGAAATGACCATAATATTCACACTGGTTGAAATTATTCGTTTTATATGATGGAAAAGCTGTTGTATTTTAATTGCATTTTATGCTGCTGGCGTTCACTTCTTAGGCCCTAACTATTCGATCTGGTGGAGCAACGCCCTAGAGTGAAACCTAGTTTGCCCGGAACGTAGAACTGACCATTACTTTCACACTGGTTGCAATTGTTCCTGTTATACGATGGAAAACTGTTGCATCTTTATTGTATTTTATGCTTCGGGCGTTGACTTCTAAGGCCCTAACTATTCGATATGGTGGAGCAACGCCCTAGAGCGAAGCCTAGGTTGCCCGGAACGTAGAAATGACCAGAACTTTCACACTGTTTGCTATTATTCGTTTTATACGATGGAAACACTGTTATATTTATATTGTATTTTATGCTTCTGGCGCTGATTTCTTAGGCCCCAACTTTTCGATCTGGTGGAACAACGCCCTAGAGGGAAGCCTAGGTTGCCCAGGACGTAGAAATGACCGTCACTTTCACACTGGTTGCAATTATTCCTGTTATACGGTGGAAAAACTCTTGTATATTTATTGTATTTTATGCTTCGGGCGTTGACTTCTATGGCCCTACCTATTCGATTTGGTGGAGCAACACCCTACAGTGAAGCCTAGGTTGTCAGGAACGTAGAAATGACCTTTACTTTCACACTGGTTGCAATTATTCCTGTTATACGATGGAAAAGCTGTTGTATTTATATTGTATTTTATGCTTCTGTCGTTGACTTCTAAGGCCGTAGCAATTAATTGTGGTGGAGCAACGCCCTAGAGTGACGCCTAGGTTGCCGGAACTTAGAAATGACCATTACTTTCACAATGTTTGCAATTATTCATTTTATACGATGGAAAAACTGTTGTACTTATATTGTATTTTATACTTATGGCGTTGAATTCTAAGTCCCTAGCTATGCGATCTGGTGGAGCAACGCCCTAGAGTGAAACCTAGGTTGCCCGGAACGTAGAAATTACCATACCTTTCACACTGGTTGCAATTATTCCTGTTATACGGTGGAAAAACTCTTGTATATTTATTGTATTTTATGCTTCGGGCGTTGACTTCTATGGCCCTGCCTATTCGATTTGGTGGAGCAACACCCTACAGTGAAGCCTAGGTTGTCAGGAACGTAGAAATGACCATAACTTTCACACTGGCAGCAATTATTCGCTTTTTACAATGCAAAAACTGTTCTATTTATTTTGTATTTTATGCTTCGGCCGTGGACTTCTAAGGGCCTAACTACTCGATCTGGTGGAGCAACGCCCTAGTGTGAGGCATAGGTTGCCCGGAACGTAGAAATGACCTTTACTTTCACACTGGTTGCAATTATTCCTGTTATACGATGGAAAAGCTGTTGTATTTATATTGTATTTTATGCTTCTGTCGTTGACTTCTAAGGCCGTAGCAATTAATTGTGGTGGAGCAACGCCCTAGAGTGACGCCTAGGTTGCCGGAACTTAGAAATGACCATTACTTTCACAATGTTTGCAATTATTCATTTTATACGATGGAAAAACTGTTGTACTTATATTGTATTTTATTCTTCTGGCGTTGAATTCTATGTCCCAAGCTATTCGATCTGGTGGAGCAACGCACTAGAGTGAAGTCTAGGTTGCTCGGAATGTAGAAATGTCCATAACTTTCACACTGGTTGCAATTATTCGTTTTATACGATGGAAAAGCTTTTGTATTTTTATTGCATTTTATGCTTCGGGCGTTGACTTCTAAGGCCCTAACTACTCAACCTGTTGGACCAACGCCCAAGCGTGAAGCCTAGGTTGCCCGGAAAGTAGAAATGACCATAACTTTCGTTCTGGTCTCAACTATTCGTTTTATAGGATGGAAAAACTGTTGTATTTATACCGTATTTTATTCTTCTGGCGTTGACTTCTTATACCGCAACTATTCCATCTGCTGGAACAGCGCCCTAGAGTGAAGCCTAGGTTGCCCGGAACGTAGAAATGACCATCACTTTCAAACTGGTTGCAATTATTGCTGTTATATGATGGAAAAGCTGTTGTATTCTTATTGCATTTTATGCTTCGGGCATTGACTTATAAGGCCCTAACTATTCAATCTGTTGTAGCAACGCCCTAGGGTGTAGCCTAGGTTGCCCGTAAAGTAGAAATGACCATAGCTTTCATGCTGGTTGCAATTATTCGTTTTATATGATGGAAGAACTGTTGTATTTATATTGTATTTTATGCTTCTGGCGTTCACTTCTTAGGCCCTAACTATTCGATCTGGTGGAACAACGCCCTTGGGTGAAGCCCAGGTTGCCCGGAACGTAGAAATGACGTTTACTTTCATACTGGTTGCAATTATTCGTTTTATACGATGGAAAGACTGTTGTATTTATATTGTATTTTATGCTTCTGGCGTTGACTTCTAAGGCCCTAACTGTTTGATCTGGTGGAGCAACGCAGTAGAGTGAAGCCTAAGTTGCCCGGAACAATGATATGCCATTACTTTCACAATGGTTGCAATTATTCCTGATATACGATGGAAAAACTGTTGCATCTTTATTGTATTTTATGATTCTGGCGTTGTCATCTAAGGCCCTAACTACTCGATCTGGTGGAGCAACGCCCTAGAGTGAAGCCTAGTTTGCCCGGAAAGTAGAAATAACCATAACATTCACACTGGTCGCAATTATTCGTTTTATACGAAGGAAAAGCTGTTGTATTTATACCGTATTTTATGCTTCTGGCGTTGACTTCTTATGCCCTAACTATTCCATCTGGTGAAACAACGCCCTAGGGTGAAGCCTAGGTTGCCCGGAACGTAGAAATTACCATCACTCTCAAACTGGTTGCAATTAATCCTTTTATACGATGGAAAAACTGTTGTATTTTTATTGCATTTTATGCTACCGGCGTTGACTTCTAAGGGCCTAACTATTCAACCGGTTGGAGCAACGCCATAGGGTGTAGCCTAGGTTGCCCGGAAAGTAGAAATGACCACAACTTTCATACTGGTTGCAATTACTCGTTTTATATGATGGAAAAACTGTTGTATTTATATTGTATTTTATGCTTCTGGCGTTCACTTCTTAGGCCCTAACTATTCGATCTGGTCGAACAACGCCCTAGAGTGAAGCCTAGGTTGCCCGGAACGTAGAAATGACCAGCACTTTCAAACTGGTTGCAATTAATCCTTTCATACGATGGAAAGACTGTTGTATTTTTATTGCATTTTATGCTTCCGGCGTTGACTTCTAAGGCCCTAACTATTCAATCTGTTGGAGCAACGCCCTAGGGTGAAGCCTAGGTTGCCCGGAAAGTAGAAATGACGTTGACTTCCATACTGGTTGCAATTATTCGTTTTATACGATGGAAAAACTTTTGTATTTATATTGTATTTTATGCTTCTGGCGTTGACTTCTGAGGCACTAACTATTCGATCTAGTGGAGCAACTCCCTAGAGTGAAGCCTAAGTTTCCCGGAACGTAGAAATTACCATCACTTTCAAAGTCGTTGCAAATACTCCTGTTATATGATGGAAAAACTGTTGTATTTATATTGTATTTTATGCTTCTGGCGTTCACTTCTTGGGCCCTAACTATTCGATCTGGCGGGACAACGCCCTGGGGTGAAGCCTAGGTTGCCCGGAACGTAGAAATGACCATAACTTTGACACTGGTTGCTATTATTCGTTTTATACGATGAAAAAACTGTTGTATTTATATTGTATTTTATACTTCGGGCGTTGACTTCTAAGGCCCTAACTATTCAATCTGTTGTATCAACGCCCTAGAGTGAAGCCTCGGTTGCTCGGAATGTAGAAATGACCATAATATTCACACTGGTTGAAATTATTCGTTTTATATGATGGAAAAGCTGTTGTATTTATATTGCATTTTATGCTGCTGGCGTTCACTTCTTAGGCCCTAACTATTCGATCTGGTGGAGCAACGCCCTAGAGTGAAACCTAGTTTGCCCGGAACGTAGAACTGACCATTACTTTCACACTGGTTGCTATTGTTCCTGTTATACGATGGAAAACTGTTGCATCATTATTGTATTTTATGCTTCGGGCGTTGACTTCTAAGGCCCTAACTATTCGATATGGTGGAGCAACGCCCTAGAGCGAAGCCTAGGTTGCCCGGAACGTAGAAATGACCAGAACTTTCACACTGTTTGCTATTATTCGTTTTATACGATGGAAACACTGTTATATTTATATTGTATTTTATGCTTCTGGCGCTGATTTCTTAGGCCCCAACTTTTCGATCTGGTGGAACAACGCCCTAGAGGGAAGCCTAGGTTGCCCAGGACGTAGAAATGACCGTCACTTTCACACTGGTTGCAATTATTCCTGTTATACGGTGGAAAAACTATTGTATATTTATTGTATTTTATGCTTCGGGCGTTGACTTCTATGGCCCTACCTATTCGATTTGGTGGAGCAACACCCTACAGTGAAGCCTAGGTTGTCAGGAACGTAGAAATGACCTTTACTTTCACACTGGTTGCAATTATTCCTGTTATACGATGGAAAAGCTGTTGTATTTATATTGTATTTTATGCTTCTGTCGTTGACTTCTAAGGCCGTAGCAATTAATTGTGGTGGAGCAACGCCCTAGAGTGACGCCTAGGTTGCCGGAACTTAGAAATGACCATTACTTTCACAATGTTTGCAATTATTCATTTTATACGATGGAAAAACTGTTGTACTTATATTGTATTTTATACTTATGGCGTTGAATTCTAAGTCCCTAGCTATGCGATCTGGTGGAGCAACGCCCTAGAGTGAAACCTAGGTTGCCCGGAACGTAGAAATTACCATACCTTTCACACTGGTTGCAATTATTCCTGTTATACGGTGGAAAAACTCTTGTATATTTATTGTATTTTATGCTTCGGGCGTTGACTTCTATGGCCCTACCTATTCGATTTGGTGGAGCAACACCCTACAGTGAAGCCTAGGTTGTCAGGAACGTAGAAATGACCATAACTTTCACACTGGCAGCAATTATTCGCTTTTTACAATGCAAAAACTGTTCTATTTATTTTGTATTTTATGCTTCGGCCGTGGACTTCTAAGGGCCTAACTACTCGATCTGGTGGAGCAACGCCCTAGTGTGAAGCATAGGTTGCCCGGAACGTAGAAATGACCTTTACTTTCACACTGGTTGCAATTATTCCTGTTATACGATGGAAAAGCTGTTGTATTTATATTGTATTTTATGCTTCTGTCGTTGACTTCTAAGGCCGTAGCAATTAATTGTGGTGGAGCAACGCCCTAGAGTGACGCCTAGGTTGCCGGAACTTAGAAATGACCATTACTTTCACAATGTTTGCAATTATTCATTTTATACGATGGAAAAACTGTTGTACTTATATTGTATTTTATTCTTCTGGCGTTGAATTCTATGTCCCAAGCTATTCGATCTGGTGGAGCTACGCCCTAGAATGAAACCTAGGTTACCCGGAACGTAGAAATGACCAGTACTTTCACACTGTTTGCAGTTATTCCTGTTATTCGATGGAAAAACTGTTGCATCTTTATTGTATTTTATGCTTCTGGCGTTGACTTCTAAGGCCGTAGCTATTAGATGTGGAGGAGCAACGCCGTAGAGTGACGCCCAGGTTGCCCGGAACGTAGAAATGACCATAAGTTTCATACTGGTTGCAATTATTCGTTTTATACGATGGAAAAACTGTTGTATTTATATCGTATTTTATGCTCCTGGCGTTGACTTCTAAGGATCTAACTATTCGATCTGGTGGAGCAACGCCCTAGAGTGAAGCCGAGATTGCCCGGAACGTAGAAATGACCATCACTTTCAAACTGGTTGTAATTATTCCGGTTATATGATGGAAAAACTGTTGTATTTTTATTGCATTTTATGCTTCGGGCATTGACTTCTAAGGCCCTACCTATTCAACCTGTTGGAGCAACGCCCTAGGGTGTAGCCTAGGTTGCCCGGAAAGTAGAAATGAGCACAACTTTCATACTGGTTGCAATTATTCGCGTTTTACAATGCAAAAACTGTTCTATTTATTTTGTATTTTATGCTTCGGCCGTGGACTTCTAAGGCCCTAACTACTCGATCTGGTGGAGCAACGCCCTAGAGTGAAGCATAGGTTGCCCGGAACGTAGAAATGACCTTTACTTTCACACTGATTGCAATTATTCCTGTTATACGATGGAAAAGCTGTTGTATTTATATTGTATTTTATGCTTCTGTCGTTGACTTCTAAGGCCGTAGCAATTAATTGTGGTGGAGCAACGCCCTAGAGTGACGCCTAGGTTGCCGGAACTTAGAAATGACCATTACTTTCACAATGTTTGCAATTATTCATTTTATACGATGGAAAAACTGTTGTACTTATATTGTATTTTATACTTATGGCGTTGAATTCTAAGTCCCTAGCTATGCGATCTGGTGGAGCAACGCCCTAGAGTGAAACCTAGGTTGCCCGGAACGTAGAAATTACCATACCTTTCACACTGGTTGCAATTATTCCTGTTATACGGTGGAAAAACTCTTGTATATTTATTGTATTTTATGCTTCGGGCGTTGACTTCTATGGCCCTACCTATTCGATTTGGTGGAGCAACACCCTACAGCGAAGCCTAGGTTGTCAGGAACGTAGAAATGACCATCGCTTTCAAACTGGTTGCAATTATTCCTGTTATATGATGGATAACTGTTGTATTTTTATTGCATTTTATGCTTCGGGCACTGACTTCTAAGGTCCTAACTATTCAATCTGTTGGAGCAACGCCCTAGGGTGAAGCCTAGGTTGCGCGGGAAGTAGAAATGACAATAACTTTCACACTTGTTGCAATTATTCGTTTTATACGATGGAAAAGCTGTTGCATCTGTATTGTATGTTATGATTCTGTCGTTGACGTCTAAGGCCGTAGCTATTAGATGTGGTGGAGCAACACACTAGAGTGACGCCTAGGTTGCCCGGATCGTGGAATGACCATTACTTTCGCAATATTTGCAATTATTCATTTTATGCGATGGAAAAACTGTTGTACTTATATTGTATTTTATACTTCTGGCGTTGACTTCTTATGCCCTAACTATTCCATCTGGTGGAACAACGCCCTAGAGTGAAGCCTAGGTTGCCCGGAACGTAGAAATGACCATCGCTTTCAAACTGGTTGCAATTATTCCTGTTTTATGATGGATAACTGTTGTTTTTTTATTGCATTTTATGCTTCGGGCACTGACTTCTAAGGTCCTAACTATTCAATCTGTTGGAGCAACGCCCTAGGGTGAAGCCTAGGTTGCGCGGGAAGTAGAAATGACAATAACTTTCACACTGGTTGCAATTATTCGTTTTATACGATGGAAAAGCTGTTGCATCTGTATTGTATGTTATGATTCTGTCGTTGACGTCTAAGGCCGTAGCTATTAGATGTGGTGGAGCAACGCACTAGAGTGACGCCTAGGTTGCCCGGTACGTGGAATGACCATTACTTTCGCAATATTTGCAATTATTCATTTTATACGATGGAAATACTGTTGTACTTATATTGTATTTTATGCTTCTGGCGTTGACTTCTTATGCCCTAACTATTCCATCTGGTGGAACAACGCCCTAGGGTGAAGCCTAGGTTGCCCGC
Organism: Calliopsis andreniformis; assembly: GCF_051401765.1. Taxonomy (NCBI): domain Eukaryota; kingdom Metazoa; phylum Arthropoda; class Insecta; order Hymenoptera; family Andrenidae; genus Calliopsis; species Calliopsis andreniformis. Next base: position 4,299,394 of record NW_027480429.1, read on the forward strand.
AGCGTAGAAATGGATATAACTTTCTCAGCGGTAGCAATTATTCGTTTTATACGATAGAAAAACAGTTCTATTTATTTTGTATTTTATGCTTCGGCCGTTGACTTCTAAGGCCCTAACTATTCAATCTGTTGGAGCAACGCCCGATGGTGAAGCCTAGGTTGTCCGGAAAGTAGAAATGACCATAACATTCATACTGCATGCAATTATTCGTTTTATACGATGAAAAAACTGTTGTATTTATATTGTATTTTATACTTCGGGCGTTGTCTTCTAAGGCCCTAACTATTCAATCTGTTGGATCAACGCCCTAGAGTGAAGCCTCGGTTGCTCGGAATGTAGAAATGACCATAATATTCACACTGGTTGAAATTATTCGTTTTATATGATGGAAAAGCTGTTGTATTTATATTGCATTTTATGCTGCTGGCGTTCACTTCTTAGGCCCTAACTATTGGATCTGGTGGAGCAACGCCCTAGAGTGAAACCTAGTTTGCCCGGAACGTTGAACTGACCATTACTTTCACACTGGTTGCAATTGTTCCTGTTATACGATGGAAAACTGTTGCATCTTTATTGTATTTTATGCTTCGGGCGTTGACTTCTAAGGCCCTAACTATTCGATATGGTGGAGCAACGCCCTAGAGCGAAGCCTAGGTTGCCCGGAACGTAGAAATGACCAGAACTTTCACACTGTTTGCTATTATTCGTTTTATACGATGGAAAAACTGTTATATTTATATTGTATTTTATGCTTCTGGCGCTGATTTCTTAGGCCCCAACTTTTCGATCTGGTGGAACAACGCCCTAGAGGGAAGCCTAGGTTGCCCAGGACGTAGAAATGACCGTCACTTTCACACTGGTTGCAATTATTCCTGTTATACGGTGGAAAAACTCTTGTATATTTATTGTATTTTATGCTTCGGGCGTTGACTTCTATGGCCCTACCTATTCGATTTGGTGGAGCAACACCCTACAGTGAAGCCTAGGTTGTCAGGAACGTAGAAATGACCTTTACTTTCACACTGGTTGCAATTATTCCTGTTATACGATGGAAAAGCTGTTGTATTTATATTGTATTTTATGCTTCTGTCGTTGACTTCTAAGGCCGTAGCAATTAATTGTGGTGGAGCAACGCCCTAGAGTGACGCCTAGGTTGCCGGAACTTAGAAATGACCATTACTTTCACAATGTTTGCAATTATTCATTTTATACGATGGAAAAACTGTTGTACTTATATTGTATTTTATACTTATGGCGTTGAATTCTAAGTCCCTAGCTATGCGATCTGGTGGAGCAACGCCCTAGAGTGAAACCTAGGTTGCCCGGAACGTAGAAATTACCATACCTTTCACACTGGTTGCAATTATTCCTGTTATACGGTGGAAAAACTCTTGTATATTTATTGTATTTTATGCTTCGGGCGTTGACTTCTATGGCCCTACCTATTCGATTTGGTGGAGCAACACCCTACAGTGAAGCCTAGGTTGTCAGGAACGTAGAAATGACCATAACTTTCACACTGGCAGCAATTATTCGCTTTTTACAATGCAAAAACTGTTCTTTTTATTTTGTATTTTATGCTTCGGCCGTGGACTTCTAAGGGCCTAACTACTCGATCTGGTGGAGCAACGCCCTAGTGTGAAGCATAGGTTGCCCGGAACGTAGAAATGACCTTTACTTTCACACTGGTTGCAATTATTCCTGTTATACGATGGAAAAGCTGTTGTATTTATATTGTATTTTATGCTTCTGTCGTTGACTTCTAAGGCCGTAGCAATTAATTGTGGTGGAGCAACGCCCTAGAGTGACGCCTAGGTTGCCGGAACTTAGAAATGACCATTACTTTCACAATGTTTGCAATTATTCATTTTATACCATGGAAAAACTGTTGTACTTATATTGTATTTTATTCTTCTGGCGTTGAATTCTATGTCCCAAGCTATTCGATCTGGTGGAGCTACGCCCTAGGATGAAACCTAGGTTACCCGGAACGTAGAAATGACCAGTACTTTCACACTGTTTGCAGTTATTCCTGTTATTCGATGGAAAAACTGTTGCATCTTTATTGTATTTTATGCTTCTGGCGTTGACTTCTAAGGCCGTAGCTATTAGATGTGGAGGAGCAACGCCGTAGAGTGACGCCCAGGTTGCCCGGAACGTAGAAATGACCATAAGTTTCATACTGGTTGCAATTATTCGTTTTATACGATGGAAAAACTGTTGTATTTATATCGTATTTTATGCTCCTGGCGTTGATTTCTAAGGATCTAACTATTCGATCTGGTGGAGCAACGCCCTAGAGTGAAGCCGAGATTGCCCGGAACGTAGAAATGACCATCACTTTCAAACTGGTTGTAATTATTCCGGTTATATGATGGAAAAACTGTTGTATTTTTATTGCATTTTATGCTTCGGGCATTGACTTCTAAGGCCCTAACTATTCAACCTGTTGGAGCAACGCCCTAGGGTGTAGCCTAGGTTGCCCGGAAAGTAGAAGTGAGCACAACTTTCATACTGGTTGCAATTATTCGCGTTTTACAATGCAAAAACTGTTCTATTTATTTTGTATTTTATGCTTCGGCCGTGGACTTCTAAGGCCCTAACTACTCGATCTGGTGGAGCAACGCCCTAGAGTGAAGCATAGGTTGCCCGGAACGTAGAAATGACCTTTACTTTCACACTGATTGCAATTATTCCTGTTATACGATGGAAAAGCTGTTGTATTTATATTGTATTTTATGCTTCTGTCGTTGACTTCTAAGGCCGTAGCAATTAATTGTGGTGGAGCAACGCCCTAGAGTGACGCCTAGGTTGCCGGAACTTAGAAATGACCATTACTTTCACAATGTTTGCAATTATTCATTTTATACGATGGAAAAACTGTTGTACTTATATTGTATTTTATACTTATGGCGTTGAATTCTAAGTCCCTAGCTATGCGATCTGGTGGAGCAACGCCCTAGAGTGAAACCTAGGTTGCCCGGAACGTAGAAATTACCATACCTTTCACACTGGTTGCAATTATTCCTGTTATACGGTGGAAAAACTCTTGTATATTTATTGTATTTTATGCTTCTGTCGTTGACTTCTAAGGCCGTAGCAATTAATTGTGGTGGAGCAACGCCCTAGAGTGACGCCTAGGTTGCCGGAACTTAGAAATGACCATTACTTTCACAATGTTTGCAATTATTCATTTTATACGATGGAAAAACTGTTGTACTTATATTGTATTTTGTTCTTCTGGCGTTGAATTCTATGTCCCTAGCTATTCGATCTGGTGGAGCTACGCCCTAGAATGAAACCCAGGTTACCCGGAACGTAGAAATGACCAGTACTTTCACACTGTTTGCAGTTATTCCTGTTATTCGATGGAAAAACTGTTGCATCTTTATTGTATTTTATGCTTCTGGCGTTGGCTTCTAAGGCCGTAGCTATTAGATGTGGAGGAGCAACGCCGTAGAGTGACGCCCAGGTTGCCCGGAACGTAGAAATGACCATAAGTTTCATACTGGTTGCAATTATTCGTTTTATACGATGGAAAAACTGTTGTATTTATATCGTATTTTATGCTCCTGGCGTTGACTTCTAAGGATCTAACTATTCGATCTGGTGGAGCAACGCCCTAGAGTGAAGCCTAGGTTGCCGGAATCGTAGAAATGACCATAACTTTCACAATGTTTGCAATTATTCATTTTATACGATGGAAAAACTGTTGTACTTATATTGTATTTTATCCATCTGGCGTTGACTTCTAAGGCCGTAGCTATTAGATGTGGTGGAGCATCGCCCTAGAGTGACGCCTAGGGTGCTCGGAACGTAGAAATGACCATTACTTTCACACTGTTTGCAATTATTCATTTTATACGATGGAAAAGCTGTTCTATTTATTTTGTATTTTATGCTTCGGGCGTTGACTTCTAAGCCCCTAACTATTCGATCTGGTGGTGCAACGCACTAGAGTGAAGCCTAGGTTTCCTGGAACGGAGAAATAACCATAACTTTCACACTGGTTGCTATTATTCGTTTTATACGATGGAAAACCTGTTATATTTATATTGTATTTTATGCTTCTGGCGTTGACTGCTAAGGCACTAACTGTTTGATCTGGTGGAGCAACGCAGTAGAGTGAAGCCTAAGTTGCCCGGAGCAATGATATGCCATTACTTTCACACTGGTTGCAATTATTCCTGATATACGATGGAAAAACTGTTGCATCTTTATTGTATTTTATGCTTCTGGCGTTGTCTTCTAAGGCCCTAACTACTCGATCTGGTGGAGCAACGCCCTAGAGTGAAGCCTAGTTTGCCCGGAAAGTAGAAATGACCATAACATTCACACTGGTCGCAATTATTCGTTTTATACGATGGAAAAGCTGTTGTATTTATACCGTATTTTATGCTTCTGGCGTTGACTTCTTATGCCCTAACTATTCCATCTGGTGGAAGAACGCCCTAGGGTGAAGCCTAGGTTGCCCGGAACGTAGAAATTACCATCATTCTCAAACTGGTTGCAATTAATCCTTTTATACGATGGAAAAACTGTTGTATTTTTATTGCATTTTATGCTACCGGCGTTGACTTCTAAGGCCCTAACTATTCAATCGGTTGGAGCAACGCCCTAGGGTGAAGCCTAGGTTGCCCGGAAAGTAGAAATGAGGTTAATCTTCATACTGGTTGCAATTATTCGTTTTATACGATGGAAAAACTGTTGTATTTATATTGTTTTTTATGCTTCTGGCGTTGACTTCTAAGACACTAACTATACGATCTGGTGGAGCAACGCCCTAGAGTGAAGCCGAGATTGCCCGGAACGTAGAAATGACCATCACTTTCAAACTGGTTCTAATTATTCCGGTTATATGATGGAAAAACTGTTGTATTTTTATTGCATTTTATGCTTCGGGCATTGACTTCTAAGGCCCTAGCTATTCAACCTGTTGGAGCAACGCCCTAGGGTGTAGCGTAGGTTGCCCGGAAAGTAGAAATGAGCACAACTTTCATACTGGTTGCAACTACTCGTTTTATATGATGGAAAAACTGTTGTATTTATATTGTATTTTATGCTTCTGGCGTTCACTTCTTAGGCCCTAACTATTCGATCTGGTCGAACAACGCCCTAGAGTGAAGCCTAGGTTGCCCGGAACGTAGAAATGACCATCGCTTTCAAACTGGTTGCAATTATTCCTGTTATATGATGGATAACTGTTGTATTTTTATTGCATTTTATGCTTCGGGCACTGACTTCTAAGGTCCTAACTATTCAATCTGTTGGAGCAACGCCCTAGGGTGAAGCCTAGGTTGCGCGGGAAGTAGAAATGAGAATAACTTTCACACTGGTTGCAATTATTCGTTTTATACGATGGAAAAGCTGTTGCATCTGTATTGTATGTTATGATTCTGTCGTTGACGTCTAAGGCCGTAGCTATTAGATGTGGTGGAGCAACGCACTAGAGTGACGCCTAGGTTGCCCGGTACGTGGAATGACCATTACTTTCGCAATATTTGCAATTATTCATTTTATACGATGGAAAAACTGTTGTACTTATATTGTATTTTATGCTTCTGGCGTTGACTTCTTATGCCCTAACTATTCCATCTGGTGGAACAACGCCCTAGGGTGAAGCCTAGGTTGCCCGCAGCGTAGAAATGGATATAACTTTCACACCGGTAGCAATTTTTCATTTTATACGATAGAAAAACAGTTCTATTTAGTTTGTATTTTATGCTTCGGCCGTTGACTTCTAAGGCCCTAACTATTCAATCTGTTGGAGCAACGCCCGATGGTGAAGCCTAGGTTGCCCGGAAAGTAGAAATGACCATAACATTCATACTGCTTGCAATTATTCGTTTTATACGATGGAAAAACTGTTGTATTTATATTGTATTTTATGCTGCTGGCGTTCACTTCTTAGGCCCTAACTATTCGATCTGGTGGAACAACGCCCTGGGGTGAAGCCTAGGTTGCCGGGAACGTAGAAATGACCATAACTTTCACACTGGTTGCAATTATTCATTCTATACGATGGAAAAACTGTTGCATCTTTATTGTATTTTATGCTTCTGGCGTTGACTTCTAAGTCCCTAACTATTCGATCTGGTGGAGCAACGCACTAGAGTGAAGTCTAGGTTGCTCGGAATGTAGAAATGTCCATAACTTTCACACTGGTTGCAATTATTCGTTTTATACGATGGAAAAGCTTTTGTATTTTTATTGCATTTTATGCTTCGGGCGTTGACTTCTAAGGCCCTAACTACTCAACCTGTTGGACCAACGCCCAAGCGTGAAGCCTAGGTTGCCCGGAAAGTAGAAATGACCATAACTTTCGTTCTGCTCTCAATTATTCGTTTTATAGGATGGAAAAACTGTTGTATTTATACCGTATTTTATTCTTCTGGCGTTGACTTCTTATACCGCAACTATTCCATCTGCTGGAACAGCGCCCTAGAGTGAAGCCTAGGTTGCCCGGAACGTAGAAATGACCATCACTTTCAAACTGGTTGCAATTATTGCTGTTATATGATGGAAAAGCTGTTGTATTCTTATTGCATTTTATGCTTCGGGCATTGACTTATAAGGCCCTAACTATTCAATCTGTTGTAGCAACGCCCTAGGGTGTAGCCTAGGTTGCCCGTAAAGTAGAAGTGACCATAGCTTTCATACTGGTTGCAATTATTCGTTTTATATGATGGAAGAACTGTTGTATTTATAATGTATTTTATGCTTCTGGCGTTCACTTCTTAGGCCCTAACTATTCGATCTGGTGGAACAACGCCCTTGGGTGAAGCCCAGGTTGCCCGGAACGTAGAAATGACGTTTACTTTCATACTGGTTGCAATTATTCGTTTTATACGATGGAAAGACTGTTGTATTTATATTGAATTTTATGCTTCTGGCGTTGACTTCTAAGGCCCTAACTGTTTGATCTGGTGGAGCAACGCAGTAGAGTGAAGCCTAAGTTGCCCGGAACAATGATATGCCATTACTTTCACACTGGTTGCAATTATTCCTGATATACGATGGAAAAACTGTTGCATCTTTATTGTATTTTATGCTTCTGGCGTTGTCTTCTAAGGCCCTAACTACTCGATCTGGTGGAGCAACGCCCTAGAGTGAAGCCTAGTTTGCCCGGAAAGTAGAAATGACCATAACATTCCCACTGGTCGCAATTATTCGTTTTATACGATGGAAAAGCTGTTGTATTTATACCGTATTTTATGCTTCTGGCGTTGACTTCTTATGCCCTAACTATTCCATCTGGTGGAACAACGCCCTAGGGTGAAGCCTAGGTTGCCCGGAACGTAGAAATTACCATCACTCTCAAACTGGTTGCAATTAATCCTTTTATACGATGGAAAAACTGTTGTATTTTTATTGCATTTTATGCTACCGGCGTTGACTTCAAAGGCCCTAACTATTCAATCGGTTGGAGCAACGCCCTATGGTGAAGCCTAGGTTGCCCGGAAAGTAGAAATGAGGTTAATCTTCATACTGGTTGCAATTATTAGTTTTATACCATGGAAAAACTGTTGTATTTATATTGTTTTTTATGCTTCTGGCGTTGACTTCTAAGACACTAACTATTCGATCTGGTGGAGCAACGCCCTAGAGTGAAGCCGAGATTGCCCGGAACGTAGAAATGACCATCACTTTCAAACTGGTTGTAATTATTCCGGTTATATGATGGAAAAACTGTTGTATTTTTATTGCATTTTATGCTTTGGGCATTGACTTCTAAGGCCCTAACTATTCAACATGTTGTAGCAACGCCCTAGGGTGTAGCCTAGGTTGCCCGGAAAGTAGAAATGACCACAACTTTCATACTGGTTGCAATTACTCGTTTTATATGATGGAAAAACTGTTGTATTTATATTGTATTTTATGGTTCTGGCGTTCACTTCTTAGGCCCTAACTATTCGATCTGGTCGAGCAACGCCCTAGAGTGAAGCCTAGGATGCCCGGAACGTAGAAATGACTATCACTTTCAAACTGGTTGCAATTAATCCTTTTATACGATGGAAAAACTGTTGTATTTTTATTGCATTTTATGCTTCCGGCGTTGACTTCTAAGGCCCTAACTATTCAATCTGTTGGAGCAACGCCCTAGGGTGAAGCCTAGGTTGCCCGGAAAGTAGAAATGACGTTGACTTCCATACTGGTTGCAATTATTCGTTTTATACGATGGAAAAACTGTTGTATTTATATTGTATTTTATGCTTCTGGCGTTCACTTCTTGGGCCCTAACTATTCGATCTGGCGGGACAACGCCCTGGGGTGAAGTCTAGGTTGCCGGGAACGGAGAAATGACCATAACTTTCACACTGGTTGCTATTATTCGTTTTATACGATGGAAAAACTGTTGTATTTATATTGTATATTATGCTTCTGGCGTTGACTTCTAAGGCACTAACTATTCGATCTTGTGGAGCAACGCCCTAGAGTGAAGCCTAGGTTGCCCGGAACGTAGAAATGACCAGTACTTTCACACTGTTTGCAGTTATTCCTGTTATTCGATGGAAAAACTGTTGCATCTTTATTGTATTTTATGCTTCTGGCGTTGACTTCTAAGGCCGTAGCTATTAGATGTGGAGGAGCAACGCCGTAGAGTGACGCCCAGGTTGCCCGGAACGTAGAAATGACCATAAGTTTCATACTGGTTGCAATTATTCGTTTTATACGATGGAAAAACTGTTGTATTTATATCGTATTTTATGCTCCTGGCGTTGATTTCTAAGGATCTAACTATTCGATCTGGTGGAGCAACGCCCTAGAGTGAAGCCGACATTGCCCGGAACGTAGAAATGACCATCACTTTCAAACTGGTTGTAATTATTCCGGTTATATGATGGAAAAACTGTTGTATTTTTATTGCATTTTATGCTTCGGGCATTGACTTCTAAGGCCCTAACTATTCAACCTGTTGGAGCAACGCCCTAGGGTGTAGCCTAGGTTGCCCGGAAAGTAGAGGTGAGCACAACTTTCATACTGGTTGCAATTATTCGCGTTTTACAATGCAAAAACTGTTCTATTTATTTTGTATTTTATGCTTCGGCCGTGGACTTCTAAGGCCCTAACTACTCGATCTGGTGGAGCAACGCCCTAGAGTGAAGCATAGGTTGCCCGGAACGTAGAAATGACCTTTACTTTCACACTGATTGCAATTATTCCTGTTATACGATGGAAAAGCTGTTGTATTTATATTGTATTTTATGCTTCTGTCGTTGACTTCTAAGGCCGTAGCAATTAATTGTGGTGGAGCAACGCCCTAGAGTGACGCCTAGGTTGCCGGAACTTAGAAATGACCATTACTTTCACAATGTTTGCAATTATTCATTTTATACGATGGAAAAACTGTTGTACTTATATTGTATTTTATACTTATGGCGTTGAATTCTAAGTCCCTAGCTATGCGATCTGGTGGAGCAACGCCCTAGAGTGAAACCTAGGTTGCCCGGAACGTAGAAATTACCATACCTTTCACACTGGTTGCAATTATTCCTGTTATACGGTGGAAAAACTCTTGTATATTTATTGTATTTTATGCTTCTGTCGTTGACTTCTAAGGCCGTAGCAATTAATTGTGGTGGAGCAACGCCCTAGAGTGACGCCTAGGTTGCCGGAACTTAGAAATGACCATTACTTTCACAATGTTTGCAATTATTCATTTTATACGATGGAAAAACTGTTGTACTTATATTGTATTTTATTCTTCTGGCGTTGAATTCTATGTCCCTAGCTATTCGATCGGGTGGAGCTACGCCCTAGAATGAAACCTAGGTTACCCGGAACGTAGAAATGACCAGTACTTTCACACTGTTTGCAGTTATTCCTGTTATTCGATGGAAAAACTGTTGCATCTTTATTGTATTTTATGCTTCTGGCGTTGGCTTCTAAGGCCGTAGCTATTAGATGTGGAGGAGCAACGCCGTAGAGTGACGCCCAGGTTGCCCGGAACGTAGAAATGACCATAAGTTTCATACTGGTTGCAATTATTCGTTTTATACGATGGAAAAACTGTTGTATTTATATCGTATTTTATGCTCCTGGCGTTGACTTCTAAGGATCTAACTATTCGATCTGGTGGAGCAACGCCCTAGAGTGAAGCCTAGGTTGCCGGAATCGTAGAAATGACCATTACTTTCACAATGTTTGCAATTATTCATTTTATACGATGGAAAAACTGTTGTACTTATATTGTATTTTATCCATCTGGCGTTGACTTCTAAGGCCGTAGCTATTAGATGTGGTGGAGCATCGCCCTAGAGTGACGCCTAGGGTGCTCGGAACGTAGAAATGACCATTACTTTTACACTGTTTGCAATTATTCATTTTATACGATGGAAAAGCTGTTCTATTTATTTTGTATTTTATGCTTCGGGCGTTGACTTCTAAGCCCCTAACTATTCGATCTGGTGGTGCAACGCACTAGAGTGAAGCCTAGGTTTCCTGGAACGGAGAAATAACCATAACTTTCACACTGGTTGCTATTATTCGTTTTATACGATGGAAAACCTGTTATATTTATATTGTATTTTATGCTTCTGGCGTTGACTGCTAAGGCACTAACTGTTTGATCTGGTGGAGCAACGCAGTAGAGTGAAGCCTAAGTTGCCCGGAGCAATGATATGCCATTACTTTCACACTGGTTGCAATTATTCCTGATATACGATGGAAAAACTGTTGCATCTTTATTGTATTTTATGCTTCTGGCGTTGTCTTCTAAGGCCCTAACTACTCGATCTGGTGGAGCAACGCCCTAGAGTGAAGCCTAGTTTGCCCGGAAAGTAGAAATGACCATAACATTCACACTGGTCGCAATTATTCGTTTTATACGATGGAAAAGCTGTTGTATTTATACCGTATTTTATGCTTCTGGCGTTGACTTCTTATGCCCTAACTATTCCATCTGGTGGAAGAACGCCCTAGGGTGAAGCCCAGGTTGCCCGGGACGTAGAAATTACCATCACTCTCAAACTGGTTGCAATTAATCCTTTTATACGATGGAAAAACTGTTGTATTTTTATTGCATTTTATGCTACCGGCGTTGACTTCTAAGGCCCTAACTATTCAATCGGTTGGAGCAACGCCCTAGGGTGAAGCCTAGGTTGCCCGGAAAGTAGAAATGAGGTTAATCTTCATACTGGTTGCAATTATTCGTTTTATACGATGGAAAAACTGTTGTATTTATATTGTTTTTTATGCTTCTGGCGTTGACTTCTAAGACACTAACTATTCGATCTGGTGGAGCAACGCCCTAGAGTGAAGCCGAGATTGCCCGGAACGTGGAAATGACCATCACTTTCAAACTGGTTCTAATTATTCCGGTTATATGATGGAAAAACTGTTGTATTTTTATTGCATTTTATGCTTCGGGCATTGACTTCTAAGGCCCTAGCTATTCAACCTGTTGGAGCAACGCCCTAGGGTGTAGCCTAGGTTGCCCGGAAAGTAGAAATGAGCACAACTTTCATACTGGTTGCAACTACTCGTTTTATATGATGGAAAAACTGTTGTATTTATATTGTATTTTATGCTTCTGGCGTTCACTTCTTAGGCCCTAACTATTCGATCTGGTCGAACAACGCCCTAGAGTGAAGCCTAGGTTGCCCGGAACGTAGAAATGACCATCGCTTTCAAACTGGTTGCAATTATTCCTGTTATATGATGGATAACTGTTGTATTTTTATTGCATTTTATGCTTCGGGCACTGACTTCTAAGGTCCTAACTATTCAATCTGTTGGAGCAACGCCCTAGGGTGAAGCCTAGGTTGCGCGGGAAGTAGAAATGACAATAACTTTCACACTGGTTGCAATTATTCGTTTTATACGATGGAAAAGCTGTTGCATCTGTATTGTATGTTATGATTCTGTCGTTGACGTCTAAGGCCGTAGCTATTAGATGTGGTGGAGCAACGCACTAGAGTGACGCCTAGGTTGCCCGGTACGTGGAATGACCATTACTTTCGCAATATTTGCAATTATTCATTTTATACGATGGAAAAACTGTTGTACTTATATTGTATTTTATGCTTCTGGCGTTGACTTCTTATGCCCTAACTATTCCATCTGGTGGAACAACGCCCTAGGGTGAAGCCTAGGTTGCCCGCAGCGTAGAAATGGATATAACTTTCACACCGGTAGCAATTATTCGTTTTATACGATAGAAAAACAGTTCTATTTAGTTTGTATTTTATGCTTCGGCCGTTGACTTCTAAGGCCCTAACTATTCAATCTGTTGGAGCAACGCCCGATGGTGAAGCCTAGGTTGCCCGGAAAGTAGAAATGACCATAACATTCATACTGCTTGCAATTATTCGTTTTATACGATGGAAAAACTGTTGTATTTATATTGTATTTTATGCTGCTGGCGTTCACTTCTTAGGCCCTAACTATTCGATCTGGTGGAACAACGCCCTGCGGTGAAGCCTAGGTTGCCGGGAACGTAGAAATGACCATAACTTTCACACTGGTTGCAATTATTCATTCTATACGATGGAAAAACTGTTGCATCTTTATTGTATTTTATGCTTCTGGCGTTGACTTCTAAGTCCCTAACTATTCGATCTGGTGGAGCAACGCACTAGAGTGAAGTCTAGGTTGCTCGGAATGTAGAAATGTCCATAACTTTCACACTGGTTGCAATTATTCGTTTTATACGATGGAAAAGCTTTTGTATTTTTGTTGCATTTTATGCTTCGGGCGTTGACTTCTAAGGCCCTAACTACTCAACCTGTTGGACCAACGCCCAAGCGTGAAGCCTAGGTTGCCCGGAAAGTAGAAATGACCATAACTTTCGTTCTGGTCTCAATTATTCGTTTTATAGGATGGAAAAACTGTTGTATTTATACCGTATTTTATTCTTCTGGCGTTGACTTCTTATACCGCAACTATTCCATCTGCTGGAACAGCGCCCTAGAGTGAAGCCTAGGTTGCCCGGAACGTAGAAATGACCATCACTTTCAAACTGGTTGCAATTATTGCTGTTATATGATGGAAAAGCTGTTGTATTCTTATTGCATTTTATGCTTCGGGCATTGACTTATAAGGCCCTAACTATTCAATCTGTTGTAGCAACGCCCTAGGGTGTAGCCTAGGTTGCCCGTAAAGTAGAAATGACCATAGCTTTCATACTGGTTGCAATTATTCGTTTTATATGATGGAAGAACTGTTGTATTTATATTGTATTTTATGCTTCTGGCGTTCACTTCTTAGGCCCTAACTATTCGATCTGGTGGAACAACGCCCTTGGGTGAAGCCCAGGTTGCCCGGAACGTAGAAATGACGTTTACTTTCATACTGGTTGCAATTATTCGTTTTATACGATGGAAAGACTGTTGTATTTATATTGAATTTTATGCTTCTGGCGTTGACTTCTAAGGCCCTAACTGTTTGATCTGGTGGAGCAACGCAGTAGAGTGAAGCCTAAGTTTCCCGGAACAATGATATGCCATTACTTTCACACTGGTTGCAATTATTCCTGATATACGATGGAAAAACTGTTGCATCTTTATTGTATTTTATGCTTCTGGCGTTGTCTTCTAAGGCCCTAACTACTCGATCTGGTGGAGCAACGCCCTAGAGTGAAGCCTAGTTTGCCCGGAAAGTAGAAATGACCATAACATTCCCACTGGTCGCAATTATTCGTTTTATACGATGGAAAATCTGTTGTATTTATACCGTATTTTATGCTTCTGGCGTTGACTTCTTATGCCCTAACTATTCCATCTGGTGGAACAACGCCCTAGGGTGAAGCCTAGGTTGCCCGGAACGTAGAAATTACCATCACTCTCAAACTGGTTGCAATTAATCCTTTTATACGATGGAAAAACTGTTGTATTTTTATTGCATTTTATGCTACCGGCGTTGACTTCAAAGGCCCTAACTATTCAATCGGTTGGAGCAACGCCCTATGGTGAAGCCTAGGTTGCCCGGAAAGTAGAAATGAGGTTAATCTTCATACTGGTTGCAATTATTAGTTTTATACCATGGAAAAACTGTTGTATTTATATTGTTTTTTATGCTTCTGGCGTTGACTTCTAAGACACTAACTATTCGATCTGGTGGAGCAACGCCCTAGAGTGAAGCCGAGATTGCCCGGAACGTAGAAATGACCATCACTTTCAAACTGGTTGTAATTATTCCGGTTATATGATGGAAAAACTGTTGTATTTTTATTGCATTTTATGTTGTGGGCATTGACTTCTAAGGCCCTAACTATTCAACATGTTGTAGCAACGCCCTAGGGTGTAGCCTAGGTTGCCCGGAAAGTAGAAATGACCACAACTTTCATACTGGTTGCAATTACTCGTTTTATATGATGGAAAAACTGTTGTATTTATATTGTATTTTATGGTTCTGGCGTTCACTTCTTGGGCCCTAACTATTCGATCTGGCGGGACAACGCCCTGGGGTGAAGTCTAGGTTGCCGGGAACGGAGAAATGACCATAACTTTCACACTGGTTGCTATTATTCGTTTTATACGATGGAAAAACTGTTGTATTTATATTGTATATTATGCTTCTGGCGTTGACTTCTAAGGCACTAACTATTCGATCTTGTGGAGCAACGCCCTAGAGTGAAGCCTAGGTTGCCCGGAACGTAGAAATGACCATCGCTTTCAAACTGGTTGCAATTATTCCTGTTATATGATGGATAACTGTTGTATTTTTATTGCATTTTATGCTGCGGGCACTGACTTCTAAGGTCCTAACTATTCAATCTGTTGGAGCAACGCCCTAGGGTGAAGCCTAGGTTGCGCGGGAAGTAGAAATGACAATAACTTTCACACTGGTTGCAATTATTCGTTTTATACGATGGAAAAGCTGTTGCATCTGTATTGTATGTTATGATTCTGTCGTTGACGTCTAAGGCCGTAGCTATTAGATGTGGTGGAGCAACACACTAGAGTGACGCCTAGGTTGCCCGGATCGTGGAATCACCATTACTTTCGCAATATTTGCAATTATTCATTTTATGCGATGGAAAAACTGTTGTACTTATATTGTATTTTATACTTCTGGCGTTGACTTCTTATGCCCTAACTATTCCATCTGGTGGAACAACGCCCTAGAGTGAAGCCTAGGTTGCCCGGAACGTAGAAATGACCATCGCTTTCAAACTGGTTGCAATTATTCCTGTTATATGATGGATAACTGTTGTATTTTTATTGTATCTTATGCTTCGGCCGTTGACTTCTAAGGCCCTAACTATTCAATCTGTAGGAGGAACGCCCTAGGGTGAAGCCTAGGTTGCTCGGAAAGTAGAAATGACCATAACATTCATACTGCTTGCAATTATTCGTTTTATACGATGAAAAAACTGTTGTATTTATATTGTATTTTATACTTCGGGCGTTTACTTCTAAGGCCCTAACTATTCAATCTGTTGGATCAACGCCCTAGAGTGAAGCCTCGGTTGCTCGGAATGTAGAAATGACCATAACATTCACACTGGTTGAAATTATTCGTTTTATATGATGGAAAAGCTGTTGTATTTATATTGTATTTTATGCTGCTGGCGTTCACTTCTTAGGCCCTAACTATTCGATCTGGTGGAACAACGCCCTGGGGTGAAGCCTAGGTTGCCGGGAACGTAGAAATGACCATAACTTTCACACTGGTTGCAATTATTCATTCTATACGATGGAAAAACTGCTATATTTATATTGTATCTTATGCTTCTGCCGTTGACTTCTTAGGTCCTAACTATTCAATCTGGTAGAACAACGCCCTAGAGTGAAGCCTGGGTTACCCGGAACGTAGAAATGACCAGGACTTTGACACTGTTTGCAGTGACCCCTTTTATACGATGGAAAAACTGTTGCATCTTTATTGAATTTTATGCTTCTGGCGTTGACTTCTAAGGCCCTAACTATTCTATCTGGTGTATCAACGCCCTAGAGTGAAGCCTAGGTTGCTGGGAATGTAAAAATGACCATAACATTCACACTGGTTGAAATTATTCGTTTTATACGATGGAAAAACTGTTATATTTAAATTGTAATTTATGCTTCTGGCGTTGATTTCTTAGGCCCTCACTATTCAATCTGGTGGAACAACACCCTAGAGTGAGGCCTAGGTTGCCCGGAACGTAGAAATGACCATCACTTCCATACTGGTAGCAATCATTCGTTTTATACGATGGAAAAGCTGTTGCATCTGTATTGTATGTTATGATTCTGTCGTTGACGTCTAAGGCCGTAGCTATTAGATGTGGTGGAGCAACTCACTAGAGTGACGCCTAGGTTGCCCGGATCGTGGAATGACCATTACTTTCGCAATATTTGCAATTATTCATTTTATGCGATGGAAAAACTGTTGTACTTATATTGTATTTTATACTTCTGGCGTTGACTTCTTATGCCCTAACTATTCCATCTGGTGGAACAACGCCCTAGAGTGAAGCCTAGGTTGCCCGGAACGTAGAAATGACCATCGCTTTCAAACTGGTTGCAATTATTCCTGTTATATGATGGATAACTGTTGTATTTTTATTGTATCTTATGCTTCGGCCGTTGACTTCTAAGGCCCTAACTATTCAATCTGTAGGAGGAACGCCCTAGGGTGAAGCCTAGGTTGCTCGGAAAGTAGAAATGACCATAACAATCATACTGCTTGCAATTATTCGTTTTATACGATGAAAAAACTGTTGTATTTATATTGTATTTTATACTTCGGGCGTTTACTTCTAAGGCCCTAACTATTCAATCTGTTGGATCAACGCCCTAGAGTGAAGCCTCGGTTGCTCGGAATGTAGAAATGACCATAACATTCACACTGGTTGAAATTATTCGTTTTATATGATGGAAAAGCTGTTGTATTTATATTGTATTTTATGCTGCTGGCGTTCACTTCTTAGGCCCTAACTATTCGATCTGGTGGAACAACGCCCTGGGGTGAAGCCTAGATTGCCGGAAACGTAGAAATGACCATAACTTTCACACTGGTTGCAATTATTCATTCTATACGATGGAAAAACTGCTATATTTATATTGTATCTTATGCTTCTGCCGTTGACTTCTTAGGCCCTAACTATTCAATCTGGTAGAACAACGCCCTAGAGTGAAGCCTGGGTTACCCGGAACGTAGAAATGACCAGGACTTTCACACTGTTTGCAGTGACCCCTTTTATACGATGGAAAAACTGTTGCATCTTTATTGAATTTTATGCTTCTGGCGTTGACTTCTAAGGCCCTAACTATTCTATCTGGTGTATCAACGCCCTAGAGTGACGCCTAGGTTGCCTGGAACGTAGAAATGACCATTACTTTCACAATGTTTCCAATTATTCATTTTATACGATGGAAAAACTGTTGTACTTATATTGTATTTTATACTTATGGCGTTGAATTCTAAGTCCCTAGCTATGCGATCTGGTGGAGCAACGCCCTAGAGTGAAACCTAGGTTGCCCGGAACGTAGAAATTACCATACCTTTCACACTGGTTGCAATTATTCCTGTTATACGATGGAAAAGCTGTTGTATTTATATTGTATTTTATGCTTCTGTCGTTGACTTCTAAGGCCGTAGCAATTAATTGTGGTGGAGCAACGCCCTAGAGTGACGCCTAGGTTGCCGGAACTTAGAAATGACCATTACTTTCACAATGTTTGCAATTATTCATTTTATACGATGGAAAAACTGTTGTACTTATATTGTATTTTATTCTTCTGGCGTTGAATTCTATGTCCCTAGCTATTCGATCTGGTGGAGCTACGCCCTAGAATGAAACCTAGGTTACCCGGAACGTAGAAATGACCAGTACTTTCACACTGTTTGCAGTCATTCCTGTTATTCGATGGAAAAACTGTTGCATCTTTATTGTATTTTATGCTTCTGGCGTTGACTTCTAAGGCCGTAGCTATTAGATGTGGAGGAGCAACGCCGTAGAGTGACGCCCAGGTTGCCCGGAACGTAGAAATGACCATAAGTTTCATACTGGTTGCAATTATTCGTTTTATACGATAGAAAAACTGTTGTATTTATATCGTATTTTATGCTCCTGGCGTTGACTTCTAAGGATCTTACTATTCGATCTGGTGGAGCAACGCCCTAGAGTGAAGCCTAGGTTGCCGGAATCGTAGAAATGACCATTACTTTCACAATGTTTGCAATTATTCATTTTATACGATGGAAAAACTGTTGTACTTATATTGTATTTTATCCATCTGGCGTTGACTTCTAAGGCCGTAGCTATTAGATGTGGTGGAGCATCGCCCTAGAGTGACGCCTAGGGTGGTCGGAACGTAGAAATGACCATCACTTTCAAACTGGTTGGTAATTATTCCGGTTATATGATGGAAAAACTGTTGTATTTTTATTGCATTTTATGCTTCGGGCATTGACTTCTAAGGCCCTAACTATTCAACCTGTTGGAGCAACGCCCTAGGGTGTAGCCTAGGTTGCCCGGAAAGTAGAAATGAGCACAACTTTCATACTGGTTGCAATTACTCGTTTTATATGATGGAAGAACTGTTGTATTTATATTGTATTTTATGCTTCTGGCGTTCACTTCTTAGGCCCTAACTATTCGATTTGGTCGAACAACGCCCTAGAGTGAAGTCTAGGTTGCCGGGAACGGAGAAATGACCATAACTTTCACACTGGTTGCTATTATTCGTTTTATACGATGGAAAAACTGTTGTATTTATATTGTATATTAAGCTTCTGGCGTTGACTTCTAAGGCACTAACTATTCGATCTGGTGGAGCAACGCCCTAGAGTGAAGCCTAGGTTGCCCGGAACGTAGAGATGACCATCGCTTTCAAACTGGTTGCAATTATTCCTGTTATATGATGGATAACTGTTGTATTTTTATTGCATTTTATGCTTCGGGCACTGACTTCTAAGGTCCTAACTATTCAATCTGTTGGAGCAACGCCCTAGGGTGAAGCCTAGGTTGCGCGGGAAGTAGAAATGACAATAACTTTCACACTGGTTGCAATTATTCGTTTTATACGATGGAAAAGCTGTTGCATCTGTATTGTATGTTATGATTCTGTCGTTGACGTCTAAGGCCGTAGCTATTAGATGTGGTGGAGCAACGCACTAGAGTGACGCCTAGGTTGCCCGGTACGTGGAATGACCATTACTTTCGCAATATTTGCAATTATTCATTTTATACGATGGAAAAACTGTTGTACTTATATTGTATTTTATGCTTCTGGCGTTGACTTCTTATGCCCTAACTATTCCATCTGGTGGAACAACGCCCTAGGGTGAAGCCTAGGTTGCGCGGGAAGTAGAAATGACAATAACTTTCACACTGGTTGCAATTAATCCTTTTATACGATGGAAAAACTGTTGTATTTTTATTGCATTTTATGCTACCGGCGTTGACTTCAAAGGCCCTAACTATTCAATCGGTTGGAGCAACGCCCTAGGGTGAAGCCTAGGTTGCCCGGAAAGTAGAAATGAGGTTAATCTTCATACTGGTTGCAATTATTCGTTTTATACGATGGAAAAACTGTTGTATTTATATTGTTTTTTATGCTTCTGGCGTTGACTTCTAAGACACTAACTATTCGATCTGGTGGAGCAACGCCCTAGAGGGAAGCCGAGATTGCCCGGAACGAAGAAATGACCATAGCTTTCATACTGGTTGCAATTATTCGTTTTATATGATGGAAAAACTGTTGTATTTATATTGTATTTTATGCTTCTGTCGTTCACTTCTTAGGCCCTAGCTATTCGATCTGGTGGAACAACGCCCTTGGGTGAAGCCCAGGTTGCCCGGAACGTAGAAATGACGTTTACTTTCATACTGGTTGCAATTATTCGTTTTATACGATGGAAAGACTGCTGCATTTATATTGTATTTTATGCTTCTGGCGTTGATTTCTAAGGCCCTAACTGTTTGATCTGGTGGAGCAACGCAGTAGAGTGAAGCCTAAGTTGCCCGGAACAATGATATGCCATTACTTTCACAATGGTTGCAATTATTCCTGATATACGATGGAAAAACTGTTGTATTTTTATTGCATTTTATGCTACCGGCGTTGACTTCTAAGGCCCTAACTATTCAATCGGTTGGAGCAACGCCCTAGGGTGAAGCCTAGGTTGCCCGGAACGTAGAAATGAGGTTAATCTTCATACTGGTTGCAATTATTCGTTTTATACGATGGAAAAACTGTTGTATTTATATTGTTTTTTATGCTTCTGGCGTTGACTTCTAAGACACTAACTATTCGATCTGGTGGAGCAACGCCCTAGAGTGAAGCCGAGATTGCCCGGAACGTAGAAATGACCATCACTTTCAAACTGGTTGTAATTATTCCGGTTATATGATGGAAAGACTGTTGTATTTTTATTGCATTTTATGCTTCGGGCATTGACTTCTAAGGCCCTAACTATTCAACCGGTTGGAGCAACGCCCTAGGGTGTAGCCTAGGTTGCCCGGAAAGTAGAAATGACCACAACTTTCATACTGGTTGCAATTACTCGTTTTATATGATGGAAAAACTGTTGTATTTATATTGTATTTTATGCTTCTGGCGTTCACTTCTTAGGCCCTAACTATTCGATCTGGTCGAACAACGCCCTAGAGTGAAGCCTAGGTTGCCCGGAACGTAGAAATGACCATCACTTTCAAACTGGTTGCAATTAATCCTTTCATACGATGGAAAAACTGTTGTATTTTTATTGCATTTTATGCTTCCGGCGTTGACTTCTAAGGCCCTAACTATTCAATCTGTTGGAGCAACGCCCTAGGGTGAAGCCTAGGTTGCCCGGAGAGTAGAAATGACGTTGACTTCCATACTGGTTGCAATTATTCGTTTTATACGATGGAAAAACTGTTGTATTTATATTGTATTTTATGCTTCTGGCGTTGACTTCTGAGGCACTAACTATTCGATCTAGTGGAGCAACGCCCTAGAGTGAAGCCTAAGTTTCCCGGAACGTAGAAATTACCATCACTTTCAAACTCGTTGCAAATACTCCTGTTATATGATGGAAAAACTGTTGTATTTATATTGTATTTTATGCTTCTGGCGTTCACTTGTTGGGCCCTAACTATTCGATCTGGCGGGACAACGCCCTGGGGTGAAGTCTAGGTTGCCGGGAACGGAGAAATGACCATAACTTTCACACTGGTTGCTATTATTCGTTTTATACGATGGAAAAACTGTTGTATTTATATTGTATATTATGCTTCTGGCGTTGACTTCTAAGGATCTTACTATTCGATCTGGTGGAGCAACGCCCTAGAGTGAAGCCTAGGTTGCCGGAATCGTAGAAATGACCATTACCTTCACAATGTTTGCAATTATTCATTTTATACGATGGAAAAACTGTTGTACTTATATTGTATTTTATCCATCTGGCGTTGACTTCTAAGGCCGTAGCTATTAGATGTGGTGGAGCATCGCCCTAGAGTGACGCCTAGGGTGGTCGGAACGTAGAAATGACCATCACTTTCAAACTGGTTGTAATTATTCCGGTTATATGATGGAAAAACTGTTGTATTTTTATTGCATTTTATGCTTCGGGCATTGACTTCTAAGGCCCTAACTATTCAACCTGTTGGAGCAACGCCCTAGGGTGTAGCCTAGGTTGCCCGGAAAGTAGAAATGAGCACAACTTTCATACTGGTTGCAATTACTCGTTTTATATGATGGAAACACTGTTGTATTTATATTGTATTTTATGCTTCTGGCGTTCACTTCTTAGGCCCTAACTATTCGATCTGGTCGAACAACGCCCTAGAGTGAAGTCTAGGTTGCCGGGAACGGAGAAATGACCATAACTTTCACACTGGTTGCTATTATTCGTTTTATACGATGGAAAAACTGTTGTATTTATATTGTATATTAAGCTTCTGGCGTTGACTTCTAAGGCACTAACTATTCCATCTGGTGGAACAACGCCCTAGGGTGAAGCCTAGGTTGCCCGGAACGTAGAAATTACCATCACTCTCAAACTGGTTGCAATTAATCCTTTTATACGATGGAAAAACTGTTGTATTTTTATTGCATTTTATGCTACCGGCGTTGACTTCAAAGGCCCTAACTATTCAATCGGTTGGAGCAACGCCCTATGGTGAAGCCTAGGTTGCCCGGAAAGTAGAAATGAGGTTAATCTTCATACTGGTTGCAATTATTAGTTTTATACCATGGAAAAACTGTTGTATTTATATTGTTTTTTATGCTTCTGGCGTTGACTTCTAAGACACTAACTATTCGATCTGGTGGAGCAACGCCCTAGAGTGAAGCCGAGATTGCCCGGAACGTAGAAATGACCATCACTTTCAAACTGGTTGTAATTATTCCGGTTATATGATGGAAAAACTGTTGTATTTTTATTGCATTTTATGCTTTGGGCATTGACTTCTAAGGCCCTAACTATTCAACATGTTGTAGCAACGCCCTAGGGTGTAGCCTAGGTTGCCCGGAAAGTAGAAATGACCATCGCTTTCAAACTGGTTGCAATTATTCCTGTTATATGATGGATAACTGTTGTATTTTTATTGCATTTTATGCTGCGGGCACTGACTTCTAAGGTCCTAACTATTCAATCTGTTGGAGCAACGCCCTAGGGTGAAGCCTAGGTTGCGCGGGAAGTAGAAATGACAATAACTTTCACACTGGTTGCAATTATTCGTTTTATACGATGGAAAAGCTGTTGCATCTGTATTGTATGTTATGATTCTGTCGTTGACGTCTAAGGCCGTAGCTATTAGATGTGGTGGAGCAAATCACTAGAGTGACGCCTAGGTTGCCCGGATCGTGGAATGACCATTACTTTCGCAATATTTGCAATTATTCATTTTATGCGATGGAAAAACTGTTGTACTTATATTGTATTTTATACTTCTGGCGTTGACTTCTTATGCCCTAACTATTCCATCTGGTGGAACAACGCCCTAGAGTGAAGCCTAGGTTGCCCGGAACGTAGAAATGACCATCGCTTTCAAACTGGTTGCAACTATTCCTGTTATATGATGGATAACTGTTGTATTTTTATTGTATCTTATGCTTCGGCCGTTGACTTCTAAGGCCCTAACTATTCAATCTGTAGGAGGAACGCCCTAGGGTGAAGCCTAGGTTGCTCGGAAAGTAGAAATGACCATAACAATCATACTGCTTGCAATTATTCGTTTTATACGATGAAAAAACTGTTGTATTTATATTGTATTTTATACTTCGGGCGTTTACTTCTAAGGCCCTAACTATTCAATCTGTTGGATCAACGCCCTAGAGTGAAGCCTCGGTTGCTCGGAATGTAGAAATGACCATAACATTCACAATGGTTGAAATTATTCGTTTTATATGATGGAAAAGCTGTTGTATTTATATTGTATTTTATGCTGCTGGCGTTCACTTCTTAGGCCCTAACTATTCGATCTGGTGGAAGAACGCCCTGGGGTGAAGCCTAGGTTGCCGGAAACGTAGAAATGACCATAACTTTCACACTGGTTGCAATTATTCATTCTATACGATGGAAAAACTGCTATATTTATATTGTATCTTATGCTTCTGCCGTTGACTTCTTAGGCCCTAACTATTCAATCTGGTAGAACAACGCCCTAGAGTGAAGCCTGGGTTACCCGGAACGTAGAAATGACCAGGACTTTCACACTGTTTGCAGTGACCCCTTTTATACGATGGAAAAACTGTTGCATCTTTATTGAATTTTATGCTTCTGGCGTTGACTTCTAAGGCCCTAACTATTCTATCTGGTGTATCAACGCCCTAGAGTGACGCCTAGGTTGCCTGGAACGTAGAAATGACCATTACTTTCACAATGTTTCCAATTATTCATTTTATACGATGGAAAAACTGTTGTACTTATATTGTATTTTATACTTATGGCGTTGAATTCTAAGTCCCTAGCTATGCGATCTGGTGGAGCAACGCCCTAGAGTGAAACCTAGGTTGCCCGGAACGTAGAAATTACCATACCTTTCACACTGGTTGCAATTATTCCTGTTATACGATGGAAAAGCTGTTGTATTTATATTGTATTTTATGCTTCTGTCGTTGACTTCTAAGGCCGTAGCAATTAATTGTGGTGGAGCAACGCCCTAGAGTGACGCCTAGGTTGCCGGAACTTAGAAATGACCATTACTTTCACAATGTTTGCAATTATTCATTTTATACGATGGAAAAACTGTTGTACTTATATTGTATTTTATTCTTCTGGCGTTGAATTCTATGTCCCTAGCTATTCGATCTGGTGGAGCTACGCCCTAGAATGAAACCTAGGTTACCCGGAACGTAGAAATGACCAGTACTTTCACACTGTTTGCAGTCATTCCTGTTATTCGATGGAAAAACTGTTGCATCTTTATTGTATTTTATGCTTCTGGCGTTGACTTCTAAGGCCGTAGCTATTAGATGTGGAGGAGCAACGCCGTAGAGTGACGCCCAGGTTGCCCGGAACGTAGAAATGACCATAAGTTTCATACTGGTTGCAATTATTCGTTTTATACGATAGAAAAACTGTTGTATTTATATCGTATTTTATGCTCCTGGCGTTGACTTCTAAGGATCTTACTATTCGATCTGGTGGAGCAACGCCCTAGAGTGAAGCCTAGGTTGCCGGAATCGTAGAAATGACCATTACTTTCACAATGTTTGCAATTATTCATTTTATACGATGGAAAAACTGTTGTACTTATATTGTATTTTATCCATCTGGCGTTGACTTCTAAGGCCGTAGCTATTAGATGTGGTGGAGCATCGCCCTAGAGTGACGCCTAGGGTGGTCGGAACGTAGAAATGACCATCACTTTCAAACTGGTTGGTAATTATTCCGGTTATATGATGGAAAAACTGTTGTATTTTTATTGCATTTTATGCTTCGGGCATTGACTTCTAAGGCCCTAACTATTCAACCTGTTGGAGCAACGCCCTAGGGTGTAGCCTAGGTTGCCCGGAAAGTAGAAATGAGCACAACTTTCATACTGGTTGCAATTACTCGTTTTATATGATGGAAAAACTGTTGTATTTATATTGTATTTTATGCTTCTGGCGTTCACTTCTTAGGCCCTAACTATTCGATCTGGTCGAACAACGCCCTAGAGTGAAGTCTAGGTTGCCGGGAACGGAGAAATGACCATAACTTTCACACTGGTTGCTATTATTCGTTTTATACGATGGAAAAACTGTTGTATTTATATTGTATATTAAGCTTCTGGCGTTGACTTCTAAGGCACTAACTATTCGATCTGGTGGAGCAACGCCCTAGAGTGAAGCCTATGTTGCCCGGAACGTAGAAATGACCATCACTTTCAAACTGGTTGCAATTATTCCTGTTATATGATGGAAAAACTGTTGTATTTTTATTGCACTTTATGCTTCGGGCGTTGACTTCTAAGGCCTTAACTATTCGATCTGGTGGAGCAACGCCCTAGAGTGAAGCCTAGGTTGCTCGGAAAGTAGAAATGACCATAAGTTTCATACTGGTTGCAATTATTCGTTTTATACGATGGAAAAACTGTTGTATTTATATTGTATTTTATGCTTCCGGCGTTGACTTGTAAGGCCCTAACTATTCGATCTGGTGGAACAACGGCCTAGGGTGAAGCCTGGGTTGCCCGGAACGTAGAAATGACCATAACTTTTACACTGGTAGCAATTATTCGTTTTATACAATTGAAAAACTGTTCTATTTATCTTGCATTTAGTGCTTCGGGCGTTAGCTACTAAGGCCCTAACTGTTTGATCTGGTGGAGCAACGCCCTAGAGTGAAGCCTAGGTTGCCCGGAACGTAGAAATGACCATAACTTTCACATTGGCTGCTATTGTTCGTTTTATACGATGGAAAAACTGTTGGATTTATATTGTGTTTTATGTTTCTGGCGTAGACTTCTAAGGCCCTAGCTATTCGATCTAGTGGAACAACGCCCTAGAGTGAAGCCTATGCATCCTGGAACGTAGAAATGACCATCACTTTCACACGGGTTGCCATTATTCCTGTTATAGGATGGAAAGACTGTTGTATTTTTATGGTATTTTATACTTCAGGCGTCCACTTCTGAGGCTGTAGCTATTCGATGTGGTGGCAGAACGCCATAGAGTGAAGCCTAGGTTGCCCGGAACGTAGAAATGACCATTAGTTTCATACTGGTTGCAATTATTCGTTTTATACGATGGAAAAACTGTTGTATTTATATTGCATTTTATGCTTCTGGCGTTCACTTCTTAGGCCCTAACTATTCGATCTGTTGGAACAACGCCCTAGGGTGAAGCCTAGGTTGCCCGGAACGTAGAAATGACCATAACTTTTACACTGGTAGCAATTATTCGTTTTATACGATGGAAGAGCTGTTGTATTTATATTGTATTTTATGCCTCTGGCGTTGACTTCTAAGGCCGTAGCTATTAGATGTGGTGGAGCAACGGCCTAGAGTGACGCCTAGGGTAATCGGAACGTAGAAATGAATATTACTTTCACACTGGTTGCAATTATTTGTTTTATACGATGGAAAAGCTGTTGTATCTATATCGTATTTTATACTTCTGGCGTTCACTTCTTAGGCCCTAACTATTCGATCTGGTGGAACAACGCCCTGGGGTGAAGCCTAGGTTGCCGGGAACGTAGAAATGACCATAACTTTCACACTGGTTGCAATTATTCATTCTATACGATGGAAAAACTGTTGCATCTTTATTGTATTTTATGCTTCTGGCGTTGACTTCTAAGTCACTAACTATTCGATCTGGTGGAGCAACGCACTAGAGTGAAGTCTAGGTTGCTCGGAATGTAGAAATGTCCATAACTTTCACACTGGTTGCAATTATTCGTTTTATACGATGGAAAAGCTTTTGTATTTTTATTGCATTTTATGCTTCGGGCGTTGACTTCTAAGGCCCTAACTACTCAACCTGTTGGACCAACGCCCAAGCGTGAAGCCTAGGTTGCCGGGAAAGTAGAAATGACCATAACTTTCGTTCTGGTCTCAATTATTCGTTTTATAGGATGGAAAAACTGTTGTATTTATATCGTATTTTATTCTTCTGGCGTTGACTTCTTATGCCGCAACTATTCCATCTGCTGGAACAACGCCCTAGAGTGAAGCCTAGGTTGCCCGGAACGTAGAAATGACCATCACTTTCAAACTGGTTGCAATTACTGCTGTTATATGATGGAAAAGCTGTTGTATTCTTATTGCATTTTATGCTTCGGGCATTGACTTATAAGGCCCTAACTATTCAATCTGTTGTAGCAACGCCCTTGGGTGAAGCCCAGGTTGCCCGGAACGTAGAAATGACGTTTACTTTCATACTGGTTGCAATTATTCGTTTTATACGATGGAAAGACTGCTGCATTTATATTGTATTTTATGCTTCTGGCGTTGACTTCTAAGGCCCTAACTGTTTGATCTGGTGGAGCAACGCAGTAGAGTGAAGCCTAAGTTGCCCGGAACAATGATATGCCATTACTTTCACAATGGTTGCAATTATACCTGATATACGATGGAAAAACTGTTGTATTTTTATTGCATTTTATGCTACCGGCGTTGACTTCTAAGGCCCTAACTATTCAATCGGTTGGAGCAACGCCCTAGGGTGAAGCCTAGGTTGCCCGGAACGTAGAAATGAGGTTAATCTTCATACTGGTTGCAATTATTCGTTTTATACGATGGAAAAACTGTTGTATTTATATTGTTTTTTATGCTTCTGGCGTTGACTTCTAAGACACTAACTATTCGATCTGGTGGAGCAACGCCCTAGAGTGAAGCCGAGATTGCCCGGAACGTAGAAATGACCATCACTTTCAAACTGGTTGTAATTATTCCGGTTATATGATGGAAAAACTGTTGTATTTTTATTGCATTTTATGCTTCGGGCATTGACTTCTAAGGCCCTAACTATTCAACCGGTTGGAGCAACGCCTTAGGGTGTAGCCTAGGTTGCCCGGAAAGTAGAAATGACCACAACTTTCATACTGGTTGCAATTACTCGTTTTATATGATGGAAAAACTGTTGTATTTATATTGTATTTTATGCTTCTGGCGTTCACTGCTTAGGCCCTAACTATTCGATCTGGTCGAACAACGCCCTAGAGTGAAGCCTAGGTTGCCCGGAACGTAGAAATGACCATCACTTTCAAACTGGTTGCAATTAATCCTTTCATACGATGGAAAAACTGTTGTATTTATATTGTATATTAAGCTTCTGGCGTTGACTTCTAAGGCACTAACTATTCCATCTGGTGGAACAACGCCCTAGGGTGAAGCCTAGGTTGCCCGGAACGTAGAAATTACCATCACTCTCAAACTGGTTGCAATTAATCCTTTTATACGATGGAAAAACTGTTGTATTTTTATTGCATTTTATGCTACCGGCGTTGACTTCAAAGGCCCTAACTATTCAATCGGTTGGAGCAACGCCCTATGGTGAAGCCTAGGTTGCCCGGAAAGTAGAAATGAGGTTAATCTTCATACTGGTTGCAATTATTAGTTTTATACCATGGAAAAACTGTTGTATTTATATTGTTTTTTATGCTTCTGGCGTTGACTTCTAAGACACTAACTATTCGATCTGGTGGAGCAACGCCCTAGAGTGAAGCCGAGATTGCCCGGAACGTAGAAATGACCATCACTTTCAAACTGGTTGTAATTATTCCGGTTATATGATGGAAAAACTGTTGTATTTTTATTGCATTTTATGCTTTGGGCATTGACTTCTAAGGCCCTAACTATTCAACATGTTGTAGCAACGCCCTAGGGTGTAGCCTAGGTTGCCCGGAAAGTAGAAATGACCATCGCTTTCAAACTGGTTGCAATTATTCCTGTTATATGATGGATAACTGTTGTATTTTTATTGCATTTTATGCTGCGGGCACTGACTTCTAAGGTCCTAACTATTCAATCTGTTGGAGCAACGCCCTAGGGTGAAGCCTAGGTTGCGCGGGAAGTAGAAATGACAATAACTTTCACACTGGTTGCAATTATTCGTTTTATACGATGGAAAAGCTGTTGCATCTGTATTGTATGTTATGATTCTGTCGTTGACGTCTAAGGCCGTAGCTATTAGATGTGGTGGAGCAACTCACTAGAGTGACGCCTAGGTTGCCCGGATCGTGGAATGACCATTACTTTCGCAATATTTGCAATTATTCATTTTATGCGATGGAAAAACTGTTGTACTTATATTGTATTTTATACTTCTGGCGTTGACTTCTTATGCCCTAACTATTCCATCTGGTGGAACAACGCCCTAGAGTGAAGCCTAGGTTGCCCGGAACGTAGAAATGACCATCGCTTTCAAACTGGTTGCAACTATTCCTGTTATATGATGGATAACTGTTGTATTTTTATTGTATCTTATGCTTCGGCCGTTGACTTCTAAGGCCCTAACTATTCAATCTGTAGGAGGAACGCCCTAGGGTGAAGCCTAGGTTGCTCGGAAAGTAGAAATGACCATAACAATCATACTGCTTGCAATTATTCGTTTTATACGATGAAAAAACTGTTGTATTTATATTGTATTTTATACTTCGGGCGTTTACTTCTAAGGCCCTAACTATTCAATCTGTTGGATCAACGCCCTAGAGTGAAGCCTCGGTTGCTCGGAATGTAGAAATGACCATAACATTCACACTGGTTGAAATTATTCGTTTTATATGATGGAAAAGCTGTTGTATTTATATTGTATTTTATGCTGCTGGCGTCCACTTCTTAGGCCCTAACTATTCGATCTGGTGGAACAACGCCCTGGGGTGAAGCCTAGGTTGCCGGAAACGTAGAAATGACCATAACTTTCACACTGGTTGCAATTATTCATTCTATACGATGGAAAAACTGCTATATTTATATTGTATCTTATGCTTCTGCCGTTGACTTCTTAGGCCCTAACTATTCAATCTGGTAGAACAACGCCCTAGAGTGAAGCCTGGGTTACCCGGAACGTAGAAATGACCAGGACTTTCACACTGTTTGCAGTGACCCCTTTTATACGATGGAAAAACTGTTGCATCTTTATTGAATTTTATGCTTCTGGCGTTGACTTCTAAGGCCCTAACTATTCTATCTGGTGTATCAACGCCCTAGAGTGACGCCTAGGTTGCCTGGAACGTAGAAATGACCATTACTTTCACAATGTTTCCAATTATTCATTTTATACGATGGAAAAACTGTTGTACTTATATTGTATTTTATACTTATGGCGTTGAATTCTAAGTCCCTAGCTATGCGATCTGGTGGAGCAACGCCCTAGAGTGAAACCTAGGTTGCCCGGAACGTAGAAATGACCAGTACTTTCACACTGTTTGCAGTCATTCCTGTTATTCGATGGAAAAACTGTTGCATCTTTATTGTATTTTATGCTTCTGGCGTTGACTTCTAAGGCCGTAGCTATTAGATGTGGAGGGGCAACGCCGTAGAGTGACGCCCAGGTTGCCCGGAACGTAGAAATGACCATAAGTTTCATACTGGTTGCAATTATTCGTTTTATACGATAGAAAAACTGTTGTATTTATATCGTATTTTATGCTCCTGGCGTTGACTTCTAAGGATCTTACTATTCGATCTGGTGGAGCAACGCCCTAGAGTGAAGCCTAGGTTGCCGGAATCGTAGAAATGACCATTACTTTCACAATGTTTGCAATTATTCATTTTATACGATGGAAAAACTGTTGTACTTATATTGTATTTTATCCATCTGGCGTTGACTTCTAAGGCCGTAGCTATTAGATGTGGTGGAGCATCGCCCTAGAGTGACGCCTAGGGTGGTCGGAACGTAGAAATGACCATCACTTTCAAACTGGTTGGT
Organism: Calliopsis andreniformis; assembly: GCF_051401765.1. Taxonomy (NCBI): domain Eukaryota; kingdom Metazoa; phylum Arthropoda; class Insecta; order Hymenoptera; family Andrenidae; genus Calliopsis; species Calliopsis andreniformis. Next base: position 4,330,110 of record NW_027480429.1, read on the forward strand.
AATTATTCCGGTTATATGATGGAAAAACTGTTGTATTTTTATTGCATTTTATGCTTCGGGCATTGACTTCTAAGGCCCTAACTATTCAACCTGTTGGAGCAACGCCCTAGGGTGTAGCCTAGGTTGCCCGGAAAGTAGAAATGAGCACAACTTTCATACTGGTTGCAATTACTCGTTTTATATGATGGAAAAACTGTTGTATTTATATTGTATTTTATGCTTCTGGCGTTCACTTCTTAGGCCCTAACTATTCGATCTGGTCGAACAACGCCCTAGAGTGAAGTCTAGGTTGCCGGGAACGGAGAAATGACCATAACTTTCACACTGGTTGCTATTATTCGTTTTATACGATGGAAAAACTGTTGTATTTATATTGTATATTAAGCTTCTGGCGTTGACTTCTAAGGCACTAACTATTCGATCTGGTGGAGCAACGCCCTAGAGTGAAGCCTAGGTTGCCCGGAACGTAGAAATGACCATCGCTTTCAAACTGGTTGCAATTATTCCTGTTATATGATGGATAACTGTTGTATTTTTATTGCATTTTATGCTTCGGGCACTGACTTCTAAGGTCCTAACTATTCAATCTGTTGGAGCAACGCCCTAGGGTGAAGCCTAGGTTGCGCGGGAAGTAGAAATGACAATAACTTTCACACTGGTTGCAATTATTCGTTTTATACGATGGAAAAGCTGTTGCATCTGTATTGTATGTTATGATTCTGTCGTTGACGTCTAAGGCCGTAGCTATTAGATGTGGTGGAGCAACGCACTAGAGTGACGCCTAGGTTGCCCGGTACGTGGAATGACCATTACTTTCGCAATATTTGCAATTATTCATTTTATACGATGGAAAAGCTGTTGTACTTATATTGTATTTTACGCTTCTGGCGTTCACTTCTTATGCCCTAACTATTCCATCTGGTGGAACAACGCCCTAGGGTGAAGCCTAGGTTGCCCGCAGCGTAGAAATGGATATAACTTTCACACCGGTAGCAATTATTCGTTTTATACGATAGAAAAACAGTTCTATTTATTTTGTATTTTATGCTTCGGCCGTTGACTTCTAAGGCCCTAACTATTCAATCTGTTGGAGCAACGCCCGATGGTGAAGCCTAGGTTGCCCGGAAAGTAGAAATGACCATAACATTCATACTGCTTGCAATTATTCGTTTTATACGATGAAAAAACTGTTGTATTTATATTGTATTTTATACTTCGGGCGTTGACTTCTAAGGCCCTAACTGTTCAATCTGTTGGATCAACGCCCTAGAGTGAAGCCTCGGTTGCTCGGAATGTAGAAATGACCATAACATGCACACTGGTTGAAATTATTCGTTTTATATGATGGAAAAGCTGTTGTATTTATATTGTATTTTATGCTGCTGGCGTTCACTTCTTAGGCCCTAACTATTCGATCTGGTGGAACAACGCCCTTGGGTGAAGCCCAGGTTGCCCGGAACGTAGAAATGACGTTTACTTTCATCCTGGTTGCAATTATTCGTTTTATACGATGGAAAGACTGTTGTATTTATACCGTATTTTATGCTTCTGGCGTTGACTTCTTATGCCCTAACTATTCCATCTGGTGGAACAACGCCCTAGGGTGAAGCCTAGGTTGCCCGGAACGTAGAAATTACCATCACTCTCAAACTGGTTGCAATTAATCCTTTTATACGATGGAAAAACTGTTGTATTTTTATTGCATTTTATGCTACCGGCGTTGACTTCAAAGGCCCTAACTATTCAATCGGTTGGAGCAACGCCCTAGGGTGAAGCCTAGGTTGCCCGGAAAGTAGAAATGAGGTTAATCTTCATACTGGTTGCAATTATTCGTTTTATACGATGGAAAAACTGTTGTATTTATATTGTTTTTTATGCTTCTGGCGTTGACTTCTAAGACACTAACTATTCGATCTGGTGGAGCAACGCCCTAGAGTGAAGCCGAGATTGCCCGGAACGTAGAAATGACCATAGCTTTCATACTGGTTGCAATTATTCGTTTTATATGATGGAAAAACTGTTGTATTTATATTGTATTTTATGCTTCTGTCGTTCACTTCTTAGGCCCTAGCTATTCGATCTGGTGGAACAACGCCCTTGGGTGAAGCCCAGGTTGCCCGGAACGTAGAAATGACGTTTACTTTCATACTGGTTGCAATTATTCGTTTTATACGATGGAAAGACTGCTGCATTTATATTGTATTTTATGCTTCTGGCGTTGACTTCTAAGGCCCTAACTGTTTGATCTGGTAGAGCAACGCAGTAGAGTGAAGCCTAAGTTGCCCGGAACAATGATATGCCATTACTTTCACAATGGTTGCAATTATTCCTGATATACGATGGAAAAACTGTTGTATTTTTATTGCATTTTATGCTACCGGCGTTGACTTCTAAGGCCCTAACTATACAATCGGTTGGAGCAACGCCCTAGGGTGAAGCCTAGGTTGCCCGGAACGTAGAAATGAGGTTAATCTTCATACTGGTTGCAATTATTCGTTTTATACGATGGAAAAACTGTTGTATTTATATTGTTTTTTATGCTTCTGGCGTTGACTTCTAAGACACTAACTATTCGATCTGGTGGAGCAACGCCCTAGAGTGAAGCCGAGATTGCCCGGAACGTAGAAATGACCATCACTTTCAAACTGGTTGTAATTATTCCGGTTATATGATGGAAAAACTGTTGTATTTTTATTGCATTTTATGCTTCGGGCATTGACTTCTAAGGCCCTAACTATTCAACCGGTTGGAGCAACGCCCTAGGGTGTAGCCTAGGTTGCCCGGAAAGTAGAAATGACCACAACTTTCATACTGGTTGCAATTACTCGTTTTATATGATGGAAAAACTGTTGTATTTATATTGTATTTTATGCTTCTGGCGTTCACTTCTTAGGCCCTAACTACTCAACCTGTTGGACCAACGCCCAAGCGTGAAGCCTAGGTTGCCGGGAAAGTAGAAATGACCATAACTTTCGTTCTGGTCTCAATTATTCGTTTTATAGGATGGAAAAACTGTTGTATTTATATCGTATTTTATTCTTCTGGCGTTGACTTCTTATGCCGCAACTATTCCATCTGCTGGAACAACGCCCTAGAGTGAAGCCTAGGTTGCCCGGAACGTAGAAATGACCATCACTTTCAAACTGGTTGCAATTACTGCTGTTATATGATGGAAAAGCTGTTGTATTCTTATTGCATTTTATGCTTCGGGCATTGACTTATAAGGCCCTAACTATTCAATCTGTTGTAGCAACGCCCTTGGGTGAAGCCCAGGTTGCCCGGAACGTAGAAATGACGTTTACTTTCATACTGGTTGCAATTATTCGTTTTATACGATGGAAAGACTGCTGCATTTATATTGTATTTTATGCTTCTGGCGTTGACTTCTAAGGCCCTAACTGTTTGATCTGGTGGAGCAACGCAGTAGAGTGAAGCCTAAGTTGCCCGGAACAATGATATGCCATTACTTTCACAATGGTTGCAATTATACCTGATATACGATGGAAAAACTGTTGTATTTTTATTGCATTTTATGCTACCGGCGTTGACTTCTAAGGCCCTAACTATTCAATCGGTTGGAGCAACGCCCTAGGGTGAAGCCTAGGTTGCCCGGAACGTAGAAATGAGGTAAATCTTCATACTGGTTGCAATTATTCGTTTTATACGATGGAAAAACTGTTGTATTTATATTGTTTTTTATGCTTCTGGCGTTGACTTCTAAGACACTAACTATTCGATCTGGTGGAGCAACGCCCTAGAGTGAAGCCGAGATTGCCCGGAACGTAGAAATGACCATCACTTTCAAACTGGTTGTAATTATTCCGGTTATATGATGGAAAAACTGTTGTATTTTTATTGCATTTTATGCTTCGGGCATTGACTTCTAAGGCCCTAACTATTCAACCGGTTGGAGCAACGCCTTAGGGTGTAGCCTAGGTTGCCCGGAAAGTAGAAATGACCACAACTTTCATACTGGTTGCAATTACTCGTTTTATATGATGGAAAAACTGTTGTATTTATATTGTATTTTATGCTTCTGGCGTTCACTGCTTAGGCCCTAACTATTCGATCTGGTCGAACAACGCCCTAGAGTGAAGCCTAGGTTGCCCGGAACGTAGAAATGACCATCACTTTCAAACTGGTTGCAATTAATCCTTTCATACGATGGAAAAACTGTTGTATTTTTATTGCATTTTATGCTTCCGGCGTTGACTTCTAAGGCCCTAACTATTCAATCTGTTGGAGCAACGCCCTAGGGTGAAGCCTAGGTTGCCCGGAAAGTAGAAATGACGTTGACTTCCATACTGGTTGCAATTATTCGTTTTATACGATGGAAAAACTGTTGTATTTATATTGTATTTTATGCTTCTGGCGTTGACTTCTGAGGCACTTACTATTCGATCTAGTGGAGCAACGCCCTAGAGTGAAGCCTAAGTTTCCCGGAACGTAGAAATTACCATCACTTTCAAACTCGTTGCAAATACTCCTGTTATATGATGGAAAAACTGTTGTATTTATATTGTATTTTATGCTTCTGGCGTTCACTTGTTGGGCCCTAACTATTCGATCTGGCGGGACAACGCCCTGGGGTGAAGTCTAGGTTGCCGGGAACGGAGAAATGACCATAACTTTCACACTGGTTGCTATTATTCGTTTTATACGATGGAAAAACTGTTGTATTTATATTGTATATTATGCTTCTGGCGTTGACTTCTAAGGCACTAACTATTCGATCTGGTGGAGCAACGCCCTACAGTGAAGCCTAGGTTGCCCGGAACGTAGAAATGACCATCGCTTTCAAACTGGTTGCAATTATTCCTGTTATATGATGGATAACTGTTGTATTTTTATTGCATTTTATGCTTCGGGCACTGACTTCTAAGGTCCTAACTATTCAATCTGTTGGAGCAACGCCCTAGCGTGAAGCCTAGGTTGCCCGCAGCGTAGAAATGGATATAACTTTCACACCGGTAGCAATTATTCGTTTTATACGATAGAAAAACAGTTCTATTTATTTTGTATTTTATGCTTCGGCCGTTGACTTCTAAGGCCCTAACTATTCAATCTGTAGGAGGAACGCCCTAGGGTGAAGCCTAGGTTGCTCGGAAAGTAGAAATGACCATAACATTCATACTGCTTGCAATTATTCGTTTTATACGATGAAAAAACTGTTGTATTTATATTGTATTTTATACTTCGGGCGTTTACTTCTAAGGCCCTAACTATTCAATCTGTTGGATCAACGCCCTGGGGTGAAGCCTAGGTTGCCGGGAACGTTGAAATGACCATAACTTTCACACTGGTTGCAATTATTCATTCTATACGATGGAAAAACTGTTATACTTATATTGTATCTTATGCTTCTGCCGTTGACTTCTTAGGCCCTAACTATTCAATCTGGTAGAACAACGCCCTAGAGTGAAGCCTGGGTTACCCGGAACGTAGAAATGACCAGTACTTTCACACTGTTTGCAGTGACCCCTTTTATACGATGGAAAAACTGTTGCATCTTTATTGAATTTTATGCTTCTGGCGTTGACTTCTAAGGCCCTAACTATTCTATCTGGTGTATCAACGCCCTAGAGTGAAGCCTAGGTTGCTCGGAATGTAAAAATGACCATAACATTCACACTGGTTGAAATTATTCGTTTTATACGATGGAAAAACTGTTATATTTAAATTGTAATTTATGCTTCTGGCGTTGATTTCTTAGGCCCTCACTATTCAATCTGGTGGAACAACACCCTAGAGTGAGGCCTAGGTTGCCCGGAACGTAGAAATGACCATCACTTCCATACTGGTAGCAATCATTCGTTTTATACGATGGAAAAACTGTTGTATTTATATTGTATTTTATGCTTCTGGCGTTGGCTTCTAAGGCACAAACTATTCGATCTGGTCGAGCAATGCCCTAGAGTGAAGCCTATGTTGCCCGGAACGTAGAAATGACCATCACTTTCAAACTGGTTGCAATTATTCCTGTTATATGATGGAAAAACTGTTGTATTTTTATTGCACTTTATGCTTCGGGCGTTGACTTCTAAGGCCTTAACTATTCGATCTGGTGGAGCAACGCCCTAGAGTGAAGCCTAGGTTGCTCGGAAAGTAGAAATGACCATAAGTTTCATACTGGTTGCAATTATTCGTTTTATACGATGGAAAAACTGTTGTATTTATATTGTATTTTATGCTTCCGGCGTTGACTTGTAAGGCACTAACTATTCGATCTGGTGGAACAACGGCCTAGGGTGAAGCCTAGGTTGCCCGAAACGTAGAATTGGCCATCACTTTCAAACTGGTTGCAATTATTCCTGTTAAATGATGGAAAAACTGTTGTATTTTTATTGCATTTTATGCTACGGGCATTGACTTCTAAGGTCCTAACTATGCAATCTGTTGGAGCAACGCCCTAGGGTGAAGCCTACGTTGCGCGGAAAGCAGAAATAACAATAACTTTCACACTGGGTGCAATTATTCGTTTAATACGATGGAAAAACTGTTATATTTATATTGTATTTAATGCTTCTGGCGTTGACTTCTTAGCCCCTAACTATTCGATCTGGTGGAACAACGCAATAGAGTGAAGCCTAGGTTGCCCGGAACGTAGAATTGTCCATCACTTTCAAACTGGTTGCAATTATTCCTGTTATATGATGGTAACACTGTTGTATTCTTTTTGCATTTTATGGTTCGGGCGTTGACTTCTACGGCCCTAACTATTCGATCTGGTGGAGCAACGCAATAGAGTGAAGCCTAGGTTGCCCGGAACGTAGAATTGGCCATCACTTTCAAACTGGTTGCAATTATTCCTGTTATATGATGGAAACACTGTTGTATTTTTATTGCATTTTATGCTTCGGGCGTTGACTTCTAAGGACCTAACTATTCAATCTGTTGGTGCAACGCCCTAGGGTTGAAGCCTAGGTTGCTCGGAAAGTAGAAATGACCATAAGTTTCATACTGGTTGCAATTATTTGTTTTATACGATGTAAAAACTGTTGTATTTTTATTGTATTTTATGCTTCTGGCGTTGACTTCTTAGGCCCTAACTATTTAATCTGGTAGAGCACGGCCCTAGAGTGAAGCATTGGTTGCCCGGAACGTAGAACATACCATTACCTTCACACTGGTTGCAATTATTCCTGTTATACGATGGAAAAACTGTTGCATCTTTATTGTATTTTATGCTTCTGGCGTTGACTTCTAAGGCCCTAACAATTCGATCTGGTGGAGCAACGCCCTAGAGTGAAGTCTCGGTTGCCCGGAACGTAGAAGTGACCATAACTTTCACACTCGTTGCAATTATTCGTTTTGTACGATGGAAAAGCTGTGGCATATTTATTGTATTTTATTCATCTGGGGTTGACTTCTAAGGCCGTAGCTATTAGGTGTGGTGGAGTAACGCCCTAGAGTGATGCCTAGGTTGCCCGGAACGTAGAAATGACCATAACTTTTACACTGGTAGCAATTATTCGTTGTATACAATGGAAAAACTGTTCTATTTATTTCTCGTTTTATGCTTCGGGCGTTGACTTCTAAGGCCCTAACTATTCCATCTGGTGGAACAACGCCCTTGGGTGAAGCCTAGGTTGCGCGGAACGTAGCATTGACCATAACTTTCACACTGGTAGCAATTATTCGTTTTATACAATGGAAAAACTGTTCTATTTATTTTGTATTTAATGCTTCGGGCGTTGACTTCTAAGGCCCTAACTGTTTGATCTGGTGGAGCAACGCTCTAGAGTGAAGCCTATGTTGGCCGGAACGTAGAAATGACCATAACTTTCACACTGGTTGCTTTATTATTAGTTTTAGACAATGGAAAAACTGTTATATTTATATTGTATTTTATGCCTCTGGCGTTGCCTTCTTAGGCCCTAACTATTCGACCTTGTGGAACAACGCCCTAGAGTGAAGCCTAGGTTGCCTGGAACGTAGAAATGACCATCACTTTCACACGGGTTGCAATTATTCCTGTTATAGGATGGAAAGACTGTTGTATTTTTATCGTATTTTATGCTTCTGGCGTTCACTTCTTTGGCCCTAACTATTCGATCTGGTGGAACAACGCCCTAGTGTGAAGCCTAGGTTGCCCGGAACGTAGAAATGACCATAACTTTTACACTGGTTGCTATCATTCGTTTTATACGATAGAAAAACTGTTATATTTATATTGTATTTTATGCTTCTGGCGTTGACTTCTTAGGCCCTAACTGTTCGATCTGGTGGAACAACGCCATAGGGTGAAGCCTAGGTTGCCCGGAAAGTAGAAATGACCATAACTTTCACACTGGTTGCAATTATTCGTTTTATACGATGGAAAAGCTGTGACATCTTTATTGTAATTTATTCATCTGGGGTTGACTTCTAAGGCCGTAGCTTTGAAGTGTGGTGGAGCAACACCCTAGAGTGACGCCTAGGTTGCCCGGAACGTAGAAATGACCAATACTTTCACAATGTTTGCAGTTATTCATTTTATACGATGGAAAAACCTTTGTACTTATATTGTATTTTATTCTTCTGGCGTTGACTTCTTAGGCCCTAACTATTCGATCTGGTGGAACAACGCCCTAGAGTGAAGACTAGGTTGCCCGGAACATGGAAATGACCATTACTTTCACACTGTTTGCAAATATACATTATATACGATGGAAAAGCTGTTGTATTTATATTGTGTTTTATGCTTCTGGCGTTGACTTCTTAGGCCCTAACTATTTAATCTGGTAGAGCACGGCCCTAGAGTGAAGCATAGGTTGACCGGAACGTAGAACATACCATTACCTTCACACTGGATGCAATTATTCCTGTTATACGATGGAAAAACTGTTGCATCTTTATTGTATTTTATGCTTCTGGCGTTGACTTCTAAGGCCCTAACTATTCGATCTGGTGGAGCAACGCCCTAGAGTGAAGTCTAGGTTGCCCGGAACGTAGAAGTGACCATAACTTTCACACTGGTTGCAATTACCCGTTTTATACGATGGAAAAGCTGTTGTATTTATATCGTATTTTATGCTCCTGGCGTTGAATTCTTAGGCCCTATCTATTCGATCTGGTGGAGCAGCGCCCTAGCGTGACGCCCAGGTTGCCCGGAACGTAGAAATGACCATTACTTTCTCAATGTTTGCAATTATTCATTCTATACGATGAAAAAACTGTTGTACTTATATTGTATTTTATCCTTCTGGTGTTGATTTCTAGGTGCCTAGCTACTCTATCTGGTGGAGCAACGCCCTAGAGTGAAAGCTAGGTTACCCGGAACGTAGAAATGACCAGTACTTTCACACTGGTTGCAGTTACTCCTGTTATACGATGGGAAAACAGTTGCATCTTTATTGTATTTTATGCTTCTGACGTTGAGTTCTAAGGCCCTAACTATTCGATCTGGTTGAACAACGCCCTGGAGTGAAGACTAGGATGCTCGGAACGTAGAAATGACCATTACTTTCACACTGGTTGCAGTTATCCCTGTTATACGATGGAATAACTGTTTCATCTTTATTGTACTTTATGCTTCGGGCGTTGACTTCTAAGGCCCTAACTATTCGATCTGGTAGAGCAACGCCCTATGGTGAGGCCTAGGTTGCCCAGAACGTAGAAATGACCATAACTTTCACACTGGTTGCAATTACTCGTTTTATACGATGGAAAAGCTGTTGTATTTATATCGTATTTTATGCTCCTGGCGTTGAATTCTTAGGCCCTATCTATTCCATCTGGTGGAGCAGCGCCCTAGCGTGACGCCCAGGTTGCCCGGAACGTAGAAATGACCATTACTTTCTCAATGTTTACAATTATTCATTCTATACGATGAAAAAACTGTTGTACTTATATTGTATTTTATCCTTCTGGTGTTGATTTCTAGGTGCCTAGCTACTCTATCTGGTGGAGCAACGCCCTAGAGTGAAAGCTAGGTTACCCGGAACGTAGAAATGACCAGTACTTTCACACTGGTTGCAGTTACTCCTGTTATACGATGGGAAAACTGTTGCATCTTTATTGTATTTTATGCTTCTGACGTTGACTTCTAAGGCCCTAACTATTCGATCTGGTGGTGCAACGCCCTAGAGTGAAGACTAGGTTGCTCGGAACGTAGAAATGACAATAACTTTCATACTGGTTGCAATTCTTCGTTTTATACGATGGAATAGCTGTTGAATTTATATTGTATTTTATGCCCCTGGCGTCGACTTCTTGCGCCCTAACTATTCGATCTGGTGGAACAACGCCCTAGAGTGAAGCCTAGGTTGCCCGGAACGTAGAAATGACCATCACTTTCACACTGGTTGCTATTATTCGTTTTATACGGCGTAAAAATGGTTATATTTATATTGTATTTTATTCTTCTGGCGTTGACTTCTTAGGCCCTAACTATTCGATCTGGTGGAACAACGCCCTGGAGTGAAGACTAGGATGCTCGGAACGTAGAAATGACCATTACTTTCACACTGGTTGCAGTTATCCCTGTTATACGATGGAATAACTGTTTCATCTTTATTGTACTTTATGCTTCGGGCGTTGACTTCTAAGGCCCTAACTATTCGATCTGGTAGAGCAACGCCCTATGGTGAGGCCTAGGTTGCCCAGAACGTAGAAATGACCATAACTTTCACACTGGTTGCAATTACTCGTTTTATACGATGGAAAAGCTGTTGTATTTATATTGTATTTTATGCCCCTGGCGTCGACTTCTTGCGCCCTAACTATTCCATCTGGTGGAACAACGACCTAGAGTGAAGCCTAGGTAGCCCGGAACGTAGAAATGACCATACCCTTGATACTCGTTGCAATTCTTCGTTTTAAACAATGGAATAGCTCTTGTTTTTATATTGTATTTTATGCCCCTGGCGTTGACTTCTTGAGCCCTAACTATTCGATCTGGTGGTGCAACGACCTAGAGTGAAGCCTACGTTGCCCGGAACGTAGAAATGACCATTACTTTCACACTGTATGCTATTATTCATTTTGTACGACGGAAAAGATGTTGTATTTATATTGTATTTTATGCCTCTGGCGTTGACTTCTAAGGCCGTAGCTATTAGATGTGGTGGAGCAACGTCCTAGAGTGACGCCTAGGTTGCCTGGAACGTAGAAATGACCATTACTTTCACAATGTTTGCAACTACTCATTTTATGCGATGGAATAACTGTTGTACTTATGTTGTGTTTTATCGTTCTGGCGTTGAATTCTAAGTCCCTAGCTACTCGATTCTGGTAGAGCAACGCCCTAGAGTGAAACCTAGGTTATCCGGAATGTAGAAATGACCAGTACATTCACACTGGTTGTTATTATTCGTTTTATACAATGGAAAAAATGTTATATTTGTATTGTACTTTATGCTTCTGGCGTTGACTTCTTTGGCCCTAACTGTTCGATATAGTGGAACAACGCCCTAGAGTGAATCCTAGGTTGCCCGGAACGAAGAAATGACCATCACTTTCAAACTGGTTGCAATTATTCCTGTTATATGATGGAAAAACTGTTGTATTTTTATTGCATATTATGCTTCGGGCACTGACTTCTAAGGTCCTAACTATTCAATCCGTTCGTGCAACGACCTAGGGTGAAGCCTAGGTTGCCCGGAAAGTAGAAATGACCACAACTTTCACACTGGTTGCAATTATTCGTTTTATACGATTGAAAAGCTGTTGCAATTTTATTGTATTTTATTCTTCTGGCGTCGACTTCTAAGGCCGTAGCTATTAGATGTGGTGGAGCAACGCCCTAGAGTGATGCCTAGGTTGCGCGGAACATAGAAATGACCATTACTTTCACAATGTTTGCAGTTATTCATTTTATACGATGGAAAAACTGTTGTATTCATATTGTTTTTATGCATCTGGCGTTGACTTCTAAGGTACTAACTATTCGAGCTGGCGGAGCAACGCGCTAGAGTGAAGCCTAGGTTGGCCGGAATGTAGAAATGTCCATAACTTTGACACTGGTTGCAATTATTCCTGTTATACGATGGAAAAACTGTTGTACTTTAATTGTATGTTATGCTTTAAGCGATGAATTATAAGTCCCTAGCTATTCGATCTGGTGGAGCAACGCCCTAGAGTGACGCCTAGGTTGCTCGGAACGTAGAAATGACCATAACTTTCACACTGGTTACCATTATTCGTTTTATACGATGCAAAAACTGTTATATTTATATTATATTTCATGCGTCTGGCGTTGACTTCTTAGGCCCAAACTATTCGATCTGGTGGAACGACGCCCTAGAGTAAAGCCTACGTTGCCCGGAACGTAGAAATGACCATAACTTTCACACTGGTTGCTATTATTCGTTCTATACGATGGAAAAACTGTTATATTTATATTCTATATTATGCTTCTGGCGTTGACTTCTTAGGCCCTAACTATTCGATCTGGTTGAACAACGCCCTGGAGTGAAGCCTAGGATGCTCGGAACGTAGAAATGACCATTACTTTCACACTGGTTGCAGTTACCCCTGTTATACGATGGAATAACTGTTTCATCTTTATTGTATTTTATGCTTCGGGCGTTGACTTCTAAGGCCCTAACTATTCGATCTGGTAGAGCAACGCCTTATGGTGAAGCCTAGGTTGCCCAGAACGTAGAAATGACCATAACTTTCACACTGGTTGCAATTACTCGTTTTATACGATGGAAAAGCTGTTGTATTTATATCGTATTTTATGCTCCTGGCGTTGAATTCTTAGGCCCTATCTATTCCATCTGGTGGAGCAGCGCCCTAGCGTGACGCCCAGGTTGCCCGGAACGTAGAAATGACCATTACTTTCTCAATGTTTACAATTATTCATTCTATACGATGAAAAAACTGTTGTACTTATATTGCATTTTATCCTTCTGGTGTTGATTTCTAGGTGCCTAGCTACTCTATCTGGTGGAGCAACGCCCTAGACTGAAAGCTAGGTTACCCGGAACGTAGAAATGACCAGTACTTTCACACTGGTTGCAGTTACTCCTGTTATACGATGGGAAAACTGTTGCAGCTTTATTGTATTTTATGCTTCTGACGTTGACTTCTAAGGCCCTAACTATTCGATCTGGTGGAGCAAGGCCCTAGAGTGAAGACTAGGTTGCTCGGAATGTAGAAATGTCCATAAATTTCACACTGGATGCAATTATTCCTGTTATACGATGTAAAAACTATGGTATTTTTATTGTATTTTATGCTTCTGGCGTTGACTTCTCAGGCCCTAACTATTCGAGCTGGCAGAGCAACGCCCTAGAGTGAAGCCAAGGTTGACCGGAACGTGGAAGTGACCATAACTTTCACACTGGTTGCAATTATTCATTTTATACGATGGAAAAGCTGTTGTATTTAATTTGTATTTTATGCTTCTGCCGTTGACCTCTTAGGCCCTAACTATTCGATCTGGTCGAGCAACGCCCTAGAGTGAAGTCTAGATTGCCCGGAACGTAGAGATGACAATTACCCTCACGCTTGTTGCAATTATTCCTGTAATACGATGAAAAGACTGTTGTATTTTTATTGTATCTTACGCTTCTGGCGTTGACTTATTAGGTCCGAACTATTGGATCTGGTGGAGCAACGCCTAGAGTGAAGCCTAGGTTGCATGGAACGTAGAAATGGCCATTACTTTCACACTGGTTGCAATTATTCCTGTTATGCGATGGAAAAAGTGTTGCACTTTTATTGTATTTTATGCGTCTTGCGTTGCTTTCTAGGGCCGTAGCTATTCGATGTAGTGGAGCAACGCCCTAGAGTGAAGCCTATGTTGCCCGGAACATAGAAATGAAGAATTACTTTCACACGGGATGCAATTATCCTGTTATACGATGTAAAAACAGTTGTATTTTTATTGTATTTTATGCTCCTGGCGTTGACTTCTTAGGCCCTAGCTATTGGATCTGGTGGACCAACGCCCTAGAGTGAAGCCTAGGTTGCCCGGAACGTAGAAATGACCATTACTTTCACAATGTTTGCAATAATTCATTTTATACGATGGAAAAACTGTTGTATTCATATTGTATTTTATGCTTCGGGCGTTGACTTCTAAGGTACTAACTATTCGATCTGGTGGAGCAACGCGCTAGAGTGAAGCCTAGGTTGGCCGGAATGTAGAAATGACAATTACCCTCACGCTTGTTGCAATTATTCCTGTAATACGATGAAAAGACTGTTGTATTTTTCTTGTATCTTACGCTTCTGGCGTTGACTTATTAGTTCCGAACTATTGGATCTGGTGGAGCAACGCCTAGAGTGAAGCCTAGGTTGCACGGAACGTAGAAATGGCCATCACTTTCACACTGGTTGCAATTATTCCTGTTATACGATGTAAAAACAGTTGTATTTTTATTGTATTTTATGCTCCTGGCGTTGACTTCTTTGGCCCTAACTACTCGATCTGGTGGAACAACGCCCTAGAGTGAAGCCTAGGTTGCCCGGACCGTAGAAATGACCATAACTTTCGCACTGGTTGCAATTATTCGTTTTATGCGATGAAAAAACTGTTGTATTTTTATTGTATTTTATGCTTTTAGCGTTGACTTCTAAGGCCCTAACTATTCGATCTGGTGGAGCAACGCCCTAGAGTGAAGCTTAGGGTGTCCGGTACGTAGAAATGACCATCACTTTCAAACTGCTTGCAATTATTCCTGTTATGTGATGGAAAATCTGTTGTATTTATGTTGTATTTTATGCTTCTGGTGTTGACTTCTTAGGCCCTAACTATTTGATCTGGTGGAGCACCGCCCTAGAGTAAAGCCCAGGTTGCCCGGAACGTAGAAATGACCATAACTTTTGCACTGGTTGCTATCATTCGTTTTATACGATAGAAAAACTGTTATATTTATATTGTATTTTATGCTTCTGGCGTTGACTTCTTAGGCCCTAACTGTTCGATCTGTTGGAACAACGCCCTAGGGTGAAGCCTCGGTTCCCCGGAAAGTAGAAATGACCATAACCTTCACACTGGTTGCAATTATTCGTTTTATACGATGGAAAAGCTGTGGCACCTTTATTGTATTTTATTCATCTGGGGTTGACTTCTAAGGCCGTAGCTATTAGGTGTGGTGGAGCAACGCCCTAGAGTGATGCCTAGGTTGCCCGGAACGTAGAAATGACCAGTACTTTCACACTGTTTGCAAATATACATTATATACGATGGAAAAGCTGTTGTATTTATATTGTGTTTTATGCTTCTCGCGTTGACTTCTTAGGCCCTAACTATTTAATCTGGTAGAGCACGGCCCTAGAGTGAAGCATTGGTTGCCCGGAACGTAGAACATACCATTACCTTCACACTGGTTGCAATTATTCCTGTTATACGATGGAAAAACTGTTGCATCTTTATTGTATTTTATGCTTCTGGCGTTGACTTCTAAGGCCCTAACAATTCGATCTGGTGGAGCAACGCCCTAGAGTGAAGTCTCGGTTGCCCGGAACGTAGAAGTGACCATAACTTTCACACTCGTTGCAATTATTCGTTTTGTACGATGGAAAAGCTGTGGCATATTTATTGTATTTTATTCATCTGGGGTTGACTTCTAAGGCCGTAGCTATTAGGTGTGGTGGAGTAACGCCCTAGAGTGATGCCTAGGTTGCCCGGAACGTAGAAATGACCATAACTTTTACACTGGTAGCAATTATTCGTTGTATACAATGGAAAAACTGTTCTATTTATTTCTCGTTTTATGCTTCGGGCGTTGACTTCTAAGGCCCTAACTATTCCATCTGGTGGAACAACGCCCTTGGGTGAAGCCTAGGTTGCGCGGAACGTAGCATTGACCATAACTTTCACACTGGTAGCAATTATTCGTTTTATACAATGGAAAAACTGTTCTATTTATTTTGTATTTAATGCTTCGGGCGTTGACTTCTAAGGCCCTAACTGTTTGATCTGGTGGAGCAACGCTCTAGAGTGAAGCCTATGTTGGCCGGAACGTAGAAATGACCATAACTTTCACACTGGTTGCTTTATTATTAGTTTTAGACAATGGAAAAACTGTTATATTTATATTGTATTTTATGCTTCTGGCGTTGCCTTCTTAGGCCCTAACTATTCGACCTTGTGGAACAACGCCCTAGAGTGAAGCCTAGGTTGCCTGGAACGTAGAAATGACCATCACTTTCACACGGGTTGCAATTACTCCTGTTATAGGATGGAAAGACTGTTGTATTTTTATCGTATTTTATGCTTCTGGCGTTCACTTCTTTGGCCCTAACTATTCGATCTGGTGGAACAACGCCCTAGTGTGAAGCCTAGGTTGCCCGGAACGTAGAAATGACCATAACTTTTACACTGGTTGCTATCATTCGTTTTATACGATAGAAAAACTGTTATATTTATATTGTATTTTATGCTTCTGGCGTTGACTTCTTAGGCCCTAACTGTTCGATCTGGTGGAACAACGCCATAGGGTGAAGCCTAGGTTGCCCGGAAAGTAGAAATGACCATAACTTTCACACTGGTTGCAATTATTCGTTTTATACGATGGAAAAGCTGTGACATCTTTATTGTAATTTATTCATCTGGGGTTGACTTCTAAGGCCGTAGCTTTGAGGTGTGGTGGAGCAACGCCCTAGAGTGACGCCTAGGTTGCCCGGAACGTAGAAATGACCAATACTTTCACAATGTTTGCAGTTATTCATTTTATACGATGGAAAAACCTTTGTACTTATATTGTATTTTATTCTTCTGGCGTTGACTTCTTAGGCCCTAACTATTCGATCTGGTGGAACAACGCCCTAGAGTGAAGACTAGGTTGCCCGGAACATGGAAATGACCATTACTTTCACACTGTTTGCAAATATACATTATATACGATGGAAAAGCTGTTGTATTTATATTGTGTTTTATGCTTCTGGCGTTGACTTCTTAGGCCCTAACTATTTAATCTGGTAGAGCACGGCCCTAGAGTGAAGCATAGGTTGACCGGAACGTAGAACATACCATTACCTTCACACTGGATGCAATTATTCCTGTTATACGATGGAAAAACTGTTGCATCTTTATTGTATTTTATGCTTCTGGCGTTGACTTCTAAGGCCCTAACTATTCGATCTGGTGGAGCAACGCCCTAGAGTGAAGTCTAGGTTGCCCGGAACGTAGAAGTGACCATAACTTTCACACTGGTTGCAATTACCCGTTTTATACGATGGAAAAGCTGTTGTATTTATATCGTATTTTATGCTCCTGGCGTTGAATTCTTAGGCCCTATCTATTCGATCTGGTGGAGCAGCGCCCTAGCGTGACGCCCAGGTTGCCCGGAACGTAGAAATGACCATTACTTTCTCAATGTTTGCAATTATTCATTCTATACGATGAAAAAACTGTTGTACTTATATTGTATTTTATCCTTCTGGTGTTGATTTCTAGGTGCCTAGCTACTCTATCTGGTGGAGCAACGCCCTAGAGTGAAAGCTAGGTTACCCGGAACGTAGAAATGACCAGTACTTTCACACTGGTTGCACTTACTCCTGTTATACGATGGGAAAACAGTTGCATCTTTATTGTATTTTATGCTTCTGACGTTGAGTTCTAAGGCCCTAACTATTCGATCTGGTTGAACAACGCCCTGGAGTGAAGACTAGGATGCTCGGAACGTAGAAATGACCATTACTTTCACACTGGTTGCAGTTATCCCTGTTATACGATGGAATAACTGTTTCATCTTTATTGTACTTTATGCTTCGGGCGTTGACTTCTAAGGCCCTAACTATTCGATCTGGTAGAGCAACGCCCTATGGTGAGGCCTAGGTTGCCCAGAACGTAGAAATGACCATAACTTTCACACTGGTTGCAATTACTCGTTTTATACGATGGAAAAGCTGTTGTATTTATATCGTATTTTATGCTCCTGGCGTTGAATTCTTAGGCCCTATCTATTCCATCTGGTGGAGCAGCGCCCTAGCGTGACGCCCAGGTTGCCCGGAACGTAGAAATGACCATTACTTTCTCAATGTTTACAATTATTCATTCTATACGATGAAAAAACTGTTGTACTTATATTGTATTTTATCCTTCTGGTGTTGATTTCTAGGTGCCTAGCTACTCTATCTGGTGGAGCAACGCCCTAGAGTGAAAGCTAGGTTACCCGGAACGTAGAAATGACCAGTACTTTCACACTGGTTGCAGTTACTCCTGTTATACGATGGGAAAACTGTTGCATCTTTATTGTATTTTATGCTTCTGACGTTGACTTCTAAGGCCCTAACTATTCGATCTGGTGGTGCAACGCCCTAGAGTGAAGACTAGGTTGCTCGGAACGTAGAAATGACAATAACTTTCATACTGGTTGCAATTCTTCGTTTTATACGATGGAATAGCTGTTGAATTTATATTGTATTTTATGCCCCTGGCGTCGACTTCTTGCGCCCTAACTATTCGATCTGGTGGAACAACGCCCTAGAGTGAAGCCTAGGTTGCCCGGATCGTAGAAATGACCATCACTTTCACACTGGTTGCTATTATTCGTTTTATACGGCGTAAAAATGGTTATATTTATATTGTATTTTATGCTTCTGGCGTTGACTCCTAAGGTCCTATGTATTCGATCTGGTGGAGAATTACCTCAGAGTTATGTCAAGGATACCCGGAACGTATAAATGGCCATTACTTTCACAGTGGTTGCAATTATTCGTTTTATACGATGGAAAAACTGTTGTACATATATCGTATTTTATGCTTCTGGCGTTGACTTCTTAGGCCCTAACTATTCGATTTGGTGGAACAACGAGCTAGAGTGAAGCCTAGGTAGCCCGGAACGTAGAAATGACCATACCCTTGATACTCGTTGCAATTCTTCGTTTTAAACAATGGAATAGCTCTTGTTTTTATATTGTATTTTATGCCCCTGGCGTTGACTTCTTGAGCCCTAACTATTCGATCTGGTGGAGCAACGACCTAGAGTGAAGCTTACGTTGCCCGGAACGTAGAAATGACCATTACTTTCACACTGTTTGCTATTATTCATTTTGTACGACGGAAAAGATGTTGTATTTATATTGTATTTTATGCCTCTGGCGTTGACTTCTAAGGCCGTAGCTATTAGATGTGGTGGAGCAACGTCCTAGAGTGACGCCTAGGTTGCCTGGAACGTAGAAATGACCATTACTTTCACAATGTTTGCAACTACTCATTTTATGCGATGGAATAACTGTTGTACTTATGTTGTGTTTTATCGTTCTGGCGTTGAATTCTAAGTCCCTAGCTACTCGATTCTGGTAGAGCAACGCCCTAGAGTGAAACCTAGGTTATCCGGAATGTAGAAATGACCAGTACATTCACACTGGTTGTTATTATTCGTTTTATACAATGGAAAAAATGTTATATTTATATTGTACTTTATGCTTCTGGCGTTGACTTCTTTGGCCCTAACTGTTCGATATAGTGGAACAACGCCCTAGAGTGAATCCTAGGTTGCCCGGAACGAAGAAATGACCATCACTTTCAAACTGGTTGCAATTATTCCTGTTATATGATGGAAAAACTGTTGTATTTTTATTGCATATTATGCTTCGGGCATTGACTTCTAAGGTCCTAACTATTCAATCCGTTCGAGCAACGACCTAGGGTGAAGCCTAGGTTGCCCGGAAAGTAGAAATGACCACAACTTTCACACTGGTTGCAATTATTCGTTTTATACGATTGAAAAGCTGTTGCAATTTTATTGTATTTTATTCTTCTGGCGTCGACTTCTATGGCCGTAGCTATTAGATGTGGTGGAGCAACGCCCTAGAGTGATGCCTAGGTTGCGCGGAACATAGAAATGACCATTACTTTCACAATGTTTGCAGTTATTCATTTTATACGATGGAAAAACTGTTGTATTCATATTGTTTTTATGCATCTGGCGTTGACTTTTAAGGTACTAACTATTCGAGCTGGCGGAGCAACGCGCTAGAGTGAAGCCTAGGTTGGCCGGAATGTAGAAATGTCCATAACTTTGACACTGGTTCCAATTATTCCTGTTATACGATGGAAAAACTGTTGTACTTTAATTGTATGTTATGCTTTAAGCGATGAATTATAAGTCCCTAGCTATTCGATCTGGTGGAGCAACGCCCTAGAGTGACGCCTAGGTTGCTCGGAACGTAGAAATGACCATAACTTTCACACTGGTTACTATTATTCGTTTTATACGATGCAAAAACTGTTATATTTATATTATATTTTATGCGTCTGGCGTTGACTTCTTAGGCCCAAACTATTCGATCTGGTGGAACGACGCCCTAGAGTAAAGCCTACGTTGCCCGGAACGTAGAAATGACCATAACTTTCACACTGGTTGCTATTATTCGTTCTATACGATGGAAAAACTGTTATATTTATATTCTATATTATGCTTCTGGCCTTGATTTCTTCGGCCCTAACTATTCGATCTGGTTGAACAACGCCCTGGAGTGAAGCCTAGGATGCTCGGAACGTAGAAATGACCATTACTTTCACACTGGTTGCAGTTACCCCTGTTATACGATGGAATAACTGTTTCATCTTTATTGTATTTTATGCTTCGGGCGTTGACTTCTAAGGCCCTAACTATTCGATCTGGTAGAGCAACGCCTTATGGTGAAGCCTAGGTTGCCCAGAACGTAGAAATGACCATAACTTTCACACTGGTTGCAATTACTCGTTTTATACGATGGAAAAGCTGTTGTATTTATATCGTATTTTATGCTCCTGGCGTTGAATTCTTAGGCCCTATCTATTCCATCTGGTGGAGCAGCGCCCTAGCGTGACGCCCAGGTTGCCCGGAACGTAGAAATGACCATTACTTTCTCAATGTTTACAATTATTCATTCTATACGATGAAAAAACTGATGTACTTATATTGTATTTTATCCTTCTGGTGTTGATTTCTAGGTGCCTAGCTACTCTATCTGGTGGAGCAACGCCCTAGACTGAAAGCTAGGTTACCCGGAACGTAGAAATGACCAGTACTTTCACACTGGTTGCAGTTACTCCTGTTATACGATGGGAAAACTGTTGCAGCTTTATTGTATTTTATGCTTCTGACGTTGACTTCTAAGGCCCTAACTATTCGATCTGGTGGAGCAAGGCCCTAGAGTGAAGACTAGGTTGCTCGGAATGTAGAAATGTCCATAAATTTCACACTGGATGCAATTATTCCTGTTATACGATGTAAAAACTATGGTATTTTTATTGTATTTTATGCTTCGGCAGTTGACTTCTAAGGCCCTAACCATACGAGCTGGTGGAGCAACGCCATAGGATGAAGCCTAGGTTGCCCGGAACGTAGAAATGACCATAACTTTCACACTGGATGCAATTATTCCTGTTATACGATGGAAAAACTGTTGTACTTAAATTGTATCTTATGCTTCTGGCGTTGACTTCTAAGGCCCTAACTATTCGAGCTGGCAGAGCAACGCCCTAGAGTGAAGCCAAGGTTGACCGGAACGTGGAAGTGACCATAACTTTCACACTGGTTGCAATTATTCCTTTTATACGATGGAAAAGCTGTTGTATTTAATTTGTATTTTATGCTTCTGCCGTTGACCTCTTAGGCCCTAACTATTCGATCTGGTCGAGCAACGCCCTAGAGTGAAGTCTAGATTGCCCGGAACGTAGAGATGACAATTACCCTCACGCTTGTTGCAATTATTCCTGTAATACGATGAAAAGACTGTTGTATTTTTATTGTATCTTACGCTTCTGGCGTTGACTTATTAGGTCCGAACTATTGGATCTGGTGGAGCAACGCCTAGAGTGAAGCCTAGGTTGCACGGAACGTAGAAATGGCCATTACTTTCACACTGGTTGCAATTATTCCTGTTATGCGATGGAAAAAGTGTTGCACTTTTATTGTATTTTATGCGTCTTGCGTTGCTTTCTAGGGCCGTAGCTATTCGATGTAGTGGAGCAACGCCCTAGAGTGAAGCCTATGTTGCCCGGAACATATAAATGAAGAATTACTTTCACACGGGATGCAATTATCCTGTTATACGATGTAAAAACAGTTGTATTTTTATTGTATTTTATGCTCCTGGCGTTGACTTCTTAGGCCCTAGCTATTGGATCTGGTGGACCAACGCCCCATGGTGAAGCCTCGGGTGCCCGGAACGTAGAAATGACCATAACTTTCGCACTGGTTGCAATTATTCGTTTTATACGATGAAAAAACTGTTGTATTTTTATTGTATTTTATGCTTTTAGCGTTGACTTCTTAGGCCCTAGCCATTGGATCTGGTGGATCAACGCCCTAGAGTGAAGCCTAGGTTGACCGGAATGTTGAAATGGCCATTACTTTCACAGTGGTTGCAATTATTCGTTTTATACGATGGAAAGACTGTTGTACATATATCGTATTTTATGCTTCCGGCGTTGACATCTTAGGCCCTAACTATTCGATTTGGTGGAACAACGAGCTAGAGTGAAGCCTAGGTAGCCCGGTACGTAGAAATGACCATCTCTTTCACACTGGTTGCAATTATTCCTGTTATACGATGTAAAAACTGTTGTATTTTTATTGTATTTTATGCTTCGGGAGTTGACTTCTAAGGCCCTAACCATACGATCTGGTGGACTAACGCCCTAGGGAGAAGCCTAGGTTGCCCGGAACGTAGAAATGACAATAACTTTCATACTGGTTGCAATTCTTCGCTTTATACGATGGAATAGCTGTTGTATTTATATTGTATTTTATGCCCCTAGCGTCGACTTCTTGCGCCCTAACTATTCGATCTGGTGGAACAACGCCCTAGAGTGAAGCCTAGGTTGCCCAGATCGTAGAAATGACCATCACTTTCACACTGGTTTCTATTATTCGTTTTATACGGCGTAAAAATGGTTACATTTATATTGTATTTTATGCTTCTGCCGTTGACTCCTAAGGTCCTATGTATTCGATCTGGTGGAGCATTACCTCAGAGTTATGTCAAGGATACCCGGAACGTATAAACGGCCATTACTTTCACAGTGGTTGCAATTATTCGTTTTATACGATGGAAAAGCTGTTGTATTTAATTTGTATTTTATGCTTCGGGCGTTGACTTCTAAGGCCCTAACCATTCGATGTGGTGGTGCAACGCCCTAGAGTGAAACCTAGGTTACCGGGAACGTAGAAATGACCAGTACTTTCACACTGTTTGCAGTTATTCCTGTTATACGATGGAAAAACTGTTGCATATATATTGTATTTTATGCTTCTGGCGTTGACTTCTAAGGCCCTAACTATTCGATCAGGTGGAGCAACGCCCTAGAGTGAAGCCTAGGTTGCCCGGAACGTAGAAATGACCATTACTTTCACAATGTTTGCAATTATTCATTTTATACGATGGAAAAACTGTTGTATTCATATTGTATTTTATGCTTCGGGCGTTGACTTCTAAGGTACTAACTATTCGATCTGGTGGAGCAACGCGCTAGAGTGAAGCCTAGGTTGGCCGGAATGTAGAAATGACAATTACCCTCACGCTTGTTGCAATTATTCCTGTAATACGATGAAAAGACTGTTGTATTTTTCTTGTATCTTACGCTTCTGGCGTTGACTTATTAGTTCCGAACTATTGGATCTGGTGGAGCAACGCCTAGAGTGAAGCCTAGGTTGCACGGAACGTAGAAATGGCCATCACTTTCACACTGGTTGCAATTATTCCTGTTATACGATGTAAAAACAGTTGTATTTTTATTGTATTTTATGCTCCTGGCGTTGACTTCTTTGGCCCTAACTACTCGATCTGGTGGAACAACGCCCTAGAGTGAAGCCTAGGTTGCCCGGACCGTAGAAATGACCATAACTTTCGCACTGGTTGCAATTACTCGTTTTATGCGATGAAAAAACTGTTGTATTTTTATTGTATTTTATGCTTTTAGCGTTGACTTCTTAGGCCCTAGCCATTGGATCTGGTGGATCAACGCCCTAGAGTGAAGCCTAGGTTGACCGGAATGTTGGAATGGCCATTACATTCACAGTGGTTGCAATTATTCGTTTTATACGATGGAAAGACTGTTGTACATATATCGTATTTTATGCTTCCGGCGTTGACATCTTAGGCCCTAACTATTCGATTTGGTGGAACTACGAGCTAGAGTGAAGCCTAGGTAGCCCGGTACGTAGAAATGACCATCTCCTTCACACTGGTTGCAATTATTCCTGTTATACGATGTAAAAACTGTTGTATTTTTATTGTATTTTATGCTTCGGGAGTTGACTTCTAAGGCCCTAACCATACGATCTGGTGGACTAACGCCCTAGGGAGAAGCCTAGGTTGCCCGGAACGTAGAAATGACAATAACTTTCATACTGGTTGCAATTCTTCGCTTTATACGATGGAATAGCTGTTGTACTTATATTGTATTTTATGCCCCTGGCGTCGACTTCTTGCGCCCTAACTATTCGATCTGGTGGAACAACGCCCTAGAGTGAAGCCTAGGTTGCTCGGAATGTAGAAATGACCATAACTTTCACACTGGTTGCAATTATTCATTTTATACGATGGAAAAACTGTTGTACTTATATTGTATTTTATTCTTATGGCGTTGTATTCTAAGTCCCTAGCTATTCGATCTGGTGGAGCAACACCATAGAGTGAAACCAAGGTTACCCGGAACGTAGATATGACCAGTACTTTCATACTGTTTGCAGTTATTCCTGTTATACGATGGAAAAACTTTTGCATCTTTATTGTATTTTATGCTTCTGGCGTTGACTTCTAAGGTCCTAGCTATTCGGTTTGGTGGAGCAACGCCCTAGAGTGGAGCCCAGGTTGCCCGGTACGTAGAAATGACCATTACTTTCACACTCTTTGCAAATATACATTATATACGATGGAAAATCTGTTGTATTTATGTTGTATTTTATGCTTCTGGCGTAGACTTCTTAGGCCCCAACTATTTGATCTGGTGGAGCACCGCCCTAGAGTGAAGCCTAGGTTGCCCGAAACGTAGAAATAACCATAACTTCCACACTGGTTGCAATTATTCGTTTTATACGATGGAAAAGCTGTTGTATTTATATCGTATTTTATGCTTCTGGCGTTGAATTCTTAGGCCCTGACTATTCCATCTGGTGGAACAACGCCCTAGGGTAAAGCCCAGGTTGCACGGAACGTAGAAATGCCCATAACTGTCACACTGGTAGCAATTATTCGTTTTATACGATGGAAAAACTGTTTTACTTATTTTGTATTTTATGCTTCGGGCGTTGACTTCTAAGGCCCTAACTAATCGATCTGGTGGAGCAACGCCCTAGAGTGATGCCTAGGTTGCCGGAACGTAGAAATGACCATAACTTTCACACTGGTTGCTATCATTCGTTTTATACGATGGAAAAGCTGTTGTATTTATATTGTATTTTATGCTTCTGGCGTTGACTTCTAAGGCCCTAGCTACTCGATCTAGTGGAGCAACGCCCTAGAGTGAAGCCTAGGTTTCCCGGAACGTACAAATGACCATCACTTTCATACTGGTTGCAATTAATCCTGTTATACGATGGAAAAACTGTTGTATTTTTATTGCATTTTATGCTTCGGGCGTTGACTTCTAAGGCCCTAACCATACGATCTGGTGGACTAACGCCCTAGGGAGAAGCCTAGGTTGCCCGGAACGTAGAAATGACCATAACTTTCATACTGGTTGCAATTCCTCGTTTTATACGATGGAATAGCTGTTGTATTTATATTGTATTTTATGCCCCTGGCGTCGACTTCTTGCGCCCTAACTATTCGATCTGGTGGAACAACGCCATAGAGTGAAGCCTAGGTTGCCCGTATCGTAGAAATGACCATCACTTCCACACTGCTTGCAATTATTCATTTTATACGATGGAAAAACTGTTGTATTTTTATTGTATTTTATGCCCCGGGCGTAGATTTCTAAGGCCCTAGCTATTCGATCTGGTGGAGCTGCGCCCTTCACTGAAGCCTAGGTTGCCCGGAACGTAGAAGTGACTACCTCTTTCACACTGGTTGCAATTAATCGCGTTATACGATGGAAAAACTGTTGCATTTTTATCTTATTATATGCTTCGTGCGTAGCCTTCTAAGGCTCTAACTATTCGATCTGGTGGAGCAACGCCCTAGAGTGAAGCCTAGGTAGCCCGGAACGTAGAAATGACCCTATCTTTCAAACCAGTTTCAATTATCCGTTTTATACAATGGAAAAACTGTTGTATCTATTTTGTATTTTATGCTTCGTGCATTGACTTCTAAGGCCCTAGCTATTCGATCTTTTGGAGCAAAGACCTAGAGTGAAGCCTAGGTTGCCCGAAACGTAGAAATAACCATTACTTTCACTCTGGTTGCAATTATTCCTGTTACGCGATGAAAAGACTGTTGTATTTATACTGTATTTTATGCTTCTGGCGTCGACTTCTTAGGCCCTAACTATTCGATCTGGTGGAGCAACGCCCTAGAGTGAGGCCTAGGTTGCCCGGAACATAGAAATGACCGTTACTTTCACAATATTTGCAAACATTCATCTTATACGATGGAAAGCTGTTGTATTTATATTGTATTTTATGCCCCTGGCGTCGACTTCTTGCGCCCTAACTATTCGATCTGGTGGAACAACGCCATAGAGTGAAGCCTAGGTTGCCCGTATCGTAGAAATGACCATCACTTTCACACTGGTTGCTATAATTCGTTTTATACGATGGAAAAACTGTTGTATTTATACTGTATTTTATGTTTCGGGCGTTGACTTCAAAGATTCTAGCTATTCGATCAGGTGGAGCAACGCCCTAGAGTGAAGCCTATGTTGCCCGGAACGTAGAAATGACCATTACTTTCACAATGTTTGCAATTATTCATTTTATACGATGGAAAAACTGTTGTATTCATATTGTATTTTATGCTTCGGGCGTTGACTTCTAAGGTACTAACTATTCGATCTGGTGGAGCAACGCGCTAGAGTGAAGCCTAGGTTGGCCGGAATGTAGAAATGTCCATAACTTTCACACTGGTTGCAATTATTCCTGTTATACGATGGAAAAACTGTTGTATTTTAATTGTATTTTATGCTTTTAGCGATGAATTATAAGACCCTAGCTATTCGATCTGGTGGAGCAACGCCCTAGAGTGAAGCCTAGGTTGCCCGGAACGTAGAAATGACCACAACTTTAACACTGGTTGCAATTATTCCTTCTATACGACGTAAAAGCCGTTGTGTTTATATTGTATTTTATGCTTCTGGCGCTGACTTCTAAGACCCCAACTATTCGATCTGGTGGAGCCACGCCCTAGAGTGAGGCCTAGGTTGCTCGGAACGTGGAAATGACAATTACTTTCACACTGTTTGCAAATATACATTATATACGATGGAAAAGCTGTTGTATTTATATTGTATTTTATGCTTCTGGCGTTGACTTCTTAAGCCCTATCTATTGGATCTGGTGGACCAGCGCCCTAGAGTGAAGTCTAGGTTGCCCGGAACGTAGCAATGACCAACACTTTCACACTGTTTGCAAATATACATTATATACGACGGAAAAGCTGTTGTATTTATATTGTATTTTATGCTTCTGGCGTTGACTTCTAAGGCCCTAACTATTCGATCTGGTGGAGCAACGCCCTAGAGTGAAGAATAGGTTGCCCGGAACGTAGAAATGACCATAACATTCACACTGGTTGCAATTATTCCTTCTATACGACGTAAAAGCCGTTGTGTTTATATTGTATTTTATGCTTCTGGCGCTGACTTCTAAGGCCCTAATTATTCGATCTGGTGGAGCAACGCCCTAGAGTGAAGCCTAGGTAGCCCGGAACGTAGAAATGACCCTATCTTTCAAACCAGTTTCAATTATCCGTTTTATACAATGGAAAAACTGTTGTATCTATTTTGTATTTTATGCTTCGTGCATTGACTTCTAAGGCCCTAGCTATTCGATCTTTTGGAGCAAAGACCTAGAGTGAAGCCTAGGTTGCCCGAAACGTAGAAATAACCATTACTTTCACTCTGGTTGCAATTATTCGTTTTATACAATGGAAAAACTGTTGCATCTTTATCGTATTTTATGCTTCTGGCGTTGACTTCTAAGGCCCTGGCTATTCGATCTGGTGGAGCAACGCCTTAGAGTGAAACCTAGGTTGCTCGGAACGTAGAAATGACCATTACTTTCACACTGTTTGCAATTATTCATTTTATACGATGTGAAAGCTGTTGTATTTATATTGTATTTTATGCTCCTGGCGTTGACTTCTAAGGCCGCAGTTATTAGATGTGGTGGAGCAACGCCCTAGAGTGACGCCTAGGTTGCCCGGAAAGTAGAAATGGCCATTACTTTCACACTGGTTGCAATTACTTCTGATACACGATGGATAAGCTGTTGTACCTTTATTGTATTTTATGCTTCAGGCGTTGACTTCTAAGGCCGGAGCTATTCGATGTGGTGGAGCAACGCCCTAGAGTGCAGCCTAGATTGCACGGAACGTAGAAATCACCATTACCTTCACACTGGTTGCAATTATTCCTGTTATACGATGGAAAAACTGTTGCATCTTGATTGTATTTTATGCTTCTGGCGTTGACTTCTAAGGCCCTATCTATTCGATCTGGTGGAGGAACGCCATAGAGTGAAGCCTACGTTGCCCGCAAC
The DNA here is from genome assembly GCF_051401765.1 of Calliopsis andreniformis. Taxonomy (NCBI): domain Eukaryota; kingdom Metazoa; phylum Arthropoda; class Insecta; order Hymenoptera; family Andrenidae; genus Calliopsis; species Calliopsis andreniformis. Next base: position 4,358,624 of record NW_027480429.1, read on the forward strand.
GTAGAAATGACCATAACTTTCACACTGGTTGCAATTATTCCTGGTATACGATGGAAAACCTGTTGTACCTTTATTGTATTTTATGCTTCACGCGTTGACTTCTAAGGCCGGAGCTATTCGAAGTGGTGGAGCTACGCCCGAGAGTGAAGCCTAGGTTGCGCGGATCGTAGAAATGACTATTACTTTCACACTGTTTGCAAATAAACATTATATGCGATGGAAGAGCTGTTGTATTTATGTTGTATTTTATGCTTCCGGCGTTGACTTCTAAGGGCCTAACTATTCGGTCTGGTGGAGCAACGCCCTAGAGTGAATCATAGGTTGCTCGGAACGTAGAAATGACCACAACTTTAACACTGGTTGCAATTATTCCTTCTATACGACGTAAAAGCCGTTGTGTTTATATTGTATTTTATGCTTCTGGCGCTGACTTCTAGGGCCCTAACTATTCGATCTGGTGGAGCAACGCCCTAAAGTGAGGCCTAGGTTGCACGGAACGTGCAAATGACCATTACTTTCACACTGTTTGCAAATATACATTATATACGATGGAAAAGCTGTTGTATTTATATCGTATTTTATGCTTCTGTCGTTGACTTCTTAGGCCCTAACTATTCGATCTGGTGGAGCAACGACCTAGAGTGAAACCTAGGTTGCCGGGAACGCAGAAATGACCATTACTTTCACACTGTCTGCAGTTATTCCTGTTATACGATGGAAAAACTGTTGCATCTTTATTGTATTTTATGCATCTGGCGTTGACTTCTAAGGCCCTAACTATTCGATCAGGTGGAGCAACGCCCTAGATTGAAGCCTAGGTTGCTCGGAATGTAGAAATGACCATAACTTTCACACTGGTTGCAATTATTCATTTTATACGATGGAAAAACTGTTGTACTTATATTGTATTTTATTCTTATGGCGTTGTATTCTAAGTCCCTAGCTATTCCATCTGGTGCAGCAACGCCCTAGAGTGAAACCAAGGTTACCCGGAACGTAGAAATGACCAGTACTTTCATACTGTTTGCAGTTATTCCTGTTATACGATGGAAAAACTTTTGCATCTTTATTGTATTTTATGCTTCTGGCGTTGACTTCTTAGGCCCTAACTGTTCGATCTGGTGGAACAACGCCCTAGAGTGAAACCAAGGTTACCCGGAACGTAGAAATGCCCAGTACTTGCATACTGTTTGCAGTTATTCCTGTTATACGATGGAAAAACTGTTGTATTTTTATTGCATTTTATGCTTCGGGCATTGACTTCTAAGCTCCTAACTATTCAATCTGTTGGGGCGACGCCCTAGGGTGAAGCCTAGGTTGCCCGGAAAGTAGAAATGACCATAACTTTCACACTGGCTGCTATTATTCGTTTTATACGATGGAAAAACTGATATATTTATATTGTATTTTATGCTTCTGTCGTTTACTTCTTAGGCCCTAACTATTCGATTTGGTGGAACAACGCCCTAGAGTGAAGCCTAGGTTGCCTGGAACGTAGAAATGACCATTACTTTCACACGGGTTGCAATTATTCCTGTTACACGATGGAACAACTGTTGTATTTATATTGTATTTTACGCTTCTGGCGTTGCTTTCTAAGGCCCTAACTATTCGGTCTGGTGAACCAACGCCCTAGAGTGAATCATAGGTTACTCGGAACGTAGAAATGACCACAACTTTAACACTGGTTGCAATTATTCCTTCTATACGACGTAAAAGCCGTTGTGTTTATATTGTATTTTATGCTTCTGGCGCTGACTTCTAGGGCCCTAACTATTCGATCTGGTGGAGCAACGCCCTAAAGTGAGGCCTAGGTTGCACGGAACGTGCAAATGACCATTACTTTCACACTGTTTGCAAATATACATTATATACGATGGAAAAGCTGTTGTATTTATATCGTATTTTATGCTTCTGTCGTTGACTTCTTAGGCCCTAACTATTCGATCTGGTGGAGCAACGACCTAGAGTGAAACCTAGGTTGCCGGGAACGCAGAAATGACCATTACTTTCACACTGTTTGCAGTTATTCCTGTTATACGATGGAAAAACTGTTGCATCTTTATTGTATTTTATGCATCTGGCGTTGACTTCTAAGGCCCTAACTATTCGATCAGGTGGAGCAACGCCCTAGATTGAAGCCTAGGTTGCTCGGAATGTAGAAATGACCATAACTTTCACAGTGGTTGCAATTATTCATTTTATACGATGGAAAAACTGTTGTACTTATATTGTATTTTATTCTTATGGCGTTGTATTCTAAGTCCCTAGCTATTCCATCTGGTGCAGCAACGCCCTAGAGTGAAACCAAGGTTACCCGGAACGTAGAAATGACCAGTACTTTCATACTGTTTGCAGTTATTCCTGTTATACGATGGAAAAACTTTTGCATCTTTATTGTATTTTATGCTTCTGGCGTTGACTTTTAAGGTCCTAGCTATTCGGTTTGGTGGAGCAACGCCCTAGAGTGGAGCCCAGGTTGCCCGGTACGTAGAAATGACCATTACTTTCACACTCTTTGCAAATATACATTATATAGGATGGAGAATCTGTTGTACTTATGTTGTATTTTATGCTTCTGGCGTTGACTTCTTAGGCCCCAACTATTTGATCTGGTGGAGCACCGCGCTAGAGTGAAGCCTAGGTTGCCCCGAACGTAGAAATGACCATAACTTCCACACTGGTTGCAATTATTCGTTTTATACGATGGAAAAACTGTTGTATTTATATCGTATTTTATGCTTCTGGCGTTGAATTCTTAGGCCCTGACCATTCCATCTGGTGGAACAACGCCCTAGGGTAAAGCCCAGGATGCACGGAACGTAGAAATGCCCATAACTGTCACACTGGTAACAATTATTCGTTTTATGCGATGGAAAAACTGTTTTACTTATTTTGTATTTTATGCTTCGGGCGTTGACTTCTAAGGCCCTAACTAATCGATCTGGTGGAGCAACGCCCTAGAGTGAAGACTAGGTTGCCGGAACGTAGAAATGACCATAACTTTCACACTGGTTGCTATCATTCGTTTTATACGATGGAAAAGCTGTTACATTTATATCGTATTTTATGCTTCTGGCGTTGACTTCTTAGGCCGTAACTATTCGGTCTGGTGGAGCGACGCCCTGGAGTGAAACCTATATTGCCCGGAACGTAGAATTGGCCATCACTTTCAAACTGGTTGCAATTATTCCTGATCGATGATGGAAACACTGTTGTATTTTTTTTGCATTTTATGGTTCGGGCGTTGACTTCTAAGGCCCTAACTATTCAATCTGTTGGAGCAACGACCTAGGGTGAAGCCTAGGTAGCTCGGAAAGTAGAAATGACCATAAGTTTCATACTGGTTGCAATTATTCGTTTTATACGATGGAAAAACTGTTGTATTTATATTGTATTTTATGCTTCTGGCGTTGTCTTCTAAGACACTAACTATTCGATCTGGTGGAGCAACGCCCTAGAGTGAAGCCTAGGTTGCCCGGAACGTAGAAATGACCAGTACTTTCACACTGTTTGCAGTTATTCCTGTTATACGATGGAAAAACTGTTGCATCTTTATTGTATTTTATGCTTCTGGCGTTGACTTCTAAGGCCCTAACTATTCGATCAGGTGGAGCAACGCCCTAGAGTGAAGCCTAGGTTGCTCGGAATGTAGAAATGACCATAACTTTCACACTGGTTGCCATTATTCATTTTATACGATGGAAAAACTGTTGTACTTATATTGTATTTTATTCTTATGGCGTTGAATTCTAAGTCCCTAGCTATTCGATCTGGTGGAGCAAAGGTCCTAGAGTGAAACCAAGGTTACCCGGAACGCAGAAATGACCATCACTTTCATACTGGTTGCAATTATTCGTTTTATACAATGGAAAAACTGTTCTATTTATTTTGTTTTTTATGCTTCGGGCGTTGACTTCTAAGGCCCTAACGATTCGATCCGGTGGTGAAACGCCCTAGAGTCAAGTCTAGGTTGCCCGCAACACAGAAATGACCATTACTTTCACACTGTTTGCAATTATTCATTCTATACGAGGGAAGAACTGTTGTATTTTATTGTATTTTATGCTTCTGGCGTTGACTTCTAAGGCCGTAGCTATTCGATGTGGTGGAGCAACGCCCTAGAGTGAAGACTAGGTTGCCCGGAACGTAGAAATGACTATCACTTTCACACTGGTTGCAATTATTCATTTTATACGATGGAAAGACTGTTGTATTTTTATTGTATTTTATGCTCCGGGCGGAGACTTCTAAGGCCATAGCCATTCGATCTGGTGGAGCAACGCCCGAGAGTGTAGCCTCGGTTGCAAGGAACGTAGAAATGACTATCACTTCCACACTGCTTGCAATTATTCATTTTATACGATGGAAAAACTGTTGTATTTTTATTGTATTTTATGCCCCGGGCGTAGATTTCTAAGGCCCTAGCTATTCGATCTGGTGGAGCTGCGCCCTTCACTGAAGCCTAGGTTGCCCGGAACGTAGAAGTGACTACCTCTTTCATACTGGTAGCAATTAATCGCGTTATACGATGGAAAAACTGTTGCATTTTTATCTTATTATATGCTTCGTGCGTAGCCTTCTAAGGCCCTAACTATTCGATCTGGTGGAGCAACGCCCTAGAGTGAAGCCTAGGTAGCCCGGAACGCAGAAATGACCCTATCTTTCAAACCAGTTTCAATTATCCGTTTTATACAATGGAAAAACTGTTGTATTTATTTTGTATTTTATGCTTCGTGCATTGACTTCTAAGGCCCTAGCTTTTCGATCTTTTGGAGCAAAGACCTAGAGTGAAGCCTAGGTTGCCCGAAACGTAGAAATAACAATTACTTTCACTCTGGTTGCAATTATTCCTGTTACGCGATGAAAAGACTGTTGTATTTATACTGTATTTTATGCTTCTGGCGTTGACTTCTAAGTCCCTAGCTATTCGATCTGGTGGAGCAGCGCCCTTGAGTGAAGCATAGGTTTCCCGGAACGTAGAAATGACCATTCCCATCACACTGCTTGCAATTATTCATTTTATACGATGGAAAAACTGTTGTATTTTTATTGTATTTTATGCTTCTGGCGTCGACTTCTTAGGCCCTAACTATTCGATCTGGTGGAGCAACGCCCTAGAGTGAGGCCTAGGTTGCCCGGAACATAGAAATGACCGTTACTTTCACAATATTTGCAAACATTCATCTTATACGATGGAAAGCTGTTGTATTTATATTGTATTTTATGCTTCTGGCGTTGACTTCTAATGCCGTAGCTATTCAATGTGGTGGAGCAACGCCCTAGAGTGAAGCCTAGGCAGCTCGGATCGTAGAAATGACCATAACTATCACACTGGTTGCAAATATTCGTTTTATAGAATGGAAAAACTGTTCTATTTATTTTGTATTGTATGCTTCGGGCGTAGACTTCTAAGGCCCTAACGATTCGATCTGGTGGAGAAACGCCCTAGAGTGAAGCCTAAGTTGCCCGGAACGTAGAAATGACCATTACTTTCGCACTGGTTAAAATTATTCTTTTTATACGAGGTAAAAACTGTTGTATTTATTTTGTATTTTATGCTTCTGGCGTTGACTTCTAGGGCCCTAACTATTCGATCTGGTGGAGCAACGCCCTAAAGTGAGGCCTAGGTTGCACGGAACGTGCAAATGACCATTACTTTCACACTGTTTGCAAATATACATTATATACGATGGAAAAGCTGTTGTATTTATATCGTATTTTATGCTTCTGTCGTTGACTTCTTAGGCCCTAACTATTCGATCTGGTGGAGCAACGACCTAGAGTGAAACCTAGGTTGCCGGGAACGCAGAAATGACCATTACTTTCACACTGTTTGCAGTTATTCCTGTTATACGATGGAAAAACTGTTGCATCTTTATTGTATTTTATGCATCTGGCGTTGACTTCTAAGGCCCTAACTATTCGATCAGGTGGAGCAACGCCCTAGATTGAAGCCTAGGTTGCTCGGAATGTAGAAATGACCATAACTTTCACACTGGTTGCAATTATTCATTTTATACGATGGAAAAACTGTTGTACTTATATTGTATTTTATTCTTATGGCGTTGTATTCTAAGTCCCTAGCTATTCCATCTGGTGCAGCAACGCCCTAGAGTGAAACCAAGGTTACCCGGAACGTAGAAATGACCAGTACTTTCATACTGTTTGCAGTTATTCCTGTTATACGATGGAAAAACTTTTGCATCTTTATTGTATTTTATGCTTCTGGCGTTGACTTCTAAGGTCCTAGCTATTCGGTTTGGTGGAGCAACGCCCTAGAGTGGAGCCCAGGTTGCCCGGTACGTAGAAATGACCATTACTTTCACACTCTTTGCAAATATACATTATATAGGATGGACAATCTGTTGTACTTATGTTGTATTTTATGCTTCTGGCGTTGACTTCTTAGGCCCCAACTATTTGATCTGGTGGAGCACCGCGCTAGAGTGAAGCCTAGGTTGCCCCGAACGTAGAAATGACCATAACTTCCACACTGGTTGCAATTATTCGTTTTATACGATGGAAAAACTGTTGTATTTATATCGTATTTTATGCTTCTGGCGTTGAATTCTTAGGCCCTGACCATTCCATCTGGTGGAACAACGCCCTAGGGTAAAGCCCAGGATGCACGGAACGTAGAAATGCCCGTAACTGTCACACTGGTAACAATTATTCGTTTTATGCGATGGAAAAACTGTTTTACTTATTTTGTATTTTATGCTTCGGGCGTTGACTTCTAAGGCCCTAACTAATCGATCTGGTGGAGCAACGCCCTAGAGTGAAGACTAGATTGCCGGAACGTAGAAATGACCATAACTTTCACACTGGTTGCTATCATTCGTTTTATACGATGGAAAAGCTGTTACATTTATATCGTATTTTATGCTTCTGGCGTTGACTTCTTAGGCCGTAACTATTCGGTCTGGTGGAGCGACGCCCTGGAGTGAAACCTATATTGCCCGGAACGTAGAATTGGCCATCACTTTCAAACTGGTTGCAATTATTCCTGATCGATGATGGAAACACTGTTGTATTTTTTTTGCATTTTATGGTTCGGGCGTTGACTTTTAAGGCCCTAACTATTCAATCTGTTGGAGCAACGACCTAGGGTGAAGCCTAGGTAGCTCGGAAAGTAGAAATGACCATAAGTTTCATACTGGTTGCAATTATTCGTTTTATACGATGGAAAAACTGTTGTATTTATATTGTATTTTATGCTTCTGGCGTTGTCTTCTAAGACACTAACTATTCGATCTGGTGGAGCAACGCCCTAGAGTGAAGCCTAGGTTGCCCGGAACGTAGAAATGACCAGTACTTTCACACTGTTTGCAGTTATTCCTGTTATACGATGGAAAAACTGTTGCATCTTTATTGTATTTTATGCTTCTGGCGTTGACTTCTAAGGCCCTAACTATTCGATCAGGTGGAGCAACGCCCTAGAGTGAAGCCTAGGTTGCTCGGAATGTAGAAATGACCATAACTTTCACACTGGTTGCCATTATTCATTTTATACGATGGAAAAACTGTTGTACTTATATTGTATTTTATTCTTATGGCGTTGAATTCTAAGTCCCTAGCTATTCGATCTGGTGGAGCAAAGGTCCTAGAGTGAAACCAAGGTTACCCGGAACGCAGAAATGACCATCACTTTCATACTGGTTGCAATTATTCGTTTTATACAATGGAAAAACTGTTCTATTTATTTTGTTTTTTATGCTTCGGGCGTTGACTTCTAAGGCCCTAACGATTCGATCCGGTGGTGAAACGCCCTAGAGTCAAGTCTAGGTTGCCCGCAACACAGAAATGACCATTACTTTCACACTGTTTGCAATTATTCATTCTATACGAGGGAAGAACTGTTGTATTTTATTGTATTTTATGCTTCTGGCGTTGACTTCTAAGGCCGTAGCTATTCGATGTGGTGGAGCAACGCCCTAGAGTGAAGACTAGGTTGCCCGGAACGTAGAAATGACTATCACTTTCACACTGGTTGCAATTATTCATTTTATACGATGGAAAGACTGTTGTATTTTTATTGTATTTTATGCTCCGGGCGGAGACTTCTAAGGCCATAGCCATTCGATCTGGTGGAGCAACGCCCGAGAGTGTAGCCTCGGTTGCAAGGAACGTAGAAATGACTATCACTTCCACACTGCTTGCAATTATTCATTTTATACGATGGAAAAACTGTTGTATTTTTATTGTATTTTATGCCCCGGGCGTAGATTTCTAAGGCCCTAGCTATTCGATCTGGTGGAGCTGCGCCCTTCACTGAAGCCTAGGTTGCCCGGAACGTAGAAGTGACTACCTCTTTCATACTGGTTGCAATTAAGCGCGTTATACGATGGAAAAACTGTTGCATTTTTATCTTATTATATGCTTCGTGCGTAGCCTTCTAAGGCCCTAACTATTCGATCTGGTGGAGCAACGCCCTAGAGTGAAGCCTAGGTAGCCCGGAACGCAGAAATGACCCTATCTTTCAAACCAGTTTCAATTATCCGTTTTATACAATGGAAAAACTGTTGTATTTATTTTGTATTTTATGCTTCGTGCATTGACTTCTAAGGCCCTAGCTTTTCGATCTTTTGGAGCAAAGACCTAGAGTGAAGCCTAGGTTGCCCGAAACGTAGAAATAACAATTACTTTCACTCTGGTTGCAATTATTCCTGTTACGCGATGAAAAGACTGTTGTATTTATACTGTATTTTATGCTTCTGGCGTTGACTTCTAAGTCCCTAGCTATTCGATCTGGTGGAGCAGCGCCCTTGAGTGAAGCCTAGGTTTCCCGGAACGTAGAAATGACCATTCCCATCACACTGCTTGCAATTATTCATTTTATACGATGGAAAAACTGTTGTATTTTTATTGTATTTTATGCTTCTGGCGTCGACTTCTTAGGCCCTAACTATTCGATCTGGTGGAGCAACGCCCTAGAGTGAGGCCTAGGTTGCCCGGAACATAGAAATGACCGTTACTTTCACAATATTTGCAAACATTCATCTTATACGATGGAAAGCTGTTGTATTTATATTGTATTTTATGCTTCTGGCGTTGACTTCTAATGCCGTAGCTATTCAATGTGGTGGAGCAACGCCCTAGAGTGAAGCCTAGGCAGCTCGGATCGTAGAAATGACCATAACTATCACACTGGTTGCAAATATTCGTTTTATAGAATGGAAAAACTGTTCTATTTATTTTGTATTGTATGCTTCGGGCGTAGACTTCTAAGGCCCTAACGATTCGATCTGGTGGAGAAACGCCCTAGAGTGAAGCCTAAGTTGCCCGGAACGTAGAACTGACCATTACTTTCGCACTGGTTAAAATTATTCTTTTTATACGAGGTAAAAACTGTTGTATTTATTTTGTATTTTATGCTTCTGGCGTTGACTTCTTAGGCCCTAACTATTCGATCTGGTGGACCAACGCCCTAGAGTGAAGCCTAGGTTGCCCGGAACGTAGAAATGACTATTACCTTCACACTGGTTGTAGTTATTCCTGCCGTACGATGGAAAGACTGTTGTATTTTTGTATCTTATGCTTCTGGCGTTGACTTCTTAGGCCCTAACTATTCGATCTGGTGGAGCAACGCCCTAGAGTGAGGCCTAGGTTGCCCGGAACATAGAAATGACCGTTACTTTCACAATATCTGCAAACATTCGTCTCATACGATGGGAAGCTGTTCTATTTATATTGTATTTTATGCTTCGGGCGTTGACTTCTAAGGCCCTAACGATTCGATCTGTTGGAGAAACGACCTAGAGTGAAGTCTAGGTTGCCCGGAACGTAGAAATGACCATCACTTTCACACTGGTTGCAATTGTTCCTGTTATACGATGGCAAAACTGTTGTATCTTTATTGTATTTTATGCTTCGGCAATTGACTTCTAACGCCCTAGCTATTCGATCTTTTGGAGCAAAGACCTAGACTGAAGCCTAGGTTGCCCGAAACGTAGAAATGACCATTACTTTCACTCTGGTTGCAATTATTCATGCTATACGATGGAAAAACTGTTGTATTTTTATTGTATTTTATGCTTCTGGCGTCGACTTCTTAGGCCCTAACTATTCGATCTGGTGGAGCAACGCCCTAGAGTGAGGCCTAGGTTGCCCGGAACATAGAAATGACCATTACTTTCACACGGGTTGCAATTATTCCTGTTATAGGATGGAAAGACTGTTGTAGTTTTATTGTATTTTATACTTCAGGCGTTGACTTCTGAGGCCGTAGCTATTCGATGTGGAGGGAGAACGCCATAGAGTGAAGCCTAGGTTGCCCGGAACGTAGAAATGGCCATCACTTTCAAACTGGTTGCAATTATTCCTGATCGATGATGGAAACACTGTTGTATTTTTTTTGCATTTTATGGTTCGGGCGTTGACTTCTAAGGCCCTAACTATTCAATCTGTTGGAGCAACGACCTAGGGTGAAGCCTAGGTAGCTCGGAAAGTAGAAATGACCATAAGTTTCATACTGGTTGCAATTATTCGTTTTATACGATGGAAAAACTGTTGTATTTATATTGTATTTTATGCTTCTGGCGTTGTCTTCTAAGACACTAACTATTCGATCTGGTGGAGCAACGCCCTAGAGTGAAGCCTAGGTTGCCCGGAACGTAGAAATGACCAGTACTTTCACACTGTTTGCAGTTATTCCTGTTATACGATGGAAAAACTGTTGCATCTTTATTGTATTTTATGCTTCTGGCGTTGACTTCTAAGGCCCTAACTATTCGATCAGGTGGAGCAACGCCCTAGAGTGAAGCCTAGGTTGCTCGGAATGTAGAAATGACCATAACTTTCACACTGGTTGCCATTATTCATTTTATACGATGGAAAAACTGTTGTACTTATATTGTATTTTATTCTTATGGCGTTGAATTCTAAGTCCCTAGCTATTCGATCTGGTGGAGCAAAGGTCCTAGAGTGAAACCAAGGTTACCCGGAACGCAGAAATGACCATCACTTTCATACTGGTTGCAATTATTCGTTTTATACAATGGAAAAACTGTTCTATTTATTTTGTTTTTTATGCTTCGGGCGTTGACTTCTAAGGCCCTAACGATTCGATCCGGTGGTGAAACGCCCTAGAGTCAAGTCTAGGTTGCCCGCAACACAGAAATGACCATTACTTTCACACTGTTTGCAATTATTCATTCTATACGAGGGAAGAACTGTTGTATTTTATTGTATTTTATGCTTCTGGCGTTGACTTCTAAGGCCGTAGCTATTCGATGTGGTGGAGCAACGCCCTAGAGTGAAGACTAGGTTGCCCGGAACGTAGAAATGACTATCACTTTCACACTGGTTGCAATTATTCATTTTATACGATGGAAAGACTGTTGTATTTTTATTGTATTTTATGCTCCGGGCGGAGACTTCTAAGGCCATAGCCATTCGATCTGGTGGAGCAACGCCCGAGAGTGTAGCCTCGGTTGCAAGGAACGTAGAAATGACTATCACTTCCACACTGCTTGCAATTATTCATTTTATACGATGGAAAAACTGTTGTATTTTTATTGTATTTTATGCCCCGGGCGTAGATTTCTAAGGCCCTAGCTATTCGATCTGGTGGAGCTGTGCCCTTCACTGAAGCCTAGGTTGCCCGGAACGTAGAAGTGACTACCTCTTTCATACTGGTTGCAATTAATCGCGTTATACGATGGAAAAACTGTTGCATTTTTATCTTATTATATGCTTCGTGCGTAGCCTTCTAAGGCCCTAACTATTCGATCTGGTGGAGCAACGCCCTAGAGTGAAGCCTAGGTAGCCCGGAACGCAGAAATGACCCTATCTTTCAAACCAGTTTCAATTATCCGTTTTATACAATGGAAAAACTGTTGTATTTATTTTGTATTTTATGCTTCGTGCATTGACTTCTAAGGCCCTAGCTTTTCGATCTTTTGGAGCAAAGACCTAGAGTGAAGCCTAGGTTGCCCGAAACGTAGAAATAACAATTACTTTCACTCTGGTTGCAATTATTCCTGTTACGCGATGAAAAGACTGTTGTATTTATACTGTATTTTATGCTTCTGGCGTTGACTTCTAAGTCCCTAGCTATTCGATCTGGTGGAGCAGCGCCCTTGAGTGAAGCCTAGGTTTCCCGGAACGTAGAAATGACCATTCCCATCACACTGCTTGCAATTATTCATTTTATACGATGGAAAAACTGTTGTATTTTTATTGTATTTTATGCTTCTGGCGTCGACTTCTTAGGCCCTAACTATTCGATCTGGTGGAGCAACGCCCTAGAGTGAGGCCTAGGTTGCCCGGAACATAGAAATGACCGTTACTTTCACAATATTTGCAAACATTCATCTTATACGATGGAAAGCTGTTGTATTTATATTGTATTTTATGCTTCTGGCGTTGACTTCTAATGCCGTAGCTATTCAATGTGGTGGAGCAACGCCCTAGAGTGAAGCCTAGGCAGCTCGGATCGTAGAAATGACCATAACTATCACACTGGTTGCAAATATTCGTTTTATACAATGGAAAAACTGTTCTATTTATTTTGTATTGTATGCTTCGGGCGTTGACTTCTAAGGCCCTAACGATTCGATCTGGTGGAGAAACGCCCTAGAGTGAAGCCTAAGTTGCCCGGAACGTAGAAATGACCATTACTTTCGCACTGGTTAAAATTATTCTTTTTATACGAGGTAAAAACTGTTGTATTTATTTTGTATTTTATGCTTCTGGCGTTGACTTCTTAGGCCCTAACTATTCGATCTGGTGGACCAACGCCCTAGAGTGAAGCCTAGGTTGCCCGGAACGTAGAAATGACTATTACCTTCACACTGGTTGTAGTTATTCCTGCCGTACGATGGAAAGACTGTTGTATTTTTGTATCTTATGCTTCTGGCGTTGACTTCCTAGGCCCTAACTATTCGATCTGGTGGAGCAACGCCCTAGAGTGAGGCCTAGGTTGCCCGGAACATAGAAATGACCGTTACTTTCACAATATCTGCAAACATTCGTCTCATACGATGGGAAGCTGTTCTATTTATATTGTATTTTATGCTTCGGGCGTTGACTTCTAAGGCCCTAACGATTCGATCTGTTGGAGAAACGACCTAGAGTGAAGTCTAGGTTGCCCGGAACGTAGAAATGACCATCACTTTCACACTGGTTGCAATTGTTCCTGTTATACGATGGCAAAACTGTTGTATCTTTATTGTATTTTATGCTTCGGCAATTGACTTCTAACGCCCTAGCTATTCGATCTTTTGGAGCAAAGACCTAGACTGAAGCCTAGGTTGCCCGAAACGTAGAAATGACCATTACTTTCACTCTGGTTGCAATTATTCATGCTATACGATGGAAAAACTGTTGTATTTTTATTGTATTTTATGCTCCGGGCGGAGACTTCTAAGGCCCTAGCCATTCGATCTGGTGGAGCAACGCCCGAGAGTGTAGCCTCGGTTGCCCGGAACGTAGAAATGACTATCACTTTCACACTGGTTGCTATTATTCGTGATATACGATGGAAAAACTGTTACATTTTTATTTTATTTTATGCTTCGGGCGTTGACTTCTAAGGCCCTAACTATTCGATCTGGTGGAGCAGCGCCCTAGAGTGAAGCCTAGGTAGCCCGGAACGTAGAAATGACCCTATCTTTCAAACCACTTTCAATTATCCGTTTTATACAAGGGAAAAACTGTTGTATTTATTTTGTATTTTATGCTTCGTGCATTGACTTCTAAGGCCCTAACTATTCGATGTGGTGGAGCAACGCCCTAGAGCGAAATCTAGGTTGCCAGGAACGTAGAAATGACCATTACATTCACACTGGTTGCAATTATTCCTGTTATACGGTGGACAAACTGTTAGATTTTTATTGTACTTTATGCTTCTGGCGTTGACTTCTTAGGCCCTAACTATTCGATCTGGTGGAACAACGCCCTAGAGTGAAGCCTAGGTTGCCCAGAACGTAGAAATGACCATAACATTCACACTGGTGGCAATTATTCGTTTTATACAGTGGAAAAACTGTTCTTTTTATTTTGTATTTTATGCTTCGGGGGTTGACTTCTAAGGCCATACCTATTCGATCTGGTGGAGCAACGCCCTAGAGTGAAGCCTAGGTTGCCCGGAACGTAGAAATGACCATATCCTTCACACTAGTTGCAATTATTCCTGTTAGACGATGGAAAAACAGTTGTATTTTTATTGTATTTTATGCCTCTGGCGTTGACTTCTTAGGCCCTAACTATTGGATCTGGTGGAGCAACGCCCTAGAGTGAAGCCTAGGTTTGCCCGGAACATATAAATGACTATAACTTTCACACCGGTTGCAAATATTCGTTTTATACGATGGAAAAACTGTTGTATTTATATTGTGTTTTATGCCTCTGGAGTTGACTTCTTAGGCCCTAACTATTCGATCTGGTGGAGCAACGCCATAGAGTGTAGCCTAGGTTGCCCGGAACGTAGAAATGACCATACCTTTCACATCGGTTGCAATTATTCGTTTTATACGATGGAAAAACTGTTGCATTTTTATCTTATTATATGCTTCGTGCGTAGCCTTCTAAGGCCCTAACTATTCGATCTGGTGGAGCAACGCCCTAGAGTGAAGCCTAGGTAGCCCGGAACGCAGAAATGACCCTATCTTTCAAACCAGTTTCAATTATCCGTTTTATACAATGGAAAAACTGTTGTATTTATTTTGTATTTTATGCTTCGTGCATTGACTTCTAAGGCCCTAGCTTTTCGATCTTTTGGAGCAAAGACCTAGAGTGAAGCCTAGGTTGCCCGAAACGTAGAAATAACAATTACTTTCACTCTGGTTGCAATTATTCCTGTTACGCGATGAAAAGACTGTTGTATTTATACTGTATTTTATGCTTCTGGCGTTGACTTCTAAGTCCCTAGCTATTCGATCTGGTGGAGCAGCGCCCTTGAGTGAAGCCTAGGTTTCCCGGAACGTAGAAATGACCATTACCATCACACTGCTTGCAATTATTCATTTTATACGATGGAAAAACTGTTGTACTTATATTGTATTTTATCCTTCTGGCGTTGAGTTCTAAGTCCCAAGCTATTCGATCTGGTGGAGCAACGACCTAGGGTGAAAGCTAGGTTACCCGGAACGTAGAAATGACCAGTACTTTCACACTGGTTACAGGTACTCGTTTTATACAATGGAAAAGCTGTTGTATTTATATCGTATTTTATGCTTCTGGCGTTGACTTCTTAGGCCCTAGCAATTCCATCTGGTGGAGCAGCACCCTAGAGTGAAGCCTAGTTTGCCCGGAACGTAGAAGTGACCATTACTTCCACACTGTTTGCAAATATACATTATATACGATGGAAAAGCTGTTGTACTTATATTGTAATTTATACTACTGACGTTGACTTCTTAGGCCCTAACTATTTGATCTGGTGGAGCACCGCCCTAGAGTGAAGCCTAGGCTGCCCGTAACGTAGAACATACCATTACCTTCCCACTGGTTGCAATTATTCCTGTTATACGATGGATAAACTGTTGCACCTTTATTGTATTTTATGCTTCTGGCGTTGACTTCATAGGCCCTAACTATTCGATCTGGTGGAGCAACGTCCTAGAGTGAAGCCTAGGTTGACTGGAACGTAGAAATGACCATAACTTTCATACTGGTTACCATTATTCGTTTTATACGATGGAAAAGCTGTTGTATTTATATAGTATTTTATGCTTCTGGCGTCGACTTTTAAGGCCGTAGCTATTACATGTGGTGGAGCAACGCCCTAGAGTGTCGCATAGGTTGCCCGGAACGTAGAAATGACCACAACTTTCACAGTGGCAGCAATTATTCGTTTTACACATGGAAAAACTGTTCTATTTTTTTGTATTTTATGCATCGGGCTTTGACTTCTAAGGCCCTAGCTATTCGATCTGGTGGAGCAACGCCCTAGAGTGACGCCTAGGTTGCCCGGAACGCAGAAATGACTATAACTTTCACACTGGTTGCTATCATTCGTTTTATACAATGGAAAAACTGTTATATTTATATTGTATTTTATGCTTCTGGCGTTGACTTCTTTGGCCCTAACTGTTCGATCTGGTGGAACAACGCCCTAGAGTGAAGCCTAGGTTATCCGGAACGTAGAAATGACCAGTACATTCACACTGGGTGCAGTAATTCCTGAAAACAATCGAAAAACTGTTGCATCTTTATTGTATTTTATGCTTCTGGCGTTGACTTCTAAGGCCCTAACTATTCGATCGGGTGGCGCAACGACCTAGGGTGAAGCCTAGGTTGGCCGGAATGTAGAAATGTCCATAACTTTCACACTGGTTGCAATTATTCGTTTTATACGATTGAAAAGCTGTTGTATTTATATCGTATTTTATGCTTCTGGCGTTGACTTCTTATCACCTAACTATTCGATCCGGTGGAGCAACGCCCTGGAGTGAAACCTAGGTTCCTCGGAATGTAGAAATGACCATAACTTTCACACTGGTTGCAATTATTCATTTTACGCGATGGAAAAACTGTTATATTTATATTGTATCTTATGCTTCTGGCGTTGACTTCTTAGGCCCTAACAATTCGATCTGGTGGAACAACGCCCTAGGGTAAAGCCCAGGTTGCGCGGAACGTAGAAATGACCATAACTTTCACACTGGTAACAATTATTCGTTTTATACGATGGAAAAACTGTTTTATTTATTTTGTATTTTATGCTTCGGGCGTTGACTTCTGAGGCCCTAGCTATTCGATCTGGTGGAGCAACGCCCTGGAGTGAAACCTGGGTTACCCGGAACGTAGAAATGACCATAACTTTCACACTGGTTGTTATCTTTCATTTTATACGATGGAAAGACTGTTATATTTATATTGTATTTTATGCTTCTGGCGTTCACTTCTTAGGCCCTAACTATTCGATCTGGTGGAACAACGCCCTAGGGTGAAGCCTAGGTTGCCCGCAACGTAGAAATGATCATAACTTTTACACTGGTAGCAATTATTCGTTTTATGCAATGGAAAAACTGTTCTATTTATTTTGTATTTTATGCTTTGGACGTTGACTTCTAAGGCCCTAACTGTTTGATCTGGTGGAGCAACGCCCTAGAGTGAAGCCTAGGTTGCCCGGAACGTAGAAATGACCATTACTTTCACACTGTTTGCAATTATTCCTTTTATACGATGGAAAAGCTGTTGTATTTATATCGTATTTTATGCTTCTGGCGTTGACTTCTAAGGCCCTAGCTATTCGATCTAGTGGAGCAACGCCCTAGAGTGAAACCAAGGTTACCCGGAACGTAGAAATGCCCAGTACTTGCATACTGTTTGCAGTTATTCCTGTTATACGATGGAAAAACTGTTGTATTTTTATTGCATTTTATGCTTCGGGCATTGACTTCTAAGCTCCTAACTATTCAATCTGTTGGGGCGACGCCCTAGGGTGAAGCCTAGGTTGCCCGGAAAGTAGAAATGACCATAACTTTCACACTGGCTGCTATTATTCGTTTTATACGATGGAAAAACTGATATATTTATATTGTATTTTATGCTTCTGTCGTTTACTTCTTAGGCCCTAACTATTCGATTTGGTGGAACAACGCCCTAGAGTGAAGCCTAGGTTGCCTGGAACGTAGAAATGACCATTACTTTCACACGGGTTGCAATTATTCCTGTTATAGGATGGAAAGACTGTTGTAGTTTTATTGTATTTTATACTTCAGGCGTTGACTTCTGAGGCCGTAGCTATTCGATGTGGAGGGAGAACGCCATAGAGTGAAGCCTAGGTTGCCCGGAACGTAGAAATGGCCATCACTTTCAAACTGGTTGCAATTATTCCTGTTATATGATGGAAACACTGTTGTACTTATATTGTATTTTATGCCTCTGGCGTTGACTTCTAAGGCCGTAGCTATTAGATGTGGTGGAGCAACGCCCTAGAGAGACGCCTAGGGTGCTCGGAACGTAGAAATGACCATTACTTTCACACTGGTTGCAATTATTCGTTTTATACGATGGAAAAGCTGTTGCATTTATATCGTATTTTATGCTTCTGGCGTTGACTTCTTAGGCCGTAATTATTCGGTCTGGTGGAGCGACGCCCTGGAGTGAAACCTATATTGCCCGGAACGTAGAATTGGCCATCACTTTCAAACTGGTTGCAATTATTCCTGATCGATGATGGAAACACTGTTGTATTTTTTTTGCATTTTATGGTTCGGGCGTTGACTTCTAAGGCCCTAGCTATTCAATCTGTTGGAGCAACGACCTAGGGTGAAGCCTAGGTAGCTCGGAAAGTAGAAATGACCATAAGTTTCATACTGGTTGCAATTATTCGTTTTATACGATGGAAAAACTGTTGCATCTTTATTGTATTTTATGCTTCTGGCGTTGACTTCTAAGGCCCTAACTATTCGATCAGGTGGAGCAACGCCCTAGAGTGAAGCCTAGGTTGCTCGGAATGTAGAAATGACCATAACTTTCACACTGGTTGCAATTATTCATTTTATACGATGGAAAAACTGTTGTACTTATATTGTATTTTATTCTTATGACGTTGAATTCTAAGTCCCTAGCTATTCGATCTGGTGGAGCAAAGGTCCTAGAGTGAAACCAAGGTTACCCGGAACGCAGAAATGACCATCACTTTCATACTGGTTGCAATTATTCGTTTTATACAATGGAAAAACTGTTCTATTTATTTTGTTTTTTATGCTTCGGGCGTTGACTTCTAAGGCCCTAACGATTCGATCCGGTGGTGAAACGCCCTAGAGTCAAGTCTAGGTTGCCCGCAACACAGAAATGACCATTACTTTCACACTGTTTGCAATTATTCATTCTATACGAGGGAAGAACTGTTGTATTTTATTGTATTTTATGCTTCTGGCGTTGACTTCTAAGGCCGTAGCTATTCGATGTGGTGGAGCAACGCCCTAGAGTGAAGACTAGGTTGCCCGGAACGTAGAAATGACTATCACTTTCACACTGGTTGCAATTATTCATTTTATACGATGGAAAGACTGTTGTATTTTTATTGTATTTTATGCTCCGGGCGGAGACTTCTAAGGCCATAGCCATTCGATCTGGTGGAGCAACGCCCGAGAGTGTAGCCTCGGTTGCAAGGAACGTAGAAATGACTATCACTTCCACACTGCTTGCAATTATTCATTTTATACGATGGAAAAACTGTTGTATTTTTATTGTATTTTATGCCCCGGGCGTAGATTTCTAAGGCCCTAGCTATTCGATCTGGTGGAGCTGCGCCCTTCACTGAAGCCTAGGTTGCCCGGAACGTAGAAGTGACTACCTCTTTCATACTGGTTGCAATTAATCGCGTTATACGATGGAAAAACTGTTGCATTTTTATCTTATTATATGCTTCGTGCGTAGCCTTCTAAGGCCCTAACTATTCGATCTGGTGGAGCAACGCCCTAGAGTGAAGCCTAGGTAGCCCGGAACGCAGAAATGACCCTATCTTTCAAACCAGTTTCAATTATCCGTTTTATACAATGGAAAAACTGTTGTATTTATTTTGTATTTTATGCTTCGTGCATTGACTTCTAAGGCCCTAGCTATTCGATCTTTTGGAGCAAAGACCTAGAGTGAAGCCTAGGTTGCCCGAAACGTAGAAATAACAATTACTTTCACTCTGGTTGCAATTATTCCTGTTACGCGATGAAAAGACTGTTGTATTTATACTGTATTTTATGCTTCTGGCGTTGACTTCTAAGTCCCTAGCTATTCGATCTGGTGGAGCAGCGCCCTTGAGTGAAGCCTAGGTTTCCCGGAACATAGAAATGACCATTCCCATCACACTGCTTGCAATTATTCATTTTATACGATGGAAAAACTGTTGTATTTTTATTGTATTTTATGCTTCTGGCGTCGACTTCTTAGGCCCTAACTATTCGATCTGGTGGAGCAACGCCCTAGAGTGAGGCCTAGGTTGCCCGGAACATAGAAATGACCGTTACTTTCACAATATTTGCAAACATTCATCTTATACGATGGAAAGCTGTTGTATTTATATTGTATTTTATGCTTCTGGCGTTGACTTCTAATGCCGTAGCTATTCAATGTGGTGGAGCAACGCCCTAGAGTGAAGACTAGCTTGCCCGGAACGTAGAAATGACTATCATATTCACACTGGTTGCAATTATTCATTTTATACGATGGAAAGACTGTTGTATTTTTATTGTATTTTATGCTCCGGGCGTAGACTTCTAAGGCCCTAGCCATTGGATCTGGTTGAGCAACGCCCGAGAGTGTAGCCTTGGTTGCCCGGAACGTAGAAATGACTATCACTTTCACACTGGTTGGAATTATTCGTGATATACGATGGAAAAACTGTTACATCTTTATTTTATTTTATGCTTCGGGCGTTGACTTCTAAGTCCCTAACTATTCGATCTAGTGGGTCAACACCCAAGAGTGAAGCCTAGGTTGCCTGGAACGTAGAAATGACCATACCTTTCACATCGGTTGCAATTATTCGTTTTATACGATGGAAAAACTGTTGTATTTATTTTGTATTTTATGCTCCTGGCGTTGACTTCTCAGTCCGTAGCCATTCGATCTGGTGGAGCAGCGCCCTAGAGTGAAGTCTATGTTGCCGGGAACGTAGAAATGACCATAACTTTCACTCTGGTGCAGTTATTCGTTTTATACAATGGAAAAACTGTTCTATATATTTTGTATTTTATGATTCGAGCGTTGACTTCTAAGGCCCAAACCATTCTATCTGGTGGGGCAACGTCCAAGAGTCAAGCCTATGTCGCCCGGAACGTAGAAATGACCATAACTTTCACACTGGCTGCAGTTATTCCTGTTATACGATGGAAAACTGTTGTATTTATATTGTATTTTAAGCTTCCGGCGTTGGCTTCTAAGGCCCAAACTATTCGATGTGGTGGAGTAGCGCCCTAGAGTGAAGCCTATGTAGCCCGGAACGTAGAAATGGCCATTACTTTCACACTGGTTGCAATTATTCGTTTTATTCGGTGTTAAAACTGTTGTATTTATTTTGTATTTGGTGCTTCTGGCGTTGACTTCCTAGGCCCTAACTATTAGACCTGGTGAAACAACGCCCCCGAGGGAGGCAGACGTTGCCCGGATCGTAGAAATTGCATCACTTTCACACTGGTTGCAATTATTCCTGTTATACGATGGAAAAACTGTTGGATTTTTATTGTATTTTATGCTTCAGGCGTTGTCTTCTGAGGTCGTAGCTATTCGATGTGGTGGAGCAACTCCCTAAAGTGAAGCCTAGGTTGCCCGGAACGTAGAAATGACCATTACCTGCACACTGGTTGCAATTATTCCTGTTACGCGATGAAAAGACTGTTGTGTTTATACTGTATTTTATGCTTCTGGCGTTGACTTCTAAGTCCCTAGCTATTCGATCTGGTGGAGCAGCGCCCTTGAGTGAAGCCTAGCTTTCCCGGAACGTAGAAATGACCATTACCATCACACTGCTTGCAATTATTCATTTTATACGATGGAAAAACTGTTGTACTTATATTGTATTTTATCCTTCTGGCGTTGAGTTCTAAGTCCCAAGCTATTCGATCTGGTGGAGCAACGACCTAGGGTGAAACCTAGGTTACCCGGAACGTAGAAATGACCAGTACTTTCACACTGGTTACAGGTACTCGTTTTATACAATGGAAAAGCTGTTGTATTTATATCGTATTTTATGCTTCTGGCGTTGACTTCTTAGGCCCTAGCAATTCCATCTGGTGGAGCAACACCCTAGAGTGAAGCCTAGTTTGCCCGGAACGTAGAAGTGACCATTACTTCCACACTGTTTGCAAATATACATTATATACGATGGAAAAGCTGTTGTACTTATATTGTAATTTATACTACTGACGTTGACTTCTTAGGCCCTAACTATTTGATCTGGTGGAGCACCGCCCTAGAGTGAAGCCTAGGCTGCCCGTAACGTAGAACATACCATTACCTTCCCACTCGTTGCAATTATTCCTGTTATACGATGGATAAACTGTTGCACCTTTATTGTATTTTATGCTTCTGGCGTTGACTTCATAGGCCCTAACTATTCGATCTGGTGGAGCAACGTCCTAGAGTGAAGCCTAGGTTGACTGGAACGTAGAAATGACCATAACTTTCATACTGGTTACCATTATTCGTTTTATACGATGGAAAAGCTGTTGTATTTATATAGTATTTTATGCTTCTGGCGTCGACTTTTAAGGCCGTAGCTATTACATGTGGTGGAGCAACGCCCTAGAGTGTCGC
The DNA here is from genome assembly GCF_051401765.1 of Calliopsis andreniformis. Lineage (NCBI taxonomy): Eukaryota > Metazoa > Arthropoda > Insecta > Hymenoptera > Andrenidae > Calliopsis > Calliopsis andreniformis. Next base: position 4,380,833 of record NW_027480429.1, read on the forward strand.
ATAGGTTGCCCGGAACGTAGAAATGACCACAACTTTCACAGTGGTAGCAATTATTCGTTTTACACATGGAAAAACTGTTCTATTTTTTTGTATTTTATGCATCGGGCTTTGACTTCTAAGGCCCTAGCTATTCGATCTGGTGGAGCAACGCGCTAGAGTGACGCCTAGGTTGCCCGGAACGCAGAAATGACTATAACTTTCACACTGGTTGCTATCATTCGTTTTATACAATGCAAAAACTGTTATATTTATATTGTATTTTATGCTTCTGGCGTTGACTTCTTTGGCCCTAACTGTTCGATCTGGTGGAACAACGCCCTAGAGTGAAGCCTAGGTTATCCGGAACGTAGAAATGACCAGTACATTCACACTGGGTGCAGTAATTCCTGAAAACAATCGAAAAACTGTTGCATCTTTATTGTATTTTATGCTTCTGGCGTTGACTTCTAAGGCCCTAACTATTCGATCGGGTGGCGCAACGACCTAGGGTGAAGCCTAGGTTGGCCGGAATGTAGAAATGTCCATAACTTTCACACTGGTTGCAATTATTCGTTTTATACGATTGAAAAGCTGTTGTATTTATATCGTATTTTATGCTTCTGGCGTTGACTTCTTATCACCTAACTATTCGATCCGGTGGAGCAACGCCCTGGAGTGAAACCTAGGTTCCTCGGAATGTAGAAATGACCATAACTTTCACACTGGTTGCAATTATTCATTTTATGCGATGGAAAAAATGTTATATTTATATTGTATCTTATGCTTCTGGCGTTGACTTCTTAGGCCCTAACAATTCGATCTGGTGGAACAACGCCCTAGGGTAAAGCCCAGGTTGCGCGGAACGTAGAAATGACCATAACTTTCACACTGGTAACAATTATTCGTTTTATACGATGGAAAAACTGTTTTATTTATTTTGTATTTTATGCTTCGGGCGTTGACTTCTGAGGCCCTAGCTATTCGATCTGGTGGAGCAACGCCCTGGAGTGAAACCTGGGTTACCCGGAACGTAGAAATGACCATAACTTTCACAGTGGTTGTTATCTTTCATTTTATACGATGGAAAGACTGTTATATTTATATTGTATTTTATGCTTCTGGCGTTCACTTCTTAGGCCCTAACTATTCGATCTGGTGGAACAACGCCCTAGGGTGAAGCCTAGGTTGCCCGCAACGTAGAAATGATCATAACTTTTACACTGGTAGCAATTATTCGTTTTATGCAATGGAAAAACTGTTCTATTTATTTTGTATTTTATGCTTTGGACGTTGACTTCTAAGGCCCTATCTGTTTGATCTGGTGGAGCAACGCCCTAGAGTGAAGCCTATGTTGCCCGGAACGTAGAAATGACCATTACTTTCACACTGTTTGCAATTATTCCTTTTATACGATGGAAAAGCTGTTGTATTTATATCGTATTTTATGCTTCTGGCGTTGACTTCTAAGGCCCTAGCTATTCGATCTAGTGGAGCAACGCCCTAGAGTGAAACCAAGGTTACCCGGAACGTAGAAATGCCCAGTACTTGCATACTGTTTGCAGTTATTCCTGTTATACGATGGAAAAACTGTTGTATTTTTATTGCATTTTATGCTTCGGGCATTGACTTCTAAGCTCCTAACTATTCAATCTGTTGGGGCGACGCCCTAGGGTGAAGCCTAGGTTGCCCGGAAAGTAGAAATGACCATAACTTTCACACTGGCTGCTATTATTCGTTTTATACGATGGAAAAACTGATATATTTATATTGTATTTTATGCTTCTGTCGTTTACTTCTTAGGCCCTAACTATTCGATTTGGTGGAACAACGCCCTAGAGTGAAGCCTAGGTTGCCTGGAACGTAGAAATGACCATTACTTTCACACGGGTTGCAATTATTCCTGTTATAGGATGGAAAGACTGTTGTAGTTTTATTGTATTTTATACTTCAGGCGTTGACTTCTGAGGCCGTAGCTATTCGATGTGGAGGGAGAACGCCATAGAGTGAAGCCTAGGTTGCCCGGAACGTAGAAATGGCCATCACTTTCAAACTGGTTGCAATTATTCCTGTTATATGATGGAAACACTGTTGTACTTATATTGTATTTTATGCCTCTGGCGTTGACTTCTAAGGCCGTAGCTATTAGATGTGGTGGAGCAACGCCCTAGAGAGACGCCTAGGGTGCTCGGAACGTAGAAATGACCATTACTTTCACACTGGTTGCAATTATTCGTTTTATACGATGGAAAAGCTGTTGCATTTATATCGTATTTTATGCTTCTGGCGTTGACTTCTTAGGCCGTAACTATTCGGTCTGGTGGAGCGTCGCCCTGGAGTGAAACCTATATTGCCCGGAACGTAGAATTGGCCATCACTTTCAAACTGGTTGCAATTATTCCTGATCGATGATGGAAACACTGTTGTATTTTTTTTGCATTTTATGGTTCGGGCGTTGACTTCTAAGGCCCTAACTATTCAATCTGTTGGAGCAACGACCTAGGGTGAAGCCTAGGTAGCTCGGAAAGTAGAAATGACCATAAGTTTCATACTGGTTGCAATTATTCGTTTTATACGATGGAAAAACTGTTGTATTTATATTGTATTTTATGCTTCTGGCGTTGTCTTCTAAGACACTAACTATTCGACCTGGTGGAGCAACGCCCTAGAGTGAAGCCTAGGTTGCCCGGAACGTAGAAATGACCAGTACTTTCACACTGTTTGCAGTTATTCCTGTTATACGATGGAAAAACTGTTGCATCTTTATTGTATTTTATGCTTCTGGCGTTGACTTCTAAGGCCCTAACTATTCGATCAGGTGGAGCAACGCCCAAGAGTGAAGCCTAGGTTGCTCGGAATGTAGAAATGACCATAACTTTCACACTGGTTGCAATTATTCATTTTATACGATGGAAAAACTGTTGTACTTATATTGTATTTTATTCTTATGGCGTTGAATTCTAAGTCCCTAGCTATTCGATCTGGTGGAGCAAAGGTCCTAGAGTGAAACCAAGGTTACCCGGAACGCAGAAATGACCATCACTTTCATACTGGTTGCAATTATTCGTTTTATACAATGGAAAAACTGTTCTATTTATTTTGTTTTTTATGCTTCGGGCGTTGACTTCTAAGGCCCTAACGATTCGATCCGGTGGTGAAACGCCCTAGAGTCAAGTCTAGGTTGCCCGCAACACAGAAATGACCATTACTTTCACACTGTTTGCAATTATTCATTCTATACGAGGGAAGAACTGTTGTATTTTATTGTATTTTATGCTTCTGGCGTTGACTTCTAAGGCCGTAGCTATTCGATGTGGTGGAGCAACGCCCTAGAGTGAAGACTAGGTTGCCCGGAACGTAGAAATGACTATCACTTTCACACTGGTTGCAATTATTCATTTTATACGATGGAAAGACTGTTGTATTTTTATTGTATTTTATGCTCCGGGCGGAGACTTCTAAGGCCATAGCCATTCGATCTGGTGGAGCAACGCCCGAGAGTGTAGCCTCGGTTGCAAGGAACGTAGAAATGACTATCACTTCCACACTGCTTGCAATTATTCATTTTATACGATGGAAAAACTGTTGTATTTTTATTGTATTTTATGCCCCGGGCGTAGATTTCTAAGGCCCTAGCTATTCGATCTGGTGGAGCTGCGCCCTTCACTGAAGCCTAGGTTGCCCGGAACGTAGAAGTGACTACCTCTTTCATACTGGTTGCAATTAATCGCGTTATACGATGGAAAAACTGTTGTATCTTTATTGTATTTTATGCTTCGGCAATTGACTTCTAACGCCCTAGCTATTCGATCTTTTGGAGCAAAGACCTAGACTGAAGCCTAGGTTGCCCGAAACGTAGAAATGACCATTACTTTCACTCTGGTTGCAATTATTCATGCTATACGATGGAAAAACTGTTGTATTTTTATTGTATTTTATGCTTCTGGCGTCGACTTCTTAGGCCCTAACTATTCGATCTGGTGGAGCAACGCCCTAGAGTGAGGCCTAGGTTGCCCGGAACATAGAAATGACCGTTACTTTCACAATGTTTGCAAACATTCATCTTATACGATGGAAAGCTGTTGTATTTATATTGTATTTTATGCTTCTGGCGTTGGCTTCTAGGGCCGTAGCCATTCAATGTGGTGGAGCAACGCCCTAGAGTGAAGACTAGCTTGCCCGGAACGTAGAAATGACTATCATATTCACACTGGTTGCAATTATTCATTTTATACGATGGAAAGACTGTTGTATTTTTATTGTATATTATGCTCCGGGCGTAGACTTCTAACGCCCTAGCCATTGGATCTGGTTGAGCAACGCCCGAGAGTGTAGCCTTGGTTGCCCGGAACGTAGAAATGACTATCACTTTCACACTGGTTGGAATTATTCGTGATATACGATGGAAAAACTGTTACATCTTTATTTTATTTTATGCTTCGGGCGTTGACTTCTAAGTCCCTAACTATTCGATCTAGTGGGTCAACACCCAAGAGTGAAGCCTAGGTTGCCCGGAACGTAGAAATGACCATAAATTTCACACCGGTTTCAATTATTCGGTTTATACAATGGAAAAGCTGTTGTATTTATATAGTGTTTTATGCTTCTGACGTTGACTTCTTAGGCCCTAACTATTCTATCTGGTGGAACAACGCCCTAGAGTGAAGCCTAGGTAGCCCGGAATGAAGAAATGACCATAACTTTCACACTGGTTGCAATTATTCGTTTTATACGATGGAAAAGCTGTTGTATTTATATTGTGTTTTATGTTTCTGGCGTTGACTTCTTACGCCCTAACTATTCGATCTGGTGGAGCAACACCCTAGAGTGAAGCCTAGGTTTCCCGGAACGTAGAAATGACCATTACATTCTCACTGGTTGCAATTATTCATGCTATACGATGGAAAAACTGTTGTATTTTTATTGTATTTTATGCTTCTGGCGTCGACTTCTTAGGCCCTAACTATTCGATCTGGTGGAGCAACGCCCTAGAGTGAGGCCTAGGTTGCCCGGAACATAGAAATGACCGTTACTTTCACAATGTTTGCAAACATTCATCTTATACGATGGAAAGCTGTTGTATTTATATTGTATTTTATGCTTCTGGCGTTGGCTTCTAGGGCCGTAGCCATTCAATGTGGTGGAGCAACGCCCTAGAGTGAAGACTAGCTTGCCCGGAACGTAGAAATGACTATCATATTCACACTGGTTGCAATTATTCATTTTATACGATGGAAAGACTGTTGTATTTTTATTGTATTTTATGCTCCGGGCGTAGACTTCTAAGGCCCTAGCCATTGGATCTGGTTGAGCAACGCCCGAGAGTGTAGCCTTGGTTGCCCGGAACGTAGAAATGACTATCACTTTCACACTGGTTGGAATTATTCGTGATATACGATGGAAAAACTGTTACATCTTTATTTTATTTTATGCTTCGGGCGTTGACTTCTAAGTCCCTAACTATTCGATCTAGTGGGTCAACACCCAAGAGTGAAGCCTAGGTTGCCCGGAACGTAGAAATGACCACAACTTTCACAGTGGTAGCAATTATTCGTTTTACACATGGAAAAACTGTTCTATTTTTTTGTATTTTATGCATCGGGCTTTGACTTCTAAGGCCCTAGCTATTCGATCTGGTGGAGCAACGCGCTAGAGTGACGCCTAGGTTGCCCGGAACGCAGAAATGACTATAACTTTCACACTGGTTGCTATCATTCGTTTTATACAATGCAAAAACTGTTATATTTATATTGTATTTTATGCTTCTGGCGTTGACTTCTTTGGCCCTAACTGTTCGATCTGGTGGAACAACGCCCTAGAGTGAAGCCTAGGTTATCCGGAACGTAGAAATGACCAGTACATTCACACTGGGTGCAGTAATTCCTGAAAACAATCGAAAAACTGTTGCATCTTTATTGTATTTTATGCTTCTGGCGTTGACTTCTAAGGCCCTAACTATTCGATCGGGTGGCGCAACGACCTAGGGTGAAGCCTAGGTTGGCCGGAATGTAGAAATGTCCATAACTTTCACACTGGTTGCAATTATTCGTTTTATACGATTGAAAAGCTGTTGTATTTATATCGTATTTTATGCTTCTGGCGTTGACTTCTTATCACCTAACTATTCGATCCGGTGGAGCAACGCCCTGGAGTGAAACCTAGGTTCCTCGGAATGTAGAAATGACCATAACTTTCACACTGGTTGCAATTATTCATTTTATGCGATGGAAAAAATGTTATATTTATATTGTATCTTATGCTTCTGGCGTAGACTTCTTAGGCCCTAACAATTCGATCTGGTGGAACAACGCCCTAGGGTAAAGCCCAGGTTGCGCGGAACGTAGAAATGACCATAACTTTCACACTGGTAACAATTATTCGTTTTATACGATGGAAAAACTGTTTTATTTATTTTGTATTTTATGCTTCGGGCGTTGACTTCTGAGGCCCTAGCTATTCGATCTGGTGGAGCAACGCCCTGGAGTGAAACCTGGGTTACCCGGAACGTAGAAATGACCATAACTTTCACAGTGGTTGTTATCTTTCATTTTATACGATGGAAAGACTGTTATATTTATATTGTATTTTATGCTTCTGGCGTTCACTTCTTAGGCCCTAACTATTCGATCTGGTGGAACAACGCCCTAGGGTGAAGCCTAGGTTGCCCGCAACGTAGAAATGATCATAACTTTTACACTGGTAGCAATTATTCGTTTTATGCAATGGAAAAACTGTTCTATTTATTTTGTATTTTATGCTTTGGACGTTGACTTCTAAGGCCCTAACTGTTTGATCTGGTGGAGCAACGCCCTAGAGTGAAGCCTATGTTGCCCGGAACGTAGAAATGACCATTACTTTCACACTGTTTGCAATTATTCCTTTTATACGATGGAAAAGCTGTTGTATTTATATCGTATTTTATGCTTCTGGCGTTGACTTCTAAGGCCCTAGCTATTCGATCTAGTGGAGCAACGCCCTAGAGTGAAACCAAGGTTACCCGGAACGTAGAAATGCCCAGTACTTGCATACTGTTTGCAGTTATTCCTGTTATACGATGGAAAAACTGTTGTATTTTTATTGCATTTTATGCTTCGGGCATTGACTTCTAAGCTCCTAACTATTCAATCTGTTGGGGCGACGCCCTAGGGTGAAGCCTAGGTTGCCCGGAAAGTAGAAATGACCATAACTTTCACACTGGCTGCTATTATTCGTTTTATACGATGGAAAAACTGATATATTTATATTGTATTTTATGCTTCTGTCGTTTACTTCTTAGGCCCTAACTATTCGATTTGGTGGAACAACGCCCTAGAGTGAAGCCTAGGTTGCCTGGAACGTAGAAATGACCATTACTTTCACACGGGTTGCAATTATTCCTGTTATAGGATGGAAAGACTGTTGTAGTTTTATTGTATTTTATACTTCAGGCGTTGACTTCTGAGGCCGTAGCTATTCGATGTGGAGGGAGAACGCCATAGAGTGAAGCCTAGGTTGCCCGGAACGTAGAAATGGCCATCACTTTCAAACTGGTTGCAATTATTCCTGTTATATGATGGAAACACTGTTGTACTTATATTGTATTTTATGCCTCTGGCGTTGACTTCTAAGGCCGTAGCTATTAGATGTGGTGGAGCAACGCCCTAGAGAGACGCCTAGGGTGCTCGGAACGTAGAAATGACCATTACTTTCACACTGGTTGCAATTATTCGTTTTATACGATGGAAAAGCTGTTGCATTTATATCGTATTTTATGCTTCTGGCGTTGACTTCTTAGGCCGTAACTATTCGGTCTGGTGGAGCGTCGCCCTGGAGTGAAACCTGTATTGCCCGGAACGTAGAATTGGCCATCACTTTCAAACTGGTTGCAATTATTCCTGATCGATGATGGAAACACTGTTGTATTTTTTTTGCATTTTATGGTTCGGGCGTTGACTTCTAAGGCCCTAACTATTCAATCTGTTGGAGCAACGACCTAGGGTGAAGCCTAGGTAGCTCGGAAAGTAGAAATGACCATAAGTTTCATACTGGTTGCAATTATTCGTTTTATACGATGGAAAAACTGTTGTATTTATATTGTATTTTATGCTTCTGGCGTTGTCTTCTAAGACACTAACTATTCGACCTGGTGGAGCAACGCCCTAGAGTGAAGCCTAGGTTGCCCGGAACGTAGAAATGACCAGTACTTTCACACTGTTTGCAGTTATTCCTGTTATACGATGGAAAAACTGTTGCATCTTTATTGTATTTTATGCTTCTGGCGTTGACTTCTAAGGCCCTAACTATTCGATCAGGTGGAGCAACGCCCTAGAGTGAAGCCTAGGTTGCTCGGAATGTAGAAATGACCATAACTTTCACACTGGTTGCAATTATTCATTTTATACGATGGAAAAACTGTTGTACTTATATTGTATTTTATTCTTATGGCGTTGAATTCTAAGTCCCTAGCTATTCGATCTGGTGGAGCAAAGGTCCTAGAGTGAAACCAAGGTTACCCGGAACGCAGAAATGACCATCACTTTCATACTGGTTGCAATTATTCGTTTTATACAATGGAAAAACTGTTCTATTTATTTTGTTTTTTATGCTTCGGGCGTTGACTTCTAAGGCCCTAACGATTCGATCCGGTGGTGAAACGCCCTAGAGTCAAGTCTAGGTTGCCCGCAACACAGAAATGACCATTACTTTCACACTGTTTGCAATTATTCATTCTATACGAGGGAAGAACTGTTGTATTTTATTGTATTTTATGCTTCTGGCGTTGACTTCTAAGGCCGTAGCTATTCGATGTGGTGGAGCAACGCCCTAGAGTGAAGACTAGGTTGCCCGGAACGTAGAAATGACTATCACTTTCACACTGGTTGCAATTATTCATTTTATACGATGGAAAGACTGTTGTATTTTTATTGTATTTTATGCTCCGGGCGGAGACTTCTAAGGCCATAGCCATTCGATCTGGTGGAGCAACGCCCGAGAGTGTAGCCTCGGTTGCAAGGAACGTAGAAATGACTATCACTTCCACACTGCTTGCAATTATTCATTTTATACGATGGAAAAACTGTTGTATTTTTATTGTATTTTATGCCCCGGGCGTAGATTTCTAAGGCCCTAGCTATTCGATCTGGTGGAGCTGCGCCCTTCACTGAAGCCTAGGTTGCCCGGAACGTAGAAGTGACTACCTCTTTCATACTGGTTGCAATTAATCGCGTTATACGATGGAAAAACTGTTGTATCTTTATTGTATTTTATGCTTCGGCAATTGACTTCTAACGCCCTAGCTATTCGATCTTTTGGAGCAAAGACCTAGACTGAAGCCTAGGTTGCCCGAAACGTAGAAATGACCATTACTTTCACTCTGGTTGCAATTATTCATGCTATACGATGGAAAAACTGTTGTATTTTTATTGTATTTTATGCTTCTGGCGTCGACTTCTTAGGCCCTAACTATTCGATCTGGTGGAGCAACGCCCTAGAGTGAGGCCTAGGTTGCCCGGAACATAGAAATGACCGTTACTTTCACAATGTTTGCAAACATTCATCTTATACGATGGAAAGCTGTTGTATTTATATTGTATTTTATGCTTCTGGCGTTGGCTTCTAGGGCCGTAGCCATTCAATGTGGTGGAGCAACGCCCTAGAGTGAAGACTAGCTTGCCCGGAACGTAGAAATGACTATCATATTCACACTGGTTGCAATTATTCATTTTATACGATGGAAAGACTGTTGTATTTTTATTGTATATTATGCTCCGGGCGTAGACTTCTAAGGCCCTAGCCATTGGATCTGGTTGAGCAACGCCCGAGAGTGTAGCCTTGGTTGCCCGGAACGTAGAAATGACTATCACTTTCACACTGGTTGGAATTATTCGTGATATACGATGGAAAAACTGTTACATCTTTATTTTATTTTATGCTTCGGGCGTTGACTTCTAAGTCCCTAACTATTCGATCTAGTGGGTCAACACCCAAGAGTGAAGCCTAGGTTGCCCGGAACGTAGAAATGACCATAAATTTCACACCGGTTTCAATTATTCGGTTTATACAATGGAAAAGCTGTTGTATTTATATAGTGTTTTATGCTTCTGACGTTGACTTCTTAGGCCCTAACTATTCTATCTGGTGGAACAACGCCCTAGAGTGAAGCCTAGGTAGCCCGGAATGAAGAAATGACCATAACTTTCACACTGGTTGCAATTATTCGTTTTATACGATGGAAAAGCTGTTGTATTTATATTGTGTTTTATGTTTCTGGCGTTGACTTCTTACGCCCTAACTATTCGATCTGGTGGAGCAACACCCTAGAGTGAAGCCTAGGTTTCCCGGAACGTAGAAATGACCATTACATTCTCACTGGTTGCAATTATTCATGCTATACGATGGAAAAACTGTTGTATTTTTATTGTATTTTATGCTTCTGGCGTCGACTTCTTAGGCCCTAACTATTCGATCTGGTGGAGCAACGCCCTAGAGTGAGGCCTAGGTTGCCCGGAACATAGAAATGACCGTTACTTTCACAATGTTTGCAAACATTCATCTTATACGATGGAAAGCTGTTGTATTTATATTGTATTTTATGCTTCTGGCGTTGGCTTCTAGGGCCGTAGCCATTCAATGTGGTGGAGCAACGCCCTAGAGTGAAGACTAGCTTGCCCGGAACGTAGAAATGACTATCATATTCACACTGGTTGCAATTATTCATTTTATACGATGGAAAGACTGTTGTATTTTTATTGTATTTTATGCTCCGGGCGTAGACTTCTAAGGCCCTAGCCATTGGATCTGGTTGAGCAACGCCCGAGAGTGTAGCCTTGGTTGCCCGGAACGTAGAAATGACTATCACTTTCACACTGGTTGGAATTATTCGTGATATACGATGGAAAAACTGTTACATCTTTATTTTATTTTATGCTTCGGGCGTTGACTTCTAAGTCCCTAACTATTCGATCTAGTGGGTCAACACCCAAGAGTGAAGCCTAGGTTGCCCGGAACGTAGAAATGACCATACCTTTCACATCGGTTGCAATTATTCGTTTTATACGATGGAAAAACTGTTGTATTTATTTTGTATTTTATGCTCCTGGCGTTGACTTCTCAGTCCGTAGCCATTCGATCTGGTGGAGCAGCGCCCTAGAGTGAAGTCTATGTTGCCGGGAACGTAGAAATGACCATAACTTTCACTCTGGTGCAGTTATTCGTTTTATACAATGGAAAAACTGTTCTATATATTTTGTATTTTATGATTCGAGCGTTGACTTCTAAGGCCCAAACCATTCTATCTGGTGGGGCAACGTCCAAGAGTCAAGCCTATGTCGCCCGGAACGTAGAAATGACCATAACTTTCACACTGGCTGCAGTTATTCCTGTTATACGATGGAAAACTGTTGTATTTATATTGTATTTTAAGCTTCCGGCGTTGGCTTCTAAGGCCCAAACTATTCGATGTGGTGGAGTAGCGCCCTAGAGTGAAGCCTATGTAGCCCGGAACGTAGAAATGGCCATTACTTTCACACTGGTTGCAATTATTCGTTTTATTCGGTGTTAAAACTGTTGTATTTATTTTGTATTTGGTGCTTCTGGCGTTGACTTCCTAGGCCCTAACTATTAGACCTGGTGAAACAACGCCCCCGAGGGAGGCAGACGTTGCCCGGATCGTAGAAATTGCATCACTTTCACACTGGTTGCAATTATTCCTGTTATACGATGGAAAAACTGTTGGATTTTTATTGTATTTTATGCTTCAGGCGTTGTCTTCTGAGGTCGTAGCTATTCGATGTGGTGGAGCAACTCCCTAAAGTGAAGCCTAGGTTGCCCGGAACGTAGAAATGACCATTACCTGCACACTGGTTGCAATTATTCCTGTTACGCGATGAAAAGACTGTTGTGTTTATACTGTATTTTATGCTTCTGGCGTTGACTTCTAAGTCCCTAGCTATTCGATCTGGTGGAGCAGCGCCCTTGAGTGAAGCCTAGGTTTCCCGGAACGTAGAAATGACCATTACCATCACACTGCTTGCAATTATTCATTTTATACGATGGAAAAACTGTTGTACTTATATTGTATTTTATCCTTCTGGCGTTGAGTTCTAAGTCCCAAGCTATTCGATCTGGTGGAGCAACGACCTAGGGTGAAACCTAGGTTACCCGGAACGTAGAAATGACCAGTACTTTCACACTGGTTACAGGTACTCGTTTTATACAATGGAAAAGCTGTTGTATTTATATCGTATTTTATGCTTCTGGCGTTGACTTCTTAGGCCCTAGCAATTCCATCTGGTGGAGCAACACCCTAGAGTGAAGCCTAGTTTGCCCGGAACGTAGAAGTGACCATTACTTCCACACTGTTTGCAAATATACATTATATACGATGGAAAAGCTGTTGTACTTATATTGTAATTTATACTACTGACGTTGACTTCTTAGGCCCTAACTATTTGATCTGGTGGAGCACCGCCCTAGAGTGAAGCCTAGGCTGCCCGTAACGTAGAACATACCATTACCTTCCCACTGGTTGCAATTATTCCTGTTATACGATGGATAAACTGTTGCACCTTTATTGTATTTTATGCTTCTGGCGTTGACTTCATAGGCCCTAACTATTCGATCTGGTGGAGCAACGTCCTAGAGTGAAGCCTAGGTTGACTGGAACGTAGAAATGACCATAACTTTCATACTGGTTACCATTATTCGTTTTATACGATGGAAAAGCTGTTGTATTTATATAGTATTTTATGCTTCTGGCGTCGACTTTTAAGGCCGTAGCTATTACATGTGGTGGAGCAACGCCCTAGAGTGTCGCATAGGTTGCCCGGAACGTAGAAATGACCACAACTTTCACAGTGGTAGCAATTATTCGTTTTACACATGGAAAAACTGTTCTATTTTTTTGTATTTTATGCATCGGGCTTTGACTTCTAAGGCCCTAGCTATTCGATCTGGTGGAGCAACGCGCTAGAGTGACGCCTAGGTTGCCCGGAACGCAGAAATGACTATAACTTTCACACTGGTTGCTATCATTCGTTTTATACAATGCAAAAACTGTTATATTTATATTGTATTTTATGCTTCTGGCGTTGACTTCTTTGGCCCTAACTATTCGATCTGGTGGAACAACGCCCTAGGGTGAAGCCTAGGTAGCCCGCAACGTAGAAATGATCATAACTTTTACACTGGTAGCAATTATTCATTTTATGCAATGGAAAAACTGTTCTATTTATTTTGTATTTTATGCTTTGGACGTTGACTTCTAAGGCCCTAACTGTTTGATCTGGTGGAGCAACGCCCTAGAGTGAAGCCTATGTTGCCCGGAACGTAGAAATGACCATTACTTTCACACTGTTTGCAATTATTCCTTTTATACGATGGAAAAGCTGTTGTATTTATATCGTATTTTATGCTTCTGGCGTTGACTTCTAAGGCCCTAGCTATTCGATCTAGTGGAGCAACGCCCTAGAGTGAAACCAAGGTTACCCGGAACGTAGAAATGCCCAGTACTTGCATACTGTTTGCAGTTATTCCTGTTATACGATGGAAAAACTGTTGTATTTTTATTGCATTTTATGCTTCGGGCATTGACTTCTAAGCTCCTAACTATTCAATCTGTTGGGGCGACGCCCTAGGGTGAAGCCTAGGTTGCCCGGAAAGTAGAAATGACCATAACTTTCACACTGGCTGCTATTATTCGTTTTATACGATGGAAAAACTGATATATTTATATTGTATTTTATGCTTCTGTCGTTTACTTCTTAGGCCCTAACTATTCGATTTGGTGGAACAACGCCCTAGAGTGAAGCCTAGGTTGCCTGGAACGTAGAAATGACCATTACTTTCACACGGGTTGCAATTATTCCTGTTATAGGATGGAAAGACTGTTGTAGTTTTATTGTATTTTATACTTCAGGCGTTGACTTCTGAGGCCGTAGCTATTCGATGTGGAGGGAGAACGCCATAGAGTGAAGCCTAGGTTGCCCGGAACGTAGAAATGGCCATCACTTTCAAACTGGTTGCAATTATTCCTGTTATATGATGGAAACACTGTTGTACTTATATTGTATTTTATGCCTCTGGCGTTGACTTCTAAGGCCGTAGCTATTAGATGTGGTGGAGCAACGCCCTAGAGAGACGCCTAGGGTGCTCGGAACGTAGAAATGACCATTACTTTCACACTGGTTGCAATTATTCGTTTTATACGATGGAAAAGCTGTTGCATTTATATCGTATTTTATGCTTCTGGCGTTGACTTCTTAAGCCGTAACTATTCGGTCTGGTGGAGCGTCGCCCTGGAGTGAAACCTATATTGCCCGGAACGTAGAATTGGCCATCACTTTCAAACTGGTTGCAATTATTCCTGATCGATGATGGAAACACTGTTGTATTTTTTTTGCATTTTATGGTTCGGGCGTTGACTTCTAAGGCCCTAACTATTCAATCTGTTGGAGCAACGACCTAGGGTGAAGCCTAGGTAGCTCGGAAAGTAGAAATGACCATAAGTTTCATACTGGTTGCAATTATTCGTTTTATACGATGGAAAAACTGTTGTATTTATATTGTATTTTATGCTTCTGGCGTTGTCTTCTAAGACACTAACTATTCGACCTGGTGGAGCAACGCCCTAGAGTGAAGCCTAGGTTGCCCGGAACGTAGAAATGACCAGTACTTTCACACTGTTTGCAGTTATTCCTGTTATACGATGGAAAAACTGTTGCATCTTTATTGTATTTTATGCTTCTGGCGTTGACTTCTAAGGCCCTAACTATTCGATCAGGTGGAGCAACGCCCTAGAGTGAAGCCTAGGTTGCTCGGAATGTAGAAATGACCATAACTTTCACACTGGTTGCAATTATTCATTTTATACGATGAAAAAACTGTTGTACTTATATTGTATTTTATTCTTATGGCGTTGAATTCTAAGTCCCTAGCTATTCGATCTGGTGGAGCAAAGGTCCTAGAGTGAAACCAAGGTTACCCGGAACGCAGAAATGACCATCACTTTCATACTGGTTGCAATTATTCGTTTTATACAATGGAAAAACTGTTCTATTTATTTTGTTTTTTATGCTTCGGGCGTTGACTTCTAAGGCCCTAACGATTCGATCCGGTGGTGAAACGCCCTAGAGTCAAGTCTAGGTTGCCCGCAACACAGAAATGACCATTACTTTCACACTGTTTGCAATTATTCATTCTATACGAGGGAAGAACTGTTGTATTTTATTGTTTTTTATGCTTCTGGCGTTGACTTCTAAGGCCGTAGCTATTCGATGTGGTGGAGCAACGCCCTAGAGTGAAGACTAGGTTGCCCGGAACGTAGAAATGACTATCACTTTCACACTGGTTGCAATTATTCATTTTATACGATGGAAAGACTGTTGTATTTTTATTGTATTTTATGCTCCGGGCGGAGACTTCTAAGGCCATAGCCATTCGATCTGGTGGAGCAACGCCCGAGAGTGTAGCCTCGGTTGCAAGGAACGTAGAAATGACTATCACTTCCACACTGCTTGCAATTATTCATTTTATACGATGGAAAAACTGTTGTATTTTTATTGTATTTTATGCCCCGGGCGTAGATTTCTAAGGCCCTAGCTATTCGATCTGGTGGAGCTGCGCCCTTCACTGAAGCCTAGGTTGCCCGGAACGTAGAAGTGACTACCTCTTTCATACTGGTTGCAATTAATCGCGTTATACGATGGAAAAACTGTTGCATTTTTATCTTATTATATGCTTCGTGCGTAGCCTTCTAAGGCCCTAACTATTCGATCTGGTGGAGCAACGCCCTAGAGTGAAGCCTAGGTAGCCCGGAACGCAGAAATGACCCTATCTTTCAAACCAGTTTCAATTATCCGTTTTATACAATGGAAAAACTGTTGTATTTATTTTGTATTTTATGCTTCGTGCATTGACTTCTAAGGCCCTAGCTATTCGATCTTTTGGAGCAAAGACCTAGAGTGAAGCCTAGGTTGCCCGAAACGTAGAAATAACAATTACTTTCACTCTGGTTGCTGTTATTCCTGTTACGCGATGAAAAGACTGTTGTATTTATACTGTATTTTATGCTTCTGGCGTTGACTTCTAAGTCCCTAGCTATTCGATCTGGTGGAGCAGCGCCCTTGAGTGAAGCCTAGGTTTCCCGGAACGTAGAAATGACCATTCCCATCACACCGCTTGCAATTATTCATTTTATACGATGGAAAAACTGTTGTATTTTTATTGTATTTTATGCTTCTGGCGTCGACTTCTTAGGCCCTAACTATTCGATCTGGTGGAGCAACGCCCTAGAGTGAGGCCTAGGTTGCCCGGAACATAGAAATGACCATAACTTTCACACTGGTTGCAATTATTCGTTTTATACGATGGAAAAGCTGTTGTATTTATATTGTGTTTTATGTTTCTGGCGTTGACTTCTTACGCCCTAACTATTCGATCTGGTGGAGCAACACCCTAGAGTGAAGCCTAGGTTTCCCGGAACGTAGAAATGACCATTACATTCTCACTGGTTGCAATTATTCATGCTATACGATGGAAAAACTGTTGTATTTTTATTGTATTTTATGCTTCTGGCGTCGACTTCTTAGGCCCTAACTATTCGATCTGGTGGAGCAACGCCCTAGAGTGAGGCCTAGGTTGCCCGGAACATAGAAATGACCGTTACTTTCACAATGTTTGCAAACATTCATCTTATACGATGGAAAGCTGTTGTATTTATATTGTATTTTATGCTTCTGGCGTTGGCTTCTAGGGCCGTAGCCATTCAATGTGGTGGAGCAACGCCCTAGAGTGAAGACTAGCTTGCCCGGAACGTAGAAATGACTATCATATTCACACTGGTTGCAATTATTCATTTTATACGATGGAAAGACTGTTGTATTTTTATTGTATTTTATGCTCCGGGCGTAGACTTCTAAGGCCCTAGCCATTGGATCTGGTTGAGCAACGCCCGAGAGTGTAGCCTTGGTTGCCCGGAACGTAGAAATGACTATCACTTTCACACTGGTTGGAATTATTCGTGATATACGATGGAAAAACTGTTACATCTTTATTTTATTTTATGCTTCGGGCGTTGACTTCTAAGTCCCTAACTATTCGATCTAGTGGGTCAACACCCAAGAGTGAAGCCTAGGTTGCCCGGAACGTAGAAATGACCATAAATTTCACACCGGTTTCAATTATTCGGTTTATACAATGGAAAAGCTGTTGTATTTATATAGTGTTTTATGCTTCTGACGTTGACTTCTTAGGCCCTAACTATTCTATCTGGTGGAGCAACGCCCTAGAGTGAAGCCTAGGTAGCCCGGAATGAAGAAATGACCATAACTTTCACACTGGTTGCAATTATTCGTTTTATACGATGGAAAAGCTGTTGTATTTATATTGTGTTTTATGTTTCTGGCGTTGACTTCTTACGCCCTAACTATTCGATCTGGTGGAGCAACACCCTAGAGTGAAGCCTAGGTTTCCCGGAACGTAGGAATGACCATTACCATCACACTGGTTGCAATTATTCATTCTATACGAGGGAAGAACTGTTGTATTTTATTGTATTTTATGCTTCTGGCGTTGACTTCTAAGGCCGTAGCTATTCGATGTGGTGGAGCAACGCCCTAGAGTGAAGCCTAGGTTGCCCGGAACGTAGAAAAGACCATTACCTTCACACTGGTTGCAATTATTCCTGTTTTACGATGGAAAAACTGTTGCATCTTTATTGTATTTTATGCTTCTGGCGTTGATTTCTAAGGCCCTAATTATTCGATCTGGTGGAGCAATGCCCTGGAGTGAAGCCTAGGCTGCCCAGAACGTAGAAATGACCATTACATTCTCACTGGTTGCAATTATTCATGCTATACGATGGAAAAACTGTTGTATTTTTATTGTATTTTATGCTTCTGGCGTCGACTTCTTAGGCCCTAACTATTCGATCTGGTGGAGCAACGCCCTAGAGTGAGGCCTAGGTTGCCCGGAACATAGAAATGACCATAACTTTCACACTGGTTGCAATTATTCGTTTTATACGATGGAAAAGCTGTTGTATTTATATTGTGTTTTATGTTTCTGGCGTTGACTTCTTACGCCCTAACTATTCGATCTGGTGGAGCAACACCCTAGAGTGAAGCCTAGGTTTCCCGGAACGTAGAAATGACCATTACATTCTCACTGGTTGCAATTATTCATGCTATACGATGGAAAAACTGTTGTATTTTTATTGTATTTTATGCTTCTGGCGTCGACTTCTTAGGCCCTAACTATTCGATCTGATGGAGCAACGCCCTAGAGTGAGGCCTAGGTTGCCCGGAACATAGAAATGACCGTTACTTTCACAATGTTTGCAAACATTCATCTTATACGATGGAAAGCTGTTGTATTTATATTGTATTTTATGCTTCTGGCGTTGGCTTCTAGGGCCGTAGCCATTCAATGTGGTGGAGCAACGCCCTAGAGTGAAGACTAGCTTGCCCGGAACGTAGAAATGACTATCATATTCACACTGGTTGCAATTATTCATTTTATACGATGGAAAGACTGTTGTATTTTTATTGTATTTTATGCTCCGGGCGTAGACTTCTAAGGCCCTAGCCATTGGATCTGGTTGAGCAACGCCCGAGAGTGTAGCCTTGGTTGCCCGGAACGTAGAAATGACTATCACTTTCACACTGGTTGGAATTATTCGTGATATACGATGGAAAAACTGTTACATCTTTATTTTATTTTATGCTTCGGGCGTTGACTTCTAAGTCCCTAACTATTCGATCTAGTGGGTCAACACCCAAGAGTGAAGCCTAGGTTGCCCGGAACGTAGAAATGACCATAAATTTCACACCGGTTTCAATTATTCGGTTTATACAATGGAAAAGCTGTTGTATTTATATAGTGTTTTATGCTTCTGACGTTGACTTCTTAGGCCCTAACTATTCTATCTGGTGGAGCAACGCCCTAGAGTGAAGCCTAGGTAGCCCGGAATGAAGAAATGACCATAACTTTCACACTGGTTGCAATTATTCGTTTTATACGATGGAAAAGCTGTTGTATTTATATTGTGTTTTATGTTTCTGGCGTTGACTTCTTACGCCCTAACTATTCGATCTGGTGGAGCAACACCCTAGAGTGAAGCCTAGGTTTCCCGGAACGTAGGAATGACCATTACCATCACACTGGTTGCAATTATTCATTCTATACGAGGGAAGAACTGTTGTATTTTATTGTATTTTATGCTTCTGGCGTTGACTTCTAAGGCCGTAGCTATTCGATGTGGTGGAGCAACGCCCTAGAGTGAAGCCTAGGTTGCCCGGAACGTAGAAAAGACCATTACCTTCACACTGGTTGCAATTATTCCTGTTTTACGATGGAAAAACTGTTGCATCTTTATTGTATTTTATGCTTCTGGCGTTGATTTCTAAGGCCCTAATTATTCGATCTGGTGGAGCAATGCCCTGGAGTGAAGCCTAGGCTGCCCAGAACGTAGAAATGACCATTACATTCTCACTGGTTGCAATTATTCATGCTATACGATGGAAAAACTGTTGTATTTTTATTGTATTTTATGCTTCTGGCGTCGACTTCTTAGGCCCTAACTATTCGATCTGGTGGAGCAACGCCCTAGAGTGAGGCCTAGGTTGCCCGGAACATAGAAATGACCGTTACTTTCACAATATTTGCAAACATTCATCTTATACGATGGAAAGCTGTTGTATTTATATTGTATTTTATGCTTCTGGCGTTGGCTTCTAGGGCCGTAGCCATTCAATGTGGTGGAGCAACGCCCTAGAGTGAAGACTAGCTTGCCCGGAACGTAGAAATGACTATCATATTCACACTGGTTGCAATTATTCATTTTATACGATGGAAAGACTGTTGTATTTTTATTGTATTTTATGCTCCGGGCGTAGACTTCTAAGGCCCTAGCCATTGGATCTGGTTGAGCAACGCCCGAGAGTGTAGCCTTGGTTGCCCGGAACGTAGAAATGACTATCACTTTCACACTGGTTGGAATTATTCGTGATATACGATGGAAAAACTGTTACATCTTTATTTTATTTTATGCTTCGGGCGTTGACTTCTAAGTCCCTAACTATTCGATCTAGTGGGTCAACACCCAAGAGTGAAGCCTAGGTTGCCCGGAACGTAGAAATGACCATAAATTTCACACCGGTTTCAATTATTCGGTTTATACAATGGAAAAGCTGTTGTATTTATATAGTGTTTTATGCTTCTGACGTTGACTTCTTAGGCCCTAACTATTCTATCTGGTGGAGCAACGCCCTAGAGTGAAGCCTAGGTAGCCCGGAATGAAGAAATGACCATAACTTTCACACTGGTTGCAATTATTCGTTTTATACGATGGAAAAGCTGTTGTATTTATATTGCGTTTTATGTTTCTGGCGTTGACTTCTTACGCCCTAACTATTCGATCTGGTGGAGCAACACCCTAGAGTGAAGCCTAGGTTTCCCGGAACGTAGGAATGACCATTACAATCACACTGGTTGCAATTATTCATTCTATACGAGGGAAGAACTGTTGTATTTTATTGTATTTTATGCTTCTGGCGTTGACTTCTAAGGCCGTAGCTATTCGATGTGGTGGAGCAACGCCCTAGAGTGAAGACTAGGTTGCCCGGAACGTAGAAATGACTATCACTTTCACACTGGTTGCAATTATTCATTTTATACGATGGAAAGACTGTTGTATTTTTATTGTATTTTATGCTCCGGGCGGAGACTTCTAAGGCCCTAGCCATTCGATCTGGTGGAGCAACGCCCGAGAGTGTAGCCTCGGTTGCCCGGAACGTAGAAATGATTATCACTTTCACACTGGTTGCTATTATTCGTGATATACGATGGAAAAACTGTTACATTTTTATTTTATTTTATGCTTCGGGCGTTGACTTCTAAGGCTCTAACTATTCGATCTGGTGGAGCAGCGCCCTAGAGTGAAGCCTAGGTAGCCCGGAACGTAGAAATGACCCTATCTTTCAAACCAGTTTCAATTATCCGTTTTATACAAGGGAAAAACTGTTGTATTTATTTTGTATTTTATGCTTCGTGCATTGACTTCTAAGGCCCTAACTATTCGATGTGGTGGAGCAACGCCCTAGAGCGAAATCTAGGTTGCCAGGAACGTAGAAATGACCATTACATTCACACTGGTTGCAATTATTCCTGTTATACGGTGGACAAACTGTTAGATTTTTATTGTACTTTATGCTTCTGGCGTTGACTTCTTAGGCCCTAACTATTCGATCTGGTGGAACAACGCCCTAGAGTGAAGCCTAGGTTGCCCAGAACGTAGAAATGACCATAACACTCACACTGGTGGCAATTATTCGTTTTATACAGTGGAAAAACTGTTCTTTTTATTTTGTATTTTATGCTTCGGGGGTTGACTTCTAAGGCCATACCTATTAGATCTGGTGGAGCAACGCCCTAGAGTGAAGGCTAGGTTGCCCGGAACGTAGAAATGACCATATCCTTCACACTAGTTGCAATTATTCCTGTTAGACGATGGAAAAACAGTTGTATTTTTATTGTATTTTATGCCTCTGGCGTTGACTTCTTAGGCCCTAACTATTGGATCTGGTGGAGCAACGCCCTAGAGTGAAGCCTAGGTTTGCCCGGAACATATAAATGACTATAACTTTCACACCGGTTGCAAATATTCGTTTTATACGATGGAAAAACTGTTGTATTTATATTGTGTTTTATGCCTCTGGAGTTGACTTCTTAGGCCCTAACTATTCGATCTGGTGGAGCAACGCCATAGAGTGTAGCCTAGGTTGCCCGGAACGTAGAAATGACCATACCTTTCACACCGGTTGCAATTATTCGTTTTATACGATGGAAAAACTGTTGTATTTATTTTGTATTTTATGCTCCTGGCGTTGACTTCTCAGTCCGTAGCCATTCGATCTGGTGGAGCAGCGCCCTAGAGTGAAGTCTATGTTGCCGGGAACGTAGAAATGACCATAACTTTCACTCTGGTGCAGTTATTCGTTTTATACAATGGAAAAACTGTTCTATATATTTGGTATTTTATGATTCGAGCGTTGACTTCTAAGGCCCAAACTATTCTATCTGGTGGGGCAACGTCCAAGAGTCAAGCCTATGTCGCCCGGAACGTAGAAATGACCATAACTTTCACACTGGCTGCAGTTATTCCTGTTATACGATGGAAAACTGTTGTATTTATATTGTATTTTAAGCTTCCGGCGTTGGCTTCTAAGGCCCAAACTATTCGATGTGGTGGAGTAGCGCCCTAGAGTGAAGCCTATGTAGCCCGGAACGTAGAAATGGCCATTACTTTCACACTGGTTGCAATTATTCGTTTTATTCGGTGTTAAAACTGTTGTATTTATTTTGTATTTGGTGCTTCTGGCGTTGACTTCCTAGGCCCTAACTATTAGACCTGGTGAAACAACGCCCCCGAGGGAGGCAGACGTTGCCCGGATCGTAGAAATTGCATCACTTTCACACTGGTTGCAATTATTCCTGTTATACGATGGAAAAACTGTTGGATTTTTATTGTATTTTATGCTTCAGGCGTTGTCTTCTGAGGTCGTAGCTATTCGATGTGGTGGAGCAACTCCCTAAAGTGAAGCCTAGGTTGCCCGGAACGTAGAAATGACCATTACCTGCACACTGGTTGCAATTATTCCTGTTACGCGATGAAAAGACTGTTGTGTTTATACTGTATTTTATGCTTCTGGCGTTGACTTCTAAGTCCCTAGCTATTCGATCTGGTGGAGCAGCGCCCTTGAGTGAAGCCTAGGTTTCCCGGAACGTAGAAATGACCATTACCATCACACTGCTTGCAATTATTCATTTTATACGATGGAAAATCTGTTGTACTTATATTGTATTTTATCCTTCTGGCGTTGAGTTCTAAGTCCCAAGCTATTCGATCTGGTGGAGCAACGACCTAGGGTGAAACCTAGGTTACCCGGAACGTAGAAATGACCAGTACTTTCACACTGGTTACAGGTACTCGTTTTATACAATGGAAAAGCTGTTGTATTTATATCGTATTTTATGCTTCTGGCGTTGACTTCTAAGGCCCTAGCAATTCCATCTGGTGGAGCAACACCCTAGAGTGAAGCCTAGTTTGCCCGGAACGTAGAAGTGACCATTACTTCCACACTGTTTGCAAATATACATTATATACGATGGAAAAGCTGTTGTACTTATATTGTAATTTATACTACTGACGTTGACTTCTTAGGCCCTAACTATTTGATCTGGTGGAGCACCGCCCTAGAGTGAAGCCTAGGCTGCCCGTAACGTAGAACATACCATTACCTTCCCACTGGTTGCAATTATTCCTGTTATACGATGGATAAACTGTTGCACCTTTATTGTATTTTATGCTTCTGGCGTTGACTTCATAGGCCCTAACTATTCGATCTGGTGGAGCAACGTCCTAGAGTGAAGCCTAGGTTGACTGGAACGTAGATATGACCATAACTTTCATACTGGTTACCATTATTCGTTTTATACGATGGAAAAGCTGTTGTATTTATATAGTATTTTATGCTTCTGGCGTCGACTTTTAAGGCCGTACCTATTAGATGTGAAGGAGCAACGCCCTAGAGTGTCGCATAGGTTGCCCGGAACGTAGAAATGACCACAACTTTCACAGTGGTAGCAATTATTCGTTTTACACATGGAAAAACTGTTCTATTTTTTTGTATTTTATGCATCGGGCTTTGACTTCTAAGGCCCTAGCAATTCGATCTGGTGGAGCAACGCCCTAGAGTGACGCCTAGGTTGCCCGGAACGCAGAAATGACTATAACTTTCACACTGGTTGCTATCATTCGTTTTATACAATGGAAAAACTGTTATATTTATATTGTATTTTATGCTTCTGGCGTTGACTTCTTTGGCCCTAACTGTTCGATCTGGTGGAACAACGCCCTGGAGTGAAGCCTAGGTTATCCGGAACGTAGAAATGACCAGTACATTCACACTGGTTGCAGTAATTCCTGAAAACAATCGAAAAACTGTTGCATCTTTATTGTATTTGATGCTTCTGGCGTTGACTTCTAAGGCCCTAACTATTCGATCGGGTGGCGCAACGACCTCGGGTGAAGCCTAGGTTGGCCGGAATGTAGAAATGTCCATAACTTTCACACTGGTTGCAATTATTCGTTTTATACGATTGAAAAGCTGTTGTATTTATATCGTATTTTATGCTTCTGGCGTTGACTTCTTATCACCTAACTATTCGATCCGGTGGAGCAACGCCCTGGAGTGAAACCTAGGTTCCTCGGAATGTAGAAATGACCATAACTTTCACACTGGTTGCAATTATTCATTTTACGCGATGGAAAAACTGTTATATTTATATTGTATCTTATGCTTCTGGCGTTGACTTCTTAGGCCCTAACAATTCGATCTGGTGGAACAACGCCCTAGGGTAAAGCCCAGGTTGCGCGGAACGTAGAAATGACCATAACTTTCACACTGGTAACAATTATTCGTTTTATACGATGGAAAAACTGTTTTATTTATTTTGTATTTTATGCTTCGGGCGTTGACTTCTGAGGCCCTAGCTATTCGATCTGGTGGAGCAACGCCCTGGAGTGAAACCTGGGTTGCCCGGAACGTAGAAATGACCATAACTTTCACACTGGTTGCTATCTTTCATTTTATACGATGGAAAGACTGTTATATTTATATTGTATTTTATGCTTCTGGCGTTCACTTCTTAGGCCCTAACTATTCGATCTGGTGGAACAACGCCCTAGGGTGAAGCCTAGGTTGCCCGCAACGTAGAAATGATCATAACTTTTACACTGGTAGCAATTATTCGTTTTATGCAATGGAAAAACTGTTCTATTTATTTTGTATTTTATGCTTTGGACGTTGACTTCTAAGGCCCTAACTGTTTGATCTGGTGGAGCAACGCCCTAGAGTGAAGCCTAGGTTGCCCGGAACGTAGAAATGACCATTACTTTCACACTGTTTGCAATTATTCCTTTTATACGATGGAAAAGCTGTTGTATTTATATCGTATTTTATGCTTCTGGCGTTGACTTCTAAGGCCCTAGCTATTCGATCTAGTGGAGCAACGCCCTAGAGTGAAGACTAGGTTGCCCGGAACGTAGAAATGACTATCACTTTCACACTGGTTGCAATTATTCATTTTATACGATGGAAAGACTGTTGTATTTTTATTGTATTTTATGCTCCGGGCGGAGACTTCTAAGGCCATAGCCATTCGATCTGGTGGAGCAACGCCCGAGAGTGTAGCCTCGGTTGCAAGGAACGTAGAAATGACTATCACTTCCACACTGCTTGCAATTATTCATTTTATACGATGGAAAAACTGTTGTATTTTTATTGTATTTTATGCCCCGGGCGTAGATTTCTAAGGCCCTAGCTATTCGATCTGGTGGAGCTGCGCCCTTCACTGAAGCCTAGGTTGCCCGGAACGTAGAAGTGACTACCTCTTTCATACTGGTTGCAATTAATCGCGTTATACGATGGAAAAACTGTTGTATCTTTATTGTATTTTATGCTTCGGCAATTGACTTCTAACGCCCTAGCTATTCGATCTTTTGGAGCAAAGACCTAGACTGAAGCCTAGGTTGCCCGAAACGTAGAAATGACCATTACTTTCACTCTGGTTGCAATTATTCATGCTATACGATGGAAAAACTGTTGTATTTTTATTGTATTTTATGCTTCTGGCGTCGACTTCTTAGGCCCTAACTATTCGATCTGGTGGAGCAACGCCCTAGAGTGAGGCCTAGGTTGCCCGGAACATAGAAATGACCGTTACTTTCACAATGTTTGCAAACATTCATCTTATACGATGGAAAGCTGTTGTATTTATATTGTATTTTATGCTTCTGGCGTTGGCTTCTAGGGCCGTAGCCATTCAATGTGGTGGAGCAACGCCCTAGAGTGAAGACTAGCTTGCCCGGAACGTAGAAATGACTATCATATTCACACTGGTTGCAATTATTCATTTTATACGATGGAAAGACTGTTGTATTTTTATTGTATATTATGCTCCGGGCGTAGACTTCTAAGGCCCTAGCCATTGGATCTGGTTGAGCAACGCCCGAGAGTGTAGCCTTGGTTGCCCGGAACGTAGAAATGACTATCACTTTCACACTGGTTGGAATTATTCGTGATATACGATGGAAAAACTGTTACATCTTTATTTTATTTTATGCTTCGGGCGTTGACTTCTAAGTCCCTAACTATTCGATCTAGTGGGTCAACACCCAAGAGTGAAGCCTAGGTTGCCCGGAACGTAGAAATGACCATAAATTTCACACCGGTTTCAATTATTCGGTTTATACAATGGAAAAGCTGTTGTATTTATATAGTGTTTTATGCTTCTGACGTTGACTTCTTAGGCCCTAACTATTCTATCTGGTGGAACAACGCCCTAGAGTGAAGCCTAGGTAGCCCGGAATGAAGAAATGACCATAACTTTCACACTGGTTGCAATTATTCGTTTTATACGATGGAAAAGCTGTTGTATTTATATTGTGTTTTATGTTTCTGGCGTTGACTTCTTACGCCCTAACTATTCGATCTGGTGGAGCAACACCCTAGAGTGAAGCCTAGGTTTCCCGGAACGTAGAAATGACCATTACATTCTCACTGGTTGCAATTATTCATGCTATACGATGGAAAAACTGTTGTATTTTTATTGTATTTTATGCTTCTGGCGTCGACTTCTTAGGCCCTAACTATTCGATCTGGTGGAGCAACGCCCTAGAGTGAGGCCTAGGTTGCCCGGAACATAGAAATGACCGTTACTTTCACAATGTTTGCAAACATTCATCTTATACGATGGAAAGCTGTTGTATTTATATTGTATTTTATGCTTCTGGCGTTGGCTTCTAGGGCCGTAGCCATTCAATGTGGTGGAGCAACGCCCTAGAGTGAAGACTAGCTTGCCCGGAACGTAGAAATGACTATCATATTCACACTGGTTGCAATTATTCATTTTATACGATGGAAAGACTGTTGTATTTTTATTGTATTTTATGCTCCGGGCGTAGACTTCTAAGGCCCTAGCCATTGGATCTGGTTGAGCAACGCCCGAGAGTGTAGCCTTGGTTGCCCGGAACGTAGAAATGACTATCACTTTCACACTGGTTGGAATTATTCGTGATATACGATGGAAAAACTGTTACATCTTTATTTTATTTTATGCTTCGGGCGTTGACTTCTAAGTCCCTAACTATTCGATCTAGTGGGTCAACACCCAAGAGTGAAGCCTAGGTTGCCCGGAACGTAGAAATGACCATACCTTTCACATCGGTTGCAATTATTCGTTTTATACGATGGAAAAACTGTTGTATTTATTTTGTATTTTATGCTCCTGGCGTTGACTTCTCAGTCCGTAGCCATTCGATCTGGTGGAGCAGCGCCCTAGAGTGAAGTCTATGTTGCCGGGAACGTAGAAATGACCATAACTTTCACTCTGGTGCAGTTATTCGTTTTATACAATGGAAAAACTGTTCTATATATTTTGTATTTTATGATTCGAGCGTTGACTTCTAAGGCCCAAACCATTCTATCTGGTGGGGCAACGTCCAAGAGTCAAGCCTATGTCGCCCGGAACGTAGAAATGACCATAACTTTCACACTGGCTGCAGTTATTCCTGTTATACGATGGAAAACTGTTGTATTTATATTGTATTTTAAGCTTCCGGCGTTGGCTTCTAAGGCCCAAACTATTCGATGTGGTGGAGTAGCGCCCTAGAGTGAAGCCTATGTAGCCCGGAACGTAGAAATGGCCATTACTTTCACACTGGTTGCAATTATTCGTTTTATTCGGTGTTAAAACTGTTGTATTTATTTTGTATTTGGTGCTTCTGGCGTTGACTTCCTAGGCCCTAACTATTAGACCTGGTGAAACAACGCCCCCGAGGGAGGCAGACGTTGCCCGGATCGTAGAAATTGCATCACTTTCACACTGGTTGCAATTATTCCTGTTATACGATGGAAAAACTGTTGGATTTTTATTGTATTTTATGCTTCAGGCGTTGTCTTCTGAGGTCGTAGCTATTCGATGTGGTGGAGCAACTCCCTAAAGTGAAGCCTAGGTTGCCCGGAACGTAGAAATGACCATTACCTGCACACTGGTTGCAATTATTCCTGTTACGCGATGAAAAGACTGTTGTGTTTATACTGTATTTTATGCTTCTGGCGTTGACTTCTAAGTCCCTAGCTATTCGATCTGGTGGAGCAGCGCCCTTGAGTGAAGCCTAGGTTTCCCGGAACGTAGAAATGACCATTACCATCACACTGCTTGCAATTATTCATTTTATACGATGGAAAAACTGTTGTACTTATATTGTATTTTATCCTTCTGGCGTTGAGTTCTAAGTCCCAAGCTATTCGATCTGGTGGAGCAACGACCTAGGGTGAAACCTAGGTTACCCGGAACGTAGAAATGACCAGTACTTTCACACTGGTTACAGGTACTCGTTTTATACAATGGAAAAGCTGTTGTATTTATATCGTATTTTATGCTTCTGGCGTTGACTTCTTAGGCCCTAGCAATTCCATCTGGTGGAGCAACACCCTAGAGTGAAGCCTAGTTTGCCCGGAACGTAGAAGTGACCATTACTTCCACACTGTTTGCAAATATACATTATATACGATGGAAAAGCTGTTGTACTTATATTGTAATTTATACTACTGACGTTGACTTCATAGGCCCTAACTATTCGATCTGGTGGAGCAACGTCCTAGAGTGAAGCCTAGGTTGACTGGAACGTAGAAATGACCATAACTTTCATACTGGTTACCATTATTCGTTTTATACGATGGAAAAGCTGTTGTATTTATATAGTATTTTATGCTTCTGGCGTCGACTTTTAAGGCCGTAGCTATTACATGTGGTGGAGCAACGCCCTAGAGTGTCGCATAGGTTGCCCGGAACGTAGAAATGACCACAACTTTCACAGTGGTAGCAATTATTCGTTTTACACATGGAAAAACTGTTCTATTTTTTTGTATTTTATGCATCGGGCTTTGACTTCTAAGGCCCTAGCTATTCGATCTGGTGGAGCAACGCGCTAGAGTGACGCCTAGGTTGCCCGGAACGCAGAAATGACTATAACTTTCACACTGGTTGCTATCATTCGTTTTATACAATGCAAAAACTGTTATATTTATATTGTATTTTATGCTTCTGGCGTTGACTTCTTTGGCCCTAACTATTCGATCTGGTGGAACAACGCCCTAGGGTGAAGCCTAGGTAGCCCGCAACGTAGAAATGATCATAACTTTTACACTGGTAGCAATTATTCATTTTATGCAATGGAAAAACTGTTCTATTTATTTTGTATTTTATGCTTTGGACGTTGACTTCTAAGGCCCTAACTGTTTGATCTGGTGGAGCAACGCCCTAGAGTGAAGCCTATGTTGCCCGGAACGTAGAAATGACCATTACTTTCACACTGTTTGCAATTATTCCTTTTATACGATGGAAAAGCTGTTGTATTTATATCGTATTTTATGCTTCTGGCGTTGACTTCTAAGGCCCTAGCTATTCGATCTAGTGGAGCAACGCCCTAGAGTGAAACCAAGGTTACCCGGAACGTAGAAATGCCCAGTACTTGCATACTGTTTGCAGTTATTCCTGTTATACGATGGAAAAACTGTTGTATTTTTATTGCATTTTATGCTTCGGGCATTGACTTCTAAGCTCCTAACTATTCAATCTGTTGGGGCGACGCCCTAGGGTGAAGCCTAGGTTGCCCGGAAAGTAGAAATGACCATAACTTTCACACTGGCTGCTATTATTCGTTTTATACGATGGAAAAACTGATATATTTATATTGTATTTTATGCTTCTGTCGTTTACTTCTTAGGCCCTAACTATTCGATTTGGTGGAACAACGCCCTAGAGTGAAGCCTAGGTTGCCTGGAACGTAGAAATGACCATTACTTTCACACGGGTTGCAATTATTCCTGTTATAGGATGGAAAGACTGTTGTAGTTTTATTGTATTTTATACTTCAGGCGTTGACTTCTGAGGCCGTAGCTATTCGATGTGGAGGGAGAACGCCATAGAGTGAAGCCTAGGTTGCCCGGAACGTAGAAATGGCCATCACTTTCAAACTGGTTGCAATTATTCCTGTTATATGATGGAAACACTGTTGTACTTATATTGTATTTTATGCCTCTGGCGTTGACTTCTAAGGCCGTAGCTATTAGATGTGGTGGAGCAACGCCCTAGAGAGACGCCTAGGGTGCTCGGAACGTAGAAATGACCATTACTTTCACACTGGTTGCAATTATTCGTTTTATACGATGGAAAAGCTGTTGCATTTATATCGTATTTTATGCTTCTGGCGTTGACTTCTTAGGCCGTAACTATTCGGTCTGGTGGAGCGTCGCCCTGGAGTGAAACCTATATTGCCCGGAACGTAGAATTGGCCATCACTTTCAAACTGGTTGCAATTATTCCTGATCGATGATGGAAACACTGTTGTATTTTTTTTGCATTTTATGGTTCGGGCGTTGACTTCTAAGGCCCTAACTATTCAATCTGTTGGAGCAACGACCTAGGGTGAAGCCTAGGTAGCTCGGACAGTAGAAATGACCATAAGTTTCATACTGGTTGCAATTATTCGTTTTATACGATGGAAAAACTGTTGTATTTATATTGTATTTTATGCTTCTGGCGTTGTCTTCTAAGACACTAACTATTCGACCTGGTGGAGCAACGCCCTAGAGTGAAGCCTAGGTTGCCCGGAACGTAGAAATGACCAGTACTTTCACACTGTTTGCAGTTATTCCTGTTATACGATGGAAAAACTGTTGCATCTTTATTGTATTTTATGCTTCTGGCGTTGACTTCTAAGGCCCTAACTATTCGATCAGGTGGAGCAACGCCCTAGAGTGAAGCCTAGGTTGCTCGGAATGTAGAAATGACCATAACTTTCACACTGGTTGCAATTATTCATTTTATACGATGAAAAAACTGTTGTACTTATATTGTATTTTATTCTTATGGCGTTGAATTCTAAGTCCCTAGCTATTCGATCTGGTGGAGCAAAGGTCCTAGAGTGAAACCAAGGTTACCCGGAACGCAGAAATGACCATCACTTTCATACTGGTTGCAATTATTCGTTTTATACAATGGAAAAACTGTTCTATTTATTTTGTTTTTTATGCTTCGGGCGTTGACTTCTAAGGCCCTAACGATTCGATCCGGTGGTGAAACGCCCTAGAGTCAAGTCTAGGTTGCCCGCAACACAGAAATGACCATTACTTTCACACTGTTTGCAATTATTCATTCTATACGAGGGAAGAACTGTTGTATTTTATTGTATTTTATGCTTCTGGCGTTGACTTCTAAGGCCGTAGCTATTCGATGTGGTGGAGCAACGCCCTAGAGTGAAGACTAGGTTGCCCGGAACGTAGAAATGACTATCACTTTCACACTGGTTGCAATTATTCATTTTATACGATGGAAAGACTGTTGTATTTTTATTGTATTTTATGCTCCGGGCGGAGACTTCTAAGGCCATAGCCATTCGATCTGGTGGAGCAACGCCCGAGAGTGTAGCCTCGGTTGCAAGGAACGTAGAAATGACTATCACTTCCACACTGCTTGCAATTATTCATTTTATACGATGGAAAAACTGTTGTATTTTTATTGTATTTTATGCCCCGGGCGTAGATTTCTAAGGCCCTAGCTATTCGATCTGGTGGAGCTGCGCCCTTCACTGAAGCCTAGGTTGCCCGGAACGTAGAAGTGACTACCTCTTTCATACTGGTTGCAATTAATCGCGTTATACGATGGAAAAACTGTTGCATTTTTATCTTATTATATGCTTCGTGCGTAGCCTTCTAAGGCCCTAACTATTCGATCTGGTGGAGCAACGCCCTAGAGTGAAGCCTAGGTAGCCCGGAACGCAGAAATGACCCTATCTTTCAAACCAGTTTCAATTATCCGTTTTATACAATGGAAAAACTGTTGTATTTATTTTGTATTTTATGCTTCGTGCATTGACTTCTAAGGCCCTAGCTATTCGATCTTTTGGAGCAAAGACCTAGAGTGAAGCCTAGGTTGCCCGAAACGTAGAAATAACAATTACTTTCACTCTGGTTGCTGTTATTCCTGTTACGCGATGAAAAGACTGTTGTATTTATACTGTATTTTATGCTTCTGGCGTTGACTTCTAAGTCCCTAGCTATTCGATCTGGTGGAGCAGCGCCCTTGAGTGAAGCCTAGGTTTCCCGGAACGTAGAAATGACCATTCCCATCACACCGCTTGCAATTATTCATTTTATACGATGGAAAAACTGTTGTATTTTTATTGTATTTTATGCTTCTGGCGTCGACTTCTTAGGCCCTAACTATTCGATCTGGTGGAGCAACGCCCTAGAGTGAGGCCTAGGTTGCCCGGAACATAGAAATGACCATAACTTTCACACTGGTTGCAATTATTCGTTTTATACGATGGAAAAGCTGTTGTATTTATATTGTGTTTTATGTTTCTGGCGTTGACTTCTTACGCCCTAACTATTCGATCTGGTGGAGCAACACCCTAGAGTGAAGCCTAGGTTTCCCGGAACGTAGAAATGACCATTACATTCTCACTGGTTGCAATTATTCATGCTATACGATGGAAAAACTGTTGTATTTTTATTGTATTTTATGCTTCTGGCGTCGACTTCTTAGGCCCTAACTATTCGATCTGGTGGAGCAACGCCCTAGAGTGAGGCCTAGGTTGCCCGGAACATAGAAATGACCGTTACTTTCACAATGTTTGCAAACATTCATCTTATACGATGGAAAGCTGTTGTATTTATATTGTATTTTATGCTTCTGGCGTTGGCTTCTAGGGCCGTAGCCATTCAATGTGGTGGAGCAACGCCCTAGAGTGAAGACTAGCTTGCCCGGAACGTAGAAATGACTATCATATTCACACTGGTTGCAATTATTCATTTTATACGATGGAAAGACTGTTGTATTTTTATTGTATTTTATGCTCCGGGCGTAGACTTCTAAGGCCCTAGCCATTGGATCTGGTTGAGCAACGCCCGAGAGTGTAGCCTTGGTTGCCCGGAACGTAGAAATGACTATCACTTTCACACTGGTTGGAATTATTCGTGATATACGATGGAAAAACTGTTACATCTTTATTTTATTTTATGCTTCGGGCGTTGACTTCTAAGTCCCTAACTATTCGATCTAGTGGGTCAACACCCAAGAGTGAAGCCTAGGTTGCCCGGAACGTAGAAATGACCATAAATTTCACACCGGTTTCAATTATTCGGTTTATACAATGGAAAAGCTGTTGTATTTATATAGTGTTTTATGCTTCTGACGTTGACTTCTTAGGCCCTAACTATTCTATCTGGTGGAGCAACGCCCTAGAGTGAAGCCTAGGTAGCCCGGAATGAAGAAATGACCATAACTTTCACACTGGTTGCAATTATTCGTTTTATACGATGGAAAAGCTGTTGTATTTATATTGTGTTTTATGTTTCTGGCGTTGACTTCTTACGCCCTAACTATTCGATCTGGTGGAGCAACACCCTAGAGTGAAGCCTAGGTTTCCCGGAACGTAGGAATGACCATTACCATCACACTGGTTGCAATTATTCATTCTATACGAGGGAAGAACTGTTGTATTTTATTGTATTTTATGCTTCTGGCGTTGACTTCTAAGGCCGTAGCTATTCGATGTGGTGGAGCAACGCCCTAGAGTGAAGCCTAGGTTGCCCGGAACGTAGAAAAGACCATTACCTTCACACTGGTTGCAATTATTCCTGTTTTACGATGGAAAAACTGTTGCATCTTTATTGTATTTTATGCTTCTGGCGTTGATTTCTAAGGCCCTAATTATTCGATCTGGTGGAGCAATGCCCTGGAGTGAAGCCTAGGCTGCCCAGAACGTAGAAATGACCATTACATTCTCACTGGTTGCAATTATTCATGCTATACGATGGAAAAACTGTTGTATTTTTATTGTATTTTATGCTTCTGGCGTCGACTTCTTAGGCCCTAACTATTCGATCTGGTGGAGCAACGCCCTAGAGTGAGGCCTAGGTTGCCCGGAACATAGAAATGACCGTTACTTTCACAATATTTGCAAACATTCATCTTATACGATGGAAAGCTGTTGTATTTATATTGTATTTTATGCTTCTGGCGTTGGCTTCTAGGGCCGTAGCCATTCAATGTGGTGGAGCAACGCCCTAGAGTGAAGACTAGCTTGCCCGGAACGTAGAAATGACTATCATATTCACACTGGTTGCAATTATTCATTTTATACGATGGAAAGACTGTTGTATTTTTATTGTATTTTATGCTCCGGGCGTAGACTTCTAAGGCCCTAGCCATTGGATCTGGTTGAGCAACGCCCGAGAGTGTAGCCTTGGTTGCCCGGAACGTAGAAATGACTATCACTTTCACACTGGTTGGAATTATTCGTGATATACGATGGAAAAACTGTTACATCTTTATTTTATTTTATGCTTCGGGCGTTGACTTCTAAGTCCCTAACTATTCGATCTAGTGGGTCAACACCCAAGAGTGAAGCCTAGGTTGCCCGGAACGTAGAAATGACCATAAATTTCACACCGGTTTCAATTATTCGGTTTATACAATGGAAAAGCTGTTGTATTTATATAGTGTTTTATGCTTCTGACGTTGACTTCTTAGGCCCTAACTATTCTATCTGGTGGAGCAACGCCCTAGAGTGAAGCCTAGGTAGCCCGGAATGAAGAAATGACCATAACTTTCACACTGGTTGCAATTATTCGTTTTATACGATGGAAAAGCTGTTGTATTTATATTGCGTTTTATGTTTCTGGCGTTGACTTCTTACGCCCTAACTATTCGATCTGGTGGAGCAACACCCTAGAGTGAAGCCTAGGTTTCCCGGAACGTAGGAATGACCATTACAATCACACTGGTTGCAATTATTCATTCTATACGAGGGAAGAACTGTTGTATTTTATTGTATTTTATGCTTCTGGCGTTGACTTCTAAGGCCGTAGCTATTCGATGTGGTGGAGCAACGCCCTAGAGTGAAGACTAGGTTGCCCGGAACGTAGAAATGACTATCACTTTCACACTGGTTGCAATTATTCATTTTATACGATGGAAAGACTGTTGTATTTTTATTGTATTTTATGCTCCGGGCGGAGACTTCTAAGGCCCTAGCCATTCGATCTGGTGGAGCAACGCCCGAGAGTGTAGCCTCGGTTGCCCGGAACGTAGAAATGATTATCACTTTCACACTGGTTGCTATTATTCGTGATATACGATGGAAAAACTGTTACATTTTTATTTTATTTTATGCTTCGGGCGTTGACTTCTAAGGCTCTAACTATTCGATCTGGTGGAGCAGCGCCCTAGAGTGAAGCCTAGGTAGCCCGGAACGTAGAAATGACCCTATCTTTCAAACCAGTTTCAATTATCCGTTTTATACAAGGGAAAAACTGTTGTATTTATTTTGTATTTTATGCTTCGTGCATTGACTTCTAAGGCCCTAACTATTCGATGTGGTGGAGCAACGCCCTAGAGCGAAATCTAGGTTGCCAGGAACGTAGAAATGACCATTACATTCACACTGGTTGCAATTATTCCTGTTATACGGTGGACAAACTGTTAGATTTTTATTGTACTTTATGCTTCTGGCGTTGACTTCTTAGGCCCTAACTATTCGATCTGGTGGAACAACGCCCTAGAGTGAAGCCTAGGTTGCCCAGAACGTAGAAATGACCATAACATTCACACTGGTGGCAATTATTCGTTTTATACAGTGGAAAAACTGTTCTTTTTATTTTGTATTTTATGCTTCGGGGGTTGACTTCTAAGGCCATACCTATTAGATCTGGTGGAGCAACGCCCTAGAGTGAAGCCTAGGTTGCCCGGAACGTAGAAATGACCATATCCTTCACACTAGTTGCAATTATTCCTGTTAGACGATGGAAAAACAGTTGTATTTTTATTGTATTTTATGCCTCTGGCGTTGACTTCTTAGGCCCTAACTATTGGATCTGGTGGAGCAACGCCCTAGAGTGAAGCCTAGGTTTGCCCGGAACATATAAATGACTATAACTTTCACACCGGTTGCAAATATTCGTTTTATACGATGGAAAAACTGTTGTATTTATATTGTGTTTTATGCCTCTGGAGTTGACTTCTTAGGCCCTAACTATTCGATCTGGTGGAGCAACGCCATAGAGTGTAGCCTAGGTTGCCCGGAACGTAGAAATGACCATACCTTTCACACCGGTTGCAATTATTCGTTTTATACGATGGAAAAACTGTTGTATTTATTTTGTATTTTATGCTCCTGGCGTTGACTTCTCAGTCCGTAGCCATTCGATCTGGTGGAGCAGCGCCCTAGAGTGAAGTCTATGTTGCCGGGAACGTAGAAATGACCATAACTTTCACTCTGGTGCAGTTATTCGTTTTATACAATGGAAAAACTGTTCTATATATTTGGTATTTTATGATTCGAGCGTTGACTTCTAAGGCCCAAACTATTCTATCTGGTGGGGCAACGTCCAAGAGTCAAGCCTATGTCGCCCGGAACGTAGAAATGACCATAACTTTCACACTGGCTGCAGTTATTCCTGTTATACGATGGAAAACTGTTGTATTTATATTGTATTTTAAGCTTCCGGCGTTGGCTTCTAAGGCCCAAACTATTCGATGTGGTGGAGTAGCGCCCTAGAGTGAAGCCTATGTAGCCCGGAACGTAGAAATGGCCATTACTTTCACACTGGTTGCAATTATTCGTTTTATTCGGTGTTAAAACTGTTGTATTTATTTTGTATTTGGTGCTTCTGGCGTTGACTTCCTAGGCCCTAACTATTAGACCTGGTGAAACAACGCCCCCGAGGGAGGCAGACGTTGCCCGGATCGTAGAAATTGCATCACTTTCACACTGGTTGCAATTATTCCTGTTATACGATGGAAAAACTGTTGGATTTTTATTGTATTTTATGCTTCAGGCGTTGTCTTCTGAGGTCGTAGCTATTCGATGTGGTGGAGCAACTCCCTAAAGTGAAGCCTAGGTTGCCCGGAACGTAGAAATGACCATTACCTGCACACTGGTTGCAATTATTCCTGTTACGCGATGAAAAGACTGTTGTGTTTATACTGTATTTTATGCTTCTGGCGTTGACTTCTAAGTCCCTAGCTATTCGATCTGGTGGAGCAGCGCCCTTGAGTGAAGCCTAGGTTTCCCGGAACGTAGAAATGACCATTACCATCACACTGCTTGCAATTATTCATTTTATACGATGGAAAAACTGTTGTACTTATATTGTATTTTATCCTTCTGGCGTTGAGTTCTAAGTCCCAAGCTATTCGATCTGGTGGAGCAACGACCTAGGGTGAAACCTAGGTTACCCGGAACGTAGAAATGACCAGTACTTTCACACTGGTTACAGGTACTCGTTTTATACAATGGAAAAGCTGTTGTATTTATATCGTATTTTATGCTTCTGGCGTTGACTTCTTAGGCCCTAGCAATTCCATCTGGTGGAGCAACACCCTAGAGTGAAGCCTAGTTTGCCCGGAACGTAGAAGTGACCATTACTTCCACACTGTTTGCAAATATACATTATATACGATGGAAAAGCTGTTGTACTTATATTGTAATTTATACTACTGACGTTGACTTCTTAGGCCCTAACTATTTGATCTGGTGGAGCACCGCCCTAGAGTGAAGCCTAGGCTGCCCGTAACGTAGAACATACCATTACCTTCCCACTGGTTGCAATTATTCCTGTTATACGATGGATAAACTGTTGCACCTTTATTGTATTTTATGCTTCTGGCGTTGACTTCATAGGCCCTAACTATTCGATCTGGTGGAGCAACGTCCTAGAGTGAAGCCTAGGTTGACTGGAACGTAGATATGACCATAACTTTCATACTGGTTACCATTATTCGTTTTATACGATGGAAAAGCTGTTGTATTTATATAGTATTTTATGCTTCTGGCGTCGACTTTTAAGGCCGTACCTATTAGATGTGAAGGAGCAACGCCCTAGAGTGTCGCATAGGTTGCCCGGAACGTAGAAATGACCACAACTTTCACAGTGGTAGCAATTATTCGTTTTACACATGGAAAAACTGTTCTATTTTTTTGTATTTTATGCATCGGGCTTTGACTTCTAAGGCCCTAGCAATTCGATCTGGTGGAGCAACGCCCTAGAGTGACGCCTAGGTTGCCCGGAACGCAGAAATGACTATAACTTTCACACTGGTTGCTATCATTCGTTTTATACAATGGAAAAACTGTTATATTTATATTGTATTTTATGCTTCTGGCGTTGACTTCTTTGGCCCTAACTGTTCGATCTGGTGGAACAACGCCCTAGAGTGAAGCCTAGGTTATCCGGAACGTAGAAATGACCAGTACATTCACACTGGTTGCAGTAATTCCTGAAAACAATCGAAAAACTGTTGCATCTTTATTGTATTTGATGCTTCTGGCGTTGACTTCTAAGGCCCTAACTATTCGATCGGGTGGCGCAACGACCTCGGGTGAAGCCTAGGTTGGCCGGAATGTAGAAATGTCCATAACTTTCACACTGGTTGCAATTATTCGTTTTATACGATTGAAAAGCTGTTGTATTTATATCGTATTTTATGCTTCTGGCGTTGACTTCTTATCACCTAACTATTCGATCCGGTGGAGCAACGCCCTGGAGTGATACCTAGGTTCCTCGGAATGTAGAAATGACCATAACTTTCACACTGGTTGCAATTATTCATTTTACGCGATGGAAAAACTGTTATATTTATATTGTATCTTATGCTTCTGGCGTTGACTTCTTAGGCCCTAACAATTCGATCTGGTGGAACAACGCCCTAGGGTAAAGCCCAGGTTGCGCGGAACGTAGAAATGACCATAACTTTCACACTGGTAACAATTATTCGTTTTATACGATGGAAAAACTGTTTTATTTATTTTGTATTTTATGCTTCGGGCGTTGACTTCTGAGGCCCTAGCTATTCGATCTGGTGGAGCAACGCCCTGGAGTGAAACCTGGGTTGCCCGGAACGTAGAAATGACCATAACTTTCACACTGGTTGCTATCTTTCATTTTATACGATGGAAAGACTGTTATATTTATATTGTATTTTATGCTTCTGGCGTTCACTTCTTAGGCCCTAACTATTCGATCTGGTGGAACAACGCCCTAGGGTGAAGCCTAGGTTGCCCGCAACGTAGAAATGATCATAACTTTTACACTGGTAGCAATTATTCGTTTTATGCAATGGAAAAACTGTTCTATTTATTTTGTATTTTATGCTTTGGACGTTGACTTCTAAGGCCCTAACTGTTTGATCTGGTGGAGCAACGCCCTAGAATGAAGCCTAGGTTGCCCGGAACGTAGAAATGACCATTACTTTCACACTGTTTG
The DNA here is from genome assembly GCF_051401765.1 of Calliopsis andreniformis. Taxonomy (NCBI): domain Eukaryota; kingdom Metazoa; phylum Arthropoda; class Insecta; order Hymenoptera; family Andrenidae; genus Calliopsis; species Calliopsis andreniformis. Next base: position 4,420,180 of record NW_027480429.1, read on the forward strand.
CAATTATTCCTTTTATACGATGGAAAAGCTGTTGTATTTATATCGTATTTTATGCTTCTGGCGTTGACTTCTAAGGCCCTAGCTATTCGATCTAGTGGAGCAACGCCCTAGAGTGAAGCCTAGGTTGCTCGGAACGTAGAAATGTCCATTACTTTCACACAGTTTGCAATTATTCATTTTATACGATGGAAAAGCTGTTGTATTTATATCGTATTTTATGCTTCGGGCGTTGTCTTCTTAAGCCCTAACGTTTCGATCTGGTGGAGCAACGCCCTACAGTGAAGCCTAGGTAGCCCGGATCGTAGGAATGTCCATATCTTTCACACTGTTTGCAATTTTTCGTTTTATACGATGGAAAAACTGTTTTATTTATATTGCATTTTATGCTTCGGGCGTTGACTTCTAAGGCCCTAACTATTCGATCTAGTGGAGCAACGCCCTAGAGTGAAGCCTAGCTTGCTCGGAATGCAGAAATGTCCATAACTTTCACACTGGTTGCAATTATTCGCTTTATACGATGGAAAAGCTGTTGTATTTATATTGTATTTAATGCTTCTGGCGTTGACTTCTTAGGGCCTATCTATTGGATCTGGTGGACCAGCGCCCTAGAGTGAAGTCTAGCTTGCCCGGAACGTAGAAATGACAAGTACTCCCAAACTGTTTGCAATTTTTCATTTTATACAATGGAAAACCTGTTGCAGTTATATTGTATTTTATGCTTCTTGCGTTGACTTCTAAGGCACTCACTATTCGATGTGGTGGAGCAACGCCCTAGAGCGAAACCTAGGCTGCCCGGAACGTAGAAATGACCATTACTTTCACACTGGTTACAATTATTCGTTTTATACGATGGAAAAACTGTTGTATTTGTTTTCTATTTGGTGCTTCTGGCGTTGACTTGTTAGGCCCTAGCTATTGGATCTGGCGGACGAACGCCCTAGAGTGAAGCCTAGGTGGCCCTGAACGTAGAACTGACCATATCTTTCAGACTTGTTGCAATTATTCCTGTTATATGTTGGAAAAACTGTTGTATTTATATTGTATTTCTGCTTCTGGCGTTGACTTCTAAGGCCTTAACTATTTGATCTGGTGGAGCAACGCCCTGCAGTGAAGCCTAGGTTGCCCGGAACGTAGAAATAACCATAACTTTCACACTGGTAGCAATTAATCGTTTTATGCGAAGGAAAAGCTGTTGTATTTATATTGTATTTTATGCTTCTGCCGTTGACTTCTTAGGCACTAACTATTCGATCTGGTGGAGCAACGCCCTAGGGTGAAGCCTAGATTGCCCGGAACGTAGAAATGACCATTATCTTCACACTGGTTGCAATTATTCGTTTTATGCGATGGAAAAACTGATGTATTTATTTTGTATTTGGTGCTTCTGGCGTTTACTTCTTAGGCCCTAACTATTGGATTTGTTGGTCCAACGCCCTAGAGTGAAGCCTAGGTTGCCTGGAACGTAGAAATGACCATCACCTTCATACGGGCTGCAATTATTCCCGTTGTGCGATGGAAAAACTGTTATATTTTTATTGTATTTTATGCTTCTGGCGTTGACTTCTGAGGTTCTAACTATTCGGTCTGGTGGAGCATCTCCCTAGAGTGAAGCCTAGGTTGCCCGGAACGTAGAAATGACCATTACCTTCACACTGTTTGCAATTATTCATTTTATACGATGGAAAAGCTGTTGCATTTGTATTGTATTTTATGCTTCTGGCGTTGACTTTTAAGGCCGTAGCTATTAGATGTGGTGGAACAACGCCCTAGAGTGACGCCTAGGTTTCACGGAACGTTGAAACGACCATTACTTTCACACTGGTTGCAATTATTCCTGTTATACGATGGAAAAGCTGTTGTACTAATATTGTATTTTGTGCTTCTGGCGTCGACTTCTAAGGCCGTAGCTGTTAGATGTGGTGCAGCAACGCCCTAGGGTGGCGCCAAGGTTGCCCGGAGCGTAGAAATGACCATCACTTTCACACTGTTTGCAATTGTTCATTTTATATGATGGAAAGCTGTTGTACTTATATTGTATTTTATGTATCGGGCGTAGACTTCTATGGCCCTACCTATTCGATCTGGTGTAGCAACGCCCTAGAGTGAAGCCTAGGTTCCCGGAAGGTTGAAATGACCATTACTTTCACACTGTTTGCAATTATTCCTTCTATACGTTGGAAAAGCTGCTGTATTTTTATCGTATTTTCTGCTTCTGGCAATGACTTCTAAGGTCCTAGCTACTCAACCTGGTGGGGCAACGTCCGGAGTGAACCCTATGTTGCCCGGAACGAAGAAATGACCACAACTTTCACACTGGTTGCAATTATTCGTTTTACACAATGGAAAAACTGTTGTATTTATGGTGTATTTTATGCCTCTGTCGTTGACTTCTAAGGCCGTAGCTATTCGATGTGGTGGAGCAACGCCCTATAGTGAAGCCTAGGTTGCCCGGAAGGTAGAAATGACCATTACTTTCACACTGTTTGCAATTATTCCTTCTATACGTTGGAAAAGCTGCAGTATTTTTATCGTATTTTCTGCTTCTGGCATTGACTTCTAAGGTCCTAGCTATTCAATCTGGTGGGGCAACGTCCAAGAGTGAACCCTATGTTGCCCGGAACGTAGAAATGACCATTACTTTCACACTGTTTGCAAATATACATTATATACGATGGAAAAGCCGTTGTATTTATAATGTATTTTATGCTTCTGGCGTTGACTTCTAAGGCCGTAGCTGTTCGATGTGGTGGAGCAACGCCCTAGAGTGAAGCCTAGGTTGCCCGGAACGTAGAAATTACCATTCCCTCCAAACTGTTGGCAATTATTCGTTTTATACGATGGAAAAACTGTTGTATTTATTTTGTATTTGCTGATTCTGGCGTTGACTTCTTAGGCCCTAGCTATTGGATCTGGCGGACGAACGCCCTAGAGTGAAGCCTAGGTGACCCGGAACGTAGAGGTGACCATATCTTTCAGACTTGTTGCAATTATTCCTGTTATATGATGGAAAAACTGTTGTATTTATATTGTATTTCTGCTTCTGGCGTTGATTTCTAAGGCATTAACTATTCGATCTGGTGGCGCACCGCCCTAGAGTGAAGCCTAGGATGCCCGGAACGTAGAAATGACCATTATCTTCACACTGGTTGCAATTATTCGTTTTATGCGATGGAAAAACTGTTGTATATATATTGTATTTTATGCTTCTGGCGTCGACTTCTAAGGCCGTAGCTATTAGATGTGGTGCAGCAGCGCCCTAGCGTGACGCCTAGGTTGCCCGGAGCGTAGAAATGACCATCACCTACACTCTGTTTGCAATTGTTCATTTTATATGATGGAAAGCTGTTGTAGTTATATTGTATTTTATGTATCGGGCGTTGACTTCTATGGCCCTACCTATTCGATCTGGTGTAGCAACGCCCTAGAGTGAAGCCTAGGTTGCCCGGAAGGTAGAAATGACCATTACTTTCACACTGTTTGCAATTATTCATTCTATACGACGGAAAAGCTGCTGTATTTTTATCGTATTTTCTGCTTCTGGCATTGACTTCTAAGGTCCTAGCTACTCAATGCGGTGGGGCAACGTCCAGAGTGAACCATATGTTGCCCGGAACGAAGAAATGACCACAACTTTCACACTGGTTGCAATTATTCGTTTTACACAATGGTAAAACTGTTGTATTTATGGTGTATTTTATGCTTCTGGCGTTGACTTCTAAGGCCTTAACTATTTGATCTGGTGGAGCAACGGTCTAGAGCGAAACCTAGACTGCCCGGAACGTGGAAATGACCATTACTTTCACACTGGTTACAATTATTCGTTTTATACGATGGAAAAACTGTTGTATTTTTTTTTCTATTTGGTGCTTCTGCCGTTGACTTCTTAGGCCCTAGCTATTGGATCTGGCGGACGAACGCCCCAGAGTGAAGCCTAGGTGGCCCGGAACGTAGAACAGACCATATCTTTCAGACTTGTTGCAGTTATTCGTGCTATGTGATGGAAAAACTGTTGTATTTATATTGTATTTCTGCTTCTGGCGTTGACTTCTAAGGCCTTAACTATTTGATCTGGTGGAGCAACGCCCTACAGTGAAGCCTAGGTTGCCCGGAACGTAGAAATAACCATAACTTTCACATTGGTAGCAATTAGTCGTTTTATGCGAAGGAAAGGCTGTTGTATTTATATTGTATTTTTTGCTTCGGGCATTGACTTCTATGACCCTACCTATTCGATCTGGTGGACCACCGCCCGAGAGTGAAGCCTAGGTTGCCGGGAACGCACAAACGACCGTTACTTTCACAATGTTTGCAATTATTCATTTTATACGATCGAAAAACTGTTGTATTTATGTTGTATTCTATGCTTCTGACGTTGACTTCTAAGGCCGTAGCTATTCGATGAGGTGGAGCAACGCCCTAGGGTGAAGCCTAGGTAGCGCGGAACGTGGAAATGACCATCATCTTCACACTGTTTGCAATTATTCATTTTATACGATAGAAAAGCTGTTGTATTTATATTGTATTTTATGCTTCTGGCGTTGACTTCTAAGGCCGTAGCTATTCGATGTGGTGGAGCAACGCCCTAGAGTGAAGCCCAGGTTGCCCGGAACGTTGAAACGACAATTACTTTCACACTGGTTGCAATTATTCCTGTTATACGATGGAAAAGCTGTTGTATATGTATTGTATTTTATGCTTCTGGCGTCGACTTCTAAGGCCGTAGCTATTAGATGTGGTGCAGCAACGCCCTAGGGTGACGCCTAGGTTGCCCGGAGCGTAGAAATGACCATCACCTACACTCTGTTTGCAATTGTTCATTTTATATGATGGAAAGCTGTTGTAGTTATATTGTATTTTATGTATCGGGCGTTGACTTCTATGGCCCTACCTATTCGATCTGGTGTAGCAACGCCCTAGAGTGAAGCCTGGGTTGCCCGGAACGTAGAAATTACCATTACCTCCAACCTGTTTGCAATTATTCGTTTTATTCGGTGTTAAAACTGTTGTATTTATTTTGTATTTGGTGCTTCTGGCGTTGACTTCCTAGGCCCTAACTATTAGACCTGGTGAAACAACGCCCCCGAGGGAGGCAGACGTTGCCCGGATCGTAGAAATTGCATCACTTTCACACTGGTTGCAATTATTCCTGTTATACGATGGAAAAACTGTTGGATTTTTATTGTATTTTATGCTTCAGGCGTTGTCTTCTGAGGTCGTAGCTATTCGATGTGGTGGAGCAACTCCCTAAAGTGAAGCCTAGGTTGCCCGGAACGTAGAAATGACCATTACCTGCACACTGGTTGCAATTATTCCTGTTACGCGATGAAAAGACTGTTGTGTTTATACTGTATTTTATGCTTCTGGCGTTGACTTCTAAGTCCCTAGCTATTCGATCTGGTGGAGCAGCGCCCTTGAGTGAAGCCTAGGTTTCCCGGAACGTAGAAATGACCATTACCATCACACTGCTTGCAATTATTCATTTTATACGATGGAAAAACTGTTGTACTTATATTGTATTTTATCCTTCTGGCGTTGAGTTCTAAGTCCCAAGCTATTCGATCTGGTGGAGCAACGACCTAGGGTGAAACCTAGGTTACCCGGAACGTAGAAATGACCAGTACTTTCACACTGGTTACAGGTACTCGTTTTATACAATGGAAAAGCTGTTGTATTTATATCGTATTTTATGCTTCTGGCGTTGACTTCTTAGGCCCTAGCAATTCCATCTGGTGGAGCAACACCCTAGAGTGAAGCCTAGTTTGCCCGGAACGTAGAAGTGACCATTACTTCCACACTGTTTGCAAATATACATTATATACGATGGAAAAGCTGTTGTACTTATATTGTAATTTATACTACTGACATTGACTTCTTAGGCCCTAACTATTTGATCTGGTGGAGCACCGCCCTAGAGTGAAGCCTAGGCTGCCCGTAACGTAGAACATACCATTACCTTCCCACTGGTTGCAATTATTCCTGTTATACGATGGATAAACTGTTGCACCTTTATTGTATTTTATGCTTCTGGCGTTGACTTCATAGGCCCTAACTATTCGATCTGGTGGAGCAACGTCCTAGAGTGAAGCCTAGGTTGACTGGAACGTAGATATGACCATAACTTTCATACTGGTTACCATTATTCGTTTTATACGATGGAAAAGCTGTTGTATTTATATAGTATTTTATGCTTCTGGCGTCGACTTTTAAGGCCGTAGCTATTAGATGTGAAGGAGCAACGCCCTAGAGTGTCGCATAGGTTGCCCGGAACGTAGAAATGACCACAACTTTCACAGTGGTAGCAATTATTCGTTTTACACATGGAAAAACTGTTCTATTTTTTTGTATTTTATGCATCGGGCTTTGACTTCTAAGGCCCTAGCAATTCGATCTGGTGGAGCAACGCCCTAGAGTGACGCCTAGGTTGCCCGGAACGCAGAAATGACTATAACTTTCACACTGGTTGCTATCATTCGTTTTATACGATGGAAAGACTGTTATATTTATATTGTATTTTATGCTTCTGGCGTTCACTTCTTAGGCCCTAACTATTCGATCTGGTGGAACAACGCCCTAGGGTGAAGCCTAGGTTGCCCGCAACGTAGAAATGATCATAACTTTTACGCTGGTAGCAATTATTCGTTTTATGCAATGGAAAAACTGTTCTATTTATTTTGTATTTTATGCTTTGGACGTTGACTTCTAAGGCCCTAACTGTTTGATCTGGTGGAGCAACGCCCTAGAGTGAAGCCTAGGTTGCCCGGAACGTAGAAATGACCATTACTTTCACACTGTTTGCAATTATTCCTTTTATACGATGGAAAAGCTGTTGTATTTATATCGTATTTTATGCTTCTGGCGTTGACTTCTAAGGCCCTAGCTATTCGATCTAGTGGAGCAACGCCCTAGAGTGAAGCCTAGGTTGCTCGGAACGTAGAAATGTCCATTACTTTCACACAGTTTGCAATTATTCATTTTATACGATGGAAAAGCTGTTGTATTTATATCGTATTTTATGCTTCGGGCGTTGTCTTCTTAGGCCCTAACGTTTCGATCTGGTGGAGCAACGCCCTACAGTGAAGCCTAGGTAGCCCGGATCGTAGGAATGTCCATATCTTTCACACTGTTTGCAATTTTTCGTTTTATACGATGGAAAAACTGTTTTATTTATATTGCATTTTATGCTTCGGGCGTTGACTTCTAAGGCCCTAACTATTCGATCTAGTGGAGCAACGCCCTAGAGTGAAGCCTAGCTTGCTCGGAATGCAGAAATGTCCATAACTTTCACACTGGTTGCAATTATTCGCTTTATACGATGGAAAAGCTGTTGTATTTATATTGTATTTAATGCTTCTGGCGTTGACTTCTTAGGGCCTAACTATTCGATCTGGTGGAGCAACGCCAAAGAGTGAAACCTAGGTTACCCGGAACGTGGAAATGACCAGTACCTTCACACTGGTTGCAGTTATTCCTGCTATACGATGGAAAAACTGTTGCATCTTTACTGTATTTTATGCTTCTGGCGTCGACTTCTAAGGCCCTAATTATTCGATCTGGTGGAGCAACGCCCTAGAGTGAAGCCTAGGTTGCTCAAAATGTAGAAATGTCCATAACTTTCACACTGGTTGCAATTATTCGTTTTATACGATGGGAAAACTGTTGTATTTATTTTGTATTTTATGCTTCTGGCGCTGACTTCTTAAGCCCTATCTATTGGATCTGGTGGACCAGCGCCCTAGAGTGAAGTCTAGCTTGCCCGGAACGTAGAAATGACAAGTACTCCCAAACTGTTTGCAATTTTTCATTTTATACAATGGAAAACCTGTTGCAGTTATATTGTATTTTATGCTTCTTGCGTTGACTTCTAAGGCACTCACTATTCGATGTGGTGGAGCAACGCCCTAGAGCGAAACCTAGGCTGCCCGGAACGTAGAAATGACCATTACTTTCACACTGGTTACAATTATTCGTTTTATACGATGGAAAAACTGTTGTATTTGTTTTCTATTTGGTGCTTCTGGCGTTGACTTGTTAGGCCCTAGCTATTGGATCTGGCGGACGAACGCCCTAGAGTGAAGCCTAGGTGGCCCTGAACGTAGAACTGACCATATCTTTCAGACTTGTTGCAATTATTCCTGTTATATGTTGGAAAAACTGTTGTATTTATATTGTATTTCTGCTTCTGGCGTTGACTTCTAAGGCCTTAACTATTTGATCTGGTGGAGCAACGCCCTGCAGTGAAGCCTAGGTTGCCCGGAACGTAGAAATAACCATAACTTTCACACTGGTAGCAATTAATCGTTTTATGCGAAGGAAAAGCTGTTGTATTTATATTGTATTTTATGCTTCTGCCGTTGACTTCTTAGGCACTAACTATTCGATCTGGTGGAGCAACGCCCTAGGGTGAAGCCTAGATTGCCCGGAACGTAGAAATGACCATTATCTTCACACTGGTTGCAATTATTCGTTTTATGCGATGGAAAAACTGATGTATTTATTTTGTATTTGGTGCTTCTGGCGTTTACTTCTTAGGCCCTAACTATTGGATTTGTTGGTCCAACGCCCTAGAGTGAAGCCTAGGTTGCCTGGAACGTAGAAATGACCATCACCTTCATACGGGCTGCAATTATTCCCGTTGTGCGATGGAAAAACTGTTATATTTTTATTGTATTTTATGCTTCAGGCGTTGACTTCTGAGGTTCTAACTATTCGGTCTGGTGGAGCATCTCCCTAGAGTGAAGCCTAGGTTGCCCGGAACGTAGAAATGACCATTACCTTCACACTGTTTGCAATTATTCATTTTATACGATGGAAAAGCTGTTGCATTTGTATTGTATTTTATGCTTCTGGCGTTGACTTCTAAGGCCGTAGCTATTAGATGTGGTGGAACAACGCCCTAGAGTGACGCCTAGGTTTCACGGAACGTTGAAACGACCATTACTTTCACACTGGTTGCAATTATTCCTGTTATACGATGGAAAAGCTGTTGTACTAATATTGTATTTTGTGCTTCTGGCGTCGACTTCTAAGGCCGTAGCTGTTAGATGTGGTGCAGCAACGCCCTAGGGTGGCGCCAAGGTTGCCCGGAGCGTAGAAATGACCATCACTTTCACACTGTTTGCAATTGTTCATTTTATATGATGGAAAGCTGTTGTACTTATATTGTATTTTATGTATCGGGCGTAGACTTCTATGGCCCTACCTATTCGATCTGGTGTAGCAACGCCCTAGAGTGAAGCCTAGGTTCCCGGAAGGTTGAAATGACCATTACTTTCACACTGTTTGCAATTATTCCTTCTATACGTTGGAAAAGCTGCTGTATTTTTATCGTATTTTCTGCTTCTGGCAATGACTTCTAAGGTCCTAGCTACTCAACCTGGTGGGGCAACGTCCAGAGTGAACCCTATGTTGCCCGGAACGAAGAAATGACCACAACTTTCACACTGGTTGCAATTATTCGTTTTACACAATGGAAAAACTGTTGTATTTATGGTGTATTTTATGCCTCTGTCGTTGACTTCTAAGGCCGTAGCTATTCGATGTGGTGGAGCAACGCCCTATAGTGAAGCCTAGGTTGCCCGGAAGGTAGAAATGACCATTACTTTCACACTGTTTGCAATTATTCCTTCTATACGTTGGAAAAGCTGCAGTATTTTTATCGTATTTTCTGCTTCTGGCATTGACTTCTAAGGTCCTAGCTATTCAATCTGGTGGGGCAACGTCCAAGAGTGAACCCTATGTTGCCCGGAACGTAGAAATGACCATTACTTTCACACTGTTTGCAAATATACATTATATACGATGGAAAAGCCGTTGTATTTATAATGTATTTTATGCTTCTGGCGTTGACTTCTAAGGCCGTAGCTATTCGATGTGGTGGAGCAACGCCCTAGAGTGAAGCCTAGGTTGCCCGGAACGTAGAAATTACCATTCCCTCCAAACTGTTGGCAATTATTCGTTTTATACGATGGAAAAACTGTTGTATTTATTTTGTATTTGCTGATTCTGGCGTTGACTTCTTAGGCCCTAGCTATTGGATCTGGCGGACGAACGCCCTAGAGTGAAGCCTAGGTGACCCGGAACGTAGAGGTGACCATATCTTTCAGACTTGTTGCAATTATTCCTGTTATATGATGGAAAAACTGTTGTATTTATATTGTATTTCTGCTTCTGGCGTTGATTTCTAAGGCATTAACTATTCGATCTGGTGGCGCACCGCCCTAGAGTGAAGCCTAGGATGCCCGGAACGTAGAAATGACCATTATCTTCACACTGGTTGCAATTATTCGTTTTATGCGATGGAAAAACTGTTGTATATATATTGTATTTTATGCTTCTGGCGTCGACTTCTAAGGCCGTAGCTATTAGATGTGGTGCAGCAGCGCCCTAGCGTGACGCCTAGGTTGCCCGGAGCGTAGAAATGACCATCACCTACACTCTGTTTGCAATTGTTCATTTTATATGATGGAAAGCTGTTGTAGTTATATTGTATTTTATGTATCGGGCGTTGACTTCTATGGCCCTACCTATTCGATCTGGTGTAGCAACGCCCTAGAGTGAAGCCTAGGTTGCCCGGAAGGTAGAAATGACCATTACTTTCACACTGTTTGCAATTATTCATTCTATACGACGGAAAAGCTGCTGTATTTTTATCGTATTTTCTGCTTCTGGCATTGACTTCTAAGGTCCTAGCTACTCAATGCGGTGGGGCAACGTCCAGAGTGAACCATATGTTGCCCGGAACGAAGAAATGACCACAACTTTCACACTGGTTGCAATTATTCGTTTTACACAATGGTAAAACTGTTGTATTTATGGTGTATTTTATGCTTCTGGCGTTGACTTCTAAGGCCTTAACTATTTGATCTGGTGGAGCAACGGTCTAGAGCGAAACCTAGACTGCCCGGAACGTGGAAATGACCATTACTTTCACACTGGTTACAATTATTCGTTTTATACGATGGAAAAACTGTTGTATTTTTTTTTCTATTTGGTGCTTCTGCCGTTGACTTCTTAGGCCCTAGCTATTGGATCTGGCGGACGAACGCCCCAGAGTGAAGCCTAGGTGGCCCGGAACGTAGAACAGACCATATCTTTCAGACTTGTTGCAGTTATTCCTGCTATGTGATGGAAAAACTGTTGTATTTATATTGTATTTCTGCTTCTGGCGTTGACTTCTAAGGCCTTAACTATTTGATCTGGTGGAGCAACGCCCTAGAGTGAAGCCTAGGTTGCCCGGAACGTAGAAATAACCATAACTTTCACATTGGTAGCAATTAGTCGTTTTATGCGAAGGAAAGGCTGTTGTATTTATATTGTATTTTTTGCTTCGGGCATTGACTTCTATGACCCTACCTATTCGATCTGGTGGACCACCGCCCGAGAGTGAAGCCTAGGTTGCCGGGAACGCACAAACGACCGTTACTTTCACAATGTTTGCAATTATTCATTTTATACGATCGAAAAACTGTTGTATTTATGTTGTATTCTATGCTTCTGACGTTGACTTCTAAGGCCGTAGCTATTCGATGAGGTGGAGCAACGCCCTAGGGTGAAGCCTAGGTAGCGCGGAACGTGGAAATGACCATCATCTTCACACTGTTTGCAATTATTCATTTTATACGATAGAAAAGCTGTTGTATTTATATTGTATTTTATGCTTCTGGCGTTGACTTCTAAGGCCGTAGCTATTCGATGTGGTGGAGCAACGCCCTAGAGTGAAGCCCAGGTTGCCCGGAACGTTGAAACGACAATTACTTTCACACTGGTTGCAATTATTCCTGTTATACGATGGAAAAGCTGTTGTATATATATTGTATTTTATGCTTCTGGCGTCGACTTCTAAGGCCGTAGCTATTAGATGTGGTGCAGCAACGCCCTAGGGTGACGCCTAGGTTGCCCGGAGCGTAGAAATGACCATCACCTACACTCTGTTTGCAATTGTTCATTTTATATGATGGAAAGCTGTTGTAGTTATATTGTATTTTATGTATCGGGCGTTGACTTCTATGGCCCTACCTATTCGATCTGGTGTAGCAACGCCCTAGAGTGAAGCCTGGGTTGCCCGGAACGTAGAAATTACCATTACCTCCAACCTGTTTGCAATTATTCGTTTTATACGATGGAAAAACTGTTGTATTTATTTTGTATTTGCTGCTTCTGGCGTTGACTTCTTAGGCCCTAGCTATTGGATCTGGCGGAAGAACGCCGTAGAGTGAAGCCTAGGTGGCCCGGAACGTAGACATGACCATATCTTTCACACTGGTTGCAATTATTCCTGTTATATGATGGAAAAACTGTTGTATTTATATTGTATTTCTGCTTCTGGCGTTGACTTCTAAGGCCTTAACTATTTGATCTGGTGGAGCAACGCCCTACAGTGAAGCCTAAGTTGCCCGGAACGTAGAAATAACCATAACTTTCACACTGGTAGCCATTCTTCATTTTATACGATGGAAAAGCTGTTGTATTTATATCGTATTTTATGCTTCTGGCGTTGACTTCTTAGGCCCTAACTATTCCATATGGTGGAAGAACGACCTAGGGTGATGCCTAGGTTGCCCAGAACGTAGAAATGACCATAACTTTCACACTGGTAGCAATTATTCGTTTTATACCTGGAAAAACTGTTATATTTATGTTGCTTTTTATGCTTCTGGCGTTAAACTCAAAGTCCCCAGCTATTCGATCTGGTGGAGCAACGCCCTACAGTGAAGCCTAGCTTGCCCGGAACGTAGAAATGATCGTAACTTTCACACTGGTTACCATTATTCGTTTTATACGATGGAAAAACTGTGGTATTTATATCGTATTTTATGCTTCTGGCGTTGACTTCTTAGGCCCTAACTTTTCGATCTGGTGGAACAACGCCCTAGAGTGAAGTCTGGGTTGACCGGAACATAGAAATGACCATCATTTTCACACTGGTTGCAGTTATTCCTGTTATACGATGGAAAAACTATTGCATCTTTATTGTATTTTATGCTTCTGGCGTTGACTTCTAAGGCCCTAACTATTCGATCAGGTGGCGCAACGCCCTAGAGTGAAGCCTAGGTTTCTCGGAACGTAGAAATGACAATTACCTTCACACTGTTTGCAATTATTCATTTTATACGATGGCAAAGCTGTTGTATTTATATGGTATTTTATGCTTCCTGCGTTGACTTCTAAGGCCGTAGCTATCAGATGTGGTGCAGCAACGCCCTAGAGTGACGCCTAGGTTGCCAGGAACGTAGAAATGACCATTACTTTCACATTGTTTACAAATATTCATTTTATACAGTGGAAAAGCTGTTGTATTTATATTGTATTTTATGCTTCTGGCGTTGACTTCTTAGGCCCTAACCATTCGATCTGGTGGAGGAAGGCCCTAGAGTGATGACTAGGTTGCCCGTAACGTAGAAATGGCCGTAACTTTCACACTGGCTGCCATTATTCGTTTTATACGATGGAAAAGCTGTTGTATTTATATCGTATTTTATGCTTCTGGCGTTGACTTCTTAGGCCCTAACTATTCCATCTGGTGGAACAACGCCCTAGCGTGAAGACTAGGTTGCACGGAACGTAGAAATGACCATAACTCTCACACTGGTAGCAATTATTCGTTTTATACATGGAAAAACTGTTCTATTTATTTTGTATTTTATGCTTCGGGCGTTGACTTCTAAGGCCCTAACTGTTTGATCTGGTGGAGCAACGCCCTAGAGTGAAGCCTAGGTTGCCCGGGACGTAGAAATGACCATAACTTTCACACTGGTTGCTACTATTCGTTTTATACGATGGAAAAACTGTTATATTTATATTGTATTTTATGCTTCTGGCGTTGACTTCTGAGGCCGTTGCTTTTCGATGTGGTGGAAGAACGCCATAGAGTGAAGCCTAGGTAGCCCGGAACGTAGAAATGTCCATATCTTTCACACTGTTTGCAATTATTCGTTTTATACGATGGAAAAACTTTTGTACTTATATTGTATTTTATGCTTCTGGCGTTGACTTCTAAGGCCCTAGCTATTCGATTTGGTGGAGCAACGCCCGAGAGTGGAGCCTAGGTTGCCCGGTACGTAGAAATGACCATTACTTTCACACTGTTTGCAAATATACATTATATACGATGGAAAATCTGTTGTATTTATGTTGTATTTTATGCTTCTGGCGTTGACTTCTTAGGCCCTAACTATTTGATCTGGTGGTGCACCGCCCTAGAGTGAAGCCTAGGTTGCCCGGAACGTAGAAAAGACCATTACCTTCACACTGGTTGCAATTATTCCTGTTTTACGATGGAAAAACTGTTGCACCTTTATTGTATTTTACGCTTCTGGCGTTGACTTCTAAGGCCCTAACTATTCGATCTGGTGGAACAACGCCCTAGAGTGAAGCCTATGTTGACCGGAACGTAGAACTGACCATCATTTTCGCACTGGTTGCAATTATTCCTGTTATACGGTGGAAAAACTCTTGTTTATTTATTGTATTTTATGCTTCGTGTGATGTCTTCTACGGCCCTACCTATTCGATCTGGTGGAGCAACACCCTACAGTGAAGCCTAGGTTGCCCGGAACGTAGATATGACCATGACCTTCACACAGGCTGCAATTATTCGTTTTATACGATGGAAAGACTGTTGTATTTATTTTGTAGTTTATGCTTCTGGCGTTGACTTCTAAGGCCCTAACTCTTCGATCTGGTGGAGCAACGGCTCAGAGTTATGCCTAGGATGCCCGAAACGTCGAAATGGTCACTACTTTCACACTGGTTGCAATTAGTCATGCTATACGATGAAAAATCAGTTGCATTTTTATTGTATTTTATGCTTCTGGCGTTGACATCTAAGGCCGTAGCTATTAGCTGTGGTGGAGGAATGCCCTAGAGTGACGCCTAGGTTGCCCGGAACGTGGAAGTGACCATTAGTTTCACAATGTTTGCAATTATTCATTATATACGTTGGAAAAACTGTTTTAATTATATTGTATTTTATGCTTCTGGAGTTGACTTCTGAGGCCGTAGCTATTAGCTGTGGTGGAGCAACGCCCTAGAGAGACGCCTAGGTTGCCCGGAATGTGGAAATGTCCATTACTTTCACAATGTTTGCAATTAATCATTTCATACGATGGAAAAACTGTTGTACTTATATTGTATTTTATTCATCTGGCGTTGATTTCTTAGGCCCTAGCTATTCGATCTGGTGGAGCACCGCCCTAGAGTGAAGCCTAGGTTGCCCGGAACGTAGAACGTACCATTACCTTCACACTGGTTGGAATTATTCCTGTTATACGATGGAAAAACTGTTGCATCTTTATTGTATTTTATGCGTCTGGCGTTGACTTCTTAGGCCCTAACCATTCGATCTGGTGGAGGAAGGCCCTAGAGTGATGACTAGGTTGCCCGTAACGTAGAAATGGCCGTAACTTTCACACTGGCTGCCATTATTCGTTTGATACGATGGAAAAGCTGTTGTATTTATATCGTATTTTATGCTTCTGGCGTTGACTTCTTAGGCCCTAACTATTCCATCTGGTGGAACAACGCCCTAGCGTGAAGACTAGGTTGCACGGAACGTAGAAATGACCATAACTCTCACACTGGTAGCAATTATTCGTTTTATACATGGAAAAACTGTTCTATTTATTTTGTATTTTATGCTTCGGGCGTTGACTTCTAAGGCCTTAACTGTTTGATCTGGTGGAGCAACGCCCTAGAGTGAAGCCTAGGTTGCCCGGGACGTAGAAATGACCATAACTTTCACACTGGTTGCTACTATTCGTTTTATACGATGGAAAAACTGTTATATTTATATTGTATTTTAAGCTTCTGGCGTTGACTTCTGAGGCCGTTGCTTTTCGATGTGGTGGAAGAACGCCATAGAGTGAAGCCTAGGTAGCCCGGAACGTAGAAATGTCCATATCTTTCACACTGTTTGCAATTATTCGTTTTATACGATGGAAAAACTTTTGTACTTATATTGTACTTTATGCTTCTGGCGTTGACTTCTAAGGCCCTAGCTATTCGATTTGGTGGAGCAACGCCCGAGAGTGGAGCCTAGGTTGCCCGGTACGTAGAAATGACCATTACTTTCACACTGTTTGCAAATATACATTATATACGATGGAAAATCTGTTGTATTTATGTTGTATTTTATGCTTCTGGCGTTGACTTCTTAGGCCCTAACTATTTGATCTGGTGGTGCACCGCCCTAGAGTGAAGCCTAGGTTGCCCGGAACGTAGAAAAGACCATTACCTTCACACTGGTTGCAATTATTCCTGTTTTACGATGGAAAAACTGTTGCATCTTTATTGTATTTTATGCTTCTGGCGTTGATTTCTAAGGCCCTAATTATTCGATCTGGTGGAGCAATGCCCTAGAGTGAAGCCTAGGCTGCCCAGAACGTAGAAATGACCATTACATTCTCACTGGTTGCAATTATTCGTCTTATACGATGGAAAAGCTGTTGTATTTATATCGTATTTTATGCTTCTGGCGTTGACTTCTTAGGCCCTAACTATTCCATCTGGTGGAACAACGCCCTTGGGTGAAGCCTAGGTTGCGCGGAACGTAGCAATGACCATAACTTTCTCACTGGTAGCAATTATTCGTTTTATACGATGGAAAAACTGTTCTATTTATTTTGTATTTTATGCTTCGGGCGTTGACTTCTAAGGCCCTAGCTATTCTTACTGGTCGAGCAACGCCCTAGAGTGAAGCCTAGGTAGCCCGGAACGTAGAAATGACCATAACTTCCACACTGGTTGCAATTTTTCGTTTTATACGATGGAAAAGCTGTTGTATTTATATCGTATTTTATGCTTCTGGCGTTGACTTCTTAGGCCCTAACTATTCCATCTGGTGCAACAAAGCCCTAGGGTGAAGCCTAGGTTGTGCGGAACGTAGAAATGGCCATAACTTTCACACTGGTAGCAATTATTCGTTTTATACGATGGAAAAACTGTTTTATTTATTTTGTATTTTATGCTTCTGGCGTTGACTTCTAAGGCCCTAACTATTCGATCTGGTGGAGCAACGCCCTAGAGTGAAGCCTAGGTTGCCCGGAAAGTAGAAATGACCATAACTTTCATCCTGGTTGCAATTATTCGTTTTATATGATGGAAAAACTGTTGTATTCATATAGTGTTTTATGCTTCTGGCGTTGACTTCTTAGTCCCTTACTATTCTATCTGGTGGAACAACGCCCTAGGGTGAAGCCTAGGTTGCCTGGAACATAGAAAGGACCATCACTTTCACACGGGTTGCAATTATTCCTGTTATAGAATGGAAAGACTGTTGTATTTTTATTGTATTTTATACTTCAGGCGTTGACTTCTAAGGCCCTAGCTATTCGATCTGGTCGAGCAACGCCCTAGAGTGAAGCCTAGGTTGCCCGGAACGTAGAAATGACCATAACTTCCACACTGGTTGCAATTATTCGTTTTATACGATGGAAAAGCTGTTGTATTTATATCGTATTTTATGCTTCTGGCGTTGACTTCTAAGGACCTAACTATTCGATCTGGTGGAGAAACGCCCTAGAGTGAAGCCTAGGTTGCGCGGAACGTAGAAATGACCATAACGTTCACACTGGTAGCAATTATTCGTTTTATACGATGTAAAAACTGTTTTATTTATTTTGTATTTTATGCTTCTGGCGTTGACTCCTAAGGCACTAGCTATTCGATCTTGTGGAGCAACGCCCTAGAGTGAAGCCTAGGCTGCCCGGAACGTAGAAATGACCATTACCTTCACAGTTGTTGCAATTATTCCTGTTACACGATGGAAAAACTGTGGTATTTTTGTTGCACTTTATGCTTCTGGCGTTGGCTTCTAAGGCCCTATGTATTCGATCTGGTGGAGCAACGCCCTAGGGTGAAGCCTAGGTTGCCCGCAACGTAGAAATGACCATTACTTTCACACTGTTTGCAATTATTCATTTTATACGATGGAAAAACTGTTGTATTTATATTGTATTTTATTCTTCTGGCGTTGACTTCTTAGGCCCTAACTATTCGATCTGGTGGAACAACGCCCTTGAGTGAAGCCTAGGTTGCCCGGAACGTAGAAATGAGTATTACCTTCACACTGGTTGCAATTATTCCTTTTAAACGGTGGAAAGACTGTTGCATGTTTATTGTATTTTATGCTTCTGGCGTCGACTTCTAAGGTCCTAACTATGCGATCTGGTGGAGCAACGCCCTAGGAGGTAGCTTAGGCTGCCCGGAACGTAGAAATGACCAGTACTTTCACACTGGCTGCAGTTATTCATTTTGTGCGATGGAGAAGCCCTTCTATTTATATTGTATTTTATGCTTCTGTCGTTGTTTTCTAAGGCCCAAACTATTCGATCTGGTGGAGCAACGCCCTAGAATGAAGCATAGGTTGCCCGGAACGTTGAAATGACCACTACCTTCACACTGTTTGCAATTATTCATTTTATAAGATGGAAAAACTGTTGTATTTATATTGTATTTTATGGTCCTGGTGTTGACATCTCAGGCCCTAACTATCGATCTGGTTGAGCAACGCCTCAGAGTTATATCTAGGCCGCCCGGAACGTAGAAATGGCCGTCACATTCACACTGGTTGCAATTATTCGTTTTATACGATGGAAAAGCTGTTGTATTTATATCGTATTTTATGCTTCTGGCGTTGACTTCTTAGGCCCTAACTGTTCGATCTGTTGGAACAACGTCCTAGGGTGAAGCCTAGGATGCCTGGAACGTAGAAATGACCATAACTTTTACACTGGTAGCAATTATTCGTTTTATACAATGGAAAAACCGTTCTATTTATTTTGTGGTTTATGCTTCGGGCGTTGACTTCTAATGGCCTAACTATTCAATCTGTTGGTGCAACGCCCTAGAGTGAAGCCTATGTTGCCCGGAACGTAGAAATGACCATAACTTTCACACTGGTTGCTATTATTCGTTTTAGACGATGGAAAAACTGTTATATTTATATTGTATTTGATGCTTCTGGCGTTGACTTCTTAGGCCCTAACTGTTCGATCTGGTGGAACAACGTCCTAGGGTGAAGCCTAGGATGCCCGGAAAGTAGAAATGACCATAATTTTCACACTGGTTGCAATTATTCGTTTTATACGATGGAAAAGCTGTTGCATCTTCATTGTATTTTATTCATCTGGGGTTGACTTCTAAGGCCGTAGGTATTAGATGTGGTGGAGCAACGCCCTAGAGTGACGCCTAGGTTGCCCGGAACGTAGAAATGACCATTACTATCACAATGTTTGCAATTATTCATTTTATACGATGGAAAAGCTTTTGTACTTATATTGTATCTTATTCTTCTGGCGTTGACTACTTAGGCCCTAATTATTCGATCTGGTGGAACAACGCCCTAGAGTGAAGACTAGGTTGCCCGGTACATGGAAATGACCATTACTTTCACACTGTTTGCAGTTATTCCTGTTATACGATGGAAAAACTTTTGCATCTTTATTGTATTTTATGCTTCTGGCGTTGAGTTCTAAGGCCCTAGCTATTCGATTTGGTGGAGCAACCCCCGAGAGTGGGGCCTAGGTTGCCCGGTACATGGAAATGACCATTACTTTCACACTGTTTGCAAATATACATTATATACAATGGAAAATCTGTTGTATTAATGTTGCATTTTATGCTTCTGGCGTTGACTTCTTAGGCCCTAACTATTTGATCTGGTGGCGCAACAACCCAGAGTGAAACCTAGGTTGCCCGGAACGTAGAAATGACCATAACTTTCACACTGGTTGCTATCATTCGTTTTATACGATGGAAAAACTGTTATATTTATATTGTATTTTATGCTTCTGGCGTTGACTTCTTAGGCCCTAACTGTTCGATCTGGTGGAACAACGTCGTAGGGTGAAGCCTAGGATGCCCGGAACGTAGAAATGACCATAACTTTTACACTGGTAGCAATTATTCGTTTTATACAATGGAAAAACCGTTCTATTTATTTTGTGTTTTATGCTTCGGGCGTTGACTTCTAAAGGCCTAACTATTCAATCTGTTGGTGCAACGCCCTAGAGTGAAGCCTAGGTTGCCCGGAACGGAGAAACGACCATTACTTTCACAATGTTTGCAATTAGTCATTTTATACGATGGAAAAGCATTTGTACTTATATTGTATTTTATTCTTCTGGCGTTGACTTCTTAGGCCCTAGCTATTCGATCTGGTGGAACAACGCCCTAGAGTGAAGACTTGGTTGCCCGGAACATGGAAATGACCATTACTTTCACACTGTTTGCAGTTATTCCTGTTATACGATGGAAAAACTTTTGCATCTTTATATTATTTTATGCTTCTGGCGTTGACTTCTAAGGCCCTAGCTATTCGATTTGGTGGAGCAACGCCCGTGAGTGGGGCCTAGATTGCCCGGTACGTAGAAATGACCATTACTTTCACACTGTTTGCAAATATACATTATATACGATGGAGAATCTGTTGTATTTATGTTGTATTTTATGCTTCTGGCGTTGATTTCTAAGGCCCTAATTATTTGATCTGGTGGAGCAACGCCCTAGAGTGAAGCCTAGGTTGCCGGGAACGGAGAAATGACCATCACATTCACACTGGTTGCAATTATTCGTCTTATACGATGGAAAAGCTGTTGTATTTATATCGTATTTTATGCTTCTGGCGTTGACTTCTTAGGCCCTAACTATTCCATCTGGTGGAACAACGCCCTTGGGTGAAGCCTAGGTTGCGCGGAACGTAGCAATGACCTTAACTTTCACACCGGTAGCAATTATTCGTTTTATACGATGGAAAAACTGTTCTATTTATTATGTATTTTATGCTTCGGGCGTTGACACCTAAGGACCTAACTGTTTGATCTGGTGGAGCAACGCCCTAGAGTGAAGCCTATGTTGCCCGGAACGTAGAAATGACCATAACTTTCACACTGGTTGCTATTATTCGTTTTAGACGATGGAAAAACTGTTATATTTATATTGTATTTGATGCTTCTGGCGTTGACTTCTTAGGCCCTAACTGTTCGATCTGGTGGAACAACGTCCTAGGGTGAAGCCTAGGATGCCCGGAAAGTAGAAATGACCATAATTTTCACACTGGTTGCAATTATTCGTTTTATACGATGGAAAAGCTGTTGCATCTTCATTGTATTTTATTCACCTGGGGTTGACTTCTAAGGCCGTAGCTAATAGATGTGGTGGAGCAACGCCCTAGAGTGACGCCTAGGTTGCCCGGAACGTAGAAATGACCATTACTATCACAATGTTTGCAATTATTCATTTTATACGATGGAAAAGCTTTTGTACTTATATTGTATCTTATTCTTCTGGCGTTGACTTCTTAGGCCCTAATTATTAGATCTGGTGGAACAACGCCCTAGAGTGAAGACTAGGTTGCCCGGTACATGGAAATGACCATTACTTTCACACTGTTTGCAGTTATTCCTGTTATACGATGGAAAAACTTTTGCATCTTTATTGTATTTTATGCTTCTGGCGTTGACTTCTAAGGCCCTAGCTATTCGATTTGGTGGAGCAACCCCCGAGAGTGGGGCCTAGGTTGCCCGGTACATGGAAATGACCATTACTTTCACACTGTTTGCAAATATACATTATATACAATGGAAAATCTGTTGTATTAATGTTGTATTTTATGCTTCTGGCGTTGACTTCTTAGGCCCTAACTATTTGATCTGGTGGCGCAACGCCCCAGAGTGAAACCTAGGTTGCCCGGAACGTAGAAATGACCATAACTTTCACACTGGTTGCTATCATTCGTTTTATACGATGGAAAAACTGTTATATTTATAGTGTATTTTATGCTTCCGGCGTTGACTTCTAAGGCCCTAACTATTCGATCTGGTGGAGCAACGCCCTAGAGTGAAGCCTAGATTGCCCGGTACGTAGAAATGACCATTACTTTCACACTGTTTGCAAATATACATTATATACGATGGAGAATCTGTTGTATTTATGTTGTATTTTATGCTTCTGGCGTTGATTTCTAAGGCCCTAATTATTTGATCTGGTGGAGCAACGCCCTAGAGTGAAGCCTAGGTTGCCGGGAACTGAGAAATGACCATTACATTCTCACTGGTTGCAATTATTCGTCTTATACGATGGAAAAGCTGTTGTATTTATATCGTATTTTATGCTTCTGGCGTTGACTTCTTAGGCAATAACTATTCCATCTGGTGGAACAACGCCCTTGGGTGAAGCCTAGGTTGCGCGGAACGTAGAAATGATCATAACTTCCACACTGGTTGCAATTATTCGTTTTATACGATTGAAAAGCTGTTGTATTTATATCGTATTTTATGCTTCTGGCGTTGACTTCTTAGGCCCTAACTATTCCATCTGGTGGAACAACGCCCTTGGGTGAAGCCCAGGTTGCGCGGAACGTAGCAATGACCATAACTTTCACACCGGTAGCAATTATTCGTTTTATACGATGGAAAAACAGTTTTATTTATTTTGTATTTTATGCTTCTGGCGCTGACTTCTAAGGCCCTAACTATTCGATCTGGTGGTGCAACGCCCTAGAGTGGAGCCTAGGTTGCCAGGAAAGTAGAAATGACCATAACTTTCATCCTGGTTGCAATTATTCGTTTTATATGATGGAAAAACTGTTGTATTTATATAGTGTTTTATGCTTCTGGCGTTGACTTCTTAGTCCCTAACTATTCCATCTGGTGGAACAACACCCTACGGTGAAGCCTAGGTTGCCCGGAACGTAGAAAAGACCATTACCTACACACTGGTTGCAATTATTCCTGTTTTACGATGGAAAAACTGTTGCATCTTTATTGTATTTTATGCTTCTGGCGTTGATTTCTAAGGCCCTAATTATTCGAACTGGTGGAACAATGCCCTAGAGTGAAGCCTAGGCTGCCCAGAACGTAGAAATGACCATTACATTCTCACTGGTTGCAATTATTCGTTTTATGCGATGGAAAAGCTGTTGTATTTATATCGTATTTTATGCTTCTGGCGTTGACTTCTAAGGACCTAACTATTCGATCTGGTGGAGAAACGCCCTAGAGTGAAGCCTAGGTTGCGCGGAACGTAGAAATGACCATAACTTTCACACCGGTAGCAATTATTCGTTATATACGATGGAAAAACTGTTCTATTTATTTTGTATTCTATGCTTCGGGCGTTGGCTACTAAGGCCCTAACTGTTTGATCTGGTGGAGCAACGCCCTAGAGTGAAACCTATGTTGCCCGGAACGTAGAAATGACCATAACTTTCACACTGGTTGCTATTATTCGTTTTAGACGATGGAAAAACCTTTATATTTATATTGTATTTGATGCTTCTGGCGTTGACTTCTTGGGCCCTAACTGTTCGATCTGGTGGAACAACGCCCTAGGGTGAAGCCTAGGTTGCCCGGAAAGTAGAAATGACCATAGCTTTCACACTGGTTGCAATTATCCGTTTTATACGATGGAAAAGCTGTGGCACCATTATTGTATTTTATTCATCTGCGGTTGACTTCTATGGCCGTAGCTATTAGATGTGGTGGAGCAACGCCTAAGAGTGACGCCTAGGTTGCCCGGAACGTAGAAATGACCATTATTTTCACAATGTTTGCAAATATACATTATATACGATGGAAAATCTGTTGTATTTATGTTGTATTTTATGCTTCTGGCGTTGACTTCCTAGGCCCTAACTGTTTGATCTGGTTGTGCACCGCCCTAGAGTGAAGCCTAGGTTGCCCGGAACGTAGAAAAGACCATTACCTTCACACTGGTTGCAATTGTTCCTGTTTTACGATGGAAAAACTGTTGCATCTTTATTGTATTTTATGCTTCTGGCGTTGATTTCTAAGGCCCTAATTATTCGATCTGGTGGAGCAACGCCCTAGAGTGAAGCCTAGGTTGCCCGGAACGTAGAAATGACCATTACATTCACACTGGTTGCTATTATTCGTTTTAGACGATGGAAAAACCTTTATATTTATATTGTATTTGATGCTTCTGGCGTTGACTTCTTGGGCCCTAACTGTTCGATTTGGTCGAGCAGCGCCCTAGAGTGAAGCCTAGGTTGCCCGGAACGGAGAAATGACCATAAATTTCACACCGGTAGCAATTATTCGTTTTAGACGATGGAAAAACTGTTATATTTATATTGTATTCGATGCTTCTGGCGTTGACTTCTTAGGCCCTAACTGTTCGATCTGGTGGAACAACGCCCTAGAGTGAAGCCTAGGTTGCCCGGGAGGTGGAAATGACCATTACTTTCACACTGTTTGCAAATATACATTATATACGATGGAGAATCTGTTGTATTTATGTTGTATTTTATGCTTCTGGCGTTGATTTCTAAGGCCCTAATTATTTGATCTGGTGGAGCAACGCCCTAGAGTGAAGCCTAGGTTGCCGGGAACTGAGAAATGACCATTACATTCACACTGGTTGCAATTATTCGTCTTATACGATGGAAAAGCTGTTGTATTTATATCGTATTTTATGCTTCTGGCGTTGACTTCTTAGGCAATAACTATTCCATCTGGTGGAACAACGCCCTTGGGTGAAGCCTAGGTTGCGCGGAACGTAGAAATGATCATAACTTCCACACTGGTTGCAATTATTCGTTTTATACGATTGAAAAGCTGTTGTATTTATATCGTATTTTATGCTTCTGGCGTTGACTTCTTAGGCCCTAACTATTCCATCTGGTGGAACAACGCCCTTGGGTGAAGCCCAGGTTGCGCGGAACGTAGCAATGACCATAACTTTCACACCGGTAGCAATTATTCGTTTTATACGATGGAAAAACAGTTTTATTCATTTTGTATTTTATGCTTCTGGCGCTGACTTCTAAGGCCCTAACTATTCGATCTGGTGGTGCAACGCCCTAGAGTGGAGCCTAGGTTGCCCGGAAAGTAGAAATGACCATAACTTTCATCCTGGTTGCAATTATTCGTTTTATATGATGGAAAAACTGTTGTATTTATATAGTGTTTTATGCTTCTGGCGTTGACTTCTTAGTCCCTAACTATTCCATCTGGTGGAACAACGCCCTAGGGTGAAGCCTAGGTTGCCCGGAACGTAGAGAAGACCATTACCTTCACACTGGTTGCAATTATTCCTGTTTTACGATGGAAAAACTGTTGCATCTTTATTGTATTTTATGCTTCTGGCGTTGATTTCTAAGGCCCTAATTATTCGATCTGGTGGAACAATGCCCTAGAGTGAAGCCTAGGCTGCCCAGAACGTAGAAATGACCATTACATTCTCACTGGTTGCAATTATTCGTTTTATGCGATGGAAAAGCTGTTGTATTTATATCGTATTTTATGCTTCTGGCGTTGACTTCTAAGGACCTAACTATTCGATCTGGTGGAGAAACGCCCTAGAGTGAAGCCTAGGTTGCGCGGAACGTAGAAATGACCATAACTTTCACACCGGTAGCAATTATTCGTTATATACGATGGAAAAACTGTTCTATTTATTTTGTATTTTGTGCTTCGGGCGTTGACTTCTAAGGCCCTAACTGTTTGATGCGGTGGAGCAACGCCCTAGAGTGAAGCCTATGTTGCCCGGAACGTAGAAATGACCATAACTTTCACACTGGTTGCTATTATTCGTTTTAGACGATGGAAAAACTGTTATATTTATATTGTATTCGATGCTTCTGGCGTTGACTTCTTAGGCCGTAACTGTTCGATCTGGTGGAACAACGCCCTAGGGTGAAGCCTAGGTTGCCCGGGAGGTGGAAATGACCATAACTTTCACACTGGTTGCAATTATTCGTTTTATACGATGGAAAAGCTGTGGCACCTTTATTGTATTTTATTCATCTGCGGTTGACTTCTAAGGCCGTAGCCATTAGATGTGTTGGAGCAACGCCCTAGAGTGAAGACTTGGTTGCCCGGAACGTAGATATGACCATTACATTCACACTGGTTGCAATTATTCGTCTTATACGATGGAAAAGCTGTTGTATTTATATCGTATTTTATGCTTCTGGCGTTGACTTCTTAGGCCCTAACTATTCCATCTGGTCGAACAACGCCCTTGGGTGAAGCCTAGGTTGCGCGGAACGGAGAAATGACCATAACTTTCACACCGGTAGCAATTATTCGTTTTATACGATGGAAAAACTGTTCTATTTATTTTGTATTTTATGCTTCGGGCGTTGATTTCTAAGGCCCTAACTATTCAATCTGTTGGTGCAACGACCAAGGGTGAAGCCTATGTTGCCCGGAAAGTAGAAATGACGTTAACTTTCATACTGGTTGCAATTATTCGTTTTATACGATGGAAAAACTGTTTTATTTATTTTGTATTTTATGCTTCGGGCGTTGCCTTCTAAGGCCCTAACTATTCTATCTGGTGGCGCAACGCCCTAGAGTGACGCCTAGGTTCCCCGGAACGTAGAAATGACCATTACTTTCACAATGTTTGCAATTATTCATTTTATACGATGGAAAAGCTTTTGTACTTATATTGTATTTTATTCTTCTGGCGTTGACTTCTTAGGCCCTAATTATTCGATCTGGTGGAACAACGCCCTAGAGTGAAGACTAGGTCGCCCGGAACAAGGAAATGACCATTACTTTCACACTGGTTGCAATTATTCGTTTTATACGATGGAAAAGCTGTTGCATCTTTATTGTATTTTATTCATCTGGGGTTGACTTCTAAGGCCGTAGCTATTAGATGTGGTGGAGCAACGCCCGAGAGTCGGGCCTAGGTTGCCCGGTACATAGAAATGACCATTACTTTCACACTGTTTGCAAATATACATTATATACGATGGAAAATCTGTTGTATTTATGTTGTATTTTATGCTTCTGGCGTTGACTTCTTAGGCCCTAACTATTTGATCTGGTGGAGCACCGCCCTAGGGTGAAGCCTAGGTTTCCCGGAACGTAGAAAAGACCATTACCTTCACACTGGTTGCGATTATTCGTTTTATACGATGGAAAAACTGTTTTATTTATTTTGTATTTTATGCTTCGGGCGTTGACTTCTAAGGCCTTAACTATTCAGTCTGTTGGTGCAACGCCCTAGGGTGAAGCCTAGGTTGCCCGGAAAGTAGAAATGATGTTAACTTTCATACTGGTTGCAATTATTCGTTTTATACGATGGAAAAACTGTTGTATTTATATTGTATTTTAGGCTTCGGCCATTGACCACTAAGGCCCTAACTACTCAATCTGTTTTAGCAACGCCCTAGGGTGAAGCCTAGGTTGCCCGGAAAGTAGAAATGACCATAACTTTAATCCTGGTTGCAATTATTCGTTTTATATGCTGGAAAAACTGTTGTATTTATATAGTGTTTTATGCTTCTGGCGTTGACTTCTTGGGCCCTAACTATTCCATCTGGTGGAACAACGCCCTAGGGTGCAGCCAGGTTGCCCGGAACGTAGAAATGACCATAACTTCCACACTGGTTGCAATTATTCGTTTTATACGATGGAATAGCTGGTATATTTATATCGTATTTTATGCTTCTGGCGTTGACTTCTTAGGCCCTAACTATTCCATCTGGTGGAACAACGCCCTCGGGTGAAGCCTACGTTGCGCGGAACGTAGAAATGACCTTAACTTTCACACTGGTAGCAATTATTCGTTTTATACGATGGAAAAACTGTTCTATTTATTTTGTATTTTATGCATCGGGCGTTGACTTCTAACGCCCTAACTATTCCATCTGGTGGGAAAACGCCCTAGAGTGAACCCTAGGTTGCCTGGAACGTAGAAATGACCATTACTTTCACACGGGTTGCAATTATTCCTGTTATAGGATGGAAAGACTGTTGTACTTTTATTGTATTTTATACTTCAGGCGTTAGCTTCTAAGGCCCTAGCTATTCGATCTGGTCGAGCAACGCCCTAGAGTGAAGCCTAGGTTGCCCGGAACGTAGAAATGACCATAACTTCCACACTGGTTGCAATTATTCCTTTTATACGATGGAAAAGCTGTTGTATTTATATCGTATTTTATGCTTCTGGCGTTGACCTCTTAGGCCCTAACTATTCCATCTGGTGGAACAACGCCGTCGGGTGAAGCCTAGGTTGCGCGGAACGTAGAAATGACCATAACTTTCACATTGATAGCAATTATTCGTTTTATACGATGGTAAAACTGTTTTATTTATTTGGGATTTTATGCTTCCGGCGTTGACTTCTAAGGCCCTAACTATTTGATCTGGTGGAGCACCGCCCTAGAGTGAAGCCTAGGTTGCCCGGAACGTAGAAAAGACCATTACCTTCACACTGGCTGCAATTATTCGTTTTATACAATGGAAAAACTGATCTATTTTTTTGTATTTTATGCTTCTGGCGTCGACTTATTAGGCCCTAACTGTTCGATCTGGTGGAACAACGTCGTAGGGTGAAGCCTAGGATGCCCGGAAAGTAGAAATGACCATAACTTTCACACCGGTTGCAATTATTCGTTTTATACGATGGAAAAGCTGTTGCATCTTTATTGTATTTTATTCATCTGGGATGACTTCTAAGGCCGTAGATATTAGATGTGGTGGAGCAACGCCCTAGAGTGACGCCTAGGTTGCCCGCGACGTAGAAATGACCATTACTTTCACAATGTTTGCAATTATTCATTTTATACGATGGAAAAGCTTTTGTACTTATATTGTATTTTATTCTTCTGGCGTCAACTTCTTAGGCCCTAACTATTAGATCTAGTGGAAGAACGCCCTAGAGTGAAGACTTGGCTTCCCGGAACATGGAAATGACCATTACTTTCACACTGTTTGCAGTTATTCCTGTTATACGATGGAAAGACTTTTGCATCTTTATTGTATTTTATGCTTCTGACGTTGACTTCTAAGGCCCTAGCTATTCGATTTGGTGGAGCAACGCCCGACAGAGAGGCCTAGGTTGCCCGGAACGTAGAAATGACCATTACGTTCACACTGGTTGCAATTATTCGTCTTATACGATGGAAAAGCTGTTGTATTTATATCGTATTGTATGCTTCTCGCGATGACTTCGTAGGCCCTAACTATTCCATCTGGTGGAACAACGCCCTTGGGTGAAGCCTAGGTTGCGCGGAACGAAGAAATGACCATAGCTTTCACACTGGTAGCAATTATTCGTTTTATACGATGGAAAAACTGTTTTATTTATTTTGTATTTTAAGCTTCTGACGTTGACTTCTAGGGCCCTAGCTATTCGATCTGGTGGAGCAACGCCCTAGAGTGAAGCCTAGGTTGCCCGGAACGGAGAAATGACCATAACTTTTACACCGGTAGCAATTATTCGTTTTATACGATGGTATAACTGTTCTGTTTATTTTGTATTTTATGCTTCGGGCGTTGACTTCTAAGGCCCTAACTACTCAATCTGTTGGAGCAACGACCTAGGGTGAAGCCTAGGTTGCCCGGAAAGTAGAAATGACCATAACTTTAATCCTGGTTGCAATTATTCGTTTTACACGATGGAAAAACTGTTGTATTTATATTGTATTTTATGCTTCGGGCATTGACCTCTAAGGCCGTAACTACTCAATCTGGTGGAACAACGCCCTTGGGTGAAGCCTAGGTTGCCCGGAAAGTAGAAATGGCCATAACTTTAATCCTGGTTGCAATTATTCGTTTTACACGATGGAAAAACTGTTGTATTTATATTGTATTTTATGCTTCGGGCATTGACTTCTAAGGCCCTAACTACTCAATCTGTTGGAGCAACGACCTAGGGTGAAGCCTAGGTTGCGCGGAACGTAGAAATGACCATAACGTTCACACTGGTAGCAATTATTCGTTTTATACGATGTAAAAACTGTTTTATTTATTTTGTATTTTATGCTTCTGGCGTTGACTCCTAAGGCACTAGCTATTCGATCTTGTGGAGCAACGCCCTAGAGTGAAGCCTAGGCTGCCCGGAACGTAGAAATGACCATTACCTTCACAGTTGTTGCAATTATTCCTGTTACACGATGGAAAAACTGTGGTATTTTTGTTGCACTTTATGCTTCTGGCGTTGGCTTCTAAGGCCCTATGTATTCGATCTGGTGGAGCAACGCCCTAGGGTGAAGCCTAGGTTGCCCGCAACGTAGAAATGACCATTACTTTCACACTGTTTGCAATTATTCATTTTATACGATGGAAAAACTGTTGTATTTATATTGTATTTTATTCTTCTGGCGTTGACTTCTTAGGCCCTAACTATTCGATCTGGTGGAACAACGCCCTTGAGTGAAGCCTAGGTTGCCCGGAACGTAGAAATGAGTATTACCTTCACACTGGTTGCAATTATTCCTTTTAAACGGTGGAAAGACTGTTGCATGTTTATTGTATTTTATGCTTCTGGCGTCGACTTCTAAGGTCCTAACTATGCGATCTGGTGGAGCAACGCCCTAGGAGGTAGCTTAGGCTGCCCGGAACGTAGAAATGACCAGTACTTTCACACTGGCTGCAGTTATTCATTTTGTGCGATGGAGAAGCCCTTCTATTTATATTGTATTTTATGCTTCTGTCGTTGTTTTCTAAGGCCCAAACTATTCGATCTGGTGGAGCAACGCCCTAGAATGAAGCATAGGTTGCCCGGAACGTTGAAATGACCACTACCTTCACACTGTTTGCAATTATTCATTTTATAAGATGGAAAAACTGTTGTATTTATATTGTATTTTATGGTCCTGGTGTTGACATCTCAGGCCCTAACTATCGATCTGGTTGAGCAACGCCTCAGAGTTATATCTAGGCCGCCCGGAACGTAGAACTGGCCGTCACATTCACACTGGTTGCAATTATTCGTTTTATACGATGGAAAAGCTGTTGTATTTATATCGTATTTTATGCTTCTGGCGTTGACTTCTTAGGCCCTAACTGTTCGATCTGTTGGAACAACGTCCTAGGGTGAAGCCTAGGATGCCTGGAACGTAGAAATGACCATAACTTTTACACTGGTAGCAATTATTCGTTTTATACAATGGAAAAACCGTTCTATTTATTTTGTGGTTTATGCTTCGGGCGTTGACTTCTAATGGCCTAACTATTCAATCTGTTGGTGCAACGCCCTAGAGTGAAGCCTATGTTGCCCGGAACGTAGAAATGACCATAACTTTCACACTGGTTGCTATTATTCGTTTTAGACGATGGAAAAACTGTTATATTTATATTGTATTTGATGCTTCTGGCGTTGACTTCTTAGGCCCTAACTGTTCGATCTGGTGGAACAACGTCCTAGGGTGAAGCCTAGGATGCCCGGAAAGTAGAAATGACCATAATTTTCACACTGGTTGCAATTATTCGTTTTATACGATGGAAAAGCTGTTGCATCTTCATTGTATTTTATTCATCTGGGGTTGACTTCTAAGGCCGTAGGTATTAGATGTGGTGGAGCAACGCCCTAGAGTGACGCCTAGGTTGCCCGGAACGTAGAAATGACCATTACTATCACAATGTTTGCAATTATTCATTTTATACGATGGAAAAGCTTTTGTACTTATATTGTATCTTATTCTTCTGGCGTTGACTTCTTAGGCCCTAATTATTCGATCTGGTGGAACAACGCCCTAGAGTGAAGACTAGGTTGCCCGGTACATGGAAATGACCATTACTTTCACACTGTTTGCAGTTATTCCTGTTATACGATGGAAAAACTTTTGCATCTTTATTGTATTTTATGCTTCTGGCGTTGAGTTCTAAGGCCCTAGCTATTCGATTTGGTGGAGCAACCCCCGAGAGTGGGGCCTAGGTTGCCCGGTACATGGAAATGACCATTACTTTCACACTGTTTGCAAATATACATTATATACAATGGAAAATCTGTTGTATTAATGTTGCATTTTATGCTTCTGGCGTTGACTTCTTAGGCCCTAACTATTTGATCTGGTGGCGCAACAACCCAGAGTGAAACCTAGGTTGCCCGGAACGTAGAAATGACCATAACTTTCACACTGGTTGCTATCATTCGTTTTATACGATGGAAAAACTGTTATATTTATATTGTATTTTATGCTTCTGGCGTTGACTTCTTAGGCCCTAACTGTTCGATCTGGTGGAACAACGTCGTAGGGTGAAGCCTAGGATGCCCGGAACGTAGAAATGACCATAACTTTTACACTGGTAGCAATTATTCGTTTTATACAATGGAAAAACCGTTCTATTTATTTTGTGTTTTATGCTTCGGGCGTTGACTTCTAAAGGCCTAACTATTCAATCTGTTGGTGCAACGCCCTAGAGTGAAGCCTAGGTTGCCCGGAACGGAGAAACGACCATTACTTTCACAATGTTTGCAATTAGTCATTTTATACGATGGAAAAGCATTTGTACTTATATTGTATTTTATTCTTCTGGCGTTGACTTCTTAGGCCCTAGCTATTCGATCTGGTGGAACAACGCCCTAGAGTGAAGACTTGGTTGCCCGGAACATGGAAATGACCATTACTTTCACACTGTTTGCAGTTATTCCTGTTATACGATGGAAAAACTTTTGCATCTTTATATTATTTTATGCTTCTGGCGTTGACTTCTAAGGCCCTAGCTATTCGATTTGGTGGAGCAACGCCCGTGAGTGGGGCCTAGATTGCCCGGTACGTAGAAATGACCATTACTTTCACACTGTTTGCAAATATACATTATATACGATGGAGAATCTGTTGTATTTATGTTGTATTTTATGCTTCTGGCGTTGATTTCTAAGGCCCTAATTATTTGATCTGGTGGAGCAACGCCCTAGAGTGAAGCCTAGGTTGCCGGGAACGGAGAAATGACCATCACATTCACACTGGTTGCAATTATTCGTCTTATACGATGGAAAAGCTGTTGTATTTATATCGTATTTTATGCTTCTGGCGTTGACTTCTTAGGCCCTAACTATTCCATCTGGTGGAACAACGCCCTTGGGTGAAGCCTAGGTTGCGCGGAACGTAGCAATGACCTTAACTTTCACACCGGTAGCAATTATTCGTTTTATACGATGGAAAAACTGTTCTATTTATTATGTATTTTATGCTTCGGGCGTTGACACCTAAGGACCTAACTGTTTGATCTGGTGGAGCAACGCCCTAGAGTGAAGCCTATGTTGCCCGGAACGTAGAAATGACCATAACTTTCACACTGGTTGCTATTATTCGTTTTAGACGATGGAAAAACTGTTATATTTATATTGTATTTGATGCTTCTGGCGTTGACTTCTTAGGCCCTAACTGTTCGATCTGGTGGAACAACGTCCTAGGGTGAAGCCTAGGATGCCCGGAAAGTAGAAATGACCATAATTTTCACACTGGTTGCAATTATTCGTTTTATACGATGGAAAAGCTGTTGCATCTTCATTGTATTTTATTCACCTGGGGTTGACTTCTAAGGCCGTAGCTAATAGATGTGGTGGAGCAACGCCCTAGAGTGACGCCTAGGTTGCCCGGAACGTAGAAATGACCATTACTATCACAATGTTTGCAATTATTCATTTTATACGATGGAAAAGCTTTTGTACTTATATTGTATCTTATTCTTCTGGCGTTGACTTCTTAGGCCCTAATTATTAGATCTGGTGGAACAACGCCCTAGAGTGAAGACTAGGTTGCCCGGTACATGGAAATGACCA
The DNA here is from genome assembly GCF_051401765.1 of Calliopsis andreniformis. Lineage (NCBI taxonomy): Eukaryota > Metazoa > Arthropoda > Insecta > Hymenoptera > Andrenidae > Calliopsis > Calliopsis andreniformis. The sequence goes on from NW_027480429.1 coordinate 4,453,666, forward strand.
TTACTTTCACACTGTTTGCAGTTATTCCTGTTATACGATGGAAAAACTTTTGCATCTTTATTGTATTTTATGCTTCTGGCGTTGACTTCTAAGGCCCTAGCTATTCGATTTGGTGGAGCAACCCCCGAGAGTGGGGCCTAGGTTGCCCGGTACATGGAAATGACCATTACTTTCACACTGTTTGCAAATATACATTATATACAATGGAAAATCTGTTGTATTAATGTTGTATTTTATGCTTCTGGCGTTGACTTCTTAGGCCCTAACTATTTGATCTGGTGGCGCAACGCCCCAGAGTGAAACCTAGGTTGCCCGGAACGTAGAAATGACCATAACTTTCACACTGGTTGCTATCATTCGTTTTATACGATGGAAAAACTGTTATATTTATAGTGTATTTTATGCTTCCGGCGTTGACTTCTAAGGCCCTAACTATTCGATCTGGTGGAGCAACGCCCTAGAGTGAAGCCTAGATTGCCCGGTACGTAGAAATGACCATTACTTTCACACTGTTTGCAAATATACATTATATACGATGGAGAATCTGTTGTATTTATGTTGTATTTTATGCTTCTGGCGTTGATTTCTAAGGCCCTAATTATTTGATCTGGTGGAGCAACGCCCTAGAGTGAAGCCTAGGTTGCCGGGAACTGAGAAATGACCATTACATTCTCACTGGTTGCAATTATTCGTCTTATACGATGGAAAAGCTGTTGTATTTATATCGTATTTTATGCTTCTGGCGTTGACTTCTTAGGCCCTAACTATTCCATCTGGTGGAACAACGCCCTTGGGTGAAGCCCAGGTTGCGCGGAACGTAGCAATGACCATAACTTTCACACCGGTAGCAATTATTCGTTTTATACGATGGAAAAACAGTTTTATTTATTTTGTATTTTATGCTTCTGGCGCTGACTTCTAAGGCCCTAACTATTCGATCTGGTGGTGCAACGCCCTAGAGTGGAGCCTAGGTTGCCAGGAAAGTAGAAATGACCATAACTTTCATCCTGGTTGCAATTATTCGTTTTATATGATGGAAAAACTGTTGTATTTATATAGTGTTTTATGCTTCTGGCGTTGACTTCTTAGTCCCTAACTATTCCATCTGGTGGAACAACACCCTAGGGTGAAGCCTAGGTTGCCCGGAACGTAGAAAAGACCATTACCTACACACTGGTTGCAATTATTCCTGTTTTACGATGGAAAAACTGTTGCATCTTTATTGTATTTTATGCTTCTGGCGTTGATTTCTAAGGCCCTAATTATTCGAACTGGTGGAACAATGCCCTAGAGTGAAGCCTAGGCTGCCCAGAACGTAGAAATGACCATTACATTCTCACTGGTTGCAATTATTCGTTTTATGCGATGGAAAAGCTGTTGTATTTATATCGTATTTTATGCTTCTGGCGTTGACTTCTAAGGACCTAACTATTCGATCTGGTGGAGAAACGCCCTAGAGTGAAGCCTAGGTTGCGCGGAACGTAGAAATGACCATAACTTTCACACCGGTAGCAATTATTCGTTATATACGATGGAAAAACTGTTCTATTTATTTTGTATTCTATGCTTCGGGCGTTGGCTACTAAGGCCCTAACTGTTTGATCTGGTGGAGCAACGCCCTAGAGTGAAACCTATGTTGCCCGGAACGTAGAAATGACCATAACTTTCACACTGGTTGCTATTATTCGTTTTAGACGATGGAAAAACCTTTATATTTATATTGTATTTGATGCTTCTGGCGTTGACTTCTTGGGCCCTAACTGTTCGATCTGGTGGAACAACGCCCTAGGGTGAAGCCTAGGTTGCCCGGAAAGTAGAAATGACCATAGCTTTCACACTGGTTGCAATTATCCGTTTTATACGATGGAAAAGCTGTGGCACCATTATTGTATTTTATTCATCTGCGGTTGACTTCTATGGCCGTAGCTATTAGATGTGGTGGAGCAACGCCTAAGAGTGACGCCTAGGTTGCCCGGAACGTAGAAATGACCATTATTTTCACAATGTTTGCAAATATACATTATATACGATGGAAAATCTGTTGTATTTATGTTGTATTTTATGCTTCTGGCGTTGACTTCCTAGGCCCTAACTGTTTGATCTGGTTGTGCACCGCCCTAGAGTGAAGCCTAGGTTGCCCGGAACGTAGAAAAGACCATTACCTTCACACTGGTTGCAATTGTTCCTGTTTTACGATGGAAAAACTGTTGCATCTTTATTGTATTTTATGCTTCTGGCGTTGATTTCTAAGGCCCTAATTATTCGATCTGGTGGAGCAACGCCCTAGAGTGAAGCCTAGGTTGCCCGGAACGTAGAAATGACCATTACATTCACACTGGTTGCTATTATTCGTTTTAGACGATGGAAAAACCTTTATATTTATATTGTATTTGATGCTTCTGGCGTTGACTTCTTGGGCCCTAACTGTTCGATTTGGTCGAGCAGCGCCCTAGAGTGAAGCCTAGGTTGCCCGGAACGGAGAAATGACCATAAATTTCACACCGGTAGCAATTATTCGTTTTAGACAATGGAAAAACTGTTATATTTATATTGTATTCGATGCTTCTGGCGTTGACTTCTTAGGCCCTAACTGTTCGATCTGGTGGAACAACGCCCTAGAGTGAAGCCTAGGTTGCCCGGGAGGTGGAAATGACCATTACTTTCACACTGTTTGCAAATATACATTATATACGATGGAGAATCTGTTGTATTTATGTTGTATTTTATGCTTCTGGCGTTGATTTCTAAGGCCCTAATTATTTGATCTGGTGGAGCAACGCCCTAGAGTGAAGCCTAGGTTGCCGGGAACTGAGAAATGACCATTACATTCACACTGGTTGCAATTATTCGTCTTATACGATGGAAAAGCTGTTGTATTTATATCGTATTTTATGCTTCTGGCGTTGACTTCTTAGGCAATAACTATTCCATCTGGTGGAACAACGCCCTTGGGTGAAGCCTAGGTTGCGCGGAACGTAGAAATGATCATAACTTCCACACTGGTTGCAATTATTCGTTTTATACGATTGAAAAGCTGTTGTATTTATATCGTATTTTATGCTTCTGGCGTTGACTTCTTAGGCCCTAACTATTCCATCTGGTGGAACAACGCCCTTGGGTGAAGCCCAGGTTGCGCGGAACGTAGCAATGACCATAACTTTCACACCGGTAGCAATTATTCGTTTTATACGATGGAAAAACAGTTTTATTCATTTTGTATTTTATGCTTCTGGCGCTGACTTCTAAGGCCCTAACTATTCGATCTGGTGGTGCAACGCCCTAGAGTGGAGCCTAGGTTGCCCGGAAAGTAGAAATGACCATAACTTTCATCCTGGTTGCAATTATTCGTTTTATATGATGGAAAAACTGTTGTATTTATATAGTGTTTTATGCTTCTGGCGTTGACTTCTTAGTCCCTAACTATTCCATCTGGTGGAACAACGCCCTAGGGTGAAGCCTAGGTTGCCCGGAACGTAGAGAAGACCATTACCTTCACACTGGTTGCAATTATTCCTGTTTTACGATGGAAAAACTGTTGCATCTTTATTGTATTTTATGCTTCTGGCGTTGATTTCTAAGGCCCTAATTATTCGATCTGGTGGAACAATGCCCTAGAGTGAAGCCTAGGCTGCCCAGAACGTAGAAATGACCATTACATTCTCACTGGTTGCAATTATTCGTTTTATGCGATGGAAAAGCTGTTGTATTTATATCGTATTTTATGCTTCTGGCGTTGACTTCTAAGGACCTAACTATTCGATCTGGTGGAGAAACGCCCTAGAGTGAAGCCTAGGTTGCGCGGAACGTAGAAATGACCATAACTTTCACACCGGTAGCAATTATTCGTTATATACGATGGAAAAACTGTTCTATTTATTTTGTATTTTGTGCTTCGGGCGTTGACTTCTAAGGCCCTAACTGTTTGATGCGGTGGAGCAACGCCCTAGAGTGAAGCCTATGTTGCCCGGAACGTAGAAATGACCATAACTTTCACACTGGTTGCTATTATTCGTTTTAGACGATGGAAAAACTGTTATATTTATATTGTATTCGATGCTTCTGGCGTTGACTTCTTAGGCCGTAACTGTTCGATCTGGTGGAACAACGCCCTAGGGTGAAGCCTAGGTTGCCCGGGAGGTGGAAATGACCATAACTTTCACACTGGTTGCAATTATTCGTTTTATACGATGGAAAAGCTGTGGCACCTTTATTGTATTTTATTCATCTGCGGTTGACTTCTAAGGCCGTAGCCATTAGATGTGTTGGAGCAACGCCCTAGAGTGAAGACTTGGTTGCCCGGAACGTAGATATGACCATTACATTCACACTGGTTGCAATTATTCGTCTTATACGATGGAAAAGCTGTTGTATTTATATCGTATTTTATGCTTCTGGCGTTGACTTCTTAGGCCCTAACTATTCCATCTGGTCGAACAACGCCCTTGGGTGAAGCCTAGGTTGCGCGGAACGGAGAAATGACCATAACTTTCACACCGGTAGCAATTATTCGTTTTATACGATGGAAAAACTGTTCTATTTATTTTGTATTTTATGCTTCGGGCGTTGATTTCTAAGGCCCTAACTATTCAATCTGTTGGTGCAACGACCAAGGGTGAAGCCTATGTTGCCCGGAAAGTAGAAATGACGTTAACTTTCATACTGGTTGCAATTATTCGTTTTATACGATGGAAAAACTGTTTTATTTATTTTGTATTTTATGCTTCGGGCGTTGCCTTCTAAGGCCCTAACTATTCTATCTGGTGGCGCAACGCCCTAGAGTGACGCCTAGGTTCCCCGGAACGTAGAAATGACCATTACTTTCACAATGTTTGCAATTATTCATTTTATACGATGGAAAAGCTTTTGTACTTATATTGTATTTTATTCTTCTGGCGTTGACTTCTTAGGCCCTAATTATTCGATCTGGTGGAACAACGCCCTAGAGTGAAGACTAGGTCGCCCGGAACAAGGAAATGACCATTACTTTCACACTGGTTGCAATTATTCGTTTTATACGATGGAAAAGCTGTTGCATCTTTATTGTATTTTATTCATCTGGGGTTGACTTCTAAGGCCGTAGCTATTAGATGTGGTGGAGCAACGCCCGAGAGTCGGGCCTAGGTTGCCCGGTACATAGAAATGACCATTACTTTCACACTGTTTGCAAATATACATTATATACGATGGAAAATCTGTTGTATTTATGTTGTATTTTATGCTTCTGGCGTTGACTTCTTAGGCCCTAACTATTTGATCTGGTGGAGCACCGCCCTAGGGTGAAGCCTAGGTTTCCCGGAACGTAGAAAAGACCATTACCTTCACACTGGTTGCGATTATTCGTTTTATACGATGGAAAAACTGTTTTATTTATTTTGTATTTTATGCTTCGGGCGTTGACTTCTAAGGCCTTAACTATTCAGTCTGTTGGTGCAACGCCCTAGGGTGAAGCCTAGGTTGCCCGGAAAGTAGAAATGATGTTAACTTTCATACTGGTTGCAATTATTCGTTTTATACGATGGAAAAACTGTTGTATTTATATTGTATTTTAGGCTTCGGCCATTGACCACTAAGGCCCTAACTACTCAATCTGTTTTAGCAACGCCCTAGGGTGAAGCCTAGGTTGCCCGGAAAGTAGAAATGACCATAACTTTAATCCTGGTTGCAATTATTCGTTTTATATGCTGGAAAAACTGTTGTATTTATATAGTGTTTTATGCTTCTGGCGTTGACTTCTTGGGCCCTAACTATTCCATCTGGTGGAACAACGCCCTAGGGTGCAGCCAGGTTGCCCGGAACGTAGAAATGACCATAACTTCCACACTGGTTGCAATTATTCGTTTTATACGATGGAATAGCTGGTATATTTATATCGTATTTTATGCTTCTGGCGTTGACTTCTTAGGCCCTAACTATTCCATCTGGTGGAACAACGCCCTCGGGTGAAGCCTACGTTGCGCGGAACGTAGAAATGACCTTAACTTTCACACTGGTAGCAATTATTCGTTTTATACGATGGAAAAACTGTTCTATTTATTTTGTATTTTATGCATCGGGCGTTGACTTCTAACGCCCTAACTATTCCATCTGGTGGGAAAACGCCCTAGAGTGAACCCTAGGTTGCCTGGAACGTAGAAATGACCACTACTTTCACACGGGTTGCAATTATTCCTGTTATAGGATGGAAAGACTGTTGTACTTTTATTGTATTTTATACTTCAGGCGTTAGCTTCTAAGGCCCTAGCTATTCGATCTGGTCGAGCAACGCCCTAGAGTGAAGCCTAGGTTGCCCGGAACGTAGAAATGACCATAACTTCCACACTGGTTGCAATTATTCCTTTTATACGATGGAAAAGCTGTTGTATTTATATCGTATTTTATGCTTCTGGCGTTGACCTCTTAGGCCCTAACTATTCCATCTGGTGGAACAACGCCGTCGGGTGAAGCCTAGGTTGCGCGGAACGTAGAAATGACCATAACTTTCACATTGATAGCAATTATTCGTTTTATACGATGGTAAAACTGTTTTATTTATTTGGGATTTTATGCTTCCGGCGTTGACTTCTAAGGCCCTAACTATTTGATCTGGTGGAGCACCGCCCTAGAGTGAAGCCTAGGTTGCCCGGAACGTAGAAAAGACCATTACCTTCACACTGGCTGCAATTATTCGTTTTATACAATGGAAAAACTGATCTATTTTTTTGTATTTTATGCTTCTGGCGTCGACTTATTAGGCCCTAACTGTTCGATCTGGTGGAACAACGTCGTAGGGTGAAGCCTAGGATGCCCGGAAAGTAGAAATGACCATAACTTTCACACCGGTTGCAATTATTCGTTTTATACGATGGAAAAGCTGTTGCATCTTTATTGTATTTTATTCATCTGGGATGACTTCTAAGGCCGTAGATATTAGATGTGGTGGAGCAACGCCCTAGAGTGACGCCTAGGTTGCCCGCGACGTAGAAATGACCATTACTTTCACAATGTTTGCAATTATTCATTTTATACGATGGAAAAGCTTTTGTACTTATATTGTATTTTATTCTTCTGGCGTCAACTTCTTAGGCCCTAACTATTAGATCTAGTGGAAGAACGCCCTAGAGTGAAGACTTGGCTTCCCGGAACATGGAAATGACCATTACTTTCACACTGTTTGCAGTTATTCCTGTTATACGATGGAAAGACTTTTGCATCTTTATTGTATTTTATGCTTCTGACGTTGACTTCTAAGGCCCTAGCTATTCGATTTGGTGGAGCAACGCCCGACAGAGAGGCCTAGGTTGCCCGGAACGTAGAAATGACCATTACGTTCACACTGGTTGCAATTATTCGTCTTATACGATGGAAAAGCTGTTGTATTTATATCGTATTGTATGCTTCTCGCGATGACTTCGTAGGCCCTAACTATTCCATCTGGTGGAACAACGCCCTTGGGTGAAGCCTAGGTTGCGCGGAACGAAGAAATGACCATAGCTTTCACACTGGTAGCAATTATTCGTTTTATACGATGGAAAAACTGTTTTATTTATTTTGTATTTTAAGCTTCTGACGTTGACTTCTAGGGCCCTAGCTATTCGATCTGGTGGAGCAACGCCCTAGAGTGAAGCCTAGGTTGCCCGGAACGGAGAAATGACCATAACTTTTACACCGGTAGCAATTATTCGTTTTATACGATGGTATAACTGTTCTGTTTATTTTGTATTTTATGCTTCGGGCGTTGACTTCTAAGGCCCTAACTACTCAATCTGTTGGAGCAACGACCTAGGGTGAAGCCTAGGTTGCCCGGAAAGTAGAAATGACCATAACTTTAATCCTGGTTGCAATTATTCGTTTTACACGATGGAAAAACTGTTGTATTTATATTGTATTTTATGCTTCGGGCATTGACCTCTAAGGCCGTAACTACTCAATCTGGTGGAACAACGCCCTTGGGTGAAGCCTAGGTTGCCCGGAAAGTAGAAATGACCATAACTTTAATCCTGGTTGCAATTATTCGTTTTTTATGATGGAAAAACTGTTGTATTTATATAGTGTTTTTTGCTTCTGGCGTTGACTTCTTAGGCCCTAACTATTCCATCTGGTGGAACAACGCCCTTGGGTGAAGCCTAGGTTGCGTGGAACGTAGGAATGACCATCACTTTCACACGGGTTGCAATTATTCCTGTTATAGGATGGAAAGACTGTTGCATTTTTATTGCATTTTATACTTCAGGCGTTGACTTCTAAGGCCCCAGCTATTCGATCTGGTCGAGCAACGCCCTAGAGTGAAGCCTAGGTTGCCCGGTACGTAGAAATGACCATTACTTTCACACTGTTTGCAAATATACATTATACACGATGGAAAATCTGTTGTATTTGTGTTGTATTTTATGCTTCTGGCGTTGACTTTTTAGGCCCTAACTATTTGATCTGGTGGAGCACCGCCCTAGAGTGAAGCCCAGGCTGCCCGGAACGTAGAAAAGACCATTAACTTCACACTGGTTGCAATTATTCGTTTTATACGATGGAAAAACTGTTCTATTTATTTTGTATTTTATGCTTCGGGCGTTGACTTCTAAGGCCTTAACTATTCAATCTGCTGGTGCAACGTCCAATGGTGAAGCCTATGTTGCCCGGAAAGTAGAAATGACGTTAACTTTCATACTGGTTGCAATTATTCGTTTTATACGATGGAAAAACTGTTTTATTTATTTTGTATTTTATGCTTCGGGCGTTGACTTCTAAGGCCCTAACTATTCGATCTGGTGGCGCAACGCCCTAGAGTGAAGCCTTGATTGTCCGGAACGTAGAAATGACCATAACTTTCACACTGGTTGCTATCATTCGTTTTATACGATGGAAAAACTGTTATATTTATATTGTATTTTATGCTTCTGGCGTTGACTTCTTAGGCCCTAACTTTTCGATCTGGTAGAACAACGCCCTAGATTGAAGACTAGGTTGCCCGGAACATGGAAATGACCATTACTTTCACACTGTTTTCAGTTATACCTGTTATACGATGGAAAAACTTTTGCATCTTTATTGTATTTTATGCTTCTGGCGCTGACTTCTAAGGCCCTAGCTATTCGGTTTGGTGGAGCAACGCCCGGGAGCGGAGCCTAGGTTGCTCGGTACGTAGAAATGACCATTACCTTCACACTGTTTGCACATATACATTATATACGATGGAAAATCTGTTGTATTTATGTTGTATTTTATGCTTCTGGCGTTGACTTCTTAGGCCCTAACTATTCGATCTGGTGGAGCAACGCCCTAGTGTGAAGCCTAGGTTGCCCGGAACGTAGAAATGACGATAACTTCCACACTGGTTGCAATTATTCGTTTTATACGATGGAAAAGCTGTTGTATTTATATCGCATTTTATGTTTCTGGCGTTGACTTCTTAGTCCCTAACTATTCCATCTGGTGGAACAACGCCCTAGGGTGAAGCCTAGGTTGCCCGGAACGTAGAAATGACCATAAGTTTTACACTGGTAGCAATTATTCGTTTTATACAATGGAAAAACTGTTCTATTTATTTCGCATTTTATGCTTCGGGCGTTGACTTCTAAGGACCTAACTGATTGATCTGGTGGAGCAACGCCCTAGAGTGAAGCCTAGATTGCCCGGAACGTTGAAATGACCAGTACTATCACACTGTTTGCAGTTATTCCTGTTATACGATGGAAAAACTGTTGCATCTTTATTGCATTTTATGCTTCTGGCGTTGACTTCTAAGGCCCTAACTATTCGATCAGGTGGAGCAACGCCCTAGAGTGACGCCTAGGTTGCCCGGAACGTAGAAATGACCAGTACATTCACACTGGTTGCATTTATTCCTGTAAAACGATGGAAAAACTGTTGCATCTTTAATGTATTTTATACTTCTGGCGTTGACTTCTAAGGCCCTAACTATTCGATCAGGTGGAGCAACGCCCTAGAGTGACGCCTAGGTTGCCCGGAACGTAGAAATGACCAGTACATTCACACTGGTTGCAGTTATTCCTGTAAAACGATGGAAAAACTGTTGCATCTTTATTGTATTTTATGCTTCTGGCGTTGACTTCTAAGGCCCTAACTATTCGATCTGGTGGAGCAACGTCCTAGTGTGAAGCCTAGCTTGCCCGGAACGAAGAAATGACCATAACTTTCACACTGGTTGCTATTATTCGTTTTATACAATGGAAAAACTGTCATATTTATATTGTATTTTATGTTTCTGGCGTTGACTTCTTTGGCCCTAACTGTTCGATATGGTGGAACAACGCCCTAGAGTGAAGCCTAAGTTGCCCGGAACGAAGAAATGACCATCACTTTCAAACTGGTTGCAATTATTCCTGTTATATGATGGAAAAACTGTTGTATTTTTATTGCATTTTATGCTTCGGGCATTGACCTATAAGGTCCTAACTATTCATTCTGTTGGAGCAACGCCCTAGGGTGAAGCCTAGGTTGCCCGGAAAGTAGAAATGACCATATCTTTCACACTGGTTGCAATTATTCGTTTTATACGATGGAAAAGCTGTTGCATCATTATTGTATTTTATTCTTCTGGCGTTGACTTCTAAGGCCGTAGCTATTAGAGGTGGTGGAGCAACGCCCTAGAGCGACGCCTAGGTTGCCCGGAACGTAGAAATGACCATTACTTTCACAATGTTTGCAATTGTTCATTTTATACGATTTAAAAAACTGTTGTACTTATATTGATTTTATTCTTCTGGCGTTGACTTCTTAGGCCCTAACTATTCGAACTGGTGGAACAACAGCCTAGAGTGAAACCTAGGTTGCCCGGAACGTATAAATGACCATCACATTCAAACTGGTTGCAATTATTCCTGTTATATGATGGAAGAACTATTGTACTATTATTGCCTTTTATGCTTCGGGCATTGACTTCTAAGGCCCTAACTATTCAATCTGTTGGAGCAACGCCCTAGGGTGAAGTCTAGGTTGCCCGGAAAGTGGAAATGACCATAAATTTATCCTGGTTGCAATTATTCGTTTTATATGATGGAAAAACTGTTGTATTTATATTGTATTTTTTGCTTCTGGCGTTCACTTCTTTGGCCCTAACTATTCGATCTGGTGGAACAACGCCCTCGGGTGAAGCCTAGGTTGCACGGAACGTAGAAATGACCATAACTTTCACACTGGTTGCTATTATTCGTTTTATACGATGGAAAAACTGTTATATTTATATTGTATTTTATGCTTCTGACGTTGACATCTTAGGCCCTAACTATTCGATCTGGTGGAACAACGCCCTAGAGTGAAGCCTAGGTTGCATGGAACGTAGAAATGACAATTACTTTCACACTGTTTGCAGTTATTCCTGTTATATGATGGAAAAACTGTTCCATCTTTATTGTATTTTATGCGTCTGGCGTTGATTTGTAAGGCCCTAACCATTCAATCTGTTGGAGCAACGCCCTAGGGTGAAGCCTAGGTTGCCCGGAACGTAGAAATGTGCATAACTATCACACTGGTTGCAATTATTCGTTTTATACGATGAAAAAACTGTTGTATTTATATTGTATTTTATGCTTCTGGCGTTCACTTCTTAGGCCCTAACTATTCGAACTGGTGAAACAACGCCCTAGGGTGAAGCCTAGTTTGCCCGGAACGTAGAAATGACCATAACTTTCACACTGGTAGCAATTATTCGTTTTATACAATGGAAAAACTGTTCCATTTATTTTGTATTTTATGCTTCGGGCGCTGACTTCTAAGGCCCTAACTGTTTGATCTGGTGGAGCCACGCCCTAGAGTGAAGCCTCGGTTGCCCGGAACGTAGAAATGACCAGTACTATCACACTGTTTGCAGTTATTCCTGTTATACGATGGAAAAACTGTTGTATTTTAATTGTATTTTATGCTTTTAGCGATGAATTCTAAGTTCCTAGCAATTCGATCTGGTGGAGCAACGCCCTAGAGTGACGCCAGGGTTTCTCGGAACGTAGAAATGACCATTTCTTTCACACTGGTTGTAATTATTCGTTTTATACGATTGAAAAGCTGTTGTATTTATATTGTATTATATGCTTCTGGCGTTGACTTCTTAGGCCCTAACTATTCGATCTGGTGGAACAACGCCCTAGAGTGAAGCCTAGGTTGCCCGGAACGCAGAAATGACCATAACTTTCTCACTGGTTGCAATTATTCCTGTTCTACGATGGACAAACTGTTGTATTTATATCGTATTTTATGCTTCTGGTGTAGACTTCTAAGGCCCTAACTATTCGATCTGGCGGAGCAACGCCCTAGAGTGAAGCCTAGGTTGCCCGGAACGTAGAAATGACCATAACCTTTACACTGGTAGCAATTATTCGTTTTATACTATGGAAAAGCTGTTCTATTTGTTTTGCATTTTATGCTTCGGGCGTTGACTTCTAACGCCCTAACTGATTGATCTGGTGGAGCAACGCCCTAGAATGAAGCCTGGATTGCCAGGAACGTTGAAATGACCATAACCTAGACAACTGGTTGCTATTATTCGCTTTATACGATGGAAAAACTGGTATATTTATATTGTATTTTATGCTTCTGGCGTTGACTTCTTGGGCCCTAACTATTCCATCTGGTGGAACAACGCCCTGGGGTGAAGCATATGTTGCCCGGAAAGTAGAAATGACCATAACTTTCACACTGGTAGCAATTATTCGTTTTATACGATGGAAAAACTGTTCTATTTATTTTGTATTTTATGCTTCGGGCGTTGACTTCTAAGGACCTAACTATTCGATCTGGTGGAGCAACGCCCTAGGGTGAAGCCTAGGTTGCACGGTACGTAGAAATGACCATCACTGTCAAACTGGTTGCAATTATTCCTGTTATAGGATGTACAAACTGTAGTATTTTTATTGCATTTTATGCGTCGGGCATTGAGTTCTAAGGCCCTAGCTATTCCACCGGTTGGAGCAACGCCCTAGGGTGAAGCCTAGGTCGCCCGGAAAGTAGAAATGACCATAACTTTCACACTGGTTGCTATTATTCGTTTTATACGATGGAAAAACTGTTATATTTATATTGTATTTTATGCTTCTGACGTTGACTTCTTAGGCCCTAACTATTCGATCTGGTGGAACAACGACCTAGAGTGAAGCCTAGGTTGCCTGGAACGTAGAAATGACCATAACTTTTACACTGGTAGCAATTATTCGTTTTATACTATGGAAAAGCTGTTCTATTTGTTTTGCATTTTATGCTTCGGGCGTTGACTTCTAACGCCCTAACTGATTGATCTGGTGGAGCAACGCCCTAGAATGAAGCCTGGATTGCCAGGAACGTTGAAATGACCATAACCTAGACAACTGGTTGCTATTATTCGCTTTATACGATGGAAAAACTGGTATATTTATATTGTATTTTATGCTTCTGGCGTTGACTTCTTGGGCCCTAACTATTCCATCTGGTGGAACAACGCCCTGGGGTGAAGCATATGTTGCCTGGAACGTAGAAATGACCATAACTCTCACACTGGTAGCAATTATTCGTTTTATACAATGGAAAAACTGTTCCATTTATTTTGTATTTTATGCTTCGGGCGTTGACTTCTAAGGCCCTAACTATTTGATCTGGTGGAGCCACGCCCTAGAGTGAAGCCTCGGTTGCCCGGAACGTAGAAATGACCACAACTTTCACACTGGTTATAATTATTCCTGTTCTACGATGGACAAACTGTTGTATTTATATCGTAGTTTATGCTTCTGGCGTTGACGTCTAAGGACCCAACTATTCGATCTTGTGGGGCAACGCTCTAGAGTGAAGCCTAGGTTGCTCGGAATGTAGGAATGACCATAAATTTCACACTGGTAGCAATCATTCGTTTTATACGATGGAAAAACTGTTGCATCTTTATCGTATTTTATGCTTCGGGCGCGGACTTCTAAGGCCCTAACTATTCGATCTGGTGGAGCAACTCCCTAGAGTGAAGCCTAGGTTGCCCGGAACGTAGAAATGACCAGTACTATCACACTGTTTGCAGTTATTCCTGTTATACGATGGAAAAACTGTTGCATCTTTATTGCATTTTATGCCTCTGGCGTTGACTTCTAAGGCCCTAACTATTCGATCAGGTGGAGCAACGCCCTAGAGTGACGCGTAGGTTGCCCGGAACGTAGAAATGACCAGTACATTCACACTGGTTGCAGTTATTCCTGTAAAACGATGGAAAAACTGTTGCATCTTTATTGTATTTTATGCTTCTGGCGTTGACTTCTTAGGCCCTAACTATTCGATCTGGTGGAACAACGCCCTAGAGTGAAGCCTAGGTTGCCCGGAACGCAGAAATGACCATAACTTTCACACTGATTGCAATTATTCCTGTTCTACGATGGACAAACTGTTGTATTTATATCGTATTTTATGCTTCTGGTGTAGACTTCTAAGGCCCTAACTATTCGATCTGGCGGAGCAACGCCCTAGAGTGAAGCCTAGGTTGCCCGGAACGTAGAAATGACCATAACTTTCACACTGGTACCAATTATTCGTTTTATACGATGGAAAAACTGTTCTATTTATTTTGTATTTTATGCTTCGGGCGTTGACTTCTAAGGACCTAACTATTCGATCTGGTGGAGCAACGCCCTAGAGTGAAGCCTAGGTTGCCCGGTACGTAGAAATGACCATCACTTTCAAACTGGTTGCAATTATTCCTGTTATAGGATGTAAAAACTGTTGTATTTTTATTGCATTTTATGCGGCGGGCATTGACTTCTAAGGCCCTAGCTATTCCACCGGTTGGAGCAACGCCCTAGGGTGAAGCCTAGGTCGCCCGGAAAGTAGAAATGAACATAAGTTTCACACTGGTTGCTATTATTCGTTTTATACGATGGAAAAACTGTTATATTTATATTGTATTTTATACTTCTGACGTTGACTTCTTAGGCCCTAACTATTCGATCTGGTGGAACAACGCCCTAGAGTGAAGCCTAGGTTGCCTGGAACGTAGAAATGACAATTACTTTCACACTGTTTGCAGTTATTCCTGTTATATGATGGAAAAACTGCTGCATCTTTATTGTGTTTTATGCTTCTGGCGTTGATTTGTAAGGCCCTAACTATTCAATCTGTTGGAGCATCGCCCTAGGGTGAAGCCTAGGTTGCCCGGAAAGCAGAAATGACCATAACTTTCACACTGGTTGCAATTATTCGTTTTATATGATGCAAAAACTGTTGTATTTATATTGTATTTTATGCTTCTGGCGTTCACTTCTTAGGCCCTGACTATTCAATCTGTTGGAGCAACGCCCTAGGGTGAAGCCTAGGTTTCCCGGAACGTAGAAATGACCATAACATTCACACTGGTTGCTATTATTTGTTTTATACGATGGAATAACTGTTATATTTATATTGTATTTTATGCTTCTGACGTTGACTTCTTAGGCCCTAACTATTCGATCTGGTTGAACAACGCCCTAGAGTGAAGCCTAGGTTGCCTGGAACGTAGAAATGACAATTACTTTCACACTGTTTGCAGTTATTCCTGTTATATGATGGAAAAACTGTTGCATCTTTATTGTATTTTATGCTTCTGGCGTTGATTTCTAAGGCCCTAACTATTCGATCTGGTGGAGCAACGCCCAAGTGTGAAGCCTAGCTTGCCCGGAACGAAGATATGACCATAACTTTCACACTGGATGCTATTATTCGTTTTATACAATGGAAAAACTGTCATATTTATATTGTATTTTATGCTTCTGGCGTTGACTTCTTTGGCCGTAACTGTTCGATATGGTGGAACAACGCCCTAGAGTGAAGACTAAGTTGCCCGGAACGTAGAAATGACCATTACTTTCACAATGTTTGCAATTATTCATTTTATACGATGGAAAAGCTATTGTACTTATATTGATTTTATTCTTCTGGCGTTGACTTCTTAGGCCCTAACTATTCGATCTGGTGGAACAACGCCCGAGAGTGAAGCCTAGGTTGCACGGAACATGGAAATGACCATTACTTTCACACTGTTTGCAAATATACATTATATACGGTGGAAAAGCTGTTGTATTTATATTGTATTTTATACTTCGGGCATTAACTTCTAGGGCCCTAACTATTCAATCTGTTGGAGCAACGGCCTAGGGTGAATCCTAGGTTGCCCGGAAAGAAGAAGTGACCATATCTTTCATACTGGTTGCAATTATTTGTTTTATAGAGTGAAAAAACTGTTGTATTTATATTGTATTTTATGCTTCTGGCGTTCACTTCTTACGCTCTAACTATTCGATCTGGTGGAACAACGACCTAGGGTGAAGCCTAGGTTGCCCGGAACGTAGAAATGACCATAACTTTCACACTGGTAGCAATTATTCGTTTTATACAATGGAAAAACTGTTCCATTTATTTTGTATTTTAGCTTCGGGCGTTTACTTCTAAGACCCTAAATGTTTGTTCTGGTGGAGCAACGCCCTAGAGTGAAGCCTAGGTTGCCCGGTACGTAGAAATGACCATCACTTTCAAACTGGTTGCAATTATTCCTGTTATAGGATGTAAAAACTGTTGTATTTTTATTGCATTTTATGCGTCGGGCATTGACTTCTAAGGCCCTAGCTATTCCACCGGTTGGAGCAACGCCCTAGGGTGAAGCCTAGGTCGCCCGCAAAGTAGAAATGACCATAACTTTCACACTGGTTGCTATTACTCGTTTTATACGATGGAAAAACTGTTATATTTATATTGTATTTTATGCTTCTGACGTTGACTTCTAAGGGCATAACTATTCCATCTGGTGGAGCAACGCCCTGGAGTGAAGCCTAGGTTGCCCGGGAAGTAGAAATGTCCATAACTTTCACACTGGTTGCAATTATTCGTTTTATACGATGGAAAAACTGTTCTATTTATTTTGTATTTTATGCTTCGGGCGTTGACTTCTAAGGACCTAACTATTCGATCTGGTGGAGCAACGCCCTAGAGTGAAGCCTAGGTTGCCCGGTACGTAGAAATGACCATCACTTTCAAACTGGTTGCAATTATTCCTGTTATAGGATGTAAAAACTGTTGTATTTTTATTGCATTTTATGCGTCGGGCATTGACTTCTAAGGCCCTAGCTATTCCACCGGTTGGAGCAACGCCCTAGGGTGAAGCCTAGGTCGCCCGGAAAGTAGAAATGAACATAACTTTCACACTGGTTGCTATTATTCGTTTTATACGATGGAAAAACTGTTATATTTATATTGTATTTTATGCTTCTGACGTTGACTTCTTAGGCCCTAACTATTCGATCTGGTGGAACAACGCCCTAGAGTGAAGCCTAGGTTGCCTGGAACGTAGAAATGACAATTACTTTCACACTGTTTGCAGTTATTCCTGTTATATGATGGAAAAACTGCTGCATCTTTATTGTGTTTTATGCTTCTGGCGTTGATTTGTAAGGCCCTAACTATTCAATCTGTTGGAGCAACGCCCTAGGGTGAAGCCTAGGTTGCCCGGAAAGTAGAAATGACCATAACTTTCACACTGGTTGCAATTATTCGTTTTATATGCTGCAAAAACTGTTGTATTTATATTGTATTTTATGCTTCTGGCGTTCACTTCTTAGGCCCTGACTATTCAATCTGTTGGAGCAACGCCCTAGGGTGAAGCCTAGGTTGCCCGGAACGTAGAAATGACCATAACATTCACACTGGTTGCTATTATTCGTTTTATACGATGGAATAACTGTTATATTTATATTGTATTTTATGCTTCTGACGTTGACTTCTTAGGCCCTAACTATTCGATCTGGTGGAACAACGCCCTAGAGTGAAGCCTAGGTTGCCCGGAACGTAGAAATGTCCATATCTTTCACACTGTTTGCAATTATTCATTTTATACCAAGGACTAGCTGTTGTATTTATATCGTATTTTATGCTTCTGGCGTTGATTTCTAAGGCCCTAACTATTCGATCTGGTGGAGCAACGCCCAAGTGTGAAGCCTAGCTTGCCCGGAACGAAGATATGACCATAACTTTCACACTGGATGTTATTATTCGTTTTATACAATGGAAAAACTGTCATATTTATATTGTATTTTATGCTTCTGGCGTTGACTTCTTTGGCCGTAACTGTTCGATATGGTGGAACTACGCCCTAGAGTGAAGACTAAGTTGCCCGGAACGTAGAAATGACCATAACTTTCACACTGTTTGCAATTATTCGTTTTATACGATGGAAAAGCTGTTGTATTTATATCGTATTTTATGCTTCTGGCGTTGACTTCTAAGACCGTAGCTATTCGATGTGGTGGAGCAACGCCCCAGAGTGACGCCTAGGTTGCCTGGAACGTAGAAATGACCATTACTTTCACAATGTATGCAATTATTCATTTCATACGATGAAAACGCTGTTGTACTTATATTGTATTTTATTCTTATGGCGTTGAATTGTTAGGCCCTAACTATTCCCTCTGGTGGATCAACGCCGTAGAGTGAAACCTACGTTGCGCGGAACGTAGAAATGACCATTACTTTCACACGGGTTGCAATTATTCGTTTTATACGATGGAAAAGCTGTTGTATTTATATCGTATTTTATGCTTCTGGCGTTGACTTCTTAGGACCTAACCATTCGATCTGGTGGAGCAACGCCCTAGAGTGAAGCCTAGGTTGCCCGGAACGTAGAAATGACCATAACTTTCATACTGGTTTCAATTATTTGTTTTATGGAGTGAACAAACTGTTGTATTTATATTGTATTTTATGCTTCTGGCGTTCACTTCTTAGGCCCTAACTATTCGATCTGGTGGAACAACGCCCTAGGGTGAAGCCTAGGTTGCCCGGAACGTAGAAATGACCATAACTTTCACACTGGTTGCTATTATTCGTTTTAAACGATGGAAAAGCTGTTCTATTTATATTGCATTTTATGCTTCTGGTATTGAATTCTAAGTCCCTAGCTATTTGGTCTGGTGGAGCAACGCCCTAGAGTGAAGCCTAGGTTGCCCGGAACGTAGAAATGACCATAACTTTCACACTGGTTACCATTATTCGTTTTATACGATGGAAAAGCTGTTGAATTTATATCGTATTTTATGCTTCTAGCGGTGACTTCTTAGGCCCTAACTATTCCATCTGTTGCAGCAAAGCCCTGGGGTGTATCCTAGGTTGCCCGGAAAGTAGAAATGACCATAACTTTCATACTGGTTGCAATTATTCGTTTTATATGATGGAAAAACTGTTGTATTTATATTGTATTTTATGCTTCTGGCGTTCACTTCTTAGGCCCTAACTATTCGATCTGGTGGAACAACGGCTTAAGGTGAAGCCTAGGTTGCCCGCAACGTAGAAATGGCCATAACTTTTACACTGGTAGCAATTATTCGTTTTATACAATGGATAAACTGTTCTATTTATTTTGTATTTAATGCTTCGGGCGTTGGCTTCTAAGGCCCTAACAGTTTGATCTGGTGGAGCAACGCCCTAGAGTGAAGCCTAGGTTGCCCGGAACGTAGAAATGACCATAACTTTCACACTGGTTGCTATTATTCGTTTTATACGATGGAAAAACTGTTATATTTATATTGTATTTTATGCATCAGGCGTTGACTTCTGAGGCCGTAGCTATTCGATGTGGTGGAAGAGCGTCATAGAGTGAAGCCTAGGTTGCCCGGAACGTAGAAATGACCATAACTTTCACACTGGTTGCTATTATTCGTTTTATACGATGGAAAAACTGTTATATTTATATTGTATTTTATGCATCAGGCGTTGACTTCTGAGGCCGTAGCTATTCGATGTGGTGCAAGAACGTCATAGAGTGAAGCCTAGGTTGCCCGGAACGTAGAAATGTCCATATCTTTCACACTGTTTGCAATTATTCATTTTATACCATGGACTAGCTGTTGTATTTATATCGTATTTTATGCTTCTGGCGTTGACTTCTAAGGACCTAACTATTCGATCTGGTGGAGCAACGCCCTAGAGTGAAGCCTAGGTTGCCCGGAACGTAGAAATGACCATTACTTTCACACTGTTTGCAATTATTCATTTTATACCATGGACTAGCTGTTGTATTTATATCGTATTTTATGCTTCTGGCGTTCACTTCTTAGGCCCTGACTATTCGATCTGGTGGAACAACGCCCTAGGGTGAAGCCTAGGTTGCCCGGAACGTAGAAATGACAATTACTTTCACACTGTTTGCAATAATTCCTTTTATACGATGCAAAAGTTGTTGTATTTATATCGTATTTTATGCTTCTGGCGTTGACTTCTACGGACCTAACTATTCGATCCGGTGGAGCAACGCCCTAGAGTGATGCCTAGGTTGCTCGGAATGTAGAAATAACCATAACTTTCACACTGGTTGCAATAATTCCTTTTATACGATGCAAAAGTTGTTGTATTTATATCGTATTTTATGCTTCTGGCGTTGACTTCTACGGACCTAACTATTCGATCTGGTGGAGCAACGCCGTAGAGTGATGCCTAGGTTGCTCGGAATGTAGAAATAACCATAACTTTCACACTGGTTGCAATTATTCGTTTTTTACATTGGAAAAGCAGTTGTATTTATATTGTAATTTATGCCTCTGGCGTTGTCTTCTAAGGCCCTAGCTATTCGATCTAGTGGAGCAACGCCCTAGAGTGAAGTCTAGGTTGCCCGGAACGTCGAAATGACCATCACTTTCAAACTGGTTGCAATCAATCCTGTTATACCATGGAAAAGCTGTTGTATTTATATCGTATTGTATGCTTCTGGCGTTGACATCTAAGGACCTATCTGTTTGATCTGGTGGAGCAACGCCCTAGCGTGAAGCCTAGGTTGCACGGAACGTAGAAATGACCATTACCTTCACACTGGTTGCAGTTATTCGTTTTATACAATGGAAAGACTGTTCTATTTATTTTGCATTTTACGCTTCGGGCGTTGACTTCTAAGGACCTAACTAATCGATCTGGTGGAGCAACGCCCTAGAGTGAAGCCTAGGTTGCTCGGAATATGGAAGTGACCATAACTTTCACACTGGTTGCAATTATTCGTTTTCTGCGATGGAAGAACTGTTGTATTTATATTGTATTTTATGCTTCTGGCGTTCACTTCTTAGGGCCTAACTATTCGATCTGATGGAACAATGCCCTAGGGTGAAGCCTAGGCTGCCCGGAACGTAGAAATGACCATAACTTTTACACTGGTAGCAATTATTCGTTTTATACAATGGAAAATCTGTTCTATTTATTTTGTATTTTATGCTTCGGGCGTTGACTTCTTTGGCCCTAACAATTCCGTCTGGCGGAGCAACGCCCTAGAGTGAAGCCTAGGTTCCCTGGAACGTACAAATGACCATCACTTTCACACGGGTTGCAATTATTCCTGTTATAGGATGGAAAGACTGTTGTATTTTTATTGCATTTTATGCTTCTGGCGTTCACTTCTTAGGCCCTGACTATTCGATCTGGTGGAACAACGCCCTAGGGTGAAGCCTAGGTAGCCCGGAACGTAGAAATGACAATTACTTTCACACTGTTTGCAATAATTCCTTTTATACGATGCAAAAGTTGTTGTATTTATATCGTATTTTATGCTTCTGGCGTTGACTTCTAAGGACCTAACTGTTCGATCTGGTGGAGCAACGCCCTAGAGTGAAGTCTAGGTTGACCGGAACGTAGAAATGACCATAACTTTCACACTGTTTACCATTATTCGTTTTATACGATGGAAAAGCTGTTGTATTTATATCGCATTTTATGCTTCTGGCGTTGACTTCTTAGGCCCTAACTAATCCATCTGGTGGAACAACGCCCTAGGGTGAAGCCTAGGTTGCCCGGAACGCAGAAATGACCAGTACTTTCACACTGGTTGCAGTTATTCGATTTATACAATGGAATAACTGTTCTATGTATTTTGCATTTTATGCTTCAGGCGTTGACTTCTAAGGACATAACTATTCGATCTGGTGGAGCAACGCCCTAGAGTGAAGCCTAGGTTGCCCGGGAAGTAGAAATGACCATAACTTTCACACTGGTTGCTATTATTCCTTTTATACGATGGAAAAGCTGTTAAATTTATATTGCATTTTATGCTTCTGGCATTGAATTCTCAGTCCCTAGCAATTCCATCTGGTGGAGCAACACCCTAGAGTGAAGCCTAGGTTGCCCGGAACGTAGAAGTGACCATTACTTCCACACTGTCTGCAAATATACATTATATACGATGGAAAAGCTGTTGTACTTATATTGTAATTTATGCTTCTGGCGTTGACTTCTTAGGCCCTAACTATTTGATCTGGTGGAGCACCGCCCTAGAGTGAAGCCTAGGTTGCCCGGAACGTAGAACATACCATTACCTTCACAATGGTTGCAATTATTCCTGTTATACGATGGAAAAACTGTTGCACCTTTATTGTATTTTAGCTTCTGGCGTAGACTTCATAGGCCCTAACTATTCGATCTGGTGGAGCAACGTCCTAGAGTGAAGCATAGGTTGCCCGGAACGTAGAAGTGACCATTACTTCCACACTGTTTGCAAATATACATTATATACGATGGAAAAGCTGTTGTACTTATATTGTAATTTATGCTTCTGGCGTTGACTTCTTAGGCCCTAACTATTTGATCTGGTGGAGCACCGCCCTAGAGTGAAGCCTAGGTTGCCCGGAACGTAGAACATACCATTACCTTCACACTGGTTGCAATTATTCCTGTTATACGATGGAAAAACTGTTGCACCTTTATTGTATTTTAGCTTCTGGCGTTGACTTCATAGGCCCTAACTATTCGATCTGGTGGAGCAACGTCCTAGAGTGAAGCCTAGGTTGCCCGGGAACTAGAAATGACCATAACTTTCACACTGGTTGCTATTATTCGTTTTATACGATGGAAAAGCTGTTATATTTATATTGCATATTATGCTTCTGGCATTGAATTCTAAGTCCCTAGCTATTCGATCTGGTGGAGCAACGCCCTAGATTGAAGCCTAGGTTGCTCGGTACGTAGAAATGACCATTACCTTCACACTGTTTGCAATAATTCCTTTTATACGATGCAAAAGTTGTTGTATTTATATCGTATTTTATGCTTCTGGCGTTGACTTCTACGGACCTAACTATTCGATCTGGTGGAGCAACGCCCTAGAGTGAAACCTACGTTGACCGGAACGTAGAAATGACCATTACTTTCACACTGGTTGCAATTATTCCTGTTATACGATGGAAAAACTGTTGTATTATAATTGTATTTTATGCTTCGGGCGCTGACTTCTAAGGCCCTAGCTATTCGATCTGGTGGAGCAACGCCCTAGAGTGAAGCATAGGTTGCCCGGAACGTAGAAATGACCATTACTTTCACAATGTTTGCAATTATCCATTTCATACGATGAAAAAACTGTTGTACTTATATTGTATTTTATTCTTATGGCGTTGAATTGTTAGGCCCTAACTATTCCCTCTGGTGGATCAACGCCGTAGAGTGAAACCTACGTTGCGCGGAACGTAGAAATGACCATTACTTTCACACTGGTTGCAATTATTCGTTTTATACGATGGAAAAGCTGTTGTATTTATATCGTATTTTATGCTTCTGGCGTTGACTTCTTAGGACCTAACCATTCGATCTGGTGGAGCAACGCCCTAGAGTGAAGCCTAGGTTGCCCGCAACGTAGAAATGGCCATAACTTTTACACTGGTAGCAATTATTCGTTTTATACAATGGATAAACTGTTCTATTTATTTTGTATTTAATGCATCGGGCGTTGGCTTCTAAGGCCCTAACTGTTTGATCTGGTGGAGCAACGCCCTAGAGTGAAGCCTATGTTGCCCGGAACGTAGAAATGACCATAACTTTCACACTGGTTGCTATTATTCGTTTTATACGATGGAAAAACTGTTATATTTATATTGTATTTTATGCATCAGGCGTTGACTTCTGAGGCCGTAGCTATTCGATGTGGTGGAAGAACGTCATAGAGTGAAGCCTAGGTTGCCCGGAACGTAGAAATGACCATAACTTTCACACTGGTTGCTATTATTCGTTTTATACGATGGAAAAACTGTTATATTTATATTGTATTTTATGCATCAGGCGTTGACTTCTGAGGCCGTAGCTATTCGATGTGGTGGAAGGACGTCATAGAGTGAAGCCTAGGTTGCCCGGAACGTAGAAATGTCCATATCTTTCACACTGTTTGCAATTATTCATTTTATACGGTGGCAAAGCTGTTGCATTTATATTGTATTTTATGCTTCTGGCGTTGATTCCTTAGGCCCTAACTATTCAATCTGGTGGAGCAATGCCTCAGAGTTAAGTCTAGGATGCCCGAAACGCCGAAATGGTCATTACTTTCACGCATGTTGCTATTATTCCGCTTATACGATGAAAAGACTGTTGTATTTTTATTGTATTTTATGCTTCAGGCGTAGGCTTCTAAGGCCGTAGCTATTCGATATGGTGCAGCACCGCCCTAGACTGGAGCCTAGGTTGCCCGGAACGCAGAAATGACCACTACTTTCACACAGTTTGCAATTATTTATTTAATACGATGGAAAAGCTGTTGTATTTATATCGTATTTTATGCTTCGGGCGTTGACTTCTTAGGCCCTAACACTTCGATCTGGTGGAGCAACGCCCTACAGTGAAGCCTAGGTTGCCCGGAACGTAGATATGACCATAACCTTCACACAGGTTGCAATTATTCGTTTTATACGATGGAAAAACTGTTGCATTTATATTGTATTTTATGCTTCTGGCGTTCACTTCTTAGGCCCTGACTATTCGATCTGGTGGAACAACGCCCTAGGGTGAAGCCTTGGTTGACCGGAACGTAGAAATGACAATTACTTTCACACTGTTTGCAATAATTCCTTTTATACGATGCAAAAGTTGTTGTATTTATATCGTATTTTATGCTTCTGGCGTTGACTTCTACGGACCTAACTATTCGATCTGGTGGAGCAACGCCCTAGAGTGATGCCTAGGTTGCTCGGAATGTAGAAATAACCATAACATTCACACTGGTTGCAATAATTCCTTTTATACGATGCAAAAGTTGTTGTATTTATATCGTATTTTATGCTTCTGGCTTTGACTTCTACGGACCTAACTTTTCGATCTGGTGGAGCAACGCCCTAGAGTGATGCCTAGGTTGCTCGGAATGTAGAAATAACCATTACTTTCACACTGGTTGCAATTATTCGTTTTTTACAATGGAAAAGCAGTTGTATTTATATTGTAATTTATGCCTCTGGCGTTGTCTTCTAAGGCCCTAGCTATTCGATCTAGTGGAGCAACGCCCTAGAGTGAAGTCTAGGTTGCCCGGAACGTCGAAATGACCATCACTTTCAAACTGGTTGCAATCAATCCTGTTATACCATGGAAAAGCTGTTGTATTTATATCGTATTGTATGCTTCTGGCGTTGACATCTAAGGACCTATCTGTTTGATCTGGTGGAGCAACGCCCTAGCGTGAAGCCTAGGTTGCACGGAACGTAGAAATGACCATTACCTTCACACTGGTTGCAGGTATTCGTTTTATACAATGGAAAGACTGTTCTATTTATTTTGCATTTTACGCTTCGGGCGTTGACTTCTAAGGCCCTAGCTATTCCATCTGGTGGAGCAACACCCTAGCGTGAAGCCTAGGTTGCCCGGAACGTAGAAATGACCACTACTACCACACTGTTTGCAAATATACATTATATACGATGGAAAAGCTGTTGTACTTATATTGTAATTTATGCTTCTGGCTTTGACTTCTTAGGCCGTAACTATTTGATCTGGTGGAGCACCGCCCTAGAGTGAAGCCTAGGTTGCCCGGAACGTAGAACATACCATTACCTTCACACTGGTTGGAATTATTCCTGTTATACGTTGGAAAAACTGTTGCACCTTTATTGTATTTTATGCTTCTGGCGTTGACTTCATAGGCCCTAACTATTCGATCTGGTCGAGCAACGTCCTAGAGTGAAGCCTAGGTTGACCGGAACATAGAAATGACAATAACTTTCACACTGTTTACCATTATTCGTTTTATACGATGGAAAAGCTGTTGTATTTATATCGCATTTGATGCTTCTGGCGTTGACTTCTTAGGCCCTAACTAATCCATCTGGTGGAACAAAGCCCTAGGGTGAAGCCTAGGTTGCCCGGAACGCAGAAATGACCAGTACTTTCACACTGGTTGCAGTTATTCGTTTTATACAATGGAATAACTGTTCTATGTATTTTGCATTTTATGCTTCGGGCGTTGACTTCTAAGGACATAACTATTCGATCTGGTGGAGCAACGCCCTAGAGTAAAGCCTAGGTTGCCCGGGAAGTAGAAATGACCATAACTTTCACACTGGTTGCTATTATTCGTTTTATACGATGGAAAAACTGTTATATTTATATTGTATTTTATGCATCAGGCGTTGACTTCTGAGGCCCTAGCTATTCGATGTGGTGGAAGAACGTCATAGAGTGAAGCCTAGATTGCCCGGAACGTAGAAATGACCATAACTTTCACACTGGTTGCTATTATTCGTTTTATACGATGGAAAAACTGTTATATTTATATTGTATTTTATGCATCAGGCGTTGACTTCTGAGGCCGTAGCTATTCGATGTGGTGGAAGAACGTCATAGAGTCAAGCCTAGGTTGCCCGGAACGTAGAAATGTCCATATCTTTCACACTGTTTGCAATTATTCATTTTATACGGTGGCAAAGCTGTTGCATTTATAATGTATTTTATGCTTCTGGCGTTGATTCCTTAGGCCCTAACTATTCAATCTGGTGGAGCAATGCCTCAGAGTTAAGTCTAGGATGCCCGAAACGCCGAAATGGTCATTACTTTCACGCATGTTGCTATTATTCCGCTTATACGATGAAAAGACTGTTGTATTTTTATTGTATTTTATGCTTCAGGCGTAGGCTTCTAAGGCCGTAGCTATTCGATATGGTGCAGCACCGCCCTAGACTGAAGCCTAGGTTGCTCGGAACGCAGAAATGACCACTACTTTCACACAGTTTGCAATTATTTATTTAATACGATGGAAAAGCTGTTGTATTTATATCGTATTTTATGCTTCGGGCGTTGACTTCTTAGGCCCTAACACTTCGATCTGGTGGAGCAACGCCCTACAGTGAAGCCTAGGTTGCCCGGAACGTAGATATGACCATAACCTTCACACAGGTTGCAATTATTCGTTTTATACGGTGTAAAGGCTGTTGCATTTATTTTGTATTTTATTCTTCTGGTGTTGACTTCTTAGGCCCTAACTATTCGATCTGGTGGAACAACGCCGTAGAGTGAAGCCTAGGTTGCCCGGAACGTAGAAATGACCATTACTTTCACACTGTTTGCAATTATTCATTTTATACCATGGACTAGCTGTTGTATTTATATCGTATTTTATGCTTCTGGCGTTGACTTCTAAGGACCTAACTATTCGATCTGGTGGAGCAACGCCCTAGAGTGAAGCCTAGGTTGCTCGGAATATGGAAGTGACCATAACTTTCACACTGGTTGCAATTATTCGTTTTCTGCGATGGAAAAACTGTTGTATTTATATTGTATTTTATGCTTCTGGCGTTCACTTCTTAGGGCCTAACTATTCGATCTGAAAGAACAATGCCCTAGGGTGAAGCCTAGGCTGCCCGGAACGTAGAAATGACCATAACTTTTACACTGGTAGCAATTATTCGTTTTATACAATGGAAAATCTGTTCTATTTATTTTGTATTTTATGCTTCGGGCGTTGACTTCTTTGGCCCTAACAATTCCATCTGGCGGAGCAACGCCCTAGAGTGAAGCCTAGGTTCCCTGGAACGTACAAATGACCATCACTTTCACACGGGTTGCAATTATTCCTGTTATAGGATGGAAAGAGTGTTGTATTTTTATTGCATTTTATGCTTCTGGCGTTCACTTCTTAGGCCCTGACGATTCGATCTGGTGGAGCAACGCCCTAGAGTGAAGCCTAGGTTGCCCGGAAAGTAGAAATGACCATAACTTTCACACTGGTTGCTATTATTCCTTTTATACGATGGAAAAGCTGTTAAATTTATATTGCATTTTATGCTTCTGGCATTGAATTCTCAGTCCCTAGCAATTCCATCTGGTGGAGCAACACCCTAGAGTGAAGCCTAGGTTGCCCGGAACGTAGAAGTGACCATTACTTCCACACTGTTTGCAAATATACATTATATACGATGGAAAAGCTGTTGTACTTATATTGTAATTTATGCTTCTGGCGTTGACTTCTTAGGCCGTAACTATTTGATCTGGTGGAGCACCGCCCTAGAGTGAAGCCTAGGTTGCCCGGAACGTAGAACATACCATTACCTTCACACTGTTTGCAACTATTCCTTCTATACGTTGGAAAAACTGTTGCACCTTTATTGTATTTTATGCTTCTGGCGTTGACTTCTTAGGCCCTAACTATTCCATCTGGTGGAACAACGCCCTAGGGTGAAGCCTCGGTTGCCCGGAACGTAGAAATGATCAGTACTTTCACACTGGTTGCAGTTATTCGTTTTATACGATGGAAAAACTGTTCTATTTATTTTGCATTTTATGCGTGGGGCATTGACTTCTAAGGCCCTAACTATTTGACCTGGTGGAGCAACGCCCTAGAGTGAAGCCTATGTTGCCCGGAACGTAGACCATACCATTACCTTCACACTGTTTGCAATTATTCCGGTTATACGATGGAAAAACTGTTGTACTTATATCGTATTTTATTCTTCTGGCGTTGACTTCTTAGGCCCTAACTATTTGATCTTGTGGAGCACCGCCCTAGAGTGAAGCCTAGGTTGCCCGGAACGTAGACCATACCATTACCTTCACACTGGTGGAAATTATTCCTGTTATGCGATGGAAAAACTCTTTCATCTTTATTGTATTTTATGCTTCGGGCGTTGACTTCTAAAGCCCTAACTATTCGTTCTGGTGGAGCACGCCCTAGAGTGAAGCCTAGGTTGCCCGCAACGTAGAAATGGCCATAACTTTTACACTGGTAGCAATTATTCGTTTTATACAATGGATAAACTGTTCTATTTATATTGCATTTTATGCTTCTGGCATTGAATTCTAAGACCCTAGCTATTCGGTCTGGTGGAGCAACGCCCTAGAGTGAAGCCTAGGTTGCCCGGAACGTAGAAATGACCATAACTTTCACACTGGTTGCTATTATTCGTTTTATACGATGGAAAAACTGTTATATTTATATTGTATTTTATGCATCAGGCGTTGACTTCTGAGGCCCTAGCTATTCGATGTGGTGGAAGAACGTCATAGAGTGAAGCCTAGATTGCCCGGAACGTAGAAATGACCATAACTTTCACACTGGTTGCTATTATTCGTTTTATACGATGGAAAAACTGTTATATTTATATTGTATTTTATGCATCAGGCGTTGACTTCTGAGGCCGTAGCTATTCGATGTGGTGGAAGAACGTCATAGAGTCAAGCCTAGGTTGCCCGGAACGTAGAAATGTCCATATCTTTCACACTGTTTGCAATTATTCATTTTATACGGTGGCAAAGCTGTTGCATTTATAATGTATTTTATGCTTCTGGCGTTGATTCCTTAGGCCCTAACTATTCAATCTGGTGGAGCAATGCCTCAGAGTTAAGTCTAGGATGCCCGAAACGCCGAAATGGTCATTACTTTCACGCATGTTGCTATTATTCCGCTTATACGATGAAAAGACTGTTGTATTTTTATTGTATTTTATGCTTCAGGCGTAGGCTTCTAAGGCCGTAGCTATTCGATATGGTGCAGCACCGCCCTAGACTGAAGCCTAGGTTGCTCGGAACGCAGAAATGACCACTACTTTCACACAGTTTGCAATTATTTATTTAATACGATGGAAAAGCTGTTGTATTTATATCGTATTTTATGCTTCGGGCGTTGACTTCTTAGGCCCTAACACTTCGATCTGGTGGAGCAACGCCCTACAGTGAAGCCTAGGTTGACCGGAACGTAGAAATGACCATAACTTTCACACTGGTTACCATTATTCGATTTATACGAAGGAAAGACTGTTGTATTTATTTTGTAGTTTATGCTTTTGGCGTTGACGTCTAAGGTCCTAACTATTCCATCTGGTGGAACGACGCCCCAGGGTGAAGCCTAGGTTGCCCGGAACGTAGAAATGACCAGTACTTTCACACTGGTTGCAGTTATTCGTTTTATACAATGGAAAGACTGTTCTATTTATTTTGCATTTTATGCTTCGGGCGTTGACTTCTAAGGCCCTAGCTATTCCATCTGGTGGAGCAACACCCTAGCGTGAAGCCTACGTTGCCCGGAACGTAGAAATGACCATTACTTCCACACTGTTTGCAAATATACATTATATACGATGTAAAAGCTGTTGTACTTATATTGTAATTTATGCTTCTGGCGTTGACTTCTTAGGCCCTAACTATTTCATCTGGTGGAGCACCGCCCTAGAGTGAAGCCTAGGTTGCCCGGAACGTAGAACATACCATTACCTTCACACTGGTTGCAATTATTCCTGTTATACGATGGAAAAACTGTTGCACCTTTATTGTATTTTAGCTTCTGGCGTTGACTTCATAGGCCCTAACTATTCGATCTGGCGGAGCAACGTCCTAGAGTCAAGCCTAGGTTGACCGGAACGTAGAAATGACCATAACTTTTACACTGGTTACCATTATTCGTTTTATACGATGGAAAAGCTGTTGTATTTATATCGTATTTTATGCTTCTGGCGTTGACTTCTTAGGCCCTAACTATTCGATCTGGTGGAACAACAGCCTAAGGTGAAGCCTACGTTGCCCGCAACGTAGAAATGACCATAACTTTCACACTGGTTGCTATTATTCGTTTTATACGAATGAAAAACTGTTATATTTATATTGTATTTTATGCTTCAGGCGTTGATTTCTGAGGCCGTAGCTATTCGATGTGGTGGAAGAACGTCATAGAGTCAAGCCTAGGTTGCCCGGAACGTAGAAATGTCCATATCTTTCACACTGTTTGCAATTATTCATTTTATACGGTGGCAAAGCTGTTGCATTTATATCGTATTTTATGCTTCTGGCGTTCACTTCTTAGGCCGTAACTATTTGCTCTGGTGGAGCACCGCCCTAGAGTGAAGCCTAGGTTGCCCGGAACGTAGAACATACCATTACCTTCACACTGGTTGCAATTATTCCTTCTATACGTTGGAAAAACTGTTGCACCTTTATTGTATTTTATGCTTCTGGCGTTGACTTCTTAGGCCCTAACTATTCCATCTGGTGGAACAACGCCCTAGGGTGAAGCCTATGTTGCCCGGAACGTAGACCATACCATTACCTTCACACTGTTTGCAATTATTCCGGTTATACGATGGAAAAACTGTTGTACTTATATCGTATTTTATTCTTCTGGCGTTGACTTCTTAGGCCCTAACTATTTGATCTGGTGGAGCACCGCCCTAGAGTGAAGCCTAGGTTGCCCGGAACGTAGAACATACCATTACCTTCACACTGGTGGAAATTATTCCTGTTATGCGATGGAAAAACTCTTTCATCTTTATTGTATTTTATGCTTCGGGCGTTGACTTCTAAAGCCCTAACTATTCGTTCTGGTGGAGCACGCCCTAGAGTGAAGCCTAGGTTGCCCGGAACGTAGAAATGACCAGTACTTTCACACTGGTTGCAGTTATTCGTTTTATACAATGGAAAGACTGTTCTATTTATTTTGCATTTTATGCTTCGGGCGTTGACTTCTAAGGCCCTAGCTATTCCATCTGGTGGAGCAACACCCTAGCGTGAAGCCTACGTTGCCCGGAACGTAGAAATGACCATTACTTCCACACTGTTTGCAAATATACATTATATACGATGTAAAAGCTGTTGTACTTATATTGTAATTTATGCTTCTGGCGTTGACTTCTTAGGCCCTAACTATTTCATCTGGTGGAGCACCGCCCTAGAGTGAAGCCTAGGTTGCCCGGAACGTAGAACATACCATTACCTTCACACTGGTTGCAATTATTCCTTTTATAGGATGGAAAAGCTGTTGTATTTATATCGTATTTTACGCTTCTGGCGTTGACTTCTATGGCCCTAGCTATTCGATCTAGTGGAGCAACGCCCTAGAGTGAAGCCTAGGTTGCCCGGAACGTAGAAATGACCATTACTTTCAAACTGGTTGCAATTAATCCTGTTATACGATGCAAAAACTGATGTATTTTTATTGCATTTTATGCTTCTGGCGTTCACTTCTTAGGCCCTAACTATTCGATCTGGTGGAACAACGCCCTAGGGTGAAGCCTAGGTTGCCCGGAACGTAGAAATGACCATAAGTTTCATAATGGTTGCAATTATTCATTTATACGATGGAAGAACTGTTGTATATCTATTGTATTTTATGCTTCGGGCGTTGACTTCTTAGGCCCTAACACTTCGATCTGGTGGAGCAACGCCGTACAGTGAAGCCTAGGTTGCCCGGAACGTAGATATGAACATAACCTTCACACAGTTTGCAATTATTCGTTTTATACCGTGTAAAGGCTGTTGTATTCATTTTGTATTTTATTCTTCTGGTGTTGACTTCTTAGGCCCTAACTATTCCATCTGGTGGAGCAACGCCCTAGAGTGAAGCCTAGGTTGCTGGGAATGTAGAAATGACCATAACTTTTACACTGGTAGCAATTATTCGTTTTATACAATGGAAAAACTGTTGTATTTTTATTGCATTGTATGCTTCGGGCGTTGACTTCTGAGGCCCTAACTATTGAATCTGTTGGAGCAACGCCCTATAGTGAAGCCTAGGTTGCTCGGAATGTAGAAATGACCATAACTTACACACTGGTTGCAATTCTTCGTTTTATACGATGGAAAAGCTGTTGTATTTATATCGTATTTTATGCTTCAGGCGTTGACTTCTGAGGCCGTAGCTATTCGATGTGGTGGAAGAACGTCATAGAGTGAAGCCTAGCTTGCCCGGAACGTAGAAATGTCCATATCTTTCACACTGTTTGCAATTATTCATTTTATACGGTGGCAAAGCTGTTGCATTTATATCGTATTTTATGCTTCTGGCGTTGACTTCTTAGGCCGTAACTATTTGATCTGGTGGAGCACCGCGCTAGAGTGAAGCCTAAGTTGCCCGGTACCTAGAACATACCATTACCTTCACACTGGTTGCAATTATTCCTTCTATACGTTGGAAAAACTGTTGCACCTTTATTGTATTTTATGCTTCTGGCGTTGACTTCTTAGGCCATAACTATTCTATCTGGTGGAACAACGCCCTAGGGTGAAGCCTAGGTTGCCCGGAACGTAGAAATGATCAGTACTTTTACACTGGTTGCAGTTATTCGTTTTATACGATGGAAAAACTGTTCTATTTATTTTACATTTTATGCTTGGGGCATTGACTTCTAAGGCCCTAACTATTTGACCTGGTGGAGCAACGCCCTAGAGTGAAGCCTATGTTGCCCGGAACGTAGACCATACCATTACCTTCACACTGTTTGCAATTATTCCGGTTATACGATGGAAAAACTGTTGTACTTATATCGTATTTTATTCTTCTGGCGTTGACTTCTTAGGCCCTAACTATTTGATCTGGTGGAGCACCGCCCTAGAGTGAAGCCTAGGTTGCCCGGAACGTAGACCATACCATTACCTTCACACTGGTGGAAATTATTCCTGTTATGCGATGGAAAAACTCTTTCATCTTTATTGTATTTTATGCTTCGGGCGTTGACTTCTAAAGCCCTAACTATTCGTTCTGGTGGAGCACGCCCTAGAGTGAAGCCTAGGTTGCCCGGAACGTAGAAATGACCATAACTTTCACACTGGTTGCTATTATTCGTTTTAAACGATGGAAAAGCTGTTCTATTTATATTGCATTTTATGCTTCTGGCATTGAATTCTAAGTCCCTAGCTATTCGGTCTGGTGGAGCAACGCCCTAGAGTGAAGCCTAGGTTGCCCGGAACGTAGAAATGACCATAACTTTCACACTGGTTACCATTATTCGTTTTATACGATGGAACAGCTGTTGAATTTATATCGTATTTTATGCTTCTGGCGTTTACTTCTTAGGCCGTAACTATTTGATCTGGTGGAGCACCGCCCTAGAGTGAAGCCTAGGTTGCCCGGAACGTAGAACATACCATTACCTTCACACTGGTTGCAATTATTCCTGTTATACGTTGGAAAAACTGTTGCACCTTTATTGTATTTTATGCTTCTGGCGTTGACTTCATAGGCCCTAACTATTCGATCTGGTGGAGCAACGTCCTAGAGTGAAGCCTAGGTTGACTGGAACGTAGTAGTGACCATTACTTCCACACTGTTTGCAAATATACATTATATACGATGGAAAAGCTGTTGTACTTATATTGTAATTTATGCTTGTGGCGTTGACTTGTTAGGCCCTAACAATTTGATCTGGTGGAGCACCGCCCTAGAGTGAAGCCTAGGTTGCCCGGAACGTAGAACATACCATTACCTTCACACTGGTTGCAATTATTCCTGTTATACGATGGAAAAACTGTTGCACCTTTATTGTATTTTATGCTTCGGGCGTTGACTTCTAAGGCCCTAACTATTCGATCTGGTGGAGCAACGTCCTAGAGTGAAGCCTAGGTTGACCGGAACGTAGAAATGACCATAACTTTCACACTGGTTGCAGTTATTCGTTTTATACGATGGAAAAACTGTTCTATTTATTTTACATTTTATGCTTGGGGCATTGACTTCTAAGGCCCTAACTATTTGACCTGGTGGAGCAACGCCCTAGAGTGAAGCCTATGTTGCCCGGAACGTAGACCATACCATTACCTTCACACTGTTTGCAATTATTCCGGTTATACGATGGAAAAACTGTTGTACTTATATCGTATTTTATTCTTCTGGCGTTGACTTCTTAGGCCCTAACTATTTGATCTGGTGGAGCACCGCCCTAGAGTGAAGCCTAGGTTGCCCGGAACGTAGACCATACCATTACCTTCACACTGGTGGAAATTATTCCTGTTATGCGATGGAAAAACTCTTTCATCTTTATTGTATTTTATGCTTCGGGCGTTGACTTCTAAAGCCCTAACTATTCGTTCTGGTGGAGCACGCCCTAGAGTGCAGCCTAGGTTGCCCGGAACGTAGAAATGACCATAACTTTCACACTGGTTGCTATTATTCGTTCTAAACGATGGAAAAGCTGTTCTATTTATATTGCATTTTATGCTTCTGGCATTGAATTCTAAGTCCCTAGCTATTCGGTCTGGTGGAGCAACGCCCTAGAGTGAAGCCTAGGTTGCCCGGAACGTAGAAATGACCATAACTTTCACACTGGTTACCATTATTCGTTTTATACGATGGAACAGCTGTTGAATTTATATCGTATTTTATGCTTCTGGCGTTTACTTCTTAGGCCGTAACTATTTGATCTGGTGGAGCACCGCCCTAGAGTGAAGCCTAGGTTGCCCGGAACGTAGAACATACAATTACCTTCACACTGGTTGCAATTATTCCTGTTATACGTTGGAAAAACTGTTGCACCTTTATTGTATTTTATGCTTCTGGCGTTGACTTCATAGGCCCTAACTATTCGATCTGGTGGAGCAACGTCCTAGAGTGAAGCCTAGGTTGACCGGAACGTAGAAGTGACCATTACTTCCACACTGTTTGCAAATATACATTATATACGATGGAAAAGCTGTTGTACTTATATTGTAATTTATGCTTGTGGCGTTGACTTGTTAGGCCCTAACAATTTGATCTGGTGGAGCACCGCCCTAGAGTGAAGCCTAGGTTGCCCGGAACGTAGAACATACCATTACCTTCACACTGGTTGCAATTATTCCTGTTATACGATGGAAAAACTGTTGCACCTTTATTGTATTTTATGCTTCGGGCGTTGACTTCTAAGGCCCTAACTATTCGATCTGGTGGAGCAACGTCCTAGAGTGAAGCCTAGGTTGACCGGAACGTAGAAATGACCATAACTTTCACACTGGTTACCATTATTCGTTTTATACGATGGAAAAGCTGTTGTATTTATATCGTATTTTATGCTTCTGGCGTTGACTTCTTAGGCCCTAACTATTCGATCTGGTGGAACAACGGCCTAAGGTGAAGCCTAGGTTGCCCGCAACGTAGAAATGACCATAACTTTCACACTGGTTGCTATTATTCGTTTTATACGATGGAAAAACTGTTATATTTATATTGTATTTTATGCTTCAGGCGTTGACTTCTGAGGCCGTAGCTATTCGATGTGGTGGAAGAACGTCATAGAGTGAAGCCTAGCTTGCCCGGAACGTAGAAATGTCCATATCTTTCACACTGTTTGCAAGTATTCATTTTATACGGTGGCAAAGCTGTTGCATTTATATCGTATTTTATGCTTCTGGCGTTGACTTCTTAGGCCGTAACTATTTGATCTGGTGGAGCACCGCGCTAGAGTCAAGCCTAGGTTGCCCGGTACCTAGAACATACCATTACCTTCACACTGGTTGCAATTATTCTTTCTATACGTTGGAAAAACTGTTGCACCTTTATTGTATTTTATGCTTCTGGCGTTGACTTCTTAGGCCCTAACTATTCTATCTGGTGGAACAACGCCCTAGGGTGAAGCCAAGGTTGCCCGGAACGTAGATATATCCATAACCATCACACAGGTTGCAATTATTCGTTTTATACGATGGAAAGACTGTTGTATTTATTTTGTAGTTTATGCTTCTGGCGTTGACTTCTAAGGCCCTAACTATTCCATCTGGTGGAGCAACACCCTAGCGTGAAGCCTAGGTTGCCCGGAACGTAGAAATGACCATTACTTCCACACTGTTTGCAAATATACTTTATATACGATGGAAAAGCTGTTGTACTTATATTGTATTTTATGCTTCGGGCGTTGACTTCTAAGGCCCTAACTATTCGATTTGGTGGAGCAACGCCCTGCAGTGAAGCCTAGGTTTCCCGGAACGTAGATATATCCATAACCATCACACAGGTTGCAATTATTCGTTTTATACGATGGAAAGGCTGTTGTATTTATTTTGTAGTTTATGCTTCTGGCGTTGACTTCTAAGGCCCTAACTATTCCATCTTGTGGAGCAACACCCTAGCGTGAAGCCTAGGTTGCCCGGAACGTAGAAATGACCAGTACTTTCACACTGGTTGCAGTTAATCGTTTTATACAATGGAAAGACTTTTCTATTTATTTTGCATTTTATGCTTCGGGCGTTGACTTCTAAGGCCCTAGCTATTCCATCTGGTGGAGCAACACCCTAGCGTGAAGCCTACGTTGCCCGGAACGTAGAAATGACCACTACTTCCACACTGTTTGCAAATATACATTATATACGATGTAAAAGCTGTTGTACTTATATTGTAATTTATGCTTCTGGCGTTGACTTCTTAGGCCGTAACTATTTGATCTGGTGGAGCACCGCCCTAGAGTGAAGCCTAGGTTGCCCGTAACGTAGAACATACCATTACCTTCACACTGGTTGCAATTATTCCTTTTATACGATGGAAAAACTGTTGCACCTTTATTGTACTTTATGCTTCTGGCGTTGACTTCATAGGCCCTAACTATTCGATCTGGTGGAGCAACGTCCTAGAGTGAAGCCTAGGTTGACCGGAACGTAGAAGTGACCATAACTTTCACACTGGTTACCATTATTCGTTTTATACGATGGAAAAGCTGTTGTATTTATATCTTATTTTGTGCTTCTGGCGTTGACTTCTAAGGCCCTACCTAATCCATCTGGTGGAACAACGCCCTAGGGTGAAGCCTAGGTTGCCCGGAACGCAGAAATGACCAGTACTTTCACACTGGTTGCAGTTATTCGTTTTATACAATGGAATAACTGTTCTATGTATTTTGCATTTCATGCTTCGGGCGTTGACTTCTAAGGACCTAACTATTCGATCTGGTGGAGCAACGCCCTAGAATAAAGCCTAGGTTGCCCGGGAAGTAGAAATGACCATAACTTTCACACTGGTTACCATTATTCGTTTTATACGATGGAAAAGCTGTTGTATTTATATCGTATTTTATGCTTCTGGCGTTGACTTCTTAGGCCCTAACTATTCGATCTGGTGGAATAACGGCCTAAGGTGAAGCCTAGGTTGCCCGCAACGTAGAAATGACCATAACTTTCACACTGGTTGCTATTATTCGTTTTATACGATGGAAAAACTGTTATATTTATATTGTATTTTATGCTTCAGGCGTTGACTTCTGAGGCCGTAGCTATTCGATGTGGTGGAAGAACGTCATAGAGTGAAGCCTAGGTTGCCCGGAACGTAGAAATGTCCATATCTTTCACACTGTTTGCAATTATTCATTTTATACGGTGGCAAAGCTGTTGCATTTATATCGTATTTTATGCTTCTGGCGTTGACTTCTTAGGCCGTAACTATTTGATCTGGTGGAGCACCGCCCTAGAGTGAAGCCTAGGTTGCCCGGAACCTAGAACATACCATTACCTTCACACTGGTTGCAATTATTCCTTCTATACGTTGGAAAAACTGTTGCACCTTTATTGTATTTTATGCTTCTGGCGTTGACTTCTTAGGCCCTAACTATTCTATCTGGTGGAACAACGCCCCAGGGTGAAGCCTAGGTTGCCCGGAACGTAGAAATGATCAGTACTTTCACACTGGTTGCAGTTATTCGTTTTATACGATGGAAAAACTGTTCTATTTATTTTGCATTTTATGCTAGGGGCATTGACTTCTAAGGCCCTAATTATTTGACCTGGTGGAGCAACGCCCTAGAGTGAAGCCTATGTTGCCCGGAACGTAGACCATACCATTACCTTCACACTGTTTGCAATTATTCCGGTTATACGATGGAAAAACTGTTGTACTTATATCGGATTTTATTCTTCTGGCGTTGACTTCTTAGGCCCTAACTATTTGATCTGGTGGATCACCGCCCTAGAGTGAAGCCTAGGTTGCCCGGAACGTAGACCATACCATTACCTTCACACTGGTGGAAATTATTCCTGTTATGCGATGGAAAAACTCTTTCATCTTTATTGTATTTTATGCTTCGGGCGTTGACTTCTAAAGCCCTAACTATTCGTTCTGGTGGAGCGCGCTCTAGAGTGAAGCCTAGGTTGCCCGGAACGTAGAAATGACCATAACTTTCACACTGGTTGCTATTATTCGTTTTAAACGATGGAAAAGCTGTTCTATTTATATTGCATTTTACGCTTCTGGCATTGAATTCTAAGTCCCTAGCTATTCGGTCTGGTGGAGCAACGCCCTAGAGTGAAGCCTAGGTTGCCCGGAACGTAGAAATGACCATAACTTTCACACTGGTTACCATTATTCGTTTTATACGATGGAAAAGCTGTTGAATTTATAGCGTATTTTATGCTTCTGGCGTTGACTTCTTAGGCCGTAACTATTTGATCTGGTGGAGCACCGCGCTAGAGTGAAGCCTAGGTTGCCCGGTACCTAGAACATACCATTACCTTCACACTGGTTGCAATTATTCCTTCTATACGTTGGAAAAACTGTTGCACCTTTATTGTATTTTATGCTTCTGGCGTTGACTTCTTAGGCCCTAACTATTCTATCTGGTGGAACAACGCCCTAGGGTGAAGCCTAGGTTGCCCGGAACGTAGAAATGATCAGTACTTTCACACTGGTTGCAGTTATTCGTTTTATACGATGGAAAAACTGTTCTATTTATTTTGCATTTTATGCTTGGGGCACTGACTTCTAAGGCCCTAACTATTTGACCTGGTGGAGCAACGCCCTAGAGTGAAGCCTAGGTTGCCCGGAACCTAGAACATACCATTACCTTCACACTGGTTGCAATTATTCCTTCTATACGTTGGAAAAACTGTTGCACCTTTATTGTATTTTATGCTTCTGGCGTTGACTTCTTAGGCCCTAACTATTCTATCTGGTGGAACAACGCCCCAGGGTGAAGCCTAGGTTGCCCGGAACGTAGAAATGATCAGTACTTTCACACTGGTTGCAGTTATTCGTTTTATACGATGGAAAAACTGTTCTATTTATTTTGCATTTTATGCTTGGGGCATTGACTTCTAAGGCCCTAACTATTTGACCTGGTGGAGCAACGCCCTAGAGTGAAGCCTATGTTGCCCGGAACGTAGACCATACCATTACCTTCACACTGTTTGCAATTATTCCGGTTATACGATGGAAAAACTGTTGTACTTATATCGTATTTTATTCTTCTGGCGTTGACTTCTTAGGCCCTAACTATTTGATCTGGTGGAGCACCGCCCTAGAGTGAAGCCTAGGTTGCCCGGAACGTAGACCATACCATTACCTTCACACTGGTGGAAATTATTCCTGTTATGCGATGGAAAAACTCTTTCATCTTTATTGTATTTTATGCTTCGGGCGTTGACTTCTAAAGCCCTAACTATTCGTTCTGGTGGAGCACGCCCTAGAGTGAAGCCTAGGTTGCCCGGAACGTAGAAATGACCATAACTTTCACACTGGTTGCTATTATTCGTTTTAAACGATGGAAAAGCTGTTCTATTTATATTGCATTTTACGCTTCTGGCATTGAATTCTAAGTCCCTAGCTATTCGGTCTGGTGGAGCAACGCCCTAGAGTGAAGCCTAGGTTGCCCGGAACGTAGAAATGACCATAACTTTCACACTGGTTACCATTATTCGTTTTATACGATGGAAAAGCTGTTGAATTTATATCGTATTTTATGCTTCTGGCGTTGACTTCTTAGGCCCTAACTATTCCATCTGTTGGAGCAACGCCCTAGGGTGTATGCTAGGTTGCCCGGAAAGTAGAAATGACCATAACTTTCATCCTGGTTGCAATTATTCGTTTTATATGATGGAAAAACTGTTGTATTCATATTGTATTTTATGCTTCTGGCGTTCACTTCTTAGGCCCTAACTATTCCATCTGGTGGAACAACGGCCTAAGGTGAAGCCTAGGTTGCCCGCAACGTAGAAATGGCCATAACTTTTACACTGGTAGCAATTATTCGTTTTATACAATGTATAAACTGTTCTATTTATTTTGTATTTAATGCATCGGGCGTTGGCTTCTAAGGCCCTAACTGTTTGATCTGGTGGAGCAACGCCCTAGAGTGAAGCCTAGGTTGCCCGGAACGTAGAAATGACCATAACTTTCACACTGGTGGCTATTATTCGTTTTATACGATGGAAAAACTGTTATATTTATATTGTATTTTATGCATCAGGCGTTGACTTCTGAGGCCGTAGCTATTCGATGTGGTGGAAGAACGTCATAGAGTGAAGCCTAGGTTGCCCGGAACGTAGAAATGACCATAACTTTCACACTGGTTACTATTATTCCTTTTATACGATGGAGAAGCTGTTAAATTTATATTGCATTTTATGCTTCTGGCATTGAATTCTCAGTCCCTAGCAATTCCATCTGGTGGAGCAACACCCTAGAGTAAAGCCGAGGTTGCCCGGAACGTAGAAGTGACCATTACTTCCACACTGCTTGCAAATATACATTATATACGATGGAAAAGCTGTTGTACTTATATTGTAATTTATGCTTCTGGGGTTGACTTCTAAGGCCCTAACTATTCGATTTGGTGGAGCAACGCCCTGCAGTGAAGCCTAGGTTGCCCGGAACGTAGATATATCCATAACCATCACACAGGTTGCAATTATTCGTTTTATACGATGGAAAGGCTGTTGTATTTATTTTGTGGTTTATGCTTCTGGCGTTGACTTCTAAGGCCCTAACTATTCCATCTTGTGGAGCAACACCCTAGCGTGAAGCCTAGGTTGCCCGGAACGTAGAAATGACCAGTACTTTCACACTGGTTGCAATTATTCATTTTATACGATGGCAAAGCTGTTGTATTTATATTGTATTTTATGCTTCCGACGTTAACTTCTAAGGCCCTAGCTATCAGATGTGGAGCAGCGACGCCCTATAGAGACGCGTAGGTTGCAGGCACGTAGAAATGACCATTACTTTCACAATGTTCGCAATCATTCATTTTATACGATGGAAAAACTGTTGTACTTATATTGTATTTTATGCTTCGGGCGTTGACTTCTAAGGCCCTAACTATTCCATCTGGTGGAGCAACACCCTAGCGTGAAGCCTAGGTTGCCCGGAACGTAGAAATGACCATTACTTCCACACTGTTTGCAAAAATACACTATATACGATGGAAAAGCTGTTGTACTTATATTGTAATTTATGCTTCTGGCTTTTACTTCTTAGGCCGTAACTATTTGATCTGGTGGAGCACCGCCCTAGAGTGAAGCCTAGGTGGCCCGGAACGTAGAACATACCATTACCTTCACACTGGTTGCAATTATTCCCGTTATACGTTGGAAAAACTGTTGCACCTTTATTGTATTTTATGCTTCTCGCGTTGACTTCATAGGCCCTAACTATTCGATCTGGTGGAGCAACGTCCTAGAGTGAAGCCTAGGTTGACCGGAACGTAGAAATGACCATAACTTTCACACTGTTTACCATTATTCGTTTTATACGATGGAAAAGCTGTTGTATTTATATCGCATTTTATGCTTCTGGCGTTGACTTTTTAGGCCCTAACTAATCCATCTGGTGGAACAACGCCCTAGGGTGAAGCCTAGGTTGCCCGGAACGCAGAAATGACCAGTACTTTCACACTGGTTGCAGTTAATCGTTTTATACAATGGAAAAGCTGTTCTATGTATTTTGCATTTTATGCTTCGGGCGTTGACTTCTAAGGCCCTAACTATTCGATCTGGTGGAGCAACGCCCTAGGATGTATCCTAGGTTGCCCGGAAAGTAGAAATGACCATAACTTTCATACTGGTTGCAATTATTCGTTTTATACGATGGAAAAGCTGTTATATTTATATTGCATATTATGCTTCTGGCGTTGACTTCTTAGGCCCTAACTATTCCATCTGGTGGAACAACGCCCTAGGGTGAAGCCTAGGTTGCCCGGAACGTAGAAATGACCAGCACTTTCACACTGGTTGCAGTTATTCGTTTTATACAATGGAAAAGCTGTTCTATTTATTTTGTATTTAATGCTTCGGGCGTTGGCTTCTAAGTCCCTAACTGTTTGATTTGGTGGAGCAACGCCCTAGAGTGAAGCCTAGGTTGCCCGGAACGTAGAAATGACCATAACTTTCACACTGGTTGCAATTATTCGTTTTATACGATGGAAAAACTGTTATATTTATATTGTATTTTATGCTTCAGGCGTTGACTTCTGAGGCCGTAGCTATTCGATGTGGTGGAAGAACGTCATAGAGTGAAGCCTAGGTTGCCCGGAACGTAGAAATAACCATAACTTTCACACTGGTTGCAATTATTCGTTTTTTACAATGGAAGAGCTGTTGTATTTATATTGTATTTTAAGCCTCTGGCGTTGACTTCTAAGGCCCTAGCTATTCGATCTAGTGGAGCAACGCCCTAGAGTGAAGCCTAGGTTGCCCGGAACGTAGAAATGACCATCACTTTCAAACTGGTTGCAATTAATCCTGTTATACGATGGAAAAACTGTTGTATTTTTATTGTATTTTATGCTTCTGGCGTTCCCTTCTTAGGCCCTAACTATTCGTTCTGGTGGAACAACGCCCTAGAGTGAAGCCTAGGTTGCCCGGAACGTAGAAATGACCATAACTTTTACACTGGTAGCAATTATTCGTTTTATACAATGGAAAAACTGTTCTATTTATTTTGTATTTTATGCTTCGGGCGTTGACTTCTAAGGCCCTAACTGTTTGATCTGGTGGAGCAACGCCCTAGAGTGAAGCCTAGGTTGCCGGGAACGTAGGAATGACCATTACTTTCACACTGTTTGCAATTATTCCGTTTATACGATGGAAAAGCTGTTGTATTTATATCGTATTTTATGCTTCTGGCGTTGACTTCTATGGCCCTAGCTATTCGATCTAGTGGAGCAACGCCCTAGAGTGAAGCCTAGGTTGCCCGGAACGTAGAAATGACCATCACTTTCAAACTGGTTGCAATTAATCCTGTTATACGATGGAAAAACTATTGTATTTTTATTGCATTTTATGCTTCGTGCGTTGACTTCTAAGGCCCTAACTATTCAATCTGTTGGAGCAACGCCCTAAAGTGAAGCCTAGGTTGCTCGGAATGTAGAAATGACCATAACTTTCACACTGGCTGCAATTATTCGTTTTATACGATGGAAAAGCTGTTGTATTTATATTGTATTTTATGCCTCTGGCGTTGTCTTCTAAGGCCCTAGCTA
Source organism: Calliopsis andreniformis (assembly GCF_051401765.1). NCBI lineage: Eukaryota > Metazoa > Arthropoda > Insecta > Hymenoptera > Andrenidae > Calliopsis > Calliopsis andreniformis. Next base: position 4,497,744 of record NW_027480429.1, read on the forward strand.
TTCGATCTAGTGGAGCAACGCCCTAGGGTGAAGCCTAGGTTGCCCGGAACGTAGAAATGACCAGTACTTTCACACTGGTTGCAGTTATTCGTTTTATACGATGGAAAAACTGTTCTATTTATTTTGCATTTTATGCTTCGCGCGTTGACTTCTAAGGCGCTAACTATTCAATCTGTTGGAGCAACGCCCTAGGGTGTATCCTAGGTTGCCCGGAAAGTAGAAATGACCATAACTTTCATACTGGTTGCAATTATTCGTTTTATATGATGGAAAAACTGTTGTATTTATATTGTATTTTATGCTTCTGGCGTTCACTTCTTAGGCCCTAACTATTCGATCTGGTGGAACAACGGCCTAAGGTGAAGCCTAGGTTGCCCGGAAAGTAGAAATGACCATAACTTTCATTCTGGTTGCAATTATTCGTTTTATATGATGGAAAAACTGTTGGATTTATATTGTATTTTATGCTTCAGGCGTTGACTTCTGAGGCCGTAGCTATTCGATCTAGTGGAGCAACGCCCTAGAGTGAAGCCTAGGTTGCCCGGAACGTAGAAATGACCATCACTTTCAAACTGGTTGCAATTAATCCTGTTATACGATGGAAAAACTGTTGTATTTTTATTGTATTTTATGCTTCTGGCGTTCACTTCTTAGGCCCTAACTATTCGATCAGGTGGAACAAGGCCCTAGGGTGAAGCCTAGGTTGCCCGAAACGTAGAAATGACCATAACTTTTACACTGGTAGCAATTATTCGTTTTATACAATGGAAAAACTGTTCTATTTATTTTGCATTTTATGCTTCGGGCGTTGACTTCTGAGGCCCTAACTGTTTGATCTGGTGGAGCAACACCCTAGAGTGAAGCCTAGGTTGCCCGGAACGTAGAAATGACCATTACTTTCACACTGTTTGCAATTATTCGTTTTTTACAATGGAAGAGCTGTTGTATTTATATTGTATTTTATGCCTCTGGCGTTGACTTCTAAGGCCCTAGGTATTCGATCTAGTGGAGCAACGCCCTAGAGTGAAGCCTAGGTTGCCCGGAACGTAGAAATGACCATCACTTTCAAACTGGTTGCAATTAATCCTGTTATACGATGGAAAAACTATTGTATTTTTATTGCATTTTATGCTTCGTGCGTTGACTTCTAAGGCCCTAACTATTCAATCTGTTGGAGCAACGCCCTAGAGTGAAGCCTAGGTTGCCCGAAACGTAGAAATGACCATAACTTTTACACTGGTAGCAATTATTCGTTTTATACAATGGAAAAACTGTTCTATTTATTTTGTATTTTATGCTTCGGGCGTTGACTTCTGAGGCCCTAACTGTTTGATCTGGTGGAGCAACACCCTAGAGTGAAGCCTAGGTTGCCCGGAACGTAGAAATGACCATTACTTTCACACTGTTTGCAATTATTCGTTTTTTACAATGGAAGAGCTGTTGTATTTATATTGTATTTTATGCCTCTGGCGTTGACTTCTAAGGCCCTAGATATTCGATCTAGTGGAGCAACGCCCTAGAGTGAAGCCTAGGTTGCCCGGAACGTAGAAATGACCATCACTTTCAAACTGGTTGCAATTAATCCTGTTATACGATGGAAAAACTATTGTATTTTTATTGCATTTTATGCTTCGTGCGTTGACTTCTAAGGCCCTAACTATTCAATCTGTTGGAGCAACGCCCTAGAGTGAAGCCTAGGTTGCTCGGAATGTAGAAATGACCATAACTTTCACACTGGCTGCAATTATTCGTTTTATACGATGGAAAAGCTGTTGTATTTATGTCGTATTTTATGCTTCTGGCGGTGACTTCTAAGGACCTAACTATTCGATCTGGTGGAGCAACGCCCTAGAGTGAAGCCTAGGTTCCCTGGAACGTACAAATGACCATCACTTTCACACGGGTTGCAATTATTCCTGTTATAGGATGGAAAGACTGTTGTATTTTTATTGCATTTTATGCTTCTGGCGTTCACTTCTTAGGCCCTGACTATTCGATCTGGTGGAACAACGCCCTATGGTGAAGCCTAGGTTGCCCGGAACGTAGAGATGACAATTACTTTCACACTGTTTGCAATAATTCCTTTTATACGATGCAAAAGTTGTTGTATTTATATCGTATTTTATGCTTCTGGCGTTGACTTCTAAGGACCTAACTATTCGATCTGGTGGTGTAACGCCCTAGAGTGAAGCCTAGGTTGCTCGGAATGTAGAAATAACCATAACTTTCGCACTGGTTGCAATTATTCGTTTTTTACAATGGAAGAGCTGTTGTATTTATATTGTATTTTATGCCCTGGCGTTGACTTCTAAGGCCCTAGCTATTCGATCTAGTGGAGCAACGCCCTAGAGTGAAGCCTAGGTTGCCCGGAACGTAGAAATGACCATCACTTTCAAACTGGTTGCAATTAATCCTGTTATACGATGGAAAGACTGTTGTATTTTTATTGTATTTTATGCTTCTGGCGTTCACTTCTTAGGCCCTAACTATTCGATCAGGTAGAACAACGCCCTAGGGTGAAGCCTAGGTTGCCCGGAACGTAGAAATGACCATAACTTTTACACTGGTAACAATTATTCGTTTTATACAATGGATAAACTGTTCTATTTATTTTGTATTTTATGCTTCGGGCGTTGACTTCTGAGGCCCTAACTGTTTGATCTGGTGGAGCAACGCCCTAGAGTGAAGCCTAGGTTGCCCGGAACGTAGAAATGACCATTACTTTCACACTGTTTGCAATTATTCCGTTTATACGATGGAAAAGCTGTTGTATTTATATCGTATTTTATGCTTCTGGCGTTGGCTTCTATGGCCCTAGCTATTCGATCTAGTGGAGCAACGCCCTAGAGTGAAGCCTAGGTTGCCCGGAACGTAGAAATGACCATCACTTTCAAACTGGTTGCAATTAATCCTGTTATAGGATGGAAAGACTGTTGTATTTTTATTGCATTTTATGCTTCGTGCGTTGACTTCTAAGGCCCTAACTATTCAATCTGTTGGAGCAACGCCCTAGAGTGAAGCCTAGGTTGCTCGGAATGTAGAAATGACCATAACTTTCACACTGGCTGCAATTATTCGTTTTATACGATGGAAAAGCTGTTGTATTTATATCGTATTTTATGCTTCTGGCGGTGACTTCTAAGGACCTAACTATTCGATCTGGTGGTGTAACGCCCTAGAGTGAAGCCTAGGTTGCTCGGAATGTAGAAATAACCATAACTTTCGCACTGGTTGCAATTATTCGTTTTCTACAATGGAAGAGCTGTTGTATTTATATTGTATTTTATGCTTCTGGCGTTGACTTCTAAGGCCTTAGCTATTCGATCTAGTGGAGCAACGCCCTAGAGTGAAGCCTAGGTTGCCCGGAACGTAGAAATGACCATCACTTTCAAACTGGTTGCAATTAATCCTGTTATACGATGGAAAAACTGTTGTATTTTTATTGTATTTTATGCTTCTGGCGTTCACTTCTTAGGCCCTAACTATTCGATCAGGTAGAACAACGCCCTAGGGTGAAGCCTAGGTTGCCCGGAACGTAGAAATGACCATAACTTTTACACTGGTAACAATTATTCGTTTTATACAATGGATAAACTGTTCTATTTATTTTGTATTTTATGCTTCGGGCGTTGACTTCTGAGGCCCTAACTGTTTGATCTGGTGGAGCAACGCCCTAGAGTGAAGCCTAGGTTGCCCGGAACGTAGAAATGACCATTACTTTCACACTGTTTGCAATTATTCCGTTTATACGATGGAAAAGCTGTTGTATTTATATCGTATTTTATGCTTCTGGCGTTGACTTCTATGGCCCTAGCTATTCGATCTAGTGGAGCAACGCCCTAGAGTGAAGCCTAGGTTGCCCGGAACGTAGAAATGACCATCACTTTCAAACTGGTTGCAATTAATCCTGTTATACGATGGAAAAACTATTGTATTTTTATTGCATTTTATGCTTCGTGCGTTGACTTCTAAGGCCCTAACTATTCAATCTGTTGGAGCAACGCCCTAGAGTGAAGCCTAGGTTGCTCGGAATGTAGAAATGACCATAACTTTCACACTGGCTGCAATTATTCGTTTTATACGATGGAAAAGCTGTTGTATTTATATCGTATTTTATGCTTCTGGCGGTGACTTCTAAGGACCTAACTATTCGATCTGGTGGTGTAACGCCCTAGAGTGAAGCCTAGGTTGCTCGGAATGTAGAAATGACCATAACTTTCGCACTGGTTGCAATTATTCGTTTTTTACAATGGAAGAGCTGTTGTATTTATATCGTATTTTATGCTTCTGGCGGTGACTTCTAAGGACCTAACTATTCGATCTGGTGGTGTAACGCCCTAGAGTGAAGCCTAGGTTGCTCGGAATGTAGAAATAACCATAACTTTCGCACTGGTTGCAATTATTCGTTTTTTACAATGGAAGAGCTGTTGTATTAATATTGTATTTTATGCCTCTGGCGTTGACTTCTAAGGCCCTAGCTATTCGATCTAGTGGAGCAACGCCCTAGAGTGAAGCCTAGGTTGCCCGGAACGTAGAAATGACCATCACTTTCAAACTGGTTGCAATTAATCCTGTTATACGATGGAAAAACTGTTGTATTTTTATTGTATTTTATGCTTCTGGCGTTCACTTCTTAGGCCCTAACTATTCGATCAGGTGGAACAACGCCCTAGGGTGAAGCCTAGGTTGACCGGAACGTAGAAATGGCCATAACTTTTACACTGGTAGCAATTATTCGTTTTATACGATGGAAAAACTGTTGTATTTATATTGTGTTTAATGCTTCTGGCGTTCGCTTCTTAGTCCCTAACTATTCGATCTGGTGGAGCAATGCCTCAGAGTTAAGTCTAGGATGCCCGAAACGCCGAAATGATCATTACTTTCACGCTTGTTGCAATTATTCCTGTTATACGATGAAAAGACCGTTGTATTTTTATTGTATTTTATGCTTCAGGCGTAGGCTTCTAAGGCCGTTGCTATTCGATATGGTGGAGCACCGCCCTAGAGTGAAGCCTAGGATGCCCGGAACGTAGAAATGACCATAACTTTTACACTGGTAGCAATTATTCGTTTTATACAATGGAAAAACTATTCTATTTATTTCGTATTTTATGCTTCGGGCGTTGACTTCTAAGGCCCTAACTGTTTCATCTGGTGGAGCAACGCCCTAGAGTGAAGCCTAGGTTGCCCGGAACGTAGAAATGACCATTACTTTCACACTGTTTGCAATTATTCCGTTTATACGATGGAAAAGCTGTTGTATTTATATCGTATTTTATGCTTCTGGCGTTGACTTCTAAGGACCTAACTATTCGATCTGGTGGAACAACGCCCTGGAGTGAAGTCTAGGTTGCCCGGAACGTCGAAATGACCATCACTTTCAAACTGGTTGCAATTTATCCTGTTATACCATGGAAAAGCTGTTGTATTTATATCGTATTGTATGCTTCTGGCGTTGACATCTAAGGACCTATCTGTTTGATCTGGTTGAGCAACGCCCTCGAGTGAAGCCTAGGTTGCTCGCAATGTAGAAATAACCATAACTTTCACACTGGATGCAATTATTCGTTTTTTACGATGGAAATGCTGTTGTACTTATATTGTATTTTATGACCCTGGCGTTGACTTCTAAGGCCCTAGCTATTCGATCTAGTGGAGCAACGCCCTAGAGTGAAGCCTAGGTTGCCCGGAACGTAGAAATGACCATCACTTTCAAACTGGTTGCAATTAATCCTGTTATACGATGGAAAAACTGTTGTATTTTTATTGCATTTTATGCTTCGGGCGTTGACTTCTAAGGCCCTGGCTATTCACTCTGTGGGAGCAACGCCCTAGAGTGAAGCCTAGGTTGCTCGGAATGTACAAATGACCATAGCTTTCACACTGGTTGCAATTATTCGTTTTATACGATGGAAAAACTGTTGTATTTATATTGTATTTTATGCTACTGGCGTTCACTTCTTAGGCCCTAACTATTCGATCTGGTGGAACAACGCCCTAGGGTGAAGCCTAGGTTGCCCGGAACGTAGAAATGACCATAACTTTTACACTGGTAGCAATTATTCGTTTTATACAATGGAAAAACTGTTCTATTTATTTTGCATTTTATGCTTCGGGCGTTGACTTCTAAGGCCCTAACTGTTTGATATGGTGGAGCAACGCCCTAGGGTGAAGCCTAGGTTCCCCGGAACGTAGAAATGACCATTACTTTCGCACTGTTTGCAATTATTCCTTTTATACGATGGAAAAGCTGTTGTATTTATATCGTATTTTATGCTTCTGGCGTTGACTTCTATGGCCCTAGCTATTCGATCTAGTGGAGCAACGCCCTAGAGTGAAGCCTAGGTTGCCCGGAACGTAGAAATGACCATTACTTTCACACTGTTTGCAATTACTCATTTTATACCATGGAAAAGCTGTTGTATTTATATCGTATTTTATGCTTCTGGCGTTGACTTCTAAGGACCTAACTATTCGATCTGGTGCAGCAATGCCCTAGAGTGAAGCCTAGGTAGCCCGGAACGTAGAAATGACCATAACTTTTACACTGGTAGCAATTATTCGTCTTATACAATGGAAAAACTGTTCTATTTATTTTGTATTTTATGCTTCGGGCGTTGACTTCTTTGGCCCTATCAATTCGATCTGGTAGAGCAACGCCCTAGAGTGAAGCCTAGGTTCCCTGGAACGTACAAATGACCATCACTTTCACACAGGTTGCAATTATTCCTGTTATAGGATGGAAAGACAGTTGTATTTTTATTGCATTTTATGCTTCTGGCGTTCACTTCTTAGGCCCTGACTATTCGATCTGGTGGAACAACGCCCTATGGTGAAGCCTAGGTTGCCCGGAACGTAGAAATGACAATTACTTTCACACTGTTTGCATTAATTCCTTTTATACGATGCAAAAGTTGTTGTATTTATATCGTATTTTATGCTTCTGGCGTTGACTTCTAAGGACCTAACTATTCGATCTGGTAGAGCAACGCCCTAGAGTGAAGCCTAGGTTGCTCGGAATGTAGAAATAACCATAACTTTCACACTGGTTGCAATTATTCGTTTTTTACAATGGAAGAGCTGTTGTATTTATATTGTATTTTATGCCTCTGGCGTTGACTTCTAAGGCCCTAGCTATTCGATCTAGTGGAGCAACGCCCTAGAGTGAAGCCTAGGTTGCCCGGAACGTAGAAATGACCATCACCTTCAAACTGGTTGCAATTAATCCTGTTATACGATGGAAAAACTGTTGTATTTTTTTTGTATTTTATGCTTCTGGCGTTCACTTCTTAGGCCCTAACTATTCGATCTGGTGGCACAACGCCCTAGGGTGAAGCCTAGGTTGCCCGGAACGTAGAAATGACCATAAATTTTACACTGGTAGCAATTATTCGTTTTATACAATGGAAAAACTGTTGTATTTATTTTGTATTTTATGCTTCGGGCGTTGACTTCTAAGGCCCTAACTGTTTGATCTGGTGGAGCAACGCCCTAGAGTGAAGCCTAGGTTGCCCGGAACGTAGAAATGACCATTACTTTCACACTGTTTGCAATTATTCCGTTTATACGATGGAAAAGCTGTTGTATTTATATCGTATTTTATGCTTCTGGCGTTGACTTCTATGGCCCTAGCTATTCGATCTAGTGGAGCAACGCCCTATAGTGAAGCCTAGGTTGCCCGGAACGTAGAAATGACCATTACTTTCACACTGTTTGCAATTATTCCGTTTATACGATGGAAAAGCTGTTGTATTTATATCGTATTTTATGCTTCTGGCGTTGACTTCTATGGCCCTAGCTATTCGATCTAGTGGAGCAACGCCCTAGAGTGAAGCCTAGGTTGCCCGGAACGTAGAAATGACCATCACTTTCAAACTGGTTGCAATTAATCCTGTTATACGATGGAAAAACTGTTGTATTTATATTGTATTTTATGCCTCTGGCGTTGACTTCTTAGGGTCTAACTATTCGATCTGGTGGCACAACGCCCTAGGGTGAAGCCTAGGTTGCCCGGAACGTAGAAATGACCATAACTTTTACACTGGTAGCAATTATTCGTTTTATACAATGGAAAAACTGTTCTATTTATTTTGTATTTTATGCTTCGGGCGTTGACTTCTAAGGCCCTAACTGTTTGATCTGGTGGAGCAACGCCCTAGAGTGAAGCCTAGGTTGCCCGGAACGTAGAAATGACCATTACTTTCACACTGTTTGCAATTATTCCGTTTATACGATGGAAAAGCTGTTGTATTTATATCGTATTTTATGCTTCTGGCGTTGACTTCTATGGCCCTAGCTATTCGATCTAGTGGAGCAACGCCCTAGAGTGAAGCCTAGGTTGCCCGGAACGTAGAAATGACCATCAATTTCAAACTGGTTGCAATTAATCCTGTTATACGATGGAAAAACTGTTGTATTTTTATTGCATTTTATGCTTCGGGCGTTGACTTATAAGGCCCTGACTATTCAATCTGTTGGAGCAACGCCCTAGAGTGAAGCCTAGGTTACTCGGAGTGTAGAAATGACCATAGCTTTCACACTGGTTGCAATTATTCGTTTTATACGATGGAAAAACTGTTGTATTTATATTGTATTTTATGCTTCTGGCGTTCACTTCTTCGGCCCTAACTATTCGATCTGGTGGAACAACACCCTAGGGTGAAGCCGAGGTTGCCCGGAACGTAGAAATGACCATAACTTTTACACTGGTAGCAATTATTCGTTTTATACAGTGGAAAAACTGTTCTATTTATTTTGTATTTTATGCTTCGGGCGTTGACTTCTAAGGCCCTAACTGTTTGATCTGGTGGAGCAACGCCGTAGAGTGAAGCCTAGGTTGCCCGGAACATAGAAATGACCATTACTTTCACACTGTTTGCAATTATACCTTTTATACGATGGAAAAGCTGTTGTATTTATATCGTATTTTATGCTTCTGGCGTTGACTTCTATGGCCCTAGCTATTCCATCTAGTGGAGCAACGCCCTAGAGTGAAGCCTAGGTTGCCCGGAACGTAGAAATGACCATCACTTTCAAACTGGTTGCAATTAATCCTGTTATACGATTGAAAAACTGTTGTATTTTTATTGTATTTTATGCTTCTGGCGTTCACTTCTTAGGCCCTAACTATTCGATCTGGTGGCACAACGCCCTAGGGTGAAGCCTAGGTTGCCCGGAACGTAGAAATGACCATAAATTTTACACTGGTAGCAATTATTCGTTTTATACAATGGAAAAACTGTTCTATTTATTTTGTATTTTATGCTTCGGGCGTTGACTTCTAAGGCCCTAACTGTTTGATCTGGTGGAGCAACGCCCTAGAGTGAAGCCTAGGTTGCCCGGAACGTAGAAATGACCATTACTTTCACACTGTTTGCAATTATTCCGTTTATACGATGGAAAAGCTGTTGTATTTATATCGTATTTTATGCTTCTGGCGTTGACTTCTATGGCCCTAGCTATTCGATCTAGTGGAGCAACGCCCTAGAGTGAAGCCTAGGTTGCCCGGAACGTAGAAATGACCATCACTTTCAAACTGGTTGCAATTAATCCTGTTATACGATGGAAAAACTGTTGTATTTATATTGTATTTTATGCCTCTGGCGTTGACTTCTTAGGGCCTAACTATTCGATCTGGTGGCACAACGCCCTAGGGTGAAGCCTAGGTTGCCCGGAACGTAGAAATGACCATAACTTTTACACTGGTAGCAATTATTCGTTTTATACAATGGAAAAACTGTTCTATTTATTTTGTATTTTATGCTTCGGGCGTTGACTTCTAAGGCCCTAACTGTTTGATCTGGTGGAGCAACGCCCTAGAGTGAAGCCTAGGTTGCCCGGAACGTAGAAATGACCATTACTTTCACACTGTTTGCAATTATTCCGTTTATACGATGGAAAAGCTGTTGTATTTATATCGTATTTTATGCTTCTGGCGTTGACTTCTATGGCCCTAGCTATTCGATCTAGTGGAGCAACGCCCTAGAGTGAAGCCTAGGTTGCCCGGAACGTAGAAATGACCATCAATTTCAAACTGGTTGCAATTAATCCTGTTATACGATGGAAAAACTGTTGTATTTTTATTGCATTTTATGCTTCGGGCGTTGACTTATAAGGCCCTGACTATTCAATCTGTTGGAGCAACGCCCTAGAGTGAAGCCTAGGTTACTCGGAGTGTAGAAATGACCATAGCTTTCACACTGGTTGCAATTATTCGTTTTATACGATGGAAAAACTGTTGTATTTATATTGTATTTTATGCTTCTGGCGTTCACTTCTTCGGCCCTAACTATTCGATCTGGTGGAACAACACCCTAGGGTGAAGCCGAGGTTGCCCGGAACGTAGAAATGACCATAACTTTTACACTGGTAGCAATTATTCGTTTTATACAGTGGAAAAACTGTTCTATTTATTTTGTATTTTATGCTTCGGGCGTTGACTTCTAAGGCCCTAACTGTTTGATCTGGTGGAGCAACGCCGTAGAGTGAAGCCTAGGTTGCCCGGAACATAGAAATGACCATTACTTTCACACTGTTTGCAATTATACCTTTTATACGATGGAAAAGCTGTTGTATTTATATCGTATTTTATGCTTCTGGCGTTGACTTCTATGGCCCTAGCTATTCCATCTAGTGGAGCAACGCCCTAGAGTGAAGCCTAGGTTGCCCGGAACGTAGAAATGACCATCACTTTCAAACTGGTTGCAATTAATCCTGTTATACGATTGAAAAACTGTTGTATTTTTATTGTATTTTATGCTTCTGGCGTTCACTTCTTAGGCCCTAACTATTCGATCTGGTGGCACAACGCCCTAGGGTGAAGCCTAGGTTGCCCGGAACGTAGAAATGACCATAAATTTTACACTGGTAGCAATTATTCGTTTTATACAATGGAAAAACTGTTCTATTTATTTTGTATTTTATGCTTCGGGCGTTGACTTCTAAGGCCCTAACTGTTTGATCTGGTGGAGCAACGCCCTAGAGTGAAGCCTAGGTTGCCCGGAACGTAGAAATGACCATTACTTTCACACTGTTTGCAATTATTCCGTTTATACGATGGAAAAGCTGTTGTATTTATATCGTATTTTATGCTTCTGGCGTTGACTTCTATGGCCCTAGCTATTCGATCTAGTGGAGCAACGCCCTAGAGTGAAGCCTAGGTTGCCCGGAACGTAGAAATGACCATCACTTTCAAACTGGTTGCAATTAATCCTGTTATACGATGGAAAAACTGTTGTATTTATATTGTATTTTATGCCTCTGGCGTTGACTTCTTAGGGCCTAACTATTCGATCTGGTGGCACAACGCCCTAGGGTGAAGCCTAGGTTGCCCGGAACGTAGAAATGACCATAACTTTTACACTGGTAGCAATTATTCGTTTTATACAATGGAAAAACTGTTCTATTTATTTTGTATTTTATGCTTCGGGCGTTGACTTCTAAGGCCCTAACTGTTTGATCTGGTGGAGCAACGCCCTAGAGTGAAGCCTAGGTTGCCCGGAACGTAGAAATGACCATTACTTTCACACTGTTTGCAATTATTCCGTTTATACGATGGAAAAGCTGTTGTATTTATATCGTATTTTATGCTTCTGGCGTTGACTTCTATGGCCCTAGCTATTCGATCTAGTGGAGCAACGCCCTAGAGTGAAGCCTAGGTTGCCCGGAACGTAGAAATGACCATCAATTTCAAACTGGTTGCAATTAATCCTGTTATACGATGGAAAAACTGTTGTATTTTTATTGCATTTTATGCTTCGGGCGTTGACTTATAAGGCCCTGACTATTCAATCTGTTGGAGCAACGCCCTAGAGTGAAGCCTAGGTTACTCGGAGTGTAGAAATGACCATAGCTTTCACACTGGTTGCAATTATTCGTTTTATACGATGGAAAAACTGTTGTATTTATATTGTATTTTATGCTTCTGGCGTTCACTTCTTCGGCCCTAACTATTCGATCTGGTGGAACAACACCCTAGGGTGAAGCCGAGGTTGCCCGGAACGTAGAAATGACCATAACTTTTACACTGGTAGCAATTATTCGTTTTATACAGTGGAAAAACTGTTCTATTTATTTTGTATTTTATGCTTCGGGCGTTGACTTCTAAGGCCCTAACTGTTTGATCTGGTGGAGCAACGCCGTAGAGTGAAGCCTAGGTTGCCCGGAACATAGAAATGACCATTACTTTCACACTGTTTGCAATTATACCTTTTATACGATGGAAAAGCTGTTGTATTTATATCGTATTTTATGCTTCTGGCGTTGACTTCTATGGCCCTAGCTATTCCATCTAGTGGAGCAACGCCCTAGAGTGAAGCCTAGGTTGCCCGGAACGTAGAAATGACCATCACTTTCAAACTGGTTGCAATTAATCCTGTTATACGATGGAAAAACTGTTGTATTTTTATTGCATTTTATGCTTCGTGCGTTGACTTCTAAGGCCCTAACTATTCAATCTGTTGGAGGAACGCCCTAGAGTGAAGCCTAGGTTGCTCGGAATGTAGAAATGACCATAACTTTCACACTGGCTGCAATTATTCGTTTTATACGATGGAAAAGCTGTTGTATTTATATTGTATTTTATGCTTCTGACGTTCACTTCTTAGGCCCTAACTATACCATCTGGTGGAACAACGCCCTAGGGTGAAGCCGAGGTTGCCCGGAACGTAGAAATGACCATAACTTTTACACTGGTAGCAATTATTCGTTTTATACAATGGAAAAACTGTTGTATTTATATTGTATTTTATGCTTCTGGCGTTGACTTCTAAGGCCCTAACTATTCAATCTGTTGGAGGAACGCCCTAGAGTGAAGCCTAGGTTGCTCGGAATGTAGAAATGACCATAACTTTCACACTGGCTGCAATTATTCGTTTTATACGATGGAAAAGCTGTTGTATTTATATTGTATTTTATGCTTCTGGCGTTCACTTCTTAGGCCCTGACTATTCGATCTGGTGGAACAACGCCCTAGGCTGAAGCCTAGGTTGCCCGGAACGTAGAAATGACAATTACTTTCACACTGTTTGCAATAATTCCTTTTAAACAATGCAAAAGTTGTTGTATTTATGTCGTATTTTATGCTTCTGGCGTTGACTTCTAAGGACCTAACTATTCGATCTGGTGGAGCAACGCCCTAGAGTGAAGCCTAGGTTGCTCGGAATGTAGAAATCACCATATCTTTCACACTGGTTGCAATTATTCGTTTTTTACAATGGAAAAGCTGTTGTATTTATATTGTATTTTATGCTTCTGACGTTCACTTCTTAGGCCCTAACTATTCGATCTGGTGGAACAACGCCCTAGGGTGAAGCCGAGGTTGCCCGGAACGTAGAAATGACCATAACTTTTACACTGGTAGCAATTATTCGTTTTATACAATGGAAAAACTGTTGTATTTATATTGTATTTTATGCTTCTGGCGTTGACTGCTTAGGCCCTAACTATTCTATCTGGTGGAGCAATGCCTCAGAGTTAAGTCTAGGATGCCCGAAACGCCGAAATGATCATTACTTTCACGCTTGATGCAATTAATCCTGTTATACGATGGAAAAACTGTTGTATTTTTATTGTATTTTATGCTTCTGGCGTTCACTTCTTAGGCCCTAACTATTCGATCTGGTGGCACAACGCCCTAGGGTGAAGCCTAGGTTGCCCGGAACGTAGAAATGACCATATCATTTACACTGGTAGCAATTATTCGTTTTATACAATGGAAAAACTGTTCTATTTATTTTGTATTTTATGCTTCGGGCGTTGACTTCTAAGGCCCTAACTGTTTGATCTGGTGGAGCAACGCCCTAGAGTGAAGCCTAGGTTGCCCGGAACGTAGAAATGACCATTACTTTCACACTGTTTGCAATTATTCCGTTTATACGATGGAAAAGCTGTTGTATTTATATCGTATTTTATGCTTCTGGCGTTGACTTCTATGGCCCTAGCTATTCGATCTAGTGGAGCAACGCCCTAGAGTGAAGCCTAGGTTGCCCGGAACGTAGAAATGACCATCACTTTCAAACTGGTTGCAATTAATCCTGTTATACGATGGAAAAACTGTTGTATTTATATTGTATTTTATGCCTCTGGCGTTGACTTCTTAGGGCCTAACTATTCGATCTGGTGGCACAACGCCCTAGGGTGAAGCCTAGGTTGCCCGGAACGTAGAAATGACCATAACTTTTACACTGGTAGCAATTATTCGTTTTATACAATGGAAAAACTGTTCTATTTATTTTGTATTTTATGCTTCGGGCGTTGACTTCTAAGGCCCTAACTGTTTGATCTGGTGGAGCAACGCCCTAGAGTGAAGCCTAGGTTGCCCGGAACGTAGAAATGACCATTACTTTCACACTGTTTGCAATTATTCCGTTTATACGATGGAAAAGCTGTTGTATTTATATCGTATTTTATGCTTCTGGCGTTGACTTCTATGGCCCTAGCTATTCGATCTAGTGGAGCAACGCCCTAGAGTGAAGCCTAGGTTGCCCGGAACGTAGAAATGACCATCACTTTCAAACTGGTTGCAATTAATCCTGTTATACGATGGAAAAACTGTTGTATTTTTATTGCATTTTATGCTTCGGGCGTTGACTTATAAGGCCCTGACTATTCAATCTGTTGGAGCAACGCCCTAGAGTGAAGCCTAGGTTACTCGGAGTGTAGAAATGACCATAGCTTTCACACTGGTTGCAATTATTCGTTTTATACGATGGAAAAACTGTTGTATTTATATTGTATTTTATGCTTCTGGCGTTCACTTCTTCGGCCCTAACTATTCGATCTGGTGGAACAACACCCTAGGGTGAAGCCGAGGTTGCCCGGAACGTAGAAATGACCATAACTTTTACACTGGTAGCAATTATTCGTTTTATACAGTGGAAAAACTGTTCTATTTATTTTGTATTTTATGCTTCGGGCGTTGACTTCTAAGGCCCTAACTGTTTGATCTGGTGGAGCAACGCCCTAGAGTGAAGCCTAGGTTGCCCGGAACATAGAAATGACCATTACTTTCACACTGTTTGCAATTATACCTTTTATACGATGGAAAAGCTGTTGTATTTATATCGTATTTTATGCTTCTGGTGTTGACTTCTATGGCCCTAGCTATTCCATCTAGTGGAGCAACGCCCTAGAGTGAAGCCTAGGTTGCCCGGAACGTAGAAATGACCATCACTTTCAAACTGGTTGCAATTAATCCTGTTATACGATGGAAAAACTGTTGTATTTTTATTGCATTTTATGCTTCGTGCGTTGACTTCTAAGGCCCTAACTATTCAATCTGTTGGAGCAACGCCCTAGAGTGAAGCCTAGGTTGCTCGGAATGTAGAAATGACCATAACTTTCACACTGGCTGCAAATATTCGTTTTATACGATGGAAAAGCTGTTGTATTTATATTGTATTTTATGCTTCTGACGTTCACTTCTTAGGCCCTAACTATTCCATCTGGTGGAACAACGCCCTAGGGTGAAGCCGAGGTTGCCCGGAACGTAGAAATGACCATAACTTTTACACTGGTAGCAATTATTCGTTTTATACAATGGAAAAACTGTTGTATTTTTATTGTATTTTATGCTTCTGGCGTTCACTTCTTAGGCCCTGACTATTCGATCTGGTGGAACAACGCCCTAGGCTGAAGCCTAGGTTGCCCGGAACGTAGAAATGACAATTACTTTCACACTGTTTGCAATAATTCCTTTTAAACAATGCAAAAGTTGTTGTATTTATGTCGTATTTTATGCTTCTGGCGTTGACTTCTAAGGACCTAACTATTCGATCTGGTGGAGCAACGCCCTAGAGTGAAGCCTAGGTTGCCCGGAACGTAGAAATGACCATTACTTTCACACTGTTTGCAATTATTCCGTTTATACGATGGAAAAGCTGTTGTATTTATATCGTATTTTATGCTTCTGGCGTTGACTTCTATGGCCCTAGCTATTCGATCTAGTGGAGCAACGCCCTAGAGTGAAGCCTAGGTTGCCCGGAACGTAGAAATGACCATCACTTTCAAACTGGTTGCAATTAATCCTGTTATACGATGGAAAAACTGTTGTATTTTTATTGCATTTTATGCTTCGGGCGTTGACTTATAAGGCCCTGACTATTCAATCTGTTGGAGCAACGCCCTAGAGTGAAGCCTAGGTTACTCGGAGTGTAGAAATGACCATAGCTTTCACACTGGTTGCAATTATTCGTTTTATACGATGGAAAAACTGTTGTATTTATATTGTATTTTATGCTTCTGGCGTTCACTTCTTCGGCCCTAACTATTCGATCTGGTGGAACAACACCCTAGGGTGAAGCCGAGGTTGCCCGGAACGTAGAAATGACCATAACTTTTACACTGGTAGCAATTATTCGTTTTATACAGTGGAAAAACTGTTCTATTTATTTTGTATTTTATGCTTCGGGCGTTGACTTCTAAGGCCCTAACTGTTTGATCTGGTGGAGCAACGCCCTAGAGTGAAGCCTAGGTTGCCCGGAACATAGAAATGACCATTACTTTCACACTGTTTGCAATTATACCTTTTATACGATGGAAAAGCTGTTGTATTTATATCGTATTTTATGCTTCTGGTGTAGACTTCTATGGCCCTAGCTATTCCATCTAGTGGAGCAACGCCCTAGAGTGAAGCCTAGGTTGCCCGGAACGTAGAAATGACCATCACTTTCAAACTGGTTGCAATTAATCCTGTTATACGATGGAAAAACTGTTGTATTTTTATTGCATTTTATGCTTCGTGCGTTGACTTCTAAGGCCCTAACTATTCAATCTGTTGGAGCAACGCCCTAGAGTGAAGCCTAGGTTGCTCGGAATGTAGAAATGACCATAACTTTCACACTGGCTGCAAATATTCGTTTTATACGATGGAAAAGCTGTTGTATTTATATTGTATTTTATGCTTCTGACGTTCACTTCTTAGGCCCTAACTATTCCATCTGGTGGAACAACGCCCTAGGGTGAAGCCGAGGTTGCCCGGAACGTAGAAATGACCATAACTTTTACACTGGTAGCAATTATTCGTTTTATACAATGGAAAAACTGTTGTATTTTTATTGTATTTTATGCTTCTGGCGTTCACTTCTTAGGCCCTGACTATTCGATCTGGTGGAACAACGCCCTAGGCTGAAGCCTAGGTTGCCCGGAACGTAGAAATGACAATTACTTTCACACTGTTTGCAATAATTCCTTTTAAACAATGCAAAAGTTGTTGTATTTATGTCGTATTTTATGCTTCTGGCGTTGACTTCTAAGGACCTAACTATTCGATCTGGTGGAGCAACGCCCTAGAGTGAAGCCTAGGTTGCTCGGAATGTAGAAATCACCATATCTTTCACACTGGTTGCAATTATTCGTTTTTTACAATGGAAAAGCTGTTGTATTTATATTGTATTTTATGCCTATGGCGTTGTCTTCTAAGGCCCTAACTATTCGATCTAGTGGAGCAACGCCCTAGAGTGAAGTCTAGGTTGCCCGGAACGTCGAAATGACCATCACTTTCAAACTGGTTGCAATTAATCCTGTTATACCATGGAAAAGCTGTTGTATTTATATCGTATTGTATGCTTCTGGCGTTGACATCTAAGGACCTATCTGTTTGATCTGGTGGCGCAACGCCCTAGTGTGAAGCCTAGGTGGCTCGGTATGTAGAAATGACCATAACTTTCACACTGGCTGCAATTATTCGTTTTATACGATGGAAAAGCTGTTGTATTTATATTGTATTTTATGCTTCTGACGTTTACTTCTTAGGCCCTAACTATTCGATCTGGTGGAACAACGCCCTATGGTGAAGCCTAGGTTGCCCGGAACGTAGAAATGACAATTACTTTCACACTGTTTGCATTAATTCCTTTTATACGATGCAAAAGTTGTTGTATTTATATCGTATTTTATGCTTCTGGCGTTGACTTCTATGGCCCTAGCTATTCGATCTAGTGGAGCAACGCCCTAGAGTGAAGCCTAGGTTGCCCGGAACGTAGAAATGACCATAACTTTTACACTGGTAGCAATTATTCGTTTTATACAATGGAAAAACTGTTCTATTTATTTTGTATTTTATGCTTCGGGCGTTGACTTCTAAGGCCCTAACTGTTTGATCTGGTGGAGCAACGCCCTAGAGTGAAGCCTAGGTTGCCCGGAACGTAGAAATGACCATTACTTTCACACTGTTTGCAATTATTCCGTTTATACGATGGAAAAGCTGTTGTATTTATATCGTATTTTATGCTTCTGGCGTTGACTTCTATGGCCCTAGCTATTCGATCTAGTGGAGCAACGCCCTAGAGTGAAGCCTAGGTTGCCCGGAACGTAGAAATGACCATCACTTTCAAACTGGTTGCAATTAATCCTGTTATACGATGGAAAAACTGTTGTATTTATATTGTATTTTATGCCTCTGGCGTTGACTTCTTAGGGCCTAACTATTCGATCTGGTGGCACAACGCCCTAGGGTGAAGCCTAGGTTGCCCGGAACGTAGAAATGACCATAACTTTTACACTGGTAGCAATTATTCGTTTTATACAATGGAAAAACTGTTCTATTTATTTTGTATTTTATGCTTCGGGCGTTGACTTCTAAGGCCCTAACTGTTTGATCTGGTGGAGCAACGCCCTAGAGTGAAGCCTAGGTTGCCCGGAACGTAGAAATGACCATTACTTTCACACTGTTTGCAATTATTCCGTTTATACGATGGAAAAGCTGTTGTATTTATATCGTATTTTATGCTTCTGGCGTTGACTTCTATGGCCCTAGCTATTCGATCTAGTGGAGCAACGCCCTAGAGTGAAGCCTAGGTTGCCCGGAACGTAGAAATGACCATCACTTTCAAACTGGTTGCAATTAATCCTGTTATACGATGGAAAAACTGTTGTATTTATATTGTATTTTATGCCTCTGGCGTTGACTTCTTAGGGCCTAACTATTCGATCTGGTGGCACAACGCCCTAGGGTGAAGCCTAGGTTGCCCGGAACGTAGAAATGACCATAACTTTTACACTGGTAGCAATTATTCGTTTTATACAATGGAAAAACTGTTCTATTTATTTTGTATTTTATGCTTCGGGCGTTGACTTCTAAGGCCCTAACTGTTTGATCTGGTGGAGCAACGCCCTAGAGTGAAGCCTAGGTTGCCCGGAACGTAGAAATGACCATTACTTTCACACTGTTTGCAATTATTCCGTTTATACGATGGAAAAGCTGTTGTATTTATATCGTATTTTATGCTTCTGGCGTTGACTTCTATGGCCCTAGCTATTCGATCTAGTGGAGCAACGCCCTAGAGTGAAGCCTAGGTTGCCCGGAACGTAGAAATGACCATCACTTTCAAACTGGTTGCAATTAATCCTGTTATACGATGGAAAAACTGTTGTATTTTTATTGCATTTTATGCTTCGGGCGTTGACTTATAAGGCCCTAACTATTCGATATGGTGGAGCAACGCCCTAGAATGAGGCATAGGATGCCCCGAACGTTGAAGTGACCACTACTTCCACATAGGCTGCAATTATCCCTGCTATACGATGGAAAAACTGTTGTATTTATATTGCTTTTTCTGCCTCTGGCGTCGACTTCTAAGGCCCTAACTATTTGATCTAGTGGAGCAACGCCCTAGAGTGAAGCCTAGGTTGCTCGGAATGTAGAAATAACCATTACCTTCACGCTTGTTGCAATTATTCCTGTTATACGATGAAAAAACTGTTCTATTTTTATTGCATTTTATGCTTCAGGCGTTGACTTCTAAGGCCGGAGCTATTCCATGTGGTGGACCTACGCCCTAGGGTGAAGCCTAGGTTGCCCGGAACGTAGAAATGACCATAACTTTCACAGTGGTTGCAATTATTCGTTTTATACGATGGAAAAGCTGTTGTATTTATATCGTATTTTATGCTTCTGGCGTTGACTTCTTGGCCCTAACTATTCGATATGGTTGAAAAACGCCCTAGGGTGAAGCCTAGGTTGCCCGGAACGTAGAAATGACCATAACTTTTACACTGGTAGCAATTATTCGTTTTATACAATGGAAAAGCTGTTGCATTTATATCGTATTTTATGCTTCTGGCGTTGACTTCTGAGGACCCAACTATTCGATCTGGTGGAGAAACGCCCTAGGGTGAAGCCTAGGTAACCTGGAACGTAGAAATGACCATCACTTTCACACGGGTTGCAATTATTCCTGTTATAGGATGGAAAGACTGTTGTATTTTTATTGTATTTTATACGTCAGGCGTTGACTTCTAAGGCCCTAGCTATTCGATCTGGTCGAGCAACGCCCTAGAGTGAAGCCTAGGATGCCCGGAAAGTAGAAATGACCATAACTTTCACACTGGTTGCAATTATTCGTTTTATACGATGGAAAAGCTGTTGTATCTTTATTGTATTTTATTCATCTGGGGTTGACTTCTAAGGCCGTAGCTATTAGATGTGGTGGAGCAACGCCCTAGAGAGACGCCTAGGTTGCCCGGAACGTAGAAATGACCATAACTTTCACACTGGTTGCAATTATTCGTTTTATACGGTGGAAAAGCTGTTGCATCTTTATTGTATTTTATTCATCTGGGGTTGACTTCTAAGGCCGTAGCTATTAGATGTGGTGGAGCAACGCCCGAGAGTGGGGCCTAGGTTGCCCGGAACGTAGAAATGACCATAACTTTCACACTGGTTGCTATTATTCGTTTTATACGATGGAAAAGCTGTTGTATTTATATCGTATCTTATGCTTCTGGCGTTGACTTCTTAGGCCCTAACTATTCCATCTGGTGGAACAACGCCCTTGGGTGAAGCCTAGGTTGCGCGGAACGTAGCAATGAATATAACTTTCACACTGGTAGCAATTATTCGTTTTATACGATGGAAAAACTGTTGTATTTATATTGTATTTTATGCTTCTGGCGTTCACTTCTTGGCCCTAACTATTCGATATGGTTGAAAAACGCCCTAGGGTGAAGCCTAGGTTGCCCGGAACGTAGAAATGACAATTACTTTCACACTGTTTGCATTAATTCCTTTTATACGATGCAAAAGTTGTTGTATTTATATCGTATTTTATGCTTCTGGCGTTGACTTCTAAGGACCTAACTATTCGATCTGGTAGAGCAACGCCCTAGAGTGAAGCCTAGGTTGCTCGGAACGTAGAAATGACCATCACCTTCAAACTGGTTGCAATTAATCCTGTTATACGATGGAAAAACTGTTGTATTTTTATTGTATTTTATGCTTCTGGCGTTCACTTCTTAGGCCCTAACTATTCGATCTGGTGGCACAACGCCCTAGGGCGAAGCCTAGGTTGCCCGGAACGTAGAAATGACCATAACTTTTACACTGGTAGCAATTATTCGTTTTATACAATGGAAAAACTGTTCTATTTATTTTGTATTTTATGCTTCGGGCGTTGACTTCTAAGGCCCTAACTGTTTGATCTGGTGGAGCAACGCCCTAGAGTGAAGCCTAGGTTGCCCGGAACGTAGAAATGACCATTACTTTCACACTGTTTGCAATTATTCCGTTTATGCGATGGAAAAGCTGTTGTATTTATATCGTATTTTATGCTTCTGGCGTTGACTTCTATGGCCCTAGCTATTCGATCTAGTGGAGCAACGCCCTAGAGTGAAGCCTAGGTTGCCCGGAACGTAGAAATGACCATCACTTTCAAACTGGTTGCAATTAATCCTGTTATACGATGGAAAAACTGTTGTATTTTTATTGCATTTTATGCTTCGGGCGTTGACTTATAAGGCCCTGACTATTCAATCTGTTGGAGCAACGCCCTAGAGTGAAGCCTAGGTTACTCGGAGTGTAGAAATGACCATAGCTTTCACACTGGTTGCAATTATTCCTTTTATACGATGGAAAAACTGTTGTATTTATATTGTATTTTATGCTTCTGACGTTCACTTCTTAGGCCCTAACTATTCTATCTGGTGGAACAACGCCCTAGGGTGAAGCCGAGGTTGCCCGGAACGTAGAAATGACCATAACTTTTACACTGGTAGCAATTATTCGTTTTATACAATGGAAAAACTGTTGTATTTATATTGTATTTTATGCTTCTGGCGTTGACTTCTTAGGCCCTAACTATTCGATCTGGTGGAGCAATGCCTCAGAGTTAAGTCTAGGATGCCCGAAACGCCGAAATGATCATTACTTTCACGCTTGTTGCAATTATTCCTGTTATACGATGAAAAGACCGTTGTATTTTTATTGTATTTTATGCTTCTGGCGTTCACTTCTTAGGCCCTGACTATTCGATCTGGTGGAACAACGCCCTAGGCTGAAGCCTAGGTTGCCCGGAACGTAGAAATGACAATTACTTTCACACTGTTTGCAATAATTCCTTTTAAACAATGCAAAAGTTGTTGTATTTATATCGTATTTTATGCTTCTGGCGTTGACTTCTAAGGACCTAACTATTCGATCTGGTGGAGCAACGCCCTAGAGTGAAGCCTAGGTTGCTCGGAATGTAGAAATCACCATAACTTTCACACTGGTTGCAATTATTCGTTTTTTACAATGGAAAAGCTGTTGTATTTATATTGTATTTTGTGCCTATGGCGGTGTCTTCTAAGGCCCTAACTATTCCATCTAGTGGAGCAACGCCCTAGAGTGAAGTCTAGGTTGCCCGGAACGTCGAAATGACCATCACTTTCAAACTGGTTGCAATTAATCCTGTTATACCATGGAAAAGCTGTTGTATTTATATCGTATTGTATGCTTCTGGCGTTGACATCTAAGGACCTATCTGTTTGATCTGGTGGCGCAACGCCCTAGTGTGAAGCCTAGGTGGCTCGGAATGTAGAAATGACCATAACTTTCACACTGGCTGCAATTATTCGTTTTATACGATGGAAAAGCTGTTGTATTTATATTGTATTTTATGCTTCTGACGTTCACTTCTTAGGCCCTAACTATTCGATCTGGTGGAACAACGCCCTAGGGTGAAGCCGAGGTTGCCCGGAACGTAGAAGTGACCATAACTTTTACACTGGTAGCAATTATTCGTTTTATACAATGGAAAAACTGTTGTATTTATATTGTATTTTATGCTTCTGGCGTTGACTGCTTAGGCCCTAACTATTCTATCTAGTGGAGCAATGCCTCAGAGTTAAGTCTAGGATGCCCGAAACGCCGAAATGATCATTACTTTCACGCTTGTTGCAATTATTCCTGTTATACGATGAAAAGACCGTTGTATTTTTATTGTATTTTATGCTTCAGGCGTAGGCTTCTAAGGCCGTAGCTATTCGATATGGTGGAGCACCGCCCTAGAGTCAAGACTAGGTTGCTCGGAACGTAGAAATGACCATAACTTTTACACTGGTAGCAATTATTCGTTTTATACAATGGAAAAACTGTTCTATTTATTTTGCATTTTCTGCTTCGGGCGTTGACTTCTAAGCCCCTAACTGTTTAATCTGGTAGAGCAACGCCCTAGGGTGAAGCCTAGTTTGCCCGGAAAGTAGAAATGACCATTACGTTCACACTGTTTGCAATTATTCCTTTTATACGATGGAAAGGCTGTTGTATTTATATTGTATTTTATGCTTCAGGCGTTGACTTCTAAGGCCCTAGCTATTCGATCTAGTGGAGCAACGCCCTAGAGTGATGCCTATGTTGCCCGGAACGTAGAAATGACCTTCACTACCTAACTGGTTGCAATTAATCCTGTTATACGATGGACAAACTGTTGTATTTTTATTGCATTTTATGCCTCTGGCGTTCACTTCTAAGGCCCTGACAATTCAATCTGTTGGAGCAACGCCCTAGAGTGAAGCCTAGGTTGCTCGGAATGTACAAATGACCATAGCTTTCACACTGGTTGCAATTATTCGTTTTATCCGATGGAAAAACTGGTGTATTTATATTGTATTTTATGCTTCTGGCGTTCACTTCTTAGGCCCTAACTATTCGATCTGGTGGAACAACGCCCTAGGGTGAAGCCTAGGTTGCCCGGAACGTAGAAATGACCATAACTTTTACACTGGTAGCATTATTCGTTTTATACAATGGAAAAACTGTTCTATTTATTTTGTATTTTATGCTTCGGGCGTTGACTTCTTTGGCCCTAACAATTCGATCTGGTGGAGCAACGCCCTAGAGTGAAGCCTAGGCTGCCAGGAACGTAGAAATGACCATAACTTTTACACTGGTAGCAATTATTCGTTTTATACAATGGGAAAACTGTTCTATTTATTTTGTATTTTATGCTTCGGGCGTTTACTTCTAAGGACCTAACTGTTTGATCTGGTGGAGCAACGCCCTACAGTGAAGCCTAGGTTGCCCGGAACGTAGATATGACCATAACCTTCACACAGGCTGCAATTATTCGTTTTATACGGTGTAAAGGCTGTTGTATCTATTTTGTATTTTATTCTTCTGGCGGTGACTTCTAAGGACCTAACTATTCGATCTGGTGGAGCAACGCCCTAGAGT
Source organism: Calliopsis andreniformis (assembly GCF_051401765.1). NCBI lineage: Eukaryota > Metazoa > Arthropoda > Insecta > Hymenoptera > Andrenidae > Calliopsis > Calliopsis andreniformis. Next base: position 4,522,171 of record NW_027480429.1, read on the forward strand.
GAAGCCTAGGTTGCTCACAATGTAGAAATAACCATAACTTTCACACTGGATGCAATTATACGTTTTTTACGATGGAAATGCTGTTGTATTTATATTGTATTTTATGACTCTGGCGTTGACTTCTAAGGCCCTAGCTATTCGATCTGGTGGAACAACGTCCTAGGGTGAAGCCTAGGATGCCCGGAAAGTAGAAATGACCATAACTTTCACACTGGTAGCAATTATTCGTTTTATACGATGGAAAAACTGTTTTATTTATTTTGAATTTTATGCTTCTGACGTTGACTTCTAGGGCCCTAACTATTCGATCTGGTGGAGCAACGCCCTAGAGTGAAGCCTAGGTTGCTCGGAACGTAGAAGTGACCATTACCTTCACAGTTGATGCAATTATTCCTGTTATACGATAGAAAAACTGTTGTATTTTTATTGTATTTTATGCTTCTGTCGATGACTCCTAAGGCACTAACTATTCGATCTTGTGGAGCAATGCCCTAGAGTGAAGCCTAGGCTGCCCGGAACGTAGAAATGACAATTACCTTCGCAGTTTTTGCAATTATTCGTTTTATACGATGGAAAAGCTGTTGTATTTATATCGTATTTTATGCTTCTGGCGTCGACTTCTTAGGCCCTAACTATTCAATCTGGTGGAACAACGCCTTGGGTGAAGCCTAGGTTGCCCGGAACGCAGAAATGACCATTACCTTCACACTGTTTGCAATTATTCCTCTTATACGATAGAAAAACTGCTCTATTTTTATTGTATTTTATGCTTCTGTCGTTGTTTTCTAAGGCCCCAACTATTCGATATGGTGGAGCAACGCCCTAGAATGAGGCATAGGATGCCCCGAACGTTGAAATGACCACTACTTCCACATAGGCTGCAATTATCCCTGCTATACGGTGGAAAAACTGTTGTATTTATATTGCTTTTTCTGCCTCTGGCGTCGACTTCTAAGGCCCTAACTATTTGATCTAGTGGAGCAACGCCCTAGAGTGAAGCCTAGGTTGCTCGGAATGTAGAAATAACCATTACCTTCACGCTTGTTGCAATTATTCCTGTTATACGATGAAAAAACTGTTCTATTTTTATTGCATTTTATGCTTCAGGCGTTGACTTCTAAGGCCGGAGCTATTCCATGTGGTGGACCTACGCCCTAGAGTGAAGCCTAGGTTGCCCGGAACGTAGAAATGACCATTACTTTCACACTGTTTGCAATTAGACATTATATACGAGGTAAAAGCTGTTGTATTTATATTGTATTTTATGCTTCTGGCGTTGACTTCTTAGGCCCTAGCTATTCGATCTGGTGGAGCACCGCCCTAGAGTGAAGCCTAGGTTGCCCGGAACTTAGAACATACCATTACCTTCACCCTGGTTGCAATTATTCCTGTTATACGATGGAAATACTGTTGCATCTTTATTGTATTTTATGCTTCTGGCGTTGACTTCTAAGGCCCTAACTATTCAATCTGTTGGAGCAATGCCCTAGGGTGAAGCCTAGGTTGCCCGGAACGTAGAAATGACCATAACTTTCACAGTGGTTGCAATTATTCGTTTTATACGATGGAAAAGCTGTTGTATTTATATCGTATTTTATGCTTCTGGCGTTGACTTCTTAGGCCCTAACTATTCGATATGGTGGAAAAACGCCCTAGGGTGAAGCCTAGGTTGCCCGGAACGTAGAAATGACCATAACTTTTACACTGGTAGCAATTATTCGTTTTATACAATGGAAAAACCGTTCTATTTATTTTGTGTTTTATGCTTCGGGCGTTGACTTCTAAGGCCCTAACTGTTTGATCTGGTGGAGCAACGCCCTAGAGTGAAGCCTAGGTTGCCCGGAACGTAGAAATGACCATTACGTTCACACTGTTTGCAATTATTCCTTTTATACGATGGAAAGGCTGTTGTATTTATATTGTATTTTATGCTTCTGGCGTTGACTTCTAAGGCCCTAGCTATTCGATCTAGTGGAGCAACGCCCTAGAGTGATGCCTAGGTTGCCCGGAACGTAGAAATGACCTTCACTACCTAACTGGTTGCAATTAATCCTGTTATACGATGGACAAACTGTTGTATTTTTATTGCATTTTATGCCTCTGGCGTTCACTTCTAAGGCCCTGACAATTCAATCTGTTGGAGCAACGCCCTAGAGTGAAGCCTAGGTTGCTCGGAATGTACAAATGACCATAGCTTTCACACTGGTTGCAATTATTCGTTTTATCCGATGGAAAAACTGGTGTATTTATATTGTATTTTATGCTTCTGGCGTTCACTTCTTAGGCCCTAACTATTCGATCTGGTGGAACAACGCCCTAGGGTGAAGCCTAGGTTGCCCGGAACGTAGAAATGACCATAACTTTTACACTGGTAGCATTATTCGTTTTATACAATGGAAAAACTGTTCTATTTATTTTGTATTTTATGCTTCGGGCGTTGACTTCTTTGGCCCTAACAATTCGATCTGGTGGAGCAACGCCCTAGAGTGAAGCCTAGGCTGCCAGGAACGTAGAAATGACCATAACTTTTACACTGGTAGCAATTATTCGTTTTATACAATGGGAAAACTGTTCTATTTATTTTGTATTTTATGCTTCGGGCGTTTACTTCTAAGGACCTAACTGTTTGATCTGGTGGAGCAACGCCCTACAGTGAAGCCTAGGTTGCCCGGAACGTAGATATGACCATAACCTTCACACAGGCTGCAATTATTCGTTTTATACGGTGTAAAGGCTGTTGTATCTATTTTGTATTTTATTCTTCTGGCGGTGACTTCTAAGGACCTAACTATTCGATCTGGTGGAGCAACGCCCTAGAGTGAAGCCTAGGTTGCTCACAATGTAGAAATAACCATAACTTTCACACTGGATGCAATTATACGTTTTTTACGATGGAAATGCTGTTGTATTTATATTGTATTTTATGACTCTGGCGTTGACTTCTAAGGCCCTAGCTATTCGATCTGGTGGAACAACGTCCTAGGGTGAAGCCTAGGATGCCCGGAAAGTAGAAATGACCATAACTTTCACACTGGTAGCAATTATTCGTTTTATACGATGGAAAAACTGTTTTATTTATTTTGAATTTTATGCTTCTGACGTTGACTTCTAGGGCCCTAACTATTCGATCTGGTGGAGCAACGCCCTAGAGTGAAGCCTAGGTTGCTCGGAACGTAGAAGTGACCATTACCTTCACAGTTGATGCAATTATTCCTGTTATACGATAGAAAAACTGTTGTATTTTTATTGTATTTTATGCTTCTGTCGATGACTCCTAAGGCACTAACTATTCGATCTTGTGGAGCAATGCCCTAGAGTGAAGCCTAGGCTGCCCGGAACGTAGAAATGACAATTACCTTCGCAGTTTTTGCAATTATTCGTTTTATACGATGGAAAAGCTGTTGTATTTATATCGTATTTTATGCTTCTGGCGTCGACTTCTTAGGCCCTAACTATTCAATCTGGTGGAACAACGCCTTGGGTGAAGCCTAGGTTGCCCGGAACGCAGAAATGACCATTACCTTCACACTGTTTGCAATTATTCCTGTTATACGATAGAAAAACTGCTCTATTTTTATTGTATTTTATGCTTCTGTCGTTGTTTTCTAAGGCCCCAACTATTCGATATGGTGGAGCAACGCCCTAGAATGAGGCATAGGATGCCCCGAACGTTGAAATGACCACTACTTCCACATAGGCTGCAATTATCCCTGCTATACGGTGGAAAAACTGTTGTATTTATATTGCTTTTTCTGCCTCTGGCGTCGACTTCTAAGGCCCTAACTATTTGATCTAGTGGAGCAACGCCCTAGAGTGAAGCCTAGGTTGCTCGGAATGTAGAAATAACCATTACCTTCACGCTTGTTGCAATTATTCCTGTTATACGATGAAAAAACTGTTCTATTTTTATTGCATTTTATGCTTCAGGCGTTGACTTCTAAGGCCGGAGCTATTCCATGTGGTGGACCTACGCCCTAGAGTGAAGCCTAGGTTGCCCGGAACGTAGAAATGACCATTACTTTCACACTGTTTGCAATTAGACATTATATACGAGGTAAAAGCTGTTGTATTTATATTGTATTTTATGCTTCTGGCGTTGACTTCTTAGGCCCTAGCTATTCGATCTGGTGGAGCACCGCCCTAGAGTGAAGCCTAGGTTGCCCGGAACTTAGAACATACCATTACCTTCACCCTGGTTGCAATTATTCCTGTTATACGATGGAAATACTGTTGCATCTTTATTGTATTTTATGCTTCTGGCGTTGACTTCTAAGGCCCTAACTATTCAATCTGTTGGAGCAATGCCCTAGGGTGAAGCCTAGGTTGCCCGGAACGTAGAAATGACCATAACTTTCACAGTGGTTGCAATTATTCGTTTTATACGATGGAAAAGCTGTTGTATTTATATCGTATTTTATGCTTCTGGCGTTGACTTCTTAGGCCCTAACTATTCGATATGGTGGAAAAACGCCCTAGGGTGAAGCCTAGGTTGCCCGGAACGTAGAAATGACCATAACTTTTACACTGGTAGCAATTATTCGTTTTATACAATGGAAAAACCGTTCTATTTATTTTGTGTTTTATGCTTCGGGCGTTGACTTCTAAGGCCCTAACTGTTTGATCTGGTGGAGCAACGCCCTAGAGTGAAGCCTAGGTTGCCCGGAACGTAGAAATGACCATTACGTTCACACTGTTTGCAATTATTCCTTTTATACGATGGAAAGGCTGTTGTATTTATATTGTATTTTATGCTTCTGGCGTTGACTTCTAAGGCCCTAGCTATTCGATCTAGTGGAGCAACGCCCTAGAGTGATGCCTAGGTTGCCCGGAACGTAGAAATGACCTTCACTACCTAACTGGTTGCAATTAATCCTGTTATACGATGGACAAACTGTTGTATTTTTATTGCATTTTATGCCTCTGGCGTTCACTTCTAAGGCCCTGACAATTCAATCTGTTGGAGCAACGCCCTAGAGTGAAGCCTAGGTTGCTCGGAATGTACAAATGACCATAGCTTTCACACTGGTTGCAATTATTCGTTTTATCCGATGGAAAAACTGGTGTATTTATATTGTATTTTATGCTTCTGGCGTTCACTTCTTAGGCCCTAACTATTCGATCTGGTGGAACAACGCCCTAGGGTGAAGCCTAGGTTGCCCGGAACGTAGAAATGACCATAACTTTTACACTGGTAGCATTATTCGTTTTATACAATGGAAAAACTGTTCTATTTATTTTGTATTTTATGCTTCGGGCGTTGACTTCTTTGGCCCTAACAATTCGATCTGGTGGAGCAACGCCCTAGAGTGAAGCCTAGGCTGCCAGGAACGTAGAAATGACCATAACTTTTACACTGGTAGCAATTATTCGTTTTATACAATGGGAAAACTGTTCTATTTATTTTGTATTTTATGCTTCGGGCGTTTACTTCTAAGGACCTAACTGTTTGATCTGGTGGAGCAACGCCCTACAGTGAAGCCTAGGTTGCCCGGAACGTAGATATGACCATAACCTTCACACAGGCTGCAATTATTCGTTTTATACGGTGTAAAGGCTGTTGTATCTATTTTGTATTTTATTCTTCTGGCGGTGACTTCTAAGGACCTAACTATTCGATCTGGTGGAGCAACGCCCTAGAGTGAAGCCTAGGTTGCTCACAATGTAGAAATAACCATAACTTTCACACTGGATGCAATTATACGTTTTTTACGATGGAAATGCTGTTGTATTTATATTGTATTTTATGACTCTGGCGTTGACTTCTAAGGCCCTAGCTATTCGATCTGGTGGAACAACGTCCTAGGGTGAAGCCTAGGATGCCCGGAAAGTAGAAATGACCATAACTTTCACACTGGTAGCAATTATTCGTTTTATACGATGGAAAAACTGTTTTATTTATTTTGTATTTTATGCTTCTGACGTTGACTTCTAGGGCCCTAACTATTCGATCTGGTGGAGCAACGCCCTAGAGTGAAGCCTAGGTTGCTCGGAACGTAGAAGTGACCATTACCTTCACAGTTGATGCAATTATTCCTGTTATACGATAGAAAAACTGTTGTATTTTTATTGTATTTTATGCTTCTGTCGTTGACTCCTAAGGCACTAACTATTCGATCTTGTGGAGCAATGCCCTAGAGTGAAGCCTAGGCTGCCCGGAACGTAGAAATGACAATTACCTTCGCAGTTTTTGCAATTATTCGTTTTATACGATGGAAAAGCTGTTGTATTAATATCGTATTTTATGCTTCTGGCGTCGACTTCTTAGGCCCTAACTATTCAATCTGGTGGAACAACGCCTTGGGTGAAGCCTAGGTTGCCCGGAACGCAGAAATGACCATTACCTTCACACTGTTTGCAATTATTCCTGTTATACGATAGAAAAACTGCTGTATTTTTATTGTATTTTATGCTTCTGTCGTTGTTTTCTAAGGCCCCAACTATTCGATATGGTGGAGCAACGCCCTAGAATGAGGCATAGGATGCCCCGAACGTTGAAATGACCACTACTTCCACATAGGCTGCAATTATCCCTGCTATACGGTGGAAAAACTGTTGTATTTATATTGCTTTTTCTGCCTCTGGCGTCGACTTCTAAGGCCCTAACTATTTGATCTAGTGGAGCAACGCCCTAGAGTGAAGCCTAGGTTGCTCGGAATGTAGAAATAACCATTACCTTCACGCTTGTTGCAATTATTCCTGTTATACGATGAAAAAACTGTTCTATTTTTACTGCATTTTATGCTTCAGGCGTTGACTTCTAAGGCCGGAGCTATTCCATGTGGTGGACCTACGCCCTAGAGTGAAGCCTAGATTGCCCGGAACGTAGAAATGACCATTACTTTCACACTGTTTGCAATTAGACATTATATACGAGGTAAAAGCTGTTGTATTTATATTGTATTTTATGCTTCTGGCGTTGACTTCTTAGGCCCTAGCTATTCGATCTGGTGGAGCACCGCCCTAGAGTGAAGCCTAGGTTGCCCGGAACTTAGAACATACCATTACCTTCACCCTGGTTGCAATTATTCCTGTTATACGATGGAAATACTGTTGCATCTTTATTGTATTTTATGCTTCTGGCGTTGACTTCTAAGGCCCTAACTCTTCAATCTGTTGGAGCAATGCCCTAGGCTGAAGCCTGGGTTGCCCGGAACGTAGAAATGACCATAACTTTCACAGTGGTTGCAATTATTCGTTTTATACGATGGAAAAGCTGTTGTATTTATATCGTATTTTATGCTTCTGGCGTTGACTTCTTAGGCCCTAACTATTCGATATGGTGGAAAAACGCCCTAGGGTGAAGCCTAGGTTGCCCGGAACGTAGAAATGACCATAACTTTTACACTGGTAGCAATTATTCGTTTTATACAATGGAAAAACCGTTCTATTTATTTTGTGTTTTATGCTTCGGGCGTTGACTTCTAAGGCCCTAACTGTTTGATCTGGTGGAGCAACGCCCTAGAGTGAAGCCTAGGTTGCCCGGAACGTAGAAATGACCATAACTTTCACACTGGTTGCTACTATTCATTTTATACGATGGAAAAACTGTTATATTTATATTGTATTTTATGCTTCTGGCGTTGACTTCTGAGGCCGTTGCTTTTCGATGTGGTGGGAGAACGCCATAGAGTGAAGCCTAGGTTGCCCGGAACGTAGAAATGACCATAACTTTCACACTGGTTGCTATTATTCGTTTTATACGATGGAAAAACTGTTTTATTTATTTTGTATTTTATGCTTCTGGCGTTGACATCTAAGGACCTATCTGTTTGATCTGGTGGCGCAATGCCCTAGTGTGAAGCCTAGGTGGCTCGGAATGTAGAAATGACCATAACTTTCACACTGGCTGCAATTATTCGTTTTATACGATGGAAAAGCTGTTGTATTTATATTGTATTTTATGCTTCTGACGTTCACTTCTTAGGCCCTAACTATTCGATCTGGTGGAACAACGCCCTAGGGTGAAGCCGAGGTTGCCCGGAACGTAGAAATGACCATAACTTTTACACTGGTAGCAATTATTCGTTTTATACAATGGAAAAACTGTTGTATTTATATTGTATTTTATGCTTCTGGCGTTGACTGCTTATGCCCTAACTATTCTATCTAGTGGAGCAATGCCTCAGAGTTAAGTCTAGGATGCCCGAAACGCCGAAATGATCATTACTTTCACGCTTGTTGCAATTATTCCTGTTATACGATGAAAAGACCGTTGTATTTTTATTGTATTTTATGCTTCAGGCGTAGGCTTCTAAGGCCGTAGCTATTCGATATGGTGGAGCACCGCCCTAGAGTGAAGACTAGGTTGCTCGGAACGTAGAAATGACCATAACTTTCACAGTGGTTGCAATTACTCGTTTTATACGATGGAAAAGCTGTTGTATTTATATCGTATTTTATGCTTCTGGCGTTGACTTCTTAGGCCCTAACTATTCGATATGGTGGAAAAACGCCCTAGGGTGAAGCCTAGGTTGCCCGGAACGTAGAAATGACCATAACTTTTACACTGGTAGCATTATTCGTTTTATACAATGGAAAAACTGTTCTATTTATTTTGTATTTTATGCTTCGGGCGTTGACTTCTTTGGCCCTAACAATTCGATCTGGTGGAGCAACGCCCTAGAGTGAAGCCTAGGCTGCCAGGAACGTAGAAATGACCATAACTTTTACACTGGTAGCAATTATTCGTTTTATACAATGGGAAAACTGTTCTATTTATTTTGTATTTTATGCTTCGGGCGTTTACTTCTAAGGACCTAACTGTTTGATCTGGTGGAGCAACGCCCTACAGTGAAGCCTAGGTTGCCCGGAACGTAGATATGACCATAACCTTCACACAGGCTGCAATTATTCGTTTTATACGGTGTAAAGGCTGTTGTATCTATTTTGTATTTTATTCTTCTGGCGGTGACTTCTAAGGACCTAACTATTCGATCTGGTGGAGCAACGCCCTAGAGTGAAGCCTAGGTTGCTCACAATGTAGAAATAACCATAACTTTCACACTGGATGCAATTATACGTTTTTTACGATGGAAATGCTGTTGTATTTATATTGTATTTTATGACTCTGGCGTTGACTTCTAAGGCCCTAGCTATTCGATCTGGTGGAACAACGTCCTAGGGTGAAGCCTAGGATGCCCGGAAAGTAGAAATGACCATAACTTTCACACTGGTAGCAATTATTCGTTTTATACGATGGAAAAACTGTTTTATTTATTTTGTATTTTATGCTTCTGACGTTGACTTCTAGGGCCCTAACTATTCGATCTGGTGGAGCAACGCCCTAGAGTGAAGCCTAGGTTGCTCGGAACGTAGAAGTGACCAGTACCTTCACAGTTGATGCAATTATTCCTGTTATACGATAGAAAAACTGTTGTATTTTTATTGTATTTTATGCTTCTGTCGTTGACTCCTAAGGCACTAACTATTCGATCTTGTGGAGCAATGCCCTAGAGTGAAGCCTAGACTGCCCGGAACGTAGAAATGACAATTACCTTCGCAGTTTTTGCAATTATTCGTTTTATACGATGGAAAAGCTGTTGTATTTATATCGTATTTTATGCTTCTGGCGTCGACTTCTTAGGCCCTAACTATTCAATCTGGTGGAACAACGCCTTGGGTGAAGCCTAGGTTGCCCGGAACGCAGAAATGACCATTACCTTCACACTGTTTGCAATTATTCGTGTTATACGATAGAAAAACTGCTGTATTTTTATTGTATTTTATGCTTCTGTCGTTGTTTTCTAAGGCCCCAACTATTCGATATGGTGGAGCAACGCCCTAGAATGAGGCATAGGATGCCCCGAACGTTGAAATGACCACTACTTCCACATAGGCTGCAATTATCCCTGCTATACGGTGGAAAAACTGTTGTATTTATATTGCTTTTTCTGCCTCTGGCGTCGACTTCTAAGGCCCTAACTATTTGACCTAGTGGAGCAACGCCCTAGAGTGAAGCCTAGGTTGCTCGGAATGTAGAAATAACCATTACCTTCACGCTTGTTGCAATTATTCCTGTTATACGATGAAAAAACTGTTCTATTTTTATTGCATTTTATGCTTCAGGCGTTGACTTCTAAGGCCGGAGCTATTCCATGTGGTGGACCTACGCCCTAGAGTGAAGCCTAGGTTGCCCGGAACGTAGAAATGACCATTACTTTCACACTGTTTGCAATTAGACATTATATACGAGGTAAAAGCTGTTGTATTTATATTGTATTTTATGCTTCTGGCGTTGACTTCTTAGGCCCTAGCTATTCGATCTGGTGGAGCACCGCCCTAGAGTGAAGCCTAGGTTGCCCGGAACTTAGAACATACCATTACCTTCACCCTGGTTGCAATTATTCCTGTTATACGATGGAAATACTGTTGCATCTTTATTGTATTTTATGCTTCTGGCGTTGACTTCTAAGGCCCTAACTATTCAATCTGTTGGAGCAATGCCCTAGGGTGAAGCCTAGGTTGCCCGGAACGTAGAAATGACCATAACTTTCACAGTGGTTGCAATTATTCGTTTTATACGATGGAAAAACAGTTTTATTTATTTTGTATTTTATGCTTCTGGCGTTGACTTCTAAGGCCCTAACTATTCGATCTGGTGGAGCGACGCCCTAGAGTGAAGCCTAGGTTGCCCGGAACGTAGAAATGACCATAACTTTCACACTGGTTGCTACTATTCATTTTATACGATGGAAAAACTGTTATATTTATATTGTATTTTATGCTTCTGGCGTTGACTTCTGAGGCCGTTGCTTTTCGATGTGGTGGGAGAACGCCATAGAGTGAAGCCTAGGTTGCCCGGAACGTAGAAATGACCATAACTTTCACACTGGTTGCTATTATTCGTTTTATACGATGGAAAAACTGTTTTATTTATTTTGTATTTTATGCTTCTGGCGTTGACTTCTAAGGCCCTAACTATTCGATCTGGTGGAGCGACGCCCTAGAGTGAAGCCTAGGTTGCCCGGAAAGTAGAAATGACCATAACTTTCATACTGGTTGCAATTATTCGTTTTATATGATGGAAAAACTGTTGTATCTATATAGTGTTTTATGCTTCTGGCGTTGACTTCTTAGTCCCTGACTATTCCATCTGGTGTAACAACGCCCTAGGGTGAAGCCTAGGTTGCCTGGAACATAGAAATGACCATCACTTTCACACGGGTTGCAATTATTCCTGTTATAGGATAGAAAGACTGTTGTATTTTTATTGTGTTTTATGCTTCAGGCGTTGACTTCTAAGGCCCTAGCTATTCGATCTGGTCGAGCTACGCCCTAGAGTGAAGCCTAGGATGCCCGGAAAGTAGAAATGACCATAACTTTCACACTGGTTGCAATTATTCGTTTTATACGATGGAAAAGCTGTTGTATCTTTATTGTATTTTATTCATCTGGGGTTGACTTCTAAGGCCGTAGCTATTAGATGTGGTGGAGCAACGCCCTAGAGTGACGCCTAGGTTGCCCGGAACGTAGAAATGACCATAACTTTCACACTGGTAGCAATTATTCGTTTTATACGATGGAAAAACTGTTTTATTTATTTTGTATTTTATGCTTCTGGCGTTGACTTCTAGGGCCCTAACTATTCGATCTGGTGGAGCAACGCCCTAGAGTGAAGCCTTGGTTGCCGGAACGGAGAAATGACCATAACTTTCACACCGGTAGCAGTTATTCGTTTTATACGATGGTAAAACTGTTCTGTTTATTTTTATTTTATGATTCGGGCGTTGACTTCTAAGGCCCTAGCTATTCAATCTGTTGGTGCAACGCCATAGGGTGAAGCCTAGGTTGCCCGGAAAGTAGAAATGACGTTAACTTTCATACTGGTTGCAATTATTCGTTTTATACGATGGAAAAACTGTTGTATTTATATTGTATTTTAGGCTTCGGGCATTGACCTCTAAGGCCCTAACGACTCAATCTGTTGGAGCAACGCCCTAGGGTGAAGCCTAGGTTGCCCGGAACGTAGAAATGACCATCACTTTCACACGGGTTGCAATTATTGCTGTTATAGGATGGAAAGACTGTTGTATTTTTATCGCATTTTATGCTTCAGGCGTTGACTTCTGAGGCCGTAGCTATTCGATGTGGAGGAAAAACGCCATAGAGTGAAGCCTATGTTGCCCGGAACGTAGAAATGACCATCACTTTCACACGGGTTGCAATTATTCCTGTTATAGGATGGAAAGACTGTTGTATTTTTATTGTATTTTATGCTTCAGGCGTTGACTTCTGAGGCCGTAGCTATTCGATGTGGTGGAAGAGCGCCATAGAGTGAAGCCTAGGTTGCCCGGAACGTAGAAATGACCAGAACTTTCATACTGGTTGCAATTATTCGTTTTATATGATGGAAAAGCTGTTGTATTTATATTGTATTTTATGCTGCTGGCGTTTACTTCTTAGGCCCAAACTATTCGATCTGGTGGAGCAACGACCTAGAGTGAGGCCTAGGTTGCCCGGAACGTAGAATCGGCTATCACCTTCAAACTGGTTGCAATTATTCCTGTTATATGGTGGAAACACTGTTGTACTTTTATTGCACTTTATGCTTCGGGCGTTGACTTCTGAGGCCGTAGCTATTCGATGTGGTGGATGAACGCCATAGAGTGAAGCCTAGGTTGCTCGGAACGAAGAAATGACCATAACTATCATACTGGTTGCAATCATTCGTTTTATATGATGGAAGAACTGATGTATTTATATTGTATTTTATGCTGCTGGCGTTCTCTTCTTAGGCCCTAACTATTCAGTCTGGTGGAACAACGCCCTGGGGTGAAGCCTAGGTTGCCCGGAACGTAGAAATGACCATAACTTTCACACGGGTTGCAATTATTGCTGTTATAGGATGGAAAGACTGTTGTATTTTTATCGCATTTTATGCTTCAGGCGTTGACTTGTGAGGCCGTAGCTATTCGATGTGGAGGAAAAACGCCATAGAGTGAAGCCTATGTTGCCCGGAACGTAGAAATGACCATCACTTTCACACGGGTCGCAATTATTCCTGTTATAGGATGGAAAGACTGTTGTATTTTTATTGTATTTTATGCTTCAGGCGTTGACTTCTGAGGCCGTAGCTATTCGATGTGGTGGAAGAGCGCCATAGAGTGAAGCCTAGGTTGCCCGGAACGTAGAAATGACCATCACTTTCAAACTGGTTGCAATTAATCCTGTTATACGATGGAAAAACTGTTGTATTTTTATTGTATTTTATGCTTCTGGCGTTCACTTCTTAGGCCCTAACTATTCGATCTGGTGGCACAACGCCCTAGAGTGAAGCCTAGGTTGCCCGGAACGTAGAAATGACCATTACTTTCACACTGTTTGCAATTATCCCGTTTATACGATGGAAAAGCTGTTGTATTTATATCGTATTTTATGCTTCTGGCGTTGACTTCTATGGCCCTAGCTATTCGATCTAGTGGAGCAACGCCCTAGAGTGAAGCCTAGGTTGCCCGGAACGTAGAAATGACCATCACTTTCAAACTGGTTGCAATTAATCCTGTTATACGATGGAAAAACTGTTGTATTTTTATTGCATTTTATGCTTCGGGCGTTGACTTATAAGGCCCTGACTATTCAATCTGTTGGAGCAACGCCCTAGAGTGAAGCCTAGGTTACTCGGAGTGTAGAAATGACCATAGCTTTCACACTGGTTGCAATTATTCGTTTTATACGATGGAAAAACTGTTGTATTTATATTGTATTTTATGCTTCTGGCGTTCACTTCTTCGGCCCTAACTATTCGATCTGGTGGAACAACACCCTAGGGTGAAGCCGAGGTTGCCCGGAACGTAGAAATGACCATAACTTTTTCACTGGTAGCAATTATTCGTTTTATAAGGTGGAAAAACTGTTCTATTTATTTTGTATTTTATGCTTCGGGCGTTGACTTCTAAGGCCCTAACTGTTTGATCTGGTGGAGCAACGCCCTAGAGTGAAGCCTAGGTTGCCCGGAACATAGAAATGACCATTACTTTCACACTGTTTGCAATTATACCTTTTATACGATGGAAAAGCTGTTGTATTTATATCGTATTTTATGCTTCTGGCGTTGACTTCTATGGCCCTAGCTATTCCATCTAGTGGAGCAACGCCCTAGAGTGAAGCCTAGGTTGCCCGGAACGTAGAAATGACCATCACTTTCAAACTGGTTGCAATTAATCCTGTTATACGATGGAAAAACTGTTGTATTTTTATTGCATTTTATGCTTCGTGCGTTGACTTCTAAGGCCCTAACTATTCAATCTGTTGGAGCAACGCCCTAGAGTGAAGCCTAGGTTGCTCGGAATGTAGAAATGACTATAGCTTTCACACTGGTTGCAATTATTCGTTTTATACGATGGAAAAACTGGTGTATTTATATTGTATTTTATGCTTCTGGCGTTCACTTCTTAGGCCCTAACTATTCGATCTGGTGGAACAACTCCCTAGGGTGAAGCCTAGGTTGCCCGGAACGTAGAAATGACCATAACTTTTACACTGGTAGCATTATTCGTTTTATACAATGGAAAAACTGTTGTATTTATATTGTATTTTATGCTTCTGGCGTTGACTGCTTAGGCCCTAACTATTCTATCTGGTGGAGCAATGCCTCAGAGTTAAGTCTAGGATGCCCGAAACGCCGAAATGATCATTACTTTCACGCTTGTTGCAATTATTCCTGTTATACGATGAAAAGACCGTTGTAGTTTTATTGTATTTTATGCTTCAGGTGTAGGCTTCTAAGGCCGTAGCTATTCGATATGGTGGACCACCGCCCTAGAGTGAAGACTAGGTTGCTCGGAACGTAGAGATGACCATAACTTTTACACTGGTAGCAATTATTCGTTTTATACAATGGAAAAACTGTTCTATTTATTTTGCATTTTCTGCTTCGGGCGTTGACTTCTAAGGCCCTAACTGTTTAATCTGGTAGAGCAACGCCCTAGGGTGAAGCCTAGTTTGCCCGGAAAGTAGAAATGTCCATTACTTTCACACTGTTTGCAATTATTCCTTTTATACGATGGAAAAGCTGTTGTATTTATATTGTATTTTATGCTTCTGGCGTTGACTTCTAAGGCCCTAGCTATTCGATCTAGTGGAGCAACGCCCTAGAGTGATGCCTAGGTTGCCCGGAACGTAGAAATGACCTTCACTACCTAACTGGTTGCAATTAATCCTGTTATACGATGGACAAACTGTTGTATTTTCATTGCATTTTATGCCTCTGGCGTTCACTTCTAAGGCCCTGACAATTCAATCTGTTGGAGCAACGCCCTAGAGTGAAGCCTAGGTTGCTCGGAATGTACAAATGACCATAGCTTTCACACTGGTTGCAATTATTCGTTTTATACGATGGAAAAACTGGTGTATTTATATTGTATTTTATGCTTCTGGCGTTCACTTCTTAGGCCCTAACTATTCGAACTGGTGGAACAACGCCCTAGGGTGAAGCCTAGGTTGCCCGGAACGTAGAAATGACCATAACTTTTACACTGGTAGCATTATTCGTTTTATACAATGGAAAAACTGTTCTATTTATTTTGTATTTTATGCTTCGGGCGTTGACTTCTTTGGCCCTAACAATTCGATCTGGTGGAGCAACGCCCTAGAGTGAAGCCTAGGCTGCCAGGAACGTAGAAATGACCATAACTTTTACACTGGTAGCAATTATTCGTTTTATACAATGGGAAAACTGTTCTATTTATTTTGTATTTTATGCTTCGGGCGTTTACTTCTAAGGACCTAACTGTTTGACCTGGTGGAGCAACGCCCTACAGTGAAGCCTAGGTTGCCCGGAACGTAGATATGACCATAACCTTCACACAGGCTGCAATTATTCGTTTTATACGGTGTAAAGGCTGTTGTATCTATTTTGTATTTTATTCTTCTGGCGGTGACTTCTAAGGACCTAACCATTCGATCTGGTGGAGCAACGCCCTAGAGTGAAGCCTAGGTTGCTCGCAATGTAGAAATAACCATAACTTTCACACTGGATGCAATTATACGTTTTTTACGATGGAAATGCTGTTGTATTTATATTGTATTTTATGACTCTGGCGTTGACTTCTAAGGCCCTAGCTATTCGATCTAGTGGAGCAACGCCCTAGAGTGAAGCCTAGGTTGCCCGGAACGTAGAAATGACCATAACTTTCACACTGGTTGCAATTATTCGTTTTATACGATGGAAAAGCTGTTAAATCTTTATTGTATTTTATTCATCTGGGGTTGACTTCTAATGCCGTAGCTATTAGATGTGGTGCAGCAACGCCCTAGAGTGACGCCTAGGTTGCCCGGAACGTAGAAATGACCATA
This sequence comes from Calliopsis andreniformis, assembly GCF_051401765.1. Lineage (NCBI taxonomy): Eukaryota > Metazoa > Arthropoda > Insecta > Hymenoptera > Andrenidae > Calliopsis > Calliopsis andreniformis. The sequence continues at coordinate 4,538,464 of NW_027480429.1, forward strand.
TCTTTCACACTGGTTGCAATTATTCGTTTTATACGGTGGTAAAGCTGTTGCATCTTTATTGTATTTTATTCATCTGGGGTTGACTTCTAAGGCGGTAGCTATTAGATGTGGTGGAGCAACGCCCGAGAGTGGGGCCTAGGTTGCCCGGTACATAGAAATGACCATTACTTTCACACTGTTTGCAAATATACATTATATACGATGGAAAATCTGTTGTACTTATGTTGTATTTTATGCTTTTGGCGTTGCCTTCTTAGGCCCTAACTATTTGATCTGGTGGAGCACCGCCCTAGAGTGAAGCCTAGGTTGCCCGGAACGTAGATATGACCATAACCTTCACACAGGCTGCAATTATTCGTTTTATACGGTGTAAAGGCTGTTGTATCTATTTTGTATTTTATTCTTCTGGCGGTGACTTGTAAGGACCTAACTATTCGATCTGGTGGAGCAACGCCCTAGAGTGAAGCCTAGGTTGCTCGCAATGTAGAAATAACCATAACTTTCACACTGGATGCAATTATACGTTTTTTACGATGGAAATGCTGTTGTATTTATATTGTATTTTATGACTCTGGCGTTGACTTCTAAGGCCCTAGCTATTCGATCTGGTGGAACAACGTCCTAGGGTGAAGCCTAGGATGCCCGGAAAGTAGAAATGACCATAACTTTCACACTGGTTGCAATTATTCGTTTTATACGATGGAAAAGCTGTTAAATCTTTATTGTATTTTATTCATCTGGGGTTGACTTCTAAGGCCGTAGCTATTAGATGTGGTGCAGCAACGCCCTAGAGTGACGCCTAGGTTGCCCGGAACGTAGAAATGACCATATCTTTCACACTGGTTGCAATTATTCGTTTTATACGGTGGTAAAGCTGTTGCATCTTTATTGTATTTTATTCATCTGGGGTTGACTTCTAAGGCCGTAGCTATTAGATGTGGTGGAGCAACGCCCGAGAGTGGGGCCTAGGTTGCCCGGAACGTAGAAATGACCATAACTTTCACACTGGTAGCAATTATACGTTTTATACAATGGAAAAACCGTTCTATTTATTTTGTGTTTTATGCTTCGGTCGTTGACTTCTAAGGCCCTAACTGTTTGATCTGGTGGAGCAACGCCCTAGAGTGAAGCCTAGGTTGCCCGGAACGTAGAAATGACCATAACTTTCACACTGGTTGCTACTATTCATTTTATACGATGGAAAAACTGTTATATTTATATTGTATTTTATGCTTCTGGCGTTGACTTCTGAGGCCGTTGCTTTTCGATGTGGTGGGAGAACGCCATAGAGTGAAGCCTAGGTTGCCCGGAACGTAGAAATGACCATAACTTTCACACTGGTTGCTATTATTCGTTTTATACGATGGAAAAACTGTTTTATTTATTTTGTATTTTATGCTTCTGGCGTTGACTTCTAAGGCCCTAACTATTCGATCTGGTGGAGCGACGCCCTAGAGTGAAGCCTAGGTTGCCCGGAAAGTAGAAATGACCATAACTTTCCTACTGGTTGCAATTATTCGTTTTATATGATGGAAAAACTGTTGTATTTATATAGTGTTTTATGCTTCTGGCGTTGACTTCTTAGTCCCTAACTATTCCATCTGGTGGAGCAACGCCCTAGGGTGAAGCCTAGGTTGCCTGGAACATAGAAATGACCATCACTTTCACACGGGTTGCAATTATTCCTGTTATAGGATGGAAAGACTGTTGTATTTTTATTGTGTTTTATGCTTCAGGCGTTGACTTCTAAGGCCCTAGCTATTCGATCTGGTCGAGCAACGCCCTAGAGTGAAGCCTAGGATGCCCGGAAAGTAGAAATGACCATAACTTTCACCCTGGTTGCAATTATTCGTTTTATACGATGGAAAAGCTGTTGTATCTTTATTGTATTTTATTCATCTGGGGTTGACTTCTAAGGCCGTAGCTATTAGATGTGGTGGAGCAACGCCCTAGAGTGACGCCTAGGTTGCCCGGAACGTAGAAATGACCATAACTTTCACACTGGTTGCAATTATTCGTTTTATACGGTGGAAAAGCTGTTGCATCTTTATTGTATTTTATTCATCTGGGGTTGACTTCTAAGGCCGTAGCTATTAGATGTGGTGGAGCAACGCCCGAGAGTGGGGCCTAGGTTGCCCGGAACGTAGAAATGACCATAACTTTCACACTGGTTGCTATTATTCGTTTTATACGATGGAAAAGCTGTTGTATTTATATCGTATCTTATGCTTCTGGCGTTGACTTCTTAGGCCCTAACTATTCCATCTGGTGGAACAACGCCCTTGGGTGAAGCCTAGGTTGCGCGGAACGTAGCAATGAATATAACTTTCACACTGGTAGCAATTATTCGTTTTATACGATGGAAAAACTGTTGTATTTATATTGTATTTTATGCTTCTGGCGTTCACTTCTTGGCCCTAACTATTCGATATGGTTGAAAAACGCCCTAGGGTGAAGCCTAGGTTGCCCGGAACGTAGAAATGACCATAACTTTTACACTGGTAGCAATTATTCGTTTTATACAATGGAAAAACCGTTCTATTTATTTTGTGTTTTATGCTTCGGGCGTTGACTTCTAAGGCCCTAACTGTTTGATCTGGTGGAGCAACGCCCTAGAGTGAAGCCTAGGTTGCCCGGAACGTAGAAATGACCATTACTTTCACACTGGTTGCTACTATTCATTTTATACGATGGAAAAACTGTTTTATTTATATTGTATTTTATGCTTCTGGCGTTGACTTCTGAGGCCGTTGCTTTTCGATGTGGTGGGAGAACGCCATAGAGTGAAGCCTAGGTTGCCCGGAACGTAGAAATGACAATTACTTTCACACTGTTTGCATTAATTCCTTTTATACGATGCAAAAGTTGTTGTATTTATATCGTATTTTATGCTTCTGGCGTTGACTTCTAAGGACCTAACTATTCGATCTGGTAGAGCAACGCCCTAGAGTGAAGCCTAGGTTGCTCGGAATGTAGAAATAACCATAACTTTCACACTGGTTGCAATTATTCGTTTTTTACAATGGAAGAGCTGTTGTATTTATATTGTATTTTATGCCTCTGGCGTTGACTTCTAAGGCCCTAGCTATTCGATCTAGTGGAGCAACGCCCTAGAGTGAAGCCTAGGTTGCCCGGAACGTAGAAATGACCATCACCTTCAATCTGGTTGCAATTAATCCTGTTATACGATGGAAAAACTGTTGAATTTTTATTGTATTTTATGCTTCTGGCGTTCACTTCTTAGGCCCTAACTTTTCGATCTGGTTGCACAACGCCCTAGGGTGAAGCCTAGGTTGCCCGGAACGTAGAAATGACCATAACTTTTACACTGGTAGCAATTATTCGTTTTATACAATGGAAAAACTGTTCTATTTATTTTGTATTTTATGCTTCGGGCGTTGACTTCTAAGGCCCTAACTGTTTGATCTGGTGGAGCAACGCCCTAGAGTGAAGCCTAGGTTGCCCGGAACGTAGAAATGACCATTACTTTCACACTGTTTGCAATTATTCCGTTTATACGATGGGAAAGCTGTTGTATTTATATCGTATTTTATGCTTCTGGCGTTGACTTCTATGGCCCTAGCTATTCGATCTAGTGGAGCAACGCCCTTGAGTGAAGCCTAGGTTGCCCGGAACGTAGAAATGACCATCACTTTCAAATTGGTTGCAATTAATCCTGTTATACGATGGAAAAACTGTTGTATTTATATTGTATTTTATGCCTCTGGCGTTGACATCTAAGGCCCTAGCTATTCGATCTAGTGGAGCAACGCCCTAGAGTGAAGCCTAGGTTGCCCGGAACGTAGAAATGACCATCACCTTCAAACTGGTTGCAATTAATCCTGTTATACGATGGAAAAACTGTTGTATTTTTATTGTATTTTATGCTTCTGGCGTTCACTTCTTAGGCCCTAACTATTCGATCTGGTGGCACAACGCCCTAGGGTGAAGCCTAGGTTGCCCGGAACGTAGAAATGACCATAGCTTTCACACTGGTTGCAATTATTCGTTTTATACGATGGAAAAACTGTTGTATTTATATTGTATTTTATGCTTTTGGCGTTCACTTCTTCGGCCCTAACTATTCGATCTGGTGGAACAACACCCTAGGGTGAAGCCGAGGTTGCCCGGAACGTAGAAATGACCATAACTTTTACACTGGTAGCAATTATTCGTTTTATACAGTGGAAAAACTGTTCTATTTATTTTGTATTTTATGCTTCGGGCGTTGACTTCTAAGGCCCTAACTGTTTGATCTGGTGGAGCAACGCCCTAGAGTGAAGCCTAGGTTGCCCGGAACATAGAAATGACCATTACTTTCACACTGTTTGCAATTATACCTTTTATACGATGGAAAAGCTGTTGTATTTATATAGTATTTTATGCTTCTGGTGTTGACTTCTATGGCCCTGGCTATTCCATCTAGTGGAGCGACGCCCTAGAGTGAAGCCTAGGTTGCCCGGAACGTAGAAATGACCATCACTTTCAAACTGGTTGCAATTAATCCTGTTATACGATGGAAAAACTCTTGTATTTTTATTGCATTTTATGCTTCGTGCGTTGACTTCTAAGGCCCTAACTATTCAATCTGTTGGAGCAACGCCCTAGAGTGAAGCCTAGGTTGCGCGGAATGCAGAAATGACCATAACTTTCACACTGGCTGCAATTATTCGTTTTATACGATGGAAAAGCTGTTGTATTTATATTGTATTTTATGCTTCTGACGTTCACTTCTTAGGCCCCACCTATTCCATCTGGTGGAACAACGCCCTAGGGTGAGGCCGAGGTTGCCCGGAACGTAGAAATGACCATAACTTTTACACTGGTAGCAATTATTCGTTTTATACAATGGAAAAACTGTTGTATTTATATTGTATTTTATGCTTCTGGCGTTGACTTCTTAGGCCCTAGCTATTCGATCTGGTGGAGCACCGCCCTAGAGTGTAGCCTAGGTTGCCCGGAACTTAGAACATACCATTACCTTCACCCTGGTTGCAATTATTCCTGTTATACGATGGAAATACTGTTGCATCTTTATTGTATTTTATGCTTCTGGCGTTGACTTCTAAGGCCCTAACTATTCAATCTGTTGGAGCAATGCCCTAGGGTGAAGCCTAGGTTGCCCGGAACGTAGAAATGACCATAACTTTCACAGTGGTTGCAATTATTCGTTTTATACGATGGAAAAGCTGTTGTATTTATATCGTATTTTATGCTTCTGGCGTTGACTTCTTAGGCCCTAACTATTCGATATGGTGGAAAAACGCCCTAGGGTGAAGCCTAGGTTGCCCGGAACGTAGAAATGACCATAACTTTTACACTGGTAGCAATTATTCGTTTTATACAATGGAAAAACCGTTCTATTTATTTTGTGTTTTATGCTTCGGGCGTTGACTTCTAAGGCCCTAACTGTTTGATCTGGTGGAGCAACGCCCTAGAGTGAAGCCTAGGTTGCCCGGAACGTAGAAATGACCATAACTTTCACACTGGTTGCTACTATTCATTTTATACGATGGAAAAACTGTTATATTTATATTGTATTTTATGCTTCTGGCGTTGACTTCTGAGGCCGTTGCTTTTCGATGTGGTGGGAGAAGGCCATAGAGTGAAGCCTAGGTTGCCCGGAACGTAGAAATGACCATAACTTTCACACTGGTTGCTATTATTCGTTTTATACGATGGAAAAACTGTTTTATTTATTTTGTATTTTATGCTTCTGGCGTTGACTTCTAAGGCCCTAACTATTCGATCTGGTGGAGCGACGACCTAGAGTGAAGCCTAGGTTGCCCGGAAAGTAGAAATGACCATAACTTTCCTACTGGTTGCAATTATTCGTTTTATATGATGGAAAAACTGTTGTATTTATATAGTGTTTTATACTTCTGGCGTTGACTTCTTAGTCCCTAACTATTCCATCTGGTGGAGCGACGCCCTAGGGTGAAGCCTAGGTTGCCTGGAACATAGAAATGACCATCACTTTCACACGGGTTGCAATTATTCCTGTTATAGGATGGAAAGACTGTTGTATTTTTATTGTGTTTTATGCTTCAGGCGTTGACTTCTAAGGCCCTAGCTATTCGATCTGGTCGAGCAGCGCCCTAGAGTGAAGCCTAGGTTGCCCGGAACGTAGAAATGACCATAACTTCCTCACTGGTTGCAATTATTCGTTTTATACGATGGAAAAGCTGTTGCATTTATATCGTATTTTATGCTTCTGGCGTTGACTTCTGAGGACCTAACTATTCGATCTGGTGGAGAAACGCCCTAGGGTGAAGCCTAGGTAACCTGGAACGTAGAAATGACCATCACTTTCACACGGGTTGCAATTATTCCTGTTATAGGATGGAAAGACTGTTGTATTTTTATTGTATTTTATACGTCAGGCGTTGACTTCTAAGGCCCTAGCTATTCGATCTGGTCGAGCAACGCCCTAGAGTGAAGCCTAGGATGCCCGGAAAGTAGAAATGACCATAACTTTCACACTGGTTGCAATTATTCGTTTTATACGATGGAAAAGCTGTTGTATCTTTATTGTATTTTATTCATCTGGGGTTGACTTCTAAGGCCGTAGCTATTAGATGTGGTGGAGCAGCGCCCTAGAGTGACGCCTAGGTTGCCCGGAACGTAGAAATGACCATAACTTTCACACTGGTTGCAATTATTCGTTTTATACGGTGGAAAAGCTGTTGCATCTTTATTGTATTTTATTCATCTGGGGTTGACTTCTAAGGCCGTAGCTATTAGATGTGGTGGAGCAACGCCCGAGAGTGGGGCCTAGGTTGCCCGGAACGTAGAAATGACCATAACTTTCACACTGGTTGCTATTATTCGTTTTATACGATGGAAAAGCTGTTGTATTTATATCGTATCTTATGCTTCTGGCGTTGACTTCTTAGGCCCTAACTATTCCATCTGGTGGAACAACGCCCTTGGGTGAAGCCTAGGTTGCGCGGAACGTAGCAATGAATATAACTTTCACACTGGTAGCAATTATTCGTTTTATACGATGGAAAAACTGTTGTATTTATATTGTATTTTATGCTTCTGGCGTTCACTTCTTGTCCCTAACTATTCGATATGGTTGAAAAACGCCCTAGGGTGAAGCGTAGGTTGCCCGGAACGTAGAAATGACCATAACATTTACACTGGTAGCAATTATTCGTTTTATACAATGGAAAAACCGTTCTATTTATTTTGTGTTTTATGCTTCGGGCGTTGACTTCTAAGGCCCTAACTGTTTGATCTGGTGGAGCAACGCCCTAGAGTGAAGCCTAGGTTGCCCGGAACGTAGAAATGACCATAACTTTCACACTGGTTGCTACTATTCATTTTATACGATGGAAAAACTGTTATATTTATATTGTATTTTAGGCTTCGGGCATTGACCTCTAAGGCCCTAACGACTCAATCTGTTGGAGCAACGCCCTAGGGTGAAGCCTAGGTTGCCCGGAACGTAGAAATGACCATCACTTTCAAACTGGTTGCAATTATTCCTGTTATAGGATGTAAAAACTGTTGTATTTTTATTGCATTTTGTGCGTCGGGCATTGACTTCTAAGGCCCTAGCTATTCCACCGGTTGGAGCAACGCCCTAGGGTGAAGCCTAGGTCGCCCGGAAAGTAGAAATGACCATAACTTTCATACTGGTTGCAATTATTCGTTTTATATGATGGAAAAACTGTTGTATTTATATTGTATTTTATGCTTCTGGCGTTCACTTCTTAGGCCCTAACTGTTCGATCTGGTGGAACAACGTCCTAGGGTGAAGCCTAGGTTGCCCGGAACGTCGAAATGACCATAACTTTCACACTGGTTGCAATTATTCCTGTTTTACGATGGACAAGCTGTTGTATTTATATCGTATTTTATGCTTCTGGCGTTGACTTCTAAGGCCCTAGCTATTCGATCTGGTGGAACAACGTCCTAGGGTGAAGCCTAGGATGCCCGGAAAGTAGAAATGACCATAACTTTCACACTGGTAGCAATTAATCGTTTTATACGATGGAAAAACTGTTTTATTTATTTTGTATTTTATGCTTCTGACGTTGACTTCTAGGGCCCTAACTATTCGATCTGGTGGAGCAACGCCCTAGAGTGAAGCCTAGGTTGCTCGGAACGTAGAAGTGACCATTACCTTCACAGTTGATGCAATTATTCCTGTTATACGATAGAAAAACTGTTGTATTTTTATTGTATTTTATGCTTCTGTCGTTGACTCCTAAGGCACTAACTATTCGATCTTGTGGAGCAACGCCCTAGAGTGAAGCCTAGGCTGCCCGGAACGTAGAAATGACCATTACCTTCGCAGTTTATGCAATTATTCGTTTTATACGATGGAAAAGCTGTTGTATTTATATCGTATTTTATGCTTCTGGCGTCGACTTCTTAGGCCCTAACTATTCAATCTGGTGGAACAACGCCTTGGGTGAAGCCTAGGTTGCCCGGAACGCAGAAATGACCATTACCTTCACACTGTTTGCAATTATTCCTGTTATACGATAGAAAAACTGCTGTATTTTTATTGTATTTTATGCTTCTGTCGTTGTTTTCTAAGGCCCTAACTATTCGATATGGTGGAGCAACGCCCTAGAATGAGGCATAGGATGCCCCGAACGTTGAAATGACCACTACTTCCACATAGGCTGCAATTATCCCTGCTATACGATGGAAAAACTGTTGTATTTATATTGCTTTTTCTGCCTCTGGCGTCGACTTCTAAGGCCCTAACTATTTGATCTAGTGGAGCAACGCCCTAGAGTGAAGCCTAGGTTGCTCGGAATGTAGAAATAACCATTACCTTCACGCTTGTTGCAATTATTCCTGTTATACGATGAAAAAACTGTTCTATTTTTATTGCATTTTATGCTTCAGGCGTTGACTTCTAAGGCCGGAGCTATTCCATGTGGTGGACCGACGCCCTAGAGTGAAGCCTAGGTTGCCCGGAACGTAGAAATGACCATTACTTTCACACTGTTTGCAATTAGACATTATATACGAGGTAAAAGCTGTTGTATTTATATTGTATTTTATGCTTCTGGCGTTGACTTCTTAGGCCCTAGCTATTCGATCTGGTGGAGCACCGCCCTAGAGTGAAGCCTAGGTTGCCCGGAACTTAGAACATACCATTACCTTCACCCTGGTTGCAATTATTCCTGTTATACGATGGAAATACTGTTGCATCTTTATTGTATTTTATGCTTCTGGCGTTGACTTCTAAGGCCCTAACTATTCAATCTGTTGGAGCAATGCCCTAGGGTGAAGCCTAGGTTGCCCGGAACGTAGAAATGACCATAACTTTCACAGTGGTTGCAATTATTCGTTTTATACGATGGAAAAGCTGTTGTATTTATATCGTATTTTATGCTTCTGGCGTTGACTTCTTAGGCCCTAACTTTTCGATATGGTGGAAAAACGCCCTAGGGTGAAGCCTAGGTTGCCCGGAACGTAGAAATGACCATAACTTTTACACTGGTAGCAATTATTCGTTTTATACAATGGAAAAACCGTTCTATTTATTTTGTGTTTTATGCTTCGGGCGTTGACTTCTAAGGCCCTAACTGTTTGATCTGGTGGAGCAACGCCCTAGAGTGAAGCCTAGGTTGCCCGGAACGTAGAAATGACCATAACTTTCACACTGGTTGCTATTATTCGTTTTATACGATGGAAAAACTGTTTTATATATTTTGTATTTTATGCTTCTGGCGTTGACTTCTAAGGCCCTAACTATTCGATCTGGTGGAGCGACGACCTAGAGTGAAGCCTAGGTTGCCCGGAAAGTAGAAATGACCATAACTTTCCTACTGGTTGCAATTATTCGTTTCATATGATGGAAAAAATGTTGTATTTATAAAGTGTTTTATGCTTCTGGCGTTGACTTCTTAGTCCCTAACTATTCCATCTGGTGGAGCAACGCCCTAGGGTGAAGACTAGGTTGCCTGGAACATAGAAATGACCATCACTTTCACACGGGTTGCAATTATTCCGGTTATAGGATGGAAAGACTGTTGTATTTTTATTGTGTTTTATGCTTCAGGCGTTGACTTCTAAGGCCCTAGCTATTCGATCTGGTGGAGAAACGCCCTAGGGTGAAGCCTAGGTAACCTGGAACGTAGAAATGACCATCACTTTCACACGGGTTGCAATTATTCCTGTTATAGGATGGAAAGACTGTTGTATTTTTATTGTATTTTATACGTCAGGCGTTGACTTCTAAGGCCCTAGCTATTCGATCTGGTCGAGCAACGCCCTAGAGTGAAGCCTAGGATGCCCGGAAAGTAGAAATGACCATAACTTTCACACTGGTTGCAATTATTCGTTTTATACGATGGAAAAGCTGTTGTATCTTTATTGTATTTTATTCATCTGGGGTTGACTTCTAAGGCCGTAGCCATTAGATGTGGTGGAGCAGCGCCCTAGAGTGACGCCTAGGTTGCCCGGAACGTAGAAATGACCATAACTTTCACACTAGTTGCAATTATTCGTTTTATACGGTGGAAAAGCTGTTGCATCTTTATTGTATTTTATTCATCTGGGGTTGACTTCTAAGGCCGTAGCTATTAGATGTGGTGGAGCAACGCCCGAGAGTGGGGCCTAGGTTGCCCGGAACGTAGAAATGACCATAACTTTCACACTGGTTGCTATTATTCGTTTTATACGATGGAAAAGCTGTTGTATTTATATCGTATCTTATGCTTCTGGCGTTGACTTCTTAGGCCCTAACTATTCCATCTGGTGGAACAACGCCCTTGGGTGAAGCCTAGGTTGCGCGGAACGTAGCAATGAATATAACTTTCACACTGGTAGCAATTATTCGTTTTATACGATGGAAAAACTGTTGTATTTATATTGTATTTTATGCTTCTGGCGTTCACTTCTTGGCCCTAACTATTCGATATGGTTGAAAAACGCCCTAGGGTGAACCCTAGGTTGCCCGGATCGTAGAAATGACCATAACTTTTACACTGGTAGCAATTATTCGTTTTATACAATGGAAAAACCGTTCTATTTATTTTGTGTTTTATGCTTCGGGCGTTGACTTCTAAGGCCCTAACTGTTTGATCTGGTGGAGCAACGCCCTAGAGTGAAGCCGATGTTGCCCGGAACGTAGAAATGACCATCACTTTCACACGGGTTGCAATTATTCCTGTTATAGGATGGAAAGACTGTTGTATTTTTATTGCATTTTATGCTTCAGGCGTTGATTTCTGAGGCCGTAGCTATTCGATGTGGAGGAAAAACGCCATAGAGTGAAGCCTATGTTGCCCGGAACGTAGGAATGACCATCACTTTCACACGGGTTGCAATTATTCCTGTTATAGGATGGAAAGACTGTTGTATTTTTATTGTATTTTATGCTTCAGGCGTTGACTTCTGAGGCCGTAGCTATTCGATGTGGTGGAAGAGCGCCATAGAGTGAAGCCTAGGTTGCCCGGAACGTAGAAATGACCAGAACTTTCATACTGGTTGCAATTATTCGTTTTATATGATGGAAAAGCTGTTGTATTTATATTGTATTTTATGCTGCTGGCGTTCACTTCTTAGGCCCTAACTATTCAGTCTGGTGGAACAACGTCCTGGGGTGAAGCCTAGGTTGCCCGGAACGTAGAAATGACCATAACTTTCACACGGGTTGCAATTATTGCTGTTATAGGATGGAAAGACTGTTGTATTTTTATCGCATTTTATGCTTCAGGCGTTGACTTCTGAGGCCGTAGCTATTCGATGTGGAGGAAAAACGCCATAGAGTGAAGCCTATGTTGCCCGGAACGTAGAAATGACCATCACTTTCACACGGGTTGCAATTATTCCTGTTATAGGATGGAAAGACTGTTGTATTTTTATTGTATTTTATGCTTCAGGCGTTGACTTCTGAGGCCGTAGCTATTCGATGTGGTGGAAGAGCGCCATAGAGTGAAGCCTAGGTTGCCCGGAACGTAGAAATGACCAGAACTTTCATACTGGTTGCAATTATTCGTTTTATATGATGGAAAAGCTGTTGTATTTATATTGTATTTTATGCTGCTGGCGTTCACTTCTTAGGCCCAAACTATTCGATCTGGTGGAGCAACGACCTAGAGTGAGGCCTAGGTTGCCCGGAACGTAGAATCGGCTATCACTTTCAAACTGGTTGCAATTATTCCTGTTATATGGTGGAAACACTGTTGTACTTTTATTGCATTTTATGCTTCGGGCGTTGACTTCTGAGGCCGTAGCTATTCGATGTGGTGGATGAACGCCATAGAGTGAAGCCTAGGTTGCTCGGAACGAAGAAATGACCATAACTATCATACTGGTTGCAATCATTCGTTTTATATGATGGAAGAACTGATGTACTTATATTGTATTTTATGCTGCTGGCGTTCTCTTCTTAGGCCCTAACTATTCAGTCTGGTGGAACAACGCCCTGGGGTGAAGCCTAGGTTGCCCGGAACGTAGAAATGACCATAACTTTCACACGGGTTGCAATTATTGCTGTTATAGGATGGAAAGACTGTTGTATTTTTATCGCATTTTATGCTTCAGGCGTTGACTTCTGAGGCCGTAGCTATTCGATGTGGAGGAAAAACGCCATAGAGTGAAGCCTATGTTGCCCGGAACGTAGAAATGACCATCTCTTTCACACGGGTCGCAATTATTCCTGTTATAGGATGGAAAGACTGTTGTATTTTTATTGTATTTTATGCTTCAGGCGTTGACTTCTGAGGCCGTAGCTATTCGATGTGGTGGAAGAGCGCCATAGAGTGAAGCCTAGGTTGCCCGGAACGTAGAAATGACCAGAACTTTCATACTGGTTGCAATTATTCCTGTTATACGATGGAAAAACTGTTGTATTTTTATTGCATTCTATGCTTCTGGCGTTTAATTCTAAGTCGCTAGCTATTTGATCTGGTGGAGCAACGACCTAGAGTGAAGCCCAGGTTGCGCGGAACGTAGAAATGACCATTACTTTCACACTGTTTGCTATTATTCATCTTGTACGATTGAAAAGCTGTTGTATTTATATCGTATTTTATGCTTCTGGCGTTGACTTCTAAGACCGTAGCTATTCGATGTGGTGGAGCAACGCCCCAGAGTGACGCCTAGATTGCCCGGAACGTAGAAATGACCATTACTTTCACAATGTTTGCAATTATTCATTTCATACGATGAAAACACTGTTGTACTTATATTGTATTTTATTCTTATGGCGTTGAATTCTAAGTCCCTAGCTATTCGATCTGGTGGAGCATCGCCCTAGAGTTAAACCTAGGTTACCCGGAACGTAGAAATGACCATAACTTTAATCCTGGTTGCAATTATTCGTTTTATGTGATGGAAAAATTGTTGTATTTATATAGTGTTTTATGCTTCTGGCGTTGACTTCTTAGGCCCTAACTATTTCATCTGGTGGAACAACGCCCTAGGGTGCAGCCAGATTGCCCGCAACGGAGAAATGACCATAACTTTCACACTGTTTGCAGTTATTCCTGTTATACGATGGAAAAACTTTTGCATCTTTATTGTACTTTATGCTTCAGGCGTTGACTTCTAAGGCCCTAGCTATTCGATTTGGTGGAGCAACGCCCGAGAGTGAAGCCTAGGTTGCCCGGAACGTAGAAATGACCATAACTTTCACACTGGTTGCTATCATTCGTTTTATACGATGGAAAAACGGTTAGATTTATATTGTATTTTATGCTTCTGGCGTTGACTTCTTAGGCCCTAACTGTTCGATCTGGGGGAACAACGTCCTAGGGTGAAGCCTAGGATGCCCGGAAAGTAGAAATGACCATAACTTTCACACTGGTAGCAATTATTCGTTTTATACGATGGTAAAACTGTTCTGTTTATTTTGTATTTTATGCTTCGGGCGTTGACTTCTAAGGCCCTAACTATTCAATCTGTTGGTGCAACGCCCTAGGGTGAAGCCTATGTTGCCCGGAAAGTAGAAATGACGTTAACGTTCATACTGGTTGCAATTATTCGTTTTATACGATGGAAAAACTGTTGTATTTATATTGTATTTTATGCTTCGGGCATTGACCTCTAAGGCCCTAAATACTCAATCTGTTGGAGCAACGCCCTAGAGTGAAGCCTAGGTTGCCCGGAACGTAGAAATGACCATAACTTTCACACGGGTTGCAATTATTGCTGTTATAGGATGGAAAGACTGTTGTATTTTTATCGCATTTTATGCTTCAGGCGTTGACTTCTGAGGCCGTAGCTATTCGATGTGGAGGAAAAACGCCATAGAGTGAAGCCTATGTTGCCCGGAACGTAGAAATGACCATCCCTTTCACACGGGTCGCAATTATTCCTGTTATAGGATGGAAAGACTGTTGTATTTTTATCGTATTTTATGCTTCAGGCGTTGACTTCTGAGGCCGTAGCTATTCGATGTGGTGGAAGAGCGCCATAGAATGAAGCCTAGGTTGCCCGGAACGTAGAAATGACCAGAACTTTCATACTGGTTGCAATTATTCCTGTTATACGATGGAAAAACTGTTGTATTTTTATTGCATTCTATGCTTCTGGCGTTTAATTCTAAGTCGCTAGCTATTTGATCTGGTGGAGCAACGACCTAGAGTGAAGCCCAGGTTGCGCGGAACGTAGAAATGACCATTACTTTCACACTGTTTGCTATTATTCATCTTGTACGATTGAAAAGCTGTTGTATTTATATCGTATTTTATGCTTCTGGCGTGGACTTCTAAGACCGTAGCTATTCGATGTGGTGGAGCAACGCCCCAGAGTGACGCCTAGATTGCCCGGAACGTAGAAATGACCATTACTTTCACAATGTTTGCAATTATTCATTTCATACGATGAAAACACTGTTGTACTTATATTGTATTTTATTCTTATGGCGTTGAATTCTAAGTCCCTAGCTATTCGATCTGGTGGAGCATCGCCCTAGAGTTAAACCTAGGTTACCCGGAACGTAGAAATGACCATTACTTTCACACTGGTTGCAATTATTCGTTCTATACGATGGAAGAGCTGTTGTATTTATATCGTATTTTATGCTCCTGGCGTTGACTTGTTAGGACCTAACCATTCGATCTGGTGGAACAACGCCCTAGGTGAAGCCTAGGTTGCCCGGAACGTAGAAATAACCATAACTTTCATACTGGTTTCAATTATTTGTTTTATGGAGTGAAAAAACTGTTGTATTTATATTGTATTTTATGCTTCGGGCATTTAGTTCTAAGGCCCTAACTGTTTGATCTGGTGGAGCAACGACCTAGAGTGAAGCCTAGGTTGCCCGAAACGCAGAACTGACCATAACTTTCACACTGGTTGCAATTATTCCTGTTCTACGATGGACAAGCTGTTGTATTTATATCGTATTTTATGCTTCTGGCGTTGACTTCTAAGGACCTAACTATTCGATCTGGTGGAGCAACGCTCTAGAGTGAAGTCTAGGTTGCTCGGAATGTAGGAATGACCATAAATTTCACACTGGCTGCAATTATTCATTTTATACGATGGAATAACTGTGGTACTTATATTGTATTTTATCCTTCTGGCGTTGAATTCTTAGGCCCTAACTATTCCCTCTGGCGGATCAACGCCGTAGAGTGAAACCTACGTTGCCCGGAACGCAGAAAGGACCATAACTTTTACACTGGTAGCAATTATTCGTTTTATACAATGGAAAAACTGTTATATTTATATTGTATCGTATGCTTCTGGCGTTGACTTCTTAGGCCCTAACAATTCGATCTGGTGGAGCAACGCCCTGGAGTGAAGCCTAGGTTGCCTGGAACGTACAAATGACCATAACTTTCACACGGGTTGCAATTATTCCTGTTATAGTATGGAAAGACTGTTGTATTTCTATTGTATTTTATGCTTCGCGCGTTGACTTCTGAGGCCGTAGCTATTCGATGTGGAGGAAGAACGCCATACCGTGAAGCCTAGGTTGCCCGGAACGTAGAAATGACCATCACTTTCACACGGGTTGCAATTATTCCTGTTATAGGATGGAAAGACTGTTGTATTTTTATTGTATTTTATGCTTCAGGCGTTGACATCTGAGGCCGTAGCTATTCGACGTGGTGGAAGAACGCCATAGAGTGAAGCCTAGGTTGCCCGGAACGTAGAAATGACCATAACTTTCATACTGGTTGCAATTATTCGTTTTATATGATGGAAAAACTGTTGTATTTATATTGTTTGTTATGCTGCTGGCGTTCACTTCTTAGGCCCTAGCTATTCGATCTGGTTAAACAACGCCCTTGGGTGAAGCCTAGGTTGCCCGGAACGTAGAAATGACCATAACTTTTACACTGGTTGCTATTATTCGTTTTATACGATGGAAAAACTGTTATATTTATATTGTATTTTATGCTTCTGGCGTTGCCTTCTTAGGCCCTAACAGATCGATCTGGTGGAGCAACGCCCTAGAGTGAAGCCTAGGTTGCCCGGAACGTAGAATCGGCCATCACTTTCAAACTGGTTGCAATTATTCGTTTTATATGATGGAAAAACTGTTGTATTTATATTGTTTGTTATGCTGCTGGCGTTCACTTCTTAGGCCCTAGCTATTCGATCTGGTTAATCAACGCCCTTGGGTGAAGCCTAGGTTGCCCGGAACGTAGAAATGACCATAACTTTTACAATGGTTGCTATTATTCGTTTTATACGATGGAAAAACTGTTATATTTATATTGTATTTTATGCTTCTGGCGTTGACTTCTAAGGCCCTAACTATTCGGTCTGGTGGAGCAACGCCCTAGAGTGAAGCCTAGGTTGCCCGGTACGTAGAAATGACCATCACTTTCAAACTGGTTGCAATTATTCCTGTTATAGGATGTAAAAACTGTTGTATTTTTATTGCATTTAATGCGTCGGGCATTGACTTCTAAGGCCCTAGCTATTCCACCGGTTGGAGCAGCGCCCTAGGGTAAAGCCTAGGTCGCCCGGAAAGTAGAAATGACCATAACTTTCATACTGGTTGCAATTATTCGTTTTATATGATGGAAATACTGTTGTATTTATATTGTATTTTATGCTGCTGGCGTTCACTTCTTAGGCCCTAACTATTCGATGTGGTGGAGCAACGCCCTGGGGTGAAGCCTAGGTTGCCCGAAACGTAGAAATGACCATAACTTTCACGCTGGTTGCTATTTTTCGTTTTATACGATGGAAAAACTGTTCCATTTATTTTGTATTTTATGCTTCGGTCATTTACTTCTAAGGCCCTAGCTGTTTGATCTGTTGGAGCAACGACCTAGAGTGAAGCCTAGGTTGCCCGGAACGCAGAAATGACCATAACTTTCACACTGGTTGCAATTATTCCTGTTCTACGATGGGCAAGCTGTTGTATTTATATCGTATTTTATGCTTCTGGCGTTGACTTCTAAGGACCTAACTATTCGATCTGGTGGAGCAACGCTCTAGAGTGAAGTCTAGGTTGCTCGGAATGTAGGAATGACCATAAATTTCACACTGGCTGCAATTATTCATTTTATACGATGGAATAACTGTGGTACTTATGTTGTATTTTATCCTTCTGGCGTCGAATTCTTAGGCCCAAACTATTCCCTCTGGCGGATCAACGCCGTAGAGTGAAACCTACGTTGCCCGGAACGCAGAAATGACCATAACTTTTACACTGGTAGCAATTATTCGTTTTATACAATGGAAAAACTGTTATATTTATATAGTATCGTATGCTTCTGGCGTTGACTTCTTAGGCCCTAACAATTCGATCTGGTGGAGCAACGCCATACAGTGAAGCATAGGTTGCCCGGAACGTAGAAATGACCATCACTTTCACACGGGTTGCAATTATTCCTGTTATAGGATGGAAAGACTGTTGTATTTTTATTGTATTTTATGCTTCAGGCGTTGACATCTGAGGCCGTAGCTATTCGATGTGGTGGAAGAACGCCATAGAGTGAAGCCTAGGTTGCCCGGAACGTAGAAATGACCATAACTTTCAGACTGGTTGCAATTATTCGTTTTATATGATGGAAAAACTGTTGTATTTATATTGTTTGTTATGCTGCTGGCGTTCACTTCTTAGGCCCTAGCTATTCGATCTGATGGAACAATGCCCTAGGGTGAAGCCTACGTTGCCCGGAACGTAGAAATGACCATAACTTTCACGCTGGTTGCTATTATTCGTTTTATACGATGGAAAAACTGTTATATTTATATTGTATTTTATGCTTCTGGCGTTGATTTCCTAGGCCCTAACTATTCAATCTGGTGGAACAACACCCTAGAGTGAAGCCTAGATTACTCGGAACGTAGTAATGACCAGTACTATCACACTGTTTGCAGTTATTCCTGTTATACGATGGAAAGCTGTTGCATCTTTATCGTATTTTATGCTTCTGGCGTTGACTTCTAAGGCCCTAACTATTCGATCTGGTGGAGGAAGGCCCTAGACTGAAGCCTAGGTTGCCCGGAACGTAGAAATGACCATAACATTCACACTGGTTGCCATTAATCGTTTTATACGATGGAAAAGCTGTTGTATTTATATCGTATTTTATGCTTCTGGCGTTGACTTCTAAGGCCCTAACTATTCGATTTGGGTGGAGCAACGCCCTACAGTGAAGCCTTGGTTGCCCGGAACGTAGAAATGACCATTACTTTCACACTGGTTGCTATTATTCATTTTATACGATGGAAAAGCTGTTGTATTTATATTGTATTTTATGCTCCTGGCGTTGACTTCTAAGTCCCTAGCTATTCGATCTGGTGGAGCAACGCCCTAGTGTGAAACCTAGGTTACCCGGAACGTAGAAATGTCCAGTACTTTCAGACTGGTTGCTGTTATCCGTTTCATACGATGGAAAAGCTGTTATATTTATTTTGCATTTTATGCTTCGGGCGTTGACTTCTAAGGCCCTAACTGTTTGGTCTGGTGGAGAAACGCCCTAGAGTGAAGCCTAGGTTGCCCGGAACGCAGAAATGATCATTACTTTCGCACTGGTTGCAATTAGTCATGCTATACGATGGAAAAACTGTTGCATTTTTATTGTGTTTTATGCTTCTGGCGTTGACTTCTATGGCCCTACCTATTCGATCTGGTGGATCAACGCCCTAGAGTGCAGCCTAGGTAGCCCGGAACGTAGAAATGACCACAACTTTCACACATATTGCTATTATTCGTTTTATACGATCGAAAAACTGTTATATTTATGTTGTATATTATGCTTCTGTCGTTGCCTTCTAAGGCACTACCTATTCGATCTTGTGGAGCATCACTCTACAGTGAAGCCTAGGTTGCCCGGGACGTAGAAATGACCATAACTTTCACACTGGTAGCAATTACTCATTGTATACCATGGAAATACTGGTGTATTTATATTGCATTTTATTCTTCTGGTGTTGAATTCTTAGTCCCTAGCTACTCGATCTGGTGGAGGAGCGCCCTAGAGTGAAGCCTAGGTTAACCGGAACGTAGTAATGACCAGTACTATTACACTGTTTGCAGTTATTCCTGTTATACGAAGGAAAGCTGTTGCATCTTTATGGTATTTTATGCTTCTGGCGTTGATTTCTAAGGCCCTAACTGTTCGATCTGGTGGAGGAAGGCCCTAGACTGAAGCCTAGGTTGCCCGGAACGTAGAAATGACCATTACCTTCACACTGTTTGCAATTATTCATTTTATAAGATGGCAAAGCTGTAGTATTTATAATGTATTTTATGCTTCCGGCGTTAAGTCCTAAGGCCGTAGCTATCAGATGTGGAGCAGCAACGCCCTAGAGTGACACGCAGGTTGCCAGGCACGTAGAAATGACCAATACTTTCACAATGTTCGCAATCATTCATTTTATACGATGGAAAAACTGTTGTACTTATATTGTATTTTATGCTTCGGGCGTTGACTTCTAAGGCCCTAACTATTCGATTTGGTGGAGCAACGCCCTACAGTGAAGCCTAGGATGCCCGGAACGTAGAAATGGCCAGTACTTTCACGCTGGTTACAGTTATTCGTTTTATACAATGGAAAAACTGTTCTATTTACTTTGCATTTTATGCTTCGGGCGTTGACTTCTAAGGCCCTAACTATTCGATCTGGTGGAGCAACGCCCTAGAGTGAAGCCTAGGTTGCCCGGAACGTAGAAATGACCGTAACTTTCACACTGGTTGCTATTATTCGTTTTATACGATGGAAAAGCTGTTACATTTATATTGCATTTTATGCTTCTGGCATTGAATTCTAAGTCCCTATCTATTCCATCTGGTGGAGCAACACCCTAGAGCGCAGCCTAGGTTGCCCGGAACGTAGAAATGACCATTACTTTCACAATGTCTGCAATTATTCATTTCATACGATGGAAAAACTGTTGTACTTATATTGTATTTTATCTTTCTGGCGTTGAATTCTAAGTCCCTAGCTATTCGGTCTGGTGGAGCAACGACCTAGTGTGAAACCTAGGTTACCCGGAACGTAGAAATGACCATTACTTTCACAATGTCTGCAATTATTCATTTCATACGATGGAAAAACTGTGGACTTATATTGTATTTTATCCTTCTGGCGTTGAATTCTAAGTCCCTGGCTATTCGGTCTGGTGGAGCAACGCCCTAGTGTGAAACCTAGGTTACCCGGAACGTAGAAATGACCAGTACTTTCAGACTGGTTGCTGTTATTCGTTTCGTATGATGGAAAGGCTGTTATATTTATTTTGCATTTTATGCTTCGGGCGTTGACTTCTAAGGCCCTAGCTATTCCATCTGGTGGCGCAACACCCTAGAGTGCAGCCTAGGTTGCCCGGAACGTAGAAATGACCATAACTATCATACTGGTTGCAATCATTCGTTTTATATGATGGAAGATCTGATGTATTTATATTGTATTTTATGCTGCTGGCGTTCACTTCTTAGGCCCTAACTATTCAGTCTGGTGGAACAACGCCCTGGGGTGAAGCCTAGGTTGCCCGGAACGTAGAAATGACCATAACTTTCACACGAGTTGCAATTATTGCTGTTATAGGATTGAAAGACTGTTGTATTTTTATCGCATTTTGTGCTTCAGGCGTTGACTTCTGAGGCCGTAGCTATTCGATGTGGAGGGAAAACGCCATAGAGTGAAGCCTATGTTGCCCGGAACGTAGAAATGTTGCACGGGTTGCAATTATTCCTGTTATAGTATGGAAAGACTGTTGTATTTTTATTGTATTTTATGCTTCAGGCGTTGACTTCTGAGGCCGTAGCTATTCGATGTGGAGGAAGAACGCCATACCGTGAAGCCTAGGTTGCCCGGAACGTAGAAATGACCATCACTTTCACACGTGTTGCAATTATTCCTGTTATAGGATGGAAAGACTGTTGTATTTTTATTGTATTTTATGCTTCAGGCGTTGACATCTGAGGCCGTAGCTATTCGATGTGGTGGAAGAACGCCATAGAGTGAAGCCTAGGTTGCCCGGAACGTAGAAATGACCATAACTTTCATACTGGTTGCAATTATTCGTTTTATATGATGGAAAAACTGTTGTATTTATATTGTTTGTTATGCTGCTGGCGTTCACTTCTTAGGCCCTAGCTATTCGATCTGGTTAAACAACGCCCTTGGGTGAAGCCTAGGTTGCCCGGAACGTAGAAATGACCATAA
Organism: Calliopsis andreniformis; assembly: GCF_051401765.1. Lineage (NCBI taxonomy): Eukaryota > Metazoa > Arthropoda > Insecta > Hymenoptera > Andrenidae > Calliopsis > Calliopsis andreniformis. Next base: position 4,560,027 of record NW_027480429.1, read on the forward strand.
CTTTTACACTGGTTGCTATTATTCGTTTTATACGATGGAAAAACTGTTATATTTATATTGTATTTTATGCTTCTGGCGTTGCCTTCTTAGGCCCTAACAGTTCGATCTGGTGGAGCAACGCCCTAGAGTGAAGCCTAGGTTGCCCGGAACGTAGAATCGGCCATCACTTTCAAACTGGTTGCAATTATTCGTTTTATATGATGGAAAAACTGTTGTATTTATATTGTTTGTTATGCTGCTGGCGTTCACTTCTTAGGCCCTAGCTATTCGATCTGGTTAAACAACGCCCTTGGGTGAAGCCTAGGTTGCCCGGAACGTAGAAATGACCATAACTTTTACACTGGTTGCTATTATTCGTTTTATACGATGGAAAAACTGTTATATTTATATTGTATTTTATGCTTCTGGCGTTGACTTCTAAGGCCCTAACTATTCGATCTGGTGGAGCAACGACCTAGAGTGAAGCCTAGGTTGCCCGGAACGTAGAAATGACCATAACTTTCACACGGGTTGCAATTATTGCTGTTATAGGATGGAAAGACTGTTGTATTTTTATCGCATTTTATGCTTCAGGCGTTGACTTCTGAGGCCGTAGCTATTCGATGTGGAGGAAAAACGCCATAGAGTGAAGCCTATGTTGCCCGGAACGTAGAAATGACCATCACTTTCACACGGGTTGCAATTATTCGTTCTATACGATGGAAAAGCTGTTGTATTTATATCGTATTTTATGCTTCTGGCGTTGACTTGTTAGGACCTAACCATTCGATCTGGTGGAGCAACGCCCTAGAGTGAAGCCTAGGTTGCCCGGAACGTAGAAATGGCCGTAACTTTCATACTGGTTTCAATTATTTGTTTTATGGAGTGAAAAAACTGTTGTATTTATATTGTATTTTATGCTTCTGTCGTTCACTTCATAGGCCCTAACTATTCGATCTGATGGAACAACGCCCTAGGGTGAAGCCTAGGTTGCCCGGAACGTAGAAATGACCATAACTTTCACACTGGTAGCAATTATTCGTTTTATACAATGGAAAAACTGTTCCATTTATTTTGTATTTTATGCTTCGGGCATTTAGTTCTAAGGCCCTAACTGTTTGATCTGGTGGAGCAGCGACCTAGAGTGAAGCCTAGGTTGCCCGGAACGCAGAAATGACCATAACTTTCACACTGGTTGCAATTATTCCTGTTCTACGATGGACAAGCTGTTGTATTTATATCGTATTTTATGCTTCTGGCGTTGACTTCCAAGGACCTAACTATTCGATCTGGTGGAGCAACGCTCTAGAGTGAAGTCTAGGTTGCTCGGAATGTAGGAATGACCATAAATTTCACACTGGCTGCAATTATTCATTTTATACGATGGAATAACTGTGGTAATTATATTGTATTATATCCTTCTGGCGTTGAATTCTTAGGCCCTAACTATTCCCTCTGGCGGATCAACGCCGTAGAGTGAAACCTACGTTGCCCGGAACGCAGAAATGACCATAACTTTTACACTGGTAGCAATTATTCGTTTTATACAATGGAAAAACTGTTATATTTATATTGTATCGTATGCTTCTGGCGTTGACTTCTTAGGCCCTAACAATTCGATCTGGTGGAGCAACGCCCTGGAGTGAAGCCTAGGTTGCCTCGAACGTACAAATGACCATAACTTTCACACGGTTTGCAATTATTCCTGTTATAGTATGGAAAGACTGTTGTATTTTTATTGTATTTTATGCTTCACGCGTTGACTTCTGAGGCCGTAGCTATTCGATGTGGAGGAAGAACGCCATACCGTGAAGCCTAGGTTGCCCGGAACGTAGAAATGACCATCACTTTCACACGGGTTGCAATTATTCCTGTTATAGGATGGAAAGACTGTTGTATTTTTATTGTATTTTATGCTTCAGGCGTTGACATCTGAGGCCGTAGCTATTCGATGTGGTGGAGGAACGCCATAGAGTGAAGCCTAGGTTGCCCGGAACGTAGAAATGACCATAACTTTCATACTGGCTGCAATTATTCGTTTTATATGATGGAAAAACTGTTGTATTTATATTGTTTGTTATGCTGCTGGCGTTCACTTCTTAGGGCCTAGCTATTCGATCTGGATAAACAACGCCCTTGGGTGAAGCCTAGGTTGCCCGGAACGTAGAAATGACCATAACTTTTACACTGGTTGCTATTATTCGTTTTATACGATGGAAAAACTGTTATATTTATATTGTATTTTATGCTTCTGGCGTTGCCTTCTTAGGCCCTAACAGTTCGATCTGGTGGAGCAACGCCCTAGAGTGAAGCCTAGGTTGCCCGGAACGTAGAATCGGCCATCACTTTCAAACTGGTTGCAATTATTCGTTTTATATGATGGAAAAACTGTTGTATTTATATTGTTTGTTATGCTGCTGGCGTTCACTTCTTAGGCCCTAGCTATTCGATCTGGTTAAACAACGCCCTTGGGTGAAGCCTAGGTTGCCCGGAACGTAGAAATGACCATAACTTTTACAATGGTTGCTATTATTCGTTTTATACGATGGAAAAACTGTTATATTTATATTGTATTTTATGCTTCTGGCGTTGACTTCTAAGGCCCTAACTATTCGGTCTGGTGGAGCAACGCCCTAGAGTGAAGCCTAGGTTGCCCGGTACGTAGAAATGACCATCACTTTCAAACTGGTTGCAATTATTCCTGTTATAGGATGTAAAAACTGTTGTATTTTTATTGCATTTAATGCGTCGGGCATTGACTTCTAAGGCCCTAGCTATTCCACCGGTTGGAGCAGCGCCCTAGGGTAAAGCCTAGGTCGCCCGGAAAGTAGAAATGACCATAACTTTCATACTGGTTGCAATTATTCGTTTTATATGATGGAAATACTGTTGTATTTATATTGTATTTTATGCTGCTGGCGTTCACTTCTTAGGCCCTAACTATTCGATGTGGTGGAGCAACGCCCTGGGGTGAAGCCCAGGTTGCCCGAAACGTAGAAATGACCATAACTTTCACGCTGGTTGCTATTATTCGTTTTATACGATGGAAAAACTGTTCCATTTATTTTGTATTTTATGCTTCGGTCATTTACTTCTAAGGCCCTAGCTGTTTGATCTGTTGGAGCAACGACCTAGAGTGAAGCCTAGGTTGCCCGGAACGCAGAAATGACCATAACTTTCACACTGGTTGCAATTATTCCTGTTCTACGATGGGCAAGCTGTTGTATTTATATCGTATTTTATGCTTCTGGCGTTGACTTCTAAGGACCTAACTATTCGATCTGGTGGAGCAACGCTCTAGAGTGAAGTCTAGGTTGCTCGGAATGTAGGAATGACCATAAATTTCACACTGGCTGCAATTATTCATTTTATACGATGGAATAACTGTGGTACTTATGTTGTATTTTATCCTTCTGGCGTCGAATTCTTAGGCCCTAACTATTCCCTCTGGCGGATCAACGCCGTCGAGTGAAACCTACGTTGCCCGGAACGCAGAAATGACCATAACTTTTACACTGGTAGCAATTATTCGTTTTATACAATGGAAAAACTGTTATATTTATATTGTATCGTATGATTCTGGCGTTGACTTCTTAGGCCCTAACAATTCGATCTGGTGGAGCAACGCCCTAGAGTGAAGCCTAGGTTGCCTGGAACGTACAAATGACCATAACTTTCACACGGGTTGCAATTATTCCAGTTATAGTATGGAAAGACTGTTGTATTTTTATTGTATTTTATGCTTCAGGCGTTGACTTCTGAGGTCGTAGCTGTTCGATGTGGAGGAAGAACGCCATACAGTGAAGCATAGGTTGCCCGGAACGTAGAAATGACCATCACTTTCACACGGGTTGCAATTATTCCTGTTATAGGATGGAAAGACTGTTGTATTTATATTGCATTTTATTCTTCTGGTGTTGAATTCTTAGTCCCTAGCTACTCGATCTGGTGGAGGAGCGCCCTAGAGTGAAGCCTAGATTAACCGGAACGTAGTAATGACCAGTACTATTACACTGTTTGCAGTTATTCCTGTTATACGAAGGAAAGCTGTTGCATCTTTATGGTATTTTATGCTTCTGGCGTTGATTTCTAAGGCCCTAACTGTTCGATCTGGTGGAGGAATGCCCTAGACTGAAGCCTAGGTTGCCCGGAACGTAGAAATGACCATTACCTTCACACTGTTTGCAATTATTCATTTTATAAGATGGCAAAGCTGTAGTATTTATATTGTATTTTATGCTTCCGGCGTTAAGTCCTAAGGCCGTAGCTATCAGATGTGGAGCAGCAACGCCCTAGAGTGACACGTAGGTTGCCAGGCACGTAGAAATGACCAATACTTTCACAATGTTCGCAATCATTCATTTTATACGATGGAAAAACTGTTGTACTTATATTGTATTTTATGCTTCGGGCGTTGACTTCTAAGGCCCTAACTATTCGATTTGGTGGAGCAACGCCCTACAGTGAAGCCTAGGATGCCCGGAACGTAGAAATGACCAGTACTTTCACGCTGGTTACAGTTATTCGTTTTATACAATGGAAAAACTGTTCTATTTACTTTGCATTTTATGCTTCGGGCGTTGACTTCTAAGGCCCTAACTATTCGATCTGGTGGAGCAACGCCCTAGAGTGAAGCCTAGGTTGCCCGGAACGTAGAAATGACCGTAACTTTCACACTGGTTGCTATTATTCGTTTTATACGATGGAAAAGCTGTTACATTTATATTGCATTTTATGCTTCTGGCATTGAATTCTAAGTCCCTATCTATTCCATCTGGTGGAGCAACACCCTAGAGCGCAGCCTAGGTTGCCCGGAACGTAGAAATGACCATTACTTTCACAATGTCTGCAATTATTCATTTCATACGATGGAAAAACTGTTGTACTTATATTGTATTTTATCTTTCTGGCGTTGAATTCTAAGTCCCTAGCTATTCGGTCTGGTGGAGCAACGACCTAGTGTGAAACCTAGGTTACCCGGAACGTAGAAATGACCATTACTTTCACAATGTCTGCAATTATTCATTTCATACGATGGAAAAACTGTGGACTTATATTGTATTTTATCCTTCTGGTGTTGAATTCTAAGTCCCTGGCTATTCGGTCTGGTGGAGCAACGCCCTAGTGTGAAACCTAGGTTACCCGGAACGTAGAAATGACCAGTACTTTCAGACTGGTTGCTGTTATTCGTTTCGTATGATGGAAAAGCTGTTATATTTATTTTGCATTTTATGCTTCGGGCGTTCACTTCATAGGCCCTAACTATTCGATCTGATGGAACAACGCCCTAGGGTGAAGCCTAGGTTGCCCGGAACGTAGAAATGACCATAACTTTCACACTGGTAGCAATTATTCGTTTTATACAATGGAAAAACTGTTCCATTTATTTTGTATTTTATGCTTCGGGCATTTAGTTCTAAGGCCCTAACTGTTTGATCTGGTGGAGCAACGACCTAGAGTGAAGCCTAGGTTGCCCGGAACGCAGAAATGACCATAACTTTCACACTGGTTGCAATTATTCCTGTTCTACGATGGACAAGCTGTTGTATTTATATCGTATTTTATGCTTCTGGCGTTGACTTCTAAGGACCTAACTATTCGATCTGGTGGAGCAACGCTCTAGAGTGAAGTCTAGGTTGCTCGGAATGTAGGAATGACCATAAATTTCACACTGGCTGCAATTATTCATTTTATACGATGGAATAACTGTGGTACTAATATTGTATTTTATCCTTCTGGCGTTGAATTCTTAGGCCCTAACTATTCCCCCTGGCGGATCAACGCCGTAGAGTGAAACCTACGTTGCCCGGAACGCAGAAATGACCATAACTTTTACACTGGTAGCAATTATTCGTTTTATACAATGGAAAAACTGTTATATTTATATTGTATCGTATGCTTCTGGCGTTGACTTCTTAGGCCCTAACAATTCGATCTGGTGGAGCAACGCCCTAGAGTGAAGCCTAGGTTGCCTGGAACGTACAAATGACCATAACTTTCACACGGGTTGCAATTATTCCTGTTATAGTATGGAAAGACTGTTGTATTTTTATTGTATTTTATGCTTCAGGCGTTGACTTCTGAGGCCGTAGCTATTCGATGTGGAGGAAGAACGCCATACCGTGAAGCCTAGGTTGCCCGGAACGTAGAAATGACCATCACTTTCACACGTGTTGCAATTATTCCTGTTATAGGATGGAAAGACTGTTGTATTTTTATTGTATTTTATGCTTCAGGCGTTGACATCTGAGGCCGTAGCTATTCGATGTGGTGGAAGAACGCCATAGAGTGAAGCCTAGGTTGCCCGGAACGTAGAAATGACCATAACTTTCATACTGGTTGCAATTATTCGTTTTATATGATGGAAAAACTGTTGTATTTATATTGTTTGTTATGCTGCTGGCGTTCACTTCTTAGGCCCTAGCTATTCGATCTGGTTAAACAACGCCCTTGGGTGAAGCCTAGGTTGCCCGGAACGTAGAAATGACCATAACTTTTACACTGGTTGCTATTATTCGTTTTATACGATGGAAAAACTGTTATATTTATATTGTATTTTATGCTTCTGGCGTTGCCTTCTTAGGCCCTAACAGTTCGATCTGGTGGAGCGACGCCCTAGAGTGAAGCCTAGGTTGCCCGGAACGTAGAATCGGCCATCACTTTCAAACTGGTTGCAATTATTCGTTTTATATGATGGAAAAACTGTTGTATTTATATTGTTTGTTATGCTGCTGGCGTTCACTTCTTAGGCCCTAGCTATTCGATCTGGTTAAACAACGCCCTTGGGTGAAGCCTAGGTTGCCCGGAACGTAGAAATGACCATAACTTTTACACTGGTTGCTATTATTCGTTTTATACGATGGAAAAACTGTTATATTTATATTGTATTTTATGCTTCTGGCGTTGACTTCTAAGGCCCTAACTATTCGGTCTGGTGGAGCAACGCCCTAGAGTGATGCCTAGGTTGCCCGGTACGTAGAAATGACCATCACTTTCAAACTGGTTGCAATTATTCCTGTTATAGGATGTAAAAACTGTTGTATTTTTATTGCATTTAATGCGTCGGGCATTGACTTCTAAGGCCCTAGCTATTCCACCGGTTGGAGCAGCGCCCTAGGGTAAAGCCTAGGTCGCCCGGAAAGTAGAAATGACCATAACTTTCATACTGGTTGCAATTATTCGTTTTATATGATGGAAATACTGTTGTATTTATATTGTATTTTATGCTGCTGGCGTTCACTTCTTAGGCCCTAACTATTCGATGTGGTGGAACAACGCCCTGGGGTGAAGCCTAGGTTGCCCGAAACGTAGAAATGACCATAACTTTCACGCTGGTTGCTATTATTCGTTTTATACGATGGAAAAACTGTTCCATTTATTTTGTATTTTATGCTTCGGTCATTTACTTCTAAGGCCCTAGCTGTTTGATCTGTTGGAGCAACGACCTAGAGTGAAGCCTAGGTTGCCCGGAACGCAGAAATGACCATAACTTTCACACGGGTTGCAATTATTGCTGTTATAGGATGGAAAGACTGTTGTATTTTTATCGCATTTTATGCTTCAGGCGTTGACTTCTGAGGCCGTAGCTATTCGATGTGGAGGAAAAACGCCATAGAGTGAAGCCTATGTTGCCCGGAACGTAGAAATGACCATCACTTTCACACGGGTTGCAATTATTCGTTCTATACGATGGAAAGGCTGTTGTATTTATATCGTATTTTATGCTTCTGGCGTTGACTTGTTAGGACCTAACCATTCGATCTGGTGGAGCAACGCCCTAGAGTGAAGCCTAGGTTGCCCCGAACGTAGAAATGACCTTAACTTTCATACTGGTTTCAATTATTTGTTTTATGGAGTGAAAAAACTGTTGTATTTATATTGTATTTTATGCTTCTGTCGTTCACTTCATAGGCCCTAACTATTCGATCTGATGGAACAACGCCCTAGGGTGAAGCCTAGGTTGCCCGGAACGTAGAAATGACCATAACTTTCACACTGGTAGCAATTATTCGTTTTATACAATGGAAAAACTGTTCCATTTATTTTGTATTTTATGCTTCGGGCATTTAGTTCTAAGGCCCTAACTGTTTGATCTGGTGGAGCAACGACCTAGAGTGAAGCCTAGGTTGCCCGGAACGCAGAAATGACCATAACTTTCACACTGGTTGCAATTATTCCTGTTCTACGATGGACAAGCTGTTGTATTTATATCGTATTTTATGCTTCTGGCGTTGACTTCTAAGGACCTAACCATTCGATCTGGTGGAGCAACGCTTTAGAGTGAAGTCTAGGTTGCTCGGAATGTAGGAATGACCATAAATTTCACACTGGCTGCAATTATTCATTTTATACGATGGAATAACTGTGGTACTTATATTGTATTTTATCCTTCTGGCGTTGATTTCTTAGGCCCTAACTATTCCCTCTGGCGGATCAACGCCGTAGAGTGAAACCTACGTTGCCCGGAACGCAGAAATGACCATAACTTTTACACTGGTAGCAATTATTCGTTTTATACAATGGAAAAACTGTTATATTTATATTGTATCGTATGCTTCTGGCGTTGACTTCTTAGGCCCTAACAATTCGATCTGGTGGAGCAACGCCCTAGAGTGAAGCCTAGGTTGCCTGGAACGTACAAATGACCATAACTTTCACACGGGTTGCAATTATTCCTGTTATAGTATGGAAAGACTGTTGTATTTTTATTGTATTTTATGCTTCAGGCGCTGACTTCTGAGGCCGTAGCTATTCGATGTGAAGGAAGAACGCCATACCGTGAAGCCTAGGTTGCCCGGAACGTAGAAATGACCATCACTTTCACACGGGTTGCAATTATTCCTGTTATAGGATGGAAAGACTGTTGTATTTTTATTGTATTTTATGCTTCAGGCGTTGACATCTGAGGCCGTAGCTATTCGATGTGGTGGAAGAACGCCATAGAGTGAAGCCTAGGTTGCCCGGAACGTAGAAATGACCGTAACTTTCACACTGGTTGCTATTATTCGTTTTATACGATGGAAAAGCTGTTACATTTATATTGCATTTTATGCTTCTGGCATTGAATTCTAAGTCCCTATCTATTCCATCTGGTGGAGCAACACTCTAGAGCGCAGCCTAGGTTGCCCGGAACGTAGAAATGACCATTACTTTCACAATGTCTGCAATTATTCATTTCATACGATGGAAAAACTGTTGTACTTATATTGTATTTTATCTTTCTGGCGTTGAATTCTAAGTCCCTAGCTATTCGGTCTGGTGGAGCAACGACCTAGTGTGAAACCTAGGTTACCCGGAACGTAGAAATGACCATTACTTTCACAATGTCTGCAATTATTCATTTCATACGATGGAAAAACTGTGGACTTATATTGTATTTTATCCTTCTGGCGTTGAATTCTAAGTCCCTGGCTATTCGGTCTGGTGGAGCAACGCCCTAGTGTGAAACCTAGGTTACCCGGAACGTAGAAATGACCAGTACTTTCAGACTGGTTGCTGTTATTCGTTCCGTATGATGGAAAAGCTGTTATATTTATTTTGCATTTTATGCTTCGGGCGTTGACTTCTAAGGCCCTCGCTATTCCATCTGGTGGCGCAACACCCTAGAGTGCAGCCTAGGTTGCCCGGAACGTAGAAATGACCATAACTATCATACTGGTTGCAATCATTCGTTTTATATGATGGAAGAACTGATGTATTTATATTGTATTTTATGCTGCTGGCGTTCACTTCTTAGGCCCTAACTATTCAGTCTGGTGGAACAACGCCCTGGGGTGAAGCCTAGGTTGCCCGGAACGTAGAAATGACCATAACTTTCACACGAGTTGCAATTATTGCTGTTATAGGATGGAAAGACTGCTGTATTTTTATCGCATTTTGTGCTTCAGGCGTTGACTTCTGAGGCCGTAGCTATTCGATGTGGAGGAAAAACGCCATAGAGTGAAGCCTATGTTGCCCGGAACGTAGAAATGTTGCACGGGTTGCAATTATTCCTGTTATAGTATGGAAAGACTGTTGTATTTTTATTGTATTTTATGCTTCAGGCGTTGACTTCTGAGGCCGTAGCTATTCGATGTGGAGGAAGAACGCCATACCGAGAAGCCTAGGTTGCCCGGAACGTAGAAATGACCATCACTTTCACACGTGTTGCAATTATTCCTGTTATAGGGTGGAAAGACTGTTGTATTTTTATTGTATTTTATGCTTCAGGCGTTGACATCTGAGGCCGTAGCTATTCGATGTGGTGGAAGAACGCCATAGAGTGAAGCCTAGGTTGCCCGGAACGTAGAAATGACCATAACTTTCATACTGGTTGCAATTATTCGTTTTATATGATGGAAAAACTGTTGTATTTATATTGTTTGTTATGCTGCTGGCGTTCACTTCTTAGGCCCTAGCTATTCGATCTGGTTAAACAACGCCCTTGGGTGAAGCCTAGGTTGCCCGGAACGTAGAAATGACCATAACTTTTACACTGGTTGCTATTATTCGTTTTATACGATGGAAAAACTGTTATATTTATATTGTATTTTATGCTTCTGGCGTTGCCTTCTTAGGCCCTAACAGTTCGATCTGGTGGAGCAACGCCCTAGAGTGAAGCCTAGGTTGCCCGGAACGTAGAATCGGCCATCACTTTCAAACTGGTTGCAATTATTCGTTTTATATGATGGAAAAACTGTTGTATTTATATTGTTTGTTATGCTGCTGGCGTTCACTTCTTAGGCCCTAGCTATTCGATCTGGTTAAACAACGCCCTTGGGTGAAGCCTAGGTTGCCCGGAACGTAGAAATGACCATAACTTTTACACTGGTTGCTATTATTCGTTTTATACGATGGAAAAACTGTTATATTTATATTGTATTTTATGCTTCTGGCGTTGACTTCTAAGGCCCTAACTATTCGGTCTGGTGGAGCAACGCCCTAGAGTGAAGCCTAGGTTGCCCGGTACGTAGAAATGACCATCACTTTCAAACTGGTTGCAATTATTCCTGTTATAGGATGTAAAAACTGTTGTATTTTTATTGCATTTAATGCGTCGGGCATTGACTTCTAAGGCCCTAGCTATTCCACCGGTTGGAGCAGCGCCCTAGGGTAAAGCCTAGGTCGCCCGGAAAGTAGAAATGACCATAATTTTCATACTGGTTGCAATTATTCGTTTTATATGATGGAAATACTGTTGTATTTATATTGTATTTTATGCTGCTGGCGTTCACTTCTTAGGCCCTAACTATTCGATGTGGTGGAACAACGCCCTGGGGTGAAGCCTAGGTTGCCCGAAACGTAGAAATGACCATAACTTTCACGCTGGTTGCTATTATTCGTTTTATACGATGGAAAAACTGTTCCATTTATTTTGTATTTTATGCTTCGGTCATTTACTTCTAAGGCCCTAGCTGTTTGATCTGTTGGAGCAACGACCTAGAGTGAAGCCTAGGTTGCCCGGAACGCAGAAATGACCATAACTTTCACACCGGTTGCAATTATTCCTGTTCTACGATGGACAAGCTGTTGTATTTATATCGTATTTTATGCTTCTGGCGTTGACTTCTAAGGCCCTAACTATTCGATCTGGTGGAGCAAGGCCCTAGACTGAAGCCTAGGTTGCCCGGAACGTAGAAATGACCATAACATTCACACTGGTTGCAATTATTCGTTTTATATGATGGAAAAGCTGTTGTACTTATATTGTATTTTATGCTGCTGGCGTTCACTTCTTAGGCCCAAACTATTCGATCTGGTGGAGCAACGACCTAGAGTGAGGCCTAGGTTGCCCGGAACGTAGAATCGGCCATCACTTTCAAACTGGTTGCAATTATTCCTGTTATATGGTGGAAACACTGTTGTACTTTTATTGCATTTTATGCTTCGGGCGTTGACTTCTGAGGCCGTAGCTATTCGATGTGGTGGATGAACGCCATAGAGTGAAGCCTAGGTTGCTCGGAACGAAGAAATGACCATAACTATCATACTGGTTGCAATCATTCGTTTTATATGATGGAAGAACTGATGTATTTATATTGTATTTTATGCTGCTGGCGTTCACTTCTTAGGCCCTAACTATTCAGTCTGGTGGAACAACGCCCTGGGGTGAAGCCTAGGTTGCCCGAAACGTAGAAATGACCATCACTTTCACACGGGTTGCAATTATTCCTGTTATAGGATGGAAAGGGTGTTGTATTTTTATTGTATTTTATGCTTCAGGCGTTGACATCTGAGGCCGTAGCTATTCGATGTGGTGGAAGAACGCCATAGAGTGAAGCCTAGGTTGCCCGGAACGTAGAAATGACCATCACTTTCACACGGGTTGCAATTATTCGTTCTATACGATGGAAAAGCTGTTGTATTTATATCGTATTTTATGCTTCTGGCGTTGACTTGTTAGGACCTATCCATTCGATCTGGTGGAGCAACGCCCTAGAGTGAAGCCTAGGTTGCCCGGAACGTAGAAGTGACCTTAACTTTCATACTGGTTTCAATTATTTGTTTTATGGAGTGAAAAAACTGTTGTATTTATATTGTATTTTATGCTTCGGGCATTTAGTTCTAAGGCCCTAACTGTTTGATCTGGTGGAGCAGCGACCTAGAGTGAAGCCTAGGTTGCCCGGAACGCAGAAATGACCATAACTTTCACACTGGTTGCAATTATTCCTGTTCTACGATGGACAAGCTGTTGTATTTATATCGTATTTTATGCTTCTGGCGTTGACTTCTAAGGACCTAACTATTCGATCTGGTGGAGCAACGCTCTAGAGTGAAGTCTAGGTTGCTCGGAATGTAGGAATGACCATAAATTTCACACTGGCTGCAATTATTCATTTTATACGATGGAATAACTGTGGTACTTATGTTGTATTTTATCCTTCTGGCGTCGAATTCTTAGGCCCTAACTATTCCCTCTGGCGGATCAACGCCGTAGAGTGAAACCTACGTTGCCCGGAATTCAGAAATGACCATAACTTTTACACTGTTAGCAATTATTCGTTTTATACAATGGAAAAACTGTTATATTTATATTGTATCGTATGCTTCTGGCGTTGACTTCTTAGGCCCTAACAATTCGATCTGGTGGAGCAACGCCCTAGAGTGAAGCCTAGGTTGCCTGGAACGTACAAATGACCATAACTTTCACACGGGTTGCAATTATTCCAGTTATAGTATGGAAAGACTGTTGTATTTTTATTGTATTTTATGCTTCAGGCGTTGACTTCTGAGGTCGTAGCTGTTCGATGTGGAGGAAGAACGCCATACAGTGAAGCATAGGTTGCCCGGAACGTAGAAATGACCATCACTTTCACACGGGTTGCAATTATTCCTGTTATAGGATGGAAAGACTGTTGTATTTTTATTGTATTTTATGCTTCAGGCGTTGACATCTGAGGCCGTAGCTATTCGATGTGGTGGAAGAACGCCATAGAGTGAAGCCTAGGTTGCCCGGAACGTAGAAATGACCATAACTTTCAGACTGGTTGCAATTATTCGTTTTATATGATGGAAAAACTGTTGTATTTATATTGTTTGTTATGCTGCTGGCGTTCACTTCTTAGGCCCTAGCTATTCGATCTGATGGAACAATGCCCTAGGGTGAAGCCTACGTTGCCCGGAACGTAGAAATGACCATAACTTTCACGCTGGTTGCTATTATTCGTTTTATACGATGGAAAAACTGTTATATTTATATTGTATTTTATGCTTCTGGCGTTGACTTCTATGGCCCTACCTATTCGATCTGGTGGAGCAACGCCCTAGACTGAAGCCTAGGTTGCCCGGAACGTAGAAATGACCATTACCTTCACACTGTTTGCAATTATTCATTTTATAAGATGGCAAAGCTGTAGTATTTATATTGTATTTTATGCTTCCGGCGTTAAGTCCTAAGGCCGTAGCTATCAGATGTGGAGCAGCAACGCCCTAGAGTGACACGTAGGTTGCCAGGCACGTAGAAATGACCAATACTTTCACAATGTTCGCAATCATTCATTTCATACGATGGAAAAACTGTTGTACTTATATTGTATTTTATGCTTCGGGCGTTGACTTCTAAGGCCCTAACTATTCGATTTGGTGGAGCAACGCCCTAGAGTGAAGCCTAGGTTGCCCGGAACGTAGAAATGACCGTAACTTTCACACTGGTTGCTATTATTCGTTTTATACGATGGAAAAGCTGTTACATTTATATTGCATTTTATGCTTCTGGCATTGAATTCTAAGTCCCTATCTATTCCATCTGGTGGAGCAACGCCCTACAGTGAAGCCTAGGATGCCCGGAACGTAGAAATGACCAGTACTTTCACGCTGGTTACAGTTATTCGTTTTATACAATGGAAAAACTGTTCTATTTACTTTGCATTTTATGCTTCGGGCGTTGACTTCTAAGGCCCTAACTATTCGATCTGGTGGAGCAACGCCCTAGAGTGAAGCCTAGGTTGCCCGGAACGTAGAAATGACCGTAACTTTCACACTGGTTGCTATTATTCGTTTTATACGATGGAAAAGCTGTTACATTTATATTGCATTTTATGCTTCTGGCATTGAATTCTAAGTCCCTATCTATTCCATCTGGTGGAGCAACACCCTAGAGCGCAGCCTAGGTTGCCCGGAACGTAGAAATGACCATTACTTTCACAATGTCTGCAATTATTCATTTCATACGATGGAAAAACTGTTGTACTTATATTGTATTTTATCTTTCTGGCGTTGAATTCTAAGTCCCTAGCTATTCGGTCTGGTGGAGCAACGACCTAGTGTGAAACCTAGGTTACCCGGAACGTAGAAATGACCATTACTTTCACAATGTCTGCAATTATTCATTTCATACGATGGAAAAACTGTGGACTTATATTGTATTTTATCCTTCTGGCGTTGAATTCTAAGTCCCTGGCTATTCGGTCTGGTGGAGCAACGCCCTAGTGTGAAACCTAGGTTACCCGGAACGTAGAAATGACCAGTACTTTCAGACTGGTTGCTGTTATTCGTTTCGTATGATGGAAAAGCTGTTATATTTATTTTGCATTTTATGCTTCGGGCGTTGACTTCTAAGGCCCTAGCTATTCCATCTGGTGGCGCAACACCCTAGAGTGCAGCCTAGGTTGCCCGGAACGTAGAAATGACCATAACTATCATACTCGTTGCAATCATTCGTTTTATATGATGGAAGAACTGATGTATTTATATTGTATTTTATGCTGCTGGCGTTCACTTCTTAGGCCCTAACTATTCAGTCTGGTGGAACAACGCCCTGGGGTGAAGCCTAGGTTGCCCGGAACGTAGAAATGACCATAACTTTCACACGAGTTGCAATTATTGCTGTTATAGGATGGAAAGACTGTTGTATTTTTATCGCATTTTGTGCTTCAGGCGTTGACTTCTGAGGCCGTAGCTATTCGATGTGGAGGAAAAACGCCATAGAGTGAAGCCTATGTTGCCCGGAACGTAGAAATGACCATCACTTTCACACGGGTTGCAATTATTCCTGTTATAGGATGGAAAGACTGTTGTATTTTTATTGTATTTTATGTTTCAGGCGTTGACTTCTGAGGCCGTAGCTATGCGATGTGGTGGAAGAGCGCCATAGAGTGAAGCCTAGGTTGCCCGGAACGTAGAAATGACCAGAACTTTCATACTGGTTGCAATTATTCCTGTTATACGATGGAAAAACTGTTGTATTTTTATTGCATTCTATGCTTGTGGCGTTTAATTCTAAGTCGCTAGCTATTTGATCTGGTGGAGCAACGACCTAGAGTGAAGCCCACGTTGCGCGGAACGTAGAAATGACCATTACTTTCACACTGTTTGCTATTATTCATCTTGTACGATTGAAAAGCTGTTGTATTTATATCGTATTTTATGCTTCTGGCGTTGACTTGTTAGGACCTAACCATTCGATCTGGTGGAGCAACGCCCTAGAGTGAAGCCTAGGTTGCCCGGAACGTAGAAATGACCATAACTTTCATACTGGTTTCAATTATTTGTTTTATGGAGTGAAAAAACTGTTGTATTTATATTGTATTTTATGCTTCTGTCGTTCACTTCATAGGCCCTAACTATTCGATCTGATGGAACAACGCCCTAGGGTGAAGCCTAGGTTGCCCGGAACGTAGAAATGACCATAACTTTCACACTGGTAGCAATTATTCGTTTTATACAATGGAAAAACTGTTCCATTTATTTTGTATTTTATGCTTCGGGCATTTAGTTCTAAGGCCCTAACTGTTTGATCTGGTGGAGCAACGACCTAGAGTGAAGCCTAGGTTGCCCGGAACGCAGAAATGACCATAACTTTCACACTGGTTGCAATTATTCCTGTTCTACGATGGACAAGCTGTTGTATTTATATCGTATTTTATGCTTCTGGCGTTGACTTCTAAGGACCTAACTATTCGATCTGGTGGAGCAACGCTCTAGAGTGAAGTCTAGGTTGCTCGGAATGTAGGAATGACCATAAATTTCACACTGGCTGCAATTATTCATTTTATACGATGGAATAACTGTGGTACTAATATTGTATTTTATCCTTCTGGCGTTGAATTCTTAGGCCCTAACTATTCCCCCTGGCGGATCAACGCCGTAGAGTGAAACCTACGTTGCCCGGAACGCAGAAATGACCATAACTTTTACACTGGTAGCAATTATTCGTTTTATACAATGGAAAAACTGTTATATTTATATTGTATCGTATGCTTCTGGCGTTGACTTCTTAGGCCCTAACAATTCGATCTGGTGGAGCAACGCCCTAGAGTGAAGCCTAGGTTGCCCGGAACGTAGAAATGACCGTAACTTTCACACTGGTTGCTATTATTCGTTTTATACGATGGAAAAGCTGTTACATTTATATTGCATTTTATGCTTCTGGCATTGAATTCTAAGTCCCTATCTATTCCATCTGGTGGAGCAACACCCTAGAGCGCAGCCTAGGTTGCCCGGAACGTAGAAATGACCATTACTTTCACAATGTCTGCAATTATTCATTTCATACGATGGAAAAACTGTTGTACTTATATTGTATTTTATCTTTCTGGCGTTGAATTCTAAGTCCCTAGCTATTCGGTCTGGTGGAGCAACGACCTAGTGTGAAACCTAGGTTACCCGGAACGTAGAAATGACCATTACTTTCACAATGTCTGCAATTATTCATTTCATACGATGGAAAAACTGTGGACTTATATTGTATTTTATCCTTCTGGCGTTGAATTCTAAGTCCCTGGCTATTCGGTCTGGTGGAGCAACGCCCTAGTGTGAAACCTAGGTTACCCGGAACGTAGAAATGACCAGTACTTTCAGACTGGTTGCTGTTATTCGTTTCGTATGATGGAAAAGCTGTTATATTTATTTTGCATTTTATGCTTCGGGCGTTGACTTCTAAGGCCCTAGCTATTCCATCTGGTGGCGCAACACCCTAGAGTGCAGCCTAGGTTGCCCGGAACGTAGAAATGACCATAACTATCATACTCGTTGCAATCATTCGTTTTATATGATGGAAGAACTGATGTATTTATATTGTATTTTATGCTGCTGGCGTTCACTTCTTAGGCCCTAACTATTCAGTCTGGTGGAACAACGCCCTGGGGTGAAGCCTAGGTTGCCCGGAACGTAGAAATGACCATAACTTTCACACGAGTTGCAATTATTGCTGTTATAGGATGGAAAGACTGTTGTATTTTTATCGCATTTTGTGCTTCAGGCGTTGACTTCTGAGGCCGTAGCTATTCGATGTGGAGGAAAAACGCCATAGAGTGAAGCCTATGTTGCCCGGAACGTAGAAATGACCATCACTTTCACACGGGTTGCAATTATTCCTGTTATAGGATGGAAAGACTGTTGTATTTTTATTGTATTTTATGTTTCAGGCGTTGACTTCTGAGGCCGTAGCTATTCGATGTGGTGGAAGAGCGCCATAGAGTGAAGCCTAGGTTGCCCGGAACGTAGAAATGACCAGAACTTTCATACTGGTTGCAATTATTCCTGTTATACGATGGAAAAACTGTTGTATTTTTATTGCATTCTATGCTTGTGGCGTTTAATTCTAAGTCGCTAGCTATTTGATCTGGTGGAGCAACGACCTAGAGTGAAGCCCACGTTGCGCGGAACGTAGAAATGACCATTACTTTCACACTGTTTGCTATTATTCATCTTGTACGATTGAAAAGCTGTTGTATTTATATCGTATTTTATGCTTCTGGCGTTGACTTGTTAGGACCTAACCATTCGATCTGGTGGAGCAACACCCTAGAGTGAAGCCTAGGTTGCCCGGAACGTAGAAATGACCATAACTTTCATACTGGTTTCAATTATTTGTTTTATGGAGTGAAAAAACTGTTGTATTTATATTGTATTTTATGCTTCTGTCGTTCACTTCATAGGCCCTAACTATTCGATCTGATGGAACAACGCCCTAGGGTGAAGCCTAGGTTGCCCGGAACGTAGAAATGACCATAACTTTCACACTGGTAGCAATTATTCGTTTTATACAATGGAAAAACTGTTCCATTTATTTTGTATTTTATGCTTCGGGCATTTAGTTCTAAGGCCCTAACTGTTTGATCTGGTGGAGCAACGACCTAGAGTGAAGCCTAGGTTGCCCGGAACGCAGAAATGACCATAACTTTCACACTGGTTGCAATTATTCCTGTTCTACGATGGACAAGCTGTTGTATTTATATCGTATTTTATGCTTCTGGCGTTGACTTCTAAGGACCTAACTATTCGATCTGGTGGAGCAACGCTCTAGAGTGAAGTCTAGGTTGCTCGGAATGTAGGAATGACCATAAATTTCACACTGGCTGCAATTATTCATTTTATACGATGGAATAACTGTGGTACTAATATTGTATTTTATCCTTCTGGCGTTGAATTCTTAGGCCCTAACTATTCCCCCTGGCGGATCAACGCCGTAGAGTGAAACCTACGTTGCCCGGAACGCAGAAATGACCATAACTTTTACACTGGTAGCAATTATTCGTTTTATACAATGACAAAACTGTTATATTTATATTGTATCGTATGCTTCTGGCGTTGACTTCTTAGGCCCTAACAATTCGATCTGGTGGAGCAACGCCCTAGAGTGAAGCCTAGGTTGCCTGGAACGTACAAATGACCATAACTTTCACACGGGTTGCAATTATTCCTGTTATAGTATGGAAAGACTGTTGTATTTTTATTGTATTTTATGCTTCAGGCGTTGACTTCTGAGGCCGTAGCTATTCGATGTGGAGGAAGAACGCCATACCGTGAAGCCTAGGTTGCCCGGAACGTAGAAATGACCATCACTTTCACACGTGTTGCAATTATTCCTGTTATAGGATGGAAAGACTGTTGTATTTTTATTGTATTTTATGCTTCAGGCGTTGACATCTGAGGCCGTAGCTATTCGATGTGGTGGAAGAACGCCATAGAGTGAAGCCTAGGTTGCCCGGAACGTAGAAATGACCATAACTTTCATACTGGTTGCAATTATTCGCTTTATATGATGGAAAAACTGTTGTATTTATATTGTTTGTTATGCTGCTGGCGTTCACTTCTTAGGCCCTAGCTATTCGATCTGGTTAAACAACGCCCTTGGGTAAAGCCTAGGTTGCCCGGAACGTAGAAATGACCATAACTTTTACACTGGTTGCTATTATTCGTTTTATACGATGGAAAAACTGTGATATTTATATTGTATTTTATGCTTCTGGCGTTGCCTTCTTAGGCCCTAACAGTTCGATCTGGTGGAGCAACGCCCTAGAGTGAAGCCTAGGTTGCCCGGAACGTAGAATCGGCCATCACTTTCAAACTGGTTGCAATTATTCGTTTTATATGATGGAAAAACTGTTGTATTTATATTGTTTGTTATGCTGCTGGCGTTCACTTCTTAGGCCCTAGCTATTCGATCTGGTTAAACAACGCCCTTGGGTGAAGCCTAGGTTGCCCGGAACGTAGAAATGACCATAACTTTTACACTGGTTGCTATTATTCGTTTTATACGATGGAAAAACTGTTATATTTATATTGTATTTTATGCTTCTGGCGTTGACTTCTAAGGCCCTATCTATTCGGTCTGGTGGAGCAACGCCCTAGTGTGAAGCCTAGGTTGCCCGGTACGTAGAAGTGACCATCACTTTCAAACTGGTTGCAATTATTCCTGTTATAGGATGTAAAAACTGTTGTGTTTTTATTGCATTTAATGCGTCGGGCATTGACTTCTAAGGCCCTAGCTATTCCACCGGTTGGAGCAGCGCCCTAGGGTAAAGCCTAGGTCGCCCGGAAAGTAGAAATGACCATAACTTTCATACTGGTTGCAATTATTCGTTTTATATGATGGAAATACTGTTGTATTTATATTGTATTTTATGCTGCTGGCGTTCACTTCTTAGGCCCTAACTATTCGATGTGGTGGAACAACGCCCTGGGGTGAAGCCTAGGTTGCCCGAAACGTAGAAATGACCATAACTTTCACGCTGGTTGCTATTATTCGTTTTATACGATGGAAAAACTGTTCCATTTATTTTGTATTTTATGCTTCGGTCATTTACTTCTAAGGCCCTAGCTGTTTGATCTGTTGGAGCAACGACCTAGAGTGAAGCCTAGGTTGCCCGGAACGCAGAAATGACCATAACTTTCACACCGGTTGCAATTATTCCTGTTCTACGATGGACAAGCTGTTGTATTTATATCGTATTTTATGCTTCTGGCGTTGACTTCTAAGGCCCTAACTATTCGATCTGGTGGTGCAAGGCCCTAAACTGAAGCCTAGGTTGCCCGGAACGTAGAAATGACCATAACATTCACACTGGTTGCAATTATTCGTTTTATATGATGGAAAAGCTGTTGTATTTATATTGTTTGTTATGCTGCTGGCGTTCACTTCTTAGGCCCTAGCTATTCGATCTGGTTAAACAACGCCCTTGGGTGAAGCCTAGGTTGCCCGGAACGTAGAAATGACCATAACTTTTACACTGGTTGCTATTATTCGTTTTATACGATGGAAAAACTGTTATATTTATATTGTATTTTATGCTTCTGGCGTTGACTTCTAAGGCCCTATCTATTCGGTCTGGTGGAGCAACGCCCTAGTGTGAAGCCTAGGTTGCCCGGTACGTAGAAATGACCATCACTTTCAAACTGGTTGCAATTATTCCTGTTATAGGATGTAAAAACTGTTGTGTTTTTATTGCATTTAATGCGTCGGGCATTGACTTCTAAGGCCCTAGCTATTCCACCGGTTGGAGCAGCGCCCTAGGGTAAAGCCTAGGTCGCCCGGAAAGTAGAAATGACCATAACTTTCATACTGGTTGCAATTATTCGTTTTATATGATGGAAATACTGTTGTATTTATATTGTATTTTATGCTGCTGGCGTTCACTTCTTAGGCCCTAACTATTCGATGTGGTGGAACAACGCCCTGGGGTGAAGCCTAGGTTGCCCGAAACGTAGAAATGACCATAACTTTCACGCTGGTTGCTATTATTCGTTTTATACGATGGAAAAACTGTTCCATTTATTTTGTATTTTATGCTTCGGTCATTTACTTCTAAGGCCCTAGCTGTTTGATCTGTTGGAGCAACGACCTAGAGTGAAGCCTAGGTTGCCCGGAACGCAGAAATGACCATAACTTTCACACCGGTTGCAATTATTCCTGTTCTACGATGGACAAGCTGTTGTATTTATATCGTATTTTATGCTTCTGGCGTTGACTTCTAAGGCCCTAACTATTCGATCTGGTGGTGCAAGGCCCTAAACTGAAGCCTAGGTTGCCCGGAACGTAGAAATGACCATAACATTCACACTGGTTGCAATTATTCGTTTTATATGATGGAAAAGCTGTTGTATTTATATTGTATTTTATGCTGCTGGCGTTCACTTCTTAGGCCCAAACTATTCGATCTGGTGGAGCAACGACCTAGAGTGAGGCCTAGGTTGCCCGGAACGTAGAATCGGCCATCACTTTCAAACTGGTTGCAATTATTCCTGTTATATGGTGGAAACACTGTTGTACTTTTATTGCATTTTATGCTTCGGGCGTTGACTTCTGAGGCCGTAGCTATTCGATGTGGTGGACGAACGCCATAGAGTGAAGCCTAGGTTGCTCGGAACGAAGAAATGACCATAACTATCATACTGGTTGCAATCATTCGTTTTATATGATGGAAGAACTGATGTATTTATATTGTATTTTATGCTGCTGGCGTTCACTTCTTAGGCCCTAACTATTCAGTCTGGTGGAACAACGCCCTGGGGTGAAGCCTAGGTTGCCCGGAACGTAGAAATGACCATAACTTTCACACGGGTTGCAATTATTGCTGTTATAGGATGGAAAGACTGTTGTATTTTTATCGCATTTTATGCTTCAGGCGTTGACTTCTGAGGCCGTAGCTATTCGATGTGGAGGAAAAACGCCATAGAGTGAAGCCTATGTTGCCCGGAACGTAGAAATGACCATCACTTTCACACGGGTTGCAATTATTCGTTCTATACGATGGAAAAGCTGTTGTATTTATATCGTATTTTATGCTTCTGGCGTTGACTTGTTAGGACCTAACCATTCGATCTGGTGGAGCAACACCCTAGAGTGAAGCCTAGGTTGCCCGGAACGTAGAAATGACCTTAACTTTCATACTGGTTTCAATTATTTGTTTTATGGAGTGAAAAAACTGTTGTATTTATATTGTATTTTATGCTTCTGTCGTTCACTTCATAGGCCCTAACTATTCGATCTGATGGAACAACGCCCTAGGGTGAAGCCTAGGTTGCCCGGAACGTAGAAATGACCATAACTTTCACACTGGTAGCAATTATTCGTTTTATACAATGGAAAAACTGTTCCATTTATTTTGTATTTTATGCCTCGGGCATTTAGTTCTAAGGCCCTAACTGTTTGATCTGGTGGAGCAACGACCTAGAGTGAAGCCTAGGTTGCCCGGAACGCAGAAATGACCATAACTTTCACACTGGTTGCAATTATTCCTGTTCTACGATGGACAAGCTGTTGTATTTATATCGTATTTTATGCTTCTGGCGTTGACTTCTAAGGACCTAACTATTCGATCTGGTGGAGCAACGCTCTAGAGTGAAGTCTAGGTTGCTCGGAATGTAGGAATGACCATAAATTTCACACTGGCTGCAATTATTCATTTTATACGATGGAATAACTGTGGTACTTATATTGTATTTTATCCTTCTGGCGTTGAATTCTTAGGCCCTAACTATTCCCTCTGGCGGATCAACGCCGTAGAGTGAAACCTACGTTGCCCGGAACGCAGAAATGACCATAACTTTTACACTGGTAGCAATTATTCGTTTTATACAATGGAAAAACTGTTATATTTATATTGTATCGTATGCTTCTGGCGTTGACTTCTTAGGCCCTAACAATTCGATCTGGTGGAGCAACGCCCTAGAGTGAAGCCTAGGTTGCCTGGAACGTACAAATGACCATAACTTTCACACGGGTTGCAATTATTCCTGTTATAGTATGGAAAGACTGTTGTATTTTTATTGTATTTTATGCTTCAGGCGTTGACTTCTGAGGCCGTAGCTATTCGATGTGGAGGAAGAACGCCATACCGTGAAGCCTAGGTTGCCCGGAACGTAGAAATGACCATCACTTTCACACGGGTTGCAATTATTCCTGTTATAGGATGGAAAGACTGTTGTATTTTTATTGTATTTTATGCTTCAGGCGTTGACATCTGAGGCCGTAGCTATTCGATGTGGTGGAAGAACGCCATAGAGTGAAGCCTAGGTTGCCCGGAACGTAGAAATGACCATAACTTTCATACTGGTTGCAATTATTCGTTTTATATGATGGAAAAACTGTTGTATTTATATTGTTTGTTATGCTGCTGGCGTTCACTTCTTAGGCCCTAGCTATTCGATCTGGTTAAACAACGCCCTTGGGTGAAGCCTAGGTTGCCCGGAACGTAGAAATGACCATAACATTTACACTGGTTGCTATTATTCGTTTTATACGATGGAAAAACTGTTATATTTATATTGTATTTTATGCTTCTGGCGTTGCCTTCTTAGGCCCTAACAGTTCGATCTGGTGGAGCAACGCCCTAGAGTGAAGCCTAGGTTGCCCGGAACGTAGAATCGGCCATCACTTTCAAACTGGTTGCAATTATTCGTTTTATATGATGGAAAAACTGTTGTATTTATATTGTTTGTTATGCTGCTGGCGTTCACTTCTTAGGCCCTAGCTATTCGATCTGGTTAAACAACGCCCTTGGGTGAAGCCTAGGTTGCCCGGAACGTAGAAATGACCATAACTTTTACACTGGTTGCTATTATTCGTTTTATACGATGGAAAAACTGTTATATTTATATTGTATTTGATGCTTCTGGCGTTGACTTCTAAGGCCCTAACTATTCGGTCTGGTGGAGCAACGCCCTAGAGTGAAGCCTAGGTTGCCCGGTACGTAGAAATGACCATCACTTTCAAACTGGTTGCAATTATTCCTGTTATAGGATGTAAAAACTGTTGTATTTTTATTGCATTTAATGCGTCGGGCATTGACTTCTAAGGCCCTAGCTATTCCACCGGTTGGAGCAGCGCCCTAGGGTAAAGCCTAGGTCGCCCGGAAAGTAGAAATGACCATAACTTTCATACTGGTTGCAATTATTCGTTTTATATGATGGAAATACTGTTGTATTTATATTGTATTTTATGCTGCTGGCGTTCACTTCTTAGGCCCTAACTATTGGATGTGGTGGAACAACGCCCTGGGGTGAAGCCTAGGTTGCCCGAAACGTAGAAATGACCATAACTTTCACGCTGGTTGCTATTATTCGTTTTATACGATGGAAAAACTGTTCCATTTATTTTGTATTTTATGCTTGGGTCATTTACTTCTAAGGCCCTAGCTGTTTGATCTGTTGGAGCAACGACCTAGAGTGAAGCCTAGGTTGCCCGGAACGCAGAAATGACCATAACTTTCACACTGGTTGCAATTATTCCTGTTCTACGATGGACAAGCTGTTGTATTTATATCGTATTTTAAGCTTCTGGCGTTGACTTCTAAGGACCTAACTATTCGATCTGGTGGAGCAACGCTCTAGAGTGAAGTCTAGGTTGCTCGGAATGTAGGAATGACCATAAATTTCACACTGGCTGCAATTATTCATTTTATACGATGGAATAACTGTGGTACTTATGTAGTATTTTATCCTTCTGGCGTCGAATTCTTAGGCCCTAACTATTCCCTCTGGCGGATCAACGCCGTAGAGTGAAACCTACGTTGCCCGGAACGCAGAAATGACCATAACTTTTACACTGGTAGCAATTATTCGTTTTATACAATGGAAAAACTGTTATATTTATATTGTATCGTATGCTTCTGGCGTTGACTTCTTAGGCCCTAACAATTCGATCTGGTGGAGCAACGCCCTAGAGTGAAGCCTAGGTTGCCTGGAACGTACAAATGACCATAACTTTCACACGGGTTGCAATTATTCCTGTTATAGTATGGAAAGACTGTTGTATTTTTATTGTATTTTATGCTTCAGGCGTTGACTTCTGAGGTCGTAGCTATTCGATGTGGAGGAAGAACGCCATACAGTGAAGCCTAGGTTGCCCGGAACGTAGAAATGACCATCACTTTCACACGGGTTGCAATTATTCCTGTTATAGGATGGAAAGACTGTTGTATTTTTATTGTATTTTATGCTTCAGGCGTTGACATCTGAGGCCGTAGCTATTCGATGTGGTGGAAGAACGCCATAGAGTGAAGCCTAGGTTGCCCGGAACGTAGAAATGACCATAACCTTCATACTGGTTGCAATTATTCGTTTTATATGATGGAAAAACTGTTGTATTCATATTGTTTGTTATGCTGCTGGCGTTCACTTCTTAGGCCCTAGCTATTCGATCTGATGGAACAATGCCCTAGGGTGAAGCCTACGTTGCCCGGAACGTAGAAATGACCATAACTTTCACACTGGTTGCTATTATTCGTTCTATACGATGGAAAAACTGTTATATTTATACTGTATCTTATGCTTCTGGCGTTGACTTCTAAGGCCCTAACTGTTTGATCTGGTGGAGCAACGCCCTAGAGTGAAACCGATGTTGCCCGGAACGTAGAAATGACCATCACTTTCACACGGGTTGCAATTATTCCTGTTATAGGATGGAAAGACTGTTGTATTTTTATTGCATTTTATGCTTCAGGCGTTGATTTCTGAGGCCGTAGCTATTCGATGTGGAGGAAAAACGCCATAGAGTGAAGCCTATGTTGCCCGGAACGTAGGAATGACCATCACTTTCACACGGGTTGCAATTATTCCTGTTATAGGATGGAAAGACTGTTGTATTTTTATTGTATTTTATGCTTCAGGCGTTGACTTCTGAGGCCGTAGCTATTCGATGTGGTGGAAGAGCACCATAGAGTGAAGCCTAGGTTGCCCGGAACGTAGAAATGACCAGAACTTTCATACTGGTTGTAATTATTAGTTTTATATGATGGAAAAGCTGTTGTATTTATATTGTATTTTATGCTGCTGGCGTTCACTTCTTAGGCCCAAACTATTCGATCTGGTGGAGCAACGACCTAGAGTGAGGCCTAGGTTGCCCGGAACGTAGAATCGGCCATCACTTTCAAACTGGTTGCAATTATTCCTGTTATATGGTGGAAACACTGTTGTACTTTTATTGCATTTTATGCTTCGGGCGTAGACTTCTGAGGCCGTAGCTATTCGATGTGGTGGATGAACGCCATACAGTGAAGCCTAAGTTGCTCGGAACGAAGAAATGACCATAACTATCATACTAGTTGCAATCATTCGTTTTATATGATGGAAGAACTGATGTATTTATATTGTATTTTATGCTGCTGGCGTTCACTTCTTAGGCCCTAACTATTCAGTCTGGTGGAACAACGCCCTGGGGTGAAGCCTAGGTTGCCCGGAACGTAGAAATGACCATAACTTTCACACGGGTTGCAATTATTGCTGTTATAGGATGGAAAGACTGTTGTATTTTTATCGCATTTTATGCTTCAGGCGTTGACTTCTGAGGCCGTAGCTATTCGATGTGGAGGAAAAACGCCATAGAGTGAAGCCTATGTTGCCCGGAACGTAGAAATGACCAGAACATTCATACTGGTTGCAATTATTCGTTTTATATGATGGAAAAACTGTTGTATTTATATTGTATTTTATGCTGCTGGCGTTCACTTCTTAGGCCCTAACTATTCGATCTGGTGGAACAACGCCCTGGGGTGAAGCCTAGGTTGCCCGAAGCGTAGAAATGACCATAACTTTCACGCTGGTTGCTATTATTCGTTTTATACGATGGAAAAACTGTTATATTTAGATTGTATTTTATGCTTCTGGCGTTGATTTCCTAGGCCCTAACTATTCAATCTGGTGGAACAACACCCTAGAGTGAAGCCTAGATGACCCGGAACGTAGTAATGACCAGTACTATCACACTGTTTGCAGTTATTCCTGTTATACGATGGAAAGCTGTTGCATCTTTATCGTATTTTATGCTTCTGGCGTTGACTTCTAAGGCCCTAACTATTCGTTCTGGTGGAGCAAGGCCCTAGACTGAAGCCTAGGTTGCCCGGAACGTAGAAATGACCATAACATTCACACTGGTTGCCATTAATCATTTTCTACGATGGAAAAGCTGTTGTATTTATATCGTATTTTATGCTTCTGGCGTTGACTTCTAAGGCCCTAACTATTCGATTTGGGTGGAGCAACGCCCTACAGTGAAGCCTTGGTTGCCCGGAACGTAGAAATGACCATTACTTTCACACTGGTTGCTATTATTCATTTTATACGATGGAAAAGCTGTTGTATTTATATTGTATTTTATGCTCCTGGCGTTGACTTCTAAGTCCCTAGCTATTCGATCTGGTGGAGCAACGCCCTAGTGTGAAACCTAGGTTACCCGGAACGTAGAAATGTCCAGTACTTTCAGACTGGTTGCTGTTATCCGTTTCATACGATGGAAAAGCTGTTATATTTATTTTGCATTTTATGCTTCGAGCGTTGACTTCTAAGGCCCTAACTGTTTGGTCTGGTGGAGAAACGCCCTAGAGTGAAGCCTAGGTTGCCCGGAACGCAGAAATGATCATTACTTTCGCACTGGTTGCAAGTAGTCATGCTATACGATGGAAAAACTGTTGCATTTTTATTGTGTTTTATGCTTCAGGCGTTGACTTCTGAGGCCGTAGCTATTCGATGTGGAGGAAAAACGCCATAGAGTGAAGCCTATGTTGCCCGGAACGTAGAAATGACCATCACTTTCACACGGGTTGCAATTATTCCTGTTATAGAATGGAAAGACTGTTGTATTTTTATTGTATTTTATGCTTCAGGCGTTGACTTCTGAGGCTGTAGCTATTCTATGTGGTGGAAGAGCGCCCTAGAGTGAAGCCGAGGTTGCCCGGAACGTAGAAATGACCATCACTTTCACACGGGTTGCTATTATTCCTGTTATAGGATGGAAAGACTGTTGTATTTTTATTGCATTTTATGCTTCAGGCGTTGACTTCTGAGGCCGTAGCTATTGGATGTGGTGGAAGAACGCCATAGAGTGAAGCCTAGGTTGCCCGGAACGTAGAAATGACCAGAACTTTCATACTGGTTGCAATTATTCGTTTTATATGATGGAAAAACTGTTGTATTTATATTGTATTTTATGCTGCTGACGTTCACTTCTTAGGCCCTAACTATTCGATCTGGTGGAACAACGCCCTGGGGTGAAGCCTAGGTTGCCCGAAACGTAGAAATGACCATAACTTTCATGCTGGTTGCTATTATTCGTTTTATACGATGGAAAAACTGTTATATTTATATTGTATTTTATGCTTCTGGCGTTGATTTCTTAGGCCCTAACTATTCAATCTGGTGGAACAACACCCTAGAGTGAAGCCTAGATTACCCGGAACGTAGTAATGACCAGTACTATCACACTGTTTGCAGTTATTCCTGTTATACGATGGAAAGCTGTTGCATCTTTATCGTATTTTATGCTTCTGGCGTTGACTTCTAAGGCCCTAACTATTCGATCTGGTGGAGCGACGCCCTAGAGTGCAGCCCAGGTTCCTCGGAACGTAGAAATGGCCATTACCTTCACACTGTTTGCAATTATTCATTTTAAACGATGGCAAAGCTGTTGTACTTATATTGTGTTTTATGCTTCGGGCGTTGACTTCTAAGGCCCTAACTATTCGATTTGGTGGAGCAACGCCCTACAGTGAGGCCTAGGTTGCCTGGAACGTATAAATGACCATTACTTTCACACTGGTTGCTATTATTCATTTTATACGATGGAAAAGCTGTTGTATTTATATTGTATTTTATGCTCCTGGCGTTGACTTCTAAGTCCCTAGCTATTCGATCTGGTGGAGCAACGCCCTAGTGTGAAACCTAGGTTACCCGGAACGTAGAAATGTCCAGTACTTTCAGACTGGTTGCTGTTATCCGTTTCATACGATGGAAAAGCTGTTATATTTATTTTGCATTTTATGCTTCGGGCGTTGACTTCTAAGGCCCTAACTGTTTGGTCTGGTGGAGAAACTCCCTAGAGTGAAGCCTAGGTTGCCCTGAACGCAGAAATGATCATTACTTTCGCACTGGTTGCAATTAGTCATGCTATACGATGGAAAAACTGTTGCATTTTTATTGTGTTTTATGCTTCTGGCGTTGACTTCTATGGCCCTACCTATTCGATCTGGTGGAGCAACGCCCTAGAGTGCAGCCTAGGTAGCCCGGAACGTAGAAATGACCACAACTTTCACACTGATTGCTATTATTCGTTTTATACGATCGAAAAACTGTTATATTTATGTTGTATATCATGCTTCTGTCGTTGCCTTCTAAGGCACTACCTATTCGATCTTGTGGAGCATCACTCTACAGTGAAGCCTAGGTTGCCCGGGACGCAGAAATGATCATTACTTTCGCACTGGTTGCAATTAGTCATGCTATACGATGGAAAAACTGTTGCATTTTTATTGTGTTTTATGCTTCTGGCGTTGACTTCTATGGCCCTACCTATTCGATCTGGTGGAGCAACGCCCTAGAGTGCAGCCTAGGTAGCCCGGAACGTAGAAATGACCACAACTTTCACACTGATTGCTATTATTCGTTTTATACGATCGAAAAACTGTTATATTTATGTTGTATATTATGCTTCTGTCGTTGCCTTCTAAGGCACTACCTATTCGATCTTGTGGAGCATCACTCTACAGTGAAGCCTAGGTTGCCCGGGACGTAGAAATGACCATAACTTTCACACTGGTAGCAATTACTCATTGTATACGATGGAAAAACTGTTGTACTTATATTGCATTTTATTCTTCTGGCGTTGAATTCTTAGTCCCTAGCTACTCGATCTGGTGGAGCAGCGCCCTAGAGTGAAGCCTAGATTAACCGGAACGTAGTAATGACCAGTACTATTACACTGTTTGCAGTTATTCCTGTTATACGAAGGAAAGCTGTCGCATCTTTATGGTATTTTATGCTTCTGACGTTGATTTCTAAGGCCCTAACTATTCGATTTGGTGGAGCAACGCCCTACAGTGAAGCCTAGGTTGCCCGGAACGTAGAAATGACCAGTACTTTCACACTGGTTACAGTTATTCGTTTTATACAATGGAAAAACTGTTCTATTTACTTTGCATTTTATGCTTCGGGCGTTGACTTCTAAGGCCCTAACTATTCGATCTGGTGGAGCAACGCCCTAGAGTGAAGCCTAGGTTGCCCGGAACGTAGAAATGACCGTAACTTTCACACTGGTTGCTATTATTCGTTTTATACGATGGAAAAGCTGTTACATTTATATTGCATTTTATGCTTCTGGCATTGAATTCTAAGTCCCTATCTATTCCATCTGGTGGAGCAACACCCTAGAGCGCAGCCTAGGTTGCCCGGAACGTAGAAATGACCATTACTTTCACAATGTCTGCAATTATTCATTTCATACGATGGAAAAACTGTTGTACTTATATTGTATTTTATCCTTCTGGCGTTGAATTCTAAGTCCCTAGCTATTCGGTCTGGTGGAGCAACGACCTAGTGTGAAACCTAGGTTTCCCGGAACGTAGAAATGACCATTACTTTCACAATGTCTGCAATTATTCATTTCATACGATGGAAAAACTGTTGTACTTATATTGTATTTTATCCTTCTGGCGTTGAATTCTAAGTCCCTAGCTATTCGATCTGGTGGAGCAACGCCCTAGTGTGAAACCTAGGTTACCCGGAACGTAGAAATGGCCATTACCTTCACACTGTTTGCAATTATTCATTTTATACGATGGCAAAGCTGTTGTACTTATATTGTGTTTTATGCTTCGGGCGTTGACTTCTAAGGCCCTAACTATTCGATTTGGGTGGAGCAACGCCATGCAGTGAAGCCTTGGTTGCCCGGAACGTAGAAATGACCAGAACTTTCATACTGGTTGCAATTATTCGTTTTATATGATGGAAAAACTGTTGTATTTATATTGCATTTTATGCTGCTGGCGTTCACTTCTTAGGCCCTAACTATTCGATCTGGTGGAACAACGCCCTGGGGTGAAGCCTAGGTTGCCCGAAACGTAGAAATGACCATAACTTTCACGCTGGTTGCTATTATTCGTTTTATACGATGGAAAAACTGTTATATTTATATTGTATTTTATGCTTCTGGCGTTGATTTCTTAGGCCCTAACTATTCAATCTGGTGGAACAACACCCTAGAGTGAAGCCTAGATTACCCGGAACGTAGTAATGACCAGTACTATCACACTGTTTGCAGTTATTCCTGTTATACGATGGAAAGCTGTTGCATCTTTATCGTATTTATGCTTCTGGCGTTGACTTCTAAGCCCCTGACTATTCGATCTGGTGGAGCAAGGCCCTAGACTGAAGCCTAGGTTGCCCGGAACGTAGAAATGACCATAACATTCACACTGGTTACCATTAATCGTTTTCTACGATGGAAAAGCTGTTGTATTTATATTGTGTTTTATGCTTCGGGCGTTGACTTCTATGGCCCTACCTATTCGATCTGGTGGAGCAACGACCTAGAGTGCAGCCTAGGTAGCCCGGAACGTAGAAATGACCAGTACTTTCAGACTGGTTGCTGTTATTCGTTTCGTACGATGGAAAAGCTGTTATATTTATTTTGCATTTTATGCTTCGGGCGTTGACTTCTAAGGCCCTAGCTATTCCATCTGGTGGAGCAACACCCTAGAGTGCAGCCGAGGTTGCCCGGAACGTAGAAATGACCATAACTTTCACACTGGTTGCTATTATTCGTTTTATGCTATGGAAAAACTGTTCTATTTATTTTGTGTTTTATGCTTCGGGCGTTGACTTCGAAGGCCCTAACTGTTTGATCTGGTGGAGCAACGCCCTAGAGTGAAGCCGAGGTTGCCCGGAACGTAGAAATGACCATCACTTTCACACGGGTTGCAATTAGTCATGCTATACGATGGAAAAACTGTTGCATTTTTATTGTGTTTTATGCTTCTGGCGTTGACTTCTATGGCCCTACCTATTCGATCTGGTGGAGCAACGACCTAGAGTGCAGCCTAGGTAGCCCGGAACGTAGAAATGACCAGTACTTTCAGACTGGTTGCTGTTATTCGTTTCGTACGATGGAAAAGCTGTTATATTTATTTTGCATTTTATGCTTCGGTCGTTGACTTCTAAGGCCCTAGCTATTCCATCTGGTGGAGCAACACCCTAGAGTGCAGCCTAGGTTGCCCGGAACGTAGAAATGACCATAACTTTCACACTGGTTGCTATTATTCGTTTTATGCGATGGAAAAACTGTTCTATTTATATCGTATCTTATGCTTCTGGCGTTGACTTCTTAGGCCCTAACTATTCCATCTGGTGGAACAACGCCCTTGGGTGAAGCCTAGGTTGCGCGGAACGTAGCAATGAATATAACTTTCACACTGGTAGCAATTATTCGTTTTATACGATGGAAAAACTGTTGTATTTATATTGTATTTTATGCTTCTGGCGTTGAATTCTAAGCCCCTAGCTATTCGATTTGGTGGAGCAACGCCCTAGAGTGAAACCTAGGTTACCCGGAACGTAGAAATGACCATTACTTTCACAATGTCTGCAATTATTCATTTCATACGATGGAAAAACTGTTGTACTTATATTGTATTTTATCCTTCTGGCGTTGAATTCTAAGTCCCTAGCTATTCGGTCTGGTGGAGCAACGACCTAGTGTGAAACCTAGGTTTCCCGGAACGTAGAAATGACCATTACTTTCACAATGTCTGCAATTATTCATTTCATACGATGGAAAAACTGTTGTACTTATATTGTATTTTATCCTTCTGGCGTTGAATTCTAAGTCCCTAGCTATTCGATCTGGTGGAGCAACGCCCTAGTGTGAAACCTAGGTTACCCGGAACGTAGAAATGGCCATTACCTTCACACTGTTTGCAATTATTCATTTTATACGATGGCAAAGCTGTTGTACTTATATTGTGTTTTATGCTTCGGGCGTTGACTTCTAAGGCCCTAACTATTCGATTTGGGTGGAGCAACGCCATGCAGTGAAGCCTTGGTTGCCCGGAACGTAGAAATGACCAGAACTTTCATACTGGTTGCAATTATTCGTTTTATATGATGGAAAAACTGTTGTATTTATATTGCATTTTATGCTGCTGGCGTTCACTTCTTAGGCCCTAACTATTCGATCTGGTGGAACAACGCCCTGGGGTGAAGCCTAGGTTGCCCGAAACGTAGAAATGACCATAACTTTCACGCTGGTTGCTATTATTCGTTTTATACGATGGAAAAACTGTTATATTTATATTGTATTTTATGCTTCTGGCGTT
The DNA here is from genome assembly GCF_051401765.1 of Calliopsis andreniformis. Lineage (NCBI taxonomy): Eukaryota > Metazoa > Arthropoda > Insecta > Hymenoptera > Andrenidae > Calliopsis > Calliopsis andreniformis. Next base: position 4,593,788 of record NW_027480429.1, read on the forward strand.
GATTTCTTAGGCCCTAACTATTCAATCTGGTGGAACAACACCCTAGAGTGAAGCCTAGATTACCCGGAACGTAGTAATGACCAGTACTATCACACTGTTTGCAGTTATTCCTGTTATACGATGGAAAGCTGTTGCATCTTTATCGTATTTATGCTTCTGGCGTTGACTTCTAAGCCCCTGACTATTCGATCTGGTGGAGCAAGGCCCTAGACTGAAGCCTAGGTTGCCCGGAACGTAGAAATGACCATAACATTCACACTGGTTACCATTAATCGTTTTCTACGATGGAAAAGCTGTTGTATTTATATTGTGTTTTATGCTTCGGGCGTTGACTTCTATGGCCCTACCTATTCGATCTGGTGGAGCAACGACCTAGAGTGCAGCCTAGGTAGCCCGGAACGTAGAAATGACCAGTACTTTCAGACTGGTTGCTGTTATTCGTTTCGTACGATGGAAAAGCTGTTATATTTATTTTGCATTTTATGCTTCGGGCGTTGACTTCTAAGGCCCTAGCTATTCCATCTGGTGGAGCAACACCCTAGAGTGCAGCCTAGGTTGCCCGGAACGTAGAAATGACCATAACTTTCACACTGGTTGCTATTATTCGTTTTATGCTATGGAAAAACTGTTCTATTTATTTTGTGTTTTATGCTTCGGGCGTTGACTTCGAAGGCCCTAACTGTTTGATCTGGTGGAGCAACGCCCTAGAGTGAAGCCGAGGTTGCCCGGAACGTAGAAATGACCATCACTTTCACACGGGTTGCAATTAGTCATGCTATACGATGAAAAAACTGTTGCATTTTTATTGTGTTTTATGCTTCTGGCGTTGACTTCTATGGCCCTACCTATTCGATCTGGTGGAGCAACGACCTAGAGTGCAGCCTAGGTAGCCCGGAACGTAGAAATGACCAGTACTTTCAGACTGGTTGCTGTTATTCGTTTCGTACGATGGAAAAGCTGTTATATTTATTTTGCATTTTATGCTTCGGTCGTTGACTTCTAAGGCCCTAGCTATTCCATCTGGTGGAGCAACACCCTAGAGTGCAGCCTAGGTTGCCCGGAACGTAGAAATGACCATAACTTTCACACTGGTTGCTATTATTCGTTTTATGCGATGGAAAAACTGTTCTATTTATATCGTATCTTATGCTTCTGGCGTTGACTTCTTAGGCCCTAACTATTCCATCTGGTGGAACAACGCCCTTGGGTGAAGCCTAGGTTGCGCGGAACGTAGCAATGAATATAACTTTCACACTGGTAGCAATTATTCGTTTTATACGATGGAAAAACTGTTGTATTTATATTGTATTTTATGCTTCTGGCGTTGAATTCTAAGCCCCTAGCTATTCGATTTGGTGGAGCAACGCCCTAGAGTGAAACCTAGGTTACCCGGAACGTAGAAATGACCAGTACTTTCACACTGGTTGCAGTTATTCGTTTTATGCAATGGAAAAACAGTTCTATTTATTTTGCATTTTATGCTTCGGGCGTTGACTTCTAAGACCCTAGCTATTCCATCTGGTGGAGCAGCACCCTAGCCTGAAGCCTAGGTTGCCCGGAACGTAGAACATACCATTACCTTCACACTGTTTGCAATTATTCCGGTTATACGATGGAAAAACTGTTGCACCTTTATTGTATTTTAGCTTCTGGCGTTGACTTCGTAGGCCCTAACTATTCGATCTGGTGGAGCAACGCCCTAGAGTGAAGCCTAGGTTGACCGGAACGTAGAAATGACCATAACTTTCACACTGGTTACCATTATTCGTTTTATACGATGGAAAAGCTGTTGTATTTATATCGTATTTTATGCTTGTGGCGTTGACTTCTTAGGCCCTAACTATTCCATCTGGTGGAACAACGCCCTACGCTGAAGCCTAGGTTGCCCGGAACGCAGAAATGACCAGTACTTTCACACTGGTTGCAGTTAATCGTTTTATACCATGGAAAAATTGTTCTATGTATTTTGCATTTTATGCTTCGGGCGTTGACTTCTAAGGCCCTAACTATTCGATCTGGTGGAGCAACGCCCTATAGTGAAGCCTAGGTTGCCCAGGAAGCAGAAATGACTATAACTTTCACACTGGTTGCTATTATTCGTTTTATAAGATGGAAAAGCTGTTATACTTATATTGCATATTATGCTTCTGGCATTGAATTCTAAGTCCCTAGCTAGTCGATCTGGTGGAGCAATGCCCCAGAGTTAAGTCTAGGATGCCCGAAACGCCGAAATAATCATTACTTTCACGCTTGTTGCAATTATTCCTGTTATACGATGAAAAGACCGTTGTATTTTTATTGTATTTTATGCTTCAAGCGCAGGCTTCTAAGGCCGTAGCTATTCGATATGGTGGAGCACCGCCCTAGAGTGAAGCCTAGGTTGCCCGGAACGTAGAAATGACCATTACTTTCACACTGTGTGCAATTATTCCTTTTTTACGATGGAAAGGCTGTTGTATTTATATTGTATTTTATGCTTCTGGCGTTCACTTCTTAGGCCCTGACTATTCGATCTGGTGGAACAACGCCCTAGGGTGAAGCCTAGGTTGCCCGTAACGTAGAAATGATCATAACTTTTACACTGGTAGCAATTATCCGTTTTATACAATGGAAAAACTGTTCTATTTATTTTGTATTTTATGCTTCGGGCGTTGACTTCTAAGGCCCTAACTGTTTGATCTGGTGGAGCAACGCCCTAGAGTGAAGCCTAGGTTGCCCGGAACGTAGACATGACCATTACTTTCACACTGTTTGCATTAATTCCTTTTATACGATGGAAAAACTCTTCTATTTATTTTGCATTTTATGCTTCGGGCGTTGACTTCTAAGGCCCTAGCTATTCCATCTGGTGGAGCAACACCCTAGCGTGAAGTCTAGGTTGCCAAGAAGGTAGAAATGACAATTACTTCCACACTGTTTGCAAATATACATTATATACGATGGAAACGCTGTTGTACTTATATTGTAATTTATGCTTCTTGCGTTGACTTCTTAGGCCGTAACTGTTTGATCTGGTGGAGCACCGCCCTAGAGTGAAGCCTAGGTTGACCGCAACGTAGAAATGACCATAACTTTCACACTGGTTGCAATTATTCGTTTTCTACGATGGAAAAACTGTTGTATTTATATTGTATTTTGTGCTTCTGGCGTTCACTTCTTAGGGCCTAACTATTCGATCTGATGGAACAATGCCCTAGGGTGAAGCCTAGGTTGCCCGGAACGTAGAAATGACCATAACTTTTACACTGGTAGCAATTATTCGTTTTATACAATGGAAAAACTGTTCTATTTATTTTGTATTTTATGCTTCGGGCGTTGACTTCTAAGGCCCTAACTGTTTGATCTGGTGGAGCGACGCCCTAGAGTGAAGCCTAGGTTGCCCGGAACGTAGAAATGACAATTACTTTCACACTGTTTGCAATTATTCCTTTTATACGATGCAAAAGCTGTTGTATTTATATCGTATTTTATGCTTCTGGCGTTGACTTCCAAGGACCTAACTATTCGATCTGGTGGAGCAACACCCTAGGGTGAAGCCTAGGTTGCTCGGAATATAGAAGTGACCATAACTTTCACACTGGTTGCAATTATTCGTTTTCTACGATGGAAAAACTGTTGTATTTATATTGTATTTTATGCTTCTGGCGTTCACTTCTTAGGGCTTAACTATTCGATCTGATGGAACATTGCCCGAGGGTGAAGCCTAGGCTGCCCGGAACGTAGAAGTGACCATAACTTTTACACTGGTAGCAATTCTTCGTTTTATAAAATGGAAAAACTGTTCTATTTATTTTGTATTTTATGCCTCTGGCGTTGACTTCTAAGGCCCTAGCTATTCGATCTTGTGGAGCAACGAGCTAGAGTGCAGCCTAAGTTGCCCGGAACGTAGAAATGACCATCACTTTCAAACTGGTTGCAATTAATCCTGTTATACGATGGAAAAACTGTTGTATTTTTATTGCATTTTATGCTTCGGGCGTTGACATCTAAGGACCTGACTATTCCATCTGGTGGAGCAACACCCTAGCGTGAACCCTAGGTTGCCCGGAACGTAGAAATGACCATTACTTCCACACTGTTTGCAAATATACATTATATACGATGGAAAGACTGTTGTACTTATATTGTAATTTATGCTTCTGGCGTTGACTTCTTAGGCCGTAACTATTCGATCTGGTGGTGCAACGTCCTAGAGTGAAGCCTAGGTTGACCGGAACGTAGAAATGACAGTAACTTTCACACTGGTTACCATTATTCGTTTTATACGATGGAAAAGCTGTTGTATTTATATCGTATTTTATGCTTCTGGCGTTGACTTCTTAGGCCCTAACTAATCCATCTGGTCGAACAACGCCCTAGGGCGAAGCCTAGGTTGCCCGGAACGCAGAAATGACCAGTACTTTCACACTGGTTGCAGTTATTCGTCTTATACAATGGAATAACTGTTCTATGTATTTTGCATTTTATGCTTCGGGCGTTGACTTCTAAGGACCTAACTATTCGATCTGGTGGAGCAACGCCCTAGAGTGAAGCCTAGGTTGCCGGGAAGTAGAAATGACCATAACTTTCACACTGGTTGCTATTATTCGTTTTATACGATGGAAAACCTGTTACATTTATATTGCGGATTATGCTTCTGGCATTGAATTCTAAGTCCCTAGCTATTCCATCTGGTGGAGCAAGACCCTAGCGTGAAGCCTAGGTTGCCCGGAACGTAGAAATGACCATTACTTCCACACTGTTTGCAAATATACTTTATATACGATGGAAAAGCTGTTGTACCTATATTGTAATTTATGCTTCTGGCGTTGATTTCTTAGGCCGTAACTATTTGATCTGGTGGAACAACGCCCTAGGTTGAAGCCTAGGTTGCCCGGAACGTAGAAATGATCAGTGCTTTCACACTGGTTGCTGTCATTCATTTTATACGATGGAAAAACTGTTCTATTTATTTTGCATTTTATGCTTGGGGCGTTGACTTCTAAGGCCCTAACTATTTGACCTGGTGGAGCAACGCCCTAGAGTGAAGCCTAGGTTGCCCGGGAAGTAGAAATGACCATAACTTTCACACTGGTTGCTATTATTCGTTATATACGATGGAAAAGCTGTTATATTTATATTGCATATTATGCTTCTGGCATTGACTACTAAGTCCCTAGCTATTCCATCTGGTGGAACAACACCCTAGCGTGATGCCTAGGTTGCCCGGAACGTTGAAATGACCATAACTTTCACTCTGGTTGCTTTTATTCCTTTTATACGATGGAAAAGCTGTTAAATTTATGTTGCATTTTATGCTTCTGGCATTGAATTCTCAGTCCCTAGCAATTCCATCTGGTGGAGCAACGCCCTAGGGTGAAGCCTCGGTTGCCCGGGAAGTAGAAATGACCATAACTTTCACACTGGATGCTATTATTCGTTTTATACGATGGAAAAGCTGTTGTATTTATATTGTATTTTATGCTCTTGGCGTTGACTTCTAAGGCCGTAGCTATTAGATGTGGTGGAGCAACGCCCTATAGTGACGCCTAGGTTGACCGGAACGTAGAAATGGCCATTACTTTCACAATGTCTGCAATTATTCATTTTATACGATGGTAAAACTGTTGTACTTATATTGTATTTTGTCCTTCTGGCGTTGAATTCTAAGCCCCTAGCTATGCGATTTGGTGGAGCAACGCCCTAGAGTGAAACCTAGGTTACCCGGAACGTAGAAATGACCAGTACTTTCACACTGGTTGCAGTTATTAGTTTTATGCAATGGAAAAACAGTTCTATTTATTTTGCATTTTATGCTTCGGGCGTTGACTTCTAAGACCCTAGCTATTCCATCTGGTGGAGCAGCACCCTAGCCTGAAGCCTAGGTTGCCCGGGACGTAGAACATACCATTACCTTCACACTGTTTGCAATTATTCCGGTTATGCGATGGAAAAACTGTTGCACCTTTATTGTATTTTAGCTTCTGGCGTTGACTTCGTAGGCCCTAACTATTCGATCTGGTGGAGCAACGCCCTAGAGTGAAGCCTAGGTTGACCGGAACGTAGAAATGACCATAACTTTCACACTGGTTACCATTATTCGTTTTATACGATGGAAAAGCTGTTGTATTTATATCGTATTTTATGCTTGTGGCGTTGACTTCTTAGGCCCTAACTATTCGATCTGGTGGAACAACGCCCTACGCTGAAGCCTAGGTTGCCCGGAACGCAGAAATGACCAGTACTTTCACACTGGCTGCAGTTAATCGTTTTATACCATGGAAAAACTGTTCTATGTATTTTGCATTTTATGCTTCGGGCGTTGACTTCTAAGGCCCTAACTATTCGATCTGGTGGAGCAACGCCCTATAGTGAAGCCTAGGTTGCCCAGGAAGCAGAAATGACTATAACTTTCACACTGGTTGCTATTATTCGTTTTATAAGATGGAAAAGCTGTTATACTTATATTGCATATTATGCTTCTGGCATTGAATTCTAAGTCCCTAGCTAGTCGATCTGGTGGAGCAATGCCCCAGAGTTAAGTCTAGGATGCCCGAAACGCCGAAATAATCATTACTTTCACGCTTGTTGCAATTATTCCTGTTATACGATGAAAAGACCGTTGTATTTTTATTGTATTTTATGCTTCAAGCGCAGGCTTCTAAGGCCGTAGCTATTCGATATGGTGGAGCACCGCCCTAGAGTGAAGCCTAGGTTGCCCGGAACGTAGAAATGACCATTACTTTCACACTGTGTGCAATTATTCCTTTTTTACGATGGAAAGGCTGTTGTATTTATATTGTATTTTATGCTTCTGGCGTTCACTTCTTAGGCCCTAACTATTCGATCTGGTGGAACAACGCCCTAGGGTGAAGCCTAGGTTGCCCGTAACGTAGAAATGATCATAACTTTTACACTGGTAGCAATTATCCGTTTTATACAATGGAAAAACTGTTCTATTTATTTTGTATTTTATGCTTCGGGCGTTGACTTCTAAGGCCCTAACTGTTTGATCTGGTGGAGCAACGCCCTACAGTGAAGCCTAGGTTGCCCGGAACGTAGACATGACCATTACTTTCACACTGTTTGCATTAATTCCTTTTATACGATGGAAAAACTGTTGTACTTATATTGTATTTTATCCTTCTGGCGTTAAATTCTAAGTCCCTAGCTATTCGATCTGGTGGAGCAACGCCCCAGTGTGAAACATAGGTTACCCGGGACGTAGAAATGACCAGTACTTTCACACTGGTTGCAGTTATTCGTTTTATACAATGGAAAAACTGTTCTATTTATTTTGCATTTTATGCTTCGGGCGTTGACTTCTAAGGCCCTAGCTATTCCATCTGGTGGAGCAACACCCTAGCGTGAAGTCTAGGTTGCCCGGAACGTAGAAATGACAATTACTTCCACACTGTTTGCAAATATACATTATATACGATGGAAACGCTGTTGTACTTATATTGTAATTTATGCTTCTTGCGTTGACTTCTTAGGCCGTAACTGTTTGATCTGGTGGAGCACCGCCCTAGAGTGAAGCCTAGGTTGACCGCAACGTAGAAATGACCATAACTTTCACACTGGTTGCAATTATTCGTTTTCTACGATGGAAAAACTGTTGTATTTATATTGTATTTTGTGCTTCTGGCGTTCACTTCTTAGGGCCTAACTATTCCATCTGATGGAACAATGCCCTAGGGTGAAGCCTAGGTTGCCCGGAACGTAGAAATGACCATAACTTTTACACTGGTAGCAATTCTTCGTTTTATAAAATGGAAAAACTGTTCTATTTATTTTGTATTTTATGCCTCTGGCGTTGACTTCTAAGGCCCTAGCTATTCGATCTTGTGGAGCAACGAGCTAGAGTGCAGCCTAAGTTGCCCGGAACGTAGAAATGACCATCACTTTCAAACTGGTTGCAATTAATCCTGTTATACGATGGAAAAACTGTTGTATTTTTATTGCATTTTATGCTTCGGGCGTTGACTTCTAAGGACCTGACTATTCAATCTGTCGGAGCAACGCCCTAGAGTGAAGCCTAGGTTGCTCGGAATGTAGAAATCACCATAGCTTTCACACTGGTTGCAATTATTCGTTTTATACGATGGAAAAACTGTTGTATTTATATTGTATTTTAAGCTTCTGGCGTTCTCTTCCTAGGCCCTAACTATTCGATCTGGTGGAACAACGCCCTAGGGTGAAGCCTAGGTTGCCCGGAACGCACAAATGACCTTAACTTTTACACTGGTAGCAATTATTCGTTTTATACAATGGAAAAACTGTTCTATTTATTTTGTATTTTATGCTTCGGGCGTTGACTTCTAAGGCCCTAACTGTTTGATCTGGTGGAGCAACACCCTAGGGTGAAGCCTAGGTTGCCCGGAACGTAGAAATGACCATTACCTTCACACTGTTTGCAATTATTTTCTTTTATACGATGGAAAAGCTGTTGTATTTATATCGTATTTTATGCTTCTGGCGTTGACTTCTATGGCCCTAGCTATTCGATCTAGTGGAGCAACGCCCTAGAGTGAAGCCTAGGTGGCCCGGAACGTAGAAATGACCATCACTTTCAAACTGGTTGCAATTAATCCTGTTACACGATGGAAAAACTGTTGTATTTTTATTGCATTTTATACTTCGGGCGTTGACTTCTAAGGCCCTAACTATTCAATCTGTTGGAGCAACGCCCTAGAGTGAAGCCTAGGTTGCTCGGAATGTAGAAATGACCATAACTTTCACACTGGAAGCTATTATTCGTTTTATACGATGGAAAAACTGTTATATTTTTATTGTATTTAAGCTTCTGGCGTTGACTTCAGAGGCCGTTGCTATTCGATGTGGTGGAAGAACGCCATAGAGTGAAGCCTAGGTAGCCCGGATCGTAGAAATGACCATAACTTTCATACTGGTAGCAATTATTCGCTTTATACGATGGAAAAACTGTTCTATTTATTTTGTATTATATGCTTCGGGCGTTGACTTCTTAGGCCGTAACTATTCCATCTGGTGGAACAACGCCCTAGGCCGAAGCCTAGGTTGCCCGGAACGCAGAAATGACCAGTACTTTCACACTGGTTGCAGTTAATCGTTTTATACAGTGGAAAAACTGTTCTATGTATTTTGCATTTTATGCTTCGGGCGTTGACTTCTAAGGCCCTAACTATTCGATCTGGTGGAGCAACGCCCTAGGGTGAAGCCTAGGTTGCCCAGGAAGTAGAAATGACTATAACTTTCACACTGGTTGCTATTATTCGTTTTATACGATGGAAAAGCTGTTATATTTATATTGCATATTATGCTTCTGACATTGAATTCTAAGTCTCTAGCTATTCGACCTGGTGGAGCAACGCCCTAGAGTGAAGCCTAGGTTGCTCGGAACGTAGAAATGACCATTACCTTCACACTGTTTGCAATTATTCATTTTATACGATGGCAAAGCTGTTGTACTTATATTGTAATTTATGCTTCTGGCGTTGACTTCTTAGGCCGTAGCTATTTGATCTGGTGGAGCACCGCCCTAGAGTGAGGCCTGGGTTGCCCGGAACGTAGAACATACCATTACCTTCACACTGGTTGTAATTATTCCTGTTATACGATGGAAAATCTGTTGCACCTTTATTGTATTTTATGCTTCTGGCGTTGACTTCATAGGCCCTAACTATTCGATCTGGTGGAGCAACGTCCTAGAGTGAAGCCTAGGTTGACCGGAACGTAGAAATGACCGTAACTTTCACACTGGTTACCATTATTCGTTTTATACGATGGAAAAGCTGTTGTATTTATATCGTATTTTATGCTTCTGGCGTTGACTTCTTAGGCCCTAACTAATCCATCTGGTCGAACAACGCCCTGGGGTGAAGCCTAGGTTGCCCGGAACGCAGAAATGACCAGTACTTTCACACTGGTTGCAGTTATTCGTCTTATACAATGGAATAACTGTTCTATGTATTTTGCATTTTATGCTTCGGGCGTTGACTTCTAAGGACCTAACTATTCGATCTGGTGGAGCAACGCCGTAGAGTGAAGCCTAGGTTGCCCGGGAAGCAGAAATGACCATAACTTTCACACTGGTTGCTATTATTCGTTTTATACGATGGAAAAGCTGTTACATTTATAATGCATATTATGCTTCTGGCATTGAATTCTAAGTCCCTAGCTATTCCATCTGGTGGAGCAACACCCTAGCGTGAAGCCTAGGTTGCCCGGAACGTAGAAATGACCATTACTTCCACACTGTTTGCAAATATACTTTATATACGATGGAAAAGCTGTTGTACCTATATTGTAATTTATGCTTCTGGCGTTGACTTCTTAGGCCGTAACTATTTGATCTGGTGGAACAACGACCTAGGGTGAGGCCTAGGTTGCCCGGAACGTAGAAATGATCAGTACTTTCACACTGGTTGCTGTCATTCATTTTATACGATGGAAAAACTGTTCTATTTATTTTGCATTTTATGCTTGGGGCGTTGACTTCTAAGGCCCTAACTATTTGACCTGGTGGAGCAACGCCCTAGAGTGAAGCCTAGGTTGCCCGGGAAGTAGAAATGACCATAACTTTCACACTGGTTGCTATTATTCGTTATATACGATGGAGGAGCTGTTATATTTATATTGCATATTATGCTTCTGGCATTGACTTCTAAGTCCCTAGCTATTCCATCTGGTGGAGCAACACCCTAGCGTGATGCCTAGGTTGCCCGGAACGTTGAAATGACCATAACTTTCACTCTGGTTGCTTTTATTCCTTTTATACGATGGAAAAGCTGTTAAATTTATATTGCATTTTATGCTTCTGGCATTGAATTCTCAGTCCCCAGCAATTCCATCTGGTCGAGCAACGCCCTAGGGTGAAGCCTCGGTTGCCCGGGAAGTAGAAATGACCATAACTTTCACACTGGTTGCTATTATTCGTTTTATACGATGGAAAAGCTGTTGTATTTATATTGTATTTTATGCTCCTGGCGTTGACTTCTAAGGCCGTAGCTATTAGATGTGGTGGAGCAACGCCCTATAGTGACGCCTAGGTTGACCGGAACGTAGAAATGACCATTACTTTCACAATGTCTGCAATTATTCATTTTATACAATGGAAAAACTGTTGTACTTATATTGTATTTTGTCCTTCTGGCGTTGAATTCTAAGCCCCTAGCTATTCGATTTGGTGGAGCAACGCCCTAGAGTGAAACCTAGGTTACCCGGAACGTAGAAATGACCAGTACTTTCACACTGGTTGCAGTTATTCCTTTTATGCAATGGAAAAACAGTTCTATTTATTTTGCATTTTATGCTTCGGGCGTTGACTTCTAAGACCCTAGCTATTCCATCTGGTGGAGCAACACTCTAGCCTGAAGCCTAGGTTGCCCGGAACGTAGAACATACCATTACCTTCACACTGTTTGCAATTATTCCGGTTATACGATGGAAAAACTGTTGCACCTTTATTGTATTTTAGCTTCTGGCGTTGACTTCGTAGGCCCTAACTATTCGATCTGGTGGAGCAACGCCCTAGAGTGAAGCCTAGGTTGACCGGAACGTAGAAATGACCATAACTTTCACACTGGTTACCATTATTCGTTTTATACGATGGAAAAGCTGTTGTATTTATATCGTATTTTATGCTTCTGGCGTTGACTTTTTAGGCCCTAACTATTCGATCTGGTGGAACAACGCCCAACGCTGAAGCCTAGGTTGCCCGGAACGCAGAAATGACCAGTACTTTCACACTGGTTGCAGTTAATCGTTTTATACAATGGAAAAACTGTTCTATGTATTTTGCATTTTATGCTTCGGGCGTTGACTTCTAAGGCCCTAACTATTCGATCTGGTGGAACAACGCCCTAGGGTGAAGCCTAGGTTGCCCGGAACGTGGAAATGATCATAACTTTTGCGCTGGTAGCAATTATTCGTTTTATACAATGGAAAAACTGTTCTATTTATTTTGTATTTTATGCTTCGGGCGTTGATTTCTAAGGCCCTAACTGTTTGAGCTGGTGGAGCAACGCCCTAGAGTGAAGCCTAGGTTGCCCGGAACGTAGAAATGACCATAACTTTTACACTGGTAGCAATTCTTCGTTTTATAAAATGGAAAAACTGTTGTATTTATTTTGTATTTTATGCCTCTGGCGTTGACTTCTAAGGCCCTAGCTATTCGATCTTGTGGAGCAACGAGCTAGAGTGCAGCCTAGGTTGCCCGGAACGTAGAAATGACCATCACTTTCAAACTGGTTCCAATTAATCCTGTTATACGATGGAAAAACTGTTGTACTTTTATGGCATTTTATGCTTCGGGCGTTGACTTCTAAGGACCTGACTATTCAATCTGTCGGAGCAACGCCCTAGAGTGAAGCCTAGGTTGCTCGGAATGTAGAAATCACCATAGCTTTCACACTGGTTGCAATTATTCGTTTTATACGATGGAAAAACTGTTGTATTTATATTGTATTTTAAGCTTCTGGCGTTCTCTTCCTAGGCCCTAACTATTCGATCTGGTGGAACAACGCCCTAGGGTGAAGCCTAGGTTGCCCGGAACGCAGAAATGACCATAACTTTTACACCGGTAGCAATTATTCGTTTTATACAATGGAAAAACTGTTCTATTTATTTTGTATTTTATGCTTCGGTCGTTGACTTCTAAGGCCCTAACTGTTTTATCTGGTGGAGCAACGCCCTATGGTGAAGCCTATGTTGCCCGGAACGTAGAAATGACCATTACCTTCACACAGTTTGCAATTATTTTCTTTTATACGATGGAAAAGCTGTTGTATTTATATCGTATTTTATGCTTCTGGCGTTGACTTCTATGGCCCTAGCTATTCGATCTAGTGGAGCAACGCCCTAGAGTGAAGCCTAAGTGGCCCGGAACGTAGAAATGACCATCACTTTCAAACTGGTTGCAATTAATCCTGTTATACGATGGAAAAACTGTTGTATTTTTATTGCATTTTATGCTTCGGGCGTTCTCTTCCTAGGCCCTAACTATTCGATCTGGTGGAACAACGCCCTAGGGTGAAGCCTAGGTTGCCCGGAACGCAGAAATGACCATAACTTTTACACTGGTAGCAATTATTCGTTTTATACAATGGAAAAACTGTTCTATTTATTTTATATTTTATGCTTCGGGCGTTGACTTCTATGGCCCTAACTATTCGATCTGGTGGAGTAACGCCCTAAAGTGAAGCCTAGGCTGCCCGGAACGTTGAAATGACCATAACTTTCACTCTGGTTGCTTTTATTCCTTTTATACGATGGAAAAGCTGTTAAATTTATGTTGCATTTTATGCTTCTGGCATTGAATTCTCAGTCCCTAGCAATTCCATCTGGTGGAGCAACGTCCTAGGGTGAAGCCTCGGTTGCCCGGGAAGTAGAAATGACCATAACTTTCACACTGGATGCTATTATTCGTTTTATACGATGGAAAAGCTGTTGTATTTATATTGTATTTTATGCTCTTGGCGTTGACTTCTAAGGCCGTAGCTATTAGATGTGGTGGAGCAACGCCCTATAGTGACGCCTAGGTTGACCGGAACGTAGAAATGGCCATTACTTTCACAATGTCTGCAATTATTCATTTTATACGATGGAAAAACTGTTGTACTTATATTGTATTTTGTCCTTCTGGCGTTGAATTCTAAGCCCCTAGCTATTCGATTTGGTGGAGCAACGCCCTAGAGTGAAACCTAGGTTACCCGGAACGTAGAAATGACCAGTACTTTCACACTGGTTGCAGTTATTAGTTTTATGCAATGGAAAAACAGTTCTATTTATTTTGCATTTTATGCTTCGGGCGTTGACTTCTAAGACCCTAGCTATTCCATCTGGTGGAGCAGCACCCTAGCCTGAAGCCTAGGTTGCCCGGAACGTAGAACATACCATTACCTTCACACTGTTTGCAATTATTCCGGTTATACGATGGAAAAACTGTTGCACCTTTATTGTATTTTAGCTTCTGGCGTTGACTTCGTAGGCCCTAACTATTCGATCTGGTGGAGCAACGCCCTAGAGTGAAGCCTAGGTTGACCGGAACGTAGAAATGACCATAACTTTCACACTGGTTACCATTATTCGTTTTATACGATGGAAAAGCTGTTGTATTTATATCGTATTTTATGCTTGTGGCGTTGACTTCTTAGGCCCTAACTATTCCATCTGGTGGAACAACGCCCTACGCTGAAGCCTAGGTTGCCCGGAACGCAGAAATGACCAGTACTTTCACACTGGTTGCAGTTAATCGTTTTATACCATGGAAAAACTGTTCTATGTATTTTGCATTTTATGCTTCGGGCGTTGACTTCTAAGGCCCTAACTATTCGATCTGGTGGAGCAACGCCCTATAGTGAAGCCTAGGTTGCCCAGGAAGCAGAAATGACTATAACTTTCACACTGGTTGCTATTATTCGTTTTATAAGATGGAAAAGCTGTTATACTTATATTGCATATTATGCTTCTGGCATTGAATTCTAAGTCCCTAGCTAGTCGATCTGGTGGAGCAATGCCCCAGAGTTAAGTCTAGGATGCCCGAAACGCCGAAATAATCATTACTTTCACGCTTGTTGCAATTATTCCTGTTATACGATGAAAAGACCGTTGTATTTTTATTGTATTTTATGCTTCAAGCGCAGGCTTCTAAGGCCGTAGCTATTCGATATGGTGGAGCACCGCCCTAGAGTGAAGCCTAGGTTGCCCGGAACGTAGAAATGACCATTACTTTCACACTGTGTGCAATTATTCCTTTTTTACGATGGAAAGGCTGTTGTATTTATATTGTATTTTATGCTTCTGGCGTTCACTTCTTAGGCCCTAACTATTCGATCTGGTGGAACAACGCCCTAGGGTGAAGCCTAGGTTGCCCGTAACGTAGAAATGATCATAACTTTTACACTGGTAGCAATTATCCGTTTTATACAATGGAAAAACTGTTCTATTTATTTTGTATTTTATGCTTCGGGCGTTGACTTCTAAGGCCCTAACTGTTTGATCTGGTGGAGCAACGCCCTACAGTGAAGCCTAGGTTGCCCGGAACGTAGACATGACCATTACTTTCACACTGTTTGCATTAATTCCTTTTATACGATGGAAAAACTGTTGTACTTATATTGTATTTTATCCTTCTGGCGTTAAATTCTAAGTCCCTAGCTATTCGATCTGGTGGAGCAACGCCCCAGTGTGAAACATAGGTTACCCGGGACGTAGAAATGACCAGTACTTTCACACTGGTTGCAGTTATTCGTTTTATACAATGGAAAAACTGTTCTATTTATTTTGCATTTTATGCTTCGGGCGTTGACTTCTAAGGCCCTAGCTATTCCATCTGGTGGAGCAACACCCTAGCGTGAAGTCTAGGTTGCCCGGAACGTAGAAATGACAATTACTTCCACACTGTTTGCAAATATACATTATATACGATGGAAACCCTGTTGTACTTATATTGTAATTTATGCTTCTTGCGTTGACTTCTTAGGCCGTAACTGTTTGATCTGGTGGAGCACCGCCCTAGAGTGAAGCCTAGGTTGACCGCCACGTAGAAATGACCATAACTTTCACACTGGTTGCAATTATTCGTTTTCTACGATGGAAAAACTGTTGTATTTATATTGTATTTTATGCTTCTGGCGTTCACTTCTTAGGGCTTAACTATTCGATCTGATGGAACATTGGCCTAGGGTGAAGCCTAGGCTGCCCGGAACGTAGAAATGACCATAACTTTTACACTGGTAGCAATTCTTCGTTTTATAAAATGGAAAAACTGTTATATTTTTATTGTATTTAAGCTTCTGGCGTTGACTTCAGAGGCCGTTGCTATTCGATGTGGTGGAAGAACGCCATAGAGTGAAGCCTAGGTAGCCCGGATCGTAGAAATGACCATAACTTTCATACTGGTAGCAATTATTCGCTTTATACGATGGAAAAACTGTTCTATTTATTTTGTATTATATGCTTCGGGCGTTGACTTCTTAGGCCGTAACTATTCCATCTGGTGGAACAACGCCCTAGGCCGAAGCCTAGGTTGCCCGGAACGCAGAAATGACCAGTACTTTCACACTGGTTGCAGTTAATCGTTTTATACAGTGGAAAAACTGTTCTATGTATTTTGCATTTTATGCTTCGGGCGTTGACTTCTAAGGCCCTAACTATTCGATCTGGTGGAGCAACGCCCTAGGGTGAAGCCTAGGTTGCCCAGGAAGTAGAAATGACTATAACTTTCACACTGGTTGCTATTATTCGTTTTATACGATGGAAAAGCTGTTATATTTATATTGCATATTATGCTTCTGGCATTGAATTCTAAGTCTCTAGCTATTCGACCTGGTGGAGCAACGCCCTAGAGTGAAGCCTAGGTTGCTCGGAACGTAGAAATGACCATTACCTTCACACTGTTTGCAATTATTCATTTTATACGATGGCAAAGCTGTTGTACTTATATTGTAATTTATGCTTCTGGCGTTGACTTCTTAGGCCGTAGCTATTTGATCTGGTGGAGCACCGCCCTAGAGTGAGGCCTGGGTTGCCCGGAACGTAGAACATACCATTACCTTCACACTGGTTGTAATTATTCCTGTTATACGATGGAAAATCTGTTGCACCTTTATTGTATTTTATGCTTCTGGCGTTGACTTCATAGGCCCTAACTATTCGATCTGGTGGAGCAACGTCCTAGAGTGAAGCCTAGGTTGACCGGAACGTAGAAATGACCGTAACTTTCACACTGGTTACCATTATTCGTTTTATACGATGGAAAAGCTGTTGTATTTATATCGTATTTTATGCTTCTGGCGTTGACTTCTTAGGCCCTAACTAATCCATCTGGTCGAACAACGCCCTGGGGTGAACCCTAGGTTGCCCGGAACGCAGAAATGACCAGTACTTTCACACTGGTTGCAGTTATTCGTCTTATACAATGGAATAACTGTTCTATGTATTTTGCATTTTATGCTTGGGGCGTTGACTTCTAAGGCCCTAACTATTTGACCTGGTGGAGCAACGCCCTAGAGTGAAGCCTAGGTTGCCCGGGAAGTAGAAATGACCATAACTTTCACACTGGTTGCTATTATTCGTTATATACGATGGAAAAGCTGTTATATTTATATTGCATATTATGCTTCTGGCATTGACTTCTAAGTCCCTAGCTATTCCATCTGATGGAGCAACACCCTAGCGTGATGCCTAGGTTGCCCGGAACGTTGAAATGACCATAACTTTCACTCTGGTTGCTTTTATTCCTTTTATACGATGGAAAAGCTGTTAAATTTATATTGCATTTTATGCTTCTGGCATTGAATTCTCAGTCCCCAGCAATTCCATCTGGTCGAGCAACGCCCTAGGGTGAAGCCTCGGTTGCCCGGGAAGTAGAAATGACCATAACTTTCACACTGGTTGCTATTATTCGTTTTATACGATGGAAAAGCTGTTGTATTTATATTGTATTTTATGCTCCTGGCGTTGACTTCTAAGGCCGTAGCTATTAGATGTGGTGGAGCAACGCCCTATAGTGACGCCTAGGTTGACCGGAACGTAGAAATGACCATTACTTTCACAATGTCTGCAATTATTCATTTTATACAATGGAAAAACTGTTGTACTTATATTGTATTTTGTCCTTCTGGCGTTGAATTCTAAGCCCCTAGCTATTCGATTTGGTGGAGCAACGCCCTAGAGTGAAACCTAGGTTACCCGGAACGTAGAAATGACCAGTACTTTCACACTGGTTGCAGTTATTCCTTTTATGCAATGGAAAAACAGTTCTATTTATTTTGCATTTTATGCTTCGGGCGTTGACTTCTAAGACCCTAGCTATTCCATCTGGTGGAGCAACACTCTAGCCTGAAGCCTAGGTTGCCCGGAACGTAGAACATACCATTACCTTCACACTGTTTGCAATTATTCCGGTTATACGATGGAAAAACTGTTGCACCTTTATTGTATTTTAGCTTCTGGCGTTGACTTCGTAGGCCCTAACTATTCGATCTGGTGGAGCAACGCCCTAGAGTGAAGCCTAGGCTGCCCGGAACGTAGAAATGACCATAACTTTTACACTGGTTGCAGTTATTCGTTTTATACAATGGAAAAACTGTTCTATTTATTTTGTATTTTATGCTTCGGGCGTTGACTTCTAAGGCCCTAACTGTTTGATCTGGTGGAGCGACGCCCTAGAGTGAAGCCTAGGTTGCCCGGAACGTAGAAATGACAATTACTTTCACACTGTTTGCAATTATTCCTTTTATACGATGCAAAAGCTGTTGTATTTATATCGTATTTTATGCTTCTGGCGTTGACTTCCAAGGACCTAACTATTCGATCTGGTGGAGCAACACCCTAGGGTGAAGCCTAGGTTGCTCGGAATATAGAAGTGACCATAACTTTCACACTGGTTGCAATTTTTCGTTTTCTACGATGGAAAAACTGTTGTATTTATATTGTATTTTATGCTTCTGGCGTTCACTTCTTAGGGCTTAACTATTCGATCTGATGGAACATTGCCCTAGGGTGAAGCCTAGGCTGCCCGGAACGTAGAAGTGACCATAACTTTTACACTGGTAGCAATTCTTCGTTTTATAAAATGGAAAAACTGTTCTATTTATTTTGTATTTTATGCCTCTGGCGTTGACTTCTAAGGCCCTAGCTATTCGATCTTGTGGAGCAACGAGCTAGAGTGCAGCCTAAGTTGCCCGGAACGTAGAAATGACCATCACTTTCAAACTGGTTGCAATTAATCCTGTTATACGATGGAAAAACTGTTGTATTTTTATTGCATTTTATGCTTCGGGCGTTGACTTCTAAGGACCTGACTATTCCATCTGGTGGAGCAACACCCTAGCGTGAAGCCTAGGTTGCCCGGAACGTAGAAATGACCATTACTTCCACACTGTTTGCAAATATACATTATATACGATGGAAAGGCTGTTGTACTTATATTGTAATTTATGCTTCTGGCGTTGACTTCTTAGGCCGTAACTATTCGATCTGGTGGTGCAACGTCCTAGAGTGAAGCCTAGGTTGACCGGAACGTAGAAATGACCGTAACTTTCACACTGGTTACCATTATTCGTTTTATACGATGGAAAAGCTGTTGTATTTATATCGTATTTTATGCTTCTGGCGTTGACTTCTTAGGCCCTAACTAATCCATCTGGTCGAACAACGCCCTAGGGCGAAGCCTAGGTTGCCCGGAACGCAGAAATGACCAGTACTTTCACACTGGTTGCAGTTATTCGTCTTATACAATGGAATAACTGTTCTATGTATTTTGCATTTTATGCTTCGGGCGTTGACTTCTAAGGACCTAACTATTCGATCTGGTGGAGCAACGCCCTAGAGTGAAGCCTAGGTTGCCGGGAAGAAGAAATGACCATAACTTTCACACTGGTTGCTATTATTCGTTTTATACGATGGAAAAGCTGTTACATTTATATTGCGGATTATGCTTCTGGCATTGAATTCTAAGTCCCTAGCTATTCCATCTGGTGGAGCAACACCCTAGCGTGAAGCCTAGGTTGCCCGGAACGTAGAAATGACCATTACTTCCACACTGTTTGCAAATATACTTTATATACGATGGAAAAGCTGTTGTACCTATATTGTAATTTATGCTTCTGGCGTTGACTTCTTAGGCCGTAACTATTTGATCTGGTGGAACAACGCCCTAGGGTGAAGCCTAGGTTGCCCGGAACGTAGAAATGATCAGTGCTTTCACACTGGTTGCTGTCATTCATTTTATACGATGGAAAAACTGTTCTATTTATTTTGCATTTTATGCTTGGGGCGTTGACTTCTAAGGCCCTAACTATTTGACCTGGTGGAGCAACGCCCTAGAGTGAAGCCTAGGTTGCCCGGGAAGTAGAAATGACCATAACTTTCACACTGGTTGCTATTATTCGTTATATACGATGGAAAAGCTGTTATATTTATGTTGCCTATTATGCTTCTGGCATTGACTTCTAAGTCCCTAGCTATTCCATCTGGTGGAGCAACACCCTAGCGTGATGCCTAGGTTGCCCGGAACGTTGAAATGACCATAACTTTCACTCTGGTTGCTTTTATTCCTTTTATACGATGGAAAAGCTGTTAAATTTATGTTGCATTTTATGCTTCTGGCATTGAATTCTCAGTCCCTAGCAATTCCATCTGGTGGAGCAACGCCCTAGGGTGAAGCCTCGGTTGCCCGGGAAGTAGAAATGACCATAACTTTCACACTGGATGCTATTATTCGTTTTATACGATGGAAAAGCTGTTGTATTTATATTGTATTTTATGCTCTTGGCGTTGACTTCTAAGGCCGTAGCTATTAGATGTGGTGGAGCAACGCCCTATAGTGACGCCTAGGTTGACCGGAACGTAGAAATGGCCATTACTTTCACAATGTCTGCAATTATTCATTTTATACGATGGAAAAACTGTTGTACTTATATTGTATTTTGTCCTTCTGGCGTTGAATTCTAAGCCCCTAGCTATTCGATTTGGTGGAGCAACGCCCTAGAGTGAAACCTAGGTTACCCGGAACGTAGAAATGACCAGTACTTTCACACTGGTTGCAGTTATTAGTTTTATGCAATGGAAAAACAGTTCTATTTATTTTGCATTTTATGCTTCGGGCGTTGACTTCTAAGACCCTAGCTATTCCATCTGGTGGAGGAGCACCCTAGCCTGAAGCCTAGGTTGCCCGGAACGTAGAACATACCATTACCTTCACACTGTTTGCAATTATTCCGGTTATACGATGGAAAAACTGTTGCACCTTTATTGTATTTTAGCTTCTGGCGTTGACTTCGTAGGCCCTAACTATTCGATCTGGTGGAGCAACGCCCTAGAGTGAAGCCTAGGTTGACCGGAACGTAGAAATGACCATAACTTTCACACTGGTTACCATTATTCGTTTTATACGATGGAAAAGCTGTTGTATTTATATCGTATTTTATGCTTGTGGCGTTGACTTCTTAGGCCCTAACTATTCCATCTGGTGGAACAACGCCCTACGCTGAAGCCTAGGTTGCCCGGAACGCAGAAATGACCAGTACTTTCACACTGGTTGCAGTTAATCGTTTTATACCATGGAAAAACTGTTCTATGTATTTTGCATTTTATGCTTCGGGCGTTGACTTCTAAGGCCCTAACTATTCGATCTGGTGGAGCAACGCCCTATAGTGAAGCCTAGGTTGCCCAGGAAGCAGAAATGACTATAACTTTCACACTGGTTGCTATTATTCGTTTTATAAGATGGAAAAGCTGTTATACTTATATTGCATATTATGCTTCTGGCATTGAATTCTAAGTCCCTAGCTAGTCGATCTGGTGGAGCAATGCCCCAGAGTTAAGTCTAGGATGCCCGAAACGCCGAAATAATCATTACTTTCACGCTTGTTGCAATTATTCCTGTTATACGATGAAAAGACCGTTGTATTTTTATTGTATTTTATGCTTCAAGCGCAGGCTTCTAAGGCCGTAGCTATTCGATATGGTGGAGCACCGCCCTAGAGTGAAGCCTAGGTTGCCCGGAACGTAGAAATGACCATTACTTTCACACTGTGTGCAATTATTCCTTTTTTACGATGGAAAGGCTGTTGTATTTATATTGTATTTTATGCTTCTGGCGTTCACTTCTTAGGCCCTAACTATTCGATCTGGTGGAACAACGCCCTAGGGTGAAGCCTAGGTTGCCCGTAACGTAGAAATGATCATAACTTTTACACTGGTAGCAATTATCCGTTTTATACAATGGAAAAACTGTTCTATTTATTTTGTATTTTATGCTTCGGGCGTTGACTTCTAAGGCCCTAACTGTTTGATCTGGTGGAGCAACGCCCTACAGTGAAGCCTAGGTTGCCCGGAACGTAGACATGACCATTACTTTCACACTGTTTGCATTAATTCCTTTTATACGATGGAAAAACTGTTGTACTTATATTGTATTTTATCCTTCTGGCGTTAAATTCTAAGTCCCTAGCTATTCGATCTGGTGGAGCAACGCCCCAGTGTGAAACATAGGTTACCCGGGACGAAGAAATGACCAGTACTTTCACACTGGTTGCAGTTATTCGTTTTATACAATGGAAAAACTGTTCTATTTATTTTGCATTTTATGCTTCGGGCGTTGACTTCTAAGGCCCTAGCTATTCCATCTGGTGGAGCAACACCCTAGCGTGAAGTCTAGGTTGCCCGGAACGTAGAAATGACAATTACTTCCACACTGTTTGCAAATATACATTATATACGATGGAAACGCTGTTGTACTTATATTGTAATTTATGCTTCTTGCGTTGACTTCTTAGGCCGTAACTGTTTGATCTGGTGGAGCACCGCCCTAGAGTGAAGCCTAGGTTGACCGCCACGTAGAAATGACCATAACTTTCACACTGGTTGCAATTATTCGTTTTCTACGATGGAAAAACTGTTGTATTTATATTGTATTTTGTGCTTCTGGCGTTCACTTCTTAGGGCCTAACTATTCGATCTGATGGAACAATGCCCTAGGGTGAAGCCTAGGTTGCCCGGAACGTAGAAATGACCATAACTTTTACACTGGTAGCAATTATTCGTTTTATACAATGGAAAAACTGTTCTATTTATTTTGTATTTTATGCTTCGGGCGTTGACTTCTAAGGCCCTAACTGTTTGATCTGGTGGAGCGACGCCCTAGAGTGAAGCCTAGGTTGCCCGGAACGTAGAAATGACAATTACTTTCACACTGTTTGCAATTATTCCTTTTATACGATGCAAAAGCTGTTGTATTTATATCGTATTTTATGCTTCTGGCGTTGACTTCCAAGGACCTAACTATTCGATCTGGTGGAGCAACACCCTAGGGTGAAGCCTAGGTTGCTCGGAATATAGAAGTGACCATAACTTTCACACTGGTTGCAATTATTCGTTTTCTACGATGGAAAAACTGTTGTATTTATATTGTATTTTATGCTTCTGGCGTTCACTTCTTAGGGCTTAACTATTCGATCTGATGGAACATTGGCCTAGGGTGAAGCCTAGGCTGCCCGGAACGTAGAAATGACCATAACTTTTACACTGGTAGCAATTCTTCGTTTTATAAAATGGAAAAACTGTTATATTTTTATTGTATTTAAGCTTCTGGCGTTGACTTCAGAGGCCGTTGCTATTCGATGTGGTGGAAGAACGCCATAGAGTGAAGCCTAGGTAGCCCGGATCGTAGAAATGACCATAACTTTCACACTGGTTGCAGTTAATCGTTTTATACAGTGGAAAAACTGTTCTATGTATTTTGCATTTTATGCTTCGGGCGTTGACTTCTAAGGCCCTAACTATTCGATCTGGTGGAGCAACGCCCTAGGGTGAAGCCTAGGTTGCCCAGGAAGTAGAAATGACTATAACTTTCACACTGGTTGCTATTATTCGTTTTATACGATGGAAAAGCTGTTATATTTATATTGCATATTATGCTTCTGGCATTGAATTCTAAGTCTCTAGCTATTCGACCTGGTGGAGCAACGCCCTAGAGTGAAGCCTAGGTTGCTCGGAACGTAGAAATGACCATTACCTTCACACTGTTTGCAATTATTCATTTTATACGATGGCAAAGCTGTTGTACTTATATTGTAATTTATGCTTCTGGCGTTGACTTCTTAGGCCGTAGCTATTTGATCTGGTGGAGCACCGCCCTAGAGTGAGGCCTGGGTTGCCCGGAACGTAGAACATACCATTACCTTCACACTGGTTGTAATTATTCCTGTTATACGATGGAAAATCTGTTGCACCTTTATTGTATTTTATGCTGCTGGCGTTGACTTCATAGGCCCTAACTATTCGATCTGGTGGAGCAACGTCCTAGAGTGAAGCCTAGGTTGACCGGAACGTAGAAATGACCGTAACTTTCACACTGGTTACCATTATTCGTTTTATACGATGGAAAAGCTGTTGTATTTATATCGTATTTTATGCTTCTGGCGTTGACTTCTTAGGCCCTAACTAATCCATCTGGTCGAACAACGCCCTGGGGTGAACCCTAGGTTGCCCGGAACGCAGAAATGACCAGTACTTTCACACTGGTTGCAGTTATTCGTCTTATACAATGGAATAACTGTTCTATGTATTTTGCATTTTATGCTTGGGGCGTTGACTTCTAAGGCCCTAACTATTTGACCTGGTGGAGCAACGCCCTAGAGTGAAGCCTAGGTTGCCCGGGAAGTAGAAATGACCATAACTTTCACACTGGTTGCTATTATTCGTTATATACGATGGAAAAGCTGTTATATTTATATTGCATATTATGCTTCTGGCATTGACTTCTAAGTCCCTAGCTATTCCATCTGGTGGAGCAACACCCTAGCGTGATGCCTAGGTTGCCCGGAACGTTGAAATGACCATAACTTTCACTCTGGTTGCTTTTATTCCTTTTATACGATGGAAAAGCTGTTAAATTTATATTGCATTTTATGCTTCTGGCATTGAATTCTCAGTCCCCAGCAATTCCATCTGGTCGAGCAACGCCCTAGGGTGAAGCCTCGGTTGCCCGGGAAGTAGAAATGACCATAACTTTCACACTGGTTGCTATTATTCGTTTTATACGATGGAAAAGCTGTTGTATTTATATTGTATTTTATGCTCCTGGCGTTGACTTCTAAGGCCGTAGCTATTAGATGTGGTGGAGCAACGCCCTATAGTGACGCCTAGGTTGACCGGAACGTAGAAATGACCATTACTTTCACAATGTCTGCAATTATTCATTTTATACAATGGAAAAACTGTTGTACTTATATTGTATTTTGTCCTTCTGGCGTTGAATTCTAAGCCCCTAGCTATTCGATTTGGTGGAGCAACGCCCTAGAGTGAAACCTAGGTTACCCGGAACGTAGAAATGACCAGTACTTTCACACTGGTTGCAGTTATTCCTTTTATGCAATGGAAAAACAGTTCTATTTATTTTGCATTTTATGCTTCGGGCGTTGACTTCTAAGACCCTAGCTATTCCATCTGGTGGAGCAACACTCTAGCCTGAAGCCTAGGTTGCCCGGAACGTAGAACATACCATTACCTTCACACTGTTTGCAATTATTCCGGTTATACGATGGAAAAACTGTTGCACCTTTATTGTATTTTAGCTTCTGGCGTTGACTTCGTAGGCCCTAACTATTCGATCTGGTGGAGCAACGCCCTAGAGTGAAGCCTAGGTTGACCGGAACGTAGAAATGACCATAACTTTCACACTGGTTACCATTATTCGTTTTATACGATGGAAAAGCTGTTGTATTTATATCGTATTTTATGCTTCTGGCGTTGACTTTTTAGGCCCTAACTATTCGATCTGGTGGAACAACGCCCTACGCTGAAGCCTAGGTTGCCCGGAACGCAGAAATGACCAGTACTTTCACACTGGATGCAGTTAATCGTTTTATACAATGGAAAAACTGTTCTATGTATTTTGCATTTTATGCTTCGGGCGTTGACTTCTAAGGCCCTAACTATTCGATCTGGTGGAACAACGCCCTAGGGTGAAGCCTAGGTTGCCCGGAACGTGGAAATGATCATAACTTTTGCACTGGTAGCAATTATTCGTTTTATACAATGGAAAAACTGTTCTATTTATTTTGTATTTTATGCTTCGGGCGTTGACTTCTAAGGCCCTAACTGTTTGAGCTGGTGGAGCAACGCCCTAGGGTGAAGCCTATGTTGCCCGGAACGTAGAAATGACCATTACCTTCACACTGTTTGCAATTATTTTCTTTTATACGATGGAAAAGCTGTTGTATTTATATCGTATTTTATGCTTCTGGCGTTGACTTCTATGGCCCTAGCTATTCGATCTAGTGGAGCAACGCCCTAGAGTGAAGCCTAGGTGGCCCGGAACGTAGAAATGACCATCACTTTCAAACTGGTTGCAATTAATCCTGTTATACGATGGAAAAACTGTTGTATTTTTATTGCATTTTATGCTTCGGGCGTTCTCTTCCTAGGCCCTAACTATTCGATCTGGTGGAACAACGCCCTAGGGTGAAGCCTAGGTTGCCCGGAACGCAGAAATGACCATAACTTTTACACTGGTAGCAATTATTCGTTTTATACAATGGAAAAACTGTTCTATTTATTTTATATTTTATGCTTCGGGCGTTGACTTCTATGGCCCTAACTATTCGATCTGGTGGAGCAACGCCCTAAAGTGAAGCCTAGGTTGCCCGGTACGTAGAAGTGATCATCACTATCAAACTGGTTGCAATTATTTGTTTTATACGATGGAAAAGCTGTTGTATTTATATCGTATTTTATTCTTCTGGCGTCGACTTCTTAGGCCCTAACTATTCCATCTGGTGGAACAGCGCTCTCGGGTGAAGCCTAGGTTGCCCGGAAAGTAGAAATGACCATAACTTTCACACTGGTAGCAATTATTCGCTTTATACGATGGAAAAACTGTTCTATTTATTTTGTATTATATGCTTCGGGCGTTGACTTCTTAGGCCGTAACTATTCCATCTGGTGGAACAACGCCCTAGGCCGAAGCCTAGGTTGCCCGGAACGCAGAAATGACCAGTACTTTCACACTGGTTGCAGTTAATCGTTTTATACAGTGGAAAAACTGTTCTATGTATTTTGCATTTTATGCTTCGGGCGTTGACTTCTAAGGCCCTAACTATTCGATCTGGTGGAGCAACGCCCTAGGGTGAAGCCTAGGTTGCCCAGGAAGTAGAAATGACTATAACTTTCACACTGGTTGCTATTATTCGTTTTATACGATGGAAAAGCTGTTATATTTATATTGCATATTATGCTTCTGGCATTGAATTCTAAGTCCCTAGCTATTCCATCTGGTGGAGCAACGCCCTAGAGTGAAGCCTAGGTTGCTCGGAACGTAGAAATGACCATTACCTTCACACTGTTTGCAATTATTCATTTTATACGATGGCAAAGCTGTTGTACTTATATTGTAATTTATGCTTCTGGCGTTGACTTCTTAGGCCGTAACTATTTGATCTGGTGGAGTACCGCCCTAGAGTGAAGCCTGGGTTGCCCGGAACGTAGAACATACCATTACCTTCACACTGGTTGTAATTATTCCTGTTATACGATGGAAAATCTGTTGCACCATTATTGTATTTTATGCTTCTGGCGTTGACTTCATAGGCCCTAACTATTCGATCTGGTGGAGCAACGTCCTAGAGTGAAGCCTAGGTTGACCGGAACGTAGAAATGACCGTAACTTTCACACTGGTTACCATTATTCGTTTTATACGATGGAAAAGCTGTTGTATTTATATCGTATTTTATGCTTCTGGCGTTGACTTCTTAGGCCCTAACTAATCCACCTGGTCGAACAACGCCCTGGGGTGAAGCCTAGGTTGCCCGGAACGCAGAAATGACCAGTACTTTCACACTGGTTGCAGTTATTCGTCTTATACAATGGAATAACTGTTCTATGTATTTTGCATTTTATGCTTCGGGCGTTGACTTCTAAGGACCTAACTATTCGATCTGGTGGAGCAACGCCCTAGAGTGAAGCCTAGGTTGCCCGGGAAGTAGAAATGACCATAACTTTCACACTGGTTGCTATTATTCGTTTTATACGATGGAAAAGCTGTTACATTTATATTGCATATTATGCTTCTGGCATTGAATTCTAAGTCCCTAGCTATTCCATCTGGTGGAGCAACACCCTAGCGTGAAGCCTAGGTTGCCCGGAACGTAGAAATGACCATTACTTCCACACTGTTTGCAAATATACTTTATATACGATGGAAAAGCTGTTGTACCTATATTGTAATTTATGCTTCTGGCGTTGACTTCTTAGGCCGTAACTATTTGATCTGGTGGAACAACGGCCTAGGGTGAAGCCTAGGTTGCCCGGAACGTAGAAATGATCAGTACTTTCACACTGGTTGCTGTCATTCATTTTATACGATGGAAAAACTGTTCTATTTATTTTGCATTTTATGCTTGGGGCGTTGACTTCTAAGGCCCTAACTATTCGACCTGGTGGAGCAACGCCCTAGAGTGAAGCCTAGGTTGCCCGGGAAGTAGAAATGACCATAACTTTCACACTGGTTGCTATTATTCGTTATATACGATGGAAAAGCTGTTATATTTATATTGCATATTATGCTTCTGGCATTGACTTCTAAGTCCCTAGCTATTCCATCTGGTGGAGCAACACCCTAGCGTGATGCCTAGGTTGCCCGGAACGTTGAAATGACCATAACTTTCACTCTGGTTGCTTTTATTCCTTTTATACGATGGAAAAGCTGTTAAATTTATATTGCATTTTATGCTTCTGGCATTGAATTCTCAGTCCCTAGCAATTCCATTTGGTGGAGCAACGCCCTAGAGTGAAGCCTCGGTTGCCCGGGAAGTAGAAATGACCATAACTTTCACACTGGTTGCTATTATTCGTTTTATACGATGGAAAAGCTGTTGTATTTATATTGTATTTTATGCTCCTGGCGTTGCCTTCTAAGGCCGTAGCTATTAGATGTGGTGGAGCAACGCCCTATAGTGACGCCTAGGTTGACCGGAACGTAGAAATGACCATTACTTTCACAATGTCTGCAATTATTCATTTTATACAATGGAAAAACTGTTGTACTTATATTGTATTTTGTCCTTCTGGCGTTGAATTCTAAGCCCCTAGCTATTCGATTTGGTGGAGCAACGCCCTAGAGTGAAACCTAGGTTACCCGGAACGTAGAAATGACCAGTACTTTCACACTGGTTGCAGTTATTCGTTTTATGCAATGGAAAAAGAGTTTTATTTATTTTGCATTTTATGCTTCGGGCGTTGACTTCTAAGACCCTAGCTATTCCATCTGGTGGAGCAACACTCTAGCCTGAAGCCTAGGTTGCCCGGAACGTAGAACATACCATTACCTTCACACTGTTTGCAATTATTCCGGTTATACGATGGAAAAACTGTTGCACCTTTATTGTATTTTAGCTTCTGGCGTTGACTTCGTAGGCCCTAACTATTCGATCTGGTGGAGCAACGCCCTAGAGTGAAGCCTAGGTTGACCGGAACGTAGAAATGAGCATAACTTTCACACTGGTTACCATTATTCGTTTTATACGATGGAAAAGCTGTTGTATTTATATCGTATTTTATGCTTCTGGCGTTGACTTCTTAGGCCCTAACTATTCCATCTGGTGGAACAACGCCCTACGCTGAAGCCTAGGTTGCCCGGAACGCAGAAATGACCAGTACTTTCACACTGGTTGCAGTTAATCGTTTTATACAATGGAAAAACTGTTCTATGTATTTTGCATTTTATGCTTCGGGCGTTGACTTCTAAGGCCCTAACTATTCGATCTGGTGGAGCAACGCCCTAGAGTGAAGCCTAGGTTGCCCAGGAAGCAGAAATGACTATAACTTTCACGCTGGTTGCTATTATTCGTTTTATACGATGGAAAAGCTGTTATATTTATATTGCATATTATGCTTCTGGCATTGAATTCTAAGTCCCTAGCTATTCGATCTGGTGGAGCAATGCCTCAGAGTTAAGTCTAGGATGCCCGAAACGCCGAAATAATCATTACCTTCACGCTTGTTGCAATTATTCCTGTTATACGATGAAAAGACCGTTGTATTTTTATTGTATTTTATGCTTCAGGCGCAGGCTTCTAAGGCCGTAGCTATTCGATATGGTGGAGCACCGCCTTAGAGTGAAGCCTAGGTTGCCGGGAACGTAGAAATGACCATTACTTTCACACTGTGTGCAATTATTCCTTTTTTAAGATGGAAAGGCTGTTGTATTTATATTGTATTTTATGCTTCTGGCGTTCACTTCTTAGGCCCTAACTATTCGAGCTGGTGGAACAACGCCCTAGGGTGAAGCCTAGGTTGCCCGGAACGTGGAAATGATCATAACTTTTACACTGGTAGCAATTATCCGTTTTATACAATGGAAAAACTGTTCTATTTATTTTGTATTTTATGCTTCGGGCGTTGACTTCTAAGGCCCTAACTGTTTGATCTGGTGGAGCAACGCCCTAGAGTGAAGCCTAGGTTGCCCGGAACGTAGACATGACCATTACTATCACACTGTTTGCATTTATTCCTTTTATACGATGGAAAAGCTGTTGTATTTATATCGTATTTTATGCTTCTGGCGTTGGCTTCTAAGGCCGTAGCCATTCGATCTAGTGGAGCAACGCCCTAGAGTGAAGCCTAGGTTGCCCGGAACGTAGAAATGACCATACCTTCCACACTGGTTGCAATTATTCGTTTTATACGATGGAAAAGCTGTTGCATTTATATCGTTTTTTATGCTCCTGGCGTTGACTTCTTAGGCCCTAACTATTCGATCTGGTGGAGCAACGCCCTAGAGTGAAGCCTAGGTTGCCCGGAACGTAGAAATGACCATAGCTTTCACACTGGTTGCTATTATTTTGGTTGTAAACGATGGATAAGCTGTTCTATTTATATTGCATTTTATGCTCCTGGCATTGAGTTCTAAGTCCCTAGCTATTCGATCTGGTGGAGCAACGCCCTAGAGTGAAGCCTAGGTTGCCCGGAACGTAGAAATGACAATTACTTGCACAGTGTTTGCAATTATTCATTCTATACGATGGAAAAGCGGTTGTATTTATATTGTATTTTATGCTCCTGGCGTTGACTTCTAAGGCCGTAGCTATTAGACGTGGTGGAGCAACGCCCTAGAGTGACGCCTAGGTTGACCGGAACGTAGAAATGACTATTACTTTCTCAATGTCTGCAATTATTCATCTTATACGATGGAAAAACTGTTGTACTTATATTGTATTTTATCCTTCTGGCGTTAAATTCTAAGTCCCTAGCTATTCGATCTGGTGGAGCAACGCCCTAGTGTGAAACATAGGTTACCCGGGACGTAGAAATGACCAGTACTTTCACACTGGTTGCAGTTATTCGTTTTATACAATGGAAAAACTGTTCTATTTATTTTGCATTTTATGCTTCGGGCGTTGACTTCTAAGGCCCTAGCTATTCCATCTGGTCGAGCAACACCCTAGCGTGAAGTCTGGGTTGCCCGGAACGTAGAAATGACAATTACTTCCACACTGTTTGCAAATATACATTATATACGATGGAAACGCTGTTGTACTTATATTGTAATTTATGCTTCTTGCGTTGACTTCTTAGGCCGTAACTGTTTGATCTGGTGGAGCACCGCCCTAGAGTGAAGCCTAGGTTGACCGCAACGTAGAAATGACCATAACTTTCACACTGGTTGCAATTATTCGTTTTCTACGATGGAAAAACTGTTGTATTTATATTGTATTTTGTGCTTCTGGCGTTCACTTCCTAGGGCCTAACTATTCGATCTGATGGAACAATGCCCTAGGGTGAAGCCTAGGTTGCCCGGAACGTAGAAATGACCATAACTTTTACACTGGTAGCAATTATTCGTTTTATACAATGGAAAAACTGTTCTATTTATTTTGTATTTTATGCTTCGGGCGTTGACTTCTAAGGCCCTAACTGTTTGAGCTGGTGGAGCAACGCCCTAGAGTGAAGCCTAGGTTGCCCGGAACGTAGAAATGACAATTACTTTCACACTGTTTGCAATTATTCCTTTTATACGATGCAAAAGCTGTTGTATTTATATCGTATTTTATGCTTCTGGCGTTGACTTCTAAGGACCTAACTATTCGATCTGGTGGAGCAACGCCCTAGAGTGAAGCCTAGGTTGCTCGGAATGTAGAAATAACCATAACTTTCACACTGGTTGCAATTATTCGTTTTTTACTATGGAAAAGCTGTTGTATTTATTTTGTATTTTATTCTTCTGGTGTTGACTTCTTAGGCCCTAACTATTCGATCTGGTGGAACAACGCCGTAGAGTGAAGCCTAGGTTGCCCGGAACGTAGAAATGACCATTGCTTTCACTCTGTTTGCAATTATTCCTTTTATACCATGGAAAAGCTGTTGCATTTATATCGTATTTTATGCTTCTGGCGTTGGCTTCTAAGGACCTAACTATTCGATCTGGTAGAGCAACACCCTAGAGTGAAGCCTAGGTTGCTCGGAATATAGAAGTGACCATAACTTTCACACTGGTTGCAATTATTCGTTTTCTACGATGGAAAAACTGTTGTATTTATATTGTATTTTATGCTTCTGGCGTTCACTTCTTAGGGCCTAACTATTCGACCTGATGGAACAATGCCCTAGGGTGTAGCCTAGGTTGCCCGGAACGTAGAAATGACGATAACTTTTACACTGGTAGCAATTCTTCGTTTTATAAAATGGAAAAACTGTTCTATTTATTTTGTATTTTATGCCTCTGGCGTTGACTTCTAAGGCCCTAGCTAATCGATCTTGTGGAGCAACGAGCTAGAGTGAAGCCTAGGTTGCCCGGAACGTAGAAATGACCATCACTTTCACACTGGTAGCAATTTTTCGTTTTATACGATGGAAAAACTGTTCTATTTATTTTATATTTTACGCTTCGGGCGTTGACTTCTAAGGCCCTAACTATTCGATCTGGTGGAGCAACACCCTAGCGAGAAGCCTAGGTTGCCCGGAACGTAGAAATGACCATTACTTCCACACTGTTTGCAAATATACATTATATACGATGGAAAAGCTGTTGTACTTATATTGTGATTTATGTTTCTGGCGTTGACTTCTTAGGCCGTAACTATTTGATCTGGTCGAGCACCGCCCTAGAGAGAAGCCTGGGTTACCCGGAACGTAGAAATGACCAGTACTTTCACACTGTTTGCAGTTACTCCCGCTATACGATGGAAAAACTGTTGCATCTTTATTGAATTTTATGCTTCTGGCGTTGACTTCTAAGGCCCTAACTGTTTGATCTGGTGGCGCAACGCCCTAGAGTGAAGCCTAGGTTGCCCGGAACGTAGAAATGACCACAACTTTCACACTGATTGCTATTATTCGTTTTATACGATGGAAAAACTGTTATATTTATGTTGTATATTATGCTTCTGGCGTTGCCTTCTAAGGCACTACCTATTCCATCTGGTGGAGCATGACTGTACAGTGAAGCCTAGGTTGCCCGGGACGTAGAAATGACCATAACTTTCACACTGGTAGCAATTATTCATTTTATACGATGGAAAAACTGTTGTACTTATATTGCATTTTATTCTTCTGGCGTTGAATTCTAAGTCCCTAGCTATTCGATCCGGTGGAGCAGCGCCCTAGAGTGAAGCCTAGGTTGCCCGGAACGTAGAAATGACCATAACTTCCACACTGTTTGCAATTACTCCTGTCATACGATGGAAAAGCTGTTAAATTTACATTGCATTTTATGCTTCTGGCATTGAATTCTCAGTCCCTAGCAATTCCATCTGGTGGAGCAACACCCTAGAGTGAAGCCTAGGTTGCCCGGAACGTAGAACATACCATTACCTTCACACTGTTTGCAATTATTCCGGTTATACGATGGAAAAACTGTTGCACCTTTATTGTATTTTAGCTTCTGGCGTTGACTTCGTAGGCCCTAACTATTCGATCTGGTGGAGCAACGCCCTAGAGTGAAGCCTAGGTTGACCGGAACGTAGAAATGACCATAACTTTCACACTGGTTACCATTATTCGTTTTATACGATGGAAAAGCTGTTGTATTTATATCGTATTTTATGCTTCTGGCGTTGACTTCTTAGGCCCTAACTATTCCATCTGGTGGAACAACGCCCTACGCTGAAGCCTAGGTTGCCCGGAACGCAGAAATGACCAGTACTTTCACACTGGTTGCAATTAATCCTGTTATACGATGGAAAAACTGTTGTATTTTTATTGCATTTTATGCTTCGGGCGTTGACTTCTAAGGACCTGACTATTGAATCTGTCGGAGCAACGCCCTAGAGTGAAGCCTAGGTTGCTCGGAATGTAGAAATGACCATAACTTTTACACTGGTAGCAATTATTCGTTTTATACAATGGAAAAACTGTTCTATTTATTTTGTATTTTATGCTTCGGGCGTTGACTTCTAAGGCCCTAACTGTTTGATCTGGTGGAGCAACGCCCTAGGGTGAAGCGTAGGTTGCCCGGAACGTAGAAATGACCATTACCTTCACACTGTTTGCAATTATTTTCTTTTATACGATGGAAAAGCTGTTGTATTTATATCGTATTTTATGCTTCTGGCGTTGACTTCTATGGCCCTAGCTATTCGATCTAGTGGAGCAACGCCCTAGAGTGAAGCCTAGGTGGCCCGGAACGTAGAAATGACCATCACTTTCAAACTGGTTGCAATTAATCCTGTTATACGATGGAAAAACTGTTGTATTTTTATTGCATTTTATGCTTCGGGCGTTGACTTCTTAGGCCGTAACTATTCCATCTGGTGGAACAACGCCCTAGGCCGAAGCCTAGGTTGCCCGGAACGCAGAAATGACCAGTACTTTCACACTGGTTGCAGTTAATCGTTTTATACAGTGGAAAAACTGTTCTATGTATTTTGCATTTTATGCTTCGGGCGTTGACTTCTAAGGCCCTAACTATTCGATCTGGTGGAGCGACGCCCTAGGGTGAAGCCTAGGTTGCCCAGGAAGTAGAAATGACTATAACTTTCACACTGGTTGCTATTATTCGTTTTATACGATGGAAAAGCTGTTATATTTATATTGCATATTATGCTTCTGGAATTGAATTCTAAGTCCCTAGCTATTCGACCTGGTGGAGCAACGCCCTAGAGTGAAGCCTAGGTTGCTCGGAACGTAGAAATGACCATTACCTTCACACTGTTTGCAATTATTCATTTTATACGATGGCAAAGCTGTAGTATTTATATTGTATTTTATGCTCCTGGCGTTGACTTCTAAGGCCGTAGCTATTAGATGTGGTGGAGCAACGCCCTATAGTGACGCCTAGGTTGACCGGAACGTAGAAATGACCATTACTTTCACAATGTCTGCAATTATTCATTTTATACGATGGAAAAACTGTTGTACTTATATTGTATTTTGTCCTTCTGGCGTTGAATTCTAAGCCCCTAGCTATTCGATTTGGTGGAGCAACGCCCTAGGGTGAAACCTAGGTTACCCGGAACGTAGAAATGACCAGTACTTTCACACTGGTTGCAGTTATTCGTTTTATGCAATGGAAAAACAGTTTTATTTATTTTGCATTTTATGCTTCGGGCGTTGACTTCTAAGACCCTAGCTATTCCATCTGGTGGAGCAACACTCTAGCCTGAAGCCTAGGTTGCCCGGAACGTAGAACATACCATTACCTTCACACTGTTTGCAATTATTCCGGTTATACGATGGAAAAACTGTTGCACCTTTATTGTATTTTAGCTTCTGGCGTTGACTTCGTAGGCCCTAACTATTCGATCTGGTGGAGCAACGCCCTAGAGTGAAGCCTAGGTTGACCGGAACGTAGAAATGACCATAACTTTCACACTGGTTACCATTATTCGTTTTATACGATGGAAAAGCTGTTGTATTTATATCGTATTTTATGCTTCTGGCGTTGACTTCTTAGGCCCTAACTATTCCATCTGGTGGAACAACGCCCTACGCTGAAGCCTAGGTTGCCCGGAACGCAGAAATGACCAGTACTTTCACACTGGTTGCAGTTAATCGTTTTATACAATGGAAAAACTGTTCTATGTATTTTGCATTTTATGCTTCGGGCGTTGACTTCTAAGGCCCTAACTATTCGATCTGGTGGAGCAACGCCCTAGAGTGAAGCCTAGGTTGCCCAGGAAGCAGAAATGACTATAACTTTCACGCTGGTTGCTATTATTCGTTTTATACGATGGAAAAGCTGTTATATTTATATTGCATATTATGCTTCTGGCATTGAATTCTAAGTCCCTAGCTATTCGATCTGGTGGAGCAATGCCTCAGAGTTAAGTCTAGGATGCCCGAAACGCCGAAATAATCATTACCTTCACGCTTGTTGCAATTATTCCTGTTATACGATGAAAAGACCGTTGTATTTTTATTGTATTTTATGCTTCAGGCGCAGGCTTCTAAGGCCGTAGCTATTCGATATGGTGGAGCACCGCCTTAGAGTGAAGCCTAGGTTGCCGGGAACGTAGAAATGACCATTACTTTCACACTGTGTGCAATTATTCCTTTTTTACGATGGAAAGGCTGTTGTATTTATATTGTATTTTATGCTTCTGGCGTTCACTTCTTAGGCCCTAACTATTCGAGCTGGTGGAACAACGCCCTGGGGTGAAGCCTAGGTTGCCCGGAACGTGGAAATGATCATAACTTTTACACTGGTAGCAATTATCCGTTTTATACAATGGAAAAACTGTTCTATTTATTTTGTATTTTATGCTTCGGGCGTTGACTTCTAAGGCCCTAACTGTTTGATCTGGTGGAGCAACGCCCTAGAGTGAAGCCTAGGTTGCCCGGAACGTAGACATGACCATTACTATCACACTGTTTGCATTTATTCCTTTTATACGATGGAAAAGCTGTTGTATTTATATCGTATTTTATGCTTCTGGCGTTGGCTTCTAAGGCCGTAGCCATTCGATCTAGCGGAGCAACGCCCTAGAGTGAAGCCTAGGTTGCCCGGAACGTAGAAATGACCATACCTTCCACACTGGTTGCAATTATTCGTTATATACGATGGAAAAGCTGTTGTATTTATATCGTTTTTTATGCTCCTGGCGTTGACT
Organism: Calliopsis andreniformis; assembly: GCF_051401765.1. Classification (NCBI taxonomy): domain Eukaryota; kingdom Metazoa; phylum Arthropoda; class Insecta; order Hymenoptera; family Andrenidae; genus Calliopsis; species Calliopsis andreniformis. Next base: position 4,630,301 of record NW_027480429.1, read on the forward strand.
TCTTAGGCCCTAACTATTCGATCTGGTGGAGCAACGCCCTAGAGTGAAGCCTAGGTTGCCCGGAACGTAGAAATGACCATAGCTTTCACACTGGTTGCTATTATTTTGGTTGTAAACGATGGATAAGCTGTTCTATTTATATTGCATTTTATGCTCCTGGCATTGAGTTCTAAGTCCCTAGCTATTCGATCTGGTGGAGCAACGCCCTAGAGTGAAGCCTAGGTTGCCCGGAACGTAGAAATGACAATTACTTGCACAGTGTTTGCAATTATTCATTCTATACGATGGAAAAGCGGTTGTATTTATATTGTATTTTATGCTCCTGGCGTTGACTTCTAAGGCCGTAGCTATTAGACGTGGTGGAGCAACGCCCTAGAGTGACGCCTAGGTTGACCGGAACGTAGAAATGACTATTACTTTCTCAATGTCTGCAATTATTCATCGTATACGATGGAAAAACTGTTGTACTTATATTGTATTTTATCCTTCTGGCGTTAAATTCTAAGTCCCTAGCTATTCGATCTGGTGGAGCAACGCCCTAGTGTGAAACATAGGTTACCCGGGACGTAGAAATGACCAGTACTTTCACACTGGTTGCAGTTATTCGTTTTATACAATGGAAAAACTGTTCTATTTATTTTGAATTTTATGCTTCGGGCGTTGACTTCTAAGGCCCTAGCTATTCCATCTGGTCGAGCAACACCCTAGCGTGAAGTCTAGGTTGCCCGGAACGTAGAAATGACAATTACTTCCACACTGTTTGCAATTATTCATTATATACGATGGAAACGCTGTTGTACTTATATTGTAATTTATGCTTCTTGCGTTGACATCTTAGGCCGTAGCTATTAGATGTGGTGGAGCAACGCCCTATAGTGACGCCTAGGTTGACCGGAACGTAGAAATGACCATTACTTTCACAATGTCTGCAATTATTCATTTTATACGATGGAAAAACTGTTGTACTTATATTGTATTTTGTCCTTCTGGCGTTGAATTCTAAGCCCCTAGCTATTCGATTTGGTGGAGCAACGCCCTAGGGTGAAACCTAGGTTACCCGGAACGTAGAAATGACCAGTACTTTCACACTGGTTGCAGTTATTCGTTTTATGCAATGGAAAAACAGTTTTATTTATTTTGCATTTTATGCTTCGGGCGTTGACTTCTAAGACCCTAGCTATTCCATCTGGTGGAGCAACACTCTAGCCTGAAGCCTAGGTTGCCCGGAACGTAGAACATACCATTACCTTCACACTGTTTGCAATTATTCCGGTTATACGATGGAAAAACTGTTGCACCTTTATTGTATTTTAGCTTCTGGCGTTGACTTCGTAGGCCCTAACTATTCGATCTGGTGGAGCAACGCCCTAGAGTGAAGCCTAGGTTGACCGGAACGTAGAAATGACCATAACTTTCACACTGGTTACCATTATTCGTTTTATACGATGGAAAAGCTGTTGTATTTATATCGTATTTTATGCTTCTGGCGTTGACTTCTTAGGCCCTAACTATTCCATCTGGTGGAACAACGCCCTACGCTGAAGCCTATGTTGCCCGGAACGCAGAAATGACCAGTACTTTCACACTGGTTGCAGTTAATCGTTTTATACAATGGAAAAACTGTTCTATGTATTTTGCATTTTATGCTTCGGGCGTTGACTTCTAAGGCCCTAACTATTCGATCTGGTGGAGCAACGCCCTAGAGTGAAGCCTAGGTTGCCCAGGAAGCAGAAATGACTATAACTTTCACGCTGGTTGCTATTATTCGTTTTATACGATGGAAAAGCTGTTATATTTATATTGCATATTATGCTTCTGGCATTGAATTCTAAGTCCCTAGCTATTCGATCTGGTGGAGCAATGCCTCAGAGTTAAGTCTAGGATGCCCGAAACGCCGAAATAATCATTACCTTCACGCTTGTTGCAATTATTCCTGTTATACGATGAAAAGACCGTTGTATTTTTATTGTATTTTATGCTTCAGGCGCAGGCTTCTAAGGCCGTAGCTATTCGATATGGTGGAGCACCGCCTTAGAGTGAAGCCTAGGTTGCCGGGAACGTAGAAATGACCATTACTTTCACACTGTGTGCAATTATTCCTTTTTTACGATGGAAAGGCTGTTGTATTTATATTGTATTTTATGCTTCTGGCGTTCACTTCTTAGGCCCTAACTATTCGAGCTGGTGGAACAACGCCCTGGGGTGAAGCCTAGGTTGCCCGGAACGTGGAAATGATCATAACTTTTACACTGGTAGCAATTATCCGTTTTATACAATGGAAAAACTGTTCTATTTATTTTGTATTTTATGCTTCGGGCGTTGACTTCTAAGGCCCTAACTGTTTGATCTGGTGGAGCAACGCCCTAGAGTGAAGCCTAGGTTGCCCGGAACGTAGACATGACCATTACTATCACACTGTTTGCATTTATTCCTTTTATACGATGGAAAAGCTGTTGTATTTATATCGTATTTTATGCTTCTGGCGTTGGCTTCTAAGGCCGTAGCCATTCGATCTAGCGGAGCAACGCCCTAGAGTGAAGCCTAGGTTGCCCGGAACGTAGAAATGACCATACGTTCCACACTGGTTGCAATTATTCGTTATATACGATGGAAAAGCTGTTGTATTTATATCGTTTTTTATGCTCCTGGCGTTGACTTCTTAGGCCCTAACTATTCGATCTGGTGGAGCAACGCCCTAGAGTGAAGCCTAGGTTGCCCGGAACGTAGAAATGACCATAGCTTTCACACTGGTTGCTATTATTTTGGTTGTAAACGATGGATAAGCTGTTCTATTTATATTGCATTTTATGCTCCTGGCATTGAGTTCTAAGTCCCTAGCTATTCGATCTGGTGGAGCAACGCCCTAGAGTGAAGCCTAGGTTGCCCGGAACGTAGAAATGACAATTACTTGCACAGTGTTTGCAATTATTCATTCTATACGATGGAAAAGCGGTTGTATTTATATTGTATTTTATGCTCCTGGCGTTGACTTCTAAGGCCGTAGCTATTAGACGTGGTGGAGCAACGCCCTAGAGTGACGCCTAGGTTGACCGGAACGTAGAAATGACTATTACTTTCTCAATGTCTGCAATTATTCATCTTATACGATGGAAAAACTGTTGTACTTATATTGTATTTTATCCTTCTGGCGTTAAATTCTAAGTCCCTAGCTATTCGATCTGGTGGAGCAACGCCCTAGTGTGAAACATAGGTTACCCGGGACGTAGAAATGACCAGTACTTTCACACTGGTTGCAGTTATTCGTTTTATACAATGGAAAAACTGTTCTATTTATTTTGCATTTTATGCTTCGGGCGTTGACTTCTAAGGCCCTAGCTATTCCATCTGGTCGAGCAACACCCTAGCGTGAAGTCTAGGTTGCCCGGAACGTAGAAATGACAATTACTTCCACACTGTTTGCAAATATACATTATATACGATGGAAACGCTGTTGTACTTATATTGTAATTTATGCTTCTTGCGTTGACATCTTAGGCCGTAACTGTTTGATCTGGTGGAGCACCGCCCTAGAGTGAAGCCTAGGTTGACCGCAACGTAGAAATGACCATAACTTTCACACTGGTTGCAATTATTCGTTTTCTACGATGGAAAAACTGTTGTATTTATATTGTATTTTGTGCTTCTGGCGTTCACTTCTTAGGGCCTAACTATTCGATCTGATGGAACAATGCCCTAGGGTGAAGCCTAGGTTGCCCGGAACGTAGAAATGACCATAACTTTTACACTGGTAGCAATTATTCGTTTTATACAATGGAAAAACTGTTCTATTTATTTTGTATTTTATGCTTCGGGCGTTGACTTCTAAGGCCCTAACTGTTTGAGCTGGTGGAGCAACGCCCTAGAGTGAAGCCTAGGTTGCCCGGAACGTAGAAATGACAATTACTTTCACACTGTTTGCAATTATTCCTTTTATACGATGCAAAAGCTGTTGTATTTATATGGTATTTTATGCTTCTGGCGTTGACTTCTAAGGACCTAACTATTCGATCTGGTGGAGCAACGCCCTAGAGTGAAGCCTAGGTTGCTCGGAATGTAGAAACAACCATAACTTTCACACTGGTTGCAATTATTCGTTTTTTACTATGGAAAAGCTGTTGTATTTATTTTGTATTTTATTCTTCTGGTGTTGACTTCTTAGGCCCTAAGTATTCGATCTGGTGGAACAACGCCGTAGAGTGAAGCCTAGGTTGCCCGGAACGTAGAAATGACCATTGCTTTCACTGTGTTTGCAATTATTCCTTTTATACCATGGAAAAGCTGTTGCATTTATATCGTATTTTATGCTTCTGGCGTTGGCTTCTAAGGACCTAACTATTCGATCTGGTAGAGCAACACCCTAGAGTGAAGCCTAGGTTGCTCGGAATATAGAAGTGACCATAACTTTCACACTGGTTGCAATTATTCGTTTTCTACGATGGAAAAACTGTTGTATTTATATTGTATTTTATGCTTCTGGCGTCCACTTCTTAGGCCCTAACTTTCGACCTGGTGGAACAACGGCCTAGGGTGACGCCTAGGTAGCACGGAACGTAGATATGTCCATAACTTTTACACTGGGTGCTATTATTCGTTTTATACGATGGAAAAACTGTTGTACTTATATTGTATTTTATTCTTATGGCGTTGAATTCTAAGTCCCTAGCTATTCGATCTGGTGGAGCAACGCCCTAGAGTGAAACCTAGGTTACCCGGAACGTAGAAATGACAAGTACTTTCACACTGTTTGCAATTATTCCTTTTATACGATGCAAAAGCTGTTGTATTTATATCGTATTTTATGCTTCTGGCGTTGACTTCTAAGGAACTAACTATTCGATCTGGTGGAGCAACGCCCTAGAGTGAAGCCTAGGTTGCTCGGAATGTAGAAATAACCATAACTTTCACACTGGTTGCAATTATTCGTTTTTTACTATGGAAAAGCTGTTGTATTTATTTTGTATTTTATTCTTCTGGTGTTGACTTCTTAGGCCCTAACTATTCGATCTGGTGGAACAACGCCGTAGAGTGAAGCCTAGGTTGCCCGGAACGTAGAAATGACCATTGCTTTCACTCTGTTTGCAATTATTCCTTTTATACCATGGAAAAGCTGTTGCATTTATATCGTATTTTATGCTTCTGGCGTTGGCTTCTAAGGACCTAACTATTCGATCTGGTAGAGCAACACCCTAGAGTGAAGCCTAGGTTGCTCGGAATATAGAAGTGACCATAACTTTCACACTGGTTGCAATTATTCGTTTTCTACGATGGAAAAACTGTTGTATTTATATTGTATTTTATGCTTCTGGCGTTCACTTCTTAGGGCCTAACTATTCGACCTGATGGAACAATGCCCTAGGGTGTAGCCTAGGTTGCCCGGAACGTAGAAATGACCATAACTTTTACACTGGTAGCAATTCTTCGTTTTATAAAATGGAAAAACTGTTCTATTTATTTTGTATTTTATGCCTCTGGCGTTGACTTCTAAGGCCCTAGCTATTCGATCTTGTGGAGCAACGAGCTAGAGTGAAGCCTAGGTTGCCCGGAACGTAGAAATGACCATCACTTTCACACTGGTAGCAATTTTTCGTTTTATACGATGGAAAAACTGTTCTATTTATTTTATATTTTACGCTTCGGGCGTTGACTTCTAAGGCCCTAACTATTCGATCTGGTGGAGCAACGCCCTAGAGTGCAGCCTAGGTTGCCCGGATCGTAGAAATGACCATAGCTTTCACACTGGTTGCTATCATTCGTTTTATACGATGGAAAAACTGTTGTATTTATATTTTATTTTATGCTTCTGGCGTCCACTTCTTAGGCCCTAACTTTCGACCTGGTGGAACAACGGCCTAGGGTGACGCCTAGGTAGCACGGAACGTAGATATGTCCATAACTTTTACACTGGGTGCTATTATTCGTTTTATACGATGGAAAAACTGTTGTACTTATATTGTATTTTATTCTTATGGCGTTGAATTCTAAGTCCCTAGCTATTCGATCTGGTGGCGCAACGCCCTAGAGTGAAACCTAGGTTACCCGGAACGTAGAAATGACAAGTACTTTCATACAGTTTGCAGTTATTCCTCTTATACGATGAAAAAACTTTTGCATCTTTATTGTATTTTATGCTTCTGGCGTTGACTTCTAAGGCCCTAGCTATTCGATTTGGTGGAGCACCGCCCTAGAGTGAAGCCTAGGTTGCCCGGAACGTAGAAATGACCATAACTTCCACACTGGTTGCAATTATTCGTTTTATACGATGGAAAAGCTGTTGTATTTATATCGTTTTTTATGCTCCTGGCGTTGACTTCTTAGGCCCTAACTATTCGATCTGGTGGTACTACGCCCTAGGGTGAAGCCTAGGTTGCCCGGAACGTAGAAATGACCATAACTTTTACTCTGGCAGCAATTATTCGTTTTATACAATGGAAAAACCGTTCTATTTATTTTGTATTTTATGCTTCGGGCGTTGACTTCTGAGGCCGTTGCTATTCGATGTGGTGGAAGAACGCCATAGAGGGTAGCCTACGTAGCCCGGATCGTAGAAATGTCCATATCTTTCACACTGTTTGCAATTTTTCGTTTTATACGATGGAAAAACTGTTTTATTTATTTTGTATTTTACGCTTCGGGCGTTGACATCTAAGGCCCTAACTATTCGATCTGGTGGAGCAACGCCCTAGAGTGCAGCCTAGGTTGCCCGGAACGTAGAAATGACCATATCTTTCACACTGGTCGCTATCATTCGTTTTATATGATGGAAAAACTGTTGTATTTATATTGTATTTTATGCTTCTGGCGTTCACTTCCTAGGCCCTAACTATTCGATCTGGTGGGACAACGGCCTATGGTGAAGCCTAGGTTGCCTGGAACGTAGAAATGACCATCACTTTCAAACTGGTTGCAATTAATCCTGTTATACGATGGAAAAACAGTTGTATTTTTATTGCATTTTATGCTCCTGGCGTTGACTTCTAAAGCCGTAGCTATTAGATGTGGTGGAGCAACGCCCTAGGGTGACACCTAGGTTGACCGGAACGTAGAAATGACCATTACTTTCACAATGTCTGCAATTATTCATTTTAGGCGATGGAAAAACTTTTGTTCTTCAATTGTATTTTATCCTTCTGGCGTTGAAGTCGAAGTCCCTAGCTATTCGATCTGGTGGAGCAACGCCCTAGAGTGAAACCTAGGTTACCCGGAACGTAGAAATGACCAGTACTTTCACACTGTTTGCAGTTACTCCCGCTATACGATGGAAAAACTGTTGCATCTTTATTGAATTTTATGCTTCTGGCGTTGACTTCTAAGGCCCTAACTGTTTGATCTGGTGGCGCAACGCCCTAGAGTGAAGCCTAGGTTGCCCGGAACGTAGAAATGACCACAACTTTCACACTGATTGCTATTATTCGTTTTATACGATGGAAAAACTGTTATATTTATGTTGTATATTATGCTTCTGGCGTTGCCTTCTAAGGCACTACCTATTCCATCTGGTGGAGCATGACTGTACAGTGAAGCCTAGGTTGCCCGGGACGTAGAAATGACCATAACTTTCACACTGGTAGCAATTATTCATTTTATACGATGGAAAAACTGTTGTACTTATATTGCATTTTATTCTTCTGGCGTTGAATTCTAAGTCCCTAGCTATTCGATCCGGTGGAGCAGCGCCCTAGAGTGAAGCCTAGGTTGCCCGGAACGTAGAAGTGACCATTACTTCCACACTGTTTGCAATTACTCCTGTCATACGATGGAAAAGCTGTTAAATTTATATTGCATTTTATGCTTCTGGCATTGAATTCTCAGTCCCTAGCAATTCCATCTGGTGGAGCAACACCCTAGAGTGAAGCCTAGGTTGCCCGGAACGTAGAAGTGACCATTACTTCCACACTGTTTGCAATTATTCCTGTCATACGATGGAAAAACTGCTGCACCTTTATTGTATTTTAGCTTCTGGCGTTGACTTCATAGCCCCTAACTATTCGATCTGGTGGAGCAACGTCCTAGAGAGAAGCCTAGGTTGACCGGAACGTAGAAATGACCATAACATTCACACTGGCTGCCATTAATCGTTTTCTACGATGGAAAATCTGTTGTATTTATGTCGTATTTTATGCTTCTGGCGTTGACTTCTTAGGCCCTAACTATTCGATCTGGTGGAGCAACGCCCTAGAGTGAAGCCTAGGTGGCCCGGAACGTAGAAATGACCATCACTTTCAAACTGGTTGCAATTAATCCTGTTATACGATGGAAAAACTGTTCTATTTATTTTATATTTTATGCTTCGGGCGTTGTCTTCTAAGGCCCTAACTATTCAATCTGTTGGAGCAACGCCCTAGAGTGAAGCCTAGGTTGCTCGGAATGTAGAAATGGCCATAACTTTCACACTGGTTGCTATTATTCGTTTTATACGATGGAAAAACTGTTATATTTATATTGTATTTAAGCTTCTGGCGTTGACTTCTGAGGCCGTTGCTATTCGATGTGGTGGAAGAACGCCATGGAGTGAAGCCTAGGTTGCCCGGAACGTAGAAATGACCACAACTTCCACACTGGTTGCAATTATTCGTTTTATACGATGGAAAAGCTGTTGTATTTATATCGTTTTTTATGCTCCTGGCGTTGACTTCTTAGGCCCTAACTATTCCATCTGGTGAAACAACGCACTAGGGTAAAGCCCAGATTGCGCGGAACGTAGAAATGACCATAACTTTCACACTGGTAGCAATTTTTCGTTTTATACGATGAAAAAACTGTTCTATTTATTTTATATTTTATGCTTCGGGCGTTGACTTCTAAGGCCCAAACTGTTCTATCTGGTGGAGCAACGCCCTAGAGTGAAGCCTAGGTTGCCCGGTACGTAGAAATGACCATCACTATCAAACTGGTTACAAGTATTTGTTTTATGCGATGGAAAAGCTGTTGTATTTATATCGTATTTTATGCTTCTGGCGTTGACTTCTTAGGACCTAACTATTCCATCTGGTGGAACAACGCCCTAGGGTGAAGTCTAGGTTGTCCGGAAAGTAGAAATGACCATAACTTTCACACTGGTGGCAATTATTCGTTTTATACGATGGAAAAACTGTTCTATTTATTTTGTATTTTATGCTTCGGGCGTTGACTTCTAAGGCCCTAACTATTCGATCTGGTAGAGCAACGCCCTAGAGTGACAGGCACTCTAGGTAGGTTGCCAGGCACGTAGAAATGACCATTACTTTCACAATGTCTGCAATTATTCATTTCATACGATGGAAAAACTGTTGTACTTATATTGTATTTTATCCTTCTGGCGTTGAATTCTATGTACCTAGCCATTCGATCTGGTGGAGCAACGCCCTATTGTGAAACCTAGGTTACCCGGAACGTAGAAATGACCAGTACTTTCAGACTGGTTGCTGTTATACGTTTCATACGATGGAAAAGCTGTTATATTTATTTTGCATTTTATGCTTCGGGAGTTGACTTCTAAGGCCCTAGCTATTCCATCTGGTGGAGCAACACCCTAGAGTGCAGCCTAGGTTGCCCGGAACGTAGAAATGACCATTACTTTCACACTGTTTGCAATTATTCATTCTATACGATGGAAAAGCTGTTGTATTTATATTGTATTTTATGCATCCGGCGTTAACTTCTAAGGCCGTAGATATCAGATGTGGAGCAGCAACGCCCTAGAGTGACACGTAGGTTGCCAGGCACGTAGAAATGACCATTACTTTCACAATGTTCGCAATTATTCATTTTATACGATGGAACAACTGTTGTACTTATATTGTATTTTATGCTTCGGGCGTTGACTTCTGTGGCCCTAACTATTCGATTTGGTGGAGCAATGCCCTACAGTGAAGCCTAGGTTGCCCGGAACGTAGAAATGACCAGTACTTTCACACTGGTTACAGTTATTCATTTTATACGATGGAAAAACTGTTGTACTTATATTGTATTTTATCCTTCTGCCGATGAATTCTAAGTCCCTAGCTATTCGATCTGGTGGAGCAACGCCCTAGTGTGAAACCTAGGTTACCCGGAACGTAGAAATGACCAGTACCTTCAGACTGGTTGCAGTTATTCGTTTTATACAATGGAAAAACTGTTGTATTTATTTTGCATTTTATGCTTCGGGCGTTGACTTCTAAAGCCGTAGCTATTAGATGTGGTGGAGCAACGCCCTAGAGTGACACCTGGGTTGACCGGAACGTAGAAATGACCATTACTTTCACAATGTCTGCAATTACTCATTTTATACGATGGAAAAACTTTTGTACTTATATTGTATTTTATCCTTCTGGCGTTGAGCTCGAAGTCCCTAGCTATTCGATCTGGTGGAGCAACGCCCTAGTGTGAAACCTAGGTTACCCGGAACGTAGAAATGACCAGTAGCTTCAGACTGGTTGCAGTTATTCGTTTTATACAATGGAAAAACTGTTGTATTTATTTTGCATTTTATGCTTCGGGCGTTGACTTCTAAAGCCGTAGCTATTAGATGTGGTGGAGCAACGCCCTAGAGTGAAGCCTAGGTTGCCCGGAACGTAGAAATGACCACAACTTTCACACTGATTGCTATTATTCGTTTTATACGATGGAAAAACTGTTATATTTATGTTGTATATTATGCTTCTGGCGTTGCCTTCTAAGGCACTACATATTCCATCTGGTGGAGCATGACTGTACAGTGAAGCCTAGGTTGCCCGGGACGTAGAAATGACCATAACTTTCACACTGGTAGCAATTATTCATTTTATACGATGGAAAAACTGTTGTACTTATATTGCATTTTATTCTTCTGGCGTTGAATTCTAAGTCCCTAGCTATCCGATCCGGTGGAGCAGCGCCCTAGAGTGAAACCTAGGTTACCCGGAACGTAGAAATGACAAGTACTTTCATAGTGTTTGCAGTTATTCCTGTTATACGATGAAAAAACTTTTGCATCTTTATTGTATTTTATGCTTCTGGCGTTGACTTCTAAGGCCCTAGCTATTCGATTTGGTGGAGCACCGCCCTAGAGTGAAGCCTAGGTTGCCCGGAACGTAGAAATGACCATAACTTCCACACTGGTTGCAATTATTCGTTTTATACGATGGAAATGCTGTTGTATTTATATCGTTTTTTATGCTCCTGGCGTTGACTTCTTAGGCCCTAACTATTCCATCTGGTGGAACAACGCATTATGGTAAAGCCCAGATTGCGCGGAACGTACAAATGACCATAACTTTCACACTGCTAGCAATTTTTCGTTTTATACGATGGAAAAACTGTTCTATTTATTTTATATTTTATGCTTCGGGCGTTGACTTCTAAGGCCCTAACTATTCGATCCGGTGGAGCAACGCCCTAGAGTGAAGCCTAGGTTGCCCGGAACGTAGAAATAACTATCCCTTTCAAACTGGTTGCAATTAATCCTGTTATACGATGGAAAAACAGTTGTATTTTTATTGCATTTTATGCTTCGGGTGTTGACTTCTAAGGATCTGACTATTCAATCTGTCGGAGCAACGCCCTAGAGTGAAGCCTAGGTTGCTCGGAATGTAGAACTTACCATAGCTTTCACACTGGTTGCAATTATTCGTTTTATACGATGGAAAAACTGTTGTATTTATATTGTATTTTATGCTTCTGGCGTTAACTTCTTAGGCCCTAACTATTCGATCTGGTGGAACAACGCCCTAGGGTGAATCCTAGGTTGCCCGGGAAGTAGAAATGACCATAACTTTCACACTGGTTGTTATTATTCGTTTTATACGATGGAAAAGCTGTTATATTTATATTGTATTTTAACCTTATGGCGTTGAATTCTATGTCCCTAGCCATTCGATCTGGTGGAGCAACGCCCTAGTGTGAAACCTAGGTTGCCCGGAACGTAGAAATGACCAGTACTTTCAGACTGGTTGCTGTTATTCGTTTCATACGATGGAAAAGCTGTTATATTTATTTTGCATTTTATGCTTCGGGCGTTGACTTCTAAAGCCGTAGCTATTAGATGTGGTGGAGCAACGCCCTAGAGTGACACCTAGGTTGACCGGAACGTAGAAATGACCATTACTTTCACAATGTCTGCAATTATTCATTTTATGCGATGGAAAAACTTTTGCTCTTCAATTGTATTTTATCCTTCTGGCGTTGAAGTCGAAGTCCCTAGCTATTCGATATGGTGGAGCAACGCCCTAGTGTGAAACCTAGGTTACCCGGAACGTAGAAATGACCAGTACTTCCACACTGTTTGCAAATATACATTACATACGATGGCAAAGCTGTTGTACTTATATTGTAATTTATGCTTCTGGCGTTGACTTCTTAGGCCCTAACTATTTGATCTGGTGGAGCAACGACCTAGAGTGAAGCCTAGGTTGCCCGCAACGTAGAACATCCATTACCTTCACACTGGTTGCAATTATTCCTGTTATACGATGGAAAAACTGTTGCACCTTTATTGTATTTTATGCTTCTGGCGTTGACTTCATAGGCCCAAACTATTCGATCTGGTGGAGCAACGTCCTAGAGTGAAGCCTAGGTAGACCGGAACGTAGAAATGACCATAACTTTCACACTGGTTACCATTTTTCGTTTTATATGACAGAAAAGCTGTTATATTTATATCGGATTTTATGCTTCTGGCGTTGACTTTGAAGGCCGTAGCTATTAGATGTGGTGGGGCAACGCCCTAGAGTGTCGCATGGGTTGACCGGAACGTAGAAATGACCATTACTTTCACAATGTCTGCAATTACTCATTTTATACGATGGAAAAACTTTTGTACTTATACTGTATTTTATCATTCTGGCGTTGAGCTCGAAGTCCCTAGCTATTCGATCTGGTGGAGCAACGCCCTAGTGTGAAACCTAGGTTACCCGGAACGTAGAAATGACCAGTACCTTCAGACTGGTTGCAGTTATCCGTTTTATACAATGGAAAAACTGTTGTATTTATTTTGCATTTTATGCTTCGGGCGTTGACTTCTAAGGCCCTAGCTAATCCATTTGGCGGAGCAACACCCTTGCGAGAAGCCTAGGTTGCCCGGAACGTAGAAGTGACCATTACTTCCACACTGTTTGCAAATATACATTATATACGATGTAAAAGCTGTTGTACTCATATTGTAATTTATGCTTCTGGCGTTGACTTCTTAGGCCCTAACTATTTGATCCGGTGGAGCAACGCCCTAGAGTGAAGCCTAGGTTGCCCGGGAAGTAGAAATGACCATAACTTTCACACTGGTTGCTATTATTCGTTTTATACGATGGAAAAGCTGTTATATTTATATTGCATATTATGCTTCTGGCATTGAATTCTAAGTCCCTAGCTATTCCATCTGGTGGAGCAACACCCTAGCGTGATGCCTAGGTTGCCCGGAACGTTGAAATGACCATAACTTTCACACTGGTTGCTATTATTCCTTTTATACGATGGAAAAGCTGTTAAATTTATATTGCATTTTATGGTTCTGGCATTGAATTCTCAGTCCCTAGCAATTCCATCTGGTAGAGCAACACCCTAGAGTGAAGCCTAGGTTGCCCGGAACGTAGAAGTGACTATTACTTCCACACTGTTTGCAATTATTCCTGTTATACGATGGAAAAACTGCTGCACCTTTATTGTATTTTAGCTTCTGGCGTTGACTTCATAGCCCCTAACTATTCGATCTGGTGCAGCAACGTCCTAGAGTGAAGCCTAGGTTGACCGGAACGTAGAAATGACCATAACATTCACACTGGCTGCCATTAATCGTTTTCTACGATGGAAAATCTGTTGTATTTATGTCGTATTTTATGCTTCTGGCGTTGACTTCTTAGGCCCTAACTATTCGATCTGGTGGAGCAACGCCCTAGAGTGAAGCCTAGGTTGCTCGGAACGTAGAAATGACGATTACCTTCACACTGTATGCAATTATTCATTTTATAAGATGGCAAAGCTGTTGTATTTATATTGTATTTTATGCTTCCGGCGTTAACTTCTAAGGCCGTAGCTATAAGATGTGGAGCAGCAACGCCCTAGAGTGACACGTAGGTTGCCAGGCACGTAGAAATGACCATTACTTTCACAATGTTCGCAATCATTCATTTTATACGATGGAAAAACTGTTGTACTTATATTGCATTTTATTCTTCTGGCGTTGAATTCTAAGTCCCTAGCTATTCGATCCGGTGGAGCAGCGCCCTCGAGTGAAGCCTATATTACCCGGATCGTAGTAATGACCATTACCTTCACATCGTTTGCAATTATTCATTTTATACGATGGCAAAGCTGTTGTATTTATATTGTATTCTATGCTTCCGGCGTTAACTTCTAAGGCCGTAGATATCAGATGTGGAGCAGCAACGCCCTAGAGTGACACGTAGATTGCCAGGCACGTAGAAATGACCATTACTTTCATAATGTTCGCAATTATTCATTTTATACGATGGAACAACTGTTGTACTTATATTTTATTTTGTCCTTCTGGCGTTGAGTTCGAAGTCCCTAGCTATTCGATCTGGTGGAGCAACGCCCTAATATGAAACCTAGGTTACCCGGAACGTAGAAATGACCAGTACTTTCAGACTGGTTGCAGTTATTCGTTTTATACAATGGAAAAACTGTTCTATTTATTTTGCATTTTATGCTTCTGGCATTGAATTCTAAGTCCCTAGCTATTCCATCTGGTGGAGCAACACACTAGCGTGAAGCCTAGGTTGCCCGGAACGTAGAAATGTCCATTACTTCCACACTGTTTGCAAATATACATTATATACGATGGAAAAGCTGTTGTACTTATATTGTAATTTATGCTTCTGGCGTTGACTCTTTAGGCCCTAACTATTTGATCTGGTGGAGCACCGCCCTAGAGTGAAGCCTAGGTTGCCCGGAACGTAGAACATACCATTACCTTCACACTGGTTGCAATTATTCCTGTGATACGATGGAAAAACTGTTGCACCTTTAATGTATATTAGCTTCTGGCGTTGACTTCATAGGCCCAAACTATTCTATCTGGTGGATCAACGTCCTAGAGTGAAGCCTAGGTTGACCGGAACGTAGAAATGACCATAACTTTCACACTGGTTACCATTATTCGTTTTATATGATGGAAAAGCTGTTGTATTTATATCGTATTTTATGCTTCTGGCATTGACTTTGAAGGCCGTAGCTATTGGATGTGGTGGAGCAACGCCCTAGAGTGTCGCATGGGTTGCCCGGAACGTAGAAATGACCATTACTTTCACAATGTTTGCAAATATTCATTTTATACGATAGAAAAACTGTTGTACTTATATTGTATTTTATTCTTCTGGCGTTGAATTCTAAGTCCCTAGCTATTCTATCTGGTCGAGCAACGCCCCAGAGTGAAACCTAGGTTACCCGGAACGTAGACATGACCATTACTTTCACACTGGTTGCAGTTATTCGTTTTATACGATGGAATAACCGTTCTATGTATTTTGCATTTTATGCTTCGGGCGTTGACTTCTAAGGACCTAACTATTCGATCCGGTGGAGCAACGCCCTAGAGTGAAGCCTAGGTTGCCCGGGAAGTAGAAATGACCATAACTTTCACACTGGTTGCTATTATTCGTTTTATACGATGGAAAAGCTGTTATATTTATATTGTATTTTATCCTTCTGGCGTTGAATTCTATGTCCCTAGCCATTCGATCTGGTGGAGCAACGCCCTAGTGTGAAACCTAGGTTACCCGGAACGTAGAAATGACCAGTACTTTCAGACTGGTTGCTGTTATTCGTTTCATACGATGGAAAAGCTGTTATATTTAATTTGCATTTTATGCTTCGGGCGTTGACTTCTAAAGCCGTAGCTATTAGATGTGGTGCAGCAACGCCCTAGAGTGACACCTGGGTTGACCGGAACGTAGAAATGACCATTACTTTCACAATGTCTGCAATTACTCATTTTATACGATGGAAAAACTTTTGTACTTATATTGTATTTTATCCTTCTGCCGATGAATTCTAAGTCCCTAGCTATTCGATCTGGTGGAGCAACGCCCTAGTGTGAAACCTAGGTTACCCGGAACGTAGAAATGACCAGTACCTTCAGACTGGTTGCAGTTATCCGTTTTGTACAATGGAAAAACTGTTGTATTTATTTTGCATTTTATGCTTCGGGCGTTGACTTCTAAGGCCCTAGCTAATCCATTTGGCGGAGCAACACCCTTGCGAGAAGCCTAGGTTGCCCGGAACGTAGAAGTGACCATTACTTCCACACTGTTTGCAAATATACATTATATACGATGTAAAAGCTGTTGTACTCATATTGTAATTTATGCTTCTGGCGTTGACTTCTTAGGCCCTAACTATTTGATCTGGTGGAGCACCGCCCTAGAGTGAAGCCTAGGTTACCCGGAACGTAGAAATGACCAGTACTTTCACACTGTTTGCAGTTACTCCCGCTATACGATGGAAAAGCTGTTGCATCTTTATTGAATTTTATGCTTCTGGCGTTGACTTCTAAGGACCTAACTATTCGATCCGGTGGAGCAACGCCCTAGAGTGAAGCCTAGGTTGCCCGGGAAGTAGAAATGACCATAACTTTCACACTGGTTGCTATTATTCGTTTTATACGATGGAAAAGCTGTTATATTTATATTGCATATTATGCTTCTGGCATTGAATACTAAGTCCCTAGCTATTCCATCTGGTGGAGCAACACCCTAGCGTGATGCCTAGGTTGCCCGGAACGTTGAAATGACCATAACTTTCACACTGGTTGCTATTATTCCTTTTATACGATGGAAAAGCTGTTAAATTTATATTGCATTTTATGGTTCTGGCATTGAATTCTCAGTCCCTAGCAATTCCATCTGGTAGAGCAACACCCTAGAGTGACGCCTAGGTTGACCGGAACGTAGAAGTGACTATTACTTCCACACTGTTTGCAATTATTCCTGTTATACGATGGAAAAACTGCTGCACCTTTATTGTATTTTAGCTTCTGGCGTTGACTTCATAGCCCCTAACTATTCGATCTGGTGGAGCAACGTCCTAGAGTGAAGCCTAGGTTGACCGGAACGTAGAAATGACCATAACATTCACACTGGCTGCCATTAATCGTTTTCTACGATGGAAAATCTGTTGTATTTATGTCGTATTTTATGCTTCTGGCGTTGACTTCTTAGGCCCTAACTATTCGATCTGGTGGAGCAACGCCCTAGAGTGAAGCCTAGGTTGCTCGGAACGTAGAAATGACGATTACCTTCACACTGTATGCAATTATTCATTTTATAAGATGGCAAAGCTGTTGTATTTATATTGTATTTTATGCTTCCGGCGTTAACTTCTAAGGCCGTAGCTATCAGATGTGGAGCAGCAACGCCCTAGAGTGACACGTAGGTTGCCAGGCACGTAGAAATGACCATTACTTTCACAATGTTCGCAATCATTCATTTTATACGATGGAAAAACTGTTGTACTTATATTGTATTTTATGCTTCGGGCGTTGACTTCTAAGGCCCTAACTATTCGATTTGGTGGAGCAACGCCCTACAGTGAAGCCTAGGTTGCCTGGAACGTAGAAATGACCAGTACTTTCACACTGGTTACAGTTATTCATTTTATACGATGGAAAAACTGTTGTACTTATATTGTATTTTATCCTTCTGGCGTTGAATTCTATGTCCCTAGCCATTCGATCTGGTGGAGCAACGCCCTAGTGTGAAACCTAGGTTACCCGGAACGTAGAAATGACCAGTACTTTCAGACTGGTTGCTGTTATTCGTTTCATACGATGGAAAAGCTGTTATATTTATTTTGCATTTTATGCTTCGGGCGTTGACTTCTAAAGCCGTAGCTATTAGATGTGGTGGAGCAACGCCCTAGAGTGACACCTAGGTTGACCGGAACGTAGAAATGACCATTACTTTCACAGTGTCTGCAATTATTCATTTTATGCGATGGAAAAACTTTTGCTCTTCAATTGTATTTTATCCTTCTGGCGTTGAAGTCGAAGTCCCTAACTATTCGATCTGGTGGAGCAACGCCCTAGTGTGAAACCTAGGTTACCCGGAACGTAGAAATGACCAGTACTTCCACACTGTTTGCAAATATACATTACATACGATGGCAAAGCTGTTGTACTTATATTGTAATTTATGCTTCTGGCGTTGACTTCTTAGGCCCTGAATATTTGATCTGGTGGAGCAACGCCCTAGAGTGAAGCCTAGGTTGCCCGCAACGTAGAACATCCATTACCTTCACACTGGTTGCAATTATTCCTGTTATACGATGGAAAAACTGTTGCACCTTTATTGTATTTTATGCTTCTGGCGTTGACTTCATAGGCCCAAACTATTCGATCTGGTGGAGCAACGTCCTAGAGTGAAACCTAGGTTACCCGGAACGTAGAAATGACCAGTACCTTCAGACTGGTTGCAGTTATCCGTTTTGTACAATGGAAAAACTGTTGTATTTATTTTGCATCTTATGCTTCGGGCGTTGACTTCTAAGGCCCTAGATAATCCATTTGGCGGAGCAACACCCTTGCGAGAAGCCTAGGTTGCCCGGTACGTAGAAGTGACCATTACTTCCACACTGTTTGCAAATATACATTATATACGATGTAAAAGCTGTTGTACTCATATTGTAATTTATGCTTCTGGCGTTGACTTCTTAGGCCCTAACTATTTGATCTGGTGGAGCACCGCCCTAGAGTGAAGCCTAGGTTACCCGGAACGTAGAAATGATCAGTACTTTCACACTGTTTGCAGTTACTCCCGCTATACGATGGAAAAACTGTTGCATCTTTATTGAATTTTATGCTTCTGGCGTTGACTTCTAAGGACCTAACTATTCGATCCGGTGGAGCAACGCCCTAGAGTGAAGCCTAGGTTGCCCGGGAAGTAGAAATGACCATAACTTTCACACTGGTTGCTATTATTCGTTTTATACGATGGAAAAGCTGTTATATTTATATTGCATATTATGCTTCTGGCATTGAATTCTAAGTCCCTAGCTATTCCATCTGGTGGAGCAACACCCTAGCGTGATGCCTAGGTTGCCCGGAACGTTGAAATGACCATAACTTTCACACTGGTTGCTATTATTCCTTTTATACGATGGAAAAGCTGTTATATTTATATTGTATTTTATCCTTCTGGCGTTGAATTCTATGTCCCTAGCCATTCGATCTGGTGGAGCAACGCCCTAGTGTGAAACCTAGGTTACCCGGAACGTAGAAATGACCAGTACTTTCAGACTGGTTGCTGTTATTCGTTTCATGCGATGGAAAAGCTGTTATATTTATTTTGCATTTTATGCTTCGGGCGTTGACTTCTAAAGCCGTCGCTATTAGATGTGGTGGAGCAACGCCCTAGAGTGACACCTAGGTTGACCGGAACGTAGAAATGACCATTACTTTCACAATGTCTGCAATTATTCATTTTATGCGATGGAAAAACTTTTGCTCTTCAATTGTATTTTATCCTTCTGGCGTTGAAGTCGAAGTCCCTAACTATTCGATCTGGTGGAGCAACGCCCTAGTGTGAAACCTAGGTTACCCGGAACGTAGAAATGACCAGTACTTCCACACTGTTTGCAAATATACATTACATACGATGGCAAAGCTGTTGTACTTATATTGTAATTTATGCTTCTGGCGTTGACTTCTTAGGCCCTGACTATTTGATCTGGTGGAGCAACGCCCTAGAGTGAAGCCTAGGTTGCCCGCAACGTAGAACATCCATTACCTTCACACTGGTTGCAATTATTCCTGTTATACGATGGAAAAACTGTTGCACCTTTATTGTATTTTATGCTTCTGGCGTTGACTTCATAGGCCCAAACTATTCGATCTGGTGGAGCAACGTCCTAGAGTGAAGCCTAGGTAGACCGGAACGTAGAAATGACCATAACTTTCACACTGGTTACCATTATTCGTTTTATATGATGGAAAAGCTGTTGTATTTGTATCGGATTTTATGCTTCTGGCGTTGACTTTGAAGGCCGTAGCTATTAGATGTGGTGGAGCAACGCCCTAGAGTGTCGCAAGGGTTTCCCGGAACGTAGAAATGACCATTACTTTCACAATGTTTGCAAATATTCATTTCATACGATGGAAAAACTGTTATATTTATGCTGTATATTATGCTTCTGGCGTTGTCTTCTAAGGCGCTACCTATTCCATCTGGTGGACCATGACTCTACAGTGAAGCCTAGGTTGCCCGGGACGTAGAAATGACCATAACTTTCACACTGGTAGCAATCATTCATTTTATACGATGGAAAAACTGTTGTACTTATATTGCATTTTATTCTTCTGGCGTTGAATTCTAAGTCCCTAGCTATTCGATCCGGTGGAGCAGCGCCCTAGAGTGAAGCCTAGATTACCCGGAACGTAGTAATGACCATTACCTTCACACTGTTTGCAATTATTCATTTTATATGATGGCAAAGCTGTTGTATTTATATTGTATTTTATGCTTCCGGCGTTAACTTCTAAGGCCGTAGATATCAGATGTGGAGCAGCAACGCCCTAGAGTGACGCGTAGGTTGCCAGGCACATAGAAATGACCATTACTTTCACAATGTTCGCAATTATTCATTTTATACGATGGAACAACTGTTGTACTTATATTGTATTTTATGTTTCGGGCGTTGACTTCTATGGCCCTAACTATTCGATTTGGTGGAGCAATGCCCTACAGTGAAGCCTAGGTTGCCCGGAACGTAGAAATGACCAGTACTTTCACACTGGTTACAGTTATTCGTTTTATATGATGGAAAAGCTGTTGTATTTATATTGTATTTTATGCTTCTGGCGTTGACTTTGAAGGCCGTATCTATTAGATGTGGTGGAGCAACGCCCTAGAGTGTCGCATGGGTTGCCCGGAACGTATAAATGACCATTACTTTCACAATGTCTGCAATTATTCATTTTATACGATGGAAAAACTGCTGTACTTATATTGTATTTTATCCTTCTGGCGTTGAATTCTAAGTCCCTAGCTATTCGATCTGGTGGAGCAACGCCCTAGTGTGAAACCTAGGTTACCCGGAACGTAGAAATGACCAGTACTTTCAGACTGGTTGCTGTTATTCGTTTCATACGATGGAAAAGCTGTTATATTTATTTTGCATTTTATGCTTCGGGAGTTGACTTCTAAGGCCCTAGCTATTCCATCTGGTGGAGCAACACCCTAGAGTCCAGCCTAGGTTGCCCGGAACGTAGAAATGACCATTACTTTCACACCGTTTGCAATTATTCATTTTATACGATGGAAAAGCTGTTGTATTTATATTGTATTTTATGCTCCTGGCGTCGACTTCTAAAGCCGTAGCCATTAGATGTGGTGGAGCAACGCCCTAGAGTGACACCTGGGTTGACCGGAACGTAGAAATGACCATTACTTTCACAATGTCTGCAATTACTCATTTTATACGATGGAAAAACTTTTGTACTTATACTGTATTTTATCCTTCTGGCGTTGAGCTCGAAGTCCCTAGCTATTCGATCTGGTGGAGCAACGCCCTAGTGTGAAACCTAGGTTACCCGGAACGTAGAAAGGACCAGTACCTTCAGACTGGTTGCAGTTATCCGTTTTATACAATGGAAAAACTGTTGTATTTATTTTGCATTTTATGCTTCGGGCGTTGACTTCTAAGGCCCTAGCTAATCCATTTGGCGGAGCAACACCCTTGCGAGAAGCCTAGGTTGCCCGGAACGTAGAAGTGACCATTACTTCCACACTGTTTGCAAATATACATTATATACGATGTAAAAGCTGTTGTACTCATATTGTAATTTATGCTTATGGCGTTGACTTCTTAGGCCCTAACTATTTGATCTGGTGGAGCACCGCCCTAGAGTGAAGCCTAGGTTACCCGGAACGTAGAAATGACCAGTACTTTCACACTGTTTGCAGTTACTCCCGCTATACGATGGAAAAGCTGTTGCATCTTTATTGAATTTTATGCTTCTGGCGTTGACTTCTAAGGACCTAACTATTCGATCCGGTGGAGCAACGCCCTAGAGTGAAGCCTAGGTTGCCCGGGAAGTAGAAATGACCATAACTTTCACACTGGTTGCTATTATTCGTTTTATACGATGGAAAAGCTGTTATATTTATATTGCATATTATGCTTCTGGCATTGAATTCTAAGTCCCTAGCTATTCCATCTGGTGGAGCAACACCCTAGCGTGATGCCTAGGTTGCCCGGAACGTTGAAATGACCATAACTTTCACACTGGTTGCTATTATTCCTTTTATACGATGGAAAAGCTGTTAAATTTATATTGCATTTTATGGTTCTGGCATTGAATTCTCAGTCCCTAGCAATTCCATCTGGTAGAGCAACACCCTAGAGTGAAGCCTAGGTTGCCCGGAACGTAGAAGTGACTATTACTTCCACACTGTTTGCAATTATTCCTGTTATACGATGGAAAAACTGCTGCACCTTTATTGTATTTTAGCTTCTGGCGTTGACTTCATAGCCCCTAACTATTCGATCTGGTGGAGCAACGTCCTAGAGTGAAGCCTAGGTTGACCGGAACGTAGAAATGACCATAACATTCACACTGGCTGCCATTAATCGTTTTCTACGATGGAAAATCTGTTGCATTTATGTCGTATTTTATGCTTCTGGCGTTGACTTCTTAGGCCCTAACTATTCGATCTGGTGGAGCAACGCCCTAGAGTGAAGCCTAGGTTGCTCGGAACGTAGAAATGACGATTACCTTCACACTGTATGCAATTATTCATTTTATAAGATGGCAAAGCTGTTGTATTTATATTGTATTTTATGCTTCCGGCGTTAACTTCTAAGGCCGTAGCTATCAGATGTGGAGCAGCAACGCCCTAGAGTGACACGTAGGCTGCCAGGCACGTAGAAATGACCATTACTTTCACAATGTTCGCAATCATTCATTTTATACGATGGAAAAACTGTTGTACTTATATTGTATTTTATGCTTCGGGCGTTGACTTCTAAGGCCCTAACTATTCGATTTGGTGGAGCAACGCCCTACAGTGAAGCCTAGGTTGCCCGGAACGTAGAAATGACCAGTACTTTCACACTGGTTACAGTTATTCGTTTTATACAATGGAAAAACTGTTCTCTTTATTTTGCATATTATGCTTCGGGCGTTGACTTCTAAGGCCCTAACTATTCGAACTGATGGAGCAACGCCCTAGAGTGAAGCCTAGGTTGCCCGGAACGTGGAAATGACCATAACTTTCACACTGGTTGCTATTATTCGTTTTATACGATGGAAAAGCTGTTATATTTATATTGCATTTAATGCTTCTGGCATTGAATTCTGAGTCCCTATCTATTCCATCTGGTGGAGCAACACCCTAGAGTGCAGCCTAGGTTGCCCGGAACGTAGAAATGACCAGTACTTCCACACTGTTTGCAAATATACATTACATACGATGGCAAAGCTGTTGTACTTATATTGTAATTTATGCTTCTGGCGTTGACTTCTTAGGCCCTAACTATTGGATCTGGTGGAGCAACGCCCTAGAGTGAAGCCTCGGTTGCCCGCAACGTAGAACATCCATTACCTTCACACTGGTTGCAATTATTCCTGTTATACGATGGAAAAACTGTTGCACCTTTATTGTATTTTATGCTTCTGGCGTTGACTTCATAGGCCCAAACTATTCGATCTGGTGGAGCAACGTCCTAGAGTGAAGCCTAGGTAGACCGGAACGTAGAAATGACCATAACTTTCACACTGGTTACCATTATTCG
Source organism: Calliopsis andreniformis (assembly GCF_051401765.1). Taxonomy (NCBI): domain Eukaryota; kingdom Metazoa; phylum Arthropoda; class Insecta; order Hymenoptera; family Andrenidae; genus Calliopsis; species Calliopsis andreniformis. The sequence goes on from NW_027480429.1 coordinate 4,653,980, forward strand.
TTTTATATGATGGAAAAGCTGTTGTATTTATATCGTATTTTATGCTTCTGGCGTTGACTTTGAAGGCCGTAGCTATTAGATGTTGTGGGGCAACGCCCTAGAGTGTCGCATGGGTTGCCCGGAACGTAGAAATGACCATTACTTTCACAATGTTTGCAAATATTCATTTCATACGATGGAAAAACTGTTGTACTTATATTGTATTTTATCCTTCTGGCGTTGAATTCTATGTCCCTAGCCATTCGATCTGGTGGAGCAACGCCCTAGTGTGAAACCTAGGTTACCCGGAACGTAGAAATGACCAGTACTTTCAGACTGGTTGCTGTTATTCGTTTCATACGATGGAAAAGCTGTTATATTTATTTTGCATTTTATGCTTCGGGCGTTGACTTCTAAAGCCGTAGCTATTAGATGTGGTGGAGCAACGCCCTAGAGTGACACCTAGGTTGACCGGAACGTAGAAATGACCATTACTTTCACAGTGTCTGCAATTATTCATTTTATGCGATGGAAAAACTTTTGCTCTTCAATTGTATTTTATCCTTCTGGCGTTGAAGTCGAAGTCCCTAACTATTCGATCTGGTGGAGCAACGCCCTAGTGTGAAACCTAGGTTACCCGGAACGTAGAAATGACCAGTACTTCCACACTGTTTGCAAATATACATTACATACGATGGCAAAGCTGTTGTACTTATATTGTAATTTATGCTTCTGGCGTTGACTTCTTAGGCCCTGAATATTTGATCTGGTGGAGCAACGCCCTAGAGTGAAGCCTAGGTTGCCCGCAACGTAGAACATCCATTACCTTCACACTGGTTGCAATTATTCCTGTTATACGATGGAAAAACTGTTGCACCTTTATTGTATTTTATGCTTCTGGCGTTGACTTCATAGGCCCAAACTATTCGATCTGGTGGAGCAACGTCCTAGAGTGAAACCTAGGTTACCCGGAACGTAGAAATGACCAGTACCTTCAGACTGGTTGCAGTTATCCGTTTTGTACAATGGAAAAACTGTTGTATTTATTTTGCATCTTATGCTTCGGGCGTTGACTTCTAAGGCCCTAGATAATCCATTTGGCGGAGCAACACCCTTGCGAGAAGCCTAGGTTGCCCGGTACGTAGAAGTGACCATTACTTCCACACTGTTTGCAAATATACATTATATACGATGTAAAAGCTGTTGTACTCATATTGTAATTTATGCTTCTGGCGTTGACTTCTTAGGCCCTAACTATTTGATCTGGTGGAGCACCGCCCTAGAGTGAAGCCTAGGTTACCCGGAACGTAGAAATGATCAGTACTTTCACACTGTTTGCAGTTACTCCCGCTATACGATGGAAAAACTGTTGCATCTTTATTGAATTTTATGCTTCTGGCGTTGACTTCTAAGGACCTAACTATTCGATCCGGTGGAGCAACGCCCTACAGTGAAGCCTAGGTTGCCCGGGAAGTAGAAATGACCATAACTTTCACACTGGTTGCTATTATTCGTTTTATACGATGGAAAAGCTGTTATATTTATATTGCATATTATGCTTCTGGCATTGAATTCTAAGTCCCTAGCTATTCCATCTGGTGGAGCAACACCCTAGCGTGATGCCTAGGTTGCCCGGAACGTTGAAATGACCATAACTTTCACACTGGTTGCTATTATTCCTTTTATACGATGGAAAAGCTGTTATATTTATATTGTATTTTATCCTTCTGGCGTTGAATTCTATGTCCCTAGCCATTCGATCTGGTGGAGCAACGCCCTAGTGTGAAACCTAGGTTACCCGGAACGTAGAAATGACCAGTACTTTCAGACTGGTTGCTGTTATTCGTTTCATACGATGGAAAAGCTGTTATATTTATTTTGCATTTTATGCTTCGGGCGTTGACTTCTAAAGCCGTAGCTATTAGATGTGGTGGAGCAACGCCCTAGAGTGACACCTAGGTTGACCGGAACGTAGAAATGACCATTACTTTCACAATGTCTGCAATTATTCATTTTATGCGATGGAAAAACTTTTGCTCTTCAATTGTATTTTATCCTTCTGGCGTTGAAGTCGAAGTCCCTAACTATTCGATCTGGTGGAGCAACGCCCTAGTGTGAAACCTAGGTTACCCGGAACGTAGAAATGACCAGTACTTCCACACTGTTTGCAAATATACATTACATACGATGGCAAAGCTGTTGTACTTATATTGTAATTTATGCTTCTGGCGTTGACTTCTTAGGCCCTGACTATTTGATCTGGTGGAGCAACGCCCTAGAGTGAAGCCTAGGTTGCCCGCAACGTAGAACATCCATTACCTTCACACTGGTTGCAATTATTCCTGTTATACGATGGAAAAACTGTTGCACCTTTATTGTATTTTATGCTTCTGGCGTTGACTTCATAGGCCCAAACTATTCGATCTGGTGGAGCAACGTCCTAGAGTGAAGCCTAGGTAGACCGGAACGTAGAAATGACCATAACTTTCACACTGGTTACCATTATTCGTTTTATATGATGGAAAAGCTGTTGTATTTGTATCGGATTTTATGCTTCTGGCGTTGACTTTGAAGGCCGTAGCTATTAGATGTGGTGGAGCAACGCCCTAGAGTGTCGCAAGGGTTTCCCGGAACGTAGAAATGACCATTACTTTCACAATGTTTGCAAATATTCATTTCATACGATGGAAAAACTGTTATATTTATGCTGTATATTATGCTTCTGGCGTTGCCTTCTAAGGCGCTACCTATTCCATCTGGTGGACCATGACTCTACAGTGAAGCCTAGGTTGCCCGGGACGTAGAAATGACCATAACTTTCACACTGGTAGCAATCATTCATTTTATACGATGGAAAAACTGTTGTACTTATATTGCATTTTATTCTTCTGGCGTTGAATTCTAAGTCCCTAGCTATTCGATCCGGTGGAGCAGCGCCCTAGAGTGAAGCCTAGATTACCCGGAACGTAGTAATGACCATTACCTTCACACTGTTTGCAATTATTCATTTTATATGATGGCAAAGCTGTTGTATTTATATTGTATTTTATGCTTCCGGCGTTAACTTCTAAGGCCGTAGATATCAGATGTGGAGCAGCAACGCCCTAGAGTGACGCGTAGGTTGCCAGGCACGTAGAAATGACCATTACTTTCACAATGTTCGCAATTATTCATTTTATACGATGGAACAACTGTTGTACTTATATTGTATTTTATGCTTCGGGCGTTGACTTCTATGGCCCTAACTTTTTCGATTTGGTGGAGCAATGCCCTACAGTGAAGCCTAGGTTGCCCGGAACGTAGAAATGACCAGTACTTTCACACTGGTTACAGTTATTCGTTTTATATGATGGAAAAGCTGTTGTATTTATATTGTATTTTATGCTTCTGGCGTTGACTTTGAAGGCCGTATCTATTAGATGTGGTGGAGCAACGCCCTAGAGTGTCGCATGGGTTGCCCGGAACGTATAAATGACCATTACTTTCACAATGTCTGCAATTATTCATTTTATACGATGGAAAAACTGCTGTACTTATATTGTATTTTATCCTTCTGGCGTTGAATTCTAAGTCCCTAGCTATTCGATCTGGTGGAGCAACGCCCTAGTGTGAAACCTAGGTTACCCGGAACGTAGAAATGACCAGTACTTTCAGACTGGTTGCTGTTATTCGTTTCATACGATGGAAAAGCTGTTATATTTATTTTGCATTTTATGCTTCGGGAGTTGACTTCTAAGGCCCTAGCTATTCCATCTGGTGGAGCAACACCCTAGAGTGCAGCCTAGGTTGCCCGGAACGTAGAAATGACCATTACTTTCACACCGTTTGCAATTATTCATTTTATACGATGGAAAAGCTGTTGTATTTATATTGTATTTTATGCTCCTGGCGTCGACTTCTAAAGCCGTAGCTATTAGATGTGGTGGAGCAACGCCCTAGAGTGACACCTGGGTTGACCGGAACGTAGAAATGACCATTACTTTCACAATGTCTGCAATTACTCATTTTATACGATGGAAAAACTTTTGTACTTATACTGTATTTTATCCTTCTGGCGTTGAGCTCGAAGTCCCTAGCTATTCGATCTGGTGGAGCAACGCCCTAGTGTGAAACCTAGGTTACCCGGAACGTAGAAAGGACCAGTACCTTCAGACTGGTTGCAGTTATCCGTTTTATACAACGGAAAAACTGTTGTATTTATTTTGCATTTTATGCTTCGGGCGTTGACTTCTAAGGCCCTAGCTAATCCATTTGGCGGAGCAACACCCTTGCGAGAAGCCTAGGTTGCCCGGAACGTAGAAGTGACCATTACTTCCACACTGTTTGCAAATATACATTATATACGATGTAAAAGCTGTTGTAGTCATATTGTAATTTATGCTTATGGCGTTGACTTCTTAGGCCCTAACTATTTGATCTGGTGGAGCACCGCCCTAGAGTGAAGCCTAGGTTACCCGGAACGTAGAAATGACCAGTACTTTCACACTGTTTGCAGTTACTCCCGCTATACGATGGAAAAGCTGTTGCATCTTTATTGAATTTTATGCTTCTGGCGTTGACTTCTAAGGACCTAACTATTCGATCCGGTGGAGCAATGCCCTAGAGTGAAGCCTAGGTTGCCCGGGAAGTAGAAATGACCATAACTTTCACACTGGTTGCTATTATTCGTTTTATACGATGGAAAAGCTGTTATATTTATATTGCATATTATGCTTCTGGCATTGAATTCTAAGTCCCTAGCTATTCCATCTGGTGGAGCAACACCCTAGCGTGATGCCTAGGTTGCCCGGAACGTTGAAATGACCATAACTTTCACACTGGTTGCTATTATTCCTTTTATACGATGGAAAAGCTGTTAAATTTATATTGCATTTTATGGTTCTGGCATTGAATTCTCAGTCCCTAGCAATTCCATCTGGTAGAGCAACACCCTAGAGTGAAGCCTAGGTTGCCCGGAACGTAGAAGTGACTATTACTTCCACACTGTTTGCAATTATTCCTGTTATACGATGGAAAAACTGCTGCACCTTTATTGTATTTTAGCTTCTGGCGTTGACTTCATAGCCCCTAACTATTCGATCTGGTGGAGCAACGTCCTAGAGTGAAGCCTAGGTTGACCGGAACGTAGAAATGACCATAACATTCACACTGGCTGCCATTAATCGTTTTCTACGATGGAAAATCTGTTGTATTTATGTCGTATTTTATGCTTCTGGCGTTGACTTCTTAGGCCCTAACTATTCGATCTGGTGGAGCAACGCCCTAGAGTGAAATCTAGGTTGCTCGGAACGTAGAAATGACGATTACCTTCACACTGTATGCAATTATTCATTTTATAAGATGGCAAAGCTGTTGTATTTATATTGTATTTTATGCTTCCGGCGTTAACTTCTAAGGCCGTAGCTATCAGATGTGGAGCAGCAACGCCCTAGAGTGACACGTAGGTTGCCAGGCACGTAGAAATGACCATTACTTTCACAATGTTCGCAATCATTCATTTTATACGATGGAAAAACTGTTGTACTTATATTGTATTTTATGCTTCGGGCGTTGACTTCTAAGGCCCTAACTATTCGATTTGGTGGAGCAACGCCCTACAGTGAAGCCTAGGTTGCCCGGAACGTAGAAATGACCAGTACTTTCACACTGGTTACAGTTATTCGTTTTATACAATGGAAAAACTGTTCTCTTTATTTTGCATATTATGCTTCGGGCGTTGACTTCTAAGGCCCTAACTATTCGAACTGATGGAGCAACGCCCTAGAGTGAAGCCTAGGTTGCCCGGAACGTGGAAATGACCATAACTTTCACACTGGTTGCTATTATTCGTTTTATACGATGGAAAAGCTGTTATATTTATATTGCATTTAATGCTTCTGGCATTGAATTCTGAGTCCCTATCTATTCCATCTGGTGGAGCAACACCCTAGAGTGCAGCCTAGGTTGCCCGGAACGTAGAAATGACCATTACTTTCACAATGTCTGCAATTATTCATTTCATACGATGGAAAAACTGTTGTACTTATATTGTATTTTATCCTTCTGGCGTTGAATTCTATGTCCCTAGCCATTCGATCTGGTGGAGCAACGCCCTAGAGTGAAACCTAGGTTACCCGGAACGTAGAAATGACCAGTACTTTCAGACTGGTTGCTGTTATTCGTTTCATACGATGGAAAAGCTGTTATATTTATTTTGCATTTTATGCTTCGGGCGTTGACTTCTAAAGCCGTAGCTATTAGATGTGGTGGAGCAACGCCCTAGAGTGACACCTAGGTTGACCGGAACGTAGAAATGACCATTACTTTCACAATGTCTGCAATTATTCATTTTATGCGATGGAAAAACTTTTGCTCTTCAATTGTATTTTATCCTTCTGGCGTTGAAGTCGAAGTCCCTAGCTATTCGATCTGGTGGAGCAACGCCCTAGTGTGAAACCTAGGTTACCCGGAACGTAGAAATGACCAGTACTTCCACACTGTTTGCAAATATACATTACATACGATGGCAAAGCTGTTGTACTTATATTGTAATTTATGCTTCTGGCGTTGACTTCTTAGGCCCTAACTATTGGATCTGGTGGAGCAACGCCCTAGAGTGAAGCCTCGGTTGCCCGCAACGTAGAACATCCATTACCTTCACACTGGTTGCAATTATTCCTGTTATACGATGGAAAAACTGTTGCACCTTTATTGTATTTTATGCTTCTGGCGTTGACTTCATAGGCCCAAACTATTCGATCTGGTGGAGCAACGTCCTAGAGTGAAGCCTAGGTAGACCGGAACGTAGAAATGACCATAACTTTCACACTGGTTACCATTATTCGTTTTATATGATGGAAAAGCTGTTGTATTTATATCGTATTTTATGCTTCTGGCGTTGACTTTGAAGGCCGTAGCTATTAGATGTTGTGGGGCAACGCCCTAGAGTGTCGCATGGGTTGCCCGGAACGTAGAAATGACCATTACTTTCACAATGTTTGCAAATATTCATTTCATACGATGGAAAAACTGTTGTACTTATATTGTATTTTATCCTTCTGGCGTTGAATTCTAAGTGCCTAGCTATTCTATGTGGTGGAGCAACGCCCTAGAGTGAAACCTAGGTTACCCGGAACGTAGAAATGACCAGTACTTTCACACAGGTTGGAGTTATCCGTTTTATACAATGGAAAAACTGTTCTATTTATTTTGCATTTTATGCTTCGGGCGTTGACTTCTAAGGCCCTAACTAATCCATCTGGTCGAACAACGCCCTAGGGTGAAGCCTAGGTTGCCCGGAACGTAGAAATGACCATTACTTCCACACTGTTTGCAAATATACATTATATACGATGGAAAAGCTGTTGTACTTATATTGTAATTTATGCTTCTGGCGTTGACTTCTTAGGCCGTAACTATTTGATCTGGTGGAGCACCGCCCTAGAGTGAAGCCTGGGATGCCCGGAGCGTAGAACATACCATTACCTTCACACTGGTTGTAATTATTCCTGTTATACGATGGAAAATCTGTTTCACCTTTATTGTATTTTATGCTTATGGCGTTGACTTCATAGGCCCTAACTATTCGATCTGGTGGAGCAACGTCCTAGAGTGAAGCGTAGGTTGACCGGAACGTAGAAATGACCGTAACTTTCACACTGGTTACCATTATTCGTTTTATACGATGGAAAAGCTGTTGTATTTATATCGTATTTTATGCTTCTGGCGTTGACTTCTTAGGCCCTAACTAATCCATCTGTTCGAACAACGCCCTAGGGTGAAGCCTAGGTTGCCCGGAACGCAGAAATGACCAGTACTTTCACACTGGTTGCAGTTATTCGTCTTATACAATGGAATAACTGTTCTATGTATTTTGCATTTTATGCTTCGGGCTTTGACTTCTAAGGACCTAACTATTCGATCAGGTGGAGCAACGCCCTAGAGTGAAGCCTAGGTTGCCCGGGAAGTAGAAATGACCATAACTTTCACACTGGTTGCTATTATTCGTTTTATACGATGGAAAAGCTGTTACATTTATATTGCATATTATGCTTCTGGCATTGAATTCTAAGTCCCTAGCTATTCCATCTGGTGGAGCAACACCCTAGCGTGAAGCCTAGGTTGCCCGGAACGTAGAAATGACCATTACTTCCACACTGTTTGCAAATATACTTTATATACGATGGAAAAGCTGTTGTACCTATATTGTAATTTATGCTTCTAGCGTTGACTTCTTGGGCCGTAACTATTTGATCTGGTGGAGCACCGCCCTAGAGTGAAGCCTAGATTGCCCGGAACGTAGAACATACCATTACCTTCACACTGGTTGCAATTATTCATTTTATACGTTGGAAAGACTGTTGCGCCTTTATTGTATTTTATGCTTCTGGCGTTGACTTCTTAGGCCCTAACTATTCCATCTGGTGGAACAACGCCCTAGGGTGAAGCCTAGGTTGCCCGGGAAGTAGAAATGACCATAACTTTCACACTGGTTGCTATTATTCGTTATATACGATGGAAAAGCTGTTATATTTATATTGCATATTATGCTTCGGGCGTTGACTTCTATGGCCCTAACTATTCGATCTGGTGGAGCATCGCCCTAGAGTGAAGCCTAGGTTGCCCGGTACGTAGAAATGACCATAACTTTCACACTGGTTGCCATTATTCGTTTTATACGATGGAAGAACTGTTGTACTTATATTGTATTTTATTCTTATGGCGTTGAATTCTAAGTCCCTAGCTATTCGATCTGGTGGAGCAACGCTCTAGAGTGAAACCTAGGTTACCCGGAACGTAGAAATGACAAGTACTTTCATACTGTTTGCAGTTATTCCTGTTATACGATGAAAAAACTTTTGCATCTTTATTATATTTTATGCTTCAGACTTTGACTTCTAAGGCCCTAGCTATTCGATTTGGTGGAGCACCGCCCTAGAGTGAAGCCTAGGTTGCCCGGAACGTAGAAATGACTATAAATTCCACACTGGTTGCAATTATTCGTTTTATACGATGGAAAAGCTCTTGTATTTATATCGTTTTTTATGCTCCTGGCGTTGACTTCTTAGGCCCTAACTATTGCATCTGGTGGAACAACGCACTAGGTTAAAGCCCAGATTGCGCGGAACGTAGAAATGACCATAACTCTCACACTGGTAGCAATTTTTCGTTCTATACGATGGAAAAACTGTTGTATTTATTTTATATTTTATGCTTCGGGCGTTGACTTCTAAGGCCCTAACTATTCGATCTGGTGGAGCAACGCCCTAGAGTTAAGCCTAGGTGGCCCGGTACGTAGAAATGACCATCAGTATCAAACTGGTTACAAGTATTTGTTTTATACGATGGAAAAGCTGTTGTATTTATATCGTATTTTATGCTTCTGGCGTTGACTTCTTAGGACCTAACTATTCCATCTGGTGGTACAACGCCCTAGGGTGAAGCCTAGGTTGTCCGGGAAGTAGAAATGACCATAACTTTCACACTGGTGGCAATTATTCGTTTTATACGATGGAAAAACTGTTCTATTTATTTTGTATTTTATGCTTCGGGCGTTGACTTCTAAGGCCCTAACTATTCAATCTGGTAGAGCAACGCCCTAGAGTGAAGCCTAGGTTGCCCGGTAAGTAGAAATGACCATAAGTTTCATACTGGCAGCAATTATTCGTTTTATACAATGGAAAAACCGTTCTATTTATTTTGTATTTTATGCTTCGGGCGTTGACTTCTGAGGCCGTTGCTATTCGATGTGGTGGAAGAACGCCATAGAGGGAAGCCTAGGTAGCCCGGATCGTAGAAATGTCCATATCTTTCACACTGTTTGCAATTTTTCGTTTTATACGATGGAAAAACTGTTTTATTTATTTTGTATTTTACGCTTCGGGCGTTGGCTTCTAAGGCCCAAACTATTCGATATGGTGGAGCAACGCCCTAGAGTGCAGCCTAGGTTGCCCGGAACGTAGAAATGACCATAGCTTTCACACTGGTTGCTATCATTCGTTTTATACGATGGAAAAACTGTTGTATTTATATTGTATTTTATGCTTCTGGCGTTCACTTCTTAGGCCCTAACTATTCGATCTGGTGGGACAACGGCCTATGGTGAAGCCTAGGTTGCCAGGAACGTAGAAATGTCCATAACTTTTACACTGGTTGCAATTATTCGTTTTATACAATGGAAAAACTGTTCTATTTATTTTATATTTTATGCTTCGGGCGTTGACTTCCAAGGCCCTAACTATTCGATCTGGTAGAGCAACGCCCTAGACTGAAGCCCAGGTTGCCCGGTACGTAGAAATGACTATAACTTTCACACTGGTTGCTATTATTCGTTTTATACGATGGAAAAACTGTTGTACTTATATTGTATTTTATTCTTATGGCGTTGAATTCTAAGTCCCTAGCTATTCGATCTGGTGGAGCAACGCCCTAGAGTGAAACCTAGGTTACCCGGAACGTAGAAATGACAAGTACTTTCATACTGTTTGCAGTTATTCCTGTTATACGATGAAAAAACTTTTGCACCTTTATTGTATTTTATGCTTCTGGCGTTGACTTCTAAGGCCATAGCTATTCGATTTGGTGGAGCACCGCCCTAGAGTGAAGCCTAGGTTGCCCGGAACGTAGAAATGACCATAACTTCCACACTGGTTGCAATTATTCGTTTTATACGATGGAAATGCTGTTGTATTTATATCGTTTTTTATGCTCCTGGCGTTGACTTCTTAGGACCTAACTATTCCATCTGGTGGAACAACGCACTATGGTAAAGCCCAGATTGCGCGGAACGTAGAAATGACCATAACTTTCACACTGGTAGCAATTTTTCGTTTTATACGATGGAAGAACTGTTCTATTTATTTTATATTTTATGCTTCGGGCGTTGACTTCTAAGGCCCTAACTATTCGATCTGGTGGAGCAACGCCCTAGAGTGAAGCCTAGGTTGCCCGGAACGTAGAAATGACCATTACCTTCACACTGTTTGCAATTATTTTCCTTTATAGGATGGAAAAGCTGTTGTATTTATATCGTATTTTATGCTTCTGGCGTTGACTTGTATGGCCCTAGCTATTCGATCTAGTGGAGCAACGCCCTAGGGTGAAGCCTAGGTGGCCCGGAACGTAGAAATGACCATCACTTTCAAACTGGTTGCAATTAATCCTGTTATACGATGGAAAAACTGTTGCATCTTTATTGAATTTTATGCTTCTGGCGTTGACTTCTAAGGACCTAACTATTCGATCCGGTGGAGCAACGCCCTACAGTGAAGCCTAGGTTGCCCGGGAAGTAGAAATGACCATAACTTTCACACTGGTTGCTATTATTCGTTTTATACGATGGAAAAGCTGTTATATTTATATTGCATATTATGCTTCTGGCATTGAATTCTAAGTCCCTAGCTATTCCATCTGGTGGAGCAACACCCTAGCGTGATGCCTAGGTTGCCCGGAACGTTGAAATGACCATAACTTTCACACTGGTTGCTATTATTCCTTTTATACGATGGAAAAGCTGTTATATTTATATTGTATTTTATCCTTCTGGCGTTGAATTCTATGTCCCTAGCCATTCGATCTGGTGGAGCAACGCCCTAGTGTGAAACCTAGGTTACCCGGAACGTAGAAATGACCAGTACTTTCAGACTGGTTGCTGTTATTCGTTTCATACGATGGAAAAGCTGTTATATTTATTTTGCATTTTATGCTTCGGGCGTTGACTTCTAAAGCCGTAGCTATTAGATGTGGTGGAGCAACGCCCTAGAGTGACACCTAGGTTGACCGGAACGTAGAAATGACCATTACTTTCACAATGTCTGCAATTATTCATTTTATGCGATGGAAAAACTTTTGATCTTCAATTGTATTTTATCCTTCTGGCGTTGAAGTCGAAGTCCCTAACTATTCGATCTGGTGGAGCAACGCCCTAGTGTGAAACCTAGGTTACCCGGAACGTAGAAATGACCAGTACTTCCACACTGTTTGCAAATATACATTACATACGATGGCAAAGCTGTTGTACTTATATTGTAATTTATGCTTCTGGCGTTGACTTCTTAGGCCCTGACTATTTGGTCTGGTGGAGCAACGCCCTAGAGTGAAGCCTAGGTTGCCCGCAACGTAGAACATCCATTACCTTCACACTGGTTGCAATTATTCCTGTTATACGATGGAAAAACTGTTGCACCTTTATTGTATTTTATGCTTCTGGCGTTGACTTCATAGGCCCAAACTATTCGATCTGGTGGAGCAACGTCCTAGAGTGAAGCCTAGGTAGACCGGAACGTAGAAATGACCATAACTTTCACACTGGTTACCATTATTCGTTTTATATGATGGAAAAGCTGTTGTATTTGTATCGGATTTTATGCTTCTGGCGTTGACTTTGAAGGCCGTAGCTATTAGATGTGGTGGAGCAACGCCCTAGAGTGTCGCAAGGGTTTCCCGGAACGTAGAAATGACCATTACTTTCACAATGTTTGCAAATATTCATTTCATACGATGGAAAAACTGTTATATTTATGCTGTATATTATGCTTCTGGCGTTGCCTTCTAAGGCGCTACCTATTCCATCTGGTGGACCATGACTCTACAGTGAAGCCTAGGTTGCCCGGGACGTAGAAATGACCATAACTTTCACACTGGTAGCAATCATTCATTTTATACGATGGAAAAACTGTTGTACTTATATTGCATTTTATTCTTCTGGCGTTGAATTCTAAGTCCCTAGCTATTCGATCCGGTGGAGCAGCGCCCTAGAGTGAAGCCTAGATTACCCGGAACGTAGTAATGACCATTACCTTCACACTGTTTGCAATTATTCATTTTATATGATGGCAAAGCTGTTGTATTTATATTGTATTTTATGCTTCCGGCGTTAACTTCTAAGGCCGTAGATATCAGATGTGGAGCAGCAACGCCCTAGAGTGACGCGTAGGTTGCCAGGCACGTAGAAATGACCATTACTTTCACAATGTTCGCAATTATTCATTTTATACGATGGAACAACTGTTGTACTTATATTGTATTTTATGCTTCGGGCGTTGACTTCTATGGCCCTAACTTTTTCGATTTGGTGGAGCAATGCCCTACAGTGAAGCCTAGGTTGCCCGGAACGTAGAAATGACCAGTACTTTCACACTGGTTACAGTTATTCGTTTTATATGATGGAAAAGCTGTTGTATTTATATTGTATTTTATGCTTCTGGCGTTGACTTTGAAGGCCGTATCTATTAGATGTGGTGGAGCAACGCCCTAGAGTGTCGCATGGGTTGCCCGGAACGTATAAATGACCATTACTTTCACAATGTCTGCAATTATTCATTTTATACGATGGAAAAACTGCTGTACTTATATTGTATTTTATCCTTCTGGCGTTGAATTCTAAGTCCCTAGCTATTCGATCTGGTGGAGCAACGCCCTAGTGTGAAACCTAGGTTACCCGGAACGTAGAAATGACCAGTACTTTCAGACTGGTTGCTGTTATTCGTTTCATACGATGGAAAAGCTGTTATATTTATTTTGCATTTTATGCTTCGGGAGTTGACTTCTAAGGCCCTAGCTATTCCATCTGGTGGAGCAACACCCTAGAGTGCAGCCTAGGTTGCCCGGAACGTAGAAATGACCATTACTTTCACACCGTTTGCAATTATTCATTTTATACGATGGAAAAGCTGTTGTATTTATATTGTATTTTATGCTCCTGGCGTCGACTTCTAAAGCCGTAGCTATTAGATGTGGTGGAGCAACGCCCTAGAGTGACACCTGGGTTGACCGGAACGTAGAAATGACCATTACTTTCACAATGTCTGCAATTACTCATTTTATACGATGGAAAAACTTTTGTACTTATACTGTATTTTATCCTTCTGGCGTTGAGCTCGAAGTCCCTAGCTATTCGATCTGGTGGAGCAACGCCCTAGTGTGAAACCTAGGTTACCCGGAACGTAGAAAGGACCAGTACCTTCAGACTGGTTGCAGTTATCCGTTTTATACAACGGAAAAACTGTTGTATTTATTTTGCATTTTATGCTTCGGGCGTTGACTTCTAAGGCCCTAGCTAATCCATTTGGCGGAGCAACACCCTTGCGAGAAGCCTAGGTTGCCCGGAACGTAGAAGTGACCATTACTTCCACACTGTTTGCAAATATACATTATATACGATGTAAAAGCTGTTGTAGTCATATTGTAATTTATGCTTATGGCGTTGACTTCTTAGGCCCTAACTATTTGATCTGGTGGAGCACCGCCCTAGAGTGAAGCCTAGGTTACCCGGAACGTAGAAATGACCAGTACTTTCACACTGTTTGCAGTTACTCCCGCTATACGATGGAAAAGCTGTTGCATCTTTATTGAATTTTATGCTTCTGGCGTTGACTTCTAAGGACCTAACTATTCGATCCGGTGGAGCAATGCCCTAGAGTGAAGCCTAGGTTGCCCGGGAAGTAGAAATGACCATAACTTTCACACTGGTTGCTATTATTCGTTTTATACGATGGAAAAGCTGTTATATTTATATTGCATATTATGCTTCTGGCATTGAATTCTAAGTCCCTAGCTATTCCATCTGGTGGAGCAACACCCTAGCGTGATGCCTAGGTTGCCCGGAACGTTGAAATGACCATAACTTTCACACTGGTTGCTATTATTCCTTTTATACGATGGAAAAGCTGTTAAATTTATATTGCATTTTATGGTTCTGGCATTGAATTCTCAGTCCCTAGCAATTCCATCTGGTAGAGCAACACCCTAGAGTGAAGCCTAGGTTGCCCGGAACGTAGAAGTGACTATTACTTCCACACTGTTTGCAATTATTCCTGTTATACGATGGAAAAACTGCTGCACCTTTATTGTATTTTAGCTTCTGGCGTTGACTTCATAGCCCCTAACTATTCGATCTGGTGGAGCAACGTCCTAGAGTGAAGCCTAGGTTGACCGGAACGTAGAAATGACCATAACATTCACACTGGCTGCCATTAATCGTTTTCTACGATGGAAAATCTGTTGTATTTATGTCGTATTTTATGCTTCTGGCGTTGACTTCTTAGGCCCTAACTATTCGATCTGGTGGAGCAACGCCCTAGAGTGAAATCTAGGTTGCTCGGAACGTAGAAATGACGATTACCTTCACACTGTATGCAATTATTCATTTTATAAGATGGCAAAGCTGTTGTATTTATATTGTATTTTATGCTTCCGGCGTTAACTTCTAAGGCCGTAGCTATCAGATGTGGAGCAGCAACGCCCTAGAGTGACACGTAGGTTGCCAGGCACGTAGAAATGACCATTACTTTCACAATGTTCGCAATCATTCATTTTATACGATGGAAAAACTGTTGTACTTATATTGTATTTTATGCTTCGGGCGTTGACTTCTAAGGCCCTAACTATTCGATTTGGTGGAGCAACGCCCTACAGTGAAGCCTAGGTTGCCCGGAACGTAGAAATGACCAGTACTTTCACACTGGTTACAGTTATTCGTTTTATACAATGGAAAAACTGTTCTCTTTATTTTGCATATTATGCTTCGGGCGTTGACTTCTAAGGCCCTAACTATTCGAACTGATGGAGCAACGCCCTAGAGTGAAGCCTAGGTTGCCCGGAACGTGGAAATGACCATAACTTTCACACTGGTTGCTATTATTCATTTTATACGATGGAAAAACTGCTGTACTTATATTGTATTTTATCCTTCTGGCGTTGAATTCTATGTCCCTAGCCATTCGATCTGGTGGAGCAACGCCCTAGTGTGAAACCTAGGTTACCCGGAACGTAGAAATGACCAGTACTTTCAGACTGGTTGCTGTTATTCGTTTCATACGATGGAAAAGCTGTTATATTTATTTTGCATTTTATGCTTCGGGCGTTGACTTCTAAAGCCGTAGCTATTAGATGTGGTGGAGCAACGCCCTAGAGTGACACCTAGGTTGACCGGAACGTAGAAATGACCATTACTTTCACAATGTCTGCAATTATTCATTTTATGCGATGGAAAAACTTTTGCTCTTCAATTGTATTTTATCCTTCTGGCGTTGAAGTCGAAGTCCCTAGCTATTCGATCTGGTGGAGCAACGCCCTAGTGTGAAACCTAGGTTACCCGGAACGTAGAAATGACCAGTACTTCCACACTGTTTGCAAATATACATTACATACGATGGCAAAGCTGTTGTACTTATATTGTAATTTATGCTTCTGGCGTTGACTTCTTAGGCCCTAACTATTGGATCTGGTGGAGCAACGCCCTAGAGTGAAGCCTCGGTTGCCCGCAACGTAGAACATCCATTACCTTCACACTGGTTGCAATTATTCCTGTTATACGATGGAAAAACTGTTGCACCTTTATTGTATTTTATGCTTCTGGCGTTGACTTCATAGGCCCAAACTATTCGATCTGGTGGAGCAACGTCCTAGAGTGAAGCCTAGGTAGACCGGAACGTAGAAATGACCATAACTTTCACACTGGTTACCATTATTCGTTTTATATGATGGAAAAGCTGTTGTATTTATATCGTATTTTATGCTTCTGGCGTTGACTTTGAAGGCCGTAGCTATTAGATGTTGTGGGGCAACGCCCTAGAGTGTCGCATGGGTTGCCCGGAACGTAGAAATGACCATTACTTTCACAATGTTTGCAAATATTCATTTCATACGATGGAAAAACTGTTGTACTTATATTGTATTTTATCCTTCTGGCGTTGAATTCTAAGTGCCTAGCTATTCTATGTGGTGGAGCAACGCCCTAGAGTGAAACCTAGGTTACCCGGAACGTAGAAATGACCAGTACTTTCACACAGGTTGGAGTTATCCGTTTTATACAATGGAAAAACTGTTCTATTTATTTTGCATTTTATGCTTCGGGCGTTGACTTCTAAGGCCCTAACTAATCCATCTGGTCGAACAACGCCCTAGGGTGAAGCCTAGGTTGCCCGGAACGTAGAAATGACCATTACTTCCACACTGTTTGCAAATATACATTATATACGATGGAAAAGCTGTTGTACTTATATTGTAATTTATGCTTCTGGCGTTGACTTCTTAGGCCGTAACTATTTGATCTGGTGGAGCACCGCCCTAGAGTGAAGCCTGGGATGCCCGGAGCGTAGAACATACCATTACCTTCACACTGGTTGTAATTATTCCTGTTATACGATGGAAAATCTGTTTCACCTTTATTGTATTTTATGCTTATGGCGTTGACTTCATAGGCCCTAACTATTCGATCTGGTGGAGCAACGTCCTAGAGTGAAGCGTAGGTTGACCGGAACGTAGAAATGACCGTAACTTTCACACTGGTTACCATTATTCGTTTTATACGATGGAAAAGCTGTTGTATTTTTATCGTATTTTATGCTTCTGGCGTTGACTTCTTAGGCCCTAACTAATCCATCTGTTCGAACAACGCCCTAGGGTGAAGCCTAGGTTGCCCGGAACGCAGAAATGACCAGTACTTTCACACTGGTTGCAGTTATTCGTCTTATACAATGGAATAACTGTTCTATGTATTTTGCATTTTATGCTTCGGGCTTTGACTTCTAAGGACCTAACTATTCGATCAGGTGGAGCAACGCCCTAGAGTGAAGCCTAGGTTGCCCGGGAAGTAGAAATGACCATAACTTTCACACTGGTTGCTATTATTCGTTTTATACGATGGAAAAGCTGTTACATTTATATTGCATATTATGCTTCTGGCATTGAATTCTAAGTCCCTAGCTATTCCATCTGGTGGAGCAACACCCTAGCGTGAAGCCTAGGTTGCCCGGAACGTAGAAATGACCATTACTTCCACACTGTTTGCAAATATACTTTATATACGATGGAAAAGCTGTTGTACCTATATTGTAATTTATGCTTCTAGCGTTGACTTCTTAGGCCGTAACTATTTGATCTGGTGGAGCACCGCCCTAGAGTGAAGCCTAGATTGCCCGGAACGTAGAACATACCATTACCTTCACACTGGTTGCAATTATTCATTTTATACGTTGGAAAGACTGTTGCGCCTTTATTGTATTTTATGCTTCTGGCGTTGACTTCTTAGGCCCTAACTATTCCATCTGGTGGAACAACGCCCTAGGGTGAAGCCTAGGTTGCCCGGGAAGTAGAAATGACCATAACTTTCACACTGGTTGCTATTATTCGTTATATACGATGGAAAAGCTGTTATATTTATATTGCATATTATGCTTCGGGCGTTGACTTCTATGGCCCTAACTATTCGATCTGGTGGAGCATCGCCCTAGAGTGAAGCCTAGGTTGCCCGGTACGTAGAAATGACCATAACTTTCACACTGGTTGCCATTATTCGTTTTATACGATGGAAGAACTGTTGTACTTATATTGTATTTTATTCTTATGGCGTTGAATTCTAAGTCCCTAGCTATTCGATCTGGTGGAGCAACGCTCTAGAGTGAAACCTAGGTTACCCGGAACGTAGAAATGACAAGTACTTTCATACTGTTTGCAGTTATTCCTGTTATACGATGAAAAAACTTTTGCATCTTTATTATATTTTATGCTTCAGACTTTGACTTCTAAGGCCCTAGCTATTCGATTTGGTGGAGCACCGCCCTAGAGTGAAGCCTAGGTTGCCCGGAACGTAGAAATGACTATAAATTCCACACTGGTTGCAATTATTCGTTTTATACGATGGAAAAGCTCTTGTATTTATATCGTTTTTTATGCTCCTGGCGTTGACTTCTTAGGCCCTAACTATTGCATCTGGTGGAACAACGCACTAGGGTAAAGCCCAGATTGCGCGGAACGTAGAAATGACCATAACTCTCACACTGGTAGCAATTTTTCGTTCTATACGATGGAAAAACTGTTGTATTTATTTTATATTTTATGCTTCGGGCGTTGACTTCTAAGGCCCTAACTATTCGATCTGGTGGAGCAACGCCCTAGAGTTAAGCCTAGGTGGCCCGGTACGTAGAAATGACCATCAGTATCAAACTGGTTACAAGTATTTGTTTTATACGATGGAAAAGCTGTTGTATTTATATCGTATTTTATGCTTCTGGCGTTGACTTCTTAGGACCTAACTATTCCATCTGGTGGTACAACGCCCTAGGGTGAAGCCTAGGTTGTCCGGGAAGTAGAAATGACCATAACTTTCACACTGGTGGCAATTATTCGTTTTATACGATGGAAAAACTGTTCTATTTATTTTGTATTTTATGCTTCGGGCGTTGACTTCTAAGGCCCTAACTATTCAATCTGGTAGAGCAACGCCCTAGAGT
Organism: Calliopsis andreniformis; assembly: GCF_051401765.1. Lineage (NCBI taxonomy): Eukaryota > Metazoa > Arthropoda > Insecta > Hymenoptera > Andrenidae > Calliopsis > Calliopsis andreniformis. The sequence goes on from NW_027480429.1 coordinate 4,673,170, forward strand.
GAAGCCTAGGTTGCCCGGTAAGTAGAAATGACCATAAGTTTCATACTGGCAGCAATTATTCGTTTTATACAATGGAAAAACCGTTCTATTTATTTTGTATTTTATGCTTCGGGCGTTGACTTCTGAGGCCGTTGCTATTCGATGTGGTGGAAGAACGCCATAGAGGGAAGCCTAGGTAGCCCGGATCGTAGAAATGTCCATATCTTTCACACTGTTTGCAATTTTTCGTTTTATACGATGGAAAAACTGTTTTATTTATTTTGTATTTTACGCTTCGGGCGTTGACTTCTAAGGCCCAAACTATTCGATATGGTGGAGCAACGCCCTAGAGTGCAGCCTAGGTTGCCCGGAACGTAGAAATGACCATAGCTTTCACACTGGTTGCTATCATTCGTTTTATACGATGGAAAAACTGTTGTATTTATATTGTATTTTATGCTTCTGGCGTTCACTTCTTAGGCCCTAACTATTCGATCTGGTGGGACAACGGCCTATGGTGAAGCCTAGGTTGCCAGGAACGTAGAAATGTCCATAACTTTTACACTGGTTGCAATTATTCGTTTTATACAATGGAAAAACTGTTCTATTTATTTTATATTTTATGCTTCGGGCGTTGACTTCCAAGGCCCTAACTATTCGATCTGGTAGAGCAACGCCCTAGACTGAAGCCCAGGTTGCCCGGTACGTAGAAATGACTATAACTTTCACACTGGTTGCTATTATTCGTTTTATACGATGGAAAAACTGTTGTACTTATATTGTATTTTATTCTTATGGCGTTGAATTCTAAGTCCCTAGCTATTCGATCTGGTGGAGCAACGCCCTAGAGTGAAAGCTAGGTTATCCGGAACGTAGAAATGACAAGTACTTTCATACTGTTTGCAGTTATTCCTGTTATACGATGAAAAAACTTTTGCACCTTTATTGTATTTTATGCTTCTGGCGTTGACTTCTAAGGCCATAGCTATTCGATTTGGTGGAGCACCGCCCTAGAGTGAAGCCTAGGTTGCCCGGAACGTAGAAATGACCATAACTTCCACACTGGTTGCAATTATTCGTTTTATACGATGGAAATGCTGTTGTATTTATATAGTTTTTTATGCTCCTGGCGTTGACTTCTTAGGACCTAACTATTCCATCTGGTGGAACAACGCACTATGGTAAAGCCCAGATTGCGCGGAACGTAGAAATGACCATAACTTTCACACTGGTAGCAATTTTTCGTTTTATACGATGGAAGAACTGTTCTATTTATTTTATATTTTATGCTTCGGGCGTTGACTTCTAAGGCCCTAACTATTCGATCTGGTGGAGCAACGCCCTAGAGTGAAGCCTAGGTTGCCCGGAACGTAGAAATGACCATTACCTTCACACTGTTTGCAATTATTTTCCTTTATAGGATGGAAAAGCTGTTGTATTTATATCGTATTTTATGCTTCTGGCGTTGACTTGTATGGCCCTAGCTATTCGATCTAGTGGAGCAACGCCCTAGAGTGAAGCCTAGGTGGCCCGGAACGTAGAAATGACCATCACTTTCAAACTGGTTGCAATTAATCCTGTTATACGATGGAAAAACTGTTGTATTTTTATTGCATTTTATGCTTCGGGCGTTGACTTCTAAGGCCCTAACTATTCAATCTGTTGGAGCAACGCCCTAGAGTGAAGCCTAGGTTGCTCGGAATGTAGAAATGACCATAACATTCACACTGGTTGCTATTATTCGTTTTATACGATGGAAAAACTGTTATATTTATATTGTATTTAAGCTTCTGGCGTTGACTTCTGAGGCCGTTGCTATTCGATGTGGTGGAAGAACGCCATAGAGTGAAGCCTAGGTAGCCCGGATCGTAGAAATGTCCATATCTTTCACACTGTTTGCAATTTTTCGTTTTATACGATGGAAAAACTGTTTTATTTATTTTGTATTTTATGTTTCGGGGGTTGACTTCTAAGGCCCTAACTATTCGATCTGGTGGAGCAACGCCCTAGAGTGCAGCCTAGGTTGCCCGTAACGTAGAAATGACCATAACTTTCACACTGGTTGCTATCATGCGTTTTATATGATGGAAAAACTGTTGTATTTATATTGTATTTTATGCTTCTGGCGTTCACTTCTTAGTCCCTAACTATTCGATCTGGGGGAACAACGGCCTAGGGTGAAGCCTAGGTAGCCCGGAAAGTAGAAATGACCATAACTTTCACACTGGTACCAATTTTTCGTTTTATACGATGGAAAAACTGTTCTATTTATTTTATATTTTATGCTTCGGGCGTTGACTTCTATGGCCCTAACTATCCGATCTGGTGGAGCAACGCCCTAGAGTGAAGCCTAGGTTGCCCGGTACGTAGAAGTGACCATCACTATCAAACTGGTTGCAATTATTTGTTTTATACGATGGAAAAGCTGTTGTATTTATATCGTATTTTATGCTTCTGGCGTTGACTTGTATGGCCCTAGCTATTCGATCTAGTGGAGCAACGCCCTAGAGTGAAGCCTAGGTGGCCCGGAACGTAGAAATGACCATCACTTTCAAACTGGTTGCAATTAATCCTGTTATACGATGGAAAAACTGTTGTATTTTTATTGCATTTTATGCTTCGGGCGTTGACTTCTAAGGCCCTAACTATTCAATCTGTTGGAGCAACGCCCTAGAGTGAAGCGTAGGTTGACCGGAACGTAGAAATGACCGTAACTTTCACACTGGTTACCATTATTCGTTTTATACGATGGAAAAGCTGTTGTATTTATATCGTATTTTATGCTTCTGGCGTTGACTTCTTAGGCCCTAACTAATCCATCTGTTCGAACAACGCCCTAGGGTGAAGCCTAGGTTGCCCGGAACGCAGAAATGACCAGTACTTTCACACTGGTTGCAGTTATTCGTCTTATACAATGGAATAACTGTTCTATGTATTTTGCATTTTATGCTTCGGGCTTTGACTTCTAAGGACCTAACTATTCGATCAGGTGGAGCAACGCCCTAGAGTGAAGCCTAGGTTGCCCGGGAAGTAGAAATGACCATAACTTTCACACTGGTTGCTATTATTCGTTTTATACGATGGAAAAGCTGTTACATTTATATTGCATATTATGCTTCTGGCATTGAATTCTAAGTCCCTAGCTATTCCATCTGGTGGAGCAACACCCTAGCGTGAAGCCTAGGTTGCCCGGAACGTAGAAATGACCATTACTTCCACACTGTTTGCAAATATACTTTATATACGATGGAAAAGCTGTTGTACCTATATTGTAATTTATGCTTCTAGCGTTGACTTCTTAGGCCGTAACTATTTGATCTGGTGGAGCACCGCCCTAGAGTGAAGCCTAGATTGCCCGGAACGTAGAACATACCATTACCTTCACACTGGTTGCAATTATTCATTTTATACGTTGGAAAAACTGTTGCGCCTTTATTGTATTTTATGCTTCTGGCGTTGACTTCTTAGGCCCTAACTATTCCATCTGGTGGAACAACGCCCTAGGGTGAAGCCTAGGTTGCCCGGGAAGTAGAAATGACCATAACTTTCACACTGGTTGCTATTATTCGTTATATACGATGGAAAAGCTGTTATATTTATATTGCATATTATGCTTCGGGCGTTGACTTCTATGGCCCTAACTATTCGATCTGGTGGAGCATCGCCCTAGAGTGAAGCCTAGGTTGCCCGGTACGTAGAAATGACCATAACTTTCACACTGGTTGCCATTATTCGTTTTATACGATGGAAGAACTGTTGTACTTATATTGTATTTTATTCTTATGGCGTTGAATTCTAAGTCCCTAGCTATTCGATCTGGTGGAGCAACGCTCTAGAGTGAAACCTAGGTTACCCGGAACGTAGAAATGACAAGTACTTTCATACTGTTTGCAGTTATTCCTGTTATACGATGAAAAAACTTTTGCATCTTTATTATATTTTATGCTTCAGACTTTGACTTCTAAGGCCCTAGCTATTCGATTTGGTGGAGCACCGCCCTAGAGTGAAGCCTAGGTTGCCCGGAACGTAGAAATGACTATAAATTCCACACTGGTTGCAATTATTCGTTTTATACGATGGAAAAGCTCTTGTATTTATATCGTTTTTTATGCTCCTGGCGTTGACTTCTTAGGCCCTAACTATTGCATCTGGTGGAACAACGCACTAGGGTAAAGCCCAGATTGCGCGGAACGTAGAAATGACCATAACTCTCACACTGGTAGCAATCTTTCGTTCTATACGATGGAAAAACTGTTCTATTTATTTTATATTTTATGCTTCGGGCGTTGACTTCTAAGGCCCTAACTATTCGATCTGGTGGAGCAACGCCCTAGAGTTAAGCCTAGGTGGCCCGGTACGTAGAAATGACCATCAGTATCAAACTGGTTACAAGTACTTGTTTTATACGATGGAAAAGCTGTTGTATTTATATCGTATTTTATGCTTCTGGCGTTGACTTCTTAGGACCTAACTATTCCATCTGGTGGTACAACGCCCTAGGGTGAAGCCTAGGTTGTCCGGGAAGTAGAAATGACCATAACTTTCACACTGGTGGCAATTATTCGTTTTATACGATGGAAAAACTGTTCTATTTATTTTGTATTTTATGCTTCGGGCGTTGACTTCTAAGGCCCTAACTATTCAATCTGGTAGAGCAACGCCCTAGAGTGAAGCCTAGGTTGCCCGGTAAGTAGAAATGACCATAAGTTTCATACTGGCAGCAATTATTCGTTTTATACAATGGAAAAACCGTTCTATTTATTTTGTATTTTATGCTTCGGGCGTTGACTTCTGAGGCCGTTGCTATTCGATGTGGTGGAAGAACGCCATAGAGGGAAGCCTAGGTAGCCCGGATCGTAGAAATGTCCATATCTTTCACACTGTTTGCAATTTTTCGTTTTATACGATGGAAAAACTGTTTTATTTATTTTGTATTTTACGCTTCGGGCGTTGACTTCTAAGGCCCAAACTATTCGATATGGTGGAGCAACGCCCTAGAGTGCAGCCTAGGTTGCCCGGAACGTAGAAATGACCATAGCTTTCACACTGGTTGCTATCATTCGTTTTATACGATGGAAAAACTGTTGTATTTATATTGTATTTTATGCTTCTGGCGTTCACTTCTTAGGCCCTAACTATTCGATCTGGTGGGACAACGGCCTATGGTGAAGCCTAGGTTGCCAGGAACGTAGAAATGTCCATAACTTTTACACTGGTTGCAATTATTCGTTTTATACAATGGAAAAACTGTTCTATTTATTTTATATTTTATGCTTCGGGCGTTGACTTCTAAGGCCCTAACTATTCGATCTGGTAGAGCAACGCCCTAGACTGAAGCCCAGGTTGCCCGGTACGTAGAAATGACTATAACTTTCACACTGGTTGCTATTATTCGTTTTATACGATGGAAAAACTGTTGTACTTATATTGTATTTTATTCTTATGGCGTTGAATTCTAAGTCCCTAGCTATTCGATCTGGTGGAGCAACGCCCTAGAGTGAAACCTAGGTTACCCGGAACGTAGAAATGACAAGTTCTTTCATACTGTTTGCAGTTATTCCTGTTATACGATGAAAAAACTTTTGCACCTTTATTGTATTTTATGCTTCTGGCGTTGACTTCTAAGGCCATAGCTATTCGATTTGGTGGAGCACCGCCCTAGAGTGAAGCCTAGGTTGCCCGGAACGTAGAAATGACCATAACTTCCACACTGGTTGCAATTATTCGTTTTATACGATGGAAATGCTGTTGTATTTATATCGTTTTTTATGCTCCTGGCGTTGACTTCTTAGGACCTAACTATTCCATCTGGTGGAACAACGCACTATGGTAAAGCCCAGATTGCGCGGAACGTAGAAATGACCATAACTTTCACACTGGTAGCAATTTTTCGTTTTATACGATGGAAGAACTGTTCTATTTATTTTATATTTTATGCTTCGGGCGTTGACTTCTAAGGCCCTAACTATTCGATCTGGTGGAGCAACGCCCTAGAGTGAAGCCTAGGTTGCCCGGAACGTAGAAATGACCATTACCTTCACACTGTTTGCAATTATTTTCCTTTATAGGATGGAAAAGCTGTTGTATTTATATCGTATTTTATGCTTCTGGCGTTGACTTGTATGGCCCTAGCTATTCGATCTAGTGGAGCAACGCCCTAGAGTGAAGCCTAGGTGGCCCGGAACGTAGAAATGACCATCACTTTCAAACTGGTTGCAATTAATCCTGTTATACGATGGAAAAACTGTTGTATTTTTATTGCATTTTATGCTTCGGGCGTTGACTTCTAAGGCCCTAACTATTCAATCTGTTGGAGCAACGCCCTAGAGTGAAGCCTAGGTTGCTCGGAATGTAGAAATGACCATAACATTCACACTGGTTGCTATTATTCGTTTTATACGATGGAAAAACTGTTATATTTATATTGTATTTAAGCTTCTGGCGTTGACTTCTGAGGCCGTTGCTATTCGATGTGGTGGAAGAACGCCATAGAGTGAAGCCTAGGTAGCCCGGATCGTAGAAATGTCCATATCTTTCACACTGTTTGCAATTTTTCGTTTTATACGATGGAAAAACTGTTTTATTTATTTTGTATTTTATGTTTCGGGGGTTGACTTCTAAGGCCCTAACTATTCGATCTGGTGGAGCAACGCCCTAGAGTGCAGCCTAGGTTGCCCGTAACGTAGAAATGACCATAACTTTCACACTGGTTGCTATCATGCGTTTTATATGATGGAAAAACTGTTGTATTTATATTGTATTTTATGCTTCTGGCGTTCACTTCTTAGGCCCTAACTATTCGATCTGGGGGAACAACGGCCTAGGGTGAAGCCTAGGTAGCCCGGAAAGTAGAAATGACCATAACTTTCACACTGGTACCAATTTTTCGTTTTATACGATGGAAAAACTGTTCTATTTATTTTATATTTTATGCTTCGGGCGTTGACTTCTATGGCCCTAACTATCCGATCTGGTGGAGCAACGCCCTAGAGTGAAGCCTAGGTTGCCCGGTACGTAGAAGTGACCATCACTATCAAACTGGTTGCAATTATTTGTTTTATACGATGGAAAAGCTGTTGTATTTATATCGTATTTTATGCTTCTGGCGTTGACTTGTATGGCCCTAGCTATTCGATCTAGTGGAGCAACGCCCTAGAGTGAAGCCTAGGTGGCCCGGAACGTAGAAATGACCATCACTTTCAAACTGGTTGCAATTAATCCTGTTATACGATGGAAAAACTGTTGTATTTTTATTGCATTTTATGCTTCGGGCGTTGACTTCTAAGGCCCTAACTATTCAATCTGTTGGAGCAACGCCCTAGAGTGAAGCGTAGGTTGACCGGAACGTAGAAATGACCGTAACTTTCACACTGGTTACCATTATTCGTTTTATACGATGGAAAAGCTGTTGTATTTATATCGTATTTTATGCTTCTGGCGTTGACTTCTTAGGCCCTAACTAATCCATCTGTTCGAACAACGCCCTAGGGTGAAGCCTAGGTTGCCCGGAACGCAGAAATGACCAGTACTTTCACACTGGTTGCAGTTATTCGTCTTATACAATGGAATAACTGTTCTATGTATTTTGCATTTTATGCTTCGGGCTTTGACTTCTAAGGACCTAACTATTCGATCAGGTGGAGCAACGCCCTAGAGTGAAGCCTAGGTTGCCCGGGAAGTAGAAATGACCATAACTTTCACACTGGTTGCTATTATTCGTTTTATACGATGGAAAAGCTGTTACATTTATATTGCATATTATGCTTCTGGCATTGAATTCTAAGTCCCTACCTATTCCATCTGGTGGAGCAACACCCTAGCGTGAAGCCTAGGTTGCCCGGAACGTAGAAATGACCATTACTTCCACACTGTTTGCAAATATACTTTATATACGATGGAAAAGCTGTTGTACCTATATTGTAATTTATGCTTCTAGCGTTGACTTCTTAGGCCGTAACTATTTGATCTGGTGGAGCACCGCCCTAGAGTGAAGCCTAGATTGCCCGGAACGTAGAACATACCATTACCTTCACACTGGTTGCAATTATTCATTTTATACGTTGGAAAAACTGTTGCGCCTTTATTGTATTTTATGCTTCTGGCGTTGACTTCTTAGGCCCTAACTATTCCATCTGGTGGAACAACGCCCTAGGGTGAAGCCTAGGTTGCCCGGGAAGTAGAAATGACCATAACTTTCACACTGGTTGCTATTATTCGTTATATACGATGGAAAAGCTGTTATATTTATATTGCATATTATGCTTCGGGCGTTGACTTCTATGGCCCTAACTATTCGATCTGGTGGAGCATCGCCCTAGAGTGAAGCCTAGGTTGCCCGGTACGTAGAAATGACCATAACTTTCACACTGGTTGCCATTATTCGTTTTATACGATGGAAGAACTGTTGTACTTATATTGTATTTTATTCTTATGGCGTTGAATTCTAAGTCCCTAGCTATTCGATCTGGTGGAGCAACGCTCTAGAGTGAAACCTAGGTTACCCGGAACGTAGAAATGACAAGTACTTTCATACTGTTTGCAGTTATTCCTGTTATACGATGAAAAAACTTTTGCATCTTTATTATATTTTATGCTTCAGACTTTGACTTCTAAGGCCCTAGCTATTCGATTTGGTGGAGCACCGCCCTAGAGTGAAGCCTAGGTTGCCCGGAACGTAGAAATGACTATAAATTCCACACTGGTTGCAATTATTCGTTTTATACGATGGAAAAGCTCTTGTATTTATATCGTTTTTTATGCTCCTGGCGTTGACTTCTTAGGCCCTAACTATTGCATCTGGTGGAACAACGCACTAGGGTAAAGCCCAGATTGCGCGGAACGTAGAAATGACCATAACTCTCACACTGGTAGCAATTTTTCGTTCTATACGATGGAAAAACTGTTCTATTTATTTTATATTTTATGCTTCGGGCGTTGACTTCTAAGGCCCTAACTATTCGATCTGGTGGAGCAACGCCCTAGAGTTAAGCCTAGGTGGCCCGGTACGTAGAAATGACCATCAGTATCAAACTGGTTACAAGTATTTGTTTTATACGATGGAAAAGCTGTTGTATTTATATCGTATTTTATGCTTCTGGCGTTGACTTCTTAGGACCTAACTATTCCATCTGGTGGTACAACGCCCTAGGGTGAAGCCTAGGTTGTCCGGGAAGTAGAAATGACCATAACTTTCACACTGGTGGCAATTATTCGTTTTATACGATGGAAAAACTGTTCTATTTATTTTGTATTTTATGCTTCGGGCGTTGACTTCTAAGGCCCTAACTATTCAATCTGGTAGAGCAACGCCCTAGAGTGAAGCCTAGGTTGCCCGGTAAGTAGAAATGACCATAAGTTTCATACTGGCAGCAATTATTCGTTTTATACAATGGAAAAACCGTTCTATTTATTTTGTATTTTATGCTTCGGGCGTTGACTTCTGAGGCCGTTGCTATTCGATGTGGTGGAAGAACGCCATAGAGGGAAGCCTAGGTAGCCCGGATCGTAGAAATGTCCATATCTTTCACACTGTTTGCAATTTTTCGTTTTATACGATGGAAAAACTGTTTTATTTATTTTGTATTTTACGCTTCGGGCGTTGACTTCTAAGGCCCAAACTATTCGATATGGTGGAGCAACGCCCTAGAGTGCAGCCTAGGTTGCCCGGAACGTAGAAATGACCATAGCTTTCACACTGGTTGCTATCATTCGTTTTATACGATGGAAAAACTGTTGTATTTATATTGTATTTTATGCTTCTGGCGTTCACTTCTTAGGCCCTAACTATTCGATCTGGTGGGACAACGGCCTATGGTGAAGCCTAGGTTGCCAGGAACGTAGAAATGTCCATAACTTTTACACTGGTTGCAATTATTCGTTTTATACAATGGAAAAACTGTTCTATTTATTTTATATTTTATGCTTCGGGCGTTGACTTCTAAGGCCCTAACTATTCGATCTGGTAGAGCAACGCCCTAGACTGAAGCCCAGGTTGCCCGGTACGTAGAAATGACTATAACTTTCACACTGGTTGCTATTATTCGTTTTATACGATGGAAAAACTGTTGTACTTATATTGTATTTTATTCTTATGGCGTTGAATTCTAAGTCCCTAGCTATTCGATCTGGTGGAGCAACGCCCTAGAGTGAAACCTAGGTTACCCGGAACGTAGAAATGACAAGTACTTTCATACTGTTTGCAGTTATTCCTGTTATACGATGAAAAAACTTTTGCACCTTTATTGTATTTTATGCTTCTGGCGTTGACTTCTAAGGCCATAGCTATTCGATTTGGTGGAGCACCGCCCTAGAGTGAAGCCTAGGTTGCCCGGAACGTAGAAATGACCATAACTTCCACACTGGTTGCAATTATTCGTTTTATACGATGGAAATGCTGTTGTATTTATATCGTTTTTTATGCTCCTGGCGTTGACTTCTTAGGACCTAACTATTCCATCTGGTGGAACAACGCACTATGGTAAAGCCCAGATTGCGCGGAACGTAGAAATGACCATAACTTTCACACTGGTAGCAATTTTTCGTTTTATACGATGGAAGAACTGTTCTATTTATTTTATATTTTATGCTTCGGGCGTTGACTTCTAAGGCCCTAACTATTCGATCTGGTGGAGCAACGCCCTAGAGTGAAGCCTAGGTTGCCCGGAACGTAGAAATGACCATTACCTTCACACTGTTTGCAATTATTTTCCTTTATAGGATGGAAAAGCTGTTGTATTTATATCGTATTTTATGCTTCTGGCGTTGACTTGTATGGCCCTAGCTATTCGATCTAGTGGAGCAACGCCCTAGAGTGAAGCCTAGGTGGCCCGGAACGTAGAAATGACCATCACTTTCAAACTGGTTGCAATTAATCCTGTTATACGATGGAAAAACTGTTGTATTTTTATTGCATTTTATGCTTCGGGCGTTGACTTCTAAGGCCCTAACTATTCAATCTGTTGGAGCAACGCCCTAGAGTGAAGCCTAGGTTGCTCGGAATGTAGAAATGACCATAACATTCACACTGGTTGCTATTATTCGTTTTATACGATGGAAAAACTGTTATATTTATATTGTATTTAAGCTTCTGGCGTTGACTTCTGAGGCCGTTGCTATTCGATGTGGTGGAAGAACGCCATAGAGTGAAGCCTAGGTAGCCCGGATCGTAGAAATGTCCATATCTTTCACACTGTTTGCAATTTTTCGTTTTATACGATGGAAAAACTGTTTTATTTATTTTGTATTTTATGTTTCGGGGGTTGACTTCTAAGGCCCTAACTATTCGATCTGGTGGAGCAACGCCCTAGAGTGCAGCCTAGGTTGCCCGTAACGTAGAAATGACCATAACTTTCACACTGGTTGCTATCATGCGTTTTATATGATGGAAAAACTGTTGTATTTATATTGTATTTTATGCTTCTGGCGTTCACTTCTTAGGCCCTAACTATTCGATCTGGGGGAACAACGGCCTAGGGTGAAGCCTAGGTAGCCCGGAAAGTAGAAATGACCATAACTTTCACACTGGTACCAATTTTTCGTTTTATACGATGGAAAAACTGTTCTATTTATTTTATGTTTTATGCTTCGGGCGTTGACTTCTATGGCCCTAACTATCCGATCTGGTGGAGCAACGCCCTAGAGTGAAGCCTAGGTTGCCCGGTACGTAGAAGTGACCATCACTATCAAACTGGTTGCAATTATTTGTTTTATACGATGGAAAAGCTGTTGTATTTATATCGTATTTTATGCTTCTGGCGTCGACTTCTTAGGCCCTAACTATTCCATCTGGTGGAACAACGCCCTGGGGTGAAGCCTAGGTTGCCCGGAAAGTAGAAATGACCATAACTTTCACACTGGTAGCAATTATTCGCTTTATACGATGGAAAAACTGTTCTATTCATTTTGTATTTTATGCTTCGGGCGTTGACTTCTAAGGCCCTCACTATTCGATCTGGTAGAACAACGCCCTAGAGTGAAGCCTAGGTTGCCCGGTAAGTAGAAATGACCATAAGTTTCACACTGGTTGCAATTATTCGTTTTATACGATGGAAAAGCTGTTGTATTTATATTGTATTTTATGCCTCTGGCGTTGACTTCTAAGGCCCTAGCTATTCGATCTAGTGGAGCAACGCCCCAGAGTGAAGCCTAGGTTGCCCGGTACGTAGAAATGACTATCACTTTCAAGCTGGTTGCAATTAATCCTGTTATACGATGGAAAAACAGTTGTATTTTTATTGCATTTTGTGCTTCGGGTGTTGACTTCTAAGGACCTGACTATTCAATCTGTCGGAGCAACGCCCTAGAGTGATGCCTAGGTTGCTCGGAATGTAGAAGTTACCATAGCTTTCACACTGGTTGCAATTATTCGTTTTATACGATGGAAAAGCTGTTGTATTTATATCGTTTTTTATGCTCCTGGCATTAACTTCTTAGGCCCTAACTGTTCCATCTGGTGGAACAATGCACTAGGGTAAAGCCCAGATTGCGCGGAACGTAGAAATGACCATAACTTTCACACTGGTAGCAATTTTTCGTTTTACACGATGGAAAATCTGTTCTATTTATTTTATATTTTATGCTTCGGGCGTTGACTTCTAAGGCCCCAGCTATTCGCTCTGGTGTAGCAACGCCCTAGAGTGAAGCCTAGGTTGCCCGGAACGTAGAAATGACCATCACTATCAAACTGGTTACAAGTATTTGTTTTATACGATGGAAAAGCTGTTGTATTTATATCGTATTTTATGCTTCTGGCGTTGATTTCTTAGGCCCTAACTATTCCATCTGGTGGAACAACGTCCTAGGGCGAAGCCTAGGTTGCGCGGAACGTAGCAATGACCATAACTTTCACACTGGTAGCAATTATTCGTTTTATACAATAGAAAAACCGTTCTATTTATTTTGTATTTTATGCTTCGGGCGTTGACTTCTAAGGCCCTAACTGTTTGATCTGGTGGAGCATCGCCGTAGAGTGAAGCCTAGGTTGCCCGGAACGTAGAAATGACCATAACTTTCACACTGGTTGCTATTATTCGTTGTATACGATGGAAAAACTGTTATATTTATATTGTATTTAAGCTTCTGGCGTTGGCTTCTGAGGCCGTTGCTATTCGATGTGGTGGAAGAACGCCATAGAGGGAAGCCTAGGTAGCCCGGATCGTAGAAATGTCCATATCTTTCACACTGTTTGCAATTTTTCGTTTTATACGATGGAAAAACTGTTTTATTTATTTTGTATTTTACGCTTCGGGCGTTGACTTCTAAGGCCCTAACTATTCGATCTGGTGGAGCAACGCCCTAGAGTGCAGCCTAGGTTGCCCGGAACGTAGAAATGACCATAGCTTTCACACTGGTTGCTATCATTCGTTTTATATGATGGAAAAACTGTTGTATTTATATTGTATTTTATGCTTCTGGGGTTCACTTCTTAGGCCCTAACTCTTCGATCTGGTGGAACAACGGCCTAGGGTGAAGCCTAGGTTGCCCGGAACGTAGAGATGTCCATAACTTTTACACTGGTTGCAATTATTCGTTTCATACAATGGAAAAACTGTTCTATTTATTTTATATTTTATGCTTCGGGCGTTGACTTCTAAGGCCCTAACTATTCGATCTGGTGGAGCAACGCCCTAGAGTGAAGCCTAGGTTGCCCGGTACGTAGAAATGACCATCACTATCAAACTGGTTGCAATTACTTGTTTTATACGATGGAAAAGCTGTTGTATTTATATCGTATTTTATGCTTCTGGCGCTGACTTCTTAGGCCCTAACTATTCCATCTGGTGGAACAACGCCCTAGGGTGAAGCCTAGGTTGCCCGGAAAAGAGAAATGACCATAACTTTCACACTGGTAGCAATTATTCGTTTTATACGATGGAAAAACTGTTCTATTTATTTTGTATTTTATGCTTCGGGCGTTGACTTCTAAGGCCCTAACTATTCGATCTGGTAGAGCAACGCCCTAGAGTGAAGCCTAGGTTGCCCGGTAAGTAGAAATGACCATAAGTTTCATACTGGTTGCTATTATTCGTTTTATACAATGCAAATCCGTTCTATTTATTTTGTATTTTATGCTTCGGGCGTTGACTTCCAAGGCCCTAACTGTTTGATCTGGTGGAGCATCGCCGTACTGTGAAGCCTAGGTTGCCCGGTACGTAGAAATGACCATCACTATCAAACTGGTTGCAATTACTTGTTTTATACGATGGAAAAGCTGTTGTATTTATATCGTATTTTATGCTTCTGGAGCTGACTTCTTAGGCCGTAACTATTCCATCTGGTGGAACAACGCCCTAGGGTGAAGCCTAGGTTGCCCGGAAAAGAGAAATGACCATAACTTTCACACTGGTAGCAATTATTCGTTTTATACGATGGAAAAACTGTTCTATTTATTTTGTATTTTATGCTTCGGGCGTTGACTTCTAAGGCCCTAACTATTCGATCTGGTAGAGCAACGCCCTACAGTGAAGCCCAGGTTGCCCGGTACGTAGAAATGACCATAACTTTCACACTGGTTGCTATTATTCGTTTTATACGATGGAAAAACTGTTGTGTTTATATTGAATTTTATTCTTATGGCGTTGAATTCTAAGTCCCTAGCTATTCGATCTGGTGGAGCAACGCCCTAGACTGAAACCTAGGTTACCCGGAACGTAGAAATGACAAGTACTTTCATACTGTTTGCAGTTATTCCTGTTATACGATGAAAAAACTTTTGCATCTTTATTGTATTTTATGCTTCTGGCGTTGACTTCTAAGGCCCTAGCTATTCGATTTGGTGGAGCACCGCGCCAGCGTGAAGCCTAGGTTGCCCGGAACGTAGAAACGACCATAACTTCCACACTGGTTGCAATTATTCGTTTTATACGATGGAAAAGCTGTTGTATTTATATCGTTTTTTATGCTCCTGGCATTGACTTCTTAGGCCCTAACTATTCCATCTGGTGGAACAATGCACTAGGGTAAAGCGCAGATTGCGCGGAACGTAGAAATGACCATAACTTTCACACTGGTAGCAATTTTTCGTTTTACACGATGGAAAATCTGTTCTATTTATTTTATATTTTATGCTTCGGGCGTTGACTTCTAAGGCCCCAGCTATTCGCTCTGGTGTAGCAACGCCCTAGAGTGAAGCCTAGGTTGCCCGGAACGTAGAGATGACCATCACTATCAAACTGGTTACAAGTATTTGTTTTATGCGATGGAAAAGCTGTTGTATTTATATCGTATTTTATGCTTCTGGCGTTGACTTCTTAGGCCCTAACTATTCCATCTGGTGGAACAACGTCCTAGGGCGAAGCCTAGGTTGCGCGGAACGTAGCAATGACCATAACTTTCACACTGGTAGCAATTATTCGTTTTATACGATGGAAAAACTGTTCTATTTATTTTGTATTTTATGCTTCGGGCGTTGACTTCTAAGGCCCTAACTATTCGATCTGGTAGAGCAACGCCCTAGAGTGAAGCCTAGGTTGCCCGGTAAGTAGAAATGACCATAAGTTTCATACTGGTTGCAATTATTCGTTTTATACGATGGAAAAACTGTTGTATTTATATTGTATTTTATGCTTCTGGCGTTCACTTCTTAGGCACTAACTATTCGATCTGGTGGTACAACGCCCTAGGGAGAAGCCTAGTTTGCCCGGAACGTAGAAATGACCATAACTTTTACACTGGCAGCAATTATTCGTTTTATACAATAGAAAAACCGTTCTATTTATTTTGTATTTTATGCTCCGGGCGTTGACTTCTAAGGCCCTAACTGTTTGATCTGGTGGAGCATCGCCGTAGAGTGAAGCCTAGGTTGCCCGGAACGTAGAAATGACCATAACTTTCACACTGGTTGCTATTATTCGTTGTATACGATGGAAAAACTGTTATATTTATATTGTATTTAAGCTTCTGGCGTTGACTTCTGAGGCCGTTGCTATTCGATGTGGTGGAAGAACGCCATAGAGGGACGCCTAGGTAGCCCGGATCGTAGAAATGTCCATATCTTTCACACTGTTTGCAATTTTTCGTTTTATACGATGGAAAAACTGTTTTATTTATTTTGTATTCTACGCTTCGGGCGTTGACTTCTAAGGCCCTAACTATTCGATCTGGTGGAGCAACGCCCTAGAGTGCAGCCTAGGTTGCCCGGAACGTAGAAATGACCATAGCTTTCACACTGGTTGCTATCATTCGTTTTATATGATGGAAAAACTGTTGTATTTATATTGTATTTTATGCTTCTGGCGTTCACTTCTTAGGCCCCAACTCTTCGATCTGGTGGAACAACGGCCTAGGGTGAAGCCTAGGTTGCCCGGAACGTAGAAATGTAGAAATGACCATAACGTTCACACTGGTAGCAATTATTCGTTTTATACGATGGAAAAACAGGTTTATTTATTTTGTATTTTATGCTTCTGGCGTTGACTTCTAAGGCCCTAACTATTCGATCTGATGGAGCAGCGCCCTAGAGTGAAGCCTAGGTTGCCCGGAACGGAGAAATGACCATAACTTTCACACCGGTAGCAATCATTCGTTTTATACGATGGAAAAACTGTTCTATTTATTTTGTATTTTATGCTTCGGGCGTTGACTTCTAAGGCCCTAACTATTCAATCTGTTGGTGCAACGACCAAGGGTGAAGCCTATGTTGCCAGGAAAGTAGAAATGACGTTAACTTTCATACTGGTTGCAATTATTCGTCTTATACGATGGAAAAGCTGTTGTATTTATATCGTATTTTAAGCTTCTGGCGTTGACTTCTTAGGTCCTAACTATTCCATCTGGTGGAACAACGCCCTTGGGTGAAGCCTAGGGTGCGCGGAACGTAGAAATGACCATAACGTACACACTGGTACCAATTATTCGTTTTATACGATGGAAAAACTGTTTTATTTATTTTGTATTTTATGCTTCTGGCGTTGACTTCTAAGGCCCTAACTATTCGATCTGGTGGAGCAACGCCCTAGAGTGAAGCCTAGGTTGCCCGGAAAGTAGAAATGACCATAACTTTCATCCTGGTTGCAATTATTCGTTTTATAGGATGGAAAAACAGTTGTATTTATTCTGTATTTTATGCTTCGGGCATTGACTTCTAAGGCCCTAACTATTCGATCTGGTGGCGCAACGCCCTAGAGTGACGCCTAGGTTGCCCGGAACGTAGAAATGACCATTGCTTTCACACTGTTTGCAAATACACATTATATACTAGGTAAAAGCTGTTGTATTTATATTGTATTTTATGCTTCTGGCGTTTACTGCTAAGGCCCTAACTATTCGATCTGGTGCGGCAACGTCCAAGAGTGAAGTCTATGTTGCCGGGAACGTAGAAATGACCATAATTTTCACACTGGTTGCAATTATTCGTTTTATACGATGGAAAAGCTGTTGTATTTATATCGTATTTTATGCTTCTGGCGTTGACTTCTTAGGCCCTAACTATTCGATCTGGTGGAACAACGCCCTAGTGTGAAGGCTAGGTTGCCTGGAACGTAGAAATGACCATCACTTTCACACGGGCTGCAATTATTCCTGTTATAGAATGGAAAGACTGTTGTATTTATATTGTATCTAATGCTTCTGGCGATCACTTCCTACGCCCTAACTATGCCATCTGGTGGAACAACGCCCTCGGGTGTAGCCTAGGTTGCCCGGAACGTAGAAATGACCATAACTTTTACACTGGTCGCAATTATTCGTTTTATACAATGGAATAACTGTTCTATTTATTTTGTATTTAATGCTTCGGGCGTTGACTTCTAAGGCCCTAACGGTTTGATCTGGTCGAGCAACGCCCTAGAGTGAAGCCTAGGTTGCCCGGAACGTAGAAATGACCATAACTTTCACACTGGTAGCAATTATTCGTTTTATACAATGGAAACACCGTTCTATTTATTTTGTGTTTTATGCTTCGGGCGTTGACTTCTAAGGCCCTAACTGTTTGATCTGGTGGAGCAACGCCCTAGAGTGAAGCCTAGGTTGCCCGGAACGTAGAAATGACCATAACTTTCACACTGGTTGCTACAATTCGTTTTGTACGATGGAAAAACTGTTATATTTATATTGTATTTGATGCTTCTGGCGTTGACTTCTAAGGCCCTAGCTATTCGATCTGGTCGAGCAACGCCCTAGAGTGAAGCCTAGGTTGCCCGGAACGTAGAAATGACCATAACTTCCACACTGGTTGCAATTATTCGTTTTATACAATGGAAAAGCTGTTGTATTTATATCGTATTTTATGCTTCTGGCGTTGACTTCTAAGGACCTAACTATTCGATCTGGTGGAGAAACGCCCTAGAGTGAAGCCTAGGTTGCGCGGAACGTAGAAATGACCATAACGTTCACACTGGTAGCAATTATTCGTTTTAGACGATGGAAAAATGGTATATTTATATTGTATTTGATGCTTCTGGCGTTGACTTCTAAGGCCCTAGCTATTCGATCTGGTCGAGCAACGCCCTAGAGTGAAGCCCAGGTTGCCCGGAACGTAGAAATGACCATAACTTCCACACTGGTTGCAATTATTCGTTTTATACGATGGAAAAGCTGTTGTATTTATATCGTATTTTATGCTTCTGGCGTTGACTTCTTAGGCCCTAACTATTCCATCTGGTGGAACGACGCCCTAGGGTGAAGCCTAGGTTGCGCGGAACGCAGAAATCGCCATAACTTTCACACTGGTAGCAATTATTCGTTTTATACGATGGAAAAACTGTTTTATTTATTTTGAATTTTATGCTTCTGGCGTTGACTTCTAAGGCCCTAACTATTCGATCTGGTGGAGCAACGCCCTAGAGTGAAGCCTAGGTTGCCCGGAAAGTAGAAATGACCATAACTTTCATCCTGGTTGCAATTATTCGTTTTATATGATGGAAAAACTGTTGTATTTATATAGTGTTTTATGCTTCTGGCGTTGACTTCTTAGTCCCTAACTTTCCATCTCGTGGAACAACGCCCTAGGGTGAAGCCTAGGTTGCCTGGAACGTGGAAATGACCATCACTTTCACACGGGTTTCAATTATTCCTGTTATAGGATGGAAAGACTGTTGTATTTTTATTGTATCTTATACTTCAGGCGTTGACTTCTAAGGCCCTAGCTATTCGATCTGGTCGAGCAACGCCCTAGAGTGAAGCCTAGGTTGCCCGGAACGTAGAAATGACCATAACTTCCACACTGGCTGCAATTATTCGTTTTATACGATGGAAAAGCTGTTGTATTTATATCGTATTTTATGCGTCTGGCGTTGACTTCTAAGGACCTAACTATTCGATCTGGTGGAGCAACGAACTAGAGTGAAGCCTAGGTTGCGCGGAATGTAGAAATGACCATAACGTTCACACTGGTAGCAATTATTCGTTTTATACGATGGAAAAACAGTTTTATTTATTTTGTATTTTATGCTTCTGGCGTTGACTTCTAAGGCCCTAACTATTCGATCTGCTGGAGCAGCGCCCTAGAGTGAAGCCTAGGTTGCCCGGAACGTAGAAATGACCATAACTTCCACACTGGTTGCAATTATTCGTTTTATACGATGGAAAAGCTGTTGTATTTATATCGTATTTTATGCTTCTGGCGTTGACTTCTAAGGACCTAACTATTCGATCTGGTGGAGCAACGCACTAGAGTGAAGCCTATGTTGCGCGGAATGTAGAAATGACCATAACGTTCACACTGGGAGCAATTATTCGTTTTATACGATGGAAAAACAGGTTTATTTATTTTGTATTTTATGCTTCTGGCGTTGACTTCTAAGGCCCTAACTATTCGATCTGATGGAGCAGCGCCCTAGAGTGAAGCCTAGGTTGCCCGGAACGGAGAAATGACCATAACTTTCACACCGGTAGCAATCATTCGTTTTATACGATGGAAAAACTGTTGTATTTATATTGTATTTTATGCTTCTGGAGTTCACTTCTTAGGCCCTAACTATTCGATATGGTGGAACAACGCCCTAGGGTGAAGCCTAGGTTGCCCGGTACGTAGAAATGACCATAACTTTTACACTGGTAGCAATTATTCGTTTTATACAATGGAAACACCGTTCTAATTATTTTGTGTTTTATGCTTCGGGCGTTGACTTCTAAGGCCCTAACTGTTTGATCTGGTGGAGCAACGCCCTAGAGTGAAGCCTAGGTTGCACGGAACGTAGAAATGACCATAACTTTCACACTGGTTGCTACAATTCGTTTTATACGATGGAAAAACTGTTATATTTATATTGTATTTGATGCTTCTGGCGTTGACTTCTAAGGCCCTAGCTATTCGATCTGGTCGAGCAACGCCCTAGAGAGAAGCCTAGGTTGCCCGGAACGTAGAAATGACCATCACTTTCACACGGGCTGCAATTATTCCTGTTATAGGATGGAAAGACTGTTGTATTTATATTGTATCTAATGCTTCTGGCGATCACTTCCTACGCCCTAACTATGCGATCTGGTGGAACAACGCCCTCGGGTGTAGCCTAGGTTGCCCGGAACGTAGAAATGACCATAACTTTTACACTGGTAGCAATTATTCGTTTTATACAATGGAAAAACTGTTCTATTTATTTTGTA
Organism: Calliopsis andreniformis; assembly: GCF_051401765.1. Lineage (NCBI taxonomy): Eukaryota > Metazoa > Arthropoda > Insecta > Hymenoptera > Andrenidae > Calliopsis > Calliopsis andreniformis. The sequence continues at coordinate 4,693,690 of NW_027480429.1, forward strand.
TTTAATGCTTCGGGCGTTGACTTCTAAGGCCCTAACGGTTTGATCTGGTCGAGCTACGCCCTAGAGTGAAGCCTAGGTTGCCCGGAACGTAGAAATGACCATAACTTTCACACTGGTAGCAATTATTCGTTTTATACGATGGAAAAACTGTTGTATTTATATTGTATTTTATGCTTCTGGCGTTCACTTCTTAGGCCCTAACTATTCGATATGGTGGAACAACGCCCTAGGGTGAAGCCTAGGTTGCCCGGAACGTAGAAATGACCATAACTTTTACACTGGTAGCAATTATTCGTTTTATACAATGGAAACACCGTTCTATTTATTTTGTGTTTTATGCTTCGGGCGTTGACTTCTAAGGCACTAACTGTTTGATCTGGTGGAGCAACGCCCTAGAGTGAAGCCTAGGTTGCCCGGAACGTAGAAATGACCATAACTTTCACACTGGTTGCTACAATTCGTTTTATACGATGGAAAAACTGTTATATTTATATTGTATTTGATGCTTCTGGCGTTGACTTCTAAGGCCCTAGCTATTCGATCTGGTCGAGCAACGCCCTAGAGTGAAGCCTAGGTTGCCCGGAACGTATAAATGACCGTAACTTCCGCACTGGTTGCAATTATTCGTTTTATACGAGGGAAAAGCTGTTGTATTTATATCGTATTTTATGCATCTGGCGTTGACTTCTAAGGACCTAACTATTCGATCTGGTGGAGCAACGCACTAGAGTGAAGTCTAGGTTGCGCGGAATGTAGAAATGACCATAACGTTCACATTGGTAGCAATTATTCGTTTTATACGATGGAAAAACTGTTGTATTTATATTGTATTTTATGCTTCTGGCGTTGACTTCTTAGGCCCTAACTATTCCATCTGGTGGAACGACGCCCTAGGGTGAAGCCTAGGTTGCGCGGAACGCAGAAATCGCCATAACTTTCACACTGGTAGCAATTATTCGTTTTATACGATGGAAAAACAGTTTTATTTATTTTGTATTTTATGCTTCTGGCGTTGACTTCTAAGGCCCTAACTCTTCGATCTGCTGGAGCAGCGCCCTAGAGTGAAGCCTAGGTTGCCCGGAACGTAGAAATGACCATAACTTCCACACTGGTTGCAATTATTCGTTTTATACGATGGAAAAGCTGTTGTATTTATATCGTATTTTATGCTTCTAGCGTTGACTTCTAAGGACCTAACTATTCGATCTGGTGGAGCAACGCACTAGAGTGAAGCCTATGTTGCGCGGAATGTAGAAATGACCATAACGTTCACACTGGGAGCAATTATTCGTTTTATACGATGGAAAAACAGGTTTATTTATTTTGTATTTTATGCTTCTGGCGTTGACTTCTAAGGCCCTAACTATTCGATCTGATGGAGCAGCGCCCTAGAGTGAAGCCTAGGTTGCCCGGAACGGAGAAATGACCATAACTTTCACACCGGTAGCAATCATTCGTTTTATACGATGTAAAAACTGTTCTATTTATTTTGTATTTTATGCTTCGGGCGTTGACTTCTAAGGCCCTAACTATTCAATCTGTTGGTGCAACGACCAAGGGTGAAGCCTATGTTGCCAGGAAAGTAGAAATGACGTTAACTTTCATACTGGTTGCAATTATTCGTTTTATACGATGGAAAAACTGTTTGATTTATTTTGTATTTTATGCTTCGGGCGTTGACTTCTAAGGCCCTAACTATTCGATCTGGTGTCGCAACGCCCTAGAGTGACGCCTAGGTTGCCCGGAACGTAGAAATGACCATTACTTTCACAATGTTTGCAATTATTCATTTTATACGACGGAAAAGCTTTTGTACTTATATTGTATTTTATTCTTCTGGCGTTGACTTCTAAGGCCCTAACTATTCCATCTGGTGGAACAACGCCCATGGGTGAAGGCTAGGTTGCCCGGAACGTAGAAATGACCATAACTTCCACACTGGTTGCAATTATTCGTTTTATACGATGGAAAAGCTGTTGTATTTATATCGTATTTTATGCTTCTGGCGTTGACTTCTTAGGCCCTAACTATTCCATCTGGTGGAACGACGCCCTAGGGTGAAGCCTAGGTTGCGCGGAACGCAGAAATCGCCATAACTTTCACACTGGTAGCAATTATTCGTTTTATACGATGGAAAAACTGTTTTATTTATTTTGAATTTTATGCTTCTGGCGTTGACTTCTAAGGCCCTAACTATTCGATCTGGTGGAGCAACGCCCTAGAGTGAAGCCTAGGTTGCCCGGAAAGTAGAAATGACCATAACTTTCATCCTGGTTGCAATTATTCGTTTTATATGATGGAAAAACTGTTGTATTTATATAGTGTTTTATGCTTCTGGCGTTGACTTCTTAGTCCCTAACTTTCCATCTCGTGGAACAACGCCCTAGGGTGAAGCCTAGGTTGCCTGGAACGTAGAAATGACCATCACTTTCACACGGGTTTCAATTATTCCTGTTACAGGATGGAAAGACTGTTGTATTTTTATTGTATCTTATACTTCAGGCGTTGACTTCTAAGGCCCTAGCTATTCGATCTGGTCGAGCAACGCCCTAGAGTGAAGCCTAGGTTGCCCGGAACGTAGAAATGACCATAACTTCCACACTGGCTGCAATTATTCGTTTTATACGATGGAAAAGCTGTTGTATTTATATCGTATTTTATGCTTCTGGCGTTGACTTCTAAGGACCTAACTATTCGATCTGGTGGAGCAACGCACTAGAGTGAAGCCTAGGTTGCGCGGAATGTAGAAATGACCATAACGTTCACACTGGTAGCAATTATTCGTTTTATACGATGGAAAAACAGTTTTATTTATTTTGTCTTTTATGCTTCTGGCGTTGACTTCTAAGGCCCTAACTATTCGATCTGCTGGAGCAGCGCCCTAGAGTGAAGCCTAGGTTGCCCGGAACGTAGAAATCACCATAACTTCCACACTGGTTGCAATTATTCGTTTTATACGATGGAAAAGCTGTTGTATTTATATCGTATTTTATGCTTCTGGCGTTGACTTCTAAGGACCTAACTATTCGATCTGGTGGAGCAACGCCCTAGAGTGAAGCCTAGGTTGCCCGGAACGTAGAAATGACCTTAACTTTCACACTGGTTGCTATCATTCGTTTTATACGATGGAAAAACTGTTATATTTATATTGTATTTTATGCTTCTGGCGTTGACTTCTTAGGCCCTAACTGTTCGATCTGGTGGAACAACGTCCTATGGTGAAGCCTAGGATGCCCGGAAAGTAGAAATGACCATAACTTTCACACTGGTTGCAAATATTCGTTTTATACGATGGAACAGCTGTTGCACCTTTATTGTATTTTATTCATCTGGGGTTGACTTCTAAGGCCGTAGCTATTAGATGTGGTGGAGCAACGCCCGAGAGCGGGGCCTAGGTTGCCCGGTACATAGAAATGACCATTACTTTCACACTGTTTCCAAATATACATTATATACGATGGAAAATCTGTTGTATTTATGTTGTAGTTTATGCTTCTGGCGTTGACTTCTTAGGCCCTAACTATTTGATCTGGCGGCGCACCGCCCTAGAGTGAAGCGTAGGTTGCCCGGAACGTAGAAAAGACCATTACCTTCACACTGGTTGCAATTATTCGTTTTATACGTTTGAAAGGCTGTTCTATTGATTTTGTGTTTTATGCTTCGGGCGTTGACTTCTAAGGCCCTAGCTATTCTAACTGGTCGAGCAACGCCCTAGAGTGAAGCCTAGGTGGCCCGGAACGTAGAAATGACCATAACTTCCACACTGGTTGCAATTATTCGTTTTATACGATGGAAAAGCTGATGTATTTATATCGTATTTTATGCTTCTGGCGTTGACTTCTTAGGCCCTAACTATTCGATCTGGTGGAGCAGCGCCCTAGAATGGAGCCTAGGTTGCCCGGAACGGAGAAATGACCATAACTTTCACACCGGTAGCAATTATTCGTTTTATACGATGGAAAAACTGTTCTATTTATTTTGTATTTTATGCTTCGGGCGTTGATTTCTAAGGCCCTAACTATTCAATCTGTTGGCGCAACGACCAAGGGTGAAGCGTATGTTGCCCGGAAAGTAGAAATGACGTTAACTTTCATACTGGTTGCAATTATACGTTTTACACGATGGAAAAACTGTTTGATTTATTTTGTACTTTATGCTTCGGGCGTTGACTTCTAAGGCCCTATCTATTCGATCTGGTGTCGCAACGCCCTAGAGTGACGCCTAGGTTGCCCGGAACGTAGAAATGACCACTACTTTCACAATGTTTGCAAATATACATTATATACGATGGAAAATCTGTTGTATTTATGTTGTATTTTATGCTTCTGGCGTTGACTTCTAAGGCCCTAGCTATTCGATCTGGTCGAGCAACGCCCTAGAGTGAAGCCTAGGTTGCCCGGAACGTAGAAATGACCCTAACTTTTACACTGGTAGCTATTATTCGTTTTATACAATGGAAAAACCGTTCTATTCATTTTGTGTTTTATGCGTCGGGCGTTGACTTCTAAGGGCCCAACTATTCAATCTGTTGGTGCAACGCCCAAGGGTGAAGCCTCGGTTGCCCGGAAAGAAGAAATGACCATAACTTTCATCCTGGTTGCAATTATTCGTTTTATATGATGGAAAAACTGTTGTATTTATATAGTGTTTTATGCTTCTGGCGTTGACTTCTTAGTAGCTAACTTTCCATCTGGTGGAACAACGCCCTAGGGTGTAGCCTCGGTTGCCTGGAACGTAGAAATGACCATCACTTTCGCACGGGTTACAATTATTCCTGCTATAGGATGGAAAGACTGTTGTATTTTTATTGTATTTTATACTTCAGGCGTTGACTTCTAAGGCCCTAGCTATTCGATCTGGTCGAGCAACGCCCTAGAGTGAAGCCTAGGTTGCCCGGAACGTAGAAATGACCCTAACTTTTACACTGGTAGCTATTATTCGTTTTATACAATGGAAAAACCGTTCTATTCATTTTGTGTTTTATGCGTCGGGCGTTGACTTCTAAGGGCCCAACTATTCAATCTGTTGGTGCAACGCCCAAGGGTGAAGCCTATTTTGCCCGGAAAGTAGAAATGACGTTAACTTTCATACTGGTTGCAATTATTCGTTTTATACGATGGAAAAACTGTTTTAGTTATTTTGTATTTTGTGCTTCGGGCATTGACCTCTAAGGCCCTAACTACTCAATCCGTTGGAGCAACGCCCTAGGGTGAAGCCTACGTTGCCCGGAAAGTAGAAATGACCATAACTTTAATCCTGGTTGCTATTATTCGTTTTATATGATGGAAAAACTGTTGTATTTATATAGTGTTTTATGCTTCTGGCGTTGACTTCTTAGGCCCTAACTATTCCATCTGGTGGAACAACGCCCTTGGGTGAAGCCTAGGTTGCCTGGAACGTAGAAATGACCATAACTTTTACACTGGTAGCTATTATTCGTTTTATACAATGGAAAAACCGTTCTATTCATTTTGTGTTTTATGCGTCGGGCGTTGACTTCTAAGGGCCCAACTATTCAATCTGTTGGTGCAACGCCCTAGAGTGAAGCCTAGGTTGCCCGGAACGGAGAAATGACCATTACTTTCTCAATGTTTGCAATTATTCATTTTATACGATGGAAAAGCATTTGTACTTATATTGTATTTTATTCTTCTGGCGTTGACTTCTTAGGCCCTAACTATTCGATCTGGTGGAGCAACGCCCTAGAGTGAAGCCTAGGTTGCCCGGAACGTAGAAATGACCATTACATTCACACTGGTTGCAATTATTCGTCTTATACGATGGAAAAGCTGTTGTATTAATATCGTATTTTATGCTTCCGGCGTTGACTTCTTAGGCCCTAACTATTCCATCTGGCGGAACAACGCCCTTGGGTGAAGCCTAGGTTGCGCGGAACGTAGCAATGACCATAACATTCACACTGGTAGCAACTATTCGTTTTATACGATGGAAATACTGTTCTATTTATTTTGTATTTTATGCTTCGGGCATTGACTTCTAAGGCCCTAGCTATTCTATCTGGTCGAGCGACGCCCTAGAGTGAAGCCTAGGTTGCCCGGAACGTAGAAATGACCATAACTTCCACACTGGTTGCAATTATTCGTTTTATACGATGGAAAATCAGTTGTATTTATGTTGTATTTTATGCTTCTGGCGTCGACTTCTTAGGCCCTAACTATTTGATCTGGTGGTGCACCGCCCTAGAGTGAAGCCTTGGTTCCCCGGAACGTAGAAAAGACCACTACCTTCACACTGGTTGCAATTATTCCTGCTTTACGATGGAAAAACTGTTGCATCTTTATTGTATTTTATGCTTCTGGCGTTGATTTCTAAGGCCCTAATTATTCGATCTGGTGGAGCAACGCCCTACTGTGAAGCCTAGGTTGCCCGGAACGTAGAAATGACCATTACATTCACACTGGTTGCAATTATTCGTCTTATACGATGGAAAAGCTGTTGTATTTATATCGTATTTTATGCTTCCGGCGTTGACTTCTTAGGCCCTAACTATTCCATCTGGTGGAACAACGCCCTTGGGTGAAGCCTAGGTTGCGCGGAACGTAGCAATGACCATAACTTGCACACTGGTAGCAATTATTCGTTTTATACGATGGAAAAACTATTCTATTTATTTTGTATTTTATACTTCGGGCGTTGACTTCTAAGGCCCTAGCTATTCTATCTGGTCGAGCGATGCCCTAGAGTGTAGCCTAGGTTGCCCGGAACGTAGAAATGATCGTAACTTCCACACTGGTTGCAATTATTCGTTTTATACGATGGAAAAGCTGTTGTATTTATATCGTATCTTATGCATCTGGCGTTGACTTCTAAGGACCTAACTATTCGATCTGGTGGAGCAACGCACTACAGTTATGTCTAGGTTGCGCGGAATGTAGAAATGACCATAACGTTCACACTGGTAGCAATTATTCGTTTTATACGATGGAAAAACTGTTCTATTTATTTTGTATTTTATGCTTCGGGCGTTGACTTCTATGGCCCTAACTATTCAATCTGTTGGTGCAGCGCCCAAGTGTGAAGCCTATTTTGCCCGGAAAGTAGAAATGACGTTAACTTTCATACTGGTTGCAATTATTCGTTTTATACGATGGAAAAACTGTTTTAGTTATATTGTATTTTGTGCTTCGGGCATTGACCTCTAAGGCCCTAACTACTCAATCCGTTGGAGCAACGCCCTAGGCTGAAGCCTACGTTGCCCGGAAAGTAGAAATGACCATAACTATAATCCTGGTTGCTATTATTCGTTTTATATGATGGAAAAACTGTTGTATTTATATAGCGTTTTATGCTTCTGGCGTTGACTTCTTAGGCCCTAACTATTCCATCTGGTGGAACAACGCCCTCGGGTGTAGCCTAGGTTGACCGGAACGTAGAAATGACCTTAACTTTTACACTGGTAGCAATTATTCGTTTTATACAATGGAAAAGCTGTTGTATTTATATCGTATTTTATGCTTCTGGCGTTGACTTCTTAGGACCTAACTATTCGATCTGGTGGAGCAACGCCCTAGAGTGAAGCCTAGGTTGCCCGGAACGTAGAAATGACCATTACATTCACACTGGTTGCAATTATTCCTGTTATACGATGGAAAAACTGATATATTTTTATTGTATTCTATGCTTCTGGCGTTTAATTCTAAGTCTGTAGCTATTTGATCTGGTGCAGCAACGACCTAGAGTGAAGCCTAGGTTGCCCGGACCGTAGAAATGACCATTACCTTCACAGTGTTTGCTATTATTCATTTTGTGCGATGGAAAAGCTGTTGTATTTATATTGTGTTTCATGCCTCTGGCGCTGACTTCTAAGGCCGTAGCTATTAGATGTGGTGGAGCAACGCCCTAGAGTGACGCCTAGCTTGTCCTGAACGTAGAAATGACCATTACTTTCACAATGTTTGCAACTACTCATTTCATACGATGGAATAACTGTTGTACTTATATTGCGTTTTATCCTTCTGGCGTTGAATTCTAAGTCCCTAGCTATTCGATCTGTTAGAGCAACGCCCTAGGGTGAAACCTAGGCTATCCGGAACGTAGAAATGGCCAGTACATTCGCACTGGTTGCAGTTATTCCTGTAAAACGATGGAAAAACTGTTGCATCTTTATTGTATTTTATGCTTCTGGCGTTGACTTCTAAGGCGCTAACTATTCAATCTGGTGGAGCAACGCCCTAGGGTGAAGCCTAGGTTGCCCGGAACGTAGAAATGAGCATAACTATCACACTGGTTGCAATTATTCGTTTTATACGGTGGAAAAGCTGCTGTATTTATATCGTATTTTATGCTTCTGGCGTTGACTTCTTAGGCCCTAACTATTCGATCTGGTGGAGCAACGCCCTAGGGTGAAGCCTAGGTTGCCCGGTAAGTAGAAATGACCATCACTTTCAAACTGGTTGCAATTATTCCTGTTATATGATGGAAAAACTGTTGTATTTTTATTGCATTTTATGCGTCGGGCATTGACTTCTAAGGCCCTAACTATTCCATCTGTTGGAGCAACGACCTATGGTGAAGCCTAGGTTGCCGGGAAAGTAGAAATGGCCATAACTTTCATACTTGTTGCAATTATTCGTTTTATATGATGGAAAAGCTGTTGTATTTATATTGTATTTTATGCTTCTGGCGTTGACTTCTAAGGCCCTAGCTATTCCATCTGGTGGAGCAACGCCCCAGAGTGAATCCTAGGTTGCCCGGAACGTATAAATGACCATCACTTTCAAACTGGTTGCAATTATTCCTGTTATATGATGGAAAAACGGTTGTATTTTTATTGCATTTTATGCTTCGGGCATTGACTTCTCAGGCCCTAACTATTCAATCTGTTGGAGCAACGCCCGAGGGTGAAGCCTAGGGTGCCCGGAAAGTAGAAGTGACCATAACTTTCATACTGGTTGCAATTATTCGTTTTATACGATGAAAAAACTGTTGTATTTATATTGTATTTTATGCTTCTGGCGTTCACTTCTTAGGCCCTAACTATTCGAACTGGTGAAACAACGCCCTAGAGTGAAGCCTAGGTTGCCCGGGACGTAGAAATGACCATAACTTTCACACTGGTAGCAATTATTCGTTTTATACAATGGAAAAACTGTTCCATTTATTTTGTATTTTATGCTTCGGGCGTTGACTTCTAAGGCCCTAACTGTTTGATCTGGTGGAGCAACGCCCTAGAGTGAAGCCTAGGTTGCCCGGGACGTAGAAATGACCATAACTTTCACACTGGTAGCAATTATTCGTTTTATACAATGGAAAAACTGTTCCATTTATTTTGTATTTTATGCTTCGGGCGTTGACTTCTAAGGCCCTAACTGTTTGATCTGGTGGAGCAACGCCCTAGAGTGAAGCCTAGGTTGACCGGAACGTAGAAATGACCATAACTTTCACACTGGTTGCAATTATTCCTGTTCTACGATGGACAAACTGTTGTATTTATATCGTATTTTATGCTTCTGGCGTTGACGTCTAAGGACCTAACTATTCGATCTTGTGGGGCAACGCTCTGGAGTGAAGCCTAGGTTGCTCGGAATGTAGGAATGACCATAAATTTCACACTGGTTGCAATCATTCGTTTTATACGACGGAAAAACTGTTGCATCTTTATCGTATTTTATGCTTCGGGCGTGGACTTCTAAGGACCTAACTATTCGATCTGGTGGAGCAACGCCCTAGAGTGAAGCCTAGGTTGCCCGGAACGTAGAAATGACCTTAACTTTCACACTGGTTGCTGTCATTCGTTTTATACGATGGAAAAACTGTTATATTTATATTGTATTTTATGCTTCTGGCGTTGACTTCTTAGGCCCTAACTGTTCGATCTGGTGGAACAACGTCCTATGGTGAAGCCTAGGATGCCCGGAAAGTAGAAATGACCATAACTTTCACACTGGTTGCAAATATTCGTTTTATATGATGGAAAAACTGTTGTATTTATATAGTGTTTTATGCTTCTGGCGTTGACTTCTTAGGCCCTAACTATTTGATCTGGTGGTGCACTGCCCTAGAGTGAAGCCTTGGTTCCCCGGAACGTAGAAAAGACCACTACCTTCACACTGGTTGCAATTATTCCTGCTTTACGATGGAAAAACTGTTGCATCTTTATTGTATTTTATGCTTCTGGCGTTGATTTCTAAGGCCCTAATTATTCGATCTGGTGGAGCAACGCCCTACTGTGAAGCCTAGGTTGCCCGGAACGTAGAAATGACCATTACATTCACACTGGTTGCAATTATTCGTCTTATACGATGGAAAAGCTGTTGTATTTATATCGTATTTTATGCTTCCGGCGTTGACTTCTTAGGCCCTAACTATTCCATCTGGTGGAACAACGCCCTTGGGTGAAGCCTAGGTTGCGCGGAACGTAGCAATGACCATAACTTGCACACTGGTAGCAATTATTCGTTTTATACGATGGAAAAACTATTCTATTTATTTTGTATTTTATACTTCGGGCGTTGACTTCTAAGGCCCTAGCTATTCTATCTGGTCGAGCGACGCCCTAGAGTGTAGCCTAGGTTGCCCGGAACGTAGAAATGATCGTAACTTCCACACTGGTTGCAATTATTCGTTTTATACGATGGAAAAGCTGTTGTATTTATATCGTATCTTATGCATCTGGCGTTGACTTCTAAGGACCTAACTATTCGATCTGGTGGAGCAACGCACTACAGTTATGTCTAGGTTGCGCGGAATGTAGAAATGACCATAACGTTCACACTGGTAGCAATTATTCGTTTTATACGATGGAAAAACTGTTCTATTTATTTTGTATTTTATGCTTCGGGCGTTGACTTCTATGGCCCTAACTATTCAATCTGTTGGTGCAGCGCCCAAGGGTGAAGCCTATTTTGCCCGGAAAGTAGAAATGACGTTAACTTTCATACTGGTTGCAATTATTCGTTTTATACGATGGAAAAACTGTTTTAGTTATATTGTATTTTGTGCTTCGGGCATTGACCTCTAAGGCCCTAACTACTCAATCCGTTGGAGCAACGCCCTAGGCTGAAGCCTACGTTGCCCGGAAAGTAGAAATGACCATAACTTTAATCCTGGTTGCTATTATTCGTTTTATATGATGGAAAAACTGTTGTATTTATATAGCGTTTTATGCTTCTGGCGTTGACTTCTTAGGCCCTAACTATTCCATCTGGTGGAACAACGCCCTCGGGTGTAGCCTAGGTTGACCGGAACGTAGAAATGACCTTAACTTTTACACTGGTAGCAATTATTCGTTTTATACAATGGAAAAGCTGTTGTATTTATATCGTATTTTATGCTTCTGGCGTTGACTTCTTAGGACCTAACTATTCGATCTGGTGGAGCAACGCCCTAGAGTGAAGCCTAGGTTGCCCGGAACGTAGAAATGACCATTACATTCACACTGGTTGCAATTATTCCTGTTATACGATGGAAAAACTGATATATTTTTATTGTATTCTATGCTTCTGGCGTTTAATTCTAAGTCTGTAGCTATTTGATCTGGTGGAGCAACGACCTAGAGTGAAGCCTAGGTTGCCCGGACCGTAGAAATGACCATTACCTTCACAGTGTTTGCTATTATTCATTTTGTGCGATGGAAAAGCTGTTGTATTTATATTGTGTTTCATGCCTCTGGCGCTGACTTCTAAGGCCGTAGCTATTAGATGTGGTGGAGCAACGCCCTAGAGTGACGCCTAGCTTGTCCTGAACGTAGAAATGACCATTACTTTCACAATGTTTGCAACTACTCATTTCATACGATGGAATAACTGTTGTACTTATATTGCGTTTTATCCTTCTGGCGTTGAATTCTAAGTCCCTAGCTATTCGATCTGTTAGAGCAACGCCCTAGGGTGAAACCTAGGCTATCCGGAACGTAGAAATGGCCAGTACATTCGCACTGGTTGCAGTTATTCCTGTAAAACGATGGAAAAACTGTTGCATCTTTATTGTATTTTATGCTTCTGGCGTTGACTTCTAAGGCGCTAACTATTCAATCTGGTGGAGCAACGCCCTAGGGTGAAGCCTAGGTTGCCCGGAACGTAGAAATGAGCATAACTATCACACTGGTTGCAATTATTCGTTTTATACGGTGGAAAAGCTGCTGTATTTATATCGTATTTTATGCTTCTGGCGTTGACTTCTTAGGCCCTAACTATTCGATCTGGTGGAGCAACGCCCTAGGGTGAAGCCTAGGTTGCCCGGTAAGTAGAAATGACCATCACTTTCAAACTGGTTGCAATTATTCCTGTTATATGATGGAAAAACTGTTGTATTTTTATTGCATTTTATGCGTCGGGCATTGACTTCTAAGGCCCTAACTATTCCATCTGTTGGAGCAACGACCTATGGTGAAGCCTAGGTTGCCGGGAAAGTAGAAATGGCCATAACTTTCATACTTGTTGCAATTATTCGTTTTATATGATGGAGAAGCTGTTGTATTTATATTGTATTTTATGCTTCTGGCGTTGACTTCTAAGGCCCTAGCTATTCCATCTGGTGGAGCAACGCCCCAGAGTGAATCCTAGGTTGCCCGGAACGTATAAATGACCATCACTTTCAAACTGGTTGCAATTATTCCTGTTATATGATGGAAAAACGGTTGTATTTTTATTGCATTTTATGCTTCGGGCATTGACTTCTCAGGCCCTAACTATTCAATCTGTTGGAGCAACGCCCGAGGGTGAAGCCTAGGGTGCCCGGAAAGTAGAAGTGACCATAACTTTCATACTGGTTGCAATTATTCGTTTTATACGATGAAAAAACTGTTGTATTTATATTGTATTTTATGCTTCTGGCGTTCACTTCTTAGGCCCTAACTATTCGAACTGGTGAAACAACGCCCTAGAGTGAAGCCTAGGTTGCCCGGGACGTAGAAATGACCATAACTTTCACACTGGTAGCAATTATTCGTTTTATACAATGGAAAAACTGTTCCATTTATTTTGTATTTTATGCTTCGGGCGTTGACTTCTAAGGCCCTAACTGTTTGATCTGGTGGAGCAACGCCCTAGAGTGAAGCCTAGGTTGCCCGGGACGTAGAAATGACCATAACTTTCACACTGGTAGCAATTATTCGTTTTATACAATCGAAAAACTGTTCCATTTATTTTGTATTTTATGCTTCGGGCGTTGACTTCTAAGGCCCTAACTGTTTGATCTGGTGGAGCAACGCCCTAGAGTGAAGCCTAGGTTGACCGGAACGAAGAAATGACCATAACTTTCACACTGGTTGCAATTATTCCTGTTCTACGATGGACAAACTGTTGTATTTATATCGTATTTTATGCTTCTGGCGTTGACGTCTAAGGACCTAACTATTCGATCTTGTGGGGCAACGCTCTGGAGTGAAGCCTAGGTTGCTCGGAATGTAGGAATGACCATAAATTTCACACTGGTTGCAATCATTCGTTTTATACGACGGAAAAACTGTTGCATCTTTATCGTATTTTATGCTTCGGGCGTGGACTTCTTAGGCCCTAACTATTCGATCTGGAGGAGCAACTCCCTAGAGTGAAGCCTAGGTTGCCCGGAACGTAGAAATGACCATAACTTTTACACTGGTAGCAATTATTCGTTTTATACAATGGAAAAACTGTTCTATTTATTTTGTATTTTAGGCTTCGGGCGTTGATTTCTAAGGCCCTAACTATTCAATCTGTTGGTGCAACGACCAAGGGTGAAGCCTATGTTGCCCGGAAAGAAGAAATGACGTTAACTTCCAAACTGGTTGCAATTATTCGTTTAATACGATGGAAAAGCTGTTCTACTTATTTTGTATTTTATGCTTCGGGCGTTGACTTCTAAGGCCCTAACTATTCAATCTGTTGGTGCAACGCCCAAGGGTGAAGCTATGTTGCCCGGAAAGTAGAAATGGCGTTAACTTTCATACTGGTTGCAATTATTCGTTTTATACGATGGAAAAACTGTTTTATTTATTTCGTATTTTATGCTTCGGGCGTTGACTTCTAAGGCCCTAACTATTCGATCTGGTGTCGCAACGCCCTAGAGTGAGGCCGAGGTTGCCCGGAACGTAGGAATGACCATAACTTACACACTGTTTGCAGTTATTCCTGTTATACGATGGAAAAACTTTTGCATCTTTATTGTACTTTATGCTTCTGGCGTTGACTTCTAACGCCCTAGCTATTCGATTTGGTGGAAAAACGACCTAGGGTGTAGCCTAGGTTGACCGGAACGTAGAAAAGACCATTACCTTCACACTGGTTGCAATTATTCGTTTTATACGATGGAAAAACTGTTCTATTTATTTTGTATTTTATGCTTCGGGCGTTGATTTCTAAGGCCCTAACTATTCAATCTGTTGGTGCAACGACCAAGGGTGAAGCCTATGTTGCCCGGAAAGTAGAAATGACGTTAACTTCCAAACTGGTTGCAATTATTCGTTTAATACGATGGAAAAATTGTTTGATTTATTTTGTGTTTTATGCTTCGGGCGTTGACTTCTAAGGCCCTAACTATTCGATCTGGTGGCGCAACGCCCTAGAGTGACGCCTATGTTTCCCGGAACGTAGAAATGACCATTACTTTCACAATGTTTGCAATTATTCATATTATACGATGGAAAAGCTTTTGTACTTATATTGTGTTTTATTCTTCTGGCGTTGACTTCTTAGGCCCTAATTATTCGATCTGGTGGAACAACGCCCTAGAGTGAAGACTAGGTTGCCCGGAACATGGAAATGACCATTACTTTCACACTGTTTGCAGTTACTCCTGTTATACGATGGAAAAACTTTTGCATCTTTATTGTATTTTATGCTTCTGGCGTTGACTTCTAGGGCCCTAGCTATTCGATTTGGTGGAGCAACGCCCGAGAGTGGGGCCTAGGTTGCCCGGTACATAGAAATGACCATTACTTTCACAGTGTTTGCAAATATACATTATATACGATGGAAAATCTGTTGTATTTATGTTGTATTTTATGCTTCTGGCGTTGACTTCTTAGGCCCTAACTATTTGACCTGGTGGAGCACCGCCCTATAGTGAAGCCTAGGTTGCCCGGAACGTAGAAAAGACCATTACCTTCACACTGGTTGCAATTATTCGTTTTATACGATGGAAAATCTGTTCTATTTATTTTGTATTTTATGCTTCGGGCGTTGACTTCTATGGCCCTAACTATTCAATCTGTTGGTGCAACGCCCAAGGGTGAAGCCTACGTTGCCCGGAAAGTAGAAATGACCATAACTTTAATCCTGGTTGCTATTATTCGTTTTATATGATGGAAAAACTGTTGTATTTATATAGCGTTTTATGCTTCTGGCGTTGACTTCTTAGGCCCTAACTATTCCATCTGGTGGAACAACGCCCTCGGGTGTAGCCTAGGTTGACCGGAACGTAGAAATGACCTTAACTTTTACACTGGTAGCAATTATTCGTTTTATACAATGGAAAGGCTGTTGTATTTATATCGTATTTTATGCTCGTGGCGTTAACTTCTTAGGCCCTAACTATTCGATCTGGTGGAGCAACGCCCTAGGGTGAAGCCTAGGTTGCCCGGTAAGTTGAAATGACCATCACTTTCAAACTGGTTGCAATTATTCCTGTTATATGATGGAAAAACTGTTGTATTTTTATTGCATTTTATGCGTCGGGCATTGACTTCTAAGGCCCTAACTATTCCATCGGTTGGAGCAACGACCTATGGTGAAGCCTAGGTTGCCGGGAAAGTAGAAATGGCCATAACTTTCATACTGGTTGCAATTATTCGTTTTATATGATGGAAAAGCTGTTGTATTTATATTGTATTTTATGCTTCTGGCGTTGACTTCTAAGGCCCTAGCTATTCCATCTGGTGGAGCAACGCCCCAGAGTGAATCCTAGGTTGCCCGGAACGTATAAATGACCATCACTTTCAAACTGGTTGCAATTATTCCTGTTATATGATGGAAAAACGGTTGTATTTTTATTGCATTTTATGCTTCGGGCATTGATTTCTCAGGCCCTAACTATTCAATCTGTTGGAGCAACGCCCGAGGGTGAAGCCTAGGGTGCCCGGAAAGTAGAAGTGGCCATAACTTTCATACTGGTTGCAATTATTCGTTTTATACGATGAAAAAACTGTTGTATTTATATTGTATTTTATGCTTCTGGCGTTCACTTCTTAGGCCCTAACTATTCGAACTGGTGCAACAACGCCCTAGAGTGAAGCCTAGGTTGCCCTGGACGTAGAAATGACCATAACTTTCACACTGGTAGCAATTATTCGTTTTATACAATGGAAAAACTGTTCCATTTATTTTGTATTTTATGCTTCGGGCGTTGACTTCTAAGGCCCTAACTGTTTGACCTGGTGGAGCAACGCCCTAGAGTGAAGCCTAGGTTGACCGGAACGTAGAAATGACCATAACTTTCACACTGGTTGCAATTATTCCTGTTCTACGATGGACAAACTGTTGTATTTATATCGTATTTTATGCTTCTGGCGTTGACGTCTAAGGACCTAACTATTCGATCTTGTGGGGCAACGCTCTGGAGTGAAGCCTAGGTTGCTCGGAATGTAGGAATGACCATAAATTTCACACTGGTTGCAATCATTCGTTTTATACGACGGAAAAACTGTTGCATCTTTATCGTATTTTATGCTTCGGGCGTGGACTTCTTAGGCCCTAACTATTCGATCTGGTGGAGCAACTCCCTAGAGTGAAGCCTAGGTTGCCCGGAACGTAGAAATGACCATAACTTTTACACTGGTAGGAATTATTCGTTTTATACAATGGAAAAACTGTTCTATTTATTTTGTATTTTATGCTTCGAGCGTTGATTTCTAAGGCCCTAACTATTCAATCTGTTGGTGCAACGACCAAGGGTGAAGCCTATGTTGCCCGGAAAGTAGAAATGACGTTAACTTCCAAACTGGTTGCAATTATTCGTTTAATACGATGGAAAAGCTGTTCTACTTATTTTGTATTTTATGCTTCGGGCGTTGACTTCTAAGGCCCTAACTATTCAATCTGTTGGTGCAACGCCCAAGGGTGAAGCTATGTTGCCCGGAAAGTAGAAATGACGTTAACTTCCAAACTGGTTGCAATTATTCGTTTAATACGATGGAAAAACTGTTTGATTTATTTTGTATTTTATGCTTCGGGCGTTGACTTCTAAGGCCCTAACTATTCGATCTGGTGGCGCAACGCCCTAGAGTGACGCCTATGTTTCCCGGAACGTAGAAATGACCATTACTTTCACAATGTTTGCAATTATTCATTTTATACGATGGAAAAGCTTTTGTACTTATATTGTGTTTTATTCTTCTGGCGTTGACTTCTTAGGCCCTAATTATTCGATCTGGTGGAACAACGCCCTAGAGTGAAGACTAGGTTGCCCGGAACATGGAAATGACCATTACTTTCACACTGTTTGCAGTTACTCCTGTTATACGATGGAAAAACTTTTGCATCTTTATTGTATTTTATGCTTCTGGCGTTGACTTCTAGGGCCCTAGCTATTCGATTTGGTGGAGCAACGCCCGAGAGTGGGGCCTAGGTTGCCCGGTACATAGAAATGACCATTACTTTCACACTGTTTGCAAATATACATTATATACGATGGAAAATCTGTTGTATTTATGTTGTATTTTATGCTTCTGGCGTTGACTTCTTAGGCCCTAACTATTTGATCTGGTGGAGCACCGCCCTATAGTGAAGCCTAGGTTGCCCGGAACGTAGAAAAGACCATTACCTTCACACTGGTTGCAATTATTCGTTTTATACGATGGAAAATCTGTTCTATTTATTTTGTATTTTATGCTTCGGGCGTTGACTTCTATGGCCCTAACTATTCAATCTGTTGGTGCAACGCCCAAGGGTGAAGCCTACGTTGCCCGGAAAGTAGAAATGACCATAACTTTAATCCTGGTTGCTATTATTCGTTTTATATGATGGAAAAACTGTTGTATTTATATAGCGTTTTATGCTTCTAGCGTTGACTTCTTAGGCCCTAACTATTCCATCTGGTGGAACAACGCCCTCGGGTGTAGCCTAGGTTGACCGGAACGTAGAAATGACCTTAACTTTTACACTGGTAGCAATTATTCGTTTTATACAATGGAAAGGCTGTTGTATTTATATCGTATTTTATGCTCGTGGCGTTAACTTCTTAGGCCCTAACTATTCGATCTGGTGGAGCAACGCCCTAGGGTGAAGCCTAGGTTGCCCGGTAAGTTGAAATGACCATCACTTTCAAACTGGTTGCAATTATTCCTGTTATATGATGGAAAAACTGTTGTATTTTTATTGCATTTTATGCGTCGGGCATTGACTTCTAAGGCCCTAACTATTCCATCGGTTGGAGCAACGACCTATGGTGAAGCCTAGGTTGCCGGGAAAGTAGAAATGGCCATAACTTTCATACTGGTTGCAATTATTCGTTTTATATGATGGAAAAGCTGTTGTATTTATATTGTATTTTATGCTTCTGGCGTTGACTTCTAAGGCCCTAGCTATTCCATCTGGTGGAGCAACGCCCCAGAGTGAATCCTAGGTTGCCCGGAACGTATAAATGACCATCACTTTCAAACTGGTTGCAATTATTCCTGTTATATGATGGAAAAACGGTTGTATTTTTATTGCATTTTATGCTTCGGGCATTGATTTCTCAGGCCCTAACTATTCAATCTGTTGGAGCAACGCCCGAGGGTGAAGCCTAGGGTGCCCGGAAAGTAGAAGTGGCCATAACTTTCATACTGGTTGCAATTATTCGTTTTATACGATGAAAAAACTGTTGTATTTATATTGTATTTTATGCTTCTGGCGTTCACTTCTTAGGCCCTAACTATTCGAACTGGTGCAACAACGCCCTAGAGTGAAGCCTAGGTTGCCCTGGACGTAGAAATGACCATAACTTTCACACTGGTAGCAATTATTCGTTTTATACAATGGAAAAACTGTTCCATTTATTTTGTATTTTATGCTTCGGGCGTTGACTTCTAAGGCCCTAACTGTTTGACCTGGTGGAGCAACGCCCTAGAGTGAAGCCTAGGTTGACCGGAACGTAGAAATGACCATAACTTTCACACTGGTTGCAATTATTCCTGTTCTACGATGGACAAACTGTTGTATTTATATCGTATTTTATGCTTCTGGCGTTGACGTCTAAGGACCTAACTATTCGATCTTGTGGGGCAACGCTCTGGAGTGAAGCCTAGGTTGCTCGGAATGTAGGAATGACCATAAATTTCACACTGGTTGCAATCATTCGTTTTATACGACGGAAAAACTGTTGCATCTTTATCGTATTTTATGCTTCGGGCGTGGACTTCTTAGGCCCTAACTATTCGATCTGGTGGAGCAACTCCCTAGAGTGAAGCCTAGGTTGCCCGGAACGTAGAAATGACCATAACTTTTACACTGGTAGCAATTATTCGTTTTATACAATGGAAAAACTGTTCTATTTATTTTGTATTTTATGCTTCGGGCGTTGATTTCTAAGGCCCTAACTATTCAATCTGTTGGTGCAACGACCAAGGGTGAAGCCTATGTTGCCCGGAAAGTAGAAATGACGTTAACTTCCAAACTGGTTGCAATTATTCGTTTAATACGATGGAAAAGCTGTTCTACTTATTTTGTATTTTATGCTTCGGGCGTTGACTTCTAAGGCCCTAACTATTCAATCTGTTGGTGCAACGCCCAAGGGTGAAGCCATGTTGCCCGGAAAGTAGAAATGGCGTTAACTTTCATACTGGTTGCAATTATTCGTTTTATACGATGGAAAAACTGTTTTATTTATTTCGTATTTTATGCTTCGGGCGTTGACTTCTAAGGCCCTATCTATTCGATCTGGTGTCGCAACGCCCTAGAGTGAGGCCGAGGTTGCCCGGAACGTAGGAATGACCATAACTTACACACTGTTTGCAGTTATTCCTGTTATACGATGGAAAAACTTTTGCATCTTTATTGTACTTTATGCTTCTGGCGTAGACTTCTTAGGACCTAACTGTTCGATCTGGTGGAACAACGTCCTAGGGTGAAGCCTAGGATGCCCGGAAAGTAGAAATGACCATAACGTTCACACTGGTAGCAATTATTCGTTTTATACGATGGAAAAACTGTTCTATTTATTTTGTATTTTATGCTTCGGGCGTTGATTTCTAAGGCCCTAACTATTCAATCTGTTGGTGCAACGACCAAGGGTGAAGCCTATGTTGCCCGGAAAGTAGAAATGACGTTAACTTCCAAACTGGTTGCAATTATTCGTTTAATACGATGGAAAAACTGTTTGATTTATTTTGTATTTTATGCTTCGGGCGTTGACTTCTAAGGCCCTAACTATTCGATCTGGTGGCGCAACGCCCTAGAGTGACGCCTATGTTTCCCGGAACGTAGAAATGACCATTACTTTCACAATGTTTGCAATTATTCATTTTATACGATGGAAAAGCTTTTGTACTTATATTGTGTTTTATTCTTCTGGCGTTGACTTCTTAGGCCCTAATTATTCCATCTGGTGGAACAACGCCCTAGAGTGAAGACTAGGTTGCCCGGAACATGGAAATGACCATTACTTTCACACTGTTTGCAGTTACTCCTGTTATACGATGGAAAAACTTTTGCATCTTTATTGTATTTTATGCTTCTGGCGTTGACTTCTAGGGCCCTAGCTATTCGATTTGGTGGAGCAACGCCCGAGAGTGGGGCCTAGGTTGCCCGGTACATAGAAATGACCATTACTTTCACACTGTTTGCAAATATACATTATATACGATGGAAAATCTGTTGTATTTATGTTGTATTTTATGCTTCTGGCGTTGACTTCTTAGGCCCTAACTATTTGATCTGGTGGAGCACCGCCCTATAGTGAAGCCTAGGTTGCCCGGAACGTAGAAAAGACCATTACCTTCACACTGGTTGCAATTATTCGTTTTATACGATGGAAAATCTGTTCTATTTATTTTGTATTTTATGCTTCGGGCGTTGACTTCTATGGCCCTAACTATTCAATCTGTTGGTGCAACGCCCAAGGGTGAAGCCTACGTTGCCCGGAAAGTAGAAATGACCATAACTTTAATCCTGGTTGCTATTATTCGTTTTATATGATGGAAAAACTGTTGTATTTATATAGCGTTTTATGCTTCTAGCGTTGACTTCTTAGGCCCTAACTATTCCATCTGGTGGAACAACGCCCTCGGGTGTAGCCTAGGTTGACCGGAACGTAGAAATGACCTTAACTTTTACACTGGTAGCAATTATTCGTTTTATACAATGGAAAAGCTGTTGTATTTATATCGTATTTTATGCTTCTGGCGTTGACTTCTTAGGACCTAACTATTCGATCTGGTGGAGCAACGCCCTAGAGTGAAGCCTAGGTTGCCCGGAACGTAGAAATGACCATTACATTCACACTGGTTGCAATTATTCCTGTTATACGATGGAAAAACTGTTGTATTTTTATTGTATTCTATGCTTCTGGCGTTTAATTCTAAGTCTCTAGCTATTTGATCTGGTGGAGCAACGACCTAGAGTGAAGCCTAGGTTGCCCGGACCGTAGAAATGACCATTACCTTCACAGTGTTTGCTATTATTCATTTCATACGATGGAATAACTGTTGTACTTATATTGCGTTTTATCCTTCTGGCGTTGAATTCTAAGTCCCTAGCTATTCGATCTGTTAGAGCAACGCCCTAGGGTGTAACCTAGGTTATCCGGAACGTAGAAATGGCCAGTACATTCGCACTGGTTGCAGTTATTCCTGTAAAACGATGGAAAAACTGTTGCATCTTTATTGTATTTTATGCTTCTGGCGTTGACTTCTAAGGCGCTAACTATTCGATCTGGTGAAGCAACGCCCTAGGGTGAAGCCTAGGTTGGCCGCAATGTAGAAATGTCCATAACTTTCACACTGGTTGCAATTATTCGTTTTATACGATTGAAAAGCTGTTGTATTTATATTGTATTTTATGCTTCGGGCATTGACTTTTTAGGCCCTTACTATTCGATCTGTTGGAGCAACGCCCTAGGCTGAAGCCTAGGTTGCCCGGAACGTAGAAATGAGCATAACTATCACACTGGTTGCAATTATTCGTTTTATACGGTGGTAAAGCTGCTGTATTTATATCGTATTTTATGCTTCTGGCGTTGACTTCTTAGGCCCTAACTATTCGATCTGGTGGAGCAACGCCCTAGGGTGAAGCCTAGGTTGCCCGGTAAGTAGAAATGACCATCACTTTCAAACTGGTTGCAATTATTCCTGTTATATGATGGAAAAACTGTTGTATTTTTATTGCATTTTATGCGTCGGGCATTGACTTCTAAGGCCCTAACTATTCCATCTGTTGGAGCAACGACCTATGGTGAAGCCTAGGTTGCCGGGAAAGTAGAAATGACCATAACTTTCATACTGGTTGCAATTATTCGTTTTATATGATGGAAAAGCTGTTGTATTTATATTGTATTTTATGCTTCTGGCGTTGACTTCTAAGGCCCTAGCTATTCCACCTGGTGGAGCAACGCCCCAGAGTGAATCCTAGGTTGCCCGGAACGTATAAATGACCATCACTTTCAAACTGGTTGCAATTATTCCTGTTATATGATGGAAAAACGGTTGTATTTTTATTGCATTTTATGCTTCGGGCATTGACTTCTCAGGCCCTAACTATTCAATCTGTTGGAGCAACGCCCGAGGGTGAAGCCTAGGGTGCCCGGAAAGTAGAAGTGACCATAACTTTCATACTGGTTGCAATTATTCGTTTTATACGATGAAAAAACTGTTGTATTTATGTTGTATTTTATGCTTCTGGCGTTCACTTCTTAGGCCCTAACTATTAGAACTGGTGAAACAACGCCCTAGAGTGAAGCCTAGGTTGCCCGGGACGTAGAAATGCCCATAACTTTCACACTGGTAGCAATTATTCGTTTTATACAATGGAAAAACTGTTCCATTTATTTTGTATTTTATGCTTCGGGCGTTGACTTCTAAGGCCCTAACTGTTTGATCTGGAGGAGCAACGCCCTAGAGTGAAGCCTAGGTTGACCGGAACGTAGAAATGACCATAACTTTTACACTGGTAGCAATTATTCGTTTTATACAATGGAAAAACTGTTCTATTTATTTTGCATTTTATGCTTCGGGCGTTGACTTCTAAGGCCCTAACTGATTGATCTGTTGGAGCAACGCCCTAGAGTGAAGCCTAGGTTGCCCGGAAAGTAGAAATGACCATAACTTTCATCCTGGTTGCAATTATTCGTTTTATATGATGGAAAAACTGTTGCATTTATATAGGGTTTTATGCTTCTGGCGTTAACTTCTAAGGCCCTAACTATTCCATCTGGTGGAACAACGCCCTAGGCTGAAGCCTAGGTTGCCTGGACGTAGAAATGACCATCACTTTCACACGGGTTGCAATTATTCCTGTTATAGGATGGAAAGACTGTTGCATTTTTATTGTATTTTATACTTCAGGCGTTGACTTCTAGGGCCCTAGCTATTCGATCTGGTCGAGCAACGCCCTAGAGTGAAGCCTAGGTTGCGCGGAACGTAGAAATGACCATAACTTCTACACTGGTTGCAATTATTCGTTTTATACAATGGAAAAGCTGTTCTACTTATTTTGTATTTTATGCTTCGGGCGTTGACTTCTAAGGCCCTAACTATTCAATCTGTTGGTGCAACGACCAAGGGTGAAGCTATGTTGCCCGGAAAGTAGAAATGACGTTGACTTTCATACTGGTTGCTATCATTCGTTTTATACGATGGAAAAACTGTTATATTTATATTGTATTTTATGCATCTGGCGTAGACTTCTTAGGCCCTAACTGTTCGATCTGGTGGAACAACGTCCTAGGGTGAAGCCTAGGATGCCCGGAAAGTAGAAATGACCATAACTTTCACACTGGTTGCAATTATTCGTTTTATACGATGGAAAAGCTGTTGAACCTTTATTGTATTTTATTCATCTGGGGTTGACTTCCAAGGCCGTAGCTATTAGATGTGGTGGAGCAACGCCCTAGAGTGACGCCTAGGTTGCCCGGAACGTAGAAATGACCATTACTTTCACAATGTTTGCAATTATTCATTTTATACGATGGAAAAGCTTTTGTACCTACATTGTATTCTATTCTTCTGGCGTTGACTTCTTAGGCCCTAATTATTCGATCTGGTGGAACAACGCCCTAGAGTGAAGACTAGGTTGCCCGGAACATGGAAATGACCATTACTTTCACACTGTTTGCAGTTATTCCTGTTATACGATGGAAAAACTTTTGCATCTTTATTGTATTTTATGCTTCTGGCGTTGACTTCTAAGGCCCTAGCTATTCGGTTTGGTGGAGCAACGCCCGAGAGTGGGGCCTAGGTTGCCCGGTACATAGAAATGACCATTACTTTCACACTGTTTGCAAATATACATTATATACGATGGAAAATCTGTTGTATTTATGTTGTATTTTATGCTTCTGGCGTTGACTTCTTAGGCCCTAACTATTTGATCTGGTGGCGCAACGCCCCAGAGTGAAGCCTAGGTTGCCCGGAACGTAGAAATGACCATTACTTTCACACTGGTTGCTATCACTCGTTTTATACGATGGAAAAACTGTTATATTTATATTGTATTTTATGCTTCTGGCGTTGACTTCTTAGGCCCTAACTGTTCGATCTGGTGGAACAACGTCCTAGGGTGAAGCCTAGGTTGCCCGGAACGTAGAAATGACCATAACCTTTACACTGGTAGCTATTATTCGTTTTATACAATGGAAAAACCGTTCTATTTATTTTGTGTTTTATGCGTCGGGCGTTGACTTCTTAGGGCCTAACTATTCAATCTGTTGGTGCAACGCCCTAGAGTGAAGCCTAGGTTGCCCGGAACGGAGAAATGACCATTACTTTCACAATGTTTGCAATTATTCATTTTATACGATGGAAAAGCATTTGTACTTATATTGTATTTTATTCTTCTGGCGTTGACTTCTTAGGCCCTAACTATTCGATCTGGTGGAGCAACGCCCTAGAGTGAAGCCTAGGTTGCCCGGAACGTAGAAATGACCATTACATTCACACTGGTTGCAATTATTCGTCTTATACGATGGAAATGCTGTTGTATTAATATCGTATTTTATGCTTCGGGCATTGACTTCTAAGGCCCTAGCTATTCTATCTGTTCGAGCGACGCCCTAGAGTGAAGCCTAGGTTGCCCGGAACGTAGAAATGACCGTAACTTCCACACTGGTTGCAATTATTCGTTTTATACGATGGAAAAGCTGTTGTATTTATATCGTATTTTATGCATCTGGCGTTGACTTCTAAGGACCTAACTATTCGATCTGGTGGAGCAACGCACTAGGGTGAAGCCTAGGTTGCGCGGAATGTAGAAATGACCATAACTTCCGCACTGGTTGCAATTATTCGTTTTATACGATGGAAAAGCTGTTGTATTTATATCGTATTTTATGCATCTGGCGTTGACTTCTAAGGACCTAACTATTCGATCTGGTGGAGCAACGCACTAGAGTGAAGTCTAGGTTGCGCGGAATGTAGAAATGACCATAACGTTCACACTGGTAGCAATTATTCGTTTTATACGATGGAAAAACTGTTCTATTTATTTTGTATTTTATGCTTCGGGCGTTGATTTCTAAGGCCCTAACTATTCAATCTGTTGGTGCAACGACCAAGGGTGAAGCCTATGTTGCCCGGAAAGTAGAAATGACGTTAACTTTCATACTGGTTGCAATTATTCATTTAATACGATGGAAAAACTGTTTGATTTATTTTGTATTTTATGCTTCGGGCGTTGACTTCTAAGGCCCTAACTATTCGATCTGGTGGCGCAACGCCCTAGAGTGACGCCAATGTTTCCCGGAACGTAGAAATGACCATTACTTTCACAACGTTTGCAATTATTCATTTTATACGATGGAAAAGCTTTTGTACTTATATTGTATTTTATTCTTCTGGCGTTGACTTCTTAGGCCCTATATATTCGATCTGGTGGAACAACGCCCTGGAGTGAAGACTAGGTTGCCCGGAACATGGAAATGACCATTACTTTCACACTGTTTGCAGTTACTCCTGTTATACGATGGAAAAACTTTTGCATCTTTATTGTATTTTATGCTTCTGGCGTTGACTTCTAGGGCCCTAGCTATTCGATTTGGTGGAGCAACGCCCGAGAGTGGGGGCTAGGTTGCCCGGTACATAGAAATGACCATTACTTTCACACTGTTTGCAAATATACATTATATACGATTGAAAATCTGTTGTATTTATGTTGTATTTTATGCTTCTGGCGTTGACTTCTTAGGCCCTAACTATTTGATCTGGTGGAGCACCGCCCTATAGTGAAGCCTAGGTTGCCCGGAACGTAGAAAAGACCATTACCTTCACACTGGTTGCAATTATTCGTTTTATACGATGGAAAATCTGTTCTATTTATTTTGTATTTTATGCTTCGGGCGTTGACTTCTATGGCCCTAACTATTCAATCTGTTCGTGCGATGCCCAAGGGTGAAGCCTATTTTGCCCGGAAAGTAGAAATGACGTTAACTTTCATACTGGTTGCAATTATTCGTTTTATACGATGGAAAAACTGTTTTAGTTATTTTGTATTTTGTGCTTCGGGCATTGACCTCTAAGGCCCTAACTACTCAATCCGTTGGAGCAACGCCCTAGGGTGAAGCCTACGTTGCCCGGAAAGTAGAAATGACCATAACTTTAATCCTGGTTGCTATTATTCGTTTTATATGATGGAAAAACTGTTGTATTTATATAGCGTTTTATGCTTCTGGCGTTGACTTCTTAGGCCCTAACTATTCCATCTGGTGGAACAACGCCCTCGGGTGAAGCCTAGGTTGACCGGAACGTAGAAATGACCTTAACTTTTACACTGGTAGCAATTATTCGTTTTATACAATGGAAAAGCTGTTGTATTTATATCGTATTTTATGCTTCTGGCGTTGACTTCTTAGGACCTAACTATTCGATCTGGTGGAGCAACGCCCTAGAGTGAAGCCTAGGTTGCCCGGAACGTAGAAATGACCATTACATTCACACTGTTTGCAGTTATTCCTGTTATACGATGAGAAGCTGTTGCATCTTTATCGTATTTTGTGCTTCTGGCGTTGACTTCTAAGGCCCTAACTAGTCGAGCTGGTGGTGCAAGGCCCTAGACTGAAGCCTAGGTTGCCCGTAACGTAGAAATGACCAGTACTTTCACACTGGTTACAGTTATTCATTTTATAAGATGGAAAAACTGTTGTACTTATATTGTATTTTATCCTTCCGGCGTTGAATTCTAAGTCCCTAGCTATTCGATCTGGTGGAGCAACGCCCTAGTGTGAAACCTAGGTTACCCGGAACGTAGAAATGACCAGTACTTTCAGACTGGTTGCAGTTATTCGTTTTATACAATGGAAAAACTGTTCTATTTATTTTGCATTCTATGCTTCGGGCTTTGAATTCTAAGTCCCTAGCAATTCCATCTGGTGGAGCAACGCCCTAGAGTGAAGCAAAGGTTGCCCGGAACGTAGAAGTGACCATTACTTCCACACTGTTTGCAAATATACATTATATACGATGGAAAAGCTGTTGTACTTATATTGTAATTTATGCTTCTGGCGTTGACTTCTTAGGCCGTAACTATTTGATCTGGTGGAGCACCGCCCTAGAGTGAAGCCTAGGTTGCACGGAACGTAGAAATGACCATCACTTTCAAACTGGTTGCAAGTATTCCTGTTATATGATGGAAAAACTGTTGTATTTTTATTGCATTTTATGCTTCGGGCATTGTCTTCTAAGGTCCTAACTATTCAATCTGTTGGAGCAACGCCCTAGGGTGAAGCCTAGGTTGCCCGGAAAGTAGAAATGACAATAACTTTCATACTGGTTGCAATTATTCGTTTTATACGATGGAAAAGCTGTTGCACCTTTATTGCATTTTATGCTTCTGTCGTTGACGTCTAAGGCCGTAGCTATCAGATGTGGTGGAGCAACGCACTAGAGTGACGCCTAGGTTGCCCGGAACGTAGAAATGACCATTACTTTCGCAATGTTTAAAATTATTCATTTTATACGATGGAAAAACTGTTGTACTTATATTGTATTTTATGCTTCTGGCGTTGACTTCTTAGGCGCTAACAATTCGATCTGGTGGCGCAACGCCATACAGTGAAGCCTAGGTTTCCCGGAACGTAGAAATGACCATCACTTTCACACGGGTTGCAATTATTCCTGTTATAGGATGGAAAGACTGTTGTATTTTTGTTGTATTTTACGCTTCGGGCGTTGAATTCAAAGTCCATCGCTATTCGATCTGGTGGAGCAATGCCTAGAGTGAAGCCTAGGTTGCCCCGAACGTAGAAACGACCATAACTTTCACAATGTTTGCATTTATGCATTTTATACGATGGAAAAACTCTTGTACTTATATCGTATTTTATTCTTCTGGCGTTGAATTCTAAGTCCCTAGCTATTCGATCTGGTGGAGCAACGCCCTAGAAAGAAACCTAGGTTACCCGGAACGTAGAAATGACCATTACTTTCACACTGTTTGCAATTATTCATTTTATACGATGGAAAAGCTGTTGCATTTATATTGTATTTTATGCTCCTGGCGTCGACTTCTAAAGCCGTTGCTATTGGATGTGGTGGAGCAACGCCCTAGAGTGACACCTGGGTTGACCGGAACGTAGAAATCACCATTACTTTCACAATGTCTGCAATTATTCATTTTATACGATGGAAAAACTTTTGTACTTATATTGTATTTTATCCTTCTGGCGTTGAGTTCGAAGTCCCTAGCTATTCGATCTGGTGGAGCAACGCCCTAGTGTGACACCTAGGATACCCGGAACGTAGAAATGACCAGTACTTTCAGACTGGTTGCAGTTATTCGTTTTATACAATGGAAAAACTGTTCTATTTATTTTGCATTTTATGCTTCGGGCGTTGAATTCTAAGCCCCTAGCAATTCCATCTGGTGGAGCAACACCCTAGTGTGAAGCCTAGGTTGCCCGGAACGTAGAAGTGACCATTACTTCCACACTGTTTGCAAATATACATTATATACGATGGAAAAGCTGTTGTACTTATATTGTAATTTATGCTTCTGGCGTTGACTTCTTAGGCCGTAACTATTTGATCTGGTGGAGCACCGCCCTAGAGTGAAGCCTAAGTTGCCCGGAACGTAGAACATACCATTACCTTCACACTGGTTGCAATTATTCCTGTTATACGATGGAAAAACTGTTGCACCTTTATTGTATTTAATGCTTCTGGCGTTGACTTCTAAGGCCCTAACTATTCGATCTGGCGGAGGAAGGCCCTAGACTGAAGCCTAGGTTGCCCGGAACGTAGAAATGACCATAACATTCACACTGGTTGCCATTAATCGTTTTCTACGATGGAAAAGCTGTTGTATTTATATCGTATTTTATGCTTCTGGCGTTGACTTCTTAGGCCCTAACTACTCAATCTGGTGGAGCAACGCCCTAGAGTGAAGCCTAGGTTGCTCGGAACGTAGAAATGACCATTACCTTCACACTGTTTGCAATTATTCATTTTATAAGATGGCATAGCTGTAGTATTTAGATTGTATTTTATGCTTCCGGCGTTAACTTCTAAGGCCGTAGCTATCAGATGAGGAGCAGCAACGCCCTAGAGAGACACGTAGGTTGCCAGCCACGTAGAAATGACCATTACTTTCACAATGTTCGGAATCATTCATTTTATACGATGGAAAAACTGTTGTACTTATATTGTATTTTATGCTTCGGGCGTTGACTTCTAAGGCCCTAACTATTCGATTTGGTGGAGCAACGCCCTACAGTGAAGCCTAGGTTGCCCGGAACGTAGAAATGACCAGTACTTTCACACTGGTTACAGTTATTCGTTTTATACAATGGAAAAACTGTTCTATTTCTTTTGCATTTTATGCTTCGGGCGTTGACTTCTAAGGCCCTAACTATTCGATCTGGTGGAGCAACGCCCTAGAGTGAAGCCTAGGTTGCCCGGAACGTAGAAATGACCATAACTTTCACACTGGTTGCTATTATTCGTTTTATACGATGGAGTAGCTGTTATATTTATATTGCATTTTATGCTTCTGGCATTGAATTCTAAGTCCCTATCTATTCCATCTGGTGGAGCAACACCCTAGAGTGTTGCGTAGGTTGCCCGGAACGTAGAAATGACCATTACTTCCACAATGTCTGCAATTATTCATTTCATACGATGGAAAAACTGTTGTACTTATATCGTATTTTATCCTTCTGGCGTTGAGTTCTAAGTCCCTAGCTATTCGGTCTGGTGGAGCAACGCCCTAGTGTGAAACCTAGGTTACCCGGAACGTAGAAACGACCATTACTTTCACAATGTCTGCAATTATTCATTTCATACGATGGAAAAACTGTTGTACTTATATCGTATTTTATCCTTCTGGCGTTGAGTTCTAAGTCCCTAGCTATCCGATCTGGTGGAGCAACGCCCTAGTGTGAAACCTAGGTTACCCGGAACGTAGAAATGGCCATTACCTTCACACTGTTTGCAATTATTCATTTTATACGATGGCAAAGCTGTTGTACTTATGTTGTATTTTATGCTTCGGGCGTTGACTTCTAAGGCCCTAACTATTCGATTTGGGTGGAGCAACTCCCTACAGTGAATGCTTGGTTGCCCGGAACGTAGAAATGACCATTACTTTCACAATGTCTGCAATTATTCATTTTATACGATGGAAAAGCTGTTGTATTTATATTGTATTTTATGCTCCTGGCGTTGACTTCTAAGTCCCTAGCTATTCGATCTGGTGGAGCAACGCCCTAGTGTGAAACCTAGGTTACCCGGAACGTAGAAATGTCCAGTACTTTCAGACTGGTTGCTGTTACTCGTTTCATACGATGGAAAAGCTGTTATATTTATTTTGCATTTTATGCTTCGGGCGTTGACTTCTAAGGCCCTAACTGTTTGGTCTGGTGGAGCAAGGCCCTAGAGTGAAGCCTAGGTTGCCCGGAACGTAGAAATGATCATTACTTTCGCACTGGATGCAATTAGTCATGCTATACAATGGAAAAACTGTTGCATTTTTATTGTGTTTTATGCTTCTGGCGTTGACTTCTATGGCCCTACCTATTCGATCTGGTGGAGCAACGCCCTAGAGTGCAGCCTAGGTAGTCCGGAACGTAGAAATGACCACAACTTTCACACTGATTGCTATTATTCGTTTTATACGATCGAAAAACTGTTATGTTTATGTTGTATATTATGCTTCTGGCGTTGCCTTCTAAGGCACTACCTATTCGATCTGGTGGAGCATCACTCTACAGTGAAGCCTAGGTTGCCCGGGACGTAGAAATGACCATAACTTTCACACTGGTAGCATCTACTCATTGTATACGATGGAAAAACTGTTGTACTTATATTGCATTTTATTCTTCTGGCGTTGAATTCTTAGTCCCTAGCTACTGGATCTGGTGGAGCAGCGCCCTAGAGTGAAGCCTGGATTACCCGGAACGTAGTAATGACCAGTACTATCACACTGTTTGCAGTTATTCCTGTTATACGATGGAAAGCTGTTGCATCTTTATGGTATTTTATGCTTCTGGCGTTGACTGCTAAGGCCCTAACTATTCGATCTGGCGGAGGAAGGCCCTAGACTGAAGCCTAGGTTGCCCGGAACGTAGAAATGACCATAACATTCACACTGGTTGCCATTAATCGTTTTCTACGATGGAAAAGCTGTTGTATTTATATCGTATTTTATGCTTCTGGCGTTGACTTCTTAGGCCCTAACTATTCGATCTGGTGGAGCAACGCCCTAGAGTGAAGCCTAGGTTGCTCGGAACGTAGAAATGACCATTACCTTCACACTGTTTGCAATTATTCATTCTATAAAATGGCATAGCTGTAGTATTTAGATTGTATTTTATGCTTCCGGCGTTAACTTCTAAGGCCGTAGCTATCAGATGAGGAGCAGCAACGCCCTAGAGAGACACGTAGGTTGCCAGGCACGTAGAAATGACCATTACTTTCACAATGTTCGGAATCATTCATTTTATACGATGGAAAAACTGTTGTACTTATATTGTATTTTATGCTTCGGGCGTTGACTTCTAAGGCCCTAACTATTCGATTTGGTGGAGCAACGCCCTACAGTGAAGCCTAGGTTGCCCGGAACGTAGAAATGACCAGTACTTTCACACTGGTTACAGTTATTCGTTTTATACAATGGAAAAACTGTTCTATTTCTTTTGCATTTTATGCTTCGGGCGTTGACTTCTAAGGCCCTAACTATTCGATCTGGTGGAGCAACGCCCTAGAGTGAAGCCTAGGTTGCCCGGAACGTAGAAATGGCCATAACTTTCACACTGGTTGCTATTATTCGTTTTATACGATGGAATAGCTGTTATATTTATATTGCATTTTATGCTTCTGGCATTGAATTCTAAGTCCCTATCTATTCCATCTGGTGGAGCAACACCCTAGAGTGTAGCGTAGGGTGCCCGGAACGTAGAAATGACCATTACTTCCACAATGTCTGCAATTATTCATTTCATACGATGGAAAAACTGTTGTACTTATATCGTATTTTATCATTCTGGCGTTGAGTTCTAAGTCCCTAGCTATTCGGTCTGGTGGAGCAACGCCCTAGTGTGAAACCTAGGTTACCCGGAACGTAGAAATGACCAGTACTTTCAGACTGGTTGCTGTTATTCGTTTCATACGATGGAAAAGCTGTTATATTTATTTTGCATTTTATGCTTCGGGCGTTGACTTCTAAGGCCTTAGCTATTCCATCTGGTGGAGCAACACCCTAGAGTGCAGCCTAGGTTGCCCGGAACGTAGAAATGACCATTACTTTCACAATGTTCGCAATTATTCATTTTATACGATGGAAAAGCTGTTGTATTTATATTGTATTTTATGCTCCTGGCGTTGACTTCTAAGTCCCTAGCTATTCGATCTGGTGGAGCAACGCCCTAGTGTGAAACCTAGGTTACCCGGAACGTAGAAATGTCCAGTACTTTCTGACTGGTTGCTGTTATTCGTTTCATTCGATGGAAAAGCTGTTATATTTATTTTGCATTTTATGCTTCGGACGTTGACTTCTAAGGCCCTAACTGTTTGGTCTGGTGGAGCAAGGCCCTAGAGTGAAGCCTAGGTTGCCCGGAACGTAGAAATGATCATTACTTTCGCACTGGATGCAATTAGTCATGCTATACAATGGAAAAACTGTTGCATTTTTATTGTGTTTTATGCTTCTGGCGTTGACTTCTATGGCCCTACCTATTCGATCTGGTGGAGCAACGCCCTAGAGTGCAGCCTAGGTAGCCCGGAACGTAGAAATGACCACAACTTTCACACTGATTGCTATTATTCGTTTTATACGATCGAAAAACTGTTATGTTTATGTTGTATATTATGCTTCTGGCGTTGCCTTCTAAGGCACTACCTATTCGATCTGGTGGAGCATCACTCTACAGTGAAGCCTAGGTTGCCCGGGACGTAGAAATGACCATAACTTTCACACTGGTAGCAACTACTCATTGTATACGATGGAAAAACTGTTGTACTTATATTGCATTTTATTCTTCTGGCGTTGAATTCTTAGTCCCTAGCTACTGGATCTGGTGGAGCAGCGCCCTAGAGTGAAGCCTGGATTACCCGGAACGTAGTAATGACCAGTACTATCACACTGTTTGCAGTTATTCCTGTTATACGATGGAAAGCTGTTGCATCTTTATGGTATTTTATGCTTCGGGCGTTGACTTCTAAGGCCCTAACTATTCGATCTGGCGGAGGAAGGCCCTAGACTGATGCCTAGGTTGCCCGGAACGTAGAAATGACCATAACATTCACACTGGTTGCCATTAATCGTTTTCTACTATGGAAAAGCTGTTGTATTTATATCGTATTTTATGCTTCTGGCGTTAACTTCTTAGGCCCTAACTATTCGATCTGGTGGAGCAACGCCCTGGAGTGAAGCCTAGGTTGCTCGGAACGTAGAAATGACCATTACCTTCACACTGTTTGCAATTATTCATTTTATAAGATGGCAAAGCTGTAGTATTTAGATTGTATTTTATGCTTCCGGCGTTAACTTCTAAGGCCGTAGCTATCAGATGAGGAGCAGCAACGCCCTAGAGTGACACGTAGGTTGCCAGGCACGTAGAAATGACCATTACTTTCCCAATGTTCGGAATCATTCATTTTATACGATGGAAAAACTGTTGTACTTATATTGTATTTTATGCTTCGGGCGTTGACTTCTAAGGCCCTAACTATTCGATTTGGTGGAGCAACGCCCTACAGTGAAGCCTAGGTTGCCCGGAACGTAGAAATGACCAGTACTTTCACACTGGTTACAGTTATTCGTTTTATACAATGGAAAAACTGTTCTATTTATTTTGCATTTTATGCTTCGGGCGTTGACTTCTAAGGCCCTAACTATTCGATCTGGTGGAGCAACGCCCTAGAGTGAAGCCTAGGTTGCCCGGAACGTAGAAATGACCATTACTTCCACAGTGTCTGCAACTATTCATTTCATACGATGGAAAAACTGTTGTACTTATATCGTAATTTATCCTTCTGGCGTTGAGTTCTAAGTCCCTAGCTATCCGATCTGGTGGAGCAACGCCCTAGTGTGAAACCTAGGTTACCCGGAACGTAGAAATGTCCAGTACTTTCAGACTGGTTGCTGTTATTCGTTTCATACGATGGAAAAGCTGTTATATTTATTTTGCATTTTATGCTTCGTGCGTTGACTTCTAAGGCCCTAACTGTTTGGTCTGGTGGAGCAAGGCCCTAGAGTGAAGCCTAGGTTGCCCGGAACGTAGAAATGATCATTACTTTCGCACTGGATGCAATTAGTCATGCTATACAATGGAAAAACTGTTGCATTTTTATTGTGTTTTATGCTTCTGGCGTTGACTTCTATGGCCCTACCTATTCGATCTGGTGGAGCAACGCCCTAGAGTGCAGCCTAGGTAGCCCGGAACGTAGAAATGACCACAACTTTCACACTGATTGCTATTATTCGTTTTATACGATCGAAAAACTGTTATGTTTATGTTGTATATTATGCTTCTGGCGTTGCCTTCTAAGGCACTACCTATTCGATCTGGTGGAGCATCACTCTACAGTGAAGCCTAGGTTGCCCCGGACGTAGAAATGACCATAACTTCCACACTGGTAGCAACTACTCATTGTATACGATGGAAAAACTGTTGTACTTATATTGCATTTTATTCATCTGGCGTTGAATTCTTAGTCCCTAGCTACTGGATCTGGTGGAGCAGCGCCCTAGAGTGAAGCCTGGATTACCCGGAACGTAGTAATGACCAGTACTATCACACTGTTTGCAGTTATTCCTGTTATACGATGGAAAGCTGTTGCATCTTTATGGTATTTTATGCTTCTGGCGTTGACTTCTAAGGCCCTAACTATTCGATCTGGCGGATGAAGGCCCTAGACTGAAGCCTAGGTTGCCCGGAACGTAGAAATGACCATAACATTCACACTGGTTGCCATTAATCGTTTTCTACGATGGAAAAGCTGTTGTATTTATATCGTATTTTATGCTTCTGGCGTTAACTTCTTAGGCCCTAACTATTCGATCTGGTGGAGCAACGCCCTAGAGTGAAGCCTAGGTTGCTCGGAACGTAGAAATGACCATTACCTTCACACTGTTTGCAATTATTCATTTTATAAGATGGCAAAGCTGTAGTATTTAGATTGTATTTTATGCTTCCGGCGTTAACTTCTAAGGCCGTAGCTATCAGATGAGGAGCAGCAACGCCCTAGAGTGACACGTAGGTTGCCAGGCACGTAGAAATGACCATTACTTTCACAATGTTCGGAATCATTCATTTTATACGATGGAAAAACTGTTGTACTTATATTGTATTTTATGCTTCGGGCGTTGACTTCTAAGGCCCTAACTATTCGATTTGGTGGAGCAACGCCCTACAGTGAAGCCTAGGTTGCCCGGAACGTAGAAATGACCAGTACTTTCACACTGGTTACAGTTATTCGTTTTATACAATGGAAAAACTGTTCTATTTCTTTTGCATTTTATGCTTCGGGCGTTGACTTCTAAGGCCCTAACTATTCGATCTGGTGGAGCAACGCCCTAGAGTGAAGCCTAGGTTGCCCGGAACGTAGAAATGACCATAACTTTCACACTGGTTGCTATTATTCGTTTTATACGATGGAATAGCTGTTATATTTATATTGCATTTTATGCTTCTGGCATTGAATTCTAAGTCCCTATCTATTCCATCTGGTGGAGCAACACCCTAGAGTGTAGCGTAGGGTGCCCGGAACGTAGAAATGACCATTACTTTCACAATGTTCGCAATCATTCATTTTATACGATGGAAAAACTGTTGTACTTATATTGTATTTTATGCTTCGGGCGTTGACTTCTAAGGCCCTAACTATTCGATTTGTTGGAGCAACGCCCTACAGTGAAGCCTAGGTTGCCCGGAACGTAGAAATGACCATTACTTTCACAATGTTCGCAATTATTCATTTTATACGATGGAAAAGCTGTTGTATTTATATTGTATTTTATGCTCCTGGCGTTGACTTCTAAGTCCCTAGCTATTCGATCTGGTGGAGCAACGCCCTAGTGTGAAACCTAGGTTACCCGGAACGTAGAAATGTCCAGTACTTTCTGACTGGTTGCTGTTATTCGTTTCATTCGATGGAAAAGCTGTTATATTTATTTTGCATTTTATGCTTCGGACGTTGACTTCTAAGGCCCTAACTGTTTGGTCTGGTGGAGCAAGGCCCTAGAGTGAAGCCTAGGTTGCCCGGAACGTAGAAATGATCATTACTTTCGCACTGGATGCAATTAGTCATGCTATACAATGGAAAAACTGTTGCATTTTTATTGTGTTTTATGCTTCTGGCGTTGACTTCTATGGCCCTACCTATTCGATCTGGTGGAGCAACGCCCTAGAGTGCAGCCTAGGTAGCCCGGAACGTAGAAATGACCACAACTTTCACACTGATTGCTATTATTCGTTTTATACGATCGAAAAACTGTTATGTTTATGTTGTATATTATGCTTCTGGCGTTGCCTTCTAAGGCACTACCTATTCGATCTGGTGGAGCATCACTCTACAGTGAAGCCTAGGTTGCCCGGGACGTAGAAATGACCATAACTTTCACACTGGTAGCAACTACTCATTGTATACGATGGAAAAACTGTTGTACTTATATTGCATTTTATTCTTCTGGCGTTGAATTCTTAGTCCCTAGCTACTGGATCTGGTGGAGCAGCGCCCTAGAGTGAAGCCTGGATTACCCGGAACGTAGTAATGACCAGTACTATCACACTGTTTGCAGTTATTCCTGTTATACGATGGAAAGCTGTTGCATCTTTATGGTATTTTATGCTTCTGGCGTTGACTGCTAAGGCCCTAACTATTCGATCTGGCGGAGGAAGGCCCTAGACTGAAGCCTAGGTTGCCCGGAACGTAGAAATGACCATAACATTCACACTGGTTGCCATTAATCGTTTTCTACGATGGAAAAGCTGTTGTATTTATATCGTATTTTATGCTTCTGGCGTTGACTTCTTAGGCCCTAACTATTCGATCTGGTGGAGCAACGCCCTAGAGTGAAGCCTAGGTTGCTCGGAACGTAGAAATGACCATTACCTTCACACTGTTTGCAATTATTCATTCTATAAAATGGCATAGCTGTAGTATTTAGATTGTATTTTATGCTTCCGGCGTTAACTTCTAAGGCCGTAGCTATCAGATGAGGAGCAGCAACGCCCTAGAGAGACACGTAGGTTGCCAGGCACGTAGAAATGACCATTACTTTCACAATGTTCGGAATCATTCATTTTATACGATGGAAAAACTGTTGTACTTATATTGTATTTTATGCTTCGGGCGTTGACTTCTAAGGCCCTAACTATTCGATTTGGTGGAGCAACGCCCTACAGTGAAGCCTAGGTTGCCCGGAACGTAGAAATGACCAGTACTTTCACACTGGTTACAGTTATTCGTTTTATACAATGGAAAAACTGTTCTATTTCTTTTGCATTTTATGCTTCGGGCGTTGACTTCTAAGGCCCTAACTATTCGATCTGGTGGAGCAACGCCCTAGAGTGAAGCCTAGGTTGCCCGGAACGTAGAAATGGCCATAACTTT
Source organism: Calliopsis andreniformis (assembly GCF_051401765.1). Lineage (NCBI taxonomy): Eukaryota > Metazoa > Arthropoda > Insecta > Hymenoptera > Andrenidae > Calliopsis > Calliopsis andreniformis. Next base: position 4,731,800 of record NW_027480429.1, read on the forward strand.
CACACTGGTTGCTATTATTCGTTTTATACGATGGAATAGCTGTTATATTTATATTGCATTTTATGCTTCTGGCATTGAATTCTAAGTCCCTATCTATTCCATCTGGTGGAGCAACACCCTAGAGTGTAGCGTAGGGTGCCCGGAACGTAGAAATGACCATTACTTCCACAATGTCTGCAATTATTCATTTCATACGATGGAAAAACTGTTGTACTTATATCGTATTTTATCATTCTGGCGTTGAGTTCTAAGTCCCTAGCTATTCGGTCTGGTGGAGCAACGCCCTAGTGTGAAACCTAGGTTACCCGGAACGTAGAAATGACCAGTACTTTCAGACTGGTTGCTGTTATTCGTTTCATACGATGGAAAAGCTGTTATATTTATTTTGCATTTTATGCTTCGGGCGTTGACTTCTAAGGCCTTAGCTATTCCATCTGGTGGAGCAACACCCTAGAGTGCAGCCTAGGTTGCCCGGAACGTAGAAATGACCATTACTTTCACAATGTTCGCAATTATTCATTTTATACGATGGAAAAGCTGTTGTATTTATATTGTATTTTATGCTCCTGGCGTTGACTTCTAAGTCCCTAGCTATTCGATCTGGTGGAGCAACGCCCTAGTGTGAAACCTAGGTTACCCGGAACGTAGAAATGTCCAGTACTTTCTGACTGGTTGCTGTTATTCGTTTCATTCGATGGAAAAGCTGTTATATTTATTTTGCATTTTATGCTTCGGACGTTGACTTCTAAGGCCCTAACTGTTTGGTCTGGTGGAGCAAGGCCCTAGAGTGAAGCCTAGGTTGCCCGGAACGTAGAAATGATCATTACTTTCGCACTGGATGCAATTAGTCATGCTATACAATGGAAAAACTGTTGCATTTTTATTGTGTTTTATGCTTCTGGCGTTGACTTCTATGGCCCTACCTATTCGATCTGGTGGAGCAACGCCCTAGAGTGCAGCCTAGGTAGCCCGGAACGTAGAAATGACCACAACTTTCACACTGATTGCTATTATTCGTTTTATACGATCGAAAAACTGTTATGTTTATGTTGTATATTATGCTTCTGGCGTTGCCTTCTAAGGCACTACCTATTCGATCTGGTGGAGCATCACTCTACAGTGAAGCCTAGGTTGCCCGGGACGTAGAAATGACCATAACTTTCACACTGGTAGCAACTACTCATTGTATACGATGGAAAAACTGTTGTACTTATATTGCATTTTATTCTTCTGGCGTTGAATTCTTAGTCCCTAGCTACTGGATCTGGTGGAGCAGCGCCCTAGAGTGAAGCCTGGATTACCCGGAACGTAGTAATGACCAGTACTATCACACTGTTTGCAGTTATTCCTGTTATACGATGGAAAGCTGTTGCATCTTTATGGTATTTTATGCTTCGGGCGTTGACTTCTAAGGCCCTAACTATTCGATCTGGCGGAGGAAGGCCCTAGACTGATGCCTAGGTTGCCCGGAACGTAGAAATGACCATAACATTCACACTGGTTGCCATTAATCGTTTTCTACTATGGAAAAGCTGTTGTATTTATATCGTATTTTATGCTTCTGGCGTTAACTTCTTAGGCCCTAACTATTCGATCTGGTGGAGCAACGCCCTGGAGTGAAGCCTAGGTTGCTCGGAACGTAGAAATGACCATTACCTTCACACTGTTTGCAATTATTCATTTTATAAGATGGCAAAGCTGTAGTATTTAGATTGTATTTTATGCTTCCGGCGTTAACTTCTAAGGCCGTAGCTATCAGATGAGGAGCAGCAACGCCCTAGAGTGACACGTAGGTTGCCAGGCACGTAGAAATGACCATTACTTTCCCAATGTTCGGAATCATTCATTTTATACGATGGAAAAACTGTTGTACTTATATTGTATTTTATGCTTCGGGCGTTGACTTCTAAGGCCCTAACTATTCGATTTGGTGGAGCAACGCCCTACAGTGAAGCCTAGGTTGCCCGGAACGTAGAAATGACCAGTACTTTCACACTGGTTACAGTTATTCGTTTTATACAATGGAAAAACTGTTCTATTTATTTTGCATTTTATGCTTCGGGCGTTGACTTCTAAGGCCCTAACTATTCGATCTGGTGGAGCAACGCCCTAGAGTGAAGCCTAGGTTGCCCGGAACGTAGAAATGACCATTACTTCCACAGTGTCTGCAACTATTCATTTCATACGATGGAAAAACTGTTGTACTTATATCGTAATTTATCCTTCTGGCGTTGAGTTCTAAGTCCCTAGCTATCCGATCTGGTGGAGCAACGCCCTAGTGTGAAACCTAGGTTACCCGGAACGTAGAAATGTCCAGTACTTTCAGACTGGTTGCTGTTATTCGTTTCATACGATGGAAAAGCTGTTATATTTATTTTGCATTTTATGCTTCGTGCGTTGACTTCTAAGGCCCTAACTGTTTGGTCTGGTGGAGCAAGGCCCTAGAGTGAAGCCTAGGTTGCCCGGAACGTAGAAATGATCATTACTTTCGCACTGGATGCAATTAGTCATGCTATACAATGGAAAAACTGTTGCATTTTTATTGTGTTTTATGCTTCTGGCGTTGACTTCTATGGCCCTACCTATTCGATCTGGTGGAGCAACGCCCTAGAGTGCAGCCTAGGTAGCCCGGAACGTAGAAATGACCACAACTTTCACACTGATTGCTATTATTCGTTTTATACGATCGAAAAACTGTTATGTTTATGTTGTATATTATGCTTCTGGCGTTGCCTTCTAAGGCACTACCTATTCGATCTGGTGGAGCACCACTCTACAGTGAAGCCTAGGTTGCCCCGGACGTAGAAATGACCATAACTTCCACACTGGTAGCAACTACTCATTGTATACGATGGAAAAACTGTTGTACTTATATTGCATTTTATTCATCTGGCGTTGAATTCTTAGTCCCTAGCTACTGGATCTGGTGGAGCAGCGCCCTAGAGTGAAGCCTGGATTACCCGGAACGTAGTAATGACCAGTACTATCACACTGTTTGCAGTTATTCCTGTTATACGATGGAAAGCTGTTGCATCTTTATGGTATTTTATGCTTCTGGCGTTGACTTCTAAGGCCCTAACTATTCGATCTGGCGGATGAAGGCCCTAGACTGAAGCCTAGGTTGCCCGGAACGTAGAAATGACCATAACATTCACACTGGTTGCCATTAATCGTTTTCTACGATGGAAAAGCTGTTGTATTTATATCGTATTTTATGCTTCTGGCGTTAACTTCTTAGGCCCTAACTATTCGATCTGGTGGAGCAACGCCCTAGAGTGAAGCCTAGGTTGCTCGGAACGTAGAAATGACCATTACCTTCACACTGTTTGCAATTATTCATTTTATAAGATGGCAAAGCTGTAGTATTTAGATTGTATTTTATGCTTCCGGCGTTAACTTCTAAGGCCGTAGCTATCAGATGAGGAGCAGCAACGCCCTAGAGTGACACGTAGGTTGCCAGGCACGTAGAAATGACCATTACTTTCACAATGTTCGGAATCATTCATTTTATACGATGGAAAAACTGTTGTACTTATATTGTATTTTATGCTTCGGGCGTTGACTTCTAAGGCCCTAACTATTCGATTTGGTGGAGCAACGCCCTACAGTGAAGCCTAGGTTGCCCGGAACGTAGAAATGACCAGTACTTTCACACTGGTTACAGTTATTCGTTTTATACAATGGAAAAACTGTTCTATTTCTTTTGCATTTTATGCTTCGGGCGTTGACTTCTAAGGCCCTAACTATTCGATCTGGTGGAGCAACGCCCTAGAGTGAAGCCTAGGTTGCCCGGAACGTAGAAATGACCATAACTTTCACACTGGTTGCTATTATTCGTTTTATACGATGGAATAGCTGTTATATTTATATTGCATTTTATGCTTCTGGCATTGAATTCTAAGTCCCTATCTATTCCATCTGGTGGAGCAACACCCTAGAGTGTAGCGTAGGGTGCCCGGAACGTAGAAATGACCATTACTTTCACAATGTTCGCAATCATTCATTTTATACGATGGAAAAACTGTTGTACTTATATTGTATTTTATGCTTCGGGCGTTGACTTCTAAGGCCCTAACTATTCGATTTGTTGGAGCAACGCCCTACAGTGAAGCCTAGGTTGCCCGGAACGTAGAAATGACCATTACTTTCACAATGTTCGCAATTATTCATTTTATACGATGGAAAAGCTGTTGTATTTATATTGTATTTTATGCTCCTGGCGTTGACTTCTAAGTCCCTAGCTATTCGATCTGGTGGAGCAACGCCCTAGTGTGAAACCTAGGTTACCCGGAACGTAGAAATGTCCAGTACTTTCTGACTGGTTGCTGTTATTCGTTTCATTCGATGGAAAAGCTGTTATATTTATTTTGCATTTTATGCTTCGGACGTTGACTTCTAAGGCCCTAACTGTTTGGTCTGGTGGAGCAAGGCCCTAGAGTGAAGCCTAGGTTGCCCGGAACGTAGAAATGATCATTACTTTCGCACTGGATGCAATTAGTCATGCTATACAATGGAAAAACTGTTGCATTTTTATTGTGTTTTATGCTTCTGGCGTTGACTTCTATGGCCCTACCTATTCGATCTGGTGGAGCAACGCCCTAGAGTGCAGCCTAGGTAGCCCGGAACGTAGAAATGACCACAACTTTCACACTGATTGCTATTATTCGTTTTATACGATCGAAAAACTGTTATGTTTATGTTGTATATTATGCTTCTGGCGTTGCCTTCTAAGGCACTACCTATTCGATCTGGTGGAGCATCACTCTACAGTGAAGCCTAGGTTGCCCGGGACGTAGAAATGACCATAACTTTCACACTGGTAGCAACTACTCATTGTATACGATGGAAAAACTGTTGTACTTATATTGCATTTTATTCTTCTGGCGTTGAATTCTTAGTCCCTAGCTACTGGATCTGGTGGAGCAGCGCCCTAGAGTGAAGCCTGGATTACCCGGAACGTAGTAATGACCAGTACTATCACACTGTTTGCAGTTATTCCTGTTATACGATGGAAAGCTGTTGCATCTTTATGGTATTTTATGCTTCTGGCGTTGACTTCTAAGGCCCTAACTATTCGATCTTGCGGAGGAAGGCCCTAGACTGATGCCTAGGTTGCCCGGAACGTAGAAATGACCATAACATTCACACTGGTTGCCATTAATCGTTTTCTACTATGGAAAAGCTGTTGTATTTATATCGTATTTTATGCTTCTGGCGTTAACTTCTTAGGCCCTAACTATTCGATCTGGTGGAGCAACGCCCTGGAGTGAAGCCTAGGTTGCTCGGAACGTAGAAATGACCATTACCTTCACACTGTTTGCAATTATTCATTTTATAAGATGGCAAAGCTGTAGTATTTAGATTGTATTTTATGCTTCCGGCGTTAACTTCTAAGGCCGTAGCTATCAGATGAGGAGCAGCAACGCCCTAGAGTGACACGTAGGTTGCCAGGCACGTAGAAATGACCATTACTTTCCCAATGTTCGGAATCATTCATTTTATACGATGGAAAAACTGTTGTACTTATATTGTATTTTATGCTTCGGGCGTTGACTTCTAAGGCCCTAACTATTCGATTTGTTGGAGCAACGCCCTACAGTGAAGCCTAGGTTGCCCGGAACGTAGAAATGACCAGTACTTTCACACTGGTTACAGTTATTCGTTTTATACAATGGAAAAACTGTTCTATTTATTTTGCATTTTATGCTTCGGGCGTTGACTTCTAAGGCCCTAACTATTCGATCTGGTGGAGCAACGCCCTAGAGTGAAGCCTAGGTTGCCCGGAACGTAGAAATGACCATTACTTCCACAGTGTCTGCAACTATTCATTTCATACGATGGAAAAACTGTTGTACTTATATCGTAATTTATCCTTCTGGCGTTGAGTTCTAAGTCCCTAGCTATCCGATCTGGTGGAGCAACGCCCTAGTGTGAAACCTAGGTTACCCGGAACGTAGAAATGTCCAGTACTTTCAGACTGGTTGCTGTTATTCGTTTCATACGATGGAAAAGCTGTTATATTTATTTTGCATTTTATGCTTCGTGCGTTGACTTCTAAGGCCCTAACTGTTTGGTCTGGTGGAGCAAGGCCCTAGAGTGAAGCCTAGGTTGCCCGGAACGTAGAAATGATCATTACTTTCGCACTGGATGCAATTAGTCATGCTATACAATGGAAAAACTGTTGCATTTTTATTGTGTTTTATGCTTCTGGCGTTGACTTCTATGGCCCTACCTATTCGATCTGGTGGAGCAACGCCCTAGAGTGCAGCCTAGGTAGCCCGGAACGTAGAAATGACCACAACTTTCACACTGATTGCTATTATTCGTTTTATACGATCGAAAAACTGTTATGTTTATGTTGTATATTATGCTTCTGGCGTTGCCTTCTAAGGCACTACCTATTCGATCTGGTGGAGCATCACTCTACAGTGAAGCCTAGGTTGCCCCGGACGTAGAAATGACCATAACTTTCACACTGGTAGCAACTACTCATTGTATACGATGGAAAAACTGTTGTACTTATATTGCATTTTATTCATCTGGCGTTGAATTCTTAGTCCCTAGCTACTGGATCTGGTGGAGCAGCGCCCTAGAGTGAAGCCTGGATTACCCGGAACGTAGTAATGACCAGTACTATCACACTGTTTGCAGTTATTCCTGTTATACGATGGAAAGCTGTTGCATCTTTATGGTATTTTATGCTTCTGGCGTTGACTTCTAAGGCCCTAACTATTCGATCTGGCGGATGAAGGCCCCAGACTGAAGCCTAGGTTGCCCGGAACGTAGAAATGACCATAACATTCACACTGGTTGCCATTAATCGTTTTCTACGATGGAAAAGCTGTTGTATTTATATCGTATTTTATGCTTCTGGCGTTAACTTCTTAGGCCCTAACTATTCGATCTGGTGGAGCAACGCCCTAGAGTGAAGCCTAGGTTGCTCGGAACGTAGAAATGACCATTACCTTCACACTGTTTGCAATTATTCATTTTATAAGATGGCAAAGCTGTAGTATTTAGATTGTATTTTATGCTTCCGGCGTTAACTTCTAAGGCCGTAGCTATCAGATGAGGAGCAGCAACGCCCTAGAGTGACACGTAGGTTGCCAGGCACGTAGAAATGACCATTACTTTCACAATGTTCGGAATCATTCATTTTATACGATGGAAAAACTGTTGTACTTATATTGTATTTTATGCTTCGGGCGTTGACTTCTAAGGCCCTAACTATTCGATTTGGTGGAGCAACGCCCTACAGTGAAGCCTAGGTTGCCCGGAACGTAGAAATGACCAGTACTTTCACACTGGTTACAGTTATTCGTTTTATACAATGGAAAAACTGTTCTATTTCTTTTGCATTTTATGCTTCGGGCGTTGACTTCTAAGGCCCTAACTATTCGATCTGGTGGAGCAACGCCCTAGAGTGAAGCCTAGGTTGCCCGGAACGTAGAAATGACCATAACTTTCACACTGGTTGCTATTATTCGTTTTATACGATGGAATAGCTGTTATATTTATATTGCATTTTATGCTTCTGGCATTGAATTCTAAGTCCCTATCTATTCCATCTGGTGGAGCAACACCCTAGAGTGTAGCGTAGGGTGCCCGGAACGTAGAAATGACCATTACTTTCACAATGTTCGCAATCATTCATTTTATACGATGGAAAAACTGTTGTACTTATATTGTATTTTATGCTTCGGGCGTTGACTTCTAAGGCCCTAACTATTCGATTTGTTGGAGCAACGCCCTACAGTGAAGCCTAGGTTGCCCGGAACGTAGAAATGACCATTACTTTCACAATGTCTGCAATTATTCATTTTATACGATGGAAAAGCTGTTGTATTTATATTGTATTTTATGCTCCTGGCGTTGACTTCTAAGTCCCTAGCTATTCGATCTGGTGGAGCAACGCCCTAGTGTGAAACCTAGGTTACCCGGAACGTAGAAATGTCCAGTACTTTCTGACTGGTTGCTGTTATTCGTTTCATACGATGGTAAAGCTGTTATATTTATTTTGCATTTTATGCTTCGGGCGTTGACTTCTAAGGCCCTAACTGTTTGGTCTGGTGGAGCAAGGCCCTAGAGTGAAGCCTAGGTTGCCCGGAACGTAGAAATTATCATTACTTTCGCACTGGATGCAATTAGTCATGCTATACAATGGAAAAACTGTTGCATTTTTATTGTGTTTTATGCTTCTGGCGTTGACTTCTATGGCCCTACCTATTCGATCTGGTGGAGCAACGCCCTAGAGTGCAGCCTAGGTAGCCCGGAACGTAGAAATGACCACAACTTTCACACTGATTGCTATTATTCGTTTTATACGATCGAAAAACTGTTATGTTTATGTTGTATATTATGCTTCTTGCGTTGCCTTCTAAGGCACTACCTATTCGATCTGGTGGAGCATCACTCTACAGTGAAGCCTAGGTTGCCCGGGACGTAGAAATGACCATAACTTTCACACTGGTAGCAACTACTCATTGTATACGATGGAAAAACTTTTGTACTTATATTGCATTTTATTCTTCTGGCGTTGAATTCTTAGTCCCTAGCTACTGGATATGGTGGAGCAGCGCCCCAGAGTGAAGCCTGGATTACCCGGAACGTAGTAATGACCAGTACTGTCACACTGTTTGCAGTTATTCCTGTTATACGATGGAAAGCTGTTGCATCTTTATGGTATTTTATGCTTCTGGCGTTGACTTCTAAGGCCCTAACTATTCGATCTGGCGGAGGAAGGCCCTAGACTGAAGCCTAGGTTGCCCGGAACGTAGAAATGACCATAACATTCACACTGGTTGCTATTAATCGTTTTCTACTATGGAAAAGCTGTTGTATTTATATCGTATTTTATGCTTCTGGCGTTAACTTTTTAGGCCCTAACTGTTCGATCTGGTGGAGCAACGCCCTAGAGTGAAGCCTAGGTTGCTCGGAACGTAGAAATGACCATTACCTTCACACTGTTTGCAATTATTCATTTTATAAGATGGCAAAGCTGTAGTATTTAGATTGTATTTTATGCTTCCGTCGTTAACTTCTAAGGCCGTAGCTATCAGATGAGGAGCAGCAACGCCCTAGAGTGACACGTAGGTTGCCAGGCACGTAGAAATGACCATTACTTTCACAATGTTCGGAATCATTCATTTTATACGATGGAAAAACTGTTGTACTTATATTGTATTTTATGCTTCGGGCGTTGACTTCTAAGGCCCTAACTATTCGATTTGGTGGAGCAACGCCCTACAGTGAAGCCTAGGTTGCCCGGAACGTAGAAATGACCAGTACTTTCACACTGGTTACAGTTATTCGTTTTATACAATGGAAAAACTGTTCTATTTCTTTTGCATTTTATGCTTCGGGCGTTGACTTCTAAGGCCCTAACTATTCGATCTGGTGGAGCAACGCCCTAGAGTGAAGCCTAGGTTGCCCGGAACGTAGAAATGACCATTACTTCCACAATGTCTGCAATTATTCATTTCATACGATGGAAAAACTGTTGTACTTATATCGTATTTTATCCTTCTGGCGTTGAGTTCTAAGTCCCTAGCCATCCGATCTGGTGGAGCAACGCCCTAGTGTGAAACCTAGGTTACCCGGAACGTAGAAATGTCCAGTACTTTCAGACTGGTTGCTGTTATTCGTTTCATACGATGGAAAATCTGTTATATTTATTTTGCATTTTATGCTTCGGGCGTTGACTTCTAAGGCCCTAACTGTTTGGTCTGGTGGAGCAAGGCCCTAGAGTGAAGCCTAGGTTGCCCGGAACGTAGAAATGATCATTACTTTCGCACTGGATGCAATTAGTCATGCTATACAATGGAAAAACTGTTGCATTTTTATTGTGTTTTATGCTTCTGGCGTTGACTTCTATGGCCCTACCTATTCGATCTGGTGGAGCAACGCCCTAGAGTGCAGCCTAGGTAGCCCGGAACGTAGAAATGACCACAACTTTCACACTCATTGCTATTATTCGTTTTATACGATCGAAAAACTGTTATGTTTATGTTGTATATTATGCTTCTGGCGTTGCCTTCTAAGGCACTACCTATTCGATCTGGTGGAGCATCACTCTACAGTGAAGCCTAGGTTGCCCGGGACGTAGAAATGACCATAACTTTCACACTGGTAGCAACTACTCATTGTATACGATGGAAAAACTGTTGTACTTATATTGCATTTTATTCTTCTGGCGTTGAATTCTTAGTCCCTAGCTACTGGATCTGGTGGAGCAGCGCCCTAGAGTGAAGCCTGGATTACCCGGAACGTAGTAATGACCAGTACTATCACACTGTTTGCAGTTATTCCTGTTATACGATGGAAAGCTGTTGCATCTTTATGGTATTTTATGCTTCTGGCGTTGACTTCTAAGGCCCTAACTATTCGATCTGGCGGAGGAAGGCCCTAGACTGAAGCCTAGGTTGCCCGGAACGTAGAAATGACCATAACATTCACACTGGTTGCCATTAATCGTTTTCTACGATGGAAAAGCTGTTGTATTTATATCGTATTTTATGCTTCTGGCGTTAACTTCTTAGGCCCTAACTATTCGATCTGGTGGAGCAACGCCCTAGAGTGAAGCCTAGGTTGCTCGGAACGTGGAAATGACCATTACCTTCACACTGTTTGCAATTATTCATTTTATAAGATGGCAAAGCTGTAGTATTTAGATTGTATTTTATGCTTCCGGCGTTAACTTCTAAGGCCGTAGCTATCAGATGAGGAGCAGCAACGCCCTAGAGTGACACGTAGGTTGCCAGGCACGTAGAAATGACCATTACTTTCACAATGTTCGGAATCATTCATTTTATACGATGGAAAAACTGTTGTACTTATATTGTATTTTATGCTTCGGGCGTTGACTTCTAAGGCCCTAACTATTCGATTTGGTGGAGCAACGCCCTACAGTGAAGCCTAGGTTGCCCGGAACGTAGAAATGACCAGTACTTTCACACTGGTTACAGTTATTCGTTTTATACAATGGAAAAACTGTTCTATTTCTTTTGCATTTTATGCTTCGGGCGTTGACTTCTAAGGCCCTAACTATTCGATCTGGTGGAGCAACGCCCTAGAGTGAAGCCCAGGTTGCCCGGAACGTAGAAATGACCATAACTTTCACACTGGTTGCTATTATTCGTTTTATACGATGGAATAGCTGTTATATTTATATTGCATTTTATGCTTCTGGCGTTGCCTTCTAAGGCACTACCTATTCGATCTGGTGGAACATCACTCTACAGTGAAGCCTAGGTTGCCCGGGACGTAGAAATGACCATAACTTTCACACTGGTAGCAACTACTCATTGTATACGATGGAAAAACCGTTGTACTTATATTGCATTTTATTCTTCTGGCTTTGAATTCTTAGTCCCTAGCTACTGGATCTGGTGGAGCAACGCCCTAGAGTGAAGCCTAGGTTGCTCGGAACGTAGAAATGACCATTACCTTCACACTGTTTGCAATTATTCATTTTATAAGATGGCAAAGCTGTAGTATTTAGATTGTATTTTATGCTTCCGGCGTTAACTTCTAAGGCCGTAGCTATCAGATGAGGAGCAGCAACGCCCTAGAGTGACACGTAGGTTGCCAGGCACGTAGAAATGACCATTACTTTCACAATGTTCGCAATCATTCATTTTATACGATGGAAAAACTGTTGTACTTATATTGTATTTTATGCTTCGGGCGTTGACTTCTAAGGCCCTAACTATTCGATTTGGTGGAGCAACGCCCTACAGTGAAGCCTAGGTTGCCCGGAACGTAGAAATGACCATTACTTTCACAATGTCTGCAATTATTCATTTTATACGATGGAAAAGCTGTTGTATTTATATTGTATTTTATGCTCCTGGCGTTGACTTCTAAGTCCCTAGCTATTCGATCTGGTGGAGCAACGCCCTAGTGTGAAACCTAGGTTACCCGGAACGTAGAAATGTCCAGTACTTTCTGACTGGTTGCTGTTATTCGTTTCATACGATGGAAAAGCTGTTATATTTATTTTGCATTTTATGCTTCGGGCGTTGACTTCTAAGGCCCTAACTGTTTGGTCTGGTGGAGCAAGGCCCTAGAGTGAAGCGTAGGTTGCCCGGAACGTAGAAATTATCATTACTTTCGCACTGGATGCAATTAGTCATGCTATACAATGGAAAAACTGTTGCATTTTTATTGTGTTTTATGCTTCTGGCGTTGACTTCTATGGCCCTACCTATTCGATCTGGTGGAGCAACGCCCTAGAGTGCAGCCTAGGTAGCCCGGAACGTAGAAATGACCACAACTTTCACACTGATTGCTATTATTCGTTTTATACGATCGAAAAACTGTTATGTTTATGTTGTATATTATGCTTCCTGCGTTGCCTTCTAAGGCACTACCTATTCGATCTGGTGGAGCATCACTCTACAGTGAAGCCTAGGTTGCCCGGGACGTAGAAATGACCATAACTTTCACACTGGTAGCAACTACTCATTGTATACGATGGAAAAACTTTTGTACTTATATTGCATTTTATTCTTCTGGCGTTGAATTCTTAGTCCCTAGCTACTGGATATGGTGGAGCAGCGCCCCAGAGTGAAGCCTGGATTACCCGGAACGTAGTAATGACCAGTACTGTCACACTGTTTGCAGTTATTCCTGTTATACGATGGAAAGCTGTTGCATCTTTATGGTATTTTATGCTTCTGGCGTTGACTTCTAAGGCCCTAACTATTCGATCTGGCGGAGGAAGGCCCTAGACTGAAGCCTAGGTTGCCCGGAACGTAGAAATGACCATAACATTCACACTGGTTGCTATTAATCGTTTTCTACTATGGAAAAGCTGTTGTATTTATATCGTATTTTATGCTTCTGGCGTTAACTTCTTAGGCCCTAACTATTCGATCTGGTGGAGCAACGCCCTAGAGTGAAGCCTAGGTTGCTCGGAACGTAGAAATGACCATTACCTTCACACTGTTTGCAATTATTCATTTTATAAGATGGCAAAGCTGTAGTATTTAGATTGTATTTTATGCTTCCGGCGTTAACTTCTAAGGCCGTAGCTATCAGATGAGGAGCAGCAACGCCCTAGAGTGACACGTAGGTTGCCAGGCACGTAGAAATGACCATTACTTTCACAATGTTCGGAATCATTCATTTTATACGATGGAAAAACTGTTGTACTTATATTGTATTTTATGCTTCGGGCGTTGACTTCTAAGGCCCTAACTATTCGATTTGGTGGAGCAACGCCCTACAGTGAAGCCTAGGTTGCCCGGAACGTAGAAATGACCAGTACTTTCACACTGGTTACAGTTATTCGTTTTATACAATGGAAAAACTGTTCTATTTCTTTTGCATTTTATGCTTCGGGCGTTGACTTCTAAGGCCCTAACTATTCGATCTGGTGGAGCAACGCCCTAGAGTGAAGCCTAGGTTGCCCGGAACGTAGAAATGACCATAACTTTCACACTGGTTGCTATTATTCGTTTTATACGATGGAATAGCTGTTATATTTATATTGCATTTTATGCTTCTGGCGTTGCCTTCTAAGGCACTACCTATTCGATCTGGTGGAACATCACTCTACAGTGAAGCCTAGGTTGCCCGGGACGTAGAAATGACCATAACTTTCACACTGGTAGCAACTACTCATTGTATACGATGGAAAAACCGTTGTACTTATATTGCATTTTATTCTTCTGGCTTTGAATTCTTAGTCCCTAGCTACTGGATCTGGTGGAGCAACGCCCTAGAGTGAAGCCTAGGTTGCTCGGAACGTAGAAATGACCATTACCTTCACACTGTTTGCAATTATTCATTTTATAAGATGGCAAAGCTGTAGTATTTAGATTGTATTTTATGCTTCCGGCGTTAACTTCTAAGGCCGTAGCTATCAGATGAGGAGCAGCAACGCCCTAGAGTGACACGTAGGTTGCCAGGCACGTAGAAATGACCATTACTTTCACAATGTTCGCAATCATTCATTTTATACGATGGAAAAACTGTTGTACTTATATTGTATTTTATGCTTCGGGCGTTGACTTCTAAGGCCCTAACTATTCGATTTGGTGGAGCAACGCCCTACAGTGAAGCCTAGGTTGCCCGGAACGTAGAAATGACCATTACTTTCACAATGTCTGCAATTATTCATTTTATACGATGGAAAAGCTGTTGTATTTATATTGTATTTTATGCTCCTGGCGTTGACTTCTAAGTCCCTAGCTATTCGATCTGGTGGAGCAACGCCCTAGTGTGAAACCTAGGTTACCCGGAACGTAGAAATGTCCAGTACTTTCTGACTGGTTGCTGTTATTCGTTTCATACGATGGAAAAGCTGTTATATTTATTTTGCATTTTATGCTTCGGGCGTTGACTTCTAAGGCCCTAACTGTTTGGTCTGGTGGAGCAAGGCCCTAGAGTGAAGCCTAGGTTGCCCGGAACGTAGAAATTATCATTACTTTCGCACTGGATGCAATTAGTCATGCTATACAATGGAAAAACTGTTGCATTTTTATTGTGTTTTATGCTTCTGGCGTTGACTTCTATGGCCCTACCTATTCGATCTGGTGGAGCAACGCCCTAGAGTGCAGCCTAGGTAGCCCGGAACGTAGAAATGACCACAACTTTCACACTGATTGCTATTATTCGTTTTATACGATCGAAAAACTGTTATGTTTATGTTGTATATTATGCTTCCTGCGTTGCCTTCTAAGGCACTACCTATTCGATCTGGTGGAGCATCACTCTACAGTGAAGCCTAGGTTGCCCGGGACGTAGAAATGACCATAACTTTCACACTGGTAGCAACTACTCATTGTATACGATGGAAAAACTTTTGTACTTATATTGCATTTTATTCTTCTGGCGTTGAATTCTTAGTCCCTAGCTACTGGATATGGTGGAGCAGCGCCCCAGAGTGAAGCCTGGATTACCCGGAACGTAGTAATGACCAGTACTGTCACACTGTTTGCAGTTATTCCTGTTATACGATGGAAAGCTGTTGCATCTTTATGGTATTTTATGCTTCTGGCGTTGACTTCTAAGGCCCTCACTATTCGGTCTGGCGGAGGAAGGCCCTAGACTGAAGCCTAGGTTGCCCGGAACGTAGAAATGACCATAACATTCACACTGGTTGCTATTAATCGTTTTCTACTATGGAAAAGCTGTTGTATTTATATCGTATTTTATGCTTCTGGCGTTAACTTCTTAGGCCCTAACTATTCGATCTGGTGGAGCAACGCCCTAGAGTGAAGCCTAGGTTGCTCGGAACGTAGAAATGACCATTACCTTCACACTGTTTGCAATTATTCATTTTATAAGATGGCAAAGCTGTAGTATTTAGATTGTATTTTATGCTTCCGGCGTTAACTTCTAAGGCCGTAGCTATCAGATGAGGAGCAGCAACGCCCTAGAGTGACACGTAGGTTGCCAGGCACGTAGAAATGACCATTACTTTCACAATGTTCGGAATCATTCATTTTATACGATGGAAAAACTGTTGTACTTATATTGTATTTTATGCTTCGGGCGTTGACTTCTAAGGCCCTAACTATTCGATCTGGTGGAGCAAGGCCCTAGAGTGAAGCCTAGGTTGCCCGGAACGTAGAAATTATCATTACTTTCGCACTGGATGCAATTAGTCATGCTATACAATGGAAAAACTGTTGCATTTTTATTGTGTTTTATGCTTCTGGCGTTGACTTCTATGGCCCTACCTATTCGATCTGGTGGAGCAACGCCCTAGAGTGCAGCCTAGGTAGCCCGGAACGTAGAAATGACCACAACTTTCACACTGATTGCTATTATTCGTTTTATACGATCGAAAAACTGTTATGTTTATGTTGTATATTATGCTTCTGGCGTTGCCTTCTAAGGCACTACCTATTCGATCTGGTGGAGCATCACTCTACAGTGAAGCCTAGGTTGCCCGGGACGTAGAAATGACCATAACTTTCACACTGGTAGCAACTACTCATTGTATACGATGGAAAAACTGTTGTAATTATATTGCATTTTATTCTTCTGGCGTTGAATTCTTAGTCCCTAGCTACTGGATCTGGTGGAGCAGCGCCCCAGAGTGAAGCCTGGATTACCCGGAACGTAGTAATGACCAGTACTGTCACACTGTTTGCAGTTATTCCTGTTATACGATGGAAAGCTGTTGCATCTTTATGGTATTTTATGCTTCTGGCGTTGACTTCTAAGGCCCTAACTATTCGATCTGGCGGAGGAAGGCCCTAGACTGAAGCCTAGGTTGCCCGGAACGTAGAAATGACCATAACATTCACACTGGTTGCCATTAAACGTTTTCTACTATGGAAAAGCTGTTGTATTTATATCGTATTTTATGCTTCTGGCGTTAACTTCTTAGGCCCTAACTATTCGATCTGGTGGAGCAACGCCCTAGAGTGAAGCCTAGGTTGCTCGGAACGTAGAAATGACCATTACCTTCACACTGTTTGCAATTATTCATTTTATAAGATGGCAAAGCTGTAGTATTTAGATTGTATTTTATGCTTCCGGCGTTAACTTCTAAGGCCGTAGCTATCAGATGAGGAGCAGCAACGCCCTAGAGTGACACGTAGGTTGCCAGGCACGTAGAAATGACCATTACTTTCACAATGTTCGGAATCATTCATTTTATACGATGGAAAAACTGTTGTACTTATATTGTATTTTATGCTTCGGGCGTTGACTTCTAAGGCCCTAACTATTCGATTTGGTGGAGCAACGCCCTACAGTGAAGCCTAGGTTGCCCGGAACGTAGAAATGACCAGTACTTTCACACTGGTTACAGTTATTCGTTTTATACAATGGAAAAACTGTTCTATTTATTTTGCATTTTATGCTTCGGGCGCTGACTTCTAAGGCCCTAACTATTCGATCTGGTGGAGCAACGCCCTAGAGTGAAGCCTAGGTTGCCCGGAACGTAGAAATGACCATAACTTTCACACTGGTTGCTATTATTCGTTTTATACGATGGAATAGCTGTTATATTTATATTGCATTTTATGCTTCTGGCATTGAATTCTAAGTCCCTATCTATTCCATCTGGTGGAGCAACACCCTAGAGTGTAGCGTAGGGTGCCCGGAACGTAGAAATGACCATTACTTCCACAATGTCTGCAATTATTCATTTCATACGATGGAAAAACTGTTGTACTTATATCGTATTTTATCCTTCTGGCGTTGAGTTCTAAGTCCCTAGCTATTCGGTCTGGTGGAGCAACGCCCTAGTGTGAAACCTAGGTTACCCGGAACGTAGAAATGACCATTACTTTCACAATGTCTGCAATTATTCATTTCATACGATGGAAAAACTGTTGTACTTATATTGTATTTTATCCTTCTGGCGTTGAATTCTAAGTCCCTAGCTATTCGGTCTGGTGGAGCAACGCCCTAGTGTGAAACCTAGGTTACCCGGAACGTAGAAATGACCAGTACTTTCAGACTGGTTGCTGTTATTCGTTTCATACGATGGAAAAGCTGTTATATTTATTTTGCATTTTATGCTTCGGGCGTTGACTTCTAAGGCCTTAGCTATTCCATCTGGTGGAGCAACACCCTAGAGTGCAGCCTAGGTTGCCCGGAACGTAGAAATGACCATTACTTTCACAATGTCTGGAATTATTCATTTCATACGATGGAAAAACTGTTGTACTTATATTGTATTTTATCCTTCTGGCGTTGAATTCTAAGTCCCTAGCTATTCGGTCTGGTGGAGCAACGCCCTAGTGTGAAACCTAGGTTACCCGGAACGTAGAAATGACCAGTACTTTCAGACTGGTTGCTGTTATTCGTTTCATACGATGGAAAAGCTGTTATATTTAGTTTGCATTTTATGCTTCGGGCGTTGACTTCTAAGGCCTTAGCTATTCCATCTGGTGGAGCAACACCCTAGAGTGCAGCGTAGGTTGCCCGGAACGTAGAAATGACCATTACTTTCACAATGTCTGCAATTATTCATTTTATACGATGGAAAAGCTGTTGTATTTATATTGTATTTTATGCTCCTGGCGTTGACTTCTAAGTCCCTAGCTATTCGATCTGGTGGAGCAACGCCCTAGTGTGAAACCTAGGTTACCCGGAACGTAGAAATGTCCAGTACTTTCAGACTGGTTGCTGTTATTCGTTTCATACGATGGAAAAGCTGATATATTTATTTTGCATTTTATGCTTCGGGCGTTGACTTCTAAGGCCCTAACTGTTTGGTCTGGTGGAGCAAGGCCCTAGAGTGAAGCCTAGGTTGCCCGGAACGTAGAAATGGTCATTACTTTCGCACTGGATGCAATTAGACATGCTATACAATGGAAAAACTGTTGCATTTTTATTGTGTTTTATGCTTCTGGCGTTGACTTCTATGGCCCTACCTATTCGATCTGGTTGAGCAACGCCCTAGAGTGCAGCCTAGGTAGCCCGGAACGTAGAAATGACCACAACTTTCACACTGATTGCTATTATTCGTTTTATACGATCGAAAAACTGTTATGTTTATGTTGTATATTATGCTTCTGGCGGTGCCTTCTAAGGCACTACCTATTCGATCTGGTGGAGCATCACTCTACAGTGAAGCCTAGGTTGCCCGGGACGTAGAAATGACCATAACTTTCACACTGGTAGCAACTACTCGTTGTATACGATGGTAAAACCGTTGTACTTATATTGCATTTTATTCTTCTGGCGTTGAATTCTTAGTCCCTAGCTACTGGATCTGGTGGAGCAGCGCCCTAGAGTGAAGCCTGGATTACCCGGAACGTAGTAATGACCAGTACTATCACACTGTTTGCAGTTATTCCTGTTATACGATGGAAAGCTGTTGCATCCTTATGGTATTTTATGCTTCTGGCGTTGACTTCTAAGGCCCTAACTATTCGATCTGGTGGAGGAAGGCCCTAGACTGAAGCCTAGGTTGCCCGGAACGTAGAAACGACCATAACATTCACACTGGTTGCCATTAATCGTTTTCTACGATGGAAAAGCTGTTGTATTTATATCGTATTTTATGCTTCTGGCGTTGACTTCTTAGGCCCTAACTATTCGATCTGGTGGAGCAACGCCCTAGAGTGAAGCCTAGGTTGCTCGGAACGTAGAAATGACCATTACCTTCACACTGTTTGCAATTATTCATCTTATAAGATGGCAAAGCTGTAGTATTTAGATTGTATTTTATGCTTCCGGCGTTAACTTCTAAGGCCGTAGCTATCAGATGAGGAGCAGCAACGCCCTGGAGTGACACGTAGGTTGCCAGGCACGTAGAAATGACCATTACTTTCACAATGTTCGCAATCATTCATTTTATACGATGGAAAAACTGTTGTACTTATATTGTATTTTATGCTTCGGGCGTTGACTTCTGAGGCCCTAACTATTCGATTTGGTGGAGCAACGCCCTACAGTGAAGCCTAGGTTGCCCGGAACGTAGAAATGACCAGTACTTTCACACTGGTTACAGTTATTCGTTTTATACAATGGAAAAGCTGTTCTATTTATTTTGCATTTTATGCTTCGGGCGTTGACTTCTAAGGCCCTAACTATTCGATCTGGTGGAGCAACGCCATAGAGTGAAGCCTAGGTTGCCCGGAACGTAGAAATGACCATAACTTTCACACTGGTTGCTATTATTCGTTTTATACGATGGAATAGCTGTTATATTTATATTGCATTTTATGCTTCTGGCATTGAATTCTAGGTCCCTATCTATTCCATCTGGTGGAGCAACACCCTAGAGTGTAGCGTAGGTTGCCCGGAACGTAGAAATGACCATTACTTCCACAATGTCTGCAATTATTCATTTCATACGATGGAAAAACTGTTGTACTTATATCGTATTTTATCCTTCTGGCGTTGAGTTCTAAGTCCCTAGCTATTCGGTCTGGTGGAGCAACGCCCTAGTGTGAAACCTAGGTTACCCGGAACGTAGAAATGACCATTACTTTCACAATGTCTGCAATTATTCATTCCATACGATGGAAAAACTGTTGTACTTATATCGTATTTTGTCCTTCTGGCGTTGAATTCTAAGTCCCTAGCTATTCGGTCTGGTGGAGCAACGCCCTAGTGTGAAACCTAGGTTACCCGGAACGTAGAAATGACCAGTACTTTCAGACTGGTTGCTGTTATTCGTTTCATACGATGGAAAAGCTGTTATATTTATTTTGCATTTTATGTTTCGGGCGTTGACTTCTAAGGCCTTAGCTATTCCATCTGGTGGAGCAACACCCTAGAGTGCAGCCTAGGTTGCCCGGAACGTAGAAATGACCATTACTTTCACAATGTTCGCAATCATTCATTTTATACGATGGAAAAACTGTTGTACTTATATTGTATTTTATGCTTCTGGCGTTGACTTCTTAGGCCGTAACTATTTGATCTGGTGGAGCACCGCCCTACAGTGAAGCCTAGGTTGCCCGGAACGTAGAACATACCATTACCTTCACACTGGTTGCAATTATTCCTGTTATACGATGGAAAAACTGTTGCATCCTTATTGAATTTTATGCTTCTGGCGTTGACTTCTAAGGCACTAACTATTCGATCTGGTGGAGCAACGCCCTTGAGTGAAGCCTAGGTTGCACGGAACGTAGAAATGACCATCACTTTCAAACTGGTTGCAATTATTCCTGTTATATGATGGAAAAACTGTTGTATTTTTATTGCATTTTATGCTTCGGGCATTGTCTTCTAAGGTCCTAACTATTCAATCTGTTGGAGCAACGCCCTAGGGTGAAGCCTAGGTTGCCCGGAAAGTGGAAATGACAATAACTTTCATACTGGTTGCAATTATTCGTTTCATACGATGGAAAAGCTGTTGCACCTTTATTGCATTTTATGCTTCTGTCGTTGACGTCTAAGGCCGTAGCTATCAGATGTGGTGGAGCAACGCACTAGAGTGACGCCTAGGTTGCCCGGAACGTAGAAATGACCATTACTTTCGCAATGTTTAAAATTATTCATTTTATACGATGGCTAAACTGTTGTACTTATATTGTATTTTATGCTTCTGGCGTTGACTTCTAAGGCACTAACTATTCGATCTGGTGGAACAACGCCCTGGGGTGAAGCCTAGGTTGCCCGGAACGTAGAAATGACCATTACTTTCACACTGTTTGCAATTATTCATTTTATACGATGGCAAAGCTGTTGTACTTATGTTGTATTTTATGCTTCTGGCGTTGACTTCTTAGGCCCTAACTATTCGATCTGGTGGAACAACGCCCTGGGGTGAAGCCTAGGTTGCACGGAACGTAGAAAGGATCATAACTTTCACACTGGTTGCTATTATAAGTTTTATACGATGGAAAAACTGTTCTATTTATTTTGTATTTTATGCTTCGGGCGTTGACTTCTAAGGCCGTAGCTATTAGATGTGGTCGAGCAACGCCCTAGAGTGACACCTAGTTTGACCGGAACGTAGAAATGACCATTACTTTCACAATGTCTGCAATTATTCATTTTAAACGATGGAAAAACTGTTGTACTTATATTGTATTTTATCCTTCTGGCGTTGAATTCTAAGTCCCTAACTATTTGATCTGGTGGAGCAACGCCCTAGAGTGAAGCCTAGGTTGCCCGGAACGTAGAAATGACCAGTACTTTCACACTGGTTACAGTTATTCGTTTTATACAATGGAAAAACTGTTCTATTTATTTTGCATTTTATGCTTCCGTCGTTAACTTCTAAGGCCGTAGCTATCAGATGAGGAGCAGCAACGCCCTAGAGTGACACGTAGGTTGCCAGGCACGTAGAAGTGACCATTACTTTCACAATGTTCGCAATCATTCATTTTATACGATGGAAAAACTGTTGTACTTATATTGTATTTTATGCTTCGGGCGTTGACTTCTAAGGCCCTAACTATTCGATTTGGTGGAGCAACGCCCTACAGTGAAGCCTAGGTTGCCCGGAACGTAGAAATGACCAGTACTTTCACACTGGTTACAGTTATTCGTTTTATACAATGGAAAAACTGTTCTATTTATTTTGCATTTTATGCTTCGGGCGTTGACTTCTAAGGCCCTAACTATTCGATCTGGTGGAGCAACGCCCTAGAGTGAAGCCTAGGTTGCCCGGAACGTAGAAATGACCATTACTTCCACAATGTCTGCAATTATTCATTTCATACGATGGAAAAACTGTTGTACTTATATTGTATTTTATGCTTCTGGCGTTGACTTCTAAGGCACTAACTATTCGATCTGGTGGAACAACGCCCTGGGGTGAAGCCTAGGTTGCCCGGAACGTAGAAATGACCATTACTTTCACAATGTCTGCAATTATTCATTTTATACGATGGAAAAACTGTTGTACTTATATTGCATTTTATTCTTCTGGCGTTGAATTCTAAGTCCCTAGCTATTCGATCCGGTGGAGCAGCGCCCTAGTGTGAAACCTAGGTTACCTGGAACGTAGAAATGGCCATTACCTTCACACTGTTTGCAATTATTCATTTTATACGATGGCAAAGCTGTTGTACTTATGTTGTATTTTATGCTTCTGGCGTTGACTTCTATGGCCCTACCTATTCGATCTGGTGGAGCAACGCCCTAGAGTGCAGCCTAGGTAGCCCGGAACGTAGAAATGACCACAACTTTCACACTGATTGCTATTATTCGTTTTATACGATCGAAAAACTGTTATGTTTATGTTGTATATTATGCTTCTGGCGTTGCCTTCTAAGGCACTACCTATTCGATCTGGTGGAGCATCACTCTACAGTGAAGCCTAGGTTGCCCGGGACGTAGAAATGACCATAACCTTCACACTGTTTGCAATTATTCATTTTATACGATGGCAAAGCTGTTGTATTTATATTGTATTATATGCTTCCGGCGTTAGCTTCTAAGGCCGTAGCTATCAGATGTGGAGCAGCAACGCCCTAGAGTGACACGTAGGTTGCCAGGCACGTAGAAATGACCATTACTTTCTCAATGTTCGCAATTATTCATTTTATACGATGGAACAACTGTTGTACTTATATTGTATTTTATGCTTCGGGCGTTGACTTCTATGGCCCTAACTATTCGATTTGGTGGAGTAATGCCCTACAGTGAAGCCTAGGTTGCCCGGAACGTAGAAATGATCATTACTTTCGCACTGGATGCAATTAGTCATGCTATACAATGGAAAAACTGTAGCATTTATATTGTGTTTTATGCTTCTGGCGTTGACTTCTATGGCCCTACCTATTCGATCTGGTGGAGCAACGCCCTAGAGTGCAGCCTAGGTAGCCCGGAACGTAGAAATGACCACAACTTTCACACTGATTGCTATTATTCGTTTTATACGATCGAAAAACTGTTATGTTTATGTTGTATATTATGCTTCTGGCGTTGCCTTCTAAGGCACTACCTATTCGATCTGGTGGAGCATCACTCTACAGTGAAGCCTAGGTTGCCCGGGACGTAGAAATGACCATAACTTTCACACTGGTTGCCATTAATCGTTTTCTACGATGGAAAAGCTGTTGTATTTATATCGTATTTTATGCTTCTGGCGTTAACTTCTTAGGCCCTAACTATTCGATCTGGTGGAGCAGCGCCCTAGAGTGAAGCCTAGGTTGCTCGGAACGTAGAAATGACCATTACCTTCACACTGTTTGCAATTATTCATTTTATAAGATGGCAAAGCTGTAGTATTTAGATTGTATTTTATGCTTCCGGCGTTAACTTCTAAGGCCGTAGCTATCAGATGAGGAGCAGCAACGCCCTAGAGTGACACGTAGGTTGCCAGGCACGTAGAAATGACCATTACTTTCACAATGTTCGGAATCATTCATTTTATACGATGGAAAAACTGTTGTACTTATATTGTATTTTATGCTTCGGGCGTTGACTTCTAAGGCCCTAACTATTCGATCTGGTGGAGCAACGCCCTAGTGTGAAACCTAGGTTACCCGGAACGTAGAAATGTCCAGTACTTTCAGACTGGTTGCTGTTATTCGTTTCATACGATGGAAAAGCTGTTATATTCATTTTGCATTTTATGCTTCGGGCGTTGTCTTCTAAGGTCCTAACTATTCAATCTGTTGGAGCAACGCTCTAGGGTGAAGCCTAGGTTGCCCGGAAAGTAGAAATGACAATAACTTTCATACTGGTTGCAATTATTCGTTTTATACGATGGAAAAGCTGTTGCACCTTTATTTCATTTTATGCTTCTGTCGTTGACGTCTAAGGCCGTAGCTATCAGATGTGGTGGAGCAACGCACTAGAGTGACGCCTAGGTTGCCCGGAACGTAGAAATGACCATTACTTTCGCAATGTTTAAAATTATTCATTTTATACGATGGAAAAACTGTTGTACTTATATTGTATTTTATGCTTCTGGCGTTGACTTCTAAGGCACTAACTATTCGATCTGGTGGAACAACGCCCTGGGGTGAAGCCTAGGTTGCCCGGAACGTAGAAATGACCATAACTTTCAACTGGTTGCTATTATTCGTTTTATAGGATGGAAAAACTGTTCCATTTATTTTGTATTTTATGCTTCGGGCGTTAACTTCTAAGGCCCTAACTGTTTGATCTGGTGGAGCAACGCCCTAGAGTGAAGCCTAGGTTGCCCGGAACGTAGAAATGACCACAACTTTCACAATGATTGCTATTATTCGTTTTATACGCTGGAAAAACTGTTATATTTATGTTGTATATTATGCTTCTGGCGTGGCCTTCTAAGGCACTACCTATTCCATCTGGTGGAGCATCACTCTACAGTAAAGCCTAGGTTGCCCGGGACGTAGAAATGACCATAACTTTCACACTGGTAGCAATTATTCATTTTATACGATGGAAATACTGTTGTACTTATATTGCATTTTATTCTTCTGGCGTTGAATTCTAAGTCCCTAACTATTCGATTTGGGTGGAGAAACGCCCTAGAGTGAAGCCTAGGTTGCCCGGAACGTAGAATCGGCCATCACTTTCAAACTGGTTGCAATTGTTCCTGTTATATGATGGAAACACTGTTGTACATTTATTGCATTTTATGCTTCGGGCGTTGACTTCTGAGGCCGTAGCTATTCGATGTGGTGGATGAACGCCATAGAGTGAAGCCTAGGTTGCTCGGAACGAAGAAATGACCATAACTTTCATACTGGTTGCAATCATTCTTTTTATATGATGGAAGAACTGTTGTATTTATATTGTATTTTATGCTGCTGGCGTTCACTTCTTAGGCCCTAACTATTCAATCTGGTGGAACAACGCCCTGGGGTGAAGCCTAGGTTGCCCGGAACGTAGAAATGACCATAACTTTCACACTGGTTTCTATTATTCGTTTTTTACGATGGAAAAACTGTTCTATTTATTTTGTATTTTTTGCTTCGGGCGTTGACTTCTAATGCCCTAACTGTTTGATCTGGTGGAGCAACGCCCTAGAGTGAAGCCGAGGTTGCCCGGAACGTAGAAATGACCATCACTTTCACAAGGGTTGCAATTATTCCTGTTATAGGAGGGAAAGACTGTTGCATTTTTATTGTATTTTATGCTTCAGGCGTTGACTTCTGAGGCCGTAGCTATTGGATGTGGTGGAAGAACGCCATAGAGTGAAGCCTAGGTTGCCCGGAACGTAGAAATGACCAGAACTTTCATACTGGTTGTAATTATTCGTTTTATATGATGGAAAAACTGTTGTATTTATATTGTATTTTATGCTGCTGGCGTTCACTTCTTCGGCCCTAACTATTCGATCTGGTGGAACAACGCCCTGGGGTGAAGCCTAGGTTGCCCGAAACGTAGAAATGACCATAACTTTCACGCTGGTTGCTATTATTCGTTTTATACGATGGAAAAACTGTTATATTTATATTGTATTTTATGCTTCTGGCGTTGATTTCTTAGACCCTAACTATTCAATCTGGTGGAACAACACCCTAGAGAGAGGCCTAGGTTGCCGGGAACGTAGAAATGTCCATCACTTCCATACGGGTAGCAATTAATCGTTTTATACGATGGAAAAACTGTTGTATTTATATTGTATTTTATGCCCCTGGCGTTGACTTCTAAGTCCCTAGCTATTCGATCTGGTGGAGCAACGCCCTAGTGTGAAACCTAGGTTACCCGGAACGTAGAAATGTCCAGTACTTTCAGACTGGTTGCTGTTATTCGTTTCATACAATGGAAAAGCTGTTATATTTATTTTGCATTTTATGCTTCGGGCGTTGACTTCTAAGGCCCTAGCTATTCCATGTGGTGGAGCAACACCCTAGAGTGCAGCCTAGGTTGCCCGGAACGTAGAAATGACCATTACTTTCACACTGTTTGCAATTATTCATTTTATACGATGGAAAAGCTGTTGTATTTATATTGTATTTTATGCTTCGGGCGTTGACTTCTAAGGCCCTAACTATTCGATTTGGTGGAGCAACGCCCTACAGTGAAGCCTAGATTACCCGTAACGTAGTAATGACCAGTACTATCACACTGTTTGCAGTTATTCCTGTTATACGATGCAAAGCTGTTGCATCTTTATGGAATTTTATGCTTCTGGCGTTGACTTCTAAGGCACTAACTATTCGATCTGGTGGAGGAAGGCCCTAGACTGAAGCCTAGGTTTCCCGGAACGTAGAAATAACCATAACATTCACACTGGTTGCAATTATTCATTTTATAAGATGGCAAAGCTGTTGTATTTATATTGTATTTTATGCTTCGGGCGTTGACTTCTAAGGCCCTAACTATTCGATTTGGTGGAGCAACGCCCTACAGTGAAGCCTAGGTTGCCCGGAACGTAGAAATGACCAGTACTTTCACACTGGTTACAGTTACTCGTTTTATGCAATGGAAAAACTGTTCTATTTATTTTGCATATTATGCTTCGGGCGTTGACTTCTAAGGCCCTAACTATTCGAACTGGTGGAGCAACGCCCTAGAGTGAAGCCTAGGTTGCCCGGAAAGTGGAAATGACCATAGCTTTCACACTGGTTGCTTTTATTCGTTTTATACGATGGAAAAGCTGTTATACTTATATTGCATTTTATGCTTCTGGCATTGAATTCTAAGTCCCTATCTATTCCATCTGGTGGAGCAACACCCTAGAGTGCAGCCTAGGTTGCACGGAACGTAGAAATGACCATTACTTTCACAATGTCTGCAATTATTCATTTGATACGATGGAAAAACTGTTGTACTTATATCGTATTTTATGCTTCTGGCGTTGACTTCTAATGCCCTAACTATTCGATTTGGTGGAGCAACGCCCTAGAGTGAAGCCTAGGTTGCACGGAACGTAGAAATGACCATTACCTTCACACTGTTTGCAATTATTCATTTTATACGATGGCAAAGCTGTTGTATTTATATTGTATTATATGCTTCCGGCGTTAGCTTCTAAGGCCGTAGCTATCAGATGTGGAGCAGCAACGCCCTAGAGTGACACGTAGGTTGCCAGGCACGTAGAAATGACCATTACTTTCTCAATGTTCGCAATTATTCATTTTATACGATGGAACAACTGTTGTACTTATATTGTATTTTATGCTTCGGGCGTTGACTTCTATGGCCCTAACTATTCGATTTGGTGGAGTAATGCCCTACAGTGAAGCCTAGGTTGCCCGGAACGTAGAAATGACCAGTACTTTCACACTGGTTACAGTTATTCATTTTATAAGATGGAAAAACTGTTGTACTTATATTGTATTTTATCCTTCTGGCATTGAATTCTAAGTCCCTAGCTATTCGATCTGGTGGAGCAACGCCCTAGTGTGAAACCTAGGTTACCCGGGACGTAGAAATGACCAGTACTTTCAGACTGGTTGCTGTTATTCGTTTCATACGATAGAAATGCTGTTATATTTATTTTGCATTTTATGCTTCGGGCGTTGACTTCTAAGGCCCTAGCTATTCCATCTCGTGCAGCAACACCCTAGAGTGCAGCCTAGGTTGCCCGGAACGTAGAAATGACCATTACTTTCACACTGTTTGCAATTTTTCATTTTATACGATGGAAAAGCTGTTGTATTTATATTGTATTTTATGCTCCTGGCGTCGACTTCTAAAGCCGTAGCTATTACATGTGGTGGAGCAACGCCCTAGAGTGACACCTGGGTTGACCGGAACGTAGAAATGACCATTACTTTCACAATGTCTGCAATTATTCATTTTATACGATGGAAAAACTTTTGTACTTATATTGTATTTTATCCTTCTGGCGTTGAGTTCGAAGTCCCTAGCTATTCGATCTGGTGGAGCAACGCCCTAGTGTGAAACCTAGGTTACCCGGAACGTAGAAATGACCAGTACTTTCAGACTGGCTGCAGTTATTCGTTTTATACAATGGAAAAACTGTTCTATTTATTTTGCATTTTATGCTTCGGGCGTTGAGTTCTAAGTCCCTAGCAATTCCATCTGGTGGAGCAACACCCTAGAGTGAAGCCTAGGTTGCCTGGAACGTAGATGTGACCATTACTTCCACACTGTTTGCAATTATTCATTTTATACGATGGCAAAGCTGTTGTACATATATTGTATTTTATGCTGCTGGCGTTCACTTCTTAGGCCCTAACTATTCAATCTGGTGGAACAACGCCCTGGGGTGAAGCCTAGGTTGCCCGGAACGTAGAAATGACCATAACTTTCACACTGGTTTCTATTATTCGTTTTATACGATGGAAAAACTGTTCTATTTATTTTGTATTTTTTGCATCGGGCGTTGACTTCTAATGCCCCAACTGTTTGATCTGGTGGAGCAACGCCCTAGAGTGAAGCCGATGTTGCCCGGAACGTAGAAGTGACCATCACTTTCACAAGGGTTGCAATTACTCCTGTTATAAGAGGGAAAGACTGTTGTATTTTTATTGTATTTTATGCTTCAGGCGTTGACTTCTTAGGCCCTAACTATTCGATCTGGTGGAGCAACGCCCTAGAGTGAAGCCTAGGTCGCTCGGAACGTAGAAATGGCCATTACCTTCACACTGTTTGCAATTATTCATTTTATACGAAGGCAAAGCTGTTGTACTTATATTGTATTTTATGCTTCGGGCGTTGACTTCTAAGGCCCTAACTATTCGATTTGGGTGGAGCAACGCCCTACAGTGAAGCCTTGGTTGCTCGGAACGTAGAAATGGCCATTACCTTCACACTGTTTGCAATTATTCATTTTATACGATGGAAAAGCTGTTGTATTTATATTGTATTTTATGCCCCTGGCGTTGACTTCTAAGTCCCTAGCTATTCGATCTGGTGGAGCAACGCCCTAGTGTGAAACCTAGGTCACCCGGAACGTAGAAATGTCCAATACTTTCAGACTGGTTGCTGTTATTCGTTTCATACGATGGAAAAGCTGTTATATTTATTTTGCATTTTATGCTTCGGGCGTTGACTTCTAAGGCCCTAGCTATTCCATCTGGTGGATCAACACCCTAGAGTGCAGCCTAGGTTGCCCGGAACGTAGAAATGACCATTACCTTCACACTGTTTGCAATTATTCATTTTATACGATGGAAAAGCTGTTGTATTTATATTGTATTTTATGCTTCGGGCGTTGACTTCTAAGGCCTTAACTATTCGATTTGGTGGAGCAACGCCCTACAGTGAAACCTAGATTATCCGGAACGTAGTAATGACCAGTACTATCACACTATTTGCAGTTATTCCTGTTATACGATGCAAAGCTGTTGCATCTTTATGGAATTTTATGCTTCTGGCGTTGACTTCTAAGGCCCTAACTATTCGATCTGGTGGAGGAAGGCCCTAGACTGAAGCCTAGGTTGCCCGGAACGTAGAAATGACCATCACATTCAAACTGGTTGCAATTAATCCTGTTATACGATGGAAAAACTGTTGTATTTTTATTGCATTTTATGCTTCGGGCGTTGACTTCTAAGGCCCTAACTATTCAATCTGTTGGATCAACGCCCTAGAGTGAAGCCTAGGTTGCTCGGAATGTAGAAATGATCATTACTTTCACACTGGTTGCAATTATTCGTTTTATACGATGGAAAAACTGTTGTATTTATATTGTATTTTATGCTTCTGGCGTTCACTTCTTAGGCCCTAACTATTCGACCTGGTAGAGCAACGCCCTAGAGTGAAGCCTAGGTTGCTCGGAATATAGAAATGTCCATAACTTTCACACTGGTTGCAATTATTCGTTTTCTGCGATGGAAGAACTGTTCTATTTATTTTGTATTCTATGCTTCGGGCGTTGACTTCTAAGGACCTAACTGTTTGATCTGGTGGAGCAACACCCTAGAGTGCAGCCTAGGTTGCCCGGAACGTAGAAATGACCATTACTTTCACAATGTCTGCAATTATTCATTTGATACGATGGAAAAACTGTTGTACTTATATCGTATTTTATGCTTCTGGCGTTGACTTCTAATGCCCTAACTATTCGATTTGGTGGAGCAACGCCCTAGAGTGAAGCCTAGGTTGCACGGAACGTAGAAATGACCATTACCTTCACACTGTTTGCAATTATTCATTTTATACGATGTCAATGCTGTTGTATTTATATTGTATTATATGCTTCCGGCGTTAGCTTCTAAGGCCGTAGCTATCAGATGTGGAGCAGCAACGCCCTAGAGTGACACGTAGGTTGCCAGGCACGTAGAAATGACCATTACTTTCACACTGTTTGCAATTATTCATTTTATACGATGGAAAAGCTGTTGTATTTATATTGTATTTTATGCTCCTGGCGTCGACTTCTAAAGCAGTAGCTATTACATGCAGTGGAGCAACGCCCTAGAGTGACACCTGGGTTGACCGGAACGTAGAAATGACCATTACTTTCACAATGTCTGCAATTATTCATTTTATACGATGGAAAAACTTTTGTACTTATATTGTATTTTATCCTTCTGGCGTTGAGTTCGAAGTCCCTAGCTATTCGATCTGGTGGAGCAACGCCCTAGTGTGAAACCTAGGTTACCCGGAACGTAGAAATGACCAGTACTTTCAGACTGGCTGCAGTTATTCGTTTTATACAATGGAAAAACTGTTCTATTTATTTTGCATTTTATGCTTCGGGCGTTGAGTTCTAAGTCCCTAGCAATTCCATCTGGTGGAGCAACACCCTAGAGTGAAGCCTAGGTTGCCCGGAACGTAGAAGTGACCATTACTTCCACACTGTTTGCAATTATTCATTTTATACGATGGAAAAGCTGTTGTATTTATATTGTATTTTATGCTCCTGGCGTCGACTTCTAAAGCCGTAGCTATTACATGTGGTGGAGCAACGCCCTAGAGTGACACCTGGGTTGACCGGAACGTAGAAATGACCATTACTTTCACAATGTCTGCAATTATTCATTTTATACGATGGAAAAACTTTTGTACTTATATTGTATTTTATCCTTCTGGCGTTGAGTTCGAAGTCCCTAGCTATTCGATCTGGTGGAGCAACGCCCTAGTGTGAAACCTAGGTTACCCGGAACGTAGAAATGACCAGTACTTTCAGACTGGCTGCAGTTATTCGTTTTATACAATGGAAAAACTGTTCTATTTATTTTGCATTTTATGCTTCGGGCGTTGAGTTCTAAGTCCCTAGCAATTCCATCTGGTGGAGCAACACCCTAGAGTGAAGCCTAGGTTGCCCGGAACGTAGAAGTGACCATTACTTCCACACTGTTTGCAATTATTCATTTTATACGATGGAAAAGCTGTTGTATTTATATTGTATTTTATGCTCCTGGCGTCGACTGCTAAAGCCGTAGCTATTACATGTGGTGGAGCAACGCCCTAGAGTGACACCTGGGTTGACCGGAACGTAGAAATGACCATTACTTTCACAATGTCTGCAATTATTCATTTTATACGATGGAAAAACTTTTGTACTTATATTGTATTTTATCCTTCTGGCGTTGAGTTCGAAGTCCCTAGCTATTCGATCTGGTGGAGCAACGCCCTAGTGTGAAACCTAGGTTACCCGGAACGTAGAAATGACCAGTACTTTCAGACTGGCTGCAGTTATTCGTTTTATACAATGGAAAAACTGTTCTATTTATTTTGCATTTTATGCTTCGGGCGTTGAGTTCTAAGTCCCTAGCAATTCCATCTGGTGGAGCAACACCCTAGAGTGAAGCCTAGGTTGCCCGGAACGTAGAAGTGACCATTACTTCCACACTGTTTGCAATTATTCATTTTATACGATGGCAAAGCTGTTGTACTTATATTGTATTTTATGCTTCGGGCGTTAACTTCTAAGGCCCTAACTATTCGATTTGGGTGGAGCAACGCCCTAGAGTGAAGCCTAGGTTGCCCGGAACGTAGAATCGGCCATCACCTTCAAACTGGTTGGAATTGTTCCTGTTATATGATGGAAACACTGTTGTACATTTATTGCATTTTATGCTTCGGGCGTTGACTTCTGAGGCCGTAGCTATTCGATGTGGTGGATGAACGCCATAGAGTGAAGCCTAGGTTGCTCGGAACGAAGAAATGACCATAACTTTCATACTGGTTGCAAACATTCTTTTTATATGATGGAAGAACTGTTGTATTTATATTGTATTTTATGCTGGTGGCGTTCACTTCTTAGGCCCTAACTATTCAATCTGGTGGAACAACGCCCTGGGGTGAAGCCTAGGTTGCCCGGAACGTAGAAATGACCATAACTTTCACACTGGTTTCTATTATTCGTTTTTTACGATGGAAAAACTGTTCTATTTATTTTGTATTTTTTGCTTCGGGCGTTGACTTCTAATGCCCTAACTGTTTGATCTGGTGGAGCACCGCCCTAGAGTGAAGCCGAGTTTGCCCGGAACGTAGAAATGACCATCACATTCACAAGGGTTGCAATTATTCCTGTTATAGGAGGGAAAGACTGTTGTATTTTTATTGTATTTTATGCTTCAGGCGTTGACTTCTAAGGCACTAACTATTCGATCTGGTGGAGCAACGCCCTAGAGTGAAGCCTAGATTACCCGGAACGTAGTAATGACCAGTACTATCACACTGTTTGCAGTTATTCCTGTTATACGATGGAAAGCTGTTGCATCTTTATCGTATTTTATGCTTCTGGCGTTGACTTCTAAGGCCCTAACTATTCGATCTGGTGGAGCAAGGCCCTAGACTGAAGCCTAGGTAGCCCGGAACGTAGAAATGACCATAACATTCACACTGGTTGCCATTAATCGTTTTCTACGATGGAAAAGCTGTTGTATTTATATCGTATTTTATGCTTCTGGCGTTGACTTCTTAGGCCCTAACTATTCGATCTGGTGAAGCAACGCCCTAGAGTGAAGCCTAGGTTGCTCGGAACGTAGAAATGGCCATTACCTTCACACTGCTTGCAATTATTCATTTTATACGATGGCAAAGCTGTTGTACTTATATTGTATTTTATGCTTCGGGCGTTGACTTCTAAGGCCCTAACTATTCGATTTGGGTGGAGCAACGTCCTACAGTGAAGCCTTGCTTGCCCGGAACGTAGAAATGACCTTCACTATCAAACTGGTTGCAATTAATCCTGTTTTACGATGGAAAAACTGTTGTATTTTTATTGCATTTTATGTTTCTGGCGTTCACTTCTTAGGCCCTAACTATTCGATCTGGTGGAACAACGCCCTTGGGTGAAGCCTAGGTTGCCCGGAACGTAGAAATGACCATAAGTTTCATAATGGTTGCAATTATTCGTTTTATACGATGGAAAGACTGTTGTATTTATATCGTATTTTATGCTTCTGGCGTGGACTTCTTAGGCCCTAACTATTCCATCTGGTGGAACAACGCCCTAGGGTGAAATCTAGGTTGCCCGGAAAGTAGAAATGAAGATAACTTTCACACTGTTAGCAATTATTCGTTTTATACGATGGAAAAACCGTTCTATTTATTTTGTACTTTATGCTTCGGGCGTTGACTTCTAAGGCCCTAACTGTTTGATCTGGTGGAGCAACGCCCTAGAGTGAAGCCCAGGTTGCCCAGAACGTAGAAATGACCATCACTTTCAAACTGGTTGCAATTAATCCTGTTATACGATGGAAAAACTGTTGTCTTTTTATTGCATTTTATGCTTCGGGCGTTGACTTCTAAGGCCCTAACTATTCAATCTGTTGGAGCAACACCCTAGAGTGAAGCCTGGGTTGCTCGGAATGTAGAAATGACCATAACTTTCACACTGGTTGCAATTATTCGTTTTATACGATGGAAAAACTGTTGTATTTATATTGTATTTTATGCTTCTGGCGTTCACTTGTTAGTCCCTAACTATTCGATCTGGTGGAACAACGCCCTAGGGTGAAGCCTAGGTTGCCCGGAACGTAGAAATGACCATCACTCTCACACGGGTTGCAATTATTCCTGTTATATGATGGAAAAGCTGTTGTATTTATATCGTATTTTATGCTTGTGGCGTTGACTTCTAAGGCCCGAGCTATTCGATCTAGTGGAGCAACGCCCTAGAGTGAAGCCTAGGTTGCCCGGAACGTAGAAATGGCCATCACTTTCAAACTGGTTGCAATTAATCCTGTTATACGATGGAAAAACTGTTGTATTTTTATTGCATTTTATGCTTCTGACGTTCACTTCTTAGGCCCTAACTATTCGATCTGGTGGAACAACGCCCTAGGGTGAAGCCTAGGTTGCCCGGAACGTAGAAATGACCATAAGTTTCATAATGGTTGCAATTATTCGTTTTATACGATGGAAAAACTGTTGTATTTATATCGTATTTTATGCTTCTGGCGTTGACTTCTTAGGCCTTAACTATTCCATCTGGTGGAACAACGCCCTAGGGTGAAATCTAGGTTGCCCGGAAAGTAGAAATGACGATAACTTTCAAACTGGTAGCAATTATTCGTTTTATACGATGGAAAAACTGTTCTATTTATTTTGTACTTTATGCTTCGGGCGTTGACTTCTAAGGCCCTAACTGTTTGATCTGGTGGAGCAACGCCCTAGAGTGAAGCCCAGGTTGCCCGAACGTAGAAATGACAATTACTTTCACACTGTTTGCAATTATTCCTTTTTTACGATTGAAAAGCTGTTGTATTTATATCGTATTTTATGCTTCTGGCGTTGACTTCTAAGGCCCTAGATATTCGATCTAGTGGAGCAACGCCCTAGAGTGAAGCCTAGGTTGCCCGGAACGTAGAAATGACCTTCACTATCAAACTGGTTGCTATTAATCCTGTTTTACGATGGAAAAACTGTTGTATTTTTATTGCATTTTATGCTTCTGGCGTTCACTTCTTAGGCCCTAACTATTCGATCTGGTGGAACAACGCCCTTGGGTGAAGCCTAGGTTGCCCGGAAAGTAGAAATGACGATAACTTTCACACTGGTAGCAATTATTCGTTTTATACGATGGAAAAACTGTTCTATTTATTTTGTACTTTATGCTTCGGGCGTTGACTTCTAAGGCCCTAACTGTTTGATCTGGTGGAGCAACGCCCTAGAGTGAAGCCCAGGTTGCCCGAACGTAGAAATGACCATCACTCTCACACGGGTTGCAATTATTCCTGTTATATGATGGAAAAGCTGTTGCATTTATATCGTATTTTATGCTTCTGGCGTTGACTTCTAAGGCCCTAGCTATTCGATCTAGTGGAGCAACGCCCTAGAGTGAAGCCTAGGTTGCCCGGAACGTAGAAATGGCCATCACTTTCAAACTGGTTGCAATTAATCCTGTTATACGATGGAAAAACTGTTGTATTTTTATCGCATTTTATGCTTCTGGCGTTCACTTCTTAGGCCCTAACTATTCGATCTGGTGGAACAACGCCCTAGGGTGAAGCCTAGGTTGCCCGGAACGTAGAAATGACCATAAGTTTCATAATGGTTGCAATTATTCGTTTTATACGATGGAAAAACTGTTTTATTTATATTGTATTTTATGCTTCTGGCGTTCACTTGTTAGGCCCTAACTATTCGATCTGGTGGAACAACGCCCTAGGGTGAAGCCTAGGTTGCCCGGAACGTAGAAATGACCATAACTTTTACACTGGTAGCAATTATTCGTTTTATACAATGGAAAATATGTTGTATTTATATTGTATTTTATGCTTCTGGCGTTGACTTCTTAGGCCCTAACTATTCGATCTGGTGGAGCAATGCCTCAGAGTTAAGTCTAGGATGCCCGAAACGCCGAAATGATCATTACTTTCACGCTTGTTTCAATTATTCCTGTTATACGATGAAAAGACCGTTGTATTTTTATTGTATTTTATGCTTCAGGCGTAGGCTACTAAGGCCGTAGCTATTCGATATGGTGGAGCACCGCCCTAGAGTGAAGCCTAGGTTGCTCGGAATATACAAATGACCATAACTTTCACACTGGTTGCAATTATTCGTTTTCTACGATGGAAAAACTGTTGTATTCATATTGTATTTTATGCTTCTGGCGTTCACTTCTTAGGGCCTAATTGTTCGATCAGATGGAACAATGCCCTAGGATGAAGCCTAGGTTGCCCGGAACGTAGAAATGACCATAACTTTTACACTGGTAGCCATTATTCGTTTTATACAATGGAAAAACTGTTCTATTTATTTTGTATTTTATGCTTCGGGCGTTGACTTCTTTGGCCCTAACAATTCGATCTGGTGGAGCAACGCCCTAGAGCGAAGCCTAGGATCCCTGGAACGTACAAATGACCATCGCTTTCACACGGGTTGCAATTATTCCTGTTATAGGATGGAAAGACTGTTGTATTTTTATTGCATTTTATGCTTCTGGCGTTCACTTCTTAGGCCCTGACTATTCGATCTGGTGGAACAACGCCCTAGGGTGAAGCCTAGGTTGCCCGGAACGTAGAAATGACCATAACTTTTACACTGGTAGCAATTATTCGTTTTATACAATGGAAAAACTGTTCTATTTATTTTGTATTTTATGCTTTGGGCGTTGACTTCTAAGGACCTAACTGTTTGATCTGGTGGAGCAACGCCCTAGAGTGAAGCCTAGGTTGCCCGGACCGTAGAAATGACCATAACTTTTACACTGGTAGCAATTATTCCTTTTATACGATGGAAAAGCTGTTGTATTTATATCGTATTTTAAGCTTCTGGCGTTGACTTCTAAGGCCCTAGCTATTCGATCTAGTGGAGCAACGCCCTAGAGTGAATCCTAGGTTGCCCGGAACGTAGAAATGACCATAAGTTTCATAATGGTTGCAATTATTCGTTTTACACGATGGAAAAACTGTTGTATTTATATCGTATTTTATGCTTCTGGCGTTGACTTCTTAGGCCCTAACTATTCCACCTGGTGGAACAACGCCCTAGGGTGAAATCTAGGTTGCCCGGAAAGTAGAAATGGCGATAACTTTCACACTGGTAGCAATTATTCGTTTTATACGATGGAAAAACTGTTCTATTTATTTTATACTTTATGCTTCGGGCGTTGACTTCTAAGGCCCTAACTATTGGATCTGGTGGAACAATGCCCTAGGGTGAAGCCTAGGTTGCCCGGAACGTAGAAATGACCATAAGTTTCATAATGGTTGCAATTATTCGTTTTATACGATGGAAAAACTGTTGTATTTATATTGTATTTTATGCTTCTGGCGTTCACTTCTTGGGCCGTAACTATTCGACCTGGTAGAGCAACGCCCTAGAGTGAAGCCTAGGTTGCTCGGAATATAGAAATGTCCATAACTTTCACACTGGTTGCAATTATTCGTTTTCTGCGATGGAAGAACTGTTCTATTTATTTTGTATTCTATGCTTCGGGCGTTGACTTCTAAGGACCTAACTGTTTGATCTGGTGGAGCAACGCCCTAGAGTGTAGCCTAGGTTGCCCGGAACGTAGAAATGACAATTACTTTCACACTGGTTGCAATTAATCCTGTTATACGATGGAAAAACTGTTGTATTTTTATTGTATTTAATGCTTCTGGCGTTGACTTCTAAGGCCCTAGCTATTCGATCTAGTGGAGCAACGCCCTAGAGTGAATCCTAGGTTGCCCGGAACGTAGAAATGACCATAAGTTTCATAATGGTTGCAATTATTCGTTTTACACGATGGAAAAACTGTTGTATTTATATCGTATTTTATGCTTCTGGCGTTGACTTCTTAGGCCCTAACTATTCCACCTGGTGGAACAACGCCCTAGGGTGAAATCTAGGTTGCCCGGAAAGTAGAAATGGCGATAACTTTCACACTGGTAGCAATTATTCGTTTTATACGATGGAAAAACTGTTCTATTTATTTTATACTTTATGCTTCGGGCGTTGACTTCTAAGGCCCTAACTATTGGATCTGGTGGAACAATGCCCTAGGGTGAAGCCTAGGTTGCCCGGAACGTAGAAATGACCATAAGTTTCATAATGGTTGCAATTATTCGTTTTATACGATGGAAAAACTGTTGTATTTATATTGTATTTTATGCTTCTGGCGTTCACTTCTTGGGCCGTAACTATTCGACCTGGTAGAGCAACGCCCTAGAGTGAAGCCTAGGTTGCTCGGAATATAGAAATGTCCATAACTTTCACACTGGTTGCAATTATTCGTTTTCTGCGATGGAAGAACTGTTCTATTTATTTTGTATTCTATGCTTCGGGCGTTGACTTCTAAGGACCTAACTGTTTGATCTGGTGGAGCAACGCCCTAGAGTGTAGCCTAGGTTGCCCGGAACGTAGAAATGACAATTACTTTCACACTGGTTGCAATTAATCCTGTTATACGATGGAAAAACTGTTGTATTTTTATTGTATTTAATGCTTCTGGCGTTCACTTCTTAGGCCCTAACTATTCGAGCTGGTGGAACAACGCCCTAGAGTGAAGCCTAGGTTGCTCGGAATGTAGAAATAACCATAACTTTCACACTGGCTGCAATTATTCGTTTTATACGATGGAAAAACTGTTGTATGTATATTGTATTTTATGCTTCTGGCGTTCACTTCTTAGGACCTAACTATTCGATCTGGTGGAACAACGCCCTAGGGTGAAGCCTAGGTTGCCCGGAACGTAGAAATGACCATAACTTTTACACTGGTAGCAATTATTCGTTTTATACAATGGAAAAACTGTTCTATTTATTTTGTATTTTATGCTTCGGGCGTTGACTTCTAAGGCCCTAACTGTTTAATCTGGTGGAGCAACGCCCTAGGGTGAAGCCTAGGTTGCCCGGAACGTAGAAATGACCATTACTTTCACACTGTTTGCAATTATTCCTTTTATACGATTGAAAAGCTGTTGTATTTATATCGTATTTTATGCTTCTGGCGTTGACTTCTAAGGCCCTAGCTATTCGATCTAGTGGAGCAACGCCCTAGAGTGAAGCCTAGGTTGCCCGGAACGTAGAAATGATCATTACTTTCACACTGGTTGCAATTATTCGTTTTATACGATGGAAAAACTGTTGTATTTATATTGTATTTTATGCTTCTGGCGTTCACTTCTTAGGCCCTAACTATTCGCTCTGGTGGAACAACGCCCTAGGGTGAAGCCTAGGTTGCCCGGAACGTAGAAATGGCCATCACTTTCAAACTGGTTGCAATTAATCCTGTTATACGATGGAAAAACTGTTGTATTTTTATTGCATTTTATGCTTCGGGCGTCGACTTCTAAGGCCCTAACTATTCAATCTGTTGGTGCAACGCCCTAGAGTGAAGCCTAGGTTGCTCGGAATGTAGAAATGACCATTACTTTCACACTGGTTGCAACTATTCGTTTTATACGATGGAAAAACTGTTGTATTTATATTGTATTTTATTCTTCTGGTGTTCACTTGTTAGTCCCTAACTATTCGATCTGGTGGAGCAACGCCCTAGTGTGAAACCTAGGTTACCCGGAACGTAGAAATGACCAGTACTTTCAGACTGGCTGCAGTTATTCGTTTTATACAATGGAAAAACTGTTCTATTTATTTTGCATTTTATGCTTCGGGCGTTGAGTTCTAAGTCCCTAGCAATTCCACCTGGTGGAGCAACACCCTAGAGTGAAGCCTAGGTTGCCCGGAACGTAGAAGTGACCATTACTTCCACACTGTTTGCAATTATTCATTTTATACGATGGCAAAGCTGTTGTACTTATATTGTATTTTATGCTTCGGGCGTTAACTTCTAAGGCCCTAACTATTCGATTTGGGTGGAGCAACGCCCTAGAGTGAAGCCTAGGTTGCCCGGAACGTAGAATCGGCCATCACCTTCAAACTGGTTGGAATTGTTCCTGTTATATGATGGAAACACTGTTGTACATTTATTGTATTTTATGCTTCGGGCGTTGACTTCTAAGGCCCTAACTATTCGATCTGGTGGAGCAACGCCCTAGAGTGAAGCCTAGGTTGCCCGGAACGTAGAAATGACCATTACTTCCACAATGTCTGCAATTATTCATTTCATACGATGGAAAAACTGTTGTACTTATATTGTATTTTATGCTTCTGGCGTTGACTTCTAAGGCACTAACTATTCGATCTGGTGGAACAACGCCCTGGGGTGAAGCCTAGGTTGCCCGGAACGTAGAAATGACCATTACTTTCACAATGTCTGCAATTATTCATTTTATACGATGGAAAAACTGTTGTACTTATATTGCATTTTATTCTTCTGGCGTTGAATTCTAAGTCCCTAGCTATTCGATCCGGTGGAGCAGCGCCCTAGTGTGAAACCTAGGTTACCTGGAACGTAGAAATGGCCATTACCTTCACACTGTTTGCAATTATTCATTTTATACGATGGCAAAGCTGTTGTACTTATGTTGTATTTTATGCTTCTGGCGTTGACTTCTTAGGCCCTAACTATTCGATCTGGTGGAACAACGCCCTGGGGTGAAGCCTAGGTTGCCCGGAACGTAGAAATGACCATAACCTTCACACTGGTTGCTATTATAAGTTTTATACGATGGAAAAACTGTTCTATTTATTTTGTATTTTATGCTTCGGGCGTTGACTTCTAAGGCCGTAACTGTTAGATCTGGTGGAGCACCGCCCTACAGTGAAGCCTAAGTTGCCCGGAACGTATAAATGACCATTACTTTCACACTGTGTGCAATTATTCATTTTATACGATGGAAAAGCTGTTGTATTTATATTGTATTTTACGCTCCTGGCGTTGACTTTTAAGGCCGTAGCTATTAGATGTGGTCGAGCAACGCCCTAGAGTGACACCTAGGTTGACCGGAACGTAGAAATGACCATTACTTTCACAATGTCTGCAATTATTCTTTTATACGATGGAAAAACTGTTGTACTTATATTGTATTTTATCCTTCTGGCGTTGAATTCTAAGTCCCTAGCTATCCGATCTGGTGGAGCAACGCCCTAGTGTGAAACCTAGGTTACCCGGAACGTAGAAATGGCCATTACCTTCACACTGTTTGCAATTATTCATTTTATACGATGGCAAAGCTGTTGTACTTATGTTGTATTTTATGCTTCGGGCGTTGACTTCTAAGGCCCTAACTATTCGATTTGGGTGGAGCAACGCCCTACAGTGAAGCCTTGGTTGCCCGGAACGTAGAAATGACCATTACTTTCACAATGTCTGCAATTATTCATTTTATACGATGGAAAAGCTGTTGTATTTATATTGTATTTTATGCTCCTGGCGTTGACTTCTAAGTCCCTAGCTATTCGATCTGGTGGAGCAACGCCCTAGTGTGAAACCTAGGTTACCCGGAACGTAGAAATGTCCAGTACTTTCAGACTGGTTGCTGTTATTCGTTTCATACGATGGAAAAGCTGTTATATTTATTTTGCATTTTATGCTTCGGGCGTTGACTTCTAAGGCCCTAACTGTTTGGTCTGGTGGAGCAAGGCCCTAGAGTGAAGCCTAGGTTGCCCGGAACGTAGAAATGATCATTACTTTCGCACTGGATGCAATTAGTCATGCTATACAATGGAAAAACTGTTGCATTTTTATTGTGTTTTATGCTTCTGGCGTTGACTTCTATGGCCCTACCTATTCGATCTTGTGGAGCAACGCCCTAGAGTGCAGCCTAGGTAGCCCGGAACGTAGAAATGACCACAACTTTCACACTGATTGCTATTATTCGTTTTATACGATCGAAAAACTGTTATGTTTATGTTGTATATTATGCTTCTGGCGTTGCCTTCTAAGGCACTACCTATTCGATCTGGTGGAGCATCACTCTACAGTGAAGCCTAGGTTGCCCGGGACGTAGAAATGACCATAACCTTCACACTGGTAGCAACTACTCATTGTATACGATGGAAAAACCGTTGTACTTATATTGCATTTTATTCTTCTGGCGTTGAATTCTTAGTCCCTAGCTACTGGATCTGGTGGAGCAGCGCCCTAGAGTGAAGCCTGGATTACCCGGAACGTAGTAATGACCAGTACTATCACACTGTTTGCAGTTATTCCTGTTATACGATGGAAAGCTGTTGCATCTTTATGGTATTTTATGCTTCTGGCGTTGACTTCTAAGGCCCTAACTATTCGATCTGGTGGAGGAAGGCCCTAGACTGAAGCCTAGGTTGCCCGGAACGTAGAAATGACCATAACATTCACACTGGTTGCCATTAATCGTTTTCTACGATGGAAAAGCTGTTGTATTTATATCGTATTTTATGCTTCTGGCGTGGACTTCTTAGGCCCTAACTATTCGATCTGCTGGAGCAACGCCCTAGAGTGAAGCCTAGGTTGCTCGGAACGTAGAAATGACCATTACCTTCACACTGTTTGCAATTATTCATTTTATAAGATGGCAAAGCTGTAGTATTTAGATTGTATTTTATGCTTCCGTCGTTAACTTCTAAGGCCGTAGCTATCAGATGAGGAGCAGCAACGCCCTAGAGTGACACGTAGGTTGCCAGGCACGTAGAAGTGACCATTACTTTCACAATGTTCGCAATCATTCATTTTATACGATGGAAAAACTGTTGTACTTATATTGTATTTTATGCTTCGGGCGTTGACTTCTAAGGCCCTAACTATTCGATCTGGTGGAGCAACGCCCTAGAGTGAAGCCTAGGTTGCCCGGAACGTAGAAATGACCATCACATTCACAAGGGTTGCAATTATTCCTGTTATAGGAGGGAAAGACTGTTGTATTTTTATTGTATTTTATGCTTCAGGCGTTGACTTCTAAGGCACTAACTATTCGATCTGGTGGAGCAACGCCCTAGAGTGAAGCCTAGGTTGCCCGGAACGTAGAAATGGCCATCACTTTCAAACTGGTTGCAATTAATCCTGTTATACGATGGAAAAACTGTTGTATTTTTATTGCATTTTATGCTTCTGGCGTTCACTTCTTAGGCCCTAACTATTCGATCTGGTGGAACAACGCCCTAGGGTGAAGCCTAGGTTGCCCGGAACGTAGAAATGACCATAAGTTTCATAATGGTTGCAATTATTCGTTTTATACGATGGAAAAACTGTTTTATTTATATTGTATTTTATGCTTCTGGCGTTCACTTGTTAGGCCCTAACTATTCGATCTGGTGGAACAGCGCCCTAGGGTGAAGCCTAGGTTGCCCGGAACGTAGAAATGACCATAACTTTTACACTGGTAGCAATTATTCGTTTTATACAATGGAAAATATGTTGTATTTATATTGTATTTTATGCTTCTGGCGTTGACTTCTTAGGCCCTAACTATTCGATCTGGTGGAGCAATGCCTCAGAGTTAAGTCTAGGATGCCCGAAACGCCGAAATGATCATTACTTTCACGCTTGTTGCAATTATTCCTGTTATACGATGAAAAGACCGTTGTATTTTTATTGTATTTTATGCTTCAGGCGTAGGCTACTAAGGCCGTAGCTATTCGATATGGTGGAGCACCGCCCTAGAGTGAAGCCTAGGTTGCTCGGAATATACAAATGACCATAACTTTCACACTGGTTGCAATTATTCGTTTTCTACGATGGAAAAACTGTTGTATTCATATTGTATTTTATGCTTCTGGCGTTCACTTCTTAGGGCCTAATTGTTCGATCAGATGGAACAATGC
Organism: Calliopsis andreniformis; assembly: GCF_051401765.1. Classification (NCBI taxonomy): domain Eukaryota; kingdom Metazoa; phylum Arthropoda; class Insecta; order Hymenoptera; family Andrenidae; genus Calliopsis; species Calliopsis andreniformis. The sequence continues at coordinate 4,775,563 of NW_027480429.1, forward strand.
CCTAGGATGAAGCCAAGGTTGCCCGGAACGTAGAAATGACCATAACTTTTACACTGGTAGCAATTATTCGTTTTATACAATGGAAAAACTGTTCTATTTATTTTGTATTTTATGCTTCGGGCGTTGACTTCTTTGGCCCTAACAATTCGATCTGGTGGAGCAACGCCCTAGAGCGAAGCCTAGGTTCCCTGGAACGTACAAATGACCATCGCTTTCACACGGGTTGCAATTATTCCTGTTATAGGATGGAAAGACTGTTGTATTTTTATTGCATTTTATGCTTCTGGCGTTCACTTCTTAGGCCCTGACTATTCGATCTGGTGGAACAACGCCCTAGGGTGAAGCCTAGGTTGCCCGGAACGTAGAAATGACCATAACTTTTACACTGGTAGCAATTATTCGTTTTATACAATGGAAAAACTGTTCTATTTATTTTGTATTTTATGCTTTGGGCGTTGACTTCTAAGGACCTAACTGTTTGATCTGGTGGAGCAACGCCCTAGAGTGAAGCCTAGGTTGCCCGGACCGTAGAAATGACCATAACTTTTACACTGGTAGCAATTATTCCTTTTATACGATGGAAAAGCTGTTGTATTTATATCGTATTTTAAGCTTCTGGCGTTGACTTCTAAGGCCCTAGCTATTCGATCTAGTGGAGCAACGCCCTAGAGTGAATCCTAGGTTGCCCGGAACGTAGAAATGACCATAAGTTTCATAATGGTTGCAATTATTCGTTTTACACGATGGAAAAACTGTTGTATTTATATCGTATTTTATGCTTCTGGCGTTGACTTCTTAGGCCCTAACTATTCCACCTGGTGGAACAACGCCCTAGGGTGAAATCTAGGTTGCCCGGAAAGTAGAAATGGCGATAACTTTCACACTGGTAGCAATTATTCGTTTTATACGATGGAAAAACTGTTCTATTTATTTTATACTTTATGCTTCGGGCGTTGACTTCTAAGGCCCTAACTATTGGATCTGGTGGAACAATGCCCTAGGGTGAAGCCTAGGTTGCCCGGAACGTAGAAATGACCATAAGTTTCATAATGGTTGCAATTATTCGTTTTATACGATGGAAAAACTGTTGTATTTATATTGTATTTTATGCTTCTGGCGTTCACTTCTTGGGCCGTAACTATTCGACCTGGTAGAGCAACGCCCTAGAGTGAAGCCTAGGTTGCTCGGAATATAGAAATGTCCATAACTTTCACACTGGTTGCAATTATTCGTTTTCTGCGATGGAAGAACTGTTCTATTTATTTTGTATTCTATGCTTCGGGCGTTGACTTCTAAGGACCTAACTGTTTGATCTGGTGGAGCAACGCCCTAGAGTGTAGCCTAGGTTGCCCGGAACGTAGAAATGACAATTACTTTCACACTGGTTGCAATTAATCCTGTTATACGATAGAAAAACTGTTGTATTTTTATTGTATTTAATGCTTCTGGCGTTCACTTCTTAGGCCCTAACTATTCGAGCTGGTGGAACAACGCCCTAGAGTGAAGCCTAGGTTGCCCGGACCGTAGAAATGACCATAACTTTTACACTGGTAGCAATTATTCCTTTTATACGATGGAAAAGCTGTTGTATTTATATCGTATTTTAAGCTTCTGGCGTTGACTTCTAAGGCCCTAGCTATTCGATCTAGTGGAGCAACGCCCTAGAGTGAATCCTAGGTTGCCCGGAACGTAGAAATGACCATAAGTTTCATAATGGTTGCAATTATTCGTTTTACACGATGGAAAAACAGTTGTATTTATATCGTATTTTATGCTTCTGGCGTTGACTTCTTAGGCCCTAACTATTCCACCTGGTGGAACAACGCCCTAGGGTGAAATCTAGGTTGCCCGGAAAGCAGAAATGGCGATAACTTTCACACTGGTAGCAATTATTCGTTTTATACGATGGAAAAACTGTTCTATTTATTTTATACTTTATGCTTCGGGCGTTGACTTCTAAGGCCCTAACTATTGGATCTGGTGGAACAATGCCCTAGGGTGAAGCCTAGGTTGCCCGGAACGTAGAAATGACCATAAGTTTCATAATGGTTGCAATTATTCGTTTTATACGATGGAAAAACTGTTGTATTTATATTGTATTTTATGCTTCTGGCGTTCACTTCTTGGGCCGTAACTATTCGACCTGGTAGAGCAACGCCCTAGAGTGAAGCCTAGGTTGCTCGGAATATAGAAATGTCCATAACTTTCACACTGGTTGCAATTATTCGTTTTCTGCGATGGTAGAACTGTTCTATTTATTTTGTATTCTATGCTTCGGGCGTTGACTTCTAAGGACCTAACTGTTTGATCTGGTGGAGCAACGCCCTAGAGTGTAGCCTAGGTTGCCCGGAACGTAGAAATGACAATTACTTTCACACTGGTTGCAATTAATCCTGTTATACGATGGAAAAACTGTTGTATTTTTATTGTATTTAATGCTTCTGGCGTTCACTTCTTAGGCCCTAACTATTCGAGCTGGTGGAACAACGCCCTAGAGTGAAGCCTAGGTTGCTCGGAATGTAGAAATAACCATAACTTTCACACTGGCTGCAATTATTCGTTTTATACGATGGAAAAACTGTTGTATGTATATTGTATTTTATGCTTCTGGCGTTCACTTCTTAGGACCTAACTATTCGATCTGGTGGAACAACGCCCTAGGGTGAAGCCTAGGTTGCCCGGAACGTAGAAATGACCATAACTTTTACACTGGTAGCAATTATTCGTTTTATACAATGGAAAAACTGTTCTATTTATTTTGTATTTTATGCTTCGGGCGTTGACGTCTAAGGCCCTAACTGTTTAATCTGGTGGAGCAACGCCCTAGGCTGAAGCCTAGGTTGCCCGGAACGTAGAAATGAGCATTACTTTCACACTGTTTGCAATTATTCCTTTTATACGATTGAAAAGCTGTTGTATTTTTATTGCATTTTATGCTTCGGGCGTTGACTTCTAAGGCCCTAACTATTCAATCTGTTGGAGCAACACCCTAGAGTGAAGCCTAGGTTGCTCGGAATGTAGAAATGACCATAACTTTCACACTGGTTGCAATTATTCGTTTTATACGATGGAAAAACTGTTGTATTTATATTGTATTTTATTCTTCTGGCGTTCACTTGTTAGTCCCTAACTATTCGATCTGGTGGAACAACGCCCTAGGGTGAAGCCTAGGTTGCCCGGAACGTAGAAATGGCCATCACTTTCAAACTGGTTGCAATTAATCCTGTTATACGATGGAAAAACTGTTGTATTTTTATTGCATTTTATGCTTCGGGCGTCGACTTCTAAGGCCCTAACTATTCAATCTGTTGGTGCAACGCCCTAGAGTGAAGCCTAGGTTGCTCGGAATGTAGAAATGACCATTACTTTCACACTGGTTGCAATTATTCGTTTTATACGGTGGAAAAACTGTTTTATTTATATTGTATTTTATGCTTCTGGGTTCACTTGTTAGGCCCTAACTATTCGATCTGGTGGAACAACGCCCTAGGGTGAAGCCTAGGTTGCCCGGAACGTAGAAATGACCATAACTTTTACACTGGTAGCAATTATTCGTTTTATACAATGGAAAAACTCTTCTATTTATTTTGTATTTTATGCTTCGGCCGTTGACGTCTAAGGCCCTAACTGTTTAATCTGGTGGAGCAACGCCCTAGGCTGAAGCCTAGGTGGCCCGGAACGTAGAAATGAGCATTACTTTCACACTGTTTGCAATTATTCCTTTTATACGATTGAAAAGCTGTTGTATTTTTATTGCATTTTATGCTTCGGGCGTTGACTTCTAAGGCCCTAACTATTCAATCTGTTGGAGCAACACCCTAGAGTGAAGCCTAGGTTGCTCGGAATGTAGAAATGACCATAACTTTCACACTGGTTGCAATTATTCGTTTTATACGATGGAAAAACTGTTGTATTTATATTGTATTTTATTCTTCTGGCGTTCACTTGTTAGTCCCTAACGATTCGATCTGGTGGAACAACGCCCTAGTGTGAAGCCTAGGTTGCCCGGAACGTAGAAATGGCCATCACTTTCAAACTGGTTGCAATTAATCCTGTTATACGATGGAAAAACTGTTGTATTTTTATTGCATTTTATGCTTCGGGCGTTGACTTCTAAGGCCCTAACTATTCAATCTGTTGGAGCAACGCCCTAGAGTGAAGCCTAGGTTGCTCGGAATGTAGAAATGACCATTACTTTCACACTGGTTGCAATTATTCGTTTTATACGATGGAAAAACTGTTTTATTTATATTGTATTTTATGCTTCTGGGTTCACTTGTTAGGCCCTAACTATTCGATCTGGTGGAACAACGCCCTAGGGTGAAGCCTAGGTTGCCCGGAACGTAGAAATGACCATAACTTTTACACTGGTAGCAATTATTCGTTTTATACAATGGAAAAACTGTTGTATTTTTATTGCATTTTATGCTTCGGGCGTTGACTTCTATGGCCCTAACTATTCAATCTGTTGGAGCAACACCGTAGAGTGAAGCCTAGGTTGCTCGAAATGTAGAAATGACCATAACTTTCACACTGGTTGCAATTATTCGTTTTATACGATGGAAAAACTGTTGTATTTATATTGTATTTTATGCTTCTGGCGTTCACTTCTTAGGCCCTAACTATTCGATCTGGTGGAGCAATGCCTCAGAGTTAAGTCTAGGATGCCCGAAACGCCGAAATGATCATTACTTTCACGCTTGTTGCAATTATTCCTGTTATACGATGAAAAGACCGTTGTATTTTTATTGTATTTTATGCTTCAGGCGTAGGCCACTACGGCCGTAGCTATTCGTTATGGTGGAGCACCGCCCTAGAGTGAAGCCTAGGTTGCTCGGAATATACAAATGACCATAACTTTCACACTGGTTGCAATTATTCGTTTTATACGATGGAAAAACTGTTTTATTTATATTGTATTTTATGCTTCTGGCGTTCACTTGTTAGGCCCTAACTATTCGATCTGGTGGAACAACGCCCTAGGGTGAAGCCTAGGTTGCCCGGAACGTAGAAATGACCATAACTTTTACACTGGTAGCAATTATTCGTTTTATACAATGGAAAATATGTTGTATTTATATTGTATTTTATGCTTCTGGCGATGACCTCTTAGGCCCTAACTATTCGATCTGGTGGAGCAATGCCTCAGAGTTAAGTCTAGGATGCCCGAAACGCCGAAATGATCATTACTTTCACGCTTGTTGCAATTATTCCTGTTATACGATGAAAAGACCGTTGTATTTTTATTGTATTTTATGCTTCAGGCGTAGGCTACTAAGGCCGTAGCTATTCGATATGGTGGAGCACCGCCCTAGAGTGAAGCCTAGGTTGCTCGGAATATACAAATGACCATAACTTTCACACTGGTTGCAATTATTCGTTTTCTACGATGGAAAAACTGTTGTATTTATATTGTATTTTATGCTTCTGGCGATCACTTCTTAGGGCCTAATTATTCGATCTGATGGAACAATGCCCTAGGATGAAGCCTAGGTTGCCCGGAACGTAGAAATGACCATAACTTTTACACTGGTAGCAATTATTCGTTTTATACAATGGAAAATATGTTGTATTTATATTGTATTTTATGCTTCTGGCGATGACTTCATAGGCCCTAACTATTCGATCTGGTGGAGCAATGCCTCAGAGTTAAGTCTAGGATGCCCGAAACGCCGAAATGATCATTACTTTCACGCTTGTTGCAATTATTCCTGTTATACGATGAAAAGACCGTTGTATTTTTATTGTATTTTATGCTTCAGGCGTAGGCTACTAAGGCCGTAGCTATTCGATATGGTGGAGCACCGCCCTAGAGTGAAGCCTAGGTTGCTCGGAATATACAAATGACCATAACTTTCACACTGGTTGCAATTATTCGTTTTCTACGATGGAAAAACTGTTGTATTTATATTGTATTTTATGCTTCTGGCGATCACTTCTTAGGGCCTAATTATTCGATCTGATGGAACAATGCCCTAGGATGAAGCCTAGGTTGCCCGGAACGTAGAAATGACCATAACTTTTACACTGGTAGCAATTATTCGTTTTATACAATGGAAAAACTGTTCTATTTATTTTGTATTTTATGCTTCGGGCGTTGACTTCTAAGGCCCTAACTGTTTAATCTGGTGGAGCAACGCCCTAGGGTGAAGCCTAGGTTGCCCGGAACGTAGAAATGACCATTACTTTCACACTGTTTGCAATTATTCCTTTTATACGATTGAAAAGCTGTTGTATTTATATCGTATTTTATGCTTCTGGCGTTGACTTCTAAGGCCCTAGCTATTCGATCTAGTGGAGCAACGCCCTAGAGTGAAGCCTAGGTTGGCCGGAACGTAGAAATGATCATTACTTTCACACTGGTTGCAATTATTCGTTTTCTGCGATGGAAAAACTGTTGTATGTGTATTGTATTTTATGCTTCTGGCGTTCACTTCTTACGCCCTAACTATTCGATCTGGTGGAACAACGCCCTAGGGTGAAGCCTAGGTTGCCCGGAACGTAGAAATGACCATAACTTTTACACTGGTAGCAATTATTCGTTTTATACAATGGAAAAACTCTTCTATTTATTTTGTATTTTATGCTTCGGGCGTTGACGTCTAAGGCCCTAACTGTTTAATCCGGTGGAGCAACGCCCTAGGCTGAAGCCTAGGTTGCCCGGAACGTAGAAATGAGCATTACTTTCACACTGTTTGCAATTATTCCTTTTATACGATTGAAAAGCTGTTGTATTTTTATTGCATTTTATGCTTCGGGCGTTGACTTCTAAGGCCCTAACTATTCAATCTGTTGGAGCAACACCCTAGAGTGAAGCCTAGGTTGCTCGGAATGTAGAAATGACCATAACTTTCACACTGGTTGCAATTATTCGTTTTATACGATGGAAAAACTGTTGTATTTATATTGTATTTTATTCTTCTGGCGTTCACTTGTTAGTCCCTAACTATTCGATCTGGTGGAACAACGCCCTAGGGTGAAGCCTAGGTTGCCCGGAACGTAGAAATGGCCATCACTTTCAAACTGGTTGCAATTAATCCTGTTATACGATGGAAAAACTGTTGTATTTTTATTGCATTTTATGCTTCGGGCGTCGACTTCTAAGGCCCTAACTATTCAATCTGTTGGAGCAACACCCTAGAGTGAAGCCTAGGTTGCTCGGAATGTAGAAATGACCATAACTTTCACACTGGTTGCAATTATTCGTTTTATACGATGGAAAAACTGTTGTATTTATATTGTATTTTATGCTTCTGGGTTCACTTGTTAGGCCCTAACTATTCGATCTGGTGGAACAACGCCCTAGGGTGAAGCCTAGGTTGCCCGGAACGTAGAAATGACCATAACTTTTACACTGGTAGCAATTATTCGTTTTATACAATGGAAAAACTCTTCTATTTATTTTGTATTTTATGCTTCGGGCGTTGACGTCTAAGGCCCTAACTGTTTAATCCGGTGGAGCAACGCCCTAGGCTGAAGCCTAGGTTGCCCGGAACGTAGAAATGAGCATTACTTTCACACTGTTTGCAATTATTCCTTTTATACGATTGAAAAGCTGTTGTATTTTTATTGCATTTTATGCTTCGGGCGTTGACTTCTAAGGCCCTAACTATTCAATCTGTTGGAGCAACACCCTAGAGTGAAGCCTAGGTTGCTCGGAATGTAGAAATGACCATAACTTTCACACTGGTTGCAATTATTCGTTTTATACGATGGAAAAACTGTTGTATTTATATTGTATTTTATTCTTCTGGCGTTCACTTGTTAGTCCCTAACTATTCGATCTGGTGGAACAACGCCCTAGGGTGAAGCCTAGGTTGCCCGGAACGTAGAAATGGCCATCACTTTCAAACTGGTTGCAATTAATCCTGTTATACGATGGAAAAACTGTTGTATTTTTATTGCATTTTATGCTTCGGGCGTCGACTTCTAAGGCCCTAACTATTCAATCTGTTGGTGCAACGCCCTAGAGTGAAGCCTAGGTTGCTCGGAATGTAGAAATGACCATTACTTTCACACTGGTTGCAATTATTCGTTTTATACGATGGAAAAACTGTTTTATTTATATTGTATTTTATGCTTCTGGGTTCACTTGTTAGGCCCTAACTATTCGATCTTGTGGAACAACGCCCTAGGGTGAAGCCTAGGTTGCCCGGAACGTAGAAATGATCATAACTTTTACACTGGTAGCAATTATTCGTTTTATACAATGGAAAAATTCTTCTATTTATTTTGTATTCTATGCTTCGGGCGTTGACGTCTAAGGCCCTAACTGTTTAATCTGGTGGAGCAACGCCCTAGGCTGAAGCCTAGGTTGCCAGGAACGTAGAAATGAGCATTACTTTCACACTGTTTGCAATTATTCCTTTTATACGATTGAAAAGCTGTTGTATTTTTATTGCATTTTATGCTTCGGGCGTTGACTTCTAAGGCCCTAACTATTCAATCTGTTGGAGCAACACCCTAGAGTGAAGCCTAGGTTGCTCGGAATGTAGAAATGACCATAACTTTCACACTGGTTGCAATTATTCGTTTTATACGATGGAAAAACTGTTGTATTTATATTGTATTTTATTCTTCTGGCGTTCACTTGTTAGTCCCTAACTATTCGATCTGGTGGAACAACGCCCTAGGGTGAAGCCTAGGTTGCCCGGAACGTAGAAATGGCCATCACTTTCAAACTGGTTGCAATTAATCCTGTTATACGATGGAAAAACTGTTGTATTTTTATTGCATTTTATGCTTCGGGCGTCGACTTCTAAGGCCCTAACTATTCAATCTGTTGGTGCAACGCCCTAGAGTGAAGCCTAGGTTGCTCGGAATGTAGAAATGACCATTACTTTCACACTGGTTGCAATTATTCGTTTTATACGATGGAAAAACTGTTCTATTTATTTTGTATTTTATGTTTCGGGCGTTGACTTCTTTGGCCCTAACAATTCGATCTCGTGGAGCAACGCCCTAGAGTGAAGCCTAGGTTGCCTGGAACGTACAAATGACCATCACTTTCACACGGATTGCAATTATTCCTGTTATAGGATGGAAAGACTGTTGTATTTTTATTGCATTTTATGCTTCTGGCGTTCACTTCTTAGGCCGTAACTATTCGATCTTGTGGGACAACGCCCTAGGGTGAAGCCTAGGTTGCCCGGAACGTAGAAATGACCATAACTTTTACACTGGTAGCAATTATTCGTTTTATACAATGGAAAAACTGTTCTACTTATTTTGTATTTTATGCTTCGGGCGTTGACTTCTTTGGCCCTAACAATTCGATCTCGTGGAGCAACGCCCTAGAGTGAAGCCTAGGTTGCACGGAACGTAGAAATAACCATTACTTTCACACTGTTTGCAATTATCCCTTTTATACGATGGAAAAGCTGCTGTATTAACATCGTATTTTATGCTTCTGGCGTTGACTTCTAAGGACTTAACTATTCGATCTGGTGGAGCAACGCCCTAGAGTGAAGCCTAGGTTGCCCGGAACGTAGAAATGACCATAAGTTTCATAATGGTTGCAATTATTCATTTTATACGATGGAAAAACTGTTGTATTTCCATTGTATTTTATGCTTCGGGCGTTGAATTCTTAGGCCCTAACTATTCAATCTGTTGGAGCAACACCCTAGAGTGAAGCCTAGGTTGCTCGGAATGTAGAAATGACCATAACTTTCACACTGGTTGCAATTATTCGATTTATACGATGGAAAAACTGTTGTATTTATATTGTATTTTATGCTTCTGGCGTTCACTTGTTAGTCCCTAACTATTCGATCTGGTGGAACAACGCCCTAGGGTGAAGCCTAGGTTGCCCGGAACGTAGAAATGACCATCACTCTCACACGGGTTGCAATTATGCCTGTTATAGGATGGAAAAGCTGTTGTATTTATATCGTATTTTATGCTTCTGGCGTTGACTTCTAAGGCCCTAGCTATTCGATCTAGTGGAGCAACGCCCCAAGAGTGAAGCCTAGGTTGCCCGGAACGTAGAAATGGCCATCACTTTCAAACTGGTTGCAATTAATCCTGTTATACGATGGAAAAACTGTTGTATTTTTATTGCATTTTATGCTTCGGGCGTTGACTTCTAAGGCCCTAACTATTCAATCTGTTGGTGCAACGCCCTAGAGTGAAGCCTAGGTTGCTCGGAATGTAGAAATGACCATTACTTTCACACTGGTTGCAATTATTCGTTTTATACGATGGAAAAACTGTTTTATTTATATTGTATTTTATGCTTCTGGCGTTCACTTGTTAGGCCCTAACTATTCGATCTGGTGGAACAACGCCCTAGGGTGAAGCCTAGGTTGCCCGGAACGTAGAAATGACCATAACTTTTACACTGGTAGCAATTATTCGTTTTATACAATGGAAAATATGTTGTATTTATATTGTATTTTATGCTTCTGGCGATGACCTCTTAGGCCCTAACTATTCGATCTGGTGGAGCAATGCCTCAGAGTTAAGTCTATGATGCCCGAAACGCCGAAATGATCATTACTTTCACGCTTGTTGCAATTATTCCTGTTATACGATGAAAAGACCGTTGTATTTTTATTGTATTTTATGCTTCAGGCGTAGGCTACTAAGGCCGTAGCTATTCGATATGGTGGAGCACCGCCCTAGAGTGAAGCCTAGGTTGCTCGGAATGTAGAAATGACCATAACTTTCACACTGGTTGCAATTATTCGTTTTATACGATGGAAAAACTGTTGTATTTATATTGTATTTTATGCTTCTGGGTTCACTTGTTAGGCCCTAACTATTCGATCTTGTGGAACAACGCCCTAGGGTGAAGCCTAGGTTGCCCGGAACGTAGAAATGATCATAACTTTTACACTGGTAGCAATTATTCGTTTTATACGATGGAAAAACTGTTTTATTTATATTGTATTTTATGCTTCTGGGTTCACTTGTTAGGCCCTAACTATTCGATCTTGTGGAACAACGCCCTAGGGTGAAGCCTAGGTTGCCCGGAACGTAGAAATGATCATAACTTTTACACTGGTAGCAATTATTCGTTTTATACAATGGAAAAATTCTTCTATTTATTTTGTATTCTATGCTTCGGGCGTTGACGTCTAAGGCCCTAACTGTTTAATCTGGTGGAGCAACGCCCTAGGCTGAAGCCTAGGTTGCCAGGAACGTAGAAATGAGCATTACTTTCACACTGTTTGCAATTATTCCTTTTATACGATTGAAAAGCTGTTGTATTTTTATTGCATTTTATGCTTCGGGCGTTGACTTCTAAGGCCCTAACTATTCAATCTGTTGGAGCAACACCCTAGAGTGAAGCCTAGGTTGCTCGGAATGTAGAAATGACCATAACTTTCACACTGGTTGCAATTATTCGTTTTATACGATGGAAAAACTGTTGTATTTATATTGTATTTTATTCTTCTGGCGTTCACTTGTTAGTCCCTAACTATTCGATCTGGTGGAACAACGCCCTAGGGTGAAGCCTAGGTTGCCCGGAACGTAGAAATGGCCATCACTTTCAAACTGGTTGCAATTAATCCTGTTATACGATGGAAAAACTGTTGTATTTTTATTGCATTTTATGCTTCGGGCGTCGACTTCTAAGGCCCTAACTATTCAATCTGTTGGTGCAACGCCCTAGAGTGAAGCCTAGGTTGCTCGGAATGTAGAAATGACCATTACTTTCACACTGGTTGCAATTATTCGTTTTATACGATGGAAAAACTGTTCTATTTATTTTGTATTTTATGTTTCGGGCGTTGACTTCTTTGGCCCTAACAATTCGATCTCGTGGAGCAACGCCCTAGAGTGAAGCCTAGGTTGCCTGGAACGTACAAATGACCATCACTTTCACACGGATTGCAATTATTCCTGTTATAGGATGGAAAGACTGTTGTATTTTTATTGCATTTTATGCTTCGGGCGTCGACTTCTAAGGCCCTAACTATTCAATCTGTTGGTGCAACGCCCTAGAGTGAAGCCTAGGTTGCTCGGAATGTAGAAATGACCATTACTTTCACACTGGTTGCAATTATTCGTTTTATACGATGGAAAAACTGTTCTATTTATTTTGTATTTTATGCTTCGGGCGTTGACTTCTTTGGCCCTAACAATTCGATCTCGTGGAGCAACGCCCTAGAGTGAAGCCTAGGTTGCACGGAACGTAGAAATAACCATTACTTTCACACTGTTTGCAATTATCCCTTTTATACGATGGAAAAGCTGCTGTATTAACATCGTATTTTATGCTTCTGGCGTTGACTTCTAAGGACTTAACTATTCGATCTGGTGGAGCAACGCCCTAGAGTGAAGCCTAGGTTGCCCGGAACGTAGAAATGACCATAAGTTTCATAATGGTTGCAATTATTCATTTTATACGATGGAAAAACTGTTGTATTTCCATTGTATTTTATGCTTCGGGCGTTGAATTCTTAGGCCCTAACTATTCAATCTGTTGGAGCAACACCCTAGAGTGAAGCCTAGGTTGCTCGGAATGTAGAAATGACCATAACTTTCACACTGGTTGCAATTATTCGATTTATACGATGGAAAAACTGTTGTATTTATATTGTATTTTATGCTTCTGGCGTTCACTTGTTAGTCCCTAACTATTCGATCTGGTGGAACAACGCCCTAGGGTGAAGCCTAGGTTGCCCGGAACGTAGAAATGACCATCACTCTCACACGGGTTGCAATTATTCCTGTTATAGGATGGAAAAGCTGTTGTATTTATATCGTATTTTATGCTTCTGGCGTTGACTTCTAAGGCCCTAGCTATTCGATCTAGTGGAGCAACGCCCCAAGAGTGAAGCCTAGGTTGCCCGGAACGTAGAAATGGCCATCACTTTCAAACTGGTTGCAATTAATCCTGTTATACGATGGAAAAACTGTTGTATTTTTATTGCATTTTATGCTTCGGGCGTTGACTTCTAAGGCCCTAACTATTCAATCTGTTGGTGCAACGCCCTAGAGTGAAGCCTAGGTTGCTCGGAATGTAGAAATGACCATTACTTTCGCACTGGTTGCAATTATTCGTTTTATACGATGGAAAAACTGTTTTATTTATATTGTATTTTATGCTTCTGGCGTTCACTTGTTAGGCCCTAACTATTCGATCTGGTGGAACAACGCCCTAGGGTGAAGCCTAGGTTGCCCGGAACGTAGAAATGACCATAACTTTTACACTGGTAGCAATTATTCGTTTTATACAATGGAAAATATGTTGTATTTATATTGTATTTTATGCTTCTGGCGATGACCTCTTAGGCCCTAACTATTCGATCTGGTGGAGCAATGCCTCAGAGTTAAGTCTAGGATGCCCGAAACGCCGAAATGATCATTACTTTCACGCTTGTTGCAATTATTCCTGTTATACGATGAAAAGACCGTTGTATTTTTATTGTATTTTATGCTTCAGGCGTAGGCTACTAAGGCCGTAGCTATTCGATATGGTGGAGCACCGCCCTAGAGTGAAGCCTAGGTTGCTCGGAATATACAAATGACCATAACTTTCACACTGGTTGCAATTATTCGTTTTCTACGATGGAAAAACTGTTGTATTTATATTGTATTTTATGCTTCTGGCGATCACTTGTTAGTCCCTAACTATTCGATCTGGTGGAACAACGCCCTAGGGTGAAGCCTAGGTTGCCCGGAACGTAGAAATGGCCATCACTTTCAAACTGGTTGCAATTAATCCTGTTATACGATGGAAAAACTGTTGTATTTTTATTGCATTTTATGCTTCGGGCGTCGACTTCTAAGGCCCTAACTATTCAATCTGTTGGTGCAACGCCCTAGAGTGAAGCCTAGGTTGCCCGGAACGTAGAAATGACCATAACTTTTACACTGGTAGCAATTATTCGTTTTATACAATGGAAAAACTCTTCTATTTATTTTGTATTCTATGCTTCGGGCGTTGACGTCTAAGGCCCTAACTGTTTAATCTGGTGGAGCAACGCCCTAGGCTGAAGCCTAGGTTGCCCGGAACGTAGAAATGAGCATTACTTTCACACTGTTTGCAATTATTCCTTTTATACGATTGAAAAGCTGTTGTATTTTTATTGCATTTTATGCTTCGGGCGTTGACTTCTAAGGCCCTAACTATTCAATCTGTTGGAGTAACACCCTAGAGTGAAGCCTAGGTTGCTCGGAATGTAGAAATGACCATAACTTTCACACTGGTTGCAATTATTCGTTTTATACGATGGAAAAACTGTTGTATTTATATTGTATTTTATTCTTCTGGCGTTCACTTGTTAGTCCCTAACTATTCGATCTGGTGGAACAACGCCCTAGGGTGAAGCCTAGGTTGCCCGGAACGTAGAAATGGCCATCACTTTCAAACTGGTTGCAATTAATCCTGTTATACGATGGAAAAACTGTTGTATTTTTATTGCATTTTATGCTTCGGGCGTCGACTTCTAAGGCCCTAACTATTCAATCTGTTGGTGCAACGCCCTAGAGTGAAGCCTAGGTTGCTCGGAATGTAGAAATGACCATTACTTTCACACTGGTTGCAATTATTCGTTTTATACGATGGAAAAACTGTTCTATTTATTTTGTATTTTATGTTTCGGGCGTTGACTTCTTTGGCCCTAACAATTCGATCTCGTGGAGCAACGCCCTAGAGTGAAGCCTAGGTTGCCTGGAACGTACAAATGACCATCACTTTCACACGGATTGCAATTATTCCTGTTATAGGATGGAAAGACTGTTGTATTTTTATTGCATTTTATGCTTCTGGCGTTCACTTCTTAGGCCGTAACTATTCGATCTTGTGGGACAACGCCCTAGGGTGAAGCCTAGGTTGCCCGGAACGTAGAAATGACCATAACTTTTACACTGGTAGCAATTATTCGTTTTATACAATGGAAAAACTGTTCTACTTATTTTGTATTTTATGCTTCGGGCGTTGACTTCTTTGGCCCTAACAATTCGATCTCGTGGAGCAACGCCCTAGAGTGAAGCCTAGGTTGCACGGAACGTAGAAATAACCATTACTTTCACACTGTTTGCAATTATCCCTTTTATACGATGGAAAAGCTGCTGTATTAACATCGTATTTTATGCTTCTGGCGTTGACTTCTAAGGACTTAACTATTCGATCTGGTGGAGCAACGCCCTAGAGTGAAGCCTAGGTTGCCCGGAACGTAGAAATGACCATAAGTTTCATAATGGTTGCAATTATTCATTTTATACGATGGAAAAACTGTTGTATTTCCATTGTATTTTATGCTTCGGGCGTTGAATTCTTAGGCCCTAACTATTCAATCTGTTGGAGCAACACCCTAGAGTGAAGCCTAGGTTGCTCGGAATGTAGAAATGACCATAACTTTCACACTGGTTGCAATTATTCGATTTATACGATGGAAAAACTGTTGTATTTATATTGTATTTTATGCTTCTGGCGTTCACTTGTTAGTCCCTAACTATTCGATCTGGTGGAACAACGCCCTAGGGTGAAGCCTAGGTTGCCCGGAACGTAGAAATGACCATCACTCTCACACGGGTTGCAATTATGCCTGTTATAGGATGGAAAAGCTGTTGTATTTATATCGTATTTTATGCTTCTGGCGTTGACTTCTAAGGCCCTAGCTATTCGATCTAGTGGAGCAACGCCCCAAGAGTGAAGCCTAGGTTGCCCGGAACGTAGAAATGGCCATCACTTTCAAACTGGTTGCAATTAATCCTGTTATACGATGGAAAAACTGTTGTATTTTTATTGCATTTTATGCTTCGGGCGTTGACTTCTAAGGCCCTAACTATTCAATCTGTTGGTGCAACGCCCTAGAGTGAAGCCTAGGTTGCTCGGAATGTAGAAATGACCATTACTTTCACACTGGTTGCAATTATTCGTTTTATACGATGGAAAAACTGTTTTATTTATATTGTATTTTATGCTTCTGGCGTTCACTTGTTAGGCCCTAACTATTCGATCTGGTGGAACAACGCCCTAGGGTGAAGCCTAGGTTGCCCGGAACGTAGAAATGACCATAACTTTTACACTGGTAGCAATTATTCGTTTTATACAATGGAAAATATGTTGTATTTATATTGTATTTTATGCTTCTGGCGATGACCTCTTAGGCCCTAACTATTCGATCTGGTGGAGCAATGCCTCAGAGTTAAGTCTATGATGCCCGAAACGCCGAAATGATCATTACTTTCACGCTTGTTGCAATTATTCCTGTTATACGATGAAAAGACCGTTGTATTTTTATTGTATTTTATGCTTCAGGCGTAGGCTACTAAGGCCGTAGCTATTCGATATGGTGGAGCACCGCCCTAGAGTGAAGCCTAGGTTGCTCGGAATACACAAATGACGATAACTTTCACACTGGTTGCAATTATTCGTTTTCTACGATGGAAAAACTGTTGTATTTATATTGTATTTTATGCTTCTGGCGATCACTTCTTAGGGCCTAATTATTCGATCTGATGGAACAATGCCCTAGGATGAAGCCTAGGTTGCCCGGAACGTAGAAATGACCATAACTTTTACACTGGTAGCAATTATTCGTTTTATACAATGGAAAATATGTTGTATTTATATTGTATTTTATGCTTCTGGCGATGACTTCATAGGCCCTAACTATTCGATCTGGTGGAGCAATGCCTCAGAGTTAAGTCTAGGATGCCCGAAACGCCGAAATGATCATTACTTTCACGCTTGTTGCAATTATTCCTGTTATACGATGAAAAGACCGTTGTATTTTTATTGTATTTTATGCTTCAGGCGTAGGCTACTAAGGCCGTAGCTATTCGATATGGTGGAGCACCGCCCTAGAGTGAAGCCTAGGTTGCTCGGAATATACAAATGACCATAACTTTCACACTGGTTGCAATTATTCGTTTTCTACGATGGAAAAACTGTTGTATTTATATTGTATTTTATGCTTCTGGCGATCACTTCTTAGGGCCTAATTATTCGATCTGATGGAACAATGCCCTAGGATGAAGCCTAGGTTGCCCGGAACGTAGAAATGACCATAACTTTTACACTGGTAGCAATTATTCGTTTTATACAATGGAAAAACTGTTCTATTTATTTTGTATTTTATGCTTCGGGCGTTGACTTCTAAGGCCCTAACTGTTTAATCTGGTGGAGCAACGCCCTAGGGTGAGGCCTAGGTTGCCCGGAACGTAGAAATGACCATTACTTTCACACTGTTTGCAATTATTCCTTTTATACGATTGAAAAGCTGTTGTATTTATATCGTATTTTATGCTTCTGGCGTTGACTTCTAAGGCCCTAGCTATTCGATCTAGTGGAGCAACGCCCTAGAGTGAAGCCTAGGTTGGCCGGAACGTAGAAATGATCATTACTTTCACACTGGTTGCAATTATTCGTTTTCTGCGATGGAAAAACTGTTGTATGTGTATTGTATTTTATGCTTCTGGCGTTCACTTCTTACGCCCTAACTATTCGATCTGGTGGAACAACGCCCTAGGGTGAAGCCTAGGTTGCCCGGAACGTAGAAATGACCATAACTTTTACACTGGTAGCAATTATTCGTTTTATACAATGGAAAAACTCTTCTATTTATTTTGTATTTTATGCTTCGGGCGTTGACGTCTAAGGCCCTAACTGTTTAATCCGGTGGAGCAACGCCCTAGGCTGAAGCCTAGGTTGCCCGGAACGTAGAAATGAGCATTACTTTCACACTGTTTGCAATTATTCCTTTTATACGATTGAAAAGCTGTTGTATTTTTATTGCATTTTATGCTTCGGGCGTTGACTTCTAAGGCCCTAACTATTCAATCTGTTGGAGCAACACCCTAGAGTGAAGCCTAGGTTGCTCGGAATGTAGAAATGACCATAACTTTCACACTGGTTGCAATTATTCGTTTTATACGATGGAAAAACTGTTGTATTTATATTGTATTTTATTCTTCTGGCGTTCACTTGTTAGTCCCTAACTATTCGATCTGGTGGAACAACGCCCTAGGGTGAAGCCTAGGTTGCCCGGAACGTAGAAATGGCCATCACTTTCAAACTGGTTGCAATTAATCCTGTTATACGATGGAAAAACTGTTGTATTTTTATTGCATTTTATGCTTCGGGCGTCGACTTCTAAGGCCCTAACTATTCAATCTGTTGGTGCAACGCCCTAGAGTGAAGCCTAGGTTGCTCGGAATGTAGAAATGACCATTACTTTCACACTGGTTGCAATTATTCGTTTTATACGATGGAAAAACTGTTCTATTTATTTTGTATTTTATGTTTCGGGCGTTGACTTCTTTGGCCCTAACAATTCGATCTCGTGGAGCAACGCCCTAGAGTGAAGCCTAGGTTGCCTGGAACGTACAAATGACCATCACTTTCACACGGATTGCAATTATTCCTGTTATAGGATGGAAAGACTGTTGTATTTTTATTGCATTTTATGCTTCTGGCGTTCACTTCTTAGGCCGTAACTATTCGATCTTGTGGGACAACGCCCTAGGGTGAAGCCTAGGTTGCCCGGAACGTAGAAATGACCATAACTTTTACACTGGTAGCAATTATTCGTTTTATACAATGGAAAAACTGTTCTATTTATTTTGTATTTTATGCTTCGGGCGTTGACTTCTTTGGCCCTAACAATTCGATCTCGTGGAGCAACGCCCTAGAGTGAAGCCTAGGTTGCACGGAACGTAGAAATAACCATTACTTTCACACTGTTTGCAATTATCCCTTTTATACGATGGAAAAGCTGCTGTATTAACATCGTATTTTATGCTTCTGGCGTTGACTTCTAAGGACTTAACTATTCGATCTGGTGGAGCAACGCCCTAGAGTGAAGCCTAGGTTGCCCGGAACGTAGAAATGACCATAAGTTTCATAATGGTTGCAATTATTCATTTTATACGATGGAAAAACTGTTGTATTTCCATTGTATTTTATGCTTCGGGCGTTGAATTCTTAGGCCCTAACTATTCAATCTGTTGGAGCAACACCCTAGAGTGAAGCCTAGGTTGCTCGGAATGTAGAAATGACCATAACTTTCACACTGGTTGCAATTATTCGATTTATACGATGGAAAAACTGTTGTATTTATATTGTATTTTATGCTTCTGGCGTTCACTTGTTAGTCCCTAACTATTCGATCTGGTGGAACAACGCCCTAGGGTGAAGCCTAGGTTGCCCGGAACGTAGAAATGACCATCACTCTCACACGGGTTGCAATTATACCTGTTATAGGATGGAAAAGCTGTTGTATTTATATCGTATTTTATGCTTCTGGCGTTGACTTCTAAGGCCCTAGCTATTCGATCTAGTGGAGCAACGCCCCAAGAGTGAAGCCTAGGTTGCCCGGAACGTAGAAATGGCCATCACTTTCAAACTGGTTGCAATTAATCCTGTTATACGATGGAAAAACTGTTGTATTTTTATTGCATTTTATGCTTCGGGCGTTGACTTCTAAGGCCCTAACTATTCAATCTGTTGGTGCAACGCCCTAGAGTGAAGCCTAGGTTGCTCGGAATGTAGAAATGACCATTACTTTCACACTGGTTGCAATTATTCGTTTTATACGATGGAAAAACTGTTTTATTTATATTGTATTTTATGCTTCTGGCGTTCACTTGTTAGGCCCTAACTATTCGATCTGGTGGAACAACGCCCTAGGGTGAAGCCTAGGTTGCCCGGAACGTAGAAATGACCATAACTTTTACACTGGTAGCAATTATTCGTTTTATACAATGGAAAATATGTTGTATTTATATTGTATTTTATGCTTCTGGCGATGACCTCTTAGGCCCTAACTATTCGATCTGGTGGAGCAATGCCTCAGAGTTAAGTCTAGGATGCCCGAAACGCCGAAATGATCATTACTTTCACGCTTGTTGCAATTATTCCTGTTATACGATGAAAAGACCGTTGTATTTTTATTGTATTTTATGCTTCAGGCGTAGGCTACTAAGGCCGTAGCTATTCGATATGGTGGAGCACCGCCCTAGAGTGAAGCCTAGGTTGCTCGGAATATACAAATGACCATAACTTTCACACTGGTTGCAATTATTCGTTTTCTACGATGGAAAAACTGTTGTATTTATATTGTATTTTATGCTTCTGGCGATCACTTCTTAGGGCCTAATTATTCGATCTGATGGAACAATGCCCTAGGATGAAGCCTAGGTTGCCCGGAACGTAGAAATGACCATAACTTTTACACTGGTAGCAATTATTCGTTTTATACAATGGAAAATATGTTGTATTTATATTGTATTTTATGCTTCTGGCGATGACTTCATAGGCCCTAACTATTCGATCTGGTGGAGCAATGCCTCAGAGTTAAGTCTAGGATGCCCGAAACGCCGAAATGATCATTACTTTCACGCTTGTTGCAATTATTCCTGTTATACGATGAAAAGACCGTTGTATTTTTATTGTATTTTATGCTTCAGGCGTAGGCTACTAAGGCCGTAGCTATTCGATATGGTGGAGCACCGCCCTAGAGTGAAGCCTAGGTTGCTCGGAATATACAAATGACCATAACTTTCACACTGGTTGCAATTATTCGTTTTCTACGATGGAAAAACTGTTGTATTTATATTGTATTTTATGCTTCTGGCGATCACTTCTTAGGGCCTAATTATTCGATCTGATGGAACAATGCCCTAGGATGAAGCCTAGGTTGCCCGGAACGTAGAAATGACCATAACTTTTACACTGGTAGCAATTATTCGTTTTATACAATGGAAAAACTGTTCTATTTATTTTGTATTTTATGCTTCGGGCGTTGACTTCTAAGGCCCTAACTGTTTAATCTGGTGGAGCAACGCCCTAGGGTGAAGCCTAGGTTGCCCGGAACGTAGAAATGACCATTACTTTCACACTGTTTGCAATTATTCCTTTTATACGATTGAAAAGCTGTTGTATTTATATCGTATTTTATGCTTCTGGCGTTGACTTCTAAGGCCCTAGCTATTCGATCTAGTGGAGCAACGCCCTAGAGTGAAGCCTAGGTTGGCCGGAACGTAGAAATGATCATTACTTTCACACTGGTTGCAATTATTCGTTTTCTGCGATGGAAAAACTGTTGTATTTATATTGTATTTTATTCTTCTGGCGTTCACTTGTTAGTCCCTAACTATTCGATCTGGTGGAACAACGCCCTAGGGTGAAGCCTAGGTTGCCCGGAACGTAGAAATGGCCATTACTTTCACACTGTTTGCAATTATTCCTTTTATACGATTGAAAAGCTGTTGTATTTATATCGTATTTTATGCTTCTGGCGTTGACTTCTAAGGCCCTAACTGTTTGATCTGGTGGAGCAACGCCCTAGAGTGAAGTCCAGGTTGCCCGGAACGTAGAAATGACCAACACTTTCAAACTGGTTGCAATTAATCCTGTTATACGATGGAAAAACTGTTGTATTTTTATTGCATTTTATGCCTCGGGCGTTGACTTCTAAGGCCCTAACTATTCAATCTGTTGGAGCAACACCCTAGAGTGAAGCCTAGGTTGCTCGGAATGTAGAAATGACCATAACTTTCACACTGGTTGCAATTATTCGTTTTATACGATGGAAAAACTGTTGTATTTATATTGTATTTTATTCTTCTGGCGTTCACTTGTTAGTCCCTAACTATTCGATCTGGTGGAACAACGCCCTAGGGTGAAGCCTAGGTTGCCCGGAACGTAGAAATGGCCATCACTTTCAAACTGGTTGCAATTAATCCTGTTATACGATGGAAAAACTGTTGTATTTTTATTGCATTTTATGCTTCGGGCGTCGACTTCTAAGGCCCTAACTATTCAATCTGTTGGTGCAACGCCCTAGAGTGAAGCCTAGGTTGCTCGGAATGTAGAAATGACCATTACTTTCACACTGGTTGCAATTATTCGTTTTATACGATGGAAAAACTGTTTTATTTATATTGTATTTTATGCTTCTGGGTTCACTTGATAGGCCCTAACTATTCGATCTGGTGGAACAACGCCCTAGGGTGAAGCCTAGGTTGCCCGGAACGTAGAAATGACCATAACTTTTACACTGGTAGCAATTATTCGTTTTATACAATGGAAAAACTGTTGTATTTTTATTGCATTTTATGCTTCGGGCGTTGACTTCTAAGGCCCTAACTATTCAATCTGTTGGAGCAACACCCTAGAGTGAAGCCTAGGTTGCTCGAAATGTAGAAATGACCATAACTTTCACACTGGTTGCAATTATTCGTTTTATACGATGGAAAAACTGTTCTATTTATTTTGTATTTTATGCTTCGGGCGTTGACTTCTTTGGCCCTAACAATTCGATCTCGTGGAGCAACGCCCTAGAGTGAGGCCTAGGTTGCCTGGAACGTACAAATGACCATCACTTTCACACGGATTGCAATTATTCCTGTTATAGGATGGAAAGACTGTTGTATTTTTATTGCATTTTATGCTTCTGGCGTTGACTTCTAAGGCCCTAGCTATTCGATCTAGTGGAGCAACGCCCTTGAGTGAATCCTAGGTTGCCCGGAACGTAGAAATGACCATCACTTTCACACGGGTTGCAATTATTCCTGTTATACGATGGAAAAACTGTTGTATTTTTATTGTATTTTATGCTTCTGGCGTTCACTTCTTAGGCCCTAGCTATTCGATCTGGTGGAACAACGCCCTAGGGTGAAGCCTAGGTTGCCCGGAATGTAGAAATGACAATTACTTTCACACTGTTTGCAATTATTCCTTTTATACGATGCAAAAGCTGTTGTATTTATATCGTATTTTATGCTTCTGGCGTTGACTTCTAAGGATCTAACTATTCGATCTGGTGGAGCAACGCCCTAGAGTGAAGCCTAGGTTGCTCGGAATGTAGAAATAACCATAACTTTCACACTGGTTGCAATTATACGTTCTTTACGATGGAAAAACTGTTGCATTTATATTGTATTTTATGCTTCTGGCGTTCACCTGTTAGTCCCTAACTATTCGATCCGGTGGAACAACGCCCTAGGGTGAAGCCTAGGTTACCCGGAACGTACAAATGACCATCACTCTCACACCGGTTGCAATTATTCCTGTTATAGGATGGAAAAGCTGTTGTATTTATATCGTATTTTATGCTTCTGGCGTTGACTTCTAAGGCCCTAGCTATTCGATCTAGTGGAGCAACGCCCTAGAGTGAAGCCTAGGTTGCCCGGAACGTTGAAATGATCATCACTTTCAAACTGGTTGCAATTAAACCTGTTATACGATGGAAAAACTGTTGTATTTTTATTGCATTTTATGCTTCGGGCGTTGACTTCTAAGACCCTAATTATTCAATCTGTTGATGCAACGCCCTAGAGTGGAGCCTAGGTTGCTCGGAATGTAGAAATTACCATTACTTTCACACTGTTTGCAATTATTCCTTTTATACGATTGAAAAGCTGTTGTACTT
This sequence comes from Calliopsis andreniformis, assembly GCF_051401765.1. Taxonomy (NCBI): domain Eukaryota; kingdom Metazoa; phylum Arthropoda; class Insecta; order Hymenoptera; family Andrenidae; genus Calliopsis; species Calliopsis andreniformis. Next base: position 4,798,899 of record NW_027480429.1, read on the forward strand.
ATATCGTATTTTATGCTTCTGGCGTTGACTTCTATGGCCCTAACTATTCGATCTAGTGGAGCAACGCCCTAGAGTAAAGCCTAGGTTGCCCGGAACGTAGAAATGACCATCGCTTTCACACTGGTTGCAATTATTCCTGTTATACGATGGAAAAACTGTTGTATTTTTATTGCATTTTATGCTTCGGGCGTTGACTTCTAAGACCCTAACTATTCAATCTGTTGGAGCAACGCCCTAGAGTGAAGCCTCGGTTGCTCGGAATGTAGAAATGACCATAACTTTCACACTGGTTGCAATTATTAGTTTTATACGATGGAAAAACTGTTGTATTTATATTGTATTTAATGCTTCTGGCGTTGACTTCTTAGGCCCTAACACTTCGATCTGGTGGAGCAACGCCCTACAGTGAAGCCTAGGTTGCCCGGAACGTAGGTATGACCATAACCTTCACACAGGTTGCAATTATCCGTTTTATACGGTGTAAAGGCTGTTGTATTTATTTTGTATTTTATTCTTCTGGTGTTGACTTCTTAGGCCCTAACTATTCGATCTGGTAGAACAACGCCGTAGAGTGAAGCCTAGGTTGCCCGGAACGTAGAAATAACCATTACTTTCACACTGTTTGCAATTATCCCTTTTATACGATGGAAAAGCAGCTGAATTAATATCGTATTTTATGCTTCTGGCGTTGACTTCTAAGGACTTAACTATTCGATCTGGTGGGGCAACGCCCTAGAGTGAAGCCTAGGTTGCTCGGAATGTACAAATGACCATAACATTCACACTGGTTGCAATTATTCGTTTTATACGATGGAAAAGCTGTTGTATTTATATTGTATTTTATGCTTCTGGCGTTCACTTCTTAGGCCCTAACTATTCTCCTGGTGGAACAACGCCCTAGGCTGAAGCCTAGGTTGCCCGGAACGTATAAATGACCATAACTTTTACACTGGTAGCAATTATTCGTTTTATACAATGGAAAAACAGTTGTATTTATATTGTATTTTATGCTTCTGGCGTTGACTTCTTAGGCCCTAACTATTCGATCTGGTGGAGCAATGCCTCAGAGTTAAGTCTAGGATGCCCGAAACGCCCAAATGATCAATACTTTCACGCTTGTTGCAATTATTTCTGTTATACGATGAAAAGACCGTTGTATTTTTATTGTATTTTATGCTTCAGGCGTAGGCTTCTAAGGCCGTAGCTATTCGATATGGTGCAGCACCGCCCTAGAGTGAAGCCTAGGTTGCCCGGAACGTAGAAATGACCATAACTTTTACACTGGTAGCAATTATTCGTTTTATACAATGGAAAAAATGTTCTATTTATTTTGTATTTTATGCTTCGGGCGTTGACTTCTAAGGCCCTAACTGTTGATCTGGTGGAGCAACGACCTAGAGTGAAGCCTAGGTTGCCCCGAACGTAGAATTGACCATTACTTTAACACTGTTTGCAATTATTCCTTTTATACGATTGAAAAACTGTTCTATTTATTTTGTGTTTTATGCTTCGCGCGTTGACTTCTTTGTCCCTAACAATTCGATCTCGTGGAGCGACGCCCTAGAGTGAAGCCTAGGTTGCCCGGAACGTAGAAATAACCATTACTTTCACACTGTTTGCAATTATCCCTTTTATACGATGGAAAAGCTGCTGTATTAATATCGTATTTTATGCTTCTGGCGTTGACTTCTAAGGACTTAACTATTCGATCTGGTGGAGCAACGCCCTAGAGTGAAGCCTAGGCTGCCCGGAACGTAGAAATGACCATACGTTTCATAATGGTTGCAATTATTCGTTTTATACGATGGAAAAACTGTTGTATTTCCATTGTATTTTATGCTTCGGGCGTTGACTTCTTAGGCCCTAACACTTCGATCTGGTGGAGCAACGCCCTACAGTGAAGGCTAGGTTGCCCGGAACGTAGATATGACCACAACCTTCACACAGGTTGCAATTATTCGTTTTATACGGTGTAAAGGCTGTTGTATTTATTTTGTATTTTATTCTTCTGGTGTTGACTTCTTAGGCCCTAACTATTCGATCTGGCGGAGCAAAGCCGTAGAGTGAAGCCTAGGTTGCCCGGAACGTAGAAATGACAATTACTTTCACACTGTTTGCAATTATTCCTTTTATACGATGCAAAAACTGTTCTATTTATTTTGTATTTTATTCTTCGGGCGTTGACTTTTTTGGCCCTAACAATTCGATCTGGTGGAGCAACGCCCTAGAGTGAAGACTAGGTTGCCTGGAACGTACAAATGACCATCACTTTCACACGGATTGCAATTATTCCTGTTATAGGATGGAGAGACTGTTGTATTTTTATTGCATTTTATGCTTCTGGCGTTCACTTCTTAGGCCCTGACTATTCGATCTGGTGGAACAACGCCCTAGGGTGAAGCCTAGGTTGCCCGGAACGTAGAAATGACCATAACTTTTACACTGGTAGCAATTATTCGTTTTATACAATGGAAAAACTGTTCTATTTATTTTGTACTTTATGCTTCGGGCGTTGACTTCTAAGGCCCTAACTGTTTGATCTGGTGGAGCAACGCCCTAGAGTGAAGTCCAGGTTGCCCGGAACGTAGAAATGACCATCACTTTCAAACTGGTTGCAATTAATCCTGTTATACGATGGAAAAACTGTTGTATTTTTATTGCATTTTATGCTTCGGGCGTTGACTTCTAAGGCCCTAACTATTCAATCTGTTGGAGCAACACCCTAGAGTGAAGCCTAGGTTGCTCGGAATGTAGAAATGACCATAACTTTCACACTGGTTGCAATTATTCGTTTTATACGATGGAAAAACTGTTGTATTTATATTGTATTTTATGCTTCTGGCGTTCACTTGATAGTCCCTAACTATTCGATCTGGTGGAACAATGCCCTAGGGTGAAGCCTAGGTTGCCCGGAACGTAGAAATGGCCATCACTTTCAAACTGGTTGCAATTAATCCTGTTATACGATGGAAAAACTGTTGTATTTTTATTGTATTTTATGCTTCGGGCGTTGACTTCTAAGGCCCTAACTATTCAATCTGTTGGTGCAACGCCACAGAGTGAAGCCTAGGTTGCTCGGAGTGTAGAAATGACCATTACTTTCACACTGGTTGCAATTATTCGTTTTATACGATGGAAAAACTGTTTTATTTATATTGTATTTTATGCTTCTGGCGTTCACTTGTTAGGCCCTAACTATTCGATCTGGTGGAACAACGCCCTAGGGTGAAGCCTAGGTTGCCCGGAACGTAGAAATGACCATAACTTTTACACTGGTAGCAATTATTCGTTTTATACAATGGAAAAACTGTTCTATTTATTTTGTACTTTATGCTTCGGGCGTTGACTTCTAAGGCCCTAACTGTTTGATCTGGTGGAGCAACGCCCTAGAGTGAAGCCCAGGTTGCCTGGAACGTAGAAATGACCATCACTTTCAAACTGGTTGCAATTAATCCTGTTATACGAGGGAAAAACTGTTGTATTTTTATTGCATTTTATGCTTCGGGCGTTGACTTCTAAGGCCCTAACTATTCAATCTGTTGGAGCAACACCCTAGAGTGAAGCCTAGGTTGCTCGGAATGTAGAAATGATCATAACTTTCACACTGGTTGCAATTATTCGTTTTATACGATGGAAAAACTGTTCTATTTATTTTGTATTTTATGCTTCGGGCGTTGACTTCTTTGGCCCTAACAATTCGATCTGGTGGAGCAACGCCCTAGAGTGAAGCCTAGGTTCCCTGGAACGTACAAATGACCATCGCTTTCACACGGGTTGCAATTATTCCTGTTATAGGATGGAAAGACTGTTGTATTTTTATTGCATTTTATGCTTCTGGCGTTCACTTCTTAGGCCCTGACTATTCGATCTGGTGGAACAACGCCCTAGGGTGAAGCCTAGGTTGCCCGGAACGTAGAAATGACCATAACTTTTACACTGGTAGCAATTATTCGTTTTATACAATGGAAAAACTGTTCTATTTATTTTGTACTTTATGCTTCGGGCGTTGACTTCTAAGGCCCTAACTGTTTGATCTGGTGGAGCAACGCCCTAGAGTGAAGTCCAGGTTGCCCGGGACGTAGAAATGACCATCACTTTCAAACTGGTTGCAATTAATCCTGTTATACGATGGAAAAACTGTTGTATTTTTATTGCATTTTATGCTTCGGGCGTTGACTTCTAAGGCCCTAACTATTCAATCTGTTGGAGCAACACCCTAGAGTGAAGCCTAGGTTGCTCGGAATGTAGAAATGACCATAACATTCACACTGGTTGCAATTATTCGTTTTATACGATGGAAAAACTGTTGTATTTATATTGTATTTTATGCTTCTGGCGTTCACTTGTTAGTCCCTAACTATTCGATCTGGTGGACCAACGCCCTAGGGTGAAGCCTAGGTTGCCCGGAACGTAGAAATGGCCATCACTTTCAAACTGGTTGCAATTAATCCTGTTATACGATGGAAAAACTGTTGTATTTTTATTGCATTTTATGCTTCGGGCGTCGACTTCTAAGGCCCTAACTATTCAATCTGTTGGTGGAACGCCCTAGAGTGAAGCCTAGGTTGCTCGGAATGTAGAAATGACCATTACTTTCACACTGGTTGCAATTATTCGTTTTATACGATGGAAAAACTGTTTTATTTAAATTGTATTTTATGCTTCTGGGTTCACTTGTTAGGCCCTAACTATTCGATCTGGTGGAACAACGCCCTAGGGTGAAGCCTAGGTTGCCCGGAACGTAGAAATGACCATAACTTTTACACTGGATGCAATTATTCGTTTTATACAGTGGAAAAACTGTTGTATTTATATTGTATTTTATGCTTCTGGCGTTGACTTCTTAGGCCCTAACTATTCGATCTGGTGGAGCAATGCCTCAGAGTTAAGTCTAGGATGCCCGAAACGCCGAAATGATCATTACTTTCACGCTTGTTGCAATTATTCCTGTTATACGATGAAAAGACCGTTGTATTTTTATTGTATTTTATGCTTCAGACGTAGGCTACTAAGGCCGTAGCTATTCGATATGGTGGAGCACCGCCCTAGAGTGAACCCTAGGTTGCTCGGAATATACAAATGACCATAACTTTCACACTGGTTGCAATCATTCGTTTTCTACGATGGAAAAACTGTTGTATTTATATTGTATTTTATGCTTCTGGCGTTCACTTCTTAGGGCCTAATTGTTCGATCTGATGGAACAATGCCCTAGGATGAAGCCTAGGTTGCCCGGAACGTAGAAATGACCATAACTTTTACACTGGTAGCAATTATTCGTTTTATACAATGGAAAAACTGTTCTATTTATTTTGTATTTTATGCTTCTGGCGTTGACTTCTTTGACCCTAACAATTCGATCTGGTGGAGCAACGCCCTAGAGTGAAGCCTAGGTTCCCTGGAACGTACAAATGACCATCGCTTTCACACGGGTTGCAATTATTCCTGTTATAGGGTGGAAAGTCTGTTGTATTTTTATTGCATTTTATGCTTCTGGCGTTCACTTCTTAGGCACTGACTATTCGATCTGGTGGAACAACGCCCTAGGGTGAAGCCTAGGTTGCCCGGAACGTAGAAATGACGATAACTTTTACACTGGTAGCAATTATTCGTTTTATACAATGGAAAAACTGTTCTATTTATTTTGTACTTTATGCTTCGGGCGTTGACTTCTAAGGCCCTAACTGTTTGATCTGGTGGAGCAACGCCCTAGAGTGAAGTCCAGGTTGCCCGGAACGTAGAAATGACCATCACTTTCAAACTGGTTGCAATTAATCCTGTTATACGATGGAAAAACTGTTGTATTTTTATTGCATTTTATGCTTCGGGCGTTGACTTCTAAGGCCATAACTATTCAATCTGTTGGAGCAACACCCTAGAGTGAAGCCTAGGTTGCTCGAAATGTAGAAATGACCATAACTTTCACACTGGTTGCAATTATTCGTTTTATACGATGGAAAAACTGTTGTATTTATATTGTATTTTATTCTTCTGGCCTTCACTTGTTAGTCCCTAACTATTCGATCTGGTGGAACAACGCCCTAGGGTGAAGCCTAGGTTGCCCGGAACGTAGAAATGGCCATCACTTTCAAACTGGTTGCAATTAATCCTGTTATACGATGGAAAAACTGTTGTATTTTTATTGCATTTTATGCTTCGGGCGTCGACTTCTAAGGCCCTAACTATTCAATCTGTTGGTGCAACGCCCTAGAGTGAAGCCTAGGTTGCTCGGAATGTAGAAATGACCATTACTTTCACACTGGTTGCAATTACTCGTTTTACACGATGGAAAAACTGTTTTATTTATATTGTATTTTATGCTTCTGGGTTCACTTGTTAGGCCCTAACTATTCGATCTGGTGGAATAACGCCCTAGGGTGAAGCCTAGGTTGCCCGGAACATAGAAGTGACCATAACTTTTACACTGGTAGCAATTATTCGTTTTATACAATGGAAAAACTGTTGTATTTATATTGTATTTTATGCTTCTGGCGTTCACTTGATAGTCCCTAACTATTCGATCTGGTGGAACAATGCCCTAGGGTGAAGCCTAGGTTGCCCGGAACGTAGAAATGGCCATCACTTTCAAACTGGTTGCAATTAATCCTGTTATACGATGGAAAAACTGTTGTATTTTTATTGTATTTTATGCTTCGGGCGTTGACTTCTAAGGCCCTAACTATTCAATCTGTTGGAGCAACACCCTAGAGTGAAGCCTAGGTTGCTCGGAATGTAGAAATGATCATAACTTTCGCACTGGTTGCAATTATTCGTTTTATACGATGGAAAAACTGTTCTATTTATTTTGTATTTTATGCTTCGGGCGTTGACTTCTTTGGCCCTAACAATTCGATCTGGTGGAGCAACGCCCTAGTGTGAAGCCTAGGTTCCCTGGAACGTACAAATGACCATCGCTTTCACACGGGTTGCAATTATTCCTGTTATAGGATGGAAAGACTGTTGTATTTTTATTGCATTTTATGCTTCTGGCGTTCACTTCTTAGGCCCTGACTATTCGATCTGGTGGAACAACGCCCTAGGGTGAAGCCTAGGTTGCCCGGAACGTAGAAATGACCATAACTTTTACACTGGTAGCAATTATTCGTTTTATACAATGGAAAAACTGTTCTATTTATTTTGTACTTTATGCTTCGGGCGTTGACTTCTAAGGCCCTAACTGTTTGATCTGGTGGAGCAACGCCCTAGAGTGAAGTCCAGGTTGCCCGGGACGTAGAAATGACCATCACTTTCAAACTGGTTGCAATTAATCCTGTTATACGATGGAAAAACTGTTGTATTTTTATTGCATTTTATGCTTCGGGCGTTGACTTCTAAGGCCCTAACTATTCAATCTGTTGGAGCAACACCCTAGAGTGAAGCCTAGGTTGCTCGGAATGTAGAAATGACCATAACTTTCACACTGGTTGCAATTATTCGTTTTATACGATGGAAAAACTGTTGTATTTATATTGTATTTTATGCTTCTGGCGTTCACTTGATAGTCCCTAACTATTCGATCTGGTGGAACAATGCCCTAGGGTGAAGCCTAGGTTGCCCGGAACGTAGAAATGGCCATCACTTTCAAACTGGTTGCAATTAATCCTGTTATACGATGGAAAAACTGTTGTATGTTTATTGTATTTTATGCTTCGGGCGTTGACTTCCAAGGCCCAAACTATTCAATCTGTTGGTGCAACGCCACAGAGTGAAGCCTAGGTTGCTCGGAATGTAGCAATGACCATTACTTTCACACTGGTTGCAATTATTCGTTTTATACGATGGAAAAACTGTTTTATTTATATTGTATTTTATGCTTCTGGCGTTCACTTGTTAGGCAATAACTATTCGATCTGGTGGAACAACGCCCTAGGGTGAAGCCTAGGTTGCCCGGAACGTAGAAATGACCATAACTTTTACACTGGTAGCAATTATTCGTTTTATACAATGGAAAAACTGTTGTATTTATATTGTATTTTATGCTTCTGGCATTGACTTCTTAGGCCCTAACTATTCGATCTGGTGGAGCAATGCCTCAGAGTTAAGTCTAGAATGCCCGAAACGCCGAAATGATCATTACTTTCACGCTTGTTGCAATTATTCCTGTTATACGATGAAAAGACCGTTGTATTTTTATTGTATTTTATGCTTCAGGCGTAGGCTACTAAGGCCGTAGCTATTCGATATGGTGGAGCACCGCCCTAGAGTGAAGCCTAGGTTGCTCCGAATATACAAATGACCATAACTTTCACACTGGTTGCAATTATTCGTTTTCTACGATGGAAAAACTGTTGTATTTATATTGTATTTTATGCTTCTGGCGTTCACTTCTTAGGGCCTAATTGTTCGATCTGATGGAACAATGCCCTAGGATGAAGCCTAGGTTGCCCGGAACGTAGAAATGACCATGACTTTTACACTGGTAGCAATTATTCGTTTTATACAATGGAAAAACTGTCCTATTTATTTTGTATTTTATGCTTCGGGCGTTGACTTCTTTGACCCTAACAATTCGATCTGGTGGAGCAACGCCCTAGAGCGAAGCCTAGGTTCCCTGGAACGTACAAATGACCATCGCATTCACACGGGTTGCAATTATTCGTTTTATACAATGGAAAAACTGTTCTATTTATTTTGTATTTTATGCTTCGGGCGTTGACTTCTAAGGACCTAACTGTTTGATCTGGTGGAGCAACGCCCTAGAGTGAAGCCCAGGTTGCCCGGAACGTAGAAATGACCATCACTTTCAAACTGGTTGCTATTAATCCTGTTATACGATGGAAAAACTGTTGTATTTTTATTGCATTTTATGCTTCGGGCGTTGACTTCTAAGGCCCTAACTATTCAATCTGTTGGAGCAACACCCTAGAGTGAAGCCTAGGTTGCTCGGAATGTAGAAATGACCATAACTTTCACACTGGTTGCAATTATTCGTTTTATACGATGGAAAAACTGTTGTATTTATATTGTATTTTATGCTTCTGGCGTTCACTTGTTAGTCCCTAACTATTCGATCTGGTGGACCAACGCCCTAGGGTGAAGCCTAGGTTGCCCGGAACGTAGAAATGGCCATCACTTTCAAACTGGTTGCAATTAATCCTGTTATACGATGGAAAAACTGTTGTATTTTTATTGCATTTTATGCTTCGGGCGTCGACTTCTAAGGCCCTAACTATTCAATCTGTTGGTGGAACGCCCTAGAGTGAAGCCTAGGTTGCTCGGAATGTAGAAATGACCATTACTTTCACACTGGTTGCAATTATTCGTTTTATACGATGGAAAAACTGTTTTATTTAAATTGTATTTTATGCTTCTGGGTTCACTTGTTAGGCCCTAACTATTCGATCTGGTGGAACAACGCCCTAGGGTGAAGCCTAGGTTGCCCGGAACGTAGAAATGACCATAACTTTTACACTGGATGCAATTATTCGTTTTATACAGTGGAAAAACTGTTGTATTTATATTGTATTTTATGCTTCTGGCGTTGACTTCTTAGGCCCTAACTATTCGATCTGGTGGAGCAATGCCTCAGAGTTAAGTCTAGGATGCCCGAAACGCCGAAATGATCATTACTTTCACGCTTGTTGCAATTATTCCTGTTATACGATGAAAAGACCGTTGTATTTTTATTGTATTTTATGCTTCAGACGTAGGCTACTAAGGCCGTAGCTATTCGATATGGTGGAGCACCGCCCTAGAGTGAACCCTAGGTTGCTCGGAATATACAAATGACCATAACTTTCACACTGGTTGCAATCATTCGTTTTCTACGATGGAAAAACTGTTGTATTTATATTGTATTTTATGCTTCTGGCGTTCACTTCTAAGGGCCTAATTGTTCGATCTGATGGAACAATGCCCTAGGATGAAGCCTAGGTTGCCCGGAACGTAGAAATGACCATAACTTTTACACTGGTAGCAATTATTCGTTTTATACAATGGAAAAACTGTTCTATTTATTTTGTATTTTATGCTTCTGGCGTTGACTTCTTTGGCCCTAACAATTCGATCTGGTGGAGCAACGCCCTAGAGTGAAGCCTAGGTTCCCTGGAACGTACAAATGACCATCGCTTTCACACGGGTTGCAATTATTCCTGTTATAGGATGGAAAGACTGTTGTATTTTTATTGCATTTTATGCTTCTGGCGTTCACTTCTTAGGCACTGACTATTCGATCTGGTGGAACAACGCCCTAGGGTGAAGCCTAGGTTGCCCGGAACGTAGAAATGACCATAACTTTTACACTGGTAGCAATTATTCGTTTTATACAATGGAAAAACTGTTCTATTTATTTTGTACTTTATGCTTCGGGCGTTGACTTCTAAGGCCCTAACTGTTTGATCTGGAGGAGCAACGCCCTAGAGTGAAGTCCAGGTTGCCCGGAACGTAGAAATGACCATCACTTTCAAACTGGTTGCAATTAATCCTGTTATACGATGGAAAAACTGTTGTATTTTTATTGCATTTTATGCTTCGGGCGTTGACTTCTAAGGCCCTAACTATTCAATCTGTTGGAGCAACACACTAGAGTGAAGCCTAGGTTGCTCGGAATGTAGAAATGACCATAACTTTCACACTGGTTGCAATTATTCGTTTTATACGATGGAAAAACTGTTGTATTTAGATTGTATTTTATTCTTCTGGCGTTCACTTGTTAGTCCCTAACTATTCGATCTGGTGGAACAACGCCCTAGGGTGAAGCCTAGGTTGCCCGGAACGTAGAAATGGCCATCACTTTCAAACTGGTTGCAATTAATCCTGTTATACGATGGAAAAACTGTTGTATTTTTATTGCATTTTATGCTTCGGGCGTCGACTTCTAAGGCCCTAACTATTCAATCTGTTGGTGCAACGCCCTAGAGTGAAGCCTAGGTTGCTCGGAATGTAGAAATGACCATTACTTTCACACTGGTTGCAATTATTCGTTTTATACGATGGAAAAACTGTTTTATTTAAATTGTATTTTATGCTTCTGGGTTCACTTGTTAGGCCCTAACTATTCGATCTGGTGGAACAACGCCCTAGGGTGAAGCCTAGGTTGCCCGGAACGTAGAAATGACCATAACTTTTACACTGGATGCAATTATTCGTTTTATACAGTGGAAAAACTGTTGTATTTATATTGTATTTTATGCTTCTGGCGTTGACTTCTTAGGCCCTAACTATTCGATCTGGTGGAGCAATGCCTCAGAGTTAAGTCTAGGATGCCCGAAACGCCGAAATGATCATTACTTTCACGCTTGTTGCAATTATTCCTGTTATACGATGAAAAGACCGTTGTATTTTTATTGTATTTTATGCTTCAGACGTAGGCTACTAAGGCCGTAGCTATTCGATATGGTGGAGCACCGCCCTAGAGTGAACCCTAGGTTGCTCGGAATATACAAATGACCATAACTTTCACACTGGTTGCAATTATTCGTTTTCTACGATGGAAAAACTGTTGTATTTATATTGTATTTTATGCTTCTGGCGTTCACTTCTTAGGGCCTAATTGTTCGATCTGATGGAACAATGCCCTAGGATGAAGCCTAGGTTGCCCGGAACGTAGAAATGACCATAACTTTTACACTGGTAGCAATTATTCGTTTTATACAATGGAAAAACTGTTCTATTTATTTTGTACTTTATGCTTCGGGCGTTGACTTCTAAGGCCCTAACTGTTTGATCTGGTGGAGCAACGCCCTAGAGTGAAGTCCAGGTTGCCCGGAACGTAGAAATGACCATCACTTTCAAACTGGTTGCAATTAATCCTGTTATACGATGGAAAAACTGTTGTATTTTTATTGCATTTTATGCTTCGGGCGTTGACTTCTAAGGTCCTAACTATTCAATCTGTTGGAGCAACACCCTAGAGTGAAGCCTAGGTTGCTCGGAATGTAGAAATGACCATAACTTTCACACTGGTTGCAATTATTCGTTTTATACGATGGAAAAACTGTTGTATTTATATTGTATTTTATTCTTCTGGCGTTCACTTGTTAGTCCCTAACTATTCGATCTGGTGGAACAACGCCCTAGGGTGAAGCCTAGGTTGCCCGGAACGTAGAAATGACCATTACTTTCACACTGTTTGCAATTATTCCTTTTATACGATTGAAAAGCTGTTGTATTTATATCGTATTTTATGCTTCTGGCGTTGACTTCTAAGGCCCTAGCTATTCGATCTAGTGGAGCAACGCCCTAGAGTGAAGCCTAGGTTGCCCGGAACGTAGAAATGACCTTCACTATCAAACTGGTTGCAATTAATCCAGTTTTACGATGGAAAAACTGTTGTATTTTTATTGCATTTTATGCTTCTGGCGTTCACTTCTTAGGCCCTAACTATTCGATCTGGTGGAACAACGCCCTAGGGTGAAGCCTAGGTTGCCCGGAACGTAGAAATGACCATAAGTTTCATAATGGTTGCAATTATTCGTTTTATACGATGGAAAAACTGTTGTATTTATATCGTATTTTATGCTTCTGGCGTTGACTTCTTAGGCCCTAACTATTCCATCTGGTGGAACAACGCCCTAGGGTGAAATCTAGGTTGCCCGGAAAGTAGAAATGACGATAACTTTCACACTGGTAGCAATTATTCGTTTTATACGATGGAAAAACTGTTCTATTTATTTTGTACTTTATGCTTCGGGCGTTGACTTCTAAGGCCCTAACTGTTTGATCTGGTGGAGCAACGCCCTAGAGTGAAGCCCCGGTTGCCCGGAACGTAGAAATGACCATCACTTTCAAACTGGTTGCAATTAATCCTGTTATACGATGGAAAAACTGTTGTATTTTTATTGCATTTTATGCTTCGGGCGTTGACTTCTAGGGCCCTAACTATTCAATCTGTTGGAGCAACACCCTAGAGTGAAGCCTAAGTTGCTCGGAATGTAGAAATGACCATAACTTTTACACTGGTAGCAATTATCCGTTTTATACAATGGAAAAACTGTTCTATTTATTTTGTATTTTATGCTTCGGGCGTTGACTTCTAAGGCCCTAACTGTTTGATCTGGTGGAGCAACGCCCTAGAGTGAAGCCTAGGCTGCCCGGAACGTAGAAATGACCATTACTTTCACACTGTTTGCAATTATTCCTTTTATACGATGGAAAAGCTGTTGTATTTATATCGTATTTTATGCTTCTGGTTTCGACTTCTAAGGCCCTAGCTATTCGATCTAGTGGAGCAACGCCATAGAGTGAAGCCTAGGCTGCCCGGAACGTAGAAATGACCATTACTTTCACACTGGTTGCAATTATTCGATTTATACGATGGACAAACTGTTGTATTTATATTGTATTTTATGCTTCTGGCGTTCACTTGTTAGTCCCTAACTATTCGATCTGGTGGAACAACGCCCTAGGGTGAAGCCTAGGTTACACGGAACGTACAAATGACCATCACTCTCACACGGGTTGCAATTATTCCTGTTATAGGATGGACAGATTGTTGTATTTTTATTGCATTTTATGCTTCTGGCGTCGACTTCTAAGGATCTAACTATTCGATCTGGTGGAGCAACGCCCTAGAGTGAAGCCTAGGTTGCTCGGAATGTAGAAATAACCATAACTTTCACATTGGTTGCAATTATACGTTCTTTACGATGGAAAAACTCTTGCATTTATATAGTATTTTATGCTTCTGGCGTTCACTTGTTAGGCCCTAACTATTCGATCTGGTGGAACAGCGCCCTAGGGTGAAGCCTAGGCTGCCCGGAACGTAGAAATGACCATCACTTTCACACGGGTTGCAATTATTCCTGTTATAGGATGGAAAGACTGTTGCATTTTTATTGTATTTTATGCTTCAGGCGTTGACTTCTGAGGCCATAGCTATTCGAAGTGGTGGAAGAACGCCATAGAGTGAAGCGTAGGTTGCCCGGAACGTAGAAATGTCCATATCTTTCTCACTGTTTGCAATTGTTCATTTTATACGATGGCAAAGCTGTTGTATTTATATTGTATTTTATGCTTCTGGCGTTGACTTCTTAGGCCCTAACTATTCGATCTGGTGGAGCAATTCCTCAGAGTTAAGTCCAGGATGCCCGAAACGCCGAAATGATCATTACTTTCACGCTTGATGCAATTATTGCTGTTATACGATGAAAAGACCGTTGTATTTTTATTGTATTTTATGCTTCAGGCGCAGGCTTCTAAGGCCGTAGCTATTCGATATGGTGGAGCACCGCCCTAGATTGAGGCCTAGGTTGCTCGGAACGTAGAAATGACCACTACTTTCACACTGTTTGCAATTATTCGTTTTATACAATGGAAAAACTGTTCTATTTATTTTGTATTTTATGCTTCGGGCGTTGACTTCTAAGGACCTAACTGTTTGATCTGGTGGAGCAACGCCCTAGAGTGAAGCCTAGGTTGCCCGGAACGTAGAAATGCCCATAACTTTTACACTGGTAGCAATTATTCCTTTTATACAATGGAAAAAATGTTCTATTTATTTTGCATTTTATGCTTCGGGCGTTGACTTCTAAGGCCCTAACTGTTTGATCTGGTGGAGCAACGACCTAGAGTGAAGCCTAAGTTGCCCCGAACGTAGAAATGACCATTACTTTAACACTGTTTGCAATTATTCCTTTTATACGATGGAAAAACTGTTCTATTTATTTTGTATTTTATGCTTCGGGCGTTTACTTCTTTGGCCCTAACAATTCGATCTCGTGGAGCAACGCCCTAGAGTGAAGCCTAGGTTGCCTGGAACGTACAAATGACCATCACTTTCGCACGGATTGCAATTATTCCTGTTATAGGATGGAAAGACTGTTGTATTTTTATTGCATTTTATGCTTCTGGCGTTCACTTCTTAGGCCGTAACTATTCGATCTTGTGGAACAACGCCCTAGGGTGAAGCCTAGGTTGCCCGGAACGTAGAAATGACCATAACTTTTACACTGGTAGCAATTATTCGTTTTATACAATGGAAAAACTGTTCTATTTATTTTGTATTTTATGCTTCGGGCGTTGACTTCTTTGGCCCTAACAATTCGATCTCGTGGAGCAACGCCCTAGACTGAAGCCTAGGTTGCTCGGAATGTAGAAATGACCATAACTTTTACACTGGTAGCAATTATCCGTTTTATACAATGGAAAATCTGTTCTATTTATTTTGTATTTTATGCTTCGGGCGTTGACTTCTAAGGCCCTAACTGTTTGATCTGGTGGAGCAACGCCCTAGAGTGAAGCCTAGGCTGCCCGGAACGTAGAAATGACCATTACTTTCACACTGTTTGCAATTATTCCTTTTATACGATGGAAAAGCTGTTGTATTTATATCGTATTTTATGCTTCTGGTGTCGACTTCTAAGGCCCTAGCTATTCGATCTAGTGGAGCAACGCCATAGAGTGAAGCCTAGGCTGCCCGGAACGTAGAAATAACCATTACTTTCACACTGTTTGCAATTATCCCTTTTATACGATGGAAAAGCTGCTGTATTAACATCGTATTTTATGCTTCTGGCGTTGACTTCTAAGGCCCTAACTATTCAATCTGTTGGTGCAACGCCCTAGAGTGAAGCCTAGGTTGCTCGGAATGTAGAAATGACCATCACTCTCACACGGGTTGCAATTATTCCTGTTATAGGATGGAAAAGCTGTTGTATTTATATCGTATTTTATGCTTCTGGCGTTGACTTCTAAGGCCCTAGCTATTCGATCTAGTGGAGCAACGCCCTAGAGTGAAGCCTAGGTTGCCCGGAACGTAGAAATGGCCATCACTTTCAAACTGGTTGCAATTAATCCTGTTATACGATGGAAAAACTGTTGTATTTTTATTGCATTTTATGCTTCGGGCGTTGACTTCTAAGGCCCTAACTATTCAATATGTTGGTGCAACGCCCTAGAGTGAAGCCTAGGTTGCTCGGAATGTAGAAATGACCATTACTTTCACACTGGTTGCAATTATTCGTTTTATACGATGGAAAAACTGTTTTATTTATATTGTATTTTATGCTTCTGGCGTTCACTTGTTAGGCCCTAACTATTCGATCTGGTGGAACAACGCCCTAGGGTGAAGTCTAGGATGCCCGGAACGTAGAAATGTTCATTACTTTCACGCTTGTTGCAATTATTCCTGTTATACAATGAAAAGACCGTTGTATTTTTATTGTATTTTATGCTTCTGGCGTTCACTTGTTAGTCCCTAACTATTCGATCTGGTGGAACAACGCCCTAGGGTGAAGCCTAGGTTACACGGAACGTACAAATGACCATCACTCTCACACGGGTTGCAATTATTCCTGTTATAGGATGGACAGATTGTTGTATTTTTATTGCATTTTATGCTTCTGGCGTCGACTTCTAAGGATCTAACTATTCGATCTGGTGGAGCAACGCCCTAGAGTGAAGCCTAGGTTGCTCGGAATGTAGAAATAACCATAACTTTCACATTGGTTGCAATTATACGTTCTTTACGATGGAAAAACTCTTGCATTTATATAGTATTTTATGCTTCTGGCGTTCACTTGTTAGGCCCTAACTATTCGATCTGGTGGAACAGCGCCCTAGGGTGAAGCCTAGGCTGCCCGGAACGTAGAAATGACCATCACTTTCACACGGGTTGCAATTATTCCTGTTATAGGATGGAAAGACTGTTGCATTTTTATTGTATTTTATGCTTCAGGCGTTGACTTCTGAGGCCATAGCTATTCGAAGTGGTGGAAGAACGCCATAGAGTGAAGCGTAGGTTGCCCGGAACGTAGAAATGTCCATATCTTTCTCACTGTTTGCAATTGTTCATTTTATACGATGGCAAAGCTGTTGTATTTATATTGTATTTTATGCTTCTGGCGTTGACTTCTTAGGCCCTAACTATTCGATCTGGTGGAGCAATTCCTCAGAGTTAAGTCCAGGATGCCCGAAACGCCGAAATGATCATTACTTTCACGCTTGATGCAATTATTGCTGTTATACGATGAAAAGACCGTTGTATTTTTATTGTATTTTATGCTTCAGGCGCAGGCTTCTAAGGCCGTAGCTATTCGATATGGTGGAGCACCGCCCTAGATTGAGGCCTAGGTTGCTCGGAACGTAGAAATGACCACTACTTTCACACTGTTTGCAATTATTCGTTTTATACAATGGAAAAACTGTTCTATTTATTTTGTATTTTATGCTTCGGGCGTTGACTTCTAAGGACCTAACTGTTTGATCTGGTGGAGCAACGCCCTAGAGTGAAGCCTAGGTTGCCCGGAACGTAGAAATGCCCATAACTTTTACACTGGTAGCAATTATTCCTTTTATACAATGGAAAAAATGTTCTATTTATTTTGCATTTTATGCTTCGGGCGTTGACTTCTAAGGCCCTAACTGTTTGATCTGGTGGAGCAACGACCTAGAGTGAAGCCTAAGTTGCCCCGAACGTAGAAATGACCATTACTTTAACACTGTTTGCAATTATTCCTTTTATACGATGGAAAAACTGTTCTATTTATTTTGTATTTTATGCTTCGGGCGTTTACTTCTTTGGCCCTAACAATTCGATCTCGTGGAGCAACGCCCTAGAGTGAAGCCTAGGTTGCCTGGAACGTACAAATGACCATCACTTTCGCACGGATTGCAATTATTCCTGTTATAGGATGGAAAGACTGTTGTATTTTTATTGCATTTTATGCTTCTGGCGTTCACTTCTTAGGCCGTAACTATTCGATCTTGTGGAACAACGCCCTAGGGTGAAGCCTAGGTTGCCCGGAACGTAGAAATGACCATAACTTTTACACTGGTAGCAATTATTCGTTTTATACAATGGAAAAACTGTTCTATTTATTTTGTATTTTATGCTTCGGGCGTTGACTTCTTTGGCCCTAACAATTCGATCTCGTGGAGCAACGCCCTAGACTGAAGCCTAGGTTGCTCGGAATGTAGAAATGACCATAACTTTTACACTGGTAGCAATTATCCGTTTTATACAATGGAAAATCTGTTCTATTTATTTTGTATTTTATGCTTCGGGCGTTGACTTCTAAGGCCCTAACTGTTTGATCTGGTGGAGCAACGCCCTAGAGTGAAGCCTAGGCTGCCCGGAACGTAGAAATGACCATTACTTTCACACTGTTTGCAATTATTCCTTTTATACGATGGAAAAGCTGTTGTATTTATATCGTATTTTATGCTTCTGGTGTCGACTTCTAAGGCCCTAGCTATTCGATCTAGTGGAGCAACGCCATAGAGTGAAGCCTAGGCTGCCCGGAACGTAGAAATAACCATTACTTTCACACTGTTTGCAATTATCCCTTTTATACGATGGAAAAGCTGCTGTATTAACATCGTATTTTATGCTTCTGGCGTTGACTTCTAAGGCCCTAACTATTCAATCTGTTGGTGCAACGCCCTAGAGTGAAGCCTAGGTTGCTCGGAATGTAGAAATGACCATCACTCTCACACGGGTTGCAATTATTCCTGTTATAGGATGGAAAAGCTGTTGTATTTATATCGTATTTTATGCTTCTGGCGTTGACTTCTAAGGCCCTAGCTATTCGATCTAGTGGAGCAACGCCCTAGAGTGAAGCCTAGGTTGCCCGGAACGTAGAAATGGCCATCACTTTCAAACTGGTTGCAATTAATCCTGTTATACGATGGAAAAACTGTTGTATTTTTATTGCATTTTATGCTTCGGGCGTTGACTTCTAAGGCCCTAACTATTCAATATGTTGGTGCAACGCCCTAGAGTGAAGCCTAGGTTGCTCGGAATGTAGAAATGACCATTACTTTCACACTGGTTGCAATTATTCGTTTTATACGATGGAAAAACTGTTTTATTTATATTGTATTTTATGCTTCTGGCGTTCACTTGTTAGGCCCTAACTATTCGATCTGGTGGAACAACGCCCTAGGGTGAAGTCTAGGATGCCCGGAACGTAGAAATGTTCATTACTTTCACGCTTGTTGCAATTATTCCTGTTATACAATGAAAAGACCGTTGTATTTTTATTGTATTTTATGCTTCAGGCGTAGGCTACTAAGGCCGTAGCTATTCGATATGGTGGAGCACCGCCCTAGAGTGAAGCCCCGGTTGCCCGGAACGTAGAAATGACCATCACTTTCAAACTGGTTGCAATTAATCCTGTTATACGATGGAAAAACTGTTGTATTTTTATTGCATTTTATGCTTCGGGCGTTGACTTCTAGGGCCCTAACTATTCAATCTGTTGGAGCAACACCCTAGAGTGAAGCCTAAGTTGCTCGGAATGTAGAAATGACCATAACTTTTACACTGGTAGCAATTATTCGTTTTATACAATGGAAAAACTGTTCTATTTATTTTGTATTTTATGCTTCGGACGTTGACTTCTAAGGCCCTAACTGTTTGATCTGGTGGAGCAACGCCCTAGAGTGAAGCCTAGGCTGCCCGGAACGTAGAAATGACCATTACTTTCACACTGTTTGCAATTATTCCTTTTATACGATGGAAAAGCTGTTGTATTTATATCGTATTTTATGCTTCTGGTTTCGACTTCTAAGGCCCTAGCTATTCGATCTAGTGGAGCAACGCCATAGAGTGAAGCCTAGGCTGCCCGGAACGTAGAAATGACCATTACTTTCACACTGGTTGCAATTATTCGATTTATACGATGGACAAACTGTTGTATTTATATTGTATTTTATGCTTCTGGCGTTCACTTGTTAGTCCCTAACTATTCGATCTGGTGGAACAACGCCCTAGGGTGAAGCCTAGGTTACACGGAACGTACAAATGACCATCACTCTCACACGGGTTGCAATTATTCCTGTTATAGGATGGACAGATTGTTGTATTTTTATTGCATTTTATGCTTCTGGCGTCGACTTCTAAGGATCTAACTATTCGATCTGGTGGAGCAACGCCCTAGAGTGAAGCCTAGGTTGCTCGGAATGTAGAAATAACCATAACTTTCACATTGGTTGCAATTATACGTTCTTTACGATGGAAAAACTCTTGCATTTATATAGTATTTTATGCTTCTGGCGTTCACTTGTTAGGCCCTAACTATTCGATCTGGTGGAACAGCGCCCTAGGGTGAAGCCTAGGCTGCCCGGAACGTAGAAATGACCATCACTTTCACACGGGTTGCAATTATTCCTGTTATAGGATGGAAAGACTGTTGCATTTTTATTGTATTTTATGCTTCAGGCGTTGACTTCTGAGGCCATAGCTATTCGAAGTGGTGGAAGAACGCCATAGAGTGAAGCGTAGGTTGCCCGGAACGTAGAAATGTCCATATCTTTCTCACTGTTTGCAATTGTTCATTTTATACGATGGCAAAGCTGTTGTATTTATATTGTATTTTATGCTTCTGGCGTTGACTTCTTAGGCCCTAACTATTCGATCTGGTGGAGCAATTCCTCAGAGTTAAGTCCAGGATGCCCGAAACGCCGAAATGATCATTACTTTCACGCTTGATGCAATTATTGCTGTTATACGATGAAAAGACCGTTGTATTTTTATTGTATTTTATGCTTCAGGCGCAGGCTTCTAAGGCCGTAGCTATTCGATATGGTGGAGCACCGCCCTAGATTGAGGCCTAGGTTGCTCGGAACGTAGAAATGACCACTACTTTCACACTGTTTGCAATTATTCGTTTTATACAATGGAAAAACTGTTCTATTTATTTTGTATTTTATGCTTCGGGCGTTGACTTCTAAGGACCTAACTGTTTGATCTGGTGGAGCAACGCCCTAGAGTGAAGCCTAGGTTGCCCGGAACGTAGAAATGCCCATAACTTTTACACTGGTAGCAATTATTCCTTTTATACAATGGAAAAAATGTTCTATTTATTTTGTATTTTATGCTTCGGGCGTTGACTTCTAAGGCCCTAACTGTTTGATCTGGTGGAGCAACGACCTAGAGTGAAGCCTAAGTTGCCCCGAACGTAGAAATGACCATTACTTTAACACTGTTTGCAATTATTCCTTTTATACGATGGAAAAACTGTTCTATTTATTTTGTATTTTATGCTTCGGGCGTTGACTTCTTTGGCCCTAACAATTCGATCTCGTGGAGCAACGCCCTAGAGTGAAGCCTAGGTTGCCTGGAACGTACAAATGACCATCACTTTCGCACGGATTGCAATTATTCCTGTTATAGGATGGAAAGACTGTTGTATTTTTATTGCATTTTATGCTTCTGGCGTTCACTTCTTAGGCCGTAACTATTCGATCTTGTGGAACAACGCCCTAGGGTGAAGCCTAGGTTGCCCGGAACGTAGAAATGACCATAACTTTTACACTGGTAGCAATTATTCGTTTTATACAATGGAAAAACTGTTCTATTTATTTTGTATTTTATGCTTCGGGCGTTGACTTCCTTGGCCCTAACAATTCGATCTCGTGGAGCAACGCCCTAGACTGAAGCCTAGGTTGCTCGGAATGTAGAAATGACCATAACTTTTACACTGGTAGCAATTATCCGTTTTATACAATGGAAAAACTGTTCTATTTATTTTGTATTTTATGCTTCGGGCGTTGACTTCTAAGGCCCTAACTGTTTGATCTGGTGGAGCAACGCCCTAGAGTGAAGCCTAGGCTGCCCGGAACGTAGAAATGACCATTACTTTGACACTGTTTGCAATTATTCCTTTTATACGATGGAAAAGCTGTTGTATTTATATCGTATTTTATGCTTCTGGTGTCGACTTCTAAGGCCCTAGCTATTCGATCTAGTGGAGCAACGCCATAGAGTGAAGCCTAGGCTGCCCGGAACGTAGAAATAACCATTACTTTCACACTGTTTGCAATTATCCCTTTTATACGATGGAAAAGCTGCTGTATTAACATCGTATTTTATGCTTCTGGCGTTGACTTCTAAGGCCCTAACTATTCAATCTGTTGGTGCAACGCCCTAGAGTGAAGCCTAGGTTGCTCGGAATGTAGAAATGACCATCACTCTCACACGGGTTGCAATTATTCCTGTTATAGGATGGAAAAGCTGTTGTATTTATATCGTATTTTATGCTTCTGGCGTTGACTTCTAAGGCCCTAGCTATTCGATCTAGTGGAGCAACGCCCTAGAGTGAAGCCTAGGTTGCCCGGAACGTAGAAATGGCCATCACTTTCAAACTGGTTGCAATTAATCCTGTTATACGATGGAAAAACTGTTGTATTTTTATTGCATTTTATGCTTCGGGCGTTGACTTCTAAGGCCCTAACTATTCAATCTGTTGGTGCAACGCCCTAGAGTGAAGCCTAGGTTGCTCGGAATGTAGAAATGACCATTACTTTCACACTGGTTGCAATTATTCGTTTTATACGATGGAAAAACTGTTTTATTTATATTGTATTTTATGCTTCTGGCGTTCACTTGTTAGGCCCTAACTATTCGATCTGGTGGAACAACGCCCTAGGGTGAAGCCTAGGTTGCCCGGAACGTAGAAATGACCATAACTTTTACACTGGTAGCAATTATTAGTTTTATACAATGGAAAATATGTTGTATTTATATTGTATTTTATGCTTCTGGCGTTGACTTCTTAGGCCCTAACTATTCGATCTGGTGGAGCAATGCCTCAGAGTTAAGTCTAGGATGCCCGAAACGCCGAAATGATCATTACTTTCACGCTTGTTGCAATTATTCCTGTTATACAATGAAAAGACCGTTGTATTTTTATTGTATTTTATGCTTCAGGCGTAGGCTACTAAGGCCGTAGCTATTCGATATGGTGGAGCACCGCCCTAGAGTGAAGCCTAGGTTGCTCGGAATATACAAATGACCATAACTTTCACACTGGTTGCAATTATTCGTTTTCTACGATGGAAAAACTGTTGTATTTATATTGTATTTTATGCTTCTGGCGTTCACTTCTTAGGGCCTAATTATTCGATCTGATGGAACAATGCCCTAGGATGAAGCCTAGGTTGCCCGGAACGTAGAAATGACCATAACTTTTACACTGGTAGCAATTATTCGTTTTATACAATGGAAAAACTGTTCTATTTATTTTGTATTTTATGCCTCGGGCGTTGACTTCTTTGGCCCTAACAATTCGATCTGGTGGAGCAACGCCCTAGAGCGAAGCCTAGGTTGCCCGGAACGTAGAAATGACCATCACTTTCAAACTGGTTGCAATTAATCCTGTTATACGATGGAAAAACTGTTGTATTTTTATTGTATTTAATGCTTCTGGCGTTCACTTCTTAGGCCCTAACTATTCGAGCTGGTGGAACAACGCCCTAGAGTGAAGCCTAGGTTGCTCGGAATGTAGAAATAACCATAACTTTCACACTGGTAGCAATTATTCGTTTTATACGATGGAAAAACTGTTCTATTTATTTTGTACTTTATGCTTCGGGCGTTGACTTCTAAGGCCCTAACTGTTTGATCTGGTGGAGCAACGCCCTAGAGTGAAGCCCCGGTTGCCCGGAACGTAGAAATGACCATCACTTTCAAACTGGTTGCAATTAATCCTGTTATACGATGGAAAAACTGTTGTATTTTTATTGCATTTTATGCTTCGGGCGTTGACTTCTAGGGCCCTAACTATTCAATCTGTTGGAGCAACACCCTAGAGTGAAGCCTAGGTTGCTCGGAATGTAGAAATGACCATAACTTTTACACTGGTAGCAATTATCCGTTTTATACAATGGAAAAACTGTTCTATTTATTTTGTATTTTATGCTTCGGGCGTTGACTTCTAAGGCCCTAACTGTATGACCTGGTGGAGCAACGCCCTAGAGTGAAGCCTAGGCTGCCCGGAACGTAGAAATGACCATTACTTTCACACTGTTTGCAATTATTCCTTTTATACGATGGAAAAGCTGCTGTATTTATATCGTATTTTATGCTTCTGGCGTTGACTTCTTAGGCCCTAACTATTCCATCTGGTGGAGCAACGCCCTAGAGTGAAGCCTAGGTTGCCCGGAACGTAGAAATGACCATCACTTTCAAACTGGTTGCAATTAAACCTGTTATACGATGGAAAAACTGTTGTATTTTTATTGCATTTTATGCTTCGGGCGTTGACTTCTAAGGCCCTAACTATTCAATCTGTTGGTGCAACGCCCTAGAGTGAAGCCTAGGTTGCTCGGAATGTAGAAATGACCATTACTTTCACACTGGTTGCAATTATTCGTTTTATACGATGGAAAAAGTGTTGTATTTATATTGTATTTTATGCTTCTGGCGTTCACTTGTTAGGCCCTAACTATTCGATCTTGTGAAACAACGTCCTAGGGTGAAGCCTAGGCTGCCCGGAACGTAGAAATGACCATCACTTTCACACGGGTTGCAATTATTCCTGTTATACGATGGAAAAACTGTTGTATTTTTATTGTATTTTATGCTTCTGGCGTTCACTTCTTAGGCCCTAGCTATTCGATCTGGTGGAACAACGCCCTAGGGTGAAGCCTAGGTTGCCCGGAACGTAGAAATGACCGTAAGTTTCATAATGGTTGCAATTATTCGTTTTATACGATGGAAAAACTGTTGTATTTATATCGTATTTTATGCTTCTGGCGTTGACTTCTTAGGATCTACCTATTCCATCTGGTGGAACAACGCCCTAGGGTGAAATCTAGGTTGCCCGGAAAGTAGAAATGACGATAACTTTCACACTGGTAGCAATTATTCGTTTTATACGATGGAAAAACTGTTCTATTTATTTTATACTTTATGCTTCGGGCGTTGACTTCTAAGGCCCTAACTATTGGATCTGGTGGAACAACGCCCTAGTGTGAAGCCTAGGTTGCCCGGAACGTAGAAATGACCATAAGTTTCATAATGGTTGCAATTATTCGTTTTATACGATGGAAAAACTGTTGTATTTATATTGTATTTTATGCTTCTGGCGTTCACTTCTTGGGCCGTAACTATTCGATCTGGTGAAGCAACGCCCTAGGGTGAAGCCTAGGTTGCCCGGAACCTAGAAATGACCATAACATTTACACTGGTAGCAATTATTCGTTTTATACAATGGACTAACTGTTCTTTTTATTTTGTATTTTATGCTTCGGGCGCTGACTTCTAAGGCCCTAACTGTTTGATCTGGCGGAGCAACGCCCTAGAGTGAAGCCTAGGTTGGCCGGAACGAAGAAATGACAATTACTTTCACACTGTTTGCAATTATTCGTTTTTTACGATGGAAAAGCTGTTGTATTTATATTGTATTATATGCCTCTGGCGTTGACTTCTAAGGCCCTAGCTATTCGATCTAGTGGAGCAACGCCCTAGAGTGAAGCCTAGGTTGCCCGGAACGTAGAAATGACCATCACTTTCAAACTGGTTGCAATTAATCCTGTTATACGATGGAAAAACTGTTGTATTTTTATTGTATTTAATGCTTCTGGCGTTCACTTCTTAGGCCCTAACTATTCGAGCTGGTGGAACAACGCCCTAGAGTGAAGCCTAGGTTGCTCGGAATGTAGAAATGACCATCACTTTCAAACTGGTTGCAATTAATCCTGTTATACGATGGAAAAACTGTTGTATTTTTATTGCATTTTATGCTTCGGGCGTTGACTTCTAGGGCCCTAACTATTCAATCTGTTGGAGCAACACCCTAGAGTGAAGCCTAGGTTGCTCGGAATGTAGAAATGACCATAACTTTTACACTGGTAGCAATTATCCGTTTTATACAATGGAAAAACTGTTCTATTTATTTTGTATTTTATGCTTCGGGCGTTGACTTCTAAGGCCCTAACTGTTTGATCTGGTGGAGCAACGCCCTAGAGTGAAGCCTAGGCTGCCCGGAACGTAGAAATGACCATTACTTTCACACTGTTTGCAATTATTCCTTTTATACGATGGAAAAGCTGCTGTATTTATATTGTATTTTATGCTTCTGGCGTTCACTTGTTAGTCCCTAACTATTCGATCTGGTGGAACAACGCCCTAGGGTGAAGCCTAGGTTACACGGAACGTACAAATGACCATCACTCTCACACGGGTTGCAATTATTCCTGTTGTAGGATGGAAAAGCTGTTGTATTTATATCGTATTTTATGCTTCTGGCGTTGACTTCTAAGGCCCTAGCTATTCGATCTAGTGGAGCAACGCCCTAGAGTGAAGCCTAGGTTGCCCGGAACGTAGAAATGACCATCACTTTCAAACTGGTTGCAATTAAACCTGTTATACGATGGAAAAACTGTTGTATTTTTATTGTGTTTTATGCTTCTGGCGTTCACTTCTTAGGCCCTAGCTATTCGATCTGGTGGAACAACGCCCTAGGGTGAAGCCTAGGTTGCCCGGAACGTAGAAATGACCGTAAGTTTCATAATGGTTGCAATTATTCGTTTTATACGATGGAAAAACTGTTGTATTTATATCGTATTTTATGCTTCTGGCGTTGACTTCTTAGGACCTACCTATTCTATCTGGTGGAACAACGCCCTAGGGTGAAATCTAGGTTGCCCGGAAAGTAGAAATGACGATAACTTTCACACTGGTAGCAATTATTCGTTTTATACGATGGAAAAACTGTTCTATTTATTTTGTATTTTATGCTTCATGCGTTGACTTCTAAGGACCTAACTGTTTGATCTGGTGGAGCAACGCCCTAGAGTGTAGCCTAGGTTACCCGGAACGTAGAAATGACAATTACTTTCACACTGTTTGCAATTATTCCTTTTATACGATGCAAAAGCTGTTGTATTTATATCGTATTTTATGCTTCTGGCGTCGACTTCTAAGGATCTAACTATTCGATCTGGTGGAGCAACGCCCTAGAGTGAAGCCTAGGTTGCTCGGAATGTAGAAATAACCATAACTTTCACATTGGTTGCAATTATACGTTCTTTACGATGGAAAAACTCTTGCATTTATATAGTATTTTATGCTTCTGGCGTTCACTTGTTAGGCCCTAACTATTCGATCTGGTGGAACAGCGCCCTAAGGTGAAGCCTAGGCTGCCCGGAACGTAGAAATGACCATCTCTTTCACACGGGTTGCAATTATTCCTGTTATATGATGGAAAGACTGTTGCATTTTTATTGTATTTTATGCTTCAGGCGTTGACTTCTGAGGCCATAGCTATTCGAAGTGGTGGAAGAACGCCATAGAGTGAAGCGTAGGTTGCCCGGAACGTAGAAATGTCCATATCTTTCTCACTGTTTGCAATTGTTCATTTTATACAATGGAAAAAGTGTTCTATTTATTTTGTATTTAATGCTTCGGGCGTTGACTTCTAAGGCCCTAACTGTTTGATCTGGTGGAGCAACGCCCTAGAGTGAAGCCTAGTTTGCCCGGAACGTAGAAATAACCATTACTTTCACACTGTTTGCAATTATTCCTTTTATACGATGGAAAAACTGTTCTATTTATTTTGTATTTTATGCTTCGAGCGTTGACTTCTTTGGCCCTAACAATTCGATCTGGTGGAGCAACGCCCTAGAGTGAAGCCTAGGTTGCCCGGAAAGTAGAAATGACCATAACTTTCACACTGGTTGCAATTATTCGTTTTATACGATGGAAAAACTGTTGTATTTATATTGTATTTTATGCTTCTGGCGTTCACTTCTTAGGCCCTAACTATTCGATCTGGTGGAACAACGCACAAGGGTGAAGCCTAGGTTGCCCGGAACGTAGAAATGACCATAACTTTTACACTGGTAGCAATTACTCGTTTTATACAATGGAAAAACTGTTCTATTTATTTTGTATTTTATGCTTCGGGCGTTGACTTCTAAGGCCCTAACTGTTTAATCTGGTGGAGCAACGCCCTAGGGTGAAGCCTAGGTTGCGCGAAACGTAGAAATGACCATTACTTTCACGCTGTTTGCAATTAGTCCATTTATACGATTGAAAAGCTGTTGTATTTATATCGTATTTTATCCTTCTGGCGTTGACTTCTATGGCCCTAACTATTCGATCTAGTGGAGCAACGCCCTAGAGTGAAGCCTAGGTTGCCCGGAACGTAGAAATGACCATCGCTTTCAAACTGGTTGCAATTAATCCTGTTATACGGTGGAAAAACTGTTGTATTTTTATTGCATTTTATGCTTCGGGCGTTGACTTCTAAGGCCCTAACTATTCAATCTGTTGGAGCAACGCCCTAGAGTGAAGCCTAGGTTGCTCGGAATGTAGAAATGACCATAACTTTCACACTGTTTGCAGTTATTAGTTTTATACGATGGAAAAACTGTTGTATTTATATCGTATTTTATGCATCTGGCGTTGACTTCTAAGGACCTAACTATTCGATCTGGTGGAACAACGCCCTAGGGTGAAGCCTAGGTTGCCCGGAACGTAGAAATGACCATAACATTTACACTGGTAGCAATTATTCGTTTTATACAATGGAAAAACTGTTCTTTTTATTTTGTATTTTATGCTTCGGGCGTTGACTTCTAAGGCCCTAACTGTTTGATCTGGTGGAACAACGCCGTAGAGTGAAGCCTAGGTTGCCCGCAACGTATAAATGACCATTACTTTCACACTGTTTGCAATTATTCCTTTTATACGATGGAAAAGCTGCTGTATTTATATCGTATTTTATGCTTCGGGCGTTGACTTCTAAGGCCCTAACTGTTTGATCTGGTGGAGCAACGCCCTAGAGTGTAGCCTAGGTTGCCCGGAACGTAGAAATGACAATTACTTTCACACTGTTTGCAATTATTCCTTTTACACGATGCAAAATCTGTTGTAGTTATATCGTATTTTATGCTTCTGGCGTTGACTTCTAAATACCTAACTATTCGATCTGGTGGAGCAACGCCCTAGAGTGAAGCTTAGGTTGCCCGGAACGTAGAAATGACCATAAGTTTCATAATGGTTGCAATTATTCGTTTTACACGGTGGAAAAACTGTTGTATTTCCATTGTATTTTATGCTTCGGGCGTTGACTTCTTAGGCCCTAACACTTCGATCTGGTGGAGCAACGCCCTACAGTGAAGCCTAGGTTGCCCGGAACGTAGATATGACCATAACCTTCACACAGGTTGCAATTATTCGTTTTATACGGTGTAAAGGCTGTTGTATTTATTTTGTATTTTATTCTTCTGGTGTTGACTTCTTAGGCCCTAACTATTCGATCTGGTGGAACAACGCCGTAGAGTGAAGCCTAGGTTGCCCGGAACGTATAAATGACCATTACTTTCACACTGTTTGCAATTATTCCTTTTATACGATGGAAAAGCTGCTGTATTTATATCGTATTTTATGTTTCTGGCGATGACTTCTAAGGACCTAACTACTCGATCTGGTGGAACAACGCCCTAGGGTGAAGCCTAGGTTGCCCGGAACGTAGAAATGACCATAACATGTACACTGGTAGCAATTATTCGTTTTATACAATGGAAAAGCTGTTCTTTTTATTTTGTATTTTATGCTTCGGGCGTTGACTTCTAAGGCCCTAACTGTTTGATCTGGTGGAGCAACGCCCTGGAGTGAAGCCTAGTTTGCCCGGAACGAAGAAATGACAATTACTTTCACACTGTCTGCAATTATGCGTTTTTTACGATGGAAAAGCTGTTGTATTTATATTGTATTATATGCCTCTGGCGTTGACTTCTAAGGCCCTAACTATTCGACCTGATAGAGCAACGCCCTAGAATGAAGCCTAGGTTGCTCGGAATATAGAAATGACCATAACTTTCACACTGGTTGCAATTATTCGTTTTCTGCGATGGAAAAACTGTTCTATTTATTTTGTATTTTATGCTTCGGGCGTTGACTTCTAAGGCCCTAACTGTTTGATCTGGTGGAGCAACGCCCTAGAGTGTAGCCTAGGTTGCCCGGAACGTAGAAATGGCAATTACTTTCACACTGTTTGCAATTATTCCTTTTATACGATGCAAAAGCTGTTGTATTTATATCGTATTTTATGCTTCTGGCGTTGACTTCTAAGGACCTAACTATTCGATCTGGTGGAGCAACGCCCTAGAGTAAAGCCTAGGTTGCTCGGAATGTAGAAATAACAATAGCTTTCACACTGGTTGCAATTATACGTTCTTTACGATGGAAAAGCTGTTGTATTTATATTGTATTTTATGACTCTGGCGTTGACTTCTAAGGCCCTATCTATTCGATCTAGTGTAGCAACGCCCTAGAGTGAAGCCTAGGTTGGCCGGAATGTAGAAGTGACCATCACTTTCAAACTGGTTGCAATTAATCCTGTTTACGATGGAAAAACTGTTGTATTTTTATTGTATTTAATGCTTCTGGCGTTCACTTCTTAGGCCCTAACTATTCGAGCTGGTGGAACAACGCCCTCGAGTGAAGCCTAGGTTGCTCGGAATGTAGAAATAACCATAACTTTCACACTGGTTGCAATTATTCGTTTTATACGATGGAAAAACTGTTGTATTTATATTGTATTTTATGCTTCTGGCGTTCACTTCTTAGGCTCTAACTATTCGATCTAGTGGAACAACGCCCAAGGGTGAAGCCTAGGTTACCCGGAACGTAGAAATGACCATAACTTTTACACTGGTAGCAATTATTCGTTTTATACAATGGAAAAACTGTTGTATTTATTTTGTATTTTATGCTTCGGGCGTTGACTTCTAAGGCCCTAACTGTTTAATCTGGTGGAGCAACGCCCTAGGGTGAAGCCTAGGTTGCCCGGAACGTAGAAATGACCATTACTTTCACACTGTTTGCAATTATTCCTTTTATACGATTGAAAAGCTGTTGTATTTATATCGTATTTTATGCTTCTGGCGTTGACTTCTATGGCCCTAACTATTCGATCTAGTGGAGCAACGCCCTAGAGTGAAGCCTAGGTTGACCGGAACGTAGAAATGACCATAAGTTTCACACTGGATACCATTATTCGTTTTAGACGATGGAAAAGCTGTTGAATTTATATCGTATTTTATGCTTCTGGCGTTGACTTCTTAGGCCATAACTATTCCATCTGGTGGAACAACGCCCTAAGGTGAAGCCTAGGTTGCCCGGATCGTAGAAATGACCAGTACTTTCACACTGGTTGCAGTTATTCGTTTTATACGATGGAAAAACTGTTCTATTTATTTTGCATTTTATGCTTCGGGCGTTGACTTCTAAGGCGCTAACTATTCGATCTGGTGCAGCAACGCCCTAGACTGTAGCCTAGGTTGCTCGGAATATAGAAATGACCATAACTTTCACACTGGTTGCAATTATTCGTTTTCTACGATGGAAAAACTGTTGTATTTATATTGTATTTTATGCTTCTGGCGTTCACTTCTTAGGGCCTAACTATTCGATCTGATGGAACAATGCCCTAGGGTGAAGCCTAGGTTGCCCGGAACGTAGAAATGACCATAACTTTTACACTGGTAGCAATTATTCGTTTTATACAATGGAAAAACTGTTCTATTTATTTTGTATTTTATGCTTCGGCCGTTGACTTCTTTGGCCCTAACAATTCGATCTGGTGGCGCAACGCCCTAGAGTGAAGCCTAGGTTCCCTGGAACGTACAAATGACATTCACTTTCACACGGGTTGCAATTATTCCTGTTATAGGTTGGAAAGACTGTTGTATTTTTATTGCATTTTATGCTTCTGGCGTTCACTTCTTAGGCCCTAACTATTCGATCTGGTGGAACAACGCCCTAGGGTAAAGCCTAGGTTTCCCGGAACGTAGAAATGACCATAACTTTTACGCTGGTAGCAGTTATTCGTTTTATACAATGGAAAAACTGTTGTATTTATTTTGTATTTTATGCTTCGGGCGTTGACTTCTAAGGCCCTAACTGTTTGATCTGGTGGAGCAACGCCCTAGAGTGGAGCCTAGGATGCCCGGAACGTAGAAATGACCATAACTTTCACACTGGTTGCTATTATTCGTTTTATACGATGGAAAAACTGTTATATTTATATTGTATTTTATGCTTCTGGCGTTGACTTCTCAGGCCCTAACTATTCGATCTGGTGGAACAACGCCCTAGAGTGAAGCCTAGGTTGCCTGGAACGTAGAAATGACCATCACTTTCACACGGGTTGCAATTATTCCTGTTATAGGATGGAAAGACTGTTGCATTTTTATTGTATTTTATGCTTCGGGCGTTGACTTCTAAGGCCCTAACTGTTCGATCTGGTGGAGCAACGCCCTAGAGTGAAGCCTAGTTTGCCCGGAACGTAGAAATAACCATTACTTTCACACTGTTTGCAATTATTCCTTTTATACGATGGAAAAACTGTTCTATTTATTTTGTATTTTATGCTTCGGGCGTTGACTTCTTTGGCCCTAACAATTCGATCTGGTGGAGCAACGCCCTAGAGTGAAGCCTAGGTTGCCCGGAAAGTAGAAATGACCATAACTTTCACACTGGGTGCAATTATTCGTTTTATACGATGGAAAAACTGTTGTATTTATATTGTATTTTATGCTTCTGGCGTTCACTTCTTAGGCCCTAACTATTCGATCTGGTGGAACAACGCCCAAGGGTGAAGCCTAGGTTGCCCGGAACGTAGAAATGACCATAACTTTTACACTGGTAGCAATTACTCGTTTTATACAATGGAAAAACTGTTCTATTTATTTTGTATTTTATGCTTCGGGCGTTGACTTCTAAGGCCCTAACTGTTTAATCTGGTGGAGCAACGCCCTAGGGTGAAGCCTAGGTTGCGCGAAACGTAGAAATGACCATTACTTTCACACTGTTTGCAATTAGTCCTTTTATACGATTGAAAAGCTGTTGTATTTATATCGTATTTTATCCTTCTGGCGTTGACTTCTATGGCCCTAACTATTCGATCTAGTGGAGCAACGCCCTAGAGTGAAGCCTAGGTTGCCCGGAACGTAGAAATGACCATCGCTTTCAAACTGGTTGCAATTAATCCTGTTATACGATGGAAAAACTGTTGTATTTTTATTGCATTTTATGCTTCGGGCGTTGACTTCTAAGGCCCTAACTATTCAATCTGTTGGAGCAACGCCCTAGAGTGAAGCCTAGGTTGCTCGGAATGTAGAAATGACCATAACTTTCACACTGGTTGCAGTTATTAGTTTTATACGATGGAAAAACTGTTGTATTTATATCGTATTTTATGCATCTGGCGTTGACTTCTAAGGACCTAACTATTCGATCTGGTGGAACAACGCCCTAGGGTGAAGCCTAGGTTGCCCGGAACGTAGAAATGGCCATAACATTTACACTGGTAGCAATTATTCGTTTTATACAATGGAAAAACTGTTCTTTTTATTTTGTATTTTATGCTTCGGGCGTTGACTTCTAAGGCCCTAACTGTTTGATCTGGTGGAACAACGCCGTAGAGTGAAGCCTAGGTTGCCCGCAACGTATAAATGACCATTACTTTCACACTGTTTGCAATTATTCCTTTTATACGATGGAAAAGCTGCTGTATTTATATCGTATTTTATGCTTCGGGCGTTGACTTCTAAGGCCCTAACTGTTTGATCTGGTGGAGCAACGCCCTAGAGTGTAGCCTAGGTTGCCCGGAACGTAGAAATGACAATTACTTTCACACTGTTTGCAATTATTCCTTTTATACGATGCAAAATCTGTTGTAGTTATATCGTATTTTATGCTTCTGGCGTTGACTTCTAAATACCTAACTATTCGATCTGGTGGAGCAACGCCCTAGAGTGAAGCTTAGGTTGCCCGGAACGTAGAAATGACCATAAGTTTCATAATGGTTGCAATTATTCGTTTTACACGATGGAAAAACTGTTGTATTTCCATTGTATTTTATGCTTCGGGCGTTGACTTCTTAGGCCCTAACACTTCGATCTGGTGGAGCAACGCCCTACAGTGAAGCCTAGGTTGCCCGGAACGTAGATATGACCATAACCTTCACACAGGTTGCAATTATTCGTTTTATACGGTGTAAAAGCTGTTGTATTTATTTTGTATTTTATTCTTCTGGTGTTGACTTCTTAGGCCCTAACTATTCGATCTGGTGGAGCAACGCCCTACAGTGAAGCCTAGGCTGCCCGGAACGTAGATATGACCATAACCTTCACACAGGTTGCAATTATTCGTTTTATACAATGGAAAAACTGTTCTATTTATTTTGTATTTTATGCTTCGAGCGTTGACTTCTAAGGCCCTAACTGTTTAATCTGGTGGAGCAACGCCCTAGGGTGAAGCCTAGGTTGCCCGGAACGTAGAAATGACCATTACTTTCACACTGTTTGCAATTATTCCTTTTATACGATTGAAAAGCTGTTGTATTTATATCGTATTTTATGCTTCTGGCGTTGACTTCTATGGCCCTAACTATTCGATCTAGTGGAGCAACGCCCTAGAGTGAAGCCTAGGTTGCCCGGAACGTAGAAATGACCATCGCTTTCAAACTGGTTGCAATTAATCCTGTTATACGATGGAAAAACTGTTGTATTTTTATTGCATTTTATGCTTCGGGCGTTGACTTCTAAGGCCCTAACTATTCAATCTGTTGGAGCAACGCACTAGAGTGAAGCCTAGGTTGCTCGGAATGTAGAAATGACCATAACTTTCACACTGGTTGCAATTATTAGTTTTATACGGTGGAAAAACTGTTGTATTTATATTGTATTTAATGCTTCTGGCGTTGACTTCTTAGGCCCTAACAATTCGATCTGGTGGAGCAACGCCCTACAGTGAAGCCTAGGTTGCCCGGAACGTAGGTATGACCATAACCTTCACACAGGTTGCAATTATTCGTTTTATACGTTGTAAAGGCTGTTGTATTTATTTTGCATTTTATTCTTCTGGTGTTGACTTCTTAGGCCCTAACTATTCGATCTGGTAGAACAACGCCGTAGAGTGAAGCCTAGGTTGCCCGGAACGTAGAAATGACCATTACTTGCACAGTGTTTGCAATTATTCATTTTATACGATGGAAAAGCGGTTGTATTTATATTGTATTTTATGCTCCTGGCGTTGACTTCTAAGGCCGTAGATATTAGACGTGGTGGAGCAACGCCCTAGAGTGACGCCTAGGTTGACCGGAACGTAGAAATGACCATTACTTTGTCAATGTCTGCAATTATTCATTTTATACGATGGAAAAACTGTTGTACTTATATTGTATTTTATCCTTCTGGCGTTAAATTCTAAGTCCCTAGCTATTCGATCTGGTAGAGCAACGCCCTAGAGTGAAACATAGGTTACCCGGGACGTAGAAATGACCAGTACTTTCACACTGGTTGCAGTTATTCGTTTTATACTATGGAAAAACTGTTCTATTTATTTCGCATTTTATGCTTCGGGCGTTGACTTCTAAGGCCCTAGCTATTCCATCTGGTGGAGCAACACCCTAGCGTGAAGTCTAGGTTGCCCGAAACGTAGAAATAACAATTACTTCCACAATGCTTGCAAATATACATTATATACGATGGAAAAACTGTAGCACCTTTATTGTATTTTATGCTTCTGGCGTTGACTTCATAGGCCCTAACTATTCGATCTGGTGGAGGAACGTCCTAGAGTGAAGCCTAGGTTGACCGGAACGTAGAAATGACCATAAGTTTCACACTGGATACCATTATTCGTTTTAGACGATGGAAAAGCTGTTGAATTTATATCGTATTTTATGCTTCTGGCGTTGACTTCTTAGGCCATAACTATTCCATCTGGTGGAACAACGCCCTAAGGTGAAGCCTAGGTTGCCCGGATCGTAGAAATGACCAGTACTTTCACACTGGTTGCAGTTATTCGTTTTATACGATGGAAAAACTGTTCTATTTATTTTGCATTTTATGCTTCGGGCGTTGACTTCTAAGGCGCTAACTATTCGATCTGGTGCAGCAACGCCCTAGACTGTAGCCTAGGTTGCTCGGAATATAGAAATGACCATAACTTTCACACTGGTTGCAATTATTCGTTTTCTACGATGGAAAAACTGTTGTATTTATATTGCATTTTATGCTTCTGGCGTTCACTTCTTAGGGCCTAACTATTCGATCTGATGGAACAATGCCCTAGGGTGAAGCCTAGGTTGCCCGGAACGTAGAAATGACCATAACTTTTACACTGGTAGCAATTATTCGTTTTATACAATGGAAAAACTGTTCTATTTATTTTGTATTTTATGCTTCGGCCGTTGACTTCTTTGGCCCTAACAATTCGATCTGGTGGCGCAACGCCCTAGAGTGAAGCCTAGGTTCCCTGGAACGTACAAATGACATTCACTTTCACACGGGTTGCAATTATTCCTGTTATAGGTTGGAAAGACTGTTGTATTTTTATTGCATTTTATGCTTCTGGCGTTCACTTCTTAGGCCCTAACTATTCGATCTGGTGGAACAAAGCCCTAGGGTAAAGCCTAGGTTGCCCGGAACGTAGAAATGACCATAACTTTTACGCTGGTAGCAGTTATTCGTTTTATACAATGGAAAAACTGTTGTATTTATTTTGTATTTTATGCTTCGGGCGTTGACTTCTAAGGCCCTAACTGTTTGATCTGGTGGAGCAACGCCCTAGAGTGAAGCCTAGGTTGCCCCGAACGTAGAAATGACCATAACTTTCACACTGGTTGCTATTATTCGTTTTATACGATGGAAAAACTGTTATATTTATATTGTATTTTATGCTTCTGGCGTTGACTTCTTAGGCCCTAACTATTCGATCTGGTGGAACAACGCCCTAGGGTGAAGCCTAGGTTGCCCGGAACGTAGAAATGACCATAGCTTTTACACTGGTAGCAATTATTCGTTTTATACAATGGAAAAACCGTTCTATTTATTTTGTATTTTATGCTTCGGGCGTTGACTTCTAAGGCCCTAACTGTTTGATCTGGTGGAGCAACGCCCTAGAGTGAAGCCTAGGTTGCCCGGAACGTAGAAATGACCATAACTTTCACACTGGTTGCTATTATTCGTTTTATACGATGGAAAAACTGTTATATTTATATTGTATTTTATGCTTCTGGCGTTGACTTCTTAGGCCCTAACTATTCGATCTGGTGGAACAACGGCCTAGAGTGAAGCCTAGGTTGCCGGGAACGTAGAAATGACCATCACTTTCACACGGGTTGCAATTATTCCTGTTATAGGATGGAAAAACTGTTATATTTATATTGTATTTTATGCTTCTGGCGTTGACTTCTTAGGCCCTAACTATTCGATCTGGTGGAACAACGCCCTAGGGTGAAGCTTAGGTTGCCCGGAACGTAGAAATGACCATAGCTTTTACACTGGTAGCAATTATTCGTTTTATACAATGGAAAAACCGTTCTATTTATTTTGTATTTTATGCTTCGGGCGTTGACTTCTAAGGCCCTAACTATTCAGTCTGTTGGAGCAACGCCCTAGGGTGAAGCCTAGGTTGCTCGGAAAGTAGAAATGACCATAAGTTTCATAATGGTTGCAATTATTCGTTTTATACGATGGAAAAACTGTTGTATTTATATTGTATTTTATGCTTCTGGCGTTGACTTCTAAGGCCCTAATTATTCGATTTGGTGGAGCAATGCCTCAGAGTTAAGTCTAGGATGCCCGATACGCCGAAATGATCATTACTTTCACGCTTGTTCCAATTATTCCAGTTATACGATGAAAAGATTGTTGTATTTTTATTGTATTTTATGCTTCATTCGTGGACTTCTGAGGCCGTAGCTATTCGATGTGGTGGAAGAACGCCATACAGTGAAGCCTAGGTTGCCCGGAACGTAGAATAGACCATAACTTTCACACTCGTTGCTATTATTCGTTTTATACGATGGAAAAACTGTTATATTTATATTGTATTTTATGCCTCTGGCGTTGACTTCTTAGGCCCTAACTATTCGATCTTGTGGAACAACGCCCTAGAGTGAAGCCTAGGTTGCGCGGAACGTAGAAATGACCATAACTTTCACACTGGTGGCAATTATTCGTTTTATACATTGGAAAAACTGTTCTATTTATATTGTATTTTATGCTTCTGGCGTTGACTACTTAGGCCCTAACTATTCGATCTTGTGGAACAACGGCCTAGAGTGAAGCCTAGGTTGCCTGGAACGTAGAAATGACCATCACTTTCACACGGGTTGCAATTATTCCTGTTATAGGATGGAAAGACTCTTGTACTTTTATTGTATTTTATTCTCCTGGTGTTGACTTCTTAGGCCCTAACTATTCGATTTGGTGGAACAACGCCGTAGAGTGAAGCCTAGGTTGCCCGGAACGAAGAAATGACCATTACTTTCACACTGTTTGCAATTATTCCTTTTATACGATGGAACAGCTGTTGTATTTATATCGTATTTTATGCTTCTGGCGTTGACTTCTAAGGTCCTAACTATTCGATCTGGTGGAGCAACGCCCTAGAGTGAAGCCTAGGTTGCCCGGAACGTAGAAATGACCATAACTTTTACACTGGTAGCAATTATTCGTTTTATACAATGGAAAAACTGTTCTATTTATTTTGAATTTTATGCTTCGGGCGTTGACTTCTTTGGCCCTAACAATTCGATCTGGTGGCGCAACGCCCTAGAGTGAAGCCTAGGTTCCCTGGAATGTACAAATGACATTCACTTTCACACGGGTTGCAATTATTCCTGTTATAGGATGGACAGATTGTTGTATTTTTATTGCATTTTATGCTTCTGGCGTTCACTTCTTAGGCCCTGACTATTCGATCTGGTGGAACAACGCCCTAGGGTGAAGCCTAGGTTGCCCGGAACGTAGAAATGACCATTGCTTTCACACTGTTTGCAATTATTCCTTTTATACCATGGAAAAGCTGTTGTATTTATATCGTATTTTATGATTCTGGCGTTGACTTCTAAGGACTTAGCTATTCGATCTGGTGGAGCAACGCCCTGGAGTGAAGCCTAGGTTGCTCGGAATATAGAAATGACCATAACTTTCACACTGGTTGCAATTATTCGTTTTCTACGATGGAAAAACTGTTGTATTTATATTGTATTTTATGCTTCTGGCGTTCACTTCTTAGGCCCTAACTATTCTACCTGGTGGAACAACGCCCTAGGGTGAAGCCTAGGTTTCCCGGAACGTAGAAATGACCATATCTTTTACACTGGTAGCAATTATTCGTTTTATACAATGGAAAAACTGTTGTATTTTTATTGTATTTTATGCTTCTGGCGTTGACTTCTTAGGCCCTAACTATTCGATCTGGTGGAGCAACGCCCTGGAGTGAAACCTGGGTTGCCTGGAACGTAGAAATGACCACTACTATCACACTGGTTGCAAATTATTCCTGCTATACGATGGAAAAACTGTTGTATTTTTATTGCATTTTATGCTTCTGGCGTACACTTCTTAGGCCCTAACTATTCGATCTGGTGGAACAACGGCCTAGGGTGAAGCCTAGGTTGCCCGGAACGTAGAAATGACCATAACTTTCATACTGGTTGCAATTATTTGTTTTATACGATGGAAAAGCTGTTGTATTTATATCGTATTTTATGCTTCTGGCGTTGACTTCTCAGGCCCTAATTATTCGATCTGGTGGAGCAATGCCTCAGAGTTAAGTCTAGGATACCCGAAACGCCGAAATGATCATTACTTTCACGCTTGTTGCAATTATTCCTGTTATGCGATGAAAAGACTGTTGTATTTTTATTGTATTTTATGCTTCAGGCGTGGACATCTGAGGCCGTAGCTATTCGATGTGGTGGAAGAACGCCATACAGTGAAGCCTAGGTTGCCGGGAACGTAGAAATGACCACTACTTTCACACTGTTTGCAATTATTCATTTAATACGATGGAAATGCTGTTGTATTTATATCGTATTTTATGCTTCGGGCGTTGACTTCTTAGGCCCTAACATTTCGATCTGGTGGAGCAACGCCGGAGAGTGAAGCCTAGGTTGCCCGGAACGTAGAAATGACCATTAATTTCACACTGTTTGCAATTATTCCTTTTATACGATGGAAAAGCTGTTGTATTTATACCGTATTTTATGCTTCTGGCGTTGACTTCTTAGGCCCTAACTATTCGATCTGGTGAAACAACGGCGCAGAGTGTAGCCTATGTTGGCCGGAACGTAGAAATGACCATAAGTTTCATACTGGTTGCAATTATTCGGTTTATACGATGGAAAAACTGTTGTATTTATATTGTATTTTATGCTTCTTGCGTTCACTTCTTAGGCCCTAACTATTCGATCTGGTGGAACAACGCCCTAGGGTGAAGCCTAGGTTGCCCGGAACGTAGAAATGACCATTACTTTCACACTGTTTGCAATTATTCCTTTTATACGATGGAAAAGCTGTTGTATTTATATCGTATTTTATGCTTCTGGCGTTGACTTCTTAGGCCCTAACTATTCGATCTGGTGGAACAACGCCGTAGAGTGAAGCCTAGGTTACCCGGAACGTAGAAATGACCATTACTTTCACACTGATTGCAATTATTCGTTTTATACGATGGAAAAACTGTTGTATTTTTATTGCATTTTGTGCGCCTGGCGTTCACTTTTTAGGCCCTAACTATTGGATCTGGTGGAACAACGCCCTAGGGTCAAGCCTAGGTTGCGCGGAACGTAGAAATGACCATAGCTTTTACACTCGTAGCAATTATTCGTTTTATACAATGGAAAAATCGTTCTATTTATTTTGTATTTTATGCTTAGGGCGTTGACTTCTAAGGCCCTAACTATTCAATCTGTTGGAGCAAAGCTCTAGGGTGAAGCCTAGGTTGCTCGGAAAGTAGAAATGACCATAAGTTTCATACTGGTTGCAATTATTCGTTTTATACGATGGAAAAACTGTTGTATTTATATTGTATTTTATGCTTCTGGCGTTGACTTCTCGGGCCCTAATTATTCGATGTGGTGGAACAACGCCGTAGAGTGAGGCCTAGGTTGCCCGAACGTAGAAATGACCATTACTTTCACACTGTTTGCAATTATTCCTTTAATACGATGGAAAAGCTGTTGTATTTATATCGTATTTTATGCTTCTGGCGTTGACTTCTAAGGTCCTAAATATTCGATCTGGTGGAGCAACGCCCTAGAGTGAAGCCTAGGTGCTCGGAATGTAGAAATGACCATAAGTTGCATACTGGTTGCAATTATTCGTTTTATACGATGGAAAAACTGTTGCATCTTTATCGTATTTTATGCATCTGGCGTTGACTTCTTAGGCCGTAACTATCCGATCTGGTGGAGCAACGCCCTGGAGTTAAACCTGGGTTGCCCGGAACGTAGAAATGACCACTACTATCACACTGGTTGCAAATTATTCCTGCTATACGATGGAAAAACTGTTGTATTTTTATTGCATTTTATGCGTCTGGCGTTCACTTCTTAGACCCTAACTATTCGATCTGGTGGAACAACGCCCTAGGGTGTAGCCTAGGTTGCCCGGAACGTAGAAATGACCATAACTTTTACACTCGTAGCAATTATTCGTTTTATACAATGGAAAAACCGTTCTATTTATTTTGTATTCTATGCTTCGGGCGTTGACTTCTAAGGCCCTAACTATTCAATCGGTTGGAGCAAATCCCTAGGGTGAAGCCTAGGTTGCCCCGTACGTAGAAATGACCATAAGTTTCATACTGGTTGCAATTAATCGCTTTATACGATGAAAAAACTGTTGTATTTATATTGTATTTGATGCGTCTGGCGTTGACTTCTCCGGCCCTAATTATTCGATCTGGTGGAACAACGCCGTAGAGTGAAGCCTAGGTTATCCGAACGTAGAAATGACCATTACTTTCACACTGTTTGCAATTATTCCTTTTATACGATGGAAAAACTGTTGTATTTATATTGCATTTTATGCTTCTGGCGTTCACTTCTTAGGCCCTAACTATTCGATCTGGTGGAACAACGGCCTAGGGTGAAGCCTAGGTTGCCCGGAACGTAGAAATGACCATAACTTTCACACTGGTTGCAATTATTTGTTTTATACGATGGAAAAGCTGTTGTATTTATATCGTATTTTATGCTTCTGGCGTTGACTTCTTAGGCCCTAACTATTCCATCTGGTGGAACATCGCCCCAGAGTAAAGCCCAGGTTGCGCGGAACGTAGAAATGACCATAACTTTCACACTGGTAGCAATTATTCTTTTTATACGATGGAAAAACTGTTGCATCTTCATCGTATTTTATGCTTCTGGCGTTGACTTCTTAGGCCGTAACTATTCGATCTGGTGGAGCAACGCCCTGGAGTGAAACCTGGGTTGCCCGGAACGTAGAAATGACCACTACTATCACACTGGTTGCAAATTATTCCTGCTATACGATGGAAAAACTGTTGTATTTTTATTGCATTTTATGCTTCTGGCGTTCACTTCTTAGGCCGTAACTATTCGATCTGGTGGGACAACGACCTAGGGTGAAGCCTAGGTTGCCCGGAACGTAGAAATGACCATAACTTTCACACTGGTTGCAATTATTTGTTTTTTACGATGGAAAAGCTGTTGTATTTATATCGTATTTTATGCTTCTGGCGTTGACTTCTAAGGACCTAACTATTCGGTCTGGTGGAGCAACGTCCTAGAGTGAAGCCTAGGTTGCTCGGAATGTAGAAATGACCATAACCTTCACACAGATTGCAATTATTCGTTTTATACGGTGTAAAGGCTGTTGTATTTATTTTATATTTTATTCTTCTGGTGTCGACTTCTTAGGCCCTAACTATTCGATCTGGTGGAACAACGCCGTAGAGTGAAGCCTAGGTTGCCCGGAACGTAGAAATGACCATAACTTTCACACTGGTTGCTATTATTCGTTTTATACGATGGAAAAACTGTTATATTTATATTGTATTTTATGCTTCTGGCGTTGACTTCTTAGGCCCTAACTATTCGATCTGGTGGAACAACGCCCTAGGGTGAAGCTTAGGTTGCCCGAAACGTAGAAATGACCATAGCTTTTACACTGGTAGCAATTATTCGTTTTATACAATGGAAAAACCGTTCTATTTATTTTGTATTTTATGCTTCGGGCGTTGACTTCTAAGGCCCTAACTATTCAATCTGTTGGAGCAACGCCCTAGGGTGAAGCCTAGGTTGCTCGGAAAGTAGAAATGACCATAAGTTTCATAATGGTTGCAATTATTCG
The DNA here is from genome assembly GCF_051401765.1 of Calliopsis andreniformis. Taxonomy (NCBI): domain Eukaryota; kingdom Metazoa; phylum Arthropoda; class Insecta; order Hymenoptera; family Andrenidae; genus Calliopsis; species Calliopsis andreniformis. Next base: position 4,841,691 of record NW_027480429.1, read on the forward strand.
TTTTATACGATGGAAAAACTGTTGTATTTATATTGTATTTTATGCTTCTGGCGTTGACTTCTAAGGCCCTAATTATTCGATTTGGTGGAGCAATGCCTCAGAGTTAAGTCTAGGATGCCCGGTACGCCGAAATGATCATTACTTTCACGCTTGTTCCAATTATTCCAGTTATACGATGAAAAGATTGTTGTATTTTTATTGTATTTTATGCTTCATTCGTGGACTTCTGAGGCCGTAGCTATTCGATGTGGTGGAAGAACGCCATACAGTGAAGCCTAGGTTGCCCGGAACGTAGAATAGACCATAACTTTCACACTCGTTGCTATTATTCGTTTTATACGATGGAGAAACTGTTATATTTATATTGTATTTTATGCCTCTGGCGTTGACTTCTTAGGCCCTAACTATTCGATCTTGTGGAACAACGCCCTAGAGTGAAGACTAGGTTGCGCGGAACGTAGAAATGACCATAACTTTCACACTGGTGGCAATTATTCGTTTTATACATTGGAAAAACTGTTCTATTTATATTGTATTTTATGCTTCTGGCGTTGACTACTTAGGCCCTAACTATTCGATCTTGTGGAACAACGGCCTAGAGTGAAGCCTAGGTTGCCTGGAACGTAGAAATGACCATCACTTTCACACGGGTTGCAATTATTCCTGTTATAGGATGGAAAGACTGTTGTACTTTTATTGTATTTTATTCTCCTGGTGTTGACTTCTTAGGCCCTAACTATTCGATTTGGTGGAACAACGCCGTAGAGTGAAGCCTAGGTTGCCCGGAACGAAGAAATGACCATTACTTTCACACTGTTTGCAATTGTTCCTTTTATACCATGGAAAAGCTGTTGTATTTATATCGTATTTTATGATTCTGGCGTTGACTTCTAAGGACTTAGCTATTCGATCTGGTGGAGCAACGCCCTGGAGTGAAGCCTAAGTTGCTCGGAATATAGAAATGACCATAACTTTCACACTGGTTGCAATTATTCGTTTTCTACGATGGAAAAACTGTTGTATTTATATTGTATTTTATGCTTCTGGCGTTCACTTCTTAGGCCCTAACTATTCGACCTGGTGGAACAACGCCCTAGGGTGAAGCCTAGGTTGCCCGGAACGTAGAAATGACCATAACTTTCATACTGGTTGCAATTATTTGTTTTATACGATGGAAAAGCTGTTGTATTTATATCGTATTTTATGCTTCTGGCGTTGACTTCTCAGGCCCTAATTATTCGATCTGGTGGAGCAATGCCTCAGAGATAAGTCTAGGATACCCGAAACGCCGAAATGATCATTACTTTCACGCTTGTTGCAATTATTCCTGTTATGCGATGAAAAGACTGTTGTATTTTTATTGTATTTTATACTTCAGGCGTGGACATCTGAGGCCGTAGCTATTCGATGTGGTGGAAGAACGCCATACAGTGAAGCCTAGGTTGCCCGGAACGTAGAAATGACCACTACTTTCACACTGTTTGCAATTGTTCATTTAATACGATGGAAATGCTGTTGTATTTATATCGTATTTTATGCTTCGGGCGTTGACTTCTTAGGCCCTAACATTTCGATCTGGTGGAGCAACGCCGGAGAGTGAAGCCTAGGTTGCCCGGAACGTAGAAATGACCATTAATTTCACACTGTTTGCAATTATTCCTTTTATACGATGGAAAAGCTGTTGTATTTATATCGTATTTTATGCTTCTGGTGTTGACTTCTTAGGCCCTAACTATTCGATCTGGTGAAACAACGCCGCAGAGTGTAGCCTATGTTGGCCGGAACGTAGAAATGACCATAAGTTTCATACTGGTTGCAATTATTCGGTTTATACGATGGAAAAACTGTTGTATTTATATTGTATTTTATGCTCCTTGCGTTCACTTCTTAGGCCCTAACTATTCGATCTGGTGGAACAACGCCCTAGGGTGAAGCCTAGGTTGCCCGGAACGTAGAAATGACCATTACTTTCACACTGTTTGCAATTATTCCTTTTATACGATGGAAAAGCTGTTCTATTTATATCGTATTTTATGCTTCTGGCGTTGACTTCTTCGGCCCTAACTATTCGATCTGGTGGAACAACGCCGTAGAGTGAAGCCTAGGTTACCCGGAACGTAGAAATGACCATTACTTTCACACTGATTGCAATTATCGTTTTATACGATGGAAAAACTGTTGTATTTTTATTGCATTTTGTGCGCCTGGCGTTCACTTTTTAGGCCCTAACTATTGGATCTGGTGGAACAACGCCCTAGGGTCAAGCCTAGGTTGCGCGGAACGTAGAAATGACCATAGCTTTTACACTCGTAGCAATTATTCGTTTTATACAATGGAAAAATCGTTCTATTTATTTTGTATTTTATGCTTCGGGCGTTGACTTCTAAGGCCCTAACTATTCAATCTGTTGGAGCAAAGCTCTAGGGTGAAGCCTAGGCTGCTCGGAAAGTAGAAATGACCATAAGTTTCATACTGGTTGCAATTATTCGTTTTATACGATGGAAAAACTGTTGTATTTATATTGTATTTTATGCTTCTGGCGTTGACTTCTCGGGCCCTAATTATTCGATGTGGTGGAACAACGCCGTAGAGTGAAGCCTAGGTTGCCCGAACGTAGAAATGACCATTACTTTCACACTGTTTGCAATTATTCCTTTAATACGATGGAAAAGCTGTTGTATTTATATCGTATTTTATGCTTCTGGCGTTGACTTCTAAGGTCCTAAATATTCGATCTGGTGGAGCAACGTCCTAGAGTGAAGCCTAGGTGCTCGGAATGTAGAAATGACCATAAGTTGCATACTGGTTGCAATTATTCGTTTTATACGATGGAAAAACTGTTGCATCTTTATTGTATTTTATGCTTCTGGCGTTGAATTCTTAGGCCCCAACTATTCGATCTGGTGGAGCAACGTCCTAGAGTGAAGCCTAGGTTGCCCGGAACGTACAAATGATCATAACATTCACACTGGTTAGCATTATTCGTTTTATACGCTGGAAAAGCTGTTGTATTTATATCGTATTTTATGCTTCTGGCGCTGACTTCTTAGACCCTAACTATTCCATCTTGTGCAACAACGCCCTAGGGTGAAGCCTAGGTTGCCGGGAACGTAGAAATGACCATAACTTTCACACTGGTTGCAATTATTCGTTTTATACGATGGAAAAGCTGTAGTATTTATATCGTATTTTATGCTTCTGGCGTTGACTTCATAGGCCCTAACTATTCCATCTGGTGGAACAACGCCCTGGAGTGAAGCCTAGGTTGCCCGGAACGTGGAAATGACGACAACTTTCACACAGGTAGCAATTATTCGTTTTATACATGGAAAAACTGTTCTATTTATTTTATATTTTATTCTTCTGGTGTCGACTTCTTAGGCCCTAACTATTCGATCTGGTGGAACAACGCCGTAGAGTGAAGCCTAGGTTGCCCGGAACGTAGAAATGACCATTACTTTCACACTGTTTGCAATTATTCCTTTTATACGATGGAAAGGCTGTTGTATTTATATCGTATTTTATGCTTCTGGCGTTGACTTCTTAGGCCCTAACTATTCCATCTGGTGGAACAACGCCCTAGAGTAAAGCCCAGGTTGCGCGGAACGTAGAAATGACCATAACTTTCACACTGGTAGCAATTATTCCTTTTATACATTGGAAAAACTGTTCTATTTATATTGTATTTTATGCTTCTGGCGTTGACTACTTAGGCCCTAACTATTCGATCTTGTGGAACAACGCCCCAGAGTGAAGCCTAGGATGCCTCGAACGTAGAAATGACCATAAGTTGCATACTGGTTGCAATTATTCGTTTTATACGATGGAAAAAGTGTTGTATTTATATTGTATTTTATGCTTCTGGGGTTGACTTCTAACACCCTAAATATTCGATCTGGTGGAGCAATGCCTCAGAGTTAAGTCTAGGATGCCCGAAACGCCGAAATGATGATTACTTTCACGTTTGTTGCAATTATTCCTGTTATACGATGAAAAGACCGTTGTATCTTTATTGTATTTTATGCTTCAGGCGTAGGCTACTAAGGCCGTAGCTATTCGATATGGTGGAGCACCGCCCTAGAGTGAAGCCTAGGTTGCTCGGAATATACAAATGAACATAACTTTCACACTGGTTGCAATTATTCGTTTTATACGATGGAAAAGCTGTTGTATTTATATCGTATTTTATGCTTCTGGCGTTGACTTCTAAGGACCTAACTATACGGTCTGGTGGAGCAACGCCCTAGAGTGAAGCCTAGGTTGCCGGGAACGCACAAACGACCGTTACTTTCACAATGTTTGAAATTATACATTTTATACGAACGAAAAACTGTTGTATTTATGTTGTATTCTATGCTTCTGACGTTGACTTCTAAGGCCGTAGCTATTCGATGAGGTGGAGCAACGCCCTAGGGTGAAGCCTAGGTAGCGCGGAACGTCGAAATGACCATCATCTTCACACTGTTTGCAATTATTCATTTTATACGATGGAAAACCTGTTGTATTTATATTGTATTTTATGCTTCTGGCGTTGATTTCTAAGGCCGTAGCTATTCGATGTGGTGGAGCAACGCCCTAGAGTGAAGCCCAGGTTGCCCGGAACGTTGAAACGACCATTACTTTCACACTGGTTGCAATTATTCCTGTTATACGATGGAAAGCTGTTGTAGTTATATTGTATTTTATGTATCGGGCGTTGACTTCTATGGCTCTACCTATTCGATCTGGTGTAGCAACGCCCTAGAGTGAAGCCTAGGTTGCCCGGAAGGTAGAAATGACCATTACTTTCACACTGTTTGCAATTATTCATTCTATACGATGGAAAAGCTGTTGTATTTTTATCGTATTTTCTGCTTCTGGCATTGACTTCTAATTTCCTAGCTATTCAATCTGGTGGGGCAACGTCCAAGAGTGAACCCTATGTTGCCCGGAACGTAGAAATGACCACAACTTTCACACTGGATGCAATTATTCGTTTCATACAATGGAAAACCTTTTGTATTTATGGTGTATTTTATGCCTCTGGCGTTGACTTCTAAGGCCGTAGATATTCGATGTTGTGGAGCAACGCCCTATAGTGAAGCCTAGGTTGCCCGGAACGTAGAAATGACAATTACTTTCACACTGGTTGCAATTATTCGTTTTATACGATGGAAAAACAGTTGTATTTATTTTGTATTTGGTGCTTCTGGCGTTGACTTCTTAGGCTCTAACTATTCGATTTGGTGGACCAACGCGCTAGAGTGAAGCCTAGGTTGCCCGGAACGTAGAAATGACCATCACCTTCGAACGGGCTGCAATTATTCCCATTACACGATGGAAAAACTGTTGTATTTATATTGTATTTTATGCTTCTGGCGTCGACTTCTAAGGCCGTAGCTATTAGATGTGGTGCAGCAACGCCCTAGGGTGACGCCTAGGTTGCCCGGAGCGCAGAAATGACCATCACTTTCACACTGTTTGCAATTGTTCATTTTATATGATGGAAAGCTGTTGTACTTATATTGTATTTTATGTATCTGGCGTTGACTTCTATGGCCCTATCTATTCGATCTGGTGTAGCAACGCCCTAGAGTGATGCCTAGGTTCCCGGAAGGTAGAAATGACCATTTCTTTCACACTGTTTGCAATTATTCCTTCTATACGTTGGAAAAGCTGCTGTATATTTATCGTATTTTCTGCTTCTGGCAATGACTTCTAAGGTCCTAGCTACTCAATCTGGTGGGGCAACGTCCAGAGTGAAACCTATGTTGTCCGGAACGAAGAAATGACCACAACTTTCACACTGGTTCCAATTATTCGTTTTACACAATGGAAAAACTGTTGTATTTATGGTGTATTTTATGCCTCTGTCGTTGACTTCTAAGGCCGTAGCTATTCGATGTGGTGGAGCAACGCCCTATAGTGAAGCCTAGGCTGCCCGGAAGGTAGAAATGACCATTACTTTCACACTGTTTGCAATTATTCCTTCTATACGTTGGAAAAGCTGCAGTATTTTTATCGTATTTTCTGCTTCTGGCAATGACTTCTAAGGTCCTAGCTACTCAATCTGGTGGGGCAACGTCCAGAGTGAACCCTATGTTGCCCGGAACGAAGAAATGACCACAACTTTCACACTGGTTGCAATTATTCGTTTTACACAATGGAAAAACTGTTGTATTTATGGTGTATTTTATGCCTCTGTCGTTGACTTCTAAGGCCGTAGCTATTCGATGTGGTGGAGCAACGCCCTATAGTGAAGCCTAGGTTGCCCGGAACGTAGATCTGACAAATACTTTCACACTGGTTGCAATTATTCGTTTTATACGTTGGAAAAACTGTTGTATTTATTTTGAATTTGGAGCGTCTGGCGTTGACTTCTTAGGCCCTAACTATTCGAACTGGTGGAGCAACGCCCTAGAGTGAAGCCTAGGTTGCCCAGAACGCAGAAATGACCATTACCTTCACACTGGTTGCAATCATTCCTATTATACAATCGAAAAACTGTTGTATTTTTACTGTATTTTATGCTTCTGGCGTTGACTTCTAAGTCCCTAGCTACTCGACCTGGTGGAGTGACGCCCTAGAGCGGAGCCTAGGTTGCCCGGAACGTAGAAATGACCATCACTTTCACACTGTTTGCAATTATTCATTTTATACGATGGAAAACCTGTTGTATTTATATTGTATTTTATGCTTCTGGCGTTGATTTCTAAGGCCGTAGCTATTCGATGTGGTGGAGCAACGCCCTAGAGTGAAGCCCAGGTTGCCCGGAACGTTGAAACGACCATTACTTTCACACTGGTTGCAATTATTCCTGTTATACCATGGAAAAGCTGTTGTATATATATTGTATTTTATGCTTCTGGCGTCGACTTCTAAGGCCGTAGCTATTAGATGTGGTGCAGCAACGCCCTAGGGTGACGCCTAGGTTGCCCGGAGCGTAGAAATGACCATCACCTACACTCTGTTTGCAATTGTTCATTTTATATGATGGAAAGCTGTTGTAGTTATATTGTATTTTATGTATCGGGCGTTGACTTCTATGGCCCTACCTATTCGATCTGGTGTAGCAACGCCCTAGAGTGAAGCCTAGGTTGCCCGGAAGGTAGAAATGACCATTACTTTCACACTGTTTGCAATTATTCATTCTATACAATGGAAAAGCTGCTGTATTTTTATCGTATTTTCTGCTTCTGGCATTGACTTCTAAGGTCCTAGCTACTCAGTGCTGTGGTGCAACGTCCAGAGTGAACCCTATGTTGCCCGGAACGAACAAAAGACCACAACTTTCACACTGGTTGCAATTATTCGTTTTACACAATGGAAAAACTGTTGTATTTATGGTGTATTTTATGCTTCTGGCGTTGACTTCTAAGGCCTTAACTATTTGATCTGGTGGAGCAACGGTCTAGAGCGAAACCTAGGCTGCCCGGAACGTGGAAATGACCATTACTTTCACACTGGTTACAATTATTCGTTTTATACGATGGAAAAACTGTTTTATTTATATTGTATTTTCTGCTTCTAGCGTTGACTTCTAAGGCCTTAACTATTCGATCTGGCGGAAGAACGCCGTAGAGTGAAGCCTAGGTTGCCCGGAACGCAGAAATGACCACAGCTTTCACACTGGTTGCTACTATTCGTTTTATACGATGGAAAAACTGTTGTATTTATTTTGTATTTGGTGCTTCTGGCGTTGACTTCTAAGGCCCTAACTATTCGATGTGGTGGAGCAACGCCCTAACGCGACGCCCAGGATGCCCGGAACGTAGAAATGACCATAAATTTCACACTGGTTGCAATTATTCCTGTTATACGATGGAAAAACTGTTGCACCTTTATTGTATTTTATACTTCTGGCGTTGACTTGTAAGGCCCTAACTATTCGATCTGGTGGAGCAACGCCATAGAGTGAAGCCTAGGTTGCCCTGAACGTAGAAGTGACCATAACATTCACACTGGTTGCAATTATTCGTGTTATACGATGGAAAAGCTGTTGTATTTATTTTGGATTTTAAGCTTCTGGCGTTGACTTCTAAGGCCTTAGCTATTCGATCTGGTGTGGCAACGCCCTAGAGTGAAGCCCAGGTTACCCGGAACGTAGAAATGACCGTAACCTTCACACAGGTTGCAATCATTCGTTTTATACGATGGAAAATCTGTTGTACTTATATTGTGTTTCATTCTTCAGGCGTTGACTTCCTAGGCCCTAACTATTCGATCTGGTGGAACAATGCCTCAGAGTTAAGTCTTGGATGCCCGAAACGCAGAAATGATCATTACTTTCACACTGGTTGCAGTGATCCATGCTTTACAATGGAAAAGCTGTTGTACTTATATTGTTTTTTGTGCTTCTGGCGTTGACTTCTAAGGCCCTAACTATTCAATCTGTTGGAGGAACGCCCTATAGTGTAGCATAGGTTGCCCGGAACGTAGAAATGACCATCAATTTCACACTGGTTGCAGTTATTCCTGTTATAGGATGGAAAACCTGTTGCATTTATATTGTATTTTATGCTCCTCGTGTTGACTTCTTAGGCCCTAACTATTCGATGTGGTGGAGCAACGCCGTACAGCGAAGCCTAGGTTGCCCGTAACGTAGAAATGACCATAACATTCACACTGTTTGCAATTATTCGTTTTATACGATGGAAAGGTTGTTGTACTTATATTGTATTTTATTCTTCTGGCGTTGACTTCTTAGGCCCTAAATATTCGATCTGGTGGCACAACGCACTAGAGTGAAGCCTAGTTTGCCCGGATCGTAGAAATGACCATAACTTTCACACTGGTTGCAATTATTCGCTTTATACGATGGAAAGACTGTTGTATTTATATTGTATGTTATGCTTCTGGCGTTGACTTCTTAGGTCCAAACTATTCGGTCCGGTGGACCAGCGCCCTAGAGTGAAGCCTAGGATGCACGGAACGTAGAAATGCCATTACTTTCACACTGGTTGCAATTACTCCTGTTATACGATGGAAAAGCTGTTGTATTTTTATTGTATCTAATGCTCCTGGCGTTTAATTCTAAGTCCCTAGCTATTCGATCTGGTGGAGCAACGCACTAGAGGGTCGCCTATGTTGCCGGGAAGGTAGAAATGACCATCACTTTCACAATGTTTGCAATTATGCATTTTATACGATGGAAAAGCTGTTGTACTTATATCGTATTTTATTCTTCTGGCGTTGACTTCTTTGGCCATAACTATCCAATCTGGTTGAACAACGCCCTAGAGTGAAGCGTAGGTTGCCCGGAATGTAGAAATGACCATGACTTTCACACTGGTAGCAATTATTCGTTATATACAATGGAAAAACTGTTCTATTTCATTTGTATTTTATGCTTTGGGCGTTGAGTTCTAAGGCTCTAACTATTCGATCTGGTGGAGAGACGCCCTAGAGTGAAGCCTAGGTTGCCCGGAACGTAGAAATGACCATAACTTTCACACTGGTTGCAATTATTCGTTTTATACGATGGAAAAGCTGTTGCATTTATATCGTAATTTACGCTTCAGGGGTTGACTTCTTGGACCCTGACTATTCCATCTGTTGGAACAACGCCCTAGGGTGTAGTGTAGGTTGCCCGGAACGTAGAAATGACCATAACTTTCACACTGGCAGCAATTATTCGTTTATACGATGGAAAAACTGTTCTATTTATTTTATATTTTATGCTTCGGGCGTTGACTTCTAATGCCCTAACTATTCGATCTGGCGGAGCAACGCCCTAGAGTGAAGCCCAGGTTGCCCGGAACGCAGAAATGACCATAACTTTCATACTGGTTGCTATTATTCGTTTTATACGATGGAAAAACTGTTGTATTTGTATTGTATTTTATGCTTCTGGCGTCCACTACTTAGGCCCTAACTATTCGATCTGGTGGAACAACGCCCTAGAGTGAAGCCTAGGTTGCCCGGAACGTAGAAATGACCATCACTTTCACACTGGTTGCAATTTTTCGTTTTATACGATGGAAAAGCTGTTGTATTTATATTGTATTTAATGCTTCTGGCGTTGACTTCTTAGGGCCTAACTATTCGATCTGGTGGAGCAACGCCAAAGAGTGAAACCTAGGTTACCCGGAACGTGGAAATGACCAGTACTTTCACACTGGTTGCAGTTATTCCTGCTCTACGATGGAAAAACTGTTGCATCTTTACTGTATTTTATGCTTCTGGCGTCGACTTCTAAGGCCCTAATTATTCGATCTGGTGGAGCAACGCCCTAGAGTGAAGCCTAGGTTGCTCAAAATGTAGAAATGTCCATAACTTTCACACTGGTTGCAATTATTCGTTTCATACGATGGGAAAACTGTTGTATTTATTTTGTATTTTATGCTTCTGGCGCTGACTTCTTAAGCCCTATCTATTGGATCTGGTTGACCAGCGCCCTAGAGTGAAGACTAGGTTTCCCGGAACGTAGAAATGACCAGTACTCCCAAACTGTTTGCAATTTTTCATCTTATACAATGGAAAACCTGTTGTATTTATATTGTATTTTATGCTTCTTGCGTTGATTTCTAAGGCACTCACTATTCGATGTGGTGGAGCAACGCCCTAGAGCGAAACCTAGGCTGGCCGGAACGTAGAAATGACCATTACTTTCACACTGTTTGCAATTATTCCTCTTATACGATGGAAAAACTGTTGCATCTTTATTGTATTTTATGCTTCCGGCGTTGACTTGTAAGGCCCTATCTATTTGATCTGGTAGAGCAACGCCCTAGAGTGAAGCCTAGGTTGCTCGGAATGTAGAAGTGTCCATAATTTTCACACTGGTTGCAATTATTCGTTTTATACGATGGAAAAGCTGTTGTATTTATATTGTATTTTATGCTCTAGGCGTTGACTTCGTAGGCCCTAACTATTCGATCTGGTGGAGCAACGCCCTAGAGTGGAACCTAGGTTGCCCGGATCGTAGAAATGAACATTACTTTCACACTGTTTGCAAATATACATTATATACGATGGAAAAGCTGTTGTATTTAGATTGTATTTTATGCTTCTGGCGTTGACTTCTAAGGCCGTAGCTATTCGATGTGGTGGAGCAACGCCCTAGAGTGAAGCCTGGGTTGCCCGGAACGTAGAAATTACCATTACCTCCAAACTGTTTGCAATTATTCGTTTTATACGATGGAAAAACTGATGTATTTATTTTGTATTTGATGCTTCTGGCGTTGACTTCATAGGCCCTAGCTATTCGATCAGGTGGAGCTACGCCTTAGAGTGAAGCCTAGGTTACCCGGAACGTAGAAATGACCAGTACTTTCACACTGGTTGCAGTTATTCCAGTTATACGATGGAAAACCTGTTGCATTTTTATTGTATTTTATGCTTCTATCATTGAATTCTAAGTCCCTAACTATTCGATCTCGTGGAGCAACGCCCCAGAGTGAAGCCTACGTCGCTCGGAACGTAGAAACGACCATGACTTTTACTCTGGTTGCAATTATTCCTGTTATACGATGGAAAAACTCTTGTATCTTTATTGCATTTTATGCTTCGGGCATTGACTTCTATGGCCCTACCTATTCGATCTGGTGGAGCAACGCCCTAGAGTGAAGTCTAGGTTGCCCGGAACGTAGAAATGACCATAACTTTCACACTGGCAGCAATTATTCGTTTTATACGCTGGAAAAACTGTTCTATTTATTTTATATTTTATGCTTCGGGCGTTGACTTCTAATGCCCTAACTATTCGATCTGGCGGAGCAACGCCCTAGAGTGAAGCCCATGTTGCCCGGAACGCAGAAATGACCATAACTTTCATACTGGTTGCTATTATTCGTTTTATACGATGGAAAAACTGTTGTATTTGTATTGTATTTTATGCTTCTGGCGTCCACTACTTAGGCCCTAACTATTCGATCTGGTGGAACAACGCCCTATAGTGAAGCCTAGGTTGCCCGGAACGTAGAAATGACCATCACTTTCACACTGGTTGCAATTATTCGTTTTATACGATGGAAAAGCTGTTGTATTTATATTGTATTTTATGCTCTAGGCGTTGACTTCGTAGGCCCTAACTATTCGATCTGGTGGATCAGCGCCCTAGAGTGGAACCTAGGTTGCCCGGAACGTAGAAATGACCATTGCTATCACACTGGTTGCAATTATTCATTTTATACGATGGAAAAACTGTAGTAATTATATTGTATTTACTTCTTCTGTCGTTGACTTCCTAGGCCCTAACTATTCGATCTGGTGGAACAATGCCTCAGAGTTAAGTCTTGGATGCCCGAAACGCAGAAATGATCATTACTTTCACACTGGTTGCAGTGATCCATGCTTTACAATGGAAAAGCTGTTGTACTTATATTGTTTTTTGTGCTTCTGGCGTTGACTTCTAAGGCCCTAACTATTCAATCTGTTGGAGGAACGCCCTATAGTGTAGCATAGGTTGCCCGGAACGTAGAAATGACCATCAATTTCACACTGGTTGCAGTTATTCCTGTTATAGGATGGAAAACCTGTTGCATTTATATTGTATTTTATGCTCCTCGTGTTGACTTCTTAGGCCCTAACTATTCGATGTGGTGGAGCAACGCCGTACAGCGAAGCCTAGGTTGCCCGTAACGTAGAAATGACCATAACATTCACACTGTTTGCAATTATTCGTTTTATACGATGGAAAGGTTGTTGTACTTATATTGTATTTTATTCTTCTGGCGTTGACTTCTTAGGCCCTAAATATTCGATCTGGTGGCACAACGCACTAGAGTGAAGCCTAGTTTGCCCGGATCGTAGAAATGACCATAACTTTCACACTGGTTGCAATTATTCGCTTTATACGATGGAAAGACTGTTGTATTTATATTGTATGTTATGCTTCTGGCGTTGACTTCTTAGGTCCAAACTATTCGGTCCGGTGGACCAGCGCCCTAGAGTGAAGCCTAGGATGCACGGAACGTAGAAATGCCATTACTTTCACACTGGTTGCAATTACTCCTGTTATACGATGGAAAAGCTGTTGTATTTTTATTGTATCTAATGCTCCTGGCGTTTAATTCTAAGTCCCTAGCTATTCGATCTGGTGGAGCAACGCACTAGAGGGTCGCCTATGTTGCCGGGAAGGTAGAAATGACCATCACTTTCACAATGTTTGCAATTATGCATTTTATACGATGGAAAAGCTGTTGTACTTATATCGTATTTTATTCTTCTGGCGTTGACTTCTTTGGCCATAACTATCCAATCTGGTTGAACAACGCCCTAGAGTGAAGCGTAGGTTGCCCGGAATGTAGAAATGACCATGACTTTCACACTGGTAGCAATTATTCGTTATATACAATGGAAAAACTGTTCTATTTCATTTGTATTTTATGCTTTGGGCGTTGAGTTCTAAGGCTCTAACTATTCGATCTGGTGGAGAGACGCCCTAGAGTGAAGCCTAGGTTGCCCGGAACGTAGAAATGACCATAACTTTCACACTGGTTGCAATTATTCGTTTTATACGATGGAAAAGCTGTTGCATTTATATCGTAATTTACGCTTCAGGGGTTGACTTCTTGGACCCTGACTATTCCATCTGTTGGAACAACGCCCTAGGGTGTAGTGTAGGTTGCCCGGAACGTAGAAATGACCATAACTTTCACACTGGCAGCAATTATTCGTTTATACGATGGAAAAACTGTTCTATTTATTTTATATTTTATGCTTCGGGCGTTGACTTCTAATGCCCTAACTATTCGATCTGGCGGAGCAACGCCCTAGAGTGAAGCCCAGGTTGCCCGGAACGCAGAAATGACCATAACTTTCATACTGGTTGCTATTATTCGTTTTATACGATGGAAAAACTGTTGTATTTGTATTGTATTTTATGCTTCTGGCGTCCACTACTTAGGCCCTAACTATTCGATCTGGTGGAACAACGCCCTAGAGTGAAGCCTAGGTTGCCCGGAACGTAGAAATGACCATCACTTTCACACTGGTTGCAATTTTTCGTTTTATACGATGGAAAAGCTGTTGTATTTATATTGTATTTAATGCTTCTGGCGTTGACTTCTTAGGGCCTAACTATTCGATCTGGTGGAGCAACGCCAAAGAGTGAAACCTAGGTTACCCGGAACGTGGAAATGACCAGTACTTTCACACTGGTTGCAGTTATTCCTGCTCTACGATGGAAAAACTGTTGCATCTTTACTGTATTTTATGCTTCTGGCGTCGACTTCTAAGGCCCTAATTATTCGATCTGGTGGAGCAACGCCCTAGAGTGAAGCCTAGGTTGCTCAAAATGTAGAAATGTCCATAACTTTCACACTGGTTGCAATTATTCGTTTCATACGATGGGAAAACTGTTGTATTTATTTTGTATTTTATGCTTCTGGCGCTGACTTCTTAAGCCCTATCTATTGGATCTGGTTGACCAGCGCCCTAGAGTGAAGACTAGGTTTCCCGGAACGTAGAAATGACCAGTACTCCCAAACTGTTTGCAATTTTTCATCTTATACAATGGAAAACCTGTTGTATTTATATTGTATTTTATGCTTCTTGCGTTGATTTCTAAGGCACTCACTATTCGATGTGGTGGAGCAACGCCCTAGAGCGAAACCTAGGCTGGCCGGAACGTAGAAATGACCATTACTTTCACACTGTTTGCAATTATTCCTCTTATACGATGGAAAAACTGTTGCATCTTTATTGTATTTTATGCTTCCGGCGTTGACTTGTAAGGCCCTATCTATTTGATCTGGTAGAGCAACGCCCTAGAGTGAAGCCTAGGTTGCTCGGAATGTAGAAGTGTCCATAATTTTCACACTGGTTGCAATTATTCGTTTTATACGATGGAAAAGCTGTTGTATTTATATTGTATTTTATGCTCTAGGCGTTGACTTCGTAGGCCCTAACTATTCGATCTGGTGGAGCAACGCCCTAGAGTGGAACCTAGGTTGCCCGGATCGTAGAAATGAACATTACTTTCACACTGTTTGCAAATATACATTATATACGATGGAAAAGCTGTTGTATTTAGATTGTATTTTATGCTTCTGGCGTTGACTTCTAAGGCCGTAGCTATTCGATGTGGTGGAGCAACGCCCTAGAGTGAAGCCTGGGTTGCCCGGAACGTAGAAATTACCATTACCTCCAAACTGTTTGCAATTATTCGTTTTATACGATGGAAAAACTGATGTATTTATTTTGTATTTGATGCTTCTGGCGTTGACTTCATAGGCCCTAGCTATTCGATCAGGTGGAGCTACGCCTTAGAGTGAAGCCTAGGTTACCCGGAACGTAGAAATGACCAGTACTTTCACACTGGTTGCAGTTATTCCAGTTATACGATGGAAAACCTGTTGCATTTTTATTGTATTTTATGCTTCTATCATTGAATTCTAAGTCCCTAACTATTCGATCTCGTGGAGCAACGCCCCAGAGTGAAGCCTACGTCGCTCGGAACGTAGAAACGACCATGACTTTTACTCTGGTTGCAATTATTCCTGTTATACGATGGAAAAACTCTTGTATCTTTATTGCATTTTATGCTTCGGGCATTGACTTCTATGGCCCTACCTATTCGATCTGGTGGAGCAACGCCCTAGAGTGAAGTCTAGGTTGCCCGGAACGTAGAAATGACCATAACTTTCACACTGGCAGCAATTATTCGTTTTATACGATGGAAAAACTGTTCTATTTATTTTATATTTTATGCTTCGGGCGTTGACTTCTAATGCCCTAACTATTCGATCTGGCGGAGCAACGCCCTAGAGTGAAGCCCATGTTGCCCGGAACGCAGAAATGACCATAACTTTCATACTGGTTGCTATTATTCGTTTTATACGATGGAAAAACTGTTGTATTTGTATTGTATTTTATGCTTCTGGCGTCCACTACTTAGGCCCTAACTATTCGATCTGGTGGAACAACGCCCTATAGTGAAGCCTAGGTTGCCCGGAACGTAGAAATGACCATCACTTTCACACTGGTTGCAATTATTCGTTTTATACGATGGAAAAGCTGTTGTATTTATATTGTATTTTATGCTCTAGGCGTTGACTTCGTAGGCCCTAACTATTCGATCTGGTGGATCAGCGCCCTAGAGTGGAACCTAGGTTGCCCGGAACGTAGAAATGACCATTGCTATCACACTGGTTGCAATTATTCATTTTATACGATGGAAAAACTGTAGTAATTATATTGTATTTACTTCTTCTGTCGTTGACTTCTTAGGCCCTAACTATTCGATCTGGTGGATCAACGCCCTAGAGTGAAGCCTAGGTGGCCCGGAACGTAGAACTGACCATAACTTTCATGCTGGTTGCAATTATTCGTTTTATACGATGGAAAAAATGTTGTATCTTTATTGCATTTTATGCTTCGGGCGTTGACTTCTAAGGCCCTAACTATTCGATCTGTTGCAGCAGCGACCTATGGTGAAGCCTAGGTTGTCCGGAAAGTAGAAATGACCATTGCTTTCACACTGTTTGCAAATATACTTTATATACGATGGAAAAGCTGTTGTATTTATATTGTGTTTTATGCTTCTGGCCTTGGCTTCTTAGGCCCTAACTACTTGATCTGGTGGATCACGGCCCTAGAGTGAAGCCTAGGATTCCCGGAACGTAGAACATACCATTACCTTCACACTGTTTGCAATTATTCCTGTTATACGTTGGAAAAACTGTTGTATTTATTTTGTATTTTATGCTTCTGGCGCTGACTTCTTAAGCCCTATCTATTGGATCTGGTTGACCAGCGCCCTAGAGTGAAGACTAGGTTTCCCGGAACGTAGAAATGACCAGTACTCCCAAACTGTTTGCAATTTTTCATCTTATACAATGGAAAACCTGTTGTATTTATATTGTATTTTATGCTTCTTGCGTTGATTTCTAAGGCACTCACTATTCGATGTGGTGGAGCAACGCCCTAGAGCGAAACCTAGGCTGGCCGGAACGTAGAAATGACCATTACTTTCACACTGTTTGCAATTATTCCTCTTATACGATGGAAAAACTGTTGCATCTTTATTGTATTTTATGCTTCCGGCGTTGACTTGTAAGGCCCTATCTATTTGATCTGGTAGAGCAACGCCCTAGAGTGAAGCCTAGGTTGCTCGGAATGTAGAAGTGTCCATAATTTTCACACTGGTTGCAATTATTCGTTTTATACGATGGAAAAGCTGTTGTATTTATATTGTATTTTATGCTCTAGGCGTTGACTTCGTAGGCCCTAACTATTCGATCTGGTGGAGCAACGCCCTAGAGTGGAACCTAGGTTGCCCGGATCGTAGAAATGAACATTACTTTCACACTGTTTGCAAATATACATTATATACGATGGAAAAGCTGTTGTATTTAGATTGTATTTTATGCTTCTGGCGTTGACTTCTAAGGCCGTAGCTATTCGATGTGGTGGAGCAACGCCCTAGAGTGAAGCCTGGGTTGCCCGGAACGTAGAAATTACCATTACCTCCAAACTGTTTGCAATTATTCGTTTTATACGATGGAAAAACTGATGTATTTATTTTGTATTTGATGCTTCTGGCGTTGACTTCATAGGCCCTAGCTATTCGATCAGGTGGAGCTACGCCTTAGAGTGAAGCCTAGGTTACCCGGAACGTAGAAATGACCAGTACTTTCACACTGGTTGCAGTTATTCCAGTTATACGATGGAAAACCTGTTGCATTTTTATTGTATTTTATGCTTCTATCATTGAATTCTAAGTCCCTAACTATTCGATCTCGTGGAGCAACGCCCCAGAGTGAAGCCTACGTCGCTCGGAACGTAGAAACGACCATGACTTTTACTCTGGTTGCAATTATTCCTGTTATACGATGGAAAAACTCTTGTATCTTTATTGCATTTTATGCTTCGGGCATTGACTTCTATGGCCCTACCTATTCGATCTGGTGGAGCAGCGCCCTAGAGTGAAGTCTAGGTTGCCCGGAACGTAGAAATGACCATAACTTTCACACTGGCAGCAATTATTCGTTTTATACGATGGAAAAACTGTTCTATTTATTTTATATTTTATGCTTCGGGCGTTGACTTCTAATGCCCTAACTATTCGATCTGGCGGAGCAACGCCCTAGAGTGAAGCCCATGTTGCCCGGAACGCAGAAATGACCATAACTTTCATACTGGTTGCTATTATTCGTTTTATACGATGGAAAAACTGTTGTATTTGTATTGTATTTTATGCTTCTGGCGTCCACTACTTAGGCCCTAACTATTCGATCTGGTGGAACAACGCCCTATAGTGAAGCCTAGGTTGCCCGGAACGTAGAAATGACCATCACTTTCACACTGGTTGCAATTATTCGTTTTATACGATGGAAAAGCTGTTGTATTTATATTGTATTTTATGCTCTAGGCGTTGACTTCGTAGGCCCTAACTATTCGATCTGGTGGATCAGCGCCCTAGAGTGGAACCTAGGTTGCCCGGAACGTAGAAATGACCATTGCTATCACACTGGTTGCAATTATTCATTTTATACGATGGAAAAACTGTAGTAATTATATTGTATTTACTTCTTCTGTCGTTGACTTCTTAGGCCCTAACTATTCGATCTGGTGGATCAACGCCCTAGAGTGAAGCCTAGGTGGCCCGGAACGTAGAACTGACCATAACTTTCATGCTGGTTGCAATTATTCGTTTTATACGATGGAAAAAATGTTGTATCTTTATTGCATTTTATGCTTCGGGCGTTGACTTCTAAGGCCCTAACTATTCGATCTGTTGCAGCAGCGACCTATGGTGAAGCCTAGGTTGTCCGGAAAGTAGAAATGACCATTGCTTTCACACTGTTTGCAAATATACTTTATATACGATGGAAAAGCTGTTGTATTTATATTGTGTTTTATGCTTCTGGCCTTGGCTTCTTAGGCCCTAACTACTTGATCTGGTGGATCACGGCCCTAGAGTGAAGCCTAGGATTCCCGGAACGTAGAACATACCATTACCTTCACACTGTTTGCAATTATTCCTGTTATACGTTGGAAAAACTGTTGTATTTATTTTGTATTTTATGCTTCTGGCGCTGACTTCTTAAGCCCTATCTATTGGATCTGGTTGACCAGCGCCCTAGAGTGAAGACTAGGTTTCCCGGAACGTAGAAATGACCAGTACTCCCAAACTGTTTGCAATTTTTCATCTTATACAATGGAAAACCTGTTGTATTTATATTGTATTTTATGCTTCTTGCGTTGATTTCTAAGGCACTCACTATTCGATGTGGTGGAGCAACGCCCTAGAGCGAAACCTAGGCTGGCCGGAACGTAGAAATGACCATTACTTTCACACTGTTTGCAATTATTCCTCTTATACGATGGAAAAACTGTTGCATCTTTATTGTATTTTATGCTTCCGGCGTTGACTTGTAAGGCCCTATCTATTTGATCTGGTAGAGCAACGCCCTAGAGTGAAGCCTAGGTTGCTCGGAATGTAGAAGTGTCCATAATTTTCACACTGGTTGCAATTATTCGTTTTATACGATGGAAAAGCTGTTGTATTTATATTGTATTTTATGCTCTAGGCGTTGACTTCGTAGGCCCTAACTATTCGATCTGGTGGAGCAACGCCCTAGAGTGGAACCTAGGTTGCCCGGATCGTAGAAATGAACATTACTTTCACACTGTTTGCAAATATACATTATATACGATGGAAAAGCTGTTGTATTTAGATTGTATTTTATGCTTCTGGCGTTGACTTCTAAGGCCGTAGCTATTCGATGTGGTGGAGCAACGCCCTAGAGTGAAGCCTGGGTTGCCCGGAACGTAGAAATTACCATTACCTCCAAACTGTTTGCAATTATTCGTTTTATACAATGGAAAAACTGATGTATTTATTTTGTATTTGATGCTTCTGGCGTTGACTTCATAGGCCCTAGCTATTCGATCAGGTGGAGCTACGCCTTAGAGTGAAGCCTAGGTTACCCGGAACGTAGAAATGACCAGTACTTTCACACTGGTTGCAGTTATTCCAGTTATACGATGGAAAACCTGTTGCATTTTTATTGTATTTTATGCTTCTATCATTGAATTCTAAGTCCCTAACTATTCGATCTCGTGGAGCAACGCCCCAGAGTGAAGCCTACGTCGCTCGGAACGTAGAAACGACCATGACTTTTACTCTGGTTGCAATTATTCCTGTTATACGATGGAAAAACTCTTGTATCTTTATTGCATTTTATGCTTCGGGCATTGACTTCTATGGCCCTACCTATTCGATCTGGTGGAGCAACGCCCTAGAGTGAAGTCTAGGTTGCCCGGAACGTAGAAATGACCATAACTTTCACACTGGCAGCAATTATTCGTTTTATACGATGGAAAAACTGTTCTATTTATTTTATATTTTATGCTTCGGGCGTTGACTTCTAATGCCCTAACTATTCGATCTGGCGGAGCAACGCCCTAGAGTGAAGCCCATGTTGCCCGGAACGCAGAAATGACCATAACTTTCATACTGGTTGCTATTATTCGTTTTATACGATGGAAAAACTGTTGTATTTGTATTGTATTTTATGCTTCTGGCGTCCACTACTTAGGCCCTAACTATTCGATCTGGTGGAACAACGCCCTATAGTGAAGCCTAGGTTGCCCGGAACGTAGAAATGACCATCACTTTCACACTGGTTGCAATTATTCGTTTTATACGATGGAAAAGCTGTTGTATTTATATTGTATTTTATGCTCTAGGCGTTGACTTCGTAGGCCCTAACTATTCGATCTGGTGGATCAGCGCCCTAGAGTGGAACCTAGGTTGCCCGGAACGTAGAAATGACCATTGCTATCACACTGGTTGCAATTATTCATTTTATACGATGGAAAAACTGTAGTAATTATATTGTATTTACTTCTTCTGTCGTTGACTTCTTAGGCCCTAACTATTCGATCTGGTGGATCAACGCCCTAGAGTGAAGCCTAGGTGGCCCGGAACGTAGAACTGACCATAACTTTCATGCTGGTTGCAATTATTCGTTTTATACGATGGAAAAAATGTTGTATCTTTATTGCATTTTATGCTTCGGGCGTTGACTTCTAAGGCCCTAACTATTCGATCTGTTGCAGCAGCGACCTATGGTGAAGCCTAGGTTGTCCGGAAAGTAGAAATGACCATTGCTTTCACACTGTTTGCAAATATACTTTATATACGATGGAAAAGCTGTTGTATTTATATTGTGTTTTATGCTTCTGGCCTTGGCTTCTTAGGCCCTCACTACTTGATCTGGTGGATCACGGCCCTAGAGTGAAGCCTAGGATTCCCGGAACGTAGAACATACCATTACCTTCACACTGTTTGCAATTATTCCTGTTATACGTTGGAAAAACTGTTGCATCATTATTGTATTTTATGCTCCTGGCGTTGACTTCTAAGGCCCTATCTATTGGATCTGGTGGAGCAACGCCCTAGAGTGAAGCCTAGGTTGCTCGGAATGTAGAAATGTCCATAACTTTCACACCGGTTGCAATTATACGTTTTATACGATGGAGAAGCTGTTGTATTTATTTTGTATTTGCTGCTTCTGGCGTTGACTTCTTAGGCCCTAACTTTTCGATCTGGTGGAACAACGCCCTAGAGTGAAGTCTGGGTTGACCGGAACATAGAAATGACCATCACTTTCACACTGGTTGCAGTTATTCCTGTTATACGATGGAAAAACTGTTGCATTTTTATTGTATTTTATGCTTCTGGCGTTGACTTCTAAGGCCCTAACTATTCGATCAGGTGGCGCAACTCCCTAGAGTGAAGCCTAGGTTTCTCGGAACGTAGAAATGACCATTACCTTCACATTGTTTGCAAATATTCATTTTATACAGTGGAAAAGCTGTTGTATTTATATTGTGTTTTATGCTTCTGGCGTTGACTTCTAAGGCCGTCACTGTTCGATCTGGTGTAGCAACGCCCTAGAGTGAAGCCTGGGTTGCCCGCAACGTAGGAATGACCGTTACTTTCACTCTGTTTGCAATTATTCATTTTATACGATGGAAAAACTGTTTTATTTATATTGTATTTTATGCTTCGGGCGTTGACTTCTAAGGCCCTAACTATTCGATCTGGTGGAGCAACGCCCTAGAGTGAAGCCAAGGTTGCCCTGAACGTAGAAATGACCATTACATTCACACTGGTTGCAATTATTCCTGTTATACGGTGGAAAAACTGTTGTATTTTTATTGTATCTTATGCGTCTGGCGTTGACTTCTAATGCGCTAGCTATTCAATCTGGAGGAGGAACGCCCTAGTGTGAAGCATAGGTTGCCCGGTACGTAGAAATGACCGTTAGCTTCACACTGTTTGCAATTATTCATTTTATCCGATGGAAAAGCTGTT
The DNA here is from genome assembly GCF_051401765.1 of Calliopsis andreniformis. Lineage (NCBI taxonomy): Eukaryota > Metazoa > Arthropoda > Insecta > Hymenoptera > Andrenidae > Calliopsis > Calliopsis andreniformis. The sequence continues at coordinate 4,863,943 of NW_027480429.1, forward strand.
TTACTTATATTGTATTTTATGTTTCTGGCGTTGACTTCTAAGGCCATAGCTATTCGATGTGGTGGCGCACCGACCTAGGGTGAAGACTAGGTTGCACGGAACGTAGAACATACCATTACCTTCACACTGGTTGCAATTATTCCCGTTATACGATGGAAAAACTGTTGCATCTTTATTGGATTTTATGTTTATGGCGTTGACTTCTTAGGCCCTAACTTTCGATCTGGTGGAGCAACGTCCTAGAGTGAAGCCTAGGTTGCCCGGAGCGTAGAAATGACCATAACTTTCACACTGTTTGCAATTATTCATTCTATACGATGGAAAAGCTGCTGTATTTTTATCGTATTTTCTGCTTCTGGCATTGACTTCTAAGGTCCTAGCTACTCAATCTGGTGGGGCAACGTCCAGAGTGAACCCTATGTTGCACGGAACGAAGAAATGACCACAACTTTCACACTGGTTGCAATTATTCGTTTTACACAATGGAAAAACTGTTGTATTTATGGTGTATTTTATGCTTCTGGCGTTGACTTCTAAGGTCGTAACTATTAGATGTGGTGGAGCAACGCCCTAGAGTGAAGCCTAGGTGGCCCGGAACGTAGAACTGACCATAACTTTCATGCTGGTTGCAATTATTCGTTTTATACGATGGAAAAAATGTTGTATCTTTATTGCATTTTATGCTTCGGGCGTTGACTTCTAAGGCCCTAACTATTCGATCTGTTGCAGCAGCGACCTATGGTGAAGCCTAGGTTGTCCGGAAAGTAGAAATGACCATTGCTTTCACACTGTTTGCAAATATACTTTATATACGATGGAAAAGCTGTTGTATTTATATTGTGTTTTATGCTTCTGGCCTTGGCTTCTTAGGCCCTAACTACTTGATCTGGTGGATCACGGCCCTAGAGTGAAGCCTAGGATTCCCGGAACGTAGAACATACCATTACCTTCACACTGTTTGCAATTATTCCTGTTATACGTTGGAAAAACTGTTGTATTTATTTTGTATTTTATGCTTCTGGCGCTGACTTCTTAAGCCCTATCTATTGGATCTGGTTGACCAGCGCCCTAGAGTGAAGACTAGGTTTCCCGGAACGTAGAAATGACCAGTACTCCCAAACTGTTTGCAATTTTTCATCTTATACAATGGAAAACCTGTTGTATTTATATTGTATTTTATGCTTCTTGCGTTGATTTCTAAGGCACTCACTATTCGATGTGGTGGAGCAACGCCCTAGAGCGAAACCTAGGCTGGCCGGAACGTAGAAATGACCATTACTTTCACACTGTTTGCAATTATTCCTCTTATACGATGGAAAAACTGTTGCATCTTTATTGTATTTTATGCTTCCGGCGTTGACTTGTAAGGCCCTATCTATTTGATCTGGTAGAGCAACGCCCTAGAGTGAAGCCTAGGTTGCTCGGAATGTAGAAGTGTCCATAATTTTCACACTGGTTGCAATTATTCGTTTTATACGATGGAAAAGCTGTTGTATTTATATTGTATTTTATGCTCTAGGCGTTGACTTCGTAGGCCCTAACTATTCGATCTGGTGGAGCAACGCCCTAGAGTGGAACCTAGGTTGCCCGGATCGTAGAAATGAACATTACTTTCACACTGTTTGCAAATATACATTATATACGATGGAAAAGCTGTTGTATTTAGATTGTATTTTATGCTTCTGGCGTTGACTTCTAAGGCCGTAGCTATTCGATCTGGTGGAGCAACGCCCTAGAGTGAAGTCTAGGTTGCCCGGAACGTAGAAATGACCATAACTTTCACACTGGCAGCAATTATTCGTTTTATACGATGGAAAAACTGTTCTATTTATTTTATATTTTATGCTTCGGGCGTTGACTTCTAATGCCCTAACTATTCGATCTGGCGGAGCAACGCCCTAGAGTGAAGCCCATGTTGCCCGGAACGCAGAAATGACCATAACTTTCATACTGGTTGCTATTATTCGTTTTATACGATGGAAAAACTGTTGTATTTGTATTGTATTTTATGCTTCTGGCGTCCACTACTTAGGCCCTAACTATTCGATCTGGTGGAACAACGCCCTATAGTGAAGCCTAGGTTGCCCGGAACGTAGAAATGACCATCACTTTCACACTGGTTGCAATTATTCGTTTTATACGATGGAAAAGCTGTTGTATTTATATTGTATTTTATGCTCTAGGCGTTGACTTCGTAGGCCCTAACTATTCGATCTGGTGGATCAGCGCCCTAGAGTGGAACCTAGGTTGCCCGGAACGTAGAAATGACCATTGCTATCACACTGGTTGCAATTATTCATTTTATACGATGGAAAAACTGTAGTAATTATATTGTATTTACTTCTTCTGTCGTTGACTTCTTAGGCCCTAACTATTCGATCTGGTGGATCAACGCCCTAGAGTGAAGCCTAGGTGGCCCGGAACGTAGAACTGACCATAACTTTCATGCTGGTTGCAATTATTCGTTTTATACGATGGAAAAAATGTTGTATCTTTATTGCATTTTATGCTTCGGGCGTTGACTTCTAAGGCCCTAACTATTCGATCTGTTGCAGCAGCGACCTATGGTGAAGCCTAGGTTGTCCGGAAAGTAGAAATGACCATTGCTTTCACACTGTTTGCAAATATACTTTATATACGATGGAAAAGCTGTTGTATTTATATTGTGTTTTATGCTTCTGGCCTTGGCTTCTTAGGCCCTCACTACTTGATCTGGTGGATCACGGCCCTAGAGTGAAGCCTAGGATTCCCGGAACGTAGAACATACCATTACCTTCACACTGTTTGCAATTATTCCTGTTATACGTTGGAAAAACTGTTGCATCATTATTGTATTTTATGCTCCTGGCGTTGACTTCTAAGGCCCTATCTATTGGATCTGGTGGAGCAACGCCCTAGAGTGAAGCCTAGGTTGCTCGGAATGTAGAAATGTCCATAACTTTCACACCGGTTGCAATTATACGTTTTATACGATGGAGAAGCTGTTGTATTTATTTTGTATTTGCTGCTTCTGGCGTTGACTTCTTAGGCCCTAACTTTTCGATCTGGTGGAACAACGCCCTAGAGTGAAGTCTGGGTTGACCGGAACATAGAAATGACCATCACTTTCACACTGGTTGCAGTTATTCCTGTTATACGATGGAAAAACTGTTGCATTTTTATTGTATTTTATGCTTCTGGCGTTGACTTCTAAGGCCCTAACTATTCGATCAGGTGGCGCAACTCCCTAGAGTGAAGCCTAGGTTTCTCGGAACGTAGAAATGACCATTACCTTCACATTGTTTGCAAATATTCATTTTATACAGTGGAAAAGCTGTTGTATTTATATTGTGTTTTATGCTTCTGGCGTTGACTTCTAAGGCCGTCACTGTTCGATCTGGTGTAGCAACGCCCTAGAGTGAAGCCTGGGTTGCCCGCAACGTAGGAATGACCGTTACTTTCACTCTGTTTGCAATTATTCATTTTATACGATGGAAAAACTGTTTTATTTATATTGTATTTTATGCTTCGGGCGTTGACTTCCAAGGCCCTAACTATTCGATCTGGTGGAGCAACGCCCTAGAGTGAAGCCAAGGTTGCCCTGAACGTAGAAATGACCATTACATTCACACTGGTTGCAATTATTCCTGTTATACGGTGGAAAAACTGTTGTATTTTTATTGTATCTTATGCGTCTGGCGTTGACTTCTAATGCGCTAGCTATTCAATCTGGAGGAGGAACGCCCTAGTGTGAAGCATAGGTTGCCCGGTACGTAGAAATGACCGTTAGCTTCACACTGTTTGCAATTATTCATTTTATCCGATGGAAAAGCTGTTTTACTTATATTGTATTTTATGTTTCTGGCGTTGACTTCTAAGGCCATAGCTATTCGATGTGGTGGCGCACCGACCTAGGGTGAAGACTAGGTTGCACGGAACGTAGAACATACCATTACCTTCACACTGGTTGCAATTATTCCCGTTATACGATGGAAAAACTGTTGCATCTTTATTGGATTTTATGTTTATGGCGTTGACTTCTTAGGCCCTAACTTTCGATCTGGTGGAGCAACGTCCTAGAGTGAAGCCTAGGTTGCCCGGAGCGTAGAAATGACCATAACTTTCACACTGTTTGCAATTATTCATTCTATACGATGGAAAAGCTGCTGTATTTTTATCGTATTTTCTGCTTCTGGCATTGACTTCTAAGGTCCTAGCTACTCAATCTGGTGGGGCAACGTCCAGAGTGAACCCTATGTTGCACGGAACGAAGAAATGACCACAACTTTCACACTGGTTGCAATTATTCGTTTTACACAATGGAAAAACTGTTGTATTTATGGTGTATTTTATGCTTCTGGCGTTGACTTCTAAGGTCGTAACTATTAGATGTGGTGGAGCAACGCCCTAGAGTCAAGCCTAGGTTGCCCGGAACGTAGATATGACCATAACTTTCACAGTGGTTGCAATTATTCATGCTATACGGTAGAAATACTGTTGCATTTTTATTGTATTTTCTGCTTCTGGCTTTAACTTCTAAGGTCCTAGCTGTTCCGTCTGGTGGGGCAACGTCCAAGAGTGAAGCCTATGTTGCCCGGAACGTAGAAATGACCATCACATTCACATTGGTAGCAATTAGTCGTTTTATGCGAAGGAACAGCTGTTGTATTTATATTGTATTTTATGCTTCTGGCGTTGACTTCTAAGGCGCTAACTATTCGATCTGGTGGAGCAACGCACTAGAGTGAAACCTAGGTTACCCGGAACGTAGAAATGACCGTTACTTTCACTCTGTTTGCAATTATTCATTTTATACGGTGGAAAAACTGTTGTATTTTTATTGTATCTTATGCGTCTGGCGTTGACTTCTAATGCGCTAGCTATTCAATCTGGAGGAGGAACGCCCTAGTGTGAAGCATAGGTTGCCCGGTACGTAGAAATGACCGTTAGCTTCACACTGTTTGCAATTATTCATTTTATCCGATGGAAAAGCTGTTTTACTTATATTGTATTTTATGTTTCTGGCGTTGACTTCTAAGGCCATAGCTATTCGATGTGGTGGCGCACCGACCTAGGGTGAAGCCTAGGGTGCCCGGAACGTAGAAATGACCTTTACCGCCACACTTGTTGCAATTATTCCTGTTATACGATTGAAACATTGTGTATTTTTACTTTATTTTATGCTTCTGGCGTTGGCTTCAAAGGCCCTAGCTATTGGATCTGGTGGAGCAACGCCATAGAGTGAAGACTAGGTTGCCCGAAACCTAGAAATGACCATTACTTTCACTCTGGTTGCAATTATTCCTGCTATACGATGGAAAACCGGTTGGATTTTTATTGTATTTTATGCTTCTGGCGTTGACTTCTTAGGCCCAAACCATTCGATCTGGTGGAGTAAGGCCCTAGAGTGATGACTAGGTTGCCCGTAACGTAGAAATGGCCGTAACTTTCACACTGGTTGCCATTATTCGTTTTATACGATGGAAAAGCTGTTGTATTTATATCGTGTTTTATGCTTCTGGCGTTGACTTCTTAGGCCCTAACTATTCCATCTGGTGGAACAACGCCCTAGCGTGAAGACTAGGTTGCACGGAACGTAGAACATACCATTACCTTCACACTGGTTGCAATTATTCCCGTTATACGATGGAAAAACTGTTGCATCTTTATTGGATTTTATGCTTATGGCGTTGACTTCTTAGGCCCTAACTTTCGATCTGGTGGAGCAACGTCCTAGAGTGAAGCCTAGGTTGCTCGGAATGTAGAAGTGTCCATAATTTTCACACTGGTTGCAATTATTCGTTTTATACGATGGAAAAGCTGTTGTATTTATATTGTATTTTATGCTCTAGGCGTTGACTTCGTAGGCCCTAACTATTCGATCTGGTGGAGCAACGCCCTAGAGTGGAACCTAGGTTGTCCGGAACGTAGAAATGAACATTACTTTCACACTGTTTGCAAATATACATTATATACGATGGAAAAGCTGTTGTATTTAGATTGTATTTTATGCTTCTGGCGTTGACTTCTAAGGCCGTAGCTATTCGATGTGGTGGAGCAACGCCCTAGAGTGAAGCCTGGGTTGCCCGGAACGTAGAAATTACCATTACCTCCAAACTGTTTGCAATTATTCGTTTTATACGATGGAAAAACTGTTGCATTTATTTTGTATTTGATGCTTCTGGCGTTGACTTCATAGGCCCTAGCTATTCGATCAGGTGGAGCTACGCCTTAGAGTGAAGCCTAGGTTACCCGGAACGTAGAAAGGACCAGTACTTTCACACTGGTTGCAGTTTTTCCAGTTATACGATGGAAAAACTGTTGCATTTTTATTGTATTTTATGCTTCTATCGTTGAATTCTAAGTCCCTAACTATTCGATCTCGTGGAGCAACGCCCCAGAGTGAAGCCTAGGTCGCTCGGAACGTAGAAACGACCATGACTTTTACTCTGGTTGCAATTGTTCCTGTTATACGATGGAAAAACTCTTGTATCTTTATTGCATTTTATGCTTCGGGCATTGACTTCTATGGCCCTACCTATTCGATCTGGTGGAGCAACGCCCTAGAGTGAAGCCTAGGTTGCCCGAAACATAGAAATGACCATTACTTTCACACCGGTTGCAATTATTCCTGTTGTACAATGGAAAAACTGTTGCATTTATATTGTATTTTATGCTTCTGGCGTTGACTTCTAAGGCCGTAGCTATTAGCTGTGGTGGAGCAATGCCCTAGAGTGACGCCTAGGTTGCCCGGAACTTGGAAATGACCATTAGTTTCACAATGTTTGCAATTATTCATTTCATACGATGGAAAAACAGTTGTACGTATATTGTATTTTATTCTTCTGGCGTTCACTTCTTAGGCCCTAGCTATTCGATCTGGTGGAGCACCGCCCTAGAGTGTAGCCTAGGTTGCCCGGAACGTAGAACATACAATGACCTTCACACTGGTTGCAATTATTCCTGTTATACGATGGAAAAACTGTTGCATCTTTATTGTATTTTATGCTTCTGGCGTTGACTTCTTAGGCCCTACCTATTCGATCTGGTGTAGCAACGCCCTAGAGTGAAGCGTAGGTTGCCCGGAAGGTAGAAATGACCATTACTTTCACACTGTTTGCAATTATTCATTCTATACGATGGAAAAGCTGCTGTATTTTTATCGTATTTTCTGCTTCTGGCATTGACTTCTAAGGTCCTAGCTACTCAATCTGGTGGGGCAACGTCCAGAGTGAACCCTATGTTGCCCGGAACGAAGAAATGACCACAACTTTCACACTGGTTGCAATTATTCGTTTTACACAATGGAAAAACTGTTGTATTTATGGTGTATTTTATGCTTCTGGCGTTGACTTCTAAGGTCGTAACTATTAGATGTGGTGGAGCAACGCCCTAGAGTGAAGCCTGGGTTGCCCGGAACGTAGAAATTAGCATTACCTCCAAACTGTTTGCAATTATTCGTTTTATACGATGGAAAAACTGTTGTATTTATTTTGTATTTGATGCTTCTGGCGTTGACTTCATAGGCCCTAGCTATTCGATCAGGTGGAGCTACGCCTTAGAGTGAAGCCTAGGTTACCCGGAACGTAGAAAGGACCAGTACTTTCACACTGGTTGCAGTTATTCCAGTTATACGATGGAAAAACTGTTGCATTTTTATTGTATTTTCTGCTTCTATCGTTGAATTCTAAGTCCCTAACTATTCGATCCCGTGGAGCAACGGCCCAGAGTGAAGCCTGGGCCGCTCGGAACGTAGAAACGACCATGACTTTTACTCTGGTTGCAATTATTCCTGTTATACGATGGAAAAACTCTTGTATCTTTATTGTATTTTATGCTTCAGGCGTTGACTTCGTAGGCCCTAACTATTCGATCTGGTGGAGCAACGCCCTAGAGTGGAACCTAGGTTGCCCGGAACGTAGAAATGACCATTGCCGTCACACTGGTTGCAACTATTCATTTTATACGATGGAAAAGCTGTTGTATTTGTATTGTATTTTATGCTTCTGGCGTTGACTTCTAAGGTCGTAGCTATCCGATGTGGTGGAGCAACGCCCTAGAGTGAAGCCTTGGTTGCCCGGAACGTAGAAATTACCATTACCTCCAAACTGTTTGCAATTATTCGTTTTACACGATGGAAAAGCTGTTGTATTTATTTTGTATTTGCTGCTTCTGGCGTTGACTTCTTAGGCCCTATCTATTTGATCTGGTGGAACAACGCCCTAGAGTGAAGCCTAGGTTGCCCGGAACGTAGAAATGACCGTTACTTTCACAGTGTTTGAAATTATTCATTATATACGATGGAAAAACAGTTTAATTATATTGTATTTTATGCTTCTGGCGTTGACTTCTAAGGCCATATCTATTCGATGTGGTGGAGCAACGCGCTAGAGTGAAGCCTAGGTTGCCCGGAACGTAGAAATGACCGTTACTTTCTCAGTGTTTGAAATTATTCATTATATACGATGGAAAAACAGTTTAATTATATTGTATTTTATGCTTCTGGCGTTGACTTCTAAGGCCATATCTATTCGATGTGGTGGAGCAACGCGCTAGAGTGAAGCCTAGGTTGCCCGGTACGTAGAAATGACCATTACTTTCACATTGGTTGCAATTATTCTTGCTATACGAAGGAAAAACTGTTGTATTTATATTGTATTTTATGCTTCTGGCGTTGACTTCTAAGGCCGTCACTATTCGATCTGGTGCAGCAACGCCCTAGAGTGAAGCCTGGGTTGCCCGGAACGTAGGAATGACCGTTACTTTCACTCTGTTTGCAATTATTCATTTTATACGATGGAAAAACTGTTTTATTTATATTGTATTTTATGCTTCGGGCGTTGACTTCCAAGGCCTTAACTATTCGATCTGGTGGAGCAACGCCCTAGAGTGAAGCCAATGTTGCCCTGAACGTAGAAATGACCATCACATTCACACTGGTTGCAATCATTCCTGTTATACGGTGGAAAAACTGTTGTATTTTTATTGTATCTTATGCGTCTGGCGTTGACTTCTAATGCGCTAGCTATTCAATCTGGAGGAGCAACGCCCTAGTGTGAAGCATAGGTTGCCCGGTACGTAGAAATGACCGTTAGCTTCACACTGTTTGCAATTATTCATTTTATCCGATGGAAAAGCTGTTTTACTTATATTGTATTTTATGTTTCTGGCGTTGACTTCTAAGGCCATAGCTATTCGATGTGGTGGCGCACCGACCTAGGGTGAAGCCTAGGGTGCCCGGAACGTAGAAATGACCTTTACCGCCACACTTGTTGCAATTATTCCTGTTATACGATTGAAACATTGTGTATTTTTACTTTATTTTATGCTTCTGGCGTTGGCTTCAAAGGCCCTAGCTATTGGATCTGGTGGAGCAACGCCCTAGAGTGAAGCCTAGGTTGCCCGAAACCTAGAAATGACCATTACTTTCACTCTGGTTGCAATTATTCCTGCTATACGATGGAAAACCGGTTGGATTTTTATTGTATTTTATGCTTCTGGCGTTGACTTCTTAGGCCCTAACCATTCGATCTGGTGGAGTAAGGCCCTAGAGTGAACCCTATGTTGCCCGGAACGAAGAAATGACCACAACTTTCACACTGGTTGCAATTATTCGTTTTACACAATGGAAAAACTGTTGTATTTATGGTGTATTTTATGCTTCTGGCGTTGACTTCTAAGGTCGTAACTATTAGATGTGGTGGAGCAACGCCCTAGAGTCAAGCCTAGGTTGCCCGGAACGTAGATATGACCATAACTTTCACAGTGGTTGCAATTATTCATGCTATACGGTAGAAATACTGTTGCATTTTTATTGTATTTTCTGCTTCTGGCTTTAACTTCTAAGGTCCTAGCTGTTCCGTCTGGTGGGGCAACGTCCAAGAGTGAAGCCTATGTTGCCCGGAACGTAGAAATGACCATCACATTCACATTGGTAGCAATTAGTCGTTTTATGCGAAGGAACAGCTGTTGTATTTATATTGTATTTTATGCTTCTGGCGTTGACTTCTAAGGCGCTAACTATTCGATCTGGTGGAGCAACGCACTAGAGTGAAGCCTAGCTTGCTCGGAATGCAGAAATGTCCATAACTTTCACAGTGGTTGCAATTATTCGTTTTATACGATGGAAAAGCTGTTGTATTTATATTGTATTTAATGCTTCTGGCGTTGACTTCTTAGGGCCTAACTATTCGATCTGGTGGAGCAACGCCAAAGATTGAAACCTATGTTACCTGGAACGTGGAAATGACCAGTACTTTCACACTGGTTGCAGTTATTCCTGCTATACGATGGAAAAACTGTTGCATCTTTACTGTATTTTATGCTTCTGGCGTCGACTTCTAAGGCCCTAATTATTCGATCTGGTGGAGCAACGCCCTAGAGTAAAGCCTAGGTTGCTCAAAATGTAGAAATGTCCATAACTTTCACACTGGTTGCAATTATTCGTTTTATACGATGGGAAAACTGTTGTATTTATTTTGTATTTTATGCTTCTGGCGCTGACGTCTTAAGCCCTATCTATTGGATCTGGTTGACCAGCGCCCTAGAGTGAAGACTAGGTTCCCCGGAACGTAGAAATGACCAGTACTCCCAAACTGTTTGCAATTTTTCATCTTATACAATGGAAAACCTGTTGTATTTATATTGTATTTTATGCTTCTGGCGTTGATTTCTAAGGCACTCACTATTCGATGTGGTGGAGCAACGCCCTTGAGCGAAACCTAGGCTGCCCGGAACGTAGAAATGACCATTACTTTCACACTGGTTGCAATTATTCGTTTTATACGATGGAAAAGATGTTGTATTTATATTGTATTTTATGCTCCTGGCGTTGACTTCTAAGGCCTTAACTATTGGACCTGGTGGAGCAACGCCCTAGAGTGAAGCCTTGATTGCCTGGAACGTAGAACAAACCATTACCTTCACACTGGTTGCAATTATTCCTCTTATACGATGGAAAAACTGTTGCATCTTTATTGTATTTTATGCTTCCGGCGTTGACTTGTAAGGCCCTATCTATTTGATCTGGTAGAGCAACGCCCTAGAGTGAAGCCTAGGTTGCTCGGAGTGTAGAAGTGTCCATAATTTTCACACTGGTTGCAATTATTCGTTTTATACGATGGAAAAGCTGTTGTATTTATATTGTATTTTATGCTCTAGGCGTTGACTTCGTAGGTCCTAACTATTCGATCTGGTGGAGCAACGACCTAGAGTGGAACCTAAGTTGTCCGGAACGTAGAAATGAACATTACTTTCACACTGTTTGCAAATATACATTATATACGATGGAAAAGCTGTTGTATTTAGATTGTATTTTATGCTTCTGTCGTTGACTTCTAAGGCCGTAGCTATTCGATGTGGTGGAGCAACGCCCTAGAGTGAAGCCTGGGTTGCCCGGAACGTAGAAATTACCATTACCTCCAAACTGTTTCCAATTATTCGTTTTATACGATGGAAAAACTGTTGTATTTATTTTGTATTTGATGCTTCTGACGTTGACTTCATAGGCCCTAGCTATTCGATCAGGTGGAGCTACGCCTTAGAGTGAAGCCTAGGTTACCCGGAACGTAGAAAGGACCAGTACTTTCACACTGGTTGCAGTTATTCCAGTTATACGATGGAAAAACTGTTGCATTTTTATTGTATTTTATGCTTCTATCGTTGAATTCTAAGTCCCTAACTATTCGATCTCGTGGAGCAACGCCTCAGAGTGAAGCCTAGGTCGCTCGGAACGTAGAAACGACCATGACTTTTACTCTGGTTGCAATTATTCCTGTTATACGATGGAAAAACTCTTGTATCTTTATTGCATTTTATGCTTCGGGCATTGACTTCTATGGCCCTACCTATTCGATCTGGTGGAGCAACGCCCTAGAGTGAAGCCTAGGTGGCCCGAAACATAGAAATGACCATTACTTTCACACTGGTTGCAATTATTCCTGTTGTACAATGGAAAAACTGTTGCATTTATATTGCATTTTATGCTTCTAGCGTTGAATTCCAAGTCCCTAACTATTCGATCTCGTGGAGCAACGCACCAGAGTGAAGCCTAGCTCGCTCGGAACGCAGAAATGACCATCACTTTTACTCTGGTTGCAATTATTCCTGTTATACGACGGAAAAACTCTTGTATCTTTATTGTATTTTATGCTTCGGGCATTGACTTCTATGGCCCTACCTATTCGATCTGGTGGAGCAACGCCCTAGAGTGAAGCCTAGGTTGCTCGAAATGTAGAAATGTCCATAATTTTCACACTGGTTGCAATTATTCGTTTTATACAATGGAAAAGCTGTTGTATTTATATTGTATTTTATGCTTCAGGCGTTGACTTCGTAGGACCTAACTATTCGATCTGGTGGAGCAACGCCCTAGAGTGGAACCTAGGTTGCCCGGAACGTAGAAATGACCATTGCCGTCACACTGGTTGCAATTATTCATTTTATACGATGGAAAAGCTGTTGTATTTATATTGTATTTTATGCTTCTGGCGTTGACTTCTAAGGTCGTAGCTATCCGATGTGGTGGAGCAACGCCCTAGAGTGAAGCATTGGTTGCCCGAAACGTAGAAATTACCATTACCTCCAAACTGTTTGCAATTATTCGTTTTACACGATGGAAAAGCTGTTGTATTTATTTTGTATTTGCTGCTTCTGGCGTTGGCTTCTTAGGCCCTATCTATTTGATCTGGTAGAGCAACGCCCTAGAGTTAAGCCTTGGTTGCTCGGAATGTGGAAATGTCCATAATTTTCACACTGGTTGCAATTATTCGTTTTATACGATGGAAAAGCTGTTGTATTTATATTGTATTTTATGCTCTAGGCGTTGACTTAGTAGGCCCTAACTATTCGATCTGGTGGATCAGCGCCCTAGAGTGGAACCTAGGTTGCCCGGAACGTAGAAATGACCATTGCTATCACACTGGTTGCAATTATTCATTTTATACGATGGAAAAACTGTTGTAATTATATTGTATTTACTTCTTCTGGCGTTGACTTCTTAGGCCCTAACTATTCGATCTGGTGGAACAACGCCCTAGAGTGAAGCCTAGGTGGCCCGGAACGTAGAACTGACCATATCTTTCAGACTTGTTGCAATTATTCCTGTTATATGATGGAAAAACTGTTGTATTTATATTGTATTTCTGCTTCTGGCGTTGACTTCTAAGGCCTTAACTATTTGATCTGGTGGAGCAACGCCCTACAGTGGAGCCTAGGTTGCCCGGAACGTAGAAATAACCATAACTTTCACACTGGGAGCAATTAGACGTTTTATGCGAAGGAAAAGCTGTTGTATTTATATTGTATTTTATGTTTCTGCCGTTGACTTCTTAGGCACTAACTATTCGATCTGGTGGAGCACCGCCCTAGAGTGAAGCCTACGTTGCCCGGAACGTAGAACATACCATTACCTTCACACTGGTTGCAATTATTCCTGTTATACGATGGAAAAACTGTTGCATCTTTATTGTACTTTATGCTCCTGGCGCTGACTTCTAAGGCCCTAGCTATTCGATCAGGTGGAGCTACGCCTTAGAGTGAAGCCTAGGTTACCCGGAACGTAGAAGTGACCATAACTTTTACACTGCTAGCAATTATTCGTTTTATACAATGGAAAAACCGTTCTATTTATTTTGTGTTTTATGCTTCGGGCGTTGACTTCTAAGGCCCTAGCTGTTTGATCTGATGGAGCAACGCCCTAGAATGAAGCCTAGGTTGCCCGGAACGTAGAAGTGACCATTACCTTCACAGTTGATGCAATTATTCCTGTTATATGATAGAAAAACTGTTGTATTTTTATTGTATTTTATGCTCCTGTCGTTGACTCCTAAGGCACTAGCTATTCGATCTTGTGGAGCAACGCCCTAGAGTGAAGCCTAGGCTGCCCGGAAGGTAGAAATGACCATTACTTTCACACTGTTTGCAATTATTCCTTCTATACGTTGGAAAAGCTGCAGTATTTTTATCGTATTTTCTGCTTCTGGCAATGACTTCTAAGGTCCTAGCTACTCAATCTGGTGGGGCAACGTCCAGAGTGAACCCTATGTTGCCCGGAACGAAGAAATGACCACAACTTTCACACTGGTTGCAATTATTCGTTTTACACAATGGAAAAACTGTTGTATTTATGGTGTATTTTATGCCTCTGTCGTTGACTTCTAAGGCCGTAGCTATTCGATGTGGTGGAGCAACGCCCTATAGTGAAGCCTAGGTTGCCCGGAACGTAGATCTGACAAATACTTTCACACTGGTTGCAATTATTCGTTTTATACGTTGGAAAAACTGTTGTATTTATTTTGAATTTGGAGCGCCTGGCGTTGACTTCTTAGGCCCTAACTATTCGAACTGGTGGAGCAACGCCCTAGAGTGAAGCCTAGGTTGCCCAGAACGCAGAAATGACCATTACCTTCACACTGGTTGCAATCATTCCTATTATACAATCGAAAAACTGTTGTATTTTTACTGTATTTTATGCTTCTGGCGTTGACTTCTAAGTCCCTAGCTACTCGACCTGGTGGAGTGACGCCCTAGAGCGGAGCCTAGGTTGCCCGGAACGTAGAAATGACCATCACTTTCACACTGTTTGCAATTATTCATTTTATACGATGGAAAACCTGTTGTATTTATATTGTATTTTATGCTTCTGGCGTTGATTTCTAAGGCCGTAGCTATTCGATGTGGTGGAGCAACGCCCTAGAGTGAAGCCCAGGTTGCCCGGAACGTTGAAACGACCATTACTTTCACACTGGTTGCAATTATTCCTGTTATACCATGGAAAAGCTGTTGTATATATATTGTATTTTATGCTTCTGGCGTCGACTTCTAAGGCCGTAGCTATTAGATGTGGTGCAGCAACGCCCTAGGGTGACGCCTAGGTTGCCCGGAGCGTAGAAATGACCATCACCTACACTCTGTTTGCAATTGTTCATTTTATATGATGGAAAGCTGTTGTAGTTATATTGTATTTTATGTATCGGGCGTTGACTTCTATGGCCCTACCTATTCGATCTGGTGTAGCAACGCCCTAGAGTGAAGCCTAGGTTGCCCGGAAGGTAGAAATGACCATTACTTTCACACTGTTTGCAATTATTCATTCTATACGATGGAAAAGCTGCTGTATTTTTATCGTATTTTCTGCTTCTGGCATTGACTTCTAAGGTCCTAGCTACTCAGTGCTGTGGTGCAACGTCCAGAGTGAACCCTATGTTGCCCGGAACGAACAAAAGACCACAACTTTCACACTGGTTGCAATTATTCGTTTTACACAATGGAAAAACTGTTGTATTTATGGTGTATTTTATGCTTCTGGCGTTGACTTCTAAGGCCTTAACTATTTGATCTGGTGGAGCAACGGTCTAGAGCGAAACCTAGGCTGCCCGGAACGTGGAAATGACCATTACTTTCACACTGGTTACAATTATTCGTTTTATACGATGGAAAAACTGTTTTATTTATATTGTATTTTCTGCTTCTAGCGTTGACTTCTAAGGCCTTAACTATTCGATCTGGCGGAAGAACGCCGTAGAGTGAAGCCTAGGTTGCCCGGAACGCAGAAATGACCACAGCTTTCACACTGGTTGCTACTATTCGTTTTATACGATGGAAAAACTGTTGTATTTATTTTGTATTTGGTGCTTCTGGCGTTGACTTCTAAGGCCCTAACTATTCGATGTGGTGGAGCAACGCCCTAACGCGACGCCCAGGATGCCCGGAACGTAGAAATGACCATAAATTTCACACTGGTTGCAATTATTCCTGTTATACGATGGAAAAACTGTTGCACCTTTATTGTATTTTATACTTCTGGCGTTGACTTGTAAGGCCCTAACTATTCGATCTGGTGGAGCAACGCCATAGAGTGAAGCCTAGGTTGCCCAGAACGTAGAAGTGACCATAACATTCACACTGGTTGCAATTATTCGTGTTATACGATGGAAAAGCTGTTGTATTTATTTTGGATTTTAAGCTTCTGGCGTTGACTTCTAAGGCCTTAGCTATTCGATCTGGTGTGGCAACGCCCTAGAGTGAAGCCCAGGTTACCCGGAACGTAGAAATGACCGTAACCTTCACACAGGTTGCAATCATTCGTTTTATACGATGGAAAATCTGTTGTACTTATATTGTGTTTCATTCTTCAGGCGTTGACTTCCTAGGCCCTAACTATTCGATCTGGTGGAACAATGCCTCAGAGTTAAGTCTTGGATGCCCGAAACGCAGAAATGATCATTACTTTCACACTGGTTGCAGTGATCCATGCTTTACAATGGAAAAGCTGTTGTACTTATATTGTTTTTTGTGCTTCTGGCGTTGACTTCTAAGGCCCTAACTATTCAATCTGTTGGAGGAACGCCCTATAGTGTAGCATAGGTTGCCCGGAACGTAGAAATGACCATCAATTTCACACTGGTTGCAGTTATTCCTGTTATAGGATGGAAAACCTGTTGCATTTATATTGTATTTTATGCTCCTCGTGTTGACTTCATAGGCCCTAACTATTCGATGTGGTGGAGCAACGCCGTACAGCGAAGCCTAGGTTGCCCGTAACGTAGAAATGACCATAACATTCACACTGTTTGCAATTATTCGTTTTATACGATGGAAAGGTTGTTGTACTTATATTGTATTTTATTCTTCTGGCGTTGACTTCTTAGGCCCTAAATATTCGATCTGGTGGCACAACGCACTAGAGTGAAGCCTAGTTTGCCCGGATCGTAGAAATGACCATAACTTTCACACTGGTTGCAATTATTCGCTTTATACGATGGAAAGACTGTTGTATTTATATTGTATTTTATGCTTCTGGCGTTGACTTCTTAGGTCCAAACTATTCGGTCCGGTGGACCAGCGCCCTAGAGTGAAGCCTAGGATGCACGGAACGTAGAAATGCCATTACTTTCACACTGGTTGCAATTACTCCTGTTATACGATGGAAAAGCTGTTGTATTTTTATTGTATTTAATGCTCCTGGCGTTTAATTCTAAGTCCCTAGCTATTCGATCTGGTGGAGCAACACACTAGAGCTTCGCCTATGTTGCCGGGAAGGTAGAAATGACCATCACTTTCACAATGTTTGCAATTATGCATTTTATACGATGGAAAAGCTGTTGTACTTATATCGTATTTTATTCTTCTGGCGTTGACTTCTTTGGCCCTAACTATCCAATCTGGTTGAACAACGCCCTAGAGTGAAGCGTAGGTTGCCCGGAATGTAGAAATGACCATGACTTTCACACTGGTAGCAATTATTCGTTATATACAATGGAAAAACTGTTATATTTATTTTGCATTTTATACTTCGGGCGTTGACTTCTAAGGCCCTAACTATTGGATCTGGTGAAGCAACATCCTACAGAGAAGCCAAGGTTGCCCAGAACGTAGAAATGACCATGACATTCACACTGGTAGCAATTATTCGTTTTATACAATGGAAAAACTGTTCTATTTCATTTGTATTTTATGCTTTGGGCGTTGAGTTCTAAGGCTCTAACTATTCGATCTGGTGTGGCAACGCCCTAGAGTGAAGCCCAGGTTACCCGGAACGTAGAAATGACCGTAACCTTCACACAGGTTGCAATCATTCGTTTTATACGATGGAAAATCTGTTGTACTTATATTGTATTTCATTCTTCAGGCGTTGACTTCTTAGGCCCTAACTATTCGATCTGGTGGAACAATGCCTCAGAGTTAAGGCTTGGATGCCCGAAACGCAGAAATGATCATTACTTTCACACTGGTTGCAGTGATCCATGCTTTACAATGGAAAAGCTGTTGTACTTATATTGTTTTTTGTGCTTCTGGCGTTGACTTCTAAGGCCCTAACTATTCAATCTGTTGGAGGAACGCCCTATAGTGTAGCATAGGTTGCCCGGAACGTAGAAATGACCATCAATTTCACACTGGTTGCAATTATTCCTGTTATAGGATGGAAAACCTGTTGCATTTATATTGTATTTTATGCTCCTGGTGTTGACTTCTTAGGCCCTAACTATTCGATGTGGTGGAGCAACGCCGTACAGCGAAGCCTAGGTTGCCCGTAACGTAGAAATGACCATAACATTCACACTGTTTGCAATTATTCGTTTTATACGATGGAAAGGTTGTTGTACTTATATTGTATTTTATTCTTCTGGCGTTGACTTCTTAGGCCCTAAATATTCGATCTGGTGGCACAACGCACTAGAGTGAAGCCTAGTTTGCCCGGATCGTAGAAATGACCATAACTTTCACACTGGTTGCAATTATTCGCTTTATACGATGGAAAGACTGTTGTATTTATATTGTATGTTATGCTTCTGGCGTTGACTTCTTAGGTCCAAACTATTCGGTCCGGTGGACCAGCGCCCTAGAGTGAAGCCTAGGATGCACGGAACGTAGAAATGCCATTACTTTCACACTGGTTGCAATTACTCCTGTTATACGATGGAAAAGCTGTTGTATTTTTATTGTATCTAATGCTCCTGGCGTTTAATTCTAAGTCCCTAGCTATTCGATCTGGTGGAGCAACGCACTAGAGGGTCGCCTATGTTGCCGGGAAGGTAGAAATGACCATCACTTTCACAATGTTTGCAATTATGCATTTTATACGATGG
Organism: Calliopsis andreniformis; assembly: GCF_051401765.1. Taxonomy (NCBI): domain Eukaryota; kingdom Metazoa; phylum Arthropoda; class Insecta; order Hymenoptera; family Andrenidae; genus Calliopsis; species Calliopsis andreniformis. The sequence continues at coordinate 4,882,509 of NW_027480429.1, forward strand.
AAAAGCTGTTGTACTTATATCGTATTTTATTCTTCTGGCGTTGACTTCTTTGGCCATAACTATCCAATCTGGTTGAACAACGCCCTAGAGTGAAGCGTAGGTTGCCCGGAATGTAGAAATGACCATGACTTTCACACTGGTAGCAATTATTCGTTATATACAATGGAAAAACTGTTCTATTTCATTTGTATTTTATGCTTTGGGCGTTGAGTTCTAAGGCTCTAACTATTCGATCTGGTGGAGAGACGCCCTAGAGTGAAGCCTAGGTTGCCCGGAACGTAGAAATGACCATAACTTTCACACTGGTTGCAATTATTCGTTTTATACGATGGAAAAGCTGTTGCATTTATATCGTAATTTACGCTTCAGGGGTTGACTTCTTGGACCCTGACTATTCCATCTGTTGGAACAACGCCCTAGGGTGTAGTGTAGGTTGCCCGGAACGTAGAAATGACCATAACTTTCACACTGGCAGCAATTATTCGTTTATACGATGGAAAAACTGTTCTATTTATTTTATATTTTATGCTTCGGGCGTTGACTTCTAATGCCCTAACTATTCGATCTGGCGGAGCAACGCCCTAGAGTGAAGCCCAGGTTGCCCGGAACGCAGAAATGACCATAACTTTCATACTGGTTGCTATTATTCGTTTTATACGATGGAAAAACTGTTGTATTTGTATTGTATTTTATGCTTCTGGCGTCCACTACTTAGGCCCTAACTATTCGATCTGGTGGAACAACGCCCTAGAGTGAAGCCTAGGTTGCCCGGAACGTAGAAATGACCATCGCTTTCACTCTGGTTGCAATTATTCGTTTTATACGATGGAAAAGCTGTTGTATTTATATTGTATTTAATGCTTCTGGCGTTGACTTCTTAGGGCCTAACTATTCGATCTGGTGGAGCAACGCCAAAGAGTGAAACCTAGGTTACCCGGAACGTGGAAATGACCAGTACTTTCACACTGGTTGCAGTTATTCCTGCTCTACGATGGAAAAACTGTTGCATCTTTACTGTATTTTATGCTTCTGGCGTCGACTTCTAAGGCCCTAATTATTCGATCTGGTGGAGCAACGCCCTAGAGTGAAGCCTAGGTTGCTCAAAATGTAGAAATGTCCATAACTTTCACACTGGTTGCAATTATTCGTTTCATACGATGGGAAAACTGTTGTATTTATTTTGTATTTTATGCTTCTGGCGCTGACTTCTTAAGCCCTATCTATTGGATCTGGTTGACCAGCGCCCTAGAGTGAAGACTAGGTTTCCCGGAACGTAGAAATGACCAGTACTCCCAAACTGTTTGCAATTTTTCATCTTATACAATGGAAAACCTGTTGTATTTATATTGTATTTTATGCTTCTTGCGTTGATTTCTAAGGCACTCACTATTCGATGTGGTGGAGCAACGCCCTAGAGCGAAACCTAGGCTGGCCGGAACGTAGAAATGACCATTACTTTCACACTGTTTGCAATTATTCCTCTTATACGATGGAAAAACTGTTGCATCTTTATTGTATTTTATGCTTCCGGCGTTGACTTGTAAGGCCCTATCTATTTGATCTGGTAGAGCAACGCCCTAGAGTGAAGCCTAGGTTGCTCGGAATGTAGAAGTGTCCATAATTTTCACACTGGTTGCAATTATTCGTTTTATACGATGGAAAAGCTGTTGTATTTATATTGTATTTTATGCTCTAGGCGTTGACTTCGTAGGCCCTAACTATTCGATCTGGTGGAGCAACGCCCTAGAGTGGAACCTAGGTTGCCCGGATCGTAGAAATGAACATTACTTTCACACTGTTTGCAAATATACATTATATACGATGGAAAAGCTGTTGTATTTAGATTGTATTTTATGCTTCTGGCGTTGACTTCTAAGGCCATAGCTATTCGATGTGGTGGAGCAACGCCCTAGAGTGAAGCCTGGGTTGCCCGGAACGTAGAAATTACCATTACCTCCAAACTGTTTGCAATTATTCGTTTTATACGATGGAAAAACTGATGTATTTATTTTGTATTTGATGCTTCTGGCGTTGACTTCATAGGCCCTAGCTATTCGATCAGGTGGAGCTACGCCTTAGAGTGAAGCCTAGGTTACCCGGAACGTAGAAATGACCAGTACTTTCACACTGGTTGCAGTTATTCCAGTTATACGATGGAAAACCTGTTGCATTTTTATTGTATTTTATGCTTCTATCATTGAATTCTAAGTCCCTAACTATTCGATCTCGTGGAGCAACGCCCCAGAGTGAAGCCTAGGTCGCTCGGAACGTAGAAACGACCATGACTTTTACTCTGGTTGCAATTATTCCTGTTATACGATGGAAAAACTCTTGTATCTTTATTGCATTTTATGCTTCGGGCATTGACTTCTATGGCCCTACCTATTCGATCTGGTGGAGCAACGCCCTAGAGTGAAGCCTAGGTTGCCCGGAACGTAGAAATGACCATAACTTTCACACTGGCAGCAATTATTCGTTTTATACGATGGAAAAACTGTTCTATTTATTTTATATTTTATGCTTCGGGCGTTGACTTCTAATGCCCTAACTATTCGATCTGGCGGAGCAACGCCCTAGAGTGAAGCCCATGTTGCCCGGAACGCAGAAATGACCATAACTTTCATACTGGTTGCTATTATTCGTTTTATACGATGGAAAAACTGTTGTATTTGTATTGTATTTTATGCTTCTGGCGTCCACTACTTAGGCCCTAACTATTCGATCTGGTGGAACAACGCCCTATAGTGAAGCCTAGGTTGCCCGGAACGTAGAAATGACCATCACTTTCACACTGGTTGCAATTATTCGTTTTATACGATGGAAAAGCTGTTGTATTTATATTGTATTTTATGCTCTAGGCGTTGACTTCGTAGGCCCTAACTATTCGATCTGGTGGATCAGCGCCCTAGAGTGGAACCTAGGTTGCCCGGAACGTAGAAATGACCATTGCTATCACACTGGTTGCAATTATTCATTTTATACGATGGAAAAACTGTAGTAATTATATTGTATTTACTTCTTCTGTCGTTGACTTCTTAGGCCCTAACTATTCGATCTGGTGGATCAACGCCCTAGAGTGAAGCCTAGGTGGCCCGGAACGTAGAACTGACCATAACTTTCATGCTGGTTGCAATTATTCGTTTTATACGATGGAAAAAATGTTGTATCTTTATTGCATTTTATGCTTCGGGCGTTGACTTCTAAGGCCCTAACTATTCGATCTGTTGCAGCAGCGACCTATGGTGAAGCCTAGGTTGTCCGGAAAGTAGAAATGACCATTGCTTTCACACTGTTTGCAAATATACTTTATATACGATGGAAAAGCTGTTGTATTTATATTGTGTTTTATGCTTCTGGCGTTGACTTCTTAGGCCCTAACTTTTCGATCTGGTGGAACAACGCCCTAGAGTGAAGTCTGGGTTGACCGGAACATAGAAATGACCATCACTTTCACACTGGTTGCAGTTATTCCTGTTATACGATGGAAAAACTGTTGCATTTTTATTGTATTTTATGCTTCTGGCGTTGACTTCTAAGGCCCTAACTATTCGATCAGGTGGCGCAACTCCCTAGAGTGAAGCCTAGGTTTCTCGGAACGTAGAAATGACCATTACCTTCACATTGTTTGCAAATATTCATTTTATACAGTGGAAAAGCTGTTGTATTTATATTGTGTTTTATGCTTCTGGCGTTGACTTCTAAGGCCGTCACTGTTCGATCTGGTGTAGCAACGCCCTAGAGTGAAGCCTGGGTTGCCCGCAACGTAGGAATGACCGTTACTTTCACTCTGTTTGCAATTATTCATTTTATACGATGGAAAAACTGTTTTATTTATATTGTATTTTATGCTTCGGGCGTTGACTTCCAAGGCCCTAACTATTCGATCTGGTGGAGCAACGCCCTAGAGTGAAGCCAAGGTTGCCCTGAACGTAGAAATGACCATTACATTCACACTGGTTGCAATTATTCCTGTTATACGGTGGAAAAACTGTTGTATTTTTATTGTATCTTATGCGTCTGGCGTTGACTTCTAATGCGCTAGCTATTCAATCTGGAGGAGGAACGCCCTAGTGTGAAGCATAGGTTGCCCGGTACGTAGAAATGACCGTTAGCTTCACACTGTTTGCAATTATTCATTTTATCCGATGGAAAAGCTGTTTTACTTATATTGTATTTTATGTTTCTGGCGTTGACTTCTAAGGCCATAGCTATTCGATGTGGTGGCGCACCGACCTAGGGTGAAGACTAGGTTGCACGGAACGTAGAACATACCATTACCTTCACACTGGTTGCAATTATTCCCGTTATACGATGGAAAAACTGTTGCATCTTTATTGGATTTTATGTTTATGGCGTTGACTTCTTAGGCCCTAACTTTCGATCTGGTGGAGCAACGTCCTAGAGTGAAGCCTAGGTTGCCCGGAGCGTAGAAATGACCATAACTTTCACACTGTTTGCAATTATTCATTCTATACGATGGAAAAGCTGCTGTATTTTTATCGTATTTTCTGCTTCTGGCATTGACTTCTAAGGTCCTAGCTACTCAATCTGGTGGGGCAACGTCCAGAGTGAACCCTATGTTGCACGGAACGAAGAAATGACCACAACTTTCACACTGGTTGCAATTATTCGTTTTACACAATGGAAAAACTGTTGTATTTATGGTGTATTTTATGCTTCTGGCGTTGACTTCTAAGGTCGTAACTATTAGATGTGGTGGAGCAACGCCCTAGAGTCAAGCCTAGGTTGCCCGGAACGTAGATATGACCATAACTTTCACAGTGGTTGCAATTATTCATGCTATACGGTAGAAATACTGTTGCATTTTTATTGTATTTTCTGCTTCTGGCTTTAACTTCTAAGGTCCTAGCTGTTCCGTCTGGTGGGGCAACGTCCAAGAGTGAAGCCTATGTTGCCCGGAACGTAGAAATGACCATCACATTCACATTGGTAGCAATTAGTCGTTTTATGCGAAGGAACAGCTGTTGTATTTATATTGTATTTTATGCTTCTGGCGTTGACTTCTAAGGCGCTAACTATTCGATCTGGTGGAGCAACGCACTAGAGTGAAACCTAGGTTACCCGGAACGTAGAAATGACCAGTACATTCACACTGTTTGCCGTTACTCCTGTTACACGATGGAAAAACTGTTGCACCTTTATTGTATTTTACGCTTCTGGCGTTGGCTTCTAAGGCCCTAACTATTCGATCTGGTGGAGCAACGCCCTAGTGTGAAGCCTAGGTTGCTCGGAACGTAGAAATGACCGTTACCTTCACACTGTTTGCAAATATTCATTTTATACGATGTCAAATCTGTTGTATTTATATTGTATTTTATGCTTCCGGCGTTGACTTCTAAGGCCGTAGCTATCAGATGTGGTGCAGCAACGCCCTAGAGTGACGCCTAGGCTGCCAGGAACGCAGAAATGACCATAACTTTCACACTGGTTACCATTATTCGTTTTATACGATGGAAAAACTGTGGTATTTATATCGTATTTTATGCTTGTGGCGTTGACTTCTTATGCCCTAACCTTTCGATCTGGTGGAACAGCGCCCTAGAGTGAAGTCTGGGTTGACCGGAACATAGAAATGACCATCACTTTCACACTGGTTGCAGTTATTCCTGTTATACGATGGAAAAACTGTTGCATCTTTATTGTATTTTATGCTTCTGGCGTTGACTTCTAAGGCCCTAACTATTCGATCAGGTGGCGCAACTCCCTAGAGTGAAGCCTAGGTTTCTCGGAACGTAGAAGTGACCATTACCTTCACATTGTTTGCAAATATTCATTTTATACAGTGGAAAAGCTGTTGTATTTATATTGTGTTTTATGCTTCTGGCGTTGACTTCTAAGGCCGTCACTGTTCGATCTGGTGTAGCAACGCCCTAGAGTGAAGCCTGGGTTGCCCGGAACGTAGGAATGACCGTTACTTTCACTCTGTTTGCAATTATTCATTTTATACGGTGGAAAAACTGTTGTATTTTTATTGTATCTTATGCGTCTGGCGTTGACTTCTAATGCGCTAGCTATTCAATCTGGAGGAGGAACGCCCTAGTGTGAAGCATAGGTTGCCCGGTACGTAGAAATGACCGTTAGCTTCACACTGTTTGCAATTATTCATTTTATCCGATGGAAAAGCTGTTTTACTTATATTGTATTTTATGTTTCTGGCGTTGACTTCTAAGGCCATAGCTATTCGATGTGGTGGCGCACCGACCTAGGGTGAAGCCTAGGGTGCCCGGAACGTAGAACATACAATGACCTTCACACTGGTTGCAATTATTCCTGTTATACGATGGAAAAACTGTTGCATCTTTATTGTATTTTATGCTTCTGGCGTTGACTTCTTAGGCCCTACCTATTCGATCTGGTGTAGCAACGCCCTAGAGTGAAGCGTAGGTTGCCCGGAAGGTAGAAATGACCATTACTTTCACACTGTTTGCAATTATTCATTCTATACGATGGAAAAGCTGCTGTATTTTTATCGTATTTTCTGCTTCTGGCATTGACTTCTAAGGTCCTAGCTACTCAATCTGGTGGGGCAATGTCCAGAGTGAACCCTATGTTGCCCGGAACGAAGAAATGACCACAACTTTCACACTGGTTGCAATTATTCGTTTTACACAATGGAAAAACTGTTGTATTTATGGTGTATTTTATGCTTCTGGCGTTGACTTCTAAGGTCGTAACTATTAGATGTGGTGGAGCAACGCCCTAGAGTGAAGCCTGGGTTGCCCGGAACGTAGAAATTACCATTACCTCCAAACTGTTTGCAATTATTCGTTTTATACGATGGAAAAACTGTTGTATTTATTTTGTATTTGATGCTTCTGGCGTTGACTTCATAGGCCCTAGCTATTCGATCAGGTGGAGCTACGCCTTAGAGTGAAGCCTAGGTTACCCGGAACGTAGAAAGGACCAGTACTTTCACACTGGTTGCAGTTATTCCAGTTATACGATGGAAAAACTGTTGCATTTTTATTGTATTTTCTGCTTCTATCGTTGAATTCTAAGTCCCTAACTATTCGATCCCGTGGAGCAACGGCCCAGAGTGAAGCCTGGGCCGCTCGGAACGTAGAAACGACCATGACTTTTACTCTGGTTGCAATTATTCCTGTTATACGATGGAAAAACTCTTGTATCTTTATTGTATTTTATGCTTCAGGCGTTGACTTCGTAGGCCCTAACTATTCGATCTGGTGGAGCAACGCCCTAGAGTGGAACCTAGGTTGCCCGGAACGTAGAAATGACCATTGCCGTCACACTGGTTGCAACTATTCATTTTATACGATGGAAAAGCTGTTGTATTTGTATTGTATTTTATGCTTCTGGCGTTGACTTCTAAGGTCGTAGCTATCCGATGTGGTGGAGCAACGCCCTAGAGTGAAGCCTTGGTTGCCCGGAACGTAGAAATTACCATTACCTCCAAACTGTTTGCAATTATTCGTTTTACACGATGGAAAAGCTGTTGTATTTATTTTGTATTTGCTGCTTCTGGCGTTGACTTCTTAGGCCCTATCTATTTGATCTGGTGGAACAACGCCCTAGAGTGAAGCCTAGGTTGCCCGGAACGTAGAAATGACCGTTACTTTCACAGTGTTTGAAATTATTCATTATATACGATGGAAAAACAGTTTAATTATATTGTATTTTATGCTTCTGGCGTTGACTTCTAAGGCCATATCTATTCGATGTGGTGGAGCAACGCGCTAGAGTGAAGCCTAGGTTGCCCGGAACGTAGAAATGACCGTTACTTTCTCAGTGTTTGAAATTATTCATTATATACGATGGAAAAACAGTTTAATTATATTGTATTTTATGCTTCTGGCGTTGACTTCTAAGGCCATATCTATTCGATGTGGTGGAGCAACGCGCTAGAGTGAAGCCTAGGTTGCCCGGTACGTAGAAATGACCATTACTTTCACATTGGTTGCAATTATTCTTGCTATACGAAGGAAAAACTGTTGTATTTATATTGTATTTTATGCTTCTGGCGTTGACTTCTAAGGCCGTCACTATTCGATCTGGTGCAGCAACGCCCTAGAGTGAAGCCTGGGTTGCCCGGAACGTAGGAATGACCGTTACTTTCACTCTGTTTGCAATTATTCATTTTATACGATGGAAAAACTGTTTTATTTATATTGTATTTTATGCTTCGGGCGTTGACTTCCAAGGCCTTAACTATTCGATCTGGTGGAGCAACGCCCTAGAGTGAAGCCAATGTTGCCCTGAACGTAGAAATGACCATCACATTCACACTGGTTGCAATCATTCCTGTTATACGGTGGAAAAACTGTTGTATTTTTATTGTATCTTATGCGTCTGGCGTTGACTTCTAATGCGCTAGCTATTCAATCTGGAGGAGCAACGCCCTAGTGTGAAGCATAGGTTGCCCGGTACGTAGAAATGACCGTTAGCTTCACACTGTTTGCAATTATTCATTTTATCCGATGGAAAAGCTGTTTTACTTATATTGTATTTTATGTTTCTGGCGTTGACTTCTAAGGCCATAGGTATTCGATGTGGTGGCGCACCGACCTAGGGTGAAGCCTAGGGTGCCCGAAACGTAGAAATGACCTTTACCGCCACACTTGTTGCAATTATTCCTGTTATACGATTGAAACATTGTGTATTTTTACTTTATTTTATGCTTCTGGCGTTGGCTTCAAAGGCCCTAGCTATTGGATCTGGTGGAGCAACGCCCTAGAGTGAAGCCTAGGTTGCCCGAAACCTAGAAATGACCATTACTTTCACTCTGGTTGCAATTATTCCTGCTATACGATGGAAAACCGGTTGGATTTTTATTGTATTTTATGCTTCTGGCGTTGACTTCTTAGGCCCTAACCATTCGATCTGGTGGAGTAAGGCCCTAGAGTGATGACTAGGTTGCCCGTAACGTAGAAATGGCCGTAACTTTCACACTGGTTGCCATTATTCGTTTTATACGATGGAAAAGCTGTTGTATTTCTATCGTATTTTATGCTTCTGGCGTTGACTTCTTAGGCCGTAACTATTCCATCTGGTGGAACAACGCCCTAGCGTGAAGACTAGGTTGCACGGAACGTAGAACATACCATTACCTTCACACTGGTTGCAATTATTCCCGTTATACGATGGAAAAACTGTTGCATCTTTATTGTATTTTATGCTTATGGCGTTGACTTCTAAGGCCGTCACTATTCGATCTGGTGTAGCAACGCCCTAGAGTGAAGCCTGGGTTGCCCGGAACGTAGGAATGACCGTTACATTCACACTGTTTGCAATTATTCATTTTATACGATGGAAAAACTGTTTTATTTATATTGTATTTTATGCTTCGGGCGTTGACTTCCAAGGCCCTAACTATTCGATCTGGTGGAGCAACGCCCTAGAGTGAAGCCAAGGTTGCCCTGAACGTAGAAATGACCATCACATTCACACTGGCTGCAATTATTCCTGTTATACGGTGGAAAAACTGTTGTATTTTTATTGTATCTTATGCGTCTGGCGTTGACTTCTAATGCGCTAGCTATTCAATCTGGAGGAGCAACGCCCTAGTGTGAAGCATAGGTTGCCCGGTACGTAGAAATGACCGTTAGCTTCACACTGTTTGCAATTATTCATTTTAACCGATGGAAAAGCTGTTTTACTTATATTGTATTTTATGATTCTGGCGTTGACTTCTAAGGCCATAGCTATTCGATGTGGTGGCGCACCGACCTAGGGTGAAGCCTAGGGTGCCCGGAACGTAGAAATGACCATTACTTTCACACTGTTTGCAATTATTCATTTTATACGATGGAAAAGCTGTTGTATTTATATTGTATTTTATGTTTCTGGCGTTGACTTCTAAGGCCATAGCTATTCGATGTGGTGGCGCACCGACCTAGGGTGAAGCCTAGGGTGCCCGGAACGTAGAAATGACCTTTACCGTCACACTTGTTGCAATTATTCCTGTTATACGATTGAAACATTGTGTATTTTTACTTTATTTTATGCTTCTGGCGTTGGCTTCAAAGGCCCTAGCTATTGGATCTGGTGGAGCAACGCCATAGAGTGAAGCCTAGGTTGCCCGAAACCTAGAAATGACCATTACTTTCACTCTGGTTGCAATTATTCTTGCTATACGATGGAAAACCGGTTGGATTTTTATTGTATTTTATGCTTCTGGCGTTGACTTCTAAGGCCCTAACTATTCGATCAGGTGGCGCAACGCCCTAGAGTGAAGCCTAGGTTTCTCGGAACGTAGAAATGACCATTACCTTCACACTGTTTGCAATTATTCATTTTATACGATGGCAAAGCTGTTGTATTTATATGGTATTTTATGCTTCCTGCGTTGACTTCTAAGGCCGTAGCTATCAGATGTGGTGCAGCAACGCCCTAGAGTGACGCCTAGGTTGCCAGGAACGTAGAAATGACCATTAAATTCACATTGTTTACAAATATTCATTTTATACAGTGGAAAAGCTGTTGTATTTTTATTGTATTTTATGCTTCTGTCGTTATTTTCTAAGGCCCTAACTATTCGATCTGGTGGAGCAACGCCCTAGAGTGACGCCTAGGTTGCCCGGAACGTAGAACTGACCATCACTTTCACTCTGTTTGCAATTGTTCATTTTATATGATGGAAAGCTGTTGTAGTTATATTGTATTTTATGTATCGGGCGTTGACTTCTATGGCCCTACCTATTCGATCTGGTGTAGCAACGTCCTAGAGTGAAGCCTAGGTTGCCCGGAACGTAGAAATGACCATTACTTTCACACTGGTTGCAATTATTCATTTTATACGATGGAAAAACTGTTTTATTTATATTGTATTTTATGCTTCCGGCGTTGACTTGTAAGGCCCTATCTATTTGATCTGGTAGAGCAACGCCCTAGAGTGAAGCCTAGGTTGCTCGGAGTGTAGAAGTGTCCATAATTTTCACACTGGTTGCAATTATTCGTTTTATACGATGGAAAAGCTGTTGTATTTATATTGTATTTTATGCTCTAGGCGTTGACTTCGTAGGTCCTAACTATTCGATCTGGTGGAGCAACGACCTAGAGTGGAACCTAGGTTGTCCGGAACGTAGAAATGAACATTACTTTCACACTGTTTGCAAATATACATTATATACGATGGAAAAGCTGTTGTATTTAGATTGTATTTTATGCTTCTGTCGTTGACTTCTAAGGCCGTAGCTATTCGATGTGGTGGAGCAACGCCCTAGGGTGAAGCCTGGGTTGCCCGGAACGTAGAAATTACCATTACCTCCAAACTGTTTGCAATTATTCGTTTTATACGATGGAAAAACTGTTGTATTTATTTTGTATTTGATGCTTCTGACGTTGACTTCATAGGCCCTAGCTATTCGATCAGGTGGAGCTACGCCTTAGAGTGAAGCCTAGGTTACCCGGAACGTAGAAAGGACCAGTACTTTCACACTGGTTGCAGTTATTCCAGTTATACGATGGAAAAACTGTTGCATTTTTATTGTATTTTATGCTTCTATCGTTGAATTCTAAGTCCCTAACTATTCGATCTCGTGGAGCAACGCCCCAGAGTGAAGCCTAGGTCGCTCGGAACGTAGAAACGACCATGACTTTTACTCTGGTTGCAATTATTCCTGTTATACGATGGAAAAACTCTTGTATCTTTATTGCATTTTATGCTTCGGGCATTGACTTCTATGGCCCTACCTATTCGATCTGGTGGAGCAACGCCCTAGAGTGAAGCCTAGGTTGCTCGAAATGTAGAAATGTCCATAATTTTCACACTGGTTGCAATTATTCGTTTTATACAATGGAAAAGCTGTTGTATTTATATTGTATTTTATGCTTCAGGCGTTGACTTCGTAGGACCTAACTATTCGATCTGGTGGAGCAACGCCCTAGAGTGGAACCTAGGTTGCCCGGAACGTAGAAATGACCATTGCCGTCACACTGGTTGCAATTATTCATTTTATACGATGGAAAAGCTGTTGTATTTATATTGTATTTTATGCTTCTGGCGTTGACTTCTAAGGTCGTAGCTATCCGATGTGGTGGAGCAACGCCCTAGAGTGAAGCATTGGTTGCCCGAAACGTAGAAATTACCATTACCTCCAAACTGTTTGCAATTATTCGTTTTACACGATGGAAAAGCTGTTGTATTTATTTTGTATTTGCTGCTTCTGGCGTTGGCTTCTTAGGCCCTATCTATTTGATCTGGTAGAGCAACGCCCTAGAGTTAAGCCTTGGTTGCTCGGAATGTGGAAATGTCCATAATTTTCACACTGGTTGCAATTATTCGTTTTATACGATGGAAAAGCTGTTGTATTTATATTGTATTTTATGCTCTAGGCGTTGACTTAGTAGGCCCTAACTATTCGATCTGGTGGATCAGCGCCCTAGAGTGGAACCTAGGTTGCCCGGAACGTAGAAATGACCATTGCTATCACACTGGTTGCAATTATTCATTTTATACGATGGAAAAACTGTTGTAATTATATTGTATTTACTTCTTCTGGCGTTGACTTCTTAGGCCCTAACTATTCGATCTGGTGGAACAACGCCCTAGAGTGAAGCCTAGGTGGCCCGGAACGTAGAACTGACCATATCTTTCAGACTTGTTGCAATTATTCCTGTTATATGATGGAAAAACTGTTGTATTTATATTGTATTTCTGCTTCTGGCGTTGACTTCTAAGGCCTTAACTATTTGATCTGGTGGAGCAACGCCCTACAGTGGAGCCTAGGTTGCCCGGAACGTAGAAATAACCATAACTTTCACACTGGGAGCAATTAGACGTTTTATGCGAAGGAAAAGCTGTTGTATTTATATTGTATTTTATGTTTCTGCCGTTGACTTCTTAGGCACTAACTATTCGATCTGGTGGAGCACCGCCCTAGAGTGAAGCCTACGTTGCCCGGAACGTAGAACATACCATTACCTTCACACTGGTTGCAATTATTCCTGTTATACGATGGAAAAACTGTTGCATCTTTATTGTACTTTATGCTCCTGGCGCTGACTTCTAAGGCCCTAGCTATTCGATCAGGTGGAGCTACGCCTTAGAGTGAAGCCTAGGTTACCCGGAACGTAGAAGTGACCATAACTTTTACACTGCTAGCAATTATTCGTTTTATACAATGGAAAAACCGTTCTATTTATTTTGTGTTTTATGCTTCGGGCGTTGACTTCTAAGGCCCTAGCTGTTTGATCTGATGGAGCAACGCCCTAGAATGAAGCCTAGGTTGCCCGGAACGTAGAAGTGACCATTACCGTCACAGTTGATGCAATTATTCCTGTTATATGATAGAAAAACTGTTGTATTTTTATTGTATTTTATGCTCCTGTCGTTGACTCCTAAGGCACTAGCTATTCGATCTTGTGGAGCAACGCCCTAGAGTGAAGCCGAGGCTGCCCGGAACGTAGAAATAACCATTACCTTCACAGTTGTTGCAATTATTACTGTTACACGATGGAAAAACTGTGGTATTTTTGTTGCACTTTATGCTTCCGGCGTTGGCTTCTAAGGCCCTATCTATTCGATCTGGTGGAGCAACGCCCTAGAGTGAAGCCTAGGTTGCCCGCAACGTAGAAATGACCATTACTTTCACACTGTTTGCAATTATTCATTTTATACGATGGAAAAACTGTTGTATTTATATTGTATTTTATTATTCTGGCGTTGACTTCTTAGGCCCTAACTATTCGATCTGGTGGAACAACGCCCTTGAGTGAAGCCTATGTTGCCCGGAACGTAGAAATGAGCATTACCTTCACACTGGTTGCAATTATTCCTTTTAAACGGTGGAAAGACTGTTGTATTTTTATTGTATTTTATGCTTCTGTCGTTGTTTTCTAAGGCCCTAACTATTCGATCTGGTGGAGCAACGCCCTAGAATGAAGCATAGGTTGCCCGGAACGTTGAAATGACCACTACCTTCACACTGTTTGCAATTATTCATTTTATAAGATGGAAAAGCTGTTATATCTATATTGTATTTTATGCTTCTGGCGTTGACTTCTGAGGCCGTTGCTTTTCGATGTGGTGGAAGAACGCCATAGAGTGAAGCATAGGTAGCCCGGAACGTAGAAATGTCCATATCTTTCACACTGTTTGCAATTATTCGTTTTATACGATGGAAATACTTTTGTACTTATATTGTATTTTATTCTTCTGGCGTTGACTTCTTAGTCCCTAACTATTCGATGTGGTGGACGAACGCCATAGAGTGAAGCCTAGGTAGCCCGGAACGTAGAAATGTCCATATCTTTCACACTGTTTGCAATTATTCGTTTTATACGATGGAAAAACTTTTTTACTTATATTGTATTTTATGCTTCTGACGTTGACTTCTAAGGCCCTAGCTATTCGATATGGTGGAACAACGCCCTAGGGTGTAGCCTAGGTTGCCCGGAACGTAGAAATGACCATAACTTTTACACTGGTAGCAATTATTCGTTTTATACAATGGAAAAACCGTTCTATTTATTTTGTGTTTTATGCTTCGGGCGTTGACTTCTAAGGCCCTAGCTGTTTGATCTGATGGAGCAACGCCCTAGAATGAAGCCTAGGTTGCCCGGAACGTAGAAGTGACCATTACCTTCACAGTTGATGCAATTATTCCTGTTATATGATAGAAAAACTGTTGTATTTTTATTGTATTTTATGCTCCTGTCGTTGACTCCTAAGGCACTAGCTATTCGATCTTGTGGAGCAACGCCCTAGAGTGAAGCCGAGGCTGCCCGGAACGTAGAAATAACCATTACCTTCACAGTTGTTGCAATTATTACTGTTACACGATGGAAAAACTGTGGTATTTTTGTTGCACTTTATGCTTCCGGCGTTGGCTTCTAAGGCCCTATCTATTCGATCTGGTGGAGCAACGCCCTAGAGTGAAGCCTAGGTTGCCCGCAACGTAGAAATGACCATTACTTTCACACTGTTTGCAATTATTCATTTTATACGATGGAAAAACTGTTGTATTTATATTGTATTTTATTATTCTGGCGTTGACTTCTTAGGCCCTAACTATTCGATCTGGTGGAACAACGCCCTTGAGTGAAGCCTATGTTGCCCGGAACGTAGAAATGAGCATTACCTTCACACTGGTTGCAATTATTCCTTTTAAACGGTGGAAAGACTGTTGTATTTTTATTGTATTTTATGCTTCTGTCGTTGTTTTCTAAGGCCCTAACTATTCGATCTGGTGGAGCAACGCCCTAGAATGAAGCATAGGTTGCCCGGAACGTTGAAATGACCACTACCTTCACACTGTTTGCAATTATTCATTTTATAAGATGGAAAAACTGTTATATCTATATTGTATTTTATGCTTCTGGCGTTGACTTCTGAGGCCGTTGCTTTTCGATGTGGTGGAAGAACGCCATAGAGTGAAGCATAGGTAGCCCGGAACGTAGAAATGTCCATATCTTTCACACTGTTTGCAATTATTCGTTTTATACGATGGAAATACTTTTGTACTTATATTGTATTTTATTCTTCTGGCGTTGACTTCTTAGTCCCTAACTATTCGATGTGGTGGACGAACGCCATAGAGTGAAGCCTAGGTAGCCCGGAACGTAGAAATGTCCATATCTTTCACACTGTTTGCAATTATTCGTTTTATACGATGGAAAAACTTTTTTACTTATATTGTATTTTATTCTTCTGGCGTTGACTTCTTAGGCCCTAATTATTCGATCTGGTGGAACAACGCCCTAGAGTGAAGACTAGGTTGCCCGGAACAAGGAAATGACCATTACTTTCACACTGTTTGGAAATATACATTATATACGATGGAAAATCTGTTGTATTTATGTCGTATTTTTCGCTTCTGGCGTTGACTTCTTAGGCCCTAACCATTTGATCTGGTGGAGCACCGCCCTAGAGTGAAGCCTAGGTTGCCCGGAACGTAGAAAAGACCATTACCTTCACACTGGTTGCAATTATTCGTTTTATACGATGGAAAAACTGTTCTATTTATTTTGTATTTTATGCTTCGGGCGTTGACTTCTAAGGCCCTAACTATTCAATCTGTTGGTCCAACGCCCAAGGGTGAAGCCTATGTTGCCCGGAAAGTAGAAATGACGTTAACTTTCATACTGGTTGCAATTATTCGTTTTATACGATGGAAAAACTGTTTTAGTTGTTTTGTATTTTGTGCTTCGGGCGTTGACTTCTAAGGCCCTAACTATTCGATCTGGTCGAGCAACGCCCTAGAGTGAAGCCTAGGTTGCCCGGAACGTAGAAATGACCATAACTTCCACACTGATTGCAATTATTCGTTTTATACGATGGAAAAGCTGTTGTATTTATATCGTATTTTATGCTTCTGGCGTTGACCTCTTAGGCCCTAACTATTCCATCTGGTGGAACAACGCCGTCGGGTGAAGCCTAGGTTGCGTGGAACGTAGAAATGACCTTAACTTTCACACTGGTAGCAATTATACATTATATACGTTGGAAAATCTGTTGTATTTATGTTGTATTTTATGCTTCTGGCGTTGACTTCTTAGGCCCTAACTATTTGATCTGGTGGAGCACCGCCCTAGGGTGAAGCCTATGTTGCCAGGAATGTAGAAATGACGTTAACTTTCATACTGGTTCCAATTATTCGTTTTATTCGATGGAAAAGCTGTTTTATTTATTTTGTATTTTATGCTTCTGGCGTTGACTTCTTATGCCCTAACTATTCCCTCTGGCGGATCAACGCCCTAGAGTGAAACATACGTTGCCCGGAACGTAGAAATGACTATTACTTTCACACTGGTTGCAATTATTCGTTTTATACGAAGGAAAAGCTGTTCCATTTATTTTGTATTTTATGCTTCGGGCCTTGACTCCTAAGGCCCTAACTATTCGATCTGGTGGAACAACGCCCTAGGGTCAAGCCTAGGGTGCGCGGAACGTAGAAATGACCATAAGTTTCACACTGGTAGCAATTATTCGTTTTATACGATGGAAAAACTGTTTTATTTATTTTGTATTTTATGTTTCAGGCGTTGACTTCTTATGCCCTAACTATTCCCTCTGGCGGATCAACGCCCTAGAGTGAAACCTACGTTGCCCGGAACGTAGAAATGACTACTACTTTCACACTGGTTGCAATTATTCGTTTTATACGATGGAAAAGCTGTTCCATTTATTTTGCGTTTTATGCATCGGGCGTTGACTTCTAAGGCCCTAACTATTCCATCTGGTGGAACAACGCCCTAGGGTGAAGCCTAGGTTGCCTGGAGCGTAGAAATGACCATCACTTTCACACGGGTTGCAATTATTCCTGTTATAGGATGGAAAGACTGTTGTATTTTTATTGTATTTTATACTTCAGGCGTTGACTTCTAAGGCCCTAGCTATTCGTTCTGGTCGAGCAACGCCCTAGAGTGAAGCCTAGGTTGCCCGGAACGTAGAAATGACCATAACTTCCACACTGATTGCAATTATTCGTTTTATACGATGGAAAAGCTGTTGTATGTATATCGTATTTTATGCTTCTGGCGTTGACCTCTTAGGCCCTAACTATTCCATCTGGTGGAACAACGCCGTCGGGTGAAGCCTAGGTTGCGCGGATCGTAGAAATGACCTTAACTTTCACACTGGTAGCAATTATTCGTTTTATACGATGGA
This sequence comes from Calliopsis andreniformis, assembly GCF_051401765.1. Lineage (NCBI taxonomy): Eukaryota > Metazoa > Arthropoda > Insecta > Hymenoptera > Andrenidae > Calliopsis > Calliopsis andreniformis. The sequence goes on from NW_027480429.1 coordinate 4,900,096, forward strand.
AAAACTGTTCTATTTATATCGTATTTTATGCATCTGGCGTTGACTTCTAAGGATCTAACTATTCGATCTGGTCGAGCAACGCACTGGGGAGAAGCCTAGGTTGCGCGGAATGTAGAAATGACCAGAACGTTCACACTGGTAGCAATTATTCGTTTTATACGATGGAAAAACTGTTCCATTTATTTTGTATTTTGTGCTTCTGGCGTTGACTTCTTAGGCCCTAACTATTCGATCTGGTGGAGCAACGCCCTAGAATGAAGCCTACGTTGCGCGGAACGTAGAAATGACCTTAGCTTTCACACTGGTAGCAATTATTCGTTCTATACGATGGAAAAACTGTTCTATTTATTTTGTATGTTATGCTACGGGCGTTGACTCCTAAGGCCATAACTATTCAATCTGTTGGTGCAACGCCCAAGGGTGAAGCCTATGTTGCCCGGAATGTAGAAATGACGTTAACTTTCATACTGGTGCCTATTATTCGTTTTATACGATGGAAAAGCTGTTTTATTTATTTTGTATTTTATGCTTCTGGCGTTGACTTCTTATGCCCTAACTATTCCCTCTGGCGGATCAACGCCCTAGAGTGAAACCTACGTTGCCCGGAACGTAGAAATGACTATTACCTTCACACTGGTTGCAATTATTCGTTTTATACGATGGAAAGGCTGTTCCATTTATTTTGTATTTTATGCTTCGGGCGTTGACTCCTAAGGCCCTACCTATTCGATCTGGTGGAACAACGCCCTAGGGTCAAGCCTAGGTTGCGCGGAACGTAGAAATGACCATAAGTTTCACACTGGTAGCAATTATTCGTTTAATACGATGGAAAAACTGTTTTATTTATTTTGTATTTTATGCTTCTGGCGTTGACTTCTTATGCCCTAACTATTCCCTCTGGCGGATCAACGCCCTAGAGTGAAACCTACGTTGCCCGGAACGTAGAAATGACTATTACCTTCACACTGGTTGCAATTATTCGTTTTATATGATGGAAAAGCTGTTCCATTTATTTTGTATTTTATGCTTCGGGCGTTGACTCCTAAGGCCCTAACTATTCCATCTGGTGGAACAACGCTCTAGGGTGAAGCCTAGGTTGCCTGGAACGTAGAAATGACCATCACTTTCACACGGGTTGCAATTATTCCTGTTATAGGATGGAAAGACTGTTGTATTTTTATTGTATTTTATACTTCAGGCGTTGACTTCTAAGGCCCTAGCTATTCGATCTGGTCGAGCAACGCCCTAGAGTGAAGCCTAGGTTGCCCGGAACGTAGAAATGACCATAACTTCCACACTGGTTGCAATTATTCGTCTTATACGATGGAAAAGCTGTTGTATTTATTTTGTATTTTATGCTTCTGGCGTTGACTTCTAAGGCCCTAACTATTCGATCTGGTGGAGCAACGCCCTAGAGTGAAGACTTGGTTGCCCGGAACGTAGAAATGACCATTACATTCACACTGGTTGCAATTATTCGTCTTATACGATGGAAAAGCTGTTGTATTTATATCGTATTTTATGCTTCTGGCGTTGACTTCTTAGGCCCTAATTATTCCATCTGGTCGAACAACGCCCTTGGGTGAAGCCTAGGTTGCGTGGAACGTAGCAATGGCCATAACTTTCACACTGGTAGCAATTATTCGTTTTATACGATGGAAAAACTGTTCTATTTATCTTGTATTTTATGCTTCGCGTGTTGTCTTCTAAGGCCCTAGCTATTCGATCTGGTCGAGCAACGCCCTAGAGTGAAGCCTAGGTTGCCCGGAACGTAGAAATGACCATAACTTCCACACTGGTTGCAATTATTCGCTTTATACGATGGAAAAGCTGTTGTATTTATATCGTATTTTATGCATCTGGCGTTGACTTCTAAGGACCTAACTATTCGATCTGGTGGAGCAACGCACTGGGGTGAAGCCTAGGTTGCGCGGAATGTAGAAATGACCATAACGTTCACACTGGTAGCAATTATTCGTTTTATACGATGGAAAAACAGTTTTATTTATTTTGTATTTTATGCTTCTGGCGTTGACTTCTAAGGCCCTAACTATTCGATCTGATGGAGCAACGCCCTAGAGTGAAGACTTGGTTGCCCGGAACGTAGAAATGACCATTACATTCACACTGGTTGCAATTATTCGTCTTATACGATGGAAAAGCTGTTGTATTTATATCGTATTTTATGCTTCTGGCGTTGACTTCTTAGGCCCTAACTATTCCATCTGGTCGAACAACGCCCTTGGGTGAAGCCTAGGTTGCGTGGAACGTAGCAATGGCCATAACTATCACACTGGTAGCAATTATTCGTTTTATACGATGGAAAAACAGTTTTATTTATTCTGTATTTTATGCTTCTGGCGTTGACTTCTAAGGCCCTAACTATTCGACCTGGTGGAGCAGCGCCCTAGAGTGAAGCCTTTGTTGCCCGGAACGGAGAAATGACCATAACTTTCACACCGGTAGCAATTATTCGTTTTATACGATGGAAAAACTGTTCTATTTATTTTGTATTTTATGCTTCGGGCGTTGATTTCTAAGGCCCTAACTATTCAATCTGTTGGTGCAACGAACAAAGGTGAAGCCTATGTTGCCCGGAAAGTAGAAATGACGTTAACTTTCATACTGGTTGCAATTATTCGTTTTATACGATGGAAATACTGTTTTATTTATTTTGTATTTTATGCTTCGGGCGTTGACTTCTAAGGCCCTAACTATTCGATCTGGTGGCGCAACGCCCTAGAGTGACGCCTAGGTTGCCCGGAACGTAGAAATGACCATTACTTTCACAATGTTTGCAATTATTCATTTTATACGATGGAAAAGCTTTTGTACTTATATTGTATTTTATTCTTCTGGCGTTGACTTCTTAGGCCCTAATTATTCGATCTGGTGGAACAACGCCCTAGAGTGAAGACTAGGTTGCCCGGAACAAGGAAATGACCATTACTTTCACACTGTTTGGAAATATACATTATATACGATGGAAAATCTGTTGTATTTATGTCGTATTTTTCGCTTCTGGCGTTGACTTCTTAGGCCCTAACCATTTGATCTGGTGGAGCACCGCCCTAGAGTGAAGCCTAGGTTGCCCGGAACGTAGAAAAGACCATTACCTTCACACTGGTTGCAATTATTCGTTTTATACGATGGAAAAACTGTTCTATTTATTTTGTATTTTATGCTTCGGGCGTTGACTTCTAAGGCCCTAACTATTCAATCTGTTGGTCCAACGCCCAAGGGTGAAGCCTATGTTGCCCGGAAAGTAGAAATGACGTTAACTTTCATACTGGTTGCAATTATTCGTTTTATACGATGGAAAAACTGTTTTAGTTGTTTTGTATTTTGTGCTTCGGGCGTTGACTTCTAAGGCCCTAACTATTCGATCTGGTCGAGCAACGCCCTAGAGTGAAGCCTAGGTTGCCCGGAACGTAGAAATGACCATAACTTCCACACTGATTGCAATTATTCGTTTTATACGATGGAAAAGCTGTTGTATTTATATCGTATTTTATGCTTCTGGCGTTGACCTCTTAGGCCCTAACTATTCCATCTGGTGGAACAACGCCGTCGGGTGAAGCCTAGGTTGCGTGGAACGTAGAAATGACCTTAACTTTCACACTGGTAGCAATTATACATTATATACGTTGGAAAATCTGTTGTATTTATGTTGTATTTTATGCTTCTGGCGTTGACTTCTTAGGCCCTAACTATTTGATCTGGTGGAGCACCGCCCTAGGGTGAAGCCTATGTTGCCCGGAATGTAGAAATGACGTTAACTTTCATACTGGTTCCAATTATTCGTTTTATTCGATGGAAAAGCTGTTTTATTTATTTTGTATTTTATGCTTCTGGCGTTGACTTCTTATGCCCTAACTATTCCCTCTGGCGGATCAACGCCCTAGAGTGAAACATACGTTGCCCGGAACGTAGAAATGACTATTACTTTCACACTGGTTGCAGTTATTCGTTTTATACGAAGGAAAAGCTGTTCCATTTATTTTGTATTTTATGCTTCGGGCCTTGACTCCTAAGGCCCTAACTATTCGATCTGGTGGAACAACGCCCTAGGGTCAAGCCTAGGGTGCGCGGAACGTAGAAATGACCATAAGTTTCACACTGGTAGCAATTATTCGTTTTATACGATGGAAAAACTGTTTTATTTATTTTGTATTTTATGCTTCAGGCGTTGACTTCTTATGCCCTAACTATTCCCTCTGGCGGATCAACGCCCTAGAGTGAAACCTACGTTGCCCGGAACGTAGAAATGACTACTACTTTCACACGGGTTGCAATTATTCCTGTTATAGGATGGAAAGACTGTTGTATTTTTATTGTATTTTATACTTCAGGCGTTGACTTCTAAGGCCCTAGCTATTCGATCTGGTCGAGCAACGCCCTAGAGTGAAGCCTAGGTTGCCCGGAACGTAGAAATGACCATAACTTCCACACTGGTTGCAATTATTCGTCTTATACGATGGAAAAGCTGTTGTATTTATTTTGTATTTTATGCTTCTGGCGTTGACTTCTAAGGCCCTAACTATTCGATCTGGTGGAGCAACGCCCTAGAGTGAAGACTTGGTTGCCCGGAACGTAGAAATGACCATTACATTCACACTGGTTGCAATTATTCGTCTTATACGATGGAAAAGCTGTTGTATTTATATTGTATTTTATGCTTCTGGCGTTGACTTCTTAGGCCCTAATTATTCCATCTGGTCGAACAACGCCCTTGGGTGAAGCCTAGGTTGCGTGGAATGTAGAAATGACCATAACGTTCACACTGGTAGCAATTATTCGTTTTATACGATGGAAAAACAGTTTTATTTATTTTGTATTTTATGCTTCTGGCGTTGACTTCTAAGGCCCTAACTATTCGATCTGATGGAGCAACGCCCTAGAGTGAAGACTTGGTTGCCCGGAACGTAGAAATGACCATTACATTCACACTGGTTGCAATTATTCGTCTTATACGATGGAAAAGCTGTTGTATTTATATCGTATTTTATGCTTCTGGCGTTGACTTCTTAGGCCCTAACTATTCCATCTGGTCGAACAACGCCCTTGGGTGAAGCCTAGGTTGCGCGGAACGTAGCAATGGCCATAACTTTCACACTGGTAGCAATTATTCGTTTTATACGATGGAAAAACAGTTTTATTTATTCTGTATTTTATGCTTCTGGCGTTGACTTCTAAGGCCCTAACTATTCGACCTGGTGGAGCAGCGCCCTAGAGTGAAGCCTTTGTTGCCCGGAACGGAGAAATGACCATAACTTTCACACCGGTAGCAATTATTCGTTTTATACGATGGAAAAACTGTTCTATTTATTTTGTATTTTATGCTTCGGGCGTTGATTTCTAAGGCCCTAACTATTCAATCTGTTGGTGCAACGAACAAAGGTGAAGCCTATGTTGCCCGGAAAGTAGAAATGACGTTAACTTTCATACTGGTTGCAATTATTCGTTTTATACGATGGAAATACTGTTTTATTTATTTTGTATTTTATGCTTCGGGCGTTGACTTCTAAGGCCCTAACTATTCGATCTGGTGGCGCAACGCCCTAGAGTGACGCCTAGGTTGCCCGGAACGTAGAAATGACCATTACTTTCACAATGTTTGCAATTATTCATTTTATACGATGGAAAAGCTTTTGTACTTATATTGTATTTTATTCTTCTGGCGTTGACTTCTTAGGCCCTAATTATTCGATCTGGTGGAACAACGCCCTAGAGTGAAGACTAGGTTGCCCGGAACAAGGAAATGACCATTACTTTCACACTGTTTGGAAATATACATTATATACGATGGAAAATCTGTTGTATTTATGTCGTATTTTTCGCTTCTGGCGTTGACTTCTTAGGCCCTAACCATTTGATCTGGTGGAGCACCGCCCTAGAGTGAAGCCTAGGTTGCCCGGAACGTAGAAAAGACCATTACCTTCACACTGGTTGCAATTATTCGTTTTATACGATGGAAAAGCTGTTCCATTTATTTTGTATTTTATGCTTCGGGCGTTGACTCCTAAGGCCCTAACTATTCCATCTGGTGGAACAACGCTCTAGGGTGAAGCCTAGGTTGCCTGGAACGTAGAAATGACCATCACTTTCACACGGGTTGCAATTATTCCTGTTATAGGATGGAAAGACTGTTGTATTTTTATTGTATTTTATACTTCAGGCGTTGACTTCTAAGGCCCTAGCTATTCGATCTGGTCGAGCAACGCCCTAGAGTGAAGCCTAGGTTGCCCGGAACGTAGAAATGACCATAACTTCCACACTGGTTGCAATTATTCGTCTTATACGATGGAAAAGCTGTTGTATTTATTTTGTATTTTATGCTTCTGGCGTTGACTTCTAAGGCCCTAACTATTCGATCTGGTGGAGCAACGCCCTAGAGTGAAGACTTGGTTGCCCGGAACGTAGAAATGACCATTACATTCACACTGGTTGCAATTATTCGTCTTATACGATGGAAAAGCTGTTGTATTTATATCGTATTTTATGCTTCTGGCGTTGACTTCTTAGGCCCTAATTATTCCATCTGGTCGAACAACGCCCTTGGGTGAAGCCTAGGTTGCGTGGAACGTAGCAATGGCCATAACTTTCACACTGGTAGCAATTATTCGTTTTATACGATGGAAAAACTGTTCTATTTATCTTGTATTTTATGCTTCGCGTGTTGTCTTCTAAGGCCCTAGCTATTCGATCTGGTCGAGCAACGCCCTAGAGTGAAGCCTAGGTTGCCCGGAACGTAGAAATGACCATAACTTCCACACTGGTTGCAATTATTCGCTTTATACGATGGAAAAGCTGTTGTATTTATATCGTATTTTATGCATCTGGCGTTGACTTCTAAGGACCTAACTATTCGATCTGGTGGAGCAACGCACTGGGGTGAAGCCTAGGTTGCGCGGAATGTAGAAATGACCATAACGTTCACACTGGTAGCAATTATTCGTTTTATACGATGGAAAAACAGTTTTATTTATTTTGTATTTTATGCTTCTGGCGTTGACTTCTAAGGCCCTAACTATTCGATCTGATGGAGCAACGCCCTAGAGTGAAGACTTGGTTGCCCGGAACGTAGAAATGACCATTACATTCACACTGGTTGCAATTATTCGTCTTATACGATGGAAATGCTGTTGTATTTATATCGTATTTTATGCTTCTGGCGTTGACTTCTTAGGCCCTAACTATTCCATCTGGTCGAACAACGCCCTTGGGTGAAGCCTAGGTTGCGTGGAACGTAGCAATGGCCATAACTTTCACACTGGTAGCAATTATTCGTTTTATACGATGGAAAAACAGTTTTATTTATTCTGTATTTTATGCTTCTGGCGTTGACTTCTAAGGCCCTAACTATTCGACCTGGTGGAGCAGCGCCCTAGAGTGAAGCCTTTGTTGCCCGGAACGGAGAAATGACCATAACTTTCACACCGGTAGCAATTATTCGTTTTATACGATGGAAAAACTGTTCTATTTATTTTGTATTTTATGCTTCGGGCGTTGATTTCTAAGGCCCTAACTATTCAATCTGTTGGTGCAACGAACAAAGGTGAAGCCTATGTTGCCCGGAAAGTAGAAATGACGTTAACTTTCATACTGGTTGCAATTATTCGTTTTATACGATGGAAATACTGTTTTATTTATTTTGTATTTTATGCTTCGGGCGTTGACTCCTAAGGCCCTAACTATTCGATCTGGTGGCGCAACGCCCTAGAGTGACGCCTAGGTTGCCCGGAACGTAGAAATGACCATTACTTTCACAATGTTTGCAATTATTCATTTTATACGATGGAAAAGCTTTTGTACTTATATTGTATTTTATTCTTCTGGCGTTGACTTCTTAGGCCCTAATTATTCGATCTGGTGGAACAACGCCCTAGAGTGAAGACTAGGTTGCCCGGAACAAGGAAATGACCATTACTTTCACACTGTTTGGAAATATACATTATATACGATGGAAAATCTGTTGTATTTATGTCGTATTTTTCGCTTCTGGCGTTGACTTCTTAGGCCCTAACCATTTGATCTGGTGGAGCACCGCCCTAGAGTGAAGCCTAGGTTGCCCGGAACGTAGAAAAGACCATTACCTTCACACTGGTTGCAATTATTCGTTTTATACGATGGAAAAGCTGTTCCATTTATTTTGTATTTTATGCTTCGGGCGTTGACTCTTAAGGCCCTAACTATTCCATCTGGTGGAACAACGCTCTAGGGTGAAGCCTAGGTTGCCTGGAACGTAGAAATGACCATCACTTTCACACGGGTTGCAATTATTCCTGTTATAGGATGGAAAGACTGTTGTATTTTTATTGTATTTTATACTTCAGGCGTTGACTTCTAAGGCCCTAGCTATTCGATCTGGTCGAGCAACGCCCTAGAGTGAAGCCTAGGTTGCCCGGAACGTAGAAATGACCATAACTTCCACACTGGTTGCAATTATTCGTCTTATACGATGGAAAAGCTGTTGTATTTATTTTGTATTTTATGCTTCTGGCGTTGACTTCTAAGGCCCTAACTATTCGATCTGGTGGAGCAACGCCCTAGAGTGAAGACTTGGTTGCCCGGAACGTAGAAATGACCATTACATTCACACTGGTTGCAATTATTCGTCTTATACGATGGAAAAGCTGTTGTATTTATATCGTATTTTATGCTTCTGGCGTTGACTTCTTAGGCCCTAATTATTCCATCTGGTCGAACAACGCCCTTGGGTGAAGCCTAGGTTGCGTGGAACGTAGCAATGGCCATAACTTTCACACTGGTAGCAATTATTCGTTTTATACGATGGAAAAACTGTTCTATTTATCTTGTATTTTATGCTTCGCGTGTTGTCTTCTAAGGCCCTAGCTATTCGATCTGGTCGAGCAACGCCCTAGAGTGAAGCCTAGGTTGCCCGGAACGTAGAAATGACCATAACTTCCACACTGGTTGCAATTATTCGCTTTATACGATGGAAAAGCTGTTGTATTTATATCGTATTTTATGCATCTGGCGTTGACTTCTAAGGACCTAACTATTCGATCTGGTGGAGCAACGCACTGGGGTGAAGCCTAGGTTGCGCAGAATGTAGAAATGACCATAACGTTCACACTGGTAGCAATTATTCGTTTTATACGATGGAAAAACAGTTTTATTTATTTTGTATTTTATGCTTCTGGCGTTGACTTCTAAGGCCCTAACTATTCGATCTGATGGAGCAACGCCCTAGAGTGAAGACTTGGTTGCCCGGAACGTAGAAATGACCATTACATTCACACTGGTTGCAATTATTCGTCTTATACGATGGAAAAGCTGTTGTATTTATATCGTATTTTATGCTTCTGGCGTTGACTTCTTAGGCCCTAACTATTCCATCTGGTCGAACAACGCCCTTGGGTGAAGCCTAGGTTGCGTGGAACGTAGCAATGGCCATAACTTTCACACTGGTAGCAATTATTCGTTTTATACGATGGAAAAACAGTTTTATTTATTCTGTATTTTATGCTTCTGGCGTTGACTTCTAAGGCCCTAACTATTCGACCTGGTGGAGCAGCGCCCTAGAGTGAAGCCTTTGTTGCCCGGAACGGAGAAATGACCATAACTTTCACACCGGTAGCAATTATTCGTTTTATACGATGGAAAAACTGTTCTATTTATTTTGTATTTTATGCTTCGGGCGTTGATTTCTAAGGCCCTAACTATTCAATCTGTTGGTGCAACGAACAAAGGTGAAGCCTATGTTGCCCGGAAAGTAGAAATGACGTTAACTTTCATACTGGTTGCAATTATTCGTTTTATACGATGGAAATACTGTTTTATTTATTTTGTATTTTATGCTTCGGGCGTTGACTTCTAAGGCCCTAACTATTCGATCTGGTGGCGCAACGCCCTAGAGTGACGCCTAGGTTGCCCGGAACGTAGAAATGACCATTACTTTCACAATGTTTGCAATTATTCATTTTATACGATGGAAAAGCTTTTGTACTTATATTGTATTTTATTCTTCTGGCGTTGACTTCTTAGGCCCTAATTATTCGATCTGGTGGAACAACGCCCTAGAGTGAAGACTAGGTTGCCCGGAACAAGGAAATGACCATTACTTTCACACTGTTTGGAAATATACATTATATACGATGGAAAATCTGTTGTATTTATGTCGTATTTTTCGCTTCTGGCGTTGACTTCTTAGGCCCTAACCATTTGATCTGGTGGAGCACCGCCCTAGAGTGAAGCCTAGGTTGCCCGGAACGTAGAAAAGACCATTACCTTCACACTGGTTGCAATTATTCGTTTTATACGATGGAAAAACTGTTCTATTTATTTTGTATTTTATGCTTCGGGCGTTGACTTCTAAGGCCCTAACTATTCAATCTGTTGGTCCAACGCCCAAGGGTGAAGCCTATGTTGCCCGGAAAGTAGAAATGACGTTAACTTTCATACTGGTTGCAATTATTCGTTTTATACGATGGAAAAACTGTTTTAGTTGTTTTGTATTTTGTGCTTCGGGCGTTGACTTCTAAGGCCCTAACTATTCGATCTGGTGGCGCAACGCACTAGAGTGAAGCTTAGGTTGCCCGGAACGTAGAAATGACCATAACTTTCACACTGGTTGCTATCATTCGTTTTATACGATGGAAAAACTGTTATATTTATATTGTATTTTATGCTTCTGGCATTGACTTCTTAGGCCCTAACTATTCCATCTGGTGGAACAACGCCCTAGGGTGAAGCCTAGGTTGCCTGGAGCGTAGAAATGACCATCACTTTCACACGGGTTGCAATTATTCCTGTTATAGGATGGAAAGACTGTTGTATTTTTATTGTATTTTATACTTCAGGCGTTGACTTCTAAGGCCCTAGCTATTCGATCTGGTCGAGCAACGCCCTAGAGTGAAGCCTAGGTTGCCCGGAACGTAGAAATGACCATAACTTCCACACTGATTGCAATTATTCGTTTTATACGATGGAAAAGCTGTTGTATTTATATCGTATTTTATGCTTCTGGCGTTGACCTCTTAGGTCCTAACTATTCCATCTGGTGGAACAACGCCGTCGGGTGAAGCCTAGGTTGCGTGGAACGTAGAAATGACCTTAACTTTCACACTGGTAGCAATTATACATTATATACGTTGGAAAATCTGTTGTATTTATGTTGTATTTTATGCTTCTGGCGTTGACTTCTTAGGCCCTAACTATTTGATCTGGTGGAGCACCGCCCTAGGGTGAAGCCTATGTTGCCCGGAATGTAGAAATGACGTTAACTTTCATACTGGTTCCAATTATTCGTTTTATTCGATGGAAAAGCTGTTTTATTTATTTTGTATTTTATGCTTCTGGCGTTGACTTCTTATGCCCTAACTATTCCCTCTGGCGGATCAACGCCCTAGAGTGAAGACTTGGTTGCCCGGAACGTAGAAATGACCATTACATTCACACTGGTTGCAATTATTCGTCTTATACGATGGAAAAGCTGTTGTATTTATATCGTATTTTATGCTTCTGGCGTTGACTTCTTAGGCCCTAACTATTCCATCTGGTCGAACAACGCCCTTGGGTGAAGCCTAGGTTGCGTGGAACGTAGCAATGGCCATAACTTTCACACTGGTAGCAATTATTCGTTTTATACGATGGAAAAACAGTTTTATTTATTCTGTATTTTATGCTTCTGGCGTTGACTTCTAAGGCCCTAACTATTCGACCTGGTGGAGCAGCGCCCTAGAGTGAAGCCTAGGTTGCCCGGAACGGAGAAATGACCATAACTTTCACACCGGTAGCAATTATTCGTTTTATACGATGGAAAAACTGTTCTATTTATTTTGTATTTTATGCTTCGGGCGTTGATTTCTAAGGCCCTAACTATTCAATCTGTTGGTGCAACGAACAAAGGTGAAGCCTATGTTGCCCGGAAAGTAGAAATGACGTTAACTTTCATACTGGTTGCAATTATTCGTTTTATACGATGGAAATACTGTTTTATTTATTTTGTATTTTATGCTTCGGGCGTTGACTTCTAAGGCCCTAACTATTCGACCTGGTGGAGCAGCGCCCTAGAGTGAAGCCTAGGTTGCCCGGAACGGAGAAATGACCATAACTTTCACACCGGTAGCAATTATTCGTTTTATACGATGGAAAAACTGTTCTATTTATTTTGTATTTTATGCTTCGGGCGTTGATTTCTAAGGCCCTAACTATTCAATCTGTTGGTGCAACGAACAAAGGTGAAGCCTATGTTGCCCGGAAAGTAGAAATGACGTTAACTTTCATACTGGTTGCAATTATTCGTTTTATACGATGGAAATACTGTTTTATTTATTTTGTATTTTATGCTTCGGGCGTTGACTTCTAAGGCCCTAACTATTCGATCTGGTGGCGCAACGCCCTAGAGTGAAGACTAGGTTGCCCGGAACAAGGAAATGACCATTACTTTCACACTGTTTGGAAATATACATTATATACGATGGAAAATCTGTTGTATTTATGTCGTATTTTTCGCTTCTGGCGTTGACTTCTTAGGCCCTAACCATTTGATCTGGTGGAGCACCGCCCTAGAGTGAAGCCTAGGTTGCCCGGAACGTAGAAAAGACCATTACCTTCACACTGGTTGCAATTATTCGTTTTATACGATGGAAAAACTGTTCTATTTATTTTGTATTTTATGCTTCGGGCGTTGACTTCTAAGGCCCTAACTATTCAATCTGTTGGTCCAACGCCCAAGGGTGAAGCCTATGTTGCCCGGAAAGTAGAAATGACGTTAACTTTCATACTGGTTGCAATTATTCGTTTTATACGATGGAAAAACTGTTTTAGTTGTTTTGTATTTTGTGCTGCGGGCGTTGACTTCTAAGGCCCTAACTATTCGATCTGGTGGCGCAACGCACTAGAGTGAAGCTTAGGTTGCCCGGAACGTAGAAATGTCCATAACTTTCACACTGGTTGCTATCATTCGTTTTATACGATGGAAAAACTGTTATATTTATATTGTATTTTATGCTTCTGGCATTGACTTCTTAGGCCCTAACTATTCCATCTGGTGGAACAACGCCCTAGGGTGAAGCCTAGGTTGCCTGGAGCGTAGAAATGACCATCACTTTCACACGGGTTGCAATTATTCCTGTTATAGGATGGAAAGACTGTTGTATTTTTATTGTATTTTATACTTCAGGCGTTGACTTCTAAGGCCCTAGCTATTCGATCTGGTCGAGCAACGCCCTAGAGTGAAGCCTAGGTTGCCCGGAACGTAGAAATGACCATAACTTCCACACTGATTACAATTATTCGTTTTATACGATGGAAAAGCTGTTGTATTTATATCGTATTTTATGCTTCTGGCGTTGACCTCTTAGGCCCTAACTATTCCATCTGGTGGAACAACGCCGTCGGGTGAAGGCTAGGTTGCGTGGAACGTAGAAATGACCTTAACTTTCACACTGGTAGCAATTATACATTATATACGTTGGAAAATCTGTTGTATTTATGTTGTATTTTATGCTTCTGGCGTTGACTTCTTAGGCCCTAACTATTTGATCTGGTGGAGCACCGCCCTAGGGTGAAGCCTATGTTGCCCGGAATGTAGAAATGACGTTAACTTTCATACTGGTTCCAATTATTCGTTTTATTCGATGGAAAAGCTGTTTTATTTATTTTGTATTTTATGCTTCTGGCGTTGACTTCTTATGCCCTAACTATTCCCTCTGGCGGATCAACGCCCTAGAGTGAAACCTACGTTGCCCGGAACGTAGAAATGACTACTACTTTCACACTGGTTGCAATTATTCGTTTTATACGATGGAAAAGCTGTTCCATTTATTTTGCGTTTTATGCATCGGGCGTTGACTTCTAAGGCCCTAACTATTCCATCTGGTGGAACAACGCCCTAGGGTGAAGCCTAGGTTGCCTGGAGCGTAGAAATGACCATCACTTTCACACGGGTTGCAATTATTCCTGTTATAGGATGGAAAGACTGTTGTATTTTTATTGTATTTTATACTTCAGGCGTTGACTTCTAAGGCCCTAGCTATTCGTTCTGGTCGAGCAACGCCCTAGAGTGAAGCCTAGGTTGCCCGGAACGTAGAAATGACCATAACTTCCACACTGATTGCAATTATTCGTTTTATACGATGGAAAAGCTGTTGTATTTATATCGTATTTTATGCTTCTGGCGTTGACCTCATAGGCCCTAACTATTCCATCTGGTGGAACAACGCCGTCGGGTGAAGCCTAGGTTGCGCGGAACGTAGAAAGGACCTTAACTTTCACACTGGTAGCAATTATTCGTTTTATACGATGGAAAAACTGTTCTATTTATATCGTATTTTATGCATCTGGCGTTGACTTCTAAGGACCTAACTATTCGATCTGGTTGAGCAACGCACTGGGGAGAAGCCTAGGTTGCGCGGAATGTAGAAATGACCAGAACGTTCACACTGGTAGCAATTATTCGTTTTATACGTTGGAAAAACTGTTCCATTTATTTTGTATTTTGTGCTTCTGGCGTTGACTTCTTAGGCCCTAACTATTCGATCTGGTGGAGCATCGCCCTAGAATGAAGCCTACGTTGCGCGGAACGTAGAAATGACCTTAGCCTTCACACTGGTAGCAATTATTCGTTCTATACGATGGAAAAACTGTTCTATTTATTTTGTATGTTATGCTACGGGCGTTGACTCCTAAGGCCATAACTATTCCATCTGGTGGAACAACGCCGTCGGGTGAAGCCTAGGTTGCGCGGAACGTAGAAATGACCTTAACTTTCACACTGGTAGCAATTATTCGTTTTATACGATGGAAAAACTGTTCTATTTATATCGTATTTTATGCATCTGGCGTTGACTTCTAAGGACCTAACTATTCGATCTGGTTGAGCAACGCACTGGGGAGAAGCCTAGGTTGCGCGGAACGTAGAAATGACCATAAGTTTCACACTGGTAGCAATTATTCGTTTAATACGATGGAAAAACTGTTCTATTTATTTTGTATTTTATGCTTCTGGCGTTGACTTCATATGCCCTAACTATTCCCTCTGGCGGATCAACGCCCTAGAGTGAAACCTACGTTGCCCGGAACGTAGAAATGACTATTACCTTCACACTGGTTGCAATTATTCGTTTTATACGATGGAAAAGCTGTTCCATTTATTTTGTATTTTATGCTTCGGGCGTTGACTCCTAAGGCCCTAACTATTCCATCTGGTGGAACAACGCTCTAGGGTGAAGCCTAGGTTGCCTGGAACGTAGAAATGACCATCACTTTCACACGGGTTGCAATTATTCCTGTTATAGGATGGAAAGACTGTTGTATTTTTGTTGTATTTTATACTTCAGGCGTTGACTTCT
This sequence comes from Calliopsis andreniformis, assembly GCF_051401765.1. Lineage (NCBI taxonomy): Eukaryota > Metazoa > Arthropoda > Insecta > Hymenoptera > Andrenidae > Calliopsis > Calliopsis andreniformis. Next base: position 4,915,416 of record NW_027480429.1, read on the forward strand.
AAGGCCCTAGCTATTCGATCTGGTCGAGCAACGCCCTAGAGTGAAGCCTAGGTTGCCCGGAACGTAGAAATGACCATAACTTCCACACTGGTTGCAATTATTCGTCTTATACGATAGAAAAGCTGTTGTATTTATTCTGTATTTTATGCTTCTGGCGTTGACTTCTAAGGCCCTAACTATTCCATCTGGTAGAACAACGCCCTAGGGTGAAGCCTAGGTTGCCTGGAGCGTAGAAATGACTATCACTTTCACACGGGTTGCAATTATTCCTGTTATAGGATGGAAAGACTGTTGTATTTTTATTGTATTTTATACTTCAGGCGTTGACTTCTAAGGCCCTAGCTATTCGATCTGGTCGAGCAACGCCCTAGAGTGAAGCCTAGGTTGCCCGGAACGTAGAAATGACCATAACTTCCACACTGATTGCAATTATTCGTTTTATACGACGGAAAAGCTGTTGTATTTATATCGTATTTTATGCTTCTGGCGTTGACCTCTTAGGCCCTAACTGTTCCATCTGGCGGAACAACGCCGTCGGGTGAAGCCTAGGTTGCGCGGAACGTAGAAATGACCTTAACTTTCACACTGGTTGCTATCATTCGTTTTATACGATGGAAAAACTGTTATATTTATATTGTATTTTATGCTTCTGGCGTTGACTTCTTAGGCCCTAACTGTTCGATCTGGCGGAACAACGTCCTAGGGTGAAGCCTAGGTTGCCCGGAAGGTAGAAAAGACCATTGCCTTCACACTGGTTGCAATTATTCCTGTTATAGGATGGAAAGACTGTTGTATTTTTATTGTATTTTATACTTCAGGCGTTGACTTCTAAGGCCCTAGCTATTCGATCTGGTCGAGCAACGCCCTAGAGTGAAGCCTAGGTTGACCAGAGCGTAGAAATGACCATAACTTCCACACTGGTTGCAATTATTCGTTTTATACGATGGAATAGCTGGTCTATTTATATCGTATTTTATGCTTCTGGCGTTGACTTCTTAGGCACTAACTATTCTATCTGGTGGAACAACGCCCTCGGGTGAAGCCTTGGTTGCGGGGAACGTAGAAATGACCTTAACTTTCACACTGGTAGCAATTATTCGTTTTAAACGATGGAAAAACTGTTCTATTTATTTTGTATTTTCTGCTACGGGCATTGACTCCTAAGGCCATAGCTATTCAATCTGTTGGTGCAACGCCCAAGGGTGAAGCCTATGTTGCCCGGAATGTAGAAATGACGTTAACTTTCATACTGGTTCCAATTATTCGTTTTATACGATGGAAAAGCTGTTTTATTTATTTTGTATTTTATGCTTCTGGCGTTGACTTCTTATGCCCTAACTATTCCCTCTGGCGGATCAACGCCCTAGAGTGAAACCTACGTTGCCCGGAACGTAGAAATGACTATTACCTTCACACTGGTTGCAATTATTCGTTTTATACGATGGAAAAGCTGTTCCATTTATTTTGCATTTTATGCTTCGGGCGTTGACTCCTAAGGCCCTAACTATTCGATCTGGTGAAACAACGCCCTAGGGTCAAGCCTAGGTTGCGCGGAACGTAGAAATGACCATAAGTTTCACACTGGTAGCAATTACTCGTTTAATATGATGGAAAAACTGTTTTATTTATTTTGTATTTTATGCTTCTGGCGTTGACTTCTTATGCCCTAACTATTTCCTCTGGCGGATCAACGCCCTAGAGTGAAACCTACGTTGTCCGGAACGTAGAAATGACTATTACTTTCACACTGGTTGCAATTATTCGTTTTATACGATGGAAAAGCTGTTCCATTTACTTTGTATTTTATACTTCAGGCGTTGACTTCTAAGGCCCTAGCTATTCGATCTGGTCGAGCAACGCCCTAGAGTGAAGCCTAGGTTGCCCGGAACGTAGAAATGACCATAACTTCCACACTGGTTGCAATTATTCGTTTTATACGATGGAAAAGCTGTTGTATTTATATCGTATTTTATGCATCTGGCGTTGACTTCTAAGGACCTAACTATTCGATCTGGTGGAGCAACGCACTGGGGTGAAGCCTAGGTTGCGCGGAATGTAGAAATGACCATAACGTTCACACTGGTAGCAATTATTCGTTTTATACGATGGAAAAACAGTTTTATTTATTTTGTATTTTATGCTTCTGGCGTTGACTTCTAAGGCCCTAACCATTCGATCTGGTGGAGCAACGCCCTAGAGTGAAGACTTGGTTGCCCGGAACGTAGAAATGACCATTACATTCACACTGGTTGCAATTATTCGTCTTATACGATGGAAAAGCTGTTGTATTTATATCGTATTTTATGCTTCTGGCGTTGACTTCTTAGGCCCTAACTATTCCATCTGGTCGAACAACGCCCTTGGGTGAAGCCTAGGTTGCGTGGAACGTAGCAATGGCCATAACTTTCACACTGGTTGCAATTATTCGTTTTATACGATGGAAAAGCTGTTCCATTTATTTTGCGTTTTATGCATCGGGCGTTGACTTCTAAGGCCCTAACTATTCCATCTGGTAGAACAACGCCCTAGGGTGAAGCCTAGGTTGCCTGGAGCGTAGAAATGACCATCACTTTCACACGGGTTGCAATTATTCCTGTTATAGGATGGAAAGACTGTTGTATTTTTATTGTATTTTATACTTCAGGCGTTGACTTCTAAGGCCCTAGCTATTCGATCTGGTCGAGCAACGCCCTAGAGTGAAGCCTAGGTTGCCCGGAACGTAGAAATGACCATAACTTCCACACTGATTGCAATTATTCGTTTTATACGATGGAAAAGCTGATGTATTTATATCGTATTTTATGCTTCTGGCGTTGACCTCTTAGGCCCTAACTATTCCATCTGGTGGAACAACGCCGTCGGGTGAAGCCTAGGTTGCGCGGAACGTAGAAATGACCTTAACTTTCACACTGGTAGCAATTATACATTATATACGTTGGAAAATCTGTTGCATTTATGTTGTATTTTATGCTTCTGGCGTTGACTTCTTAGGCCCTAACTATTTGATCTGGTGCAGCACCGCCCTAGGGTCAAGCCTAGTGTGCGCGGAACGTAGAAATGACCATAAGTTCCACACTGGTAGCAATTATTCGTTTTATACGATGGAAAAACTGTTTTATTTATTTTGTATTTTATGCTTCAGGCGTTGACTTCTTATGCCCTAACTATTCCCTCTGGCGGATCAACGCCCTAGAGTGAAACCTACTTTGCCCGGAACGTAGAAATGACTATTACTTTCAAACTGGTTGCAATTAATCGTTTTATACGATGGAAAAGCTGTTCCATTTATTTTGCGTTTTATGCATCGGGCGCTGACTTCTAAGGCCCTAACTATTCCATCTGGTGGAACAACGCCCTAGGGTGAAGCCTAGGTTGCCTGGAGCGTAGAAATGACCATCACTTTCACACGGGTTGCAATTATTCCTGTTATAGGATGGAAAGACTGTTGTATTTTTATTGTATTTTATACTTCAGGCGTTGACTTCTAAGGCCCTAGCTATTCGTTCTGGTCGAGCAACGCCCTAGAGTGAAGCCTAGGTTGCCCGGAACGTAGAAATGACCATAACTTCCACACTGATTGCAATTATTCGTTTTATACGATGGAAAAGCTGTTCCATTTATTTTGTATTTTATGCTTCGGGCGTTGACTCCTAAGGCCCTAACTATTCGATCAGGTGAAACAACGCCCTAGGGTCAAGCCTAGGTTGCGCGGAACGTAGAAATGACCATAAGTTTCACACTGGTAGCAATTATTCGTTTAATACGAACGAAAAACTGTTTTATTTATTTTGTATTTTATGCTTCTGGCGTTGACTTCTTATGCCCTAACTATTCCCTCTGGCGGATCAACGCCCTAGAGTGAAACCTACGTTGTCCGGAACGTAGAAATGACTATTACTTTCACACTGGTTGCAATTACTCGTTTTATACGATGGAAAAGCTGTTCCATTTACTTTGTGTTTTATGCTTCGGGCGTTGACTTCTAAGGCCCTAACTATTCCATCTGGTGGAACAACGCCCTAGGGTGAAGCCTAGGTTGCCTGGAACGTAGAAATGACCATCACTTTCACACGGGTTGCAATTATTCCTGTTATAGGATGGAAAGACTGTTGTATTTTTATTGTATTTTATACTTCAGGCGTTGACTTCTAAGGCCCTAGCTATTCCATCTGGTGGAACAACGCCCTCGGGTGAAGCCTAGGTTGCGCGGAACGTAGCAATGACCATAACTTTCACACTGGTTGCAATTATTCGTTTTATACGATGGAAAAGCTGTTGTATTTATATCGTATTTTATGCATCTGGCGTTGACTTCTAAGGACCTAACTATTCGATCTGGTAGAGCAACGCACTGGGGTGAAGCCTAGGTTGCGCGGAATGTAGAAATGACCATAACGTTCACACTAGTAGCAATTATTCGTTTTATACGATGGAAAAACAGTTTTATTTATTTTGTATTTTATGCTTCTGGCGTTGACTTCTAAGGCCCTAACTATTCGATCTGGTGGAGCAACGCCCTAGAGTGAAGACTTGGTTGCCCGGAACGTAGAAATGACCATTACATTCACACTGGTTGCAATTATTCGTCTTATACGATGGAAAAGCTGTTGTATTTATATCGTATTTTATGCTTCTGGCGTTGACTTCTTAGGCCCTAACTATTCCATCTGGTCGAACAACGCCCTTGGGTGAAGCCTAGGTTGCGTGGAACGTAGCAATGGCCATAACTTTCACACTGGTAGCAATTATTCGTTTTATACGATGGAAAAACAGTTTTATTTATTTTGTATTTTATGCTTCTGGCGTTGACTTCTAAGGCCCTAACTATTCGACCTGGTGGAGCAGCGCCCTAGAGTGAAGCCTAGGTTGCCCGGAACGGAGAAATGACCATAACTTTCACACCGGTAGCAATTATTCGTTTTATACGATGGAAAAACTGTTCAATTTATTTTGTATTTTATGCTTCGGGCGTTGATTTCTAAGGCCCTAACTATTCAATCTGTTGGTGCAACGAACAAGGGTGAAGCCTATGTTGCCCGGAAAGTAGAAATGACGTTAACTTTCATACTGGTTGCAATTATTCGTTTTATACGATGGAAATACTGTTTTATTTATTTTGTATTTTATGCTTCGGGCGTTGACTTCTAAGGCCCTAACTATTCGATCTGGTGGCGCAACGCCCTAGAGTGACGCCTAGGTTGCCCGGAACGTAGAAATGACCATTACTTTCACAATGTTTGCAATTATTCATTTTATACGATGGAAAAGCTTTTGTACTTATATTGTATTTTATTCTTCTGGCGTTGACTTCTTAGGCCCTAATAATTCGATCTGGTGGAACAACGCCCTAGAGTGAAGACTAGGTTGCCCGGAACAAGGAAATGACCATTACTTTCACACTGTTTGGAAATATACATTATATACGATGGAAAATCTGTTGTATTTATGTCGTATTTTTCGCTCCTGGCGTTGAGTTCTTAGGCCCTAACCATTTGATCTGGTGGAGCACCGCCCTAGAGTGAAGCCTAGGTTGCCGGCAACGTAGAAAAGACCATTACCTTCACACTGGTTGCAATTATTCGTTTTATACGATGGAAAAACTGTTCTATTTATTTTGTATTTTATGCTCCGGGCGTTGACTTCTAAGGCCCTAACTCTTCAATCTGTTGGTCCAACGCCCAAGGGTGAAGCCTATGTTGCCCGGAAAGTAGAAATGACGTTAACTTTCATACTGGTTGCAATTATTCGTTTTATTCGATGGAAAAGCTGTTTTATTTATTTTGTATTTTATGCTTCAGGCGTTGACTTCTTATGCCCTAACTATTCCCTCTGGCGGATCAACGCCCTAGAGTGAAACCTACGATGCCCGGAACGTAGAAATGACTACTACTTTCACACTGGTTGCAATTATTCGTTTTATACGATGGAAAAGCTGTTCCATTTATTTTGCGTTTTATGCATCGGGCGTTGACTTCTAAGGCCCTAACTATTCCATCTGGTGGAACAACGCCCTAGGGTGAAGCCTAGGTTGCCTGGAGCGTAGAAATGACCATCACTTTCACACGGGTTGCAATTATTCCTGTTATAGGATGGAAAGACTGTTGTATTTTTATTGTATTTTATACTTCAGGCGTTGACTTCTAAGGCCCTAGCTATTCGTTCTGGTCGAGCAACGCCCTAGAGTGAAGCCTAGGTTGCCCGGAACGTAGAAATGACCATAACTTCCACACTGATTGCAATTATTCGTTTTATACGATGGAAAAGCTGTTGTATTTATATCGTATTTTATGCTTCTGGCGTTGACCTCTTAGGCCCTAACTATTCCATCTGGCGGAACAACGCCGTCGGGTGAAGCCTAGGTTGCGCGGAACGTAGAAATGACCTTAACTTTCACACTGGTTGCTATCATTCGTTTTATACGATGGAAAAACTGTTATATTTATATTGTATTTTATGCTTCTGGCGTTGACTTCTTAGGCCCTAACTGTTCGATCTGGCGGAACAACGTCCTAGGGTGAAGCCTAGGTTGCCCGGAAGGTAGAAAAGACCATTGCCTTCACACTGGTTGCAATTATTCCTGTTATAGGATGGAAAGACTGTTGTATTTTTATTGTATTTTATACTTCAGGCGTTGACTTCTAAGGCCCTAGCTATTCGATCTGGTCGAGCAACGCCCTAGAGTGAAGCCTAGGTTGACCAGAGCGTAGAAATGACCATAACTTCCACACTGGTTGCAATTATTCGTTTTATACGATGGAATAGCTGTTCTATTTATATCGTATTTTATGCTTCTGGCGTTGACTTCTTAGGCACTAACTATTCTATCTGGTGGAACAACGCCCTCGGGTGAAGCCTTGGTTGCGGGGAACGTAGAAATGACCTTAACTTTCACACTGGTAGCAATTATTCGTTTTAAACGATGGAAAAACTGTTCTATTTATTTTGTATTTTCTGCTACGGGCATTGACTCCTAAGGCCATAGCTATTCAATCTGTTGGTGCAACGCCCAAGGGTGAAGCCTATGTTGCCCGGAATGTAGAAATGACGTTAACTTTCATACTGGATCCAATTATTCGTTTTATACGATGGAAAAGCTGTTTTATTTATTTTGTATTTTATGCTTCTGGCGTTGACTTCTTATGCCCTAACTATTCCCTCTGGCGGATCAACGCCCTAGAGTGAAACCTACGTTGCCCGGAACGTAGAAATGACTATTACCTTCACACTGGTTGCAATTATTCGTTTTATACGATGGAAAAGCTGTTCCATTTATTTTGCATTTTATGCTTCGGGCGTTGACTCCTAAGGCCCTAACTATTCGATCTGGTGAAACAACGCCCTAGGGTCAAGCCTAGGTTGCGCGGAACGTAGAAATGACCATAAGTTTCACACTGGTAGCAATTACTCGTTTAATATGATGGAAAAACTGTTTTATTTATTTTGTATTTTATGCTTCTGGCGTTGACTTCTTATGCCCTAACTATTTCCTCTGGCGGATCAACGCCCTAGAGTGAAACCTACGTTGTCCGGAACGTAGAAATGACTATTACTTTCACACTGGTTGCAATTATTCGTTTTATACGATGGAAAAGCTGTTCCATTTACTTTGTGTTTTATGCTTCGGGCGTTGACTTCTAAGGCCCTAACTATTCCATCTGGTGGAACAACGCCCTAGGGTGAAGCCTAGGTTGCCTGGAACGTAGAAATGACCATCACTTTCACACGGGTTGCAATTATTCCTGCTATAGGATGGAAAGACTGTTGTATTTTTATTGTATTTTATACTTCAGGCGTTGACTTCTAAGGCCCTAGCTATTCGATCTGGTCGAGCAACGCCCTAGAGTGAAGCCTAGGTTGCCCGGAACGTAGAAATGACCATAACTTCCACACTGGTTGCAATTATCCGTTTTATACGATGGAAAAGCTGTTGTATTTATATCGTATTTTATGCTTCTGGCGTTGACCTCTTAGGCCCTAACTATTCCATCTGGTGGAACAACGCCCTCGGGTGAAGCCTAGGTTGCGCGGAACGTAGCAATGACCATAACTTTCACACTGGTAGCAATTATTCGTTTTATAGGATGGAAAAACTGTTCTATTTATTTTGTATTTTATGCTTCGCGCGTTGTCTTCTAAGGCCCTAGCTATTCGATCTGGTCGAGCAACGCCCTAGAGTGAAGCCTAGGTTGCCCGGAACGTAGAAATGACCATAACTTCCACACTGGTTGCAATTATTCGTTTTATACGATGGAAAAGCTGTTGTATTTATATCGTATTTTATGCATCTGGCGTTGACTTCTAAGGACCTAACTATTCGATCTGGTGGAGCAACGCACTGGGGTGAAGCCTAGGTTGCGCGGAATGTAGAAATGACCATAACGTTCACACTGGTAGCAATTATTCGTTTTATACGATGGAAAAACAGTTTTATTTATTTTGTATTTTATTTTTCTGGCGTTGACTTCTAAGGCCCTAACCATTCGATCTGGTGGAGCAACGCCCTAGAGTGAAGACTTGGTTGCCCGGAACGTAGAAATGACCATTACATTCACACTGGTTGCAATTATTCGTCTTATACGATGGAAAAGCTGTTGTATTTATATCGTATTTTATGCTTCTGGCGTTGACTTCTTAGGCCCTAACTATTCCATCTGGTCGAACAACGCCCTTGGGTGAAGCGTAGGTTGCGTGGAACGTAGCAATGGCCATAACTTTCACACTGGTAGCAATTATTCGTTTTATACGATGGAAAAACAGTTTTATTTATTTTGTATTTTATGCTTCTGGCGTTGACTTCTAAGGCCCTAACTATTCCACCTGGTGGAGCAGCGCCCTAGAGTGAAGCCTAGGTTGCCCGGAACGGAGAAATGACCATAACTTTCACACCGGTAGCAATTATTCGTTTTATACGATGGAAAAACTGTTTTATTTATTTTGTATTTTATGCTTCAGGCGTTGACTTCTTATGCCCTAACTATTCCCTCTGGCGGATCAACGCCCTAGAGTGAAACCTACGTTGCCCGGAACGTAGAAATGACTACTACTTTCACACTGGTTGCAATTATTCGTTTTATACGATGGAAAAGCTGTTCCATTTATTTTGCGTTTTATGCATCGGGCGTTGACTTCTAAGGCCCTAACTATTCCATCTGGTGGAACAACGCCCTAGGGTGAAGCCTAGGTTGCCTGGAGCGTAGAAATGACCATCACTTTCACACGGGTTGCAATTATTCCTGTTATAGGATGGAAAGACTGTTGTATTTTTATTGTATTTTATACTTCAGGCGTTGACTTCTAAGGCCCTAGCTATTCGATCTGGTCGATCAACGCCCTAGAGTGAAGCCTAGGTTGCCCGGAACGTAGAAATGACCATAATTTCCACACTGATTGCAATTATTCGTTTTATACGATGGAAAAGCTGTTGTATTTATATCGTATTTTATGCTTCTGGCGTTGACCTCTTAGGCCCTAACTATTCCATCTGGTGGAACAACGCCGTCGGGTGAAGCCTAGGTTGCGCGGAACGTAGAAATGACCTTAACTTTCACACTGGTAGCAATTATTCGTTTTATACGGTGGCAAAACTGTTCTATTTATTTTGTATTTTATGCTACGGGTGTTGACTCCTAAGGCCATAACTATTCAATCTGTTGGTGCATCGCCCATGGGTGAAGCCTATGTTGCCCGGAATGTAGAAATGACGTTAACTTTCATACTGGTTCCAATTATTCGTTTTATACGATGGAAAAGCTGTTTTATTTATTTTGTGTTTTATGCTTCTGGCGTTGACTTCTTATGCCCTAACTATTCCCTCTGGCGGATCAACGCCCTAGAGTGAAACCTACGTTGCCCGGAACGTAGAAATGACTATTACTTTCACACTGGTTGCAATTATTCGTTTTATACGATGGAAAAGCTGTTCCATTTATTTTGCGTTTTATGCTTCGGGCGTTGACTTCTAAGGCCCTAACTATTCCATCTGGTGAAACAACGCCCTAGGGTGAAGCCTAGGTTGCGTGGAACGTAGCAATGGCCATAACTTTCACACTGGTAGCAATTATTCGTTTTATACGATGGAAAAACAGTTTTATTTATTTTGTATTTTATGCTTCTGGCGCTGACTTCTAAGGCCCTAACTATTCGATCTGGTGGCGCAACGCCCTAGAGTGACGCCTAGGTTGCCCGGAAAGTAGAAATGACGTTAACTTTCATACTGGTTGCAATTATTCGTTTTATACGATGGAAATACTGTTTTATTTATTTTGTATTTTATGCTTCGGGCGTTGACTTCTAAGGCCCTAACTATTCGATCTGGTGGCGCAACGCCCTAGAGTGACGCCTAGGTTGCCCGGAACGTAGAAATGACCATTACTTTCACAATGTTTGCAATTATTCATTTTATACGATGGAAAAGCTTTTGTACTTATATTGTATTTTATTCTTCTGGCGTTGACTTCTTAGGCCCTAATAATTCGATCTGGTGGAACAACGCCCTAGAGTGAAGACTAGGTTGCCCGGAACAAGGAAATGACCATTACTTTCACACTGTTTGGAAATATACATTATATACGATGGAAAATCTGTTGTATTTATGTCGTATTTTTCGCTTCTGGCGTTGACTTCTTAGGCCCTAACCATTTGATCTGGTGGAGCACCGCCCTAGAGTGAAGCCTAGGTTGCCCGGAACGTAGAAAAGACCATTACCTTCACACTGGTTGCAATTATTCGTTTTATACGATGGAAAAACTGTTCTATTTATTTTGTATTTTATGCTTCGGGCGTTGACTTCTAAGGCCCTAACTCTTCAATCTGTTGGTCCAACGCCCAAGGGTGAAGCCTATGTTGCCCGGAAAGTAGAAATGACGTTAACTTTCATACTGGTTGCAATTATTCGTTTTATACGATGGAAAGGCTGTTCCATTTATTTTGTATTTTATGCTTCGGGCGTTGACTCCTAAGGCCCTAACTATTCGATCTGGTGGAACAACGCCCTAGGGTCAAGCCTAGGTTGCGCGGAACGTAGAAATGACCATAAGTTTCACACTGGTAGCAATTATTCGTTTAATACGATGGAAAAACTGTTTTATTTATTTTGTATTTTATGCTTCTGGCGTTGACTTCTTATGCCCTAACTATTCCCTCTGGCGGATCAACGCCCTAGAGTGAAGCCTACGTTGCCCGGAACGTAGAAATGACTTTTACCTTCACACTGGTTGCAATTATTCGTTTTATACGATGGAAAAGCTGTTCCATTTATTTTGTATTTTATGCTTCGGGCGTTGACTCCTAAGGCCCTAACTATTCCATCTGGTGGAACAACGCCCTAGGGTGAAGCCTAGGTTGCCTGGAACGTAGAAATGACCATCACTTTCACACGGGTTGCAATTATTCCTGTTATAGGATGGAAAGACTGTTGTATTTTTATTGTATTTTATACTTCAGGCGTTGACTTCTAAGGCCCTAGCTATTCGATCTGGTCGAGCAACGCCCTAGAGTGAAGCCTAGGTTGCCCGGAACGTAGAAATGACCATAACTTCCACACTGGTTGCAATTATTCGTTTTATACGATGGAAAAGCTGTTGTATTTATATCGTATTTTATGCTTCTGGCGTTGACCTCTTAGGCCCTAACTATTCCATCTGGTGGAACAACGCCCTCGGGTGAAGCCTAGGTTGTGCGGAACGTAGCAATGACCATAACTTTCACACTGGTAGCAATTATTCGTTTTATACGATGGAAAAACTGTTCTATTTATTTTGTATTTTATGCTTCGCGCGTTGTCTTCTAAGGCCCTAGCTATTCGATCTGGTCGAGCAACGCCCTAGAGTGAAGCCTAGGTTGCCCGGAACGTAGAAATGACCATAACTTCCACGCTGGTTGCAATTATTCGTTTTATACGATGGAAAAGCTGTTGTATTTATATCGTATTTTATGCATCTGGCGTTGACTTCTAAGGACCTAACTATTCGATCTGGTGGAGCAACGCACAGGGGTGAAGACTAGGTTGCGCGGAATGTAGAAATGACCATAACGTTCACACTGGTAGCAATTATTCGTTTTATACGATGGAAAAACAGTTTTATTTATTTTGTATTTTATGCTTCTGGCGTTGACTTCTTATGCCCTAACTATTCCCTCTGGCGGATCAACGCCCTAGAGTGAAACATACGTTGCCCGGAACGTAGAAATGACTATTACTTTCACACTGGTTGCAATTATTCGTTTTATACGATGGAAAAGCTGTTGCATCTTTATTGTATTTTATTCATCTGGGGTTGACTTCTAAGGCCGTAGCTATTAGATGTGGTGGAGCAACGCCCGAGAGTGGGGCCTAGGTTGCCCGGTACATAGAAATGACCATTACTTTCACACTGTTTGCAAATATACATTATATACGTTGGAAAATCTGTTGTATTTATGTTGTATTTTATGCTTCTGGCGTTGACTTCTTTGGCCCTAACTATTTGATCTGGTGGAGCACCGCCCTAGGGTCAAGCCTAGGGTGCGCGGAACGTAGAAATGACCATAAGTTTCACACTGGTAGCAATTATTCGTTTTATACGATGGAAAAACTGTTTTATTTATTTTTTACTTTATGCTTCAGGCGTTGACTTCTTATGCCCTAACTATTCCCTCCGGCGGATCAACGCCCTAGAGTGAAACCTACGTTGCCCGGAACGTAGAAATGACTACTACTTTCACACTGGTTGCAATTATTCGTTTTATACGATGGAAAAGCTGTTCCATTTATTTTGCGTTTTATGCATCGGGCGTTGACTTCTAAGGCCCTAACTATTCCATCTAGTGGAACAACGCCCTAGGGTGAAGCCTAGGTTGCCTGGAGCGTAGAAATGACCATCACTTTCACACGGGTTGCAATTATTCCTGTTATAGGATGGAAAGACTGTTGTATTTTTATTGTATTTTATACTTCAGGCGTTGACTTCTAAGGCCCTAGCTATTCGATCTGGTCGAGCAACGCCCTAGAGTGAAGCCTAGGTTGCCCGGAACGTAGAAATGACCATAACTTCCACACTGATTGCAATTATTCGTTTTATACGATGGAAAAGCTGTTGTATGTATATCGTATTTTATGCTTCTGGCGTTGACCTCTTAGGCCCTAACTATTCCATCTGGTGGAACAACGCCGTCGGGTGAAGCCTAGGTTGCGCGGAACGTACAAATGACCTTAACTTTCACACTGGTAGCAATTATACATTATATACGTTGGAAAATCTGTTGTATTTATGTTGTATTTTATGCTTCTGGCGTTGACTTCTTAGGCCCTAACTATTTGATCTGGTGGAGCACCGCCCTAGGGTGAAGCCTATGTTGCCCGGAATGTAGAAATGACGTTAACTTTCATACTGGTTCCAATTATTCGTTTTATTCGATGGAAAAGCTGTTTTATTTATTTTGTATTTTATGCTTCTGGCGTTGACTTCTTATGCCCTAACTATTCCCTCTGGCGGATCAACGCCCTAGAGTGAAACATACGTTGCCCGGAACGTAGAAATGACTATTACTTTCACACTGGTTGCAATTATTCGTTTTATACGATGGAAAGGCTGTTCCATTTATTTTGTATTTTATGCTTCGGGCCTTGACTCCTAAGGCCCTAACTATTCGATCTGGTGGAACAACGCCCTAGGGTCAAGCCTAGGGTGCGCGGAACGTAGAAATGACCATAAGTTTCACACTGGTAGCAATTATTCGTTTTATACGATGGAAAAACTGTTTTATTTATTTTGTATTTTATGCTTCAGGCGTTGACTTCTTATGCCCTAACTATTCCCTCTGGCGGATCAACGCCCTAGAGTGAAACCTACGATGCCCGGAACGTAGAAATGACTACTACTTTCACACTGGTTGCAATTATTCGTTTTATACGATGGAAAAGCTGTTCCATTTATTTTGCGTTTTATGCATCGGGCGTTGACTTCTAAGGCCCTAACTATTCCATCTGGTGGAACAACGCCCTAGGGTGAAGCCTAGGTTGCCTGGAGCGTAGAAATGACCATCATTTTCACACGGGTTGCAATTATTCCTGTTATAGGATGGAAAGACTGTTGTATTTTTATTGTATTTTATACTTCAGGCGTTGACTTCTAAGGCCCTAGCTATTCGTTCTGGTCGAGCAACGCCCTAGAGTGAAGCCTAGGTTGCCCGGAACATAGAAATGACCATAACTTCCACACTGATTGCAATTATTCGTTTTATACGATGGAAAAGCTGTTGTATTTATATCGTATTTTATGCTTCTGGCGTTGACCTCTTAGGCCCTAACTATTCCATCTGGTGGAACAACGCCGTCGGGTGAAGCCTAGGTTGCGCGGAACGTAGAAATGACCTTAACTTTCACACTGGTTGCTATCATTCGTTTTATACGATGGAAAAACTGTTATATTTATATTGTATTTTATGCTTCTGGCGTTGACTTCTTAGGCCCTAACTGTTCGATCTGGCGGAACAACGTCCTAGGGTGAAGCCTAGGTTGCCCGGAAGGTAGAAAAGACCATTACCTTCACACTGGTTGCAATTATTCCGGTTATAGGATGGAAAGACTGTTGTATTTTTATTGTATTTTATACTTCAGGCGTTGACTTCTAAGGCCCTAGCTATTCGATCTGGTCGAGCAACGCCCTAGAGTGAAGCCTAGGTTGACCAGAGCGTAGAAATGACCATAACTTCCACACTGGTTGCAATTATTCGTTTTATACGATGGAATAGCTGGTCTATTTATATCGTATTTTATGCTTCTGGCGTTGACTTCTTAGGCACTAACTATTCTATCTGGTGGAACAACGCCCTCGGGTGAAGCCTTGGTTGCGGGGAACGTAGAAATGACCTTAACTTTCACACTGGTAGCAATTATTCGTTTTAAACGATGGAAAAACTGTTCTATTTATTTTGTATTTTCTGCTACGGGCATTGACTCCTAAGGCCATAGCTATTCAATCTGTTGGTGCAACGCCCAAGGGTGAAGCCTATGTTGCCCGGAATGTAGAAATGACGTTAACTTTCATACTGGTTCCAATTATTCGTTTTATACGATGGAAAAGCTGTTTTATTTATTTTGTATTTTATGCTTCTGGCGTTGGCTTCTTATGCCCTAACTATTCCCTCTGGCGGGTCAACGCCCTAGAGTGAAGCCTAGGTTGCCCGGAACGTAGAAATGACCATAACTTCCACACTGGTTGCAATTATTCGTTTTATACGATGGAAAAGCTGTTGTATTTATATCGTATTTTATGCATCTGGCGTTGACTTCTAAGGACCTAACTATTCGATCTGGTGGAGCAACGCACTGGGGTGAAGCCTAGGTTGCGCGGAATGTAGAAATGACCATAACGTTCACACTGGTAGCAATTATTCGTTTAATACGATGGAAAAACAGTTTTATTTATTTTGTATTTTATGCTTCTGGCGTTGACTTCTAAGGCCCTAACTATTCGATCTGGTGGAGCAACGCCCTAGAGTGAAGACTTGGTTGCCCGGAACGTAGAAATGACCATCACTTTCACACGGGTTGCAATTATTCCTGTTATAGGATGGAAAGACTGTTGTATTTTTATTGTATTTTCTACTTCAGTCGTTGACTTCTAAGGCCCTAGCTATTCGATCTGGTCGAGCAACGCCCTAGAGTGAAGGCTAGGTTGCCCGGAACGTAGAAATGACCATAACTTCCACACTGGTTGCAATTATTCGTTTTATACGATGGAAAAGCTGTTGTATTTATATCGTATTTTATGCTTCTGGCGTTGACCTCTTAGGCCCTAACTATTCCATCTGGTGGAACAACGCCCTCGGGTGAAGCCTAGGTTGCGCGGAACGTAGCAATGACCATAACTTTCACACTGGTAGCAATTATTCGTTTTATACGATGGAAAAACAGTTCTATTTATTTTGTATTTTATGCTTCGCGCGTTGTCTTCTAAGGCCCTAGCTATTCGATCTGGTCGAGCAACGCCCTAGAGTGAAGCCTAGGTTGCCCGGAACGTAGAAATGACCATAACTTCCACACTGGTTGCAATTATTCGTTTTATACGATGGAAAAGCTGTTGTATTTATATCGTATTTTATGCATCTGGCGTTGACTTCTAAGGACCTAACTATTCGATCTGGTGGAGCAACGCACTGGGGTGAAGCCTAGGTTGCGCGGAATGTAGAAATGACCATAACGTTCACACTGGTAGCAATTATTCGTATTATACGATGGAAAAACAGTTTTATTTATTTTGTATTTTATGCTTCTGGCGTTGACTTCTAAGGCCCTAACCATTCGATCTGGTGGAGCAACGCCCTAGAGTGAAGACTTGGTTGACCGGAACGTAGAAATGACCATTACATTCACACTGGTTGCAATTATTCGTCTTATACGATGGAAAAGCTGTTGTATTTATATCGTATTTTATGCTTCTGGCGTTGACTTCTTAGGCCCTAACTATTCCATCTGGTCGAACAACGCCCTTGGGTGAAGCCTAGGTTGCGTGGAACGTAGCAATGGCCATAACTTTCACACTGGTAGCAATTATTCGTTTTATACGATGGAAAAACTGTTCTATTTATTTTGTATTTTATGCTACGGGTGTTGACTCCTAAGGCCATAACTATTCAATCTGTTGGTGCATCGCCCATGGGTGAGGCCTATGTTGCCCGGAATGTAGAAATGACGTTAACTTTCATACTGGTTCCAATTATTCGTTTTATACGATGCAAAAGCTGTTTTATTTATTTTGTGTTTTATGCTTCTGGCGTTGACTTCTTATGCCCTAACTATTCCCTCTGGCGGATCAACGCCCTAGAGTGAAACCTACGTTGCCCGGAACGTAGAAATGACTATTACTTTCACACTGGTTGCAATTATTCGTTTTATACGATGGAAAAGCTGATCCATTTATTTTGTATTTTATGCTTCGGGCGTTGACTCCTAAGGCCCTAACTATTCGATCTGGTGGAACAACGCCCTAGGGTCAAGCCTAGGGTGCGCGGAACGTAGAAATGACCATAAGTTTCACACTGGTAGCAATTATTCGTTTTATACGATGGAAAAACTGTTTTATTTATTTTGTATTTTATGCTTCTGGCGTTGACTTCTTATGCCCTAACTATTCCCTCTGGCGGATCAACGCCCTAGAGTGAAACCTACGTTGCCCGGAACGTAGAAATGACTATTACTTTCACACTGGTTGCAATTATTCGTTTTATACGATGGAAAAGCTGTTCCATTTATTTTGCGTTTTATGCTTCGGGCGTTGACTTCTAAGGCCCTAACTATTCCATCTGGTGGAACAACGCCCTAGGGTGAAGCCTAGGTTGCGTGGAACGTAGCAATGGCCATAACTTTCACACTGGTAGCAATTATTCGTTTTATACGATGGAAAAACAGTTTTATTTATTTTGTATTTTATGCTTCTGGCGCTGACTTCTAAGGCCCTAACTATTCGACCTGGTGGAGCAGCGCCCTAGAGTGAAGCCTAGGTTGCCCGGAACGGAGAAATGACCATAACTTTCACACCGGTAGCAATTATTCGTTTTATACGATGGAAAAACTGTTCTATTTATTTTGTATTTTATGCTTCGGGCGTTGATTTCTAAGGCCCTAACTATTCAATCTGTTGGTGCAACGAACAAGGGTGAAGCCTATGTTGCCCGGAAAGTAGAAATGACGTTAACTTTCATACTGGTTGCAATTATTCGTTTTATACGATGGAAAAACTGTTCTATTTATTTTGTATTTTATGCTTCGGGCGTTGACTTCTAAGGCCCTAGCTATTCGATCTGGTCGAGCAACGCCCTAGTGTGAAGCCTAGGTTGCCCGGAACGTAGAAATGACGATAACTTCCACACTGGTTGCAATTATTCGTTTTATACGATGGAAAAGCTGTTGTATTTATATCGCAAGTTAAGCTTCTGGCATTGACTTCTTAGTCCCTAACTATTCCATCTGTTGCAACAACGCCCTAGCGTGAAGCCTAGGTTGCGCGGAACGTAGAAATGACCATAACTTTCACAGTGGTAGCAATTATTCGTTTTATACGATGGAAAAGCTGTTTTATTTACTTTGTATTTTATGCTTCTGGCGTTGACTTCTTATGCCCTAACTATTCCCTCTGGCGGATCAACGCCCTAGAGTGAAACCTACGTTGCCCGGAACGTAGAAATGACTATTACTTTCACACTGGTTGCAATTATTCGTTTTATACGATGGAAAAGCTGTTCCATTTATTTTGTATTTTATGCTTCGGGCGTTGACTTCTTAGGCCCTAACTATTCCATCTGGTGGAACAACGCCGTCGGGTGAAGCCTAGGTTGCGCTGAACGTAGAAATGACCATAACTTTCACACTGGTAGCAATTATTCGTTTTATACGATGGTAAAACTGTTTTATTTATTTGGGATTTTATGCTTCCGGTGTTGACTTCTAAGGCCCTACCTATTTGATCTGGTGGAGCACCGCCCTAGAGTGAAGCCTAGGTTGCCCGGAACGTAGAAAAGACCATTACCTTTACACTGGTTGCAATTATTCGTTTTATACGATGGAAAAACTGATCTATTTATTTTGTATTTTATGCTTCTGGCGTTGACTTCTTAGGCCCTAACTGTTCGATCTGGTGGAACAACGCCCTAGAGCGAAGCCTAGGCTGCCCGGAAAGTAGAAATGACCATAACTTTCATCCTGGTTGCAATTATTCGTTTTATATGATGGAAAAACTGTTGTATTTATATAGGGTTTTATGCTTCTGGCGTTAACTTCTTAGGCCCTACCTATTCCATCTGGCGGATCAACGCCCTAGAGTGAAACATACGTTGCCCGGAACGTAGAAATGACTATTACTTTCACACTGGTTGCAATTATTCGTTTTATACGATGGAAAAGCTGTTCCATTTATTTTGTATTTTATGCTTCGGGCCTTGACTCCTAAGGCCCTAACTATTCGATCTGGTGGAACAACGCACTAGGGTCAAGCCTAGGGTGCGCGGAACGTAGAAATGACCATAAGTTTCACACTGGTAGCAATTATTCGTTTTATACGATGGAAAAACTGTTTTATTTATTTTGTATTTTATGCTTCAGGCGTTGACTTCTTATGCCCTAACTATTCCCTCTGGCGGATCAACGCCCTAGAGTGAAACCTACGTTGCCCGGAACGTAGAAGTGACTACTACTTTCACACTGGTTGCAATTATTCGTTTTATACGATGGAAAAGCTGTTCCATTTATTTTGCGTTTTATGCATCGGGCGTTGACTTCTAAGGCCCTAACTATTCCATCTGGTGGATCAACGCCCTAGAGTGAAGCCTAGGTTGCCCGGAACGTGGAAATGACCATAACTTTCACACTGGTTGCTATTATTCCTTTTATGCGATGGAAAAGCTGTTAAATTTATATTGCATTTTATGCTTCTGGCATTGAATTCTCAGTCCCTACCAATTCCATCTGGTGGAGCAACACCCTAGAGTGAAGCCTAGGTTGCCCGGAACGTAGAAGTGACCATTACTTCCACACTGTTTGCAAATATACATTATATACGATGGAAAAGCTGTTGTACTTATATTGTAATTTATGCTTCTGGCGTTGACTTCTTAGGCCCTAACTATTTGATCTGGTGGAGCACCGCCCTAGAGTGAAGCCGAGGTTGCCCGGAACATAGAACATACCATTACCTTCACACTGGTTGCAATTATTTCTGTTATACGATGGAAAAACTGTTGCACCTTTATTGTATTTTAGCTTCTGGCGTTGACTTCATAGGCCCTGACTATTCGATCTGGTGGATCAACGTCCTAGAGTGAAGCCTAGGTTGACCGGAACGTAGAAATGACCATAACTTTCCCACTGTTCACCATTATTCGTTTTATACGATGGAAAAGCTGTTGTACTTATATTGTAATTTATGCTTCTGGCGTTGACTTCTTAGGCCCTAACTATTTGATCTGGTGGAGCACCGCCCTAGAGTGAAGCCTAGGTTGTCCGGAACGTAGAACATACCATTACCTTCACACTGGTTGCAATTATTCCTGTTATACGATGGAAAAACTGTTGCACCTTTATTGTACTTTAGCTTCTGGCGTTGACTTCATAGGCCCTAACTATTCGATCTGGTGCAGCAACGTCCTAGAGTGAAGCCTAGATTGACCGGAACGTAGAAATGACCATAACTTTCACACTGGTTACCATTATTCGTTTTATACGATGGAAAAGCTGTTGTATTTATATCGTATTTTATGCTTCTGGCGTTGACTTCTTAGGCCCTAACTATTCCATCTGGTGGAACAACGCTCTATGGTGAAGCCTAGGTTGCCCGTATCGCAGAAATGACCAGTACTTTCACACTGGTTGCAGTTAATCGTTTTATACAATGGAAAAACTGTTCTATGTATTTTGCATTTTATGCTTCGGGCGTTGACTTCTAAGGCTCTAACTATTCGATCTGGTGGAGCAACGCCCTAGAGTGAAGCCTAGGTTGCCCGGGAAGCAGAAATGACCATAACTTTCACACTGGTTGCTATTATTCGTTTTATACGATGGAAAAGCTGTTATATTTATATTGCATATTATGCTTCTGGCATTGAATTCTAAGTCCCTAGCTATTCGACCTGGTGGAACAACGCCCTAGAGTGAAGCCTAGGTTGCTCGGTACGTAGAAATGACCATTACCTTCACACTGTTTGCAATTATTCATTTTATACGATGGCAAAGCTGTTGTATTTATATTGTATTTTATGCTTCCGGCGTTAACTTCTAAGGCCCTAGCTATCAGATGTGGAGCAGCAACGCCCTAGAGAGACGCGTAGGTTGCAGGCACGTAGAAATGACCATTACTTTCACAATGTTCGCAATCATTCATTTTATACGATGGAAAAACTGTTGTACTTATATTGTATTTTATGCTTCGGGCGTTGACTTCTAAGGCCCTACCTATTCCATCTGGCGGATCAACGCCCTAGAGTGAAACATACGTTGCCCGGAACGTAGAAATGACTATTACTTTCACACTGGTTGCAATTATTCGTTTTATACGATGGAAAAGCTGTTCCATTTATTTTGTATTTTATGCTTCGGGCCTTGACTCCTAAGGCCCTAACTATTCGATCTGGTGGAACAACGCACTAGGGTCAAGCCTAGGGTGCGCGGAACGTAGAAATGTCCATAAGTTTCACACTGGTAGCAATTATTCGTTTTATACGATGGAAAAACTGTTTTATTTATTTTGTATTTTATGCTTCAGGCGTTGACTTCTTATGCCCTAACTATTCCCTCTGGCGGATCAACGCCCTAGAGTGAAACCTACGTTGCCCGGAACGTAGAAATGACTACTACTTTCACACTGGTTGCAATTATTCGTTTTATACGATGGAAAAGCTGTTCCATTTATTTTGCGTTTTATGCATCGGGCGTTGACTTCTAAGGCCCTAACTATTCCATCTGGTGGATCAACGCCCTAGGGTGAAGCCTAGGTTGCCTGGAGCGTAGAAATGACCATCACTTTCACACGGGTTCCAATTATTCCTGTTATAGGATGGAAAGACTGTTGTATTTTTATTGTATTTTATACTTCAGGCGTTGACTTCTAAGGCCCTAGCTATTCGATTTGGTGGAGCAACGCCCGACAGAGAAGCCTAGGTTGCCAGGAACGTAGAAATGACCATTACATTCACACTGGTTGCAATTATTCGTCTTATACGATGGAAAAGCTGTTGTATTTATATCGTATTTTATGCTTCTCGCGATGACTTCGTAGGCCCTAACTATTCCATCTGGTGGAACAACGCCCTTGGGTGAAGCCTAGGTTGCGCGGAACGAAGAAATGACCTTAACTTTCACACTGGTAGCAATTATTCGTTTCATACGATGGAAAAACTGTTTCCTTTATTTTGTATTTTATGCTTCTGACGTTGACTTCTAGGGCCCTAACTATTCAATCTGTTGGTGCAACTCCCTAGGGTGAAGCCTAGGTTGCCCGGAAAGTAGAAATGACGTTAACTTTCTTACTGGTTGCAATTATTCGTTTTGCACGATGGAAAAACTGTTCTATTTATTTTGTATTTTATGCTTCGGGCGTTGACTTCTAAGGCCCTAGCTATTCGATCTGGTCGAGCAACGCCCTAGTGTGAAGCCTAGGTTGCCCGGAACGTAGAAATGACGATAACTTCCACACTGGTTGCAATTATTCGTTTTATACGATGGAAAAGCTGTTGTATTTATATCGCAAGTTAAGCTTCTGGCATTGACTTCTTAGTCCCTAACTATTCCATCTGTTGCAACAACGCCCTAGCGTGAAGCCTAGGTTGCGCGGAACGTAGAAATGACCATAACTTTCACAGTGGTAGCAATTATTCGTTTTATACGATGGAAAAGCTGTTTTATTTACTTTGTATTTTATGCTTCTGGCGTTGACTTCTTATGCCCTAACTATTCCCTCTGGCGGATCAACGCCCTAGAGTGAAACCTACGTTGCCCGGAACGTAGAAATGACTATTACTTTCACACTGGTTGCAATTATTCGTTTTATACGATGGAAAAGCTGTTCCATTTATTTTGTATTTTATGCTTCGGGCGTTGACTTCTTAGGCCCTAACTATTCCATCTGGTGGAACAACGCCGTCGGGTGAAGCCTAGGTTGCGCTGAACGTAGAAATGACCATAACTTTCACACTGGTAGCAATTATTCGTTTTATACGATGGTAAAACTGTTTTATTTATTTGGGATTTTATGCTTCCGGTGTTGACTTCTAAGGCCCTACCTATTTGATCTGGTGGAGCACCGCCCTAGAGTGAAGCCTAGGTTGCCCGGAACGTAGAAAAGACCATTACCTTTACACTGGTTGCAATTATTCGTTTTATACGATGGAAAAACTGATCTATTTATTTTGTATTTTATGCTTCTGGCGTTGACTTCTTAGGCCCTAACTGTTCGATCTGGTGGAACAACGCCCTAGAGCGAAGCCTAGGCTGCCCGGAAAGTAGAAATGACCATAACTTTCATCCTGGTTGCAATTATTCGTTTTATATGATGGAAAAACTGTTGTATTTATATAGGGTTTTATGCTTCTGGCGTTAACTTCTTAGGCCCTACCTATTCCATCTGGCGGATCAACGCCCTAGAGTGAAACATACGTTGCCCGGAACGTAGAAATGACTATTACTTTCACACTGGTTGCAATTATTCGTTTTATACGATGGAAAAGCTGTTCCATTTATTTTGTATTTTATGCTTCGGGCCTTGACTCCTAAGGCCCTAACTATTCGATCTGGTGGAACAACGCACTAGGGTCAAGCCTAGGGTGCGCGGAACGTAGAAATGACCATAAGTTTCACACTGGTAGCAATTATTCGTTTTATACGATGGAAAAACTGTTTTATTTATTTTGTATTTTATGCTTCAGGCGTTGACTTCTCATGCCCTAACTATTCCCTCTGGCGGATCAACGCCCTAGAGTGAAACCTACGTTGCCCGGAACGTAGAAGTGACTACTACTTTCACACTGGTTGCAATTATTCGTTTTATACGATGGAAAAGCTGTTCCATTTATTTTGCGTTTTATGCATCGGGCGTTGACTTCTAAGGCCCTAACTATTCCATCTGGTGGATCAACGCCCTAGAGTGAAGCCTAGGTTGCCCGGAACGTGGAAATGACCATAACTTTCACACTGGTTGCTATTATTCCTTTTATGCGATGGAAAAGCTGTTAAATTTATATTGCATTTTATGCTTCTGGCATTGAATTCTCAGTCCCTACCAATTCCATCTGGTGGAGCAACACCCTAGAGTGAAGCCTAGGTTGCCCGGAACGTAGAAGTGACCATTACTTCCACACTGTTTGCAAATATACATTATATACGATGGAAAAGCTGTTGTACTTATATTGTAATTTATGCTTCTGGCGTTGACTTCTTAGGCCCTAACTATTTGATCTGGTGGAGCACCGCCCTAGAGTGAAGCCTAGGTTGCCCGGAACATAGAACATACCATTACCTTCACACTGGTTGCAATTATTTCTGTTATACGATGGAAAAACTGTTGCACCTTTATTGTATTTTAGCTTCTGGCGTTGACTTCATAGGCCCTGACTATTCGATCTGGTGGATCAACGTCCTAGAGTGAAGCCTAGGTTGACCGGAACGTAGAAATGACCATAACTTTCCCACTGTTCACCATTATTCGTTTTATACGATGGAAAAGCTGTTGTACTTATATTGTAATTTATGCTTCTGGCGTTGACTTCTTAGGCCCTAACTATTTGATCTGGTGGAGCACCGCCCTAGAGTGAAGCCTAGGTTGTCCGGAACGTAGAACATACCATTACCTTCACACTGGTTGCAATTATTCCTGTTATACGATGGAAAAACTGTTGCACCTTTATTGTACTTTAGCTTCTGGCGTTGACTTCATAGGCCCTAACTATTCGATCTGGTGCAGCAACGTCCTAGAGTGAAGCCTAGATTGACCGGAACGTAGAAATGACCATAACTTTCACACTGGTTACCATTATTCGTTTTATACGATGGAAAAGCTGTTGTATTTATATCGTATTTTATGCTTCTGGCGTTGACTTCTTAGGCCCTAACTATTCCATCTGGTGGAACAACGCTCTATGGTGAAGCCTAGGTTGCCCGTATCGCAGAAATGACCAGTACTTTCACACTGGTTGCAGTTAATCGTTTTATACAATGGAAAAACTGTTCTATGTATTTTGCATTTTATGCTTCGGGCGTTGACTTCTAAGGCTCTAACTATTCGATCTGGTGGAGCAACGCCCTAGAGTGAAGCCTAGGTTGCCCGGGAAGCAGAAATGACCATAACTTTCACACTGGTTGCTATTATTCGTTTTATACGATGGAAAAGCTGTTATATTTATATTGCATATTATGCTTCTGGCATTGAATTCTAAGTCCCTAGCTATTCGACCTGGTGGAACAACGCCCTAGAGTGAAGCCTAGGTTGCTCGGTACGTAGAAATGACCATTACCTTCACACTGTTTGCAATTATTCATTTTATACGATGGCAAAGCTGTTGTATTTATATTGTATTTTATGCTTCCGGCGTTAACTTCTAAGGCCCTAGCTATCAGATGTGGAGCAGCAACGCCCTAGAGAGACGCGTAGGTTGCAGGCACGTAGAAATGACCATTACTTTCACAATGTTCGCAATCATTCATTTTATACGATGGAAAAACTGTTGTACTTATATTGTATTTTATGCTTCGGGCGTTGACTTCTAAGGCCCTACCTATTCCATCTGGCGGATCAACGCCCTAGAGTGAAACATACGTTGCCCGGAACGTAGAAATGACTATTACTTTCACACTGGTTGCAATTATTCGTTTTATACGATGGAAAAGCTGTTCCATTTATTTTGTATTTTATGCTTCGGGCCTTGACTCCTAAGGCCCTAACTATTCGATCTGGTGGAACAACGCACTAGGGTCAAGCCTAGGGTGCGCGGAACGTAGAAATGACCATAAGTTTCACACTGGTAGCAATTATTCGTTTTATACGATGGAAAAACTGTTTTATTTATTTTGTATTTTATGCTTCAGGCGTTGACTTCTTATGCCCTAACTATTCCCTCTGGCGGATCAACGCCCTAGAGTGAAACCTACGTTGCCCGGAACGTAGAAATGACTACTACTTTCACACTGGTTGCAATTATTCGTTTTATACGATGGAAAAGCTGTTCCATTTATTTTGCGTTTTATGCATCGGGCGTTGACTTCTAAGGCCCTAACTATTCCATCTGGTGGATCAACGCCCTAGGGTGAAGCCTAGGTTGCCTGGAGCGTAGAAATGACCATCACTTTCACACGGGTTCCAATTATTCCTGTTATAGGATGGAAAGACTGTTGTATTTTTATTGTATTTTATACTTCAGGCGTTGACTTCTAAGGCCCTAGCTATTCGATCTGGTCGAGCAACGCCCTAGACTGAAGCCTAGGTTGCCCGGAACGTAGAAATGACCATAACTTCCACACTGATTGCAATTATTCGTTTTATACGATGGAAAAGCTGTTGTATTTATATCGTATTTTATGCTTCTGGCGTTGACCTCTTAGGCCCTAACTATTCCATCTGGTGGAACAACGCCGTCGGGTGAAGCCTAGGTTGCGCGGAACGTAGAAATGACCTTAACTTTCACACTGGTAGCAATTATTCGTTTTATACGATGGAAAAACTGTTCTATTTATTTTGTATTTTATGCTACGGGTGTTGACTCCTAAGGCCATAACTATTCAATCTGTTGGTGCATCGCCCATGGGTGAAGCCTATGTTGCCCGGAATGTAGAAATGACGTTAACTTTCATACTGGTTCCAATTATTCGTTTTATACGATGGAAAAGCTGTTTTATTTATTTTGTGTTTTATGCTTCTGGCGTTGACTTCTTATGCCCTAACTATTCCCTCTGGCGGATCAACGCCCTAGAGTGAAATCTACGTTGCCCGGAACGTAGAAATGACTATTACTTTCACACTGGTTGCAATTATTCGTTTTATACGATGGAAAAGCTGATCCATTTATTTTGTATTTTATGCTTCGGGCGTTGACTCCTAAGGCCCTAACTATTCGATCTGGTGGAACAACGCCCTAGGGTCAAGCCTAGGGTGCGCGGAACGTAGAAATGACCATAAGTTTCACACTGGTAGCAATTATTCGTTTTATACGATGGAAAAACTATTTTATTTATTTTGTATTTTATGCTTCTGGCGTTGACTTCTTATGCCCTAACTATTCCCTCTGGCGGATCAACGCCCTAGAGTGAAACCTACGTTGCCCGGAACGTAGAAATGACTATTACTTTCACACTGGTTGCAATTATTCGTTTTATACGATGGAAAAGCTGTTCCATTTATTTTGCGTTTTATGCTTCGGGCGTTGACTTCTAAGGCCCTAACTATTCCATCTGGTGGAGCAACGCCCTAGGGTGAAGCCTAGGTTGCCTGGAACGTAGAAATGACCATCACTTTCACACGTGTTGCAATTATTCCTGTTATAGCATGGAAAGACTGTTGTATTTTTATTGTATTTTATACTTCAGGCGTTGACTTCTAAGGCCCTAGCTATTCGATCTGGTCGAGCAACGCCCTAGAGTGAAGCCTAGGTTGCCCGGAACGTAGAAATGACCATAACTTCCACACTGGTTGCAATGATTCGTTTTATACGATGGAAAAGCTGTTGTATTTATATCGTATTTTATGCTTCTGGCGTTGACCTCTTAGGCCCTAACTATTCCATCTGGTGGAACAACGCCGTCGGGTGAAGCCTAGGTTGCGCGGAACGTAGAAATGACCTTAACTTTCACACTGGTAGCAATTATTCGTTTTACACGATGGAAAAACTGTTCTATTTATTTTGTATTTTATGATACGGGCGTTGACTCCTAAGGCCATAACTATTCAATCTGTTGGTGCAACGCCCATGGGTGAAGCCTATGTTGCCCGGAACGTAGAAATGACTATTACTTTCACACTGGTTGCAATTATTCGTTTTATACGATGGAAAAGCTGATCCATTTATTTTGTATTTTATGCTTCGGGCGTTGACTCCTAAGGCCCTAACTATTCGATCTGGTGGAGCAACGCCCTAGGGTCAAGCCTAGGGTGCGCGGAACATAGAAATGACCATAAGTTTCACACTGGTAGCAATTATTCGTTTTATACGATGGAAAAACTGTTTTATTTATTTTGTATTTTATGCTTCTGGCGTTGACTTCTTATGCCCTAACTATTCCCTCCGGCGGATCAACGCCCTAGAGTGAAACCTACGTTGCCCGGAACGTAGAAATGACTATTACTTTCACACTGGTTGCAATTATTCGTTTTATAGGATGGAAAAGCTGTTCCATTTATTTTGCGTTTTATGCTTCGGGCGTTGACTTCTAAGGCCCTAACTATTCCATCTGGTGGAACAACGCCCTAGGGTGAAGCCTAGGTTGCCTGGAACGTAGAAATGACCATCACTTTCACACGGGTTGCAATTATTCCTGTTATAGGATGGAAAGACTGTTGTATTTTTATTGTACTTTATACTTCAGGCGTTGACTTCTAAGGCCCTAGCTATTCGATCTGGTCGAGCAACGCCCTAGAGCGAAGCCTAGGTTGCCCGGAACGTAGAAATGACCATAACTTCCACACTGGTTGCAATTATTCGTTTTATACGATGGAAAAGCTGTTGTATTTATATCGTATTTTATGCTTCTGGCGTTGACCTCATAGGCCCTAACTATTCCATCTGGTGGAACAACGCCGTCGGGTGAAGCCTAGGTTGCGCGGAACGTAGCAATGACCATAACTTTCACACTGGTAGCAATTATTCGTTTTATACGATGGAAAAACAGTTTTATTTATTTTGTATTTTATGCTTCTGGCGTTGACTTCTAAGGCCCTAACTATTCGATCTGGTGGAGCAACGCCCTAGAGTGAAGCCTAAGTTGCCCGGAACGGAGAAATGACCATAACTTTCACACCGGTAGCAATTATTCGTTTTATACGATGGAAAAACTGTTCTATTTATTTTGTATTTTGTGCTTCGGGCGTTGACTTCTAAGGCCCTAACTATTCAATCTGTTGGTGCAACGCCCAAGGGTGTAGCCTATGTTGCCCGGAAAGTAGAAATGACGTAAACTTTCATACTGGTTGCATTTATTCGTTTTATACGATGGAAAAACTGTTTTAGTTATTTTGTATTTTGTCCCTCGGGCGTTGACTTCTAAGGCCCTAACTATTCGATCTGGTGGCGCAACGCCCTAGAGTGAGGCCTAGGTTGCCCGGAACGTAGAAATGACCATAACTTTCACACTGGTTGCTATCATTCGTTTTATACGATGGAAAGACTGTTATATTTATATTGTATTTTATGCTTCTGGCGTTGACTTCCTAGGCCCTAACTGTTCAATCTGGTGGAACCACGTCCTACGGTGAAGCCTAGAATGCCCGGAAAGTAGAAATGACCATAGCTTTCACACTGGTTGCAATTATTCGTTTTATACGATGGAAAAGCTGTTGCATCTTAATTGTATTTTACTCATCTGGGGTTGACTTCTAAGGCCGTAGCTATTAGATGTGGTGGAGTAACGCCCTAGAGTGACGCCTAGGTTGCCCGGAACGTAGAAATGACCATTACATTCACACTGGTTGCAATTATTCGTCTTATACGATGGAAAAGCTGTTGTATTTATATCGTATTTTATGCTTCTGGCGTTGACTTCTTAGGCCCTAACTATTCCATCTGGTGGAACAACGCGCTTGGGTGAAGCCAAGGTAGCGGGGAACGTAGAAATGTCCATAACTTTCACACTGGTAGCAATTATTCGTTTTATACGATTGAAAGACTATTTTATTTATTTTGTATTTTATGCTTCTGGCGTTGACTTCTAGGGCCCTAACTATTCGATCTGGTGGAGCAACGCCCTAGAGTGAAGCCTAGGTTGCCCGGAACGCAGAAATGACCATAACTTTCACACCGGTAGCAATTATTCGTTTTATACGATGGTAAAACTGTTCTGTTTATTTTGTATTTTATGCTTCGGGCGTTGACTTCTAAGGCCCTAACTATTCAATCTGTTGGTGCAACGCCCTAGGGTGAAGCCTACGTTGCCCGGAAAGTAGAAACGATGTTAACTTTCATACTGGTTGCAATTATTCGTTTTATACGATGGAAAAGCTGTTGTATTTATATCGTATTTTATGCTTCTGGCGTTGACCTCTTAGGCCCTAACTATTCCATCTGGTGGAACAACGCCGTCGGGTGAAGCCTAGGTTGCGCGGAACGTAGAAATGACCATTACTTTCACAATGTTTGCAATTATTCATTTTATACGATGGAAAAGCTTTTGTACTTATATTGCATTTTATTCTCTGGAGTCGACTTCTTAGGCCCTAACTATTCGATCTAGTGGAACAACGCCCTAGAGTGAAGACTTGGTTTCCCGGAACATGGAAATGGCCATTACTTTCACACTGTTTGCAGTTATTCCTGTTATACGATGGAAAGACTTTTGCATCTTTATTGTATTTTATGCTTCTGGCGTTGACTTCTAAGGCCCTAGCTATTCGATTTGGTGGAGCAACGCCCGACAGAGAAGCCTAGGTTGCCCGGAACGTAGAAATGACCATTACATTCACACTGGTTGCAATTATTCGTCTTATATGATGGAAAAGCTGTTGTATTTATATCGTATTTTATGCTTCTCGCGATGACTTCGTAGGCCCTAACTATTCCATCTGGTGGAACAACGCCCTTGGGTGAAGCCTAGGTTGCGCGGAACGAAGAAATGACCTTAACTTTCACACTGGTAGCAATTATTCGTTTCATACGATGGAAAAACTGTTTCCTTTATTTTGTATTTTATGCTTTTGACGTTGACTTCTAGGGCCCTAACTATTCAATCTGTTGGTGCAACTCCCTAGGGTGAAGCCTAGGTTGCCCGGAAAGTAGAAATGACGTTAACTTTCTTACTGGTTGCAATTATTCGTTTTGCACGATGGAAAAACTGTTCTATTTATTTTGTATTTTATGCTTCGGGCGTTGACTTCTAAGGCCCTAGCTATTCGATCTGGTCGAGCAACGCCCTAGTGTGAAGCCTAGGTTGCCCGGAACGTAGAAATGACGATAACTTCCACACTGGTTGCAATTATTCGTTTTATACGATGGAAAAGCTGTTGTATTTATATCGCAAGTTAAGCTTCTGGCATTGACTTCTTAGTCCCTAACTATTCCATCTGTTGCAACAACGCCCTAGCGTGAAGCCTAGGTTGCGCGGAACGTAGAAATGACCATAACTTTCACAGTGGTAGCAATTATTCGTTTTATACGATGGAAAAGCTGTTTTATTTACTTTGTATTTTATGCTTCTGGCGTTGACTTCTTATGCCCTAACTATTCCCTCTGGCGGATCAACGCCCTAGAGTGAAACCTACGTTGCCCGGAACGTAGAAATGACTATTACTTTCACACTGGTTGCAATTATTCGTTTTATACGATGGAAAAGCTGTTCCATTTATTTTGCGTTTTATGCATCGGGCGTTGACTTCTAAGGCCCTAACTATTCCATCTGGTGGATCAACGCCCTAGAGTGAAGCCTAGGTTGCCCGGAACGTGGAAATGACCATAACTTTCACACTGGCTGCTATTATTCCTTTTATGCGATGGAAAAGCTGTTAAATTTATATTGCATTTTATGCTTCTGGCATTGAATTCTCAGTCCCTAGCAATTCCATCTGGTGGAGCAACACCCTAGAGTGAAGCCTAGGTTGCCCGGAACGTAGAAGTGACCATTACTTCCACACTGTTTGCAAATATACATTATATACGATGGAAAAGCTGTTGTACTTATATTGTAATTTATGCTTCTGGCGTTGACTTCTTAGGCCCTAACTATTTGATCTGGTGGAGCACCGCCCTAGAGTGAAGCCTAGGTTGCCCGGAACATAGAACATACCATTACCTTCACACTGGTTGCAATTATTTCTGTTATACGATGGAAAAACTGTTGCACCTTTATTGTATTTTAGCTTCTGGCGTTGACTTCATAGGCCCTGACTATTCGATCTGGTGGATCAACGTCCTAGAGTGAAGCCTAGGTTGACCGGAACGTAGAAATGACCATAACTTTCCCACTGTTCACCATTATTCGTTTTATACGATGGAAAAGCTGTTGTACTTATATTGTAATTTATGCTTCTGGCGTTGACTTCTTAGGCCCTAACTATTTGATCTGGTGGAGCACCGCCCTAGAGTGAAGCCTAGGTTGTCCGGAACGTAGAACATACCATTACCTTCACACTGGTTGCAATTATTCCTGTTATACGATGGAAAAACTGTTGCACCTTTATTGTACTTTAGCTTCTGGCGTTGACTTCATAGGCCCTAACTATTCGATCTGGTGCAGCAACGTCCTAGAGTGAAGCCTAGATTGACCGGAACGTAGAAATGACCATAACTTTCACACTGGTTACCATTATTCGTTTTATACGATGGAAAAGCTGTTGTATTTATATCGTATTTTATGCTTCTGGCGTTGACTTCTTAGGCCCTAACTATTCCATCTGGTGGAACAACGCTCTATGGTGAAGCCTAGGTTGCCCGTATCGCAGAAATGACCAGTACTTTCACACTGGTTGCAGTTAATCGTTTTATACAATGGAAAAACTGTTCTATGTATTTTGCATTTTATGCTTCGGGCGTTGACTTCTAAGGCTCTAACTATTCGATCTGGTGGAGCAACGCCCTAGAGTGAAGCCTAGGTTGCCCGGGAAGCAGAAATGACCATAACTTTCACACTGGTTGCTATTATTCGTTTTATACGATGGAAAAGCTGTTATATTTATATTGCATATTATGCTTCTGGCATTGAATTCTAAGTCCCTAGCTATTCGACCTGGTGGAACAACGCCCTAGAGTGAAGCCTAGGTTGCTCGGTACGTAGAAATGACCATTACCTTCACACTGTTTGCAATTATTCATTTTATACGATGGCAAAGCTGTTGTATTTATATTGTATTTTATGCTTCCGGCGTTAACTTCTAAGGCCCTAGCTATCAGATGTGGAGCAGCAACGCCCTAGAGAGACGCGTAGGTTGCAGGCACGTAGAAATGACCATTACTTTCACAATGTTCGCAATCATTCATTTTATACGATGGAAAAACTGTTGTACTTATATTGTATTTTATGCTTCGGGCGTTGACTTCTAAGGCCCTACCTATTCCATCTGGCGGATCAACGCCCTAGAGTGAAACATACGTTGCCCGGAACGTAGAAATGACTATTACTTTCACACTGGTTGCAATTATTCGTTTTATACGATGGAAAAGCTGTTCCATTTATTTTGTATTTTATGCTTCGGGCCTTGACTCCTAAGGCCCTAACTATTCGATCTGGTGGAACAACGCACTAGGGTCAAGCCTAGGGTGCGCGGAACGTAGAAATGACCATAAGTTTCACACTGGTAGCAATTATTCGTTTTATACGATGGAAAAACTGTTTTATTTATTTTGTATTTTATGCTTCAGGCGTTGACTTCTTATGCCCTAACTATTCCCTCTGGCGGATCAACGCCCTAGAGTGAAACCTACGTTGCCCGGAACGTAGAAATGACTACTACTTTCACACTGGTTGCAATTATTCGTTTTATACGATGGAAAAGCTGTTCCATTTATTTTGCGTTTTATGCATCGGGCGTTGACTTCTAAGGCCCTAACTATTCCATCTGGTGGATCAACGCCCTAGGGTGAAGCCTAGGTTGCCTGGAGCGTAGAAATGACCATCACTTTCACACGGGTTCCAATTATTCCTGTTATAGGATGGAAAGACTGTTGTATTTTTATTGTATTTTATACTTCAGGCGTTGACTTCTAAGGCCCTAGCTATTCGATCTGGTCGAGCAACGCCCTAGACTGAAGCCTAGGTTGCCCGGAACGTAGAAATGACCATAACTTCCACACTGATTGCAATTATTCGTTTGATACGATGGAAAAGCTGTTGTATTTATATCGTATTTTATGCTTCTGGCGTTGACCTCTTAGGCCCTAACTATTCCATCTGGTGGAACAACGCCGTCGGGTGAAGCCTAGGTTGCGCGGAACGTAGAAATGACCTTAACTTTCACACTGGTAGCAATTATTCGTTTTATACGATGGAAAAACTGTTCTATTTATTTTGTATTTTATGCTACGGGTGTTGACTCCTAAGGCCATAACTATTCAATCTGTTGGTGCATCGCCCATGGGTGAAGCCTATGTTGCCCGGAATGTAGAAATGACGTTAACTTTCATACTGGTTCCAATTATTCGTTTTATACGATGGAAAAGCTGTTTTATTTATTTTGTGTTTTATGCTTCTGGCGTTGACTTCTTATGCCCTAACTATTCCCTCTGGCGGATCAACGCCCTAGAGTGAAATCTACGTTGCCCGGAACGTAGAAATGACTATTACTTTCACACTGGTTGCAATTATTCGTTTTATACGATGGAAAAGCTGATCCATTTATTTTGTATTTTATGCTTCGGGCGTTGACTCCTAAGGCCCTAACTATTCGATCTGGTGGAACAACGCCCTAGGGTCAAGCCTAGGGTGCGCGGAACGTAGAAATGACCATAAGTTTCACACTGGTAGCAATTATTCGTTTTATACGATGGAAAAACTATTTTATTTATTTTGTATTTTATGCTTCTGGCGTTGACTTCTTATGCCCTAACTATTCCCTCTGGCGGATCAACGCCCTAGAGTGAAACTTACGTTGCCCGGAACGTAGAAATGACTATTACTTTCACACTGGTTGCAATTATTCGTTTTATACGATGGAAAAGCTGTTCCATTTATTTTGCGTTTTATGCTTCGGGCGTTGACTTCTAAGGCCCTAACTATTCCATCTGGTGGAGCAACGCCCTAGGGTGAAGCCTAGGTTGCCTGGAACGTAGAAATGACCATCACTTTCACACGGGTTGCAATTATTCCTGTCATAGCATGGAAAGACTGTTGTATTTTTATTGTATTTTATACTTCAGGCGTTGACTTCTAAGGCCCTAGCTATTCGATCTGGTCGAGCAACGCCCTAGAGTGAAGCCTAGGTTGCCCGGAACGTAGAAATGACCATAACTTCCACACTGGTTGCAATGATTCGTTTTATACGATGGAAAAGCTGTTGTATTTATATCGTATTTTATGCTTCTGGCGTTGACCTCTTAGGCCCTAACTATTCCATCTGGTGGAACAACGCCGTCGGGTGAAGCCTAGGTTGCGCGGAACGTAGAAATGACCTTAACTTTCACACTGGTAGCAATTATTCGTTTTACACGATGGAAAAACTGTTCTATTTATTTTGTATTTTATGATACGGGCGTTGACTCCTAAGGCCATAACTATTCAATCTGTTGGTGCAACGCCCATGGGTGAAGCCTATGTTGCCCGGAACGTAGAAATGACTATTACTTTCACACTGGTTGCAATTATTCGTTTTATACGATGGAAAAGCTGA
Source organism: Calliopsis andreniformis (assembly GCF_051401765.1). Taxonomy (NCBI): domain Eukaryota; kingdom Metazoa; phylum Arthropoda; class Insecta; order Hymenoptera; family Andrenidae; genus Calliopsis; species Calliopsis andreniformis. The sequence continues at coordinate 4,950,392 of NW_027480429.1, forward strand.
TCCATTTATTTTGTATTTTATGCTTCGGGCGTTGACTCCTAAGGCCCTAACTATTCGATCTGGTGGAGCAACGCCCTAGGGTCAAGCTTAGGGTGCGCGGAACATAGAAATGACCATAAGTTTCACACTGGTAGCAATTATTCGTTTTATACGATGGAAAAACTGTTTTATTTATTTTGTATTTTATGCTTCTGGCGTTGACTTCTTATGCCCTAACTATTCCCTCCGGCGGATCAACGCCCTAGAGTGAAACCTACGTTGCCCGGAACGTAGAAATGACTATTACTTTCACACTGGTTGCAATTATTCGTTTTATAGGATGGAAAAGCTGTTCCATTTATTTTGCGTTTTATGCTTCGGGCGTTGACTTCTAAGGCCCTAACTATTCCATCTGGTGGAACAACGCCCTAGGGTGAAGCCTAGGTTGCCTGGAACGTAGAAATGACCATCACTTTCACACGGGTTGCAATTATTCCTGTTATAGGATGGAAAGACTGTTGTATATTTATTGTACTTTATACTTCAGGCGTTGACTTCTAAGGCCCTAGCTATTCGATCTGGTCGAGCAACGCCCTAGAGCGAAGCCTAGGTTGCCCGGAACGTAGAAATGACCATAACTTCCACACTGGTTGCAATTATTCGTTTTATACGATGGAAAAGCTGTTGTATTTATATCGTATTTTATGCTTCTGGCGTTGACCTCATAGGCCCTAACTATTCCATCTGGTGGAACAACGCCGTCGGGTGAAGCCTAGGTTGCGCGGAACGTAGCAATGACCATAACTTTCACACTGGTAGCAATTATTCGTTTTATACGATGGAAAAACAGTTTTATTTATTTTGTATTTTATGCTTCTGGCGTTGACTTCTAAGGCCCTAACTATTCGATCTGGTGGAGCAACGCCCTAGAGTGAAGCCTAAGTTGCCCGGAACGGAGAAATGACCATAACTTTCACACCGGTAGCAATTATTCGTTTTATACGATGGAAAAACTGTTCTATTTATTTTGTATTTTATGCTTCGGGCGTTGATTTCTAAGGCCATAACTATTCAATCTGTTGGTGCAACGACCAAGGGTGAAGCCTATGTCGCCCGGAAAGTAGAAATGACGTTAACTTTCATACTGGTTGCAATTATTCGTTTTATACGATGGAAAAACTGTTTTATTTATTTTGTATTTTATGCTTCGGGCGTTGACTTCTAAGGCCCTAACTATTCGATCTGGTGGCGCAACGCCCTAGAGTGACGCCTAGGTTGCCCGGAACGTAGAAATGACCATTACTTTCACAATGTTTGCAATTATTCATTTTATACGATGGAAAAGCTTTTGTACTTATATTGTATTTTATTCTTCTGGCGTTGACTTCTTAGGCCCTAATTATTCGATCTGGTGGAACAACGCCCTAGAGTGAAGACTAGGTTGCCCGGAACAAGGAAATGACGATTACTTTCACACTGTTTGCAGTTATTCCTGTTATACGATGGAAAAACTTTTGCATCTTTATTGTATTTTATGCTTCTGGCGTTGACTTCTAAGGCCCTAGCTATTCGATTTGGTGGAGCAACGGCCGAGAGTGAAGCCTAGGTTGCCCGGAACGTAGAAAAGACCATTACCTTCACACTGGTTGCAATTATTCGTTTTATACGATGGAAAAACTGTTCTATTTATTTTGTATTTTATGCTTCGGGCGTTGACTTCTAAGGCCCTAACTATTCAATCTGTTGGTGCAACGCCCAAGGGTGAAGCCTATGTTTCCCGGAAAGTAGAAATGACGTTAACTTTCATACTGGTTGCAATTATTCGTTTTATACGATGGAAAAACTGTTTTAGTTGTTTTGTATTTTGTGCTTCGGGCGTTGACTTCTAAGGCCCTAACTATTCGATCTGGTGGCGCAACGCCCTAGAGTGAAGCCTAGGTTGCCCGGAACGTAGAAATGACCATAACTTTCACACCGGTTGCTATCATTCGTTTTATACGATGGAAAAGCTGTTATATTTATATTGTATTTTATGCTTCTGGCATTGACCTCTTAGGCCCTAACTATTCCATCTGGTGGAACAACGCCGTCGGGTGAAGCCTAGGTTGCGCGGAACGTAGAAATGACCTTAACTTTCACACTGGTAGCAATTATTCGTTTTATACGATGGAAAAACTGTTGCACCTTTATTGTATTTTATTCATCTGGGGTTGACTGCTAAGGCCGTAGCTATTAGATGTGGTGGAGCAACGCCCTAGAGTGACGCCTAGGTTGCCCGGGACGTAGAAATGACCATTACTTTCACAATGTTTGCAATTATTCATTTTATACGATGGAAAAGCTTTTGTACTTATATTGCATTTTATTCTCTGGAGTCGACTTCTTAGGCCCTAACTATTCGATCTAGTGGAACAACGCCCTAGAGTGAAGACTTGGTTTCCCGGAACATGGAAATGGCCATTACTTTCACACTGTTTGCAGTTATTCCTGTTATACGATGGTAAGACTTTTGCATCTTTATTGTATTTTATGCTTCTGGCGTTGACTTCTAAGGCCCTAGCTATTCGATTTGGTGGAGCAACGCCCGACAGAGAAGCCTAGGTTGCCCGGAACGTAGAAATGACCATTACATTCACACTGGTTGCAATTATTCGTCTTATACGATGGAAAAGCTGTTGTATTTATATCGTATTTTATGCTTCTGGCGTTGACTTCTTAGGCCCTAACTATTCCATCTGGTGGAGCAACGTCCTCGGGTGAAGCCTACGTTGCGCGGAACGTAGAAATGACCTTAACTTTCACACTGGTAGCAATTATTCGTTTTACACGATGGAAAAACTGTTCTATTTATTTTGTATTTTATGATACGGGCGTTGACTCCTAAGGCCATAACTATTCAATCTGTTGGTGCAACGCCCATGGGTGAAGCCTATGTTGCCCGGAACGTAGAAATGACTATTACTTTCACACTGGTTGCAATTATTCGTTTTATACGATGGAAAAGCTGATCCATTTATTTTGTATTTTATGCTTCGGGCGTTGACTCCTAAGGCCCTAACTATTCGATCTGGTGGAGCAACGCCCTAGGGTCAAGCCTAGGGTGCGCGGAACATAGAAATGACCATAAGTTTCACACTGGTAGCAATTATTCGTTTTATACGATGGAAAAACTGTTTTATTTATTTTGTATTTTATGCTTCTGGCGTTGACTTCTTATGCCCTAACTATTCCCTCCGGCGGATCAACGCCCTAGAGTGAAACCTACGTTGCCCGGAACGTAGAAATGACTATTACGTTCACACTGGTTGCAATTATTCGTTTTATAGGATGGAAAAGCTGTTCCATTTATTTTGCGTTTTATGCTTCGGGCGTTGACTTCTAAGGCCCTAACTATTCCATCAGGTGGAACAACGCCCTAGGGTGAAGCCTAGGTTGCCTGGAACGTAGAAATGACCATCACTTTCACACGGGTTGCAATTATTCCTGTTATAGGATGGAAAGACTGTTGTATTTTTATTGTACTTTATACTTCAGGCGTTGACTTCTAAGGCCCTAGCTATTCGATCTGGTCGAGCAACGCCCTAGAGCGAAGCCTAGGTTGCCCGGAACGTAGAAATGACCATAACTTCCACACTGGTTGCAATTATTCGTTTTATACGATGGAAAAACTGTTTTATTTATTTTGTATTTTATGCTTCGGGCGTTGACTTCTAAGGCCCTAACTATTCGATCTGGTGGCGCAACGCCCTAGAGTGACGCCTAGGTTGCCCGGAACGTAGAAATGACCATTACTTTCACAATGTTTGCAATTATTCATTTTATACGATGGAAAAGCTTTTGTACTTATATTGTATTTTATTCTTCTGGCGTTGACTTCTTAGGCCCTAATTATTCGATCTGGTGGAACAACGCCCTAGAGTGAAGACTAGGTTGCCCGGAACAAGGAAATGACGATTACTTTCACACTGTTTGCAGTTATTCCTGTTATACGATGGAAAAACTTTTGCATCTTTATTGTATTTTATGCTTCTGGCGTTGACTTCTAAGGCCCTAGCTATTCGATTTGGTGGAGCAACGGCCGAGAGTGAAGCCTAGGTTGCCCGGAACGTAGAAAAGACCATTACCTTCACACTGGTTGCAATTATTCGTTTTATACGATGGAAAAACTGTTCTATTTATTTTGTATTTTATGCTTCGGGCGTTGACTTCTAAGGCCCTAACTATTCAATCTGTTGGTGCAACGCCCAAGGGTGAAGCCTATGTTTCCCGGAAAGTAGAAATGACGTTAACTTTCATACTGGTTGCAATTATTCGTTTTATACGATGGAAAAACTGTTTTAGTTGTTTTGTATTTTGTGCTTCGGGCGTTGACTTCTAAGGCCCTAACTATTCGATCTGGTGGCGCAACGCCCTAGAGTGAAGCCTAGGTTGCCCGGAACGTAGAAATGACCATAACTTTCACACCGGTTGCTATCATTCGTTTTATACGATGGAAAAGCTGTTATATTTATATTGTATTTTATGCTTCTGGCATTGACCTCTTAGGCCCTAACTATTCCATCTGGTGGAACAACGCCGTCGGGTGAAGCCTAGGTTGCGCGGAACGTAGAAATGACCTTAACTTTCACACTGGTAGCAATTATTCGTTTTATACGATGGAAAAACTGTTGCACCTTTATTGTATTTTATTCATCTGGGGTTGACTGCTAAGGCCGTAGCTATTAGATGTGGTGGAGCAACGCCCTAGAGTGACGCCTAGGTTGCCCGGGACGTAGAAATGACCATTACTTTCACAATGTTTGCAATTATTCATTTTATACGATGGAAAAGCTTTTGTACTTATATTGCATTTTATTCTCTGGAGTCGACTTCTTAGGCCCTAACTATTCGATCTAGTGGAACAACGCCCTAGAGTGAAGACTTGGTTTCCCGGAACATGGAAATGGCCATTACTTTCACACTGTTTGCAGTTATTCCTGTTATACGATGGTAAGACTTTTGCATCTTTATTGTATTTTATGCTTCTGGCGTTGACTTCTAAGGCCCTAGCTATTCGATTTGGTGGAGCAACGCCCGACAGAGAAGCCTAGGTTGCCCGGAACGTAGAAATGACCATTACATTCACACTGGTTGCAATTATTCGTCTTATACGATGGAAAAGCTGTTGTATTTATATCGTATTTTATGCTTCTGGCGTTGACTTCTTAGGCCCTAACTATTCCATCTGGTGGAGCAACGTCCTCGGGTGAAGCCTACGTTGCGCGGAACGTAGAAATGACCTTAACTTTCACACTGGTAGCAATTATTCGTTTTACACGATGGAAAAACTGTTCTATTTATTTTGTATTTTATGATACGGGCGTTGACTCCTAAGGCCATAACTATTCAATCTGTTGGTGCAACGCCCATGGGTGAAGCCTATGTTGCCCGGAACGTAGAAATGACTATTACTTTCACACTGGTTGCAATTATTCGTTTTATACGATGGAAAAGCTGATCCATTTATTTTGTATTTTATGCTTCGGGCGTTGACTCCTAAGGCCCTAACTATTCGATCTGGTGGAGCAACGCCCTAGGGTCAAGCCTAGGGTGCGCGGAACATAGAAATGACCATAAGTTTCACACTGGTAGCAATTATTCGTTTTATACGATGGAAAAACTGTTTTATTTATTTTGTATTTTATGCTTCTGGCGTTGACTTCTTATGCCCTAACTATTCCCTCCGGCGGATCAACGCCCTAGAGTGAAACCTACGTTGCCCGGAACGTAGAAATGACTATTACGTTCACACTGGTTGCAATTATTCGTTTTATAGGATGGAAAAGCTGTTCCATTTATTTTGCGTTTTATGCTTCGGGCGTTGACTTCTAAGGCCCTAACTATTCCATCAGGTGGAACAACGCCCTAGGGTGAAGCCTAGGTTGCCTGGAACGTAGAAATGACCATCACTTTCACACGGGTTGCAATTATTCCTGTTATAGGATGGAAAGACTGTTGTATTTTTATTGTACTTTATACTTCAGGCGTTGACTTCTAAGGCCCTAGCTATTCGATCTGGTCGAGCAACGCCCTAGAGCGAAGCCTAGGTTGCCCGGAACGTAGAAATGACCATAACTTCCACACTGGTTGCAATTATTCGTTTTATACGATGGAAAAGCTGTTGTATTTATATCGTATTTTATGCTTCTGGCGTTGACCTCATAGGCCCTAACTATTCCATCTGGTGGAACAACGCCGTCGGGTGAAGCCTAGGTTGCGCGGAACGTAGCAATGACCATAACTTTCACACTGGTAGCAATTATTCGTTTTATACGATGGAAAAACAGTTTTATTTATTTTGTATTTTATGCTTCTGGCGTTGACTTCTAAGGCCCTAACTATTCGATCTGGTGGAGCAACGCCCTAGAGTGAAGCCTAAGTTGCCCGGAACGGAGAAATGACCATAACTTTCACACCGGTAGCAATTATTCGTTTTATACGATGGAAAAACTGTTCTATTTATTTTGTATTTTATGCTTCGGGCGTTGATTTCTAAGGCCATAACTATTCAATCTGTTGGTGCAACGACCAAGGGTGAAGCCTATGTTGCCCGGAAAGTAGAAATGACGTTAACTTTCATACTGGTTGCAATTATTCGTTTTATACGATGGAAAAACTGTTTTATTTATTTTGTATTTTATGCTTCGGGCGTTGACTTCTAAGGCCCTAACTATTCGATCTGGTGGCGCAACGCCCTAGAGTGACGCCTAGGTTGCCCGGAACGTAGAAATGACCATTACTTTCACAATGTTTGCAATTATTCATTTTATACGATGGAAAAGCTTTTGTACTTATATTGTATTTTATTCTTCTGGCGTTGACTTCTTAGGCCCTAGCTATTCGATTTGGTGGAGCAACGCCCGAGAGTGAAGCCTAGGTTGCCCGGAACGTAGAAAAGACCATTACCTTCACACTGGTTGCAATTATTCGTTTTATACGATGGAAAAACTGTTCTATTTATTTTGTATTTTATGCTTCGGGCGTTGACTTCTAAGGCCCTAACTATTCAATCTGTTGGTGCAACGCCCAAGGGTGAAGCCTATGTTTCCCGGAAAGTAGAAATGACGTTAACTTTCATACTGGTTGCAATTATTCGTTTTATACGATGGAAAAACTGTTTTAGTTGTTTTGTATTTTGTGCTTCGGGCGTTGACTTCTAAGGCCCTAACTATTCGATCTGGTGGCGCAACGCCCTAGAGTGAAGCCTAGGTTGCCCGGAACGTAGAAATGACCATAACTTTCACACCGGTTGCTATCATTCGTTTTATACGATGGAAAAGCTGTTATATTTATATTGTATTTTATGCTTCTGGCATTGACCTCTTAGGCCCTAACTATTCCATCTGGTGGAACAACGCCGTCGGGTGAAGCCTAGGTTGCGCGGAACGCAGAAATGACCTTAACTTTCACACTGGTAGCAATTATTCGTTTTATACGATGGAAAAACTGTTGCACCTTTATTGTATTTTATTCATCTGGGGTTGACTGCTAAGGCCGTAGCTATTAGATGTGGTGGAGCAACGCCCTAGAGTGACGCCTAGGTTGCCCGGGACGTAGAAATGACCATTACTTTCACAATGTTTGCAATTATTCATTTTATACGATGGAAAAGCTTTTGTACTTATATTGCATTTTATTCTCTGGAGTCGACTTCTTAGGCCCTAACTATTCGATCTAGTGGAACAACGCCCTAGAGTGAAGACTTGGTTTCCCGGAACATGGAAATGGCCATTACTTTCACACTGTTTGCAGTTATTCCTGTTATACGATGGTAAGACTTTTGCATCTTTATTGTATTTTATGCTTCTGGCGTTGACTTCTAAGGCCCTAGCTATTCGATTTGGTGGAGCAACGCCCGACAGAGAAGCCTAGGTTGCCCGGAACGTAGAAATGACCATTACATTCACACTGGTTGCAATTATTCGTCTTATACGATGGAAAAGCTGTTGTATTTATATCGTATTTTATGCTTCTGGCGTTGACTTCTTAGGCCCTAACTATTCCATCTGGTGGAGCAACGCCCTCGGGTGAAGCCTACGTTGCGCGGAACGTAGAAATGACCTTAACTTTCACACTGGTAGCAATTATTCGTTTTATACGATGGAAAACTGTTCTATTTATTTTGTATGTTATGCTACGGGCGTTGACTCCTAAGGCCATAACTATTCAATCTGTTGGTGCAACGCCCAAGGGTGAAGCCTATGTTGCCCGGAATGTAGAAATGACGTTAACTTTCATACTGGTTCCAATTATTCGTTTTATACGATGGAAAAGCTGTTTTATTTATTTTGTATTTTATGCTTCTGGCGTTGACTTCTTATGCCCTAACTATTCCCTCTGGCGGATCAACGCCCTAGAGTGAAACCTACGTTGCCCGGAACGTAGAAATGACTATTACTTTCACACTGGTTGCAATTATTCGTTTTATACGATGGAAAAGCTGTTCCATTTATTTTGTGTTTTATGCTTCGGGCGTTGACTTCTAAGGCCCTAAGTATTCCATCTGGTGGAACAGCGCCCTAGGGTGAAGCCTAGGTTGCCTGGAACGTAGAAATGACCATCACTTTCACACGGGTTGCAATTATTCCTGTTATAGGATGGAAAGACTGTTGTATTTTTATTGTATTTTATACTTCAGGCGTTGACTTCTAAGGCCCTAGCTATTCGATCTGGTCGAGCAACGCCCTAGAGTGAAGCCTAGGTTGCCCGGAACGTAGAAATGACCATAACTTCCACACTGGTTGCAATTATTCGTTTTATACGATGGAAAAACTGTTTTAGTTGTTTTGTATTTTGTGCTTCGGGCGTTGACTTCTAAGGCCCTAACTATTCGATATGGTGGCGCAACGCCCTAGAGTGAAGCCTAGGTTGCCCGGAACGTAGAAATGACCATAACTTTCACACTGGTTGCTATCATTCGTTTTATACGATGGAAAAACTGTTATATTTATATTGTATTTTATGCTTCTGGCATTGGCTTCTTAGGCCCTAACTGTTCGATCGGGTGGAACAACGTCCTAGGGTGAAGCCTAGGATGCCCGGAAAGTAGAAATGACCATAACTTTCACACTGGTTGCAATTATTCGTTTTATACGGTGGAAAAGCTGTTGCATCTTTATTGTATTTTATTCATCTGGGGTTGACTTCTAAGGCCGTAGCTATTAGATGTGGTGGAACAACGCCCGAGAGTGGGGCCTAGGTTGCCCGGTACATAGAAATGACCATTACTTTCACACTGTTTGCAAATATACATTATATACGATGGAAAATCTGTTGTATTTATGTTGTATTTTATGCTTCTGGCGTTGACTTCTTAGGCCCTAACTATTTGATCTGGTGGCGCACCGCCCTAGGGTGAAGCCTAGGTTGCCCGGAACGTAGAAAAGACCATTACCTTCACACTGGTTGCAATTATTCCGGTTATAGGATGGAAAGACTGTTGTATTTTTATTGTATTTTATACTTCAGGCGTTGACTTCTTATGCCCTACCTATTCCCTCTGGCGGATCAACGCCCTAGAGTGAAACCTACGTTGCCCGGAACGTAGAAATGACTATTACTTTCACACACGTTGCAATTATTCGTTTTATACGATGGAAAAGCTGTTCCATTTACTTTGTGTTTTATGCTTCGGGTGTTGACTTCTAAGGCCCTAACTATTCCATCTGGTGGAACAACGCCCTAGGGTGAAGCCTAGGTTGACGGAAAGTAGAAATGATGTTAACTTTCATACTGGTTGCAATTATTCGTTTTATACGATGGAAAGACTGTTGTACTTTTATTGTATTTTATACTTCAGGCGTTGGCTTCTAAGGCCCTAGCTATTCGATCTGGTCGGGCAACGCCCTAGAGTGAAGCCTAGGTAGCCCGGAACGTGGAAATGACCATAACTTTCACACTGGTTGCTATTATTCCTTTTATGCGATGGAAAAGCTGTTAAATTTATATTGCATTTTATGCTTCTGGCATTGAATTCTCAGTCCCTAGCAATTCCATCTGGTGGAGCAACGCCCTAGAGTGAAGCCTAGGTTGCCCGGAACGTAGAAGTGACCATTACTTCCACACTGTTTGCAAATATACATTATATACGATGGAAAAGCTGTTGTACTTATATTGTAATTTATGCTTCTGGCGTTGACTTCTTAGTCCCTAACTATTTGATCTGGTGGAGCACCGCCCTAGAGTGAAGCCTAGGTTGCCCGGAACATAGAACATACCATTACCTTCACACTGGTTGCAATTATTTCTGTTATACGATGGAAAAACTGTTGCACCTTTATTGTATTTTAGCTTCTGGCGTTGACTTCATAGGCCCTGACTATTCGATCTGGTGGATCAACGTCCTAGAGTGAAGCCTAGGTTGACCGGAACGTAGAAATGACCATAACTTTCACACTGTTCACCATTATTCGTTTTATACGATGGAAAAGCTGTTGTACTTATATTGTAATTTATGCTTCTGGCGTTGACTTCTTAGGCCCTAACTATTTGATCTGGTGGAGCACCGCCCTAGAGTGAAGCCTAGGTTGCCCGGAACGTAGAACATACCATTACCTTCACACTGGTTGCAATTATTCCTGTTATACGATGGAAAAACTGTTGCACCTTTATTGTACTTTAGCTTCTGGCGTTGACTTCATAGGCCCTAACTATTCGATCTGGTGGAGCAACGTCGTAGAGTGAAGCCTAGGTTGACCGGAACGTAGAAATGACCATAACTTTTACACTGGTTGCAATTATTCGTTTTATACGATGGAAAAGCTGTTGCATCTTAATTGTATTTTACTCATCTGGGGTTGACTTCTAAGGCCGTAGCTATTAGATGTGGTGGAGCAACGCCCTAGAGTGACGCCTAGGTTGCCCGGAACGTAGAAATGACCATTACATTCACACTGGTTGCAATTATTCGTCTTATACGATGGAAAAGCTGTTGTATTTATATCGTATTTTATGCTTCTGGCGTTGACTTCTTAGGCCCTAACTATTCCATCTGGTGGAACAACGCGCTTGGGTGAAGCCAAGGTAGCGGGGAACGTAGAAATGTCCATAACTTTCACACTGGTAGCAATTATTCGTTTTATACGATTGAAAGACTATTTTATTTATTTTGTATTTTATGCTTCTGGCGTTGACTTCTAGGGCCCTAACTATTCAATCTGGTGGAGCAACGCCCTAGAGTGAAGCCTAGGTTGCCCGGAACGCAGAAATGACCATAACTTTCACACCGGTAGCAATTATTCGTTTTATACGATGGTAAAACTGTTCTGTTTATGTTGTATTTTATGCTTCGGGCGTTGACTTCTAAGGCCCTAACTATTCAATCTGTTGGTGCAACGCCCTAGGGTGAAGCCTAGGTTGCCCGGAAAGTAGAAAGGATGTTAACTTTCATACTGGTTGCAATTATTCGTTTTATACGATGGAAAAGCTGTTGTATTTATATCGTATTTTATGCTTCTGGCGTTGACCTCTTAGGCCCTAACTATTCCATCTGGTGGAACAACGCCGTCGGATGAAGCCTAGGTTGCGCGGAACGTAGAAATGACCTTAACCTTCACACTGGTAGCAATTATTCGTTTTATACGATGGAAAAACTGTTGCACCTTTATTGTATTTTATTCATCTGGGGTTGACTGCTAAGGCCGTAGCTATTAGATGTGGTGGAGTAACGCCCTAGAGTGACGCCTAGGTTGCCCGGGACGTAGAAATGACCATTACTTTCACAATGTTTGCAATTATTCATTTTATACGATGGAAAAGCTTTTGTACTTATATTGCATTTTATTCTCTGGAGTCGACTTCTTAGGCCCTAACTATTCGATCTAGTGGAACAACGCCCTAGAGTGAAGACTTGGTTTCCCGGAACATGGAAATGGCCATTACTTTCACACTGTTTGCAGTTATTCCTGTTATACGATGGAAAGACTTTTGCATCTTTATTGTATTTTATGCTTCTGGCGTTGACTTCTAAGGCCCTAGCTATTCGATTTGGTGGAGCAACGCCCGACAGAGAAGCCTAGGTTGCCCGGAACGTAGAAATGACCATTACATTCACACTGGTTGCAATTATTCGTCTTATACGATGGAAAAGCTATTGTATTTATATCGTATTTTATGCTTCTCGCGATGACTTCGTAGGCCCTAACTATTCCATCTGGTGGAACAACGCCCTTGGGTGAAGCCTAGGTTGCGCGGAACGAAGAAATGACCTTAACTTTCACACTGGTAGCAATTATTCGTTTCATACGATGGAAAAACTGTTTCCTTTATTTTGTATTTTATGCTTCTGACGTTGACTTCTAGGGCCCTAACTATTCAATCTGTTGGTGCAACGCCCTAGGGTGAAGCCTAGGTTGCCCGGAAAGTAGAAATGACGTTAACTTTCTTACTGGTTGTAATTATTCGTTTTGCACGATGGAAAAACTGTTCTATTTATTTTGTATTTTATGCTTCGGGCGTTGACTTCTAAGGCCCTAGCTATTCGATCTGGTCGAGCAACGCCCTAGTGTGAAGCCTAGGTTGCCCGGAACGTAGAAGTGACCATTACTTCCACACTGTTTGCAAATATACATTATATACGATGGAAAAGCTGTTGTACTTATATTGTAATTTATGCTTCTGGCGTTGACTTCTTAGGCCCTAACTATTTGATCTGGTGGAGCACCGCCCTAGAGTGAAGCCTAGGTTGCCCGGAACATAGATCATACCAATACCTTCACACTGGTTGCAATTATTTCTGTTATACGATGGAAAAACTGTTGCACCTTTATTGTATTTTAGCTTCTGGCGTTGACTTCATAGGCCCTGACTATTCGATCTGGTGGATCAACGTCCTAGAGTGAAGCCTAGGTTGACCGGAACGTAGAAATGACCATAACTTTCACACTGTTCACCATTATTCGTTTTATACGATGGAAAAGCTGTTGTACTTATATTGTAATTTATGCTTCTGGCGTTGACTTCTTAGGCCCTAACTATTTGATCTGGTGGAGCACCGCCCTAGAGTGAAGCCTAGGTTGCCCGGAACGTAGAACATACCATTACCTTCACACTGGTTGCAATTATTCCTGTTATACGATGGAAAATCTGTTGCACCTTTATTGTACTTTAGCTTCTGGCGTTGACTTCATAGGCCCTAACTATTCGATCTGGTGGAGCAACGTCCTAGAGTGAAGCCTAGGTTGACCGGAACGTAGAAATGACCATTACTTTCACAATGTTTGCAATTATTCATTTTATACGATGGAAAAGCTTTTGTACTTATATTGTATTTTATTCTTCTGGCGTTGACTTCTTAGGCCCTCACTATTCCATCTGGTGGAACAACGCTCTATGGTGAAGCCTAGGTTGCCCGGATCGCAGAAATGACCAGTACTTTCACACTGGTTGCAGTTAATCGTTTTATACAATGGAAAAACTGTTCTATGTATTTTGCATTTTATGCTTCGGGCGTTGACTTCTAAGGCTCTAACTATTCGATCTGGTGGAGCAACGCCCTAGAGTGAAGCCTAGGTTGCCCGGGAAGCAGAAATGACCATAACTTTCACACTGGTTGCTATTATTCGTTTTATACGATGGAAAAGCTGTTATATTTATATTGTATTTTATGCTTCCGGCGTTAACTTCTAAGGCCCTAGCTATCAGATGTGGAGCAGCAACGCCCTAGAGAGACGCGTAGGTTGCAGGCACGTAGAAATGACCATTACTTTCACAATGTTCGCAATCATTCATTTTATACGATGGAAAAACTGTTGTACTTATATTGTATTTTATGCTTCGGGCGTTGACTTCTAAGGCCCTACCTATTCCATCTGGTGGAGCAACACCCTAGCGTGAAGCCTAGGTTGCCCGGAACGTAGAAATGACCATTACTTTCACAATGTTTGCAGTTATTCATTTTATACGATGGAAAAGCTTTTGTACTTATATTGTATTTTATTCTTCTGGCGTTGACTTCTTAGGCCCTAATTATTCGATCTGGTGGAACAACGCCCTAGAGTGAAGACTAGGTTGCCCGGAACAAGGAAATGACCATTACTTTCACACTGTTTGCAGTTATTCCTGTTATACGATGGAAAAACTTTTGCATCTTTATTGTATTTTATGCTTCTGGCGTTGACTTCTAAGGCCCTAGCTATTCGATTTGGTGGAGCAACGCCCGAGAGTGAAGCCTAGGTTACCCGGAACGTAGAAAAGACCATTACCTTCACACTGGTTGCAATTATTCGTTTTATACGATGGAAAAACTGTTCTATTTATTTTGTATTTTATGCTTCGGGCGTTGACTTCTAAGGCCCTAACTATTCAATCTGTTGGTGCAACGCCCAAGGGTGAAGCCTATGTTTCCCGGAAAGTAGAAATGACGTTAACTTTCATACTGGTTGCAATTATTCGTTTTATACGATGGAAAAACTGTTTTAGTTGCTTTGTATTTTGTGCTTCGGGCGTTGACTTCTAAGGCCCTAACTATTCGATCTGGTGGCGCAACGCCCTAGAGTGAAGCCTAGGTTGCCCGGAACGTAGAAATGACCATAACTTTCACACCGGTTGCTATCATTCGTTTTATACGATGGAAAAACTGTTATATTTATATTGTATTTTATGCTTCTGGCATTGACTTCTTAGGCCCTAACTGTTCGATCTGGTGGAACAACGTCATAGGGTGAAGCCTAGGATGCCCGGAAAGTAGAAATGACCATAACTTTCACACTGGTTGCAATTATTCGTTTTATACGATGGAAAAACTGTTTTATTTATTTAGTATTTTATGCTTCTGGCGTTGACTTCTTATGCCCTAACTATTCCCTCTGGCGGATCAACGCCCTAGAGTGAAACCTACGTTGCCCGGAACGTAGAAATGACTATTACTTTCACACTGGTTGCAATTATTCGTTTTATACGATGGAAAAGCTGTTCCATTTATTTTGTGTTTTATGCTTCGGGCGTTGACTTCTAAGGCCCTCACTATTCCATCTGGTGGAACAGCGCCCTAGGGTGAAGCCTAGGTTGCCTGGAACGTAGAAATGACCATCACTTTCACACGGGTTGCAATTATTCCTGTTATAGGATGGAAAGACTGTTGTATTTTTATTGTATTTTATACTTCAGGCGTTGACTTCTAAGGCCCTAGCTATTCGATCTGGTCGAGCAACGCCCTAGAGTGAAGCCTAGGTTGCCCGGAACGTAGAAATGACCATAACTTTCACACTGGTTGCTATCATTCGTTTTATACGATGGAAAAACTGTTATATTTATATTGTATTTTATGCTTCTGGCATTGACTTCTTAGGCCCTAACTGTTCGATCTGGTGGAACAACGTCCTAGGGTGAAGCCTAGGATGCCCGGAAAGTAGAAATGACCATAACTTTCACACTGGTTGCAATTATTCGTTTTATACGGTGGAAAAGCTGTTGCATCTTTATTGTATTTTATTCATCTGGGGTTGACTTCTAAGGCCGTAGCTATTAGATGTGGTGGAACAACGCCCGAGAGTGGGGCCTAGGTTGCCCGGTACATAGAAATGACCATTACTTTCACACTGTTTGCAGTTATTCCTGTTATACGATGGAAAAACTTTTGCATCTTTATTGTATTTTATGCTTCTGGCGTTGACTTCTAAGGCCCTAGCTATTCGATTTGGTGGAGCAACGCCCGAGAGTGAAGCCTAGGTTGCCCGGAACGTAGAAAAGACCATTACCTTCACACTGGTTGCAATTATTCGTTTTATACGATGGAAAAACTGTTCTATTTATTTTGTATTTTATGCTTCGGGCGTTGACTTCTAAGGCCCTAACTATTCAATCTGTTGGTGCAACGCCCAAGGGTGAAGCCTATGTTTCCCGGAAAGTAGAAATGACGTTAACTTTCATACTGGTTGCATTTATTCGTTTTATACGATGGAAAAACTGTTTTAGTTGCTTTGTATTTTGTGCTTCGGGCGTTGACTTCTAAGGCCCTAACTATTCGATCTGGTGGCGCAACGCCCTAGAGTGAAGCCTAGGTTGCCCGGAACGTAGAAATGACCATAACTTTCACACCGGTTGCTATCATTCGTTTTATACGATGGAAAAACTGTTATATTTATATTGTATTTTATGCTTCTGGCATTGACTTCTTAGGCCCTAACTGTTCGATCTGGTGGAACAACGTCATAGGGTGAAGCCTAGGATGCCCGGAAAGTAGAAATGACCATAACTTTCACACTGGTTGCAATTATTCGTTTTATACGATGGAAAAGCTGTTGCATCTTTATTGTATTTTATTCATCTGGGGTTGACTTCTAAGGCCGTAGCTATTAGATGTGGTGGAGCAACGCCCGAGAGTGGGGCCTAGGTTGCCCGGTACATAGAAATGACCATTACTTTCACACTGTTTGCAAATATACATTATGTACGATGGAAAATCTGTTGTATTTATGTTGTATTTTATGCTTCTGGCGTTGACTTCTTAGGCCCTAACTGTTTGATCTGGTGGAGCACCGCCCTAGGGTGAAGCGTAGGTTGCCCGGAACGTAGAAAAGACCATTACCTTCACACTGGTTGCAATTATTCGTTTTATACGATGGAAAAACTGTTTTATTTATTTTGTATTTTATGCTTCGGGCGTTGACTTCTAAGGCCCTAACTATTCAATCTGTTGGTGCAACGCCCAAGGGTGTAGCCTATGTTGCCCGGAAAGTAGAAACGATGTTAACTTTCATACTGGTTGCAATTATTCGTTTTATACGATGGAAAAGCTGTTGTATTTATATCGTATTTTATGCTTCTGGCGTTGACCTCTTAGGCCCTAACTATTCCATCTGGTGGAACAACGCCGTCGGGTGAAGCCTAGGTTGCGCGGAACGTAGAAATGACCTTAACTTTCACACTGGTAGCAATTATTCGTTTTATACGATGGAAAAACTGTTGCACCTTTATTGTATTTTATTCATCTGGGGTTGACTGCTAAGGCCGTAGCTATTAGATGTGGTGGAGCAACGCTCTAGAGTGACGCCTAGGTTGCCCGGGACGTAGAAATGACCATTACATTCACAATGTTTGCAATTATTCATTTTATACGATGGAAAAGCTTTTGTACTTATATTGCATTTTATACTCTGGAGTCGACTTCTTAGGCCCTAACTATTCGATCTAGTGGAACAACGCCCTAGAGTGAAGACTTGGTTTCCCGGAACATGGAAATGGCCATTACTTTCACACTGTTTGCAGTTATTCCTGTTATACGATGGAAAGACTGTTGTATTTTTATTGTATTTTATACTTCAGGCGTTGACTTCTAAGGCCCTAGCTATTCGATCTGGTCGAGCAACGCCCTAGAGTGAAGCCTAGGTTGCCCGGAACGTAGCAATGACCATAACTTCCACACTGGTTGCAATTATTCGTTTTATACGATGGAAAAACTGTTTTAGTTGTTTTGTATTTTGTGCTTCGGGCGTTGACTTCTAAGGCCCTAACTATTCGATATGGTGGCGCAACGCCCTAGAGTGAAGCCTAGGTTGCCCGGAACGTAGAAATGACCATAACTTTCACACTGGTTGCTATCATTCGTTTTATACGATGGAAAAACTGTTATATTTATATTGTATTTTATGCTTCTGGCATTGACTTCTTAGGACCTAACTGTTCGATCTGGTGGAACAACGTCCTAGGGTGAAGCCTAGGTTGACGGAAAGTAGAAATGATGTTAACCTTCATACTGGTTGCAATTATTCGTTTTATACGATGGAAAGACTGTTGTACTTTTATTGTATTTTATACTTCAGGCGTTGGCTTCTAAGGCCCTAGCTATTCGATCTGGTCGGGCAACGCCCTAGAGTGAAGCCTAGGTTGCCCGGAACGTGGAAATGACCATAACTTTCACACTGGTTGCTATTATTCCTTTTATGCGATGGAAAAGCTGTTAAATTTATATTGCATTTTATGCTTCTGGTATTGAATTCTCAGTCCCTAGCAATTCCATCTGGTGGAGCAACACCCTAGAGTGAAGCCTAGGTTGCCCGGAACGTAGAAGTGACCATTACTTCCACACTGTTTGCAAATATACATTATATACGATGGAAAAGCTGTTGTACTTATATTGTAATTTATGCTTCTGGCGTTGACTTCTTAGGCCCTAACTATTTGATCTGGTGGAGCACCGCCCTAGAGTGAAGCCTAGGTTGCCCGGAACATAGAACATACCATTACCTTCACACTGGTTGCAATTATTTCTGTTATACGATGGAAAAACTGTTGCACCTTTATTGTATTTTAGCTTCTGGCGTTGACTTCATAGGCCCTGACTATTCGATCTGGTGGATCAACGTCCTAGAGTGAAGCCTAGGTTGACCGGAACGTAGAAATGACCATAACTTTCACACTGTTCACCATTATTCGTTTTATACGATGGAAAAGCTGTTGTACTTATATTGTAATTTATGCTTCTGGCGTTGACTTCTTAGGCCCTAACTATTTGATCTGGTGGAGCACCGCCCTAGAGTGAAGCCTAGGTTGCCCGGAACGTAGAACATACCATTACCTTCACACTGGTTGCAATTATTCCTGTTATACGATGGAAAAACTGTTGCACCTTTATTGTACATTAGCTTCTGGCGTTGACTTCATAGGCCCTAACTATTCGATCTGGTGGAGCAACGTCCTAGAGTGAAGCCTAGGTTGACCGGAACGTAGAAATGACCATTACTTTCACAATGTTTGCAATTATTCATTTTATACGATGGAAAAGCTTTTGTACTTATATTGTATTTTATTCTTCTGGCGTTGACTTCTTAGGCCCTCACTATTCCATCTGGTGGAACAACGCTCTAAGGTGAAGCCTAGGTTGCCCGGATCGCAGAAATGACCAGTACTTTCACACTGGTTGCAGTTAATCGTTTTATACAATGGAAAAACTGTTCTATGTATTTTGCATTTTATGCTTCGGGCGTTGACTTCTAAGGCTCTAACTATTCGATCTGGTGGAGCAACGCCCTAGAGTGAAGCCTAGGTTGCCCGGGAAGCAGAAATGACCATAACTTTCACACTGGTTGCTATTATTCGTTTTATACGATGGAAAAGCTGTTATATTTATATTGCATATTATGCTTCTGGCATTGAATTCTAAGTCCCTAGCTATTCGACCTGGTGGAACAACGCCCTAGAGAGACGCGTAGGTTGCAGGCACGTAGAAATGACCATTACTTTCACAATGTTCGCAATCATTCATTTTATACGATGGAAAAACTGTTGTACTTATATTGTATTTTATGCTTCGGGCGTTGACTTCCAAGGCCCTACCTATTCCATCTGGTGGAGCAACACCCTAGCGTGAAGCCTAGGTTGCCCGGAACGTAGAAATGACCATTACTTTCACAATGTTTGCAATTATTCATTTTATACGATGGAAAAGCTTTTGTACTTATATTGTATTTTATTCTTCTGGCGTTGACTTCTTAGGCCCTAATTATTCGATCTGGTGGAACAACGCCCTAGAGTGAAGACTAGGTTGCCCGGAACAAGGAAATGACCATTACTTTCACACTGTTTGCAGTTATTCCTGTTATACGATGGAAAAACTTTTGCATCTTTATTGTATTTTATGCTTCTGGCGTTGACTTCTAAGGCCCTAGCTATTCGATTTGGTGGAGCAACGCCCGAGAGTGAAGCCTAGGTTGCCCGGAACGTAGAAAAGACCATTACCTTCACACTGGTTGCAATTATTCGTTTTATACGATGGAAAAACTGTTCTATTTATTTTGTATTTTATGCTTCGGGCGTTGACTTCTAAGGCCCTAACTATTCAATCTGTTGGTGCAACGCCCAAGGGTGAAGCCTATGTTTCCCGGAAAGTAGAAATGACGTTAACTTTCATACTGGTTGCAATTATTCGTTTTATACGATGGAAAAACTGTTTTAGTTGCTTTGTATTTTGTGCTTCGGGCGTTGACTTCTAAGGCCCTAACTATTCGATCTGGTGGCGCAACGCCCTAGAGTGAAGCCTAGGTTGCCCGGAACGTAGAAATGACCATAACTTTCACACCGGTTGCTATCATTCGTTTTATACGATGGAAAAGCTGTTATATTTATATTGTATTTTATGCTTCTGGCATTGACTTCTTAGGCCCTACCTGTTCGATCTGGTGGAACAACGTCATAGGGTGAAGCCTAGGATGCCCGGAAAGTAGAAATGACCATAACTTTCGCACTGGTTGCAATTATTCGTTTTATACGATGGAAAAGCTGTTGCATCTTTATTGTATTTTATTCATCTGGGGTTGACTTCTAAGGCCGTAGCTATTAGATGTGGTGGAACAACGCCCGAGAGTGGGGCCTAGGTTGCCCGGTATATAGAAATGACCATTACTTTCACACTGTTTGCAAATATACATTATATAC
Source organism: Calliopsis andreniformis (assembly GCF_051401765.1). Lineage (NCBI taxonomy): Eukaryota > Metazoa > Arthropoda > Insecta > Hymenoptera > Andrenidae > Calliopsis > Calliopsis andreniformis. The sequence continues at coordinate 4,970,780 of NW_027480429.1, forward strand.
GATGGAAAATCTGTTGTATTTATGTTGTATTTTATGCTTCTGGCGTTGACTTCTTAGGCCCTAACTATTTGATCTGGTGGAGCACCGCCCTAGGGTGAAGCCTAGGTTGCCCGGAACGTAGAAAAGACCATTACCTTCACACTGGTTGCAATTATTCGTTTTATACGTTGGAAAAACTGTTTTATTTATTTTGTATTTTATGCTTCGGGCGTTGACTTCTAAGGCCCTAACTATTCAATCTGTTGGTGCAACGCCCAAGGGTGAAGCCTATGTTGCCCGGAAAGTAGAAATGACGTTAACTTTCATACTGGTTGCAATTATTCGTTTTATACGATGGAAAAACTGTTTTAGTTATTTTTTATTTTGTGCTTCGGGCGTTGACTTCTAAGGCCCTAACTATTCGATCTGGTGGCGCAACGCCCTAGTGTGAAGCCTAGGTTGCCCGGAACGTAGAAATGACCATAACTTTCACACTGGTTGCTATCATTCGTTTTATACGATGGAAAAACTGTTATATTTATATTGTATTTTATGCTTCTGGCGTTGACTTCTTAGGCCCTAACTGTTCGATCTGGCGGAACAACGTCCTAGGGTGAAGCCTAGGTTGCCCGGAACGTAGAAAAGACCATTACCTTCACACTGGTTGCAATTATTCCGGTTATAGGATGGAAAGACTGTTGTATTTTTATTGTATTTTATACTTCAGGCGTTGACTTCTAAGGCCCTAGCTATTCGATCTGGTCGAGCAACGCCCTAGGGTTAAGCCTAGGTTGTGCGGAACGTAGAAATGACCATAAGTGTCACACTGGTAGCAATTATTCGTTTAATACGATGGAAAAACTGTTTTATTTATTTTGTATTTTATGCTTCTGGCGTTGACTTCTTATGCCCTAACTATTCCCTCTGGCGGATCAACGCCGTAGAGTGAAACCTACGTTGCCCGGAACGTAGAAATGACTATTACTTTCACACTGGTTGCAATTATCCGTTTTATACGATGGAAAAGCTGTTCCATTTACTTTGTGTTTTATGCTTCGGGTGTTGACTTCTAAGGCCCTAACTATTCCATCTGGTGGAACAACGCCCTAGGGTGAAGCCTAGGTTGCCCGGAAAGTAGAAATGATGTTAACTTTCATACTGGTTGCAATTATTCGTTTTATACGATGGAAAGACTGTTGTACTTTTATTGTATTTTATACTTCAGGCGTTGGCTTCTAAGGCCCTAGCTATTCGATCTGGTCGGGCAACGCCCTAGAGTGAAGCCTAGGTTGCACGGAACGTGGAAATGACCATAACTTTCACACTGGTTGCTATTATTCCTTTTATGCGATGGAAAAGCTGTTAAATTTATATTGCATTTTATGCTTCTCGCATTGAATTCTCAGTCCCTAGCAATTCCATCTGGTGGAGCAACACCCTAGAGTGAAGCCTAGGTTGCCCGGAACGTAGAAGTGACCATTACTTCCACACTGTTTGCAAATATACATTATATACGATGGAAAAGCTGTTGTACTTATATTGTAATTTATGCTTCTGGCGTTGACTTCTTAGGCCCTAACTATTTGATCTGGTGGAGCACCGCCCTAGAGTGAAGCCTAGGTTGCCCGGAACGTAGAACATACCATTACCTTCACACTGGTTGCAATTATTTCTGTTATACGATGGAAAAACTGTTGCACCTTTATTGTATTTTAGCTTCTGGCGTTGACTTCATAGGCCCTAACTATTCGATCTGGTGGAGCAACGTCCTAGAGTGAAGCCTAGGTTGACCGGAACGTAGAAATGACCATAACTTTCACACTGTTCACCATTATTCGTTTTATACGATGGAAAAGCTGTTGTACTTATATTGTAATTTATGCTTCTGGCGTTGACTTCTTAGGCCCTAACTATTTGATCTGGTGGAGCACCGCCCTAGAGTGAAGCCTAGGTTGCCCGGAACGTAGAACATACCATTACCTTCACACTGGTTGCAATTATTCCTGTTATACGATGGAAAAACTGTTGCACCTTTATTGTACTTTAGCTTCTGGCGTTGACTTCATAGGCCCTAACTATTCGATCTGGTGGAGCAACGTCCTAGAGTGAAGCCTAGGTTGACCGGAACGTAGAAATGACCATAACTTTCACACTGGTTACCATTATTCGTTTTATACGATGGAAAAGCTGTTGTATTTATATCGTATTTTATGATTCTGGCGTTGACTTCTTAGGCCCTAACTATTCCATCTGGTGGAACAACGCTCTATGGTGAAGCCTAGGTTGCCCGGATCGCAGAAATGACCAGTACTTTCACACTGGTTGCAGTTAATCGTTTTATACAGTGGAAAAACTGTTCTATGTATTTTGCATTTTATGCTTCGGGCGTTGACTTCTAAGGCTCTAACTATTCGATCTGGTGGAGCAACGCCCTAGAGTGAAGCCTAGGTTGCCCGGGAAGTAGAAATGACCATAACTTTCACACTGGTTGCTATTATTCGTTTTATACGATGGAAAAGCTGTTATGTTTATATTGCATATTATGCTTCTGGCATTGAATTCTAAGTCCCTAGCTACTCGACCTGGTGGAACAACGCCCTAGAGTGAAGCCTAGGTTGCTCGGTACGTAGAAATGACCATTACCTTCACACTGTTTGCAATTATTCATTTTATACGATGGCAAAGCTGTTGTATTTATATTGTATTTTATGCTTCCGGCTTTAACTTCTAAGGCCCTAGCTATCAGATGTGGAGCAGCAACGCCCTAGAGAGACGCGTAGGTTGCAGGCACGTAGAAATGACCATTACTTTCACAATGTTCGCAATCATTCATTTTATACGATGGAAAAACTGTTGTACTTATATTGTATTTTATGCTTCGGGCGTTGACTTCTAAGGCCCTAACTATTCGATTTGGTGGAGCAACGCCCTGCAGTGAAGCCTAGGTTGCCCGGAACGTAGACCATGCCATTACCTTCACACTGGTGGAAATTATTCCTGTTATGCGATGGAAAAACTCTTTCATCTTTATTGTATTTTATGCTTCGGGCATTGACTTCTAAAGCCCTAACTATTCGATCTGGTGGAGCACGCCCTAGAGTGAAGCCTAGGTTGCCCGGAACGTAGAAATAACCATAACTTTCACACTGGTTGCTATTATTCGTTTTAAACGATGGAAAAGCTGTTCTATTTATATTGCATTTTATGCTTCTGGCATTGAATTCTAAGTCCCTAGCTATTCGGTCTGGTGGAGCAACGCCCTAGAGTGAAGCCTAGGTTGCCCGGAACGTAGAAATGACCATTACTTGCACAGTGTTTGCAGTTATTCATTTTATACGATGGAAAAGCTGTTGTATTTATATTGTATTTTATGCTCCTGGCGTTGACTTCTAAGGCCGTAGCTATTAGACGTGGTGGAGCAGCGCCCTAGAGTGACGCCAAGGTTGCCCGGAACGTAGAAATGACAATTACTTCCACACTGTTTGCAAATATACATTATATACGATGGAAAAGCTGTTGTACTTATATTGTAAGTTATGCTTCTGGCGTTGACTTCTTAGGCCGTAACTATTTGATCTGGTGGAGCACCGCCCTAGAGTGAAGCCTAGGTTGACCGGAACGTAGAACATACCATTACCTTCACACTGGTTGCAATTATTCCTGTTATACGATGGAAAAACTGTTGCACCTTTATTGTATTTTATGCTTCTGGCGTTGACTTCACAGGCCCTAACTATTCGATCTGGTGGAGCAACGTCCTAGAGTGAAGTCTAGGTTGCCCGGAACGTAGAACATACCATTACCTTCACACTGGTTGCAATTATTCCTTCTATACGTTGGAAAAACTGTTGCACCTTTATTGTATTTTATGCTTCTGGCGTTGACTTCTTAGGCCCTAACTATTCCATCTGGTGGAACAACGCCCTAGGGTGAAGCCTAGGTTGCCCGGAACGTAGAAATGATCAGTACTTTCACACTGGTTGCAGTTATTCGTTTTATACGATGGAAAAACTGTTCTATTTATTTTGCATTTTATGCTTGTGGCATTGACTTCTAAGGACCTAACTATTTGACCTGGTGGAGCAACGCCCTAGAGTGAAGCCTATGTTGCCCGGAACGTAGACCATACCATTACCTTCACACTGTTTGCAATTATTCCGGTTATACGATGGAAAAACTGTTGTACTTATATCGTATTTTATTCTTCTGGCGTTGACTTCTTAGGCCCTAACTATTTGACCTGGTGGAGCACCGCCCTAGAGTGAAGCCTAGGTTGCCCGGAACGTAGACCATACCATTACCTTCACACTGGTGGAAATTATTCCTGTTATGCGATGGAAAAACTCTTTCATCTTTATTGTATTTTATGCTTCGGGCATTGACTTCTAAAGCCCTAACTAGTCGATCTGGTGGAGCACGCCCTAGAGTGAAGGCTAGGTTTCTCGGAACGTAGAAATGACCATAACTTTCACACTGGTTGCTATTATTCTTTTTAAACGATGGAAAAGCTGTTCTATTTATATTGCATTTGATGCTTCTGGCATTGAATTCTAAGTCCCTAGCTATTCGGTCTGGTGGAGCAACGCCCTAGAGTGAAGCCTAGGTTGCCCGGAACGTAGAAATGACCATTACTTGCACAGTGTTTGCAGTTATTCATTTTTTACGATGGAAAAGCTATTGTATTTATAATGTATTTTATGCTCCTGGCGTTGACTTCTAAGGCCGTAGCTATTAGACGTGGTGGAGCAACGCCCTAGAGTGACGCCTAGGTTGACCGGAACGTAGAAATGACCATTACTTTCACAATGTCTGCAATTACTCATTTTATACGATGAAAAAACTGTTGTACTTATATTGTATTTTATCCTTCTGGCGTTAAATTCTAAGTCCCTAGCTATTCGATCTGGTGGAGCAACGCCCTAGAGTGAAACATAGGTTACCCGGAACGTAGAAATGACCATTACTTTCACAATGTCTGCAATTATTCATTTTATACGATGAAAAAACTGTTGTACTTATATTGCATTTTATCCTTCTGGCGTTAAATTCTAAGTCCCTAGCTATTCGATCTGGTGGAGCAACGCCCTAGAATGAAACATAGGTTACCCGGAACGTAGAAATGACCAGTACTTTCACACTGGTTGCATTTATTCGTTTTATACAATTGAAAAACTGTTCTATTTATTTTGCATTTTATGCTTCGGGCGTTGACTTCCAAGGCCCTAGCTATTCCATCTGGTGGAGCAACACTCTAGCGTGAAGCCTAGGTTAACCGGAACGTAGAAATGACAATTACTTCCACACTTTTTGCAAATATACATTATATACGATGGAAAAGCTGTTGTACTTATATTGTAAGTTATGCTTCTGGCGTTGACTTCTTAGGCCGTAACTATTTGATCTGGTGGAGCTCCGCCCTAGAGTGAAGCCTAGGTTGACCGGAACGTAGAACATACGATTACCTTCACACTGGTTGCAATTATTCCTGTTATACGATGGAAAAATTGTTGCACCTTTATTGTATTTTATGCTTCTGGCGTTGACTTCATAGGCCCTAACTATTCGATCTGGTGGAGCAACGTCCTAGAGTGAAGTCTAGGTTGACCGGAACGTAGAAATGACCATAACTTTCACACTGGTTACCATTATTCGTTTTATACGATGGAAAAGCTGTTGAATTTATATCGTATTTTATGCTTCTGGCGTTGACTTCTTAGGCCCTAACTATTCCATCTGGTGGAACAACGCCCTAGGGTGAAGCCTAGGTTGACCGGAACGTAGAAATGACCAGTACTTTCACACTGGTTGCAGTTATTCGTTTTATACGATGGAAAAACTGTTCTATTTATTTTGCATTTTATGCTTCGGGCGTTGACTTCCAAGGCCCTAGCTATTCCATCTGGTGGAGCAACACTCTAGCGTGAAGCCTAGGTTAACCGGAACGTAGAAATGACAATTACTTCCACACTTTTTGCAAATATACATTATATACGATGGAAAAGCTGTTGTACTTATATTGTAAGTTATGCTTCTGGCGTTGACTTCTTAGGCCGTAACTATTTGATCTGGTGGAGCTCCGCCCTAGAGTGAAGCCTAGGTTGACCGGAACGTAGAACATACCATTACCTTCACACTGGTTGCAATTATTCCTGTTATACGATTGAAAAACTGTTGCACCTTTATTGTATTTTATGCTTCTGGCGTTGACTTCATAGGCCCTAACTATTCGATCTGGTGGAGCAACGTCCTAGAGTGAAGTCTAGGTTGACCGGAACGTAGAAATGACCATAACTTTCACACTGGTTACCATTATTCGTTTTATACGATGGAAAAGCTGTTGAATTTATATCGTATTTTATGCTTCTGGCGTTGACTTCTTAGGCTCTAACTATTCCATCTGGTGGAACAACGCCCTAGGGTGAAGCCTAGGTTGACCGGAACGTAGAAATGACCAGTACTTTCACACTGGTTGCAGTTATTCGTTTTATACGATGGAAAAACTGTTCTATTTATTTTGCATTTTATGCTTCGCGCGTTGACTTCTAAGGCGCTAACTATTCAATCTGTTGGAGCAACGCCATAGGGTGTATCCTAGGTTGCGCGGAAAGTAGAAATGACCATAACTTTCATACTGGTTGCAATTATTCGTTTTATATGATGGAAAAACTGTTGTATTTATATTGTATTTTATGCTTCTGGCGTTCACTTCTTAGGCCCTAACTATTCGATCTGGTGGAACAACGGCCTAAGGTGAAGCCTAGGTTGCCCGCAACGTAGAAATGGCCATAACTTTTACACTGGTAGCAATTATTCGTTTTATACAATGGAAAATCTGTTCTATTTATTTTGTATTTAATGCTTCGGGCGTTGGCTTCTAAGGCCCTAACTGTTTGATCTGGTGGAGCAACGCCCTAGAGTGAAGCCTAGGTTGCCCGGAACGTAGAAATGACCATAACTTTCACACTGGTTGCTATTATTCGGTTTGTACGATGGAAAAACTGTTATATTTATATTGTATTTTATGCTTCAGGCGTTGACTTCTGAGGCCGTAGCTATTCGATGTGGTGGAAGAACGTCATAGAGTGAAGCCTAGGTTGCCCGGAACGTAGAAATGTCCATATCTTTCACACTGTTTGCAATTATTCATTTTATACGGTGGCAAAGCTGTTGCATTTATATTGTATTTTATGCTTCTGGCGTTGACTCCTTAGGCCCTAACTATTCAATCTGATGGAGCAATGCCTCAGAGTTAAGTCTAGTATGCCCGAAACGCCGAAATGATCATTACTTTCACGCATGTTGCTATTATTCCGGTTATACGATGAAAAGACTGTTGTATTTTTATTGTATTTTATGCTTCAGGCGTAGGCTTCTAAGGCCGTAGCTATTCGATATGGTGCAGCACGGCCCTAGAGTGAAGCCTAGGTTGCTCGGAACGCAGAAATGAACACTACTTTCACACAGTTTGCAATTACTTATTTAATGCGATGGAAAAGCTGTTGTATTTATATCGTATTTTATGCTTCAGGCGTTGACTTCTTAGGCCCTAACACTTCGATCTCGTGGAGCAACGCCCTACAGTGAAGCCTAGGTTGCCCGGAACGTAGATATGACCATAAGCTTCACACAGGTTGCAATTATTCGTTTTATACTGTGTAAAGGCTGTTGTATTTATTTTGTATTTTATTCTTCTGGTGTTGACTTCTTAGGCCCTAACTATTCGATCTGAAGGAACAACGCCGTAGAGTGAAGCCTAGCTTGCCCGGAACGTATAAATGACCATTACTTTCACACTGCTTGCAGTTATTCGTTTTATACAATGGAAAGACTGTTCTATTTATTTTGCATTTTATGCTTCGGGCGTTGACTTCTAAGGCCCTACCTATTCCATCTGGTGGAGCAACACCCTAGCGTGAAGCCTAGGTTGCCCGGAACGTAGAAATGACCATAACTTTCACACTGGTTGCTATTATTCGTTTTAAACGATGGAAAAGCTATTCTATTTATATTGCATTTTATGCTTCTGGCATTGAATTCTAAGTCCCTAGGTATTCGGTCTGGTGGAGCAACGCCCTAGAGTGAAGCCTAGGTTGCCCGGAACGTAGAAATGACCATTACTTGCACAGTGTTTGCAGTTATTCATTTTATACGATGGAAAAGCTGTTGTATTTATATTGTATTTTATGCTCCTGGCGTAGACTTCTAAGGCCGTAGCTATTAGACGTGGTGGAGCAACGCCCTAGAGTGACGCCTAGGTTGACCGGAACGTAGAAATGACCATTACTTTCACAATGTCTGCAATTATTCATTTTATACCATGAAAAAACTGTTGTGTTTATATTGTATTTTATCCTTCTGGCGTTAAATTCTAAGTCCCTAGCTATTCGATCTGGTGGAGCAACGCCCTAGAGTGAAACATAGGTTACCCGGAACGTAGAAATGACCAGTACTTTCACACTGGTTGCAGTTATTCGTTTTATACAATGGAAAAACTGTTCTATTTATTTTGCATTTTATGCTTCGGGCGTTGACCTCCAAGGCCCTAGCTATTCCATCTGGTGGAGCAACACTCTAGCGTGAAGCCTAGGTTGCCCGGAACGTAGAAATGACAATTACTTCCACACTGTTTGCAAATATACATTATATACGATGGAAAAGCTGTTGTACTTATATTGTAATTTATGCTTCTGGCGTTGACTTCTTAGGCCGTAACTATTTGATCTGGTGGAGCTCCGCCCTAGAGTGAAGCCTAGGTTGCCCGGAACGTAGAACATACCATTACCTTCACACTGGTTGCGATTATTCCTGTTATACGTTGGAAAAACTGTTGCACCTTTATTGTATTTTATGCTTCTGGCGTTGACTTCATAGGCCCTAACTATTCGATCTGAAGGAACAACGCCGTAGAGTGAAGCCTAGCTTGCCCGGAACGTAGAAATGACCATCACTTTCAAACTGGTTGCAATTAATCCTATTATACGATGGAAAAACTGTTGTATTTTTATTGCATTTTATGCTTCGTGCGTTGACTTCTAAGGCCCTAACTATTCAATCTGTTGGAGCAACGCCCTAGAGTGAAGCCTATGTTGCTCGGAATGTAGAAATGACCATAACTTTCACACTGGCTGCAATTATTCCTTTTATACGATGGAAAAGCTGTTGTATTTATATTGCATTTTATGCCTCTGGCGTTCACTTCTTAGGCCCTAACTATTCGATCTGGTGGAACAATGCCCTAGGGTGAAGCCTAGGTTGCCCGGAACGTAGAAATGACCATAAGTTTCATAATGGTTGCAATTATTCGTTTTATACGATGGAAAAACTGTTGTATTTCTATTGTATTTTATTCTTCGTGCGTTGACTTCTTAGGCCCTAACACTTCGATCTGGTGGAGCAACGCCCTACAGTGAAGCCTAGTTTGCCCGGAACGTAGATATGACCATAACCTTCACACAGGTTGCAATTATTCGTTTTATACGGTGTAAAGGCTGTTGTATTTATTTTGTATTTTATTCTTCTGGCGGTGACTTCTAAGGACCTAACTATTCGATCTGGTGGAGCACTGCCCTACAGTGAAGCCTAGGTTGCCCGGAACGTAGAAATGACCATAACTTTTACACTGGTAGCAATTATTCGTTTTATACAATGGAAAAACTGTTGTATTTATATTGTATTTTATGCTTCTGACGTTCACATCTTAGGCCCTAACTATTCGATCTGGTGGAACAACGCCCTAGGGTGAAGCCTAGGTTGCCCGGAACGTAGAAATGACCATAACTTTTACACTGGTAGCAATTATTCGTTTTATACAATGGAAAAACTGTTGTATTTATATTGTATTTTATGCTTCTGGCGTTGACTTCTTAGGCCCTAACTATTCGATCTGGTGGAGCAATGCCTCAGAGTTAAGTCTAGGATGCCCGAAACGCCGAAATGATCATTACCTTCACGCTTGTTGCAATTATTCCTGTTATACGATGAAAAGACCGTTGTATTTTTATTGTATTTTATGCTTCAGGCGTAGGCTTCTAAGGCCGTTGCTAGTCGATATGGTGGAGCACCGCCCTAGAGTGAAGCCTAGGTTGCCCGGAACGTAGAAATGACCATAACTTTTACACTGGTAGCAATTATTCGTTTGATACAATGGAAAAACTGTTCTATTTATTTCGTATTTTATGCTTCGGGCGTTCACTTCTTAGGGCCTATCTGTTCGATCTGATGGAACAATGCCCTAGGATGAAGCCTAGGTTGCCCGGAACGTAGAAATGACCATAACTTTTACACTGGTAGCATTATTCGTTTTATACAATTGAAAAACTGTTCTATTTATTTTGTATTTTATGCTTCGGGCGTTGACTTCTTTGGCCCTAATAATTCGATCTGGTGGAGCAACGCCCTAGAGTGAAGCCTAGGTTGCCCGGAACGTAGAAATGACCATAACTTTTACACTGGTAGCAATTATTCGTTTTATACAATGGGAAAACTGTTCTATTTATTTTGTATTTTATGCTTCGGGCGTTGACTTCTAATTACCTAACTGTTTGATCTGGTGGAGCAACGCCCTACAGTGAAGCCTAGGCTTCCCGGAACGTATATATGACCATAACCTTCACACAGGTTGCAATTATTCGTTTGATACGGTGTAAAGGCTGTTGTATTTATTTTGTATTTTATTCTTCTGGCGGTGACTTCTAAGGACCTAACTATTCGATCTGGTGGAGCAACGCCCTAGAGTGAAGCCTAGGTTGCACGCAATGTAGAAATAACCATAACTTTCACACTGGTTGCAATTATTCGTTTTTTACGATGGAAAAGCTGTTGTATTTATATTGTATTTTATGACTCTGGCGTTGACTTCTAAGGCCCTAGCTGTTCGATCTAGTGGAACAACGCCCTAGAGTGAAGCCTAGGTTGCCCGGAACGTAGAAATGACCATCACTTTCAAACTGGTTGCAATTAATCCTGTTATACGATGGAAAAACTGTTGTATTTTTATTGCATTTTATGCTTCGGGCGTTGACTTCTAAGGCCCTGACTATTCAATCTGTTGGAGCAACGCCCTAGAGTGAAGCCTAGGTTGCTCGGAATGTACAAATGACCATAGCTTTCACACTGGTTGCAATTATTCGTTTTATACGATGGAAAAACTGTTGTATTTATATTGTATTTTATGCTTCGGGCGTTGACTTCTAAGGATCTAACTATTCCATCTGGAGAGCAACACCCTAGCGTGAAGCCTAGGTTGCCCGGAACGTAGAAATGACCATTACTTCCACACTGTTTGCAAATATACTTTATATACGATGGAAAAGCTGTTGTACTTATATTGTAATTTATGCTTCTGGCGTTGACTTCTTAGGCCGTAACTATTTGATCTGGTGGAGCACCGCCCTAGAGTGAAGCCTAGGTTGCCCGGAACGTAGAACATACCATTACCTTCACACTGGTTGCAATTATTCCTTCTATACGTTGGAAAAACTGTTGCACCTTTATTGTATTTTATGCTTCTGGCGTTTACTTCTTAGGCCCTAACTATTCCATCTGGTGGAACAACGCCCTAGGGTGAAGCCTAGGTTGCCCGGAACGTAGAAATGATCAGTACTTTCACACTGGCTGCAGTTATTCGTTTTATACGATGGAAAAACTGTTCAATTTATTTTGCATTTTATGCTTGGGGCATTGACTTCTAAGGACCTAACTATTTGACCTGGTGGAGCAACGCCCTAGAGTGAAGCCTATGTTGCCCGGAACGTAGACCATACCATTACCTTCACACTGTTTGCAATTATTCCGGTTATACGATGGAAAAACTGTTGTACTTATATCGTATTTTATTCTTCTGGCGTTGACTTCTTAGGCCCTAACTATTTGATCTGGTGGAGCACCGCCCTAGAGTGAAGCCTAGGTTGCCCGGAACGTAGACCATACCATTACCTTCACACTGGTGGAAATTATTCCTGTTATGCGATGGAAAAACTCTTTCATCTTTATTGTATTTTATGCTTCGGGCATTGACTTCTAAAGCCCTAACTATTCGATCTGGTGGAGCACGCCCTAGAGTGAAGGCTAGGTTGCTCGGAACGTAGAAATGACCATTACTTTCACACTGTTTGCAATTACTCATTTTATACCATGGAAAAGCTGTTCTATTTATTTTGCATTTTATGCTTCGGGCGTTGACTTCCAAGGCCCTAGCTATTCCATCTGGTGGAGCAACACTCTAGCGTGAAGCCTAGGTTGCCCGGAACGTAGAAATGACAATTACTTCCACACTTTTTGCAAATATACATTATATACGATGGAAAAGCTGTTGTACTTATATTGTAATTTATGCTTCTGGCGTTGACTTCTTAGGCCGTAACTATTTGATCTGGTGGAGCACCGCCCTAGAGTGAAGCCTAGGTTGCCCGGAACGTAGAACATACCATTACCTAAACACTGGTTGCAATTATTCCTGTTATACGATGGAAAAACTGTTGCACCTTTATTGTATTTTATGCTTCTGGCGTTGACTTCATAGGCCCTAACTATTCGATCTGGTGGAGCAACGTCCTAGAGTGAAGCCTAGGTTGACCGGAACGTAGATATGACCATAACCTTCACACAGGTTGCAATTATTCGTTTTATACGTTGTAAAGGCTGTTGTATTTATTTTGTATTTTATTCTTCTGGTGTTGACTTCTTAGGCCCTAACTATTCGATCTGGTGGAACAACGCCGTAGAGTGAAGCCTAGGTTGCCCGGAACGTAGAAATGACCATTACTTTCACACTGTTTGCAATTACTCATTTTATACCATGGAAAAGCTGTTGTATTTATATCGTATTTTATGCTTCTGGCGTTGACTTCTAAGGACCTAACTATTCGATCTGGTGGTGCAACGCCCTAGAGTGAAGCCTAGGTTGCCCGGAACGTAGAAATGACCATAACTTTTACACTGGTAGCAATTATTCGTTTTATACAATGGAAAAACTGTTCTATTTATTTTGTATTTTATGCTTCGGGCGTTGATTTCTTTGGTCCTAACAATTCGATCTGGTGGAGCAACGCCCTAGAGTGAAGCCTAGGTTCCCTGGAACGTACAAATGACCATCACTTTCACACGGGTTGCAATTATTCCTGTTATAGGATGGAAAGACTGTTGTATTTTTATTGCATTTTATGCTTCTGGCGTTCACTTCTTAGGCCCTGACTATTCGATCTGGTGGAACAACGCCCTATGGTGAAGCCTAGGTTGCCCGGAACGTAGAAATGACAATTACTTTCACACTGTTTGCAATAATTCCTTTTATACGATGCAAAAGTTGTTGTATTTATAACGTATTTTATGCTTCTGGCGTTGACTTCTAAGGACCTAACTATTCGATATGGTGGAGCAACGCCCTAGAGTGAAGCCTAGGTTGCTCGGAATGTAGAAATAACCATAACTTTCACACTGGTTGCAATTCTTCGTTTTTTACAATGGAAGAGCTGTTGTATTTATATTGTATTTTAAGACTCTGGCGTTGACTCCTAAGGCCCTAGCTATTCGATCTAGTAGAGCAACGCCCTAGAGTGAAGCCTAGGTTGCCCGGAACGTAGAAATGACCATCACTTTCAAACTGGTTGCAATTAATCCTGTTATACGATGGAAAAACTGTTGTATTTTTATTGTATTTTATGCTTCTGGCGTTCACTTCTTAGGCCCTAACTATTCGATCTGGTGGAACAACGCCCTAGAGTGAAGCCTAGGTTGCCCGGAACGTAGAAATGACCATAACTTTCACACTGGTTACCATTATTCGTTTTATACGATGGAAAAGCTGTTGAATTTATATCGTATTTTATGCTTCTGGCGTTGACTTCTTAGGCCCTAACTATTCCATCTGGTGGAACAACGCCCTAGGGTGAAGCCTAGGTTGACCGGAACGTAGAAATGACCAGTACTTTCACACTGGTTGCAGTTATTCGTTTTATACGATGGAAAAACTGTTCTATTTATTTTGCATTTTATGCTTCGGGCGTTGACTTCCAAGGCCCTAGCTATTCCATCTGGTGGAGCAACACTCTAGCGTGAAGCCTAGGTTAACCGGAACGTAGAAATGACAATTACTTCCACACTTTTTGCAAATATACATTATATACGATGGAAAAGCTGTTGTACTTATATTGTAAGTTATGCTTCTGGCGTTGACTTCTTAGGCCGTAACTATTTGATCTGGTGGAGCTCCGCCCTAGAGTGAAGCCTAGGTTGACCGGAACGTAGAACATACCATTACCTTCACACTGGTTGCAATTATTCCTGTTATACGATGGATAAACTGTTGCACCTTTATTGTATTTTATGCTTCTGGCGTTGACTTCATAGGCCCTAACTATTCGATCTGGTGGAGCAACGTCCTAGAGTGAAGTCTAGGTTGCCCGGAACGTAGAAATGTCCATATCTTTCACACTGTTTGCAATTATTCATTTTATACGGTGGCAAAGCTGTTGCATTTATATTGTATTTTATGCTTCTGGCGTTGACTCCTTAGGCCCTAACTATTCAATCTGGTGGAGCAATGCCTCAGAGTTAAGTCTAGTATGCCCGAAACGCCGAAATGATCATTACTTTCACGCATGTTGCTATTATTCCGGTTATATGATGAAAAGACTGTTGTATTTTTATTGTATTTTATGCTTCAGGCGTAGGCTTCTAAGGCCGTAGCTATTCGATATGGTGCAGCACGGCCCTAGAGTGAAGCCTAGGTTGCTCGGAACGCAGAAATGACCACTACTTTCACACAGTTTGCAATTACTTATTTAATGCGATGGAAAAGCTGTTGTATTTATATCGTATTTTATGCTTCAGGCGTTGACTTCTTAGGCCCTAACACTTCGATCTCGTGGAGCAACGCCCTACAGTGAAGCCTAGGTTGCCCGGAACGTAGATATGACCATAAGCTTCACACAGGTTGCAATTATTCGTTTTATACGGTGTAAAGGCTGTTGTATTTATTTTGTATTTTATTCTTCTGGTGTTGACTTCTTAGGCCCTAACTATTCGATCTGAAGGAACAACGCCGTAGAGTGAAGCCTAGCTTGCCCGGAACGTATAAATGACCATTACTTTCACACTGTTTGCAATTACTCACTTTATACCATGGAAAAGCTGTTGTATTTATATCGTATTTTATGCTTCTGGCGGTGACTTCTAAGGACCTAACTATTCGATCTGGTGGAGCAACGCCCTAGAGTGAAGCCTAGGTTGCTCGGAATGTAGAAATAACCATAACTTTCACACTGGTTGCAATTATTCGTTTTTTACAATGGAAAAGCTGTTGTATTTATATTGTATTTTATGCTCCTGGCGTAGACTTCTAAGGCCGTAGCTATTAGACGTGGTGGAGCAACGCCCTAGAGTGACGCCTAGGTTGACCGGAACGTAGAAATGACCATTACTTTCACAATGTCTGCAATTATTCATTTTATACCATGAAAAAACTGTTGTGTTTATATTGTATTTTATCCTTCTGGCGTTAAATTCTAAGTCCCTAGCTATTCGATCTGGTGGAGCAACGCCCTAGAGTGAAACATAGGTTACCCGGAACGTAGAAATGACCAGTACTTTCACACTGGTTGCAGTTATTCGTTTTATACAATGGAAAAACTGTTCTATTTATTTTGCATTTTATGCTTCGGGCGTTGACCTCCAAGGCCCTAGCTATTCCATCTGGTGGAGCAACACTCTAGCGTGAAGCCTAGGTTGCCCGGAACGTAGAAATGACAATTACTTCCACACTGTTTGCAAATATACATTATATACGATGGAAAAGCTGTTGTACTTATATTGTAATTTATGCTTCTGGCGTTGACTTCTTAGGCCGTAACTATTTGATCTGGTGGAGCTCCGCCCTAGAGTGAAGCCTAGGTTGCCCGGAACGTAGAACATACCATTACCTTCACACTGGTTGCGATTATTCCTGTTATACGTTGGAAAAACTGTTGCACCTTTATTGTATTTTATGCTTCTGGCGTTGACTTCATAGGCCCTAACTATTCGATCTGAAGGAACAACGCCGTAGAGTGAAGCCTAGCTTGCCCGGAACGTAGAAATGACCATCACTTTCAAACTGGTTGCAATTAATCCTATTATACGATGGAAAAACTGTTGTATTTTTATTGCATTTTATGCTTCGTGCGTTGACTTCTAAGGCCCTAACTATTCAATCTGTTGGAGCAACGCCCTAGAGTGAAGCCTATGTTGCTCGGAATGTAGAAATGACCATAACTTTCACACTGGCTGCAATTATTCCTTTTATACGATGGAAAAGCTGTTGTATTTATATTGCATTTTATGCCTCTGGCGTTCACTTCTTAGGCCCTAACTATTCGATCTGGTGGAACAATGCCCTAGGGTGAAGCCTAGGTTGCCCGGAACGTAGAAATGACCATAAGTTTCATAATGGTTGCAATTATTCGTTTTATACGATGGAAAAACTGTTGTATTTCTATTGTATTTTATTCTTCGTGCGTTGACTTCTTAGGCCCTAACACTTCGATCTGGTGGAGCAACGCCCTACAGTGAAGCCTAGTTTGCCCGGAACGTAGATATGACCATAACCTTCACACAGGTTGCAATTATTCGTTTTATACGGTGTAAAGGCTGTTGTATTTATTTTGTATTTTATTCTTCTGGCGGTGACTTCTAAGGACCTAACTATTCGATCTGGTGGAGCACTGCCCTACAGTGAAGCCTAGGTTGCCCGGAACGTAGAAATGACCATAACTTTTACACTGGTAGCAATTATTCGTTTTATACAATGGAAAAACTGTTGTATTTATATTGTATTTTATGCTTCTGACGTTCACATCTTAGGCCCTAACTATTCGATCTGGTGGAACAACGCCCTAGGGTGAAGCCTAGGTTGCCCGGAACGTAGAAATGACCATAACTTTTACACTGGTAGCAATTATTCGTTTTATACAATGGAAAAACTGTTGTATTTATATTGTATTTTATGCTTCTGGCGTTGACTTCTTAGGCCCTAACTATTCGATCTGGTGGAGCAATGCCTCAGAGTTAAGTCTAGGATGCCCGAAACGCCGAAATGATCATTACCTTCACGCTTGTTGCAATTATTCCTGTTATACGATGAAAAGACCGTTGTATTTTTATTGTATTTTATGCTTCAGGCGTAGGCTTCTAAGGCCGTTGCTAGTCGATATGGTGGAGCACCGCCCTAGAGTGAAGCCTAGGTTGCCCGGAACGTAGAAATGACCATAACTTTTACACTGGTAGCAATTATTCGTTTGATACAATGGAAAAACTGTTCTATTTATTTCGTATTTTATGCTTCGGGCGTTCACTTCTTAGGGCCTATCTGTTCGATCTGATGGAACAATGCCCTAGGATGAAGCCTAGGTTGCCCGGAACGTAGAAATGACCATAACTTTTACACTGGTAGCATTATTCGTTTTATACAATTGAAAAACTGTTCTATTTATTTTGTATTTTATGCTTCGGGCGTTGACTTCTTTGGCCCTAATAATTCGATCTGGTGGAGCAACGCCCTAGAGTGAAGCCTAGGTTGCCCGGAACGTAGAAATGACCATAACTTTTACACTGGTAGCAATTATTCGTTTTATACAATGGGAAAACTGTTCTATTTATTTTGTATTTTATGCTTCGGGCGTTGACTTCTAATTACCTAACTGTTTGATCTGGTGGAGCAACGCCCTACAGTGAAGCCTAGGCTTCCCGGAACGTATATATGACCATAACCTTCACACAGGTTGCAATTATTCGTTTGATACGGTGTAAAGGCTGTTGTATTTATTTTGTATTTTATTCTTCTGGCGGTGACTTCTAAGGACCTAACTATTCGATCTGGTGGAGCAACGCCCTAGAGTGAAGCCTAGGTTGCACGCAATGTAGAAATAACCATAACTTTCACACTGGTTGCAATTATTCGTTTTTTACGATGGAAAAGCTGTTGTATTTATATTGTATTTTATGACTCTGGCGTTGACTTCTAAGGCCCTAGCTGTTCGATCTAGTGGAACAACGCCCTGGAGTGAAGCCTAGGTTGCCCGGAACGTAGAAATGACCATCACTTTCAAACTGGTTGCAATTAATCCTGTTATACGATGGAAAAACTGTTGTATTTTTATTGCATTTTATGCTTCGGGCGTTGACTTCTAAGGCCCTGACTATTCAATCTGTTGGAGCAACGCCCTAGAGTGAAGCCTAGGTTGCTCGGAATGTACAAATGACCATAGCTTTCACACTGGTTGCAATTATTCGTTTTATACGATGGAAAAACTGTTGTATTTATATTGTATTTTATGCTTCGGGCGTTGACTTCTAAGGATCTAACTATTCCATCTGGAGAGCAACACCCTAGCGTGAAGCCTAGGTTGCCCGGAACGTAGAAATGACCATTACTTCCACACTGTTTGCAAATATACTTTATATACGATGGAAAAGCTGTTGTACTTATATTGTAATTTATGCTTCTGGCGTTGACTTCTTAGGCCGTAACTATTTGATCTGGTGGAGCACCGCCCTAGAGTGAAGCCTAGGTTGCCCGGAACGTAGAACATACCATTACCTTCACACTGGTTGCAATTATTCCTTCTATACGTTGGAAAAACTGTTGCACCTTTATTGTATTTTATGCTTCTGGCGTTTACTTCTTAGGCCCTAACTATTCCATCTGGTGGAACAACGCCCTAGGGTGAAGCCTAGGTTGCCCGGAACGTAGAAATGATCAGTACTTTCACACTGGCTGCAGTTATTCGTTTTATACGATGGAAAAACTGTTCAATTTATTTTGCATTTTATGCTTGGGGCATTGACTTCTAAGGACCTAACTATTTGACCTGGTGGAGCAACGCCCTAGAGTGAAGCCTATGTTGCCCGGAACGTAGACCATACCATTACCTTCACACTGTTTGCAATTATTCCGGTTATACGATGGAAAAACTGTTGTACTTATATCGTATTTTATTCTTCTGGCGTTGACTTCTTAGGCCCTAACTATTTGATCTGGTGGAGCACCGCCCTAGAGTGAAGCCTAGGTTGCCCGGAACGTAGACCATACCATTACCTTCACACTGGTGGAAATTATTCCTGTTATGCGATGGAAAAACTCTTTCATCTTTATTGTATTTTATGCTTCGGGCATTGACTTCTAAAGCCCTAACTATTCGATCTGGTGGAGCACGCCCTAGAGTGAAGGCTAGGTTGCTCGGAACGTAGAAATGACCATTACTTTCACACTGTTTGCAATTACTCATTTTATACCATGGAAAAGCTGTTCTATTTATTTTGCATTTTATGCTTCGGGCGTTGACTTCCAAGGCCCTAGCTATTCCATCTGGTGGAGCAACACTCTAGCGTGAAGCCTAGGTTGCCCGGAACGTAGAAATGACAATTACTTCCACACTTTTTGCAAATATACATTATATACGATGGAAAAGCTGTTGTACTTATATTGTAATTTATGCTTCTGGCGTTGACTTCTTAGGCCGTAACTATTTGATCTGGTGGAGCACCGCCCTAGAGTGAAGCCTAGGTTGCCCGGAACGTAGAACATACCATTACCTAAACACTGGTTGCAATTATTCCTGTTATACGATGGAAAAACTGTTGCACCTTTATTGTATTTTATGCTTCTGGCGTTGACTTCATAGGCCCTAACTATTCGATCTGGTGGAGCAACGTCCTAGAGTGAAGCCTAGGTTGACCGGAACGTAGATATGACCATAACCTTCACACAGGTTGCAATTATTCGTTTTATACGTTGTAAAGGCTGTTGTATTTATTTTGTATTTTATTCTTCTGGTGTTGACTTCTTAGGCCCTAACTATTCGATCTGGTGGAACAACGCCGTAGAGTGAAGCCTAGGTTGCCCGGAACGTAGAAATGACCATTACTTTCACACTGTTTGCAATTACTCATTTTATACCATGGAAAAGCTGTTGTATTTATATCGTATTTTATGCTTCTGGCGTTGACTTCTAAGGACCTAACTATTCGATCTGGTGGTGCAACGCCCTAGAGTGAAGCCTAGGTTGCCCGGAACGTAGAAATGACCATAACTTTTACACTGGTAGCAATTATTCGTTTTATACAATGGAAAAACTGTTCTATTTATTTTGTATTTTATGCTTCGGGCGTTGATTTCTTTGGTCCTAACAATTCGATCTGGTGGAGCAACGCCCTAGAGTGAAGCCTAGGTTCCCTGGAACGTACAAATGACCATCACTTTCACACGGGTTGCAATTATTCCTGTTATAGGATGGAAAGACTGTTGTATTTTTATTGCATTTTATGCTTCTGGCGTTCACTTCTTAGGCCCTGACTATTCGATCTGGTGGAACAACGCCCTATGGTGAAGCCTAGGTTGCCCGGAACGTAGAAATGACAATTACTTTCACACTGTTTGCAATAATTCCTTTTATACGATGCAAAAGTTGTTGTATTTATAACGTATTTTATGCTTCTGGCGTTGACTTCTAAGGACCTAACTATTCGATATGGTGGAGCAACGCCCTAGAGTGAAGCCTAGGTTGCTCGGAATGTAGAAATAACCATAACTTTCACACTGGTTGCAATTATTCGTTTTTTACAATGGAAGAGCTGTTGTATTTATATTGTATTTTAAGACTCTGGCGTTGACTCCTAAGGCCCTAGCTATTCGATCTAGTAGAGCAACGCCCTAGAGTGAAGCCTAGGTTGCCCGGAACGTAGAAATGACCATCACTTTCAAACTGGTTGCAATTAATCCTGTTATACGATGGAAAAACTGTTGTATTTTTATTGTATTTTATGCTTCTGGCGTTCACTTCTTAGGCCCTAACTATTCGATCTGGTGGAACAACGCCCTAGAGTGAAGCCTAGGTTGCCCGGAACGTAGAAATGACCATAACTTTCACACTGGTTACCATTATTCGTTTTATACGATGGAAAAGCTGTTGAATTTATATCGTATTTTATGCTTCTGGCGTTGACTTCTTAGGCCCTAACTATTCCATCTGGTGGAACAACGCCCTAGGGTGAAGCCTAGGTTGACCGGAACGTAGAAATGACCAGTACTTTCACACTGGTTGCAGTTATTCGTTTTATACGATGGAAAAACTGTTCTATTTATTTTGCATTTTATGCTTCGGGCGTTGACTTCCAAGGCCCTAGCTATTCCATCTGGTGGAGCAACACTCTAGCGTGAAGCCTAGGTTAACCGGAACGTAGAAATGACAATTACTTCCACACTTTTTGCAAATATACATTATATACGATGGAAAAGCTGTTGTACTTATATTGTAAGTTATGCTTCTGGCGTTGACTTCTTAGGCCGTAACTATTTGATCTGGTGGAGCTCCGCCCTAGAGTGAAGCCTAGGTTGACCGGAACGTAGAACATACCATTACCTTCACACTGGTTGCAATTATTCCTGTTATACGATGGATAAACTGTTGCACCTTTATTGTATTTTATGCTTCTGGCGTTGACTTCATAGGCCCTAACTATTCGATCTGGTGGAGCAACGTCCTAGAGTGAAGTCTAGGTTGCCCGGAACGTAGAAATGTCCATATCTTTCACACTGTTTGCAATTATTCATTTTATACGGTGGCAAAGCTGTTGCATTTATATTGTATTTTATGCTTCTGGCGTTGACTCCTTAGGCCCTAACTATTCAATCTGGTGGAGCAATGCCTCAGAGTTAAGTCTAGTATGCCCGAAACGCCGAAATGATCATTACTTTCACGCATGTTGCTATTATTCCGGTTATATGATGAAAAGACTGTTGTATTTTTATTGTATTTTATGCTTCAGGCGTAGGCTTCTAAGGCCGTAGCTATTCGATATGGTGCAGCACGGCCCTAGAGTGAAGCCTAGGTTGCTCGGAACGCAGAAATGACCACTACTTTCACACAGTTTGCAATTACTTATTTAATGCGATGGAAAAGCTGTTGTATTTATATCGTATTTTATGCTTCAGGCGTTGACTTCTTAGGCCCTAACACTTCGATCTCGTGGAGCAACGCCCTACAGTGAAGCCTAGGTTGCCCGGAACGTAGATATGACCATAAGCTTCACACAGGTTGCAATTATTCGTTTTATACGGTGTAAAGGCTGTTGTATTTATTTTGTATTTTATTCTTCTGGTGTTGACTTCTTAGGCCCTAACTATTCGATCTGAAGGAACAACGCCGTAGAGTGAAGCCTAGCTTGCCCGGAACGTATAAATGACCATTACTTTCACACTGTTTGCAATTACTCATTTTATACCATGGAAAAGCTGTTGTATTTATATCGTATTTTATGCTTCTGGCGGTGACTTCTAAGGACCTAACTATTCGATCTGGTGGAGCAACGCCCTAGAGTGAAGCCTAGGTTGCTCGGAATGTAGAAATAACCATAACTTTCACACTGGTTGCAATTATTCGTTTTTTACAATGGAAAAGCTGTTGTATTTATATTGTATTTTATGCCTCTGGCGTTGTCTTCTAAGGCCCTAGCTATTCGATCTGGTGGAGCAACGCCCTAGAGTGAAGTCTAGGATGCACGGAACGTCGAAATGACCATCACTTTCAAACTGGTTGCAATTAATCCTGTTATACCATGGAAAAGCTGTTGTATTTATATCGTATTGTATGCTTCTGGCGTTGACATCTAAGGACCTATCTGTTTGATCTGGTGGAGCAACGCCCTAGCGTGAAGCCTAGGTTGCACGGAACGTAGAAATGACCATTACCTTCACACTGGTTGCAGTTATTCGTTTTATACAATGGAAAGACTGTTCTATTTATTTTGCATTTTATGCTTCGGGCGTTGACTTCTAAGGCCCTACCTATTCCATCTGGTGGAGCAACACCCTAGCGTGAAGCCTAGGTTGCCCGGAACGTAGAAATGACCATTACTTCCACACTGTTTGCAAATATACATTATATACGATGGAAAAGCTGTTGTACTTATATTGTAATTTATGCTTCTGGCGTTGACTTCTTAGGCCGTAACTATTTGATCTGGTGGAGCACCGCCCTAGAGTGAAGCCTAGGTTGCCCGGAACGTAGAACATTCCATTACCTTCACACTGGTTGCAATTATTCCTTTTATACGTTGGAAAAACTGTTGTACTTATATCGTATTTTATTCTTCTGGCGTTGACTTCTTAGGCCCTAACTATTTGATCTGGTGGAGCACCGCCCTAGAGTGAAGCCTAGGTTGCCCGGAACGTAGACCATACCATTACCTTCACACTGGTGGAAATTATTCCTGTTATGCGATGGAAAAACTCTTTCATCTTTATTGTATTTTATGCTTCGGGCATTGACTTCTAAAGCCCTAACTATTCGATCTGGTGGAGCACGCCCTAGAGTGAAGGCTAGGTTGCCCGGAACGTAGAAATGACCATAACTTTCACACTGGTTGCTATTATTCGTTTTAAACGATGGAAAAGCTATTCTATTTATATTGCATTTTATGCTTCTGGCATTGAATTCTAAGTCCCTAGCTATTCGGTCTGGTGGAGCAACGCCCTAGAGTGAAGCCTAGGTTGCCCGGAACGTAGAAATGACCATTACTTGCACAGTGTTTGCAGTTAATCATTTTATACGATGGAAAAGCTGTTGTATTTATATTGTATTTTATGCTCCTGGCGTAGACTTCTAAGGCCGTAGCTATTAGACGTGGTGGAGCAACGCCCTAGAGTGACGCCTAGGTTGACCGGAACGTAGAAATGACCATTACTTTCACAATGTATGCAATTATTCATTTTATACCATGAAAAAACTGTTGTATTTATATTGTATTTTATCCTTCTGGCGTTAAATTCTAAGTCCCTAGCTATTCGATCTGGTGGAGCAACGCCCTAGAGTGAAACATAGGTTACCCGGAACGTAGAAATGACCAGTACTTTCACACTGGTTGCAGTTATTCGTTTTATACAATGGAAAAACTGTTCTATTTATTTTGCATTTTATGCTTCGGGCGTTGACTTCCAAGGCCCTAGCTATTCCATCTGGTGGAGCAACACTCTAGCGTGAAGCCTAGGTTGCCCGGAACGTAGAAATGACAATTACTTCCACACTGTTTGCAAATATACATTATATACGATGGAAAAGCTGTTGTACTTATATTGTAATTTATGCTTCTGGCGTTGACTTCTTAGGCCGTAACTATTTGATCTGGTGGAGCACCGCCCTAGAGTGAAGCCTAGGTTGCCCGGAACGTAGAACATACCATTAACTTCACACTGGCTGCAATTATTCGTTTTATACGATGGAAAAGCTGTTGTATTTATATTGTATTTTATGCTTCTGACGTTCACTTCTTAGGCCCTAACTATTCGATCTGGTGGAACAACGCCCTAGGGTGAAGCCTAGGTTGCCCGGAACGTAGAAATAACCATAACTTTTACACTGGTAGCAATTATTCGTTTTATACAATGGAAAAACTGTTGTATTTATATTGTATTTTATGCTTCTGGCGTTGACTTCTTAGGCCCTAACTATTCGATCTGGTGGAGCAATGCCTCAGAGTTAAGTCTAGGAAGCCCGAAACGCCGAAATGATCATTACTTTCACGCTTGCTGCAATTATTCCTGTTATACGATGAAAAGACCGTTGTATTTTTATTGTATTTTATGCTTCAGGCGTCGGCTTCTAAGGCCGTAGCTATTCGATATGGTGGAGCACCGCCCTAGAGTGAAGACTAGGTTGCTCGGAATATACAAATGACCATAACTTTCACACTGGTTGCAATTATTCGTTTTCTACGATGGAAAAACTGTTGTATTTATATTGTATTTTATGCTTCTGGCTTTCACTTCTTAGGGCCTATCTGTTCGATCTGATGGAACAATGCCTTAGGGTGAAGCCTAGGTTGCCCGGAACGTAGAAATGACCATAACTTTTACACTGGTAGCATTATTCATTTTATACAATGGAAAATCTGTTCTATTTATTTTGTATTTTATGCTTCGGGCGTTGACTTCTTTGGCCCTAACAATTCGATCTGGTGGAGCAACGCCCTAGAGTGAAGCCTAGGTTCCCTGGAACGTACAAATGACCATCACTTTCACACGTGTTGCAATTATTCCTGTTATAGGATGGAAAGACTGTTGTATTTTTATTGCATTTTATGCTTCTGGCGTTCACTTCTTAGGCCCTGACTATTCGATCTGGTGGAACAACGCCCTAGGGTGAAGCCTAGGTTGCCCGGAACGTAGAAATAACCATAACTTTCACACTGGTTGCAATTATTCGTTTTTAGCAATGGAAAAGCTGGTGTATTTATATTGTATTTTATGCCTATGGCGTTGTCTTCTAAGGCCCTAGCTATTCGATCTAGTGGAGCAGCGCCCTAGAGTGAAGTCTAGGTTGCCCGGAACGTCGAAATGACCATCACTTTCAAACTGGTTGCAATTAATCCTGTTATACCATGGAAAAGCTGTTGTATTTATATCGTATTGTATGCTGCTGGCGTTGACATCTAAGGACCTATCTGTTTGATCTGGTGGCGCAACGCCCTAGTGTGAAGCCTAGGTTGCTCAGAATATAGAAATGACAATTACTTTCACACTGTTTGCAATTATTCCTTTTATACGATGCAAAAGCTGTTGTATTTATAACGTATTTTATGCTTCTGGCGTTGACTTCTAAGGTCCTAACTATTCAATCTGTTGGAGCAACGCCCTAGAGTGAAGCCTAGGTTGCTCGGAATGTAGAAATGACCATAACTTTCACACTGGCTGCAATTATTCGTTTTATACGATGGAAAAGCTGTTGTATTTATATTGTATTTTATGCTTCTGACGTTCACTTCTTAGGCCCTAACTATTCGATCTGGTGGAACAACGCCCTAGGGTGAAGCCTAGGTTGCCCGGAACGTAGAAATGACCATAACTTTTACACTGGTAGCAATTATTCGTTTTATACAATGGAAAAACTGTTCTATTTATTTTGCATTTTATGCTTCGGGCGTTGACTTCTAAGGCCCTAACTGTTTAATCTGGTGAAGCAACGCCCTAGGGTGAAGCCTAGTTTGCCCGGAACGTAGAAATGACCATTACTTTCACACTGTTTGCAATTATTCCTTTTATACGATGGAAAAGCTGTTGTATTTATATTGCATTTTATGCCTCTGGCGTTCACTTCTTAGGCCCTAACTATTCGATCTGGTGGAACAATGCCCTAGGGTGAAGCCTAGGTTGCCCGGAACGTAGAAATGACCATAAGTTTCATAATGGTTGCAATTATTCGTTTTATACGATGGAAAAACTGTTGTATTTCTATTGTATTTTATGCTTCGTGCGTTGACTTCTTAGGCCCTAACTATTCGATCTGGTGGAGCAACGCCCTAGAGTGAAGCCTAGGTTGCACGCAATGTAGAAATAACCATAACTTTCACACTGGTTGCAATTATTCGTTTTTTACGATGGAAAAGCTGTTGTATTTATATTGTATTTTATGACTCTGGCGTTGACTTCTAAGGCCCTAGCTGTTCGATCTAGTGGAACAACGCCCTAGAGTGAAGCCTAGGTTGCCCGGAACGTAGAAATGACCATCACTTTCAAACTGGTTGCAATTAATCCTGTTATACGATGGAAAAACTGTTGTATTTTTATTGCATTTTATGCTTCGGGCGTTGACTTCTAAGGCCCTGACTATTCAATCTGTTGGAGCAACGCCCTAGAGTGAAGCCTAGGTTGCTCGGAATGTACAAATGACCATAGCTTTCACACTGGTTGCAATTATTCGTTTTATACGATGGAAAAACTGTTGTATTTATATTGTATTTTATGCTTCGGGCGTTGACTTCTAAGGATCTAACTATTCCATCTGGAGAGCAACACCCTAGCGTGAAGCCTAGGTTGCCCGGAACGTAGAAATGACCATTACTTCCACACTGTTTGCAAATATACTTTATATACGATGGAAAAGCTGTTGTACTTATATTGTAATTTATGCTTCTGGCGTTGACTTCTTAGGCCGTAACTATTTGATCTGGTGGAGCACCGCCCTAGAGTGAAGCCTAGGTTGCCCGGAACGTAGAACATACCATTACCTTCACACTGGTTGCAATTATTCCTTCTATACGTTGGAAAAACTGTTGCACCTTTATTGTATTTTATGCTTCTGGCGTTTACTTCTTAGGCCCTAACTATTCCATCTGGTGGAACAACGCCCTAGGGTGAAGCCTAGGTTGCCCGGAACGTAGAAATGATCAGTACTTTCACACTGGCTGCAGTTATTCGTTTTATACGATGGAAAAACTGTTCAATTTATTTTGCATTTTATGCTTGGGGCATTGACTTCTAAGGACCTAACTATTTGACCTGGTGGAGCAACGCCCTAGAGTGAAGCCTATGTTGCCCGGAACGTAGACCATACCATTACCTTCACACTGTTTGCAATTATTCCGGTTATACGATGGAAAAACTGTTGTACTTATATCGTATTTTATTCTTCTGGCGTTGACTTCTTAGGCCCTAACTATTTGATCTGGTGGAGCACCGCCCTAGAGTGAAGCCTAGGTTGCCCGGAACGTAGACCATACCATTACCTTCACACTGGTGGAAATTATTCCTGTTATGCGATGGAAAAACTCTTTCATCTTTATTGTATTTTATGCTTCGGGCATTGACTTCTAAAGCCCTAACTATTCGATCTGGTGGAGCACGCCCTAGAGTGAAGGCTAGGTTGCTCGGAACGTAGAAATGACCATTACTTTCACACTGTTTGCAATTACTCATTTTATACCATGGAAAAGCTGTTCTATTTATTTTGCATTTTATGCTTCGGGCGTTGACTTCCAAGGCCCTAGCTATTCCATCTGGTGGAGCAACACTCTAGCGTGAAGCCTAGGTTGCCCGGAACGTAGAAATGACAATTACTTCCACACTTTTTGCAAATATACATTATATACGATGGAAAAGCTGTTGTACTTATATTGTAATTTATGCTTCTGGCGTTGACTTCTTAGGCCGTAACTATTTGATCTGGTGGAGCACCGCCCTAGAGTGAAGCCTAGGTTGCCCGGAACGTAGAACATACCATTACCTAAACACTGGTTGCAATTATTCCTGTTATACGATGGAAAAACTGTTGCACCTTTATTGTATTTTATGCTTCTGGCGTTGACTTCATAGGCCCTAACTATTCGATCTGGTGGAGCAACGTCCTAGAGTGAAGCCTAGGTTGACCGGAACGTAGATATGACCATAACCTTCACACAGGTTGCAATTATTCGTTTTATACGTTGTAAAGGCTGTTGTATTTATTTTGTATTTTATTCTTCTGGTGTTGACTTCTTAGGCCCTAACTATTCGATCTGGTGGAACAACGCCGTAGAGTGAAGCCTAGGTTGCCCGGAACGTAGAAATGACCATTACTTTCACACTGTTTGCAATTACTCATTTTATACCATGGAAAAGCTGTTGTATTTATATCGTATTTTATGCTTCTGGCGTTGACTTCTAAGGACCTAACTATTCGATCTGGTGGTGCAACGCCCTAGAGTGAAGCCTAGGTTGCCCGGAACGTAGAAATGACCATAACTTTTACACTGGTAGCAATTATTCGTTTTATACAATGGAAAAACTGTTCTATTTATTTTGTATTTTATGCTTCGGGCGTTGATTTCTTTGGTCCTAACAATTCGATCTGGTGGAGCAACGCCCTAGAGTGAAGCCTAGGTTCCCTGGAACGTACAAATGACCATCACTTTCACACGGGTTGCAATTATTCCTGTTATAGGATGGAAAGACTGTTGTATTTTTATTGCATTTTATGCTTCTGGCGTTCACTTCTTAGGCCCTGACTATTCGATCTGGTGGAACAACGCCCTATGGTGAAGCCTAGGTTGCCCGGAACGTAGAAATGACAATTACTTTCACACTGTTTGCAATAATTCCTTTTATACGATGCAAAAGTTGTTGTATTTATAACGTATTTTATGCTTCTGGCGTTGACTTCTAAGGACCTAACTATTCGATATGGTGGAGCAACGCCCTAGAGTGAAGCCTAGGTTGCTCGGAATGTAGAAATAACCATAACTTTCACACTGGTTGCAATTATTCGTTTTTTACAATGGAAGAGCTGTTGTATTTATATTGTATTTTAAGACTCTGGCGTTGACTCCTAAGGCCCTAGCTATTCGATCTAGTAGAGCAACGCCCTAGAGTGAAGCCTAGGTTGCCCGGAACGTAGAAATGACCATCACTTTCAAACTGGTTGCAATTAATCCTGTTATACGATGGAAAAACTGTTGTATTTTTATTGTATTTTATGCTTCTGGCGTTCACTTCTTAGGCCCTAACTATTCGATCTGGTGGAACAACGCCCTAGAGTGAAGCCTAGGTTGCCCGGAACGTAGAAATGACCATAACTTTCACACTGGTTACCATTATTCGTTTTATACGATGGAAAAGCTGTTGAATTTATATCGTATTTTATGCTTCTGGCGTTGACTTCTTAGGCCCTAACTATTCCATCTGGTGGAACAACGCCCTAGGGTGAAGCCTAGGTTGACCGGAACGTAGAAATGACCAGTACTTTCACACTGGTTGCAGTTATTCGTTTTATACGATGGAAAAACTGTTCTATTTATTTTGCATTTTATGCTTCGGGCGTTGACTTCCAAGGCCCTAGCTATTCCATCTGGTGGAGCAACACTCTAGCGTGAAGCCTAGGTTAACCGGAACGTAGAAATGACAATTACTTCCACACTTTTTGCAAATATACATTATATACGATGGAAAAGCTGTTGTACTTATATTGTAAGTTATGCTTCTGGCGTTGACTTCTTAGGCCGTAACTATTTGATCTGGTGGAGCTCCGCCCTAGAGTGAAGCCTAGGTTGACCGGAACGTAGAACATACCATTACCTTCACACTGGTTGCAATTATTCCTGTTATACGATGGATAAACTGTTGCACCTTTATTGTATTTTATGCTTCTGGCGTTGACTTCATAGGCCCTAACTATTCGATCTGGTGGAGCAACGTCCTAGAGTGAAGTCTAGGTTGCCCGGAACGTAGAAATGTCCATATCTTTCACACTGTTTGCAATTATTCATTTTATACGGTGGCAAAGCTGTTGCATTTATATTGTATTTTATGCTTCTGGCGTTGACTCCTTAGGCCCTAACTATTCAATCTGGTGGAGCAATGCCTCAGAGTTAAGTCTAGTATGCCCGAAACGCCGAAATGATCATTACTTTCACGCATGTTGCTATTATTCCGGTTATATGATGAAAAGACTGTTGTATTTTTATTGTATTTTATGCTTCAGGCGTAGGCTTCTAAGGCCGTAGCTATTCGATATGGTGCAGCACGGCCCTAGAGTGAAGCCTAGGTTGCTCGGAACGCAGAAATGACCACTACTTTCACACAGTTTGCAATTACTTATTTAATGCGATGGAAAAGCTGTTGTATTTATATCGTATTTTATGCTTCAGGCGTTGACTTCTTAGGCCCTAACACTTCGATCTCGTGGAGCAACGCCCTACAGTGAAGCCTAGGTTGCCCGGAACGTAGATATGACCATAAGCTTCACACAGGTTGCAATTATTCGTTTTATACGGTGTAAAGGCTGTTGTATTTATTTTGTATTTTATTCTTCTGGTGTTGACTTCTTAGGCCCTAACTATTCGATCTGAAGGAACAACGCCGTAGAGTGAAGCCTAGCTTGCCCGGAACGTATAAATGACCATTACTTTCACACTGTTTGCAATTACTCATTTTATACCATGGAAAAGCTGTTGTATTTATATCGTATTTTATGCTTCTGGCGGTGACTTCTAAGGACCTAACTATTCGATCTGGTGGAGCAACGCCCTAGAGTGAAGCCTAGGTTGCTCGGAATGTAGAAATAACCATAACTTTCACACTGGTTGCAATTATTCGTTTTTTACAATGGAAAAGCTGTTGTATTTATATTGTATTTTATGCCTCTGGCGTTGTCTTCTAAGGCCCTAGCTATTCGATCTGGTGGAGCAACGCCCTAGAGTGAAGTCTAGGATGCACGGAACGTCGAAATGACCATCACTTTCAAACTGGTTGCAATTAATCCTGTTATACCATGGAAAAGCTGTTGTATTTATATCGTATTGTATGCTTCTGGCGTTGACATCTAAGGACCTATCTGTTTGATCTGGTGGAGCAACGCCCTAGCGTGAAGCCTAGGTTGCACGGAACGTAGAAATGACCATTACCTTCACACTGGTTGCAGTTATTCGTTTTATACAATGGAAAGACTGTTCTATTTATTTTGCATTTTATGCTTCGGGCGTTGACTTCTAAGGCCCTACCTATTCCATCTGGTGGAGCAACACCCTAGCGTGAAGCCTAGGTTGCCCGGAACGTAGAAATGACCATTACTTCCACACTGTTTGCAAATATACATTATATACGATGGAAAAGCTGTTGTACTTATATTGTAATTTATGCTTCTGGCGTTGACTTCTTAGGCCGTAACTATTTGATCTGGTGGAGCACCGCCCTAGAGTGAAGCCTAGGTTGCCCGGAACGTAGAACATTCCATTACCTTCACACTGGTTGCAATTATTCCTTTTATACGTTGGAAAAACTGTTGTACTTATATCGTATTTTATTCTTCTGGCGTTGACTTCTTAGGCCCTAACTATTTGATCTGGTGGAGCACCGCCCTAGAGTGAAGCCTAGGTTGCCCGGAACGTAGACCATACCATTACCTTCACACTGGTGGAAATTATTCCTGTTATGCGATGGAAAAACTCTTTCATCTTTATTGTATTTTATGCTTCGGGCATTGACTTCTAAAGCCCTAACTATTCGATCTGGTGGAGCACGCCCTAGAGTGAAGGCTAGGTTGCCCGGAACGTAGAAATGACCATAACTTTCACACTGGTTGCTATTATTCGTTTTAAACGATGGAAAAGCTATTCTATTTATATTGCATTTTATGCTTCTGGCATTGAATTCTAAGTCCCTAGCTATTCGGTCTGGTGGAGCAACGCCCTAGAGTGAAGCCTAGGTTGCCCGGAACGTAGAAATGACCATTACTTGCACAGTGTTTGCAGTTAATCATTTTATACGATGGAAAAGCTGTTGTATTTATATTGTATTTTATGCTCCTGGCGTAGACTTCTAAGGCCGTAGCTATTAGACGTGGTGGAGCAACGCCCTAGAGTGACGCCTAGGTTGACCGGAACGTAGAAATGACCATTACTTTCACAATGTATGCAATTATTCATTTTATACCATGAAAAAACTGTTGTATTTATATTGTATTTTATCCTTCTGGCGTTAAATTCTAAGTCCCTAGCTATTCGATCTGGTGGAGCAACGCCCTAGAGTGAAACATAGGTTACCCGGAACGTAGAAATGACCAGTACTTTCACACTGGTTGCAGTTATTCGTTTTATACAATGGAAAAACTGTTCTATTTATTTTGCATTTTATGCTTCGGGCGTTGACTTCCAAGGCCCTAGCTATTCCATCTGGTGGAGCAACACTCTAGCGTGAAGCCTAGGTTGCCCGGAACGTAGAAATGACAATTACTTCCACACTGTTTGCAAATATACATTATATACGATGGAAAAGCTGTTGTACTTATATTGTAATTTATGCTTCTGGCGTTGACTTCTTAGGCCGTAACTATTTGATCTGGTGGAGCACCGCCCTAGAGTGAAGCCTAGGTTGCCCGGAACGTAGAACATACCATTAACTTCACACTGGCTGCAATTATTCGTTTTATACGATGGAAAAGCTGTTGTATTTATATTGTGTTTTATGCTTCTGACGTTCACTTCTTAGGCCCTAACTATTCGATCTGGTGGAACAACGCCCTAGGGTGAAGCCTAGGTTGCCCGGAACGTAGAAATAACCATAACTTTTACACTGGTAGCAATTATTCGTTTTATACAATGGAAAAACTGTTGTATTTATATTGTATTTTATGCTTCTGGCGTTGACTTCTTAGGCCCTAACTATTCGATCTGGTGGAGCAATGCCTCAGAGTTAAGTCTAGGAAGCCCGAAACGCCGAAATGATCATTACTTTCACGCTTGCTGCAATTATTCCTGTTATACGATGAAAAGACCGTTGTATTTTTATTGTATTTTATGCTTCAGGCGTCGGCTTCTAAGGCCGTAGCTATTCGATATGGTGGAGCACCGCCCTAGAGTGAAGACTAGGTTGCTCGGAATATACAAATGACCATAACTTTCACACTGGTTGCAATTATTCGTTTTCTACGATGGAAAAACTGTTGTATTTATATTGTATTTTATGCTTCTGGCTTTCACTTCTTAGGGCCTATCTGTTCGATCTGATGGAACAATGCCTTAGGGTGAAGCCTAGGTTGCCCGGAACGTAGAAATGACCATAACTTTTACACTGGTAGCATTATTCATTTTATACAATGGAAAATCTGTTCTATTTATTTTGTATTTTATGCTTCGGGCGTTGACTTCTTTGGCCCTAACAATTCGATCTGGTGGAGCAACGCCCTAGAGTGAAGCCTAGGTTCCCTGGAACGTACAAATGACCATCACTTTCACACGTGTTGCAATTATTCCTGTTATAGGATGGAAAGACTGTTGTATTTTTATTGCATTTTATGCTTCTGGCGTTCACTTCTTAGGCCCTGACTATTCGATCTGGTGGAACAACGCCCTAGGGTGAAGCCTAGGTTGCCCGGAACGTAGAAATGACAATTACTTTCACACTGTTTGCAATAATTCCTTTTATACGATGCAAAAGCTGTTGTATTTATAACGTATTTTATGCTTCTGGCGTTGACTTCTAAGGACCTAACTATTCGATCTGGTGGAGCAACGCCCTAGAGTGAAGCCTAGGTTGCTCGGAATGTAGAAATAACCATAACTTTCACACTGGTTGCAATTATTCGTTTTTAGCAATGGAAAAGCTGGTGTATTTATATTGTATTTTATGCCTATGGCGTTGTCTTCTAAGGCCCTAGCTATTCGATCTAGTGGAGCAGCGCCCTAGAGTGAAGTCTAGGTTGCCCGGAACGTCGAAATGACCATCACTTTCAAACTGGTTGCAATTAATCCTGTTATACCATGGAAAAGCTGTTGTATTTATATCGTATTGTATGCTGCTGGCGTTGACATCTAAGGACCTATCTGTTTGATCTGGTGGCGCAACGCCCTAGTGTGAAGCCTAGGTTGCTCAGAATATAGAAATGACAATTACTTTCACACTGTTTGCAATTATTCCTTTTATACGATGCAAAAGCTGTTGTATTTATAACGTATTTTATGCTTCTGGCGTTGACTTCTAAGGTCCTAACTATTCAATCTGTTGGAGCAACGCCCTAGAGTGAAGCCTAGGTTGCTCGGAATGTAGAAATGACCATAACTTTCACACTGGCTGCAATTATTCGTTTTATACGATGGAAAAGCTGTTGTATTTATATTGTATTTTATGCTTCTGACGTTCACTTCTTAGGCCCTAACTATTCGATCTGGTGGAACAACGCCCTAGGGTGAAGCCTAGGTTGCCCGGAACGTAGAAATGACCATAACTTTTACACTGGTAGCAATTATTCGTTTTATACAATGGAAAAACTGTTCTATTTATTTTGCATTTTATGCTTCGGGCGTTGACTTCTAAGGCCCTAACTGTTTAATCTGGTGAAGCAACGCCCTAGGGTGAAGCCTAGTTTGCCCGGAACGTAGAAATGACCATTACTTTCACACTGTTTGCAATTATTCCTTTTATACGATGGAAAAGCTGTTGTATTTATATTGCATTTTATGCCTCTGGCGTTCACTTCTTAGGCCCTAACTATTCGATCTGGTGGAACAATGCCCTAGGGTGAAGCCTAGGTTGCCCGGAACGTAGAAATGACCATAAGTTTCATAATGGTTGCAATTATTCGTTTTATACGATGGAAAAACTGTTGTATTTCTATTGTATTTTATGCTTCGTGCGTTGACTTCTTAGGCCCTAACTATTCGATCTGGTGGAGCAATGCCTCAGAGTTAAGTCTAGGATGCCCGAAACGCCGAAATGATCATTACCTTCACGCTTGTTGCAATTATTCCTGTTATACGATGAAAAGACCGTTGTATTTTTATTGTATTTTATGCTTCAGGCGTAGGCTTCTAAGGCCGTTGCTAGTCGATATGGTGGAGCACCGCCCTAGAGTGAAGCCTAGGTTGCCCGGAACGTAGAAATGACCATAACTTTTACACTGGTAGCAATTATTCGTTTGATACAATGGAAAAACTGTTCTATTTATTTCGTATTTTATGCTTCGGGCGTTCACTTCTTAGGGCCTATCTGTTCGATCTGATGGAACAATGCCCTAGGATGAAGCCTAGGTTGCCCGGAACGTAGAAATGACCATAACTTTTACACTGGTAGCATTATTCGTTTTATACAATTGAAAAACTGTTCTATTTATTTTGTATTTTATGCTTCGGGCGTTGACTTCTTTGGCCCTAATAATTCGATCTGGTGGAGCAACGACCTAGAGTGAAGCCTAGGTTGCCCGGAACGTAGAAATGACCATAACTTTTACACTGGTAGCAATTATTCGTTTTATACAATGGGAAAACTGTTCTATTTATTTTGTATTTTATGCTTCGGGCGTTGACTTCTAAGGACCTAACTGCTTGATCTGGTGGAGCAACGCCCTACAGTGAAGCCTAGGCTTCCCGGAACGTATATATGACCATAACCTTCACACAGGTTGCAATTATTCGTTTTATACGGTGTAAAGGCTGTTGTATTTATTTTGTATTTTATTCTTCTGGCGGTGACTTCTAAGGAGCTAACTATTCGATCTGGTGGAGCAACGCCCTAGAGTGAAGCCTAGGTTGCTCGCAATGTAGAAATAACCATAACTTTCACACTGGTTGCAATTATTCGTTTTTTACGATGGAAAAGCTGTTGTATTTATATTGTATTTTATGACTCTGGCGTTGACTTCTAAGGCCCTAGCTATTCGATCTAGTGGAACAACGCCCTAGAGTGAAGCCTAGGTTGCCCGGAACGTAGAAATGACCATCACTTTCAAACTGGTTGCAATTAATCCTGTTATACGATGGAAAAACTGTTGTATTTTTATTGCATTTTATGCTTCGGGCGTTGACTTCTAAGGCCCTGACTATTCAATCTGTTGGAGCAACGCCCTAGAGTGAAGCCTAGGTTGCTCGGAATGTACAAATGACCATAGCTTTCACACTGGTTGCAATTATTCGTTTTATACGATGGAAAAACTGTTGTATTTATATTGTATTTTATGCTTCGGGCGTTGACTTCTAAGGCCCTAACTATTCCATCTGGAGAGCAACACCCTAGCGTGAAGCCTAGGTTGCCCGGAACGTAGAAATGACCATTACTTCCACACTGTTTGCAAATATACTTTATATACGATGGAAAAGCTGTTGTACTTATATTGTAGTTTATGCTTCTGGCGTTGACTTCTTAGGCCGTAACTATTTGATCTGGTGGAGCACCGCCCTAGAGTGAAGCCTAGGTTGCCCGGAACGTAGAACATACCATTACCTTCACACTGGTTGCAATTATTCCTTCTATACGTTGGAAAAACTGTTGCACCTTTATTGTATTTTATGCTTCTGGCGTTGACTTCTTAGGCCCTAACTATTCCATCTGGTGGAACAACGCCCTAGGGTGAAGCCTAGGTTGCCCGGAACGTAGAAATGATCAGTACTTTCACACTGGTTGCAGTTATTCGTTTTATACGATGGAAAAACTGTTCTATTTATTTTGCATTTTATGCTTGGGGCATTGACTTCTAAGGACCTAACTATTTGACCTGGTGGAGCAACGCCCTAGAGTGAAGCCTATGTTGCCCGGAACGTAGACCATACCATTACCTTCACACTGTTTGCAATTATTCCGGTTATACGATGGAAAAACTGTTGTACTTATATCGTATTTTATTCTTCTGGCGTTGACTTCTTAGGCCCTAACTATTTGATCTGGTGGAGCACCGCCCTAGAGTGAAGCCTAGGTTGCCCGGAACGTAGACCATACCATTACCTTCACACTGGTGGAAATTATTCCTGTTATGCGAAGGAAAAACTCTTTCATCTTTATTGTATTTTATGCTTCGGGCATTGACTTCTAAAGCCCTAACTATTCGATCTGGTGGAGCACGCCCTAGAGTGAAGGCTAGGTTGCTCGGAACGTAGAAATGACCATAACTTTCACACTGGTTGCTATTATTCTTTTTAAACGATGGAAAAGCTGTTCTATTTATATTGCATTTTATGCTTCTGGCATTGAATTCTAAGTCCCTAGCTATTCGGTCTGGTGGAGCAACGCCCTAGAGTGAAGACTAGGTTGCCCGGAACGTAGAAATGACCATTACTGGCACAGTGTTTGCAGTTATTCATTTTATACGATGGAAAATCTATTGTATTTATAATGTATTTTATGCTCCTGGCGTTGACTTCTAAGGCCGTAGCTATTAGACGTGGTGGAGCAACGCCCTAGAGTGACGCCTAGGTTGACCGGAACGTAGAAATGACCATTACTTTCACAATGTCTGCAATTATTCATTTTATACGATGAAAAAACTGTTGTACTTATATTGTATTTTATCCTTCTGGCGTTAAATTCTAAGTCCCTAGCTATTCGATCTGGTGGAGCAACGCCCTAGAGTGAAACATAGGTTACCCGGAACGTAGAAATGACCATTACTTTCACAATGTCTGCAATTATTCATTTTATACGATGAAAAAACTGTTGTACTTATATTGTATTTTATCCTTCTGGCGTTAAATTCTAAGTCCCTAGTTATTCGATCTGGTGGAGCAACGCCCTAGAGTGAAACATAGGTTACCCGGAACGTAGAAATGACCAGTACTTTCACACTGGTTGCAATTATTCGTTTTATACAATGGAAAAACTGTTCTATTTATTTTGCATTTTATGCTTCGGGCGTTGACTTCCAAGGCCCTAGCTATTCCATCTGGTGGAGCAACACTCTAGCGTGAAGCCTAGGTTAACCGGAACGTAGAAATGACAATTACTTCCACACTTTTTGCAAATATACATTATATACGATGGAAAAGCTGTTGTACTTATATTGTAATTTATGCTTCTGGCGTTGACTTCTTAGGCCGTAACTATTTGATCTGGTGGAGCACCGCCCTAGAGTGAAGCCTAGGTTGCCCGGAACGTAGAACATACCATTACCTAAACACTGGTTGCAATTATTCCTGTTATACGATGGAAAAACTGTTGCACCTTTATTGTATTTTATGCTTCTGGCGTTGACTTCATAGGCCCTAACTATTCGATCTGGTGGAGCAACGCCCTAGAGTGAAGCCTAGGATGCTGGGAATGTAGAAATAACCATAACTTTCACACTGGTTGCAATTATTCGTTTTTTACAATGGAAAAGCTGTTGTATTTATATTGTATTTTATGCCTCTGGCGTTGTCTTCTAAGGCCCTAGCTATTCGATCTAGTGGAGCAACGCCCTAGAGTGAAGTCTAGGTTGCCCGGAACGTCGAAATGACCATCACTTTCAAACTGGTTGCAATTAATCCTGTTATGCCATGGAAAAGCTGTTGTATTTATATCATATTGTATGCTTCTGGCGTTGACATCTAAGGACCTATCTGTTTGATCTGGTGGAGCAACGGCCTAGCGTGAAGCCTAGGTTGACCGGAACGTAGAAATGACCATAACCTTCACACAGGTTGCAATTATTCGTTTTATACGGTGTAAAGGCTGTTGTATTTATTTTGTATTTTATTCTTCTGGTGTTGACTTCTTAGGCCCTAACTATTCGATCTGGTGGTACAACGCCGTAGAGTGAAGCCTAGGTTGCCCGGAACGTAGAACATACCATTACCTTCACACTGGTTGCAATTATTTCCTGTTATACGATGGAAAAACTGTTGCACCTTTATTGTATTTTAGCTTCTGGCGATGACTTCTAAGGCCCTAACTATTCGACCTCGTGGAGCCACGCCCTTGGGTGAAGCCTAGGTTGCTCGGAAAGTAGAAATGACCATAACTTTCATACTGGTTGCAATTATTCGTTTTATATGATGGAAAAACTGTTGTATTTATATTGTATTTTATGCTTCTGGCGTTCACTTCTTAGGCCCTAACTATTCGATCTGGTGGAACAACGGCCTAAGGTGAAGCCTAGGTTGCCCGCAACGTAGAAATGGCCATAACTTTTACACTGGTTGCAATTATTCGTTTGTTACAATGGAAAATCTGTTCTATTTATTTTGTATTTAATGCTTCGGGCGTTGGCTTCTAAGGCCCTAACTGTTTGATCTGGTGGAGCAACGCCCTAGAGTGAAGCCTAGGTTGCCCGGAACGTAGAAATGACCATAACTTTCACACTGGTTGCTATTATCCCTTTTATACGATGGAAAAGCTGTTAAATTTATATTGCATTTTATGCTTCTGGCGTTGACTTCTTAGGCCCTAACTAATCCATCTGGTGGAACAACGCCCTAGGGTGAAGCCTAGGTTGCCCGGAACGCAGAAATGACCAGTACTTTCACACTGGTTGCAGTTATCCGTTTTATACAATGGAATAACTGTACTATGTATTTTGCATTTTATGCTTCGGGCGTTGACTTCTAAGGACATAACTATTCGATCTGGTGGAGCAACGCCCTAGAGTGAAGCCTAGGTTGCCCGGGAAGTAGAAATGACCATAACTTTCACAGTGGTTGCTATTATTCGTTTT
Source organism: Calliopsis andreniformis (assembly GCF_051401765.1). Taxonomy (NCBI): domain Eukaryota; kingdom Metazoa; phylum Arthropoda; class Insecta; order Hymenoptera; family Andrenidae; genus Calliopsis; species Calliopsis andreniformis. Next base: position 5,010,430 of record NW_027480429.1, read on the forward strand.
ATACGATGGAAAAGCTGTTATATTTATATTGCATATTATGCTTCTGGCATTGAATTCTAAGTCCCTAGCTATTCCATCTGGTGGAGCAACACCCTAGCGTGATGCCTAGGTTGCCCGGAACGTTGAAATGACCATAACTTTCACACTGGTTGCTATTATTCCTTTTATACGATGGAAAAGCTGTTAAATTTATATTGCATTTTATGCTTCTGGCATTGAATTCTCAGTCCCTAGCAATTCCATCTGGTGGAGCAACACCCTAGAGTGAAGCCTAGGTTGCCCGGAACGTAGAAGTGACCATTACTTCCACAATGTTTGCAAATATACATTATATACGATGGAAAAGCTGTTGTACTTATATTGTAATTTATGCTTCTGGCGTTGACTTCTTAGGCCCTAACTATTTGATCTGGTGGAGCACCGCCCTAGAGTGAAGCCTAGGTTGCCCGGAACGCAGAACATACCATTACCTTGACACTGGTTGCAATTATTCCTGTTATACGATGGAAATACTGTTGCACCTTTATTGTATTTTAGCTTCTGGCGTTGACTTCATAGGCCCTAACTATTCGATCTGGTGGAGCAACGTCCTAGAGTGAAGCCTAGGTTGCCCGGAACGTAGAAATGACCATAACTTTCACACTGGTTGCTATTATTCCTTTTATACGATGGAAAAGCTGTTAAATTTATATTGCATTTTATGCTTCTGGCGTTGACTTCTTAGGCCCTAACTAATCCATCTGGTGGAACAACGCCCTAGGGTGAAGCCTAGGTTGCCCGGAACGCAGAAATGACCAGTACTTTCACACTGGTTGCAGTTATTCGTTTTATACAATGGAATAACTGTTCTATGTATTTTGCATTTTATGCTTCGGGCGTTGACTTCTAAGGACATAACTATTCGATCTAGTGGAGCAACGCCCTAGAGTGAAGCCTAGGTTGCCCGGAACGTAGACCATACCATTACCTTCACACTGTTTGCAATTATTCCGGTTATACGATGGAAAAACTGTTGTACTTATATCGTGTTTTATTCTTCTGGCGTTGACTTCTTAGGCCCTAACTATTTGACCTGGTGGAGCACCGCCCTAGAGTGAAGCCTAGGTTGCCCGGAACGTAGAACATACCATTACCTTCACACTGGTTGCAATTATTCCTTCTATACGTTGGAAAAACTGTTGCACCTTTATTGTATTTTATGCTTCTGGCGTTGGCTTCTTAGGCCCTAACTATTCCATCTGGTGCAACAACGCCCTAGGGTGAAGCCTAGGTTGCCCGGAACGTAGAAATGATCAGTACTTTCACACTGGTTGCAGTTATTCGTTTTATACGATGGAAAAACTGTTCTATTTATTTTGCATTTTATGCTTGGGGCATTGACTTCTAAGGAACTAACTATTTGACCTGGTGGAGCAACGCCCTAGAGTGAAGCCTATGTTGCCCGGAACGTAGACCATACCATTACCTTCACACTGTTTGCAACTATTCCGGTTATACGATGGAAAAACTGTTGTACTTATATCGTATTTTATTCTTCTGGCGTTGACTTCTTAGGCCCTAACTATTTGACCTGGTGGAGCACCGCCCTAGAGTGAAGCCTAGGTTGCCCGGAACGTAGACCATACCATTACCTTCACACTGGTGGAAATTATTCCTGTTATGCGATGGAAAAACTCTTTCATCTTTATTGTATTTTATGCTTCGGGCATTGACTTCTAAAGCCCTAACTATTCGATCTGGTGGAGCACGCCCTAGAGTGAAGGCTAGGTTGATCGGAACGGAGAAATGACCATAACTTTCACACTGGTTGCTATTATTCTTTTTAAACGATGGAAAAGCTGTTCTATTTATATTGCATTTTATGCTTCTGGCATTGAATTCTAAGTCCCTAGCTATTCGGTCTGGTGGATCAACGCCCTAGAGTGAAGCCTAGGTTGCCCGGAACGTAGAAATGATCATTACTTGCACAGTGTTTGCAGTTATTCATTTTATACGATGGAAAAGCTATTGTATTTATAATGTATTTTATGCTCCTGGCGTTGACTTCTAAGGCCGTAGCTATTAGACGTGGTGGAGCAACGCCCTAGAGTGACGCCTAGGTTGACCGGTACGTAGAAATGACCATTACTTTCACAATGTCTGCAATTATTCATTTTATACGATGAAAAAACTGTTGTACTTATATTGTATTTTATCCTTCTGGCGTTAAATTCTAAGTCCCTAGCTATTCGATCTGGTGGAGCAACGCCCTAGAGTGAAACATAGGTTACCCGGAACGTAGAAATGACCATTACTTTCACAATGTCTGCAATTATTCATTTTATACGATGAAAAAAGTATTGTACTTATATTGTATTTTATCCTTCTGGCGTTAAATTCTAAGTCCCTAGCTATTCGATCTGGTGGAGCAACGCCCTAGAGTGAAACATAGGTTACCCGGAACGTAGAAATGACCAGTACTTTCACACTGGTTGCAGTTATTCGTTTTATACAATGGAAAAACTGTTCTATTTATGTTGCATTTTATGCTTCGGGCGTTGACTTCCAAGGCCCTAGCTATTCCATCTGGTGGAGCAACACTCTAGCGTGAAGCCTAGGTTAACCGGGACGTAGAAATGACCATCACTTTCACACGGGTTGCAATTATTCCTGTTATAGGATGGAAAGACTGTTGTATTTTTATTGCATTTTATGCTTCTGGCGTTCACTTCTTAGGCCCTGACTATTCGATCTGGTGGAACAACGCCCTATGGTGAAGCCTAGGTTGCCCGGAACGTAGAAATGACAATTACTTTCACACTGTTTGCAATAATTACTTTTATACGATGCAAAAGTTGTTGTATTTATAACGTATTTTATGCTTCTGGCGTTGACTTCTAAGGCCCTAGCTATTCGATCTAGTGGAGCAACGCCCTAGAGTGAAGCCTAGGTTGCCCGGAACGTAGAAATGACCATCACTTTCAAACTGGTTGCAATTAATCCTGTTATACGATGGAAAAACTGTTGTATTTTTATTGTATTTTATGCTTCTGGCGTTCACTTCTTAGGCCCTAACTATTCGATCTGGTGGAACAACGCCCTAGAGTGAAGCCTAGGTTGCCCGGAACGTAGAAATGACCATAACTTTTACACTGGTAGCAATTATTCGTTTTATACAATGGAAAAACTGTTCTCTTTATTTTGTATTTTATGCTTCTGGCGTTGACTTCTATGGCCCTAGCTATTCGATCTAGTGGAGCAACGCCCTAGAGTGAAGCCTAGGTTGCCCGGAACGTAGAAATGACCATCACTTTCAAACTGGTTGCAATTAATCCTGTTTTACGATGGAAAAACTATTGTATTTTTATTGCATTTTATGCTTCGTGCGTTGACTTCTAAGGCCCTAACTATTCAATCTGTTGGAGCAACGCCCTAGAGTGAAGCCTAGGTTGCTGGGAATGTAGAAATGACCATAACTTTCACACTGGCTGCAATTATTCGTTTTATACGATGGAAAAGCTGTTGTATTTATATCGTATTTTATGCTTCTGGCGGTGACTTCTAAGGACCTAACTATTCGATCTGGTGGAGCAACGCCCTAGAGTGAAGCCTAGGATGCTCGGAATGTAGAAATAACCATAACTTTCACACTGGTTGCAATTATTCGTTTTTTACAATGGAAAAGCTGTTGTATTTATATTGTATTTTATGCCTCTGGCGTTGTCTTCTAAGGCCCTAGCTATTCGATCTAGTGGAGCAACGCCCTAGAGTGAAGTCTAGGTTGACCGGAACGTAGAAATGACCATAACTTTCATACTGGTTGCAATTATTCGTTTTATACGATGGAAAAGCTGTTGAATTTATATCGTATTTTATGCTTCTGGCGTTGATTTCTTAGGCCCTAACTATTCCATCTGGTGGAACAACGCCCTAGGGTGAAGCCTAGGTTGACCGGAACGTAGAAATGACCAGTACTTTCACACTGGTTGCAGTTATTCCTTTTATACGATGGAAAATCTGTTAAATTTATATTGCATTTTATGCTTCTGGCATTGAATTCTCAGTCCCTAGCAATTGCATCTGGTGGAGCAACGTCCTAGAGTGAAGCCTAGGTTGTCCGGAACGTAGAAATGACCATAACTTTCACACTGTTCACCATTATTCGTTTTATACGATGGAAAAGCTGTTGTATTTATATCGCATTTTATGCTTCTGGCGTTGACTTCTTAGGCCCTAACTAATCCATCTGGTGGAACAACGCCCTAGGGTGAAGCCTAGGTTGCCCGGAACGCAGAAATGACCAGTACTTTCACACTGGTTGCAGTTATTCGTTTTATACAATGGAATAACTGTTCTATGTATTTTGCATTTTATGCTTCGGGCGTTGACTTCTAAGGACATAACTATTCGATCTGGTGGAGCAACGCCCTAGAGTGAAGCCTAGGTTGCCCGGGAAGTAGAAATGACCATAACTTTCTCAGTGGTTGCTATTATTCGTTTTATACGATGGAAAAGCTGTTATATTTATATTGCATATTATGCTTCTGGCATTGAATTCTAAGTCCCTAGCTATTCCATCTGGTGGAGCAACACCCTAGCGTGATGCCTAGGTTGCCCGGAACGTTGAAATGACCATAACTTTCACACTGGTTGCTATTATTCCTTTTATACGATGGAAAAGCTGTTAAATTTATATTGCATTTTATGCTTCTGGCATTGAATTCTCAGTCCCTAGCAATTCCATCTGGTGGAGCAACACCCTAGAGTGAAGCCTAGGTTGCCCGGAACGTAGAAGTGACCATTACTTCCACACTTTTTGCAAATATACATTATATACGATGGAAAAGCTGTTGTACTTATATTGTAATTTATGCTTCTGGCGTTGACTTCTTAGGCCGTAACTATTTGATCTGGTGGAGCACCGCCCTAGAGTGAAGCCTAGGTTGCCCGGAACGTAGAACATACCATTACCTAAACACTGGTTGCAATTATTCCTGTTATACGATGGAAAAACTGTTGCACCTTTATTGTATTTTATGCTTCTGGAGCTGACTTCATAGGCCCTAACTATTCGATCTGGTGGAGCAACGTCCTAGAGTGAAGCCTAGGTTGACCGGAACGTAGATATGACCATAACCTTCACACAGGTTGCAATTATTCGTTTTATACGTTGTAAAGGCTGTTGTATTTATTTTGTATTTTATTCTTCTGGTGTTGACTTCTTAGGCCCTAACTATTCGATCTGGTGGAACAACGCCCTAGGGTGAAGCCTAGGTTGCCCGGAACGTAGAAATGACCATAACTTTTACACTGGTAGCAATTATTCGTTTTATACAATGGAAAAACTGTTCTATTTATTTTGTATTTTATGCTTCGGGCGTTGACTTCTAAGGCCCTAACTGTTTGATCTGGTGGAGCAACGCCCTAGAGTGAAGCCTAGGTTGCCCGGAACGTAGAAATGACCATTACTTTCACACTGTTTGCAATTATTCCGTTTATACGATGGAAAAGCTGTTGTATTTATATCGTATTTTATGCTTCTGGCGTTGACTTCTATGGCCCTAGCTATTCGATCTAGTGGAGCAACGCCCTAGAGTGAAGCCTAGGTTGCCCGGAACGTAGAAATGACCATCACTTTCAAACTGGTTGCAATTAATCCTGTTATACGATGGAAAAACTGTTGTATTTTTATTGCATTTTATGCTTCGGGCGTTGACTTATAAGGCCCTGACTATTCAATCTGTTGGAGCAACGCCCTAGAGTGAAGCCTAGGTTGCTCGGAATGTAGAAATGACCATAGCTTTCACACTGGTTGCAATTATTCGTTTTATACGATGGAAAAACTGTTGTATTTATATTGTATTTTATGCTTCTGGCGTTCACTTCTTAGGCCCTAACTATTCGATCTGGTGGAACAATGCCCTAGGGTGAAGCCTAGGTTGCCCGGAACGTAGAAATGACCATAACTTTTACACTGGTAGCAATTATTCGTTTTATACAATGGAAAAACTGTTCTATTTATTTTGTATTTTATGCTTCGGGCGTTGATTTCTTTGGTCCTAACAATTCGATCTGGTGGAGCAACGCCCTAGAGTGAAGCCTAGGTTCCCTGGAACGTACAAATGACCATCACTTTCACACGGGTTGCAATTATTCCTGTTATAGGATGGAAAGACTGTTGTATTTTTATTGCATTTTATGCTTCTGGCGTTCACTTCTTAGGCCCTGACTATTCGATCTGGTGGAACAACGCCCTATGGTGAAGCCTAGGTTGCCCGGAACGTAGAATTGACAATTACTTTCACACTGTTTGCAATAATTACTTTTATACGATGCAAAAGTTGTTGTATTTATAACGTATTTTATGCTTCTGGCGTTGACTTCTAAGGCCCTAGCTTTCGATCTAGTGGAGCAACGCCCTAGAGTGAAGCCTAGGTTGCCCGGAACGTAGAAATGACCATCACTTTCAAACTGGTTGCAATTAATCCTGTTATACGATGGAAAAACTGTTGTATTTTTATTGTATTTTATGCTTCTGGCGTTCACTTCTTAGGCCCTAACTATTCGATCTGGTGGAACAACGCCCTAGAGTGAAGCCTAGGTTGCCCGGAACGTAGAAATGACCATAACTTTTACACTGGTAGCAATTATTCGTTTTATACAATGGAAAAACTGTTCTATTTATTTTGTATTTTATGCTTCGGGCGTTGACTTCTAAGGCCCTAACTGTTTGATCTGGTGGAGCAACGCCCTAGGGTGAAGCCTAGGTTGCCCGGAACGTAGAAATGACCATTACTTTCACACTGTTTGCAATTATTCCGTTTATACGATGGAAAAGCTGTTGTATTTATATCGTATTTTATGCTTCTGGCGTTGACTTCTATGGCCCTAGCTATTCCATCTAGTGGAGCAACGCCCTAGAGTGAAGCCTAGGTTGCCCGGAACGTAGAAATGACCATCACTTTCAAACTGGTTGCAATTAATCCTGTTATACGATGGAAAAACTGTTGTATTTTTATTGCATTTTATGCTTCGGGCGTTGTCTTATAAGGCCCTGACTATTCAATCTGTTGGAGCAACGCCATAGAGTGAAGCCTAGGTTGCTCGGAATGTAGAAATGACCATAGCTTTCACACTGGTTGCAATTATTCGTTTTATACGATGGAAAAACTGTTGTATTTATATTGTATTTTATGCTTCTGGCGTTCACTTCTTAGGCCCTAACTATTCGATCAGGTGGAACAACGCCCTAGGGTGAAGCCTAGGTTGCCCGGAACGTAGAAATGACCATAACTTTTACACTGGTAGCAATTATTCGTTTTATACAGTGGAAAAACTGTTCTATTTATTTTGTATTTTATGATTCGGGCGTTGACTTCTAAGGCCCTAACTGTTTGATCTGGTGGAGCAACGCCCTAGAGTGAAGCCTAGGTTGCCCGGAACATAGAAATGACCATTACTTTCACACTGTTTGCAATTATTCCTTTTATACGATGGAAAAGCTGTTGTATTTATATCGTATTTTGTGCTTCTGGCGTTGACTTCTATGGCCCTAGCTATTCGATCTAGTGGAGCAACGCCCTAGAGTGAAGCCTAGGTTGCCCGGAACGTAGAAATGACCATCACTTTCAAACTGGTTGCAATTAATCCTATTATACGATGGAAAAACTGTTGTATTTTTATTGCATTTTATGCTTCTGACGTTCACTTCTTAGGCCCTAACTATTCGATCTGGTGGAACAACGCCCTAGGGTGAAGCCTAGGATGCCCGGAACGTAGAAATGACCATAACATTTACACTGGTAGCAATTATTCGTTTTATACAATGGAAAAACTGTTGTATTTATATTGTATTTTATGCTTCTGGCGTTGACTTCTTAGGCCCTAACTATTCGATCTGGTGGAGCAATGCCTCAGAGTTAAGTCTAGGAAGCCCGAAACGCCGAAATGATCATTACTTTCACGCTTGCTGCAATTATTCCTGTTATACGATGATAAGACCGTTGTATTTTTATTGTACTTTATGCTTCAGGCGTAGGCTTCTAAGGCCGTAGCTATTCGATATGGTGGAGCACCGCCCTAGAGTGAAGACTAGGTTGCTCGGAATATACAAATGACCATAACTTTCACACTGGTTGCAATTATTCGTTTTCTACGATGGAAAAACTGTTGTATTTATATTGTATTTTATGCTTCTGGCGTTCACTTCTTAGGGCCTATCTGTTCGATCTGATGGAACAATGCCCTAGGATGAAGCCTAGGTTGCCCGGAACGTAGAAATGACGATAACTTTTACACTGGTAGCAATTATTCGTTTTATACAATGGGAAAACTGTTCTATTTATTTTGTATTTTATGCTTCGGGCGTTGACTTCTTTGGCCCTAACAATTCGATCTGGTGGAGCAACGCCCTAGAGTGAAGCCTAGGTTGCCCGGAACGTAGAAATGACCATAACTTTTACACTGGTAGCAATTATTCGTTTTATACAATGGGAAAACTGTTCTATTTATTTTGTATTTTATGCTTCGGGCGTTGACTTCTAAGGACCTAACTGTTTGATATGGTGGAGCAACGCCCTAGAGTGAAGCCTAGGTTGCCCGGAACGTAGAAATGACAATTACTTTCACACTGTTTGCAATTATTCCTTTTATACGATTCAAAAGCTGTTGTATTTATATTGTATTTTATGCTTCTGGCGTTCACTTCTTAGGGCCTAACTATTCGATCTGATGGAACAATGCCCTAGGGTGAAGCCTAGGTTGCCCGGAACGTAGAAATGACCATAACTTTTACACTGGTAGCAATTATTCGTTTTATACAATAGAAAATCTGTTCTATTTATTTTGTATTTTATGCTTCGGGCGTTGACTTCTTTGGCCCTAACAATTCGATCTGGTGGAGCAACGCCCTAGAGTGAAGCCTAGGTTCCCTGGAACGTACAAATGACCATCACTTTCACACGTGTTGCAATTATTCCTGTTATAGGATGGAAAGACTGTTGTATTTTTATTGCATTTTATGCTTCTGGCGTTCACTTCTTAGGCCCTGACTATTCGATCTGGTGGAACAACGCCCTAGGGTGAAGCCTAGGTTGCCCGGAACGTAGAAATGACAATTACTTTCACACTGTTTGCAATAATTCCTTTTAAACGATGCAAAAGTTGTTGTATTTATATCGTATTTTATGCTTCTGGCGTTGACTTCTAAGGACCTAACTGTTTGATCTGGTGGAGCAACGCCCTAGAGTGAAGCCTAGGTTGCTCGGAATGTAGAAATGACCATCACTTTCAAACTGGTTGCAATTAATCCTGTTATACGATGGAAAAACTGTTGTATTTTTATTGTATTTTATGCTTCTGGCGTTCACTTCTTAGGCCCTAACTATTCGATCTGGTGGAACAACGCCCTAGAGTGAAGCCTAGGTTGCCCGGAACGTAGAAATGACCATAACTTTTACACTGGTAGCAATTATTCGTTTTATACAATGGAAAAACTGTTCTATTTATTTTGTATTTTATGCTTCGGGCGTTGACTTCTAAGGCCCTAACTGTTTGATCTGGTGGAGCAACGCCCTAGAGTGAAGCCTAGGTTGCCCGGAACGTAGAAATGACCATTACTTTCACACTGTTTGCAATTATTCCCTTTATACGATGGAAAAGCTGTTGTATTTATATCGTATTTTATGCTTCTGGCGTTGACTTCTATGGCCCTAGCTATTCGATCTAGTGGAGCAACGCCCTAGAGTGAAGCCTAGGTTGCCCGGAACGTAGAAATGACCATCACTTTCAAACTGGTTGCAATTAATCCTGTTTTACGATGGAAAAACTATTGTATTTTTATTGCATTTTATGCTTCGTGCGTTGACTTCTAAGGCGCTAACTATTCAATCTGTTGGAACAACGCCCTAGGGTGTATCCCAGGTTGCGCGGAAAGTAGAAATGACCATAACTTTCATACTGGTTGCAATTATTCGTTTTATATGATGGAAAAACTGTTGTATTTATATTGTATTTTATGCTTCTGGCGTTCACTTCTTAGGCCCTAACTATTCGATCTGGTGGAACAACGGCCTAAGGTGAAGCCTAGGTTGCCCGCAACGTAGAAATGGCCATAACTTTTACACTGGTAGCAATTATTCGTTTTATACAATGGAAAATCTGTTCAATTTATTTTGTATTTAATGCTTCGGGCGTTGGCTTCTAAGGCCCTAACTGTTTGATCTGGTGGAGCAACGCCCTAGAGTGAGGCCTAGGTTGCCCGGAACGTAGAAATGACCATAACTTTCACACTGGTTGCTATTATTCCTTTTATACGATGGAAAATCTGTTAAATTTATATTGCATTTTATGCTTCTGGCATTGAATTCTCAGTCCCTAGCAATTCCATCTGGTGGAGCAACGTCCTAGAGTGAAGCCTAGGTTGTCCGGAACGTAGAAATGACCATAACTTTCACACTGTTCACCATTATTCGTTTTATACGATGGAAAAGCTGTTGTATTTATATCGCATTTTATGCTTCTGGCGTTGACTTCTTAGGCCCTAACTAATCCATCTGGTGGAAGAACGCCCTAGGGTGAAGCCTAGGTTGCCCGGAACGCAGAAATGACCAGTACTTTCACACTGGTTGCAGTTATTCGTTTTATACAATGGAATAACTGTTCTATGTATTTTGCATTTTATGCTTCGGGCGTTGACTTCTAAGGACATAACTATTCGATCTGGTGGAGCAACGCCCTAGAGTGAAGCCTAGGTTGCCCGGGAAGTAGAAATGACCATAACTTTCACAGTGGTTGCTATTATTCGTTTTATACGATGGAAAAGCTGTTATATTTATATTGCATATTATGCTTCTGGCATTGAATTCTAAGTCCCTAGCTATTCCATCTGGTGGAGCAACACCCTAGCGTGATGCCTAGGTTGCCCGGAACGTTGAAATGACCATAACTTTCACACTGGTTGCTATTATTCCTTTTATACGATGGAAAAGCTGTTAAATTTATATTGCATTTTATGCTTCTGGCATTGAATTCTCAGTCCCTAGCAATTCCATCTGGTGGAGCAACACCCTAGAGTGAAGCCTAGGTTGCCCGGAACGTAGAAGTGACCATTACTTCCACACTGTTTGCAAATATACATTATATACGATGGAAAAGCTGTTGTACTTATATTGTAATTTATGCTTCTGGCGTTGACATCTTAGGCCCTAACTATTTGATCTGGTGGAGCACCGCCCTAGAGTGAAGCCTAGGTTGCCCGGAACGCAGAACATATAATTACCTTCACACTGGTTGCAATTATTCCTGTTATACGATGGCAATACTGTTGCACCTTTATTGTATTTTAGCTTCTGGCGTTGACTTCATAGGCCCTAACTATTCGATCTGGTGGAGCAACGTCCTAGAGTGAAGCCTAGGTTGACCGGAACGTAGAAATGACCATAACTTTCACACTGGTTACCATTATTCGTTTTATACGATGGAAAAGCTGTCGTATTTATATCGTATTTTATGCTTCTGGAGTTGACTTCTAAGGCCGTAGCTATCAGATGTGGAGCAGCAACGCCCTAGAGAGACGCGTAGGTTGCCAGGCACGTAGAAATGACCATTACTTTCACAATGTTCGCAATCATTCATTTTATACGATGGAAAAACTGTTGTACTTATATTGTATTTTATGCTTCGGGCGTTGACTTCTAAGGCCCTAACTATTCGATTTGGTGGAGCAACGCCCTGCAGTGAAGCCTAGGTTGCCCGGAACGTAGATATGTCCATAACCATCACACAGGTTGCAATTATTCGTTTTATACGATGGAAAGACTGTTGTATTTATTTTGTAGTTTATGCTTCTGGCGTTGACTTCTAAGGCCCTAACTATTCCATCTGGTGGAACGACGCCGTAGGGTGAAGCCTAGGTTGCCCGGAAGGTAGAAATGACCAGTACTTTCACACTGGTTGCAGTTATTCGTTTTATACAATGGAAAGACTGTTCTATTTATTTTGCATTTTATGCTTCGGGCGTTGACTTCTAAGGCCCTAGCTATTCCATTTGGTGGAGCAACACTCTAGCGTGAAGCCTAGGTTAACCGGAACGTAGAAATGACAATTACTTCCACACTTTTTGCAAATATACATTATATACGATGGAAAAGCTGTTGTACTTATATTGTAATTTATGCTTCTGGCGTTGAATTCTTAGGCCGTAACTATTTGATCCGGTGGAGCACCGCCCTAGAGTGAAGCCTAGGTTGCCCGGAACGTAGAACATACCATTACCTAAACACTGGTTGCAATTATTCCTGTTATACGATGGAAAAACTGTTGCACCTTTATTGTATTTTATGCTTCTGGAGTTGACTTCATAGGCCCTAACTATTCGATCTGGTGGAGCAACGTCCTAGAGTGAAGCCTAGGTTGACCGCAACGTAGATATGACCATAACCTTCACACAGGTTGCAATTATTCGTTTTATACGTTGTAAAGGCTGTTGTATTTATTTTGTATTTTATTCTTCTGGTGTTGACTTCTTAGGCCCTAACTATTCGATGTGGTGGAACAACGCCGTAGAGTGAAGCCTAGGTTGCCCGGAACGCAGAAATGACCAGTACTTTCACACTGGTTGCAGTTATTCGTTTTATACAATGGAATAACTGTTCTATGTATTTTGCATTTTATGCTTCGGGCGTTGACCTCTAAGGACATAACTAATCGATCTGGTGTAGCAACGCCCTAGAGTGAAGCCTAGGTTGCCCGGGAATTAGAAATGACCATAACTTTCACACTGGTTGCTATTATTCGTTTTATAAGATGGAAAAGCTGTTATATTTATATTGCATATTATGCCTCTGGCATTGAATTCTAAGTCCCTAGCTACTCCATCTGGTGGAGCAACACCCTAGCGTGATGCCTAGGTTGCCCGGAACGTTGAAGTGACCATAACTTTCACACTGGTTGCTATTATTCCTTTTTTGCGATGGAAAAGCTGTTAAATTTATATTGCATTTTATGCTTCTGGCATTGAATTCTCAGTCTCTAGCAATTCCATCTGGTGGAGCAACACCCTAGAGTGAAGCCTAGGTTTCCCGGAACGTAGAAGTGACCATTACTTCCACACTGCTTGCAAATATACATTATATACGATGGAAAAGCTGTTGTACTTATATTGTAATTTATGCTTCTGGCGTTGACTTCTTAGGCCCTAACTATTTGATCTGGTGGAGCACTGCCCTAGAGTGAAGCCTAGGTTGCCCGGAACGTAGAACATACCATTACCTTCACACTGGTTGCAATTATTCCTGTTATACGATGGAAAAACTGTTGCACCTTTATTGTACTTTAGCTTCTGGCGTTGTCTTCATAGGCCCTAACTATTAGATCTGGTGGAGCAACGCCCTAGAGTGAAGGCTAGGTTGCTCGGAACGTAGAAATGACCATAACTTTCACACTGGTTGCATTTATTCTTTTTAAACGATGGAAAAGCTGTTCTATTTATATTGCATTTGATGCTTCTGGCATTGAATTCTAAGTCCCTAGCTATTCGGTCTGGTGGAGCAACGCCCTAGAGTGAAGCCTAGGTTGCCCGGAACGTAGAAATGACCATTACTTGCACAGTGTTTGCAGTTATTCATTTTATACGATGGAAAAGCTATTGTATTTATAATGTATTTTATGCTCCTGGCGTTGACTTCTAAGGCCGTAGCTATTAGACGTGGTGGAGCAACGCCCTAGAGTGACGCCTAGGTTGACCGGAACGTAGAAATGACCATTACTTTCACAATGTCTGCAATTATTCATTTTATACGATGAAAAAACTGTTGTACTTATATTGTATTTTATCCTTCTGGCGTTAAATTCTAATTCCCTAGCTATTCGATCTGGTGGAGCAACGCCCTAGAGTGAAACATAGGTTACCCGGAACGTAGAAATGACCATTACTTTCACAATGTCTGCAATTATTCATTTTATACGATGAAAAAACTGTTGTACTTATATTGTATTTTATCCTTCTGGCGTTAAATTCTAAGTCCCTAGCTATTCGATCTGGTGGAGCAACGCCCTAGAGTGAAACATAGGTTACCCGGAACGTAGAAATGACCAGTACTTTCACACTGGTTGCATTTATACGTTTTATACAATGGAAAAACTGTTCTATTTATTTTGCATTTTATGCTTCGGGCGTTGACTTCCAAGGCCCTAGCTATTCCATTTGGTGGAGCAACACTCTAGCGTGAAGCCTAGGTTAACCGGAACGTAGAAATGACAATTACTTCCACACTTTTTGCAAATATACATTATATACGATGGAAAAGCTGTTGTACTTATATTGTAATTTATGCTTCTGGCGTTGAATTCTTAGGCCGTAACTATTTGATCCGGTGGAGCACCGCCCTAGAGTGAAGCCTAGGTTGCCCGGAACGTAGAACATACCATTACCTAAACACTGGTTGCAATTATTCCTGTTATACGATGGAAAAACTGTTGCACCTTTATTGTATTTTATGCTTCTGGAGTTGACTTCATAGGCCCTAACTATTCGATCTGGTGGAGCAACGTCCTAGAGTGAAGCCTAGGTTGACCGCAACGTAGATATGACCATAACCTTCACACAGGTTGCAATTATTCGTTTTATACGTTGTAAAGGCTGTTGTATTTATTTTGTATTTTATTCTTCTGGTGTTGACTTCTTAGGCCCTAACTATTCGATGTGGTGGAACAACGCCGTAGAGTGAAGCCTAGGTTGCCCGGAACGCAGAAATGACCAGTACTTTCACACTGGTAGCAGTTATTCGTTTTATACAATGGAATAACTGTTCTATGTATTTTGCATTTTATGCTTCGGGCGTTGACCTCTAAGGACATAACTAATCGATCTGGTGTAGCAACGCCCTAGAGTGAAGCCTAGGTTGCCCGGGAATTAGAAATGACCATAACTTTCACACTGGTTGCTATTATTCGTTTTATAAGATGGAAAAGCTGTTATATTTATATTGCATATTATGCCTCTGGCATTGAATTCTAAGTCCCTAGCTACTCCATCTGGTGGAGCAACACCCTAGCGTGATGCCTAGGTTGCCCGGAACGTTGAAGTGACCATAACTTTCACACTGGTTGCTATTATTCCTTTTATGCGATGGAAAAGCTGTTAAATTTATATTGCATTTTATGCTTCTGGCATTGAATTCTCAGTCTCTAGCAATTCCATCTGGTGGAGCAACACCCTAGAGTGAAGCCTAGGTTTCCCGGAACGTAGAAGTGACCATTACTTCCACACTGCTTGCAAATATACATTATATACGATGGAAAAGCTGTTGTACTTATATTGTAATTTATGCTTCTGGCGTTGACTTCTTAGGCCCTAACTATTTGATCTGGTGGAGCACTGCCCTAGAGTGAAGCCTAGGTTGCCCGGAACGTAGAACATACCATTACCTTCACACTGGTTGCAATTATTCCTGTTATACGATGGAAAAACTGTTGCACCTTTATTGTACTTTAGCTTCTGGCGTTGTCTTCATAGGCCCTAACTATTAGATCTGGTGGAGCAACGTCCTAGAGTGAAGCCTAGGTTGACCGGAACGTAGAAATGACCATAACTTTCACACTGGTTACCATTATTCGTTTTATACGATGGAAAAGCTGTTGTATTTATATCGTATTTTATGCTTCTGGCGTTGACTTCTAAGGACCTAACTATTCGATCTGGTGGAGCAACGCCCTAGAGTGAAGCCTAGGTTGCTCGGAATGTAGAAATAGCCATAACTTTCACACTGGTTGCAATTATTCGTTTTTTACAATGGAAGAGCTGTTGTATTAATATTGTATTTTATGCCTCTGGCGTTGACTTCTAAGGCCCTAGCTATTCGATCTAGTGGAGCAACGCCCTAGAGTGAAGCCTAGGTTGCCCGAAACGTAGAAACGACCATCACTTTCAAACTGGTTGCAATTAATCCTGTTATACGATGGAAAAACTGTTGTATTTTTATTGTATTTTATGCTTCTGGCGTTCACTTCTTAGGCCCTAACTATTCGATCTGGTGGAACAACGCCCTAGGGTGAAGCCTAGGTTGCCCGGAACGTAGAAATGACCATAACTTTTACACTGGTAGCAATTATTCGTTTTATACAATGGAAAAACTGTTCTATTTATTTTGTATTTTATGCTTCGGGCGTTGACTTCTAAGGCCCTAACTGTTTGATCTGGTGGAGCAACGCCCTAGAGTGAAGCCTAGGTTGCCCGGAACGTAGAAATGACCATTACTTTCACACTGTTTGCAATTATTCCGTTTATACGATGGAAAAGCTGTTGTATTTATATCGTATTTTATGCTTCTGGCGTTGACTTCTATGGCCCTAGCTATTCGATCTAGTGGAGCAACGCCCTAGAGTGAAGCCTAGGCTGCCCGGAACGTAGAAATGACCATCACTTTCAAACTGGTTGCAATTAATCCTGTTATACGATGGAAAAACTGTTGTATTTTTATTGCATTTTATGCTTCGGGCGTTGACTTATAAGGCCCTGACTATTCAATCTGTTGGAGCAACGCCCTAGAGTGAAGCCTAGGTTGCTCGGAATGTAGAAATGACCATAGCTTTCACACTGGTTGCAATTATTCGTTTTATACGATGGAAAAACTGTTGTATTTATATTGTATTTTATGCTTCTGGCGTTCACTTCTTAGGCCCTAACTATTCGATCTGGTGGAACAACGCCCTAGGGTGAAGCCTAGGTTGCCCGGAACGTAGAAATGACCATAACTTTTACACTGGTAGCAATTATTCGTTTTATACAGTGGAAAAACTGTTCTATTTATTTTGTATTTTATGATTCGGGCGTTGACTTCTAAGGCCCTAACTGTTTGATCTGGTGGAGCAACGCCCTAGAGTGAAGCCTAGGTTGCCCCGAACATAGAAATGACCATTACTTTCACACTGTTTGCAATTATTCCTATTATACGATGGAAAGACTGTTGTATTTTTATTGCATTTTATGCTTCTGACGTTCACTTCTTAGGCCCTAACTATTCGATCTGGTGGAACAACGCCCTAGGGTGAAGCCTAGGATGCCCGGAACGTAGAAATGACCATAACTTTTACACTGGTAGCAATTATTCGTTTTATACAATGGAAAAACTGTTGTATTTATATTGTATTTTATGCTTCTGGCGTTGACTTCTTAGGCCCTAACTATTCGATCTGGTGGAGCAATGCCTCAGAGTTAAGTCTAGGAAGCCCGAAACGCCGAAATGATCATTACTTTCACGCTTGCTGCAATTATTCCTGTTATACGATGAAAAGACCGTTGTATTTTTATTGTATTTTATGCTTCAGGCGTAGGCTTCTAAGGCCGTAGCTATTCGATATGGTGGAGCACCGCCCTAGAGTGAAGACTAGGTTGCTCGGAATATACAAATGACCATAACTTTCACACTGGTTGCAATTATTCGTTTTCTACGATGGAAAAACTGTTGTATTTATATTGTATTTTATGCTTCTGGCGTTCACTTCTTAGGGCCTATCTGTTCGATCTGATGGAACAATGCCCTAGGATGAAGCCTAGGTTGCCCGGAACGTAGAAATGACGATAACTTTTGCACTGGTAGCATTATTCATTTTATACAATGGAAAAACTGTTCTATTTATTTTGTATTTTATGCTTCGGGCGTTGACTTCCTTGGCCCTAACAATTCGATCTGGTGGAGCAACGCCCTAGAGTGAAGCCTAGGTTGCCCCGAACGTAGAAATGACCATAACTTTTACACTGGTAGCAATTATTCGTTTTATACAATGGGAAAACTGTTCTATTTATTTTGTATTTTATGCTTCGGGCGTTGACTTCTAAGGACCTAACTGTTTGATCTGGTGGAGCAACGCCCTAGAGTGAAGCCTAGGTTGCCCGGAACGTAGAAATGACAATTACTTTCACACTGTTTGCAATTATTCCTTTTATACGATTCAAAAGCTGTTGTATTTATATTGTATTTTATGCTTCTGGCGTTCACTTCTTAGGGCCTAACAATTCGATCTGATGGAACAATGCCCTAGGGTGAAGCCTAGGTTGCCCGGAACGTAGAAATGACCATAACTTTTACACTGGTAGCAATTATTCGTTTTATACAATAGAAAATCTGTTCTATTTATTTTGTATTTTATGCTTCGGGCGTTGACTTCTTTGGCCCTAACAATTCGATCTGGTGGAGCAACGCCCTAGAGTGAAGCCTAGGTTCCCTGGAACGTACAAATGACCATCACTTTCACACGTGTTGCAATTATTCCTGTTATAGGATGGAAAGACTGTTGTATTTTTATTGCATTTTATGCTTCTGGCGTTCACTTCTTAGGCCCTGACTATTCGATCTGGTGGAACAACGCCCTAGGGTGAAGCCTAGGTTGCCCGGAACGTAGAAATGACAATTACTTTCACACTGTTTGCAATAATTCCTTTTAAACGATGCAAAAGTTGTTGTATTTATATCGTATTTTATGCTTCTGGCGTTGACTTCTAAGGACCTAACTATTCGATCTGGTGGAGCAACGCCCTAGAGTGAAGCCTAGGTTGCTCGGAATGTAGAAATAACCATAACTTTCACACTGGTTGCAATTATTCGTTTTTTGCAATGGAAAAGCTGTTGTATTTATATTGTATTTTATGCCTATGGCGTTGTCTTCTAAGGCCCTAGTTATTCGATCTAGTGGAGCAGCACCCTAGAGTGAAGTCTAGGTTGCCCGGAACGTCGAAATGACCATCACTTTCAAACTGGTTGCAATTAATCCTTTTATACGATGGAAAAGCTGTTGTATTTATATCGTATTTTATGCTTCTGGCGTTGACTTCTATGGCCCTAGCTATTCGATCTAGTGGAGCAACGCCCTAGTGTGAAGCCTAGGATGCCCGGAACGTAGAAATGACCATCACTTTCAAGCTGGTTGCAATTAATCGTGTTATACGATGGAAAAACTGTTGTATTTTTATTGCATTTTATGCTTCGGGCGTTTATTTCTAAGGCCCTAACTATTCAATCTGTTGGAGCAACGCCCTAGAGTGAAGACTAGGTTGCTCGGAATGTAGAAATGACCATAACTTTCACACTGGTTGCAATTATTCGTTTTATACGATGGAAAAACTGTTGTATTTATATTGTGTTTAATGGTTCTGGCGTTCACTTCTTAGGCCCTAACTATTCGATCTGGTGGAGCAATGCCTCAGAGTTAAGTCTAGGATGCCCGAAACACCGAAATGATCATTACTTTCACGCTTGTTGCAATTATTCCTGTTATACGATGAAAAGACCGTTGTATTTTTATTGTATTTTATGCTTCAGGCGTAGGCTTCTAAGGCCGTTGCTATTCGATATGGTGGAGCACCGCCCTAGAGTGAAGCCTAGGTTGCCCGGAACGTAGAAATGACCATAACTTTTACACTGGTAGCAATTATTCGTTTTATGCAATGGAAAAACTGTTCTATTTATTTTGTATTTTATGCTTCGGGCGCTGACTTCTAAGGCCCTAACTGTTTGATCTGGTGGAGCAACGCCCTAGAGTGAAGCCTAGGTTGCCCAGAACGAAGAAATGACAATTACTTTCACACTGTTTGCAATTATTCATCTTTTACGATGGAAAAGCTGTTGTATTTATATTGTATTTTATGCCTCTGGCGTTGACTTCTAAGGCCCTAGCTATTCGATCTGGTGGAACAATGCCCTAGGGTGAAGCCTAGGTTGCCCGGAATGTAGAAATAACCATAACTTTCACACTGGTTGCAATTATTCGTTCTTTACGATGGAAAAGCTGTTGTATTTATATTGTATTTTATGCCTCTGGCGTTGACTTCTAAGGCCCTAGCTATTCGATCTAGTGGGGCAACGCCCTAGAGTGAAGCCTAGGTTGCCCGGAACGTAAAAATGACCATCACTTTCAAACTGGTTGCAATTAATCCTGTTATTCGATGGAAAAACTGTTGTATTTTTATTGCATTTTATGTTTCGGGCGTTGACATATAAGGCCCTGACTATTCAATCTGTTGGAGCATCGCCCTAGAGTGAATCCTAGGTTGCTCGGAATGTAGAAATGACCATAACTTTCATACTGGTAGCAATTATTCGTTTTATATGATGGAAAAACTGTTGTATTTATATTGTATTTTATGCTTCTGGCATTCACTTCTTAGGCCCTAACTATTCGATCTGGTGGAACAACGGCCTAAGGTGAAGCCTAAGTTGCCCGCAACGTAGAAATGGCCATAACTTTTACACTGGTAGCAATTATTCGTTTTATACAATGGAAAAACTGTTCTATTTGTTTTGTATTTAATGCATCGGGCCTTGGCTTCTAAGGCCCTAACTGTTTGATTTGGTGGAGCAACGCCCTAGAGTGAAGCCTAGGTTGCCCGGAACGTAGAAATGACCATAACTTTCACACTGGTTGCTATTATTCGTTTTATACGATGGAAAAACTGTTATATTTATATTGCATTTTATGCTTCAGGCGTTGACTTCTGAGGCCGTAGCTATTCGATGTGGTGGAAGAACGCCATAGAGTGAAGCCTAGGTTGCCCGGAACGTTGAAATGTCCATACCTTTCACACTGTTTGCAATTATTCATTTTATACGGTGGCAAAGCTGTTCCATTCATATTGTATTTTATGCTTCGGGCGTTGACTTCTTAGGCCCTAAGACTTCGATCTGGTGGAGCAACGTCCTAGAGTGAAGCCTAGGTTGACCGGAACGTAGAAATGACCATAACTTTCACACTGGTTACCATTATTCGTTTTATACGATGGAAAAGCTGTTGTATTTATATCGTATTTTATGCTTCTGGCGTTGACTTCTAAGGACCTAACTATTCGATCTGGTGGAGCAACGCCCTAGAGTGAAGCCTAGGTTGCTCGGAATGTAGAAATAGCCATAACTTTCACACTGGTTGCAATTATTCGTTTTTTACAATGGAAGAGCTGTTGTATTAATATTGTATTTTATGCCTCTGGCGTTGACTTCTAAGGCCCTAGCTATTCGATCTAGTGGAGCAACGCCCTAGAGTGAAGCCTAGGTTGCCCGAAACGTAGAAACGACCATCACTTTCAAACTGGTTGCAATTAATCCTGTTATACGATGGAAAAACTGTTGTATTTTTATTGTATTTTATGCTTCTGGCGTTCACTTCTTAGGCCCTAACTATTCGATCTGGTGGAACAACGCCCTAGGGTGAAGCCTAGGTTGCCCGGAACGTAGAAATGACCATAACTTTTACACTGGTAGCAATTATTCGTTTTATACAATGGAAAAACTGTTCTATTTATTTTGTATTTTATGCTTCGGGCGTTGACTTCTAAGGCCCTAACTGTTTGATCTGGTGGAGCAACGCCCTAGAGTGAAGCCTAGGTTGCCCGGAACGTGGAAATGACCATTACTTTCACACTGTTTGCAATTATTCCGTTTATACGATGGAAAAGCTGTTGTATTTATATCGTATTTTATGCTTCTGGCGTTGACTTCTATGGCCCTAGCTATTCGATCTAGTGGAGCAACGCCCTAGAGTGAAGCCTAGGCTGCCCGGAACGTAGAAATGACCATCACTTTCAAACTGGTTGCAATTAATCCTGTTATACGATGGAAAAACTGTTGTATTTTTATTGCATTTTATGCTTCGGGCGTTGACTTATAAGGCCCTGACTATTCAATCTGTTGGAGCAACGCCCTAGAGTGAAGCCTAGGTTGCTCGGAATGTAGAAATGACCATAGCTTTCACACTGGTTGCAATTATTCGTTTTATACGATGGAAAAACTGTTGTATTTATATTGTATTTTATGCTTCTGGCGTTGACTTCTAAGGCCCTAACTATTCGATCTGGTGGAACAACGCCCTAGGGTGAAGCCTAGGTTGCCCGGAACGTAGAAATGACCATAACTTTTACACTGGTAGCAATTATTCGTTTTATACAGTGGAAAAACTGTTCTATTTATTTTGTATTTTATGATTCGGGCGTTGACTTCTAAGGTCCTAACTGTTTGATCTGGTGGAGCAACGCCCTAGAGTGAAGCCTAGGTTGCCCGGAACATAGAAATGACCATTACTTTCACACTGTTTGCAATTATTCCTTTTATACGATGGAAAAGCTGTTGTATTTATATCGTATTTTGTGCTTCTGGCGTTGACTTCTATGGCCCTAGCTGTTCGATCTAGTGGAGCAACGCCCTAGAGTGAAGCCTAGGTTGCCCGGAACGTAGAAATGACCATCACTTTCAAACTGGTTGCAATTAATCGTATTATACGATGGAAAAACTGTTGTATTTTTATTGCATTTTATGCTTCTGACGTTCACTTCTTAGGCCCTAACTATTCGATCTGGTGGAACAACGCCCTAGGGTGAAGCCTAGGATGCCCGGAACGTAGAAATGACCATAACTTTTACACTGGTAGCAATTATTCGTCTTATACAATGGAAAAACTGTTGTATTTATATTGTATTTTATGCTTCTGGCGTTGACTTCTTAGGCCCTAACTATTCGATCTGGTGGAGCAATGCCTCAGAGTTAAGTCTAGGAAGCCCGAAACGCCGAAATGATCATTACTTTCACGCTTGCTGCAATTATTCCTGTTATACGATGAAAAGACCGTTGTATTTTTATTGTATTTTATGCTTCAGGCGTAGGCTTCTAAGGCCGTAGCTATTCGATATGGTGGAGCACCGCCCTAGAGTGAAGACTAGGTTGCTCGGAATATACAAATGACCATAACTTTCACACTGGTTGCAATTATTCGTTTTCTACGATGGAAAAACTGTTGTATTTATATTGTATTTTATGCTTCTGGCGTTCACTTCTTAGGGCCTATCTGTTCGATCTGATGGAACAATGCCCTAGGATGAAGCCTAGGTTGCCCGGAACGTAGAAATGACGATAACTTTTGCACTGGTAGCATTATTCATTTTATACAATGGAAAAACTGTTCTATTTATTTTGTATTTTATGCTTCGGGCGTTGACTTCTTTGGCCCTAACAATTCGATCTGGTGGAGCAACGCCCTAGAGTGAAGCCTAGGTTGCCCCGAACGTAGAAATGACCATAACTTTTACACTGGTAGCAATTATTCGTTTTATACAATGGGAAAACTGTTCTATTTATTTTGTATTTTATGCTTCGGGCGTTGACTTCTAAGGACCTAACTGTTTGATCTGGTGGAGCAACGCCCTAGAGTGAAGCCTAGGTTGCCCGGAACGTAGAAATGACAATTACTTTCACACTGTTTGCAATTATTCCTTTTATACGATTCAAAAGCTGTTGTATTTATATTGTATTTTATGCTTCTGGCGTTCACTTCTTAGGGCCTAACTATTCGATCTGATGGAACAATGCCCTAGGGTGAAGCCTAGGTTGCCCGGAACGTAGAAATGACCATAACTTTTACACTGGTAGCAATTATTCGTTTTATACAATAGAAAATCTGTTCTATTTATTTTGTATTTTATGCTTCGGGCGTTGACTTCTTTGGCCCTAACAATTCGATCTGGTGGAGCAACGCCCTAGAGTGAAGCCTAGGTTCCCTGGAACGTACAAATGACCATCACTTTCACACGTGTTGCAATTATTCCTGTTATAGGATGGAAAGACTGTTGTATTTTTATTGCATTTTATGCTTCTGGCGTTCACTTCTTAGGCCCTGACTATTCGATCTGGTGGAACAACGCCCTAGGGTGAAGCCTAGGTTGCCCGGAACGTAGAAATGACAATTACTTTCACACTGTTTGCAATAATTCCTTTTAAACGATGCAAAAGTTGTTGTATTTATATCGTATTTTATGCTTCTGGCGTTGACTTCTAAGGACCTAACTATTCGATCTGGTGGAGCAACGCCCTAGAGTGAAGCCTAGGTTGCTCGGAATGTAGAAATAACCATAACTTTCACACTGGTTGCAATTATTCGTTTTTTGCAATGGAAAAGCTGTTGTATTTATATTGTATTTTATGCCTATGGCGTTGTCTTCTAAGGCCCTAGCTATTCGATCTAGTGGAGCAGCGCCCTAGAGTGAAGTCTAGGTTGCCCGGAACGTCGAAATGACCATCACTTTCAAACTGGTTGCAATTAATCCTTTTATACGATGGAAAAGCTGTTGTATTTATATCGTATTTTATGCTTCTGGCGTTGACTTCTATGGCCCTAGCTTTTCGATCTAGTGGAGCAACGCCCTAGTGTGAAGCCTAGGATGCCCGGAACGTAGAAATGACCATCACTTTCAAACTGGTTGCAATTAATCGTGTTATACGATGGAAAAACTGTTGTATTTTTATTGCATTTTATGCTTCGGGCGTTTATTTCTAAGGCCCTAACTATTCAATCTGTTGGAGCAACGCCCTAGAGTGAAGACTAGGTTGCTCGGAATGTAGAAATGACCATAACTTTCACACTGGTTGCAATTATTCGTTTTATACGATGGAAAAACTGTTGTATTTATATTGTGTTTAATGGTTCTGGCGTTCACTTCTTAGGCCCTAACTATTCGATCTGGTGGAGCAATGCCTCAGAGTTAAGTCTAGGATGCCCGAAACGCCGAAATGATCATTACTTTCACGCTTGTTGCAATTATTCCTGTTATACGATGAAAAGACCGTTGTATTTTTATTGTATTTTATGCTTCAGGCGTAGGCTTCTAAGGCCGTTGCTATTCGATATGGTGGAGCACCGCCCTAGAGTGAAGCCTAGGTTGCCCGGAACGTAGAAATGACCATAACTTTTACACTGGTAGCAATTATTCGTTTTATGCAATGGAAAAACTGTTCTATTTATTTTGTATTTTATGCTTCGGGCGCTGACTTCTAAGGCCCTAACTGTTTGATCTGGTGGAGCAACGCCCAAGAGTGAAGCCTAGGTTGCCCGGAACGAAGAAATGACAATTACTTTCACACTGTTTGCAATTATTCATCTTTTACGATGGAAAAGCTGTTGTATTTATATTGTATTTTATGCCTCTGGCGTTGACTTCTAAGGCCCTAGCTATTCGATCTGGTGGAACAATGCCCTAGGGTGAAGCCTAGGTTGCCCGGAACGTAGACATGACCATAACTTTTACACTGGTAGCAATTATTTGTTTTATACAATGGAAAAACTGTTCTATTTATTTTGTATTTTATGCTTCGGGCGTTGACTTCTAAGGCCCTAACTGTTTGATCTGGTGGAGCAACGCCCTAGGGTGTAGCCTTGGTTGCCCGGAACGTAGAAATGACAATTACTTTCACACTGTTTGCAATTATTCCTTTTATACGATGCAAAAGCTTTTGTATTTATATCGTATTTTATGCTTCTGGCGTTGACTTCTAAGGACCTAGCTATCCGATCTGGTGGAGCAACGCCCTAGAGTGAAGCCTAGGTTGCTCGGAATGTAGAAATAACCATAACTTTCACACTGGTTGCAATTATTCGTTCTTTACGATGGAAAAGCTGTTGTATTTATATTGTATTTTATGCCTCTGGCGTTGACTTCTAAGGCCCTAGCTATTCGATCTAGTGGGGCAACGCCCTAGAGTGAAGCCTAGGTTGCCCGGAACGTAAAAATGACCATCACTTTCAAACTGGTTGCAATTAATCCTGTTATTCGATGGAAAAACTGTTGTATTTTTATTGCATTTTATGTTTCGGGCGTTGACATATAAGGCCCTGACTATTCAATCTGTTGGAGCATCGCCCTAGAGTGAAGCCTAGGTTGCTCGGAATGTAGAAATGACCATAACTTTCATACTGGTAGCAATTATTCGTTTTATATGATGGAAAAACTGTTGTATTTATATTGTATTTTATGCTTCTGGCATTCACTTCTTAGGCCCTAACTATTCGATCTGGTGGAACAACGGCCTAAGGTGAAGCCTAAGTTGCCCGCAACGTAGAAATGGCCATAACTTTTACACTGGTAGCAATTATTCGTTTTATACAATGGAAAAACTGTTCTATTTGTTTTGTATTTAATGCATCGGGCCTTGGCTTCTAAGGCCCTAACAGTTTGATTTGGTGGAGCAACGCCCTAGAGTGAAGCCTAGGTTGCCCGGAACGTAGAAATGACCATAACTTTCACACTGGTTGCTATTATTCGTTTTATACGATGGAAAAACTGTTGTATTTATATTGTATTTTATGCCTATGGCGTTGTCTTCTAAGGCCCTAGCTATTCGATCTAGTGGAGCAGCGCCCTAGAGTGAAGTCTAGGTTGCCCGGAACGTCGAAATGACCATCACTTTCAAACTGGTTGCAATTAATCCTTTTATACGATGGAAAAGCTGTTGTATTTATATCGTATTTTATGCTTCTGGCGTTGACTTCTATGGCCCTAGCTATTCGATCTAGTGGAGCAACGCCCTAGTGTGAAGCCTAGGATGCCCGGAACGTAGAAATGACCATCACTTTCAAACTGGTTGCAATTAATCGTGTTATACGATGGAAAAACTGTTGTATTTTTATTGCATTTTATGCTTCGGGCGTTTATTTCTAAGGCCCTAACTATTCAATCTGTTGGAGTAACGCCCTAGAGTGAAGACTAGGTTGCTCGGAATGTAGAAATGACCATAACTTTCACACTGGTTGCAATTATTCGTTTTATACGATGGAAAAACTGTTGTATTTATATTGTGTTTAATGGTTCTGGCGTTCACTTCTTAGGCCCTAACTATTCGATCTGGTGGAGCAATGCCTCAGAGTTAAGTCTAGGATGCCCGAAACGCCGAAATGATCATTACTTTCACGCTTGTTGCAATTATTCCTGTTATACGATGAAAAGACCGTTGTATTTTTATTGTATTTTATGCTTCAGGCGTAGGCTTCTAAGGCCGTTGCTATTCGATATGGTGGAGCACCGCCCTAGAGTGAAGCCTAGGTTGCCCGGAACGTAGAAATGACCATAACTTTTACACTGGTAGCAATTATTCGTTTTATGCAATGGAAAAACTGTTCTATTTATTTTGTATTTTATGCTTCGGGCGCTGACTTCTAAGGCCCTAACTGTTTGATCTGGTGGAGCAACGCCCTAGAGTGAAGCCTAGGTT
The DNA here is from genome assembly GCF_051401765.1 of Calliopsis andreniformis. Classification (NCBI taxonomy): domain Eukaryota; kingdom Metazoa; phylum Arthropoda; class Insecta; order Hymenoptera; family Andrenidae; genus Calliopsis; species Calliopsis andreniformis. The sequence goes on from NW_027480429.1 coordinate 5,037,426, forward strand.
GCCCGGAACGAAGAAATGACAATTACTTTCACACTGTTTGCAATTATTCATCTTTTACGATGGAAAAGCTGTTGTATTTATATTGTATTTTATGCCTCTGGCGTTGACTTCTAAGGCCCTAGCTATTCGATCTGGTGGAACAATGCCCTAGGGTGAAGCCTAGGTTGCCCGGAATGTAGAAATAACCATAACTTTCACACTGGTTGCAATTATTCGTTCTTTACGATGGAAAAGCTGTTGTATTTATATTGTATTTTATGCCTCTGGCGTTGACTTCTAAGGCCCTAGCTATTCGATCTAGTGGGGCAACGCCCTAGAGTGAAGCCTAGGTTGCCCGGAACGTAAAAATGACCATCACTTTCAAACTGGTTGCAATTAATCCTGTTATTCGATGGAAAAACTGTTGTATTTTTATTGCATTTTATGTTTCGGGCGTTGACATATAAGGCCCTGACTATTCAATCTGTTGGAGCATCGCCCTAGAGTGAAGCCTAGGTTGCTCGGAATGTAGAAATGACCATAACTTTCATACTGGTAGCAATTATTCGTTTTATATGATGGAAAAACTGTTGTATTTATATTGTATTTTATGCTTCTGGCATTCACTTCTTAGGCCCTAACTATTCGATCTGGTGGAACAACGGCCTAAGGTGAAGCCTAAGTTGCCCGCAACGTAGAAATGGCCATAACTTTTACACTGGTAGCAATTATTCGTTTTATACAATGGAAAAACTGTTCTATTTGTTTTGTATTTAATGCATCGGGCCTTGGCTTCTAAGGCCCTAACTGTTTGATTTGGTGGAGCAACGCCCTAGAGTGAAGCCTAGGTTGCCCGGAACGTAGAAATGACCATAACTTTCACACTGGTTGCTATTATTCGTTTTATACGATGGAAAAACTGTTATATTTATATTGTATTTTATGCTTCAGGCGTTGACTTCTGAGGCCGTAGCTATTCGATGTGGTGGAAGAACGCCATAGAGTGAAGCCTAGGTTGCCCGGAACGTTGAAATGTCCATACCTTTCACACTGTTTGCAATTATTCATTTTATACGGTGGCAAAGCTGTTGCATTCATATTGTATTTTATGCTTCGGGCGTTGACTTCTTAGGCCCTAAGACTTCGATCTGGTGGAGCAACGTCCTAGAGTGAAGCCTAGGTTGACCGGAACGTAGAAATGACCATAACTTTCACACTGGTTACCATTATTCGTTTTATACGATGGAAAAGCTGTTGTATTTATATCGTATTTTATGCTTCTGGCGTTGACTTCTAAGGACCTAACTATTCGATCTGGTGGAGCAACGCCCTAGAGTGAAGCCTAGGTTGCTCGGAATGTAGAAATAGCCATAACTTTCACACTGGTTGCAATTATTCGTTTTTTACAATGGAAGAGCTGTTGTATTAATATTGTATTTTATGCCTCTGGCGTTGACTTCTAAGGCCCTAGCTATTCGATCTAGTGGAGCAACGCCCTAGAGTGAAGCCTAGGTTGCCCGAAACGTAGAAACGACCATCACTTTCAAACTGGTTGCAATTAATCCTGTTATACGATGGAAAAACTGTTGTATTTTTATTGTATTTTATGCTTCTGGCGTTCACTTCTTAGGCCCTAACTATTCGATCTGGTGGAACAACGCCCTAGGGTGAAGCCTAGGTTGCCCGGAACGTAGAAATGACCATAACTTTTACACTGGTAGCAATTATTCGTTTTATACAATGGAAAAACTGTTCCATTTATTTTGTATTTTATGCTTCGGGCGTTGACTTCTAAGGCCCTAACTGTTTGATCTGGTGGAGCAACGCCCTAGAGTGAAGCCTAGGTTGCCCGGAACGTAGAAATGACCATTACTTTAACACTGTTTGCAATTATTCCGTTTATACGATGGAAAAGCTGTTGTATTTATATCGTATTTTATGCTTCTGGCGTTGACTTCTATGGCCCTAGCTATTCGATCTAGTGGAGCAACGCCCTAGAGTGAAGCCTAGGCTGCCCGGAACGTAGAAATGACCATCACTTTCAAACTGGTTGCAATTAATCCTGTTATACGATGGAAAAACTGTTGTATTTTTATTGCATTTTATGCTTCGGGCGTTGACTTATAAGGCCCTGACTATTCAATCTGTTGGAGCAACGCCCTAGAGTGAAGCCTAGGTTGCTCGGAATGTAGAAATGACCATAGCTTTCACACTGGTTGCAATTATTCGTTTTATACGATGGAAAAACTGTTGTATTTATATTGTATTTTATGCTTCTGGCGTTCACTTCTTAGGCCCTAACTATTCGATCTGGTGGAACAACGCCCTAGGGTGAAGCCTAGGTTGCCCGGAACGTAGAAATGACCATAACTTTTACACTGGTAGCAATTATTCGTTTTATACAGTGGAAAAACTGTTCTATTTATTTTGTATTTTATGATTCGGGCGTTGACTTCTAAGGCCCTAACTGTTTGATCTGGTGGAGCAACGCCCTAGAGTGAAGCCTAGGTTGCCCGGAACATAGAAATGACCATTACTTTCACACTGTTTGCAATTATTCCTTTTATACGATGGAAAAGCTGTTGTATTTATATCGTATTTTGTGCTTCTGGCGTTGACTTCTATGGCCCTAGCTGTTCGATCTAGTGGAGCAACGCCCTAGAGTGAAGCCTAGGTTGCCCGGAACGTAGAAATGACCATAACTTTTACACTGGTAGCAATTATTCGTTTTATACAATGGAAAAACTGTTCTATTTATTTTGTATTTTATGCTTCGGGCGTTGACTTCTAAGGCCCTAACTGTTTGATCTGGTGGAGCAACGCCCTAGAGTGAAGCCTAGGTTGCCCGGAACGTAGAAATGACCATTACTTTCACACTGTTTGCAATTATTCCGTTTATACGATGGAAAAGCTGTTGTATTTATATCGTATTTTATGCTTCTGGCGTTGACTTCTATGGCCCTAGCTATTCGATCTAGTGGAGCAACGCCCTAGAGTGAAGCCTAGGTTGCCCGGAACGTAGAAATGACCATAACTTTTACACTGGTAGCAATTATTCGTTTTATACAATGGAAAAACTGTTGTATTTATATTGTATTTTATGCTTCTGGCGTTGACTTCTTAGGCCCTAACTATTCGATCTGGTGGAGCAGTGCCTCAGAGTTAAGTCTAGGAAGCCCGAAACGCCGAAATGATCATTACTTTCACGCTTGCTGCAATTATTCCTGTTATACGATGAAAAGACCGTTGTATTTTTATTGTATTTTATGCTTCAGGCGTAGGCTTCTAAGGCCGTAGCTATTCGATATGGTGGAGCACCGCCCTAGAGTGAAGACTAGGTTGCTCGGAATATACAAATGACCATAACTTTCACACTGGTTGCAATTATTCGTTTTCTACGATGGAAAAACTGTTGTATTTATATTGTATTTTATGCTTCTGGCGTTCACTTCTTAGGGCCTATCTGTTCGATCTGATGGAACAATGCCCTAGGATGAAGCCTAGGTTGCCCGGAACGTAGAAATGACGATAACTTTTGCACTGGTAGCATTATTCATTTTATACAATGGAAAAACTGTTCTATTTATTTTGTATTTTATGCTTCGGGCGTTGACTTCTTTGGCCCTAACAATTCGATCTGGTGGAGCAACGCCCTAGAGTGAAGCCTAGGTTGCCCCGAACGTAGAAATGACCATAACTTTTACACTGGTAGCAATTATTCGTTTTATACAATGGGAAAACTGTTCTATTTATTTTGTATTTTATGCTTCGGGCGTTGACTTCTAAGGACCTAACTGTTTGATCTGGTGGAGCAACGCCCTAGAGTGAAGCCTAGGTTGCCCGGAACGTAGAAATGACAATTACTTTCACACTGTTTGCAATTATTCCTTTTATACGATTCAAAAGCTGTTGTATTTATATTGTATTTTATGCTTCTGGCGTTCACTTCTTAGGGCCTAACTATTCGATCTGATGGAACAATGCCCTAGGGTGAAGCCTAGGTTGCCCGGAACGTAGAAATGACCATAACTTTTACACTGGTAGCAATTATTCGTTTTATACAATAGAAAATCTGTTCTATTTATTTTGTATTTTATGCTTCGGGCGTTGACTTCTTTGGCCCTAACAATTCGATCTGGTGGAGCAACGCCCTAGAGTGAAGCCTAGGTTCCCTGGAACGTACAAATGACCATCACTTTCACACGTGTTGCAATTATTCCTGTTATAGGATGGAAAGACTGTTGTATTTTTATTGCATTTTATGCTTCTGGCGTTCACTTCTTAGGCCCTGACTATTCGATCTGGTGGAACAACGCCCTAGGGTGAAGCCTAGGTTGCCCGGAACGTAGAAATGACAATTACTTTCACACTGTTTGCAATAATTCCTTTTAAACGATGCAAAAGTTGTTGTATTTATATCGTATTTTATGCTTCTGGCGTTGACTTCTAAGGACCTAACTATTCGATCTGGTGGAGCAACGCCCTAGAGTGAAGCCTAGGTTGCTCGGAATGTAGAAATAACCATAACTTTCACACTGGTTGCAATTATTCGTTTTTTGCAATGGAAAAGCTGTTGTATTTATATTGTATTTTATGCCTATGGCGTTGTCTTCTAAGGCCCTAGCTATTCGATCTAGTGGAGCAGCGCCCTAGAGTGAAGTCTAGGTTGCCCGGAACGTCGAAATGACCATCACTTTCAAACTGGTTGCAATTAATCCTTTTATACGATGGAAAAGCTGTTGTATTTATATCGTATTTTATGCTTCTGGCGTTGACTTCTATGGCCCTAGCTATTCGATCTAGTGGAGCAACGCCCTAGTGTGAAGCCTAGGATGCCCGGAACGTAGAAATGACCATCACTTTCAAACTGGTTGCAATTAATCGTGTTATACGATGGAAAAACTGTTGTATTTTTATTGCATTTTATGCTTCGGGCGTTTATTTCTAAGGCCCTAACTATTCAATCTGTTGGAGCAACGCCCTAGAGTGAAGCCTAGGTTGCCCGGAACGTAGAAATGTCCATATCTTTCACACTGTTTGCAATTATTCATTTTATACGGTGGCAAAGCTGTTGCATTTATGTTGTATTTTATGCTTCTGGCGTTGACTCCTTAAGCCCTAACTATTCAATCTGGTGCAGCAATGCCTCAGAGTTAAGTCTAGGATGCCCGAAACGCCGAAATGATCATTACTTTCACGCATGTTGCAATTATTCCGGTTATACGATGAAAAGACTGTTGTATTTTTATTGTATTTTATGCTTCAGGCGTAGGCTTCTAAGGCCGTAGCTATTCGATATGGTGGAGCACCGCCCTAGAGTGATGCCTAGGTTGCTCGGAACGCAGAAATGACCACTACTTTCACACAGTTTGCAATTATTCATTTAATACGATGGAAAAGCTGTTGTATTTATATCGTATTTTATTCTTTTGGTGTTGACTTCTTAGGCCCTAACTATTCGATCTGGTGGAACAACGCCGTAGAGTGAAGCCTAGGTTGCCCGGAATATAGAAATGACCATAACCTTGACACTGGTTGCAATTATTCGTTTTCTGCGATGGAAAAACTGTTGTATTTATATTGTATTTTATGCTTCTGGCGTTCTCTTCTTAGGGCCTAACTATTCGATCTGATGGAACAATGCCCTAGGGTGAAGCCTAGGTTGCCCGGAACGTAGACATGACCATAACTTTTACACTGGTAGCAATTATTCGTTTTATACAATGGAAAAACTGTTCTATTTATTTTGTATTTTATGCTTCGGGCGTTGACTTCTAAGGCCCTAACTGTTTGATCTGGTGGAGCAACGCCCTAGGGTGTAACCTAGGTTGCCCGGAACGTAGAAATGACAATTAATTTCACACTGTTTGCAATTATTCCTTTTATACGATGCAAAAGCTGTTGTATTTATATCGTATGTTATGCTTCTGGCGTTGACTTCTAAGGACCTAACTATTCGATCTGGTGGAGCAACGCCCTAGAGTGAAGCCTAGGTTGCTCGGAATGTATAAATAACCATAACTTTCACACTGGTTGCAATTATTCGTTCTTTACGATGGAAAAGCTGTTGTATTTATATTGTATTTTATGCCTCTGGCGTTGACTTCTAAGGCCCTGGCTATTCGATCTAGTGGAGCAACGCCCTAGAGTGAAGCCTAGGTTGCCCGGAACGTAGAAATGACCATCACTTTCAAACTAGTTGCAATTAATCCTGTTATACGATGGAAAAACTGTTGTATTTTTATTGCATTTTATGATTCGGGCGTTGACTTCCAAGGCCCTAACTATTCGATCTGGTGGATCAACGCCCTAGAGTGAAGCCAAGGTTGCCCTGAACGTAGAAATGACCATCACATTCACACTGGTTGCAATTATTCCTGTTATACGGTGGAAAAACAGTTGTATTTTTATTGTATCTTATGCGTCTGGCGTTGAATTCTAATGCGCTAGCTATTCAATCTGGAGGAGCAACGCCCTAGTGTGAAGCATAGGTTGCCCGGAACGTAGAAATGACCGTTAGCTTCACACTGTTTGCAATTATTCATTTTAACCGATGGAAAAACTGTTTTACTTATATTGCATTTTATGTTTCTGGCGTTGACTTCTAAGGCCACAGCTATTCGATGTGGTGGCGCGCCGACCTAGGGTGAAGCCTAGGGTGCCCGGGACGTAGAAATGACCTTTACCGTCACACTTGATGCAATTATTCCTGTTATACGACTGAAACATTGTGCATTTTTACTTTATTTTATGCTTCTGGCGTTGGGTTCAAAGGCCCTAGGTATTGCATCTGGTGGAGCAACGCCCTAGAGTGAAGCCTTGGTTGCCCGAAACCTAGAAATGACCATTACTTTCACTCTGGTTGCAATTATTCCTGCTTTACGATGGAAAACCGGTTGGATTTTTATTGTTTTTTATGCTTCGGGCGTTGACTTCTAAGGCCCTATCTATTCGGTCTGGTGGAACAACGCCCTAGAGTGAGGCCTAGGTTGCCCGGAACGTAGAAATGACCTTAACTGTCATACTGGTTGCAATTATTTGTTTTATACGATGGAAAAACTGTTGTATTTATATTGTATTATATGCTTCTGGCGATGACTTCTTAGGCCCTAACTATTCGGTCTGGTGTAGCAACGCCCTAGAGTGATGCCTAGGTTGCCCGGAACGTAGGAATGTCCATTACTTTCACAATGTTTGCAATTATTCATTTCATACGATGAAAGATCAGTTGCATTTTTATTGTATTTTATGCTTCTGGCGTTGACTTCTAAGGCCGTAGCTATTAGCTGTGGCGGTGCAATGCCCTAGAGTGACGCCTAGGTTGCCCGAAACGTGGAAATGACCATTACTTTCACACTGTTTGCAATTATTCATTTTATACGGTGGCAAAGCTGTTGCATTTATATTGTATTTTATGCTTCTGGCGTTGACTCCTTAGGCCCTAACTATTCAATCTGGTGCAGCAATGCCTCAGAGTTAAGTCTAGGATACCCGAAACGCCGAAATGATCATTACTTTCACGCATGTTGCAATTATTCCGGTTATACGATGAAAAGACTGTTGTATTTTTATTGTATTTTATGCTTCAGGCGTAGGCTTCTAAGGCCGTAGCTATTCGATATGGTGGAGCAACGCCCTAGAGTGAAGCCTAGGTTGCTCGGAACGCAGAAATGACCACTACTTTCACACAGTTTGCAATTATTCATTTAATACGATGGAAAAGCTGTTGTATTTATATCGTATTTTATGCTTCAGGCGTTGACTTCTGAGGCCGTAGCTATTCGATGTGGTGGAAGAACGCCATAGAGTGAAGCCTAGGTTGCCCGGAACGTTGAAATGTCCATATCTTTCACACTGTTTGCAATTATTCATTTTATACGGTGGCAAAGCTGTTGCATTTATATTGTATTTTATGCTTCGGGCGTTGACTTCTTAGGCCCTAACACTTCGATCTGGTGGAGCAACGCCCTACAGTGAAGCCTAGGTTGCCCGGAACGTAGATATGACCATAACCTTCACACAGGTTGCAATTATTCGTTTTCTGCGATGGAAAAACTGTTGTATTTATATTGTATTTTATGCTTCTGGCGTTCACTTCTTAGGGCCTAACTATTCGATCTGATGGAACAATGCCCTAGGGTGAAGCCTAGGTTGCCCGGAACGTAGACATGACCATAACTCTTACACTGGTAGCAATTATTCGTTTTATACAATGAAAAACTGTTCTATTTATTTTGTATTTTATGCTTCGGGCGTTGAGTTCTAAGGCCCTAACTGTTTGATCTGGTGGAGCAACGCCCTAGAGTGTAGCCTAGGTTGCCCGGAACGTAGAAATGACAATTACTTTCACACTGTTTGCAATTATTCCTTCTATACGATGCAAAAGCTGTTGTATTTATATCGTATTTTATGCTTCTGGTGTTGACGTCTAAGGACCTAACTATTTGATCTGGTGGAGCAACGCCCTAGAGTGAAGCCTAGGTTGCTCGGAATGTAGAAATAACCATAACTTTCACACTGGTTGCAATTATTCGTTCTTTACGATGGAAAAGCTGTTGTATTTATATTGTATTTTATGCCTCTGGCGTTGACTTCTAAGGCCCTAGCTATTCGATCTAGTGGAGCAACGCCCTAGAGTGAAGCCTAGGTTGCCCGGAACGTAGAACTGACCATCACTTTCAAACTAGTTGCAATTAATCCTGTTATACGGTGGAAAAACTGTTGTATTTTTATTGCATTTTATGCTTCGGGCGTTGACTTATAAGGCCCTGACTATTCAATCTGTTGGAGCAACGCCCTAGAGTGAAGCCTAGGTTGCTCGGAATGTAGAAATGACCATAGCTTTCACACTGGTTGCAATTATTCGTTTTATACGATAGAAAAACTGTTGTATTTATATTGTATTTTATGCTTCTGGCGTTCACTTCTTAGGCCCTAACTATTCGATCTGGTGGAACAGCGCCCTAGGGTGAAGCCTAGGTTGCCCGGAACGTAGAAATGACCATAACTTTTACACTGGTAGCAACTATTCGTTTTATACAATGAAAAACTGTTCTATTTATTTTGTATTTTTAGCTTCGGGCGTTGACTTCTAAGGCCCTAACAGTTTCATCTGGTGGAGCATCGCCCTAGGGTGAAGCCTAGGTTGCCCGGAACGTAGAAATGACCATAACCTTCACACAGGTTGCAATTATTCGTTTTATACGGTGTAAAGGCTGTTGTATTTATTTTGTATTTTATTCTTCTGGTGTTGACTTCTTAGGCCCTAACTATTCGATCTGGTGGAACAACGCCGTAGAGTGAAGCCTAGGTTGCCCGGAACGTAGAAATGACCATTACTTTCACACTGTTTGCAATTATTCCTTTTATACGATGGAAAAGCTGCTGAATTTATATCGTATTTTATCCTTCTGGCGTTGAATTCTAAGGACCTAACTATTCGATCTGGTGGAGCAACGCCCTCGAGTGAAGCCTAGGTTGCTCGGAATGTAGAAATGACCATAACTTTCACACTGGTTGCAATTATTCGTTTTATACGATGGAAAAACTGTTGTATTTATATTGTATTTTATGCTTCTGGCGTTCACTTCTTAGGGCCTAACTATTCGATCTGATGGAACAATGCCCTAGGGTGAAGCCTAGGTTGCCCGGAACGTAGAAATGACCATAACTTTTACACTGGTAGCAATTATTCGTTTTATACGATGGAAAAACTGTTCTATTTATTTTGTATTTTATGCTTCGGGCGTTGACTTCTAAGGCCCTAACTGTTTCATCTGGTGGAGCAACGCCCTAGAGTGAAGCCTAGGTTGCCCGGAACGTAGAAATGACCATAACTTTCACACTGTTTGCAATTATTCCTTTTATACGATGGAAAAACTGTTCAATTTATTTTGTATATTATGCTTCGGTCGTTGACTTCTTTGGCCCTAACAATTCGATCTGGTGGAGCAACGCCCTAGAGGGAAGCCTAGGTTGCCTGGAACGTAGAAATGACCATAACTTTCACACGGGTTGCAATTATTCGTTTTATACGATGGAAAATCTGTTGTATTTATATCGTATTTTATGCTTCTGGCGTTGACTTCTTAGGCCCTAACTATTCCATCTGGTGGAACAACGCCCTAGGGTGAACCCTAGGTTGCCCGGAACGTAGAAATGACCATAACTTTCACACTGGTTGCTATTATTCGTTTTATACGATGGAAAAACTGTTATTTTTATATTGTATTTTATGCTTCTGGCGTTGACTTCTTAGGCCCTAACTATTCGATCTGGTGGAAGAACGCCCTTGAGTGAAGCCTAGGTTGCCTGGAACGTAGAAATGGCCATCACTTTCACACGGGTTGCAATTATTCCTGTTATAGGATGGAAAGACTGTTGCATTTTTATTGTATTTTATGCTTCAGGCGTTGACTTCTGAGGCCATAGCTATTCGATGTGGTGGAAGAACGCCATAGAGTGAAGCCTAGGTTGCCCGGAACGTAGAAATGACCATAAGTTTCATAATGGTTGCAATTATTCCTGTTATGGGATGGAAAGACTGTTGTATTTTTATTGCATTTTATGCTTCTGGCGTTCACTTCTTAGGCCCTAACTATTCGATCTGGTGGAGCAACGCCCTAGGGTGATGCCTAGGTTGCCCGGAACGTAGAAATGACCATAACTTTTACACTGGTAGCAATCATTCGTTTTATACAATGGAAAAACTGTTCTATTTATTTTGTATTTTATGCTTCGGGCGTTGACTTCTAAGGCCCTAACTGTTGGATCTGGTGGAGCAACGCCCTAGAGTGAAGCCTAGGTTGCCCTGAACGTAGAAATGACCATAACTTTCACACTGGTTGCTATTATTCGTTTTATACGATGGAAAAACTGTTATATTTATATTGTACTTTATGCTTCTGGCGTTGACGTCTTAGGCCCTAATTATTCGATCTGGTGGAACAACGCCCTTGAGTGAAGCCTAGGTTGCATGGAACGTAGAAATGACCATCACTTTCACACGGGTTGCAATTATTCCTGTTATAGGATGGGAAGACTGTTGCATTTTTATTGTATTTTGTGCTTCAGGCGTTGACTACTGAGGCCGTAGCTATTCGATGTGGTGGAAGAACGCCATAGAGTGAAGCCTAGGTTGCCCGGAACGTAGAAATGACCATAAGTTTCATAATGGTTGCAATTATTCCTGATATAGTATGGAAAGACTGTTGTATTTTTATTGCATTTTATGCTTCTGGCGTTCACTTCTTAGGCCCTAACTATTCGATCTGGTGGAACAACGCCCTAGGGTGAAGCCTAGGTTGCCCGGAACGTAGAAATGACCATAACTTTTACACTGGTAGCAATTATTCGTTTTATAGAATGGAAAAACTGTTCTATTTATTTTGTATTTTATGCTTCGGGCGTTGACTTCTAAGGCCCTAACTGTTTGATCTGGTGGAGCAACGCCCTAGAGTGAAGCCTAGGTTGCCCGGAACGTAGAAATGACCATAACTTTCACACTGGTTGCTATTATTCGTTTTATACGGTGGAAAAACTGTTATATTTATATTGTATTTTATGCTTCAGGCGTTGACTTCTGAGGCCGTAGCTATTCGATGTGGTGGAAGAACGCCATAGAGTGAAGCCTAGGTTGCCCGGAACGTAGAAATGACCACAAGTTTCATAATGGTTGCAATTATTCGTTTTATACGATGGAAAAACTGTTGTATTTCTATTGTATTTTATGCTTCGGGCGTTGACTTCTTAGGCCCTAACACTTCGATCTGGTGGAGCAACGCCCTACAGTGAAGCCTAGGTTGCCCGGAACGTAGATATGACCATAACCTTCACACAGGTTGCAATTATTCGTTTTATACGGTGTAAAGGCTGTTGTATTTATTTTGTATTTTATTCTTCTGGTGTTGACTTCTTAGGCCCTAACTATTCGATCTGGTGGGACAACGCCGTAGAGTGAAGCCTAGGTTGCCCGGAACGTAGAAATGACCATTACTTTCACACTGTTTGCAATTATTCCTTTTATACGATGGAAAAGCTGCTGTATTTATATCGTATTTTATGCTTCTGGCGTTGAATTCTAAGGACCTAACTATTCGATCTGGTGGAGCAACGCCCTAGAGTGAAGCCTAGGTTGCTCGGAATGTAGAAATGACCATAACTTTCACACTGGTTGCAATTATTCGTTTTATACGATGGAAAAACTGTTGTATTTAAAATGTATTTTATGCTTCTGGCGTTCACTTCTTAGGCCCTAACTATTCGATCTGGAGGAACAACGCCCTAGGCTGAAGCCTAGGTTGCCCGGAACGTAGAAATGACCATAACTTTTACACTGGTAGCAATTATTCGATTTATACAATGGAAAAACTGTTCTTTTTATTTTGTATTTTATGCTTCGGGCGTTGACTTCTATGGCCCTAACTATGCAATCTGTTGGAGCTACGCCCTGGGGGGAAGCCTAGGTTGCCCGGAACGTAGAAATGACCATAACTTTCACACTGGTTGCAATTACTCGTTTTATACGATCGAAAAGCTGTTGCATTTATATCGTATTTTATGCTTCTGGCGTTGACTTCTAAGGCCCTATCTATTCGATCTGGTAGAGCAACGCCCTAGAGTGAAGCCTAGGTTGCCCGGTACGTAGAAATGACCATCACTATCAAACTGGTTGCAATTATTTGTTTTATACGATGGAAAAGCTCTTGTATTTATATCGTATTTTATGCTTCTGGCGTTGACTTCTTAGGCCCTAACTATTCCATCTGGTGGAACAACGCCCTAGGGTGAAGCCTAGGTTGCCGGGAAAGCAGAAATGGCCATAACTTTCATACTGGTTGCAATTATTCGTTTTTAATGGTGGAAAAACTGTTGTATTTATATTGTATTTTATGCTTCTGGCGTTGACTTCTAAGGCCCTAACTATTCGATCAGGTGGAGCAACGCCCTAGAGTGAAGCCTAGGTTGCTCGAAATGTAGAAATGACCATAACTTTCACACTGGTTGCAATTATTCGTTTTATACGATGGAAAAGCTGTTGTATTTACATCGTATTTTATGCTTCTGGCGTTGACTTCTTAGGCCCTAACTATTCCATCTGGTGGAACAACGCCCTAGGGTAAAGCCAAGATTGCGCGGAACGTAGAAAGGACCATAACTTTCACACTGGTTGCTATCATTCGTTTTATATGATGGAAAAGCTGTTGTATTTATATTGTAATTTATGCTTCGGGCGTTGACTTCTTAGGCCCTAACACTTCAATCTGGTGGAGCAACGCCCTACAGTGAGGCCTAGGTTGCCCGGAACGTAGATATGACCATAACCTTCACACAGGTTGCAATTATTCGTTTTATACGGTGTAAAGGCTGTTGTATTTATTTTGTATTTTATTCTTCTGGTGTTGACTTCTTAGGCCCTAACTATTCGATCTGGTGGAACAACGCCGTAGAGTGAAGCCTAGGTTGCTCGGAATGTAGAAATGACCATAACTTTCACACTGGTTGCAATTATTCGTTTTATACGATGGAAAAACTGTTGTATTTATACTGTATTTTATGCTTCTGGCGTTCACTTCTTAGGCCCTAGCTATTCGACCTGGTGGAACGACGCCCTAGGGTGAAGCCTATGTTTCCCGGAACGTAGAAATGGCCATATCTTTTACACTGGTAGCAATTATTCGTTTCATACAATGGAAAAACTGCTCTATTTATTTTGTATTTTATGCTTCGGGCGTTGACTGCTAAGGGCCTAACTGTTGGATCTGGTGGAGCAACGCCCTAGAGTGTAGCCTAGGTTGCCCGGAACGTAGAAATGACAATTACTTTCACACTGTTTGCAATTATTCCTTCTATACGATGCAAAAGCTGTTGTATTTATATCGTATTTTATGCTTCTGGTGTTGACGTCTAAGGACCTAACTATTTGATCTGGTGGAGCAACGCCCTAGAGTGAAGCCTAGGTTGCTCGGAATGTAGAAATAACCATAACTTTCACACTGGTTGCAATTATTCGTTCTTTACGATGGAAAAGCTGTTGTATTTATATTGTATTTTATGCCTCTGGCGTTGACTTCTAAGGCCCTAGCTATTCGATCTAGTGGAGCAACGCCCTAGAGTGAAGCCTAGGTTGCCCGGAACGTAGAACTGACCATCACTTTCAAACTAGTTGCAATTAATCCTGTTATACGGTGGAAAAACTGTTGTATTTTTATTGCATTTTATGCTTCGGGCGTTGACTTATAAGGCCCTGACTATTCAATCTGTTGGAGCAACGCCCTAGAGTGAAGCCTAGGTTGCTCGGAATGTAGAAATGACCATAGCTTTCACACTGGTTGCAATTATTCGTTTTATACGATAGAAAAACTGTTGTATTTATATTGTATTTTATGCTTCTGGCGTTCACTTCTTAGGCCCTAACTATTCGATCTGGTGGAACAGCGCCCTAGGGTGAAGCCTAGGTTGCCCGGAACGTAGAAATGACCATAACTTTTACACTGGTAGCAACTATTCGTTTTATACAATGAAAAACTGTTCTATTTATTTTGTATTTTTAGCTTCGGGCGTTGACTTCTAAGGCCCTAACAGTTTCATCTGGTGGAGCATCGCCCTAGGGTGAAGCCTAGGTTGCCCGGAACGTAGAAATGACCATAACCTTCACACAGGTTGCAATTATTCGTTTTATACGGTGTAAAGGCTGTTGTATTTATTTTGTATTTTATTCTTCTGGTGTTGACTTCTTAGGCCCTAACTATTCGATCTGGTGGAACAACGCCGTAGAGTGAAGCCTAGGTTGCCCGGAACGTAGAAATGACCATTACTTTCACACTGTTTGCAATTATTCCTTTTATACGATGGAAAAGCTGCTGAATTTATATCGTATTTTATCCTTCTGGCGTTGAATTCTAAGGACCTAACTATTCGATCTGGTGGAGCAACGCCCTCGAGTGAAGCCTAGGTTGCTCGGAATGTAGAAATGACCATAACTTTCACACTGGTTGCAATTATTCGTTTTATACGATGGAAAAACTGTTGTATTTATATTGTATTTTATGCTTCTGGCGTTCACTTCTTAGGGCCTAACTATTCGATCTGATGGAACAATGCCCTAGGGTGAAGCCTAGGTTGCCCGGAACGTAGAAATGACCATAACTTTTACACTGGTAGCAATTATTCGTTTTATACGATGGAAAAACTGTTCTATTTATTTTGTATTTTATGCTTCGGGCGTTGACTTCTAAGGCCCTAACTGTTTCATCTGGTGGAGCAACGCCCTAGAGTGAAGCCTAGGTTGCCCGGAACGTAGAAATGACCATAACTTTCACACTGTTTGCAATTATTCCTTTTATACGATGGAAAAACTGTTCAATTTATTTTGTATATTATGCTTCGGTCGTTGACTTCTTTGGCCCTAACAATTCGATCTGGTGGAGCAACGCCCTAGAGGGAAGCCTAGGTTGCCTGGAACGTAGAAATGACCATAACTTTCACACGGGTTGCAATTATTCGTTTTATACGATGGAAAATCTGTTGTATTTATATCGTATTTTATGCTTCTGGCGTTGACTTCTTAGGCCCTAACTATTCCATCTGGTGGAACAACGCCCTAGGGTGAACCCTAGGTTGCCCGGAACGTAGAAATGACCATAACTTTCACACTGGTTGCTATTATTCGTTTTATACGATGGAAAAACTGTTATTTTTATATTGTATTTTATGCTTCTGGCGTTGACTTCTTAGGCCCTAACTATTCGATCTGGTGGAAGAACGCCCTTGAGTGAAGCCTAGGTTGCCTGGAACGTAGAAATGGCCATCACTTTCACACGGGTTGCAATTATTCCTGTTATAGGATGGAAAGACTGTTGCATTTTTATTGTATTTTATGCTTCAGGCGTTGACTTCTGAGGCCATAGCTATTCGATGTGGTGGAAGAACGCCATAGAGTGAAGCCTAGGTTGCCCGGAACGTAGAAATGACCATAAGTTTCATAATGGTTGCAATTATTCCTGTTATGGGATGGAAAGACTGTTGTATTTTTATTGCATTTTATGCTTCTGGCGTTCACTTCTTAGGCCCTAACTATTCGATCTGGTGGAGCAACGCCCTAGGGTGATGCCTAGGTTGCCCGGAACGTAGAAATGACCATAACTTTTACACTGGTAGCAATCATTCGTTTTATACAATGGAAAAACTGTTCTATTTATTTTGTATTTTATGCTTCGGGCGTTGACTTCTAAGGCCCTAACTGTTGGATCTGGTGGAGCAACGCCCTAGAGTGAAGCCTAGGTTGCCCTGAACGTAGAAATGACCATAACTTTCACACTGGTTGCTATTATTCGTTTTATACGATGGAAAAACTGTTATATTTATATTGTACTTTATGCTTCTGGCGTTGACGTCTTAGGCCCTAATTATTCGATCTGGTGGAACAACGCCCTTGAGTGAAGCCTAGGTTGCATGGAACGTAGAAATGACCATCACTTTCACACGGGTTGCAATTATTCCTGTTATAGGATGGGAAGACTGTTGCATTTTTATTGTATTTTGTGCTTCAGGCGTTGACTACTGAGGCCGTAGCTATTCGATGTGGTGGAAGAACGCCATAGAGTGAAGCCTAGGTTGCCCGGAACGTAGAAATGACCATAAGTTTCATAATGGTTGCAATTATTCCTGATATAGTATGGAAAGACTGTTGTATTTTTATTGCATTTTATGCTTCTGGCGTTCACTTCTTAGGCCCTAACTATTCGATCTGGTGGAACAACGCCCTAGGGTGAAGCCTAGGTTGCCCGGAACGTAGAAATGACCATAACTTTTACACTGGTAGCAATTATTCGTTTTATAGAATGGAAAAACTGTTCTATTTATTTTGTATTTTATGCTTCGGGCGTTGACTTCTAAGGCCCTAACTGTTTGATCTGGTGGAGCAACGCCCTAGAGTGAAGCCTAGGTTGCCCGGAACGTAGAAATGACCATAACTTTCACACTGGTTGCTATTATTCGTTTTATACGGTGGAAAAACTGTTATATTTATATTGTATTTTATGCTTCAGGCGTTGACTTCTGAGGCCGTAGCTATTCGATGTGGTGGAAGAACGCCATAGAGTGAAGCCTAGGTTGCCCGGAACGTAGAAATGACCACAAGTTTCATAATGGTTGCAATTATTCGTTTTATACGATGGAAAAACTGTTGTATTTCTATTGTATTTTATGCTTCGGGCGTTGACTTCTTAGGCCCTAACACTTCGATCTGGTGGAGCAACGCCCTACAGTGAAGCCTAGGTTGCCCGGAACGTAGATATGACCATAACCTTCACACAGGTTGCAATTATTCGTTTTATACGGTGTAAAGGCTGTTGTATTTATTTTGTATTTTATTCTTCTGGTGTTGACTTCTTAGGCCCTAACTATTCGATCTGGTGGGACAACGCCGTAGAGTGAAGCCTAGGTTGCCCGGAACGTAGAAATGACCATTACTTTCACACTGTTTGCAATTATTCCTTTTATACGATGGAAAAGCTGCTGTATTTATATCGTATTTTATGCTTCTGGCGTTGAATTCTAAGGACCTAACTATTCGATCTGGTGGAGCAACGCCCTAGAGTGAAGCCTAGGTTGCTCGGAATGTAGAAATGACCATAACTTTCACACTGGTTGCAATTATTCGTTTTATACGATGGAAAAACTGTTGTATTTAAAATGTATTTTATGCTTCTGGCGTTCACTTCTTAGGCCCTAACTATTCGATCTGGAGGAACAACGCCCTAGGCTGAAGCCTAGGTTGCCCGGAACGTAGAAATGACCATAACTTTTACACTGGTAGCAATTATTCGATTTATACAATGGAAAAACTGTTCTTTTTATTTTGTATTTTATGCTTCGGGCGTTGACTTCTATGGCCCTAACTATGCAATCTGTTGGAGCTACGCCCTGGGGGGAAGCCTAGGTTGCCCGGAACGTAGAAATGACCATAACTTTCACACTGGTTGCAATTACTCGTTTTATACGATCGAAAAGCTGTTGCATTTATATCGTATTTTATGCTTCTGGCGTTGACTTCTAAGGCCCTATCTATTCGATCTGGTAGAGCAACGCCCTAGAGTGAAGCCTAGGTTGCCCGGTACGTAGAAATGACCATCACTATCAAACTGGTTGCAATTATTTGTTTTATACGATGGAAAAGCTGTTGTATTTATATCGTATTTTATGCTTCTGGCGTTGACTTCTTAGGCCCTAACTATTCCATCTGGTGGAACAACGCCCTAGGGTGAAGCCTAGGTTGCCGGGAAAGCAGAAATGGCCATAACTTTCATACTGGTTGCAATTATTCGTTTTTAATGGTGGAAAAACTGTTGTATTTATATTGTATTTTATGCTTCTGGCGTTGACTTCTAAGGCCCTAACTATTCGATCAGGTGGAGCAACGCCCTAGAGTGAAGCCTAGGTTGCTCGAAATGTAGAAATGACCATAACTTTCACACTGGTTGCAATTATTCGTTTTATACGATGGAAAAGCTGTTGTATTTACATCGTATTTTATGCTTCTGGCGTTGACTTCTTAGGCCCTAACTATTCCATCTGGTGGAACAACGCCCTAGGGTAAAGCCAAGATTGCGCGGAACGTAGAAAGGACCATAACTTTCACACTGGTTGCTATCATTCGTTTTATATGATGGAAAAGCTGTTGTATTTATATTGTAATTTATGCTTCGGGCGTTGACTTCTTAGGCCCTAACACTTCAATCTGGTGGAGCAACGCCCTACAGTGAGGCCTAGGTTGCCCGGAACGTAGATATGACCATAACCTTCACACAGGTTGCAATTATTCGTTTTATACGGTGTAAAGGCTGTTGTATTTATTTTGTATTTTATTCTTCTGGTGTTGACTTCTTAGGCCCTAACTATTCGATCTGGTGGAACAACGCCGTAGAGTGAAGCCTAGGTTGCTCGGAATGTAGAAATGACCATAACTTTCACACTGGTTGCAATTATTCGTTTTATACGATGGAAAAACTGTTGTATTTATACTGTATTTTATGCTTCTGGCGTTCACTTCTTAGGCCCTAGCTATTCGACCTGGTGGAACGACGCCCTAGGGTGAAGCCTATGTTTCCCGGAACGTAGAAATGGCCATATCTTTTACACTGGTAGCAATTATTCGTTTCATACAATGGAAAAACTGCTCTATTTATTTTGTATTTTATGCTTCGGGCGTTGACTGCTAAGGGCCTAACTGTTGGATCTGGTGGAGCAACGCCCTAGAGTGTAGCCTAGGTTGCCCGGAACGTAGAAATGACAATTACTTTCACACTGTTTGCAATTATTCCTTCTATACGATGCAAAAGCTGTTGTATTTATATCGTATTTTATGCTTCTGGTGTTGACGTCTAAGGACCTAACTATTTGATCTGGTGGAGCAACGCCCTAGAGTGAAGCCTAGGTTGCTCGGAATGTAGAAATAACCATAACTTTCACACTGGTTGCAATTATTCGTTCTTTACGATGGAAAAGCTGTTGTATTTATATTGTATTTTATGCCTCTGGCGTTGACTTCTAAGGCCCTAGCTATTCGATCTAGTGGAGCAACGCCCTAGAGTGAAGCCTAGGTTGCCCGGAACGTAGAACTGACCATCACTTTCAAACTAGTTGCAATTAATCCTGTTATACGGTGGAAAAACTGTTGTATTTTTATTGCATTTTATGCTTCGGGCGTTGACTTATAAGGCCCTGACTATTCAATCTGTTGGAGCAACGCCCTAGAGTGAAGCCTAGGTTGCTCGGAATGTAGAAATGACCATAGCTTTCACACTGGTTGCAATTATTCGTTTTATACGATAGAAAAACTGTTGTATTTATATTGTATTTTATGCTTCTGGCGTTCACTTCTTAGGCCCTAACTATTCGATCTGGTGGAACAGCGCCCTAGGGTGAAGCCTAGGTTGCCCGGAACGTAGAAATGACCATAACTTTTACACTGGTAGCAACTATTCGTTTTATACAATGAAAAACTGTTCTATTTATTTTGTATTTTTAGCTTCGGGCGTTGACTTCTAAGGCCCTAACAGTTTCATCTGGTGGAGCATCGCCCTAGGGTGAAGCCTAGGTTGCCCGGAACGTAGAAATGACCATAACCTTCACACAGGTTGCAATTATTCGTTTTATACGGTGTAAAGGCTGTTGTATTTATTTTGTATTTTATTCTTCTGGTGTTGACTTCTTAGGCCCTAACTATTCGATCTGGTGGAACAACGCCGTAGAGTGAAGCCTAGGTTGCCCGGAACGTAGAAATGACCATTACTTTCACACTGTTTGCAATTATTCCTTTTATACGATGGAAAAGCTGCTGAATTTATATCGTATTTTATCCTTCTGGCGTTGAATTCTAAGGACCTAACTATTCGATCTGGTGGAGCAACGCCCTCGAGTGAAGCCTAGGTTGCTCGGAATGTAGAAATGACCATAACTTTCACACTGGTTGCAATTATTCGTTTTATACGATGGAAAAACTGTTGTATTTATATTGTATTTTATGCTTCTGGCGTTCACTTCTTAGGGCCTAACTATTCGATCTGATGGAACAATGCCCTAGGGTGAAGCCTAGGTTGCCCGGAACGTAGAAATGACCATAACTTTTACACTGGTAGCAATTATTCGTTTTATACGATGGAAAAACTGTTCTATTTATTTTGTATTTTATGCTTCGGGCGTTGACTTCTAAGGCCCTAACTGTTTCATCTGGTGGAGCAACGCCCTAGAGTGAAGCCTAGGTTGCCCGGAACGTAGAAATGACCATAACTTTCACACTGTTTGCAATTATTCCTTTTATACGATGGAAAAACTGTTCAATTTATTTTGTATATTATGCTTCGGTCGTTGACTTCTTTGGCCCTAACAATTCGATCTGGTGGAGCAACGCCCTAGAGGGAAGCCTAGGTTGCCTGGAACGTAGAAATGACCATAACTTTCACACGGGTTGCAATTATTCGTTTTATACGATGGAAAATCTGTTGTATTTATATCGTATTTTATGCTTCTGGCGTTGACTTCTTAGGCCCTAACTATTCCATCTGGTGGAACAACGCCCTAGGGTGAACCCTAGGTTGCCCGGAACGTAGAAATGACCATAACTTTCACACTGGTTGCTATTATTCGTTTTATACGATGGAAAAACTGTTATTTTTATATTGTATTTTATGCTTCTGGCGTTGACTTCTTAGGCCCTAACTATTCGATCTGGTGGAAGAACGCCCTTGAGTGAAGCCTAGGTTGCCTGGAACGTAGAAATGGCCATCACTTTCACACGGGTTGCAATTATTCCTGTTATAGGATGGAAAGACTGTTGCATTTTTATTGTATTTTATGCTTCAGGCGTTGACTTCTGAGGCCATAGCTATTCGATGTGGTGGAAGAACGCCATAGAGTGAAGCCTAGGTTGCCCGGAACGTAGAAATGACCATAAGTTTCATAATGGTTGCAATTATTCCTGTTATGGGATGGAAAGACTGTTGTATTTTTATTGCATTTTATGCTTCTGGCGTTCACTTCTTAGGCCCTAACTATTCGATCTGGTGGAGCAACGCCCTAGGGTGATGCCTAGGTTGCCCGGAACGTAGAAATGACCATAACTTTTACACTGGTAGCAATCATTCGTTTTATACAATGGAAAAACTGTTCTATTTATTTTGTATTTTATGCTTCGGGCGTTGACTTCTAAGGCCCTAACTGTTGGATCTGGTGGAGCAACGCCCTAGAGTGAAGCCTAGGTTGCCCTGAACGTAGAAATGACCATAACTTTCACACTGGTTGCTATTATTCGTTTTATACGATGGAAAAACTGTTATATTTATATTGTACTTTATGCTTCTGGCGTTGACGTCTTAGGCCCTAATTATTCGATCTGGTGGAACAACGCCCTTGAGTGAAGCCTAGGTTGCATGGAACGTAGAAATGACCATCACTTTCACACGGGTTGCAATTATTCCTGTTATAGGATGGGAAGACTGTTGCATTTTTATTGTATTTTGTGCTTCAGGCGTTGACTACTGAGGCCGTAGCTATTCGATGTGGTGGAAGAACGCCATAGAGTGAAGCCTAGGTTGCCCGGAACGTAGAAATGACCATAAGTTTCATAATGGTTGCAATTATTCCTGATATAGTATGGAAAGACTGTTGTATTTTTATTGCATTTTATGCTTCTGGCGTTCACTTCTTAGGCCCTAACTATTCGATCTGGTGGAACAACGCCCTAGGGTGAAGCCTAGGTTGCCCGGAACGTAGAAATGACCATAACTTTTACACTGGTAGCAATTATTCGTTTTATAGAATGGAAAAACTGTTCTATTTATTTTGTATTTTATGCTTCGGGCGTTGACTTCTAAGGCCCTAACTGTTTGATCTGGTGGAGCAACGCCCTAGAGTGAAGCCTAGGTTGCCCGGAACGTAGAAATGACCATAACTTTCACACTGGTTGCTATTATTCGTTTTATACGGTGGAAAAACTGTTATATTTATATTGTATTTTATGCTTCAGGCGTTGACTTCTGAGGCCGTAGCTATTCGATGTGGTGGAAGAACGCCATAGAGTGAAGCCTAGGTTGCCCGGAACGTAGAAATGACCACAAGTTTCATAATGGTTGCAATTATTCGTTTTATACGATGGAAAAACTGTTGTATTTCTATTGTATTTTATGCTTCGGGCGTTGACTTCTTAGGCCCTAACACTTCGATCTGGTGGAGCAACGCCCTACAGTGAAGCCTAGGTTGCCCGGAACGTAGATATGACCATAACCTTCACACAGGTTGCAATTATTCGTTTTATACGGTGTAAAGGCTGTTGTATTTATTTTGTATTTTATTCTTCTGGTGTTGACTTCTTAGGCCCTAACTATTCGATCTGGTGGGACAACGCCGTAGAGTGAAGCCTAGGTTGCCCGGAACGTAGAAATGACCATTACTTTCACACTGTTTGCAATTATTCCTTTTATACGATGGAAAAGCTGCTGTATTTATATCGTATTTTATGCTTCTGGCGTTGAATTCTAAGGACCTAACTATTCGATCTGGTGGAGCAACGCCCTAGAGTGAAGCCTAGGTTGCTCGGAATGTAGAAATGACCATAACTTTCACACTGGTTGCAATTATTCGTTTTATACGATGGAAAAACTGTTGTATTTAAAATGTATTTTATGCTTCTGGCGTTCACTTCTTAGGCCCTAACTATTCGATCTGGAGGAACAACGCCCTAGGCTGAAGCCTAGGTTGCCCGGAACGTAGAAATGACCATAACTTTTACACTGGTAGCAATTATTCGATTTATACAATGGAAAAACTGTTCTTTTTATTTTGTATTTTATGCTTCGGGCGTTGACTTCTATGGCCCTAACTATGCAATCTGTTGGAGCTACGCCCTGGGGGGAAGCCTAGGTTGCCCGGAACGTAGAAATGACCATAACTTTCACACTGGTTGCAATTACTCGTTTTATACGATCGAAAAGCTGTTGCATTTATATCGTATTTTATGCTTCTGGCGTTGACTTCTAAGGCCCTATCTATTCGATCTGGTAGAGCAACGCCCTAGAGTGAAGCCTAGGTTGCCCGGTACGTAGAAATGACCATCACTATCAAACTGGTTGCAATTATTTGTTTTATACGATGGAAAAGCTGTTGTATTTATATCGTATTTTATGCTTCTGGCGTTGACTTCTTAGGCCCTAACTATTCCATCTGGTGGAACAACGCCCTAGGGTGAAGCCTAGGTTGCCGGGAAAGCAGAAATGGCCATAACTTTCATACTGGTTGCAATTATTCGTTTTTAATGGTGGAAAAACTGTTGTATTTATATTGTATTTTATGCTTCTGGCGTTGACTTCTAAGGCCCTAACTATTCGATCAGGTGGAGCAACGCCCTAGAGTGAAGCCTAGGTTGCTCGAAATGTAGAAATGACCATAACTTTCACACTGGTTGCAATTATTCGTTTTATACGATGGAAAAGCTGTTGTATTTACATCGTATTTTATGCTTCTGGCGTTGACTTCTTAGGCCCTAACTATTCCATCTGGTGGAACAACGCCCTAGGGTAAAGCCAAGATTGCGCGGAACGTAGAAAGGACCATAACTTTCACACTGGTTGCTATCATTCGTTTTATATGATGGAAAAGCTGTTGTATTTATATTGTAATTTATGCTTCGGGCGTTGACTTCTTAGGCCCTAACACTTCAATCTGGTGGAGCAACGCCCTACAGTGAGGCCTAGGTTGCCCGGAACGTAGATATGACCATAACCTTCACACAGGTTGCAATTATTCGTTTTATACGGTGTAAAGGCTGTTGTATTTATTTTGTATTTTATTCTTCTGGTGTTGACTTCTTAGGCCCTAACTATTCGATCTGGTGGAACAACGCCGTAGAGTGAAGCCTAGGTTGCTCGGAATGTAGAAATGACCATAACTTTCACACTGGTTGCAATTATTCGTTTTATACGATGGAAAAACTGTTGTATTTATACTGTATTTTATGCTTCTGGCGTTCACTTCTTAGGCCCTAGCTATTCGACCTGGTGGAACGACGCCCTAGGGTGAAGCCTATGTTTCCCGGAACGTAGAAATGGCCATATCTTTTACACTGGTAGCAATTATTCGTTTCATACAATGGAAAAACTGCTCTATTTATTTTGTATTTTATGCTTCGGGCGTTGACTGCTAAGGGCCTAACTGTTGGATCTGGTGGAGCAACGCCCTAGAGTGAAGCCTAGGTTGCCCGGAACGTAGAAATGACAATTACTTTCACACTGCTTGCAATTATTCCTTTTATACGATGCAAATGCTGTTGTATTTATATCGTATTTTATGCTTCTGGCGTTGACTTCTAAGGCCCTAACTGTTTGTTCTGGTGGAGCAACGCCCTAGAGTGAAGCCTAGGTTGCCCGGAACGTAGGAATGACCATTACTTTCACACTGTTTGCAATTATTCCTTTTATACGATGGAAAAACTGTTCTATTTATTTTGTATTTCATGCTTCGGGCGTTGACTTCTAAGGCCCTAACTGTTTGATCTGGTGGAGCAACGCCTTAGAGTGAAGGCTAGGTTGCCCGGAACGTAGAAATGACCATAACTTTTACACTGTTTGCAATTATTCCTGTTATATGATGGAAACACTGTTGTATTTTTATTGCATTTTATGCTTCGGGCGTTGACTTCTAAGGCCCTAACTGGTTGATCTGGTGGAACAACGCCCTAGAGTGAAGCCCAGGTTGCCCGGAACGTAGAAATGACAATTACTTTCACACTGTTTGCAATTATTCCTTTTATACGATGCAAAAGCTGTTGTATTTATATCGTATTTTATGCTTCGGGCGTTGACTTCTAAGGACCTAACTATTCGATCTGGTGGAGCAACGCCCTACAGTGATGCCTAGGTTGCCCGGAACGTAGATATGACCATAACCTTCACACTGGTTGCAAATTATTCCTGCAATACGATGGAAAAACTGTTGTATTTTTATTGCATTTTATGCTTCGGGCATTGTCTTCTAAGGCCCTAACTATGCAATCTGTTGGAGCTACGCCCTAGGGGGAAGCCTAGGTTGCCCGGAACGTAGAAATGACCATAACTTTCACACTGGTTGCAATTACTCGTTTTATACGATGGAAAAGCTGTTGCATTTATATCGTACTTTATGCTTCTGGCGTTGACTTCTAAGGCCCTATCTATTCGATCTGGTAGAGCAACGCCCTAGAGTGAAGCCTAGGTTGCCCGGTACGTAGAAATGACCATCACTATCAAACTGGTTGCAATTATTTGTTTTATACGATGGAAAAGCAGTTGTATTTATATCGTATTTTATGCTTCTGGCGTTGACTTCTTAGGCCCTAACTATTCCATCTGGTGGAACAACGCCCTAGGGTGAAGCCTAGGTTGCCCGGAAAGCAGAAATGGCCATAACTTTCATACTGGTTGCAATTATTCGTTTTAAATGGTGGAAAAACTGTTGTATTTATATTGTATTTTATGCTTCTGGCGTTGACTTCTAAGGCCCTAACTATTCGATCAGGTGGAGCAACGCCCTAGAGTGAAGCCTAGGTTGCTCGAAATGTAGAAATGACCATAACATTCACACTGGTTGCAATTATTCGTTTTATACGATGGAAAAGCTGTTGTATTTACATCGTATTTTATGCTTCTGGCGTTGACTTCTTAGGCCCTAACTATTCAATCTGGTGGAACAACGCCCTAGGGCAAAGCCAAGATTGCGCGGAACGTAGAAATGACCATAACTTTCACACTGGTTGCTATCATTCGTTTTATATGATGGAAAAACTGTTGTATTTATACTGTATTTTATGCTTCTGGCGTTCACTTCTTAGGCCCTAGCTATTCGACCTGTTGGAACAACGCCCTAGGGTGAAGCCTATGTTTCCCGGAACGTAGAAATGGCCATATCTTTTACACTGGTAGCAATTATTCGTTTCATACAATGGAAAAACTGTTCTATTTATTTTGTATTTTATGCTTCGGGCGTTGACTTCTAAGGCCCTAACTGTTTGTTCTGGTGGAGCAACGCCCTAGAGTGAAGCCTAGGTTGCCCGGAACGTAGGAATGACCATTACTTTCACACTGTTTGCAATTATTCCTTTTATACGATGGAAAAACTGTTCTATTTATTTTGTATTTCATGCTTCGGGCGTTGACTTCTAAGGCCCTAACTGTTTGATCTGGTGGAGCAACGCCATAGAGTGAAGGCTAGGTTGCCCGGAACGTAGAAATGACCATAACTTTTACACTGGTAGCAATTATTCGTTTTATACAATGGAAAAACTGTTCTATTTATTTTGTATTTTATGCTTCGGGCGTTGACTTCTAAGGCCCTAACTGTTTGGTCTGGTGGAGCAACGCCCTAGAGTGAAGCCTAGGTCGCCCGGAACGTAGAAATGACCATCACTTCCATACTGGTAACATTTATTCGTTTAATACGGTGGAAAAGCTGTTGCATCTTTATTGTATTTTATGCTTCCGGCGTTGACTTCTAAGGCCCTAACTATTCGATCTGTTGGAACAACGCCCAAGGGTGAAGCCTAGGTTGCCCGCCAAGAGGAAATGACATTAACTTTCATACTGGTTGCAATTATTCGTTTTATACGATGGAAAGACTGTTGTATTTATATTGTATTTTATGCTTCTGGCGTTGACTTATAAGGCACTACCTATTCGATCTGGTGGAGCAACGCCATAGAGTGAAGCCTAGGTTGCCCGGAACGTAGAAATGACCATCACTTTCAAACTGGTTGCAATTATTCCTGTTATATTATGGAAATACTGTTGTATTTTTATTGCATTTTATGCTTCGGGCGTTGACTTCTAAGGCCCTAACTATTCCATCTGTTGGAGCAACGGCCTAGGGTGAAGCCTAGGTTGCTCGGAAAGTAGAAATGACCAAAAGTTTCATACTGGTTGCAATTAATCCTGTTATACGATGGAAAAACTGTTGTATTTTTATTGCATTTTATGCTTCTGGCGTTGACTTCTTAGGCCCAAACTATTCGATCTGGTGGAACAACGGCCTAGGGTGAAGCCTAGGTTGCCCGGAAAGTAGAAATGACGTTAACTTTCACACTGGTTGCAATTATTCGTTCTATACGATGGAAAAACTGTTATATTTATATTGTATCTTATGCTTCTGGCGTTGACTTGTTAGGCCCTAACAATTCGATCTGGTGGAACAACGACCTAGAGTGAGGCCTAGGTAGCCCGGAACGTAGAAATGACCATCACTTCCATACTGGTAGCAATTATTCGTTTTATACGATGGCAAAACTGTTTTATTTATATTGTATTTTATGCTTCTGGCGCTGACTTCTAAGGCTCTAACTATCCGGTCTGGTGGAGCAACGCCCTAGAGTGAAGCCTAGGTTGCCCGGAACGTAGAAATGACCATCACTTTCACACGGGTTGCAATTATTCCTGTTATAGGACGGAAAGACTGTGGCATTTTTATTGTATTTTATGCTTCTGGCGTTGTCTTCTGAGGCCGTTGCTATTCGATGTAGTGGAAGAACGCCATAGAGTGAAGCGTAGGTTGCCCGGAACGTAGAAATGACCATAACTTTCATACTGGTTGCAATTATTCGTTTTATACGATGGAAAAACTGTTATATTTATATTGTATTTTATGCTTCTGGCGTTGACTTATGAGGCACTAACTATTCGATCTGGTGGAGCAACGCCCTAGAGTGATGCCTAGGTTGCCCGGAACGTAGAAATGACCATCGCTTTCAAACTGGTTGCAATTATTCCTGTTATATGATGGAAAAACTGTTGTATTTATATTGTATTTTATGCTTCGGGCGTTGACTGCTAAGGCCCTAACTATTCCATCTGTTGGCTCAACGCTCCAGAGTGAAGCCTAGGTTGCTCGGAATGTAGAAATGACCATAACATTCACACTGGTTGAAATTATTCGTTTAATATGGTGGAAAAGCTGTTGCATCTTTATTGTATTTTATGATTCTGGCGTTGACTTCTAAGGCCCTAACTATTCGATCTGGTGGAGCAACACCCTAGAGTGAAGCCTAGGTTGCCCGGAACGTAGAAATGACCATCACTTTCAAACTGGTTGCAATTAATCCTTTTATACGATGGAAAAGCTGTTGTATTTTTATTGCACTTTATGCTTCCGGCGTTGACTTCTGAGGCCCTAACTGTTTGATCTGGTGGAGCAACGCCCTAGTGTGAAGCCTAGGTTGCCCGGAACTTAGAAATGACCATAACTTTCACACTGGCTGCTATTATTCGTTTTATACGATGGAAAAACTGTTATATTTATATTGTATTTTATGCTTCTGGCGTTGACTTATGAGGCCCTAACTGTTTGATCTGGTGGAGCAACGCCCTAGTGTGAAGCCTAGGTTGCCCGGAACTTAGAAATGACCATAACTTTCACACTGGCTGCTATTATTCGTTTTATACGATGGAAAAACTGTTATATTTATATTGTATTTAATGCTTCTGGCGTTGACTTCTTAGCCCCTAACTATTCGATCTGGTGGAACAACGCAATAGATTGAAGCCTAGGTTGCCCGGAACGTATAATTGGCCATCACTTTCAAACTGGTTGCAATTATTCCTGTCATATGATGGTAACACTGTTGTATTTTTTTTGCATTTTATGGATCGGGCGTTGACTTCTACGGCCCTAACTATTCAACCTGTTGGAGCAACGCCCTAGGGTGATGCCTAGGTTGCTCGGAAAGTAGGAATGACCATAAGTTTCATACTGGTTGCAATTATTCGTTTTATACGATGGAAAAACTGTTGTATTTATATTGTATTTTATGCTTCTGGCGTTGACTTCTAAGGCACTAACTATTCGATCTGGTGGAGCAACGCAATAGAGTGAAGCCTAGGTTGCCCGGAACGTAGAATTGGCCATCACTTTCAAACTGGTTGCAATTATTCCTGTTTTATGATGGTAACACTGTTGTATTTTTTTTGCATTTTATGGTTCGGGCGTTGACTTCTACGGCCCTAACTATTCAATCTGTTGGAGCAACGCCCTAGGGTGAAGCCTAGGTTGCCCGGAAAGTAGAAATGACCATAACTTTCATACTGGTTGCAATTATTCGTTTTATACGATGGAAAAACTGTTGTATTTATATTGTATTTTATGCTTCGGGCGTGACTTCTAAGGCCCTAAATATTCAATCTGTTGGATCAACGCCCTAGGGTGAAGCCTAGGTTGCTCGGAATGTAGAAATGACCATAAGTCTCATACTGGTTGGAATTATTCGTTTTATACGATGGAAAAACTGTTGCATTTATATTGTATTTTATGCTTCTGGCGTTGACTTCTAAGGCACTAACTATTCGATCTGGTGGAGCAACGCAATAGAGTGAAGCCTAGGTTGGCCGGAACGTAGAATTGGACATCACTTTCAAACTGGTTGCAATTATTCCTGTTATATGATGGTAACACTGTTGTATTTTTTTTGCATTTTATGGTCCGGGCGTTGACTTCTACGGCCCTAACTATTGAACCTGTTGGAGCAACGCCCTAGGGTGAAGCCTAGGTGGCTCGGAAAGTAGAAATGACCATAGGTTTCATACTGGTTGCAATTATTCGTTTTATACGATGGAAAAACTGTTGTATTTATATCGTATTTTATGCTTCTGGCGCTGACTTCTTAGGCCGTAACTATTCGATCTGGTGGAGCAACGCCCTGGAGTGAAGCCTAGGTTGTGCGGAACGTAGAATTGGCCATCACTTTCAAACTGGTTGCAATTATTCCTGTTATATGATGGAAACACTGTTGTATTTTTATTGCATTTTATGCTTCGGGCGTTGACTTCTAAGGCCCTAACTATTCCATCTGTTGGAGCAACGAACTAGGGTGAAGCCTAGGTTGCTCGGAAAGTAGAAATGACCAAAAGTTTCATACTGGTTGCAATTAATCCTGTTATACGATGGAAAAACTGTTGTATTTTTATTGCATTTTATGCTTCTGGCGTTGACTTCTTAGGCCCAAACTATTCGATCTGGTGGAACAACGGCCCAGGGTGAAGCCTAGGTTGCCCGGAAAGTAGAAATGACGTTAACTTTCACACTGGTTGCAATTATTCGTTCTATACGATGGAAAAACTGTTATATTTATATTGTATCTTATGCTTCTGGCGTTAACTTGTTAGGCCCTAACAATTCGATCTGGTGGAACAACGACCTAGAGTGAGGCCTAGGTAGCCCGGAACGTAGATATGACCATCACTTCCATACTGGTAGCAATTATTCGTTTTATACGATGGCAAAACTGTTTTATTTATATTGTATTTTATGCTTCTGGCGCTGACTTCTAAGGCTCTAACTATTCGGTCTGGTGGAGCAACGCCCTAGAGTGAAGCCTAGGTTGCCCGGAACGTAGACATGACCATCACTATCACACGGGTTGCAATTATTCCTGTTATAGGACGGAAAGACTGTGGCATTTTTATTGTATTTTATGCTTCTGGCGTTGTCTTCTGAGGCCGTTGCTATTCGATGTAGTGGAAGAACGCCATAGAGTGAAGCGTAGGTTGCCCGGAACGTAGAAATGACCATAACTTTCATACTGGTTGCAATTATTCGCTTTATACGATGGAAAAACTTTTATATTTATATTGTATTTTATGCTTCTGGCGTTGACTTATGAGGCACTAACTATTCGATCTGGTGGAGCAACGCCCTAGAGTGAAGCCTAGGTTGCCCGGAACGTAGAAATGACCATCACTTTCAAACTGGTTGCAATTATTCCTGTTATATGATGGAAAAACTGTTGTATTTATATTGTATTTTATGCTTCGGGCGTTGACTGCTAAGGCCCTAACTATTCAATCTGTTGGCTCAACGCCCCAGACTGAAGCCTAGGTTGCTCGGAATGTAGAAATGACCATAACATTCACACTGGTTGAAACTATTCGTTTAATACGGTGGAAAAGCTGTTGCATCTTTATTGTATTTTATGATTCTGGCGTTGACTTCTAAGGCCCTAACTATTCGATCTGGTGGAGCAACACCCTAGAGTGAAGCCTAGGTTGCCCGGAACGTAGAAATGACCATCACTTTCAAACTGGTTGCAATTATTCCTGTTATATGATGGTAACACAGTTGTATTTTTTTTGCATTTTATGGTTCGGGCGTTGACTTCTACGGCCCTAACTATTCAATCTGTTGGAGCAACGCCCTAGGGTGAAGCCTAGGTTGCCCGGAAAATAGAAATGACCATAACTTTCATACTGGTTGCAATTATTCGTTTTATACGATGGAAAAACTGTTGTATTTATATTGTATTTTATGCTTCGGGCGTGACTTCTAAGGCCCTAAATATTCAATCTGTTGGATCAACGCCCTAGGGTGAAGCCTAGGTTGCTCGGAA
Source organism: Calliopsis andreniformis (assembly GCF_051401765.1). Lineage (NCBI taxonomy): Eukaryota > Metazoa > Arthropoda > Insecta > Hymenoptera > Andrenidae > Calliopsis > Calliopsis andreniformis. The sequence goes on from NW_027480429.1 coordinate 5,069,299, forward strand.
TGTAGAAATGACCATAAGTCTCATACTGGTTGCAATTATTCGTTTTATACGATGGAAAAACTGTTGTATTTATATTGTATTTTATGCTTCTGGCGTTCACTTCTTAGGCCCGAACTATTCGATCTGGTGGAACAACGGCCGAGGGTGAAGTCTAGGTTGCCCGGAACGTAGAAATGACCATAACTTTTACACTGGTAGCAATTATTCGTTTTATACAATGGAAAAACTGTTCTGTTTATTTTGTATTTAATGCTTCGGGCGTTGGCTTCTAAGGCCCTAACTGTTTGATCTGGTGGAGCAACGCCGTACAGTGAAGCCTAGGTTGCCCGGAACGTAGAAGTGACCATAACTGTCACACTGATTGCTATTATTCGTTTTATACGATGGAAAAGCTGTTACATTTATTTTGTATTTTATGCTTCGGGCGTTGACTTCCACGGCCGTAGCTATTCGATGTGGTGGAGTAATGCCCTAGAGTGCAACCTGGGTTACCCGGATCGTAGAAATGACCATCACTTTCACACTGGTTGCAATTATTCGTATTATACGATGGAAAAGCTGTTGTATTTATATCGTATTTTATGCTTCGGGCGTTGACTGCTAAGGCCCGAACTATTCAATCTGTTGGAACAACGCCCAAGGGTGAAGCCTAGGTTGCCCGGAAAGAGGAAATGACATTAACTTTCATACTGGTTGCAATTATTCGTTTTATACGATGGAAAAACTGTTGTATTTATATTGTATTTTATGCTTCTGGCGTTCACTTCTTAGGCCCGTACTATTCGATCTGGTGGAACAACGGCCGAGGGTGAAGTCTAGGTTGCCCGGAACGTAGAAATGACCATAACTTTTACACTGGTAGCAATTATTCGTTTTATACAATGGAAAAACTGTTCTGTTTATTTTGTATTTAATGCTTCGGGCGTTGGCTTCTAAGGCCCTAACTGGTTGATCTGGTGGAGCAACGCCGTACAGTGAAGCCTAGGTTGCCCGGAACGTAGAAGTGACCATAACTTTCACACTGGTTGCTATTATTCGTTTTATACGATGGAAAAGCTGTTACATTTATTTTGTATTTTATGCTTCGGGCGTTGACTTCTATGGCCCTACCTATTCGATCTGGTGGAGCAGCACCCTACAGTGAAGCCTAGTTTGTCCGGAACGTAGATATGACCATAACCTTCACACAGGTTGCAATTATTCGTTTTATACGATTGAAAGACTGTTGTATTTATTTTGTAGTTTATGCTTCTGGCGTTGAATTCCAAGGCCCTAACACTTCGACCTGGTGGAGCAATGCCTCAGAGTTAAGTCTAGGATGCCCGAAACGTCGAAATGATCGTTACTTTCACACTGGTTGCAATTATTCATGCTATACGATTGAAGAACTGTTGCATTTTTATTGTATTTTCTGCTTCTGTATTTGAATTCAAAGGTCCTAGCTATTCGATCTGGTAGGGCAACGTCCAAGAGTGAAGCCTAGGTTGCCCGGAACGTAGTTATGACCATATCTTTCACACTGGTTGCAATTATTCCTGTTATGCGATGGAACAACTGTTGTATTTATATTGTATTTTATTCTTCTGGCGTTGACTTCTAAGGCCCTAACTATCCGATCTGGTGGAGCAACGCCCAAGAGTGATGCCTAGGTTGCCCGGAACGTAGAAATGACCATTACCTTCACGCTTGCTGCAATTATTCCTGTTATACGATGAAAAAACTGTTGTATTTTTATTGCATTTTATGCTTCAGGCGTTGACTTCTACGGCCGTAGCTATTTGATGTGGCGGAGTAACGCCCTAGAGTGAAACCTGGGTTACACGGATCGTAGAAATGACCATAACTTTCACACTGGTTGCCATTATTCGTTTTATATGATGGAAGAACTGTTGTATTTATATTGTATTTTATGCTGCTGGCGTTCACTTCTTAGGCCCTAACTATTCGATCTGGTGGAACAACGCCCTGGGGTGAAGCCTAGGTTGCCCGGAACGTAGAAATGACCATAACTTTGACACTGGTTGCTATTATTCGTTTTATACGATGGAAAAACTGTTCTATTTATTTTGTATTTAATGCTTCTGGCGTTGACTTCAAAGGCCCTAACTGTTTGATCTGGTGGAGCACCGCACTAGTGTGAAGCCTAGGCCGCTCGGAACGTAGAAATGACCATAACTTTCACAATGGTTTCTATTATTCGTTTTATACGATGGAAAAACTGTTATATTTGTATTGTATTTTATGCTTCTGTCGTTGACTTCTTAGGCCCGAACTATTCGATCTGGTGCAATAACGCCCTAGAGTGAAGCCTAGGTTGCCTGGAACGTAGAAATGACCATCGCTTTCACACGGGTTGCAATTATTTCTGTTATAGGATGGAAAGACTGTTGTATTTTTATTGTATTTTATACTTCAGGCGTTGACTTCTGTGGCCGTATCTATTCGATGTGGTGGTAGAACGCCATAGAGTGAAGCCTAGGTTGCCCGGAAAGTAGAAATGACCATAAGTTTCATACTGGTTGCAATTATTCGTTTTATACGATGGAAAAACTGTTGTATTTATATTGTATTTTATGCTTCTGGCGTTGACTTCTAAGGCACTAACTATTCGATCTGGTGGAGCAACGCAATAGAGTGAAGCCTAGGTTGGCCGGAACGTAGAATTGGACATCACTTTCAAACTGGTTGCAATTATTCCTGTTATATGATGGTAACACTTTTGTATTTTTTTTGCATTTTATGGTTCGGGCGTTGACTTCTACGGCCCTAACTATTGAACCTGTTGGAGCAACGCCCTAGGGTGAAGCCTAGGTGGCTCGGAAAGTAGAAATGACCATAGGTTTCATACTGGTTGCAATTATTTGTTTTATACGATGGAAAAACTGTTGTATTTATATCGTACTTTATGCTTCTGGCGTTGACTTCTTAGGCCGTAACTATTCGATCTGGTGGAGCAACGCCCTGGAGTGAAGCCTAGGTTGCGCGGAACGTAGAATTGGCCATCACTTTCAAACTGGTTGCAATTATTCCTGTTATATGATGGAAACACTGTTGTATTTTTATTGCATTTTATGCTTCGGGCGTTGACTTCTAAGGCCCTAACTATTCCATCTGTTGGAGCAACGGCCTAGGGTGAAGCCTAGGTTGCTCGGAAAGTAGAAATGACCAAAAGTTTCATACTGGTTGCAATTAATCCTGTTATACGATGGAAAAGCTGTTGTATTTTTATTGCATTTTATGCTTCTGGCGTTGACTTCTTAGGCCCTAACTATTCGATCTGGTGGAACAACGGCCTAGGGTGAAGCCTAGCTTGCCCGGAAAGTAGAAATGACGTTAACTTTCACACTGGTTGCAATTATCCGTTCTATACGATGGAAAAACTGTTATATTTATATTGTATCTTATGCTTCTGGCGTTGACTTGTTAGGCCCTAACAATTCGATCTGGTGGAACAACGACCTAGAGTGAGGCCTAGGTAGCCCGGAACGTAGAAATGACCATCACTTCCATACTGGTAGCAATTATTCGTTTTATACGATGGAAAAACTGTTTTATTTATATTGTATTTTATGCTTCTGGCGCTGACTTCTAAGGCTCTAACTATTCGGTCTGGTGGAGCAACGCCCTAGAGTGAAGCCTAGGTTGCCCGTAACGTAGAAATGACCATCACTTTCACACGGGTTGCAATTATTCCTGTTATAGGACGGAAAGACTGTGGCATTTTTATTGTATTTTATGCTTCTGGCGTTGTCTTCTGAGGCCGTTGCTATTCGATGTAGTTTAAGAACGCCATAGAGTGAAGCCTAGGTTGCCCGGAACGTAGAAATGACCATAACTTTCATACTGGTTGCAATTATTCGTTTTATACGATGGAAAAACTGTTATATTTATATTGTATTTTATGCTTCTGGCGTTGACTTATGAGGCACTAACTATTCGATCTGGTGGAGCAACGCCCTAGAGTGAAGCCTAGGTTGCCCGGAACGTAGAAATGACCATCACTTTCAAACTGGTTGCAATTATTCCTGTTATATGATGGAAAAACTGTTGTATTTTTATTGCATTTTATGCTTCGGGCATTGACTCCTAAGGCCCTAACTGTTTGATCTGTTGGAGCAATGCCCTAGGGTGAAGCCTAGGTTGCCCGGAAAATATAAATGACCATAAGTTTCATACTGGTTGCAATTATTCGTTTTATACGATGGAAAAACTGTTGTATTTATATTGTATTTTATGCTTCTGGCGTTCACTTCTTAGGCCCGAACTATTCGATCTGGTGGAACAACGCCCCAGAGTGAAGCCTAGGTTGCCCGGAACGTAGAAATGACCATCACTTTCACACTGGTTGCAATTATTCCTGTTATACGATAGAAAAACTCTTGTATATTTATCGTATTTTATGCTTCGGGCGTTGACTTCTATGGCCCTACCTATTCGATCTGGTGGAGCAGCACCCTACAGTGAAGCCTAGTTTGTCCGGAACGTAGATATGACCATAACCTTCACACAGGTTGCAATTATTCGTTTTATACGATTGAAAGACTGTTGTATTTATTTTGTAGTTTATGCTTCTGGCGTTGAATTCCAAGGCCCTAACACTTCGACCTGGTGGAGCAATGTCTCAGAGTTAAGTCTAGGATGCCCGAAACGTCGAAATGACCGTTACTTTCACACTGGTTGCAATTATTCATGCTATACGATTGAAGAACTGTTGCATTTTTATTGTATTTTCTGCTTCTGTATTTGAATTCAAAGGTCCTAGCTATTCGATCTGGTAGGGCAACGTCCAAGAGTGAAGCCTAGGTTGCCCGGAACGTAGTTATGACCATATCTTTCACACTGGTTGCAATTATTCCTGTTATGCGATGGAACAACTGTTGTATTTATATTGTATTTTATTCTTCTGGCATTGACTTCTAAGGCCCTAACTATCCGATCTGGTGGAGCAACGCCCAAGAGTGATGCCTAGGTTGCCCGGAACGTAGAAATGACCATTACCTTCACGCTTGCTGCAATTATTCCTGTTATACGATGAAAAAACTGTTGTATTTTTATTGCATTTTATGCTTCAGGCGTTGACTTCTACGGCCGTAGCTATTTGATGTGGCGGAGTAACGCCCTGGTGTGAAACCTGGGTTACACGGATCGTAGAAATGACCATCACTTTCACACTGGTTGCAATTATTCCTGTTATACGATGGTAAACCTGTTGTATTTTTATTGTATTGTATGCTTCAGGGGATGGCTTCTAAGGCCCTAACTATTCGATCTGGTGTAGCAACGCACTAGGGTGAAGCATAGGTTGCCCGGAACGTAGAAATGACCATAACTTTCACACTGGTTGTCATTATTCGTTTTATAGGATGGAAAAGATGTTGTATTTATATCGTATTTTATGCTTCTGGCGTTCACTTCTTAGGCCCTAACTGTTCGATCTGGTGGAACAACGGCCTAGGGTGAAGCCTAGGTTGCCCGAGACGTAGAAGTGGCCATAACTTTTACACTGGTAGCAATTATTCGTTTTATACAATGGAAAAACTGTTCTATTTATTTTGTATTTAATGCTTCGGGCGTTTACTTCAAAGGCCCTAACTGTTTGATCTGGTGGAGCACCGCCCTAGAGTGAAGCCTAGGCCGCTCGGAACGTAGAAATGACCATAACTTTCACAATGGTTTCTATTATTCGTTTTATACGATGGAAAAACTGTTATATTTGTATTGTATTTTATGCTTCTGGCGTTGACTTCTTAGGCCCGAACTATTCGATCTGGTGCAATAACGCCCTAGAGTGAAGCCTAGGTTGCCTGGAACGTAGAAATGACCACCACTTTCACACGGGTTGCAATTATTCCTGTTATAGGATGGAAAGATTGTTCTATTTATTTTGTATTTTATGCTTCGGGCGTTGACTTCTAAGGCCCTAACTATTCGATCTGGTGGAGCAACGCCCTAGAGTGAAGCCTAGGTTGCCCGGTACGTAGAAATGACCATCACTTTCAAACTGGTTGCAATTATTCGTCTTATACGATGGAAAAGCTGTTGTATTTATATCGTATTTTAGGCTTCTGGCGTTGACTTCTTAGGCCCTAACTATTCCATCTGGTGGAACAACGCCATAGGGTGAAGCCTAGGTTGCCCGGAAAGTAGAAATGACCATAACTTTCACACTGGTAGCAATTATTCGTTTTATACGATGGAAAAACTGTTCTATTTATTTTATATTTTATGCTTCGGGCGTTGACTTCTAAGACCCTAACTATTCGATCTGGTGGAGCAACGCCCTAGAGTGAAGCCTAGGTTGCCCGGTACGTAGAAATGACCATCACTTTCATACTGGTTGCAATTATTCGTTTTATGTGATGGATAAACTGTTGTATTTATATTGTATTTTATGCTTCTGGCGTTGAATTCTAAGTCCCAAGCTATTTGATCTGGTGGAGCAACGCCCTAAAGTGAAACCTAGGTTACCCGGAACGTAGAAATGCCCAGTACTTTCACACTGTTTGCAGTTATTCCTGTCATGCGATGGAAAAACTGTTGCACCTTTATTGTATTTTATGCTTCTGGCGTTGACTTCTAAGGCCCTAACTATTCGATCAGGTGGAGCAACGCCCTAGAGTGAAACCTAGGTTGCTCGAAATGTAGAAATGACCATAACTTTCACACTGGTTGCAATTATTCATTTTATACGATGGAAAAACTTTTGCATCTTTATTGTATTTTATGCTTCGGGCGTTGACTTCTAAGGCCCTAACTGTTTGATCTGGTGGAGCAACGCCCTGGAGTGAAGCCTAGGTTGCCCGGAACGTAGAAATGACCATAACTTTCACACTGGATGCTATTATTCGTTCTGTACGAAGGAAAAACTGTTATATTTATTATGTATCTTATGCTTCTGGCGTTGACTTCTTAGGCCCTAACAATTCGATCTGGTGGAACAACGCCCTAGAGTGAAGCCTAGGTTGCCTGGAACGTACAAATGACCATCAGTTTCACACGGGTTGCAATTATTCCTGTTATAGGATGAAAAGACTGTTGTATTTATATTGTATTTTATGCTTCGGGCGTGACTTCTAAGGCCCTAAATATTCAATCTGTTGGATCAACGCCCTAGGGTGAAGCCTAGGTTGCTCGGAATATAGAAATGACCATAAGTCTCATACTGGTTGCAATTATTCGTTTTATACGATGGAAAAACTGTTGTATTTATATTGTATTTTATGCTTCTGGCGTTGACTTCTAAGGCACTAACTATTCGATCTGGTGGAGCAACGCAATAGAGTGAAGCCTAGGTTGCCCGGAACGTAGAATTGGCCATCACTTTCAAACTGGTTGCAATTATTCCTGTTATATGATGGTAACACTGTTGTATTTTTTTTGCATTTTATGGTTCGGGCGTTGACTTCTACGGCCCTAACTACTGAACCTGTTGGAGCAACGCCCTAGGATGAAGCCTAGGTTGACCGGAAAGTAGAAATGACCATAAGTTTCATACTGGTTGCAATTATTTGTTTTATACGATGGAAAAACTGTTGTATTTATATTGTATTTTATGCTTCTGGCGCTGACTTCTTAGGCCCTAACTATTCGATCTGGTGGAGCAATGCCTCAGAGTTAAGTCTAGGATGCCCGAAACGCCGAAATGATCATTACTTTCACGCTTGTTGAAATTATTCCTGTTATACGATGAAAAGGCTGTTGTATTTGTATTGTATTTTATGCTTCAGGCGTAGGCTTCTAAGGCCGTAGCTATTCGATATGGTGGAGCACCGCCCTAGAGTGAACCCTAGGATGCTCGGAACGTAGAAATGACCACTACTTTCACACTGTTTGCAATTATTCATTTAATACGATGGAAAAGCTGTTGTATTTATATCGTATTTTATGCTTCGGGCGTTGACTTCTTAGGCCCTAACACTTCGATCTGGTGGAGCAACGCCCTACAGTGAAGCCTAGGTTGCCCGGAACGTAGATATGACCATAACCTTCACACAGGTTGCAATTATTCGTTTTGTACGGTGTAACGGCTGTTGTATTTATATTGTATTTTATGCCTCTGGCGTTGGCTTCTAAGGCCGTAGCTATTAGATGTGGTGGTGCAACGCCCTAGAGTGACGCCTAGGGTGCTCGGAACGTAGAAATGACCATTACTTTCACACTGGTTGCAATTATTCGTTTTATACGATGGAAAAACTGTTATATTTATATTGTATTTAATGCTTCTGGCGTTGACTTCTTAGGCCGTAACTATTCGATCTGGTGGAGCAACGACCTGGAGTGAAGCCTAGGTTGCGCGGAACGTAGAATTGTCCATCACTTTCAAACTGGTTGCAATTATTCCTGTTATATGATGGATACACTGTTGTATTTTTATTGCATTTTATGCTTCGGGCGTTGACTTCTAAGGCCCTAACTATTCCATCTGTTGGAGCAACGGCCCACGGTGAAGCCTAGGTTGCTCGGAAAGTAGAAATGACCATAAGTTTCATACTGGTTGCAATTATTCGTTTTATACAATGGAAAAACTGTTGTATTTATATTGTATTTTATGCTTCTGGCGTTGACTTCTAAGGCCCTAACTGTTTGATCTGGTGGAGCAACGCCCTAGTGTGAAGCCTAGGTTGCCCGGAACTTAGAAATGACCATAACTTTCACACTGGCTGCTATTATTCGTTTTATACGATGGAAAAACTGTTATATTTATATTGTATTTAATGCTTCTGGCGTTGACTTCTTAGCCCCTAACTATTCGATCTGGTGGAACAACGCGATAGATTGAAGCCTAGGTTGCCCGGAACGTAGAATTGGCCATCACTTTCAAACTGGTTGCAATTACTCCTGTCATATGATGGTAACACTGTTGTATTTTTTTTGCATTTTATGGTTCGGGCGTTGACTTCTACGGCCCTAACTATTCAACCTGTTGGAGCAACGCCCTAGGGTGATGCCTAGGTTGCTCGGAAAGTAGGAATGACCATAAGTTTCATACTGGTTGCAATTATTCGTTTTATACGATGGAAAAACTGTTGTATTTATATTGTATTTTATGCTTCTGGCGTTGACTTCTAAGGCACTAACTATTCGATCTGGTGGAGCAACGCAATAGAGTGAAGCCTAGGTTGCCCGGAACGTAGAATTGGCCATCACTTTCAAACTGGTTGCAATTACTCCTGTTATATGATGGTAACACTGTTGTATTTTTTTTGCATTTTATGGTTCGGGCGTTGACTTCTACGGCCCTAACTATTCAATCTGTAGGAGCAACGCCCTAGGGTGAAGCCTAGGTTGCCCGGAAAGTAGAAATGACCATAAGTCTCATACTGGTTGGAATTATTCATTTTATACGATGGAAAAACTGTTGTATTTATATTGTATTTTATGCTTCTGGCGTTGACTTCTAAGGCACTAACTATTCGATCTGGTGGAGCAACGCAATAGAGTGAAGCCTAGGTTGGCCGGAACATAGAATTGGACATCACTTTCAAACTGGTTGCAATTATTCCTGTTATATGATGGTAACACTGTTGTATTTTTTTTGCATTTTATGGTTCGGGCGTTGACTTCTACGGCCCTAACTATTGAACCTGTTGGAGGAACGCCCTAGGGTGAAGCCTAGGTGGCTCGGAAAGTAGAAATGACCATAGGTTTCATACTGGTTGCAATTATTTGTTTTATACGATGGAAAAACTGTTGTATTTATATCGTATTTTATGCTTCTGGCGTTGACTTCTTAGGCCGTAACTATTCGATCTGGTGGAGCAACGCCCTGGAGTGAAGCCTAGGTTGCGCGGAACGTAGAATTGGCCATCACTTTCAAACTGGTTGCAATTATTCCTGTTATATGATGGAAACACTGTTGTATTTTTATTGCATTTTATGCTTCGGGCGTTGACTTCTAAGGCCCTAACTATTCCATCTGTTGGAGCAACGGCCTAGGGTGAAGCCTAGGTTGCTCGGAAAGTAGAAATGACCAAAAGTTTCATACTGGTTGCAATTAATCCTGTTATACGATGGAAAAACTGTTGTATTTTTATTGCATTTTATGCTTCTGGCGTTGACTTCTTTGGCCCAAACTATTCGATCTGGTGGAACAACGGCCTAGGGTGAAGCCTAGGTTGCCCGGAAAGTAGAAATGACGTTAACTTTCACACTGGTTGCAATTATTCGTTCTATACGATGGAAAAACTGTTATATTTATATTGTATCTTATGCTTCTGGCGTTGACTTGTTAGGCCCTAACAATTCGATCTGGTGGAACAACGACCTAGAGTGAGGCCTAGGTAGCCCGGAACGTAGAAATGACCATCACTTCCATACTGGTAGCAATTATTCGTTTTATACGATGGCAAAACTGTTTTATTTATATTGTATTTTATGCTTCTGTTGCTGACTTCTAAGGCTCTAACTATTCGGTCTGGTGGAGCAACGCCCTAGAGTGAAGCCTAGGTTGCCCGGAACGTAGAAATGACCATCACTTTCACACGGGTTGCAATTATTCCTGTTATAGGACGGAAAGACTGTGGCATTTTTATTGTATTTTATGCTTCTGGCGTTGTCTTCTGAGGCCGTTGCTATTCGATGTAGTGGAAGAACGCCATAGAGTGAAGCGTAGGTTGCCCGGAACGTAGAAATGACCATAACTTTCATACTGGTTGCAATTATTCGTTTTATACGATGGAAAAACTGTTATATTTATATTGTATTTTATGCTTCTGGCGTTGACTTATGAGGCACTAACTATTCGATCTGTTGGCTCAACGCTCCAGAGTGAAGCCTAGGTTGCTCGGAATGTAGAAATGACCATAACATTCACACTGGTTGAAATTATTCGTTTAATACGGTGGAAAAGCTGTTGCATCTTTATTGTATTTTATGATTCTGGTGTTGACTTCTAAGGCCCTAACTATTCGATCTGGTGGAGCAACACCCTAGAGTGAAGCCTAGGTTGCCCGGAACGTAGAAATGACCATCACTTTCAAACTGGTTGCAATTAATCCTTTTATACGATGGAAAAACTGTTGTATTTTTATTGCACTTTATGCTTCCGGCGTTGACTTCTGAGGCCCTAACTGTTTGATCTGGTGGAGCAACGCCTTAGGGTGAAGCCTAGGTGGCTCGGAAAGTAGAAATGACCATAGGTTTCATACTGGTTGCAATTATTTGTTTTATACGATGGAAAAACTGTTGTATTTATATCGTATTTTATGCTTCTGGCGTTGACTTCTTAGGCCGTAACTATTCGATCTGGTGGAGCAACGCCCTGGAGTGAAGCCTAGGTTGCGCGGAACGTAGAATTGGCCATCACTTTCAAACTGGTTGCAATTATTCCTGTTATATGATGGAAACACTGTTGTATTTTATTGCATTTTATGCTTCGGGCGTTGACTTCTAAGGCCCTAACTATTCCATCTGTTGGAGCAACGGGCTAGGGTGAAGCCTAGGTTGCTCGGAAAGTAGAAATGACCAAAAGTTTCATACTGGTTGCAATTAATCCTGTTATACGATGGAAAAACTGTTGTATTTTTATTGCATTTTATGCTTCTGGCGTTGACTTCTTAGGCCCAAACTATTCGATCCGGTGGAACAACGGCCTAGGGTGAAGCCTAGGTTGCCCGGAAAGTAGAAATGACGTTAACTTTCTCACTGGTTGCAATTATTCGTTCTATACGATGGAAAAACTGTTATATTTATATTGTATCTTATGCTTCTGGCGTTGACTTGTTAGGCCCTAACAATTCGATCTGGTGGAACAACGACCTAGAGTGAGGCCTATGTAGCCCGGAACGTAGAAATGACCATCACTTCCATACTGGTAGCAATTATTCGTTTTATACGATGGCAAAACTGTTTTATTTATATTGTATTTTATGCTTCTGGCGCTGACTTCTAAGGCTCTAACTATTCGGTCTGGTGGAGCAACGCCCTAGAGTGAAGCCTAGGTTGCCCGGAACGTAGAAATGACCATCACTTTCACACGGGTTGCAATTATTCCTGTTATAGGACGGAAAGACTGTGGCATTTTTATTGTATTTTATGCTTCTGGCGTTGTCTTCTGAGGCCGTTGCTATTCGATGTAGTGGAAGAACGCCATAGAGTGAAGCCTAGGTTGCCCGGAACGTAGAAATGACCATCACTTTCAAACTGGTTGCAATTATTCCTGTTATATGATGGAAAAACTGTTGTATTTATATTGTATTTTATGCTTCGGGCGTTGACTGCTAAGGCCCTAACTATTCAATCTGTTGGCTCAACGCCCCAGCGTGAAGCCTAGGTTGCTCGGAATGTAGAAATGACAATAACATTCACACTGGTTGCTATTATTCGTTCTATACGATGGAAAAACTGTTATATTTATATTGTATCTTATGCTTCTGGCGTTGACTTCTTAGGCCCTAACAATTCGATCTGGTGGAGCAACGCCCTAGAGTGAAGCCTAGGTTGCCCGGAACGTAGAAATGACCATCACTTTCAAACTGGTCGCAATTATTCCTGTTATATGATGGAAAAACTGTTGTATTTATATTGTATTTTATGCTTCGGGCGTTGACTGCTAAGGCCCTAACTATTCAATCTGTTGGAACAACGCCCAAGGGTGAAGCCTAGGTTGCCCGGAAAGAGGAAATGACATTAACTTTCATACTGGTTGCAATTATTCGTTTTATACGATGGAAAAACTGTTGTATTTATATTGTATTTTATGCTTCTGGCGTTCACTTCTTAGGCCCGAACTATTTGATCTGGTGGAGCAACGCCGTACAGTGAAGCCTAGGTTGCCCGGAACGTAGAAGTGACCATAACTTTCACACTGGTTGCTATAATTCGTTTTATACGATGGAAAAGCTGTTACATTTATTTTGTATTTTATGCTTCGGGCGTTGACTTCTACGGCCGTAGCTATTCGATGTGGTGGAGTAATGCCCTAGAGTGCAACCTGGGTTACCCGGATCGTAGAAATGACCATCACTTTCACACTGGTTGCAATTATTCGTATTATACGATGGAAAAGCTGTTGTATTTATATCGTATTTTATGCTTCTGCCGTTGACTTCTTAGGCCCCAACTATTCCATCTGTTGGCTCAACGCCCCAGCGTGAAGCCTAGGTTGCTCGGAATGTAGAAATGACCATCACTTCCATACTGGTAACATTTATTCGTTTTATACGATGGAAAAACTGTTGTATTTATATTGTATTTTATGCTTCTGGCGTTGACTTCTGAGGCACTAACTATTCGATCTGGTGGAGCATCGCCCTAGAGTGAAGCCTAGGTTGCCCGGAAAGTAGAAATGACCATAACTTTCATACTGGTTGCAATTATTCGTTTAATACGATGGAAAAACTGTTGTATTTATATTGTATTTTATGCTTCGGGCGTGACTTCTAAGGCCCTAAATATTCAATCTGTTGGATCAACGCCCTAGGGTGAAGCCTAGGTTGCTCGGAATGTAGAAATGACCATAAGTCTCATACTGGTTGCAATTATTCGTTTTATACGATGGAAAAACTGTTGTATTTATATTGTATTTTATGCTTCTGGCGTTGACTTCTAAGGCACTAACTATTCGATCTGGTGGAGCAACGCCCTGGAGTGAAGCCTAGGTTGCGCGGAACGTAGAATTGGCCATCACTTTCAAACTGGTTGCAATTATTCCTGTTATATGATGGAAACACTGTTGTATTTTATTGCATTTTATGCTTCGGGCGTTGACTTCTAAGGCCCTAACTATTCCATCTGTTGGAGCAACGGGCTAGGGTGAAGCCTAGGTTGCTCGGAAAGTAGAAATGACCAAAAGTTTCATACTGGTTGCAATTAATCCTGTTATACGATGGAAAAACTGTTGTATTTTTATTGCATTTTATGCTTCTGGCGTTGACTTCTTAGGCCCAAACTATTCGATCCGGTGGAACAACGGCCTAGGGTGAAGCCTAGGTTGCCCGGAAAGTAGAAATGACGTTAACTTTCTCACTGGTTGCAATTATTCGTTCTATACGATGGAAAAACTGTTATATTTATATTGTATCTTATGCTTCTGGCGTTGACTTGTTAGGCCCTAACAATTCGATCTGGTGGAACAACGACCTAGAGTGAGGCCTATGTAGCCCGGAACGTAGAAATGACCATCACTTCCATACTGGTAGCAATTATTCGTTTTATACGATGGCAAAACTGTTTTATTTATATTGTATTTTATGCTTCTGGCGCTGACTTCTAAGGCTCTAACTATTCGGTCTGGTGGAGCAACGCCCTAGAGTGAAGCCTAGGTTGCCCGGAACGTAGAAATGACCATCACTTTCACACGGGTTGCAATTATTCCTGTTATAGGACGGAAAGACTGTGGCATTTTTATTGTATTTTATGCTTCTGGCGTTGTCTTCTGAGGCCGTTGCTATTCGATGTAGTGGAAGAACGCCATAGAGTGAAGCCTAGGTTGCCCGGAACGTAGAAATGACCATCACTTTCAAACTGGTTGCAATTATTCCTGTTATATGATGGAAAAACTGTTGTATTTATATTGTATTTTATGCTTCGGGCGTTGACTGCTAAGGCCCTAACTATTCAATCTGTTGGCTCAACGCCCCAGCGTGAAGCCTAGGTTGCTCGGAATGTAGAAATGACCATAGCATTCACACTGGTTGCTATTATTCGTTCTATACGATGGAAAAACTGTTATATTTATATTGTATCTTATGCTTCTGGCGTTGACTTCTTAGGCCCTAACAATTCGATCTGGTGGAGCAACGCCCTAGAGTGAAGCCTAGGTTGCCCGGAACGTAGAAATGACCATCACTTTCAAACTGGTCGCAATTATTCCTGTTATATGATGGAAAAACTGTTGTATTTATATTGTATTTTATGCTTCGGGCGTTGACTGCTAAGGCCCTAACTATTCAATCTGTTGGAACAACGCCCAAGGGTGAAGCCTAGGTTGCCCGGAAAGAGGAAATGACATTAACTTTCATACTGGTTGCAATTATTCGTTTTATACGATGGAAAAACTGTTGTATTTATATTGTATTTTATGCTTCTGGCGTTCACTTCTTAGGCCCGAACTATTTGATCTGGTGGAGCAACGCCGTACAGTGAAGCCTAGGTTGCCCGGAACGTAGAAGTGACCATAACTTTCACACTGGTTGCTATTATTCGTTTTATACGATGGAAAAGCTGTTACATTTATTTTGTATTTTATGCTTCGGGCGTTGACTTCTACGGCCGTAGCTATTCGATGTGGTGGAGTAATGCCCTAGAGTGCAACCTGGGTTACCCGGATCGTAGAAATGACCATCACTTTCACACTGGTTGCAATTATTCGTATTATACGATGGAAAAGCTGTTGTATTTATATCGTATTTTATGCTTCTGCCGTTGACTTCTTAGGCCCCAACTATTCCATCTGTTGGCTCAACGCCCCAGCGTGAAGCCTAGGTTGCTCGGAATGTAGAAATGGCCATAACATTCACACTGGTTGAAATTATTCGTTTTATACGATGGAAAAACTGTTATATTTATATTGTATTTTATGCTTCTGGCGTTGATTTCTTAGGCCCTAACTATTCAATCTGGTGGAACAACGTCCTAGAGTGAGGCCTAGGTCGCCCGGAACGTAGAAATGACCATCACTTCCATACTGGTAACATTTATTCGTTTTATACGATGGAAAAACTGTTGTATTTATATTGTATTTTATGCTTCTGGCGTTGACTTCTGAGGCACTAACTATTCGATCTGGTGGAGCATCGCCCTAGAGTGAAGCCTAGGTTGCCCGGAAAGTAGAAATGACCATAACTTTCATACTGGTTGCAATTATTCGTTTAATACGATGGAAAAACTGTTGTATTTATATTGTATTTTATGCTTCGGGCGTGACTTCTAAGGCCCTAAATATTCAATCTGTTGGATCAACGCCCTAGGGTGAAGCCTAGGTTGCTCGGAATGTAGAAATGACCATAAGTCTCATACTGGTTGCAATTATTCGTTTTATACGATGGAAAAACTGTTGTATTTATATTGTATTTTATGCTTCTGGCGTTGACTTCTAAGGCACTAACTATTCGATCTGGTGGAGCAACGCAATAGAGTGAAGCCTAGGTTGCCCGGAACGTAGAATTGGCCATCACTTTCAAACTGGTTGCAATTATTCCTGTTATATGATGGTAACACTGTTGTATTTTTTTTGCATTTTATGGTTCGGGCGTTGACTTCTACGGCCCTAACTACTGAACCTGTTGGAGCAACGCCCTAGGATGAAGCCTAGTTTGACCGGAAAGTAGAAATGACCATAAGTTTCATACTGGTTGCAATTATTTGTTTTATACGATGGAAAAACTGTTGTATTTATATTGTATTTTATGCTTCTGGCGCTGACTTCTTAGGCCCTAACTATTCGATCTGGTGGAGCAATGCCTCAGAGTTAAGTCTAGGATGCCCGAAACGCCGAAATGATCATTACTTTCACGCTTGTTGAAATTATTCCTGTTATACGATGAAAAGGCTGTTGTATTTGTATTGTATTTTATGCTTCAGGCGTAGGCTTCTAAGGCCGTAGCTATTCGATATGGTGGAGCACCGCCCTAGAGTGAAGCCTAGGATGCTCGGAACGTAGAAATGACCACTACTTTCACACTGTTTGCAATTATTCATTTAATACGATGGAAAAGCTGTTGTATTTATATCGTATTTTATGCTTCGGGCGTTGACTTCTTAGGCCCTAACACTTCGATCTGGTGGAGCAACGCCCTACAGTGAAGCCTAGGTTGCCCGGAACGTAGATATGACCATAACCTTCACACAGGTTGCAATTATTCGTTTTGTACGGTGTAACGGCTGTTGTATTTATATTGTATTTTATGCCTCTGGCGTTGGCTTCTAAGGCCGTAGCTATTAGATGTGGTGGTGCAACGCCCTAGAGTGACGCCTAGGGTGCTCGGAACGTAGAAATGACCATTACTTTCACACTGGTTGCAATTATTCGTGTTATACGATGGAAAAACTGTTATATTTATATTGTATTTAATGCTTCTGGCGTTGACTTCTTAGGCCGTAACTATTCGATCTGGTGGAGCAACGACCTGGAGTGAAGCCTAGGTTGCGCGGAACGTAGAATTGTCCATCACTTTCAAACTGGTTGCAATTATTCCTGTTATATGATGGATACACTGTTGTATTTTTATTGCATTTTATGCTTCGGGCGTTGACTTCTAAGGCCCTAACTATTCCATCTGTTGGAGCAACGGCCCACGGTGAAGCCTAGGTTGCTCGGAAAGTAGAAATGACCATAAGTTTCATACTGGTTGCAATTATTCGTTTTATACAATGGAAAAACTGTTGTATTTATATTGTATTTTATGCTTCTGGCGTTGACTTCTAAGGCCCTAACTGTTTGATCTGGTGGAGCAACGCCCTAGTGTGAAGCCTAGGTTGCCCGGAACTTAGAAATGACCATAACTTTCACACTGGCTGCTATTATTCGTTTTATACGATGGAAAAACTGTTATATTTATATTGTATTTAATGCTTCTGGCGTTGACGTCTTAGCCCCTAACTATTCGATCTGGTGGAACAACGCAATAGATTGAAGCCTAGGTTGCCCGGAACGTAGAATTGGCCATCACTTTCAAACTGGTTGCAATTACTCCTGTCATATGATGGTAACACTGTTGTATTTTTTTTGCATTTTATGGTTCGGGCGTTGACTTCTACGGCCCTAACTATTCAACCTGTTGGAGCAACGCCCTAGGGTGAAGCCTAGGTTGCCCGGAAAGTAGAAATGACCATAAGTCTCATACTGGTTGGAATTATTCATTTTATACGATGGAAAAACTGTTGTATTTATATTGTATTTTATGCTTCTGGCGTT
This sequence comes from Calliopsis andreniformis, assembly GCF_051401765.1. Classification (NCBI taxonomy): domain Eukaryota; kingdom Metazoa; phylum Arthropoda; class Insecta; order Hymenoptera; family Andrenidae; genus Calliopsis; species Calliopsis andreniformis. The sequence continues at coordinate 5,087,153 of NW_027480429.1, forward strand.
GACTTCTAAGGCACTAACTATTCGATCTGGTGGAGCAACGCAATAGAGTGAAGCCTAGGTTGGCCGGAACGTAGAATTGGACATCACTTTCAAACTGGTTGCAATTATTCCTGTTATATGATGGTAACACTGTTGTATTTTTTTTGCATTTTATGGTTCGGCCGTTGACTTCTACGGCCCTAACTATTGAACCTGTTGGAGCAACGCCCTAGGGTGAAGCCTAGGTGGCTCGGAAAGTAGAAATGACCATAGGTTTCATACTGGTTGCAATTATTTGTTTTATACGATGGAAAAACTGTTGTATTTATATCGTATTTTATGCTTCTGGCGTTGACTTCTTAGGCCGTAACTATTCGATCTGGTGGAGCAACGCCCTGGAGTGAAGCCTAGGTTGCGCGGAACGTAGAATTGGCCATCACTTTCAAACTGGTTGCAATTATTCCTGTTATATGATGGAAACACTGTTGTATTTTTATTGCATTTTATGCTTCGGGCGTTGACTTCTAAGGCCCTAACTATTCCATCTGTTGGAGCAACGGCCTAGGGTGAAGCCTAGGTTGCTCGGAAAGTAGAAATGACCAAAAGTTTCATACTGGTTGCAATTAATCCTGTTATACGATGGAAAAACTGTTGTATTTTTATTGCATTTTATGCTTCTGGCGTTGACTTCTTTGGCCCAAACTATTCGATCTGGTGGAACAACGGCCTAGGGTGAAGCCTAGGTTGCCCGGAAAGTAGAAATGACGTTAACTTTCACACTGGTTGCAATTATTCGTTCTATACGATGGAAAAACTGTTATATTTATATTGTATCTTATGCTTCTGGCGTTGACTTGTTAGGCCCTAACAATTCGATCTGGTGGAACAACGACCTAGAGTGAGGCCTAGGTAGCCCGGAACGTAGAAATGACCATCACTTCCATACTGGTAGCAATTATTCGTTTTATACGATGGCAAAACTGTTTTATTTATATTGTATTTTATGCTTCTGGCGCTGACTTCTAAGGCTCTAACTATTCGGTCTGGTGGAGCAACGCCCTAGAGTGAAGCCTAGGTTGCCTGGAACGTAGAAATGACCACCACTTTCACACGGGTTGCAATTATTCCTGTTATAGGATGGAAAGATTGTTCTATTTATTTTGTATTTTATGCTTCGGGCGTTGACTTCTAAGGCCCTAACTATTCGATCTGGTGGAGCAACGCCCTAGAGTGAAGCCTAGGTTGCCCGGAACGTAGAAATGACCATCACTTTCAAACTGGTTGCAATTAATCCTTTTATACGATGGAAAAACTGTTGTATTTTTATTGCACTTTATGCTTCCGGCGTTGACTTCTGAGGCCCTAACTGTTTGATCTGGTGGAGCAACGCCCTAGTGTGAAGCCTAGGTTGCCCGGAACTTAGAAATGACCATAACTTTCACACTGGCTGCTATTATTCGTTTTATACGATGGAAAAACTGTTATATTTATATTGTATTTAATGCTTCTGGCGTTGACTTCTTAGCCCCTAACTATTCGATCTGGTGGAACAACGCAATAGATTGAAGCCTAGGTTGCCCGGAACGTAGAATTGGCCATCACTTTCAAACTGGTTGCAATTATTCCTGTCATATGATGGTAACACTGTTGTATTTTTTTTGCATTTTATGGATCGGGCGTTGACTTCTACGGCCCTAACTATTCAACCTGTTGGAGCAACGCCCTAAGGTGATGCCTAGGTTGCTCGGAAAGTAGGAATGACCATAAGTTTCATACTGGTTGCAATTATTCGTCTTATACGATGGAAAAACTGTTGTATTTATATTGTATTTTATGCTTCTGGCGTTGACTTCTAAGGCACTAACTATTCGATCTGGTGGAGCAACGCAATAGAGTGAAGCCTAGGTTGCTCGGAATGTAGAAATGACCATAACATTCACACTGGTTGAAATTATTCGTTTAATACGGTGGAAAAGCTGTTGCATCTTTATTGTATTTTATGATTCTGGCGTTGACTTCTAAGGCCCTAACTATTCGATCTGGTGGAGCAACACCCTAGAGTGAAGCCTAGGTTGCCCGGAACGTAGAAATGACCATCACTTTCAAACTGGTTGCAATTATTCCTGTTATATGATGGTAACACAGTTGTATTTTTTTTGCATTTTATGGTTCGGGCGTTGACTTCTACGGCCCTAACTATTCAATCTGTTGGAGCAACGCCGTACAGTGAAGCCTAGGTTGCCCGGAACGTAGATGTGACCATAACTTTCACACTGGTTGCTATTATTCGTTTTATACGATGGAAAAGCTGTTACATTTATCTTGTATTTTATGCTTCGGGCGTTGACTTCTACGGCCGTAGCTATTCGATGTGGTGGAGTAATGCCCTAGAGTGCAACCTGGGTTACCCGGATCGTAGAAATGACCATCACTTTCACACTGGTTGCAATTATTCGTATTATACGATGGAAAAGCTGTTGTATTTATATCGTATTTTATGCTTCTGCCGTTGACTTCTTAGGCCCCAACTATTCCATCTGGTGGAGCAAACCCCTATGGTGAAGCGTAGGTTGCCCGGAACGTAGAAATGACCATAACTTTCACACTGGAAACAATTATTCGTTTTATACATGGAACAGCTGTTCTATTTATTTTATATTTTATGCTTCGGGCGTTGACCTCTAAGGCCCTAACTATTCGATCTGGTGGAGCAACGGCCTAGAGTGAAGCCTAGGTTGCCCGGAACGTAGAAATGCCCATAGCTTTCACACTGGTTGCTATTATTCGTTTTATACGATGGAAAAACTGTTGTATTTATATTGTATTTTATGCTTCTGTCGTTGACTTCTTAGGCCCGAACTATTCGATCTGGTGCAATAACGCCCTAGAGTGAAGCCTGGGTTGCCTGGAACGTAGAAATGACCATCACTTTCACACGGGTTGCAATTATTTCTGTTATAGGATGGAAAGACTGTTGTATTTTTATTGTATTTTATACTTCAGGCGTTGACTTCTGTGGCCGTAGCTATTCGATGTGGTGGTAGAACGCCATAGAGTGAAGCCTAGGTTGCCCGGAAAGTAGAAATGACCATAAGTTTCATACTGGTTGCAATTATTCGTTTTATACGATGGAAAAACTGTTGTATTTATATTGTATTTTATGCTTCTGGCGTTCACTTCTTAGGCCCGAACTATTCGATCTGGTGGAGCAACGCCCTAGAGTGAAGCCTAGGTTGCCCGGAACGTAGAAATGCCCATAGCTTTCACACTGGTTGCTATTATTCGTTTTATACGTTGGAAAAACTGTTATATTTATATTGTATTTTATGCTTCTGCCGTTGACTTCTTAGGCCCTAACTATTCGATCTGGTGGAACAACGCCCCAGAGTGAAGCCTAGGTTGCCCGGAACGTAGAAATGACCATCACTTTCACACTGGTTGCAATTATTCGTTTTATACGATGGAAAAACTGTTCTATTTATTTTATATTTTATGCTTCGGGCGTTGACTTCTAAGACCCTAACTATTCGATCTGGTGGAGCAACGCCCTAGAGTGAAGCCTAGGTTGCCCGGTACGTAGAAATGACCATCACTTTCATACTGGTTGCAATTATTCGTTTTATGTGATGGATAAACTGTTGTATTTATATTGTATTTTATGCTTCTGCCGTTGACTTCTTAGGCCCTAACTATTCGATCTGGTGGAACAACGCCCCAGAGTGAAGCCTAGGTTGCCCGGAACGTAGAAATGACCATCACTTTCACACTGGTTGCAATTATTCGTTTTATACGATGGAAAAACTGTTCTATTTATTTTATATTTTATGCTTCGGGCGTTGACTTCTAAGACCCTAACTATTCGATCTGGTGGAGCAACGCCCTAGAGTGAAGCCTAGGTTGCCCGGTACGTAGAAATGACCATCACTTTCATACTGGTTGCAATTATTCGTTTTATGTGATGGATAAACTGTTGTATTTATATTGTATTTTATGCTTCTGGCGTTGAATTCTAAGTCCCAAGCTATTTGATCTGGTGGAGCAACGCCCTAAAGTGAAACCTAGGTTACCCGGAACGTAGAAATGCCCAGTACTTTCACACTGTTTGCAGTTATTCCTGTCATTCAATGGAAAAACTGTTGCACCTTTATTGTATTTTATGCTTCTGGCGTTGACTTCTAAGGCCCTAACTATTCGATCAGGTGGAGCAACGCCCTGGAGTGAAACCTAGGTTGCTCGAAATGTAGAAATGACCATAACTTTCACACTGGTTGCAATTATTCATTTTATACGATGGAAAAACTTTTGCATCTTTATTGTATTTTATGCTTCTGGCGTTGACTTCTAAGGCCCTAGCTATTCGATTTGGTGGAGCAACGCCCTATAGTGGAGCTTAGGTTGCCCGGTACGTAGAAATGACCATTACTTTCACACTGTTTGCAAATATACATTATATACGATGGAAAGTCTGTTGTATTTATGTTGTATTTTATGCTCCTGGCGTTGACTTCTTAGGCCCTAACTATTTGATCTGGTGGAGCACCGCCCTAGCGTGAAGCCTAGGTTGCCCGGAACGTAGTAATGACCATTCGTTTCACACTGGTAGCAATTATTCGTTTTATACGATGGAAAAACTGTTTTATTTATTTTGTATTTAATGCTTCGGGCGTTGACTTCTAAGGCCCTAACTATTCGATCTGGTGGAGTAATGCCTCAAAGTTATGTCTAGGATGCCCGAAACGCCGAAATGATCATTACTTTCACGCTTGTTGCAAATATTCCTGTTATACCATGAAAAGACTGTTGTATTTTTATTGCATTTTATGCTTCAGGCGTTGACTTCTACGGCCGTAGCTATTTGATGTGGCGGAGTAACGCCCTAGAGTGAAACCTGGGTTACACGGATCGTAGAAATGACCATAACTTTCACACTGGTTGCCATTATTCGTTTTATACGATGGAAAAGATGTTGTATTTATATCGTATTTTATGCTTCTGGCGTTCACTTCTTAGGCCCTAACTGTTCGATCTGGTGGAACAACGGCCTAGGGTGAAGCCTAGGTTGCCCGAGACGTAGAAATGGCCATAACTTTTACACTGGTAGCAATTATTCGTTTTATGCAATGGAAAAACTGTTCTATTTATTTTGTATTTAATGCTTCGGACGTTGACTTCAAAGGCCCTAACTGTTTGATCTGGTGGAGCACCGCACTAGTGTGATGCCTAGGCCGCTCGGAACGTAGAAATGACCATAACTTTCACAATGGTTTCTATTATTCGTTTTATACGATGGAAAAACTGTTATATTTGTATTGTATTTAATGCTTCTGTCGTTGACTTCTTAGGCCCGAAATATTCGATCTGGTGCAATAACGCCCTAGAGTGAAGCCTAGGTTGCCTGGAACGTAGAAATGACCATCACTTTCACACGGGTTGCAATTATTTCTGTTATAGGATGGAAAGACTGTTGTATTTTTATTGTATTTTATACTTCAGGCGTTGACTTCTGTGGCCGTAGCTATTCGATGTGGTGGTAGAACGCCATAGAGTGAAGCCTAGGTTGCCCGGAAAGTAGAAATGACCATAAGTTTCATACTGGTTGCAATTATTCGTTTTATACGATGGAAAAACTGTTGTATTTATATTGTATTTTATGCTTCTGGCGTTGACTTCTAAGGCACTAACTATTCGATCTGGTGGAGCAACGCAATAGAGTGAAGCCTAGGTTGGCCGGAACGTAGAATTGGACATCACTTTCAAACTGGTTGCAATTATTCCTGTTATATGATGGTAACACTTTTGTATTTTTTTTGCATTTTATGGTTCGGGCGTTGACTTCTACGGCCCTAACTATTGAACCTGTTGGAGCAACGCCCTAGGGTGAAGCCTAGGTGGCTCGGAAAGTAGAAATGACCATAGGTTTCATACTGGTTGCAATTATTTGTTTTATACGATGGAAAAACTGTTGTATTTATATCGTACTTTATGCTTCTGGCGTTGACTTCTTAGGCCGTAACTATTCGATCTGGTGGAGCAACGCCCTGGAGTGAAGCCTAGGTTGCGCGGAACGTAGAATTGGCCATCACTTTCAAACTGGTTGCAATTATTCCTGTTATATGATGGAAACACTGTTGTATTTTTATTGCATTTTATGCTTCGGGCGTTGACTTCTAAGGCCCTAACTATTCCATCTGTTGGAGCAACGGCCTAGGGTGAAGCCTAGGTTGCTCGGAAAGTAGAAATGACCAAAAGTTTCATACTGGTTGCAATTAATCCTGTTATACGATGGAAAAGCTGTTGTATTTTTATTGCATTTTATGCTTCTGGCGTTGACTTCTTAGGCCCTAACTATTCGATCTGGTGGAACAACGGCCTAGGGTGAAGCCTAGGTTGCCCGGAAAGTAGAAATGACGTTAACTTTCACACTGGTTGCAATTATTCGTTCTATACGATGGAAAAACTGTTATATTTATATTGTATCTTATGCTTCTGGCGTTGACTTGTTAGGCCCTAACAATTCGATCTGGTGGAACAACGACCTAGAGTGAGGCCTAGGTAGCCCGGAACGTAGAAATGACCATCACTTCCATACTGGTAGCAATTATTCGTTTTATACGATGGAAAAACTGTTTTATTTATATTGTATTTTATGCTTCTGGCGCTGACTTCTAAGGCTCTAACTATTCGGTCTGGTGGAGCAACGCCCTAGAGTGAAGCCTAGGTTGCCCGGAACGTAGAAATGACCATCACTTTCACACGGGTTGCAATTATTCCTGTTATAGGACGGAAAGACTGTGGCATTTTTATTGTATTTTATGCTTCTGGCGTTGTCTTCTGAGGCCGTTGCTATTCGATGTAGTGGAAGAACGCCATAGAGTGAAGCCTAGGTTGCCCGGAACGTAGAAATGACCATAACTTTCATACTGGTTGCAATTATTCGTTTTATACGATGGAAAAACTGTTATATTTATATTGTATTTTATGCTTCTGGCGTTGACTTATGAGGCACTAACTATTCGATCTGGTGGAGCAACGCCCTAGAGTGAAGCCTAGGTTGCCCGGAACGTAGAAATGCCCATAGCTTTCACACTGGTTGCTATTATTCGTTTTATACGTTGGAAAAACTGTTATATTTATATTGTATTTTATGCTTCTGCCGTTGACTTCTTAGGCCCTAACTATTCGATCTGGTGGAACAACGCCCCAGAGTGAAGCCTAGGTTGCCCGGAACGTAGAAATGACCATCACTTTCACACTGGTTGCAATTATTCCTGTTATACGATGGAAAAACTCTTGTATATTTATCGTATTTTATGCTTCGGGCGTTGACTTCTATGGCCCTACCCATTCGATCTGGTGGAGCAGCACCCTACAGTGAAGCCTAGTTTGTCCGGAACGTAGATATGACCATAACCTTCACACAGGTTGCAATTATTCGTTTTATACGATTGAAAGACTGTTGTATTTATTTTGTAGTTTATGCTTCTGGCGTTGAATTCCAAGGCCCTAACACTTCGACCTGGTGGAGCAATGTCTCAGAGTTAAGTCTAGGATGCCCGAAACGTCGAAATGATCGTTACTTTCACACTGGTTGCAATTATTCATGCTATACGATTGAAGAACTGTTGCATCTTTATTGTATTTTCTGCTTCTGTATTTGAATTCAAAGGTCCTAGCTATTCGATCTGGTAGGGCAACGTCCAAGAGTGAAGCCTAGGTTGCCCGGAACGTAGTTATGACCATATCTTTCACACTGGTTGCAATTATTCCTGTTATGCGATGGAACAACTGTTGTATTTATATTGTATTTTATTCTTCTGGCATTGACTTCTAAGGCCCTAACTATCCGATCTGGTGGAGCAACGCCCAAGAGTGATGCCTAGGTTGCCCGGGACGTAGAAATGACCATTACCTTCACGCTTGCTGCAATTATTCCTGTTATACGATGAAAAAACTGTTGTATTTTTATTGCATTTTATGCTTCAGGCGTTGACTTCTACGGCCGTAGCTATTTGATGTGGCGGAGTAACGCCCTAGTGTGAAACCTGGGTTACACGGATCGTAGAAATGACCATCACTTTCACACTGGTTGCAATTATTCCTGTTATACGATGGTAAACCTGTTGTATTTTTATTGTATTGTATGCTTCAGGGGATGGCTTCTAAGGCCCTAACTATTCGATCTGGTGTAGCAACGCACTAGGGTGAAGCATAGGTTGCCCGGAACGTAGAAATGACCATAACTTTCACACTGGTTGCCATTATTCGTTTTATAGGATGGAAAAGATGTTGTATTTATATCGTATTTTATGCTTCTGGCGTTCACTTCTTAGGCCCTAACTGTTCGATCTGGTGGAACAACGGCCTAGGGTGAAGCCTAGGTTGCCCGAGACGTAGAAATGGCCATAACTTTTACACTGGTAGCAATTATTCGTTTTATACAATGGAAAAACTGTTCTATTTATTTTGTATTTAATGCTTCGGGCGTTGACTTCAAAGGCCCTAACTGTTTGATCTGGTGGAGCACCGCCCTAGAGTGAAGCCTAGGCCGCTCGGAACGTAGAAATGACCATAACTTTCACAATGGTTTCTATTATTCGTTTTATACGATGGAAAAACTGTTATATTTGTATTGTATTTTATGCTTCTGGCGTTGACTTCTTAGGCCCGAACTATTCGATCTGGTGCAATAACGCCCTAGAGTGAAGCCTAGGTTGCCTGGAACGTAGAAATGACCACCACTTTCACACGGGTTGCAATTATTCCTGTTATAGGATGGAAAGATTGTTCTATTTATTTTGTATTTTATGCTTCGGGCGTTGACTTCTAAGGCCCTAACTATTCGATCTGGTGGAGCAACGCCCTAGAGTGAAGCCTAGGTTGCCCGGTACGTAGAAATGACCATCACTTTCAAACTGGTTGCAATTATTCGTCTTATACGATGGAAAAGCTGTTGTATTTATATCGTATTTTAGGCTTCTGGCGTTGACTTCTTAGGCCCTAACTATTCCATCTGGTGGAACAACGCCATAGGGTGAAGCCTAGGTTACCCGGAAAGTAGAAATGACCATAACTTTCACACTGGTAGCAATTATTCGTTTTATACGATGGAAAAACTGTTCTATTTATTTTATATTTTATGCTTTGGGCGTTGACTTCTAAGACCCTAACTATTCGATCTGGTGGAGCAACGCCCTAGAGTGAAGCCTAGGTTGCCCGGTACGTAGAAATGACCATCACTTTCATACTGGTTGCAATTATTCGTTTTATGTGATGGATAAACTGTTGTATTTATATTGTATTTTATGCTTCTGGCGTTGAATTCTAAGTCCCAAGCTATTTGATCTGGTGGAGCAACGCCCTAAAGTGAAACCTAGGTTACCCGGAACGTAGAAATGCCCAGTACTTTCACACTGTTTGCAGTTATTCCTGTCATGCGATGGAAAAACTGTTGCACCTTTATTGTATTTTATGCTTCTGGCGTTGACTTCTAAGGCCCTAACTATTCGATCAGGTGGAGCAACGCCCCAGAGTGAAACCTAGGTTGCTCGAAATGTAGAAATGACCATAACTTTCACACTGGTTGCAATTATTCATTTTATACGATGGAAAAACTTTTGCATCTTTATTGTATTTTATGCTTCTGGCGTTGACTTCTAAGGCCCTAGCTATTCGATTTGGTGGAGCAACGCCCTATAGTGGAGCTTAGGTTGCCCGGTACGTAGAAATGACCATTACTTTCACACTGTTTGCAAATATACATAATATACGATGGAAAGTCTGTTGTATTTATGTTGTATTTTATGCTCCTGGCGTTGACTTCTTAGGCCCTAACTATTTGATCTGGTGGAGCACCGCCCTAGCGTGAAGCCTAGGTTGCCCGGAACGTAGAAATGACCATTCGTTTCACACTGGTAGCAATTATTCGTTTTATACGATGGAAAAACTGTTTTATTTATTTTGTATTTAATGCTTCGGGCGTTGACTTCTAAGGCCCTAACTATTCGATCTGGTGGAGTAATGCCCTAGAGTGAAGCCTAGGTTGCCCGGTACGTAGAAATGACCATCACTTTCATACTGGTTGCAATTATTCGTTTTATGTGATGGATAAACTGTTGTATTTATATTGTATTTTATGCTTCTGGCGTTGAATTCTAAGTCCCAAGCTATTTGATCTGGTGGAGCAACGCCCTAAAGTGAAACCTAGGTTACCCGGAACGTAGAAATGCCCAGTACTTTCACACTGTTTGCAGTTATTCCTGTCATGCGATGGAAAAACTGTTGCACCTTTATTGTATTTTATGCTTCTGGCGTTGACTTCTAAGGCCCTAACTATTCGATCAGGTGGAGCAACGCCCCAGAGTGAAACCTAGGTTGCTCGAAATGTAGAAATGACCATAACTTTCACACTGGTTGCAATTATTCATTTTATACGATGGAAAAACTTTTGCATCTTTATTGTATTTTATGCTTCTGGCGTTGACTTCTAAGGCCCTAGCTATTCGATTTGGTGGAGCAACGCCCTATAGTGGAGCTTAGGTTGCCCGGTACGTAGAAATGACCATTACTTTCACACTGTTTGCAAATATACATAATATACGATGGAAAGTCTGTTGTATTTATGTTGTATTTTATGCTCCTGGCGTTGACTTCTTAGGCCCTAACTATTTGATCTGGTGGAGCACCGCCCTAGCGTGAAGCCTAGGTTGCCCGGAACGTAGAAATGACCATTCGTTTCACACTGGTAGCAATTATTCGTTTTATACGATGGAAAAACTGTTTTATTTATTTTGTATTTAATGCTTCGGGCGTTGACTTCTAAGGCCCTAACTATTCGATCTGGTGGAGTAATGCCTCAAAGTTATGTCTAGGATGCCCGAAACGCCGAAATGATCATTACTTTCACGCTTGTTGCAAATATTCCTGTTATACCATGAAAAGACTGTTGTATTTTTATTGTATTTTGTGCCTCAGGCGTAGGCTTCTAAGGCCGTAGCTATTCGATATGGTGGAGCACCGTCCTAGAGTGAACCCTAGGTTGCTCGGGACGTAGAAATGACCACTTCTTTCACACTGTTTGCAATTATTCATTTAATATGATGGAAAAGCTGTTCTATTTATATCGTATTTTATGCTTCTGACGTTGACTTCTAGGGACCTAACTATTCGATCTGGTGGAGCAACGCCCTAGAGTGAAGCCTAGGTTGCTCGGAATGTAGAAATGACCATAACTTTCACACTGGTTGCAATTATTCGTTTTATACGATGGAAAAACTGTTGCATCTTTATCGTATTTTATGCTTCTGGCGTTGACTTCTTAGGCCGTAACTATTCGATCTGGTGAAGCAACGCCCTGGAGAGAAACCTAGGTTGCCCGGAACGTAGAAATGACCATAACTTTCACACTGGTTGCTATTATTCGTTTTATACGATGGAAAAGCTGTTGTATTTATATTGCATTTTATTCTTCTGGCGATGACTTTTAAGGCCGTAGCTATTAAATGTGGTGGAGCAACGCCCTAGGGTGTCGCATAGGTTGCCCGGAACGTAGAAATGACCATTACTTTCACAATGTTTGCAAATATCCATTTTATACGATGGAAAAACTGTTGTACTTATATTGTATTTTATTCTTCTGGCGTTGAATTCTAAGTCCCTAGCTTTTCGATCTCGTGGAGCAACGGCCTAGAGTGAAACCTAGGTTACCCGGAACGTAGAAATGACCAGTACTTTCACACTGGTTGCAGTTATTCCTGTTATACGATGGAAAAACTGTTGCACCTTTATTGTATTTTATGCTTCTGGCGTTGACATCTAAGGCCCTAACTGTTTGATCTGGTGGAGCAACGCCCTAGAGTGAAGCCTAGGTTGCCCGGAACGTATAAATGACCATAACTTTCACACTGGTTGCTATTATTCGTTTTATACGATGGAAAAACTGTTATATTTATATTATATTTTATGTTTCTGGCGTTGAACTCTTAGGCCCTAACTATTCGATCTGGTGGAACAAAACCCTAGAGTGAAGCCTAGGTTGCCTGGAACGTAGAAATGACCATCACTTTTACACGGGTTGCAATTATTCCTTTTATAGGATGGAAAGACTGTTGTATTTTTATTGTATTTTATGCTTCACGCGTTGACTTCTGAGGCCGTAGCTATTCGATGTGGTGTATGAACGCCATAGAGTGAAGCCTAGGTTGCCCGGAACGTGGAAATGTCCATATCTTTCACACTGTTTGCAATTATTCATTTTATACGATGGCAATGCTGTTGTATTTATATTGTATTTTATGCTTCTGGCGTTGACATCTTAGGCCCTAACCATTCGATCTGGTGGAGCAATGCCTCAGAGTTAAGTCTAGAATGCCCGAAACGCCGAAATGATCATTACTTTCACGCTTGTTGTAATTATTCCTGTTATACCATGAAAAGACTGTTGTATTTTTATTGTATTTTGTGCCTCAGGCGTAGGCTTCTAAGGCCGTAGCTATTCGATATGGTGGAGCACCGTCCTAGAGTGAACCCTAGGTTGCTCGTCACGTAGAAATGACCACTTCTTTCACATTGTTTGCAATTATTCATTTAATATGATGGAAAAGCTGTTCTATTTATATCGTATTTTATGCTTCGGGCATTGACTTCTAAGGCCCTAACTATTCAATCTGTTGGAGCAACGTCCTTGGGTGAAGCCTAGGTTGCCCGGAACGTAGAAATGACCATAACTTTCACACTGGTTGCAATTATTCGTTTTATACGATGGAAAAGCTGTTGTATTTATATCGTATTTTATGCTTCTGGCGTTGACTTCTTAGGCCCTAACTATTCCATCTGGTGGAACAACGCCCTAGGGTGAAGCGTAGGTTGCCCGGAAAGTAGAAATGACCATAACTTTCACACTGGTAGCAATTATTCGTTTTATACGATGGAAAAACTGTTTTATTTATTTTGTATTTTATGCTTCGGGCGTTGACTTCTAAGGCTTTAACTATTCGATCTAGTGGAGCAACGCCCTAGAGTGAAGCCTAGGCTGCGCGGAACGTAGAAATGACCAAAACTTTCACACTGCTAGCAATTATTCGTTTTATACGATGGAAAAACTGTTTTATTTATTTTGTATTTTATGCTTCGGGCGTTGACTTCTAAGGACCTAACTATTCGATCTGGTGGAGCAACGCCCTAGATTGAAGCCTAGGTTGCTCGGAACGTAAAAATGACCATAACTTTCACACTGGTTGCTATTATTCGTTTTATACGATGGAAGAGCTGTTGTATTTATATTGCATTTTATTCCTCTGGCGATGACTTTTAAGGCCGTAGCTATTAAATGTGGTGGAGCAACGCCCTAGAGTGTCGCATAGGTTGCCCGGAACGTAGAAATGACCATTACTTTCACAATGTTTGCAAATATCCATTTTATACGATGGAAAAACTGTTGTACTTATATTGTATTTTATTCTTCTGGCGTTGAATTCTAAGTCCCTAGCTTTTCGATCTCGTGGAGCAACGCCCTACAGTGAAACCTAGGTTACCCGGAACGTAGAAATGACCAGTACTTTCACACTGGTTGCAGTTATTCCTGTTATACGATGGAAAAACTGTTGCACCTTTATTGTATTTTATGCTTCTGGCGTTGACATCTAAGGCCCTAACTGTTTGATCTGGTGGAGCAACGCCCTAGAGTGAAGCCTAGGTTGCCCGGAACGTAGAAATGACCATAACTTTCACACTGGTTGCTATTATTCGTTTTATACGATGGAAAAACTGTTATATTTATATTATATTTTATGTTTCTGGCGTTGACCTCTTAGGCCCTAACTATTCGATCTGGTGGAACAACACCCTAGAGTGAAGCCTAGGTTGCCTGGAACGTAGAAATGACCATCACTTTTACACGGGTTGCAATTATTCCTTTTATAGTATGGAAAGACTGTTGTATTTTTATTGTATTTTATGCTTCACGCGTTGACTTCTGAGGCCGTAGCTATTCGATGTGGTGGATGAACGCCATAGAGTGAAGCCTAGGTTGCCCGGAACGTGGAAATGTCCATATCTTTCACACTGTTTGCAATTATTCATTTTATACGATGGCAATGCTGTTGTATTTATATTGTATTTTATGCTTCTGGCGTTGACATCTTAGGCCCTAACCATTCGATCTGGTGGAGCAATGCCTCAGAGTTAAGTCTAGAATGCCCGAAACGCCGAAATGATCATTACTTTCACGCTTGTTGCAATTACTCCTGTTATACCACGAAAAGACTGTTGTATTTTTATTGTATTTTGTGCCTCAGGCGTAGGCTTCTAAGGCCGTAGCTATTCGATATGGTGGAGCACCGTCCTAGAGTGAACCCTAGGTTGCTCGTCACGTAGAAATGACCACTTCTTTCACACTGTTTGCAGTTATTCATTTAATATGATGGAAAAGCTGTTGTATTTATATCATATTTTATGCTTCGGGCGTTGACTTCTAAGGCCCTAACTATTCAATCTGTTAAAGCAACGCCCTAGAGTGAAGCCTAGGTTGCCTGGAACGTAGAAATGACCATAAGTTTCACACGGGTTGCAATTATTCATTTTATACGATGGAAAAGCTGTTCTATTTATTTTGTATTTTATGCTTCGGGCGTTGACTTCTAAGCCCCTAACTATTCGATCTGGTGGGGCAACGCGCTAGAGTGAAGCCTAGGTTGCCTGGAACGCAGAAATGACCATCACTTTCACACTGGTTGCAATTATTCGTTTTATACGACGGAAAAGCTGTGGTATTTATATCGTATTTTATGTTTCTGGCGTTGACTTCTTAGGCCCTAGCTATTCGATTTGGTCGAGCAACGCCCTAGAGTGAAACCTAGTTTGCCCGGAACGTAGAACTGACCATTACTTTCACACTGGTTGCAATTATTCCTGTTATACGATGGAAAAACTGCTGCATCTTTATTGTATTTTATGCTTCTGGCGTTGACTTCTAAGTCCCTAACTATTCGATCTGGTGGAGCAGCGCACTAGAGTGAAGCCTAGGTTGCTCGGAATGTAGAAATGTCCATAACTTTCACACTGGTTGCAATTATTCGATTTATACGATGGAAAAGCTGTTGTATTTTTATTGCATTTTATGCTTCGGGCGTTGACTTCTAAGGCCCTAACTATTCAACCTGTTGGGCCAACGCCCTAGCGTGTAGCCTAGGTTGCCCGGAAAATAGAAATGACCATAACCTTCTTACTGGTCGCAATTATTCGTTTTGTAGGATGGAAAAACTGTTGTATTTATATTGTATTTTATGCATCTGGCGTTAACTTCTTAGGCCCTAACTATTCGATCTGGTGGAACAACGCCCTAGGGTGAACCCTAGGTTGCCCGGAACGTAGAATTGTCCATCACTTTCAAACTGGTTGCAATTATTCCTGTTATATGATGGAAACACTGTTGTATTTTTTTTGCATTATATGGTTCGGGCGTTGACTTCTAAGGCCCTAACTATTCAATCTGTTGGAGCAACGCCCTAGGGTGAAGCCTAGGTTGCTCGGAACGTAGAAATGACCATAATTTTCACACTGGTTGCTATCATTCGTTTTATATGATGGATAAACTGTTGTATTTATATTGTATTTTATGGTTCTGGCGTTCACTTCTTAGGCCCTAACTATTCGATCTGGTGGAACAACGACCTAGGGTGAAGCCTAGGTTGCCCGGAACGTAGAAATGACCATAACTTTTACACTGGCAGCAATTATTCGTTTCATACAATGGAAAAACTGTTCTACTTATATTGCGTTTTATGCTTCGGGCGTTGACTTCTAAGGCCCTAACTGATTGATCTGGAGGAGCAACGCTCTAGTGTGTAGCCTAGGTTGCCCGGAACGTAGAAAAGACCATAACTTTTACGCTGGTAGCAATTATTCGTTTTATACAATGGAAAAACCGTTCTATTTATTTTGTATTTTATGCTTCGGGCATTGACTTCTAAGGCCCTAACTCTTTGATCTGGTGGAGCAACGCCCTAGATTGAAGCCTAGGTTGCTCGGAACGTAGAAATGACCATAGCTTTCACACTGGTTGCTATTATTCGTTTTATACAATGGAAAAGCTGTTGTATTTATATCGTATTTTATGCTTCTGGCGTTGACTTCTAAGGCCGTAGCTATTAGATGTGGCGGAGCAACGCCCTAGAGTGTCGCATAGGTTGCCCGGAACGTAGAAATGACCATTACTTTCACAATGTTTGCAAATATCCATTTTATACGATGGAAAAACTGTTGTACTTATATTGTATTTTATTCTTCTGGCGTTGAATTCTAAGTCCCTAGCTTTTCGATCTCCTGGAGCAACGCCCTAGAGTGAAACCTAGGTTACCCGGAACGTAGAAATGACCAGTACTTTCACACTGGTTGCAGTTATTCCTGTTATACGATGGAAAAACTGTTGCACCTTTATTGTATTTTGTGCTACTGGCGTTGACATCTAAGGCCCTAACTGCTTGATCTGGTGGAGCAACGCCCTAGAGTGAAGCCTAGGTTGCCCGGAACGTAGAAATGACCATAACTTTCACACTGGTTGCTATTATTCGTTTTATACGATGGAAAAACTGTTGTATTTATATTGTATTTTATGCTTCTGGCGTTGACTTCTAAGGCACTAACTATTCGATCTGGTGGAGCGACGCCCTAGAGTGAACCCTAGGTTGCCCGGAACGTAGAATTGTCCATCACTTTCAAACTGGTTGCAATTATTCCTGTTATATGATGGAAACACTGTTGTATTTTTTTTGCATTATATGGTTCGGGCGTTGACTTCTAAGGCCCTAACTATTCAATCTGTTGGAGCAACGCCCTAGGGTGAAGCCTAGGTTGCTCGGAAAGTAGAAATGACCATAAGTTTCATACTGGTTGCAAGTATACGTTTTATACGATGGAAAAACTGTTGTATTTATATTGTATTTTATGCTTCTGGCGTTGACTTCTAAGGCACTAACTATTCGATCTGGTGGAGCAACGCCCTAGAGTGAAGCCTAGGTTGCCCGGAACGTAGAATTGGCCATCACTTTCAAACTGGTTGAAATTATTCCTGTTATATGATGGAAACACTGTTGTATTTTTATTGCATTTTATGCTTCGGGCGTTGACTTCTAAGGCCCTAACTATTCAATCTGTTAAAGCAACGCCCTAGGGTGAAGCCTAGGTTGCTCGGAAAGTGGAAATGACCATAAGTTTCATACTGGTTGCAATTATTCGTTTCATACGATGGAAAAACTGTTGTATTTATATTGTGTTTTATGTTTCTGGCTTTGACTTCTAAGGCCCTAGCTATTCGATCTAGTGGAGCAACGCCCTAGAGTGAAGCCTAGGTTGCCTGGAACGTAGAAATGACCATCACTTTCACACGGGTTGCAATTATTCATTTTATACGATGGAAAAACTGTTGTACTTATATTGTATTTTATCCATCTGGCGTTGACTTCAAAGGCCGTAGCTATTAGATGTGGTGGAGCATCGCCCGAGAGTGACGCCTAGGTTGCCCGGAACTTAGAAATGATCATCACTTTCACACTGGTTGCAATTATTCCTGTTATACGATGGAAAAACTCTTGTATATTTATTGTATTTTATGCTCCGGGCATTGACTTCTATGGCCCTACCTATTCGATCTGTTGGAGCAACACACTACAGTTAAGCCTAGGTTGCCTGGAACGTAGAAATAAACATAACTTTCACACCGGCAGCAATTATTCGTTTTATACGATGGAAAAACTCTTCTATTTATTTTGTATTTTATGCTTCGGCCGTGGACTTCTAAGGCCCTAACTACTCGATCTGGTGGTGCAACGCACTAGAGTGAAGCCTAGGTTGCCCGGAACGTAGAAATGACCTTTACTTTCACACTGGTTGCAATTATTCCTGTTATACGATGGAAAAGCTGTTGTATTTATATTGTATTTTATCCATCTGGCGTTGAATTCTAAGTCCATAGCTGTTAGATCTGGTGGGGCAACGCCCTAGAGTGAAACCTCGGTTACCTGGAACGTAGAAATGACCATTACTTTCACACTGTTTGCAATTATCCATTTTATACGATGGAAAAGCTGTTCTATTTATTTTGTATTTCATGCTTCGGGCGTTGACTTCTAAGCCCCTAACTATTCGATCTGGTGGGGCAACGCGCTAGAGTGAAGCCTAGGTTGCCTGGAACGCAGAAATGACCATCACTTTCACACTGGTTGCAATTATTCGTTTTATACGACGGAAAAGCTGTGGTATTTATATTGTATTTTATGTTTCTGGCGTTGACTTCTTAGGCCCTAGCTATTCGATCTGGTCGAGCAACGCCCTAGAGTGAAACCTAGTTTGCCCGGAACGTAGAACTGACCATTACTTTCACACTGGTTGCAATTATTCCTGTTATACGATGGAAAAACTGCTGCATCTTTATTGTATTTTATGCTTCTGTCGTTGACGTCTAAGGCCGTAGCAATTCGATGTGGTGGAGCAACGCCCTAGAGTGACGCCTAGGTTGCCTGGAACGTAGAAATGACCATAACTTCCACACTGATAGCAATTATACGTTTTATACGATGGAACAACTGTTCTATTTATTTTGTATTTCGTGCTTCGGGCGTTGACTTTTAAGGCCCTAACTATTCGATCTGGTGGAACAACGCCCTAGGGTGAACCCTAGGTTGCCCGGAACGTAGAATTGTCCATCACTTTCAAACTGGTTGCAATTATTCCTGTTATATGATGGAAACACTGTTGTATTTTTTTTGCATTATATGGTTCGGGCGTTGACTTCTAAGGCCCTAACTATTCAATCTGTTGGAGCAACGCCCTAGGGTGAAGCCTAGGTTGCTCGGAACGTAGAAATGACCATAATTTTCACACTGGTTGCTATCATTCGTTTTATATGATGGATAAACTGTTGTATTTATATTGTATTTTATGGTTCTGGCGTTCACTTCTTAGGCCCTAACTATTCGATCTGGTGGAACAACGACCTAGGGTGAAGCCTAGGTTGCCCGGAACGTAGAAATGACCATAACTTTTACACTGGCAGCAATTATTCGTTTCATACAATGGAAAAACTGTTCTACTTATATTGCGTTTTATGCTTCGGGCGTTGACTTCTAAGGCCCTAACTGATTGATCTGGAGGAGCAACGCTCTAGTGTGTAGCCTAGGTTGCCCGGAACGTAGAAAAGACCATAACTTTTACGCTGGTAGCAATTATTCGTTTTATACAATGGAAAAACCGTTCTATTTATTTTGTATTTTATGCTTCGGGCATTGACTTCTAAGGCCCTAACTCTTTGATCTGGTGGAGCAACGCCCTAGATTGAAGCCTAGGTTGCTCGGAACGTAGAAATGACCATAGCTTTCACACTGGTTGCTATTATTCGTTTTATACAATGGAAAAGCTGTTGTATTTATATCGTATTTTATGCTTCTGGCGTTGACTTCTAAGGCCGTAGCTATTAGATGTGGCGGAGCAACGCCCTAGAGTGTCGCATAGGTTGCCCGGAACGTAGAAATGACCATTACTTTCACAATGTTTGCAAATATCCATTTTATACGATGGAAAAACTGTTGTACTTATATTGTATTTTATTCTTCTGGCGTTGAATTCTAAGTCCCTAGCTTTTCGATCTCCTGGAGCAACGCCCTAGAGTGAAACCTAGGTTACCCGGAACGTAGAAATGACCAGTACTTTCACACTGGTTGCAGTTATTCCTGTTATACGATGGAAAAACTGTTGCACCTTTATTGTATTTTGTGCTACTGGCGTTGACATCTAAGGCCCTAACTGCTTGATCTGGTGGAGCAACGCCCTAGAGTGAAGCCTAGGTTGCCCGGAACGTAGAAATGACCATAACTTTCACACTGGTTGCTATTATTCGTTTTATACGATGGAAAAACTGTTGTATTTATATTGTATTTTATGCTTCTGGCGTTGACTTCTAAGGCACTAACTATTCGATCTGGTGGAGCGACGCCCTAGAGTGAACCCTAGGTTGCCCGGAACGTAGAATTGTCCATCACTTTCAAACTGGTTGCAATTATTCCTGTTATATGATGGAAACACTGTTGTATTTTTTTTGCATTATATGGTTCGGGCGTTGACTTCTAAGGCCCTAACTATTCAATCTGTTGGAGCAACGCCCTAGGGTGAAGCCTAGGTTGCTCGGAAAGTAGAAATGACCATAAGTTTCATACTGGTTGCAAGTATACGTTTTATACGATGGAAAAACTGTTGTATTTATATTGTATTTTATGCTTCTGGCGTTGACTTCTAAGGCACTAACTATTCGATCTGGTGGAGCAACGCCCTAGAGTGAAGCCTAGGTTGCCCGGAACGTAGAATTGGCCATCACTTTCAAACTGGTTGAAATTATTCCTGTTATATGATGGAAACACTGTTGTATTTTTATTGCATTTTATGCTTCGGGCGTTGACTTCTAAGGCCCTAACTATTCAATCTGTTAAAGCAACGCCCTAGGGTGAAGCCTAGGTTGCTCGGAAAGTGGAAATGACCATAAGTTTCATACTGGTTGCAATTATTCGTTTCATACGATGGAAAAACTGTTGTATTTATATTGTGTTTTATGTTTCTGGCTTTGACTTCTAAGGCCCTAGCTATTCGATCTAGTGGAGCAACGCCCTAGAGTGAAGCCTAGGTTGCCTGGAACGTCGAAATGACCATCACTTTCACACGGGTTGCAATTATTCATTTTATACGATGGAAAAACTGTTGTACTTATATTGTATTTTATCCATCTGGCGTTGACTTCAAAGGCCGTAGCTATTAGATGTGGTGGAGCATCGCCCGAGAGTGACGCCTAGGTTGCCCGGAACTTAGAAATGATCATCACTTTCACACTGGTTGCAATTATTCCTGTTATACGATGGAAAAACTCTTGTATATTTATTGTATTTTATGCTCCGGGCATTGACTTCAATGGCCCTACCTATTCGATCTGTTGGAGCAACACACTACAGTTAAGCCTAGGTTGCCTGGAACGTAGAAATAAACATAACTTTCACACCGGCAGCAATTATTCGTTTTATACGATGGAAAAACTCTTCTATTTATTTTGTATTTTATGCTTCGGCCGTGGACTTCTAAGGCCCTAACTACTCGATCTGGTGGTGCAACGCACTAGAGTGAAGCCTAGGTTGCCCGGAACGTAGAAATGACCTTTACTTTCACACTGGTTGCAATTATTCCTGTTATACGATGGAAAAGCTGTTGTATTTATATTGTATTTTATCCATCTGGCGTTGAATTCTAAGTCCATAGCTGTTAGATCTGGTGGGGCAACGCCCTAGAGTGAAACCTCGGTTACCTGGAACGTAGAAATGACCATTACTTTCACACTGTTTGCAATTATCCATTTTATACGATGGAAAAGCTGTTCTATTTATTTTGTATTTCATGCTTCGGGCGTTGACTTCTAAGCCCCTAACTATTCGATCTGGTGGGGCAACGCGCTAGAGTGAAGCCTAGGTTGCCTGGAACGCAGAAATGACCATCACTTTCACACTGGTTGCAATTATTCGTTTTATACGACGGAAAAGCTGTGGTATTTATATTGTATTTTATGTTTCTGGCGTTGACTTCTTAGGCCCTAGCTATTCGATCTGGTCGAGCAACGCCCTAGAGTGAAACCTAGTTTGCCCGGAACGTAGAACTGACCATTACTTTCACACTGGTTGCAATTATTCCTGTTATACGATGGAAAAACTGCTGCATCTTTATTGTATTTTATGCTTCTGTCGTTGACGTCTAAGGCCGTAGCAATTCGATGTGGTGGAGCAACGCCCTAGAGTGACGCCTAGGTTGCCTGGAACGTAGAAATGACCATAACTTCCACACTGATAGCAATTATACGTTTTATACGATGGAACAACTGTTCTATTTATTTTGTATTTCGTGCTTCGGGCGTTGACTTTTAAGGCCCTAACTATTCAATCTGTTGGAACAACGCCCTAGGGTGAAGCATAGGTTGCCCGGAACGTAGAAATGACCATCACTTTCAAACTGGTTGCAATTATTCCTGTTATATGATGGAAAAACTGTTGTATTTTTATTGCATTTTATGCTTCGGGCATTGACTTCTAAGGCCCTAACTGTTTGATCTGTTGGAGCAATGCCCTAGGGTGAAGCCTAGGTTGCCCGGAAAATATAAATGACCATAAGTTTCATACTGGTTGCAATTATTCGTTTTATACGATGGAAAAACTGTTGTATTTATATTGTATTTTATGCTTCTGGCGTTCACTTCTTAGGCCCGAACTATTCGATCTGGTGGAGCAACGCCCTAGAGTGAAGCCTAGGTTGCCCGGAACGTAGAAATGCCCATAGCTTTCACACTGGTTGCTATTATTCGTTTTATACGTTGGAAAAACTGTTATATTTATATTGTATTTTATGCTTCTGCCGTTGACTTCTTAGGCCCTAACTATTCGATCTGGTGGAACAACGCCCCAGAGTGAAGCCTAGGTTGCCCGGAACGTAGAAATGACCATCACTTTCACACTGGTTGCAATTATTCCTGTTATACGATGGAAAAACTCTTGTATATTTATCGTATTTTATGCTTCGGGCGTTGACTTCTATGGCCCTACCTATCCGATCTGGTGGAGCAGCACCCTACAGTGAAGCCTAGTTTGTCCGGAACGTAGATATGACCATAACCTTCACACAGGTTGCAATTACTCGTTTTATACGATTGAAAGACTGTTGTATTTATTTTGTAGTTTATGCTTCTGGCGTTGAATTCCAAGGCCCTAACACTTCGACCTGGCGGAGCAATGTCTCAGAGTTAAGTCTCGGATGCCCGAAACGTCGAAGTGATCGTTACTTTCACACTGGTTGCAATTATTCATGCTATACGATTGAAGAACTGTTGCATTTTTATAGTATTTTCTGCTTCTGTATTTGAATTCAAAGGTCCTAGCTATTCGATCTGGTAGGGCAACGTCCAAGAGTGAAGCCTAGGTTGCCCGGAACGTAGTTATGACCATATCTTTCACACTGGTTGCAATTATTCCTGTTATGCGATGGAACAACTGTTGTATTTATATTGTATTTTATTCTTCTGGCATTGACTTCTAAGGCCCTAACTATCCGATCTGGTGGAGCAACGCCCAAGAGTGATGCCTAGGTTGCCCGGAACGTAGAAATGACCATTACCTTCACGCTTGCTGGAATTATTCCTGTTATACGATGAAAAAACTGTTGTATTTTTATTGCATTTTATGCTTCAGGCGTTGACTTCTACGGCCGTAGCTATTTGATGTGGCGGAGTAACGCCCTGGTGTGAAACCTGGGTTACACGGATCGTAGAAATGACCATCACTTTCACACTGGTTGCAATTATTCCTGTTATACGATGGTAAACCTGTTGTATTTTTATGGTATTGTATGCTTCAGGGGATGGCTTCTAAGGCCCTAACTATTCGATCTGGTGTAGCAACGCACTAGGGTGAAGCATAGGTTGCCCGGAACGTAGAAATGACCATAACTTTCACACTGGTTGCCATTATTCGTTTTATAGGATGGAAAAGATGTTGTATTTATATCGCATTTTATGCTTCTGGCGTTCACTTCTTAGGCCCTAACTGTTCGATCTGGTGGAACAACGGCCTAGGGTGAAGCCTAGGTTGCCCGAGACGTAGAAATGGCCATAACTTTTACACTGGTAGCAATTATTCGTTTTATACAATGGAAAAACTGTTCTATTTATTTTGTATTTAATGCTTCGGGCGTTGACTTCAAAGGCCCTAACTGTTTGATCTGGTGGAGCACCGCCCTAGAGTGAAGCCTAGGCCGCTCGGAACGTAGAAATGACCATAACTTTCACAATGGTTTCTATTATTCGTTTTATACGATGGAAAAACTGTTATATTTGTATTGTATTTTATGCTTCTGGCGTTGACTTCTTAGGCCCGAACTATTCGATCTGGTGCAATAACGCCCTAGAGTGAAGCCTAGGTTGCCTGGAACGTAGAAATGACCACCACTTTCACACGGGTTGCAATTATTCCTGTTATAGGATGGAAAGATTGTTCTATTTATTTTGTATTTTATGCTTCGGGCGTTGACTTCTAAGGCCCTAACTATTCGATCTGGTGGAGCAACGCCCTAGAGTGAAGCCTAGGTTGCCCGGTACGTAGAAATGACCATCACTTTCAAACTGGTTGCAATTATTCGTCTTATACGATGGAAAAGCTGTTGTATTTATATCGTATTTTAGACTTCTGGCGTTGACTTCTTAGGCCCGAACTATTCGATCTGGTGCAATAACGCCCTAGAGTGAAGCCTAGGTTGCCTGGAACGTAGAATTGTCCATCACTTTCAAACTGGTTGCAATTATTCCTGTTATATGATGGAAACACTGTTGTATTTTTTTTGCATTATATGGTTCGGGCGTTGACTTCTAAGGCCCTAACTATTCAATCTGTTGGAGCAACGCCCTAGGGTGAAGCCTAGGTTGCTCGGAAAGTAGAAATGACCATAAGTTTCATACTGGTTGCAAGTATACGTTTTATACGATGGAAAAACTGTTGTATTTATATTGTATTTTATGCTTCTGGCGTTGACTTCTAAGGCACTAACTATTCGATCTGGTGGAGCAACGCCCTAGAGTGAAGCCTAGGTTGCCCGGAACGTAGAATTGGCCATCACTTTCAAACTGGTTGAAATTATTCCTGTTATATGATGGAAACACTGTTGTATTTTTATTGCATTTTATGCTTCGGGCGTTGACTTCTAAGGCCCTAACTATTCAATCTGTTAAAGCAACGCCCTAGGGTGAAGCCTAGGTTGCTCGGAAAGTGGAAATGACCATAAGTTTCATACTGGTTGCAATTATTCGTTTCATACGATGGAAAAACTGTTGTATTTATATTGTGTTTTATGTTTCTGGCTTTGACTTCTAAGGCCCTAGCTATTCGATCTAGTGGAGCAACGCCCTAGAGTGAAGCCTAGGTTGCCTGGAACGTAGAAATGACCATCACTTTCACACGGGTTGCAATTATTCATTTTATACGATGGAAAGACTGTTGTACTTATATTGTATTTTATCCATCTGGCGTTGACTTCAAAGGCCGTAGCTATTAGATGTGGTGGAGCATCGCCCGAGAGTGACGCCTAGGTTGCCCGGAACTTAGAAATGATCATCACTTTCACACTGGTTGCAATTATTCCTGTTATACGATGGAAAAACTCTTGTATATTTATTGTATTTTATGCTCCGGGCATTGACTTCTATGGCCCTACCTATTCGATCTGTTGGAGCAACACACTACAGTTAAGCCTAGGTTGCCTGGAACGTAGAAATAAACATAACTTTCACACCGGCAGCAATTATTCGTTTTATACGATGGAAAAACTCTTCTATTTATTTTGTATTTTATGCTTCGGCCGTGGACTTCTAAGGCCCTAACTACTCGATCTGGTGGTGCAACGCACTAGAGTGAAGCCTAGGTTGCCCGGAACGTAGAAATGACCTTTACTTTCACACTGGTTGCAATTATTCCTGTTATACGATGGAAAAGCTGTTGTATTTATATTGTATTTTATCCATCTGGCGTTGAATTCTAATTCCATAGCTGTTAGATCTGGTGGGGCAACGCCCTAGAGTGAAACCTCGGTTACCTGGAACGTAGAAATGACCATTACTTTCACACTGTTTGCAATTATCCATTTTATACGATGGAAAAGCTGTTCTATTTATTTTGTATTTCATGCTTCGGGCGTTGACTTCTAAGCCCCTAACTATTCGATCTGGTGGGGCAACGCGCTAGAGTGAAGCCTAGGTTGCCTGGAACGCAGAAATGACCATCACTTTCACACTGGTTGCAATTATTCGTTTTATACGACGGAAAAGCTGTGGTATTTATATTGTATTTTATGTTTCTGGCGTTGACTTCTTAGGCCCTAGCTATTCGATCTGGTCGAGCAACGCCCTAGAGTGAAACCTAGTTTGCCCGGAACGTAGAACTGACCATTACTTTCACACTGGTTGCAATTATTCCTGTTATACGATGGAAAAACTGCTGCATCTTTATTGTATTTTATGCTTCTGTCGTTGACGTCTAAGGCCGTAGCAATTCGATGTGGTGGAGCAACGCCCTAGAGTGACGCCTAGGTTGCCTGGAACGTAGAAATGACCATAACTTCCACACTGATAGCAATTATACGTTTTATACGATGGAACAACTGTTCTATTTATTTTGTATTTCGTGCTTCGGGCGTTGACTTTTAAGGCCCTAACTATTCGATCTGGTGGAACAACGCCCTAGGGTGAACCCTAGGTTGCCCGGAACGTAGAATTGTCCATCACTTTCAAACTGGTTGCAATTATTCCTGTTATATGATGGAAACACTGTTGTATTTTTTTTGCATTATATGGTTCGGGCGTTGACTTCTAAGGCCCTAACTATTCAATCTGTTGGAGCAACGCCCTAGGGTGAAGCCTAGGTTGCTCGGAACGTAGAAATGACCATAATTTTCACACTGGTTGCTATCATTCGTTTTATATGATGGATAAACTGTTCTACTTATATTGCGTTTTATGCTTCGGGCGTTGACTTCTAAGGCCCTAACTGATTGATCTGGAGGAGCAACGCTCTAGTGTGTAGCCTAGGTTGCCCGGAACGTAGAAAAGACCATAACTTTTACGCTGGTAGCAATTATTCGTTTTATACAATGGAAAAACCGTTCTATTTATTTTGTATTTTATGCTTCGGGCATTGACTTCTAAGGCCCTAACTCTTTGATCTGGTGGAGCAACGCCCTAGATTGAAGCCTAGGTTGCTCGGAACGTAGAAATGACCATAGCTTTCACACTGGTTGCTATTATTCGTTTTATACAATGGAAAAGCTGTTGTATTTATATCGTATTTTATGCTTCTGGCGTTGACTTCTAAGGCCGTAGCTATTAGATGTGGCGGAGCAACGCCCTAGAGTGTCGCATAGGTTGCCCGGAACGTAGAAATGACCATTACTTTCACAATGTTTGCAAATATCCATTTTATACGATGGAAAAACTGTTGTACTTATATTGTATTTTATTCTTCTGGCGTTGAATTCTAAGTCCCTAGCTTTTCGATCTCCTGGAGCAACGCCCTAGAGTGAAACCTAGGTTACCCGGAACGTAGAAATGACCAGTACTTTCACACTGGTTGCAGTTATTCCTGTTATACAATGGAAAAACTGTTGCACCTTTATTGTATTTTGTGCTACTGGCGTTGACATCTAAGGCCCTAACTGCTTGATCTGGTGGAGCAACGCCCTAGAGTGAAGCCTAGGTTGCCCGGAACGTAGAAATGACCATAACTTTCACACTGGTTGCTATTATTCGTTTTATACGATGGAAAAACTGTTGTATTTATATTGTATTTTATGCTTCTGGCGTTGACTTCTAAGGCACTAACTATTCGATCTGGTGGAGCGACGCCCTAGAGTGAACCCTAGGTTGCCCGGAACGTAGAATTGTCCATCACTTTCAAACTGGTTGCAATTATTCCTGTTATATGATGGAAACACTGTTGTATTTTTTTTGCATTATATGGTTCGGGCGTTGACTTCTAAGGCCCTAACTATTCAATCTGTTGGAGCAACGCCCTAGGGTGAAGCCTAGGTTGCTCGGAAAGTAGAAATGACCATAAGTTTCATACTGGTTGCAAGTAT
Organism: Calliopsis andreniformis; assembly: GCF_051401765.1. Lineage (NCBI taxonomy): Eukaryota > Metazoa > Arthropoda > Insecta > Hymenoptera > Andrenidae > Calliopsis > Calliopsis andreniformis. The sequence continues at coordinate 5,114,816 of NW_027480429.1, forward strand.
ACGTTTTATACGATGGAAAAACTGTTGTATTTATATTGTATTTTATGCTTCTGGCGTTGACTTCTAAGGCACTAACTATTCGATCTGGTGGAGCAACGCCCTAGAGTGAAGCCTAGGTTGCCCGGAACGTAGAATTGGCCATCACTTTCAAACTGGTTGAAATTATTCCTGTTATATGATGGAAACACTGTTGTATTTTTATTGCATTTTATGCTTCGGGCGTTGACTTCTAAGGCCCTAACTATTCAATCTGTTAAAGCAACGCCCTAGGGTGAAGCCTAGGTTGCTCGGAAAGTGGAAATGACCATAAGTTTCATACTGGTTGCAATTATTCGTTTCATACGATGGAAAAACTGTTGTATTTATATTGTGTTTTATGTTTCTGGCTTTGACTTCTAAGGCCCTAGCTATTCGATCTAGTGGAGCAACGCCCTAGAGTGAAGCCTAGGTTGCCTGGAACGTAGAAATGACCATCACTTTCACACGGGTTGCAATTATTCATTTTATACGATGGAAAAACTGTTGTACTTATATTGTATTTTATCCATCTGGCGTTGACTTCAAAGGCCGTAGCTATTAGATGTGGTGGAGCATCGCCCGAGAGTGACGCCTAGGTTGCCCGGAACTTAGAAATGATCATCACTTTCACACTGGTTGCAATTATTCCTGTTATACGATGGAAAAACTCTTGTATATTTATTGTATTTTATGCTCCGGGCATTGACTTCTATGGCCCTACCTATTCGATCTGTTGGAGCAACACACTACAGTTAAGCCTAGGTTGCCTGGAACGTAGAAATAAACATAACTTTCACACCGGCAGCAATTATTCGTTTTATACGATGGAAAAACTCTTCTATTTATTTTGTATTTTATGCTTCGGCCGTGGACTTCTAAGGCCCTAACTACTCGATCTGGTGGTGCAACGCACTAGAGTGAAGCCTAGGTTGCCCGGAACGTAGAAATGACCTTTACTTTCACACTGGTTGCAATTATTCCTGTTATACGATGGAAAAGCTGTTGTATTTATATTGTATTTTATCCATCTGGCGTTGAATTCTAATTCCATAGCTGTTAGATCTGGTGGGGCAACGCCCTAGAGTGAAACCTCGGTTACCTGGAACGTAGAAATGACCATTACTTTCACACTGTTTGCAATTATCCATTTTATACGATGGAAAAGCTGTTCTATTTATTTTGTATTTCATGCTTCGGGCGTTGACTTCTAAGCCCCTAACTATTCGATCTGGTGGGGCAACGCGCTAGAGTGAAGCCTAGGTTGCCTGGAACGCAGAAATGACCATCACTTTCACACTGGTTGCAATTATTCGTTTTATACGACGGAAAAGCTGTGGTATTTATATTGTATTTTATGTTTCTGGCGTTGACTTCTTAGGCCCTAGCTATTCGATCTGGTCGAGCAACGCCCTAGAGTGAAACCTAGTTTGCCCGGAACGTAGAACTGACCATTACTTTCACACTGGTTGCAATTATTCCTGTTATACGATGGAAAAACTGCTGCATCTTTATTGTATTTTATGCTTCTGTCGTTGACGTCTAAGGCCGTAGCAATTCGATGTGGTGGAGCAACGCCCTAGAGTGACGCCTAGGTTGCCTGGAACGTAGAAATGACCATAACTTCCACACTGATAGCAATTATACGTTTTATACGATGGAACAACTGTTCTATTTATTTTGTATTTCGTGCTTCGGGCGTTGACTTTTAAGGCCCTAACTATTCGATCTGGTGGAACAACGCCCTAGGGTGAACCCTAGGTTGCCCGGAACGTAGAATTGTCCATCACTTTCAAACTGGTTGCAATTATTCCTGTTATATGATGGAAACACTGTTGTATTTTTTTTGCATTATATGGTTCGGGCGTTGACTTCTAAGGCCCTAACTATTCAATCTGTTGGAGCAACGCCCTAGGGTGAAGCCTAGGTTGCTCGGAACGTAGAAATGACCATAATTTTCACACTGGTTGCTATCATTCGTTTTATATGATGGATAAACTGTTGTATTTATATTGTATTTTATGGTTCTGGCGTTCACTTCTTAGGCCCTAACTATTCGATCTGGTGGAACAACGACCTAGGGTGAAGCCTAGGTTGCCCGGAACGTAGAAATGACCATAACTTTTACACTGGCAGCAATTATTCGTTTCATACAATGGAAAAACTGTTCTACTTATATTGCGTTTTATGCTTCGGGCGTTGACTTCTAAGGCCCTAACTGATTGATCTGGAGGAGCAACGCTCTAGTGTGTAGCCTAGGTTGCCCGGAACGTAGAAAAGACCATAACTTTTACGCTGGTAGCAATTATTCGTTTTATACAATGGAAAAACCGTTCTATTTATTTTGTATTTTATGCTTCGGGCATTGACTTCTAAGGCCCTAACTCTTTGATCTGGTGGAGCAACGCCCTAGATTGAAGCCTAGGTTGCTCGGAACGTAGAAATGACCATAGCTTTCACACTGGTTGCTATTATTCGTTTTATACAATGGAAAAGCTGTTGTATTTATATCGTATTTTATGCTTCTGGCGTTGACTTCTAAGGCCGTAGCTATTAGATGTGGCGGAGCAACGCCCTAGAGTGTCGCATAGGTTGCCCGGAACGTAGAAATGACCATTACTTTCACAATGTTTGCAAATATCCATTTTATACGATGGAAAAACTGTTGTACTTATATTGTATTTTATTCTTCTGGCGTTGAATTCTAAGTCCCTAGCTTTTCGATCTCCTGGAGCAGCGCCCTAGAGTGAAACCTAGGTTACCCGGAACGTTGAAATGACCAGTACTTTCACACTGGTTGCAGTTATTCCTGTTATACAATGGAAAAACTGTTGCACCTTTATTGTATTTTGTGCTACTGGCGTTGACATCTAAGGCCCTAACTGCTTGATCTGGTGGAGCAACGCCCTAGAGTGAAGCCTAGGTTGCCCGGAACGTAGAAATGACCATAACTTTCACACTGGTTGCTATTATTCGTTTTATACGATGGAAAAACTGTTGTATTTATATTGTATTTTATGCTTCTGGCGTTGACTTCTAAGGCACTAACTATTCGATCTGGTGGAGCGACGCCCTAGAGTGAACCCTAGGTTGCCCGGAACGTAGAATTGTCCATCACTTTCAAACTGGTTGCAATTATTCCTGTTATATGATGGAAACACTGTTGTATTTTTTTTGCATTATATGGTTCGGGCGTTGACTTCTAAGGCCCTAACTATTCAATCTGTTGGAGCAACGCCCTAGGGTGAAGCCTAGGTTGCTCGGAAAGTAGAAATGACCATAAGTTTCATACTGGTTGCAAGTATACGTTTTATACGATGGAAAAACTGTTGTATTTATATTGTATTTTATGCTTCTGGCGTTGACTTCTAAGGCACTAACTATTCGATCTGGTGGAGCAACGCCCTAGAGTGAAGCCTAGGTTGCCCGGAACGTAGAATTGGCCATCACTTTCAAACTGGTTGAAATTATTCCTGTTATATGATGGAAACACTGTTGTATTTTTATTGCATTTTATGCTTCGGGCGTTGACTTCTAAGGCCCTAACTATTCAATCTGTTAAAGCAACGCCCTAGGGTGAAGCCTAGGTTGCTCGGAAAGTGGAAATGACCATAAGTTTCATACTGGTTGCAATTATTCGTTTCATACGATGGAAAAACTGTTGTATTTATATTGTGTTTTATGTTTCTGGCTTTGACTTCTAAGGCCCTAGCTATTCGATCTAGTGGAGCAACGCCCTAGAGTGAAGCCTAGGTTGCCTGGAACGTAGAAATGACCATCACTTTCACACGGGTTGCAATTATTCATTTTATACGATGGAAAAACTGTTGTACTTATATTGTATTTTATCCATCTGGCGTTGACTTCAAAGGCCGTAGCTATTAGATGTGGTGGAGCATCGCCCGAGAGTGACGCCTAGGTTGCCCGGAACTTAGAAATGATCATCACTTTCACACTGGTTGCAATTATTCCTGTTATACGATGGAAAAACTCTTGTATATTTATTGTATTTTATGCTCCGGGCATTGACTTCTATGGCCCTACCTATTCGATCTGTTGGAGCAACACACTACAGTTAAGCCTAGGTTGCCTGGAACGTAGAAATAAACATAACTTTCACACCGGCAGCAATTATTCGTTTTATACGATGGAAAAACTCTTCTATTTATTTTGTATTTTATGCTTCGGCCGTGGACTTCTAAGGCCCTAACTACTCGATCTGGTGGTGCAACGCACTAGAGTGAAGCCTAGGTTGCCCGGAACGTAGAAATGACCTTTACTTTCACACTGGTTGCAATTATTCCTGTTATACGATGGAAAAGCTGTTGTATTTATATTGTATTTTATCCATCTGGCGTTGAATTCTAAGTCCATAGCTGTTAGATCTGGTGGGGCAACGCCCTAGAGTGAAACCTCGGTTACCTGGAACGTAGAAATGACCATTACTTTCACACTGTTTGCAATTATCCATTTTATACGATGGAAAAGCTGTTCTATTTATTTTGTATTTCATGCTTCGGGCGTTGACTTCTAAGCCCCTAACTATTCGATCTGGTGGGGCAACGCGCTAGAGTGAAGCCTAGGTTGCCTGGAACGCAGAAATGACCATCACTTTCACACTGGTTGCAATTATTCGTTTTATACGACGGAAAAGCTGTGGTATTTATATTGTATTTTATGTTTCTGGCGTTGACTTCTTAGGCCCTAGCTATTCGATCTGGTCGAGCAACGCCCTAGAGTGAAACCTAGTTTGCCCGGAACGTAGAACTGACCATTACTTTCACACTGGTTGCAATTATTCCTGTTATACGATGGAAAAACTGCTGCATCTTTATTGTATTTTATGCTTCTGTCGTTGACGTCTAAGGCCGTAGCAATTCGATGTGGTGGAGCAACGCCCTAGAGTGACGCCTAGGTTGCCTGGAACGTAGAAATGACCATAACTTCCACACTGATAGCAATTATACGTTTTATACGATGGAACAACTGTTCTATTTATTTTGTATTTCGTGCTTCGGGCGTTGACTTTTAAGGCCCTAACTATTCAATCTGTTGGAACAACGCCCTAGGGTGAAGCATAGGTTGCCCGGAACGTAGAAATGACCATCACTTTCAAACTGGTTGCAATTATTCCTGTTATATGATGGAAAAACTGTTGTATTTTTATTGCATTTTATGCTTCGGGCATTGACTTCTAAGGCCCTAACTGTTTGATCTGTTGGAGCAATGCCCTAGGGTGAAGCCTAGGTTGCCCGGAAAATATAAATGACCATAAGTTTCATACTGGTTGCAATTATTCGTTTTATACGATGGAAAAACTGTTGTATTTATATTGTATTTTATGCTTCTGGCGTTCACTTCTTAGGCCCGAACTATTCGATCTGGTGGAGCAACGCCCTAGAGTGAAGCCTAGGTTGCCCGGAACGTAGAAATGCCCATAGCTTTCACACTGGTTGCTATTATTCGTTTTATACGTTGGAAAAACTGTTATATTTATATTGTATTTTATGCTTCTGCCGTTGACTTCTTAGGCCCTAACTATTCGATCTGGTGGAACAACGCCCCAGAGTGAAGCCTAGGTTGCCCGGAACGTAGAAATGACCATCACTTTCACACTGGTTGCAATTATTCCTGTTATACGATGGAAAAACTCTTGTATATATATCGTATTTTATGCTTCGGGCGTTGACTTCTATGGCCCTACCTATCCGATCTGGTGGAGCAGCACCCTACAGTGAAGCCTAGTTTGTCCGGAACGTAGATATGACCATAACCTTCACACAGGTTGCAATTACTCGTTTTATACGATTGAAAGACTGTTGTATTTATTTTGTAGTTTATGCTTCTGGCGTTGAATTCCAAGGCCCTAACACTTCGACCTGGCGGAGCAATGTCTCAGAGTTAAGTCTCGGATGCCCGAAACGTCGAAGTGATCGTTACTTTCACACTGGTTGCAATTATTCATGCTATACGATTGAAGAACTGTTGCATTTTTATAGTATTTTCTGCTTCTGTATTTGAATTCAAAGGTCCTAGCTATTCGATATGGTAGGGCAACGTCCAAGAGTGAAGCCTAGGTTGCCCGGAACGTAGTTATGACCATATCTTTCACACTGGTTGCAATTATTCCTGTTATGCGATGGAACAACTGTTGTATTTATATTGTATTTTATTCTTCTGGCATTGACTTCTAAGGCCCTAACTATCCGATCTGGTGGAGCAACGCCCAAGAGTGATGCCTAGGTTGCCCGGAACGTAGAAATGACCATTACCTTCACGCTTGCTGGAATTATTCCTGTTATACGATGAAAAAACTGTTGTATTTTTATTGCATTTTATGCTTCAGGCGTTGACTTCTACGGCCGTAGCTATTTGATGTGGCGGAGTAACGCCCTGGTGTGAAACCTGGGTTACACGGATCGTAGAAATGACCATCACTTTCACACTGGTTGCAATTATTCCTGTTATACGATGGTAAACCTGTTGTATTTTTATGGTATTGTATGCTTCAGGGGATGGCTTCTAAGGCCCTAACTATTCGATCTGGTGTAGCAACGCACTAGGGTGAAGCATAGGTTGCCCGGAACGTAGAAATGACCATAACTTTCACACTGGTTGCCATTATTCGTTTTATAGGATGGAAAAGATGTTGTATTTATATCGCATTTTATGCTTCTGGCGTTCACTTCTTAGGCCCTAACTGTTCGATCTGGTGGAACAACGGCCTAGGGTGAAGCCTAGGTTGCCCGAGACGTAGAAATGGCCATAACTTTTACACTGGTAGCAATTATTCGTTTTACACAATGGAAAAACTGTTCTATTTATTTTGTATTTAATGCTTCGGGCGTTGACTTCAAAGGCCCTAACTGTTTGATCTGGTGGAGCACCGCCCTAGAGTGAAGCCTAGGCCGCTCGGAACGTAGAAATGACCATAACTTTCACAATGGTTTCTATTATTCGTTTTATACGATGGAAAAACTGTTATATTTGTATTGTATTTTATGCTTCTGGCGTTGACTTCTTAGGCCCGAACTATTCGATCTGGTGCAATAACGCCCTAGAGTGAAGCCTAGGTTGCCTGGAACGTAGAAATGACCACCACTTTCACACGGGTTGCAATTATTCCTGTTATAGGATGGAAAGATTGTTCTATTTATTTTGTATTTTATGCTTCGGGCGTTGACTTCTAAGGCCCTAACTATTCGATCTGGTGGAGCAACGCCCTAGAGTGAAGCCTAGGTTGCCCGGTACGTAGAAATGACCATCACTTTCAAACTGGTTGCAATTATTCGTCTTATACGATGGAAAAGCTGTTGTATTTATATCGTATTTTAGACTTCTGGCGTTGACTTCTTAGGCCCTAACTATTCCATCTGGTGGAACAACGCCATAGGGTGAAGCCTAGGTTGCCCGGAAAGTAGAAATGACCATAACTTTCACACTGGTAGCAATTATTCGTTTTATACGATGGAAAAACTGTTCTATTTATTTTATATTTTATGCTTCGGGCGTTGACTTCTAAGACCCTAACTATTCGATCTGGTGGAGCAACGCCCTAGAGTGAAGCCTAGGTTGCCCGGTACGTAGAAATGACCATCACTTTCATACTGGTTGCAATTATTCGTTTCATACGATGGAAAAACTGTTGTATTTATATTGTGTTTTATGTTTCTGGCTTTGACTTCTAAGGCCCTAGCTATTCGATCTAGTGGAGCAACGCCCTAGAGTGAAGCCTAGGTTGCCTGGAACGTAGAAATGACCATCACTTTCACACGGGTTGCAATTATTCATTTTATACGATGGAAAAACTGTTGTACTTATATTGTATTTTATCCATCTGGCGTTGACTTCAAAGGCCGTAGCTATTAGATGTGGTGGAGCATCGCCCGAGAGTGACGCCTAGGTTGCCCGGAACTTAGAAATGATCATCACTTTCACACTGGTTGCAATTATTCCTGTTATACGATGGAAAAACTCTTGTATATTTATTGTATTTTATGCTCCGGGCATTGACTTCTATGGCCCTACCTATTCGATCTGTTGGAGCAACACACTACAGTTAAGCCTAGGTTGCCTGGAACGTAGAAATAAACATAACTTTCACACCGGCAGCAATTATTCGTTTTATACGATGGAAAAACTCTTCTATTTATTTTGTATTTTATGCTTCGGCCGTGGACTTCTAAGGCCCTAACTACTCGATCTGGTGGTGCAACGCACTAGAGTGAAGCCTAGGTTGCCCGGAACGTAGAAATGACCTTTACTTTCACACTGGTTGCAATTATTCCTGTTATACGATGGAAAAGCTGTTGTATTTATATTGTATTTTATCCATCTGGCGTTGAATTCTAAGTCCATAGCTGTTAGATCTGGTGGGGCAACGCCCTAGAGTGAAACCTCGGTTACCTGGAACGTAGAAATGACCATTACTTTCACACTGTTTGCAATTATCCATTTTATACGATGGAAAAGCTGTTCTATTTATTTTGTATTTCATGCTTCGGGCGTTGACTTCTAAGCCCCTAACTATTCGATCTGGTGGGGCAACGCGCTAGAGTGAAGCCTAGGTTGCCTGGAACGCAGAAATGACCATCACTTTCACACTGGTTGCAATTATTCGTTTTATACGACGGAAAAGCTGTGGTATTTATATTGTATTTTATGTTTCTGGCGTTGACTTCTTAGGCCCTAGCTATTCGATCTGGTCGAGCAACGCCCTAGAGTGAAACCTAGTTTGCCCGGAACGTAGAACTGACCATTACTTTCACACTGGTTGCAATTATTCCTGTTATACGATGGAAAAACTGCTGCATCTTTATTGTATTTTATGCTTCTGTCGTTGACGTCTAAGGCCGTAGCAATTCGATGTGGTGGAGCAACGCCCTAGAGTGACGCCTAGGTTGCCTGGAACGTAGAAATGACCATAACTTCCACACTGATAGCAATTATACGTTTTATACGATGGAACAACTGTTCTATTTATTTTGTATTTCGTGCTTCGGGCGTTGACTTTTAAGGCCCTAACTATTCAATCTGTTGGAACAACGCCCTAGGGTGAAGCATAGGTTGCCCGGAACGTAGAAATGACCATCACTTTCAAACTGGTTGCAATTATTCCTGTTATATGATGGAAAAACTGTTGTATTTTTATTGCATTTTATGCTTCGGGCATTGACTTCTAAGGCCCTAACTGTTTGATCTGTTGGAGCAATGCCCTAGGGTGAAGCCTAGGTTGCCCGGAAAATATAAATGACCATAAGTTTCATACTGGTTGCAATTATTCGTTTTATACGATGGAAAAACTGTTGTATTTATATTGTATTTTATGCTTCTGGCGTTCACTTCTTAGGCCCGAACTATTCGATCTGGTGGAGCAACGCCCTAGAGTGAAGCCTAGGTTGCCCGGAACGTAGAAATGCCCATAGCTTTCACACTGGTTGCTATTATTCGTTTTATACGTTGGAAAAACTGTTATATTTATATTGTATTTTATGCTTCTGCCGTTGACTTCTTAGGCCCTAACTATTCGATCTGGTGGAACAACGCCCCAGAGTGAAGCCTAGGTTGCCCGGAACGTAGAAATGACCATCACTTTCACACTGGTTGCAATTATTCCTGTTATACGATGGAAAAACTCTTGTATATTTATCGTATTTTATGTTTCGGGCGTTGACTTCTATGGCCCTACCTATCCGATCTGGTGGAGCAGCACCCTACAGTGAAGCCTAGTTTGTCCGGAACGTAGATATGACCATAACCTTCACACAGGTTGCAATTACTCGTTTTATACGATTGAAAGACTGTTGTATTTATTTTGTAGTTTATGCTTCTGGCGTTGAATTCCAAGGCCCTAACACTTCGACCTGGCGGAGCAATGTCTCAGAGTTAAGTCTCGGATGCCCGAAACGTCGAAGTGATCGTTACTTTCACACTGGTTGCAATTATTCATGCTATACGATTGAAGAACTGTTGCATTTTTATAGTATTTTCTGCTTCTGTATTTGAATTCAAAGGTCCTAGCTATTCGATCTGGTAGGGCAACGTCCAAGAGTGAAGCCTAGGTTGCCCGGAACGTAGTTATGACCATATCTTTCACACTGGTTGCAATTATTCCTGTTATGCGATGGAACAACTGTTGTATTTATATTGTATTTTATTCTTCTGGCATTGACTTCTAAGGCCCTAACTATCCGATCTGGTGGAGCAACGCCCAAGAGTGATGCCTAGGTTGCCCGGAACGTAGAAATGACCATTACCTTCACGCTTGCTGGAATTATTCCTGTTATACGATGAAAAAACTGTTGTATTTTTATTGCATTTTATGCTTCAGGCGTTGACTTCTACGGCCGTAGCTATTTGATGTGGCGGAGTAACGCCCTGGTGTGAAACCTGGGTTACACGGATCGTAGAAATGACCATCACTTTCACACTGGTTGCAATTATTCCTGTTATACGATGGTAAACCTGTTGTATTTTTATGGTATTGTATGCTTCAGGGGATGGCTTCTAAGGCCCTAACTATTCGATCTGGTGTAGCAACGCACTAGGGTGAAGCATAGGTTGCCCGGAACGTAGAAATGACCATAACTTTCACACTGGTTGCCATTATTCGTTTTATAGGATGGAAAAGATGTTGTATTTATATCGCATTTTATGCTTCTGGCGTTCACTTCTTAGGCCCTAACTGTTCGATCTGGTGGAACAACGGCCTAGGGTGAAGCCTAGGTTGCCCGAGACGTAGAAATGGCCATAACTTTTACACTGGTAGCAATTATTCGTTTTATACAATGGAAAAACTGTTCTATTTATTTTGTATTTAATGCTTCGGGCGTTGACTTCAAAGGCCCTAACTGTTTGATCTGGTGGAGCACCGCCCTAGAGTGAAGCCTAGGCCGCTCGGAACGTAGAAATGACCATAACTTTCACAATGGTTTCTATTATTCGTTTTATACGATGGAAAAACTGTTATATTTGTATTGTATTTTATGCTTCTGGCGTTGACTTCTTAGGCCCGAACTATTCGATCTGGTGCAATAACGCCCTAGAGTGAAGCCTAGGTTGCCTGGAACGTAGAAATGACCACCACTTTCACACGGGTTGCAATTATTCCTGTTATAGGATGGAAAGATTGTTCTATTTATTTTGTATTTTATGCTTCGGGCGTTGACTTCTAAGGCCCTAACTATTCGATCTGGTGGAGCAACGCCCTAGAGTGAAGCCTAGGTTGCCCGGTACGTAGAAATGACCATCACTTTCAAACTGGTTGCAATTATTCGTCTTCTACGATGGAAAAGCTGTTGTATTTATATCGTATTTTAGACTTCTGGCGTTGACTTCTTAGGCCCTAACTATTCCATCTGGTGGAACAACGCCATAGGGTGAAGCCTAGGTTGCCCGGAAAGTAGAAATGACCATAACTTTCACACTGGTAGCAATTATTCGTTTTATACGATGGAAAAACTGTTCTATTTATTTTATATTTTATGCTTCGGGCGTTGACTTCTAAGACCCTAACTATTCGATCTGGTGGAGCAACGCCCTAGAGTGAAGCCTAGGTTGCCCGGTACGTAGAAATGACCATCACTTTCATACTGGTTGCAATTATTCGTTTCATACGATGGAAAAACTGTTGTATTTATATTGTGTTTTATGTTTCTGGCTTTGACTTCTAAGGCCCTAGCTATTCGATCTAGTGGAGCAACGCCCTAGAGTGAAGCCTAGGTTGCCTGGAACGTAGAAATGACCATCACTTTCACACGGGTTGCAATTATTCATTTTATACGATGGAAAAACTGTTGTACTTATATTGTATTTTATCCATCTGGCGTTGACTTCAAAGGCCGTAGCTATTAGATGTGGTGGAGCATCGCCCGAGAGTGACGCCTAGGTTGCCCGGAACTTAGAAATGATCATCACTTTCACACTGGTTGCAATTATTCCTGTTATACGATGGAAAAACTCTTGTATATTTATTGTATTTTATGCTCCGGGCATTGACTTCTATGGCCCTACCTATTCGATCTGTTGGAGCAACACACTACAGTTAAGCCTAGGTTGCCTGGAACGTAGAAATAAACATAACTTTCACACCGGCAGCAATTATTCGTTTTATACGATGGAAAAACTCTTCTATTTATTTTGTATTTTATGCTTCGGCCGTGGACTTCTAAGGCCCTAACTACTCGATCTGGTGGTGCAACGCACTAGAGTGAAGCCTAGGTTGCCCGGAACGTAGAAATGACCTTTACTTTCACACTGGTTGCAATTATTCCTGTTATACGATGGAAAAGCTGTTGTATTTATATTGTATTTTATCCATCTGGCGTTGAATTCTAAGTCCATAGCTGTTAGATCTGGTGGGGCAACGCCCTAGAGTGAAACCTCGGTTACCTGGAACGTAGAAATGACCATTACTTTCACACTGTTTGCAATTATCCATTTTATACGATGGAAAAGCTGTTCTATTTATTTTGTATTTCATGCTTCGGGCGTTGACTTCTAAGCCCCTAACTATTCGATCTGGTGGGGCAACGCGCTAGAGTGAAGCCTAGGTTGCCTGGAACGCAGAAATGACCATCACTTTCACACTGGTTGCAATTATTCGTTTTATACGACGGAAAAGCTGTGGTATTTATATTGTATTTTATGTTTCTGGCGTTGACTTCTTAGGCCCTAGCTATTCGATCTGGTCGAGCAACGCCCTAGAGTGAAACCTAGTTTGCCCGGAACGTAGAACTGACCATTACTTTCACACTGGTTGCAATTATTCCTGTTATACGATGGAAAAACTGCTGCATCTTTATTGTATTTTATGCTTCTGTCGTTGACGTCTAAGGCCGTAGCAATTCGATGTGGTGGAGCAACGCCCTAGAGTGACGCCTAGGTTGCCTGGAACGTAGAAATGACCATAACTTCCACACTGATAGCAATTATACGTTTTATACGATGGAACAACTGTTCTATTTATTTTGTATTTCGTGCTTCGGGCGTTGACTTTTAAGGCCCTAACTATTCAATCTGTTGGAACAACGCCCTAGGGTGAAGCATAGGTTGCCCGGAACGTAGAAATGACCATCACTTTCAAACTGGTTGCAATTATTCCAGTTATATGATGGAAAAACTGTTGTATTTTTATTGCATTTTATGCTTCGGGCATTGACTTCTAAGGCCCTAACTGTTTGATCTGTTGGAGCAATGCCCTAGGGTGAAGCCTAGGTTGCCCGGAAAATATAAATGACCATAAGTTTCATACTGGTTGCAATTATTCGTTTTATACGATGGAAAAACTGTTGTATTTATATTGTATTTTATGCTTCTGGCGTTCACTTCTTAGGCCCGAACTATTCGATCTGGTGGAGCAACGCCCTAGAGTGAAGCCTAGGTTGCCCGGAACGTAGAAATGCCCATAGCTTTCACACTGGTTGCTATTATTCGTTTTATACGTTGGAAAAACTGTTATATTTATATTGTATTTTATGCTTCTGCCGTTGACTTCTTAGGCCCTAACTATTCGATCTGGTGGAACAACGCCCCAGAGTGAAGCCTAGGTTGCCCGGAACGTAGAAATGACCATCACTTTCACACTGGTTGCAATTATTCCTGTTATACGATGGAAAAACTCTTGTATATTTATCGTATTTTATGCTTCGGGCGTTGACTTCTATGGCCCTACCTATCCGATCTGGTGGAGCAGCACCCTACAGTGAAGCCTAGTTTGTCCGGAACGTAGATATGACCATAACCTTCACACAGGTTGCAATTACTCGTTTTATACGATTGAAAGACTGTTGTATTTATTTTGTAGTTTATGCTTCTGGCGTTGAATTCCAAGGCCCTAACACTTCGACCTGGCGGAGCAATGTCTCAGAGTTAAGTCTCGGATGCCCGAAACGTCGAAGTGATCGTTACTTTCACACTGGTTGCAATTATTCATGCTATACGATTGAAGAACTGTTGCATTTTTATAGTATTTTCTGCTTCTGTATTTGAATTCAAAGGTCCTAGCTATTCGATCTGGTAGGGCAACGTCCAAGAGTGAAGCCTAGGTTGCCCGGAACGTAGTTATGACCATATCTTTCACACTGGTTGCAATTATTCCTGTTATGCGATGGAACAACTGTTGTATTTATATTGTATTTTATTCTTCTGGCATTGACTTCTAAGGCCCTAACTATCCGATCTGGTGGAGCAACGCCCAAGAGTGATGCCTAGGTTGCCCGGAACGTAGAAATGACCATTACCTTCACGCTTGCTGGAATTATTCCTGTTATACGATGAAAAAACTGTTGTATTTTTATTGCATTTTATGCTTCAGGCGTTGACTTCTACGGCCGTAGCTATTTGATGTGGCGGAGTAACGCCCTGGTGTGAAACCTGGGTTACACGGATCGTAGAAATGACCATCACTTTCACACTGGTTGCAATTATTCCTGTTATACGATGGTAAACCTGTTGTATTTTTATGGTATTGTATGCTTCAGGGGATGGCTTCTAAGGCCCTAACTATTCGATCTGGTGTAGCAACGCACTAGGGTGAAGCATAGGTTGCCCGGAACGTAGAAATGACCATAACTTTCACACTGGTTGCCATTATTCGTTTTATAGGATGGAAAAGATGTTGTATTTATATCGCATTTTATGCTTCTGGCGTTCACTTCTTAGGCCCTAACGGTTCGATCTGGTGGAACAACGGCCTAGGGTGAAGCCTAGGTTGCCCGAGACGTAGAAATGGCCATAACTTTTACACTGGTAGCAATTATTCGTTTTCTACAATGGAAAAACTGTTCTATTTATTTTGTATTTAATGCTTCGGGCGTTGACTTCAAAGGCCCTAACTGTTTGATCTGGTGGAGCACCGCCCTAGAGTGAAGCCTAGGCCGCTCGGAACGTAGAAATGACCATAACTTTCACAATGGTTTCTATTATTCGTTTTATACGATGGAAAAACTGTTATATTTGTATTGTATTTTATGCTTCTGGCGTTGACTTCTTAGGCCCGAACTATTCGATCTGGTGCAATAACGCCCTAGAGTGAAGCCTAGGTTGCCTGGAACGTAGAAATGACCACCACTTTCACACGGGTTGCAATTATTCCTGTTATAGGATGGAAAGATTGTTCTATTTATTTTGTATTTTATGCTTCGGGCGTTGACTTCTAAGGCCCTAACTATTCGATCTGGTGGAGCAACGCCCTAGAGTGAAGCCTAGGTTGCCCGGTACGTAGAAATGACCATCACTTTCAAACTGGTTGCAATTATTCGTCTTATACGATGGAAAAGCTGTTGTATTTATATCGTATTTTAGACTTCTGGCGTTGACTTCTTAGGCCCTAACTATTCCATCTGGTGGAACAACGCCATAGGGTGAAGCCTAGGTTGCCCGGAAAGTAGAAATGACCATAACTTTCACACTGGTAGCAATTATTCGTTTTATACGATGGAAAAACTGTTCTATTTATTTTATATTTTATGCTTCGGGCGTTGACTTCTAAGACCCTAACTATTCGATCTGGTGGAGCAACGCCCTAGAGTGAAGCCTAGGTTGCCCGGTACGTAGAAATGACCATCACTTTCATACTGGTTGCAATTATTCGTTTTATGTGATGGATAAACTGTTGTATTTATATTGTATTTTATGCTTCTGGCGTTGAATTCTAAGTCCCAAGCTATTTGATCTGGTGGAGCAACGCCCTAAAGTGAAACCTAGGTTACCCGGAACGTAGAAATGCCCAGTACTTTCACACTGTTTGCAGTTATTCCTGTCATGCGATGGAAAAACTGTTGCACCTTTATTGTATTTTATGCTTCTGGCGTTGACTTCTAAGGCCCTAACTATTCGATCAGGTGGAGCAACGCCCTAGAGTGAAACCTAGGTTGCTCGAAATGTAGAAATGACCATAACTTTCACACTGGTTGCAATTATTCATTTTATACGATGGAAAAACTTTTGCATCTTTATTGTATTTTATGCTTCTGGCGTTGACTTCTAAGGCCCTAGCTATTCGATTTGGTGGAGCAACGCCCTATAGTGGAGCTTAGGTTGCCCGGTACGTAGAAATGACCATTACTTTCACACTGTTTGCAAATATACATTATATACGATGGAAAGTCTGTTGTATTTATGTTGTATTTTATGCTCCTGGCGTTGACTTCTTAGGCCCTAACTATTTGATCTGGTGGAGCACCGCCCTAGCGTGAAGCCTAGGTTGCCCGGAACGTAGTAATGACCATTCGTTTCACACTGGTAGCAATTATTCGTTTTATACGATGGAAAAACTGTTTTATTTATTTTGTATTTAATGCTTCGGGCGTTGACTTCTAAGGCTCTAACTATTCGATCTGGTGGTGTAATGCCTCAAAGTTATGTCTAGGATGCCCGAAACGCCGAAATGATCATTACTTTCACGCTTGTTGCAAATATTCCTGTTATACCATGAAAAGACTGTTGCATTTTTATTGCATTTTATGCTTCAGGCGTTGACTTCTACGGCCGTAGCTATTTGATGTGGCGGAGTAACGCCCTAGAGTGAAACCTGGGTTACACGGATCGTAGAAATGACCATAACTTTCACACTGGTTGCCATTATTCGTTTTATACGATGGAAAAGATGTTGTATTTATATCGTATTTTATGCTTCTGGCGTTCACTTCTTAGGCCCTAACTGTTCGATCTGGTGGAACAACGGCCTAGGGTGAAGCCTAGGTTGCCCGAGACGTAGAAATGGCCATAACTTTTACACTGGTAGCAATTATTCGTTTTATGCAATGGAAAAACTGTTCTATTTATTTTGTATTTAATGCTTCGGACGTTGACTTCAAAGGCCCTAACTGTTTGATCTGGTGGAGCACCGCACTAGTGTGAAGCCTAGGCCGCTCGGAACGTAGAAATGACCATAACTTTCACAATGGTTTCTATTATTCGTTTTATACGATGGAAAAACTGTTATATTTGTATTGTATTTTATGCTTCTGTCGTTGACTTCTTAGGCCCGAACTATTCGATCTGGTGCAATAACGCCCTAGAGTGAAGCCTAGGTTGCCTGGAACGTAGAAATGACCATCACTTTCACACGGGTTGCAATTATTTCTGTTATAGGATGGAAAGACTGTTGTATTTTTATTGTATTTTATACTTCAGGCGTTGACTTCTGTGGCCGTAGCTATTCGATGTGGTGGTAGAACGCCATAGAGTGAAGCCTAGGTTGCCCGGAAAGTAGAAATGACCATAAGTTTCATACTGGTTGCAATTATTCGTTTTATACGATGGAAAAACTGTTGTATTTATATTGTATTTTATGCTCCTGGCGTTGACTTCTAAGGCACTAACTATTCGATCTGGTGGAGCAACGCAATAGAGTGAAGCCTAGGTTGGCCGGAACGTCGAATTGGACATCACTTTCAAACTGGTTGCAATTATTCCTGTTATATGATGGTAACACTTTTGTATTTTTTTTGCATTTTATGGTTCGGGCGTTGACTTCTACGGCCCTAACTATTGAACCTGTTGGAGCAACGCCCTAGGGTGAAGCCTAGGTGGCTCGGAAAGTAGAAATGACCATAGGTTTCATACTGGTTGCAATTATTTGTTTTATACGATGGAAAAACTGTTGTATTTATATCGTACTTTATGCTTCTGGCGTTGACTTCTTAGGCCGTAACTATTCGATCTGGTGGAGCAACGCCCTGGAGTGAAGCCTAGGTTGCGCGGAACGTAGAATTGGCCATCACTTTCAAACTGGTTGCAATTATTCCTGTTATATGATGGAAACACTGTTGTATTTTTATTGCATTTTATGCTTCGGGCGTTGACTTCTAAGGCCCTAACTATTCCATCTGTTGGAGCAACGGCCTAGGGTGAAGCCTAGGTTGCTCGGAAAGTAGAAATGACCAAAAGTTTCATACTGGTTGCAATTAATCCTGTTATACGATGGAAAAGCTGTTGTATTTTTATTGCATTTTATGCTTCTGGCGTTGACTTCTTAGGCCCTAACTATTCGATCTGGTGGAACAACGGCCTAGGGTGAAGCCTAGGTTGCCCGGAAAGTAGAAATGACGTTAACTTTCACACTGGTTGCAATTATTCGTTCTATACGATGGAAAAACTGTTATATTTATATTGTATCTTATGCTTCTGGCGTTGACTTGTTAGGCCCTAACAATTCGATCTGGTGGAACAACGACCTAGAGTGAGGCCTAGGTAGCCCGGAACGTAGAAATGACCATCACTTCCATACTGGTAGCAATTATTCGTTTTATACGATGGAAAAACTGTTTTATTTATATTGTATTTTATGCTTCTGGCGCTGACTTCTAAGGCTCTAACTATTCGGTCTGGTGGAGCAACGCACTAGAGTGAAGCCTAGGTTGCCCGGAACGTAGAAATGACCATCACTTTCACACGGGTTGCAATTATTCCTGTTATAGGACGGAAAGACTGTGGCATTTTTATTGTGTTTTATGCTTCTGGCGTTGTCTTCTGAGGCCGTTGCTATTCGATGTAGTGGAAGAACGCCATAGAGTGAAGCCTAGGTTGCCCGGAACGTAGAAATGACCATAACTTTCATACTGGTTGCAATTATTCGTTTTATACGATGGAAAAACTGTTATATTTATATTGTATTTTATGCGGCTGGCGTTGACTTATGAGGCACTAACTATTCGATCTGGTGGAGCAACGCCCTAGAGTGAAGCCTAGGCCGCTCGGAACGTAGAAATGACCATAACTTTCACAATGGTTTCTATTATTCGTTTTATACGATGGAAAAACTGTTATATTTGTATTGTATTTTATGCTTCTGGCGTTGACTTCTTAGGCCCGAACTATTCGATCTGGTGCAATAACGCCCTAGAGTGAAGCCTAGGTTGCCTGGAACGTAGAAATGACCACCACTTTCACACGGGTTGCAATTATTCCTGTTATAGGATGGAAAGATTGTTCTATTTATTTTGTATTTTATGCTTCGGGCGTTGACTTCTAAGGCCCTAACTATTCGATCTGGTGGAGCAACGCCCTAGAGTGAAGCCTAGGTTGCCCGGTACGTAGAAATGACCATCACTTTCAAACTGGTTGCAATTATTCGTCTTATACGATGGAAAAGCTGTTGTATTTATATCGTATTTTAGGCTTCTGGCGTTGACTTCTTAGGCCCTAACTATTCCATCTGGTGGAACAACGCCATAGGGTGAAGCCTAGGTTGCCCGGAAAGTAGAAATGACCATAACTTTCACACTGGTAGCAATTATTCGTTTTATACGATGGAAAAACTGTTCTATTTATTTTATATTTTATGCTTCGGGCGTTGACTTCTAAGACCCTAACTATTCGATCTGGTGGAGCAACGCCCTAGAGTGAAGCCTAGGTTGCCCGGTACGTAGAAATGACCATCACTTTCATACTGGTTGCAATTATTCGTTTTATGTGATGGATAAACTGTTGTATTTATATTGTATTTTATGCTTCTGGCGTTGAATTCTAAGTCCCAAGCTATTTGATCTGGTGGAGCAACGCCCTAAAGTGAAACCTAGGTTACCCGGAACGTAGAAATGCCCAGTACTTTCACACTGTTTGCAGTTATTCCTGTCATGCGATGGAAAAACTGTTGCACCTTTATTGTATTTTATGCTTCTGGCGTTGACATCTAAGGCCCTAACTGTTTGATCTGGTGGAGCAACGCCCTAGAGTGAAGCCTAGGTTGCCCGGAACGTAGAAATGACCATAACTTTCACACTGGTTGCTATTATTCGTTTTATACGATGGAAAAACTGTTATATTTATATTATATTTTATGTTTCTGGCGTTGACCTCTTAGGCCCTAACTATTCGATCTGGTGGAACAACACCCTAGAGTGAAGCCTAGGTTGCCTGGAACGTAGAAATGACCATCACTTTTACACGGGTTGCAATTATTCCTTTTATAGGATGGAAAGACTGTTGTATTTTTATTGTATTTTATGCTTCACGCGTTGACTTCTGAGGCCGTAGCTATTCGATGTGGTGGATGAACGCCATAGAGTGAAGCCTAGGTTGCCCGGAACGTGGAAATGTCCATATCTTTCACACTGTTTGCAATTATTCATTTTATACGATGGCAATGCTGTTGTATTTATATTGTATTTTATGCTTCTGGCGTTGACATCTTAGGCCCTAACCATTCGATCTGGTGGAGCAATGCCTCAGAGTTACGTCTAGAATGCCCGAAACGCCGAAATGATCATTACTTTCACGCTTGTTGCAATTACTCCTGTTATACCACGAAAAGACTGTTGTATTTTTATTGTATTTTGTGCCTCAGGCGTAGGCTTCTAAGGCCGTAGCTATTCGATATGGTGGAGCACCGTCCTAGAGTGAACCCTAGGTTGCTCGTCACGTAGAAATGACCACTTCTTTCACACTGTTTGCAGTTATTCATTTAATATGATGGAAAAGCTGTTCTATTTATATCATATTTTATGCTTCTGGCGTTGACTTCTAAGGACCTAACTATTCGATCTGGTGGAGCAACGCCCTAGAGTGAAGCCAAGGTTGCTCTGAATGTAGAAATGACCATAACATTCAAACTCGTTGCAAGTATACGTTTTATACGATGGAAAAACTGTTGTATTTATATTGTATTTTATGCTTCGGGCGTTGACTTCTAAGCCCCTAACTATTCGATCTGGTGGGGCAACGCGCTAGAGTGAAGCCTAGGTTGCCTGGAACGCAGAAATGACCATCACTTTCACACTGGTTGCAATTATTCGTTTTATACGACGGAAAAGCTGTGGTATTTATATCGTATTTTATGTTTCTGGCGTTGACTTCTTAGGCCCTAGCTATTCGATCTGGTCGAGCAACGCCCTAGAGTGAAACCTAGTTTGCCCGGAACGTAGAACTGACCATTACTTTCACACTGGTTGCAATTATTCCTGTTATACGATGGAAAAACTGCTGCATCTTTATTGTATTTTATGCTTCTGGCGTTGACTTCTAAGTCCCTAACTATTCGATCTGGTGGAGCAGCGCACTAGAGTGAAGCCTAGGTTGCTCGGAATGTAGAAATGTCCATAACTTTCACACTGGTTGCAATTATTCGATTTATACGATGGAAAAGCTGTTGTATTTTTATTGCATTTTATGCTTCGGGCGTTGACTTCTAAGGCCCTAACTATTCAACCTGTTGGGCCAACGCCCTAGCGTGTAGCCTAGGTTGCCCGGAAAGTAGAAATGACCATAACCTTCTTACTGGTCGCAATTATTCGTTTTGTAGGATGGAAAAACTGTTGTATTTATATTGTATTTTATGCATCTGGCGTTAACTTCTTAGGCCCTAACTATTCGATCTGGTGGAACAACGCCCTAGGGTGAACCCTAGGTTGCCCGGAACGTAGAATTGTCCATCACTTTCAAACTTGTTGCAATTATTCCTGTTATATGATGGAAACACTGTTGTATTTTTTTTGCATTATATGGTTCGGGCGTTGACTTCTAAGGCCCTAACTATTCAATCTGTTGGAGCAACGCCCTAGGGTGAAGCCTAGGTTGCTCGGAAAGTAGAAATGACCATAAGTTTCATACTGGTTGCAAGTATACGTTTTATACGATGGAAAAACTGTTGTATTTATATTGTATTTTATGCTTCTGGCGTTGACTTCTAAGGCACAAACTATTCCATCTGGTGGAGCAATGCCCTAGAGTGAAGCCTAGGTTGCCCGGAACGTAGAAATGACCATCACTTTCAAACTGGTTGCAATTATGCCTGTTATATGATGGAAAAACTGTTGTATTTTTATTGCATCTTATGCTTCGGGCATTGACTTCTAAGGCCCTAACTATTCAATCTGTTAAAGCAACGCCCTAGGGTGAAGCCTAGGTTGCTCGGAAAGTGGAAATGACCATAAGTTTCATACTGGTTGCAATTATTCGTTTCATACGATGGAAAAACTGTTGTATTTATATTGTGTTTTATGTTTCTGGCTTTGACTTCTAAGGCCCTAGCTATTCGATCTAGTGGAGCAACGCCCTAGAGTGAAGCCTAGGTTGCCTGGAACGTAGAAATGACCATCACTTTCACACGGGTTGCAATTATTCATTTTATACGATGGAAAAACTGTTGTACTTATATTGTATTTTATCCATCTGGCGTTGACTTCAAAGGCCGTAGCTATTAGATGTGGTGGAGCATCGCCCGAGAGTGACGCCTAGGTTGCCCGGAACTTAGAAATGATCATCACTTTCACACTGGTTGCAATTATTCCTGTTATACGATGGAAAAACTCTTGTATATTTATTGTATTTTATGCTCCGGGCATTGACTTCTATGGCCCTACCTATTCGATCTGTTGGAGCAACACACTACAGTTAAGCCTAGGTTGCCTGGAACGTAGAAATAAACATAACTTTCACACCGGCAGCAATTATTCGTTTTATACGATGGAAAAACTGTTGTATTTATATTGTATTTTATGCTTCTGGCGTTGACTTCTAAGGCACAAACTATTCCATCTGGTGGAGCAATGCCCTAGAGTGAAGCCTAGGTTGCCCGGAACGTAGAAATGACCATCACTTTCAAACTGGTTGCAATTATGCCTGTTATATGATGGAAAAACTGTTGTATTTTTATTGCATCTTATGCTTCGGGCATTGACTTCTAAGGTCCTAACTATTCAATCTGTTGGAGCAACGCCCTAGGGTGAAGCCTAGGTTGCCCGGAAAGTGGAAAAGACAATAACTTTCACACTGGTTGCAATTATTCGTTTTATACGATGGAAAAGCTGTTGCATCTTTATTGCATGTTATGCTTCTGTCGTTGACGTCTAAGGCCGTAGCAATTCGATGTGGTGGAGCAACGCCCTAGAGTGACGCCTAGGTTGCCTGGAACGTAGAAATGACCATTACTTTCACAATGTTTCCAATTATACATTGTATACGATGGAAAAACTGTTGTACCTATATTGTATTTTATTCTTATGGCGTTGAATTCTATTACCCTAGCTATGCGATATGGTGGAGCAACGCCCTAGAGTGAAACCTAGGTTGCCCGAAACGTAGAAATTACCATAACTTCCACACTGATAGCAATTATTCGTTTTATACGATGGAACAACTGTTCTATTTATTTTGTATTTCGTGCTTCGGGCGTTGACTTCTAAGGCCCTAACTATTCAATCTGTTGGAACAACGCCCTAGGGTGAAGCATAGGTTGCCCGGAACGTAGAAATGACCATAACTTTCACACCGGGAGCAATTATTCGTTTTATGCGGTAGAAAAACTGTTGTATTAATATTGCATTTTATGCTTCTGGCTTCGACTTCTAAGGTCCTAGCTATTCGATCTGGTGGAGCAACGCCCTAGGGTGAAGCCTAGGTTGCCCGGAAAGTAGAAATGACGTTAACTTTCACACTGGTTGCTATTATTCGTTCTATACGATGGAAAAACTGTTATATTTATATTGTATCTTATGCTTCTGGCGTTGACTTCTTAGGCCCTAACAATTAGATCTGGTGGAACAACGACCTAGAGTGAGGCCTAGGTTGCCCGGAATGTAGAACTGACCATACATTTTACACTGGTAGCAATTATACGTTTTATACAATGGAAAAACTGTTCTATTTATTTAGTATTTTATGCTTCGGGCGTTGACTTCTAAGGCCCTAGCTGTTTGATCTGGTGGAGCAACGACCTAGAGTGAAGCCTAGGTTGCCCGGAACGTAGAATTGACCATAACTTTCACTCTGGTTGCTATTATTCGTTCTATACGATGGAAAAACTGTTATATTTATGTTTTATCTTATCCTTCTGGCGTTGACTTCTTAGGCCCTAACAATTCGATCTGGTGGAACAACGACCTAGAGTGAGGCCTAGGTAGCCCGGAACGTAGAAGTGACCATCACTTCCATACTGGTAGCAATTAATCCTTTTATACGATGGAAAAACTGTTGTATTTTTATTGCATTTTATGCTTCCGGCGTTGACTTCTAAGGCCCCAACTATTCAATCTGTTGGAGCAACGCCCTAGGGTGAAGCCTAGGTTGCCCGGAACGTAGAAATGACGTTAAATTTCATACTGGTTGCAATTACTCGTTTTATACGATTGAAAAGCTGTTGTATTTATATTGTATTTTATGCTTCTGGCGTTTACTTCTTATGCCCTAACTATTACATCTGGTGGAACAACGCCCTATGGTGAAGCCTAGGTTGCCCGGAACGTAGAAATGACCATAACTTTCACACCGGTAGCAATTATTCGTTTTATACAATGGAAAAACCGTTCTATTTATTTTGTATTTTATGCTTCGGGCATTGACTTCTAAGGCCCTAACTCTTTGATCTGGTGGAGCAACGCCCTAGATTGAAGCCTAGGTTGCTCGGAACGTAGAAATGACCATAGCTTTCACACTGGTTGCTATTATTCGTTTTATACGATGGAAAAGCTGTTGTATTTATATCGTATTTTATGCTTCTGGCGTTGACTTCTAAGGCCGTAGCTATTAGATGTGGCGGAGCAACGCCCTAGAGTGTCGGATAGGTTGCCCGGAACGTAGAAATGACCATTACTTTCACAATGTTTGCAAATATCCATTTTATACGATGGAAAAACTGTTGTACTTATATTGTATTTTATTCTTCTGGCGTTGAATTCTAAGTCCCTAGCTTTTCGATCTCCTGGAGCAACGCCCTAGAGTGAAACCTAGGTTACCCGGAACGTAGAAATGACCAGTACTTTCACACTGGTTGCAGTTATTCCTGTTATACGATGGAAAAACTGTTGCACCTTTATTGTATTTTGTGCTACTGGCGTTGACATCTAAGGCCCTAACTGCTTGATCTGGTGGAGCAACGCCCTAGAGTGAAGCCTAGGTTGCCCGGAACGTAGAAATGACCATAACTTTCACACTGGTTGCTATTATTCGTTTTATACGATGGAAAAACTGTTGTATTTATATTGTATTTTATGCTTCTGGCGTTGACTTCTAAGGCACTAACTATTCGATCTGGTGGAGCGACGCCCTAGAGTGAACCCTAGGTTGCCCGGAACGTAGAATTGTCCATCACTTTCAAACTGGTTGCAATTATTCCTGTTATATGATGGAAACACTGTTGTATTTTTTTTGCATTATATGGTTCGGGCGTTGACTTCTAAGGCCCTAACTATTCAATCTGTTGGAGCAACGCCCTAGGGTGAAGCCTAGGTTGCTCGGAAAGTAGAAATGACCATAAGTTTCATACTGGTTGCAAGTATACGTTTTATACGATGGAAAAACTGTTGTATTTATATTGTATTTTATGCTTCTGGCGTTGACTTCTAAGGCACTAACTATTCGATCTGGTGGAGCAACGCCCTAGAGTGAAGCCTAGGTTGCCCGGAACGTAGAATTGGCCATCACTTTCAAACTGGTTGAAATTATTCCTGTTATATGATGGAAACACTGTTGTATTTTTATTGCATTTTATGCTTCGGGCGTTGACTTCTAAGGCCCTAACTATTCAATCTGTTAAAGCAACGCCCTAGGGTGAAGCCTAGGTTGCTCGGAAAGTGGAAATGACCATAAGTTTCATACTGGTTGCAATTATTCGTTTCATACGATGGAAAAACTGTTGTATTTATATTGTGTTTTATGTTTCTGGCTTTGACTTCTAAGGCCCTAGCTATTCGATCTAGTGGAGCAACGCCCTAGAGAGAAGCCTAGGTTGCCTGGAACGTAGAAATGACCATCACTTTCACCCGGGTTGCAATTATTCATTTTATACGATGGAAAAACTGTTGTACTTATATTGTATTTTATCCATCTGGCGTTGACTTCAAAGGCCGTAGCTATTAGATGTGGTGGAGCATCGCCCGAGAGTGACGCCTAGGTTGCCCGGAACTTAGAAATGATCATCACTTTCACACTGGTTGCAATTATTCCTGTTATACGATGGAAAAACTCTTGTATATTTATTGTATTTTATGCTCCGGGCATTGACTTCTATGGCCCTACCTATTCGATCTGTTGGAGCAACACACTACAGTTAAGCCTAGGTTGCCTGGAACGTAGAAATAAACATAACTTTCACACCGGCAGCAATTATTCGTTTTATACGATGGAAAAACTGTTGTATTTATATTGTATTTTATGCTTCTGGCGTTGACTTCTAAGGCACAAACTATTCCATCTGGTGGAGCAATGCCCTAGAGTGAAGCCTAGGTTGCCCGGAACGTAGAAATGACCATCACTTTCAAACTGGTTGCAATTATGCCTGTTATATGATGGAAAAACTGTTGTATTTTTATTGCATCTTATGCTTCGGGCATTGACTTCTAAGGTCCAAACTATTCAATCTGTTGGATCAACGCCCTAGGGTGAAGCCTAGGTTGCCCGGAAAGTGGAAAAGCCAATAACTTTCACACTGGTTGCAATTATTCGTTTTATACGATGGAAAAGCTGTTGCATCTTTATTGCGTGTTATGCTTCTGTCGTTGACGTCTAAGGCCGTAGCAATTCGATGTGGTGGAGCAACGCCCTAGAGTGACGCCTAGGTTGCCTGGAACGTAGAAATGACCATTACTTTCACTATGTTTCCAATTATACATTGTATACGATGGAAAAACTGTTGTACCTATATTGTATTTTATTCTTATGGCGTTGAATTCTATTACCCTAGCTATGCGATATGGTGGAGCAACGCCCTAGAGTGAAACCTAGGTTGCCCGGAACGTAGAAATTACCATAACTTCCACACTGATAGCAATTATTCGTTTTATACGATGGAACAACTGTTCTATTTATTTTGTATTTCGTGCTTCGGGCGTTGACTTCTAAGGCCCTAACTATTCAATCTG
The DNA here is from genome assembly GCF_051401765.1 of Calliopsis andreniformis. Taxonomy (NCBI): domain Eukaryota; kingdom Metazoa; phylum Arthropoda; class Insecta; order Hymenoptera; family Andrenidae; genus Calliopsis; species Calliopsis andreniformis. The sequence continues at coordinate 5,141,629 of NW_027480429.1, forward strand.
TTGGAACAACGCCCTAGGGTGAAGCATAGGTTGCCCGGAACGTAGAAATGACCATAACTTTCACACCGGTAGCAATTATTCGTTTTATGCGGTAGAAAAACTGTTGTATTAATATTGCATTTTATGCTTCTGGCTTCGACTTCTAAGGTCCTAGCTATTCGATCTGGTGGAGCAACGCCCTAGGGTGAAGCCTAGGTTGCCCGGAAAGTAGAAATGACGTTAACTTTCACACTGGTTGCTATTATTCGTTCTATACGATGGAAAAACTGTTATATTTATATTGTATCTTATGCTTCTGGCGTTGACTTCTTAGGCCCTAACAATTATATCTGGTGGAACAACGACCTAGAGTGAGGCCTAGGTTGCCCGGAATGTAGAACTGAGCATACATTTTACACTGGTAGCAATTATTCGTTTTATACAATGGAAAAACTGTTCTATTTATTTAGTATTTTATGCTTCGGGCGTTGACTTCTAAGGCCCTAGCTGTTTGATCTGGTGGAGCAACGACCTAGAGTGAAGCCTAGGTTGCCCGGAACGTAGAATTGACCATAACTTTCACTCTGGTTGCTATTATTCGTTCTATACGATGGAAAAACTGTTATATTTATGTTTTATCTTATCCTTCTGGCGTTGACTTCTTAGGCCCTAACAATTCGATCTGGTGGAACAACGACCTAGAGTGAAGCCTAGGTTGCCCGGAACGTAGAAATGACCATAACTTTCACACCGGTAGCAATTATTCGTTTTATACGATGGAAAAACTGTTATATTCATATTGTATCTTAAGCTTCTGGCGTTGACTTCTAAGGCCCTAACTATTCAATCTGTAGGAGCAACGCCCTAGGGTGTAGACTAGGATGCCCGTAAAGTAGAAATGACCATAGCTTTCATACTGGTTGCAATTATTCGTTTTATATGATGGAAAAACTGTTGTATTTATATTGTATTTTATGCTTCTGGCGTTCACTTCTCTGGCCCTAAATATTCGATCTGGTGGAACAACGCCTTGGGGTGAAGCCTAGGTTGCCGGGAACGTAGAAATGACCATAACTTTCACACTGGTCGCTATTATTCGTTTTATATGATGGAAAAACTATTGTATTTATATTGTATTTTATGCTTCTGGCGTTCACTTCTCAGGCCCTAAATATTCGATCTGGTGGAACAACGCCTTGGGGTGAAGCCTATGTTGCCCGGAACGTAGATGTGACCATAACTTTCACACTGGTTGCAATTACTCTTTTTATACAATGGAAAAACTGTTGTATCTGTATTGTATTTTATGCTTCTGGCGTTGACTTCTAAGGTCGTAGCTATTCGATGTGGTGGAGCAACGCCCTAGATTGAAGCCTAGGTTGACTGGAACGTAGAAATGACCATATCATTCAAACTGGTTGCAATTATTCCTGTTATACGATGGAACAGCTGTTGTATTCATATGGTATTTTATGTCTCTGGCGTTGACTTCTTAGGCCCTAACTATTCGATCTAGCGGAGCAATGCCATAGAGTGAAACGTAGGTTGCCCAGAACGTAGAAATGACCATTACTTTCACACTGGTTGCAATTATTCCTCTTATACGATTGAAAAACTGTTGTATTTTTATTGTATTTTATGCTTCTGGCGTTGGATTCTAAGTCCATAGCTATTCGATCTGGTGGAGCAACGCCCTAGAGTGAAGCCTAGGGTGCCCGGAACGTAGAAATGACCATTACTTTCACACTGTTTGCAATTATTCATTTTATGAAATGGAAAAACTGTTCTATTTATTTTGTATTTTTTGCTTCGGGCGTTGACTTCTAAGGCCCTAACTATTCGATCTGGTGGAGCAACGCCCTAGAGTGAAGCCTAGGTTGCCCGGAACGTAGAATTGACCATACCTTTCACTCTGGTTGCTATTATTCGTTGAATACGATGGAAAAACTGTTATATTTATATTGTATCTTATGCTTCTGGCGTTGACTTCTTAGGCCCTAACAATTCGATCTGGTGGAACAACGACCTAGAGTGAGGCCTAGGTAGCCCGGAACGTAGAAATGACCATCACTTCCATACTGCTAGCAATTAAGCCTTTTATACGAGGGAAAAACTGTTGTATTTTTATTGCATTTTATGCTTCCGGCGTTGTCTTCTAAGGACCTAACTATTCAATCTGTTGGAGCAACGCCCTAGGGTGAAGCCTAGGTTGCCCGGAACGTAGAAATGACGTTAACTTTCATACTGGTTGCAATTACTCGTTTTATACGATTGAAAAGCTGTTGTATTTATATTGTATTTTATGCTTCTGGCGTTGACTTCTTATGCCCTAACTATTCCATCTGATGGAACAGCGCCCTATGGTGAAGCCTAGGTTGCCCGGAACGTAGAAATGACCATAACTTTCACAGCGGTAGCAATTATTCGTTTTATACGATGGAAAAACTGTTCTATTTATTTTGTATTTTATGCTTCGGGCGTTGCCTTCTAAGTCCCTAACTATTCAATCTGTAGGAGCAACGCCCTAGGGTGTAGCCTAGGATGCCCGTAAAGTAGAAATGACCATAGCTTTCATACTGGTTGCAATTATTCGTTTTATATGATGGAAAAACTGTTGTATTTATATTGTATTTTATGCTTCGGGTGTTTACTTCTATGGCCATCACTATTCGATCTGGTGGAGCAACGCCCTGGAGTGAAACCTAGGTTGCCCGGAACGTAGAAATAACCACAACTTTCATACCTGTTGCAATTATTCGTTTTATACGATGGAAAAACTGTTGTATTTATATTGTTTTTTATGCTTCTGGCGTTGACTTCTGAGGCCGTAGCAATTCGATGTGGTGGAAGAACGCCATAGAGTGAAGCCTAGGTTGCCCGGAACGTAGAAGTGATCATAACATTCATAATGGTTACAATTATTCGTTTTATATGATGGAAGAACTGTTGGATTTATATTGTATTTTATGCTGCTGGCGTTCACTTCTTAGGCCCTAACCAGTCGATCTGGTGGAACAACGCCCTGAGGTGAAGCCTAGGTTGCCCGGAACGTAGAAATGACCATAATTTTCACACTCGTTGCTATTATTCGTTTTATACGATGGAAAAACTGTTATATTTATATTGTATTTTATGCTTCTGGCGTTGACTTCTAAGGCCCTAACTATTCAATCTGTTGGAGCAACGCCCTAGGGTGAAGCCTAGGTTGCCCGGAAAGTAGAAATGACCACAACTTTCATACTGGTTGCAGTTACTCGTTTTATATGATGGAAAAACTGTTGTATTTTTATTGCATTTTATGCTTCCGGCGTTGACTTCTAAGGCCCTAACTATTCAATCTGTTTGGAGCAACGCCCTAGTGTGAAGCCTAGGTTGCCAGGAACGTAGAAGTGACCATAACTTTCACACTGGGTGCTATTATTCGTTCTATACGATGGAAAGACTGTTATATTTATATAGTATCTTATGCTTCTGGCGTTAACTTCTTTGGCCCTAACAATTCGATCTGGTGGAACAACGCCCTAGAGTGAAGCCTAGGTTGCCCGGAACGTAGAAATGACCATCCCTTTCAAACTGATTGCAATTATTCCGGTTATATGATGGAAAAACTGTTGTATTTTTATTGCGTTTTATGCTTCGGGCATTGACTTCTAAGGCCCTGACTATTCAATCTGTTGGAGCAACGCCCTAGGGTGTAGCCTAGGTTGCCCGGAAAGTAGAAATGACCACAGCTTTCATACTGGTTGCAATTACTCGTTTTATATGATGGAAAAACTGTTGTATTTATATTGTATTTTATGCTTCTGGCGTTCACTTCTTAGGCCCTAACTATTCGATCTGGTGGAACAACGCCCTAGGGTGAAGCCTAGGTTGCCCGGAACGTAGAAATGGCCATAACTTTTACACTGGTAGCAATTATTCGTTTTATATGATGGAAAAACTGTTCTATTTATTTTGTATTTTATGCTTCGGGCGTTGACTTCCAAGGCCCTAACTGTTTGATCTGGTGGAGCAACGCCCTAGAGTGAAGCCTACGTTGCCCGGAACGTAGAAACGACCAGTACTTTCACACTGGTTGCAATTATTCCTGGTATATGATGGAAGAACTGTTGCATTTTTATTGCATTTTGTGCTTCGGGCATTGACTTCTAAGGCCCTAATTATTCAATCTGTTGGAGCAACGCCCTAGGGTGTAGCCTAGGTTGCCCGGAACGTAGAAATGACCATAACTTTCATACTGGTTGCAATTATTCGTTTTATATGATGGAAAAACTGCTGTATTTATATTATATTTTATGCTGCTGGCGTTGACTTCTTAGGCCCTAACTATTCGATCTGGTGGAACAACTCCCTGGGGTGAAGCCTAGGTTGTCGGGAACGTAGAAGTGACCATAACTTTCACACTGGTCGCTATTATTCGTTTTATACGATGGAGAAACTGTTATATTTATATTGTGTTTTATGCTTCTGGCGTTGCCTTCTTAGGCCCTAGCTGTTCGATCTGGTGGAACAACGCCCTAGAGTGAAGCCTAGGTTGCCCGGAAAGTAGAAATGACCACAACTTTCATACTGGTTGCAATTACTCGTTTTATATGATGGAAATACTGTTGTATTTATATTGTATTTTATGCTTCTGGCGTTCACTTCTTAGGCCCTAACTATTCGATCTGGTGGAACAACGCCCTAGGGTGAAGCCTAGGTTGCCCGGAACGTAGAATTGACCATAACTTTTACACTGGCAGCAATTATTCCTGTTATAGGATGGAAAGACTGTTGTATTTATATTGTATTTTATGCTTCAGGCGTTGACTTCTGAGGCCGCAGCTATTCGATGTGGTGGAAGAACGCCATAGAGTGAAGCGTAGGTTGCCCGGAACGTAGAAATGACCATAACTTTCATACTGGTTGCAATTATTCGTTTTATATGATGGAAGAACTGTTGTATTTATATTGTATTTTATGCTGCTGGCGTTTACTTCTAAGGCCCTAACTATTCAATCTGTTGGGTCAACGCCATAGAGTGAAGCCTAGGTTGCTCGGAATGTAGAAATGACTTTAACTTCCACACTGGTCCCAATTGTTCGTTTTATACGATGGAAAAGCTGTTGTATTTTGTATCGTATTTTATGCTTCGGGCGTTTACTTCTAAGGCCCTCAGTATTCGATCTGGTGGAGCAACGCCCTAGAGTGAAACCTAGGTTGCCCGGAAAGTAGAAATAACCACAACTTTCATACTTGTTGCAATTATTCGTTTTATACGATGGAAAAACTGTTGTATTTATATTGCTTTTTATGCTTCTGGCGGTGACTTCTAAGGCCCTAACTATTCAATCTGTTGGAGCAACGCCCTAGGGTGTAGCCTAGGTAACCCGGAACGTAGAAATGACCATAACTTTTACACTGGCAGCAATTATTCGTTTTATACGATGGAAAAGCTGTTCTAATTATTTTGTATTTTATGCTTCGGGCGTTGACTTCTAAGGCCCTAACTGTTTGATCTGGTGGAGCAAGGCCCTGGAGTGAAGCCTACGTTGCGCGGAACGTAGAAATGACCATACCTTTCAGACTGGATGCTATTATTCGTTGTATACGATGGAAAAACTCTTATATTTATATTGTATTTTATGCTTCGGGCGCTGACTTCTAAGGCCCTAACTATTCAATCTGTTGGGTCAACGCCCTAGAGTGAAGCCTAGGTTGCTCGGAATGTAGAAAAGACTTTATCTTTCAGACTGGTCCCAATTATTCGTTTTATACGATGGAAAAGCTGTTGTATTTTGGATCGTATTTTATGCTTCGGGCGTTTACTTCTAAGGCACTCAGTATTCGATCTGGTGGAGCAACGACCTAGAGTGAAACCTAGGTTGCCCGGAACGTAGAAATAACCACAACTTTCATACTTGTCGCAATTAATCGTTTTATACGATGGAAAAACTGTTGTATTTATACTGTTTTTTATGCTTCTGGCGGTGACTTCTAAGGCCCTAACTACTCAATCTGTTGGAGCAACGCCCTACGGTGTAGCCTAGGTTGCCCGGAAAGTAGAAATGACCACAACTTTCATACTGGTTGCAATTACTCGTTTTATACGATGGAAAAACTGTTGTATTTATATTGTATTTTATGCTTCTGGCGTTCACTTCTTAGGCCCTAACTATTCGACCTGGTGGAACAACGCCCTAGGGTGAAGCCTAGGTTGCCCGGAACGTAGAAATGACCATAACTTTTACACTGGTAGCAATTATTCGTTTCATACGATGGAAAAACTGTTCTATTTATTTTGTATTTTATGCTTCGGGCGTTGACTTCTAAGGCCCTAACTGTTTGATCTGGTGGAGCAACGCCCTAGAGTCAAGCCTAGGTTGCCCGGAACGTAGAAATGACCATAACTTTCACACTGGATGCTATTATTCGTTCTATACGATGGAAAAACTCTTATATTTATGTTGTATCTTATGCTTCTGGCGTTGTCTTCTTAGGCCCTAACAATTCGATCTGGTGGAACAACGCCCTAGAGTGAAGCCTAGGTTGCTCGGAATGTAGAAATGACCATAACATTCACACTGGTTGAAATTAATCGTTTTATACGATGGAAAAGCTGTTGCATCTTTATTGCATTTTATGCTTCTGGCGTTGACTTCTAAGGCCCTAACTATTCGATCTGGTGGACCAACGCGCTAGAGTGAAGACTAGGATGCCCGGAACGTAGAAATGACCATCACTATGAAACTGGTTGCAATTAATCCTTTTATACGATGGAAAAACTGTTGTATTTTTATTGCATTTTATGCTTCCGGCGTTGACTTCTAAGGCCCTAACTATTCAATCTGTTGGAGGAACGCCCTAGGGTGAAGCCTAGGTTTCCCGGAAAGTAGAAATGACGTTAACTTTCATACTGGTTGCAATTACTCGTTTTATATGATGGAAATACTGTTGTATTTATATTATATTTTATGCTTCTGGCGTTCACTTCTTAGGCCCTAACTATTCGATCTGGTGGAACAACGCCCTAGGGTGAAGCCTAGGTTGCCCGCAACGTAGAAATGACCATAACTTTTACACTGGCAGCAATTATTCGTTTTATACGATGGAAAAGCTGTTCTAATTATTTTGTATTTTATGCTTCGGGCGTTGACTTCTAAGGCCCTAACTGCTTGATCTGGTGGAGCAAGGCCCTGGAGTGAAGCCTACGTTGCGCGGAACGTAGAAATGACCATACCTTTCAGACTGGATGCTATTATTCGTTGTATACGATGGAAAAACCCTTATATTTATATTGTATTTTATGCTTCGGGCGCTGACTTCTAAGGCCCTAACTATTCAATCTGTTGGGTCAACGCCCTAGAGTGAAGCCTAGGTTGCTCGGAATGTAGAAAAGACTTTAACTTTCAGACTGGTCCCAATTATTCGTTTTATACGATGGAAAAGCTGTTGTATTTTGTATCGTATTTTATGCTTCGGGCGTTTACTTCTAAGGCCCTCAGTATTCGATCTGGTGGAGCAACGCCCTAGAGTGAAACCTAGCTTGCCCGGAACGTAGAAATGACCACAACTTTCATACTTGTCGCAATTAATCGTTTTATACGATGGAAAAACTGTTGTATTTATACTGTTTTTTATGCTTCTGGCGGTGACTTCTAAGGCCCTAACTACTCAATCTGTTGGAGCAACGCCCTACGGTGTAGCCTAGGTTGCCCGGAAAGTAGAAATGACCACAACTTTCATACTGGTTGCAATTACTCGTTTTATACGATGGAAAAGCTGTTGCATCTTTATTGTATTTTATGCTTCTGTCGTTGACGTCTAAGGCCGTAGCTATTAGATGTGGTGGAGCAACGCAGTAGAGTGACGCCTAGGTTGCCCGGAACGTAGAAATGACCATTACTATCGCAATGTTTGCATTTATTCGTTTTATACGTTGGAAAGACTGCTGTACTTATATTGTATTTTATGCTTCTGGCGTTGACCTCTTATGCCATAGATACTCCATCTGGTGGAGCAACGCCCTAGGGTGAAGCCTACGTTGCCCGGAAAGTAGAAATGACGTTAACTTTCATACTGGTTGCAATTATTCGTTTTATACGATGGAGAAACTGTTGTATTTATATTGTTTTTTATGCTTCTGGCGTTGACTTCTAAGGCACCAACTATTCGATCCTGGTGGAGCAACGCCCTGGAGTGAAGCCGGGGTTGCCCGGAACGTAGAAATGACAATCACTTTCAAACTGGTTTCAATTATTCCGGTTACATGATGGAAAAACTGTTGTATTTTTATTGCATTTTATGCTTCGGGCATTGACTTCTAAGGCCCTAACTATTCAATCTGTTGGATCAACGCCCTAGGGTGTAGCCTAGGTTGCCCGGAAAGTAGAAATGACCACAACTTTCATACTGGTTGCAATTACTCGTTTTATATGATGGAAACCTGTTGTATTTATATTGTATTTTATGCTTCTGGCGTTCACTTCTTAGGCCCAAACTATTCGATCTGGTGGAACAACGCCCTAGGGTGAAGCCTAGGTTGCCCGGAGCGTAGAAATGACCAGAACTTTCACACTGGTTGCTATTATTCGTTTTATACGATGGAAAAACTGTTATATTTATATTGTATTTCATGCTTCTGGCGTTGACTTCTTAGGCCCTAACTTTTCGATCTGGTGGAACAACGCCCTAGAGTGAAGCCTAGGTTGCCCGGAACGTAGAAATGACCATCACTTTCACACTGGTTGCAATTATTCCTGATATACGATGGAAAAGCTCTTGTATATTTAATGTATTTTATGCTTCGGGCGTTGACTTCTATGGCCCTACCTATTCGATCTGGTGGAGCAACGCCCTACAGTCAAGCCTAGGTAGCCCGGAACGTAGAAATGAACATAACTTTCACACTGGTAGCAATTATTCGATTTATACAATGGAAAAACTGTTCTATTTATTCTGTATTTTATGCTTCTGGCGTTCACTTCTTGGGCCCTAACTATTCGATCTGGTGGAGCAACGCCCTAGGGTGAAGCCTAGGTTGCCCGGAGCGTAGAAATGACCAGAACTTTCACACTGGTTGCTATTATTCGTTTTATACGATGGAAAAACTGTTATATTTATATTGTATTTCATGCTTCTGGCGTTGACTTCTTAGGCCCTAACTTTTCGATCTGGTGGAACAACGCCCTAGAGTGAAGCCTAGGTTGCCCGGAACGTAGAAATGACCATCACTTTCACACTGGTTGCAATTATTCCTGATATACGATGGAAAAGCTCTTGTATATTTAATGTATTTTATGCTTCGGGCGTTGACTTCTATGGCCCTACCTATTCGATCTGGTGGAGCAACGCCCTACAGTCAAGCCTAGGTAGCCCGGAACGTAGAAATGAACATAACTTTCACACTGGTAGCAATTATTCGATTTATACAATGGAAAAACTGTTCTATTTATTCTGTATTTTATGCTTCTGGCGTTCACTTCTTGGGCCCTAACTATTCGATCTGGTGGAGCAACGCCCTAGAGTGAAGCCGAGGTTGCCCGGAACGTAGAAATGACCATCACTTTCTAACTGGTTGCAATTATTCCGGTTATATGATGGAAAAACTGTTGTATTTATATTGTATTTTATGCTTCTGGCGTTCACTTCTTAGGCCCTGACTATTCAATCTGTTGGGTCAACGCCCTAGAGTAAAGCCTAGGTTGCCCGGAATGTAGAAATGACCATAACATTCACACTGGTTGCAATTAATCCTTTTATACGATGGAAAAACTGTTGTATTTTTATTGCATTTTATGCTTCCGGCGTTGACTTCTAAGGCCCTAACTATTCAATCTGTTGGAGCAACGCCTTAGGGTGAAGCCTAGGTTGCCCGGAAAGTAGAAATGACGTTAACTTTCATACTGGTTGCAATTATTCGTTTTATACGATGGAAAAACTGTTATATTTATATTGTATCTTATGCTTCTGGCGATGACTTCTTAGGCCCTAACAATTCGATCTGGTGGAACAACGCCCTAGAGTGAAGCCTAGGTTGCCTGGAACGTACAAATGACCATCACTTTCACACGGGTTGCAATTATTCCTGTTATAGGATGGAAAGACTGTTGTATTTTTATTGTATTTTATGCTTGAGGCGTTGACTTCTGAGGCCGCAGCTATTCGATGTGGTGGAAGAACGCCATAGAGTGAAGCGTCGGTTGCCCGGAACGTAGAAATGACCATAACTTTCATACTGGTTGCAATTATTCGTTTCATATGATGGAAGAACTGTTGTATTTATATTGTATTTTATGCTGCTGGCGTTCACTTCTTAGGCCCTAACTATTCGATCTGGTGGAACAACGCCCTGGGGTGAAGCCTAGGTTGCCCGGAACGTAGAAATGACCATAACTTTGACACTGGTTGCTATTATTCGTTTTATACGATGGAAAAACTGTTCTATTAATTTTGTATTTTATGCTTCGGGCGTTGACTTCTAAGGCCCTAACTGTTTGATCTGGTGGAGCAACGCCCTAGAGTGAAGCCTAGGTTGCCCGGAACGAAGAAATGACCATAACTTTCACACTGGATGCTCTTATTCGTTCTATACGATGGAATAACTGTTATATTTATATTGTATCTTATGCTTCTGGCGTTGACTTCTTAGGCCCTAACAATTCGATCTGGTGGAACAACGCCCTAGAGTGAAGCCCAGGTTGCCTGGAACGTACAAATGACCATCACTTTCACACGGGTTGCAATTATTCCTGTTATAGGATGGAAAGACTGTTGTATTTTTATTGTATTTTATGCCTCTGGCGTTCACTTCTTAGGCCCTAACTATTCGATCTGGTGGAACAACGCCCTGGGGTGAAGCCTAGGTTGCCCGGAACGTAGAAATGACCATAACTTTCACACTGGTTGCTATTATTCGTTTTATACGATGGAAAAACTGTTATATTTATATTGTACTTTATGCTTCTGGCGTTGCCTTCTTAGGCCCTAACTGTTCGATCTGGTAGAACAACGCCCTAGAGTGAAGCCTAGGTTACCCGGAACGTAGAAATGACCAGTACTTTCACACTGTTTGCAGTGACTCCTGTTATACGACAGAAAAACTGTTGCATCTTTATTGAATTTTATGCTTCTGGCGTTGACTTCTAAGGCCCTAACTATTCTATCTGGTGAATAAACGCCCCAGAGTGCAGCCTATGTTGCTCGGAATGTAAAAATGACCATAACATTCACACTGGTTGAAATGATTCGTTTTATACGATGGTAAGGCTGTTATATTTAAATTGTATTTTATCCTTCTGGCGTTGATTTCTTAGGCCCTAACTATTCAATCTGTTGGAGCAACGCTCTAGGGTGAAGCCTAGGTTGGCCGGAAAGTAGAAATGACAATAACTTTCACTCTGGTTGCAATTATTCGTTTTATACGATGCAAAAACTGTTGTATTTATATTGTATTTTATGCTTCTGTCGTTGACGTCTAAGGCCGTAGCTATTAGATGTGGTGGAGCAACGCACTAGAGTGACGCCTAGGTTGCCCGGAACGTAGAAATGACCATTACTATCGCAATGTTTGCATTTATTCATTTTATACGTTGGAAAGACTGCTGTACTTATATTGTATTTTATGCTTCTGGCGTTGACCTCTAATGCCATAGATACTCCATCTGGTGGAGCAACGCCCTAGGGTGAAGCCTACGTTGCCCGGAAAGTAGAAATGACGTTAACTTTCATACTGGTTGCAATTATTCGTTTTATACGATGGAGAAACTGTTGTATTTATATTGTTTTTTATGCTTCTGGCGTTCACTTCTTAGGCACCAACTATTCGATCCTGGTGGAGCAACGCCCTGGAGTGAAGCCGAGGTTGCCCGGAACGTAGAAATGACAATCACTTTCAAACTGGTTTCAATTATTCCGGTTACATGATGGAAAAACTGTTGTATTTTTATTGCATTTTATGCTTCGGGCATTGACTTCTAAGGCCCTAACTATTCAATCTGTTGGATCAACGCCCTAGGGTGTAGCCTAGGTTGCCCGGAAAGTAGAAATGACCACAACTTTCATACTGGTTGCAATTACTCGTTTTATATGATGGAAACCTGTTGTATTTATATTGTATTTTATGCTTCTGGCGTTCACTTCTTAGGCCCAAACTATTCGATCTGGTCGAACAACGCCCTAGGGTGAAGCCTAGGTTGCCCGGAGCGTAGAAATGACCAGAACTTTCACACTGGTTGCTATTATTCGTTTTATACGATGGAAAAACTGTTATATTTATATTGCATTTTATGCTTCTGGCGTTGACTTCTTAGGCCCTAACTTTTCGATCTGGTGGAACAACGCCCTAGAGTGAAACCTAGGTTGCCCGGAACGTAGAAATGACCATCACTTTCACACTGGTTGCAATTATTCCTGATATACGATGGAAAAGCTCTTGTATATTTAATGTATTTTATGCTTCGGGCGTTGACTTCTATGGCCCTACCTATTCGATCTGGTGGAGCAACGCCCTAGAGTGAAGCCTAGGTTGCCCGGAACGAAGAAATGACCATAACTTTCACACTGGATGCTCTTATTCGTTCTATACGATGGAAAAACTGTTATATTTATATTGTATCTTATGCTTCTGGCGTTGACTTCTTAGGCCCTAACAATTCGATCTGGTGGAACAACGCCCTAGAGTGAAGCCCAGGTTGCCTGGAACGTACAAATGACCATCACTTTCACACGGGTTGCAATTATTCCTGTTATAGGATGGAAAGACTGTTGTATTTTTATTGTATTTTATGCTGCTGGCGTTCACTTCTTAGGCCCTAACTATTCGATCTGGTGGAACAACGCCCTGGGGTGAAGCCTAGGTGGCCCGGAACGTAGAAATGACCATAACTTTCACACTGGTTGCTATTATTCGTTTTATACGATGGAAAGACTGTTGTATTTTTATTCTATTTTATGCTTCAGGCGTTGACTTCTGAGGCCGCAGCTATTCGATGTGGTGGAAGAACGCCATAGAGTGAAGCGTAGGTTGCCCGGAACGTAGAAATGACCATAACTTTCATACTGGTTGCAATTATTCGTTTTATATGATGGAAGAACTGTTGTATTTATATTGTACTTTATGCTGCTGGCGTTCACTTCTTAGGCCCTAACTATTCGATCTGGTGGAACAACGCCCTGGGGTGAAGCCTATGTTACCCGGAACGTAGAAATGACCAGTACTTTCACACTGTTTGCAGTGACTCCTGTTATACGACAGAAAAACTGTTGCATCTTTAATGAATTTTATGCTTCTGGCGTTGACTTCTAAGGCCCTAACTATTCTATTTGGTGTATCAACGCCCCAGAGTGCAGCCTAGGTTGCCCGGAAAGTAGAAATGACAATAACTTTCACTCTGGTTGCAATTATTCGTTTTATACGATGGAAAAGCTGTTGCATCTTTATTGTATTTTATGCTTCTGTCGTTGACGTCTAAGGCTGTAGCTATTAGATGTGGTGGAGCAACGCACTAGAGTGACGCCTAGGTTGCCTGAAACGTAGAAATGACCATCACTTTCAAACTGCTTGCAATTATTCCGGTTATATGATGGAAAAACTGTTGTATTTTTATTGCATTTTATGCTTCGGGCATTGACTTCTAAGGCCCTAACTATTCAATCTGTTGGAGCAACGCCCTAGGGTGTAGCCTAGGTTGCCCGGAAAGTAGAAATGACCACAAGTTTCATACTGGTTGCAATTACTCGTTTGATATGATGGAAAGACTGTTGTATTTATATTGTATTTTATGCTTCTGGCGTTCACTTCTTAGGCCCTAACTATTCGATCTGATGGGACAACGCCCCAGGGTGAAGCCTAGGTTGCCCGGAACGTAGAAATGACCATCACTTTCACACGGGTTGCAATTATTCCTGTTATAGGATGGAAAGACTGTTGTATTTTTATTGTATTTTATGCTGCTGGCGTTCGCTTCTTAGGCCCTAACTATTCGATCTGGTGGAACAACGCCCTGGGGTGAAGCCTAGGTTGCCCGGAACGTAGAAATGACCATAACTTTCACACTGGTTGCTATTATTCGTTTTATACGATGGAAAAACTGTTATATTTATATTGTACTTTATGCTTCTGGCGTTGCCTTCTTAGGCCCTAACTGTTCGATCTGGTAGAACAACGCCCTAGAGTGAAGCCTAGGTTACCCGGAACGTAGAAATGACCAGTACTTTCACACTGTTTGCAGTGACTCCTGTTATACGACAGAAAAACTGTTGCATCTTTATTGAATTTTATGCTTCTGGCGTTGACTTCTAAGGCCCTAACTATTCTATCTGGTGAATAAACGCCCCAGAGTGCAGCCTATGTTGCTCGGAATGTAAAAATGACCATAACATTCACACTGGTTGAAATGATTCGTTTTATACGATGGTAAAGCTGTTATATTTAAATTGTATTTTATCCTTCTGGCGTTGATTTCTTAGGCCCTAACTATTCAATCTGTTGGAGCAACGCTCTAGGGTGAAGCCTAGGTTGCCCGGAAAGTAGAAATGACAATAACTTTCACTCTGGTTGCAATTATTCGTTTTATACGATGGAAAAGCTGTTGCATCTTTATTGTATTTTATGCTTCTGTCGTTGACGTCTAAGGCCGTAGCTATTAGATGTGGTGGAGCAACGCACTAGAGTGACGCCTAGGTTGCCTGCAACGTAGAAATGACCATTACTGTCGCAATGTTTGCAATTATTCATTTTATACGTTGGAAAAACTGTTGTACTTATATTGTATTTTATGCTTCTGGCGTTGACCTCTTATGCCATAACTATTCCATCTGGTGAAAGAACGCCCTAGGGTGAAGCCTAGTTTGCCCGGAACGTAGAAATGGAAATAACTTTCACACCGGTAGCAATTATTCGTTTTATACGATGGAAAAACAGTTCTATTTATTTTGTATTTTATGCTTCGGCCGTTGACTTCTAAAGCCCTAACTATTCGATCTGTTGGAGCAACGCCCTAGGGTGAAGCCTAGGTTGCCGGAAAGTAGAAATGACCATAACTTTCATACTGGTTGCAATTATTCGTTTTATACGATGGAAAAACTGTTGTATTTATATTGTATTTTATGCTTCCGGCGTTGACTTCTAAGGCCCTAACTATTCAATCTGTTGGAGCAACGCCTTAGGGTGAAGCCTAGGTTGCCCGGAAAGTAGAAATGACGTTAACTTTCATACTGGTTGCAATTATTCGTTTTCTACGATGGAAAAACTGTTATATTTATATTGTATCTTATGCTTCTGGCGTTGACTTCTTAGGCCCTAACAATTCGATCTGGTGGAACAACGCCCTAGAGTGAAGCCTAGGTTGCCTGGAACGTACAAATGACCATCACTTTCACACGGGTTGCAATTATTCCTGTTATAGGATGGAAAGACTGTTGTATTTTTATTGTATTTTATGCTTCAGGCGTTGACTTCTGAGGCCGCAGCTATTCGATGTGGTGGAAGAACGCCATAGAGTGAAGCGTAGGTTGCCCGGAACGTAGAAATGACCATAACTTTCATACTGGTTGCAATTATTCGTTTTATATGATGGAAGAACTGTTGTATTTATATTGTATTTTATGCTGCTGGCGTTCACTTCTTAGGCCCTAACTATTCGATCTGGTGGAACAACGCCCTGGGGTGAAGCCTAGGTTGCCCGGAACGTAGAAATGACCATAACTTTGACACTGGTTGCTATTATTCGTTTTATACGATGGAAAAACTGTTCTATTAATTTTGTATTTTATGCTTCGGGCGTTGACTTCTAAGGCCCTAACTGTTTGATCTGGTGGAGCAACGCCCTAGACTGAAGCCTAGGTTGCCCGGAACGAAGAAATGACCATAACTTTCACACTGGATGCTCTTATTCGTTCTATACGATGGAAAAACTGTTATATTTATATTGTATCTTATGCTTCTGGCGTTGACTTCTTAGGCCCTAACAATTCGATCTGGTGGAACAACGCCCTAGAGTGAAGCCCAGGTTGCCTGGAACGTACAAATGACCATCACTTTCACACGGGTTGCAATTATTCCTGTTATAGGATGGAAAGACTGTTGTATTTATATTGTATTTTATGCTTCTGGCGTTCACTTCTTAGGCCCTAACTATCCGATCTGGTGGAGCAACTCCCTAGAGTGAAGCCGAGGTTGCCCGGAACGTAGAAATGACCATCACTTTCAAACTGGTTTCAATTATTCCGGTTATATGATGGAAAAACTGTTGTATTTTTATTGCATTTTATGCTTCGGGCATTGACTTCTAAGGCCCTAACTATTCAATCTGTTGGAGCAACGCCCTAGGGTGTAGCCTAGGTTGCCCGGAAAGTAGAAATGACCACAACTTTCATACTGGTTGCAATTACTCGTTTTATATGATGGAAAGACTGTTGTATTTATATTGTATTTTATGCTTCTGGCGTTCACTTCTTAGGCCCTAACTATTCGATCGGGTGGAACAACGGCCTAGGGTGAAGCCTAGGTTGCCCGGAACGTAGAAATGACCATAACTTTTACACTGGTTGCAATTATTCGTTTTATATGATGGAAGAACTGTTGTATTTATATTGTATTTTATGCTGCTGGCGTTCACTTCTTAGGCCCTGACTATTCAATCTGTTGGGTCAACGCCCTAGAGTGAAGCCTAGGTTGCTCGGAATGTAGAAATGACCATAACATTCACACTGGTTGCAATTAATCCTTTTATACGATGGAAAAACTGTTGTATTTTTATTGCATTTTATGCTTCCGGCGTTGACTTCTAATGCCCTAACTATTCAATCTGTTGGAGCAACGCCTTAGGGTGAAGCCTAGGTTGCCCGGAAAGTAGAAATGACGTTAACTTTCATACTGGTTGCAATTATTCGTTTTATACGATGGAAAAACTGTTATATTTATACTGTATCTTATGCTTCTGGCGTTGACTTCTTAGGCCCTAACAATTCGATCTGGTGGAACAACGCCCTAGAGTGAAGCCTAGGTTGCCTGGAACGTACAAATGACCATCACTTTCACACGGGTTGCAATTATTCCTGTTATAGGATGGAAAGACTGTTGTATGTTTATTGTATTTTATGCTTCAGGCGTTGACTTCTGAGGCCGCAGCTATTCGATGTGGTGGAAGAACGCCATAGAGTGAAGCGTAGGTTGCCCGGAACGTAGAAATGACCATAACTTTCATACTGGTTGCAATTATTCGTTTTATATGATGGAAGAACTGTTGTATTTATATTGTATTTTATGCTGCTGGCGTTCACTTCTTAGGCCCTAACTATTCGATCTGGTGGAACAACGCCCTGGGGTGAAGCCTAGGTTGCCCGGAACGTAGAAATGACCATAACTTTGACACTGGTTGCTATTATTCGTTTTATACGATGGAAAAACTGTTCTATTAATTTTGTATTTTATGCTTCGGGCGTTAACTTCTAAGGCCCTAACTGTTTGATCTGGTGGAGCAACGCCCTAGAGTGAAGCCTAGGTTGCCCGGAACGAAGAAATGACCATAACTTTCACACTGGATGCTCTTATTCGTTCTATACGATGGAAAAACTGTTATATTTATATTGTATCTTATGCTTCTGGCGTTGACTTCTTAGGCCCTAACAATTCGATCTGGTGGAACAACGCCCTAGAGTGAAGCCCAGGTTGCCTGGAACGTACAAATGACCATCACTTTCACACGGGTTGCAATTATTCCTGTTATAGGATGGAAAGACTGTTGTATCTTTATTGTATTTTATGATTCAGGCGTTGACTTCTGAGGCCGTAGCTATTCGATGTGGTGGAAGAACGCCATAGAGTGAAGCCTAGGTTGCGCGGAACGTAGAAATGACCATAACTTTCATACTGGTTGCAATTATTCTTTTTATATGATGAAAAAACTGTTATATTTATATTGTACTTTATGCTTCTGGCGTTGCCTTCTTAGGCCCTAACTATTCGATCTGGTAGAACAACGCCCTAGAGTGAAGCCTATGTTACCCGGAACGTAGAAATGACCAGTACTTTCACACTGTTTGCAGTGACTCCTGTTATACGACAGAAAAACTGTTGCATCTTTAATGAATTTTATGCTTCTGGCGTTGACTTCTAAGGCCCTAACTATTCTATTTGGTGTATCAACGCCCCAGAGTGCAGCCTAGGTTGCCCGGAAAGTAGAAATGACAATAACTTTCTCTCTGGTTGCAATTATTCGTTTTATACGATGGAAAAGCTGTTGCATCTTTATTGTATTTTATGCTTCTGTCGTTGACGTCTAAGGCTGTAGCTATTAGATGTGGTGGAGCAACGCACTAGAGTGACGCCTAGGTTGCCTGCAACGTAGAAATGACCATCACTTTCAAACTGGTTGCAATTATTCCGGTTATATGATGGAAAAACTGTTGTATTTTTATTGCATTTTATGCTTCGGGCATTGACTTCTAAGGCCCTAACTATTCAATCTGTTGGAGCAACGCCCTAGGGTGTAGCCTAGGTTGCCCGGAAAGTAGAAATGACCACAACTTTCATACTGGTTGCAATTACTCGTTTGATATGATGGAAAGACTGTTGTATTTATATTGTATTTTATGCTTCTGGCGTTCACTTCTTAGGCCCTAACTATTCGATCTGGTGGAACAACGCCCTAGGGTGAAGCCTAGGTTGCCCGGAACGTAGAAATGACCATAACTTTTACACTGGTTGCAATTATCCGTTTTATATGATGGAAGAACTGTTGTATTTATATTGTATTTTATGCTGCTGGCGTTCACTTCTTAAGCCCTGACTATTCAATCTGTTGGGTCAACGCCCTAGAGTGAAGCCTAGGTTGCTCGGAATGTAGAAATGACCATAACATTCACACTGGTTGCAATTAATCCTTCTATACGATGGAAAAACTGTTGTATTTTTATTGCATTTTATGCATCCGGCGTTGACTTCTAAGGCCCTAACTATTCAATCTGTTGGAGCAACGCCCTAGGGTGAAGCCTAGGGTGCCCGGAAAGTAGAAATGACAATAACTTTCACTCTGGTTGCAATTATTCGTTTTATACGATGGAAAAGCTGTTGCATCTTTATTGTATTTTATGCTTCTGTCGTTGACGTCTAAGGCCGTAGCTATTAGATGTGGTGGAGCAACGCACTAGAGTGACGCCTAGGTTGCCTGCAACGTAGAAATGACCATTACTGTCGCAATGTTTGCAATTATTCATTTTATACGTTGGAAAAACTGTTGTACTTATATTGTATTTTATGCTTCTGGCGTTGACCTCTTATGCCATAATTATTCCATCTGGTGGAACAACGCCCTAGGGTGAAGCCTAGTTTGCCCGGAACGTAGAAATGGAAATAACTTTCACACCGGTAGCAATTATTCGTTTTATACGATGGGAAAGCCGTTGTATTTATATTGTATTTTATGCTTCTGGCGTTGACTTCTAAGGCCGTAGCTATTCGATCTGTTGGAGCAACGCCCTAGGGTGAAGCCTAGGTTGCCGGAAAGTAGAAATGACCATAACTTTCATACTGGTTGCAATTATTCGTTTTATACGATGGAAAAACTGTTGTATTTATATTGTATTTTATGCTTCTGGCGTTGACTTCTTAGGCCCTAACAATTCGATCTGGTGGAACAACGCCCTAGAGTGAAGCCTAGGTTGCCTGGAACGTACAAATGACCATCACTTTCACACGGGTTGCAATTATTCCTGTTAAAGGATGGAAAGACTGTTGTATTTTTATTGTATTTTATGCTTCAGGCGTTGACTTCTGAGGCCGCAGCTATTCGATGTGGTGGAAGAACGCCATAGAGTGAAGCGTAGGTTGCCCGGAACGTAGAAATGACCATAACTTTCATACTGGTTGCAATTATTCGTTTTATATGATGGAAGAACTGTTGTATTTATATTGTATTTTATGCTGCTGGCGTTCACTTCTTAGGCCCTAACTATTCGATCTGGTGGAACAACGCCCTGGGGTGAAGCCTAGGTTGCCCGGAACGTAGAAATGACGATAAGTTTGACACTGGTTGCTATTATTCGTTTTATACGATGGAAAAACTGTTCTATTAATTTTGTATTTTATGCTTCGGGCGTTGACTTCTAAGGCCCTAACTGTTTGATCTGGTGGAGCAACGCCCTAGACTGAAGCCTAGGTTGCCCGGAACGAAGAAATGACCATAACTTTCACACTGGATGCTCTTATTCGTTCTATACGATGGAAAAACTGTTATATTTTTATTGTATTTTATGCTGCTGGCGTTCACTTCTTAGGCCCTAACTATTCGATCTGGTGGAACAACGCCCTGGGGTGAAGCCTAGGTTGCCCGGAACGTAGAAATGACCATAACTTTCACACTGGTTGCTATTATTCGTTCTATACGATGGAAAAACTGTTATATTTATATTGTACTTTATACTTCTGGCGTTGCCTTCTTAGGCCCTAACTGTTCGATCTGGTAGAACAACGCCCTAGAGTGAAGCCTATGTTACCCGGAACGTAGAAATGACCAGTACTTTCACACTGTTTGCAGTGACTCCTGTTATACGACAGAAAAACTGTTGCATCTTTAATGAATTTTATGCTTCTGGCGTTGACTTCTAAGGCCCTAGCTATTCTATTTGGTGTATCAACGCCCCAGAGTGCAGCCTAGGTTTCCCGGAAAGTAGAAATGACAATAACTTTCACTCTGGTTGCAATTATTCGTTTTATACGATGGAAAAGCTGTTGCATCTTTATTGTATTTTATGCTTCTGTCGTTGACGTCTAAGGCTGTAGCTATTAGATGTGGTGGAGCAACGCACTAGAGTGACGCCTAGGTTGCCTGCAACGTAGAAATGACCATCACTTTCAAACTGCTTGCAATTATTCCGGTTATATGATGGAAAAACTGTTGTATTTTTATTGCATTTTATGCTTCGGGCATTGACTTCTAAGGCCCTAACTATTCAATCTGTTGGAGCAACGCCCTAGGGTGTAGCCTAGGTTGCCCGGAAAGTAGAAATGACCACAAGTTTCATACTGGTTGCAATTACTCGTTTGATATGATGGAAAGACTGTTGTATTTATATTGTATTTTATGCTTCTGGCGTTCACTTCTTAGGCCCTAACTATTCGATCTGATGGGACAACGCCCCAGGGTGAAGCCTAGGTTGCCCGGAACGTAGAAATGACCATCACTTTCACACGGGTTGCAATTATTCCTGTTATAGGATGGAAAGACTGTTGTATTTTTATTGTATTTTATGCTGCTGGCGTTCACTTCTTAGGCCCTAACTATTCGATCTGGTGGAACAACGCCCTGGGGTGAAGCCTAGGTTGCCCGGAACGTAGAAATGACCATAACTTTCACACTGGTTGCTATTATTCGTTTTATACGATGGAAAAACTGTTATATTTATATTGTACTTTATGCTTCTGGCGTTGCCTTCTTAGGCCCTAACTGTTCGATCTGGTAGAACAACGCCCTAGAGTGAAGCCTAGGTTACCCGGAACGTAGAAATGACCAGTACTTTCACACTGTTTGCAGTGGCTCCTGTTATACGACAGAAAAACTGTTGCATCTTTATTGAATTTTATGCTTCTGGCGTTGACTTCTAAGGCCCTAACTATTCTATCTGGTGAATAAACGCCCCAGAGTGCAGCCTATGTTGCTCGGAATGTAAAAATGACCATAACATTCACACTGGTTGAAATGATTCGTTTTATACGATGGTAAAGCTGTTATATTTAAATTGTATTTTATCCTTCTGGCGTTGATTTCTTAGGCCCTAACTATTCAATCTGTTGGAGCAACGCTCTAGGGTGAAGCCTAGGTTGCCCGGAAAGTAGAAATGACAATAACTTTCACTCTGGTTGCAATTATTCGTTTTATACGATGGAAAAGCTGTTGCATCTTTATTGTATTTTATGCTTCTGTCGTTGACGTCTAAGGCCGTAGCTATTAGATGTGGTGGAGCAACGCACTAGAGTGACGCCTAGGTTGCCTGCAACGTAGAAATGACCATTACTGTCGCAATGTTTGCAATTATTCATTTTATACGTTGGAAAAACTGTTGTACTTATATTGTATTTTATGCTTCTGGCGTTGACCTATTATGCCATAACTATTCCATCTGGTGAAAGAACGCCCTAGGGTGAAGCCTAGTTTGCCCGGAACGTAGAAATGGAAATAACTTTCACACCGGTAGCAATTATTCGTTTTATACGATGGAAAAACAGTTCTATTTATTTTGTATTTTATGCTTCGGCCGTTGACTTCTAAAGCCCTAACTATTCGATCTGTTGGAGCAACGCCCTAGGGTGAAGCCTAGGTTGCCGGAAAGTAGAAATGACCATAACTTTCATACTGGTTGCAATTATTCGTTTTATACGATGGAAAAACTGTTGTATTTATATTGTATTTTATGCTTCCGGCGTTGACTTCTAAGGCCCTAACTATTCAATCTGTTGGAGCAACGCCTTAGGGTGAAGCCTAGGTTGCCCGGAAAGTAGAAATGACGTTAACTTTCATACTGGTTGCAATTATTCGTTTTATACGATGGAAAAACTGTTATATTTATATTGTATCTTATGCTTCTGGCGTTGACTTCTTAGGCCCTAACAATTCGATCTGGTGGAACAACGCCCTAGAGTGAAGCCTAGGTTGCCTGGAACGTACAAATGACCATCACTTTCACACGGGTTGCAATTATTCCTGTTATAGGATGGAAAGACTGTTGTATTTTTATTGTATTTTATGCTTCAGGCGTTGACTTCTGAGGCCGCAGCTATTCGATGTGGTGGAAGAACGCCATAGAGTGAAGCGTAGGTTGCCCGGAACGTAGAAATGACCATAACTTTCATACTGGTTGCAATTATTCGTTTTATATGATGGAAGAACTGTTGTATTTATATTGTATTTTATGCTGCTGGCGTTCACTTCTTAGGCCCTAACTATTCGATCTGGTGGAACAACGCCCTGGGGTGAAGCCTAGGTTGCCCGGAACGTAGAAATGACCATAACTTTGACACTGGTTGCTATTATTCGTTTTATACGATGGAAAAACTGTTCTATTAATTTTGTATTTTATGCTTCGGGCGTTGACTTCTAAGGCCCTAACTGTTTGATCTGGTGGAGCAACGCCCTAGACTGAAGCCTAGGTTGCCCGGAACGAAGAAATGACCATAACTTTCACACTGGATGCTCTTATTCGTTCTATACGATGGAAAAACTGTTATATTTATATTGTATCTTATGCTTCTGGCGTTGACTTCTTAGGCCCTAACAATTCGATCTGGTGGAACAACGCCCTAGAGTGAAGCCCAGGTTGCCTGGAACGTACAAATGACCATCACTTTCACACGGGTTGCAATTATTCCTGTTATAGGATGGAAAGACTGTTGTATTTTTATTGTATTTTATGCTGCTGGCGTTCACTTCTTAGGCCCTAACTATTCGATCTGGTGGAACAACGCCCTGGGGTGAAGCCTAGGTTGCCCGGAACGTAGAAATGACCATAACTTTCACACTGGTTGCTATTATTCGTTCTATACGATGGAAAAACTGTTATATTTATATTGTACTTTATACTTCTGGCGTTGCCTTCTTAGGCCCTAGCTGTTCGATCTGGTAGAACAACGCCCTAGAGTGAAGCCTATGTTACCCGGAACGTAGAAATGACCAGTACTTTCACACTGTTTGCAGTGACTCCTGTTATACGACAGAAAAACTGTTGCATCTTTAATGAATTTTATGCTTCTGGCGTTGACTTCTAAGGCCCTAACTATTCTATTTGGTGTATCAATGCCCCAGAGTGCAGCCTAGGTTGCCCGGAAAGTAGAAATGACAATAACTTTCACTCTGGTTGCAATTATTCGTTTTATACGATGGAAAAGCTGTTGCATCCTTATTGTATTTTATGCTTCTGTCGTTGACGTCTAAGGCTGTAGCTATTAGATGTGGTGGAGCAACGCACTAGAGTGACGCCTAGGTTGCCTGCAACGTAGAAATGAC
This sequence comes from Calliopsis andreniformis, assembly GCF_051401765.1. NCBI lineage: Eukaryota > Metazoa > Arthropoda > Insecta > Hymenoptera > Andrenidae > Calliopsis > Calliopsis andreniformis. The sequence goes on from NW_027480429.1 coordinate 5,165,586, forward strand.
CATCACTTTCAAACTGCTTGCAATTATTCCGGTTATATGATGGAAAAACTGTTGTATTTTTATTGCATTTTATGCTTCGGGCATTGACTTCTAAGGCCCTAACTATTCAATCTGTTGGAGCAACGCCCTAGGGTGTAGCCTAGGTTGCCCGGAAAGTAGAAATGACCACAAGTTTCATACTGGTTGCAATTACTCGTTTGATATGATGGAAAGACTGTTGTATTTATATTGTATTTTATGCTTCTGGCGTTCACTTCTTAGGCCCTAACTATTCGATCTGGTGGAACAACGCCCTAGGGTGAAGCCTAGGTTGCCCGAAACGTAGAAATGACCATAACTTTTACACTGGTTGCAATTATTCGTTTTATATGATGGAAGAACTGTTGTATTTATATTGTATTTTATGCTGCTGGCGTTCACTTCTTAAGCCCTGACTATTCAATCTGTTGGGTCAACGCCCTAGAGTGAAGCCTAGGTTGCTCGGAATGTAGAAATGACCATAACATTCACACTGGTTGCAATTAATCCTTTTATACGATGGAAAAACTGTTGTATTTTTACTGCATTTTATGCTTCCGGCGTTGACTTCTAAGGCCCTAACTATTCAATCTGTTGGAGCAACGCCCTAGGGTGAAGCCTAGGTTGCCCGGAAAGTAGAAATGACAATAACTTTCACTCTGGTTGCAATTATTCGTTTTATACGATGGAAAAGCTGTTGCACCTTTATTGTATTTTATGCTTCTGTCGTTGACGTCGAAGGCCGTACCTATTAGATGTGGTGGAGCAACGCACTAGAGTGACGCCTAGGTTGCCTGCAACGTAGAAATGACCATTACTGTCGCAATGTTTGCAATTATTCATTTTATACGTTGGAAAAACTGTTGTACTTATATTGTATTTTATGCTTCTGGCGTTGACCTCTTATGCCATAACTATTCCATCTGGTGGAACAACGCCCTAGGGTGAAGCCTAGGTTGCCCGGAACGTAGAAATGGAAATAACTTTCACACCGGTAGCAATTATTCGTTTTATACGATGGAAAAACAGTTCTATTTATTTTGAATTTTATGCTTCGGCCGTTGACTTCTAAAGCCCTAACTATTTGATCTGCTGGAGCAACGCCCTAGGGTGAAGCCTAGGTTGCCGGAAAGTAGAAATGACCATAACTTTCATACTGGTTGCAATTATTCGTTTTATACGATGGAAAAACTGTTGTATTTATATTGTATTTTATGCTTCTGGCGTTCACTTCTTAGGCCCTAACTATCCGATCTGGTGGAGCAACTCCCTAGAGTGAAGCCGAGGTTGCCCGGAACGTAGAAATGACCATCACTTTCAAACTGGTTTCAATTATTCCGGTTATATGATGGAAAAACTGTTGTATTTTTATTGCATTTTATGCTTCGGGCATTGACTTCTAAGGCCCTAACTATTCAATCTGTTGGAGCAACGCCCTAGGGTGTAGCCTAGGTTGCCCGGAAAGTAGAAATGACCACAACTTTCATACTGGTTGCAATTACTCGTTTTATATGATGGAAAGACTGTTGTATTTATATTGTATTTTATGCTTCTGGCGTTCACTTCTTAGGCCCTAACTATTCGATCTGGTGGAACAACGCCCTAGGGTGAAGCCTAGGTTGCCCGGAACGTAGAAATGACCATAACTTTTACACTGGTTGCAATTATTCGTTTTATATGATGGAAGAACTGTTGTATTTATATTGTATTTTATGCTGCTGGCGTTCACTTCTTAGGCCCTGACTATTCAATCTGTTGGGTCAACGCCCTAGAGTGAAGCCTAGGTTGCTCGGAATGTAGAAATGACCATAACATTCACACTGGTTGCAATTAATCCTTTTATACGATGGAAAAACTGTTGTATTTTTATTGCATTTTATGCTTCCGGCGTTGACTTCTAATGCCCTAACTATTCAATCTGTTGGAGCAACGCCTTAGGGTGTAGCCTAGGTTGCCCGGAAAGTAGAAATGACCACAAGTTTCATACTGGTTGCAATTACTCGTTTGATATGATGGAAAGACTGTTGTATTTATATTGTATTTTATGCTTCTGGCGTTCACTTCTTAGGCCCTAACTATTCGATCTGGTGGAACAACGCCCTAGGGTGAAGCCTAGGTTGCCCGGAACGTAGAAATGACCATAACTTTTACACTGGTTGCAATTATTCGTTTTATATGATGGAAGAACTGTTGTATTTATATTGTATTTTATGCTGCTGGCGTTCACTTCTTAAGCCCTGACTATTCAATCTGTTGGGTCAACGCCCTAGAGTGAAGCCTAGGTTGCTCGGAATGTAGAAATGACCATAACATTCACACTGGTTGCAATTAATCCTTTTATACGATGGAAAAACTGTTGTATTTTTATTGCATTTTATGCTTCCGGCGTTGACTTCTAAGGCCCTAACTATTCAATCTGTTGGAGCAACGCCCTAGGGTGAAGCCTAGGTTGCCCGGAAAGTAGAAATGACAATAACTTTCACTCTGGTTGCAATTATTCGTTTTATACGATGGAAAAGCTGTTGCACCTTTATTGTATTTTATGCTTCTGTCGTTGACGTCTAAGGCCGTACCTATTAGATGTGGTGGAGCAACGCACTAGAGTGACGCCTAGGTTGCCTGCAACGTAGAAATGACCATTACTGTCGCAATGTTTGCAATTATTCATTTTATACGTTGGAAAAACTGTTGTACTTATATTGTATTTTATGCTTCTGGCGTTGACCTCTTATGCCATAACTATTCCATCCGGTGGAACAACGCCCTAGGGTGAAGCCTAGGTTGCCCGGAACGTAGAAATGGAAATAACTTTCACACCGGTAGCAATTATTCGTTTTATACGATGGAAAGACAGTTCTATTTATTTTGAATTTTATGCTTCGGCCGTTGACTTCTAAAGCCCTAACTGTTCGATCTGCTGGAGCAACGCCCTAGGGTGAAGCCTAGGTTGCCGGAAAGTAGAAATGACCATAACTTTCATACTGGTTGCAATTATTCGTTTTATACGATGGAAAAACTGTTGTATTTTTATTGTATTTTATGCTTCTGGCGTTCACTTCTTAGGCCCTAACTATCCGATCTGGTGGAGCAACTCCCTAGAGTGAAGCCGAGGTTGCCCGGAACGTAGAAATGACCATCACTTTCAAACTGGTTTCAATTATTCCGGTTATATGATGGAAAAACTGTTGTATTTTTATTGCATTTTATGCTTCGGGCATTGACTTCTAAGGCCCTAACTATTCAATCTGTTGGAGCAACGCCCTAGGGTGTAGCCTAGGTTGCCCGGAAAGTAGAAATGACCACAACTTTCATACTGGTTGCAATTACTCGTTTTATATGATGGAAAGACTGTTGTATTTATATTGTATTTTATGCTTCTGGCATTCACTTCTTAGGCCCTAACTATTCGATCTGGTGGAACAACGCCCTAGGGTGAAGCCTAGGTTGCCCGGAACGTAGAAATGACCATAACTTTTACACTGGTTGCAATTATTCGTTTTATATGATGGAAGAACTGTTGTATTTATATTGTATTTTATGCTGCTGGCGTTCACTTCTTAGGCCCTGACTATTCAATCTGTTGGGTCAACGCCCTAGAGTGAAGCCTAGGTTGCTCGGAATGTAGAAATGACCATAACATTCACACTGGTTGCAATTAATCCTTTTATACGATGGAAAAACTGTTGTATTTTTATTGCATTTTATGCTTCCGGCGTTGACTTCTAATGCCCTAACTATTCAATCTGTTGGAGCAACGCCTTAGGGTGAAGCCTAGGTTGCCCGGAAAGTAGAAATGACGTTAACTTTCATACTGGTTGCAATTATTCGTTTTATACGATGGAAAAACTGTTATATTTATACTGTATCTTATGCTTCTGGCGTTGACTTCTTAGGCCCTAACAATTCGATCTGGTGGAACAACGCCCTAGAGTGAAGCCTAGGTTGCCTGGAACGTACAAATGACCATCACTTTCACACGGGTTGCAATTATTCCTGTTATAGGATGGAAAGACTGTTGTATTTTTATTGTATTTTATGCTTCAGGCGTTGACTTCTGAGGCCGCAGCTATTCGATGTGGTGGAAGAACGCCATAGAGTGAAGCGTAGGTTGCCCGGAACGTAGAAATGACCATAACTTTCATACTGGTTGCAATTATTCGTTTTATATGATGGAAGAACTGTTGTATTTATATTGTATTTTATGCTGCTGGCGTTCACTTCTTAGGCCCTAACTATTCGATCTGGTGGAACAACGCCCTGGGGTGAAGCCTAGGTTGCCCGGAACGTAGAAATGACCATAACTTTGACACTGGTTGCTATTATTCGTTTTATACGATGGAAAAACTGTTCTATTAATTTTGTATTTTATGCTTCGGGCGTTGACTTCTAAGGCCCTAACTGATTGATCTGGTGGAGCAACGCCCTAGAGTGAAGCCTAGGTTGCCCGGAACGAAGAAATGACCACAACTTTCACACTGGATGCTCTTATTCGTTCTATACGATGGAAAAACAGTTATATTTATATTGTATCTTATGCTTCTGTCGTTGACGTCTAAGGCTGTAGCTATTAGATGTGGTGGAGCAACGCACTAGAGTGACGCCTAGGTTGCCTGCAACGTAGAAATGACCATCACTTTCAAACTGGTTGCAATTATTCCGGTTATATGATGGAAAAACTGTTGTATTTTTATTGCATTTTATGCTTCGGGCATTGACTTCTAAGGCCCTAACTATTCAATCTGTTGGAGCAACGCCCTAGGGTGTAGCCTAGGTTGCCCGGAAAGTAGAAATGACCACAACTTTCATACTGGTTGCAATTACTCGTTTGATATGATGGAAAGACTGTTGTATTTATATTGTATTTTATGCTTCTGGCGTTCACTTCTTAGGCCCTAACTATTCGATCTGGTGGAACAACGCCCTAGGGTGAAGCCTAGGTTGCCCGGAACGTAGAAATGACCATAACTTTTACACTGGTTGCAATTATCCGTTTTATATGATGGAAGAACTGTTGTATTTATATTGTATTTTATGCTGCTGGCGTTCACTTCTTAAGCCCTGACTATTCAATCTGTTGGGTCAACGCTCTAGAGTGAAGCCTAGGTTGCTCGGAATGTAGAAATGACCATAACATTCACACTGGTTGCAATTAATCCTTTTATACGATGGAAAAACTGTTGTATTTTTATTGCATTTTATGCATCCGGCGTTGACTTCTAAGGCCCTAACTATTCAATCTGTTGGAGCAACGCCCTAGGGTGAAGCCTAGGTTGCCCGGAAAGTAGAAATGACAATAACTTTCACTCTGGTTGCAATTATTCGTTTTATACGATGGAAAAGCTGTTGCATCTTTATTGTATTTTATGCTTCTGTCGTTGACGTCTAAGGCCGTAGCTATTAGATGTGGTGGAGCAACGCACTAGAGTGACGCCTAGGTTGCCTGCAACGTAGAAATGACCATTACTGTCGCAATGTTTGCAATTATTCATTTTATACGTTGGAAAAACTGTTGTACTTATATTGTATTTTATGCTTCTGGCGTTGACCTCTTATGCCATAACTATTCCATCTGGTGGAACAACGCCCTAGGGTGAAGCCTAGTTTGCCCGGAACGTAGAAATGGAAATAACTTTCACACCGGTAGCAATTATTCGTTTTATACGATGGGAAAGCCGTTGTATTTATATTGTATTTTATGCTTCTGGCGTTGACTTCTAAGGCCGTAGCTATTCGATCTGTTGGAGCACCGCCCTAGGGTGAAGCCTAGGTTGCCGGAAAGTAGAAATGACCATAACTTTCATACTGGTTGCAATTATTCGTTTTATACGATGGAAAAACTGTTGTATTTATATTGTATTTTATGCTTCTGGCGTTCACTTCTTAGGCCCTAACTATTCGATCTGGTGGAGCAACTCCCTAGAGTGAAGCCGAGGATGCCCGGAACGTAGAAATGACCATCACTTTCAAACTGGTTGCAATTATTCCGGTTATATGATGGAAAAACTGTTTTATTTTTATTGCATTTTATGCTTCGGGCATTGACTTCTAAGGCCCTAACTATTCAATCTGTTGGGTCAACGCCCTAGAGTAAAGCCTAGGTTGCTCGGAATGTAGAAATGACCACAACATTCACACTGGTTGCAATTAATCCTTTTATACGATGGAAAAACTGTTGTATTTTTATTGCATTTTATGCTTCCGGCGTTGACTTCTAAGGCCCTAACTATTCAATCTGTTGGAGCAACGCGTTAGGGTGAAGCCTAGGTTGCCCGGAAAGTAGAAATGACGTTAACTTTCATACTGGTTGCAATTATTCGTTTTATACGATGGAAAAACTGTTATATTTATATTGTATCTTATGCTTCTGGCGTTGACTTCTTAGGCCCTAACAATTCGATCTGGTGGAGCAACGCCCTAGAGTGAAGCCTAGGTTGCCTGGAACGTACAAATGACCATCACTTTCACACGGGTTGCAATTATTCCTGTTATAGGATGGAAAGACTGTTGTATTTTTATTGTATTTTATGCTTCAGGCGTTGTCTTCTGAGGCCGCAGCTATTCGATGTGGTGGAAGAACGCCATAGAGTGAAGCGTAGGTTGCCCGGAACGTAGAAAGGACCATAACTTTCATACTGGTTGCAATTATTCGTTTTATATGATGGAAGAACTGTTGTATTTATATTGTACTTTTTTGCTGCTGGCGTTCACTTCTTAGGCCCTAACTATTCGATCTGGTGGAACAACGCCCTGGGGTGAAGCCCAGGTTGCCTGGAACGTACAAATGACCATCACTTTCACACGGGTTGCAATTATTCCTGTTATAGGATGGAAAGACTGTTGTATTTTTATTGTATTTTATGCTTCAGGCGTTGTCTTCTGAGGCCGCAGCTATTCGATGTGGTGGAAGAACGCCATAGAGTGAAGCGTAGGTTGCCCGGAACGTAGAAATGACCATAACTTTCATACTGGTTGCAATTATTCGTTTTATATGATGGAAGAACTGTTGTATTTATATTGTATTTTATGCTGCTGGCGTTCACTTCTTAGGCCCTAACTGTTCGATCTGGTAGAACAACGCCCTAGAGTGAAGCCTATGTTACCCGGAACGTAGAAATGACCAGTACTTTCACACTGTTTGCAGTGACTCCTGTTATACGACAGAAAAACTGTTGCATCTTTAATGAATTTTATGCTTCTGGCGTTGACTTCTAAGGCCCTAACTATTCTATTTGGTGTATCAACGCCCCAGAGTGCAGCCTAGGTTTCCCGGAAAGTAGAAATGACAATAACTTTCACTCTGGTTGCAATTATTCGTTTTATACGATGGAAATGCTGTTGCATCTTTATTGTATTTTATGCTTCTGTCGTTGACGTCTAAGGCTGTAGCTATTAGATGTGGTGGAGCAACGCACTAGAGTGACGCCTAGGTTGCCTGCAACGTAGAAATGACCATCACTTTCAAACTGCTTGCAATTATTCCGGTTATATGATGGAAAAACTGTTGTATTTTTATTGCATTTTATGCTTCGGGCATTGACTTCTAAGGCCCTAACTATTCAATCTGTTGGAGCAACGCCCTAGGGTGTAGCCTAGGTTGCCCGGAAAGTAGAAATGACCACAAGTTTCATACTGGTTGCAATTACTCGTTTGATATGATGGAAAGACTGTTGTATTTATATTGTATTTTATGCTTCTGGCGTTCGCTTCTTAGGCCCTAACTATTCGATCTGGTGGAACAACGCCCTAGGGTGAAGCCTAGGTTGCCCGGAACGTAGAAATGACCATAACTTTTACACTGGTTGCAATTATTCGTTTTATATGATGGAAGAACTGTTGTATTTATATTGTATTTTATGCTGCTGGCGTTCACTTCTTAAGCCCTGACTATTCAATCTGTTGGGTCAACGCCCTAGAGTGAAGCCTAGGTTGCTCGGAATGTAGAAATGACCATAACATTCACACTGGTTGCAATTAATCCTTTTATACGATGGAAAAACTGTTGTATTTTTATTGCATTTTATGCTTCCGGCGTTGACTTCTAAGGCCCTAACTATTCAATCTGTTGGAGCAACGCCCTAGGGTGAAGCCTAGGTTGCCCGGAAAGTAGAAATGACAATAACTTTCACTCTGGTTGCAATTATTCGTTTTATACGATGGAAAAGCTGTTGCACCTTTATTGTATTTTATGCTTCTGTCGTTGACGTCTAAGGCCGTACCTATTAGATGTGGTGGAGCAGCGCACTAGAGTGACGCCTAGGTTGCCTGCAACGTAGAAATGACCATTACTGTCGCAATTATTGCAATTATTCATTTTATACGTTGGAAAAACTGTTGTACTTATATTGTATTTTATGCTTCTGGCGTTGACCTCTTATGCCATAACTATTCCATCTGGTGGAACAACGCCCTAGGGTGAAGCCTAGGTTGCCCGGAACGTAGAAATGGAAATAACTTTCACACCGGTAGCAATTATTCGTTTTATACGATGGAAAGACAGTTCTATTTATTTTGAATTTTATGCTTCGGCCGTTGACTTGTAAAGCCCTAACTGTTCGATCTGCTGGAGCAACGCCCTAGGGTGAAGCCTAGGTTGCCGGAAAGTAGAAATGACCATAACTTTCATACTGGTTGCAATTATTCGTTTTATACGATGGAAAAACTGTTGTATTTATATTGTATTTTATGCTTCTGGCGTTCACTTCTTAGGCCCTAACTATCCGATCTGGTGGAGCAACTCCCTAGAGTGAAGCCGAGGTTGCCCGGAACGTAGAAATGACCATCACTTTCAAACTGGTTTCAATTATTCCGGTTATATGATGGAAAAACTGTTGTATTTTTATTGCATTTTATGCTTCGGGCATTGACTTCTAAGGCCCTAACTATTCAATCTGTTGGAGCAACGCCCTAGGGTGTAGCCTAGGTTGCCCGGAAAGTAGAAATGACCACAAATTTCATACTGGTTGCAATTACTCGTTTTATATGATGGAAAGACTGTTGTATTTATATTGTATTTTATGCTTCTGGCATTCACTTCTTAGGCCCTAACTATTCGATCTGGTGGAACAACGCCCTAGGGTGAAGCCTAGGTTGCCCGGAACGTAGAAATGACCATAACTTTTACACTGGTTGCAATTATTCGTTTTATATGATGGAAGAACTGTTGTATTTATATTGTATTTTATGCTGCTGGCGTTCACTTCTTAGGCCCTGACTATTCAATCTGTTGGGTCAACGCCCTAGAGTGAAGCCTAGGTTGCTCGGAATGTAGAAATGACCATAACATTCACACTGGTTGCAATTAATCCTTTTATACGATGGAAAAACTGTTGTATTTTTATTGCATTTTATGCTTCCGGCGTTGACTTCTAATGCCCTAACTATTCAATCTGTTGGAGAAACGCCTTAGGGTGAAGCCTAGGTTGCCCGCAAAGTAGAAATGACGTTAACTTTCATACTGGTTGCAATTATTCGTTTTATACGATGGAAAAACTGTTATATTTATACTGTATCTTATGCTTCTGGCGTTGACTTCTTAGGCCCTAACAATTCGATCTGGTGGAACAACGCCCTAGAGTGAAGCCTAGGTTGCCTGGAACGTACAAATGACCATCACTTTCACACGGGTTGCAATTATTCCTGTTATAGGATGGAAAGACTGTTGTATTTTTATTGTATTTTATGCTTCAGGCGTTGACTTCTGAGGCCGCAGCTATTCGATGTGGTGGAAGAACGCCATAGAGTGAAGCGTAGGTTGCCCGGAACGTAGAAATGACCATAACTTTCATACTGGTTGCAATTATTCGTTTTATATGATGGAAGAACTGTTGTATTTATATTGTATTTTATGCTGCTGGCGTTCACTTCTTAGGCCCTAACTATTCGATCTGGTGGAACAACGCCCTGGGGTGAAGCCTAGGTTGCCCGGAACGTAGAAATGACCATAACTTTGACACTGGTTGCTATTATTCGTTTTATACGATGGAAAAACTGTTCTATTAATTTTGTATTTTATGCTTCGGGCGTTGACTTCTAAGGCCCTAACTGTTTGATCTGGTGGAGCAACGCCCTAGAGTGAAGCCTAGGTTGCCCGGAACGAAGAAATGACCACAACTTTCACACTGGATGCTCTTATTCGTTCTATACGATGGAAAAACAGTTATATTTATATTGTATCTTATGCTTCTGTCGTTGACGTCTAAGGCTGTAGCTATTAGATGTGGTGGAGCAACGCACTAGAGTGACGCCTAGGTTGCCTGCAACGTAGAAATGACCATCACTTTCAAACTGGTTGCAATTATTCCGGTTATATGATGGAAAAACTGTTGTATTTTTATTGCATTTTATGCTTCGGGCATTGACTTCTAAGGCCCTAACTATTCAATCTGTTGGAGCAACGCCCTAGGGTGTAGCCTAGGTTGCCCGGAAAGTAGAAATGACCACAACTTTCATACTGGTTGCAATTACTCGTTTGATATGATGGAAAGACTGTTGTATTTATATTGTATTTTATGCTTCTGGCGTTCACTTCTTAGGCCCTAACTATTCGATCTGGTGGAACAACGCCCTAGGGTGAAGCCTAGGTTGCCCGGAACGTAGAAATGACCATAACTTTTACACTGGTTGCAATTATCCGTTTTATATGATGGAAGAACTGTTGTATTTATATTGTATTTTATGCTGCTTGCGTTCACTTCTTAAGCCCTGACTATTCAATCTGTTGGGTCAACGCCCTAGAGTGAAGCCTAGGTTGCTCGGAATGTAGAAATGACCATAACATTCACACTGGTTGCAATTAATCCTTTTATACGATGGAAAAACTGTTGTATTTTTATTGCATTTTATGCATCCGGCGTTGACTTCTAAGGCCCTAACTATTCAATCTGTTGGAGCAACGCCCTAGGGTGAAGCCTAGGTTGCCCGGAAAGTAGAAATGACAATAACTTTCACTCTGGTTGCAATTATTCGTTTTATACGATGGAAAAGCTGTTGCATCTTTATTGTATTTTATGCTTCTGTCGTTGACGTCTAAGGCCGTAGCTATTAGATGTGGTGGAGCAACGCACTAGAGTGACGCCTAGGTTGCCTGCAACGTAGAAATGACCATTACTGTCGCAATGTTTGCAATTATTCATTTTATACGTTGGAAAAACTGTTGTACTTATATTGTATTTTATGCTTCTGGCGTTGACCTCTTATGCCATAATTATTCCATCTGGTGGAACAACGCCCTAGGGTGAAGCCTAGTTTGCCCGGAACGTAGAAATGGAAATAACTTTCACACCGGTAGCAATTATTCGTTTTATACGATGGGAAAGCCGTTGTATTTATATTGTATTTTATGCTTCTGGCGTTGACTACTAAGGCCGTAGCTATTCGATCTGTTGGAGCAACGCCCTAGGGTGAAGCCTAGGTTGCCGGAAAGTAGAAATGACCATAACTTTCATACTGGTTGCAATTATTCGTTTTATACGATGGAAAAACTGTTGTATTTATATTGTATTTTATGCTTCTGGCGTTGACTTCTTAGGCCCTAACAATTCGATCTGGTGGAACAACGCCCTAGAGTGAAGCCTAGGTTGCCTGGAACGTACAGATGACCATCACTTTCACACGGGTTGCAATTATTCCTGTTATAGGATGGAAAGACTGTTGTATTTTTATTGTATTTTATGCTTCAGGCGTTGACTTCTGAGGCCGCAGCTATTCGATGTGGTGGAAGAACGCCATAGAGTGAAGCGTAGGTTGCCCGGAACGTAGAAATGACCATAACTTTCATACTGGTTGCAATTATTCGTTTTATATGATGGAAGAACTGTTGTATTTATATTGTATTTTATGCTGCTGGCGTTCACTTCTTAGGCCCTAACTATTCGATCTGGTGGAACAACGCCCTGGGGTGAAGCCTAGGTTGCCCGGAACGTAGAAATGACCATAACTTTGACACTGGTTGCTATTATTCGTTTTATACGATGGAAAAACTGTTCTATTAATTTTGTATTTTATGCTTCGGGCGTTGACTTCTAAGGCCCTAACTGTTTGATCTGGTGGAGCAACGCCCTAGACTGAAGCCTAGGTTGCCCGGAACGAAGAAATGACCATAACTTTCACACTGGATGCTCTTATTCGTTCTATACGATGGAAAAACTGTTATATTTATATTGTATCTTATGCTTCTGGCGTTGACTTCTTAGGCCCTAACAATTCGATCTGGTGGAACAACGCCCTAGAGTGAAGCCCAGGTTGCCTGGAACGTACAAATGACCATCACTTTCACACGGGTTGCAATTATTCCTCTTATAGGATGGAAAGACTGTTGTATTTTTATTGTATTTTATGCTGCTGGGGTTCACTTCTTAGGCCCTAACTATTCGATCTGGTGGAACAACGCCCTGGGGTGAAGCCTAGGTTGCCCGGAACGTAGAAATGACCATAACTTTCACACTGGTTGCTATTATTCGTTCTATACGATGGAAAAACTGTTATATTTATATTGTACTTTATACTTCTGGCGTTGCCTTCTTAGGCCCTAACTGTTCGATGTGGTAGAACAACGCCCTAGAGTGAAGCCTATGTTACCCGGAACGTAGAAATGACCAGTACTTTCACACTGTTTGCAGTGACTCCTGTTATACGACAGAAAAACTGTTGCATCTTTAATGAATTTTATGCTTCTGGCGTTGACTTCTAAGGCCCTAACTATTCTATTTGGTGTATCAACGCCCCAGAGTGCAGCCTAGGTTGCCCGGAAAGTAGAAATGACAATAACTTTCACTCTGGTTGCAATTATTCGTTTTATACGATGGAAAAGCTGTTGCATCTTTATTGTATTTTATGCTTCTGTCGTTGACGTCTAAGGCTGTAGCTATTAGATGTGGTGGATCAACGCACTAGAGTGACGCCTAGGTTGCCTGCAACGTAGAAATGACCATCACTTTCAAACTGCTTGCAATTATTCATTTTATACGTTGGAAAAACTGTTGTACTTATATTGTATTTTATGCTTCTGGCGTTGACCTCTTATGCCATAACTATTCCATCTGGTGGAACAACGCCATAGGGTGAAGCCTAGGTTGCCCGGAACGTAGAAATGGAAATAACTTTCACACCGGTAGCAATTATTCGTTTTATACGATGGAAAAACTGTTCTATTAATTTTGTATTTTATGCTTCGGGCGTTGACTTCTAAGGCCCTAACTGTTTGATCTCGTGGAGCAACGCCCTAGAGTGAAGCCTAGGTTGCCCGGAACGAAGAAATGACCATAACTTTCACACTGGATGCTCTTATTCGTTCTATACGATGGAAAAACTGTTATATTTATATTGTATCTTATGCTTCTGGCGTTGACTTCTTAGGCCCTAACAATTGGATCTGGTGGAACAACGCCCTAGAGTGAAGCCCAGGTTGCCTGGAACGTACAAATGACCATCACTTTCACACGGGTTGCAATTATTCCTGCTATAGGATGGAGAGACTGTTGTATCTTTATTGTATTTTATGATTCAGGCGTTGACTTCTGAGGCCGTAGCTATTCGATGTGGTGGAAGAACGCCATAGAGTGAAGCCTAGGTTGCGCGGAACGTAGAAATGACCATAACTTTCATACTGGTTGCAATTATTCTTTTTATATGATGAAAAAACTGTTATATTTATATTGTACTTTATGCTTCTGGCGTTGCCTTCTTAGGCCCTAACTATTCGATCTGGTAGAACAACGCCCTAGAGTGAAGCCTATGTTACCCGGAACGTAGAAATGACCAGTACTTTCACACTGTTTGCAGTGACTCCTGTTATACGACAGAAAAACTGTTGCATCTTTAATGAATTTTATGCTTCTGGCGTTGACTTCTAAGGCCCTAACTATTCTATTTGGTGTATCAACGCCCCAGAGTGCAGCCTAGGTTGCCCGGAAAGTAGAAATGACAATAACTTTCTCTCTGGTTGCAATTATTCGTTTTATACGATGGAAAAGCTGTTGCATCTTTATTGTATTTTATGCTTCTGTCGTTGACGTCTAAGGCTGTAGCTATTAGATGTGGTGGAGCAACGCACTAGAGTGACGCCTAGGTTGCCTGCAACGTAGAAATGACCATCACTTTCAAACTGGTTGCAATTATTCCGGTTATATGATGGAAAAACTGTTGTATTTTTATTGCATTTTATGCTTCGGGCATTGACTTCTAAGGCCCTAACTATTTAATCTGTTGGAGCAACGCCCTAGGGTGTAGCCTACGTTGCCCGGAAAGTAGAAATGACCACAACTTTCATACTGGTTGCAATTACTCGTTTGATATGATGGAAAGACTGTTGTATTTATATTGTATTTTATGCTTCTGGCGTTCACTTCTTAGGCCCTAACTATTCGATCTGGTGGAACAACGCCCTAGGGTGAAGCCTAGGTTGCCCGGAACGTAGAAATGACCATAACTTTTACACTGGTTGCAATTATCCGTTTTATATGATGGAAGAACTGTTGTATTTATATTGTATTTTATGCTGCTGGCGTTCACTTCTTAAGCCCTGACTATTCAATCTGTTGGGTCAACGCCCTAGAGTGAAGCCTAGGTTGCTCGGAATGTAGAAATGACCATAACATTCACACTGGTTGCAATTAATCCTTTTATACGATGGAAAAACTGTTGTATTTTTATTGCATTTTATGCATCCGGCGTTGACTTCTAAGGCCCTAACTATTCAATCTGTTGGAACAACGCCCTAGGGTGAAGCCTAGGTTGCCCGGAAAGTAGAAATGACAATAACTTTCACTCTGGTTGCAATTATTCGTTTTATACGATGGAAAAGCTGTTGCATCTTTATTGTATTTTATGCTTCTGTCGTTGACGTCTAAGGCCGTAGCTATTAGATGTGGTGGAGCAACGCACTAGAGTGACGCCTAGGTTGCCTGCAACGTAGAAATGACCATTACTGTCGCAATGTTTGCAATTATTCATTTTATACGTTGGAAAAACTGTTGTACTTATATTGTATTTTATGCTTCTGGCGTTGACCTCTTATGCCATAACTATTCCATCTGGTGGAACAACGCCCTAGGGTGAAGCCTAGTTTGCCCGGAACGTAGAAATGGAAATAACTTTCACACCGGTAGCAATTATTCGTTTTATACGATGGGAAAGCCGTTGTATTTATATTGTATTTTATGCTTCTGGCGTTGACTTCTAAGGCCGTAGCTATTCGATCTGTTGGAGCAACGCCCTAGGGTGAAGCCTAGGTTGCCGGAAAGTAGAAATGACCATAACTTTCATACTGGTTGCAATTATTCGTTTTATACGATGGAAAAACTGTTGTATTTATATTGTATTTTATGCTTCTGGCGTTCACTTCTTAGGCCCTAACTATTCGATCTGGTGGAGCAACTCCCTAGAGTGAAGCCGAGGATGCCCGGAACGTAGAAATGACCATCACTTTCAAACTGGTTGCAATTATTCCGGTTATATGATGGAAAAACTGTTTTATTTTTATTGCATTTTATGCTTCGGGCATTGACTTCTAAGGCCCTAACTATTCAATCTGTTGGGTCAACGCCCTAGAGTAAAGCCTAGGTTGCTCGGAATGTAGAAATGACCACAACATTCACACTGGTTGCAATTAATCCTTTTATACGATGGAAAAACTGTTGTATTTTTATTGCATTTTATGCTTCCGGCGTTGACTTCTAAGGCCCTAACTATTCAATCTGTTGGAGCAACGCGTTAGGGTGAAGCCTAGGTTGCCCGGAAAGTAGAAATGACGTTAACTTTCATACTGGTTGCAATTATTCGTTTTATACGATGGAAAAACTGTTATATTTATATTGTACTTTTTTGCTGCTGGCGTTGACTTCTTAGGCCCTAACAATTCGATCTGGTGGAGCAACGCCCTAGAGTGAAGCCTAGGTTGCCTGGAACGTACAAATGACCATCACTTTCACACGGGTTGCAATTATTCCTGTTATAGGATGGAAAGACTGTTGTATTTTTATTGTATTTTATGCTTCAGGCGTTGTCTTCTGAGGCCGCAGCTATTCGATGTGGTGGAAGAACGCCATAGAGTGAAGCGTAGGTTGCCCGGAACGTAGAAATGACCATAGCTTTCATACTGGTTGCAATTATTCGTTTTATATGATGGAAGAACTGTTGTATTTATATTGTATTTTATGCTGCTGGCGTTCACTTCTTAGGCCCTAACTATTCGATCTGGTGGAACAACGCCCTGGGGTGAAGCCTAGGTTGCCCGGAACGTAGAAATGACCATAACTTTGACACTGGTTGCTATTATTCGTTTTATACGATGGAAAAACTGTTCTATTAATTTTGTATTTTATGCTTCGGGCGTTGACTTCTAAGGCCCTAACTGTTTGATCTGGTGGAGCAACGCCCTAGAGTGAAGCCTAGGTTGCCCGGAACGAAGAAATGACCATAACTTTCACACTGGATGCTCTTATTCGTTCTATACGATGGAAAAACTGTTATATTTATATTGTACTTTATGCTTCTGGCGTTGCCTTCTTAGGCCCTAACTGTTCGATCTGGTAGAACAACGCCCTTGAGTGAAGCCTATGTTACCCGGAACGTAGAAATGACCAGTACTTTCACACTGTTTGCAGTGACTCCTGTTATACGACAGAAAAACTGTTGCATCTTTAATGAATTTTATGCTTCTGGCGTTGACTTCTAAGGCCCTAACTATTCTATTTGGTGTATCAACGCCCCAGAGTGCAGCCTAGGTTGCCCGGAAAGTAGAAATGACAATAACTTTCACTCTGGTTGCAATTATTCGTTTTATACGATGGAAAAGCTGTTGCATCTTTATTGTATTTTATGCTTCTGTCGTTGACGTCTAAGGCTGTAGCTATTAGATGTGGTGGAGCAACGCACTAGAGTGACGCCTAGGTTGCCTGCAACGTAGAAATGACCATCACTTTCAAACTGCTTGCAATTATTCCGGTTATATGATGGAAAAACTGTTGTATTTTTATTGCATTTTATGCTTCGGGCATTGACTTCTAAGGCCCTAACTATTCAATCTGTTGGAGCAGCGCCCTAGGGTGTAGCCTAGGTTGCCCGGAAAGTAGAAATGACCACAAGTTTCATACTGGTTGCAATTACTCGCTTGATATGATGGAAAGACTGTTGTATTTATATTGTATTTTATGCTTCTGGCGTTCACTTCTTAGGCCCTAACTATTCGATCTGGTGGAGCAACGCCCTAGGGTGAAGCCTAGGTTGCCCGGAACGTAGAAATGACCATAACTTTTACACTGGTTGCAATTATTCGTTTTATATGATGGAAGAACTGTTGTATTTATATTGTATTTTATGCTGCTGGCGTTCACTTCTTAAGCCCTGACTATTCAATCTGTTGGGTCAACGCCCTAGAGTGAAGCCTAGGTTGCTCGGAATGTAGAAATGACCATAACATTCACACTGGTTGCAATTAATCCTTTTATACGATGGAAAAACTGTTGTATTTTTATTGCATTTTATGCTTCCGGCGTTGACTTCTAAGGCCCTAACTATTCAATCTGTTGGAGCAACGCCCTAGGGTGAAGCCTAGGTTGCCCGGAAAGTAGAAATGACAATAACTTTCACTCTGGTTGCAATTATTCGTTTTATACGATGGAAAAGCTGTTGCACCTTTATTGTATTTTATGCTACTGTCGTTGACGTCTAAGGCCGTAGCTATTAGATGTGGTGGAGCAACGCACTAGAGTGATGCCTAGGTTGCCTGCAACGTAGAAATGACCATTACTGTCGCAATGTTTGCAATTATTCATTTTATACGTTGGAAAAACTGTTGTACTTATATTGTATTTTATGCTTCTGGCGTTGACCTCTTATGCCATAACTATTCCATCTGGTGGAACAACGCCCTAGGGTGAAGCCTAGGTTGCCCGGAAAGTAGAAATGACCATAGCTTTCATACTGGTAGCAATTATTCGTTTTATGCGATGGAAAAACTCTTCTATTTATTTTGTATTTTATGCTTCGGGCGTTGACTTCTAAGGCCCTAACTATTCGATCTGGTGGAACAGCGGCCTAGGGTGAAGCCTAGGTTGCCCGGAACGTAGAAATGACCATAACTTTCACACTGGTTGCTATCATTCGATTTATACGATGGAAAAACTGTTATATTCACATTGTATTTTATACTTCTGGCGTTGACATCTTAGGCCCTAACTGTTCGATCTGGTGGAACAACGCCCTAGAGTGAAGTCTAGGTTATCCGGAACGTAGAAATGACCAGTACATTCACACTGGTTGCAATTATTCGTTTCATACGATGGGAAAACTGTTGCATCTTTATCGTATTTTATGCTCCTGGCGTTGACTTCTTAGGCCCTAACTATTCGATCTTGTGGAACAACGCCCGAGAGTGAAGCCTAGGTTGCCTCGAACGTAGAAATGACCATCACTTTCACACCGGTTGCAATTATCCCTGTTATAGAATGGAAAGACTGTTGTATTTTTATTGTATTTTATACTTCAGTCGTTGACTTCTGAGGCCCTAACTATTCGTCCTGGTGGAACAACGCCTTAGAGTGAAGCCTAGGTTGCCCGGAACGTAGAAATGACCATTACTTTCACACTGTTTGCAATTATTCCTTTTATAAGATGGACAAGCTGTTGTATTTATATCGTATTTTATGCTTCTGGCGTTGACTTCTTAGGCCCTAACTATTCGAGCTGGTGGAGCAACGCCCTAGAGTGAAACCTAGGATCCCCGGAACGTAGAAATGACCATTACTTTCACACTGTTTGCAATTATTCGTTTTATACGATGGGAAAGCCGTTGTATTTATATTGTATTTTATGCTTCTGGCGTTGACTTCTAAGGCCGTAGCTATTAGACGTGGTGGAGCAACGCCCTAGGGTGACGCGTAGGTTGCCCGGAACGTAGAAATACCATTACTTTCTCAATGTCTGCAATTATTCATTTTATACGATGGAAAAACTGTTGTACTTATATTGTATTTTGTCCTTCTGGCGTTGAATTCTAAGTCCCTAGCCATTCGATCTGGTGGAGCAACGACCTAGGGTGAAACCTAGGTTACCCGGAACGTAGAAATGACCAGTACTTTCACATTGGTTACAGTTATTCGTCTTATACAATGGAAAAACTGTTCTATTTATTTTGCATTTTATGCTTCGGGCGTTGACTTCTAAGGCCCTAACTGTTCGATCTGGTGGAGCAACGCCCTAGAGTGAAGCCTAGGTTGCCCGGAATGTAGAAATGACCATAACTTTCACACTGGTTGCTATTATTCGTTTTATACGATGGAAAAGCTGTTGTACTTATATTGTAATTTATGCTTCTGGCGTTGACTTCTTAGGCCCTACCTATTTGATCTGGTGGAGCACCGCCCTAGAGTGAAGCCTAGGTTGCCCGGAACGTAGAACATACCATTACCTTCACAGTGGTTGCAATTATTCCTGTTATACGATGGAAAAACTGTTGCACCTTTATTGTATTTTATGCTTCTGGCGTTGACTCCATAGGCCCCAACTATTCGATCTGGTGGAGCAACGTCCTAGAGTGAAGCCTAGGTTGACCGGAACGTAGAAATTACCATAACTTTCACTCTGGTTACCATTATTCGTTTTATACGATGGAAAAGTTGTTGTATTTATATCGTATTTTATGCTTCTGGCGTTGACTTCTAAGGCCCCAACTAGTCGATCTGGTGGAGCAACGCCCTAGAGTGAAGCCTAGGTTGCCGGAACGTAGAAATGACCAGTACCTTCACAATGTTAGCAATTATTCATTTTATACGATGGAAAAACTGTTGTACATATATTGTATTTTATCCTTCTGTCGTTGAATTCTAAGTCCCTAGCTATTCGACCTATTGGAGCGACGCCCTAGAGTGAAACCTAGGTTGTCGGGAACGTAGAAATGACCATCACTTTCAAACTGGTTGGAATCATTCCTGTTATACGATGGAAAAACTGTTGTACTTTTATTGCATTTTATGCATCTGGCGTTGACTTCTTAGGCCCTAGCTATTCGATCTATTGGAGCGACGCCCTAGAGTGAAACCTAGGTTGCCGGGAACGTAGAAATGACCATCACTTTCAAACTGGTTGGAATCATTCCTGTTATACGATGGAAAAACTGTTGTACTTTTATTGCATTTTATGCTTCTGGTGTCGACTTCTTAGGCCCTAAATAATCGAGCTGGTGGAGCAACGCCCTAGAGTGAAACCTAGGATCCCCGGAACGTAGAAATGACCATTACTTTCACACTGTTTGCAATTATTCGTTTTATACGATGGGAAAGCCGTTGTATTTATATTGTATTTTATGCTTCTGGCGTTGACTTCTAAGGCCGTAGCTATTAGATGTGGTGGAGCAAGCCCTAGGGTGACGCCTAGGTTGCCCGAAACGTAGAAATGACCATTACTTTCACTATGTCTGCAATTATTCATTTTATACGATGGAAAAACTGTTGTACATATATTGTATTTTATCCTTCTGGCGTTGAATTCTAAGTCCCTAGCTATTCGATCTGGTGGAGCAACGACCTAGGGTGAAACCTAGGTTACCCGGAACGTAGAAATGACCAGTACTTTCACATTGGTTACAGTTATTCGTTTTATACAATGGAAAAACTGTTCTATTTATTTTGCATTTTATGCTTCGGGCGTTGACTTCTAAGGCCCTAACTATTCGATCTGGTGGAGCAACGCCTTAGAGTGAAGGCTAGGTTGCCCGGAACGTAGAAATGACCATAACTTTTACACTGGTAGCAATTATTCGTTTTATACAATGGAAAAACTGTTGTATTTATATAGTATTTTATGCTTCTGGCGTTCACTCCTTAGGGCCTAACTATTCGATCTGATGGAACAATGCCCTAGGGTGAAGTCTAGGTTGCTCGGAACGTAGAAATGACCACTACTTTCACACTGTTTGCAATAACTCATTTTATACGATGGAAAAGCTGTTGTATTTATATCGAATTTTATGCTTCTGGCGTTGACTTCTAAGGACCTAACTATTCGATCTGGTGGAGCAACGCCCTACAGTGATGCCTAGGTTGCCCGGAACGTAGATATGACCATAACCTTCACACTGGTTGCAATTATTCGTTTTCTACGATGGAAAAACTGTTGTATTTATATAGTATTTTATGCTTCTGGCGTTCACTCCTTAGGGCCTAACTATTCGATCTGATGGAACAATGCCCTAGGGTGAAGCCTAGGTTGCTCGGAACGTAGAAATGACCACTACTTTCACACTGTTTGCAATAACTCATTTTATACGATGGAAAAGCTGTTGTATTTATATCGAATTTTATGCTTCTGGCGTTGACTTCTAAGGACCTAACTATTCGATCTGGTGGAGCAACGCCCTACAGTGATGCCTAGGTTGCCCGGAACGTAGATATGACCATAACCTTCACACTGGTTGCAAATTATTCCTGCAATACGATGGAAAAACTGTTGTATTTTTATTGCATTTTATGCTTCGGGCATTGTCTTCTAAGGCCCTAACTATGCAATCTGTTGGAGCTACGCCCTAGGGGGAAGCCTAGGTTGCCCGGAACGTAGAAATGACCATAACCTTCACACTGGTTGCAATTACTCGTTTTATACGATGGAAAAGCTGTTGCATTTATATCGTATTTTATGCTTCTGGCGTTGACTTCTAAGGCCCTATCTATTCGATCTGGTAGAGCAACGCCCTAGAGTGAAGCCTAGGTTGCCCGGTACGTAGAAATGACCATCACTATCAAACTGGTTGCAATTATTTGTTTTATACGATGGAAAAGCAGTTGTATTTATATCGTATTTTATGCTTCTGGCGTTGACTTCTTAGGCCCTAACTATTCCATCTGGTGGAACAACGCCCTAGGGTGAAGCCTAGGTTGCCCGGAAAGCAGAAATGGCCATAACTTTCATACTGGTTGCAATTATTCGTTTTAAATGGTGGAAAAACTGTTGTATTTATATTGTATTTTATGCTTCTGGCGTTGACTTCTAAGGCTCTAACTATTCGATCTGGTGGAACAACGCCCTAGGGTGAAGCCTAGGTTGCCCGGAACGTAGAAATGACCATAACTTTCACACTGGTTACAATTATTCTTTTTATACAATGGAAAAACTGTTGTATCTATATTTTATTTTATGCTTCTGGCGTTGACTTCTAAGGCCGTAGCTATTCGATGTGGTGGCGCAACGCCCTAGGTTGAAGCCTAGGTTGACCGGAACGTAGGAATGACCATAACTTTTACACTGGTAGCAATTATTCGATTATACAATGGAAAAACTGTTCTTTTTATTTTGTATTTTATGCTTCGGGCGTTGACTTCTAAGGCCCTAACTGGTTGATCTGGTGGAACAACGCCCTAGAGTGAAGCCCAGGTTGCCCGGAACGTAGAAATGACCATCAGTTTCAAACTGGTTGCAATTAATCCTGTTATACGATGCAAAAGCTGTTGTATTTATATCGTATTTTATGCTTCTGGCGTTGACTTCTATGGCCCTAACTATTCGATCTAGTGGAGCAACGCCCTAGAGTGAAGCCTAGGTTGCCCGGAACGTAGAAATGACCATCAGTTTCAAACTGGTTGCAATTAATCCTTTTATACGATGGAAAAACTGTTGTATTTTTATTGCATTTTATGCTTCGGGCGTTGACTTCTAAGACCCTAACTATTCAATCTGTTGGAGCAGCGCCCTAGAGTGAAGCCTAGGTTGCTCGGAATGTAGAAATGACCATAACTTTCACACTGGTTGCAATTATTCGTTTTATACGAAGGAAAAACTGTTGTATTTATATTGTATTTAATGCTTCTGGCGATCACTTCTTGGGCCCTAACTATTCGATCTTGTGGAACAACGCCCTAGGGTGAAGCCTAGGTTGCCCGGACCGTAGAAATGACCATAACTTTTACACTGGTAGCAATTATTCGTTTTATACAATGGAAAAACTGTTCTATTTATTTTGTATTTTATGCTTCGGGCGTTGACTTCTAAGGCCCTAACTGTTTCATCTGGTGGAGCAACGCCCTAGAGTGAAGCCTAGGTTGCCCGGAACGTAGAAATGACCATTACTTTCACACTGTTTGCAATTATTCCTTTTATACGATGGAAAAACTGTTCTATTTATTTTGTATATTATGCTTCGGTCGTTGACTTCTTTGGCCCTAACAATTCGATCTGGTGGAGCAACGCCCTAGAGGGAAGCCTAGGTTGCCTGGAACGTAGAAATGACCATAACTTTCACACGGGTTGCAATTATTCCTGTTATAGGAAGGAAAGACTGTTGTATTTTTATTGCATTTTATGCTTCGGGCATTGACTTCTAAGGCCCTAACTATGCAATCTGTTGGAGCAACCCCCTTAGGGGGAAGCCTAGGTTGCCCGGAACGTAGAAATGGCCATAACTTTCACACTGGTTGCAATTATTCGTTTTATACGATGGAAAAGCTGTTGTATTTATATCGTATTTTATGCTTCTGGCGTTGACTTCTTAGGCCCTAACTATTCCATCTGGTGGAACAACGCCCTAGGGTGAAGTCTAGGTTGCCCGGAAGGTAGAAATGACCATAACTTTCACACTGGTAGCAATTATTCGTTTTATACGAAGGAAAAACTGCTCTATTTATTTTATACTTTATGCTTCGGGCGTTGACATCTAAGGCCCTAACCATGCAATCTGTTGGAGCAACCCCCTTAGGGGGAAGCCTAGGTTGCCCGGAACGTAGAAATGACCATAACTTTCACACTGGTTGCAATTATTCGTTTTATACGATGGAAAATCTGTTGTATTTATATCGTATTTTATGCTTCTGGCGTTGACTTCTTAGGCCCTAACTATTCCATCTGGTGGAACAACGCCCTTGAGTGAAGCCTAGGTTGCCTGGAACGTAGAAATGACCATCACTTTCACACGGGTTGCAATTATTCCTGTTATAGTATGGAAAGACTGTTGCATTTTTATTGCATTTTATGCTTCAGGCGTTGACTTCTGAGGCCATAGCTATTCGATGTGGTGGAAGAACGCCATAGAGTGAAGCCTAGGTTGCCCGGAACGTAGAAATGACCATAAGTTTCATAATGGTTGCAATTATTCCTGTTATAGGATGGAAAGACTGTTGTATTTTTATTGCATTTTATGCTTCTGGCGTTCACTTCTTAGGCCCTAACTATTCAATCTGTTGGAGCAGCGCCCTAGAGTGAAGCCTAGGTTGCTCGGAATGTAGAAATGACCATAACTTTCACACTGGTTGCAATTATTCGTTTTATACGATGGAAAAACTGTTGTATTTATATTGTATTTAATGCTTCTGGCGATCACTTCTTGGGCCCTAACTATTCGATCTTGTGGAACAACGCCCTAGGGTGAAGCCTAGGTTGCCCGGACCGTAGAAATGACCATAACTTTTACACTGGTAGCAATTATTCGTTTTATACAATGGAAAAACTGTTCTATTTATTTTGTATTTTATGCTTCGGGCGTTGACTTCTAAGGCCCTAACTGTTTCATCTGGTGGAGCAACGCCCTAGAGTGAAGCCTAGGTTGCCCGGAACGTAGAAATGACCATTACTTTCACACTGTTTGCAATTATTCCTTTTATACGATGGAAAAACTGTTCTATTTATTTTGTATATTATGCTTCGGTCGTTGACTTCTTTGGCCCTAACAATTCGATCTGGTGGAGCAACGCCCTAGAGGGAAGCCTAGGTTGCCTGGAACGTAGAAATGACCATAACTTTCACACGGGTTGCAATTATTCCTGTTATAGGAAGGAAAGACTGTTGTATTTTTATTGCATTTTATGCTTCGGGCATTGACTTCTAAGGCCCTAACTATGCAATCTGTTGGAGCAACCCCCTTAGGGGGAAGCCTAGGTTGCCCGGAACGTAGAAATGGCCATAACTTTCACACTGGTTGCAATTATTCGTTTTATACGATGGAAAAGCTGTTGTATTTATATCGTATTTTATGCTTCTGGCGTTGACTTCTTAGGCCCTAACTATTCCATCTGGTGGAACAACGCCCTAGGGTGAAGTCTAGGTTGCCCGGAAGGTAGAAATGACCATAACTTTCACACTGGTAGCAATTATTCGTTTTATACGAAGGAAAAACTGCTCTATTTATTTTATACTTTATGCTTCGGGCGTTGACATCTAAGGCCCTAACCATGCAATCTGTTGGAGCAACCCCCTTAGGGGGAAGCCTAGGTTGCCCGGAACGTAGAAATGACCATAACTTTCACACTGGTTGCAATTATTCGTTTTATACGATGGAAAAACTGCTGTATTTATATTGTATTTAATGCTTCTGGCGATCACTTCTTGGGCCCTAACTATTCGATCTGGTGGAACAACGCCCTAGGGTGAAGCCTAGGTTGCCCGGACCGTAGAAATGACCATAACTTTTACACTGGTAGCAATTATTCGTTTTATACAATGGAAAAACTGTTGTATTTATCTTGTATTTTATGCTTCTGGCGTTGACTTCTTAGGCCCTAACTATTCGATCTGGTGGAGCAATGCCTCAGAGTTAAGTCTAGGATGCCCGAAACGCCGAAATGATCATTACTTTCACGCTTGTTGCAATTATTCCTGTTATACGATGAAAAGACCGTTGTATTTTTATTGTATTTTATGCTTCAGGCGTAGGCTTCTAAGGCCGTAGCTATTCGATATGGTGGAGCACCACCCTTGAGTGAAGCCTAGGTTGCTCGGAATATAGAAATGACCATAACTTTCACACTGGTTGCAATTATTCATTTTCTACGATGGAAAAACTGTTGTATTTATATTGTATTTTATGCTTCTGGCGTTCACTTCTTAGGGCCTAACTATTCGATCTGATGGAACAATGCCCTAGGGTGAAGCCTAGGTTGCCCGGAACGTAGAAATGACCATAACTTTTACACTGGTAGCAATTATTCGTTTTATACAATGGAAAAACTGTTCTATTTATTTTGTATTTTATGCTTCGGGCGTTGACTTCTAAGGCCCTAACTGTTTGATCTGGTGGAGCAACGCTCTACAGTGAAGCCTAGGTTGCCCGGAACGTAGAAATGACCATTACTTTCACACTGTTTGCAATTATTCCTTTTATACGATGGAAAGGCTGCTGTATTTATATCGTATTTTATGCTTCTGGCGTTGAATTCTAAGGACCTAACTATTCGATCTGGTGGAGCAACGCCCTAGAGTGAAGCCTAGGTTGCTCGGAATGTAGAAATGACCATAACTTTCACACTGGTTGCAATTATTCGTTTTATACGATGGAAAAACTGTTGTATTTAAAATGTATTTTATGCTTCTGGCGTTCACTTCTTAGGCCCTAACTATTCGATCTGGAGGAACAACGCCCTAGGGTGAAGCCTAGGTTGCCCGGAACGTAGAAATGACCATAACTTTTACACTGGTAGCAATTATTCGATTTATACAATGGAAAAACTGTTCTTTTTATTTTGTATTTTATGCTTCGGGCGTTGACTTCTAAGGCCCTAACTATTCAATCTGTTGGAGCAACGCCCTAGAGTGAAGCCTAGGTTGCCCGGAACGTAGATATGACCATAACCTTCGCACTGGTTGCAAATGATTCCTGCAATACGATGGAAAAACTGTTGTATTTTTATTGCATTTTATGCTTCGGGCATTGTCTTCTAAGGCCCTAACTATGCAATCTGTTGGAGCTACGCCCTGGGGGGAAGCCTAGGTTGCCCGGAACGTAGAAATGACCATCACTATCAAACTGGTTGCAATTACTCGTTTTATACGATGGAAAAGCTGTTGCATTTATATCGTACTTTATGCTTCTGGCGTTGACTTCTAAGGCCCTATCTATTCGATCTGGTAGAGCAACGCCCTAGAGTGAAGCCTAGGTTGCCCGGTACGTAGAAATGACCATCACTATCAAACTGGTTGCAATTACTCGTTTTATACGATCGAAAAGCTGTTGCATTTATATCGTATTTTATGCTTCTGGCGTTGACTTCTAAGGCCCTATCTATTCGATCTGGTAGAGCAACGCCCTAGAGTGAAGCCTAGGTTGCCCGGTACGTAGAAATGACCATCACTATCAAACTGGTTGCAATTATTTGTTTTATACGATGGAAAAGCAGTTGTATTTATATCGTATTTTATGCTTCTGGCGTTGACTTCTTAGGCCCTAACTATTCCATCTGGTGGAGCAACGCCCTAGGGTGAAGCCTAGGTTGCCGGGAAAGCAGAAATGGCCATAACTTTCATACTGGTTGCAATTATTCGTTTTAAATGGTGGAAAAACTGTTGTATTTATATTGTATTTTATGCTTCTGGCGTTGACTTCTAAGGCCCTAACTATTCGATCTGGTGGAGCAACGCCCTAGAGTGAAGCCTAGGTTGCTCGAAATGTAGAAATGACCATAACTTTCACACTGGTTGCAATTATTCGTTTTATACGATGGAAAAGCTGTTGTATTTACATCGTATTTTATGCTTCTGGCGTTGACTTCTTAGGCCGTAACTATTCCATCTGGTGGAACAACGCCCTAGGGTAAAGCCAAGATTGCGCGGAACGTAGAAAGGACCATAACTTTCACACTGGTTGCTATCATTCGTTTTATATGATGGAAAAGCTGTTGTATTTATATTGTATTTTATGCTTCGGGCGTTGACTTCTCAGGCCCTAACACTTCAATCTGGTGGAGCAACGCCCTACAGTGAGGCCTAGGTTGCCCGGAACGTAGATATGACCATAACCTTCACACAGGTTGCAATTATTCGTTTTATACGGTGTAAAGGCTGTTGTATTTATTTTGTATTTTATTCTTCTGGTGTTGACTTCTTAGGCCCTAACTATTCGATCTGGTGGAACAACGCCGTAGAGTGAAGCCTAGGTTGCTCGGAATGTAGAAATGACCATAACTTTCACACTGGTTGCAATTATTCGTTTTATACGATGGAAAAACTGTTGTATTTATACTGTATTTTATGCTTCTGGCGTTCACTTCTTAGGCCCTAGCTATTCGACCTGGTGGAACAACGCCCTAGGGTGAAGCCTATGTTTCCCGGAACGTAGAAATGGCCATATCTTTTACACTGGTAGCAATTATTCGTTTCATACAATGGAAAAACTGTTCTATTTATTTTGTATTTTATGCTTCGGGCGTTGACTTCTAAGGGCCTAACTGTTGGATCTGGTGGAGCAACGCCCTAGAGTGAAGCCTAGGTTGCCCGGAACGTAGAAATGACAATTACTTTCACACTGCTTGCAATTATTCCTTTTATACGATGCAAATGCTGTTGTATTTATATCGTATTTTATGCTTCTGGCGTTGACTTCTAAGGCCCTAACTGTTTGTTCTGGTGGAGCAACGCCCTAGAGTGAAGCCTAGGTTGCCCGGAACGTAGGAATGACCATTACTTTCACACTGTTTGCAATTATTCCTTTTATACGATGGAAAAACTGTTCTATTTATTTTGTATTTCATGCTTCGGGCGTTGACTTCTAAGGCCGTAACTGTTTGATCTGGTGGAGCAACGCCTTAGAGTGAAGGCTAGGTTGCCCGGAACGTAGAAATGACCATAACTTTTACACTGGTAGCAATTATTCGTTTTATACAATGGAAAAACTGTTCTTTTTATTTTGTATTTTATGCTTCGGGCGTTGACTTCTAAGGCCCTAACTGGTTGATCTGGTGGAACAACGCCCTAGAGTGAAGCCCAGGTTGCCCGGAACGTAGAAATGACAATTACTTTCACACTGTTTGCAATTATTCCTTTTATACGATGCAAAAGCTGTTGTATTTATATCGTATTTTATGCTTCGGGCGTTGACTTCTAAGGCCCTAACTATTCAATCTGTTGGAGCAACGCCCTAGAGTGAAGCCTAGGTTGCTCGGAATGTAGAAATGACCATAACTTTCACACTGGTTGCAATTATTCGTTTTCTACGATGGAAAAACTGTTGTATTTATATAGTATTTTATGCTTCTGGCGTTCACTCCTTAGGGCCTAACTATTCGATCTGATGGAACAATGCCCTAGGGTGAAGCCTAGGTTGCTCGGAACGTAGAAATGACCACTACTTTCACACTGTTTGCAATAACTCATTTTATACGATGGAAAAGCTGTTGTATTTATATCGTATTTTATGCTTCTGGCGTTGACTTCTAAGGACCTAACTATTCGATCTGGTGGAGCAACGCCCTACAGTGATGCCTAGGTTGCCCGGAACGTAGATATGACCATAACCTTCACACTGGTTGCAAATTATTCCTGCAATACGATGGAAAAACTGTTGTATTTTTATTGCATTTTATGCTTCGGGCATTGTCTTCTAAGGCCCTAACTATGCAATCTGTTGGAGCTACGCCCTAGGGGGAAGCCTAGGTTGCCCGGAACGTAGAAATGACCATAACTTTCACACTGGCTGCAATTACTCGTTTTATACGATGGAAAAGCTGTTGCATTTATATCGTACTTTATGCTTCTGGCGTTGACTTCTAAGGCCCTATCTATTCGATCTGGTAGAGCAACGCCCTAGAGTGAAGCCTAGGTTGCCCGGTACGTAGAAATGACCATCACTATCAAACTGGTTGCAATTATTTGTTTTATACGATGGAAAAGCAGTTGTATTTATATCGTATTTTATGCTTCTGGCGTTGACTTCTTAGGCCCTAACTATTCCATCTGGTGGAACAACGCCCTAGGGTGAAGCCTAGGTTGCCCGGAAAGCAGAAATGGCCATAACTTTCATACTGGTTGCAATTATTCGTTTTAAATGGTGGAAAAACTGTTGTATTTATATTGTATTTTATGCTTCTGGCGTTGACTTCTAAGGCCCTAACTATTCGATCAGGTGGAGCAACGCCCTAGAGTGAAGCCTAGGTTGCTCGAAATGTAGAAATGACCATAACATTCACACTGGTTGCAATTATTCGTTTTATACGATGGAAAAGCTGTTGTATTTACATCGTATTTTATGCTTCTGGCGTTGACTTCTTAGGCCCTAACTATTCCATCTGGTGGAGCAACGGCCCACGGTGAAGCCTAGGTTGCTCGGAAAGTAGAAATGACCATAAGTTTCATACCGGTTGCAATTATTCGTTTTATACAATGGAAAAACTGTTGTATTTATATTGTATTTTATGCTTCTGGCGTTGACTTCTAAGGCCCTAACTGTTTGATCTGGTGCAGCAACGCCCTAGTGTGAAGCCTAGGTTGCCCGGAACTTAGAAATGACCATAACTTTCACACTGGCTGCTATTATTCGTTTTATACGATGGAAAAACTGTTATATTTATATTGTATTTAATGCTTCTGGCGTTGACTTCTTAGCCCCTAACTATTCGATCTGGTGGAACAACGCAATAGATTGAAGCCTAGGTTGCCCGGAACGTAGAATTGGCCATCACTTTCAAACTGGTTGCAATTATTCCTGTTATATGATGGTAACACTGTTGTATTTTTTTTGCATTTTATGGTTCGGGCGTAGACTTCTACGGCCCTAACTATTGAACCTGTTGGAGCAACGCCTTAGGGTGAAGCCTAGGTGGCTCGGAAAGTAGAAATGACCATAGGTTTCATACTGGTTGCAATTATTTGTTTTATACGATGGAAAAACTGTTGTATTTATATCGTATTTTATGCTTCTGGCGTTGACTTCTTAGGCCGTAACTATTCGATCTGGTGGAGCAACGCCCTGGAGTGAAGCCTAGGTTGCGCGGAACGTAGAATTGGCCATCACTTTCAAACTGGTTGCAATTATTCCTGTTATATGATGGAAACACTGTTGTATTTTTATTGCATTTTATGCTTCGGGCGTTGACTTCTAAGGCCCTAACTATTCCATCTGTTGGAGCAACGGCCTAGGGTGAAGCCTAGGTTGCTCGGAAAGTAGAAATGACCAAAAGTTTCATACTGGTTGCAATTAATCCTGTTATACGATGGAAAAGCTGTTGTATTTTTATTGCATTTTATGCTTCTGGCGTTGACTTCTTAGGCCCTAACTATTCCATCTGGTGGAACAACGGCCTAGGGTGAAGCCTAGGTTGCCCGGAAAGTAGAAATGACGTTAACTTTCACACTGGTTGCAATTATTCGTTCTATACGATGGAAAAACTGTTATATTTATATTGTATCTTATGCTTCTGGCGTTGACTTGTTAGGCCCTAACAATTCGATCTGGTGGAACAACGACCTAGAGTGAGGCCTAGGTAGCCCGGAACGTAGAAATGACCATCACTTCCATACTGGTAGCTATTATTCGTTTTATACGATGGAAAAACTGTTTTATTTATATTGTATTTTATGCTTCTGGCGCTGACTTCTAAGGCTCTAACTATTCGGTCTGGTGGAGCAACGCCCTAGAGTGAAGCCTAGGTTGCCCGGAACGTAGAAATGACCATCACTTTCACACGGGTTGCAATTATTCCTGTTATAGGACGGAAAGACTGTGGCATTTTTATTGTATTTTATGCTTCTGGCGTTGTCTTCTGAGGCCGTTGCCATTCGATGTAGTGGAAGAACGCCATAGAGTGAAGCCTAGGTTGCCCGGAACGTAGAAATGACCATAACTTTCATACTGGTTGCAATTATTCGTTTTATACGATGGAAAAACTGTTATATTTATATTGTATTTTATGCTTCTGGCATTGACTTATGAGGCACTAACTATTCGATCTGGTGGAGCAACGCCCTAGAGTGAAGCCTAGGTTGCCCGGAACGTAGAAATGACCATCACTTTCAAACTGGTTGCAATTATTCCTGTTATATGATGGAAAAACTGTTGTATTTTTATTGCATTTTATGCTTCGGGCATTGACTTCTAAGGCCCTAACTGTTTCATCTGTTGGAGCAATGCCCTAGGGTGAAGCCTAGGTTGCCCGGAAAATATAAATGACCATAAGTTTCATTCTGGTTGCAATTATTCGTTTTATACGATGGAAAAACTGTTGTATTTATATTGTATTTTATGCTTCTGGCGTTCACTTCTTAGGCCCGAACTATTCGATCTGGTGGTGCAACGCCCTAGAGTGAAGCCTAGGTTGCCCGGAACGTAGAAATGCCCATAGCTTTCACACTGGTTGCTATTATTCGTTTTATACGTTGGAAAAACTGTTATATTTATATTGTATTTTATGCTTCTGCCGTTGACTTCTTAGGCCCTAACTATTCGATCTGGTGGAACAACGCCCCAGAGTGAAGCCTAGGTTGCCCGGAACGTAGAAATGACCATCACTTTCACACTGGTTGCAATTATTCCTGTTATACGATGGAAAAACTCTTGTATATTTATCGTATTTTATGCTTCGGGCGTTGACTTCTATGGCCCTACCTATTCGATCTGGTGGAGCAGCACCCTACAGTGAAGCCTAGTTTGTCCGGAACGTAGATATGACCATAACCTTCACACAGGTTGCAATTATTCGTTTTATACGATTGAAAGACTGTTGTATTTATTTTGTAGTTTATGCTTCTGGCGTTGAATTCCAAGGCCCTAACACTTCGACCTGGTGGAGCAATGTCTCAGAGTTAAGTCTAGGATGCCCGAAACGTCGAAATGATCGTTACTTTCACACTGGTTGCAATTATTCATGCTATACGATTGAAGAACTGTTGCATTTTTATTGTATTTTCTGCTTCTGTATTTGAATTCAAAGGTCCTAGCTATTCGATCTGGTAGGGCAACGTCCAAGAGTGAAGCCTAGGTTGCCCGGAACGTAGTTATGACCATATCTTTCACACTGGTTGCAATTATTCCTGTTATGCGATGGAACAACTGTTGTATTTATATTGTATTTTATTCTTCTGGCATTGACTTCTAAGGCCCTAACTATCCGATCTGGTGGAGCAACGCCCAAGAGTGATGCCTAGGGTGCCCGGAACGTAGAAATGACCATTACCTTCACGCTTGCTGCAATTATTCCTGTTATACGATGAAAAAACTGTTGTATTTTTATTGCATTTTATGCTTCAGGCGTTGACTTCTACGGCCGTAGCTATTTGATGTGGCGGAGTAACGCCCTGGTGTGAAACCTGGGTTACACGGATCGTAGAAATGACCATCACTTTCACACTGGTTGCAATTATTCCTGTTATACGATGGTAAACCTGTTGTATTTTTATTGTATTGTATGCTTCAGGGGATGGCTTCTAAGGCCCTAACTATTCGATCTGGTGTAGCAACGCACTAGGGTGAAGCATAGGTTGCCCGGAACGCAGAAATGACCATAACTTTCACACTGGTTGCCATTATTCGTTTTGTAGGATGGAAAAGATGTTGTATTTATATCGTATTTTATGCTTCTGGCGTTCACTTCTTAGGCCCTAACTGTTCGATCTGGTGGAACAACGGCCTAGGGTGAAGCCTAGGTTGCCCGAGACGTAGAAATGGCCATAACTTTTACACTGGTAGCAATTATTCGTTTTATACAATGGAAAAACTGTTCTATTTATTTTGTATTTAATGCTTCGGGCGTTGACTTCAAAGGCCCTAACTGTTTGATCTGGTGGAGCACCGCCCTAGAGTGAAGCCTAGGCCGCTCGGAACGTAGAAATGACCATAACTTTCACAATGGTTTCTATTATTCGTTTTATACGATGGAAAAACTGTTCTATTTATTTTATATTTTATGCTTCGGGCGTTGACTTCTAAGACCCTAACTATTCGATCAGGTGGAGCAACGCCCTAGAGTGAAACCTAGGTTGCTCGAAATGTAGAAATGACCATAACTTTCACACTGGTTGCAATTATTCATTTTATACGATGGAAAAACTTTTGCATCTTTATTGTATTTTATGCTTCTGGCGTTGACTTCTAAGGCCCTAGCTATTCGATTTGGTGGAGCAACGCCCTATAGTGGAGCTTGGGTTGCCCGGTACGTAGAAATGACCATTACTTTCACACTGTTTGCAAATATACATTATATACGATGGAAAGTCTGTTGTATTTATGTTGTATTTTATGCTCCTGGCGTTGACTTCTTAGGCCCTAACTATTTGATCTGGTGGAGCACCGCCCTAGCGTGAAGCCTAGGTTGCCCGGAACGTAGAAATGACCATTCGTTTCACACTGGTAGCAATTATTCGTTTTATACGATGGAAAAACTGTTTTATTTATTTTGTATTTAATGCTTCGGGCGTTGACTTCTAAGGCCCTAACTATTCGATCTGGTGGAGTAATGCCTCAAAGTTATGTCTAGGATGCCCGAAACGCCGAAATGATCATTACTTTCACGCTTGTTGCAAATATTCCTGTTATACCATGAAAAGACTGTTGTATTTTTATTGCATTTTATGCTTCAGGCGTTGACTTCTACGGCCGTAGCTATTTGATGTGGCGGAGTAACGCCCTAGAGTGAAACCTGGGTTACACGGATCGTAGAAATGACCATAACTTTCACACTGGTTGCCATTATTCGTTTTATACGATGGAAAAGATGTTGTATTTATATCGTATTTTATGCTTCTGGCGTTCACTTCTTAGGCCCTAACTGTTCGATCTGGTGGAACAACGGCCTAGGGTGAAGCCTAGGTTGCCTGGAACGTAGAAATGACCATAAGTTTCATACTGGTTGCAATTATTCGTTTTATACGTTGGAAAAACTGTTATATTTATATTGTATTTTATGCTTCTGCCGTTGACTTCTTAGGCCCTAACTATTCGATCTGCTGGAACAACGCCCCAGAGTGAAGCCTAGGTTGCCCGGAACGTAGAAATGACCATCACTTTCACACTGGTTGCAATTATTCCTGTTATACGATGGAAAAACACTTGTATATTTATCGTATTTTATGCTTCGGGCGTTGACTTCTATGGCCCTACCTATTCGATCTGGTGGAGCAGCACCCTACAGTGAAGCCTAGTTTGTCCGGAACGTAGATATGACCATAACCTTCACACAGGTTGCAATTATTCGTTTTATACGATTGAAAGACTGTTGTATTTATTTTGTAGTTTATGCTTCTGGCGTTGAATTCCAAGGCCCTAACACTTCGACCTGGTGGAGCAATGTCTCAGAGTTAAGTCTAGGATGCCCGAAACGTCGAAATGATCGTTACTTTCACACTGGTTGCAATTATTCATGCTATACGATTGAAGAACTGTTGCATTTTTATTGTATTTTCTGCTTCTGTATTTGAATTCAAAGGTCCTAGCTATTCGATCTGGTAGGGCAACGTCCAAGAGTGAAGCCTAGGTTGCCCGGAACGTAGTTATGACCATATCTTTCACACTGGTTGCAATTATTCCTGTTATGCGATGGAACAACTGTTGTATTTATATTGTATTTTATTCTTCTGGCGTTGACTTCTACGGCCGTAGCTATTTGATGTGGCGGAGTAACGCCCTAGTGTGAAACCTGGGTTACACGGATCGTAGAAATGACCATCACTTTCACACTGGTTGCAATTATTCCTGTTATACGATGGTAAACCTGTTGTATTTTTATTGTATTGTATGCTTCAGGGGATGGCTTCTAAGACCCTAACTATTCGATCTGGTGGAGCAACGCCCTAGAGTGAAGCCTAGGTTGCCCGGTACGTAGAAATGACCATCACTTTCATACTGGTTGCAATTATTCGTTTTATGTGATGGATAAACTGGTGTATTTATATTGTATTTTATGCTTCTGGCGTTGAATTCTAAGTCCCAAGCTATTTGATCTGGTGGAGCAACGCCCTAAAGTGAAACCTAGGTTACCCGGAACGTAGAAATGCCCAGTACTTTCACACTGTTTGCAGTTATTCCTGTCATGCGATGGAAAAACTGTTGCACCTTTATTGTATTTTATGCTTCTGGCGTTGACTTCTAAGGCCCTAACTATTCGCTCAGGTGGAGCAACGCCCTAGAGTGAAACCTAGGTTGCTCGAAATGTAGAAATGACCATAACTTTCACACTGGTTGCAATTATTCATTTTATACGATGGAAAAACTTTTGCATCTTTATTGTATTTTATGCTTCTGGCGTTGACTTCTAAGGCCCTAGCTATTCGATTTGGTGGAGCAACGCCCTATAGTGGAGCTTAGGTTGCCCGGTACGTAGAAATGACCATTACTTTCACACTGTTTGCAAATATACATTATATACGATGGAAAGTCTGTTGTATTTATGTTGTATTTTATGCTCCTGGCGTTGACTTCTTAGGCCCTAACTATTTGATCTGGTGGAGCACCGCCCTAGCGTGAAGCCTAGGTTGCCCGGAACGTAGAAATGACCATTCGTTTCACACTGGTAGCAATTATTCGTTTTATACGATGGAAAAACTGTTTTATTTATTTTGTATTTAATGCTTCGGGCGTTGACTTCTAAGGCCCTAACTATTCGATCTGGTGGAGTAATGCCTCAAAGTTATGTCTAGGATGCCCGAAACGCCGAAATGATCATTACTTTCACGCTTGTTGCAAATATTCCTGTTATACCATGAAAAGACTGTTGTATTTTTATTGTATTTTGTGCCTCAGGCGTAGGCTCCTAAGGCCGTAGCTATTCGATATGGTGGAGCACCGTCCTAGAGTGAACCCTAGGTTGCTCGGGACGTAGAAATGACCACTTCTTTCACACTGTTTGCAATTATTCATTTAATATGATGGAAAAGCTGTTCTATTTATATCGTATTTTATGCTTCTGACGTTGACTTCTAGGGACCTAACTATTCGATCTGGTGGAGCAACGCCCTAGAGTGAAGCCTAGGTTGCTCGGAATGTAGAAATGACCATAACTTTCACACTGGTTGCAATTATTCGTTTTATACGATGGAAAAACTGTTGCATCTTTATCGTATTTTATGCTTCTGGCGTCGACTTCTTAGGCCGTAACTATTCGATCTGGTGAAGCAACGCCCTGGAGAGAAACCTAGGTTGCCCGGAACGTAGAAATGACCATGACTTTCACACTGGTTGCTATTATTCGTTTTATACGATGGAAAAGCTGTTGTATTTATATTGCATTTTATTCTTCTGGCGATGACTTTTAAGGCCGTAGCTATTAAATGTGGTGGAGCAACGCCCTAGGGTGTCGCATAGGTTGCCCGGAACGTAGAAATGACCATTCATTTCACACTGGTAGCAATTATTCGTTTTATACGATGGAAAAACTGTTTTATTTATTTTGTATTTTATGCTTCGGGCGTTGACTTCTAAGGCTTTAACTATTCGATCTGGTGGAGCAACGCCCTAGAGTGAAGCCTAGGCTGCGCGGAACGTAGAAATGACCAAAACTTTCACACTGCTAGCAATTATTCGTTTTATACGATGGAAAAACTGTTTTATTTATTTTGTATTTTATGCTTCGCGCGTTGACTTCTAAGGCCCTAACTATTCGGTCTGGTGGAGCAACGCCCTAGATTGAAGCCTAGGGTGCTCGGAACGTAAAAATGACCATAACTTTCACACTGGTTGCTATTATTCGTTTTATACGATGGAAGAGCTGTTGTATTTATATTGCATTTTATTGTTCTGGCGATGACTTTTAAGGCCGTAGCTATTAAATGTGGTGGAGCAACGCCCTAGAGTGTCGCATAGGTTGCCCGGAACGTAGAAATGACCAGTACTTTCACAATGTTTGCAAATATCCATTTTATACGATGGAAAAACTGTTGTACTTATACTGTATTTTATTCTTCTGGCGTTGAATTCTAAGTCCCTAGCTTTTCGATCTCGTGGAGCAACGCCCTACAGTGAAACCTAGGTTACCCGGAACGTAGAAATGACCAGTACTTTCACACTGGTTGCAGTTATTCCTGTTATACGATGGAAAAACTGTTGCACCTTTATTGTATTTTATGCTTCTGGCGTTGACATCTAAGGCCCTAACTGTTTGATCTGGTGGAGCAACGCCCTAGAGTGAAGCCTAGGTTGCCCGGAACGTAGAAATGACCATAACTTTCACACTGGTTGCTATTATTCGTTTTATACGATGGAAAAACTGTTATATTTATATTATATTTTATGTTTCTGGCGTTGACCTCTTAGGCCCTAACTATTCGATCTGGTGGAACAACACCCTAGAGTGAAGCCTAGGTTGCCTGGAACGTAGAAATGACCATCACTTTTACACGGGTTGCAATTATTCCTTTTATAGGATGGAAAGACTGTTGTATTTTTATTGTATTTTATGCTTCACGCGTTGACTTCTGAGGCCGTAGGTATTCGATGTGGTGGATGAACGCCATAGAGTGAAGCCTAGGTTGCCCGGAACGTGGAAATGTCCATATCTTTCACACTGTTTGCAATTATTCATTTTATACGATGGCAATGCTGTTGTATTTATATTGTATTTTATGCTTCTGGCGTTGACATCTTAGGCCCTAACCATTCGATCTGGTGGAGCAATGCCTCAGAGTTAAGTCTAGAATGCCCGAAACGCCGAAATGATCATTACTTTCACGCTTGTTGCAATTACTCCTGTTATACCACGAAAAGACTGTTTTTTTTTTAATGTATTTTGTGCCTCAGGCGTAGGCTTCTAAGGCCGTAGCTATTCGATATGGTGGAGCACCGTCCTAGAGTGAACCCTAGGTTGCTCGTCACGTAGAAATGACCACTTCTTTCACACTGTTTGCAGTTATTCATTTAATATGATGGAAAAGCTGTTCTATTTATATCATATTTTATGCTTCTGCCGTTGACTTCTAAGGACCTAACTATTCGATCTGGTGGAGCAACGCCCTAGAGTGAAGCCTAGGTTGCTCTGAATGTAGAAATGACCATAACATTCAAACTCGTTGCAATTATTCGTTTTATACGATGGAAAAACTGTTGCATCTTTATCGTATTTTATGCTTCTGGCGTTGACTTCTTAGGCCGTAACTATACGATCTGGTGGAGCAACGCCCTGGAGTGAAACCTAGGTTGCCCGGAACGTAGAAATGACCACTACTATCACACTGGTTGCACATTATTCCTGCTATACGATGGAAAAACTGTTGTATTTTTATTGCATTTTATGCTTCGGGCATTGACTTCTAAGGCCCTAACTATTCAATCTGTTGGAGCAACGTCCTTGGGTGAAGCCTAGGTTGCCCGGAACGTAGAAATGACCATAACTTTCACACTGGTTGCAATTATTCGTTTTATACGATGGAAAAGCTGTTGTATTTATATCGTATTTTATGCTTCTGGCGTTGACTTCTTAGGCACTAACTATTCCATCTGGTGGAACAACGCCATAGGGTGAAGCGTAGGTTGCCCGGAAAGTAGAAATGACCATAAGTTTCATACTGGTTGCAAGTATACGTTTTATACGATGGAAAAACTGTTGTATTTATATTGTATTTTATGCTTCTGGCGTTGACTACTAAGGCACTAACTATTCGATCTGGTGGAGCAACGCCCTAGAGGGAAGCCTAGGTTGCCCGGAACGTAGAATTGGCCATCACTTTCAAACTGGTTGAAATTATTCCTGTTATATGATGGAAACACTGTTGTATTTTTATTGCATTTTATGCTTCGGGCGTTGACTTCTAAGGCCCTAACTATTCAATCTGTTAAAGCAACGCCCTAGGGTGAAGCCTAGGTTGCTCGGAAAGTAGAAATGACCATAAGTTTCATACTGGTTGCAATTATTCGTTTCATACGATGGAAAAACTGTTGTATTTATATTGTGTTTTATGTTTCTGGCTTTGACTTCTAAGGCCCTAACTATTCAATCTGTTGGAGCAACGCCCTAGGGTGAAGCCTAGGTTGCTCGGAAAGTAGAAATGACCATAAGTTTCATACTGGTTGCAAGTATACGTTTTATACGATGGAAAAACTGTTGTATTTATATTGTATTTTATGCTTCTGGCGTTGACTTCTAAGGCACTAACTATTCGATCTGGTGGAGCAACGCCCTAGAGTGAAGCCTAGGTTGCCCGGAACGTAGAATTGGCCATCACTTTCACACTGGTTGCAATTATTCCTGTTATACGATGGAAAAACTGCTGCATCTTTATTGTATTTTATGCTTCTGGCGTTGACTTCTAAGGCCCTAACTATTCAATCTGTTGGAGCAACGCCCTAGGGTGAAGCCTAGGTTGCCCGGAAAGTGGAAAAGACAATAACTTTCACACTGGTTGCAATTATTCGTTTTATACGATGGAAAAGCTGTTGCATCTTTATTGCATGTTATGCTTCTGTCGTTGACGTCTAAGGCCGTAGCAATTCGATGTGGTGGAGCAACGCCCTAGAGTGACGCCTAGGTTGCCTGGAACGTAGAAATGACCATTACTTTCACAATGTTTCCAATTATACATTGTATACGATGGAAAAACTGTTGTACCTATATTGTAT
Organism: Calliopsis andreniformis; assembly: GCF_051401765.1. Taxonomy (NCBI): domain Eukaryota; kingdom Metazoa; phylum Arthropoda; class Insecta; order Hymenoptera; family Andrenidae; genus Calliopsis; species Calliopsis andreniformis. The sequence continues at coordinate 5,205,826 of NW_027480429.1, forward strand.
TTTATTCTTATGGCGTTGAATTCTATTACCCTAGCTATGCGATATGGTGGAGCAACGCCCTAGAGTGAAACCTAGGTTGCCCGGAACGTAGAAATTACCATAACTTCCACACTGATAGCAATTATTCGTTTTATACGATGGAACAACTGTTCTATTTATTTTGTATTTCGTGCTTCGGGCGTTGACTTCTAAGGCCCTAACTATTCAATCTGTTGGAACAACGCCCTAGGGTGAAGCATAGGTTGCCCGGAACGTAGAAATGACCATAACTTTCACACCGGTAGCAATTATTCGTTTTATGCGGTAGAAAAACTGTTGTATTAATATTGCATTTTATGCTTCTGGCTTCGACTTCTAAGGTCCTAGCTATTCGATCTGGTGGAGCAACGCCCTAGGGTGAAGCCTAGGTTGCCCGGAAAGTAGAAATGACGTTAACTTTCACACTGGTTGCTATTATTCGTTCTATACGATGGAAAAACTGTTATATTTATATTGTATCTTATGCTTCTGGCGTTGACTTCTTAGGCCCTAACAATTAGATCTGGTGGAACAACGACCTAGAGTGAGGCCTAGGTTGCCCGGAATGTAGAACTGACCATACATTTTACACTGGTAGCAATTATTCGTTTTATACAATGGAAAAACTGTTCTATTTATTTAGCATTTTATGCTTCGGGCGTTGAATTCTAAGGCCCTAGCTGTTTGATCTGGTGGAGCAACGACCTAGAGTGAAGCCTAGGTTGCCCGGAACGTAGAATTGACCATAACTTTCACTCTGGTTGCTATTATTCGTTCTATACGATGGAAAAACTGTTATATTTATGTTTTATCTTATCCCTCTGGCGTTGACTTCTTAGGCCCTAACAATTCGATCTGGTGGAACAACGACCTAGAGTGAGGCCTAGGTAGCCCGGAACGTAGAAGTGACCATCACTTCCATACTGGTAGCAATTAATCCTTTTATACGATGGAAAAACTGTTGTATTTTTATTGCAGTTTATGCTTCCGGCGTTGACTTCTAAGGCCCCAACTATTCAATCTGTTGGAGCAACGCCCTAGGGTGAAGCCTAGGTTGCCCGGAAAGTGGAAAAGACAATAACTTTCACACTGGTTGCAATTATTCGTTTTATACGATGGAAAAGCTGTTGCATCTTTATTGCATGTTATGCTTCTGTCGTTGACGTCTAAGGCCGTAGCAATTCGATGTGGTGGAGCAACGCCCTAGAGTGACGCCTAGGTTGCCTGGAACGTAGAAATGACCATTACTTTCACAATGTTTCCAATTATACATTGTATACGATGGAAAAACTTTTGTACCTATATTGTATTTTATTCTTATGGCGTTGAATTCTATTACCCTAGCTATGCGATATGGTGGAGCAACGCCCTAGAGTGAAACCTAGGTTGCCCGGAACGTAGAAATTACCATAACTTCCACACTGATAGCAATTATTCGTTTTATACGATGGAACAACTGTTCTATTTATTTTGTATTTCGTGCTTCGGGCGTTGACTTCTAAGGCCCTAACTATTCAATCTGTTGGAACAACGCCCTAGGGTGAAGCATAGGTTGCCCGGAACGTAGAAATGACCATAACTTTCACACCGGTAGCAATTATTCGTTTTATGCGGTAGAAAAACTGTTGTATTAATATTGCATTTTATGCTTCTGGCTTCGACTTCTAAGGTCCTAGCTATTCGATCTGGTGGAGCAACGCCCTAGGGTGAAGCCTAGGTTGCCCGGAAAGTAGAAATGACGTTAACTTTCACACTGGTTGCTATTATTCGTTCTATACGATGGAAAAACTGTTATATTTATATTGTATCTTATGCTTCTGGCGTTGACTTCTTAGGCCCTAACAATTAGATCTGGTGGAACAACGACCTAGAGTGAGGCCTAGGTTGCCCGGAATGTAGAACTGACCATACATTTTACACTGGTAGCAATTATTCGTTTTATACAATGGAAAAACTGTTCTATTTATTTAGCATTTTATGCTTCGGGCGTTGACTTCTAAGGCCCTAGCTGTTTGATCTGGTGGAGCAACGACCTAGAGTGAAGCCTAGGTTGCCCGGAACGTAGAATTGACCATAACTTTCACTCTGGTTGCTATTATTCGTTCTATACGATGGAAAATCTGTTATATTTATGTTTTATCTTATCCTTCTGGCGTTGACTTCTTAGGCCCTAACAATTCGATCTGGTGGAACAACGACCTAGAGTGAGGCCTAGGTAGCCCGGAACGTAGAAGTGACCATCACTTCCATACTGGTAGCAATTAATCCTTTTATACGATGGAAAAACTGTTGTATTTTTATTGCATTTTATGCTTCCGGCGTTGACTTCTAAGGCCCCAACTATTCAATCTGTTGGAGCAACGCCCTAGGGTGAAGCCTAGGTTGCCCGGAACGTAGAAATGACGTTAAATTTCATACTGGTTGCAATTACTCGTTTTATACGATTGAAAAGCTGTTGTATTTATATTGAATTTTATGCTTCTGGCGTTTACTTCTTATGCCCTAACTATTACATCTGGTGGAACAACGCCCTATGGTGAAGCCTAGGTTGCCCGGAACGTAGAAATGACCATAACTTTCACACCGGTAGCAATTATTCGTTTTATACGATGGAAAACCTGTTCTATTTATTTTGTATTTTATGCTTCGGGCGTTGACTTCTAAGGCCCTAACTATTCAATCTGTTGAAGCAACGCCCTAGGGTGAAGCCTAGGTTGACCGGAAAGTAGGAATGACCATAACTTTCATACTGGTTGCAATTATTCGTTTTATACGATGGAAAATCTGTTGTATTTATATTGTATTTTATGCTTCTGGCGTTGACTTCTCAGGCCCTAACTATTCGATCTGGTGGAACAACGCCTTGGGGTGAAGCCTAGGTTGCCGGGAACGTAGAAATGACCATAACCTTCACACTGGTCGCTATTATTCATTTTATACGATGGAGAAACTGTTATATTTATATTGTATTTTATGCTTCTGGCTTTGCCTTCTTAGGCCCTAGCTGTTCGATCTGGTGGAACAACGCCCTAGAGTGAAGCCTAGGTTGCCCGGAACGTAGAAATGACCATAACTTTCACACTGGTTGCTATTATTCGTTCTATACGATGGAAAAACTGTTATATTCATATTGTATCTTAAGCTTCTGGCGTTGACTTCTAAGGCCCTAACTATTCAATCTGTAGGAGCAACGCCCTAGGGTGTAGCCTAGGATGCCCGTAAAGTGGAAATGACCATAGCTTTCATACTGGTTGCAATTATTCGTTTTATATGATGGAAAAACTGTTATATTTATATTGCATTTTATGCTTCTGGCGTTCACTTCTCTGGCCCTAAATATTCGATCTGGTGGAACAACGCCTTGGGGTGAAGCCTAGGTTGCCGGGAACGTAGAAATGACCATAACTTTCACACTGGTCGCTATTATTCGTTTTATATGATGGAAAAACTGTTGTATTTATATTGTATTTTCTGCTTCTGGCGTTCACTTCTCAGGCCCTAAATATTCGATCTGGTGGAACAACGCCTTGGGGTGAAGCCTATGTTGCCCGGAACGTAGATGTGACCATAACTTTCACACTGGTTGCAATTACTCTTTTTATACAATGGAAAAACTGTTGTATCTGTATTGTATTTTATGCTTCTGGCGTTGACTTCTAAGGTCGTAGCTATTCGATGTGGTGGAGCAACGGCCTAGATTGAAGCCTAGGTTGACCGGAACGTAGAAATGACCATATCATTCAAACTGGTTGCAATTATTCCTGTTATACGATGGAACAGCTGTTGTATTCATATGGTATTTTATGTCTCTGGCGTTGACTTCTTAGGCCCTAACTATTCGATCTAGTGGAGCAATGCCATAGAGTGAAACGTAGGTTGCCCAGAACGTAGAAATGACCATTACTTTCACACTGGTTGCAATTATTCCTCTTATACGATTGAAAAACTGTTGTATTTTTATTGTATTTTATGCTTCTGGCGTTGGATTCTAAGTCCATAGCTATTCGATCTGGTGGAGCAACGCCCTAGAGTGAAGCCTAGGTTGCCCGGAACGTAGAAATGACCATTACTTTCACACTGTTTGCAATTATTCATTTTATGAAATGGAAAAACTGTTCTATTTATTTTGTATTTTTTGCTTCGGGCGTTGACTTCTAAGGCCCTAACTATTCGATCTGGTGGAGCAACGCCCTAGAGTGAAGCCTAGGTTGCCCGGAACGTAGAATTGACCATACCTTTCACTCTGGTTGCTATTATTCGTTGAATACGATGGAAAAACTGTTATATTTATATTGTATCTTATGCTTCTGGCGTTGACTTCTTAGGCCCTAACAATTCGATCTGGTGGAACAACGACCTAGAGTGAGGCCTAGGTAGCCCGGAACGTAGAAATGACCATCACTTCCATACTGCTAGCAATTAGGCCTTTTATACGATGGAAAAACTGTTGTATTTTTATTGCATTTTATGCTTCCGGCGTTGTCTTCTAAGGACCTAACTATTCAATCTGTTGGAGCAACGCCCTAGGGTGAAGCCTAGGTTGCCCGGAACGTAGAAATGACGTTAACTTTCATACTGGTTGCAATTACTCGTTTTATACGATTGAAAAGCTGTTGTATTTATATTGTATTTTATGCTTCTGGCGTTGACTTCTTATGCCCTAACTATTCCATCTGATGGAACAGCGCCCTATGGTGAAGCCTAGGTTGCCCGGAACGTAGAAATGACCATAACTTTCACACCGGTAGCAATTATTCGTTTTATACGATGGAAAAACTGTTCTATTTATTTTGTATTTTATGCTTCGGGAGTTGCCTTCTAAGGCCCTAACTATTCAATCTGTTGAAGCAACGCCCTAGGGTGAAGCCTAGGTTGCCCGGAAAATAGAAATGACCATAACTTTCATACTGGTTGCAATTATTCGTTTTATACGAGGGAAAAACTGTTGTATTTATATTGTATTTGATGCTTCTGGCGTTGACTTCTATGGCCCTAACTATTCAATCTGTTGGAGCAACGCCCTAGGGCCAAGCCTAGGTTGCCCGGAAAGTAGAAATGACGTTAACTTTCATACTGGTTGCAATTATTCGTTTTATACGATGGAAAGACTGTTGTATTTATATTGTATTTTATGCTTCTGGCGCTCACTTCTTAGGCCCTGACTATTCGATCTGGTGGAACAACGCCCTATGGTGAAGCCTGGGTTGACCGGAACGTAGAAATGACCATAACCTTCAAACTGGTTGCAAATATTCCTGTTATATGATGGAAAAACTGTTGTATTTTTATTGCATTTTATGCTTCGGGCAATGACTTCTAAGTCCCTAACTATTCAATCTGTAGGAGCAACGCCCTAGGGTGTAGCCTAGGATGCCCGTAAAGTAGAAATGACCATAGCTTTCATACTGGTTGCAATTATTCGTTTTATATGATGGAAAAACTGTTGTATTTATATTGTATTTTATGCTTCGGGCGTTTACTTCTATGGCCATCACTATTCGATCTGGTGGAGCAACGCCCTAGAGTGAAACCTAGATTGCCCGGAACGTAGAAATAACCACAACTTTCATACCTGTTGCAATTATTCGTTTTATACGATGGAAAAACTGTTGTATTTATATTGTTTTTTATGCTTCTGGCGTTGACTTCTGAGGCCGTAGCAATTCGATGTGGTGGAAGAACGCCATAGAGTGAAGCCTAGGTTGCCCGGAACGTAGAAGTGACCATAACATTCATACTGGTTACAATTATTCGTTTTATATGATGGAAGAACTGGTGGATTTATATTGTATTTTATGCTGCTGGCGTTCACTTCTTAGGCCCTAACCAGTCGATCTGGTGGAACAACGCCCTGAGGTGAAGCCTAGGTTGCCCGGAACGTAGAAATGACCATAATTTTCACACTCGTTGCTATTATTCGTTTTATACGATGGAAAAACTGTTATATTTATATTGTATTTTATGCTTCTGGCGTTGCCTTGTTAGGCCCTAACTGTTCGATCTGGTGCAAGAACCCCCTAGAGTGAAGCCTAGGTTACCCGGAACGTAGAAATGACCAGTACTTTCGCACTGTTTGCAATTATTCATATTATACGATGGAAAAGCTGTTGTATTTATATTGTATTTTATGCTTCTGACGCTGACTTCTAGGGCACTAACTATTCGATCTGGTGGAGCAGCGCCCTATGGTGAAAGCCTAGGTTGCCCGGAACGTAGAAATGACCATCACTTTCAAACTGGTTGCAATTAATCCTTTTATACGATGGAAAAACTGTTGTATTTTTATTGCATTTTATGCTTCCGGCGTTGAGTTCTAAGGCCCTAACTATTCAATCTGTTGGAGCAACGCCCTAGTGTGAAGCCTAGGTTGCCCGGAAAGTAGAAATGACGTTAACCTTCATACTGGTTGCAATTATTCGTTTTATACGATGGAAAAACTGTTGTATTTATATTGTTTTTTATGCTTCTGGCGTTGACTTCTAAGGCACTAACTATTCGATCTGGTGGAGCAACGCCCTAGAGTGAAGCCGAGGTTGCCCGGAACGTAGAAATGACCATCACTTTCAAACTGGTTGCAATTATTCCGGTTATATGATGGAAAAACTGTTGTATTTTTATTGCATTTTATGCTTCGGGCATTGACTTCTAAGGCCTTAACTATCCAATCTGTTGGAGCAACGCCCTATGGTGAAGCCTAGGTTGCCCGGAACGTAGAAATGACCATCACTTTCAAACTGCTTGCAATTAATCCTTTTATACGATGGAAAAACTGTTGTATTTTTATTGCATTTTATGCTTCCGGCGTTGTCTTCTAAGGACCTAACTATTCAATCTGTTGGAGCAACGCCTTAGGGTGAAGCCTAGGTTGCCCGGAACGTAGAAATGACGTTAACTTTCATACTGGTTGCAATTACTCGTTTTATACGATTGAAAAGCTGTTGTATTTATATTGTATTTTATGCTTCTGGCGTTGACTTCTTATGCCCTAACTATTCCATCTGATGGAACAGCGCCCTATGGTGAAGCCTAGGTTGCCCGGAACGTAGAAATGACCATAACTTTCACACCGGTAGCAATTATTCGTTTTATACGATGGAAAAACTGTTCTATTTATTTTGTATTTTATGCTTCGGGAGTTGCCTTCTAAGGCCCTAACTATTCAATCTGTTGAAGCAACGCCCTAGGGTGAAGCCTAGGTTGCCCGGAAAATAGAAATGACCATAACTTTCATACTGGTTGCAATTATTCGTTTTATACGAGGGAAAAACTGTTGTATTTATATTGTATTTGATGCTTCTGGCGTTGACTTCTATGGCCCTAACTATTCAATCTGTTGGAGCAACGCCCTAGGGCCAAGCCTAGGTTGCCCGGAAAGTAGAAATGACGTTAACTTTCATACTGGTTGCAATTATTCGTTTTATACGATGGAAAGACTGTTGTATTTGTATTGTATTTTATGCTTCTGGCGCTCACTTCCTAGGCCCTAACCATTCGATCTGGTGGAGCAATGCCTCAGAGTTAAGTCTAGAATGCCCGAAACGCCGAAATGATCATTACTTTCACGCTTGTTGCAATTACTCCTGTTATACCACGAAAAGACTGTTTTTTTTTTATTGTATTTTGTGCCTCAGGCGTAGGCTTCCAAGGCCGTAGCTATTCGATATGGTGGAGCACCGTCCTAGAGTGAACCCTAGGTTGCTCGTCACGTAGAAATGACCACTTCTTTCACACTGTTTGCAGTTATTCATTTAATATGATGGAAAAGCTGTTCTATTTATATCATATTTTATGCTTCTGCCGTTGACTTCTAAGGACCTAACTATTCGATCTGGTGGAGCAACGCCCTAGAGTGAAGCCTAGGTTGCTCTGAATGTAGAAATGACCATAACATTCAAACTCGTTGCAATTATTCGTTTTATACGATGGAAAAACTGTTGCATCTTTATCGTATTTTATGCTTCTGGCGTTGACTTCTTAGGCCGTAACTATACGATCTGGTGGAGCAACGCCCTGGAGTGAAACCTAGGTTGCCCGGAACGTAGAAATGACCACTACTATCACACTGGTTGCACATTATTCCTGCTATACGATGGAAAAACTGTTGTATTTTTATTGCACTTTATGCTTCAGGCATTGACTTCTAAGGCCCTAACTATTCAATCTGTTGGAGCAACGTCCTTGGGTGAAGCCTAGGTTGCCCGGAACGTAGAAATGACCATAACTTTCACACTGGTTGCAATTATTCGTTTTATACGATGGAAAAGCTGTTGTATTTATATCGTATTTTATGCTTCTGGCGTTGACTTCTTAGGCACTAACTATTCCATCTGGTGGAACAACGCCATAGGGTGAAGCGTAGGTTGCCCGGAAAGTAGAAATGACCATAAGTTTCATACTGGTTGCAAGTATACGTTTTATACGATGGAAAAACTGTTGTATTTATATTGTATTTTATGCTTCTGGCGTTGACTACTAAGGCACTAACTATTCGATCTGGTGGAGCAACGCCCTAGAGGGAAGCCTAGGTTGCCCGGAACGTAGAATTGGCCATCACTTTCAAACTGGTTGAAATTATTCCTGTTATATGATGGAAACACTGTTGTATTTTTATTGCATTTTATGCTTCGGGCGTTGACTTCTAAGGCCCTAACTATTCAATCTGTTAAAGCAACGCCCTAGGGTGAAGCCTAGGTTGCTCGGAAAGTAGAAATGACCATAAGTTTCATACTGGTTGCAATTATTCGTTTCATACGATGGAAAAACTGTTGTATTTATATTGTGTTTTATGTTTCTGGCTTTGACTTCTAAGGCCCTAACTATTCAATCTGTTGGAGCAACGCCCTATGGTGAAGCCTAGGTTGCTCGGAAAGTAGAAATGACCATAAGTTTCATACTGGTTGCAAGTATACGTTTTATACGATGGAAAAGCTGTTGTATTTATATTGCATTTTATTCTTCTGGCGATGACTTTTAAGGCCGTAGCTATTAGATGTGGCGGAGCAACGCCCTAGAGTGTCGCATAGGTTGCCCGGAACGTAGAAATGACCATTACTTTCACAATGTTTGCAAATATCCATTTTATACGATGGAAAAACTGTTGTACTTATATTGTATTTTATTCTTATGGCGTTGAATTCTATTACCCTAGCTATGCGATATGGTGGAGCAACGCCCTAGAGTGAAACCTAGGTTGCCCGGAACGTAGAAATTACCATAACTTCCACACTGATAGCAATTATTCGTTTTATACGATGGAACAACTGTTCTATTTATTTTGTATTTCGTGCTTCGGGCGTTGACTTCTAAGGCCCTAACTATTCAATCTGTTGGAACAACGCCCTAGGGTGAAGCATAGGTTGCCCGGAACGTAGAAATGACCATAACTTTCACACCGGTAGCAATTATTCGTTTTATGCGGTAGAAAAACTGTTGTATTAATATTGCATTTTATGCTTCTGGCTTCGACTTCTAAGGTCCTAGCTATTCGATCTGGTGGAGCAACGCCCTAGGGTGAAGCCTAGGTTGCCCGGAAAGTAGAAATGACGTTAACTTTCACACTGGTTGCTATTATTCGTTCTATACGATGGAAAAACTGTTATATTTATATTGTATCTTATGCTTCTGGCGTTGACTTCTTAGGCCCTAACAATTAGATCTGGTGGAACAACGACCTAGAGTGAGGCCTAGGTTGCCCGGAATGTAGAACTGACCATACATTTTACACTGGTAGCAATTATTCGTTTTATACAATGGAAAAACTGTTCTATTTATTTAGCATTTTATGCTTCGGGCGTTGAATTCTAAGGCCCTAGCTGTTTGATCTGGTGGAGCAACGACCTAGAGTGAAGCCTAGGTTGCCCGGAACGTAGAATTGACCATAACCTTCACTCTGGTTGCTATTATTCGTTCTATACGATGGAAAAACTGTTATATTTATGTTTTATCTTATCCCTCTGGCGTTGACTTCTTAGGCCCTAACAATTCGATCTGGTGGAACAACGACCTAGAGTGAGGCCTAGGTAGCCCGGAACGTAGAAGTGACCATCACTTCCATACTGGTAGCAATTAATCCTTTTATACGATGGAAAAACTGTTGTATTTTTATTGCATTTTATGCTTCCGGCGTTGACTTCTAAGGCCCCAACTATTCAATCTGTTGGAGCAACGCCCTAGGGTGAAGCCTAGGTTGCCCGGAAAGTGGAAAAGACAATAACTTTCACACTGGTTGCAATTATTCGTTTTATACGATGGAAAAGCTGTTGCATCTTTATTGCATGTTATGCTTCTGTCGTTGACGTCTAAGGCCGTAGCAATTCGATGTGGTGGAGCAACGCCCTAGAGTGACGCCTAGGTTGCCTGGAACGTAGAAATGACCATTACTTTCACAATGTTTCCAATTATACATTGTATACGATGGAAAAACTGTTGTACCTATATTGTATTTTATTCTTATGGCGTTGAATTCTATTACCCTAGCTATGCGATATGGTGGAGCAACGCCCTAGAGTGAAACCTAGGTTGCCCGGAACGTAGAAATTACCATAACTTCCACACTGATAGCAATTATTCGTTTTATACGATGGAACAACTGTTCTATTTATTTTGTATTTCGTGCTTCGGGCGTTGACTTCTAAGGCCCTAACTATTCAATCTGTTGGAACAACGCCCTAGGGTGAAGCATAGGTTGCCCGGAACGTAGAAATGACCATAACTTTCACACCGGTAGCAATTATTCGTTTTATGCGGTAGAAAAACTGTTGTATTAATATTGCATTTTATGCTTCTGGCTTCGACTTCTAAGGTCCTAGCTATTCGATCTGGTGGAGCAACGCCCTAGGGTGAAGCCTAGGTTGCCCGGAAAGTAGAAATGACGTTAACTTTCACACTGGTTGCTATTATTCGTTCCATACGATGGAAAAACTGTTATATTTATATTGTATCTTATGCTTCTGGCGTTGACTTCTTAGGCCCTAACAATTAGATCTGGTGGAGCAACGCCCTAGAGTGAAGCCGAGGTTGCCCGGAACGTAGAAATGACCATCACTTTCAAACTGGTTGCAATTATTCCGGTTATATGATGGAAAAACTGTTGTATTTTTATTGCATTTTATGCTTCGGGCATTGACTTCTAAGGCCTTAACTATCCAATCTGTTGGAGCAACGCCCTATGGTGAAGCCTAGGTTGCCCGGAACGTAGAAATGACCATCACTTTCAAACTGCTTGCAATTAATCCTTTTATACGATGGAAAAACTGTTGTATTTTTATTGCATTTTATGCTTCCGGCGTTGTCTTCTAAGGACCTAACTATTCAATCTGTTGGAGCAACGCCTTAGGGTGAAGCCTAGGTTGCCCGGAACGTAGAAATGACGTTAACTTTCATACTGGTTGCAATTACTCGTTTTATACGATTGAAAAGCTGTTGTATTTATATTGTATTTTATGCTTCTGGCGTTGACTTCTTATGCCCTAACTATTCCATCTGATGGAACAGCGCCCTATGGTGAAGCCTAGGTTGCCCGGAACGTAGAAATGACCATAACTTTCACACCGGTAGCAATTATTCGTTTTATACGATGGAAAAACTGTTCTATTTATTTTGTATTTTATGCTTCGGGAGTTGCCTTCTAAGGCCCTAACTATTCAATCTGTTGAAGCAACGCCCTAGGGTGAAGCCTAGGTTGCCCGGAAAATAGAAATGACCATAACTTTCATACTGGTTGCAATTATTCGTTTTATACGAGGGAAAAACTGTTGTATTTATATTGTATTTGATGCTTCTGGCGTTGACTTCTATGGCCCTAACTATTCAATCTGTTGGAGCAACGCCCTAGGGCCAAGCCTAGGTTGCCCGGAAAGTAGAAATGACGTTAACTTTCATACTGGTTGCAATTATTCGTTTTATACGATGGAAAGACTGTTGTATTTGTATTGTATTTTATGCTTCTGGCGCTCACTTCCTAGGCCCTAACCATTCGATCTGGTGGAGCAATGCCTCAGAGTTAAGTCTAGAATGCCCGAAACGCCGAAATGATCATTACTTTCACGCTTGTTGCAATTACTCCTGTTATACCACGAAAAGACTGTTTTTTTTTTATTGTATTTTGTGCCTCAGGCGTAGGCTTCTAAGGCCGTAGCTATTCGATATGGTGGAGCACCGTCCTAGAGTGAACCCTAGGTTGCTCGTCACGTAGAAATGACCACTTCTTTCACACTGTTTGCAGTTATTCATTTAATATGATGGAAAAGCTGTTCTATTTATATCATATTTTATGCTTCTGCCGTTGACTTCTAAGGACCTAACTATTCGATCTGGTGGAGCAACGCCCTAGAGTGAAGCCTAGGTTGCTCTGAATGTAGAAATGACCATAACATTCAAACTCGTTGCAATTATTCGTTTTATACGATGGAAAAACTGTTGCATCTTTATCGTATTTTATGCTTCTGGCGTTGACTTCTTAGGCCGTAACTATACGATCTGGTGGAGCAACGCCCTGGAGTGAAACCTAGGTTGCCCGGAACGTAGAAATGACCACTACTATCACACTGGTTGCACATTATTCCTGCTATACGATGGAAAAACTGTTGTATTTTTATTGCATTTTATGCTTCAGGCATTGACTTCTAAGGCCCTAACTATTCAATCTGTTGGAGCAACGTCCTTGGGTGAAGCCTAGGTTGCCCGGAACGTAGAAATGACCATAACTTTCACACTGGTTGCAATTATTCGTTTTATACGATGGAAAAGCTGTTGTATTTATATCGTATTTTATGCTTCTGGCGTTGACTTCTTAGGCACTAACTATTCCATCTGGTGGAACAACGCCATAGGGTGAAGCGTAGGTTGCCCGGAAAGTAGAAATGACCATAAGTTTCATACTGGTTGCAAGTATACGTTTTATACGATGGAAAAACTGTTGTATTTATATTGTATTTTATGCTTCTGGCGTTGACTACTAAGGCACTAACTATTCGATCTGGTGGAGCAACGCCCTAGAGGGAAGCCTAGGTTGCCCGGAACGTAGAATTGGCCATCACTTTCAAACTGGTTGAAATTATTCCTGTTATATGATGGAAACACTGTTGTATTTTTATTGCATTTTATGCTTCGGGCGTTGACTTCTAAGGCCCTAACTATTCAATCTGTTAAAGCAACGCCCTAGGGTGAAGCCTAGGTTGCTCGGAAAGTAGAAATGACCATAAGTTTCATACTGGTTGCAATTATTCGTTTCATACGATGGAAAAACTGTTGTATTTATATTGTGTTTTATGTTTCTGGCTTTGACTTCTAAGGCCCTAACTATTCAATCTGTTGGAGCAACGCCCTATGGTGAAGCCTAGGTTGCTCGGAAAGTAGAAATGACCATAAGTTTCATACTGGTTGCAAGTATACGTTTTATACGATGGAAAAGCTGTTGTATTTATATTGCATTTTATTCTTCTGGCGATGACTTTTAAGGCCGTAGCTATTAGATGTGGCGGAGCAACGCCCTAGAGTGTCGCATAGGTTGCCCGGAACGTAGAAATGACCATTACTTTCACAATGTTTGCAAATATCCATTTTATACGATGGAAAAACTGTTGTACTTATATTGTATTTTATTCTTATGGCGTTGAATTCTATTACCCTAGCTATGCGATATGGTGGAGCAACGCCCTAGAGTGAAACCTAGGTTGCCCGGAACGTAGAAATTACCATAACTTCCACACTGATAGCAATTATTCGTTTTATACGATGGAACAACTGTTCTATTTATTTTGTATTTCGTGCTTCGGGCGTTGACTTCTAAGGCCCTAACTATTCAATCTGTTGGAACAACGCCCTAGGGTGAAGCATAGGTTGCCCGGAACGTAGAAATGACCATAACTTTCACACCGGTAGCAATTATTCGTTTTATGCGGTAGAAAAACTGTTGTATTAATATTGCATTTTATGCTTCTGGCTTCGACTTCTAAGGTCCTAGCTATTCGATCTGGTGGAGCAACGCCCTAGGGTGAAGCCTAGGTTGCCCGGAAAGTAGAAATGACGTTAACTTTCACACTGGTTGCTATTATTCGTTCTATACGATGGAAAAACTGTTATATTTATATTGTATCTTATGCTTCTGGCGTTGACTTCTTAGGCCCTAACAATTAGATCTGGTGGAACAACGACCTAGAGTGAGGCCTAGGTTGCCCGGAATGTAGAACTGACCATACATTTTACACTGGTAGCAATTATTCGTTTTATACAATGGAAAAACTGTTCTATTTATTTAGCATTTTATGCTTCGGGCGTTGAATTCTAAGGCCCTAGCTGTTTGATCTGGTGGAGCAACGACCTAGAGTGAAGCCTAGGTTGCCCGGAACGTAGAATTGACCATAACCTTCACTCTGGTTGCTATTATTCGTTCTATACGATGGAAAAACTGTTATATTTATGTTTTATCTTATCCCTCTGGCGTTGACTTCTTAGGCCCTAACAATTCGATCTGGTGGAACAACGACCTAGAGTGAGGCCTAGGTAGCCCGGAACGTAGAAGTGACCATCACTTCCATACTGGTAGCAATTAATCCTTTTATACGATGGAAAAACTGTTGTATTTTTATTGCATTTTATGCTTCCGGCGTTGACTTCTAAGGCCCCAACTATTCAATCTGTTGGAGCAACGCCCTAGGGTGAAGCCTAGGTTGCCCGGAAAGTGGAAAAGACAATAACTTTCACACTGGTTGCAATTATTCGTTTTATACGATGGAAAAGCTGTTGCATCTTTATTGCATGTTATGCTTCTGTCGTTGACGTCTAAGGCCGTAGCAATTCGATGTGGTGGAGCAACGCCCTAGAGTGACGCCTAGGTTGCCTGGAACGTAGAAATGACCATTACTTTCACAATGTTTCCAATTATACATTGTATACGATGGAAAAACTGTTGTACCTATATTGTATTTTATTCTTATGGCGTTGAATTCTATTACCCTAGCTATGCGATATGGTGGAGCAACGCCCTAGAGTGAAACCTAGGTTGCCCGGAACGTAGAAATTACCATAACTTCCACACTGATAGCAATTATTCGTTTTATACGATGGAACAACTGTTCTATTTATTTTGTATTTCGTGCTTCGGGCGTTGACTTCTAAGGCCCTAACTATTCAATCTGTTGGAACAACGCCCTAGGGTGAAGCATAGGTTGCCCGGAACGTAGAAATGACCATAACTTTCACACCGGTAGCAATTATTCGTTTTATGCGGTAGAAAAACTGTTGTATTAATATTGCATTTTATGCTTCTGGCTTCGACTTCTAAGGTCCTAGCTATTCGATCTGGTGGAGCAACGCCCTAGGGTGAAGCCTAGGTTGCCCGGAAAGTAGAAATGACGTTAACTTTCACACTGGTTGCTATTATTCGTTCCATACGATGGAAAAACTGTTATATTTATATTGTATCTTATGCTTCTGGCGTTGACTTCTTAGGCCCTAACAATTAGATCTGGTGGAACAACGACCTAGAGTGAGGCCTAGGTTGCCCGGAATGTAGAACTGACCATACATTTTACACTGGTAGCAATTATTCGTTTTATACAATGGAAAAACTGTTCTATTTATTTAGCATTTTATGCTTCGGGCGTTGACTTCTAAGGCCCTAGCTGTTTGATCTGGTGGAGCAACGACCTAGAGTGAAGCCTAGGTTGCCCGGAACGTAGAATTGACCATAACTTTCACTCTGGTTGCTATTATTCGTTCTATACGATGGAAAAACTGTTATATTTATGTTTTATCTTATCCTTCTGGCGTTGACTTCTTAGGCCCTAACAATTCGATCTGGTGGAACAACGACCTAGAGTGAGGCCTAGGTAGCCCGGAACGTAGAAGTGACCATCACTTCCATACTGGTAGCAATTAATCCTTTTATACGATGGAAAAACTGTTGTATTTTTATTGCATTTTATGCTTCCGGCGTTGACTTCTAAGGCCCCAACTATTCAATCTGTTGGAGCAACGCCCTAGGGTGAAGCCTAGGTTGCCCGGAACGTAGAAATGACGTTAAATTTCATACTGGTTGCAATTACTCGTTTTATACGATTGAAAAGCTGTTGTATTTATATTGTATTTTATGCTTCTGGCGTTTACTTCTTATGCCCTAACTATTACATCTGGTGGAACAACGCCCTATGGTGAAGCCTAGGTTGCCCGGAACGTAGAAATGACCATAACTTTCACACCGGTAGCAATTATTCGTTTTATACGATGGAAAACCTGTTCTATTTATTTTGTATTTTATGCTTCGGGCGTTGACTTCTAAGGCCCTAACTATTCAATCTGTTGAAGCAACGCCCTAGGGTGAAGCCTAGGTTGACCGGAAAGTAGAAATGACCATAACTTTCATACTGGTTGCAATTATTCGTTTTATACGATGGAAAATCTGTTGTATTCATATGGTATTTTATGTCTCTGGCGTTGACTTCTTAGGCCCTAACTATTCGATCTAGTGGAGCAATGCCATAGAGTGAAACGTAGGTTGCCCAGAACGTAGAAATGACCATTACTTTCACACTGGTTGCAATTATTCCTCTTATACGATTGAAAAACTGTTGTATTTTTATTGTATTTTATGCTTCTGGCGTTGGATTCTAAGTCCATAGCTATTCGATCTGGTGGAGCAACGCCCTAGAGTGAAGCCTAGGTTGCCCGGAACGTAGAAATGACCATTACTTTCACACTGTTTGCAATTATTCATTTTATGAAATGGAAAAACTGTTCTATTTATTTTGTATTTTTTGCTTCGGGCGTTGACTTCTAAGGCCCTAACTATTCGATCTGGTGGAGCAACGCCCTAGAGTGAAGCCTAGGTTGCCCGGAACGTAGAATTGACCATACCTTTCACTCTGGTTGCTATTATTCGTTGAATACGATGGAAAAACTGTTATATTTATATTGTATCTTATGCTTCTGGCGTTGACTTCTTAGGCCCTAACAATTCGATCTGGTGGAACAACGACCTAGAGTGAGGCCTAGGTAGCCCGGAACGTAGAAATGACCATCACTTCCATACTGCTAGCAATTAAGCCTTTTATACGATGGAAAAACTGTTGTATTTTTATTGCATTTTATGCTTCCGGCGTTGTCTTCTAAGGACCTAACTATTCAATCTGTTGGAGCAACGCCCTAGGGTGAAGCCTAGGTTGCCCGGAACGTAGAAATGACGTTAACTTTCATACTGGTTGCAATTACTCGTTTTATACGATTGAAAAGCTGTTGTATTTATATTGTATTTTATGCTTCTGGCGTTGACTTCTTATGCCCTAACTATTCCATCTGATGGAACAGCGCCCTATGGTGAAGCCTAGGTTGCCCGGAACGTAGAAATGACCATAACTTTCACACCGGTAGCAATTATTCGTTTTATACGATGGAAAAACTGTTCTATTTATTTTGTATTTTATGCTTCGGGAGTTGCCTTCTAAGGCCCTAACTATTCAATCTGTTGAAGCAACGCCCTAGGGTGAAGCCTAGGTTGCCCGGAAAATAGAAATGACCATAACTTTCATACTGGTTGCAATTATTCGTTTTATACGAGGGAAAAACTGTTGTATTTATATTGTATTTGATGCTTCTGGCGTTGACTTCTATGGCCCTAACTATTCAATCTGTTGGAGCAACGCCCTAGGGCCAAGCCTAGGTTGCCCGGAAAGTAGAAATGACGTTAACTTTCATACTGGTTGCAATTATTCGTTTTATACGATGGAAAGACTGTTGTATTTGTATTGTATTTTATGCTTCTGGCGTTCACTTCTTAGGCCCTGACTATTCGATCTGGTGGAACAACGCCCTATGGTGAAGCCTGGGTTGACCGGAACGTAGAAATGACCATAACCTTCAAACTGGTTGCAAATATTCCTGTTATATGATGGAAAAACTGTTGTATTTTTATTGCATTTTATGCTTCGGGCAATGACTTCTAAGTCCCTAACTATTCAATCTGTAGG
Organism: Calliopsis andreniformis; assembly: GCF_051401765.1. Lineage (NCBI taxonomy): Eukaryota > Metazoa > Arthropoda > Insecta > Hymenoptera > Andrenidae > Calliopsis > Calliopsis andreniformis. The sequence goes on from NW_027480429.1 coordinate 5,223,807, forward strand.
AGCAACGCCCTAGGGTGTAGCCTAGGATGCCCGTAAAGTAGAAATGACCATAGCTTTCATACTGGTTGCAATTATTCGTTTTATATGATGGAAAAACTGTTGTATTTATATTGTATTTTATGCTTCGGGCGTTTACTTCTATGGCCATCACTATTCGATCTGGTGGAGCAACGCCCTAGAGTGAAACCTAGGTTGCCCGGAACGTAGAAATAACCACAACTTTCATACCTGTTGCAATTATTCGTTTTATACGATGGAAAAACTGTTGTATTTATATTGTTTTTTATGCTTCTGGCGTTGACTTCTGAGGCCGTAGCAATTCGATGTGGTGGAAGAACGCCATAGAGTGAAGCCTAGGTTGCCCGGAACGTAGAAGTGACCATAACATTCATACTGGTTACAATTATTCGTTTTATATGATGGAAGAACTGGTGGATTTATATTGTATTTTATGCTGCTGGCGTTCACTTCTTAGGCCCTAACCAGTCGATCTGGTGGAACAACGCCCTGAGGTGAAGCCTAGGTTGCCCGGAACGTAGAAATGACCATAATTTTCACACTCGTTGCTATTATTCGTTTTATACGATGGAAAAACTGTTATATTTATATTGTATTTTATGCTTCTGGCGTTGCCTTGTTAGGCCCTCACTGTTCGATCTGGTGCAAGAACGCCCTAGAGTGAAGCCTAGGTTACCCGGAACGTAGAAATGACCAGTACTTTCGCACTGTTTGCAATTATTCATATTATACGATGGAAAAGCTGTTGTATTTATATTGTATTTTATGCTTCTGACGCTGACTTCTAGGGCACTAACTATTCGATCTGGTGGAGCAGCGCCCTATGGTGAAAGCCTAGGTTGCCCGGAACGTAGAAATGACCATCACTTTCAAACTGGTTGCAATTAATCCTTTTATACGATGGAAAAACTGTTGTATTTTTATTGCATTTTATGCTTCCGGCGTTGAGTTCTAAGGCCCTAACTATTCAATCTGTTGGAGCAACGCCCTAGTGTGAAGCCTAGGTTGCCCGGAAAGTAGAAATGACGTTAACCTTCATACTGGTTGCAATTATTCGTTTTATACGATGGAAAAACTGTTGTATTTATATTGTTTTTTATGCTTCTGGCGTTGACTTCTAAGGCACTAACTATTCGATCTGGTGGAGCAACGCCCTAGAGTGAAGCCGAGGTTGCCCGGAACGTAGAAGTGACCATCACTTTCAAACTGGTTGCAATTATTCCGGTTATATGATGGAAAAACTGTTGTATTTTTATTGCATTTTGTGCTTCGGGCATTGACTTCTAAGGCCTTAACTATCCAATCTGTTGGAGCAACGCCCTATGGTGAAGCCTAGGTTGCCCGGAACGTAGAAATGACCATCACTTTCAAACTGCTTGCAATTAATCCTTTTATACGATGGAAAAACTGTTGTATTTTTATTGCATTTTATGCTTCCGGCGTTGACTTCTAAGGCCCTAACCTTTCAATCTGTTGGAGCAACGCCCTAGGGTGAAGCCTAGGTTGCCCGGAAAGTAGAAATGACCACAACTTTCATACTGGTTGCAATTACTCGTTTTATATGATGGAAAAACTGTTGTATTTTTATTGCATTTTATGCTTCCGGCGTTGACTTCTAAGGCCCTAACTATTCAATCTGTTTGGAGCAACGCCCTAGTGTGAAGCGTAGGTTGCCAGGAACGTAGAAGTGACCATAACTTTCACACTGGGTGCTATTATTCGTTCTATACGATGGAAAGACTGTTATATTTATATAGTATCTTATGCTTCTGGCGTTAACTTCTTAGGCCCTAACAATTCGATCTGGTGGAACAACGCCCTAGAGTGAAGCCTAGGTTGCCCGGAACGTAGAAATGACCATCCCTTTCAAACTGATTGCAATTATTCCGGTTATATGATGGAAAAACTGTTGTATTTTTATTGCGTTTTATGCTTCGGGCATCGACTTCTAAGGCCCTGACTATTCAATCTGTTGGAGCAACGCCCTAGGGTGTAGCCTAGGTTGCCCGGAAAGTAGAAATGACCACAGCTTTCATACTGGTTCCAATTACTCGTTTTATATGATGGAAAAACTGTTGTATTTATATTGTATTTTATGCTTCTGGCGTTCACTTCTTAGGCCCTAACTATTCGATCTGGTGGAACAACGCCCTATGGTGAAGCCTAGGTTGCCCGGAACGTAGAAATGGCCATAACTTTTACACTGGTAGCAATTATTCGTTTTATACGGTGGAAAAACTGTTCTATTTATTTTGTATTTTATGCTTCGGGCGTTGACTTCCAAGGCCCTAACTGTTTGATCTGGTGGAGCAACGCCCTAGAGTGAAGCCTACGCTGCCCGGAACGTAGAAGTGACCATATCTTTCACACTGGTTGCTATTATTCGTTCTATGCGATGGAAAAACTGGTATATTTATATTGTATCTGATGCTTCTGGCGTTGACTTCTTAGGCCCTACCAATTGGATTTGGTGGAACGACGCCCTAGAGTGAAGCCTAGGTTGCCTGGTACGTACAAATGACCATCACTTTCACACGGGTTCAATTATTCCTATTATAGGATGGAAAGACTGTTGTACTTTTATGTATTTTATGCTTCAGGCGTTGACTTCTGAGGCCGTAGCTATTCGATGTGGTGGAAGAACGCCATAGAGTGAAGCCTAGGTTGCCCGGAACGTAGAAATGACCATAACTTTCATACTGGTGGCAATTATTCGTTTTATATGATGGAAAAACTGTTGTATTTATATTGTATTTTATGCTGCTGGCGTTCACTTCTAAGGCACTAACTATTCGATCTGGTGGAGCAACGCACTAGAGTGGAGCCGAGGTTGCCCTGAACGTAGAAATGACCATCACTTTCAAACTGGTTGCAATTATTCCTGTTATATGATGGAAAAGCTGTTGTATTTATATTGTATTTTATGCTTCTGGCGTTCACTTCTTAGGCCCTAACTATTCGATCTGGTGGAACAACGCCCTAGGGTGAAGCCTAGGTTGCCCGGAACGTAGTAATGACCATAACTTTTACACTGGCAGCAATTATTCGTTTTATACGATGGAAAAGCTGTTCTAATTATTTTGTATTTTATGCTTCGGGCGTTGACTTCTAAGGCCCTAACTGTTTGATCTGGTGGAGCAAGGCCCTGGAGTGAAGCCTACGTTGCGCGGAACGTAGAAATGACCATACCTTTCAGACTGGATGCTATTTTTCGTTGTATACGATGGAAAAACCCTTATATTTATATTGTATTTTATGCTTCGGGCGCTGACTTCTAAGGCCCTAACTATTCAATCTGTTGGGTCAACGCCCTAGAGTGAAGCCTAGGTTGCTCGGAATGTAGAAAAGACTTTAACTTTCAGACTGGTCCCAATTATTCGTTTTATACGATGGAAAAGCTGTTGTATTTTGTATCGTATTTTATGCTTCGGGCGTTTACTTCTAAGGCCCTCAGTATTCGATCTGGTGGAGCAACGCCCTAGAGTGAAACCTAGCTTGCCCGGAACGTAGAAATGACCACAACTTTCATACTTGTCGCAATTAATCGTTTTATACGATGGAAAAACTGTTGTATTTATACTGTTTTTTATGCTTCTGGCGGTGACTTCTAAGGCCCTAACTACTCAATCTGTTGGAGCAACGCCCTACGGTGTAGCCTAGGTTGCCCGGAAAGTAGAAATGACCACAACTTTCATACTGGTTGCAATTACTCGTTTTATACGATGGAAAAGCTGTTGCATCTTTATTGTATTTTATGCTTCTGTCGTTGACGTCTAAGGCCGTAGCTATTAGATGTGGTGGAGCAACGCAGTAGAGTGACGCCTAGGTTGCCCGGAACGTAGAAATGACCATTACTATCGCAATGTTTGCATTTATTCATTTTATACGTTGGAAAAACTGCTGTACTTATATTGTATTTTATGCTTCTGGCGTTGACCTCTTATGCCATAACTACTCCATCTGGTGGAGCAACGCCCTAGGGTGAAGCCTACGTTGCCGGAAAGTAGAAATGACGTTAACTTTCATACTGGTTGCAATTATTCGTTTTATACGATGGAAAAACTGTTGTATTTATATTGTTTTTTATGCTTCTGGCGTTGACTTGTAAGGCACCAACCATTCGACCTGGTGGAGCAACGCCCTGGAGTGAAGCCGAGGTTGCCCGGAACGTAGAAATGACAATCACTTTCAAACTGGTTTCAATTATTCCGGTTATATGATGGAAAAGCTGTTGTATTTTTATTGCATTTTATGCTTCGGGCATTGACTTCTAAGGCCCTAACTATTCAATCTGTGGGATCAACGCCCTAGGGTGTAGCCTAGGTTGCCCGGAAAGTAGAAATGACCATAACTTTCACACTGGTTGCTATTATTCGTTCTATACGATGGAAAAACTGTTATACTTATATTGTATCGTATGCTTCTGGCGTTGACTTCTTAGGCCCTAATAATTCGATCTGGTGGAACAACGCCCTAGAGTGAAGCCTAGGTTGCCTGGAACGTACAAATGACAATCACTTTCACACGGATTGCAATTATTCCTGTTATAGGATGGAAAGACTGTTGTATTTTTATTGTATTTTATGCTTCAGGCGTTGACTTCTGAGGCCGCAGCTATTCGATGTGGTGGAAGAACGCCATAGAGTGAAGCCTAGGTTGCCCGGAACGTAGAAATGACCATAACCTTCATACTGGTTGCAATCATTCGTTTTATATGATGGAAGTACTGTTGTATTTATATTGTATCTTATGCTTCTGGCGTTGACTTCTTAGGCCCTAACAATTCTATCTGGTGGAACAACGCCCTAGAGTGAAGCCTAGGTTGCCTGGAACGTACAAATGACCATAACTTTCACACGGGTTGCAATTATTCCTGTTATAGGATGGAAAGACTGTTGTATTATTATTGTATTTTATGCTTCAGGCGTTGACTTCTGAGGCCGCAGCTATTCGATGTGGTAGAAGAACGCCATGGAGTGAAACCTAGGTTGCCCGGAACGTAGAAATAACCACAACTTTCATACTTGATGCAATTATTCGTTTTATACGATGGAAAAGCTTGTATTTATATTGTTTTTTATGCTTCTGGCGTTGACTTCTAAGGCCCTAACAGTTCAATCTGTTGGAGCAACACCTTAGGGTGTAGCCTAGGTTGCCCGGAAAGTAGAAATGACCACAACTTTCATACTGGTTGCAATTACTCGTTTTATATGATGGAAAAACTGTTGTATTTAAATTGTACTTTATGCTTCTGGCGTTCACTTCTTAGGCCCTAACTATTCGATCTGGTGAAGCAACGCCCTAGAGTGAAGCCTAGGTTGCCCGGAACGTAGAAATGACCATAACTTTCATACTGGTTGCAATTATTCGTTTTATACGATGGAAAAGCTGTTGCATCTTTATTGTATTTTATGCTTCTGTCGTTGACGTCTAAGGCCGTAGCTATTAGATGTGGTGGAGCAACGCACTAGAGTGACGCCTAGGTTGCCCGGAACGTAGAAATGACCATTACTATCGCAATGTTTGCATTTATTCATTTTATACGTTGGAAAAACTGCTGTACTTATATTGTATTTTATGCTTCTGGCGTTGACCTCTTATGCCATAACTACTCCATCTGGTGGAGCAACGCCCTAGTGTGAAGCCTACGTTGCCCGGAAAGTAGAAATGACGTTAACTTTCATACTGGTTGCAATTATTCGTTTTATACGATGGAAAAACTGTTGTATTTATATTGTTTTTTATGCTTCTGGCGTTGACTTCTAAGGCCCTAACTGTTTGATCTGGTGGAGCAACGCCCTAGAGTGAAGCCTAGGTTGCCCGGAACGTAGAAATGACCATAACTTTCACGCTGGTTGCTATTATTCGTTCTATACGATGGAAAAACTGTTATATTTATATGGTATCTTATGCTTCTGGCGTTGACTTCTTAGGCCCGAACAATTCGATCTGGTGGAACGACGCCCTAGAGTGAAGCCTAGGTTGCCTGGAACGTACAAATGACCATCACTTTCACACGGGTTGCAATTATTCCTGTTATAGGATGGAAAGACTGTTGTATTTTTATTGTATTTTATGCTTCTGGCGTTGACCTCTTATGCCATAACTACTCCATCTGGTGGAGCAACGCCCTAGTGTGAAGCCTACGTTGCCCGGAAAGTAGAAATGACGTTAACTTTCATACTGGCTGCAATTATTCGTTTTATACGATGGAAAAACTGTTGTACTTATATTGTTTTATATGCTTCTGGCGTTGACTTCTAAGGCACCAACCATTCGACCTGGTGGAGCAACGCCCTGGAGTGAAACCGAGGTTGCCCGGAACGTAGAAATGACAATCACTTTCAAACTGGTTTCAATTATTCCGGTTATATGATGGAAAAACTGTTGTATTTTTATTGCATTTTATGCTTCGGGCATTGACTTCTAAGGCCCTAACTATTCAATCTGTTGGATCAACGCCCTAGGGTGTAGCCTAGGTTGCCCGGAACGTACAAATGACCATAACTTTCACACGGGTTGCAATTATTCCTGTTATAGGATGGAAAGACTGTTGTATTATTATTGTATTTTATGCTTCAGGCGTTGACTTCTGAGGCCGCAGCTATTCGATGTGGTAGAAGAACGCCATGGAGTGAAACCTAGGTTGCCCGGAACGTAGAAATAACCACAACTTTCATACTTGATGCAATTATTCGTTTTATACGATGGAAAAGCTTGTATTTATATTGTTTTTTATGCTTCTGGCGTTGACTTCTAAGGCCCTAACAGTTCAATCTGTTGGAGCAACACCTTAGGGTGTAGCCTAGGTTGCCCGGAAAGTAGAAATGACCACAACTTTCATACTGGTTGCAATTACTCGTTTTATATGATGGAAAAACTGTTGTATTTAAATTGTACTTTATGCTTCTGGCGTTCACTTCTTAGGCCCTAACTATTCGATCTGGTGAAGCAACGCCCTAGAGTGAAGCCTAGGTTGCCCGGAACGTAGAAATGACCATAACTTTCATACTGGTTGCAATTATTCGTTTTATACGATGGAAAAGCTGTTGCATCTTTATTGTATTTTATGCTTCTGTCGTTGACGTCTAAGGCCGTAGCTATTAGATGTGGTGGAGCAACGCACTAGAGTGACGCCTAGGTTGCCCGGAACGTAGAAATGACCATTACTATCGCAATGTTTGCATTTATTCATTTTATACGTTGGAAAAACTGCTGTACTTATATTGTATTTTATGCTTCTGGCGTTGACCTCTTATGCCATAACTACTCCATCTGGTGGAGCAACGCCCTAGTGTGAAGCCTACGTTGCCCGGAAAGTAGAAATGACGTTAACTTTCATACTGGTTGCAATTATTCGTTTTATACGATGGAAAAACTGTTGTATTTATATTGTTTTTTATGCTTCTGGCGTTGACTTCTAAGGCCCTAACTGTTTGATCTGGTGGAGCAACGCCCTAGAGTGAAGCCTAGGTTGCCCGGAACGTAGAAATGACCATAACTTTCACGCTGGTTGCTATTATTCGTTCTATACGATGGAAAAACTGTTATATTTATATGGTATCTTATGCTTCTGGCGTTGACTTCTTAGGCCCGAACAATTCGATCTGGTGGAACGACGCCCTAGAGTGAAGCCTAGGTTGCCTGGAACGTACAAATGACCATCACTTTCACACGGGTTGCAATTATTCCTGTTATAGGATGGAAAGACTGTTGTATTTTTATTGTATTTTATGCTTCTGGCGTTGACCTCTTATGCCATAACTACTCCATCTGGTGGAGCAACGCCCTAGTGTGAAGCCTACGTTGCCCGGAAAGTAGAAATGACGTTAACTTTCATACTGGCTGCAATTATTCGTTTTATACGATGGAAAAACTGTTGTACTTATATTGTTTTATATGCTTCTGGCGTTGACTTCTAAGGCACCAACCATTCGACCTGGTGGAGCAACGCCCTGGAGTGAAACCGAGGTTGCCCGGAACGTAGAAATGACAATCACTTTCAAACTGGTTTCAATTATTCCGGTTATATGATGGAAAAACTGTTGTATTTTTATTGCATTTTATGCTTCGGGCATTGACTTCTAAGGCCCTAACTATTCAATCTGTTGGATCAACGCCCTAGGGTGTAGCCTAGGTTGCCCGGAAAGTAGAAATGACCACAACTTTCATACTGGTTGCAATTACTCGTTTTATATGATGGAAACCTGTTGTATTTATATTGTATTTTATGCTTCTGGCGTTCACTTCTTAGGCCCAAACTATTCGATCTGGTGGAACAACGCCCTGGGGTGAAGCCTAGGTTGCCCGGGACGTAGAAATGACCATAACTTTGACACTGGTTGCTATTATTCGTTTTATACGATGGAAAAACTGTTCTATTTATTTTGTGTTTTATGCTTCGGGCGTTGACTTCTAAGGCCCTAACTGTTTGATCTGGTGGAGCAACGCCCTAGAGTGAAGCCTAGGTTGCCCGGAACGTAGAAATGACCATAACTTTCACACTGGTTGCTATTATTCGTTCTATACGATGGAAAAACTGTTATATTTATATGGTATCTTATGCTTCTGGCGTTGACTTCTTAGGCCCGAACAATTCGATCTGGTGGAACAACGCCCTAGAGTGAAACCTAGGTTGCCTGGAACGTACAAATGACCATCACTTTCACACTGGTTGCAATTATTCCTGTTGTAGGATGGAAAGACTGTTGTATTTTTATTGTATTTTATGCTTCAGGCGTTGACTTCTGAGGCCGCAGCTATTCGATGTGGTGGAAGAACGCCATAGAGTGAAGCGTAGGTTGCCCGGAACGTAGAAATGACCATAACTTTCATACTGGTTGCAATTATTCGTTTTATATGATGGAAAAACTGTTCTATTTATTTTGTATTTTATGCTTCGGGCATTGACTTCTAAGGCCCTAACTATTCAATCTGTTGGATCAACGCCCTAGGGTGTAGCCTAGGTTGCCCGGAAAGTAGAAATGACCACAACTTTCATACTGGTTGCAATTACTCGTTTTATATGATGGAAACCTGTTGTATTTATATTGTATTTTATGCTTCTGGCGTTCACTTCTTAGGCCCAAACTATTCGATCTGGTGGAACAACGCCCTAGGGTGAAGCCTAGGTTGCCCGGAACGTAGAAATGACCATAACTTTTACACTGGTAGCAATTATTAGTTTTATACAATGGAAAAACTGTTCTATTTATTTTGTATTTTATGCTTCGGGCGTTGACTTCTAAGGCCCTAACTGTTTGATCTGGTGGAGCAACGCCCTAGAGTGAAGCCTAGGTTTCCCGGAACGTAGAAATGACAATAACTTTCACACTGGTTGCTATTATGCGTTCTATACGATAGAAAAACTGTTATATTTATATTGTATCTTATGCTTCTGGCGTTGACTTCTTAGGCCCTAACAATTCGATCTAGTGGAACAATGCCCTAGAGTGAAGCCTACGTTGCCTGGAACGTACAAATGACCATCACTTTCACACGGGTTGCAATTATTCCTGTTGTACGATGGAAAGACTGTTGTATTTTTATTGTATTTTATGCTTCAGGCGTTGACTTCTGAGGCCGCAGCTATTCCATGTGGTGGAAGAACGCCATAGAGTGAAGCGTAGGTTGCCCGGAACGTAGAAATGACCATAACTTTCACACTGGTTGCTATTATTCGTTCTATACGATAGAAAAACTGTTATATTTATATTGTATCTTATGCTTCTGGCGTTGACTTCTTAGGCCCTAATAATTCGATCTGGTGGAACAACGCCCTAGAGTGAAGCCTAGGTTGCCTGGAACGTACAAATGCCAATCACTTTCACACGGGTTGCAATTATTCCTGTTATAGGATGGAAAGACAGTTGAATTTTTATTGTATTTTATGCTTCAGGCGTTGACTTCTGAGGCCAAAGCTATTCGATGTGGTGGAAGAACGCCATAGAGTGAAGCCTAGGTTGTCCGGAACGTAGAAATGTCCATAACCTTCATACTGGTTGCAATCATTCGTTTTATATGATGGAAGAACTGTTGTATTTATATTGTACTTTATGCTGCTGGCGTTCACTTCTTAGGCCCTAACTATTCGATCTGGTGGAACAACGCCCTGGGGTGAAGCCTAGGTTGCCCGGGACGTAGAAATGACCATAACTTTGACACTGGTTGCTATTATTCGTTTTATACGATGGAAAAACTGTTCTATTTATTTTGTGTTTTATGCTTCGGGCGTTGACTTCTAAGGCCCTAACTGTTTGATCTGGTGGAGCAACGCCCTAGAGTGAAGCCTAGGTTGCCCGGAACGTAGAAATGACCATAACTTTCACACTGGTTGCTATTATTCGCTCTATAGGATGGAAAAACTGTCATATTTATATGGTATCTTATGCTTCTGGCGTTGACTTCTTAGGCCCTAACAATTCGATCTAGTGGAACAACGCCCTAGAGTGAAGCCTAGGTTGCCTGGAACGTACAAATGACCATCGCTTTCACACGGGTTGCAATTATTCCTGTTGTAGGATGTAAAGACTGTTGTATTTTTATTGTATTTTATGCTTCAGGCGTTGTCTTCTGAGGCCGCAGCTATTCGATGTGGTGGAAGAACGCCATAGAGGGAAGCGTAGGTTGCCCGGAACGTAGAAATGACCATAACTTTCATACTGGTTGCAATTATTCGTTTTATATGATAGAAGAACTGTTGTATTTATATTGTATTTTATGCTGCTGGCGTTCACTTCTTAGGCCCTAACTGTTCGATCTGGTGGAACAACGCCCTGGGGTGAAGCCTAGGTTGCCCGGAACGTAGAAATGACCATAACTTTGACACTGGTTGCAATTATTCGTTTTATATGATGGAAAAACTGTTCTATTTATTTCGTATTTTATGCCTCGGGCATTGACTTCTAAGGCCCTAACTATTCAATCTGTTGGATCAACGCCCTAGGGTGTAGCCTAGGTTGCCCGCAAAGTAGAAATGACCACAACTTTCATACTGGTTGCAATTACTCGTTTTATATGATGGAAACCTGTTGCATTTATATTGTATTTTATGCTTCTGGCGTTCACTTCTTAGGCCCAAACTATTCGATCTGGTGGAACAACGCCCTAGGGTGAAGCCTAGGTTGCCCGGAACGTAGAAATGACCATAACTTTTACACTGGTAGCAATTATTCGTTTTATACAATGGAAAAACTGTTCTATTTATTTTGTATTTTATGCTTCGGGCGTTGACTTCTAAGGCCCTAACTGTTTGATCTGGTGGAGCAACGCCCTAGAGTGAAGCCTAGGTTTCCCGGAACGTAGAAATGACCATAACTTTCACACTGGTTGCTATTATTCGTTCTATACGATAGAAAAACTGTTATATTTATATTGTATCTTATGCTTCTGGCGTTGACTTCTTTGGCCCTAATAATTCGATCTGGTGGAACAACGCCCTAGAGTGAAGCCTAGGTTGCCTGGAACGTACAAATGCCAATCACTTTCACAAGGGTTGCAATTATTCCTGTTATAGGATGGAAAGACTGTTGAATTTTTATTGTATTTTATGCTTCAGGCGTTGACTTCTGAGGCCGCAGCTATTCGATGTGGTGGAAGAACGCCATAGAGTGAAGCCTAGGTTGGCCGGAACGTAGAAATGTCCATAACCTTCATACTGGTTGCAATCATTCGTTTTATATGATGGAAGAACTGTTGTGTTTATATTGTATTTTATGCCTCGGGCATTGACTTCTAAGGCCCTAACTATTCAATCTGTTGGATCAACGCTCTAGGGTGTAGCCGAGGTTGCCCGGAAAGTAGAAATGACCAGAACTTTCATACTGGTTGCAATTACTCGTTTTATATGATGGAAACCTGTTGTATTTATATTGTATTTTATGCTTCTGGCGTTCACTTCTTAGGCCCAAACTATTCGATCTGGTGGAACAACGCCCTAGGGTGAAGCCTAGGTTGCCCGGAACGTAGAAATGACCATAACTTTTACACTGGTAGCAATTATTCGTTTTATACAATGGAAAAACTGTTCTATTTATTTTGTATTTTATGCTTCTGGCGTTCACTTCTTAGGCCCAAACTATTCGATCTGGTGGAACAACGCCCTAGGGTGAAGCCTAGGTTGCCCGGAACGTAGAAATGTCCATAACCTTCATACTGGTTGCAATCATTCGTTTTATATGATGGAAGAACTGTTGTGTTTATATTGTATTTTATGCTTCTGGCGTTGACTTCTTAGGCCCTAATAATTCGATCTGGTGGAACAACGCCCTAGGGTGAAGCCTAGGTTGCCTGGAACGTACAAATGACAATCACTTTCACACGGGTTGCAATTATTCCTGTTATAGGATGGAAAGACTGTTGTATTTTTATTGTATTTTATGCTTCAGGCGTTGACTTCTGAGGCCGCAGCTATTCGATGTGGTGGAAGAACGCCATAGAGTGAAGCCTAGGTTGCCCGGAACGTAGAAATGACCATAACCTTCATACTGGTTGCAATCATTCGTTTTATATGATGGAAGAACTGTTGTCTTTATATTGTATTTTATGCTGCTGGCGTTCACTTCTTAGGCCCTAACAATTCGATCTGGTGGAACAACGCCCTAGAGTGAAGCCTAGGTTGCCTGGAACGTACAAATGACCATAACTTTCACACGGGTTGCAATTATTCCTGTTATAGGATGGAAAGACTGTTGTATTATTATTGTATTTTATGCTTCAGGCGTTGACTTCTGAGGCCATAGCTATTGGGTGCGGTGGAAGAAAGCCATAGAGTGAAACCTAGGTTGCCCGGAACGTAGAAATAACCACAACTTTCATACTTGTTGCAATTATTCGTTTTATACGATGGAAAAACTTGTATTTATATTGTTTTTTATGCTTCTGGCGTTGACTTCTAAGGCCCTAACTGTTCAATCTGTTGGAGCAACACCTTAGGGTGTAGCCTAGGTTGCCCGGAAAGTAGAAATGACCACAACTTTCATACTGGTTGCAATTACTCGTTTTATATGATGGAAAAACTGTTGTATTTATATTGTATTTTATGCTTCTGGCGTTCACTTCTTGGGCCCTAGCTATTCAGTCTGTTGGAGCAACGCCCCAGGGTGTAGCCTAGGTTGCCCGGAAAGTAGAAATGACCACAACTTTCATACTGGTTGCAATTACTCGTTTTATATGATGGAAAGACTGTTGCATTTATATTGTATTTTATGCTTCTGGCGTTCACTTCTTAGGCCCTAACTATTCGATCTGGTGGAACAACTCCCTAGGGTGAAGCCTGGGTTGCCCGGAACGTAGAAATGACCATAACTTTGACACTGGTTGCTATTATTCGTTTTATACGATGGAAAAACTGTTCTATTAATTTTGTATTTTATGCTTCGGGCGTTGACTTCTAAGGCCCTAACTGTTTGATCTGGTGGAGCAACGCCCTAGAGTGAAGCCTAGGTTGCCCGGAACGAAGAAATGACCATAACTTTCACACTGGATGCTCTTATTCGTTCTATACGATGGAAGAACTGTTATATTTATATTGTATCTTATGCTTCTGGCGTTGACTTCTTAGGCCCTAACAATTCGATCTGGTGGAACAACGCCCTAGAGTGAAGCCCAGGTTGCCTGGAACGTACAAATGACCATCACTTTCACACGGGTTGCAATTATTCCTGTTATAGGATGGAAAGACTGTTGTATTTTTATTGTATTTTATGCTGCTGGCGTTCACTTCTTAGGCCCTAACTATTCGATCTGGTGGAACAACGCCCTGGGGTGAAGCCTAGGTTGCCCGGAACGTAGAAATGACCATAACTTTCACACTGGTTGCTATTATTCGTTTTATACGATGGAAAAACTGTTATATTTATATTGTACTTTATGCTTCTGGCGTTGCCTTCTTAGGCCCTAACTGTTCGATCTGGTAGAACAACGCCCTAGAGTGAAGCCTAGGTTACCCGGAACGTAGAAATGACCAGTACTTTCACACTGTTTGCAGTGACTCCTGTTATACGACAGAAAAACTGTTGCATCTTTATTGAATTTTATGCTTCTGGCGTTGACTTCTAAGGCACAAACTATTCGTTCTGGTCGAGCAATGCCCTAGAGTGAAGCCTATGTTGCCCGGAACGTAGAAATGACCATCACTTTCAAACTGGTTGCAATTATTCCTGTCATATGATGGAAAAACTGTTGTATTTTTATTGCATTTTATGCTTCGGGCATTGACTTCTAAGGTCCTAACTATTCAATCTGTTGGAGCAACGCTCTAGGGTGAAGCCTAGGTTGCCCGGAAAGTAGAACTGACAATAACTTTCACACTGGTTGCAATTATACGTTTTATACGATGGAAAAGCTGTTGCATCTTTATTGTATTTTATGCTTCTGTCGTTGACGTCTAAGGCCGTAGCTATTAGATGTGGTGGAGCAACGCACTAGAGTGACGCCTAGGTTGCCCGGAACGTAGAAATGACCATTACTATCGCAATGTTTGCATTTATTCATTTTATACGTTGGAAAGACTGCTGTACTTATATTGTATTTTATGCTTCTGGCGTTGACCTCTTATGCCATAGATACTCCATCTGGTGGAGCAACGCCCTAGGGTGAAGCCTACGTTGCCCGGAAAGTAGAAATGACGTTAACTTTCATACTGGTTGCAATTATTCGTTTTATACGATGAAGAAACTGTTGTATTTATATTGTTTTTTATGCTTCTGGCGTTGACTTCTAAGGCACCAACTATTCGATCCTGGTGGAGCAACGCCCTGGAGTGAAGCCGAGGTTGCCCGGAACGTAGAAATGACAATCACTTTCAAACTGGTTTCAATTATTCCGGTTACATGATGGAAAAACTGTTGTATTTTTATTGCATTTTATGCTTCGGGCATTGACTTCTAAGGCCCTAACTATTCAATCTGTTGGATCAACGCCCTAGGGTGTAGCCTAGGTTGCCCGGAAAGTAGAAATGACCACAACTTTCATACTGGTTGCAATTACTCGTTTTATATGATGGAAACCTGTTGTATTTATATTGTATTTTATGCTTCTGGCGTTCACTTCTTAGGCCCAAACTATTCGATCCGGTGGAACAACGCCCCAGGGTGAAGCCTAGGTTGCCCGGAGCGTAGAAATGACCAGAACTTTCACACTGGTTGCTATTATTCGTTTTATACGATGGAAAAACTGTTATATTTATATTGTATTTTATGCTTCTGGCGTTGACTTCTTAGGCCCTAACTTTTCGATCTCGTGGAACAACGCCCTAGAGTGAAGCCTAGGTTGCCCGGAACGTAGAAATGACCATCACTTTCACACTGGTTGCAATTATTCCTGATATACGATGGAAAAGCTCTTGTATATTTAATGTATTTTATGCTTCGGGCGTTGACTTCTATGGCCCTACCTATTCGATCTGGTGGAGCAACGCCCTACAGTCAAGCCTAGGTAGCCCGGAACGTAGAAATGAACATAACTTTCACACTGGTAGCAATTATTCGATTTATACAATGGAAAAACTGTTCTATTTATTCTGTATTTTATGCTTCTGGCGTTCACTTCTAAGGCCCTAACTATTCAATCTGTTGGATCAACGCCCTAGGGTGTAGCCTAGGTTGCCCGGAAAGTAGAAATGACCACAACTTTCATACTGGTTGCAATTACTCGTTTTATATGATGGAAAAACTGTTGTATTTATATTGTATTTTATGCTTCTGGCGTTCACTTCTTAGGCCCTGACTATTCAATCTGTTGGGTCAACGCCCTAGAGTAAAGCCTAGGTTGCCCGGAATGTAGAAATGACCATAACATTCACACTGGTTGCAATTAATCCTTTTATACGATGGAAAAACTGTTGTATTTTTATTGCATTTTATGCTTCCGGCGTTGACTTCTAAGGCCCTAACTATTCAATCTGTTGGAGCAACGCCTTAGGGTGAAGCCTAGGTTGCCCGGAAAGTAGAAATGACGTTAACTTTCATACTGGTTGCAATTATTCGTTTTATACGATGGAAAAACTGTTATATTTATATTGTACTTTATGCTTCTGGCGTTCACTTCTTAGGCCCTAACTATTCGATCTGGTGGAACAACGCCCTGGGGTGAAGCCTAGGTTGCCCGGAACGTAGAAATGACCATAACTTTGACAGTGGTTGCTATTATTCGTTTTATACGATGGAAAAACTGTTCTATTAGTTTTGTATTTTATGCTTCGGGCGTTGACTTCTAAGGCCCTAACTGTTTGATCTGGTGGAGCAACGCCCTAGAGTGAAGCCTAGGTTGCCCGGAACGAAGAAATGACCATAACTTTCACACTGGATGCTCTTATTCGTTCTATACGATGGAAAAACTGTTATATTTATATTGTATCTTATGCTTCTGGCGTTGACTTCTTAGGCCCTAACAATTCGATCTGGTGGAACAACGCCCTAGAGTGAAGCCCAGCTGCCTGGAACGTACAAATGACCATCACTTTCACACGGGTTGCAATTATTCCTGTTATAGGATGGAAAGACTGTTGTATTTTTATTGTATTTTATGCTGCTGGCGTTCACTTCTTAGGCCCTAACTATTCGATCTGGTCTAACAACGCCCTGGGGTGAAGCCTAGGTTGCCCGGAACGTAGAAATGACCATAACTTTCACACTGGTTGCTATTATTCGTTGTATACGATGGAAAAACTGTTATATTTATATTGTACTTTATGCTTCTGGCGTTGCCTTCTTAGGCCCTAACTGTTCGATCTGGTAGAACAACGCCCTAGAGTGAAGCCTAGGTTACCCGGAACGTAGAAATGACCAGTACTTTCACACTGTTTGCAGTGACTCCTGTTATACGACAGAAAAACTGTTGCATCTTTATTGAATTTTATGCTTCTGGCGTTGACTTCTAAGGCCCTAACTATTCTATCTGGTGAATAAACGCCCAGAGTGCAGCCTATGTTGCTCGGAATGTAAAAATGACCATATCATTCACACTGGTTGAAATGATTCGTTTTATACGATGGTAAGGCTTTTATATTTAAATTGTATTTTATCCTTCTGGCGTTGATTTCTTAGGCCCTAACTATTCAATCTGTTGGAGCAACGCTCTAGGGTGAAGCCTAGGTTGCCCGGAAAGTAGAAATGACAATAACTTTCACTCTGGTTGCAATTATTCGTTTTATACGATGCAAAAACTGTTGTATTTATATTGTATTTTATGCTTCTGGCGTTGACTTCTAAGGCACAAACTATTCGTTCTGGTCGAGCAATGCCCTAGAGTGAAGCCTATGTTGCCCGGAACGTAGAAATGACCATCACTTTCAAACTGGTTGCAATTATTCCTGTCATATGATGGAAAAATTGTATTTTTATTGCATTTTATGCTTCGGGCATTGACTTCTAAGGTCCTAACTATTCAATCTGTTGGAGCAACGCTCTAGGGTGAAGCCTAGGTTGCCCGGAAAGTAGAACTGACAATAACTTTCACACTGGTTGCAATTATACGTTTTATACGATGGAAAAGCTGTTGCATCTTTATTGTATTTTATGCTTCTGTCGTTGACGTCTAAGGCCGTAGCTATTAGATGTGGTGGAGCAACGCACTAGAGTGACGCCTAGGTTGCCCGGAACGTAGAAATGACCATTACTATCGCAATGTTTGCATTTATTCATTTTATACGTTGGAACGACTGCTGTACTTATATTGTATTTTATGCTTCTGGCGTTGACCTCTTATGCCATAGATACTCCATCTGGTGGAGCAACGCCCTAGGGTGAAGCCTACGTTGCCCGGAAAGTAGAAATGACGTTAACTTTCATACTGGTTGCAATTATTCGTTTTATACGATGGAGAAACTGTTGTATTTATATTGTTTTTTATGCTTCTGGCGTTGACTTCGAAGGCACCAACTATTCGATCCTGGTGGAGCAACGCCCTGGAGTGAAGCCGAGGTTGCCCGGAACGTAGAAATGACAATCACTTTCAAACTGGTTTCAATTATTCCGGTTACATGATGGAAAAACTGTTGTATTTTTATTGCATTTTATGCTTCGGGCATTGACTTCTAAGGACCTAACTATTCAATCTGTTGGATCAACGCCCTAGGGTTTAGCCTAGGTTGCCCGGAAAGTAGAAATGACCACAACTTTCATACTGGTTGCAATTACTCGTTTTATATGATGGAAACCTGTTGTATTTATATTGTATTTTATGCTTCTGGCGTTCACTTCTTAGGCCCAAACTATTCGATCTGGTGGAACAACGCCCCAGGGTGAAACCTAGGTTGCCCGGAACGTAGAAATAACCACAACTTTCATACTTGATGCAATTATTCGTTTTATACGATGGAAAAGCTTGTATTTATATTGTTTTTTATGCTTCTGGCGTTGACTTCTAAGGCCCTAACAGTTCAATCTGTTGGAGCAACACCTTAGGGTGTAGCCTAGGTTGCCCGGAAAGTAGAAATGACCACAACTTTCATACTGGTTGCAATTACTCGTTTTATATGATGGAAAAACTGTTGTATTTAAATTGTACTTTATGCTTCTGGCGTTCACTTCTTAGGCCCTAACTATTCGATCTGGTGAAGCAACGCCCTAGAGTGAAGCCTAGGTTGCCCGGAACGTAGAAATGACCATAACTTTCATACTGGTTGCAATTATTCGTTTTATACGATGGAAAAGCTGTTGCATCTTTATTGTATTTTATGCTTCTGTCGTTGACGTCTAAGGCCGTAGCTATTAGATGTGGTGGAGCAACGCACTAGAGTGACGCCTAGGTTGCCCGGAACGTAGAAATGACCATTACTATCGCAATGTTTGCATTTATTCATTTTATACGTTGGAAAAACTGCTGTACTTATATTGTATTTTATGCTTCTGGCGTTGACCTCTTATGCCATAACTACTCCATCTGGTGGAGCAACGCCCTAGTGTGAAGCCTACGTTGCCCGGAAAGTAGAAATGACGTTAACTTTCATACTGGTTGCAATTATTCGTTTTATACGATGGAAAAACTGTTGTATTTATATTGTTTTTTATGCTTCTGGCGTTGACTTCTAAGGCCCTAACTGTTTGATCTGGTGGAGCAACGCCCTAGAGTGAAGCCTAGGTTGCCCGGAACGTAGAAATGACCATAACTTTCACGCTGGTTGCTATTATTCGTTCTATACGATGGAAAAACTGTTATATTTATATGGTATCTTATGCTTCTGGCGTTGACTTCTTAGGCCCGAACAATTCGATCTGGTGGAACGACGCCCTAGAGTGAAGCCTAGGTTGCCTGGAACGTACAAATGACCATCACTTTCACACGGGTTGCAATTATTCCTGTTATAGGATGGAAAGACTGTTGTATTTTTATTGTATTTTATGCTTCTGGCGTTGACCTCTTATGCCATAACTACTCCATCTGGTGGAGCAACGCCCTAGTGTGAAGCCTACGTTGCCCGGAAAGTAGAAATGACGTTAACTTTCATACTGGCTGCAATTATTCGTTTTATACGATGGAAAAACTGTTGTACTTATATTGTTTTATATGCTTCTGGCGTTGACTTCTAAGGCACCAACCATTCGACCTGGTGGAGCAACGCCCTGGAGTGAAACCGAGGTTGCCCGGAACGTAGAAATGACAATCACTTTCAAACTGGTTTCAATTATTCCGGTTATATGATGGAAAAACTGTTGTATTTTTATTGCATTTTATGCTTCGGGCATTGACTTCTAAGGCCCTAACTATTCAATCTGTTGGATCAACGCCCTAGGGTGTAGCCTAGGTTGCCCGGAACGTACAAATGACCATAACTTTCACACGGGTTGCAATTATTCCTGTTATAGGATGGAAAGACTGTTGTATTATTATTGTATTTTATGCTTCAGGCGTTGACTTCTGAGGCCGCAGCTATTCGATGTGGTAGAAGAACGCCATGGAGTGAAACCTAGGTTGCCCGGAACGTAGAAATAACCACAACTTTCATACTTGATGCAATTATTCGTTTTATACGATGGAAAAGCTTGTATTTATATTGTTTTTTATGCTTCTGGCGTTGACTTCTAAGGCCCTAACAGTTCAATCTGTTGGAGCAACACCTTAGGGTGTAGCCTAGGTTGCCCGGAAAGTAGAAATGACCACAACTTTCATACTGGTTGCAATTACTCGTTTTATATGATGGAAAAACTGTTGTATTTAAATTGTACTTTATGCTTCTGGCGTTCACTTCTTAGGCCCTAACTATTCGATCTGGTGAAGCAACGCCCTAGAGTGAAGCCTAGGTTGCCCGGAACGTAGAAATGACCATAACTTTCATACTGGTTGCAATTATTCGTTTTATACGATGGAAAAGCTGTTGCATCTTTATTGTATTTTATGCTTCTGTCGTTGACGTCTAAGGCCGTAGCTATTAGATGTGGTGGAGCAACGCACTAGAGTGACGCCTAGGTTGCCCGGAACGTAGAAATGACCATTACTATCGCAATGTTTGCATTTATTCATTTTATACGTTGGAAAAACTGCTGTACTTATATTGTATTTTATGCTTCTGGCGTTGACCTCTTATGCCATAACTACTCCATCTGGTGGAGCAACGCCCTAGTGTGAAGCCTACGTTGCCCGGAAAGTAGAAATGACGTTAACTTTCATACTGGTTGCAATTATTCGTTTTATACGATGGAAAAACTGTTGTATTTATATTGTTTTTTATGCTTCTGGCGTTGACTTCTAAGGCCCTAACTGTTTGATCTGGTGGAGCAACGCCCTAGAGTGAAGCCTAGGTTGCCCGGAACGTAGAAATGACCATAACTTTCACGCTGGTTGCTATTATTCGTTCTATACGATGGAAAAACTGTTATATTTATATGGTATCTTATGCTTCTGGCGTTGACTTCTTAGGCCCGAACAATTCGATCTGGTGGAACGACGCCCTAGAGTGAAGCCTAGGTTGCCTGGAACGTACAAATGACCATCACTTTCACACGGGTTGCAATTATTCCTGTTATAGGATGGAAAGACTGTTGTATTTTTATTGTATTTTATGCTTCTGGCGTTGACCTCTTATGCCATAACTACTCCATCTGGTGGAGCAACGCCCTAGTGTGAAGCCTACGTTGCCCGGAAAGTAGAAATGACGTTAACTTTCATACTGGCTGCAATTATTCGTTTTATACGATGGAAAAACTGTTGTACTTATATTGTTTTATATGCTTCTGGCGTTGACTTCTAAGGCACCAACCATTCGACCTGGTGGAGCAACGCCCTGGAGTGAAACCGAGGTTGCCCGGAACGTAGAAATGACAATCACTTTCAAACTGGTTTCAATTATTCCGGTTATATGATGGAAAAACTGTTGTATTTTTATTGCATTTTATGCTTCGGGCATTGACTTCTAAGGCCCTAACTATTCAATCTGTTGGATCAACGCCCTAGGGTGTAGCCTAGGTTGCCCGGAAAGTAGAAATGACCACAACTTTCATACTGGTTGCAATTACTCGTTTTATATGATGGAAACCTGTTGTATTTATATTGTATTTTATGCTTCTGGCGTTCACTTCTTAGGCCCAAACTATTCGATCTGGTGGAACAACGCCCTGGGGTGAAGCCTAGGTTGCCCGGGACGTAGAAATGACCATAACTTTGACACTGGTTGCTATTATTCGTTTTATACGATGGAAAAACTGTTCTATTTATTTTGTGTTTTATGCTTCGGGCGTTGACTTCTAAGGCCCTAACTGTTTGATCTGGTGGAGCAACGCCCTAGAGTGAAGCCTAGGTTGCCCGGAACGTAGAAATGACCATAACTTTCACACTGGTTGCTATTATTCGTTCTATACGATGGAAAAACTGTTATATTTATATGGTATCTTATGCTTCTGGCGTTGACTTCTTAGGCCCGAACAATTCGATCTGGTGGAACAACGCCCTAGAGTGAAACCTAGGTTGCCTGGAACGTACAAATGACCATCACTTTCACACTGGTTGCAATTATTCCTGTTGTAGGATGGAAAGACTGTTGTATTTTTATTGTATTTTATGCTTCAGGCGTTGACTTCTGAGGCCGCAGCTATTCGATGTGGTGGAAGAACGCCATAGAGTGAAGCGTAGGTTGCCCGGAACGTAGAAATGACCATAACTTTCATACTGGTTGCAATTATTCGTTTTATATGATGGAAAAACTGTTCTATTTATTTTGTATTTTATGCTTCGGGCATTGACTTCTAAGGCCCTAACTATTCAATCTGTTGGATCAACGCCCTAGGGTGTAGCCTAGGTTGCCCGGAAAGTAGAAATGACCACAACTTTCATACTGGTTGCAATTACTCGTTTTATATGATGGAAACCTGTTGTATTTATATTGTATTTTATGCTTCTGGCGTTCACTTCTTAGGCCCAAACTATTCGATCTGGTGGAACAACGCCCTAGGGTGAAGCCTAGGTTGCCCGGAACGTAGAAATGACCATAACTTTTACACTGGTAGCAATTATTAGTTTTATACAATGGAAAAACTGTTCTATTTATTTTGTATTTTATGCTTCGGGCGTTGACTTCTAAGGCCCTAACTGTTTGATCTGGTGGAGCAACGCCCTAGAGTGAAGCCTAGGTTTCCCGGAACGTAGAAATGACAATAACTTTCACACTGGTTGCTATTATGCGTTCTATACGATAGAAAAACTGTTATATTTATATTGTATCTTATGCTTCTGGCGTTGACTTCTTAGGCCCTAACAATTCGATCTAGTGGAACAATGCCCTAGAGTGAAGCCTACGTTGCCTGGAACGTACAAATGACCATCACTTTCACACGGGTTGCAATTATTCCTGTTGTACGATGGAAAGACTGTTGTATTTTTATTGTATTTTATGCTTCAGGCGTTGACTTCTGAGGCCGCAGCTATTCCATGTGGTGGAAGAACGCCATAGAGTGAAGCGTAGGTTGCCCGGAACGTAGAAATGACCATAACTTTCACACTGGTTGCTATTATTCGTTCTATACGATAGAAAAACTGTTATATTTATATTGTATCTTATGCTTCTGGCGTTGACTTCTTAGGCCCTAATAATTCGATCTGGTGGAACAACGCCCTAGAGTGAAGCCTAGGTTGCCTGGAACGTACAAATGCCAATCACTTTCACACGGGTTGCAATTATTCCTGTTATAGGATGGAAAGACAGTTGAATTTTTATTGTATTTTATGCTTCAGGCGTTGACTTCTGAGGCCAAAGCTATTCGATGTGGTGGAAGAACGCCATAGAGTGAAGCCTAGGTTGTCCGGAACGTAGAAATGTCCATAACCTTCATACTGGTTGCAATCATTCGTTTTATATGATGGAAGAACTGTTGTATTTATATTGTACTTTATGCTGCTGGCGTTCACTTCTTAGGCCCTAACTATTCGATCTGGTGGAACAACGCCCTGGGGTGAAGCCTAGGTTGCCCGGGACGTAGAAATGACCATAACTTTGACACTGGTTGCTATTATTCGTTTTATACGATGGAAAAACTGTTCTATTTATTTTGTGTTTTATGCTTCGGGCGTTGACTTCTAAGGCCCTAACTGTTTGATCTGGTGGAGCAACGCCCTAGAGTGAAGCCTAGGTTGCCCGGAACGTAGAAATGACCATAACTTTCACACTGGTTGCTATTATTCGCTCTATAGGATGGAAAAACTGTCATATTTATATGGTATCTTATGCTTCTGGCGTTGACTTCTTAGGCCCTAACAATTCGATCTAGTGGAACAACGCCCTAGAGTGAAGCCTAGGTTGCCTGGAACGTACAAATGACCATCGCTTTCACACGGGTTGCAATTATTCCTGTTGTAGGATGTAAAGACTGTTGTATTTTTATTGTATTTTATGCTTCAGGCGTTGTCTTCTGAGGCCGCAGCTATTCGATGTGGTGGAAGAACGCCATAGAGGGAAGCGTAGGTTGCCCGGAACGTAGAAATGACCATAACTTTCATACTGGTTGCAATTATTCGTTTTATATGATAGAAGAACTGTTGTATTTATATTGTATTTTATGCTGCTGGCGTTCACTTCTTAGGCCCTAACTGTTCGATCTGGTGGAACAACGCCCTGGGGTGAAGCCTAGGTTGCCCGGAACGTAGAAATGACCATAACTTTGACACTGGTTGCAATTATTCGTTTTATATGATGGAAAAACTGTTCTATTTATTTCGTATTTTATGCCTCGGGCATTGACTTCTAAGGCCCTAACTATTCAATCTGTTGGATCAACGCCCTAGGGTGTAGCCTAGGTTGCCCGCAAAGTAGAAATGACCACAACTTTCATACTGGTTGCAATTACTCGTTTTATATGATGGAAACCTGTTGCATTTATATTGTATTTTATGCTTCTGGCGTTCACTTCTTAGGCCCAAACTATTCGATCTGGTGGAACAACGCCCTAGGGTGAAGCCTAGGTTGCCCGGAACGTAGAAATGACCATAACTTTTACACTGGTAGCAATTATTCGTTTTATACAATGGAAAAACTGTTCTATTTATTTTGTATTTTATGCTTCGGGCGTTGACTTCTAAGGCCCTAACTGTTTGATCTGGTGGAGCAACGCCCTAGAGTGAAGCCTAGGTTTCCCGGAACGTAGAAATGACCATAACTTTCACACTGGTTGCTATTATTCGTTCTATACGATAGAAAAACTGTTATATTTATATTGTATCTTATGCTTCTGGCGTTGACTTCTTTGGCCCTAATAATTCGATCTGGTGGAACAACGCCCTAGAGTGAAGCCTAGGTTGCCTGGAACGTACAAATGCCAATCACTTTCACAAGGGTTGCAATTATTCCTGTTATAGGATGGAAAGACTGTTGAATTTTTATTGTATTTTATGCTTCAGGCGTTGACTTCTGAGGCCGCAGCTATTCGATGTGGTGGAAGAACGCCATAGAGTGAAGCCTAGGTTGGCCGGAACGTAGAAATGTCCATAACCTTCATACTGGTTGCAATCATTCGTTTTATATGATGGAAGAACTGTTGTGTTTATATTGTATTTTATGCCTCGGGCATTGACTTCTAAGGCCCTAACTATTCAATCTGTTGGATCAACGCTCTAGGGTGTAGCCGAGGTTGCCCGGAAAGTAGAAATGACCAGAACTTTCATACTGGTTGCAATTACTCGTTTTATATGATGGAAACCTGTTGTATTTATATTGTATTTTATGCTTCTGGCGTTCACTTCTTAGGCCCAAACTATTCGATCTGGTGGAACAACGCCCTAGGGTGAAGCCTAGGTTGCCCGGAACGTAGAAATGACCATAACTTTTACACTGGTAGCAATTATTCGTTTTATACAATGGAAAAACTGTTCTATTTATTTTGTATTTTATGCTTCTGGCGTTCACTTCTTAGGCCCAAACTATTCGATCTGGTGGAACAACGCCCTAGGGTGAAGCCTAGGTTGCCCGGAACGTAGAAATGTCCATAACCTTCATACTGGTTGCAATCATTCGTTTTATATGATGGAAGAACTGTTGTGTTTATATTGTATTTTATGCTTCTGGCGTTGACTTCTTAGGCCCTAATAATTCGATCTGGTGGAACAACGCCCTAGGGTGAAGCCTAGGTTGCCTGGAACGTACAAATGACAATCACTTTCACACGGGTTGCAATTATTCCTGTTATAGGATGGAAAGACTGTTGTATTTTTATTGTATTTTATGCTTCAGGCGTTGACTTCTGAGGCCGCAGCTATTCGATGTGGTGGAAGAACGCCATAGAGTGAAGCCTAGGTTGCCCGGAACGTAGAAATGACCATAACCTTCATACTGGTTGCAATCATTCGTTTTATATGATGGAAGAACTGTTGTCTTTATATTGTATTTTATGCTGCTGGCGTTCACTTCTTAGGCCCTAACAATTCGATCTGGTGGAACAACGCCCTAGAGTGAAGCCTAGGTTGCCTGGAACGTACAAATGACCATAACTTTCACACGGGTTGCAATTATTCCTGTTATAGGATGGAAAGACTGTTGTATTATTATTGTATTTTATGCTTCAGGCGTTGACTTCTGAGGCCATAGCTATTGGGTGCGGTGGAAGAAAGCCATAGAGTGAAACCTAGGTTGCCCGGAACGTAGAAATAACCACAACTTTCATACTTGTTGCAATTATTCGTTTTATACGATGGAAAAACTTGTATTTATATTGTTTTTTATGCTTCTGGCGTTGACTTCTAAGGCCCTAACTGTTCAATCTGTTGGAGCAACACCTTAGGGTGTAGCCTAGGTTGCCCGGAAAGTAGAAATGACCACAACTTTCATACTGGTTGCAATTACTCGTTTTATATGATGGAAAAACTGTTGTATTTATATTGTATTTTATGCTTCTGGCGTTCACTTCTTGGGCCCTAGCTATTCAGTCTGTTGGAGCAACGCCCCAGGGTGTAGCCTAGGTTGCCCGGAAAGTAGAAATGACCACAACTTTCATACTGGTTGCAATTACTCGTTTTATATGATGGAAAGACTGTTGCATTTATATTGTATTTTATGCTTCTGGCGTTCACTTCTTAGGCCCTAACTATTCGATCTGGTGGAACAACTCCCTAGGGTGAAGCCTGGGTTGCCCGGAACGTAGAAATGACCATAACTTTGACACTGGTTGCTATTATTCGTTTTATACGATGGAAAAACTGTTCTATTAATTTTGTATTTTATGCTTCGGGCGTTGACTTCTAAGGCCCTAACTGTTTGATCTGGTGGAGCAACGCCCTAGAGTGAAGCCTAGGTTGCCCGGAACGAAGAAATGACCATAACTTTCACACTGGATGCTCTTATTCGTTCTATACGATGGAAGAACTGTTATATTTATATTGTATCTTATGCTTCTGGCGTTGACTTCTTAGGCCCTAACAATTCGATCTGGTGGAACAACGCCCTAGAGTGAAGCCCAGGTTGCCTGGAACGTACAAATGACCATCACTTTCACACGGGTTGCAATTATTCCTGTTATAGGATGGAAAGACTGTTGTATTTTTATTGTATTTTATGCTGCTGGCGTTCACTTCTTAGGCCCTAACTATTCGATCTGGTGGAACAACGCCCTGGGGTGAAGCCTAGGTTGCCCGGAACGTAGAAATGACCATAACTTTCACACTGGTTGCTATTATTCGTTTTATACGATGGAAAAACTGTTATATTTATATTGTACTTTATGCTTCTGGCGTTGCCTTCTTAGGCCCTAACTGTTCGATCTGGTAGAACAACGCCCTAGAGTGAAGCCTAGGTTACCCGGAACGTAGAAATGACCAGTACTTTCACACTGTTTGCAGTGACTCCTGTTATACGACAGAAAAACTGTTGCATCTTTATTGAATTTTATGCTTCTGGCGTTGACTTCTAAGGCACAAACTATTCGTTCTGGTCGAGCAATGCCCTAGAGTGAAGCCTATGTTGCCCGGAACGTAGAAATGACCATCACTTTCAAACTGGTTGCAATTATTCCTGTCATATGATGGAAAAACTGTTGTATTTTTATTGCATTTTATGCTTCGGGCATTGACTTCTAAGGTCCTAACTATTCAATCTGTTGGAGCAACGCTCTAGGGTGAAGCCTAGGTTGCCCGGAAAGTAGAACTGACAATAACTTTCACACTGGTTGCAATTATACGTTTTATACGATGGAAAAGCTGTTGCATCTTTATTGTATTTTATGCTTCTGTCGTTGACGTCTAAGGCCGTAGCTATTAGATGTGGTGGAGCAACGCACTAGAGTGACGCCTAGGTTGCCCGGAACGTAGAAATGACCATTACTATCGCAATGTTTGCATTTATTCATTTTATACGTTGGAAAGACTGCTGTACTTATATTGTATTTTATGCTTCTGGCGTTGACCTCTTATGCCATAGATACTCCATCTGGTGGAGCAACGCCCTAGGGTGAAGCCTACGTTGCCCGGAAAGTAGAAATGACGTTAACTTTCATACTGGTTGCAATTATTCGTTTTATACGATGAAGAAACTGTTGTATTTATATTGTTTTTTATGCTTCTGGCGTTGACTTCTAAGGCACCAACTATTCGATCCTGGTGGAGCAACGCCCTGGAGTGAAGCCGAGGTTGCCCGGAACGTAGAAATGACAATCACTTTCAAACTGGTTTCAATTATTCCGGTTACATGATGGAAAAACTGTTGTATTTTTATTGCATTTTATGCTTCGGGCATTGACTTCTAAGGCCCTAACTATTCAATCTGTTGGATCAACGCCCTAGGGTGTAGCCTAGGTTGCCCGGAAAGTAGAAATGACCACAACTTTCATACTGGTTGCAATTACTCGTTTTATATGATGGAAACCTGTTGTATTTATATTGTATTTTATGCTTCTGGCGTTCACTTCTTAGGCCCAAACTATTCGATCCGGTGGAACAACGCCCCAGGGTGAAGCCTAGGTTGCCCGGAGCGTAGAAATGACCAGAACTTTCACACTGGTTGCTATTATTCGTTTTATACGATGGAAAAACTGTTATATTTATATTGTATTTTATGCTTCTGGCGTTGACTTCTTAGGCCCTAACTTTTCGATCTCGTGGAACAACGCCCTAGAGTGAAGCCTAGGTTGCCCGGAACGTAGAAATGACCATCACTTTCACACTGGTTGCAATTATTCCTGATATACGATGGAAAAGCTCTTGTATATTTAATGTATTTTATGCTTCGGGCGTTGACTTCTATGGCCCTACCTATTCGATCTGGTGGAGCAACGCCCTACAGTCAAGCCTAGGTAGCCCGGAACGTAGAAATGAACATAACTTTCACACTGGTAGCAATTATTCGATTTATACAATGGAAAAACTGTTCTATTTATTCTGTATTTTATGCTTCTGGCGTTCACTTCTAAGGCCCTAACTATTCAATCTGTTGGATCAACGCCCTAGGGTGTAGCCTAGGTTGCCCGGAAAGTAGAAATGACCACAACTTTCATACTGGTTGCAATTACTCGTTTTATATGATGGAAAAACTGTTGTATTTATATTGTATTTTATGCTTCTGGCGTTCACTTCTTAGGCCCTGACTATTCAATCTGTTGGGTCAACGCCCTAGAGTAAAGCCTAGGTTGCCCGGAATGTAGAAATGACCATAACATTCACACTGGTTGCAATTAATCCTTTTATACGATGGAAAAACTGTTGTATTTTTATTGCATTTTATGCTTCCGGCGTTGACTTCTAAGGCCCTAACTATTCAATCTGTTGGAGCAACGCCTTAGGGTGAAGCCTAGGTTGCCCGGAAAGTAGAAATGACGTTAACTTTCATACTGGTTGCAATTATTCGTTTTATACGATGGAAAAACTGTTATATTTATATTGTACTTTATGCTTCTGGCGTTCACTTCTTAGGCCCTAACTATTCGATCTGGTGGAACAACGCCCTGGGGTGAAGCCTAGGTTGCCCGGAACGTAGAAATGACCATAACTTTGACAGTGGTTGCTATTATTCGTTTTATACGATGGAAAAACTGTTCTATTAGTTTTGTATTTTATGCTTCGGGCGTTGACTTCTAAGGCCCTAACTGTTTGATCTGGTGGAGCAACGCCCTAGAGTGAAGCCTAGGTTGCCCGGAACGAAGAAATGACCATAACTTTCACACTGGATGCTCTTATTCGTTCTATACGATGGAAAAACTGTTATATTTATATTGTATCTTATGCTTCTGGCGTTGACTTCTTAGGCCCTAACAATTCGATCTGGTGGAACAACGCCCTAGAGTGAAGCCCAGCTGCCTGGAACGTACAAATGACCATCACTTTCACACGGGTTGCAATTATTCCTGTTATAGGATGGAAAGACTGTTGTATTTTTATTGTATTTTATGCTGCTGGCGTTCACTTCTTAGGCCCTAACTATTCGATCTGGTCTAACAACGCCCTGGGGTGAAGCCTAGGTTGCCCGGAACGTAGAAATGACCATAACTTTCACACTGGTTGCTATTATTCGTTGTATACGATGGAAAAACTGTTATATTTATATTGTACTTTATGCTTCTGGCGTTGCCTTCTTAGGCCCTAACTGTTCGATCTGGTAGAACAACGCCCTAGAGTGAAGCCTAGGTTACCCGGAACGTAGAAATGACCAGTACTTTCACACTGTTTGCAGTGACTCCTGTTATACGACAGAAAAACTGTTGCATCTTTATTGAATTTTATGCTTCTGGCGTTGACTTCTAAGGCCCTAACTATTCTATCTGGTGAATAAACGCCCAGAGTGCAGCCTATGTTGCTCGGAATGTAAAAATGACCATATCATTCACACTGGTTGAAATGATTCGTTTTATACGATGGTAAGGCTTTTATATTTAAATTGTATTTTATCCTTCTGGCGTTGATTTCTTAGGCCCTAACTATTCAATCTGTTGGAGCAACGCTCTAGGGTGAAGCCTAGGTTGCCCGGAAAGTAGAAATGACAATAACTTTCACTCTGGTTGCAATTATTCGTTTTATACGATGCAAAAACTGTTGTATTTATATTGTATTTTATGCTTCTGGCGTTGACTTCTAAGGCACAAACTATTCGTTCTGGTCGAGCAATGCCCTAGAGTGAAGCCTATGTTGCCCGGAACGTAGAAATGACCATCACTTTCAAACTGGTTGCAATTATTCCTGTCATATGATGGAAAAATTGTATTTTTATTGCATTTTATGCTTCGGGCATTGACTTCTAAGGTCCTAACTATTCAATCTGTTGGAGCAACGCTCTAGGGTGAAGCCTAGGTTGCCCGGAAAGTAGAACTGACAATAACTTTCACACTGGTTGCAATTATACGTTTTATACGATGGAAAAGCTGTTGCATCTTTATTGTATTTTATGCTTCTGTCGTTGACGTCTAAGGCCGTAGCTATTAGATGTGGTGGAGCAACGCACTAGAGTGACGCCTAGGTTGCCCGGAACGTAGAAATGACCATTACTATCGCAATGTTTGCATTTATTCATTTTATACGTTGGAACGACTGCTGTACTTATATTGTATTT
This sequence comes from Calliopsis andreniformis, assembly GCF_051401765.1. Lineage (NCBI taxonomy): Eukaryota > Metazoa > Arthropoda > Insecta > Hymenoptera > Andrenidae > Calliopsis > Calliopsis andreniformis. Next base: position 5,254,771 of record NW_027480429.1, read on the forward strand.
TATGCTTCTGGCGTTGACCTCTTATGCCATAGATACTCCATCTGGTGGAGCAACGCCCTAGGGTGAAGCCTACGTTGCCCGGAAAGTAGAAATGACGTTAACTTTCATACTGGTTGCAATTATTCGTTTTATACGATGGAGAAACTGTTGTATTTATATTGTTTTTTATGCTTCTGGCGTTGACTTCGAAGGCACCAACTATTCGATCCTGGTGGAGCAACGCCCTGGAGTGAAGCCGAGGTTGCCCGGAACGTAGAAATGACAATCACTTTCAAACTGGTTTCAATTATTCCGGTTACATGATGGAAAAACTGTTGTATTTTTATTGCATTTTATGCTTCGGGCATTGACTTCTAAGGACCTAACTATTCAATCTGTTGGATCAACGCCCTAGGGTTTAGCCTAGGTTGCCCGGAAAGTAGAAATGACCACAACTTTCATACTGGTTGCAATTACTCGTTTTATATGATGGAAACCTGTTGTATTTATATTGTATTTTATGCTTCTGGCGTTCACTTCTTAGGCCCAAACTATTCGATCTGGTGGAACAACGCCCCAGGGTGAAGCCTAGGTTGCCCGGAGCGTAGAAATGACCAGAACTTTCACACTGGTTGCTATTATTCGTTTTATATGATGGAAAAACTGTTATATTTATATTGTATTTTATGCTTCTGGCGTTGACTTCTTAGGCCCTAACTTTTCGATCTCGTGGAACAACGCCCTAGAGTGAAGCCTAGGTTGCCCGGAACGTAGAAATGACCTTCACTTTCACACTGGTTGCAATTATTCCTGATATACGATGGAAAAGCTCTTGTATATTTAATGTATTTTATGCTTCGGGCGTTGACTTCTATGGCCCTACCTATTCGATCTGGTGGAGCAACGCCCTACAGTCAAGCCTAGGTAGCCCGGAACGTAGAAATGATCATAACTTTCACACTGGTAGCAATTATTCGATTTATACAATGGAAAAACTGTTCTATTTATTCTGTATTTTATGCTTCTGGCGTTCACTTCTTGGGCCCTAACTATTCGATCTGGTGGAGCAACGCCCTAGAGTGAAGCCGAGGTTGCCCGGAACGTAGAAATGACCATCACTTTCAAACTGGTTGCAATTATTCCGGTTATATGATGGAAAAACTGTTGTATTTTTGTTGCATTTTATGCTTCGGGCATGGACTTCTAAGGCCCTAACTATTCAATCTGTTGGATCAACGCCCTAGGGTGTAGCCTAGGTTGCCCGGAAAGTAGAAATGACCACAACTTTCATACTGGTTGCAATTACTCGTTTTATATGATGGAAAAACTGTTGTATTTATATTGTATTTTATGCTTCTGGCGTTCACTTCTTAGGCCCTGACTATTCAATCTGTTGGGTCAACGCCCTAGAGTAAAGCCTAGGTTGCCCGGAATGTAGAAATGACCATAACATTCACACTGGTTGCAATTAATCCTTTTATACGATGGAAAAACTGTTGTATTTTTATTGCATTTTATGCTTCCGGCGTTGACTTCTAAGGCCCTAACTATTCAATCTGTTGGAGCAACGCCTTAGGGTGAAGCCTAGGTTGCCCGGAAAGTAGCATTGACGTTAACTTTCATACTGGTTGCAATTATTCGTTTTATACGATGGAAAAACTGTTATATTTATATTGTATCTTATGCTTCTGGCGATGACTTCTTAGGCCCTAACAATTCGATCTGGTGGAACAACGCCCTAGAGTGAAGCCTAGGTTGCCTGGAACGTACAAATGACCATCACTTTCACACGGGTTGCAATTATTCCTGTTATAGGATGGAAAGGCTGTTGTATTTTTATTGTATTTTATGCTTCAGGCGTTGACTTCTGAGGCCGCAGCTATTCGATGTGGTGGAAGAACGCCATAGAGTGAAGCGTCGGTTGCCCGGAACGTAGAAATGACCATAACTTTCATACTGGTTGCAATTATTCGTTTCATATGATGGAAGAACTGTTGTATTTATATTGTATTTTATGCTGCTGGCGTTCACTTCTTAGGCCCTAACTATTCGATCTGGTGGAACAACGCCCTGGGGTGAAGCCTAGGTTGCCCGGAACGTAGAAATGACCATAACTTTCATACTGGTTGCAATTATTCGTTTTATACGATGGAAAAACTGTTGCATCTTTATTGTATTTTATGCTTCTGTCGTTGACGTCTAAGGCCGTAGATATTAGATGTGGTGGAGCAACGCACTAGAGTGACGCCTAGGTTGCCTGCAACGTAGAAATGACCATTACTGTCGCAATGTTTGCAATTATTCATTTTATACGTTGGAAAAACTGTTGTACTTATATTGTATTTTATGCTTCTGGCGTTGACCTCTTATGCCATAACTATTCCATCTGGTGGAACAACGCCCTAGGGTGAAGCCTAGTTTGCCCGGAACGTAGAAATGGAAATAACTTTCACACCGGTAGCAATTATTCGTTTTATACGATGGAAAAACAGTTCTATTTATATTGTATTTTATGCTTCGGCCGTTGACTTCTAAAGCCCTAACTATTCGATCTGTTGGAGCAACGCCCTAGGGTGAAGCCTAGGTTGCCGGAAAGTAGAAATGACCATAACTTTCATACTGGTTGCAATTATTCGTTTTATACGATGGAAAAACTGTTGTATTTATATTGTATTTTATGCTTCTGGCGTTCACTTCTTAGGCCCTAACTATTCGATCTGGTGGAGCAACTCCCTAGAGTGAAGCCGAGGTTGCCCGGAACGTAGAAATGACCATCACTTTCAAACTGGTTGCAATTATTCCGGTTATATGATGGAAAATTGTTTTATTTTTATTGCATTTTATGCTTCGGGCATTGACTTCTAAGGACCTAACTATTCAATCTGTTGGGTCAACGCCCTAGAGTAAAGCCTAGGTTGCTCGGAATGTAGAAATGACCATAACATTCACACTGGTCGCAATTAATCCTTTTATACGATGGAAAAGCTGTTGTATTTTTATTGCATTTTATGCTTCCGGCGTTGACTTCTAAGGCCCTAACTATTCAATCTGTTGGATCAACGCCTTAGGGTGAAGTCTAGGTTGCCCGGAAAGTAGAAATGACGTTAACTTTCATACTGGTTGCAATTATTCGTTTTATACGATGGAAAAACTGTTATATTTATATTGTATCTTATGCTTCTGGCGTTGACTTCTTAGGCCCTAACAATTCGATCTGGTGGAACAACGCCCTAGAGTGAAGCCTAGGTTGCCTGGAACGTACAAATGACCATCACTTTCACACTGGTTGCAATTATTCCTGATATACGATGGAAAAGCTCTTGTATATTTAATGTATTTTATGCTTCGGGCGTTGACTTCTATGGCCCTACCTATTCGATCTGGTGGAGCAACGCCCTACAGTCAAGCCTAGGTAGCCCGGAACGTAGAAATGAACATAACTTTCACACTGGTAGCAATTATTCGATTTATACAATGGAAAAACTGTTCTATTTATTCTGTATTTTATGCTTCTGGCGTTCACTTCTAAGGCCCTAACTATTCAATCTGTTGGATCAACGCCCTAGGGTGTAGCCTAGGTTGCCCGGAAAGTAGAAATGACCACAACTTTCATACTGGTTGCAATTACTCGTTTTATATGATGGAAAAACTGTTGTATTTATATTGTATTTTATGCTTCTGGCGTTCACTTCTTAGGCCCTGACTATTCAATCTGTTGGGTCAACGCCCTAGAGTAAAGCCTAGGTTGCCCGGAATGTAGAAATGACCATAACATTCACACTGGTTGCAATTAATCCTTTTATACGATGGAAAAACTGTTGTATTTTTATTGCATTTTATGCTTCCGGCGTTGACTTCTAAGGCCCTAACTATTCAATCTGTTGGAGCAACGCCTTAGGGTGAAGCCTAGGTTGCCCGGAAAGTAGAAATGACGTTAACTTTCATACTGGTTGCAATTATTCGTTTTATACGATGGAAAAACTGTTATATTTATATTGTAGCTTATGCTTCTGGCGATGACTTCTTAGGCCCTAACAATTCGATCTGGTGGAACAACGCCCTAGAGTGAAGCCTAGGTTGCCTGGAACGTACAAATGACCATCACTTTCACACGGGTTGCAATTATTCCTGTTATAGGATGGAAAGACTGTTGTATTTTTATTGTATTTTATGCTTCAGGCGTTGACTTCTGAGGCCGCAGCTATTCGATGTGGTGGAAGAACGCCATAGAGTGAAGAGTCGGTTGCCCGGAACGTAGAAATGACCATAACTTTCATACTGGTTGCAATTATTCGTTTCATATGATGGAAGAACTGTTGTATTTATATTGTATTTTATGCTGCTGGCGTTCACTTCTTAGGCCCTAACTATTCGATCTGGTGGAACAACGCCCTGGGGTGAAGCCTAGGTTGCCCGGAACGTAGAAATGACCATAACTTTGACAGTGGTTGCTATTATTCGTTTTATACGATGGAAAAACTGTTCTATTAATTTTGTATTTTATGCTTCGGGCGTTGACTTCTAAGGCCCTAACTGTTTGATCTGGTGGAGCAACGCCCTAGAGTGAAGCCTAGGTTGCCCGGAACGAAGAAATGACCATAACTTTCACACTGGATGCTCTTATTCGTTCTATACGATGGAAAAACTGTTATATTTATATTGTATCTTATGCTTCTGGCGTTGACTTCTTAGGCCCTAACAATTCGATCTGGTGGAACAACGCCCTAGAGTGAAGCCCAGCTGCCTGGAACGTACAAATGACCATCACTTTCACACGGGTTGCAATTATTCCTGTTATAGGATGGAAAGACTGTTGTATTTTTATTGTATTTTATGCTGCTGGCGTTCACTTCTTAGGCCCTAACTATTCGATCTGGTCTAACAACGCCCTGGGGTGAAGCCTAGGTTGCCCGGAACGTAGAAATGACCATAACTTTCACACTGGTTGCTATTATTCGTTGTATACGATGGAAAAACTGTTATATTTATATTGTACTTTATGCTTCTGGCGTTGCCTTCTTAGGCCCTAACTGTTCGATCTGGTAGAACAACGCCCTAGAGTGAAGCCTAGGTTACCCGGAACGTAGAAATGACCAGTACTTTCACACTGTTTGCAGTGACTCCTGTTATACGACAGAAAAACTGTTGCATCTTTATTGAATTTTATGCTTCTGGCGTTGACTTCTAAGGCCCTAACTATTCTATCTGGTGAATAAACGCCCAGAGTGCAGCCTATGTTGCTCGGAATGTAAAAATGACCATAACATTCACACTGGTTGAAATGATTCGTTTTATACGATGGTAAGGCTGTTATATTTAAATTGTATTTTATCCTTCTGGCGTTGATTTCTTAGGCCCTAACTATTCAATCTGTTGGAGCAACGCTCTAGGGTGAAGCCTAGGTTGCCCGGAAAGTAGAAATGACAATAACTTTCACTCTGGTTGCAATTATTCGTTTTATACGATGCAAAAACTGTTGTATTTATATTGTATTTTATGCTTCTGGCGTTGACTTCTAAGGCACAAACTATTCGTTCTGGTCGAGCAATGCCCTAGAGTGAAGCCTATGTTGCCCGGAACGTAGAAATGACCATCACTTTCAAACTGGTTGCAATTATTCCTGTCATATGATGGAAAAATTGTTGTATTTTTATTGCATTTTATGCTTCGGGCATTGACTTCTAAGGTCCTAACTATTCAATCTGTTGGAGCAACGCTCTAGGGTGAAGCCTAGGTTGCCCGGAAAGTAGAACTGACAATAACTTTCACACTGGTTGCAATTATACGTTTTATACGATGGAAAAGCTGTTGCATCTTTATTGTATTTTATGCTTCTGTCGTTGACGTCTAAGGCCGTAGCTATTAGATGTGGTGGAGCAACGCACTAGAGTGACGCCTAGGTTGCCCGGAACGTAGAAATGACCATTACTATCGCAATGTTTGCATTTATTCATTTTATACGTTGGAACGACTGCTGTACTTATATTGTATTTTATGCTTCTGGCGTTGACCTCTTATGCCATAGATACTCCATCTGGTGGAGCAACGCCCTAGGGTGAAGCCTACGTTGCCCGGAAAGTAGAAATGACGTTAACTTTCATACTGGTTGCAATTATTCGTTTTATACGATGGAGAAACTGTTGTATTTATATTGTTTTTTATGCTTCTGGCGTTGACTTCGAAGGCACCAACTATTCGATCCTGGTGGAGCAACGCCCTGGAGTGAAGCCGAGGTTGCCCGGAACGTAGAAATGACAATCACTTTCAAACTGGTTTCAATTATTCCGGTTACATGATGGAAAAACTGTTGTATTTTTATTGCATTTTATGCTTCGGGCATTGACTTCTAAGGCCCTAACTATCCAATCTGTTGGATCAACGCCCTAGGGTGTAGCCTAGGTTGCCCGGAAAGTAGAAATGACCACAACTTTCATACTGGTTGCAATTACTCGTTTTATATGATGGAAACCTGTTGTATTTATATTGTATTTTATGCTTCTGGCGTTCACTTCTTAGGCCCAAACTATTCGATCTGGTGGAACAACGCCCCAGGGTGAAGCCTAGGTTGCCCGGAGCGTAGAAATGACCAGAACTTTCACACTGGTTGCTATTATTCGTTTTATACGATGGAAAAACTGTTATATTTATATTGTATTTTATGCTTCTGGCGTTGACTTCTTAGGCCCTAACTTTTCGATCTCGTGGAACAACGCCCTAGAGTGAAGCCTAGGTTGCCCGGAACGTAGAAATGACCTTCACTTTCACACTGGTTGCAATTATTCCTGATATACGATGGAAAAGCTCTTGTATATTTAATGTATTTTATGCTTCGGGCGTTGACTTCTATGGCCCTACCTATTCGATCTGGTGGAGCAACGCCCTACAGTCAAGCCTAGGTAGCCCGGAACGTAGAAATGATCATAACTTTCACACTGGTAGCAATTATTCGATTTATACAATGGAAAAACTGTTCTATTTATTCTGTATTTTATGCTTCTGGCGTTCACTTCTTGGGCCCTAACTATTCGATCTGGTGGAGCAACGCCCTAGAGTGAAGCCGAGGTTGCCCGGAACGTAGAAATGACCATCACTTTCAAACTGGTTGCAATTATTCCGGTTATATGATGGAAAAACTGTTGTATTTTTGTTGCATTTTATGCTTCGGGCATGGACTTCTAAGGCCCTAACTATTCAATCTGTTGGATCAACGCCCTAGGGTGTAGCCTAGGTTGCCCGGAAAGTAGAAATGACCACAACTTTCATACTGGTTGCAATTACTCGTTTTATATGATGGAAAAACTGTTGTATTTATATTGTATTTTATGCTTCTGGCGTTCACTTCTTAGGCCCTGACTATTCAATCTGTTGGGTCAACGCCCTAGAGTAAAGCCTAGGTTGCCCGGAATGTAGAAATGACCATAACATTCACACTGGTTGCAATTAATCCTTTTATACGATGGAAAAACTGTTGTATTTTTATTGCATTTTATGCTTCCGGCGTTGACTTCTAAGGCCCTAACTATTCAATCTGTTGGAGCAACGCCTTAGGGTGAAGCCTAGGTTGCCCGGAAAGTAGCATTGACGTTAACTTTCATACTGGTTGCAATTATTCGTTTTATACGATGGAAAAACTGTTATATTTATATTGTATCTTATGCTTCTGGCGATGACTTCTTAGGCCCTAACAATTCGATCTGGTGGAACAACGCCCTAGAGTGAAGCCTAGGTTGCCTGGAACGTACAAATGACCATCACTTTCACACGGGTTGCAATTATTCCTGTTATAGGATGGAAAGGCTGTTGTATTTTTATTGTATTTTATGCTTCAGGCGTTGACTTCTGAGGCCGCAGCTATTCGATGTGGTGGAAGAACGCCATAGAGTGAAGCGTCGGTTGCCCGGAACGTAGAAATGACCATAACTTTCATACTGGTTGCAATTATTCGTTTCATATGATGGAAGAACTGTTGTATTTATATTGTATTTTATGCTGCTGGCGTTCACTTCTTAGGCCCTAACTATTCGATCTGGTGGAACAACGCCCTGGGGTGAAGCCTAGGTTGCCCGGAACGTAGAAATGACCATAACTTTCATACTGGTTGCAATTATTCGTTTTATACGATGGAAAAACTGTTGCATCTTTATTGTATTTTATGCTTCTGTCGTTGACGTCTAAGGCCGTAGATATTAGATGTGGTGGAGCAACGCACTAGAGTGACGCCTAGGTTGCCTGCAACGTAGAAATGACCATTACTGTCGCAATGTTTGCAATTATTCATTTTATACGTTGGAAAAACTGTTGTACTTATATTGTATTTTATGCTTCTGGCGTTGACCTCTTATGCCATAACTATTCCATCTGGTGGAACAACGCCCTAGGGTGAAGCCTAGTTTGCCCGGAACGTAGAAATGGAAATAACTTTCACACCGGTAGCAATTATTCGTTTTATACGATGGAAAAACAGTTCTATTTATATTGTATTTTATGCTTCGGCCGTTGACTTCTAAAGCCCTAACTATTCGATCTGTTGGAGCAACGCCCTAGGGTGAAGCCTAGGTTGCCGGAAAGTAGAAATGACCATAACTTTCATACTGGTTGCAATTATTCGTTTTATACGATGGAAAAACTGTTGTATTTATATTGTATTTTATGCTTCTGGCGTTCACTTCTTAGGCCCTAACTATTCGATCTGGTGGAGCAACTCCCTAGAGTGAAGCCGAGGTTGCCCGGAACGTAGAAATGACCATCACTTTCAAACTGGTTGCAATTATTCCGGTTATATGATGGAAAATTGTTTTATTTTTATTGCATTTTATGCTTCGGGCATTGACTTCTAAGGACCTAACTATTCAATCTGTTGGGTCAACGCCCTAGAGTAAAGCCTAGGTTGCTCGGAATGTAGAAATGACCATAACATTCACACTGGTCGCAATTAATCCTTTTATACGATGGAAAAGCTGTTGTATTTTTATTGCATTTTATGCTTCCGGCGTTGACTTCTAAGGCCCTAACTATTCAATCTGTTGGATCAACGCCTTAGGGTGAAGTCTAGGTTGCCCGGAAAGTAGAAATGACGTTAACTTTCATACTGGTTGCAATTATTCGTTTTATACGATGGAAAAACTGTTATATTTATATTGTATCTTATGCTTCTGGCGTTGACTTCTTAGGCCCTAACAATTCGATCTGGTGGAACAACGCCCTAGAGTGAAGCCTAGGTTGCCTGGAACGTACAAATGACCATCACTTTCACACGGGTTGCAATTATTCCTGTTATAGGATGGAAAGACTGTTGTATTTTTATTGTATTTTATGCTTCAGGCGTTGACTTCTGAGGCCGCAGCTATTCGATGTGGTGGAAGAACGCCATAGAGTGAAGCGTAGGTTGCCCGGAACGTAGAAATGACCATAACTTTCATACTGGTTGCAATTATTCGTTTTATATGATGGAAGAACTGTTGTATTTATATTGTACTTTATGCTGCTGGCGTTCACTTCTTAGGCCCTAACTATTCGATCTGGTGGAACAACGCCCTGGGGTGAAGCCTATGTTACCCGGAACGTAGAAATGACCAGTACTTTCACACTGTTTGCAGTGACTCCTGTTATACGACAGAAAAACTGTTGCATCTTTAATGAATTTTGTGCTTCTGGCGTTGACTTCTAAGGCCCTAACTATTCTATTTGGTGTATCAACGCCCCAGAGTGCAGCCTAGGTTGCCCGGAAAGTAGAAATGACAATAACTTTCACTCTGGTTGCAATTATTCGTTTTATACGATGGAAAAGCTGTTGCATCTTTATTGTATTTTATGCTTCTGTCGTTGACGTCTAAGGCTGTAGCTATTAGATGTGGTGGAGCAACGCACTAGAGTGACGCCTAGGTTGCCTGAAACGTAGAAATGACCATCACTTTCAAACTGCTTGCAATTATTCCGGTTATATGATGGAAAAACTGTTGTATTTTTATTGCATTTTATGCTTCGGGCATTGACTTCTAAGGCCCTAACTATTCAATCTGTTGGAGCAACGCCCTAGGGTGTAGCCTAGGTTGCCCGGAAAGTAGAAATGACCACAAGTTTCATACTGGTTGCAATTACTCGTTTGATATGATGGAAAGACTGTTGTATTTATATTGTATTTTATGCTTCTGGCGTTCACTTCTTAGGCCCTAACTATTCGATCTGGTGGGACAACGCCCCAGGGTGAAGCCTAGGTTGCCCGGAACGTAGAAATGACCATCACTTTCACACGGGTTGCAATTATTCCTGTTATAGGATGGAAAGACTGTTGTATTTTTATTGTATTTTATGCTGCTGGCGTTCACTTCTTAGGCCCTAACTATTCGATCTGGTGGAACAACGCCCTGGGGTGAAGCCTAGGTTGCCCGGAACGTAGAAATGACCATAACTTTCACACTGGTGGCTATTATTCGTTTTATACGATGGAAAAACTGTTATATTTATATTGTACTTTATGCTTCTGGCGTTGCCTTCTTAGGCCCTAACTGTTCGATCTGGTAGAACAACGCCCTAGAGTGAAGCCTAGGTTACCCGGAACGTAGAAATGACCAGTACTTTCACACTGTTTGCAGTGACTCCTGTTATTCGACAGAAAAACTGTTGCATCTTTATTGAATTTTATGCTTCTGGCGTTGACTTCTAAGGCCCTAACTATTCTATCTGGTGAATAAACGCCCAGAGTGCAGCCTATGTTGCTCGGAATGTAAAAATGACCATAACATTCACACTGGTTGAAATGATTCGTTTTATACGATGGTAAAGCTGTTATATTTAAATTGTATTTTATCCTTCTGGCGTTGATTTCTTAGGCCCTAACTATTCAATCTGTTGGAGCAACGCTCTAGGGTGAAGCCTAGGTTGCCCGGAAAGTAGAAATGACAATAACTTTCACTCTGGTTGCAATTATTCGTTTTATACGATGCAAAAACTGTTGTATTTATATTGCATTTTATGCTTCTGGCGTTGACTTCTTAGGCCCTAACTTTTCGATCTCGTGGAACAACGCCCTAGAGTGAAGCCTATGTTGCCCGGAACGTAGAAATGACCATCACTTTCAAACTGGTTGCAATTATTCCTGTCATATGATGGAAAAACTGTTGTATTTTTATTGCATTTTATGCTTCGGGCATTGACTTCTAAGGTCCTAACTATTCAATCTGTTGGAGCAACGCTCTAGGGTGAAGCCTAGGTTGCCCGGAAAGTAGAACTGACAATAACTTTCACACTGGTTGCAATTATACGTTTTATACGATGGAAAAGCTGTTGCATCTTTATTGTATTTTATGCTTCTGTCGTTGACGTCTAAGGCCGTAGCTATTAGATGTGGTGGAGCAACGCACTAGAGTGACGCCTAGGTTGCCCGGAACGTAGAAATGACCATTACTATCGCAATGTTTGCATTTATTCATTTTATACGTTGGAAAGACTGCTGTACTTATATTGTATTTTATGCTTCTGGCGTTGACCCCTTATGCCATAGATACTCCATCTGGTGGAGCAACGCCCTAGGGTGAAGCCTACGTTGCCCGGAAAGTAGAAATGACGTTAACTTTCATACTGGTTGCAATTATTCGTTTTATACGATGGAGAAACTGTTGTATTTATATTGTTTTTTATGCTTCTGGCGTTGACTTCTAAGGCACCAACTATTCGATCCTGGTGGAGCAACGCCCTGGAGTGAAGCCGAGGTTGCCCGGAACGTAGAAATGACAATCACTTTCAAACTGGTTTCAATTATTCCGGTTACATGATGGAAAAACTGTTGTATTTTTATTGCATTTTATGCTTCGGGCATTGACTTCTAAGGCCCTAACTATTCAATCTGTTGGATCAACGCCCTAGGGTGTAGCCTAGGTTGCCCGGAAAGTAGAAATGACCACAACTTTCATACTGGTTGCAATTACTCGTTTTATATGATGGAAACCTGTTGTATTTATATTGTATTTTATGCTTCTGGCGTTCACTTCTTAGGCCCAAACTATTCGATCTGGTGGAACAACGCCCCAGGGTGAAGCCTAGGTTGCCCGGAGCGTAGAAATGACCAGAACTTTCACACTGGTTGCTATTATTCGTTTTATACGATGGAAAAACTGTTATATTTATATTGTATTTTATGCTTCTGGCGTTGACTTCTTAGGCCCTAACTTTTCGATCTCGTGGAACAACGCCCTAGAGTGAAGCCTAGGTTGCCCGGAACGTAGAAATGACCATCACTTTCACACTGGTTGCAATTATTCCTGATATACGATGGAAAAGCTCTTGTATATTTAATCTATTTTATGCTTCGGGCGTTGACTTCTATGGCCCTACCTATTCGATCTGGTGGAGCAACGCCCTACAGTCAAGCCTAGGTAGCCCGGAACGTAGAAATGAACATAACTTTCACACTGGTAGCAATTATTCGATTTATACAATGGAAAAACTGTTCTATTTATCCTGTATTTTATGCTTCTGGCGTTCACTTCTTGGGCCCTAACTATTCGATCTGGTGGAGCAATGCCCTAGAGTGAAGCCGAGGTTGCCCGGAACGTAGAAATGACCATCACTTTCAAACTGGTAGCAATTATTCGTTTTATACGATGGAAAAACAGTTCTATTTATATTGTATTTTATGCTTCGGCCGTTGACTTCTAAAGCCCTAACTATTCGATCTGTTGGAGCAACGCCCTAGGGTGAAGCCTAGGTTGCCGGAAAGTAGAAATGACCATAACTTTCATACTGGTTGCAATTATTCGTTTTATACGATGGAAAAACTGTTGTATTTATATTGTATTTTATGCTTCTGGCGTTCACTTCTTAGGCCCTAACTATTCGATCTGGTGGAGCAACTCCCTAGAGTGAAGCCGAGGTTGCCCGGAACGTAGAAATGACCATCACTTTCAAACTGGTTGCAATTATTCCGGTTATATGATGGAAAAACTGTTTTATTTTTATTGCATTTTATGCTTCGGGCATTGACTTCTAAGGCCCTAACTATTCAATCTGTTGGGTCAACGCCCTAGAGTAAAGCCTAGGTTGCTCGGAATGTAGAAATGACCATAACATTCACACTGGTCGCAATTAATCCTTTTATACGATGGAAAAACTGTTGTATTTTTATTGCATTTTATGCTTCCGGCGTTGACTTCTAAGGCCCTAACTATTCAATCTGTTGGATCAACGCCTTAGGGTGAAGTCTAGGTTGCCCGGAAAGTAGAAATGACGTTAACTTTCATACTGGTTGCAATTATTCGTTTTATACGATGGAAAAACTGTTATATTTATATTGTATCTTATGCTTCTGGCGTTGACTTCTTAGGCCCTAACAATTCGATCTGGTGGAACAACGCCCTAGAGTGAAGCCTAGGTTGCCTGGAACGTACAAATGACCATCACTTTCACACGGGTTGCAATTATTCCTGTTATAGGATGGAAAGACTGTTGTATTTTTATTGTATTTTATGCTTCAGGCGTTGACTTCTGAGGCCGCAGCTATTCGATGTGGTGGAAGAACGCCATAGAGTGAAGCGTAGGTTGCCCGGAACGTAGAAATGACCATAACTTTCATACTGGTTGCAATTATTCGTTTTATATGATGGAAGAACTGTTGTATTTATATTGTACTTTATGCTGCTGGCGTTCACTTCTTAGGCCCTAACTATTCGATCTGGTGGAACAACGCCCTGGGGTGAAGCCTATGTTACCCGGAACGTAGAAATGACCATCACTTTCACACGGGTTGCAATTATTCCTGTTATAGGATGGAAAGACTGTTGTATTTTTATTGTATTTTATGCTGCTGGCGTTCACTTCTTAGGCCCTAACTATTCGATCTGGTGGAACAACGCCCTGGGGTGAAGCCTAGCTTGCCCGGAACGTAGAAATGACCATAACTTTCACACTGGTTGCTATTATTCGTTTTATACGATGGAAAAACTGTCATATTTATATTGTACTTTATGCTTCTGGCGTTGCCTTCTTAGGCCCTAACTGTTCGATCTGGTAGAACAACGCCCTAGAGTGAAGCCTAGGTTACCCGGAACGTAGAAATGACCAGTACTTTCACACTGTTTGCAGTGACTCCTGTTATACGACAGAAAAACTGTTGCATCTTTATTGAATTTTATGCTTCTGGCGTTGACTTCTAAGGCCCTAACTATTCTATCTGGTGAATAAACGCCCCAGAGTGCAGCCTATGTTGCTCGGAATGTAAAAATGACCATAACATTCACACTGGTTGAAATGATTCGTTTTATACGATGGTAAAGCTGTTATATTTAAATTGTATTTTATCCTTCTGGCGTTGATTTCTTAGGCCCTAACTATTCAATCTGTTGGAGCAACGCTCTAGGGTGAAGCCTAGGTTGCCCGGAAAGTAGAAATGACAATAACTTTCACTCTGGTTGCAATTATTCGTTTTATACGATGGAAAAGCTGTTGCATCTTTATTGTATTTTATGCTTCTGTCGTTGACGTCTAAGGCCGTAGCTATTAGATGTGGTGGAGCAACGCACTAGAGTGACGCCTAGGTTGCCTGCAACGTAGAAATGACCATTACTGTCGCAATGTTTGCAATTATTCATTTTATACGTTGGAAAAACTGTTGTACTTATATTGTATTTTATGCTTCTGGCGTTGACCTCTTATGCCATAACTATTCCATCTGGTGGAACAACGCCCTAGGGTGAAGCCTAGGTTGCCCGGAACGTAGAAATGGAAATAACTTTCACACCGGTAGCAATTATTCGTTTTATACGATGAAAAACAGTTCTATTTATTTTGAATTTTATGCTTCGGCCGTTGACTTCTAAAGCCCTAACTATTCGATCTGCTGGAGCAACGCCCTAGGGTGAAGCCTAGGTTGCCGGAAAGTAGAAATGACCATAACTTTCATACTGGTTGCAATTATTCGTTTTATACGATGGAAAAACTGTTGTATTTATATTGTATTTTATGCTTCTGGCGTTCACTTCTTAGGCCCTAACTATCCGATCTGGTGGAGCAACTCCCTAGAGTGAAGCCGAGGTTGCCCGGAACGTAGAAATGACCATCACTTTCAAACTGGTTTCAATTATTCCGGTTATATGATGGAAAAACTGTTATATTTATATTGTATCTTATGCTTCTGGCGTTGACTTCTTAGGCCCTAACAATTCGATCTGGTGGAACAACGCCCTAGAGTGAAGCCCAGGTTGCCTGGAACGTACAAATGACCATCACTTTCTCACGGGTTGCAATTATTCCTGTTATAGGATGGAAAGACTGTTGTATCTTTATTGTATTTTATGATTCAGGCGTTGACTTCTGAGGCCGTAGCTATTCGATGTGGTGGAAGAACGCCATAGAGTGAAGCCTAGGTTGCGCGGAACGTAGAAAGGACCATAACTTTCATACTGGTTGCAATTATTCTTTTTATATGATGAAAAAACTGTTATATTTATATTGTACTTAATGCTTCTGGCGTTGCCTTCTTGGGCCCTAACTATTCGATCTGGTAGAACAACGCCCTAGAGTGAAGCCTATGTTACCCGGAACGTAGAAATGACCAGTACTTTCACACTGTTTGCAGTGACTCCTGTTATACGACAGAGAAACTGTTGCATCTTTAATGAATTTTATGCTTCTGGCGTTGACTTCTAAGGCCCTAACTATTCTATTTGGTGTATCAACGCCCCAGAGTGCAGCCTAGGTTGCCCGGAAAGTAGAAATGACAATAACTTTCTCTCTGGTTGCAATTATTCGTTTTATACGATGGAAAAGCTGTTGCATCTTTATTGTATTTTATGCTTCTGTCGTTGACGTCTAAGGCTGTAGCTATTAGATGTGGTGGAGCAACGCACTAGAGAGACGCCTAGGTTGCCTGCAACGTAGAAATGACCATCACTTTCAAACTGGTTGCAATTATTCCGGTTATATGATGGAAAAACTGTTGTATTTTTATTGCATTTTATGCTCCGGGCATTGACTTCTAAGGCCCTAACTATTCAATCTGTTGGAGCAACGCCCTAGGGTGTAGCCTAGGTTGCCCGGAAAGTAGAAATGACCACAACTTTCATACTGGTTGCAATTACTCGTTTGATATGATGGAAAGACTGTTGTATTTATATTGTATTTTATGCTTCTGGCGTTCACTTCTTAGGCCCTAACTATTCGATCTGGTGGAACAACGCCCTAGGGTGAAGCCTAGGTTGCCCGGAACGTAGAAATGACCATAACTTTTACACTGGTTGCAATTATCCGTTTTACATGATGGAAGAACTGTTGTATTTATATTGTATTTTATGCTGCTGGCGTTCACTTCTTAAGCCCTGACTATTCAATCCGTTGGGTCAACGCCCTAGAGTGAAGCCTAGGTTGCTCGGAATGTAGAAATGACCATAACATTCACACTGGTTGCAATTAATCCTTTTATACGATGGAAAAACTGTTGTATTTTTATTGCCTTTTATGCATCCGTCGTTGACTTCTAAGGCCCTAACTATTCAATCTGTTGGAGCAACGCCCTAGGGTGAAGCCTAGGTTGCCCGGAAAGTAGAAATGACAATAACTTTCACTCTGGTTGCAATTATTCGTTTTATACGATGGAAAAGCTGTTGCATCTTTATTGTATTTTATGCTTCTGTCGTTGACGTCTAAGGCCGTAGCTATTAGATGTGGTGGAGCAACGCACTAGAGTGACGCCTAGGTTGCCTGCAACGTAGAAATGACCATTACTGTCGCAATGTTTGCAATTATTCATTTTATACGTTGGAAAAACTGTTGTACTTATATTGTATTTTATGCTTCTGGCGTTGACCTCTTATGCCATAATTATTCCATCTGGTGGAACAACGCCCTAGGGTGAAGCCTAGTTTGCTCGGAACGTAGAAATGGAAATAACTTTCACACCGGTAGCAATTATTCGTTTTATACGATGGGAAAGCCGTTGTATTTATATTGTATTTTATGCTTCTGGCGTTGACTTCTAAGGCCGTAGCTATTCGATCTGTTGGAGCAACGCCCTAGGGTGAAGCCTAGGTTGCCCGGAACGTAGAAATGACCATAACTTTTACACTGGTTGCAATTATTCGTTTTATATGATGGAAGAACTGTTGTATTTATATTGTATTTTATGCTGCTGGCGTTCACTTCTTAAGCCCTGACTATTCAATCTGTTGGGTCAACGCCCTAGAGTGAAGCCTAGGTTGCTCGGAATGTAGAAATGACCATAACATTCACACTGGTTGCAATTAATCCTTTTATACGATGGAAAAACTGTTGTATTTTTATTGCATTTTATGCTTCCGGCGTTGACTTCTAAGGCCCTAACTATTCAATCTGTTGGAGCAGCGCCCTAGGGTGAAGCCTAGGTTGCCCGGAAAGTAGAAATGACAATAACTTTCACTCTGGTTGCAATCATTCGTTTTATACGATGGAAAAGCTGTTGCACCTTTATTGTATTTTATGCTTCTGTCGTTGACGTCTAAGGCCGTACCTATTAGATGTGGTGGAGCAACGCACTAGAGTGACGCCTAGGTTGCCTGCAACGTAGAAATGACCATTACTGTCGCAATGTTTGCAATTATTCATTTTATACGTTGGAAAAACTGTTGTACTTATATTGTATTTTATGCTTCTGGCGTTGACCTCTTATGCCATAACTATTCCATCTGGTGGAACAACGCCCTAGGGTGAAGCCTAGGTTGCCCGGAACGTAGAAATGGAAATAACTTTCACACCGGTAGCAATTATTCGTTTTATACGATGGAAAAACAGTTCTATTTATTTTGAATTTTATGCTTCGGCCGTTGACTTCTAAAGCCCTAACTATTCGATCTGCTGGAGCAACGCCCTAGCGTGAAGCCTAGGTTGCCGGAAAGTAGAAATGACCATAACTTTCATACTGGTTGCAATTATTCGTTTTATACGATGGAAAAACTGTTGTATTTATATTGTATTTTATGCTTCTGGCGTTCACTTCTTAGGCCCTAGCTATCCGATCTGGTGGAGCAACTCCCTAGAGTGAAGCCGAGGTTGCCCGGAACGTAGAAATGACCATCACTTTCAAACTGGTTTCAATTATTCCGGTTATATGATGGAAAAACTGTTGTATTTTTATTGCATTTTATGCTTCGGGCATTGACTTCTAAGGCCCTAACTATTCAATCTGTTGGAGCAACGCCCTAGGGTGTAGCCTAGGTTGCCCGGAAAGTAGAAATGACCACAACTTTCATACTGGTTGCAATTACTCGTTTTATATGATGGAAAGACTGTTGTATTTATATTGTATTTTATGCTTCTGGCGTTCACTTCTTAGGCCCTAACTATTCAATCTGTTGGAGCAACGCCTTAGGGTGAAGCCTAGGTTGCCCGGAAAGTAGAAATGACGTTAACTTTCATACTGGTTGCAATTATTGGTTTTATACGATGGAAAAACTGTTATATTTATATTGTATCTTATGCTTCTGGCGTTGACTTCTTAGGCCCTAACAATTCGATCTGGTGGAGCAACGCCCTAGAGTGAAGCCTAGGTTGCCTGGAACGTACAAATGACCATCACTTTCACACGGGTTGCAATTATTCCTGTTATAGGATGGAAAGACGGTTGTATTTTTATTGTATTTTATGCTTCAGGCGTTGACTTCTGAGGCCGCAGCTATTCGATGTGGTGGAAGAACGCCATAGAGTGAAGCGTAGGTTGCCCGGAACGTAGAAATGACCATAACTTTAATACTGGTTGCAATTATTCGTTTTATACGATGGAAAAACTGTTCTATTAATTTTGTATTTTATGCTTCTGGCGTTGACTTCTTAGGCCCTAACAATTCGATCTGGTGGAACAACGCCCTAGAGTGAAGCCCAGGTTGCCTGGAACGTACAAATGACCATCACTTTCACACGGGTTGCAATTATTCCTGTTATAGGATGGAAAGACTGTTGTATTTTTATTGTATTTTATGCTGCTGGCGTTCACTTCTTAGGCCCTAACTATTCGATCTGGTGGAACAACGCCCTGGGGTGAAGCCTAGGTTGCCCGGAACGTAGAAATGACCATAACTTTCACACTGGTTGCTATTATTCGTTTTATACGATGGAAAAACTGTTATATTTATATTGTACTTTATGCTTCTGGCGTTGCCTTCTTAGGCCCTAACAGTTCGATCTGGTAGAACAACGCCCTAGAGTGAAGCCTATTTTACCCGGAACGTAGAAATGACCAGTACTTTCACACTGTTTGCAGTGACTCCTGTTATACGACAGAAAAACTGTTGCATCTTTAATGAATTTTATGCTTCTGGCGTTGACTTCTAAGGCCCTAACTATTCGATTTGGTGTATCAACGCCCCAGAGTGCAGCCTAGGTTGCCCGGAAAGTAGAAATGACAATAACTTTCACTCTGGTTGCAATTATTCGTTTTATACGATGGAAAAGCTGTTGCATCTTTATTGTATTTTATGCTTCTGTCGTTGACGTCTAAGGCTGTAGCTATTAGATGTGGTGGAGCAACGCACTAGAGTGACGCCTAGGTTGCCTGCAACGTAGAAATGACCATCACTTTCAAACTGCTTGCAATTATTCCGGTTATATGATGGAAAAACTGTTGTATTTTTATTGCATTTTATGCTTCGGGCATTGACTTCTAAGGCCGTAACTATTCAATCTGTTGGAGCAACGCCCTAGGGTGTAGCCTAGGTTGCCCGGAAAGTAGAAATGACCACAAGTTTCATACTGGTTGCAATTACTCGTTTGATATGATGGAAAGACTGTTGTATTTATATTGTATTTTATGCTTCTGGCGTTCGCTTCTTAGGCCCTAACTATTCGATCTGGTGGAACAACGCCCTAGGGTGAAGCCTAGGTTGCCCGGAACGTAGAAATGACCATAACTTTTACACTGGTTGCAATTATTCGTTTTATATGATGGAAGAACTGTTGTATTTATATTGTATTTTATGCTGCTGGCGTTCACTTCTTAAGCCCTGACTATTCAATCTGTTGGGTCAACGCCCTAGAGTGAAGCCTAGGTTGCTCGGAATGTAGAAATGACCATAACATTCACTCTGGTTGCAATTATTCGTTTTATACGATGGAAAAGCTGTTGCACCTTTATTGTATTTTATGCTTCTGTCGTTGACGTCTAAGGCCGTACCTATTAGATGTGGTGGAGCAACGCACTAGAGTGACGCCTAGGTTGCCTGCAACGTAGAAATGACCATTACTGTCGCAATGTTTGCAATTATTCATTTTATACGTTGGAAAAACTGTTGTACTTATATTGTATTTTATGCTTCTGGCGTTGACCTCTTATGCCATAACTATTCCATCTGGTGGAACAACGCCCTAGGGTGAAGCCTAGGTTGCCCGGAACGTAGAAATGGAAATAACTTTCACACCGGTAGCCATTATTCGTTTTATACGATGGAAAAACAGTTCTATTTATTTTGAATTTTATGCTTCGGCCGTTGACTTCTAAAGCCCTAACTATTCGATCTGCTGGAGCAACGCCCTAGGGTGAAGCCTAGGTTGCCGGAAAGTAGAAATGACCATAACTTTCATACTGGTTGCAATTATTCGTTTTATACGATGGAAAAACTGTTGTATTTATATTGTATTTTATGCTTCTGGCGTTCACTTCTTAGGCCCTAACTATCCGATCTGGTGGAGCAACTCCCTAGAGTGAAGCCGAGGTTGCCCGGAACGTAGAAATGACCATCACTTTCAAACTGGTTTCAATTATTCCGGTTATATGATGGAAAAACTGTTGTATTTTTATTGCATTTTATGCTTCGGGCATTGACTTCTAAGGCCCTAACTATTCAATCTGTTGGAGCAACGCCCTAGGGTGTAGCCTAGGTTGCCTGGAACGTACAAATGACCATCACTTTCACACGGGTTGCAATTATTCCTGTTATAGGATGGAAAGACTGTTGTATTTTTATTGTATTTTATGCTGCTGGCGTTCACTTCTTAGGCCCTAACTATTCGATCTGGTGGAACAACGCCCTGGGGTGAAGCCTAGGTTGCCCGGAACGTAGAAATGACCATAACTTTCACACTGGTTGCTATTATTCGTTTTATACGATGGAAAAACTGTTATATTTATATTGTACTTTATGCTTCTGGCGTTGCCTTCTTAGGCCCTAACAGTTCGATCTGGTAGAACAACGCCCTAGAGTGAAGCCTATTTTACCCGGAACGTAGAAATGACCAGTACTTTCACACTGTTTGCAGTGACTCCTGTTATACGACAGAAAAACTGTTGCATCTTTAATGAATTTTATGCTTCTGGCGTTGACTTCTAAGGCCCTAACTATTCTATTTGGTGTATCAACGCCCCAGAGTGCAGCCTAGGTTGCCCGGAAAGTAGAAATGACAATAACTTTCACTCTGGTTGCAATTATTCGTTTTATACGATGGAAAAGCTGTTGCATCTTTATTGTATTTTATGCTTCTGTCGTTGACGTCTAAGGCTGTAGCTATTAGATGTGGTGGAGCAACGCACTAGAGTGACGCCTAGGTTGCCTGCAACGTAGAAATGACCATCACTTTCAAACTGCTTGCAATTATTCCGGTTATATGATGGAAAAACTGTTGTATTTTTATTGCATTTTATGCTTCGGGCATTGACTTCTAAGGCCGTAACTATTCAATCTGTTGGAGCAACGCCCTAGGGTGTAGCCTAGGTTGCCCGGAAAGTAGAAATGACCACAAGTTTCATACTGGTTGCAATTACTCGTTTGATATGATGGAAAGACTGTTGTATTTATATTGTATTTTATGCTTCTGGCGTTCACTTCTTAGGCCCTAACTATTCGATCTGGTGGAACAACGCCCTAGGGTGAAGCCTAGGTTGCCCGGAACGTAGAAATGACCATAACTTTTACACTGGTTGCAATTATTCGTTTTATATGATGGAAGAACTGTTGTATTTATATTGTATTTTATGCTGCTGGCGTTCACTTCTTAAGCCCTGACTATTCAATCTGTTGGGTCAACGCCCTAGAGTGAAGCCTAGGTTGCTCGGAATGTAGAAATGACCATAACATTCACACTGGTTGCAATTAATCCTTTTATACGATGGAAAAACTGTTGTATTTTTATTGCATTTTATGCTTCCGGCGTTGACTTCTAAGGCCCTAACTATTCAATCTGTTGGAGCAACGCCCTCGGGTGAAGCCTAGGTTGCCCGGAAAGTAGAAATGACAATAACTTTCACTCTGGTTGCAATTATTCGTTTTATACGATGGAAAAGCTGTTGCACCTTTATTGTATTTTATGCTTCTGTCGTTGACGTCTAAGGCCGTAGCTATTAGATGTGGTGGAGCAACGCACTAGAGTGACGCCTAGGTTGCCTGCAACGTAGAAATGACCATTACTGTCGCAATGTTTGCAATTATTCATTTTATACGTTGGAAAGACTGTTGTACTTATATTGTATTTTATGCTTCTGGCGTTGACCTCTTATGCCATAACTATTCCATCTGGTGGAACAACGCCCTAGGGTGAAGCCTAGGTTGCCCGGAAAGTAGAAATGACCATAGCTTTCACACTGGTTGCTATCATTCCATTTATACGATGGAAAAGCTGTTATATTCACATTGTATTTTATACTTCTGGCGTTGACTTCTTAGGCCCTAACTGTTCGATCTGGTGGAACAACGCCCTAGAGTGAAGTCTAGGTTATCCGGAACGTAGAAATGACCAGTACATTCACACTGGTTGCAATTATTCGTTTCATACGATGGGAAAACTGTTGCATCTTTATCGTATTTTATGCTCCTGGCGTTGACTTCTTAGGCCCTAACTATTCGATCTTGTGGAACAACGCCCGAGAGTGAAGCCTAGGTTGCCTCGAACGTAGAAATGACCATCACTTTCACACCGGTTGCAATTATCCCTGTTATAGAATGGAAAGACTGTTGTATTTTTATTGTATTTTATACTTCAGGCGTTGACTTCTGAGGCCCTAACTATTCGTCCTGGTGGAACAACGCCTTAGAGTGAAGCCTAGGTTGCCCGGAACGTAGAAATGACCATTACTTTCACACTGTTTGCAATTATTCCTTTTATAAGATGGACAAGCTGTTGTATTTATTTTGTATTTCATGCTTCGGGCGTTGACTTCTAAGGCCCTAACTGTTTGATCTGGTGGAGCAACGCCTTAGAGTGAAGGCTAGGTTGCCCGCAACGTAGAAATGACCATAACTTTTACACTGGTAGCAATTATTCGTTTTATACAATGGAAAAACTGTTCTATTTATTTTGTATTTTATGCTTCGGGCGTTGACTTCTAAGGCCCTAACTGTTTGATCTGGTGGAGCAACGCCCTAGAGTGAAGCCTAGGTTGCCCGGAACGTAGAAATGACCATAACCTTCACACAGGTTGCAATTATTCGTTTTATACGGTGTAAAGGCTGTTGTATTTATTTTGTATTTTATTCTTCTGGTGTTGACTTCTTAGGCCCTAACTATTCGATCTGGTGGAACAACGCCGTAGAGTGAAGCCTAGGTTGCCCGGAACGTAGAAATGACCATTACTTTCACACTGTTTGCAATTATTCCTTTTATAAGATGGACAAGCTGTTGTATTTATATCGTATTTTATGCTTCTGGCGTTGACTTCTTAGGCCCTAACTATTCGAGCTGGTGGAGCAACGCCCTAGAGTGAAACCTAGGATCCCCGGAACGTAGAAATGACCATTACTTTCACACTGTTTGCAATTATTCGTTTTATACGATGGGAAAGCCGTTGTATTTATATTGTATTTTATGCTTCTGGCGTTGACTTCTAAGGCCGTAGCTATTAGATGTGGTGGAGCAAGCCCTAGGGTGACGCCTAGGTTGCCCGAAACGTAGAAATGACCATTACTTTCACTATGTCTGCAATTATTCATTTTATACGATGGAAAAACTGTTGTACATATATTGTATTTTATCCTTCTGGCGTTGAATTCTAAGTCCCTAGCTATTCGATCTGGTGGAGCAACGACCTAGGGTGAAACCTAGGTTACCCGGAACGTAGAAATGACCAGTACTTTCACATTGGTTACAGTTATTCGTTTTATACAATGGAAAAACTGTTCTATTTATTTTGCATTTTATGCTTCGGGCGTTGACTTCTAAGGCCCTAACTATTCGATCTGGTGGAGCAACGCCTTAGAGTGAAGGCTAGGTTGCCCGGAACGTAGAAATGACCATAACTTTTACACTGGTAGCAATTATTCGTTTTATACAATGGAAAAACTGTTCTTTTTATTTTGTATTTTATGCTTCGGGCGTTGACTTCTAAGGCCCTAACTGGTTGACCTGGTGGAACAACGCCCTAGAGTGAAGCCCAGGTTGCCCGGAACGTAGAAATGACTATTACTATCACACTGTTTGCAATTATTCCTTTTATACGATGCAAAAGCTGTTGTATTTATATCGTATTTTATGCTTCGGGCGTTGACTTCTAAGGCCCTAACTATTCAATCTGTTCGAGCAACGCCCTAGAGTGAAGCCTAGGTTGCTCGGAATGTAGAAATGACCATAACTTTCACACTGGTTGCAATTATTCGTTTTCCACTATGGAAAAACTGTTGTATTTATATAGTATTTTATGCTTCTGGCGTTCACTCCTTAGGGCCTAACTATTCGATCTGATGGAACAATGCCCTAGGGTGAAGCCTAGGTTGCTCGGAACGTAGAAATGACCACTACTTTCACACTGTTTGCAATAACTCATTTTATACGATGGAAAAACTCTTCTATTTATTTTGTATTTTATGCTTCGGGCGTTGACTTCTAAGGCCCTAACTATTCGATCTGGTGGAACAGCGGCCTAGGGTGAAGCCTAGGTTGCCCGGAACGTAGAAATGACCATAACTTTCACACTGGTTGCTATCATTCGATTTATACGATGGAAAAACTGTTATATTCACATTGTATTTTATACTTCTGGCGTTGACTTCTTACGCCCTAACTGTTCGATCTGGTGGAACAACGCCCTAGAGTGAAGTCTAGGTTATCCGGAACGTAGAAATGACCAGTACATTCACACTGGTTGCAATTATTCGTTTCATACGATGGGAAAACTGTTGCATCTTTATCGTATTTTATGCTCCTGGCGTTGACTTCTTAGGCCCTAACTATTCGATCTTGTGGAACAACGCCCGAGAGTGAAGCCTAGGTTGCCTCGAACGTAGAAATGACCATCACTTTCACACCGGTTGCTATTATCCCTGTTATAGAATGGAAAGACTGTTGTATTTTTATTGTATTTTATACTTCAGGCGTTGACTTCTGAGGCCCTAACTATTCGTCCTGGTGGAACAACGCCTTATAGTGAAGCCTAGGTTGCCCGGAACGTAGAAATGACCATTTCTTTCACACTGTTTGCAATTATTCCTTTTATAAGATGGACAAGCTGTTGTATTTATATCGTATTTTATGCTTCTGGCGTTGACTTCTTAGGCCCTAACTATTCGAGCTGGTGGAGCAACGCCCTAGAGTGAAACCTAGGATCCCCGGAACGTAGAAATGACCATTACTTTCACACTGTTTGCAATTATTCGTTTTATACGATGGGAAAGCCGTTGTATTTATATTGTATTTTATGCTTCTGGCGTTGACTTCTAAGGCCGTAGCTATTAGATGTGGTGGAGCAAGCCCTAGGGTGACGCCTAGGTTGCCCGAAACGTAGAAATGACCATTACTTTCACTATGTCTGCAATTATTCATTTTATACGATGGAAAAACTGTTGTACATATATTGTATTTTATCCTTCTGGCGTTGAATTCTAAGTCCCTAGCTATTCGATCTGGTGGAGCAACGACCTAGGGTGAAACCTAGGTTACCCGGAACGTAGAAATGACCAGTACTTTCACATTGGTTACAGTTATTCGTTTTATACAATGGAAAAACTGTTCTATTTATTTTGCATTTTATGCTTCGGGCGTTGACTTCTAAGGCCCTAACTATTCGATCTGGTGGAGCAACGCCTTAGAGTGAAGGCTAGGTTGCCCGGAACGTAGAAATGACCATAACTTTTACACTGGTAGCAATTATTCGTTTTATACAATGGAAAAACTGTTCTTTTTATTTTGTATTTTATGCTTCGGGCGTTGACTTCTAAGGCCCTAACTGGTTGATCTGGTGGAACAACGCCCTAGAGTGAAGCCCAGGTTGCCCGGAACGTAGAAATGACTATTACTATCACACTGTTTGCAATTATTCCTTTTATACGATGCAAAAGCTGTTGTATTTATATCGTATTTTATGCTTCGGGCGTTGACTTCTAAGGCCCTAACTATTCAATCTGTTCGAGCAACGCCCTAGAGTGAAGCCTAGGTTGCTCGGAATGTAGAAATGACCATAACTTTCACACTGGTTGCAATTATTCGTTTTCTACTATGGAAAAACTGTTGTATTTATATAGTATTTTATGCTTCTGGCGTTCACTCCTTAGGGCCTAACTATTCGATCTGATGGAACAATGCCCTAGGGTGAAGCCTAGGTTGCTCGGAACGTAGAAATGACCACTACTTTCACACTGTTTGCAATAACTCATTTTATACGATGGAAAAGCTGTTGTATTTATATCGAATTTTATGCTTCTGGCGTTGACTTCTAAGGACCTAACTATTCGATCTGGTGGAGCAACGCCCTACAGTGATGCCTAGGTTGCCCGGAACGTAGATATGACCATAACCTTCACACTGGTTGCAAATTATTCCTGCAATACGATGGAAAAACTGTTGTATTTTTATTGCATTTTATGCTTCGGGCATTGTCTTCTAAGGCCCTAACTATGCAATCTGTTGGAGCTACGCCCTAGGGGGAAGCCTAGGTTGCCCGGAACGTAGAAATGACCATAACTTTCACACTGGTTGCAATTACTCGTTTTATACGATGGAAAAGCTGTTGCATTTATATCGTATTTTATGCTTCTGGCGTTGACTTGTAAGGCCCTATCTATTCGATCTGGTAGAGCAACGCCGTAGAGTGAAGCCTAGGTTGCCCGGTACGTAGAAATGACCATCACTATCAAACTGGTTGCAATTATTTGTTTTATACGATGGAAAAGCAGTTGTATTTATATCGTATTTTATGCTTCTGGCGTTGACTTCTTAGGCCCTAACTATTCCATCTGGTGGAACAACGCCCTAGGGTGAAGCCTAGGTTGCCCGAAAAGCAGAAATGGCCATAACTTTCATACTGGTTGCAATTATTCGTTTTAAATGATGGAAAAACTGTTGTATTTATATTGTATTTTATGCTTCTGGCGTTGACTTCTAAGGCCCTAACTATTCGATCAGGCGGAGCAACGCCTAAAGTGAAGCCTAGGTTGCTCGAAATGTAGAAATGACCATAACTTTCACACTGGTTGCAATTATTCGTTTTATACGATGGAAAAGCTGTTGTATTTACATCGTATTTTATGCTTCTGGCGTTGACTTCTTAGGCCCTAACTATTCCATCTGGTGGAACAACGCCCTAGGGTAAAGCCAAGATTGCGCGGAACGTAGAAATGACCATAACTTTCACGCTGGTTGCTATCATTCGTTTTATATGATGGAAAAACTGTTCTATTTATTTTGTATTTTATGCTTCGGGCGTTGACTTCTAAGGCCCTAACTGTTTGATCTGGTGGAGCAACGCCCTAGAGTGAAGCCTAGGTTGCCCGGAACGTAGAAATGACCATAACCTTCACACAGGTTGCAATTATTCGTTTTATACGGTGTAAAGGCTGTTGTATTTATTTTGTATTTTATTCTTCTGGTGTTGACTTCTTAGGCCCTAACTATTCGATCTGGTGGAACAACGCCCTAGGGTGAAGCCTAGGTTGCCCGGAAAGCAGAAATGGCCATAACTTTCATACTGGTTGCAATTATTCCTTTTATACGATGGAAAAACTGTTCTATTTATTTTGTATTTCATGCTTCGGGCGTTGACTTCTAAGGCCCTAACTGTTTGATCTGGTGGAGCAACGCCTTAGAGTGAAGGCTAGGTTGCCCGCAACGTAGAAATGACCATAACTTTTACACTGGTAGCAATTATTCGTTTTATACAATGGAAAAACTGTTCTATTTATTTTGTATTTTATGCTTCGGGCGTTGACTTCTAAGGCCCTAACTGTTTGATCTGGTGGAGCAACGCCCTAGAGTGAAGCCTAGGTTGCCCGGAACGTAGAAATGACCATAACCTTCACACAGGTTGCAATTATTCGTTTTATACGGTGTAAAGGCTGTTGTATTTATTTTGTATTTTATTCTTCTGGTGTTGACTTCTTAGGCCCTAACTATTCGATCTGGTGGAACAACGCCGTAGAGTGAAGCCTAGGTTGCCCGGAACGTAGAAATGACCATTACTTTCACACTGTTTGCAATTATTCCTTTTTTAAGATGGACAAGCTGTTGTATTTATATCGTATTTTATGCTTCTGGCGTTGACTTCTTAGGCCCTAACTATTCGAGCTGGTGGAGCAACGCCCTAGAGTGAAACCTAGGATCCCCGGAACGTAGAAATGACCATTACTTTCACACTGTTTGCAATTATTCGTTTTATACGATGGGAAAGCCGTTGTATTTATATTGTATTTTATGCTTCTGGCGTTGACTTCTAAGGCCGTAGCTATTAGATGTGGTGGAGCAAGCCCTAGGGTGACGCCTAGGTTGCCCGAAACGTAGAAATGACCATTACTTTCACTATGTCTGCAATTATTCATTTTATACGATGGAAAAACTGTTGTACATATATTGTATTTTATCCTTCTGGCGTTGAATTCTAAGTCCCTAGCTATTCGATCTGGTGGAGCAACGACCTAGGGTGAAACCTAGGTTACCCGGAACGTAGAAATGACCAGTACTTTCACATTGGTTACAGTTATTCGTTTTATACAATGGAAAAACTGTTCTATTTATTTTGCATTTTATGCTTCGGGCGTTGACTTCTAAGGCCCTAACTATTCGATCTGGTGGAGCAACGCCTTAGAGTGAAGGCTAGGTTGCCCGGAACGTAGAAATGACCATAACTTTTACACTGGTAGCAATTATTCGTTTTATACAATGGAAAAACTGTTCTTTTTATTTTGTATTTTATGCTTCGGGCGTTGACTTCTAAGGCCCTAACTGGTTGACCTGGTGGAACAACGCCCTAGAGTGAAGCCCAGGTTGCCCGGAACGTAGAAATGACTATTACTATCACACTGTTTGCAATTATTCCTTTTATACGATGCAAAAGCTGTTGTATTTATATCGTATTTTATGCTTCGGGCGTTGACTTCTAAGGCCCTAACTATTCAATCTGTTCGAGCAACGCCCTAGAGTGAAGCCTAGGTTGCTCGGAATGTAGAAATGACCATAACTTTCACACTGGTTGCAATTATTCGTTTTCTACTATGGAAAAACTGTTGTATTTATATAGTATTTTATGCTTCTGGCGTTCACTCCTTAGGGCCTAACTATTCGATCTGATGGAACAATGCCCTAGGGTGAAGCCTAGGTTGCTCGGAACGTAGAAATGACCACTACTTTCACACTGTTTGCAATAACTCATTTTATACGATGGAAAAACTCTTCTATTTATTTTGTATTTTATGCTTCGGGCGTTGACTTCTAAGGCCCTAACTATTCGATCTGGTGGAACAGCGGCCTAGGGTGAAGCCTAGGTTGCCCGGAACGTAGAAATGACCATAACTTTCACACTGGTTGCTATCATTCGATTTATACGATGGAAAAACTGTTATATTCACATTGTATTTTATACTTCTGGCGTTGACTTCTTAGGCCCTAACTGTTCGATCTGGTGGAACAACGCCCTAGAGTGAAGTCTAGGTTATCCGGAACGTAGAAATGACCAGTACATTCACACTGGTTGCAATTATTCGTTTCATACGATGGGAAAACTGTTGCATCTTTATCGTATTTTATGCTCCTGGCGTTGACTTCTTAGGCCCTAACTATTCGATCTTGTGGAACAACGCCCGAGAGTGAAGCCTAGGTTGCCTCGAACGTAGAAATGACCATCACTTTCACACCGGTTGCTATTATCCCTGTTATAGAATGGAAAGACTGTTGTATTTTTATTGTATTTTATACTTCAGGCGTTGACTTCTGAGGCCCTAACTATTCGTCCTGGTGGAACAACGCCTTATAGTGAAGCCTAGGTTGCCCGGAACGTAGCAATGACCATTTCTTTCACACTGTTTGCAATTATTCCTTTTATAAGATGGACAAGCTGTTGTATTTATATCGTATTTTATGCTTCTGGCGTTGACTTCTTAGGCCCTAACTATTCGAGCTGGTGGAGCAACGCCCTAGAGTGAAACCTAGGATCCCCGGAACGTAGAAATGACCATTACTTTCACACTGTTTGCAATTATTCGTTTTATACGATGGGAAAGCCGTTGTATTTATATTGTATTTTATGCTTCTGGCGTTGACTTCTAAGGCCGTAGCTATTAGATGTGGTGGAGCAAGCCCTAGGGTGACGCCTAGGTTGCCCGAAACGTAGAAATGACCATTACTTTCACTATGTCTGCAATTATTCATTTTATACGATGGAAAAACTGTTGTACATATATTGTATTTTATCCTTCTGGCGTTGAATTCTAAGTCCCTAGCTATTCGATCTGGTGGAGCAACGACCTAGGGTGAAACCTAGGTTACCCGGAACGTAGAAATGACCAGTACTTTCACATTGGTTACAGTTATTCGTTTTATACAATGGAAAAACTGTTCTATTTATTTTGCATTTTATGCTTCGGGCGTTGACTTCTAAGGCCCTAACTATTCGATCTGGTGGAGCAACGCCTTAGAGTGAAGGCTAGGTTGCCCGGAACGTAGAAATGACCATAACTTTTACACTGGTAGCAATTATTCGTTTTATACAATGGAAAAACTGTTCTTTTTATTTTGTATTTTATGCTTCGGGCGTTGACTTCTAAGGCCCTAACTGGTTGATCTGGTGGAACAACGCCCTAGAGTGAAGCCCAGGTTGCCCGGAACGTAGAAATGACTATTACTATCACACTGTTTGCAATTATTCCTTTTATACGATGCAAAAGCTGTTGTATTTATATCGTATTTTATGCTTCGGGCGTTGACTTCTAAGGCCCTAACTATTCAATCTGTTCGAGCAACGCCCTAGAGTGAAGCCTAGGTTGCTCGGAATGTAGAAATGACCATAACTTTCACACTGGTTGCAATTATTCGTTTTCTACTATGGAAAAACTGTTGTATTTATATAGTATTTTATGCTTCTGGCGTTCACTCCTTAGGGCCTAACTATTCGATCTGATGGAACAATGCCCTAGGGTGAAGCCTAGGTTGCTCGGAACGTAGAAATGACCACTACTTTCACACTGTTTGCAATAACTCATTTTATACGATGGAAAAGCTGTTGTATTTATATCGAATTTTATGCTTCTGGCGTTGACTTCTAAGGACCTAACTATTCGATCTGGTGGAGCAACGCCCTACAGTGATGCCTAGGTTGCCCGGAACGTAGATATGACCATAACCTTCACACTGGTTGCAAATTATTCCTGCAATACGATGGAAAAACTGTTGTATTTTTATTGCATTTTATGCTTCGGGCATTGTCTTCTAAGGCCCTAACTATGCAATCTGTTGGAGCTACGCCCTAGGGGGAAGCCTAGGTTGCCCGGAACGTAGAAATGACCATAACTTTCACACTGGTTGCAATTACTCGTTTTATACGATGGAAAAGCTGTTGCATTTATATCGTATTTTATGCTTCTGGCGTTGACTTGTAAGGCCCTATCTATTCGATCTGGTAGAGCAACGCCGTAGAGTGAAGCCTAGGTTGCCCGGTACGTAGAAATGACCATCACTATCAAACTGGTTGCAATTATTTGTTTTATACGATGGAAAAGCAGTTGTATTTATATCGTATTTTATGCTTCTGGCGTTGACTTCTTAGGCCCTAACTATTCCATCTGGTGGAACAACGCCCTAGGGTGAAGCCTAGGTTGCCCGAAAAGCAGAAATGGCCATAACTTTCATACTGGTTGCAATTATTCGTTTTAAATGATGGAAAAACTGTTGTATTTATATTGTATTTTATGCTTCTGGCGTTGACTTCTAAGGCCCTAACTATTCGATCAGGCGGAGCAACGCCTAAAGTGAAGCCTAGGTTGCTCGAAATGTAGAAATGACCATAACTTTCACACTGGTTGCAATTATTCGTTTTATACGATGGAAAAGCTGTTGTATTTACATCGTATTTTATGCTTCTGGCGTTGACTTCTTAGGCCCTAACTATTCCATCTGGTGGAACAACGCCCTAGGGTAAAGCCAAGATTGCGCGGAACGTAGAAATGACCATAACTTTCACGCTGGTTGCTATCATTCGTTTTATATGATGGAAAAACTGTTCTATTTATTTTGTATTTTATGCTTCGGGCGTTGACTTCTAAGGCCCTAACTGTTTGATCTGGTGGAGCAACGCCCTAGAGTGAAGCCTAGGTTGCCCGGAACGTAGAAATGACCATAACCTTCACACAGGTTGCAATTATTCGTTTTATACGGTGTAAAGGCTGTTGTATTTATTTTGTATTTTATTCTTCTGGTGTTGACTTCTTAGGCCCTAACTATTCGATCTGGTGGAACAACGCCCTAGGGTGAAGCCTAGGTTGCCCGGAAAGCAGAAATGGCCATAACTTTCATACTGGTTGCAATTATTCCTTTTATACGATGGAAAAACTGTTCTATTTATTTTGTATTTCATGCTTCGGGCGTTGACTTCTAAGGCCCTAACTGTTTGATCTGGTGGAGCAACGCCTTAGAGTGAAGGCTAGGTTGCCCGCAACGTAGAAATGACCATAACTTTTACACTGGTAGCAATTATTCGTTTTATACAATGGAAAAACTGTTCTATTTATTTTGTATTTTATGCTTCGGGCGTTGACTTCTAAGGCCCTAACTGTTTGATCTGGTGGAGCAACGCCCTAGAGTGAAGCCTAGGTTGCCCGGAACGTAGAAATGACCATAACCTTCACACAGGTTGCAATTATTCGTTTTATACGGTGTAAAGGCTGTTGTATTTATTTTGTATTTTATTCTTCTGGTGTTGACTTCTTAGGCCCTAACTATTCGATCTGGTGGAACAACGCCGTAGAGTGAAGCCTAGGTTGCCCGGAACGTAGAAATGACCATTACTTTCACACTGTTTGCAATTATTCCTTTTTTAAGATGGACAAGCTGTTGTATTTATATCGTATTTTATGCTTCTGGCGTTGACTTCTTAGGCCCTAACTATTCGAGCTGGTGGAGCAACGCCCTAGAGTGAAACCTAGGATCCCCGGAACGTAGAAATGACCATTACTTTCACACTGTTTGCAATTATTCGTTTTATACGATGGGAAAGCCGTTGTATTTATATTGTATTTTATGCTTCTGGCGTTGACTTCTAAGGCCGTAGCTATTAGATGTGGTGGAGCAATCCCTAGGGTGACGCCTAGGTTGCCCGAAACGTAGAAATGACCATTACTTTCACTATGTCTGCAATTATTCATTTTATACGATGGAAAAACTGTTGTACATATATTGTATTTTATCCTTCTGGCGTTGAATTCTAAGTCCCTAGCTATTCGATCTGGTGGAGCAACGACCTAGGGTGAAACCTAGGTTACCCGGAACGTAGAAATGACCAGTACTTTCACATTGGTTACAGTTATTCGTTTTATACAATGGAAAAACTGTTCTATTTATTTTGCATTTTATGCTTCGGGCGTTGACTTCTAAGGCCCTAACTATTCGATCTGGTGGAGCAACGCCTTAGAGTGAAGGCTAGGTTGCCCGGAACGTAGAAATGACCATAACTTTTACACTGGTAGCAATTATTCGTTTTATACAATGGAAAAACTGTTCTTTTTATTTTGTATTTTATGCTTCGGGCGTTGACTTCTAAGGCCCTAACTGGTTGACCTGGTGGAACAACGCCCTAGAGTGAAGCCCAGGTTGCCCGGAACGTAGAAATGACTATTACTATCACACTGTTTGCAATTATTCCTTTTATACGATGCAAAAGCTGTTGTATTTATATCGTATTTTATGCTTCGGGCGTTGACTTCTAAGGCCCTAACTATTCAATCTGTTCGAGCAACGCCCTAGAGTGAAGCCTAGGTTGCTCGGAATGTAGAAATGACCATAACTTTCACACTGGTTGCAATTATTCGTTTTCTACTATGGAAAAACTGTTGTATTTATATAGTATTTTATGCTTCTGGCGTTCACTCCTTAGGGCCTAACTATTCGATCTGATGGAACAATGCCCTAGGGTGAAGCCTAGGTTGCTCGGAACGTAGAAATGACCACTACTTTCACACTGTTTGCAATAACTCATTTTATACGATGGAAAAGCTGTTGTATTTATATCGAATTTTATGCTTCTGGCGTTGACTTCTAAGGACCTAACTATTCGATCTGGTGGAGCAACGCCCTACAGTGATGCCTAGGTTGCCCGGAACGTAGATATGACCATAACCTTCACACTGGTTGCAAATTATTCCTGCAATACGATGGAAAAACTGTTGTATTTTTATTGCATTTTATGCTTCGGGCATTGTCTTCTAAGGCCCTAACTATGCAATCTGTTGGAGCTACGCCCTAGGGGGAAGCCTAGGTTGCCCGGAACGTAGAAATGACCATAACTTTCACACTGGTTGCAATTACTCGTTTTATACGATGGAAAAGCTGTTGCATTTATATCGTATTTTATGCTTCTGGCGTTGACTTGTAAGGCCCTATCTATTCGATCTGGTAGAGCAACGCCCTAGAGTGAAGCCTAGGTTGCCCGGTACGTAGAAATGACCATCACTATCAAACTGGTTGCAATTATTTGTTTTATACGATGGAAAAGCAGTTGTATTTATATCGTATTTTATGCTTCTGGCGTTGACTTCTTAGGCCCTAACTATTCCATCTGGTGGAACAACGCCCTAGGGTGAAGCCTAGGTTGCCCGAAAAGCAGAAATGGCCATAACTTTCATACTGGTTGCAATTATTCGTTTTAAATGATGGAAAAACTGTTGTATTTATATTGTATTTTATGCTTCTGGCGTTGACTTCTAAGGCCCTAACTATTCGATCAGGTGGAGCAACGCCTAAAGTGAAGCCTAGGTTGCTCGAAATGTAGAAATGACCATAACTTTCACACTGGTTGCAATTATTCGTTTTATACGATGGAAAAGCTGTTGTATTTACATCGTATTTTATGCTTCTGGCGTTGACTTCTTAGGCCCTAACTATTCCATCTGGTGGAACAACGCCCTAGGGTAAAGCCAAGATTGCGCGGAACGTAGAAATGACCATAACTTTCACGCTGGTTGCTATCATTCGTTTTATATGATGGAAAAACTGTTCTATTTATTTTGTATTTTATGCTTCGGGCGTTGACTTCTAAGGCCCTAACTGTTTGATCTGGTGGAGCAACGCCCTAGAGTGAAGCCTAGGTTGCCCGGAACGTAGAAATGACCATAACCTTCACACAGGTTGCAATTATTCGTTTTATACGGTGTAAAGGCTGTTGTATTTATTTTGTATTTTATTCTTCTGGTGTTGACTTCTTAGGCCCTAACTATTCGATCTGGTGGAACAACGCCCTAGGGTGAAGCCTAGGTTGCCCGGAAAGCAGAAATGGCCATAACTTTCATACTGGTTGCAATTATTCCTTTTATACGATGGAAAAACTGTTCTATTTATTTTGTATTTCATGCTTCGGGCGTTGACTTCTAAGGCCCTAACTGTTTGATCTGGTGGAGCAACGCCTTAGAGTGAAGGCTAGGTTGCCCGCAACGTAGAAATGACCATAACTTTTACACTGGTAGCAATTATTCGTTTTATACAATGGAAAAACTGTTCTATTTATTTTGTATTTTATGCTTCGGGCGTTGACTTCTAAGGCCCTAACTGTTTGATCTGGTGGAGCAACGCCCTAGAGTGAAGCCTAGGTTGCCCGGAACGTAGAAATGACCATAACCTTCACACAGGTTGCAATTATTCGTTTTATACGGTGTAAAGGCTGTTGTATTTATTTTGTATTTTATTCTTCTGGTGTTGACTTCTTAGGCCCTAACTATTCGATCTGGTGGAACAACGCCGTAGAGTGAAGCCTAGGTTGCCCGGAACGTAGAAATGACCATTACTTTCACACTGTTTACAATTATTCCTTTTATACGATGGAAAAGCTGCTGAATTTATATCGTATTTTATGCTTCTGGCGTTGAATTCTAAGGACCTAACTATTCGATCTGGTGGAGCAACGCCCTCGAGTGAAGCCTAGGTTGCTCGGAATGTAGAAATGACCATAACTTTCACACTGGTTGCAATTATTCGTTTTATACGATGGAAAAACTGTTGTATTTAAAATGTATTTTATGATTCTGGCGTTCACTTCTTAGGCCCTAACTATTCGATCTGGTGGAACAACGCCCTAGGGTGAAGCCTAGGTTGCCCGGAACGTAGAAATGACCATAACTTTTACACTGGTAGCAATTATTCGATTTATACAATGGAAAAACTGTTCTTTTTATTTTGTATTTTGTGCTTCGGGCGTTGACTTCTAAGGCCGTAGCTATTAGATGTGGTGGAGCAACGCCCTAGGGTGACGCCTAGGTTGCCCGGAACGTAGAAATGACCATTACTTTCACAATGTCTGCAATTATTCATTTTATACGATGGAAAAACTGTTGTACTTATATTGTATTTTATCCTTCTGGCGTTGAATTCTAAGTCCCTAGCCATTCGATCTGGTGGAGCAACGACCTAGGGTGAAACCTAGGTTACCCGGAACGTAGAAATGACCAGTACTTTCACATTGGTTACAGTTATTCGTCTTATACAATGGAAAAACTGTTCTATTTATTTTGCATTTTATGCTTCGGGCGTTGACTTCTAAGGCCCTAACTGTTCGATCTGGTGGAGCAACGCCCTAGAGTGAAGCCTAGGTTGCCCGGAATGTAGAAATGACCATAACTTTCACACTGGTTGCTATTATTCGTTTTATACGATGGAAAAGCTGTTGTACTTATATTGTAATTTATGCTTCTGGCGTTGACTTCTTAGGCCCTACCTATTTGATCTGGTGGAGCACCGCCCTAGAGTGAAGCCTAGGTTGCCCGGAACGTAGAACATACCATTACCTTCACACTGGTTGCAATTATTCCTGTTATACGATGGAAAAACTGTTGCACCTTTATTGTATTTTATGCTTCTGGCGTTGACTCCATAGGCCCCAACTATTCGATCTGGTGGAGCAACGTCCTAGAGTGAAGCCTAGGTTGACCGGAACGTAGAAATGACCATAACTTTCACTCTGGTTACCATTATTCGTTTTATACGATGGAAAAGTTGTTGTATTTATATCGTATTTTATGCTTCTGGCGTTGACTTCTAAGGCCCCAACTAGTCGATCTGGTGGAGCAACGCCCTAGAGTGAAGCCTAGGTTGCCGGAACGTAGAAATGACCAGTACCTTCACAATGTTAGCAATTATTCATTTTATACGATAGAAAAACTGTTGTACATATATTGTATTTTATCCTTCTGTCGTTGAATTCTAAGTCCCTAGCTATTCGACCTATTGGAGCGACGCCCTAGAGTGAAACCTAGGTTGTCGGGAACGTAGAAATGACCATCACTTTCAAACTGGTTGGAATCATTCCTGTTATACGATGGAAAAACTGTTGTACTTTTATTGCATTTTATGCATCTGGCGTTGACTTCTTAGGCCCTAGCTATTCGATCTATTGGAGCGACGCCCTAGAGTGAAACCTAGGTTGCCGGGAACGTAGAAATGACCATCACTTTCAAACTGGTTGGAATCATTCCTGTTATACGATGGAAAAACTGTTGTACTTTTATTGCATTTTATGCTTCTGGTGTCGACTTCTTAGGCCCTAAATAATCGAGCTGGTGGAGCAACGCCCTAGAGTGAAACCTAGGATCCCCGGAACGTAGAAATGACCATTACTTTCACACTGTTTGCAATTATTCGTTTTATACGATGGGAAAGCCGTTGTATTTATATTGTATTTTATGCTTCTGGCGTTGACTTCTAAGGCCGTAGCTATTAGATGTGGTGGAGCAAGCCCTAGGGTGACGCCTAGGTTGCCCGAAACGTAGAAATGACCATTACTTTCACTATGTCTGCAATTATTCATTTTATACGATGGAAAAACTGTTGTACATATATTGTATTTTATCCTTCTGGCGTTGAATTCTAAGTCCCTAGCTATTCGATCTGGTGGAGCAACGACCTAGGGTGAAACCTAGG
Organism: Calliopsis andreniformis; assembly: GCF_051401765.1. Lineage (NCBI taxonomy): Eukaryota > Metazoa > Arthropoda > Insecta > Hymenoptera > Andrenidae > Calliopsis > Calliopsis andreniformis. The sequence goes on from NW_027480429.1 coordinate 5,293,006, forward strand.
TTACCCGGAACGTAGAAATGACCAGTACTTTCACATTGGTTACAGTTATTCGTTTTATACAATGGATAAACTGTTCTATTTATTTTGCATTTTATGCTTCGGGCGTTGACTTCTAAGGCCCTAACTATTCGATCTGGTGGAGCAACGCCTTAGAGTGAAGGCTAGGTTGCCCGGAACGTAGAAATGACCATAACTTTTACACCGGTAGCAATTATACGTTTGATACAATGGAAAAACTGTTCTTTTTATTTTGTATTTTATGCTTCGGGCGTTGACTTCTAAGGCCCTAACTGGATGATCTGGTGGAACAACGCCCTAGAGTGAAGCCCAGGTTGCCCGGAACGTAGAAATGACTATTACTTTCACACTGTTTGCAATTATTCCTTTTATACGATGCAGAAGCTGTTGTATATATATCGTATTTTATGCTTCGGGCGTTGACTTCTAAGGCCCTAACTATTCAATCTGTTGGAGCAACGCCCTAGAGTGAAGCCTAGGTTGCTCGGAATGTAGAAATGACCATAACTTTCACACTGGTTGCAATTATTCGTTTTCTACGATGGAAAAACTGTTGTATTTATATAGTATTTTATGCTTCTGGCGTTCACTCCTTAGGGCCTAACTATTCGATCTGATGGAACAATGCCCTAGGGTGAAGCCTAGGTTGCTCGGAACGTAGAAATGACCACTACTTTCACACTGTTTGCAATAACTCATTTTATACGATGGAAAAGCTGTTGTATTTATATCGAATTTTATGCTTCTGGCGTTGACTTCTAAGGACCTAACTATTCGATCTGGTGGAGCAACGCCCTACAGTGATGCCTAGGTTGCCCGGAACGTAGATATGACCATAACCTTCACACTGGTTGCAAATTATTCCTGCAATACGATGGAAAAACTGTTGTATTTTTATTGCATTTTATGCTTCGGGCATTGTCTTCTAAGGCCCTAACTATTCGATCAGGTGGAGCAACGCCCTAGAGTGAAGCCTAGGTTGCTCGAAATGTAGAAATGACCATAACTTTCACACTGGTTGCAATTATTTGTTTTATACGATGGAAAAGCAGTTGTATTTATATCGTATTTTATGCTTCTGGCGTTGACTTCTTAGGCCCTAACTATTCCATCTGGTGGAACAACGCCCTAGGGTGAAGCCTAGGTTGCCCGGAAAGCAGAAATGGCCATAACTTTCATACTGGTTGCAATTATTCGTTTTAAATGGCGGAAAAACTGTTGTATTTATATTGTATTTTATGCTTCTGGCGTTGACTTCTAAGGCCCTAACTATTCGATCAGGTGGAGCAACGCCCTAGAGTGAAGCCTAGGTTGCTCGAAATGTAGAAATGACCATAACTTTCACACTGGTTGCAATTATTCGTTTTATACGATGGTAAAGCTGTTGTATTTACATCGTATTTTATGCTTCTGGCGTTGACTTCTTAGGCCCTAACTATTCCATCTGGTGGAACAACGCCCTAGGGTAAAGCCAAGATTGCGCGGAACGTAGAAATGACCATAACCTTCACGCTGGTTGCTATCATTCGTTTTATATGATGGAAAAACTGTTGTATTCATATTGTATTTTATGCTTCGGGCGTTGACTTCTTAGGCCCTAACACTTCAATCTGGTGGAGCAACGCCCTACAGTGAGGCCTAGGTTGCCCGGAACGTAGATATGACCATAACCTTCACACAGGTTGCAATTATTCGTTTTATACGGTGTAAAGGCTGTTGTATTTATTTTGTATTTTATTCTTCTGGTGTTGACTTCTTAGGCCCTAACTATTCGATCTGGTAGAACAACGCCGTAGAGTGAAGCCTAGGTTGCTCGGAATGTAGAAATGACCATAACTCTCACACTGGTTGCAATTATTCGTTTTATACGATGGAAAAACTGTTGTATTTATACTGTATTTTATGCTTCTGGCGTTCACTTCTTAGGCCCTAGCTATTCGACCTGGTGGAACAACGCCCTAGGGTGAAGCCTATGTTTCCCGGAACGTAGAAATGGCCATATCTTTTACACTGGTAGCAATTATTCGTTTCATACAATGGAAAAACTGTTCTATTTATTTTGTATTTTATGCTTCGGGCGTTGACTTCTAAGGGCCTAACTGTTGGATCTGGTGGAGCAACGCCCTAGAGTGAAGCCTAGGTTGCCCGGAACATAGAAATGACAATTACTTTCACACTGCTTGCAATTATTCCTTTTATACGATGCAAATGCTGTTGTATTTATATCGTATTTTATGCTTCTGGCGTTGACTTCTAAGGCCCTAACTGTTTGTTCTGGTGGAGCAACGCCCTAGAGTGAAGCCTAGGTTGCCCGGAACGTAGGAATGACCATTACTTTCACACTGTTTGCAATTATTCCTTTTATACGATGGAAAAACTGTTCTATTTATTTTGTATTTCATGCTTCGGGCGTTGACTTCTAAGGCCCTAACTGTTTGATCTGGTGGAGCAACGCCTTAGAGTGAAGGCTAGGTTGCCCGCAACGTAGAAATGACCATAACTTTTACACTGGTAGCAATTATTCGTTTTATACAATGGAAAAACTGTTCTATTTATTTTGTATTTTATGCTTCGGGCGTTGACTTCTAAGGCCCTAACTGTTTGATCTGGTGGAGCAACGCCCTAGAGTGAAGCCTAGGTTGCCCGGAACGTAGAAATGACCATAACCTTCACACAGGTTGCAATTATTCGTTTTATACGGTGTAAAGGCTGTTGTATTTATTTTGTATTTTATTCTTCTGGTGTTGACTTCTTAGGCCCTAACTATTCGATCTGGTGGAACAACGCCGTAGAGTGAAGCCTAGGTTGCCCGGAACGTAGAAATGACCATAACTTTTACACTGGTAGCAATTATTCGTTTTATACAATGGAAAAACTGTTCTTTTTATTTTGTATTTTATGCTTCGGGCGTTGACTTCTAAGGCCCTAACTGGTTGATCTGGTGGAACAACGCCATAGAGTGAAGCCCAGGTTGCCCGGAACGTAGAAATGGCTATTACTTTCACACTGTTTGCAATTATTCCTTTTATACGATGCAAAAGCTGTTGTATTTATATCGTATTTTATGCTTCGGGCGTTGACTTCTAAGGCCCTAACTATTCAATCTGTTCGAGCAACGCCCTAGAGTGAAGCCTAGGTTGCTCGGAATGTAGAAATGACCATAACTTTCACACTGGTTGCAATTATTCGTTTTCTACTATGGAAAAACTGTTGTATTTATATAGTATTTTATGCTTCTGGCGTTCACTCCTTAGGGCCTAACTATTCGATCTGATGGAACAATGCCCTAGGGTGAAGCCTAGGTTGCTCGGAACGTAGAAATGACCACTACTTTCACACTGTTTGCAATAACTCATTTTATACGATGGAAAAGCTGTTGTATTTATATCGAATTTTATGCTTCTGGCGTTGACTTCTAAGGACCTAACTATTCGATCTGGTGGAGCAACGCCCTACAGTGATGCCTAGGTTGCCGGGAACGTAGATATGACCATAACCTTCACACTGGTTGTAAATTATTCCTGCAATACGATGGAAAAACTGTTGTATTTTTATTGCATTTTATGCTTCGGGCATTGTCTTCTAAGGCCCTAACTATGCAATCTGTTGGAGCTACGCCCTAGGGGGAAGCCTAGGTTGCCCGGAACGTAGAAATGACCATAACTTTCACACTGGTTGCAATTACTCGTTTTATACGATGGAAAAGCTGTTGCATTTATATCGTATTTTATGCTTCTGGCGTTGACTTCTAAGGCGCTATCTATTCGATCTGGTAGAGCAACGCCCTAGAGTGAAGCCTAGGTTGCCCGGTACGTAGAAATGACCATCACTATCAAACTGGTTGCAATTATTTGTTTTATACGATGGAAAAGCAGTTGTATTTATATCGTATTTTATGCTTCTGGCGTTGACTTCTTAGGCCCTAACTATTCCATCTGGTGGAACAACGCCCTAGGGTGAAGCCTAGGTTGCCCGGAAAGCAGAAATGGCCATAACTTTCATACTGGTTGCAATTATTCGTTTTAAATGGTGGAAAAACTGTTGTATTTATATTGTATTTTATGCTTCTGGCGTTGACTTCTAAGGCCCTAACTATTCGTTCAGGTGGAGCAACGCCCTAGAGTGAAGCCTAGGTTGCTCGAAATGTAGAAATGACCATAACTTTCACACTGGTTGCAATTATTCGTTTTATACGATGGAAAAGCTGTTGTATTTACATCGTATTTTATGCTTCTGGCGTTGACTTCTTAGGCCCTAACTATTCCATCTGGTGGAACAACGCCCTAGGGTAAAGCCAAGATTGCGCGGAACGTAGAAATGACCATAACTTTCACGCTGGTTGCTATCATTCGTTTTATATGATGGAAAAACTGTTGTATTTATATTGTATTTTATGCTTCGGGCGTTGACTTCTTAGGCCCTAACACTTCAATCTGGTGGAGCAACGCCCTACAGTGGGGCCTAGGTTGCCCGGAACGTAGATATGACCTTAACCTTCACACAGGATGCAATTATTCGTTTTATACGGTGTAAAGGCTGTTGTATTTATTTTGTATTTTATTCTTCTGGTGTTGACTTCTTAGGCCCTAACTATTCGATCTGGTGGAACAACGCCCTAGGGTGAAGCCTAGGTTGCCCGGAAAGCAGAAATGGCCATAACTTTCATACTGGTTGCAATTATTCCTTTTATACGATGGAAAAACTGTTCTATTTATTTTGTATTTCATGCTTCGGGCGTTGACTTCTAAGGCCCTAACTGTTTGATCTGGTGGAGCAACGCCTTAGAGTGAAGGCTAGGTTGCCCGCAACGTAGAAATGACCATAACTTTTACACTGGTAGCAATTATTCGTTTTATACAATGGAAAAACTGTTCTATTTATTTTGTATTTTATGCTTCGGGCGTTGACTTCTAAGGCCCTAACTGTTTGATCTGGTGGAGCAACGCCCTAGAGTGAAGCCTAGGTTGCCCGGAACGTAGAAATGACCATAACCTTCACACAGGTTGCAATTATTCGTTTTATACGGTGTAAAGGCTGTTGTATTTATTTTGTATTTTATTCTTCCGGTGTTGACTTCTTAGGCCCTAACTATTCGATCTGGTGGAACAACGCCGTAGAGTGAAGCCTAGGTTGCCCGGAACGTAGAAATGACCATTACTTTCACACTGTTTGCAATTATTCCTATTATACGATGGAAAAGCTGCTGAATTTATATCGTATTTTATGCTTCTGGCGTTGAATTCTAAGGACCTAACTATTCGATCTGGTGGAGCAACGCCCTCGAGTGAAGCCTAGGTTGCTCGGAATGTAGAAATGACCATAACTTTCACACTGGTTGCAATTATTCGTTTTATACGATGGAAAAACTGTTGTATTTAAAATGTATTTTATGATTCTGACGTTCACTTCTTAGGCCCTAACTATTCGATCTGGTGGAACAACGCCCTAGGGTGAAGCCTAGGTTGCCCGGAACGTAGAAATGACCATAACTTTTACACTGGTAGCAATTATTCGATTTATACAATGGAAAAACTGTTCTTTTTATTTTGTATTTTGTGCTTCGGGCGTTGACTTCTAAGGCCGTAGCTATTAGATGTGGTGGAGCAACGCCCTAGGGTGACGCCTAGGTTGCCCGGAACGTAGAAATGACCATTACTTTCACAATGTCTGCAATTATTCATTTTATACGATGGAAAAACTGTTGTACTTATATTGTATTTTATCCTTCTGGCGTTGAATTCTAAGTCCCTAGCCATTCGATCTGGTGGAGCAACGACCTAGGGTGAAACCTAGGTTACCCGGAACGTAGAAATGACCAGTACTTTCACATTGGTTACAGTTATTCGTCTTATACAATGGAAAAACTGTTCTATTTATTTTGCATTTTATGCTTCGGGCGTTGACTTCTAAGGCCCTAACTGTTCGATCTGGTGGAGCAACGCCCTAGAGTGAAGCCTAGGTTGCCCGGAATGTAGAAATGACCATAACTTTCACACTGGTTGCTATTATTCGTTTTATACGATGGAAAAGCTGTTGTACTTATATTGTAATTTATGCTTCTGGCGTTGACTTCTTAGGCCCCACCTATTTGATCTGGTGGAGCACCGCCCTAGAGTGAAGCCTAGGTTGCCCGGAACGTAGAACATACCATTACCTTCACACTGGTTGCAATTATTCCTGTTATACGATGGAAAAACTGTTGCACCTTTATTGTATTTTATGCTTCTGGCGTTGACTCCATAGGCCCCAACTATTCGATCTGGTGGAGCAACGTCCTAGAGTGAAGCCTAGGTTGACCGGAACGTAGAAATGACCATAACTTTCACTCTGGTTACCATTATTCGTTTTATACGATGGAAAAGTTGTTGTATTTATATCGTATTTTATGCTTCTGGCGTTGACTTCTAAGGCCCCAACTAGTCGATCTGGTGGAGCAACGCCCTAGAGTGAAGCCTAGGTTGCCGGAACGTAGAAATGACCAGTACCTTCACAATGTTAGCAATTATTCATTTTATACGATAGAAAAACTGTTGTACATATATTGTATTTTATCCTTCTGTCGTTGAATTCTAAGTCCCTAGCTATTCGACCTATTGGAGCGACGCCCTAGAGTGAAACCTAGGTTGTCGGGAACGTAGAAATGACCATCACTTTCAAACTGGTTGGAATCATTCCTGTTATACGATGGAAAAACTGTTGTACTTTTATTGCATTTTATGCATCTGGCGTTGACTTCTTAGGCCCTAGCTATTCGATCTATTGGAGCGACGCCCTAGAGTGAAACCTAGGTTGCCGGGAACGTAGAAATGACCATCACTTTCAAACTGGTTGGAATCATTCCTGTTATACGATGGAAAAACTGTTGTACTTTTATTGCATTTTATGCTTCTGGTGTCGACTTCTTAGGCCCTAAATAATCGAGCTGGTGGAGCAACGCCCTAGAGTGAAACCTAGGATCCCCGGAACGTAGAAATGACCATTACTTTCACACTGTTTGCAATTATTCGTTTTATACGATGGGAAAGCCGTTGTATTTATATTGTATTTTATGCTTCTGGCGTTGACTTCTAAGGCCGTAGCTATTAGATGTGGTGGAGCAAGCCCTAGGGTGACGCCTAGGTTGCCCGAAACGTAGAAATGACCATTACTTTCACTATGTCTGCAATTATTCATTTTATACGATGGAAAAACTGTTGTACATATATTGTATTTTATCCTTCTGGCGTTGAATTCTAAGTCCCTAGCTATTCGATCTGGTGGAGCAACGACCTAGGGTGAAACCTAGGTTACCCGGAACGTAGAAATGACCAGTACTTTCACATTGGTTACAGTTATTCGTTTTATACAATGGATAAACTGTTCTATTTATTTTGCATTTTATGCTTCGGGCGTTGACTTCTAAGGCCCTAACTATTCGATCTGGTGGAGCAACGCCTTAGAGTGAAGGCTAGGTTGCCCGGAACGTAGAAATGACCATAACTTTTACACCGGTAGCAATTATACGTTTGATACAATGGAAAAACTGTTCTTTTTATTTTGTATTTTATGCTTCGGGCGTTGACTTCTAAGGCCCTAACTGGTTGATCTGGTGGAACAACGCCCTAGAGTGAAGCCCAGGTTGCCCGGAACGTAGAAATGACTATTACTTTCACACTGTTTGCAATTATTCCTTTTATACGATGCAGAAGCTGTTGTATATATATCGTATTTTATGCTTCGGGCGTTGACTTCTAAGGCCCTAACTATTCAATCTGTTGGAGCAACGCCCTAGAGTGAAGCCTAGGTTGCTCGGAATGTAGAAATGACCATAACTTTCACACTGGTTGCAATTATTCGTTTTCTACGATGGAAAAACTGTTGTATTTATATAGTATTTTATGCTTCTGGCGTTCACTCCTTAGGGCCTAACTATTCGATCTGATGGAACAATGCCCTAGGGTGAAGCCTAGGTTGCTCGGAACGTAGAAATGACCACTACTTTCACACTGTTTGCAATAACTCATTTTATACGATGGAAAAGCTGTTGTATTTATATCGAATTTTATGCTTCTGGCGTTGACTTCTAAGGACCTAACTATTCGATCTGGTGGAGCAACGCCCTACAGTGATGCCTAGGTTGCCCGGAACGTAGATATGACCATAACCTTCACACTGGTTGCAAATTATTCCTGCAATACGATGGAAAAACTGTTGTATTTTTATTGCATTTTATGCTTCGGGCATTGTCTTCTAAGGCCCTAACTATTCGATCAGGTGGAGCAACGCCCTAGAGTGAAGCCTAGGTTGCTCGAAATGTAGAAATGACCATAACTTTCACACTGGTTGCAATTATTTGTTTTATACGATGGAAAAGCAGTTGTATTTATATCGTATTTTATGCTTCTGGCGTTGACTTCTTAGGCCCTAACTATTCCATCTGGTGGAACAACGCCCTAGGGTGAAGCCTAGGTTGCCCGGAAAGCAGAAATGGCCATAACTTTCATACTGGTTGCAATTATTCGTTTTAAATGGCGGAAAAACTGTTGTATTTATATTGTATTTTATGCTTCTGGCGTTGACTTCTAAGGCCCTAACTATTCGATCAGGTGGAGCAACGCCCTAGAGTGAAGCCTAGGTTGCTCGAAATGTAGAAATGACCATAACTTTCACACTGGTTGCAATTATTCGTTTTATACGATGGTAAAGCTGTTGTATTTACATCGTATTTTATGCTTCTGGCGTTGACTTCTTAGGCCCTAACTATTCCATCTGGTGGAACAACGCCCTAGGGTAAAGCCAAGATTGCGCGGAACGTAGAAATGACCATAACCTTCACGCTGGTTGCTATCATTCGTTTTATATGATGGAAAAACTGTTGTATTCATATTGTATTTTATGCTTCGGGCGTTGACTTCTTAGGCCCTAACACTTCAATCTGGTGGAGCAACGCCCTACAGTGAGGCCTAGGTTGCCCGGAACGTAGATATGACCATAACCTTCACACAGGTTGCAATTATTCGTTTTATACGGTGTAAAGGCTGTTGTATTTATTTTGTATTTTATTCTTCTGGTGTTGACTTCTTAGGCCCTAACTATTCGATCTGGTAGAACAACGCCGTAGAGTGAAGCCTAGGTTGCTCGGAATGTAGAAATGACCATAACTTTCACACTGGTTGCAATTATTCGTTTTATACGATGGAAAAACTGTTGTATTTATACTGTATTTTATGCTTCTGGCGTTCACTTCTTAGGCCCTAGCTATTCGACCTGGTGGAACAACGCCCTAGGGTGAAGCCTATGTTTCCCGGAACGTAGAAATGGCCATATCTTTTACACTGGTAGCAATTATTCGTTTCATACAATGGAAAAACTGTTCTATTTATTTTGTATTTTATGCTTCGGGCGTTGACTTCTAAGGGCCTAACTGTTGGATCTGGTGGAGCAACGCCCTAGAGTGAAGCCTAGGTTGCCCGGAACATAGAAATGACAATTACTTTCACACTGCTTGCAATTATTCCTTTTATACGATGCAAATGCTGTTGTATTTATATCGTATTTTATGCTTCTGGCGTTGACTTCTAAGGCCCTAACTGTTTGTTCTGGTGGAGCAACGCCCTAGAGTGAAGCCTAGGTTGCCCGGAACGTAGGAATGACCATTACTTTCACACTGTTTGCAATTATTCCTTTTATACGATGGAAAAACTGTTCTATTTATTTTGTATTTCATGCTTCGGGCGTTGACTTCTAAGGCCCTAACTGTTTGATCTGGTGGAGCAACGCCTTAGAGTGAAGGCTAGGTTGCCCGCAACGTAGAAATGACCATAACTTTTACACTGGTAGCAATTATTCGTTTTATACAATGGAAAAACTGTTCTATTTATTTTGTATTTTATGCTTCGGGCGTTGACTTCTAAGGCCCTAACTGTTTGATCTGGTGGAGCAACGCCCTAGAGTGAAGCCTAGGTTGCCCGGAACGTAGAAATGACCATAACCTTCACACAGGTTGCAATTATTCGTTTTATACGGTGTAAAGGCTGTTGTATTTATTTTGTATTTTATTCTTCTGGTGTTGACTTCTTAGGCCCTAACTATTCGATCTGGTGGAACAACGCCGTAGAGTGAAGCCTAGGTTGCCCGGAACGTAGAAATGACCATAACTTTTACACTGGTAGCAATTATTCGTTTTATACAATGGAAAAACTGTTCTTTTTATTTTGTATTTTATGCTTCGGGCGTTGACTTCTAAGGCCCTAACTGGTTGATCTGGTGGAACAACGCCATAGAGTGAAGCCCAGGTTGCCCGGAACGTAGAAATGGCTATTACTTTCACACTGTTTGCAATTATTCCTTTTATACGATGCAAAAGCTGTTGTATTTATATCGTATTTTATGCTTCGGGCGTTGACTTCTAAGGCCCTAACTATTCAATCTGTTCGAGCAACGCCCTAGAGTGAAGCCTAGGTTGCTCGGAATGTAGAAATGACCATAACTTTCACACTGGTTGCAATTATTCGTTTTCTACTATGGAAAAACTGTTGTATTTATATAGTATTTTATGCTTCTGGCGTTCACTCCTTAGGGCCTAACTATTCGATCTGATGCAACAATGCCCTAGGGTGAAGCCTAGGTTGCTCGGAACGTAGAAATGACCACTACTTTCACACTGTTTGCAATAACTCATTTTATACGATGGAAAAGCTGTTGTATTTATATCGAATTTTATGCTTCTGGCGTTGACTTCTAAGGACCTAACTATTCGATCTGGTGGAGCAACGCCCTACAGTGATGCCTAGGTTGCCGGGAACGTAGATATGACCATAACCTTCACACTGGTTGTAAATTATTCCTGCAATACGATGGAAAAACTGTTGTATTTTTATTGCATTTTATGCTTCGGGCATTGTCTTCTAAGGCCCTAACTATGCAATCTGTTGGAGCTACGCCCTAGGGGGAAGCCTAGGTTGCCCGGAACGTAGAAATGACCATAACTTTCACACTGGTTGCAATTACTCGTTTTATACGATGGAAAAGCTGTTGCATTTATATCGTATTTTATGCTTCTGGCGTTGACTTCTAAGGCGCTATCTATTCGATCTGGTAGAGCAACGCCCTAGAGTGAAGCCTAGGTTGCCCGGTACGTAGAAATGACCATCACTATCAAACTGGTTGCAATTATTTGTTTTATACGATGGAAAAGCAGTTGTATTTATATCGTATTTTATGCTTCTGGCGTTGACTTCTTAGGCCCTAACTATTCCATCTGGTGGAACAACGCCCTAGGGTGAAGCCTAGGTTGCCCGGAAAGCAGAAATGGCCATAACTTTCATACTGGTTGCAATTATTCGTTTTAAATGGTGGAAAAACTGTTGTATTTATATTGTATTTTATGCTTCTGGCGTTGACTTCTAAGGCCCTAACTATTCGTTCAGGTGGAGCAACGCCCTAGAGTGAAGCCTAGGTTGCTCGAAATGTAGAAATGACCATAACTTTCACACTGGTTGCAATTATTCGTTTTATACGATGGAAAAGCTGTTGTATTTACATCGTATTTTATGCTTCTGGCGTTGACTTCTTAGGCCCTAACTATTCCATCTGGTGGAACAACGCCCTAGGGTAAAGCCAAGATTGCGCGGAACGTAGAAATGACCATAACTTTCACGCTGGTTGCTATCATTCGTTTTATATGATGGAAAAACTGTTGTATTTATATTGTATTTTATGCTTCGGGCGTTGACTTCTTAGGCCCTAACACTTCAATCTGGTGGAGCAACGCCCTACAGTGGGGCCTAGGTTGCCCGGAACGTAGATATGACCTTAACCTTCACACAGGATGCAATTATTCGTTTTATACGGTGTAAAGGCTGTTGTATTTATTTTGTATTTTATTCTTCTGGTGTTGACTTCTTAGGCCCTAACTATTCGATCTGGTGGAACAACGCCCTAGGGTGAAGCCTAGGTTGCCCGGAAAGCAGAAATGGCCATAACTTTCATACTGGTTGCAATTATTCCTTTTATACGATGGAAAAACTGTTCTATTTATTTTGTATTTCATGCTTCGGGCGTTGACTTCTAAGGCCCTAACTGTTTGATCTGGTGGAGCAACGCCTTAGAGTGAAGGCTAGGTTGCCCGCAACGTAGAAATGACCATAACTTTTACACTGGTAGCAATTATTCGTTTTATACAATGGAAAAACTGTTCTATTTATTTTGTATTTTATGCTTCGGGCGTTGACTTCTAAGGCCCTAACTGTTTGATCTGGTGGAGCAACGCCCTAGAGTGAAGCCTAGGTTGCCCGGAACGTAGAAATGACCATAACCTTCACACAGGTTGCAATTATTCGTTTTATACGGTGTAAAGGCTGTTGTATTTATTTTGTATTTTATTCTTCCGGTGTTGACTTCTTAGGCCCTAACTATTCGATCTGGTGGAACAACGCCGTAGAGTGAAGCCTAGGTTGCCCGGAACGTAGAAATGACCATTACTTTCACACTGTTTGCAATTATTCCTATTATACGATGGAAAAGCTGCTGAATTTATATCGTATTTTATGCTTCTGGCGTTGAATTCTAAGGACCTAACTATTCGATCTGGTGGAGCAACGCCCTCGAGTGAAGCCTAGGTTGCTCGGAATGTAGAAATGACCATAACTTTCACACTGGTTGCAATTATTCGTTTTATACGATGGAAAAACTGTTGTATTTTTATTGCATTTTATGCTTCAGGCGTTGACTTCTAAGACCCTAACTATTCAATCTGCTGGAGCAACGCCCTAGAGTGACGCCTAGGTTGCTCGGAATGTAGAAATGACCATAACTTTCACACTGGTTGCAATTATTCGTTTTATACGATGGAAAAACTGTTGTATCTATATTTTATTTTATGCTTCTGGCGTTGACTTCTAAGGCCGTAGCTATTCGATGTGGTGGCGCAACGCCCTAGGTTGAAGCCTAGGTTGACCGGAACGTAGAAATGACCATAACTTTTACACTGGTAGCAATTATTCGATTATACAATGGAAAAACTGTTCTTTTTATTTTGTATTTTATGCTTCGGGCGTTGACTTCTAAGGCCCTAACTGGTTGATCTGGTGGAACAACGCCCTAGGGTGAAGCCCAGTTTGCCCGGAACGTAGAAATGACCATCAGTTTCAAACTGGTTGCAATTAATCCTGTTATACGATGCAAAAGCTGTTGTATTTATATCGTATTTTATGCTTCTGGCGTTGACTTCTATGGCCCTAACTATTCGATCTAGTGGAGCAACGCCCTAGAGTGAAGCCTAGGATGCCCGGAACGTAGAAATGACCATCAGTTTCAAACTGGTTGCAATTAATCCTTTTATACGATGGAAAAACTGTTGTATTTTTATTGCATTTTATGCTTCGGGCGTTGACTTCTAAGACCCTAACTATTCAATCTGTTGGAGCAGCGCCCTAGAGTGAAGCCTAGGTTGCTCGGAATGTAGAAGTGACCATAACTTTCACACTGGTTGCAATTATTCGTTTTATACGATGGAAAAACTGTTGTATTTATATTGTATTTAATGCTTCTGGCGATCACATCTTGGGCCCTAACTATTCGATCTTGTGGAACAACGCCCTAGGGTGAAGCCTAGGTTGCCCGGACCGTAGAAATGACCATAACTTTTACACTGGTAGCAATTATTCGTTTTATACAATGGAAAAACTGTTGTATTTATATTGTATTTTATGCTTCTGGCGTTGACTTCTTAGGCCCTAACTATTCGATCTGGTGGAGCAATGCCTCAGAGTTAAGTCTAGGATGCCCGAAACGCCGAAATGATCATTACTTTCACGCTTGTTGCAATTATTCCTGTTATACGATGAAAAGACCGTTGTATTTTTATCGTATTTTATGCTTCAGGCGTAGGCTTCTAAGGCCGTAGCTATTCGATATGGTGGAGCACCACCCTTGAGTGAAGCCTAGGTTGCTCGGAATATAGAAATGACCATAACTTTCACACTGGTTACAATTACTCTTTTTATACAATGGAAAAGCTGTTGTATCTATATTTTATTTTATGCTTCTGGCGTTGACTTCTAAGGCCGTAGCTATTCGATGTGGTGGCGCAACGCCCTAGGTTGAAGCCTAGGTTGACCGGAACGTAGAAATGACCATAACTTTTACACTGGTAGCAATTATTCGATTATACAATGGAAAAACTGTTCTTTTTATTTTGTATTTTATGCTTCGGGCGTTGACTTCTAAGGCCCTAACTGGTTGATCTGGTGGAACAACGCCCTAGAGTGAAGCCCAGGTTGCCCGGAACGTAGAAATGACCATCAGTTTCAAACTGGTTGCAATTAATCCTGTTATACGATGCAAAAGCTGTTGTATTTATATCGTATTTTATGCTTCTGGCGTTGACTTCTATGGCCCTAACTATTCGATCTAGTGGAGCAACGCCCTAGAGTGAAGCCTAGGTTGCCCGGAACGTAGAAATGACCATCAGTTTCAAACTGGTTGCAATTAATCCTTTTATACGATGGAAAAACTGTTGTATTTTTATTGCATTTTATGCTTCGGGCGTTGACTTCTAAGACCCTAACTATTCAATCTGTTGGAGCAGCGCCCTAGAGTGAAGCCTAGGTTGCTCGGAATGTAGAAATGACCATAACTTTCACACTGGTTGCAATTATTCGTTTTATACGATGGAAAAACTGTTGTATTTATATTGTATTTAATGCTTCTGGCGATCACTTCTTGGGCCCTAACTATTCGATCTTGTGGAACAACGCCCTAGGGTGAAGCCTAGGTTGCCCGGACCGTAGAAATGACCATAACTTTTACACTGGTAGCAATTATTCGTTTTATACAATGGAAAAACTGTTGTATTTATATTGTATTTTATGCTTCTGGCGTTGACTTCTTAGGCCCTAACTATTCGATCTGGTGGAGCAATGCCTCAGAGTTAAGTCTAGGATGTCCGAAACGCCGAAATGATCATTACTTTCACGCTTGTTGCAATTATTCCTGTTATACGATGAAAAGACCGTTGTATTTTTATCGTATTTTATGCTTCAGGCGTAGGCTTCTAAGGCCGTAGCTATTCGATATGGTGGAGCACCACCCTTGAGTGAAGCCTAGGTTGCTCGGAATATAGAAACGACCATAACTTTCACACTGGTAGCAATTATTCGATTTATACAATGGAAAGACTGTTCTATTTATTTTGTATTTTATGCTTCGGGCGTTGACTTCTAAGGCCCTAACTGTTTCATCTGGTGGAGCAACGCCCTAGAGTGAAGCCTAGGTTGCCCGGAACGTAGAAATGACCATTACTTTCACACTGTTAGCAATTATTCCTTTTATACGATGGAAAAACTGTTCTTTTTATTTTGTATTTTATGCTTCGGGCGTTGACTTCTATGGCCCTAACTATTCGATGTTGTGGAGCAACGCCCTAGAGTGAAGCCTAGGTTGTCCGGAACGTAGAAATGACCATCAGTTTCAAACTGGTTGCAATTAATCCTATTATACGATGGAAAAACTGTTGTATTTTTATTGCATTTTATGCTTCGGGCGTTGACTTCTAAGACCCTAACTATTCAATCTGTTGGAGCAGCGCCCTAGAGTGAAGCCTAGGTTGCTCGGAATGTAGAAATGACCATAACTTTCACACTGGTTGCAATTATTCGTTTTATACGATGGAAAAACTGTTGTATTTATATTGTATTTAATGCTTCTGGCGATCACTTCTTGGGCCCTAACTATTCGATCTTGTGGAACAACGCCCTAGGGTGAAGCCTAGGTTGCCCGGACCGTAGAAATGACCATAACTTTTACACTGGTAGCAATTATTCGTTTTATACAATGGAAAAACTGTTGTATTTATATTGTATTTTATGCTTCTGGCGTTGACTTCTTAGGCCCTAACTATTCGATCTGGTGGAGCAATGCCTCAGAGTTAAGTCTAGGATGTCCGAAACGCCGAAATGATCATTACTTTCACGCTTGTTGCAATTATTCCTGTTATACGATGAAAAGACCGTTGTATTTTTATCGTATTTTATGCTTCAGGCGTAGGCTTCTAAGGCCGTAGCTATTCGATATGGTGGAGCACCACCCTTGAGTGAAGCCTAGGTTGCTCGGAATATAGAAACGACCATAACTTTCACACTGGTAGCAATTATTCGTTTTATACAATGGAAAGACTGTTCTATTTATTTTGTATTTTATGCTTCGGGCGTTGACTTCTAAGGCCCTAACTGTTTCATCTGGTGGAGCAACGCCCTAGAGTGAAGCCTAGGTTGCCCGGAACGTAGAAATGACCATTACTTTCACACTGTTAGCAATTATTCCTTTTATACGATGGAAAAACTGTTCTTTTTATTTTGTATTTTATGCTTCGGGCGTTGACTTCTATGGCCCTAACTATTCGATGTTGTGGAGCAACGCCCTAGAGTGAAGCCTAGGTTGTCCGGAACGTAGAAATGACCATCAGTTTCAAACTGGTTGCAATTAATCCTATTATACGATGGAAAAACTGTTGTATTTTTATTGCATTTTATGCTTCGGGCGTTGACTTCTAAGACCCTAACTATTCAATCTGCTGGAGCAACGCCCTAGAGTGAAGCCTAGGTTGCCGGGAAAGCAGAAATGGCCATAACTTTCATACTGGTTGCAATTATTCGTTTTAAATGGTGGAAAAACTGTTGTATTTATATTGTATTTTATGCTTCTGGCGTTGACTTCTAAGGCCCTAACTATTCGATCAGGTGGAGCAACGCCCTAGAGTGAAGCCTAGGTTGCTCGAAATGTAGAAATGACCATAACTTTCACACTGGTTGCAATTATTCGTTTTATACGATGGAAAAGCTGTTGTATTTACATCGTATTTTATGCTTCTGGCGTTGACTTCTTAGGCCCTAACTATTCCATCTGGTGGAACAACGCCCTAGGGTAAAGCCAAGATTGCGCGGAACGTAGAAATGACCATAACTTTCACACTGGTTGCTATCATTCGTTTTATATGATGGAAAAACTGTTGTATTTATATTGTATTTTATGCTTCGGGCGTTGACTTCTTAGGCCCTAACACTTCAATCTGGTGGAGCAACGCCCTGCAGTGAGGCCTAGGTTGCCCGGAACGTAGATATGACCATAACCTTCACACAGGTTGCAATTATTCGTTTTATACGGTGTAAAGGCTGTTGTATTTATTTTGTATTTTATTCTTCTGGTGTTGACTTCTTAGGCCCTAACTATTCGATCTGGTGGAACAACGCCGTAGAGTGAAGCCTAGGTTGCTCGGAATGTAGAAATGACCATAACTTTCACACTGGTTGCAATTATTCGTTTTATACGATGGAAAAACTGTTGTATTTATACTGTATTTTATGCTTCTGGCGTTCACTTCTTAGGCCCTAGCTATTCGACCTGGTGGAACAACGCCCTAGGGTGAAGCCTATGTTTCCCGGAACGTAGAAATGGCCATATCTTTTACACTGGTAGCAATTATCCGTTTTATACAATGGAAAAGCTGTTCTATTTATTTTGTATTTTATGCTTCGGGTGTTGACTTCTAAGGCCCTAACTGTTTGATCTGGTGGAGCAACGCTCTACAGTGAAGCCTAGGTTGCCCGGAACGTAGAAATGACCATTACTTTCACACTGTTTGCAATTATTCCTTTTATACGATGGAAAAGCTGTTGTATTTATATCGTATTTTATGCTTCAGGCGTTGACTTCTTAGGCCCTAACTATTCGATCTGGTGGAGCAACGCCCTAGGGTGATGCCTAGGTTGCCCGGAACGTAGAAATGACCATAACTTTTACACTGGTAGCAATCATTCGTTTTATACAATGGAAAAACTGTTCTATTTATTTTGTATTTTATGCTTCGGGCGTTGACTTCTAAGGCCCTAACTGTTGGATCTGGTGGAGCAACGCCCTAGAGTGAAGCCTAGGTTGCCCTGAACGTAGAAATGACCATAACTTTCACACTGGTTGCTATTATTCGTTTTATACGATGGAAAAACTGTTATATTTATATTGTACTTTATGCTTCTGGCGTTGACGTCTTAGGGCCTAACTATTCGATCTGATGGAACAATGCCCTAGGGTGAAGCCTAGGTTGCTCGGAACGTAGAAAGGACCACTACTTTCACACTGTTTGCAATAACTCATTTTATACGATGGAAAAGCTGTTGTATTTATATCGTATTTTATGCTTCTGGCGTTGACTTCTAAGGACCTAACTATTCGATCTGGTGGAGCAACGCCCTACAGTGATGCCTAGGTTGCCCGGAACGTAGATATGACCATAACCTTCACACTGGTTGGAAATGATTCCTGCAATACGATGGAAAAACTGTTGTATTTTTATTGCATTTTATGCTTCGGGCATTGTCTTCTAAGGCCCTAACTATGCAATCTGTTGGAGCTACGCCCTAGGGGGAAGCCTAGGTTGCCCGGAACGTAGAAATGACCATAACTTTCACACTGGTTGCAATTACTCGTTTTATACGATGGAAAAGCTGTTGCATTTATATCGTATTTTATGCTTCTGGCGTTGACTTCTAAGGCCCTATCTATTCGATCTGGTAGAGCAACGCCCTAGAGTGAAGCCTAGGTTGCCGGGTACGTAGAAATGACCATCACTATCAAACTGGTTGCAATTATTTGTTTTATACGATGGAAAAGCAGTTGTATTTATATCGTATTTTATGCTTCTGGCGTTGACTTCTTAGGCCCTAACTATTCCATCTGGTGAAACAACGCCCTAGGGTGAAGCCTAGGTTGCCGGGAAAGCAGAAATGGCCATAACTTTCATACTGGTTGCAATTATTCGTTTTAAATGCTGGAAAAACTGTTGTATTTATATTGTATTTTATGCTTCTGGCGTTGACTTCTAAGGCCCTAACTATTCGATCAGGTGGAGCAACGCCCTAGAGTGAAGCCTAGGTTGCTCGAAATGTAGAAATGACCATAACTTTCACACTGGTTGCAATTATTCGTTTTATACGATGGAAAAGCTGTTGCATTTACATCGTATTTTATGCTTCTGGCGTTGACTTCTTAGGCCCTAACTATTCCATCTGGTGGAACAACGCCCTAGGGTAAAGCCAAGATTGCGCGGAACGTAGAAATGACCATAACTTTTACACTGGTAGCAATTATTCGATTTATACAATGGAAAAACTGTTCTTTTTATTTTGTATTTTATGCTTCGGGCGTTGACTTCTATGGCCCTAACTATTCGATGTAGTGGAGCAACGCCCTAGAGTGAAGCCTAGGTTGTCCGGAACGTAGAAATGACCATCAGTTTCAAACTGGTTGCAATTAATCCTGTTATACGATGGAAAAACTGTTGTATTTTTATTGCATTTTATGCTTCGGGCGTTGACTTCTAAGACCCTAACTATTCAATCTGCTGGAGCAACGCCCTAGAGTGAAGCCTACGTTGCTCGGAATGTAGAAATGACCATAGCTTTCACACTGGTTGCAATTATTCGTTTTATACGATGGAAAAACTGTTGTATTTATATTGTATTTAATGCTTCTGGCGTTCACTTCTTGGGCTCTAACTATTCGATCTGGTGGAACAACGCCCCAGGGTGAAGCCTATGTTGCGCGGAACGTAGAAATGACCATAACTTTCACACTGGTTACAATTACTCTTTTTATACAATGGAAAACTGTTGTATCTATATTTTATTTTATGCTTCTGGCGTTGACTTCTAAGGCCGTAGCTATTCGATGTGGTGGCGCAACGCCCTAGGTTGAAGCCTAGGTTGACCGGAACGTAGAAATGACCATAACTTTTACACTGGTAGCAATTATTCGATTATACAATGGAAAAACTGTTCTTTTTATTTTGTATTTTTGCTTCGGGCGTTGACTTCTAAGGCCCTAACTGGTTGATCTGGTGGAACAACGCCCTAGAGTGAAACCCAGGTTGCCCGGAACGTAGAAATGACCATCAGTTTCAAACTGGTTGCAATTAATCCTGTTATACGATGCAAAAGCTGTTGTATTTATATCGTATTTTATGCTTCTGGAGTTGACTTCTATGGCCCTAACTATTCGATCTAGTGGAGCAACGCCCTAGAGTGAAGCCTAGGTTGCCCGGAACGTAGAAATGACCATCAGTTTCAAACTGGTTGCAATTAATCCTGTTATACGACGGAAAAACTGTTGTATTTTTATTGCATTTTATGCTTCGGGCGTTGACTTCTAAGACCCTAACTATTCAATCTGTTGGAGCAACGCCCTAGAGTGAAGCCTAGGTTGCTCGGAATGTAGAAATGACCATAACTTTCACACTGGTTGCAATTATTCGTTTTATACGATGGAAAAACTGTTGTATTTATATTGTATTTAATGCTTCTGGCGATCACTTCTTGGGCCCTAACTATTCGATCTGGTGGAACAACGCCCTAGGGTGAAGCCTAGGTTGCCCGGACCGTAGAAATGACCATAACTTTTACACTGGTAGCAATTATTCGTTTTATACAATGGAAAAACTGTTGTATTTATCTTGTATTTTATGCTTCTGGCGTTGACTTCTTAGGCCCTAACTATTCGATCTGGTGGAGCAATGCCTCAGAGTTAAGTCTAGGATGCCCGAAACGCCGAAATGATCATTACTTTCACGCTTGTTGCAATTATTCCTGTTTTACGATGAAAAGACCGTTGTATTTTTATTGTATTTTATGCTTCAGGCGTAGGCTTCTAAGGCCGTAGCTATTCGATATGGTGGAGCACCACCCTTGAGTGAAGCCTAGGTTGCTCGGAATATAGAAATGACCATAGCTTTCACACTGGTTGCAATTATTCATTTTCTACGATGGAAAAACTGTTGTATTTATATTGTATTTTATGCTTCTGGCGTTCACTTCTTAGGGCCTAACTATTCGATCTGATGGAACAATGCCCTAGGGTGAAGCATAGGTTGCCCGGAAGGTAGAAATGACCATAACTTTTACACTGGTAGCAATTATTCGTTTTATACAATGGAAAAACTGTTCTATTTATTTTGTATTTTATGCTTCGGGCGTTGACTTCTAAGGCCCTAACTGTTTCATCTGGTGGAGCAACGCCCTAGAGTGAAGCCTAGGTTGCCCGGAACGTAGAAATGACCATTACTTTCACACTGTTTGCAATTATTCCTTTTATACGATGGAAAAACTGTTCTATTTATTTTGTATATTATGCTTCGGTCGTTGACTTCTTTGGCCCTAACAATTCGATCTGGTGGAGCAACGCCCTAGAGGGAAGCCTAGGTTGCCTGGAACGTAGAAATGACCATAACTTTCACACGGGTTGCAATTATTCGTTTTATACGATGGAAAATCTGTTGTATTTATATCGTATTTTATGCTTCTGGCGTTGACTTCTTAGGCCCTAACTATTCCATCTGGTGGAACAACGCCCTAGGGTGAACCCTAGGTTGCCCGGAACGTAGAAATGATCATAACTTTTACACTGGTAGCAATTATCCGTTTTATACAATGGAAAAGCTGTTCTATTTATTTTGTATTTTATGCTTCGGGTGTTGACTTCTAAGGCCCTAACTGTTTGATCTGGTGGAGCAACGCTCTACAGTGAAGCCTAGGTTGCCCGGAACGTAGAAATGACCATTACTTTCACACTGTTTGCAATTATTCCTTTTATACGATGGAAAAGCTGTTGTATTTATATCGTATTTTATGCTTCAGGCGTTGACTTCTTAGGCCCTAACTATTCGATCTGGTGGAGCAACGCCCTAGGGTGATGCCTAGGTTGCCCGGAACGTAGAAATGACCATAACTTTTACACTGGTAGCAATCATTCGTTTTATACAATGGAAAAACTGTTCTATTTATTTTGTATTTTATGCTTCGGGCGTTGACTTCTAAGGTCCTAACTGTCGGATCTGGTGGAGCAACGCCCTAGAGTGAAGCCTAGGTTGCCCTGAACGTAGAAATGACCATAACTTTCACACTGGTTGCTATTATTCGTTTTATACGATGGAAAAACTGTTATATTTATATTGTACTTTATGCTTCTGGCGTTGACGTCTTAGGGCCTAACTATTCGATCTGATGGAACAATGCCCTAGGGTGAAGCCTAGGTTGCTCGGAACGTAGAAAGGACCACTACTTTCACACTGTTTGCAATAACTCATTTTATACGATGGAAAAGCTGTTGTATTTATATCGTATTTTATGCTTCTGGCGTTGACTTCTAAGGACCTAACTATTCGATCTGGTGGAGCAACGCCCTACAGTGATGCCTAGGTTGCCCGGAACGTAGATATGACCATAACCTTCACACTGGTTGCAAATGATTCCTGCAATACGATGGAAAAACTGTTGTATTTTTATTGCATTTTATGCTTCGGGCATTGTCTTCTAAGGCCCTAACTATGCAATCTGTTGGAGCTACGCCCTAGGGGGAAGCCTAGGTTGCCCGGAACGTAGAAATGACCATAACTTTCACACTGGTTGCAATTACTCGTTTTATACGATGGAAAAGCTGTTGCATTTATATCGTATTTTATGCTTCTGGCGTTGACTTCTAAGGCCCTATCTATTCGATCTGGTAGAGCAACGCCCTAGAGTGAAGCCTAGGTTGCCCGGTACGTAGAAATGACCATCACTATCAAACTGGTTGCAATTATTTGTTTTATACGATGGAAAAGCAGTTGTATTTATATCGTATTTTATGCTTCTGGCGTTGACTCCTTAGGCCCTAACTATTCCATCTGGTGAAACAACGCCCTAGGGTGAAGCCTAGGTTGCCGGGAAAGCAGAAATGGCCATAACTTTCATACTGGTTGCAATTATTCGTTTTAAATGGTGGAAAAACTGTTGTATTTATATTGTATTTTATGCTTCTGGCGTTGACTTCTAAGGCCCTAACTATTCGATCAGGTGGAGCAACGCCCTAGAGTGAAGCCTAGGTTGCTCGAAATGTAGAAATGACCATAACTTTCACACTGGTTGCTATCATTCGTTTTATATGATGGAAAAACTGTTGTATTTATATTGTATTTTATGCTTCGGGCGTTGACTTCTTAGGCCCTAACACTTCAATCTGGTGGAGCAACGCCCTACAGTGAGGCCTAGGTTGCCCGGAACGTAGATATGACCATAACCTTCACACAGGTTGCAATTATTCGTTTTATACGGTGTAAAGGCTGTTGTATTTATTTTGTATTTTATTCTTCTGGTGTTGACTTCTTAGGCCCTAACTATTCGATCTGGTGGAACAACGCCGTAGAGTGAAGCCTAGGTTGCTCGGAATGTAGAAATGACCATAACTTTTACACTGGTAGCAATTATTCGATTTATACAATGGAAAAACTGTTCTTTTTATTTTGTATTTTATGCTTCGGGCGTTGACTTCTATGGCCCTAACTATTCGATGTAGTGGAGCAACGCCCTAGAGTGAAGCCTAGGTTGTCCGGAACGTAGAAATGACCATCAGTTTCAAACTGGTTGCAATTAATCCTGTTATACGATGGAAAAACTGTTGTATTTTTATTGCATTTTATGCTTCGGGCGTTGACTTCTAAGACCCTAACTATTCAATCTGCTGGAGCAACGCCCTAGAGTGAAGCCTACGTTGCTCGGAATGTAGAAATGACCATAGCTTTCACACTGGTTGCAATTATTCGTTTTATACGATGGAAAAACTGTTGTATTTATATTGTATTTTATGCTTCTGGCGTTGACTTCTTAGGCCCTAACTATTCGATCTGGTGGAGCAATGCCTCAGAGTTAAGTCTAGGATGCCCGAAACGCCGAAATGATCATTACTTTCACGCTTGTTGCAATTATTCCTGTTTTACGATGAAAAGACCGTTGTATTTTTATTGTATTTTATGCTTCAGGCGTAGGCTTCTAAGGCCGTAGCTATTCGATATGGTGGAGCACCACCCTTGAGTGAAGCCTAGGTTGCTCGGAATATAGAAATGACCATAGCTTTCACACTGGTTGCAATTATTCATTTTCTACGATGGAAAAACTGTTGTATTTATATTGTATTTTATGCTTCTGGCGTTCACTTCTTAGGGCCTAACTATTCGATCTGATGGAACAATGCCCTAGGGTGAAGCATAGGTTGCCCGGAAGGTAGAAATGACCATAACTTTTACACTGGTAGCAATTATTCGTTTTATACAATGGAAAAACTGTTCTATTTATTTTGTATTTTATGCTTCGGGCGTTGACTTCTAAGGCCCTAACTGTTTCATCTGGTGGAGCAACGCCCTAGAGTGAAGCCTAGGTTGCCCGGAACGTAGAAATGACCATTACTTTCACACTGTTTGCAATTATTCCTTTTATACGATGGAAAAACTGTTCTATTTATTTTGTATATTATGCTTCGGTCGTTGACTTCTTTGGCCCTAACAATTCGATCTGGTGGAGCAACGCCCTAGAGGGAAGCCTAGGTTGCCTGGAACGTAGAAATGACCATAACTTTCACACGGGTTGCAATTATTCGTTTTATACGATGGAAAATCTGTTGTATTTATATCGTATTTTATGCTTCTGGCGTTGACTTCTTAGGCCCTAACTATTCCATCTGGTGGAACAACGCCCTAGGGTGAACCCTAGGTTGCCCGGAACGTAGAAATGATCATAACTTTTACACTGGTAGCAATTATCCGTTTTATACAATGGAAAAGCTGTTCTATTTATTTTGTATTTTATGCTTCGGGTGTTGACTTCTAAGGCCCTAACTGTTTGATCTGGTGGAGCAACGCTCTACAGTGAAGCCTAGGTTGCCCGGAACGTAGAAATGACCATTACTTTCACACTGTTTGCAATTATTCCTTTTATACGATGGAAAAGCTGTTGTATTTATATCGTATTTTATGCTTCAGGCGTTGACTTCTTAGGCCCTAACTATTCGATCTGGTGGAGCAACGCCCTAGGGTGATGCCTAGGTTGCCCGGAACGTAGAAATGACCATAACTTTTACACTGGTAGCAATCATTCGTTTTATACAATGGAAAAACTGTTCTATTTATTTTGTATTTTATGCTTCGGGCGTTGACTTCTAAGGTCCTAACTGTCGGATCTGGTGGAGCAACGCCCTAGAGTGAAGCCTAGGTTGCCCTGAACGTAGAAATGACCATAACTTTCACACTGGTTGCTATTATTCGTTTTATACGATGGAAAAACTGTTATATTTATATTGTACTTTATGCTTCTGGCGTTGACGTCTTAGGGCCTAACTATTCGATCTGATGGAACAATGCCCTAGGGTGAAGCCTAGGTTGCTCGGAACGTAGAAAGGACCACTACTTTCACACTGTTTGCAATAACTCATTTTATACGATGGAAAAGCTGTTGTATTTATATCGTATTTTATGCTTCTGGCGTTGACTTCTAAGGACCTAACTATTCGATCTGGTGGAGCAACGCCCTACAGTGATGCCTAGGTTGCCCGGAACGTAGATATGACCATAACCTTCACACTGGTTGCAAATGATTCCTGCAATACGATGGAAAAACTGTTGTATTTTTATTGCATTTTATGCTTCGGGCATTGTCTTCTAAGGCCCTAACTATGCAATCTGTTGGAGCTACGCCCTAGGGGGAAGCCTAGGTTGCCCGGAACGTAGAAATGACCATAACTTTCACACTGGTTGCAATTACTCGTTTTATACGATGGAAAAGCTGTTGCATTTATATCGTATTTTATGCTTCTGGCGTTGACTTCTAAGGCCCTATCTATTCGATCTGGTAGAGCAACGCCCTAGAGTGAAGCCTAGGTTGCCCGGTACGTAGAAATGACCATCACTATCAAACTGGTTGCAATTATTTGTTTTATACGATGGAAAAGCAGTTGTATTTATATCGTATTTTATGCTTCTGGCGTTGACTCCTTAGGCCCTAACTATTCCATCTGGTGAAACAACGCCCTAGGGTGAAGCCTAGGTTGCCGGGAAAGCAGAAATGGCCATAACTTTCATACTGGTTGCAATTATTCGTTTTAAATGGTGGAAAAACTGTTGTATTTATATTGTATTTTATGCTTCTGGCGTTGACTTCTAAGGCCCTAACTATTCGATCAGGTGGAGCAACGCCCTAGAGTGAAGCCTAGGTTGCTCGAAATGTAGAAATGACCATAACTTTCACACTGGTTGCTATCATTCGTTTTATATGATGGAAAAACTGTTGTATTTATATTGTATTTTATGCTTCGGGCGTTGACTTCTTAGGCCCTAACACTTCAATCTGGTGGAGCAACGCCCTACAGTGAGGCCTAGGTTGCCCGGAACGTAGATATGACCATAACCTTCACACAGGTTGCAATTATTCGTTTTATACGGTGTAAAGGCTGTTGTATTTATTTTGTATTTTATTCTTCTGGTGTTGACTTCTTAGGCCCTAACTATTCGATCTGGTGGAACAACGCCGTAGAGTGAAGCCTAGGTTGCTCGGAATGTAGAAATGACCATAACTTTTACACTGGTAGCAATTATTCGATTTATACAATGGAAAAACTGTTCTTTTTATTTTGTATTTTATGCTTCTGGCGTTGACTTCTTAGGCCCTAACTATTCGATCTGGTGGAGCAATGCCTCAGAGTTAAGTCTAGGATGCCCGAAACGCCGAAATGATCATTACTTTCACGCTTGTTGCAATTATTCCTGTTATACGATGAAAAGACCGTTGTATTTTTATTGTATTTTATGCTTCAGGCGTAGGCTTCTAAGGCCGTAGCTATTCGATATGGTGGAGCACCACCCTTGAGTGAAGCCTAGGTTGCTCGGAATATAGAAATGACCATAACTTTCACACTGGTTGCAATTATTCATTTTCTACGATGGAAAAACTGTTGTATTTATATTGTATTTTATGCTTCTGGCGTTCACTTCTTAGGGCCTAACTATTCGATCTGATGGAACAATGCCCTAGGGTGAAGCCTAGGTTGCCCGGAACGTAGAAATGACCATAACTTTTACACTGGTAGCAATTATTCGTTTTATACAATGGAAAAACTGTTCTATTTATTTTGTATTTTATGCTTCGGGCGTTGACTTCTAAGGCCCTAACTGTTTCATCTGGTGGAGCAACGCCCTAGAGTGAAGCCTAGGTTGCCCGGAACGTAGAAATGACCATTACTTTCACACTGTTTGCAATTATTCCTTTTATACGATGGAAAAACTGTTCTATTTATTTTGTATATTATGCTTCGGTCGTTGACTTCTTTGGCCCTAACAATTCGATCTGGTGGAGCAACGCCCTAAAGGGAAGCCTAGGTTGCCTGGAACGTAGAAATGACCATAACTTTCACACGGGTTGCAATTATTCGTTTTATACGATGGAAAATCTGTTGTATTTATATCGTATTTTATGCTTCTGGCGTTGACTTCTTAGGCCCTAACTATTCCATCTGGTGGAACAACGCCCTAGGGTGAACCCTAGGTTGCCCGGAACGTAGAAATGATCATAACTTTTACACTGGTAGCAATTATCCGTTTTATACAATGGAAAAGCTGTTCTATTTATTTTGTATTTTATGCTTCGGGTGTTGACTTCTAAGGCCCTAACTGTTTGATCTGGTGGAGCAACGCTCTACAGTGAAGCCTAGGTTGCCCGGAACGTAGAAATGACCATTACTTTCACACTGTTTGCAATTATTCCTTTTATACGATGGAAAAGCTGTTGTATTTATATCGTATTTTATGCTTCAGGCGTTGACTTCTTAGGCCCTAACTATTCGATCTGGTGGAGCAACGCCCTAGGGTGATGCCTAGGTTGCCCGGAACGTAGAAATGACCATAACTTTTACACTGGTAGCAATCATTCGTTTTATACAATGGAAAAACTGTTCTATTTATTTTGTATTTTATGCTTCGGGCGTTGACTTCTAAGGCCCTAACTGTTGGATCTGGTGGAGCAACGCCCTAGAGTGAAGCCTAGGTTGCCCTGAACGTAGAAATGACCATAACTTTCACACTAGTTGCTATTATTCGTTTTATACGATGAAAAAACTGTTATATTTATATTGTACTTTATGCTTCTGGCGTTGACGTCTTAGGGCCTAACTATTCGATCTGATGCAACAATGCCCTAGGGTGAAGCCTAGGTCGCTCGGAACGTAGAAAGGACCACTACTTTCACACTGTTTGCAATAACTCATTTTATACGATGGAAAAGCTGTTGTATTTATATCGTATTTTATGCTTCTGGCGTTGACTTCTAAGGACCTAACTATTCGATCTGGTGGAGCAACGCCCTACAGTGATGCCTAGGTTGCCCGGAACGTAGATATGACCATAACCTTCACACTGGTTGCAAATGATTCCTGCAATACGATGGAAAAACTGTTGTATTTTTATTGCATTTTATGCTTCGGGCATTGTCTTCTAAGGCCCTAACTATGCAATCTGTTGGAGCTACGCCCTAGGGGGAAGCCTAGGTTGCCGGGAAAGCAGAAATGGCCATAACTTTCATACTGGTTGCAATTATTCGTTTTAAATGGTGGAAAAACTGTTGTATTTATATTGTATTTTATGCTTCTGGCGTTGACTTCTAAGGCCCTAACTATTCGATCAGGTGGAGCAACGCCGTAGAGTGAAGCCTAGGTTGCTCGGAATGTAGAAATGACCATAACTTTCACACTGGTTGCAATTATTCGTTTTATACGATGGAAAAACTGTTGTATTTATACTGTATTTTATGCTTCTGGCGTTCACTTCTTAGGCCCTAGCTATTCGACCTGGTGGAACAACGCCCTAGGGTGAAGCCTATGTTTCCCGGAACGTAGAAATGGCCATATCTTTTACACTGGTAGCAATTATTCGTTTCATACAATGGAAAAACTGTTCTATTTATTTTGTATTTTATGCTTCGGGCGTTGACTTCTAAGGGCCTAACTGTTGGATCTGGTGGAGCAACGCCCTAGAGTGAAGCCTAGGTTGCCCGGAACGTAGAAATGACAATTACTTTCACACTGCTTGCAATTATTCCTTTTATACGATGCAAATGCTGTTGTATTTATATCGTATTTTATGCTTCTGGCGTTGACTTCTAAGGCCCTAACTGTTTGTTCTCGTGGAGCAACGCCCTAGAGTGAAGCCTAGGTTGCCCGGAACGTAGGAATGACCATTACTTTCACACTGTTTGCAATTATTCCTTTTATACGATGGAAGAACTGTTCTATTTATTTTGTATTTCATGCTTCGGGCGTTGACTTCTAAGGCCCTAACTGTTTGATCTGGTGGAGCAACGCCTTAGAGTGAAGGCTAGGTTGCCCGGAACGTAGAAATGACCATAACTTTTACACTGGTAGCAATTATTCGTTTTATACAATGGAAAAACTGTTCTTTTTATTTTGTATTTTATGCTTCGGGCGTTGACTTCTAAGGCCCTAACTGGTTGATCTGGTGGAACAACGCCCTAGAGTGAAGCCCAGGTTGCCCGGAACGTAGAAATGACAATTACTTTCACACTGTTTGCAATTATTCCTTTTATACGATGCAAAAGCTGTTGTATTTATATCGTATTTTATGCTTCGGGCGTTGACTTCTAAGACCCTAACTATTCAATCTGTTGGAGCAACGCCCTAGAGTGAAGCCTAGGTTGCTCGGAATGTAGAAATGACCATAACTTTCACACTGGTTGCAATTATTCGTTTTCTACGATGGAAAAACTGTTGTATTTATATAGTATTTTATGCTTCTGGCGTTCACTCCTTAGGGCCTAACTATTCGATCTGATGGAACAATGCCCTAGGGTGAAGCCTAGGTTGCTCGGAACGTAGAAATGACCACTACTTTCACACTGTTTGCAATAACTCATTTTATACGATGGAAAAGCTGTTGTATTTATATCGAATTTTATGCTTCTGGCGTTGACTTCTAAGGACCTAACTATTCGATCTGGTGGAGCAACGGCCTACAGTGATGCCTAGGTTGCCCGGAACGTAGATATGACCATAACCTTCACACTGGTTGCAAATTATTCCTGCAATACGATGGAAAAACTGTTGTATTTTTATTGCATTTTATGCTTCGGGCATTGTCTTCTAAGGCCCTAACTATGCAATCTGTTGGAGCTACGCCCTAGGGGGAAGCCTAGGTTGCCCGGAACGTAGAAATGACCATAACTTTCACACTGGTTGCAATTACTCGTTTTATACGATGGAAAAGCTGTTGCATTTATATCGTATTTTATGCTTCTGGCGTTGACTTCTTAGGCCCTAACTATTCGATCTGGTGGAAGAACGCCCTTGAGTGAAGCCTAGGTTGCCTGGAACGTAGAAATGACCATCACTTTCACACGGGTTGCAATTATTCCTGTTATAGGATGGAAAGACTGTTGCATTTTTATTGTATTTTATGCTTCAGGCGTTGACTTCTGAGGCCATAGCTATTCGATGTGGTGGAAGAACGCCATAGAGTGAAGCCTAGGTTGCCCGGAACGTAGAAATGACCATAAGTTTCATAATGGTTGCAATTATTCCTGTTATAGGATGGAAAGACTGTTGTATTTTTATTGCATTTTATGCTTCTGGCGTTCACTTCTTAGGCCCTAACTATTCGATCTGGTGGAGCAACGCCCTAGGGTGATGCCTAGGTTGCCCGGAACGTAGAAATGACCATAACTTTTACACTGGTAGCAATCATTCGTTTTATACAATGGAAAAACTGTTCTATTTATTTTGTATTTTATGCTTCGGGCGTTGACTTCTAAGGCCCTAACTGTTGGATCTGCTGGAGCAACGCCCTAGAGTGAAGCCTAGGTTGCCCTGAACGTAGAAATGACCATAACTTTCACACTGGTTGCTATTATTCGTTTTATACGATGGAAAAACTTTTATATTTATATTGTACTTTATGCTTCTGGCGTTGACGTCTTAGGCCCTAATTATTCGATCTGGTGGAACAACGCCCTTGAGTGAAGCCTAGGTTGCATGGAACGTAGAAATGACCATCACTTTCACACGGGTTGCAATTATTCCTGTTATAGGATGGGAAGACTGTTGCATTTTTATTGTATTTTGTGCTTCAGGCGTTGACTACTGAGGCCGTAGCTATTCGATGTGGTGGAAGAACGCCATAGAGTGAAGCCTAGGTTGCCCGGAACGTAGAAATGACCATAAGTTTCATAATGGTTGCAATTATTCCTGATATAGTATGGAAAGACTGTTGTATTTTTATTGCATTTTATGCTTCTGGCGTTCACTTCTTAGGCCCTAACTATTCGATCTGGTGGAACAACGCCCTAGGGTGAAGCCTAGGTTGCCCGGAACGTAGAAATGACCATAACTTTTACACTGGTAGCAATTATTCGTTTTATAGAATGGAAAAACTGTTCTATTTATTTTGTATTTTATGCTTCGGGCGTTGACTTCTAAGGCCCTAACTGTTTGATCTGGTGGAGCAACGCCCTAGAGTGAAGCCTAGGTTGCCCGGAACGTAGAAATGACCATAACTTTCACACTGGTTGCTATTATTCGTTTTATACGGTGGAAAAACTGTTATATTTATATTGTATTTTATGCTTCAGGCGTTGACTTCTGAGGCCGTAGCTATTCGATGTGGTGGAAGAACGCCATAGAGTGAAGCCTAGGTTGCCCGGAACGTAGAAATGACCACAAGTTTCATAATGGTTGCAATTATTCGTTTTATACGATGGAAAAACTGTTGTATTTCTATTGTATTTTATGCTTCGGGCGTTGACTTCTTAGGCCCTAACACTTCGATCTGGTGGAGCAACGCCCTACAGTGAAGCCTAGGTTGCCCGGAACGTAGATATGACCATAACCTTCACACAGGTTGCAATTATTCGTTTTATACGGTGTAAAGGCTGTTGTATTTATTTTGTATTTTATTCTTCTGGTGTTGACTTCTCAGGCCCTAACTATTCGATCTGGTGGGACAACGCCGTAGAGTGAAGCCTAGGTTGCCCGGAACGTAGAAATGACCATTACTTTCACACTGTTTGCAATTATTCCTTTTATACGATGGAAAAGCTGCTGTATTTATATCGTATTTTATGCTTCTGGCGTTGAATTCTAAGGACCTAACTATTCGATCTGGTGGAGCAACGCCCTAGAGTGAAGCCTAGGTTGCTCGGAATGTAGAAATGACCATAACTTTCACACTGGTTGCAATTATTCGTTTTATACGATGGAAAAACTGTTGTATTTAAAATGTATTTTATGCTTCTGGCGTTCACTTCTTAGGCCCTAACTATTCGATCTGGAGGAACAACGCCCTAGGGTGAAGCCTAGTTTGCCCGGAACGTAGAAATGACCATAACTCTTACACTGGTAGCAATTATTCGATTTACACAATGGAAAAACTGTTCTTTTTATTTTGTATTTTATGCTTCGGGTGTTGACTTCTAAGGCCCTAACTATTCAATCTGTTGGAGCAACGCCCTAGAGGGAAGTCTAGGTTGCCCGGAACGTAGATATGACCATAACCTTCACACTGGTTGCAAATGATTCCTGCAATACGATGGAAAAACTGTTGTATTTTTATAGCATTTTATGCTTCGGGCATTGTCTTCTAAGGCCCTAACTATTCAATCTGTTGGAGCTACGCCCTAGGGGGAAGCCTAGGTTGCCCGGAACGTAGAAATGACCATAACTTTCACACTGGTTGCAATTACCCGTTTTATACGATCGAAAAGCTGTTGCATTTATATCGTATTTTATGCTTCTGGCGTTGACTTCTAAGGCCCTATCTATTCGATCTGGTAGAGCAACGCCCTAGAGTGAAGCCTAGGTTGCCCGGTACGTAGAAATGACCATCACTATCAAACTGGTTGCAATTATTTGTTTTATACGATGGAATAGCAGTTGTATTTATATCGTATTTTATGCTTCTGGCGTTGACTTCTTAGGCCCTAACTATTCCATCTGGTGGAACAACGCCCTAGGGTGAAGCCTAGGTTGCCGGGAAAGCAGAAATGGCCATAACTTTCATACTGGTTGCAATTATTCGTTTTAAATGGTGGAAAAACTGTTGTATTTATATTGTATTTTATGCTTCTGGCGTTGACTTCTAAGGCCCTAACTATTCGATCAGGTGGAGCAACGCCCTAGAGTGAAGCCTAGGTTGCTCGAAATGTAGAAATGACCATAACTTTCACACTGGTTGCAATTATTCGTTTTATACGATGGAAAAGCTGTTGTATTTACATCGTATTTTATGCTTCTGGCGTTGACTTCTTAGGCCATAACTATTCCATCTGGTGGAACAACGCCCTAGGGTAAAGCCAAGATTGCGCGGAACGTAGAAAGGACCATAACTTTCACACTGGTTGCTATCATTCGTTTTATATGATGGAAAAGCTGTTGTATTTATATTGTATTTTATGCTTCGGGCGTTGACTTCTTAGGCCCTAACACTTCAATCTGGTGGAGCAACGCCCTACAGTGAGGCCTAGGTTGCCCGGAACGTAGATATGACCATAACCTTCACACAGGTTGCAATTATTCGTTTTATACGGTGTAAAGGCTGTTGTATTTATTTTGTATTTTATTCTTCTGGTGTTGACTTCTTAGGCCCTAACTATTCGATCTGGTGGAACAACGCCGTAGAGTGAAGCCTAGGTTGCTCGGAATGTAGAAATGACCATAACTTTCACACTGGTTGCAATTATTCGTTTTATACGATGGAAAAACTGTTGTATTTATACTGTATTTTATGCTTCTGGCGTTCACTTCTTAGGCCCTAGCTATTCGACCTGGTGGAACAACGCCCTAGGGTGAAGCCTATGTTTCCCGGAACGTAGAAATGGCCATATCTTTTACACTGGTAGCAATTATTCGTTTCATACAATGGAAAAACTGTTCTATTTATTTTGTATTTTATGCTTCGGGCGTTGACTTCTAAGGGCCTAACTGTTGGATCTGGTGGAGCAACGCCCTAGAGTGAAGCCTAGGTTGCCCGGAACGTAGAAATGACAATTACTTTCACACTGCTTGCAATTATTCCTTTTATACGATGCAAATGCTGTTGTATTTATATCGTATTTTATGCTTCTGGCGTTGACTTCTAAGGCCCTAACTGTTTGTTCTCGTGGAGCAACGCCCTAGAGTGAAGCCTAGGTTGCCCGGAACGTAGGAATGACCATTACTTTCACACTGTTTGCAATTATTCCTTTTATACGATGGAAGAACTGTTCTATTTATTTTGCATTTCATGCTTCGGGCGTTGACTTCTAAGGCCCTAACTGTTTGATCTGGTGGAGCAACGCCTTAGAGTGAAGGCTAGGTTGCCCGGAACGTAGAAATGACCATAACTTTTACACTGGTAGCAATTATTCGTTTTATACAATGGAAAAACTGTTCTTTTTATTTTGTATTTTATGCTTCGGGCGTTGACTTCTAAGGCCCTAACTGGTTGATCTGGTGGAACAACGCCCTAGAGTGAAGCCCAGGTTGCCCGGAACGTAGAAATGACAATTACTTTCACACTGTTTGCAATTATTCCTTTTATACGATGCAAAAGCTGTTGTATTTATATCGTATTTTATGCTTCGGGCGTTGACTTCTAAGACCCTAACTATTCAATCTGTTGGAGCAACGCCCTAGTGTGAAGCCTAGGTTGCTCGGAATGTAGAAATGACCATAACTTTCACACTGGTTGCAATTATTCGTTTTCTACGATGGAAAAACTGTTGTATTTATATAGTATTTTATGCTTCTGGCGTTGACTTCTAAGGCCCTAACTATTCGATCTGATGGAACAATGCCCTAGGGTGAAGCCTAGGTTGCTCGGAACGTAGAAATGACCACTACTTTCACACTGTTTGTAATAACTCATTTTATACGATGGAAAAGCTGTTGTATTTATATCGTATTTTATGCTTCTGGCGTTGACTTCTAAGGACCTAACTATTCGATCTGGTGGAGCAACGCCCTACAGTGATGCCTAGGTTGCCCGGAACGTAGATATGACCATAACCTTCACACTGGTTGCAAATTATTCCTGCAATACGATGGAAAAACTGTTGTATTTTTATTGCATTTTATGCTTCGGGCATTGTCTTCTAAGGCCCTAACTATGCAATCTGTTGGAGCTACGCCCTAGGGGGAAGCCTAGGTTGCCCGGAACGTAGAAATGACCATAACTTTCACACTGGTTGCAATTACTCGTTTTATACGATGGAAAAACTGTTGCATTTATATCGTACTTTATGCTTCTGGCGTTGACTTCTAAGGCCCTATCTATTCGATCTGGTAGAGCAACGCCCTAGAGTGAAGCCTAGGTTGCCCGGTACGTAGAAATGACCATCACTATCAAACTGGTTGCAATTATTTGTTTTATACGATGGAAAAGCAGTTGTATTTATATCGTATTTTATGCTTCTGGCGTTGACTTCTTAGGCCCTAACTATTCCATCTGGTGGAACAACGCCCTAGGGTGAAGCCTAGGTTGCCCGGAAAGCAGAAATGGCCATAACTTTCATACTGGTTGCAATTATTCGTTTTAAATGGTGGAAAAACTGTTGTATTTATATTGTATTTTATGCTTCTGGCGTTGACTTCTAAGGCCCTAACTATTCGATCAGGTGGAGCAACGCCCTAGAGTGGAGCCTAGGTTGCTCGAAATGTAGAAATGACCATAACTTTCACACTGGTTGCAATTATTCGTTTTATACGATGGAAAAGCTGTTGTATTTACATCGTATTTTATGCTTCTGGCGTTGACTTCTTAGGCCCTAACTATTCCATCTGGTGGAACAACGCCCTAGGGTAAAGCCAAGATTGCGCGGAACGTAGAAATGACCATAACTTTCACACTGGTTGCTATCATTCGTTTTATATGATGGAAAAACTGTTGTATTTATATTGTATTTTATGCTTCGGGCGTTGACTTCTTAGGCCCTAACACTTCAATCTGGTGGAGCAACGCCCTACAGTGAGGCCTAGGTTGCCCGGAACGTAGATATGACCATAACCTTCACACAGGTTGCAATTATTCGTTTTATACGGTGTAAAGGCTGTTGTATTTATTTTGTATTTTATTCTTCTGGTGTTGACTTCTTAGGCCCTAACTATTCGATTTGGTGGAACAACGCCGTAGAGTGAAGCCTAGGTTGCTCGGAATGTAGAAATGACCATAACTTTCACACTGGTTGCAATTATTCGTTTTATACGATGGAAAAACTGTTGTATTTATACTGTATTTTATGCTTCTGGCGTTCACTTCTTAGGCCCTAGCTATTCGACCTGTTGGAACAACGCCCTAGGGTGAAGCCTATGTTTCCCGGAACGTAGAAATGGCCATATCTTTTACACTGGTAGCAATTATTCGTTTCATACAATGGAAAAACTGTTCTATTTATTTTGTATTTTATGCTTCGGGCGTTGACTTCTAAGGGCCTAACTGTTGGATCTGGTGGAACAACGCCCTAGGGTGAAGCCTAGGTTGCCGGGAAAGCAGAAATGGCCATAACTTTCATACTGGTTGCAATTATTCGTTTTAAATGGTGGGAAAACTGTTGTATTTATATTGTATTTTATGCTTCTGGCGTTGACTTCTAAGGCCCTAACTATTCGATCAGGTGGAGCAACGCCCTAGAGTGAAGCCTAGGTTGCTCGAAATGTAGAAATGACCATAACCTTCACACTGGTTGCAATTATTCGTTTTATACGATGGAAAAGCTGTTGTATTTACATCGTATTTTATGCTTCTGGCGTTGACTTCTTAGGCCCTAACTATTCCATCTGGTGGAACAACGCCCTAGGGTAAAGCCAAGATTGCGCGGAACGTAGAAATGACCATAACTTTCACACTGGTTGCTATCATTCGTTTTATATGATGGAAAAACTGTTGTATTTATATTGTATTTTATGCTTCGGGCGTTGACTTCTTAGGCCCTAACACTTCAATCTGGTGGAGCAACGCCCTACAGTGAGGCCTAGGTTGCCCGGAACGTAGATATGACCATAACCTTCACACAGGTTGCAATTATTCGTTTTATACGGTGTAAAGGCTGTTGTATTTATTTTGTATTTTATTCTTCTGGTGTTGACTTCTTAGGCCCTAACTATTCGATCTGGTGGAACAACGCCGTAGAGTGAAGCCTAGGTTGCTCGGAATGTAGAAATGACCATAACTTTCACACTGGTTGCAATTATTCGTTTTATACGATGGAAAAACTGTTGTATTTATACTGTATTTTATGCTTCTGGCGTTCACTTCTTAGGCCCTAGCTATTCGACCTGGTGGAACAACGCCCTAGGGTGAAGCCTATGTTTCCCGGAACGTAGAAATGGCCATATCTTTTACACTGGTAGCAATTATTCGTTTCATACAATGGAAAAACTGTTCTATTTATTTTGTATTTTATGCTTCGGGCGTTGACTTCTAAGGGCCTAACTGTTGGATCTGGTGGAGCAACGCCCTAGAGTGAAGCCTAGGTTGCCCGGAACGTAGAAATGACAATTACTTTCACACTGCTTGCAATTATTCCTTTTATACGATGCAAATGCTGTTGTATTTATATCGTATTTTATGCTTCTGGCGTTGACTTCTAAGGCCCTAACTGTTTGTTCTGGTGGAGCAACGCCCTAGAGTGAAGCCTAGGTTGCCCGGAACGTAGGAATAACCATTACTTTCACACTGTTTGCAATTATTCCTTTTATACGATGAAAAAACTGTTCTATTTATTTTGTATTTCATGCTTCGGTCGTTGACTTCTAAGGCCCTAACTGTTTGATCTGGTGGAGCAACGCCTTAGAGTGAAGGCTAGGTTGCCCGGAACGTAGAAATGACCATAACTTTTACACTGGTAGCAATTATTCGTTTTATACAATGGAAAAACTGTTCTTTTTATTTTGTATTTTATGCTTTGGGCGTTGACTTCTAAGGCCCTAACTGGTTGATCTGGTGGAACAACGCCCGAGAGTGAAGCCCAGGTTGCCCGGAACGTAGAAATGACAATTACTTTCACACTGTTTGCAATTATTCCTTTTATACGATGCAAAAGCTGTTGTATTTATATCGTATTTTATGCTTCGGGCGTTGACTTCTAAGGCCCTAACTATTCAATCTGTTGGAGCAACGCCCTAGAGTGAAGCCTAGGTTGCTCGGAATGTAGAAATGACCATAACTTTCACACTGGTTGCAATTATTCGTTTTCTACGATGGAAGAACTGTTGTATTTATATAGTATTTTATGCTTCTGGCGTTCACTCCTTAGGGCCTAACTATTCGATCTGATGGAACAATGCCCTAGGGTGAAGCCTAGGTTGCTCGGAACGTAGAAATGACCACTACTTTCACACTGTTTGCAATAACTCATCTTATACGATGGAAAAGCTGTTGTATTTATATCGTATTTTATGCTTCTGGCGTTGACTTCTAAGGACCTAACTATTCGATCTGGTGGAGCAACGCCCTAGAGTGAAGCCTAGGTTGCCCGGAAAGTAGAAATGACCATAACTTTCACACTGGTTGCAATTACTCGTTTTATACGATGGAAAAGCTGTTGCATTTATATCGTACTTTATGCTTCTGGCGTTGACTTCTAAGGCCCTATCTATTCGATCTGGTAGAGCAACGCCCTAGAGTGAAGTCTAGGTTGCCCGGTACGTAGAAATGACCATCACTATCAAACTGGTTGCAATTATTTGTTTTATACGATGGAAAAGCAGTTGTATTTATATCGTATTTTATGCTTCTGGCGTTGACTTCTTAGGCCCTAACTATTCCATCTGGTGGAACAACGCCCTAGGGTGAAGCCTAGGTTGCCTGGAAAGCAGAAATGGCCATAACTTTCATACTGGTTGCAATTATTCGTTTTAAATGGTGGAAAAACTGTTGTATTTATATTGTATTTTATGCTTCAGGCGTTGACTTCTGAGGCAGTAGCTATTCGATGTGGTGGAAGAACGCCATAGAGTGAAGCCTAGGTTGCACGGAACGTAGAAATGACCATAACTTTCATACTGGTTGCAATTATTCGTTTTATATGATGGAAGAACTGTTGTATTTTTATTGCATTTTATGCTTCGGGCGTTGACTTCTAAGGCCCTAACTATTCAATCTGTTGGAGCAACGCCCTACAGTGAGGCCTAGGTGGCCCGGAACGTAGATATGACCATAACCTTCGCACAGGTTGCAATTATTCGTTTTATACGGTGTAAAGGCTGTTGTATTTATTTTGTATTTTATTCTTCTGGTGTTGACTTCTTAGGCCCTAACTATTCGATCTGGTGGAACAACGCAGTAGAGTGAAGCCTAGGTTGCTCGGAATGTAGAAATGACCATAACTTTCACACTGGTTGCAATTATTCGTTTTATACGATGGAAAAACTGTTGTATTTATACTGTATTTTATGCTTCTGGCGTTCACTTCTTAGGCCCTAGCTATTCGACCTGGTGGAACAACGCCCTAGGGTGAAGCCTATGTTTCCCGGAACGTAGAAATGGCCATATCTTTTACACTGGGAGCAATTATTCGTTTCATACAATGGAAAAACTGTTGTATTTAAAATGTATTTTATGCTTCTGGCGTTCACTTCTTAGGCCCTAACTATTCGATCTGGTGGAACAACGCCGTAGAGTGAAGCCTAGGTTGCCCGGAACGTAGAAATGACCATTACTTTCACACTGTTTGCAATTATTCCTTTTATACGATGGAAAAGCTGCTGTATTTATATCGTATTTTATGCTTCTGGCGTTGAATTCTAAGGACCTAACTATTCGATCTGGTGGAGCAACGCCCTCGAGTGAAGCCTAGGTTGCTCGGAATGTAGAAATGACCATAACTTTCACACTGGTTGCAATTATTCGTTTTATACGATGGAAAAACTGTTGTATTTAAAATGTATTTTATGCTTCTGGCGTTCACTTCTTAGGCCCTAACTATTCGATCTGGAGGAACAACGCCCTAGGGTGAAGCCTAGGTTGCCCGGAACGTAGAAATGACCATAACTTTTACACTGGTAGCAATTATTCGATTTATACAATGGAAAAACTGTTCTTTTTATTTTGTATTTTATGCTTCGGGCGTTGACTTCTAAGGCCCTAACTGGTTGATCTGGTGGAACAACGCCCTAGAGTGAAACCCAGGTTGCCCGGAACGTAGAAATGACAATTACTTTCACACTGTTTGCAATTATTCCTTTTATACGATGCAAAAGCTGTTGTATTTATATCGTATTTTATGCTTCGGGCGTTGACTTCTAAGGCCCTAACTATTCAATCTGTTGGAGCAACGCCCTAGAGTGAAGCCTAGGTTGCTCGGAATGTAGAAATGACCATAACTTTCACACTGGTTGCAATTATTCGTTTTCTACGATGGAAAAACTGTTGTATTTATATTGTATTTTATGCTTCTGGCGTTCACTCCTTAGGGCCTAACTATTCGATCTGATGGAACAATGCCCTAGGGTGACGCCTAGGTTGCTCGGAACGTAGAAATGACCACTACTTTCACACTGTTTGCAATAACTCATTTTATACGATGGAAAAGCTGTTGTATTTATATCGTATTTTATTCTTCTGGCGTTGACTTCTAAGGACCTAACTATTCGATCTGGTGGAGCAACGCCCTACAGTGATGCCTAGGTTGCCCGGAACGTAGATATGACCATAACCTTCACACTGGTTGCAAATTATTCCTGCAATACGATGGAAAAACTGTTGTATTTTTATTGCATTTTATGCTTCGGGCATTGTCTTCTAAGGCCCTAACTATGCAATCTGTTGGAGCTACGCCCTAGGGGGAAGCCTAGGTTGCCCGGAACGTAGAAATGACCATAACTTTCACACTGGTTGCAATTACTCGTTTTATACGATGGAAAAGCTGTTGCATTTATATCGTATTTTATGCTTCTGGCGTTGACTTCTAAGGCCCTAACTATTCGATCAGGTGCAGCAACGCCCTAGAGTGAAGCCTAGGTTGCTCGAAATGTAGAAGTGACCATAACTTTCACACTGGTTGCAATTATTCGTTTTATACGATGGAAAAGCTGTTGTATTTACATCGTATTTTATGCTTCTGGCGTTGACTTCTTAGGCCCTAACTATTCCATCTGGTGGAACAACGCCCTAGGGTAAAGCCAAGATTGCGCGGAACGTAGTAATGACCATAACTTTCACACTGGTTGCTATCATTCGTTTTATATGATGGAAAAACTGTTGTATTTATATTGTATTTTATGCTTCGGGCGTTCACTTCTTAGGCCCTAACACTTCTATCTGGTGGAGCAACGCCCTACAGTGAGGCCTAGGTTGCCCGGAACGTAGATATGACCATAACCTTCACACAGGATGCAATTATTCGTTTTATACGGTGTAAAGGCTGTTGTATTTATTTTGTATTTTATTCTTCTGGTGTTGACTTCTTAGGCCCTAACTATTCGATCTGGAGGAACAACGCCCTAGGGTGAAGCCTAGGTTGCCCGGAACGTAGAAATGTCCATAACTTTTACACTGGTAGCAATTATTCGATTTATACAATGGAAAAACTGTTCTTTTTATTTTGTATTTTATGCTTCGGGCGTTGACTTCTAAGGCCCTAACTGGTTGATCTGGTGGAACAACGCCCTAGAGTGAAGCCCAGGTTGCCCGGAACGTAGAAATGACAATTACTTTCACACTGTTTGCAATTATTCCTTTTATACGATGCAAAAGTTGTTGTATTTATATCGTATTTTATGCTTCGGGCGTTGACTTCTAAGGCCCTAACTATTCAATCTGTTGGAGCAACGCCCTAGAGTGAAGCCTAGGTTGCTCGGAATGTAGAAATGACCATAACTTTCACACTGGTTGCAATTATTCGTTTTATACGATGGAAAAACTGTTGTATTTAAAATGTATTTTATGCTTCTGGCGTTCACTCCTTAGGGCCTAACTATTCGATCTGATGGAACAATGCCCTAGGGTGACGCCTAGGTTGCTCGGAACGTAGAAATGACCACTACTTTCACACTGTTTGCAATAACTCGTTTTATACGATGGAAAAGCTGTTGTATTTATATCGTATTTTATGCTTCTGGCGTTGACTTCTAAGGACCTAACTATTCGATCTGGTGGAGCAACGCCCTACAGTGATGCCTAGGTTGCCCGGAACGTAGATATGACCATAACCTTCACACTGGTTGCAAATTATTCCTGCAATACGATGGAAAAACTGTTGTATTTTTATTGCATTTTATGCTTCGGGCATTGTCTTCTAAGGCCCTAACTATGCAATCTGTTGGAGCTACGCCCTAGGGGGAAGCCTAGGTTGCCCGGAACGTAGAAATGACCATAACTTTCGCACTGGTTGCAATTACTCGTTTTATACGATGGAAAAACTGTTGCATTTATATCGTATTTTATGCTTCTGGCGTTGACTTCTAAGGCCCTAACTATTCGATCAGGTGCAGCAACGCCCTAGAGTGAAGCCTAGGTTGCTCGAAATGTAGAAATGACCATAACTTTCACACTGGCTGCAATTATTCGTTTTATACGATGGAAAAGCTGTTGTATTTACATCGTATTTTATGCTTCTGGCGTTGACTTCTTAGGCCCTAACTATTCCATCTGGTGGAACAACGCCCTAGGGTAAAGCCAAGATTGCGCGGAACGTAGTAATGACCATAACTTTCACACTGGTTGCTATCATTCGTTTTATATGATGGAAAAACTGTTGTATTTATATTGTAT
Organism: Calliopsis andreniformis; assembly: GCF_051401765.1. Lineage (NCBI taxonomy): Eukaryota > Metazoa > Arthropoda > Insecta > Hymenoptera > Andrenidae > Calliopsis > Calliopsis andreniformis. The sequence continues at coordinate 5,335,598 of NW_027480429.1, forward strand.
TTTATGCTTCGGGCGTTCACTTCTTAGGCCCTAACACTTCTATCTGGTGGAGCAACGCCCTACAGTGAGGCCTAGGTTGCCCGGAACGTAGATATGACCATAACCTTCACACAGGATGCAATTATTCGTTTTATACGGTGTAAAGGCTGTTGTATTTATTTTGTATTTTATTCTTCTGGTGTTGACTTCTTAGGCCCTAACTATTCGATCTGGAGGAACAACGCCCTAGGGTGAAGCCTAGGTTGCCCGGAACGTATGAATGACCATAACTTTTACACTGGTAGCAATTATTCGATTTATACAATGGAAAAACTGTTCTTTTTATTTTGTATTTTATGCTTCGGGCGTTGACTTCTAAGGCCCTAACTGGTTGATCTGGTGGAACAACGCCCTAGAGTGAAGCCCAGGTTGCCCGGAACGTAGAAATGACAATTACTTTCACACTGTTTGCAATTATTCCTTTTATACGATGCAAAAGCTGTTGTATTTATATCGTATTTTATGCTTCGGGCGTTGACTTCTAAGGCCCTAACTATTCAATCTGTTGGAGCAACGCCCTAGAGTGAAGCCTAGGTTGCTCGGAATGTAGAAATGACCATAACTTTCACACTGGTTGCAATTATTCGTTTTCTACGATGGAAAAACTGTTGTATTTATATTGTATTTTATGCTTCTGGCGTTCACTCCTTAGGGCCTAACTATTCGATCTGATGGAACAATGCCCTAGGGTGACGCCTAGGTTGCTCGGAACGTAGAAATGACCACTACTTTCACACTGTTTGCAATAACTCATTTTATACGATGGAAAAGCTGTTGTATTTATATCGTATTTTATGCTTCTGGCGTTGACTTCTAAGGACCTAACTATTCGATCTGGTGGAGCAACGCCCTACAGTGATGCCTAGGTTGCCCGGAACGTAGATATGACCATAACCTTCACACTGGTTGCAAATTATTCCTGCAATACGATGGAAAAACTGTTGTATTTTTATTGCATTTTATGCTTCGGGCATTGTCTTCTAAGGCCCTAACTATGCAATCTGTTGGAGCTACGCCCTAGGGGGAAGCCTAGGTTGCCCGGAACGTAGAAATGACCATAACTTTCACACTGGTTGCAATTACTCGTTTTATACGATGGAAAAGCTGTTGCATTTATATCGTATTTTATGCTTCTGGCGTTGACTTCTAAGGCCCTAACTATTCGATCAGGTGCAGCAACGCCCTAGAGTGAAGCCTAGGTTGCTCGAAATGTAGAAATGACCATAACTTTCACACTGGTTGCAATTATTCGTTTTATACGATGGAAAAGCTGTTGTATTTACATCGTATTTTATGCTTCTGGCGTTGACTTCTTAGGCCCTAACTATTCCATCTGGTGGAACAACGCCCTAGGGTAAAGCCAAGATTGCGCGGAACGTAGTAATGACCATAACTTTCACACTGGTTGCTATCATTCGTTTTATATGATGGAAAAACTGTTGTATTTATATTGTATTTTATGCTTCGGGCGTTCACTTCTTAGGCCCTAACACTTCTATCTGGTGGAGCAACGCCCTACAGTGAGGCCTAGGTTGCCCGGAACGTAGATATGACCATAACCTTCACACAGGATGCAATTATTCGTTTTATACGGTGTAAAGGCTGTTGTATTTATTTTGTATTTTATTCTTCTGGTGTTGACTTCTTAGGCCCTAACTATTCGATCTGGTGGAACAACGCCGTAGAGTGAAGCCTAGGTTGCGCGGAATGTAGAAATGACCATAGCTTTCACACTGGTTGCAATTATTCGTTTTATACGATGGAAAAACTGTTGTATTTATACTGTATTTTATGCTTCTGGCGTTCACTTCTTAGGCACTAGCTATTCGACCTGGTGGAACAACGCCCTAGGGTGAAGCCTATGTTTCCCGGAACGTAGAAATGGCCATATCTTTTACACTGGTAGCAATTATTCGTTTCATACAATGGAAAAACTGTTCTATTTATTTTGTATTTTATGCTTCGGGCGTTGACTTCTAAGGGCCTAACTGTTGGATCTGGTGGAGCACCGCCCTAGAGTGAAGCCTAGGTTGCCCGGAACGTAGAAATGACAATTACTTTCACACTGCTTGCAATTATTCCTTTTATACGATGCAAATGCTGTTGTATTTATATCGTATTTTATGCTTCTGGCGTTGACTTCTAAGGACCTAACTGTTTGTTCTGGTGGAGCAACGCCCTAGAGTGAAGCCTAGGTTGCCCGGAACGTAGGAATGACCATTACTTTCACACTGTTTGCAATTATTCCTTTTATACGATGGAAAAACTGTTCTATTTATTTTGTATTTCATGCTTCGGGCGTTGACTTCTAAGGCCCTAACTGTTTGATCTGGTGGAGCAACGCCCTAGAGTGAAGGCTAGGTTGCCCGGAACGTAGAAATGACCATAACATTTACACTGGTAGCAATTATTCGTTTTATACAATGGAAAAACTGTTCTATTTATTTTGTATTTTATGCTTCGGGCGTTGACTTCTAAGGCCCTAACTGTTTGATCTGGTGGTGCAACGCCCTAGAGTGAAGCCTAGGTTGCCCGGAACGTAGGAATGACCATTACTTTCACACTGTTTGCAATTATTCCTTTTATACGATGGAAAAACTGTTCTATTTATTTTGTATTTCATGCTTCGGGCGTTGACTTCTAAGGCCCTAACTGTTTGATCTGGTGGAGCAACGCCCTAGAGTGAAGGCTAGGTTGCCCGGAACGTAGAAATGACCATAACATTTACACTGGTAGCAATTATTCGTTTTATACAATGGAAAAACTGTTCTATTTATTTTGTATTTTATGCTTCGGGCGTTGACTTCTAAGACCCTAACTATTCAATCTGCTGGAGCAACGCCCTAGAGTGAAGCCTAGGTTGCTCGGAATGTAGAAATGACCATAACTTTCACACTGGTTGCAATTATTCGTTTTATACGATGGAAAAACTGTTGGATTTATATTGTATTTAATGCTTCTGGCGTTCACTTCTTGGGCCCTAACTATTCGATCTGGTGGAACAACGCCCTAGGGTGAAGCCTATGTTGCGCGGAACGTAGAAATGACCATAACTTTCACACTGGTTGCAATTACTCTTTTTATACAATGGAAAAACTGTTGTATCTATATTTTATTTTATGCTTCTGGCGTTGACTTCTAAGGCCGTAGCTATTCGATGTGGTGGCGCAACGCCCTAGGTTCAAGCCTAGGTTGACCGGAACGTAGAAATGACCATATCATTCAAACTGGTTGCAATTATTCCTGTTACACGATGGAACAGCTGTTGTATTAATATCGTATTTCATGTCTCTGGTGTTGACTTCTTAGGCCCTAACTATTCTATCTGGTGGAGCAATGCCATAGAGTGAAACGTAGGTTGCCCAGAACGTAGAAATGACCATTACTTTCACACTGGTTGCAATTATTCGTTTTATACGATGGAAAAGCTGTTGTATTTATATTGTATTTTATGCTTCTGGCGTTGACTTCTAATGCCGTAGCTATTCGATGTGGTGGAGCAACGCCCTAGAGTGAAGCCTAGGTTGCCCGGAACGTAGAAATTACCATTACTTTCACACTGTTTGCAATTATTCATTTTATGCGATGGAAAAGCTGTTGTATTTATATTGTATTTTATGCTTCTGGCGTTGACTTCTAATGCCGTAGCTATTCGATGTGGTGGAGCAACGCCCTAGAGTGAAGCCTAGGCTGCCCGGAACGTAGAAATGCCCATTACTTTCACACTGGTTGCAATTATTAGTTTTATACGGTGGAAAAACTGTTCTATCTATTTTGTATTTTATGCTTCGGGCGTTGACTTCTAAGGCCCTAACTATTCAGTCTGTTGGAGCAACGCCCTAGGGTGAAGCCTAGGTTGCCCGGAAAGTAGAAATGACCATAACTTTCCTACTGGTTGCAATTATTCGTTTTATATGATGGAAAACCTGCTGTATTTATATTGTATTTTGTGCTCCTGGCGTTGACTTCTAAGGCACTAACTATTCGATCTGGTAGAGCAACGCCCTAGGGTGAAGCCTAGGTTGCCCGGAACGTAGAAATGACCATAACTTTCATACTGGTTGCAATTATTCGTTTTATACGATGGTAAAACTGTTGTATTTATACCGTATTTTATGTTTCTGGCGTTGACTTCTTATGCCGTAACTATTCCATCTGGTGGAACAACGCCCTAGAGTGAAGCCTAGGTTGCCCGGAACGTAGAAAAGGCCATAACTTTCATACTGGTTGCAATTATTCGCTTTATATGATGGAAAAGCTGTTGTAATTTTATTGCATTTTATGCTTCGGGCATTGACTTCTAAGGTCCTAACTATTCAATCTGTTGGAGCAACGCCCTAGGGTGAAGCCTAGGTTGCCCGGAAAGTAGAAATGACAATAGCTTTCACACTGGTTGCAATTATTCGTTTTATACGTAGGAAAACCTGTTGCATCTTTATTGAATTTTATGCTTCTGTCGTTGACGTCTAAGACCGTAGCTATTAGATGTGGTGGAGCAACGCACTAGAGTGACGCCTAGGTTGCCCGGAACGTAGAAATGACCATAACTTTCACACCGGTAGCAATTATTCGTTTTATACGATGGAAAAACTGTTGTACTTATATTGTATTTTATGCTTCTGGCGTTGACTTCTTATGCCCTAGCTATACCATCTGGTGGAACAACGCCCTAGGGTGAAGCCTAGGTTGCCCGGAACGTAGAAATGGAAATAACTTTCACACCGGTAGCAATTATTCGTTTTATACGATGGAAAAACAGTTCTATTTATTTTGTATTTTATGCTTCGGCCGTTGACTTCTAAGGCCCTAACTATTCCATCTGTTGGAGCAATGCCCTAGGGTGAAGCCTAGGTTGCCCGGAAAGTAGAAATGACCATAACTTTTATACTGGTTGCAATTATTCGTTTTATACGATGGAAAAACTGTTGTATTTATATTGTATTTTACGCTTCTGGCGTTGACATCTAAGGCACTAACTTTTCGATCTGGTGGAGCAACGCAATAGAGTGATGCCTAAGTTGCCCGGAACGTAGAATTGGCCATCACTTTCAAACTGGTTGCAATTATTCCTGTTATATGATTGTAACACTGTTGTATTTTTTTTGCATTTTATGGTTCGGGCGTTGACTTCTGAGGCCCTAACTATTCGATCTGGTGGAGCAATGCCTCAGAGTTAAGTCTAGGATGCCCGAAACGCCGAAATGATCATTACTTTCACGCTTGTTGCAATTATTCCTGTTATACGATGAAAAGGCTGTTGTATTTTTATTGTATTTTATGCTTCAGGCGTAGGCTTCTAAGGCCGTAGCTATTCGATACGGTGGAGCACCGCCCTAGAGTGAAGCCTAGGTTGCCCGGAGACGAGAAATGACCATCACTTTCAAACTGGTTGTAATTAATCCTGTAACACGATGGGAAAACTGTTGTATTTTTATTGCATTTTATGCTTCTGGCGTTCACTTCTTAGGCCCTAACTATTCGATCTGGTAGAACAACGGCCTAGGGTGAAGCCTAGGTTTCCCGGAACGTATAAATGGCCATAACTTTGCACTGGTAGCAATCATTCGGTTTATACAATGGAAAAACTGTTCTATTTATTTTGTATTTTATGCTTCTGGCGTTGACTTCTAAGGCCGTAGCTATTAGCTGTGGTGGAGCAACGCCCTACAGTGACGCCTAGGTTGCCCGGAACGTAGAAATGACCATTAATTTCACAATGTTTGCAATTATTCATTATATACAGTGGAAAAACTGTTGTACTTATAGTGTATTTTATTCTTCTGGCGTTGAATTCCAAGTCGCTAGCTATGCGATCTGGTGGAGCAACGCCCTAGATTGAAAACTAGGTTGCTCGTAATGTAGAAATGACCATAACTTTCACACTGGTCCCAATTATTCGTTTTATACGATGGAAAAGCTGTTGTATTTTGTATCGTATTTTATGCTTCGGGCGTTCACTTCTAAGGCCCTCACTATTCGATCTTGTGGAGCAACGCCCTAGAGTGAAACCTAGGTTGCCCAGAACGTAGAAATGACCAACACTATCACACTGGTTGCAATTATTCCTGTTATACGATGGAAAAACTCTTGTATATTTATTGTATTTTATGCTTCGGGCGTTGACTTCTATGGCCCTTCCTATTCGATTTGGTGGAGCAACACCCTTCAGTGAAGCCTAGGTTGTCAGGAACGTATAAATGCACATAACTTTCACACTGGTAGCAATTATTCGTTTTATACAATGGAAAAACTGTTCTATTTATTTTGTATTTTATGCTTCGGGCGTTGACTTCTAAGGCCCTAACTATTCGATCTGGCGGAGCAACGCCCTAGAGTGAAGCCTAGGTTGCCCGGAACGTAGAAATGACCAGAACTTTCACACTGGTTGCTATTATTCGTTTTATACGATGGAAAAGCTGTTGTATTTATATTGTATTTTATGCTTCTGGCGTTGACTTCTAATGCCGTAGCTATTCGATGTGGTGGAGCAACGCCCTAGAGTGAAGCCTAGGTTGCCCGGAACGTAGAAATGACGAGAACTTTCACACTGGTTGCTATTATTCGTTTTATACGATGGAAAAGCTGTTGTATTTATATTGTATTTTATGCTTCTGGCGTTGACTTCTAATGCCGTAGCTATTCGATGTGGTGGAGCAACGCCCTAGAGTGAAGCCTAGGTTGCTCGGAATATAGAAATGACCATAACTTTCACACTGGTTGCAATTATTCGTTTTCTGCAATGGAAAAACTGTTGTATTTATATTGTATTTTATGCCTCTGGCGTTGACTTCTAAGGCCCTAGCAATTCGATCTAGTGGAGCAACGCCCTAGAGTGAAGCCTAGGTTGCCCGGAACGTAGAAATGACCATCACTTTCAAACTGGTTGCAATTAATCCTGTTATACGATGGAAAAACTGTTGTATTTTTATTGCATTTTATGCTTCGGGCGTTGACTTATAAGGCCCTGACTATTCAATCTGTTGGAGCAACGCCCTAGAGTGAAGCCTAGGTTGCTCGGAATGTGGAAATGACCATAGCTTTCACACTGTTTGCAATTATTCGTTTTATACGATGGAAAAACTGTTGTATTTATATTGTATTTTATGCTTCTGGCGTTCAGTTCTTTGGCCCTAACTATTCGATCTGGTGGAACAACGCCCTAGGGTGAAGCCTAGGCTGCCCGGAACGTAGAAATGACCATAACTTTTACACTGGTAGCAATTATTCGTTTTATACAATGGAAAAACTGTTGTATTTATTTTGTATTTTATGCTTCGGGCGTTGACTTCTAAGGCCCTAACTGTTTGATCTGGTGGAGCAACGCCCTAGAGTGAAGCCTAGGTTGCCCGGAACGTAGAAATGACCATTACTTTCACACTGTTTGCAATTATTCCTTTTATACGATGGAAAAGCTGTTGTATTTATTTCGTATTTTATGCTTCTGGCGTTGACTTCTATGGCCCTAGCTATTCGATCTAGTGGAGCAACGCCCTAGAGAGAAGCCTAGGTTGCCCGGAACGTAGAAATGACCATCACTTTCAAACTGGTTGCAAATAATCCTGTTATACGATGGAAAAACTGTTGTATTTTTATTGCATTTTATGCTTCGGGCAATGACTTCTTTGGCCCTAACAATTCGATCTGGTGGAGCAACGCCCTAGAGTGAAGCCTGGGTTCCCTGGAACGTACAAATGACCATCACTTTCACACGGGTTGCAATTATTCCTTTTATAGGATGGAAAAACTGTTGTATTTTTATTGCATTTTATGCTTCTGGCGTTCACTTCTCAGGCCCTGACTATTCGATCTGGTGGAACAACGCCCTAGGGTGAAGTCTAGGTAGCCCGGAACGTAGAAATGACCATAACTTTTACACTGGTAGCAATTATTCGTTTTATACGATGGAAAAACTGTTGTATTTATATTGTATTTGATGTTTCTGGCGTTCACTTCTCAGGCCCTAACTGTTTGATCTGGTGAAGCAACGCCATAGAGTGAAGCCTAGGTTGCCCGGAACGTAGAAATGACACTTACTTTCACACTGTTTGCAATTATTCCTTTTATACGATGCAAAAGCTGTTGTAGTTATATCGTATTTTATGCTTCTGGCGTTGAGTTCTAACGACCTAACTATTCGATCTGGTGGAGCAACGCCCTAGAGTGAAGCCTAGGTTGCCCGGAACGTAGAAATGACCATAACTTTTACACTGGTAGCAATTATTCGTTTTCTGCGATGGAAAAACTGTTGTATTTATATTGTATTTTATGCCTCTGGCGTTGACTTCTAAGGCCCTAGCAATTCGATCTAGTGGAGCAACGCCATAGAGTGAAGCCTAGGTTGCCCGGAACGTAGAAATGACCATCACTTTCAAACTGGTTGCAATTAATCCTGTTATACGATGGAAAAACTGTTGTATTTTTATTGCATTTTATGCTTCGGGCGTTGACTTATAAGGCCCTGACTATTCAATCTGTTGCAGCAACGCCCTAGAGTGAAGCCTAGGTTGCTCGGAATGTGGAAATGACCATAGCTTTCACACTGTTTGCAATTATTCGTTTTATACGATGGAAAAACTGTTGTATTTATACTGTATTTTATGCTTCTGGCGTTCACTTCTTAGGCCCTAACTATTCGATCTGGTGGAGCAATGCCTCAGAGTTAAGTCTAGGATGCCCGAAACGCCGAAATGATCATTACTTTCGCGCTTGTTGCAATTATTCCTGTTATACGATGAAAAGACCGTTGTATTTTGATTGTATTTAATGCTTCAGGCGTAGGCTTCTAAGGCCGTAGCTATTGGATATGGCGGAGCACCGCCCTAGAGTGAAGCCTATGTTGCTCGGAATATAGAAATGACCATAACTTTCACACTGGTTGCAATTATTCATTTTATACGGTGGCAAAGCTGTTGCATTTATATTGTATTTTATGCTTCTGGCGTTGACTCCTTAGGCCCTAACTATTCAATCTGGTGGAGCAGTGCCTCAGAGTTAAGTCTTGGATGCCCGAAACGCCGAAATGATCATTACTTTCACGCATGTTGCAATTATTCCGGTTATACGATGAAAAGACTGTTGTATTTTTATTGTATTTTATGCTTCAGGCTTAGGCTTCTAAGGCCGTAGCTATTCGGTATGGTGGAGCACCGCCCTAGAGTGAAGCCTAGGTTGCTCGGAACGCAGAAATGACCACTACTTTCACACAGCTTGCAATTATTCATTTAATACGATGGGAAAGCTGTTGTATTTATATCGTATTTTATGCTTCGGGCGTTGACTTCTTAGGCCATTACACTTCGATCTGGTGGAGCAACACCCTACAGTGAAGCCTAGGTTGCCCGGATCGTAGATATGACCATAACCTTCACACAGGTTGCAATTATTCGTTTTATACGGTGTAAAGGCTGTTGCATTTATTTTGTATTTTATTCTTCTGGTGTTGACTTCTTAGGCCCTAACTATTCGATCCGGTGGAACAACGCCGTAGAGTGAAGCCTAGGTTGCCCGGAACGTAGAAATGACCATTACTTTCACACTGTTTGCAATTATTCCTTTCATACCATGGAAAAGCTGTTGTATTTATATCGTATTTTATGCTTCTGGCGTTGACTTCTAAGGACCTAACTATTCGATCTGCTGGAGCAACGCCCTAGAGTGAAGCCTAGGTTGCTCGGAATGTAGAAATAACCATAACTTTCACACTGGTTGCAATTATTCGTTCTTTACGATGGAAAATCTGTTGTATTTATATTGTATTTTATGCCTCTGGCGTTGACTTCTAAGGCCCTAGCAATTCAATCTAGTGGAGCAACGCCCTAGAGTGTAGCCTAGGTTGCCCGGAACGTAGAAATGACCATCACTTTCAAACTGGTTGCAATTAATCCTGTTATACGATGAAAAAACTGTTGTATTTTTATTGCATTTAATGCTTCGGGCGTTGACTTATAAGGCCCTGACTATTCAATCTGTTGGAGCAACGCCCTAGAGTGAAGCCTAGGTTGCTCGGAATGTAGAAATGACCATAGCTTTCACACTGGTTGCAATTATTCGTTTTATACGATGGAAAAACTGTTGTATTTATATTGTATTTTATGCTTCTGGCGTCCACTTCTTAGGCCCTAACTATTCGATCTGGTGGAACAACGCCCTATGGTGAAGCCTAGGCTGCCCGGAACGTAGAAATGACCATAACTTTTACACTGGTAACAATTATTCGTTTTATACGATGGAAAAACTGTTGTATTTATATTGTATTTAATGCTTCTGGCGTTCACTTCTAAGGCCCTAACTGTTTGATCTGGTGAAACAACGCCATAGAGTGAAGCCTAGGTTGCCCGGAACGTAGAAATGACAATTACTTTCACTGTGTTTGGAACTATTCCTTTTATACGATGCAAAAGCTGTTGTAGTTATATCGTATTTTATGCTTCTGGCGTTGAGTTCTAAGGACCTAACTATTCGATCTGGTGGAGCAACGCCCTAGGGTGAAGCCTAGGTTGCCCGGAAAGTAGAAATGACAATAGCTTTCACACTGGTTGCAATTATTCGTTTTATACGTAGGAAAACCTGTTGCATCTTTATTGAATTTTATGCTTCTGTCGTTGACGTCTAAGACCGTAGCTATTAGATGTGGTGGAGCAACGCACTAGAGTGACGCCTAGGTTGCCCGGAACGTAGAAATGACCATAACTTTCACACCGGTAGCAATTATTCGTTTTATACGATGGAAAAACTGTTGTACTTATATTGTATTTTATGCTTCTGGCGTTGACATCATATGCCCTAGCTATACCATCTGGTGGAACAACGCCCTAGGGTGAAGCCTAGATTGCCCGGAACGTAGAAATGGAAATAACTTTCACACCGGTAGCAATTATTTGTTTTATACGATGGAAAAACAGTTCTATTTATTTTGTATTTTATGCTTCGGCCGTTGACTTCTAAGGCCCTAACTATTCCATCTGTTGGAGCAATGCCCTAGGGTGAAGCCTAGGTTGCCCGGAAAGTAGAAATGACCATAACTTTTATACTGGTTGCAATTATTCGTTTTATACGATGGAAAAACTGTTGTATTTATATTGTATTTGACGCTTCTGGCGTTGACATCTAAGGCACTAACTTTTCGATCTGGTGGAGCAACGCAATAGAGTGATGCCTAAGTTGCCCGGAACGTAGAATTGGCCATCACTTTCAAACTGGTTGCAATTATTCCTGTTATATGATTGTAACACTGTTGTATTTTTTTTGCATTTTATGGTTCGGGCGTTGACTTCTGAGGCCCTAACTATTCGATCTGGTGGAGCAATGCCTCAGAGTTAAGTCTAGGATGCCCGAAACGCCGAAATGATCATTACTTTCACGCTTGTTGCAATTATTCATTATATACAGTGGAAAAACTGTTGTACTTATAGTGTATTTTATTCTTCTGGCGTTGAATTCCAAGTCGCTAGCTATGCGATCTGGTGGAGCAACGCCCTAGATTGAAAACTAGGTTGCTCGTAATGTAGAAATGACCATAACTTTCACACTGGTCCCAATTATTCGTTTTATATGATGGAAGAACTGTTGTATTTTTATTGCATTTTATGCTTCGGGCGTTGACTTCTAAGGCCCTAACTATTCAATCTGTTGGAGCAACGCCCTAGAGTGAAGCCTAGGTTGCTAGGAATGTAGAAATGACCATAACTTTCACACTGGCTGCAATTATTCGTTTTATACGATGGAAAAACTGTTGTATTTATATTGTATTTTATGCTTCTGGCGTTCACTTCTTAGGCCCTAACTATTCGATCTGGTGGAACAACGCCCTAGGGTGAAGCCTAGGTTGCCCGGAACGTAGAAATGACCATAACTTTTACACTGGTAGCAATTATTCGTTTTATACAATGGAAAAACTGTTCTATTTATTTTGTATTTTATGCTTCGGGCGTTGACTTCTAAGGCCCTAACTGTTTCATCTGGTGGAGCAACGCCCTAGGGTGAAGCCTCGGTTGCCCGGAACGTAGAAATGACCATTACTTTCACACTGTTTGCAATTATTCCTTTTATACGATGGAAAAGCTGTTGTATTTATATCGTATTTTATGCTTCAGGCGTAGGCTTCTAAGGCCGTAGCTATTCGATATGGTGGAGCACCGCCCTAGAGTGAAGCCTAGGTTGCTCGGAACGCAGAAATGACCATCACTTTCAAACTGGTTGCAATTAATCCTGTTATACGATGGAAAAACTGTTGTATTTTTATTGCATTTTATTCTTCTGGTGTTGAATTCTTAGGCCAGAACTATTCGATCTGGTGGAACAACGCCGTAGAGTGAAGCCTAGGTTGCCCGGAACGCAGAAATGACCATTACTTTCACACTGTTTGCAATTATTCCTGTTATACGATGAAAAGACCGTTGTATTTTTATTGTATTTTATGCTTCAGGCGTAGGCTTCTAAGGCCGTAGCTATTCGATATGGTGGAGCACCGCCCTAGAGTGAAGCCTAGGTTGCTCGGAATGTAGAAATGACCATAACTTTCACACTGGTTGCAATTATTGGTTTTATACGATGGAAAAACTGTTGTATTTATATTGTATTTTATGCTTCTGGCGTTCACTTCTTGGGCCCTAACTATTCGATCTGGTGGAACAACGCCCTAGGGTGAAGCATAGGTTGCCCGGGACGTAGAAATGTCCATAGCTTTCACACTGGTTGCAATTATTCGTTTTATACGATGGAAAAACTGTTGTATTTATATTGTATTTTATGCTTCTGGCGTTCACTTCTTAGGCCCTAACTATTCGATCTGGTGGATCAACGCCCTATGGTGAAGCCTAGGTTGCCCGGAACATAGAAATGACCATAACTTTTACACTGGTAGCAATTATTTGTTTTATACAATGGCAAAACTGTTCTATTTATTTTGTATTTTATGCTTCGGGCGTTGACTTCTAAGGTCCTAACTGTTTGATCTGGTGGAGCAACGCCCTAGAGTGAAGCCTAGGTTGCCCGGAACGTAGAAATGACAATTACTTTCACACTGTTTGCAATTATTCCTTTTATACGATGCAAAAGCTGTTGTATTTATATCGTATTTTATGCTTCTGGCGTTGACTTCTAAGGACCTAACTATTCGATGTGGTGGAGCAACGCCCTAGAGTGAAGCCTAGGTGGCCCGGAACGTAGAAATGACCATAACTTTCACACTGGTTGCTATTATTCGTTTTATACGATGGAAAAACTGTTGTATTTATATTGTATTTTATGCTTCTGGCGTTCACTTCTAAGGCCCTGACTATTCAATCTGTTGGAGTAACGCCCTAGAGTGAAGCCTAGGTTTCTCGGAATGTAGAAATGACCATAGCTTTCACACTGGTTGCAATTATTCGTTTTATACGATGGAAAAGCTGTTGTATTTATATTGTATTTTATGCTTCTGGCGTTCACTTCTTAGGACCTAACTATTCGATCTGGTGGAGCCCCGCCATAGAGTGAAGCCTAGGTTGCTCGGAACGCAGAAATGACCACTACTTTCACACAGTTTGCAATTATTCATTTAATACGATGGAAAAGCTGTTGTATTTATATCGTATTTTATGCTTCGGGCGTTGACTTCTTAGGCCCTAACACTTCGATCTGGTGGAGCAACGCCCTACAGTGAAGCCTAGGTTGCCCGGAACGTAGATATGACCATAGCCTTCACACGGGTTGCAATTATTCGTTTTATACAGTGTAAAGGCTGTTGTATCTATTTTGTATTTTATTCTTCTGGTGTTGACTTCTTAGGCCCTAACTATTCGATCTGGTAGAACAACGCCGTAGAGTGAAGTCTAGGTTGCCCGGAACGTAGAAATGACCATTACTTTCACACTGTTTGCAATTATTCCTTTCATACCATGGAAAAGCTGTTGTATTTATATCGTATTTTATGCTTCTGGCGTTCACTTCTTAGGCCCTAACTATTCGATCTGGTGGAACAACGCCCTAGGGTGAAGCCTAGGCTGCCCGGAACGTAGAAATGACCATAACTTTTACACTGGTAACAATTATTCGTTTTATACGATGGAAAAACTGTTGTATTTATATTGTATTTAATGCTTCTGGCGTTCACTTCTAAGGCCCTAACTGTTTGATCTGGTGAAACAACGCCATAGAGTGAAGCCTAGGTTGCCCGGAACGTAGAAATGACAATTACTTTCACTCTGTTTGGAATTATTCCTTTTATACGATGCAAAAGCTGTTGTAGTTATATCGTATTTTATGCTTCTGGCGTTGAGTTCTAAGGACCTAACTATTCGATCTGGTGGAGCAACGCCCTAGAGTGAAGCCTAGGTTGCTCGGAATGTAGAAATAACCATAACTTTCACACGGGTTGCAATTATTCGTTTTTTACGATGGAAAAGCTGTTGTATTTATATTGTATTTTATGACTCTGGCGTTGACTTCTAAGGCCCTAGCTATTCGATCTAGTGGAGCAAAGCCCTAAAGTGAAGCCTAGGTTGCCCGGAACGTAGAAATGACCATCACTTTCAAACTGGTTGCAATTAATCCTGTTATACGATGGAAAAACTGTTGTATTTTTATTGCACTTTATGCTTCGGGCGTTGACTTCTAAGGCCCTGACTATTCAATCTGTTGGAGCAACGCCCTAGAGTGAAGCCTAGGTTGCTCGGAATGTAGAAATGACCATAGCTTTCACACTGGTTGCAATTATTCGTTTTATACGATGGAAAAACTGTTGTACTTATATTGTATTTAATGCTTCTGGCGTTTACTTCTTAGGCCCTAACAGTTTGATCTGGTGAAGCAACGCCATAGAGTGAAGCCTAGGTGGCCCGGAACGTAGAAATGACAATTACTTTCACACTGTTTGCAATTATTCCTTTTATACGATGCAAAAGCTGTTGTATTTATATCGTATTTTATGCTTCTGGCGTTGACTTCTAAGGACCTAACTATTCGATCTGGTGGAGCAACGCCCTAGAGTAAACCCTAGGTTGCTCGGAATGTAGAAATAACCATAACTTTCACACTGGTTGCAATTATTCGTTTTTTACGATGGAAAAGCTGTTGTATTTATATTGTATTTTATGCTTCTGGCGTTGACTTCTTAGGTCCTAACTATTCGATCTGGTGGAGCAATGCCTCAGAGTTAAGTCTAGGATGCCCGAAACGCCGAAATGATCATTACTTTCACGCTTGTTGCAATTATTCCTGTTATACGATGAAAAGACCGTTGTATTTTTATTGTATTTTATGCATCAGGCGTAGGCTTCTAAGGCCGTAGCTATTCGATATGGTGGAGCACCGCCCTAGAGTGAAGCCTAGGTTGCCCGGAACGTAGATATGACCATAACCTTCACACAGGTTGCAATTATTCGTTTTATACGGTGTAAAGGCTGTTGTATTTATTTTGTATTTTATTCTTCTGGTGTTGACTTCTTAGGCCCTAACTATTCGATCTGGTGGAACAACGCCGTAGAGTGAAGCCTAGGTTGCCCGGAACGTAGAAATGACCATTACTTTCACACTGTTTGCAATTATTCCTTTTATACGATGGAAAAGCTGCTGTATTTATATCGTATTTTATGCTTCTGGCGTTGAATTCTAAGGACCTGACTATTCGATCTGGTGGAGCAACGCCCTAGAGTAAACCCTAGGTTGCTCGGAATGTAGAAATGACCATAGCTTTCACACTGGTTGCAATTATTCGTTTTATACGATGGAAAAACTGTTGTATTTATATTGTATTTTATGCTTCTGGCGTCCACTTCTTAGGCCCTAACTATTCGATCTGGTGGAACAACGCCCTATGGTGAAGCCTAGGCTGCCCGGAACGTAGAAATGACCATAACTTTTACACTGGTAACAATTATTCGTTTTATACGATGGAAAAACTGTTGTATTTATATTGTATTTAATGCTTCTGGCGTTCACTTCTAAGGCCCTAACTGTTTGATCTGGTGAAACAACGCCATAGAGTGAAGCCTAGGTTGCCCGGAACGTAGAAATGACAATTACTTTCACTGTGTTTGGAACTATTCCTTTTATACGATGCAAAAGCTGTTGTAGTTATATCGTATTTTATGCTTCTGGCGTTGAGTTCTAAGGACCTAACTATTCGATCTGGTGGAGCAACGCCCTAGGGTGAAGCCTAGGTTGCCCGGAAAGTAGAAATGACAATAGCTTTCACACTGGTTGCAATTATTCGTTTTATACGTAGGAAAACCTGTTGCATCTTTATTGAATTTTATGCTTCTGTCGTTGACGTCTAAGACCGTAGCTATTAGATGTGGTGGAGCAACGCACTAGAGTGACGCCTAGGTTGCCCGGAACGTAGAAATGACCATAACTTTCACACCGGTAGCAATTATTCGTTTTATACGATGGAAAAACTGTTGTACTTATATTGTATTTTATGCTTCTGGCGTTGACATCTTATGCCCTAGCTATACCATCTGGTGGAACAACGCCCTAGGGTGAAGCCTAGATTGCCCGGAACGTAGAAATGGAAATAACTTTCACACCGGTAGCAATTATTTGTTTTATACGATGGAAAAACAGTTCTATTTATTTTGTATTTTATGCTTCGGCCGTTGACTTCTAAGGCCCTAACTATTCCATCTGTTGGAGCAATGCCCTAGGGTGAAGCCTAGGTTGCCCGGAAAGTAGAAATGACCATAACTTTTATACTGGTTGCAATTATTCGTTTTATACGATGGAAAAACTGTTGTATTTATATTGTATTTGACGCTTCTGGCGTTGACATCTAAGGCACTAACTTTTCGATCTGGTGGAGCAACGCAATAGAGTGATGCCTAAGTTGCCCGGAACGTAGAATTGGCCATCACTTTCAAACTGGTTGCAATTATTCCTGTTATATGATTGTAACACTGTTGTATTTTTTTTGCATTTTATGGTTCGGGCGTTGACTTCTGAGGCCCTAACTATTCGATCTGGTGGAGCAATGCCTCAGAGTTAAGTCTAGGATGCCCGAAACGCCGAAATGATCATTACTTTCACGCTTGTTGCAATTATTCATTATATACAGTGGAAAAACTGTTGTACTTATAGTGTATTTTATTCTTCTGGCGTTGAATTCCAAGTCGCTAGCTATGCGATCTGGTGGAGCAACGCCCTAGATTGAAAACTAGGTTGCTCGTAATGTAGAAATGACCATAACTTTCACACTGGTCCCAATTATTCGTTTTATATGATGGAAGAACTGTTGTATTTTTATTGCATTTTATGCTTCGGGCGTTGACTTCTAAGGCCCTAACTATTCAATCTGTTGGAGCAACGCCCTAGAGTGAAGCCTAGGTTGCTAGGAATGTAGAAATGACCATAACTTTCACACTGGCTGCAATTATTCGTTTTATACGATGGAAAAACTGTTGTATTTATATTGTATTTTATGCTTCTGGCGTTCACTTCTTAGGCCCTAACTATTCGATCTGGTGGAACAACGCCCTAGGGTGAAGCCTAGGTTGCCCGGAACGTAGAAATGACCATAACTTTTACACTGGTAGCAATTATTCGTTTTATACAATGGAAAAACTGTTCTATTTATTTTGTATTTTATGCTTCGGGCGTTGACTTCTAAGGCCCTAACTGTTTCATCTGGTGGAGCAACGCCCTAGGGTGAAGCCTCGGTTGCCCGGAACGTAGAAATGACCATTACTTTCACACTGTTTGCAATTATTCCTTTTATACGATGGAAAAGCTGTTGTATTTATATCGTATTTTATGCTTCAGGCGTAGGCTTCTAAGGCCGTAGCTATTCGATATGGTGGAGCACCGCCCTAGAGTGAAGCCTAGGTTGCTCGGAACGCAGAAATGACCATCACTTTCAAACTGGTTGCAATTAATCCTGTTATACGATGGAAAAACTGTTGTATTTTTATTGCATTTTATTCTTCTGGTGTTGAATTCTTAGGCCAGAACTATTCGATCTGGTGGAACAACGCCGTAGAGTGAAGCCTAGGTTGCCCGGAACGCAGAAATGACCATTACTTTCACACTGTTTGCAATTATTCCTGTTATACGATGAAAAGACCGTTGTATTTTTATTGTATTTTATGCTTCAGGCGTAGGCTTCTAAGGCCGTAGCTATTCGATATGGTGGAGCACCGCCCTAGAGTGAAGCCTAGGTTGCTCGGAATGTAGAAATGACCATAACTTTCACACTGGTTGCAATTATTGGTTTTATACGATGGAAAAACTGTTGTATTTATATTGTATTTTATGCTTCTGGCGTTCACTTCTTGGGCCCTAACTATTCGATCTGGTGGAACAACGCCCTAGGGTGAAGCATAGGTTGCCCGGGACGTAGAAATGTCCATAGCTTTCACACTGGTTGCAATTATTCGTTTTATACGATGGAAAAACTGTTGTATTTATATTGTATTTTATGCTTCTGGCGTTCACTTCTTAGGCCCTAACTATTCGATCTGGTGGATCAACGCCCTATGGTGAAGCCTAGGTTGCCCGGAACATAGAAATGACCATAACTTTTACACTGGTAGCAATTATTTGTTTTATACAATGGCAAAACTGTTCTATTTATTTTGTATTTTATGCTTCGGGCGTTGACTTCTAAGGTCCTAACTGTTTGATCTGGTGGAGCAACGCCCTAGAGTGAAGCCTAGGTTGCCCGGAACGTAGAAATGACAATTACTTTCACACTGTTTGCAATTATTCCTTTTATACGATGCAAAAGCTGTTGTATTTATATCGTATTTTATGCTTCTGGCGTTGACTTCTAAGGACCTAACTATTCGATGTGGTGGAGCAACGCCCTAGAGTGAAGCCTAGGTGGCCCGGAACGTAGAAATGACCATAACTTTCACACTGGTTGCTATTATTCGTTTTATACGATGGAAAAACTGTTGTATTTATATTGTATTTTATGCTTCTGGCGTTCACTTCTAAGGCCCTGACTATTCAATCTGTTGGAGTAACGCCCTAGAGTGAAGCCTAGGTTTCTCGGAATGTAGAAATGACCATAGCTTTCACACTGGTTGCAATTATTCGTTTTATACGATGGAAAAGCTGTTGTATTTATATTGTATTTTATGCTTCTGGCGTTCACTTCTTAGGACCTAACTATTCGATCTGGTGGAGCCCCGCCATAGAGTGAAGCCTAGGTTGCTCGGAACGCAGAAATGACCACTACTTTCACACAGTTTGCAATTATTCATTTAATACGATGGAAAAGCTGTTGTATTTATATCGTATTTTATGCTTCGGGCGTTGACTTCTTAGGCCCTAACACTTCGATCTGGTGGAGCAACGCCCTACAGTGAAGCCTAGGTTGCCCGGAACGTAGATATGACCATAGCCTTCACACGGGTTGCAATTATTCGTTTTATACAGTGTAAAGGCTGTTGTATCTATTTTGTATTTTATTCTTCTGGTGTTGACTTCTTAGGCCCTAACTATTCGATCTGGTAGAACAACGCCGTAGAGTGAAGTCTAGGTTGCCCGGAACGTAGAAATGACCATTACTTTCACACTGTTTGCAATTATTCCTTTCATACCATGGAAAAGCTGTTGTATTTATATCGTATTTTATGCTTCTGGCGTTCACTTCTTAGGCCCTAACTATTCGATCTGGTGGAACAACGCCCTAGGGTGAAGCCTAGGCTGCCCGGAACGTAGAAATGACCATAACTTTTACACTGGTAACAATTATTCGTTTTATACGATGGAAAAACTGTTGTATTTATATTGTATTTAATGCTTCTGGCGTTCACTTCTAAGGCCCTAACTGTTTGATCTGGTGAAACAACGCCATAGAGTGAAGCCTAGGTTGCCCGGAACGTAGAAATGACAATTACTTTCACTCTGTTTGGAATTATTCCTTTTATACGATGCAAAAGCTGTTGTAGTTATATCGTATTTTATGCTTCTGGCGTTGAGTTCTAAGGACCTAACTATTCGATCTGGTGGAGCAACGCCCTAGAGTGAAGCCTAGGTTGCTCGGAATGTAGAAATAACCATAACTTTCACACGGGTTGCAATTATTCGTTTTTTACGATGGAAAAGCTGTTGTATTTATATTGTATTTTATGACTCTGGCGTTGACTTCTAAGGCCCTAGCTATTCGATCTAGTGGAGCAAAGCCCTAAAGTGAAGCCTAGGTTGCCCGGAACGTAGAAATGACCATCACTTTCAAACTGGTTGCAATTAATCCTGTTATACGATGGAAAAACTGTTGTATTTTTATTGCACTTTATGCTTCGGGCGTTGACTTCTAAGGCCCTGACTATTCAATCTGTTGGAGCAACGCCCTAGAGTGAAGCCTAGGTTGCTCGGAATGTAGAAATGACCATAGCTTTCACACTGGTTGCAATTATTCGTTTTATACGATGGAAAAACTGTTGTACTTATATTGTATTTAATGCTTCTGGCGTTTACTTCTTAGGCCCTAACAGTTTGATCTGGTGAAGCAACGCCATAGAGTGAAGCCTAGGTGGCCCGGAACGTAGAAATGACAATTACTTTCACACTGTTTGCAATTATTCCTTTTATACGATGCAAAAGCTGTTGTATTTATATCGTATTTTATGCTTCTGGCGTTGACTTCTAAGGACCTAACTATTCGATCTGGTGGAGCAACGCCCTAGAGTAAACCCTAGGTTGCTCGGAATGTAGAAATAACCATAACTTTCACACTGGTTGCAATTATTCGTTTTTTACGATGGAAAAGCTGTTGTATTTATATTGTATTTTATGCTTCTGGCGTTGACTTCTTAGGTCCTAACTATTCGATCTGGTGGAGCAATGCCTCAGAGTTAAGTCTAGGATGCCCGAAACGCCGAAATGATCATTACTTTCACGCTTGTTGCAATTATTCCTGTTATACGATGAAAAGACCGTTGTATTTTTATTGTATTTTATGCATCAGGCGTAGGCTTCTAAGGCCGTAGCTATTCGATATGGTGGAGCACCGCCCTAGAGTGAAGCCTAGGTTGCCCGGAACGTAGATATGACCATAACCTTCACACAGGTTGCAATTATTCGTTTTATACGGTGTAAAGGCTGTTGTATTTATTTTGTATTTTATTCTTCTGGTGTTGACTTCTTAGGCCCTAACTATTCGATCTGGTGGAACAACGCCGTAGAGTGAAGCCTAGGTTGCCCGGAACGTAGAAATGACCATTACTTTCACACTGTTTGCAATTATTCCTTTTATACGATGGAAAAGCTGCTGTATTTATATCGTATTTTATGCTTCTGGCGTTGAATTCTAAGGACCTGACTATTCGATCTGGTGGAACAACGCCCTATGGTGAAGCCTAGGCTGCCCGGAACGTAGAAATGACCATAACTTTTACACTGGTAACAATCATTCGTTTTATACGATGGAAAAACTGTTGTATTTATATTGTATTTAATGCTTCTGGCGTTCACTTCTAAGGCCCTAACTGTTTGATCTGGTGAAACAACGCCATAGAGTGAAGCCTAGGTTGCCCGGAACGTAGAAATGACAATTACTTTCACTCTGTTTGGAATTATTCCTTTTATACGATGCAAAAGCTGTTGTATTTATATCGTATTTTATGCTTCTGGCGTTGAGTTCTAAGGACCTAACTATTCGATCTGGTGGAGCAACGCCCTAGAGTGAAGCCTAGGTTGCTCGGAATGTAGAAATAACCATAACTTTCACACGGGTTGCAATTATTCGTTTTTTACGGTGGAAAAGCTGTTGTATTTATATTGTATTTTATGACTCTGGCGTTGACTTCTAAGGACCTGACTATTCGATCTGGTGGAGCAACGCCCTCGAGTGAAGCCTAGGTTGCCCGGAATGTAGAAATGACCATAACTTTCACACTGGATGCAATTATTCGTTTTATACGATGGAAGAACTGTTGTATTTAAAATGTATTTTATGCTTCTGGCGTTCACTTCTTAGGCCCTAACTATTCGATCTGGTGGAACAACGCCCTAGGGTGAAGACTAGGTTGCCCGGAACGTAGAAATGACCATAACTTTTACACTGGTAGCAATTATTCGATTATACAATGGAAAAACTGTTCTTTTTATTTTGTATTTTATGCTTCGGGCGTTGACTTCTAAGGCCCTAACTGGTTGATCTGGTGGAACAACGCCCTAGAGTGAAGCCCAGGTTGCCCGGAACGTAGAAATGACCATCAGTTTCAAACTGGTTGCAATTAATCCTGTTATACGATGCAAAAGCTGTTGTATTTATATCGTATTTTATGCTTCTGGCGTTGACTTCTATGGCCCTAACTATTCGATCTAGTGGAGCAACGCCCTAGAGTGAAGCCTAGGTTGCCCGGAACATAGAAATGACCATAACTTTTACACTGGTAGCAATTATTTGTTTTATACAATGGCAAAACTGTTCTATTTATTTTGTATTTTATGCTTCGGGCGTTGACTTCTAAGGCCCTAACTGTTTGATCTGGTGGAGCAACGCCCTAGAGTGAAGCCTAGGTTGCCCGGAACGTAGAAATGACCATCACTTTCACACGGGTTGCAATTATTCCTGTTATAGGATGGGAAGACTGTTGCATTTTTATTGTATTTTGTGCTTCAGGCGTTGACTTCTGAGGCCGTAGCTATTCGATGTGGTGGAAGAACGCCATAGAGTGAAGTCTAGGTTGCCCGGAACGTAGAAATGACCATAAGTTTCATAATGGTTGCAATTATTCCTGATATAGGATGGAAAGACTGTTGTATTTTTATTGCATTTTATGCTTCTGGCGTTCACTTCTTAGGCCCTAACTATTCGATCTGGTGGAACAACGCCCTAGGGTGAAGCCTAGGTTGCCCGGAACGTAGAAATGACCATAACTTTTTCACTGGTAGCAATTATTCGTTTTATAGAATGGAAAAACTGTTCTATTTATTTTGTATTTTATGCTTCGGGCGTTGACTTCTAAGGCCCTAACTGTTTGATCTGGTGGAGCAACGCCCTAGAGTGAAGCCTAGGTTGCCCGGAACGTAGAAATGACCACAAGTTTCATAATGATTGCAATTATTCGTTTTATACGATGGAAAAACTGTTGTATTTCTATTGTATTTTATGCTTCGGGCGTTGACTTCTTAGGCCCTAACACTTCGATCTGGTGGAGCAACGCCCTACAGTGAAGCCTAGGTTGCCCGGAACGTAGATATGACCATAACCTTCACACAGGTTGCAATTATTCGTTTTGTACGGTGTAAAGGCTGTTGTATTTATTTTATATTTTATTCTTCTGGTGTTGACTTCTTAGGCCCTAACTATTCGATCTGGTGGAACAACGCCATAGAGTGAAGCCTAGGTTGCCCGGAACGTAGAAATGACAATTACTTTCACTCTGTTTGGAATTATTCCTTTTATACGATGCAAAAGCTGTTGTAGTTATATCGTATTTTATGCTTCTGGCGTTGAGTTCTAAGGACCTAACTATTCGATCTGGTGGAGCAACGCCATAGAGTGAAGCCTAGGTGGCCCGGAACGTAGAAATGACAATTACTTTCACACTGTTTGCAATTATTCCTTTTATACGATGCAAAAGCTGTTGTATTTATATCGTATTTTATGCTTCTGGCGTTGACTTCTAAGGACCTAACTATTCGATCTGGTGGAGCAACGCCCTAGAGTAAACCCTAGGTTGCTCGGAATGTAGAAATAACCATAACTTTCACACTGGTTGCAATTATTCGTTTTTTACGATGGAAAAGCTGTTGTATTTATATTGTATTTTATGCTTCTGGCGTTGACTTCTTAGGTCCTAACTATTCGATCTGGTGGAGCAATGCCTCAGAGTTAAGTCTAGGATGCCCGAAACGCCGAAATGATCATTACTTTCACGCTTGTTGCAATTATTCCTGTTATACGATGAAAAGACCGTTGTATTTTTATTGTATTTTATGCATCAGGCGTAGGCTTCTAAGGCCGTAGCTATTCGATATGGTGGAGCACCGCCCTAGAGTGAAGCCTAGGTTGCCCGGAACGTAGATATGACCATAACCTTCACACAGGTTGCAATTATTCGTTTTATACGGTGTAAAGGCTGTTGTATTTATTTTGTATTTTATTCTTCTGGTGTTGACTTCTTAGGCCCTAACTATTCGATCTGGTGGAACAACGCCGTAGAGTGAAGCCTAGGTTGCCCGGAACGTAGAAATGACCATTACTTTCACACTGTTTGCAATTATTCCTTTTATACGATGGAAAAGCTGCTGTATTTATATCGTATTTTATGCTTCTGGCGTTGAATTCTAAGGACCTGACTATTCGATCTGGTGGAACAACGCCCTGTGGTGAAGCCTAGGCTGCCCGGAACGTAGAAATGACCATAACTTTTACACTGGTAACAATTATTCGTTTTATACGATGGAAAAACTGTTGTATTTATATTGTATTTAATGCTTCTGGCGTTCACTTCTAAGGCCCTAACTGTTTGATCTGGTGAAACAACGCCATAGAGTGAAGCCTAGGTTGCCCGGAACGTAGAAATGACAATTACTTTCACTCTGTTTGGAATTATTCCTTTTATACGATGCAAAAGCTGTTGTAGTTATATCGTATTTTATGCTTCTGGCGTTGAGTTCTAAGGACCTAACTATTCGATCTAGTGGAGCAACGCCCTAGAGTGAAGCCTAGGTTGCTCGG
Organism: Calliopsis andreniformis; assembly: GCF_051401765.1. Taxonomy (NCBI): domain Eukaryota; kingdom Metazoa; phylum Arthropoda; class Insecta; order Hymenoptera; family Andrenidae; genus Calliopsis; species Calliopsis andreniformis. The sequence goes on from NW_027480429.1 coordinate 5,360,250, forward strand.
AATGTAGAAATAACCATAACTTTCACACGGGTTGCAATTATTCGTTTTTTACGGTGGAAAAGCTGTTGTATTTATATTGTATTTTATGACTCTGGCGTTGACTTCTAAGGACCTGACTATTCGATCTGGTGGAGCAACGCCCTCGAGTGAAGCCTAGGTTGCCCGGAATGTAGAAATGACCATAACTTTCACACTGGATGCAATTATTCGTTTTATACGATGGAAAAACTGTTGTATTTAAAATGTATTTTATGCTTCTGGCGTTCACTTCTTAGGCCCTAACTATTCGATCTGGTGGAACAACGCCCTAGGGTGAAGACTAGGTTGCCCGGAACGTAGAAATGACCATAACTTTTACACTGGTAGCAATTATTCGATTATACAATGGAAAAACTGTTCTTTTTATTTTGTATTTTATGCTTCGGGCGTTGACTTCTAAGGCCCTAACTGGTTGATCTGGTGGAACAACGCCCTAGAGTGAAGCCCAGGTTGCCCGGAACGTAGAAATGACCATCAGTTTCAAACTGGTTGCAATTAATCCTGTTATACGATGCAAAAGCTGTTGTATTTATATCGTATTTTATACTTCTGGCGTTGACTTCTATGGCCCTAACTATTCGATCTAGTGGAGCAACGCCCTAGAGTGAAGCCTAGGTTGCAAGGAACGTAGAAATGACCATCACTTTCACACGGGTTGCAATTATTCCTGTTATAGGATGGGAAGACTGTTGCATTTTTATTGTATTTTGTGCTTCAGGCGTTGACTTCTGAGGCCGTAGCTATTCGATGTGGTGGAAGAACGCCATAGAGTGAAGCCTAGGTTGCCCGGAACGTAGAAATGACCATAAGTTTCATAATGGTTGCAATTATTCCTGATATAGGATGGAAAGACTGTTGTATTTTTATTGCATTTTATGCTTCTGGCGTTCACTTCTTAGGCCCTAACTATTCGATCTGGTGGAACAACGCCCTAGGGTGAAGCCTAGGTTGCCCGGAACGTAGAAATGACCATAACTTTTTCACTGGTAGCAATTATTCGTTTTATAGAATGGAAAAACTGTTCTATTTATTTTGTATTTTATGCTTCGGGCGTTGACTTCTAAGGCCCTAACTGTTTGATCTGGTGGAGCAACGCCCTAGAGTGAAGCCTAGGTTGCCCGGAACGTAGAAATGACCACAAGTTTCATAATGGTTGCAATTATTCGTTTTATACGATGGAAAAACTGTTGTATTTCTATTGTATTTTATGCTTCGGGCGTTGACTTCTTAGGCCCTAACACTTCGATCTGGTGGAGCAACGCCCTACAGTGAAGCCTAGGTTGCCCGGAACGTAGATATGACCATAACCTTCACACAGGTTGCAATTATTCGTTTTATACGGTGTAAAGGCTGTTGTATTTATTTTATATTTTATTCTTCTGGTGTTGACTTCTTAGGCCCTAACTATTCGATCTGGTGGAACAACGCCGTAGAGTGAAGCCTAGGTTGCCCGGAACGTAGAAATGACCATTACTTTCACACTGTTTGCAATTATTCCTTTTATACGATGGAAAAGCTGCTGTATTTATATCGTATTTTATGCTTCTGGCGTTGAATTCTAAGGACCTAACTATTCGATCTGGTGGAGCAACGCCCTCGAGTGAAGCCTAGGTTGCTCGGAATGTAGAAATGACCATAACTTTCACACTGGTTGCAATTATTCGTTTTATACGATGGAAAAACTGTTGCATTTAAAATGTATTTTATGCTTCTGGCGTTCACTTCTAAGGCCCTAACTATTCGATCTGGAGGAACAACGCCCTAGGGTGAAGCCTAGGTTGCCCGGAACGTAGAAATGACCATAACTTTTACACTGGTAGCAATTATTCGATTTATACAATGGAAAAACTGTTCTTTTTATTTTGTATTTTATGCTTCGGGCGTTGACTTCTAAGGCCCTAACTGGTTGATCTGGTGGAACAACGCCCTAGAGTGAAGCCCAGGTTGCCCGGAACGTAGAAATGACAACTACTTTCACACTGTTTGCAATTATTCCTTTTATACGATGCAAAAGCTGTTGTATTTATATCGTACTTTATGCTTCGGGCGTTGACTTCTAAGGCCCTAACTATTCAATCTGTTGGAGCAACGCCCTAGAGTGAAGCCTAGGTTGCTCGGAATGTAGAAATGACCATAACTTTCACACTGGTTGCAATTATTCGTTTTCTACGATGGAAAAACTGTTGTACTTATATTGTATTTAATGCTTCTGGCGTTTACTTCTTAGGCCCTAACAGTTTGATCTGGTGAAGCAACGCCATAGAGTGAAGCCTAGGTGGCCCGGAACGTAGAAATGACAATTACTTTCACACTGTTTGCAATTATTCCTTTTATACGATGCAAAAGCTGTTGTATTTATATCGTATTTTATGCTTCTGGCGTTGACTTCTAAGGACCTAACTATTCGATCTGGTGGAGCAACGCCCTAGAGTAAACCCTAGGTTGCTCGGAATGTAGAAATAACCATAACTTTCACACTGGTTGCAATTATTCGTTTTTTACGATGGAAAAGCTGTTGTATTTATATTGTATTTTATGCTTCTGGCGTTGACTTCTTAGGTCCTAACTATTCGATCTGGTGGAGCAATGCCTCAGAGTTAAGTCTAGGATGCCCGAAACGCCGAAATGATCATTACTTTCACGCTTGTTGCAATTATTCCTGTTATACGATGAAAAGACCGTTGTATTTTTATTGTATTTTATGCATCAGGCGTAGGCTTCTAAGGCCGTAGCTATTCGATATGGTGGAGCACCGCCCTAGAGTGAAGCCTAGGTTGCCCGGAACGTAGATATGACCATAACCTTCACACAGGTTGCAATTATTCGTTTTATACGGTGTAAAGGCTGTTGTATTTATTTTGTATTTTATTCTTCTGGTGTTGACTTCTTAGGCCCTAACTATTCGATCTGGTGGAACAACGCCGTAGAGTGAAGCCTAGGTTGCCCGGAACGTAGAAATGACCATTACTTTCACACTGTTTGCAATTATTCCTTTTATACGATGGAAAAGCTGCTGTATTTATATCGTATTTTATGCTTCTGGCGTTGAATTCTAAGGACCTGACTATTCGATCTGGTGGAACAACGCCCTATGGTGAAGCCTAGGCTGCCCGGAACGTAGAAATGACCATAACTTTTACACTGGTAACAATTATTCGTTTTATACGATGGAAAAACTGTTGTATTTATATTGTATTTAATGCTTCTGGCGTTCACTTCTAAGGCCCTAACTGTTTGATCTGGTGAAACAACGCCATAGAGTGAAGCCTAGGTTGCCCGGAACGTAGAAATGACAATTACTTTCACTCTGTTTGGAATTATTCCTTTTATACGATGCAAAAGCTGTTGTAGTTATATCGTATTTTATGCTTCTGGCGTTGAGTTCTAAGGACCTAACTATTCGATCTGGTGGAGCAACGCCCTAGAGTGAAGCCTAGGTTGCTCGGAATGTAGAAATAACCATAACTTTCACACGGGTTGCAATTATTCGTTTTTTACGGTGGAAAAGCTGTTGTATTTATATTGTATTTTATGACTCTGGCGTTGACTTCTAAGGACCTGACTATTCGATCTGGTGGAGCAACGCCCTCGAGTGAAGCCTAGGTTGCCCGGAATGTAGAAATGACCATAACTTTCACACTGGATGCAATTATTCGTTTTATACGATGGAAAAACTGTTGTATTTAAAATGTATTTTATGCTTCTGGCGTTCACTTCTTAGGCCCTAACTATTCGATCTGGTGGAACAACGCCCTAGGGTGAAGACTAGGTTGCCCGGAACGTAGAAATGACCATAACTTTTACACTGGTAGCAATTATTCGATTATACAATGGAAAAACTGTTCTTTTTATTTTGTATTTTATGCTTCGGGCGTTGACTTCTAAGGCCCTAACTGGTTGATCTGGTGGAACAACGCCCTAGAGTGAAGCCCAGGTTGCCCGGAACGTAGAAATGACCATCAGTTTCAAACTGGTTGCAATTAATCCTGTTATACGATGCAAAAGCTGTTGTATTTATATCGTATTTTATGCTTCTGGCGTTGACTTCTATGGCCCTAGCTATTCGATCTAGTGGAGCAACGCCCTAAAGTGAAGCCTAGGTTGCCCGGAACCTAGAAATGACCATCACTTTCACACGGGTTGCAATTATTCCTGTTATAGGATGGGAAGACTGTTGCATTTTTATTGTATTTTGTGCTTCAGGCGTTGACTTCTGAGGCCGTAGCTATTCGATGTGGTGGAAGAACGCCATAGAGTGAAGCCTAGGTTGCCCGGAACGTAGAAATGACCATAAGTTTCATAATGGTTGCAATTATTCCTGATATAGGATGGAAAGACTGTTGTATTTTTATCGTATTTTATGCTTCTGGCGTTGAATTCTAAGGACCTGACTATTCGATCTGGTGGAGCAACGCCCTCGAGTGAAGCCTAGGTTGCTCGGAATGTAGAAATGACCATAACTTTCACACTGGATGCAATTATTCGTTTTATACGATGGAAAAACTGTTGTATTTAAAATGTCTTTTATGCTTCGGGCGTTGACTTCTTAGGCCCTAACACTTCGATCTGGTGGAGCAACGCCCTACAGTGAAGCCTAGGTTGCCCGGAACGTAGATATGACCATAACCTTCACACGGGTTGCAATTATTCGTTTTATACGGTGTAAAGGCTGTTGTATTTATTTTATATTTTATTCTTCTGGTGTTGACTTCTTAGGCCCTAACTATTCGATCTGGTGGAACAACGCCGTAGAGTGAAGCCTAGGTTGCCCGGAACGTAGAAATGACCATTACTTTCACACTGTTTGCAATTATTCCTTTTATACGATGGAAAAGCTGCTGTATTTATATCGTATTTTATGCTTCTGGCGTTGAATTCTAAGGACCTAACTATTCGATCTGGTGGAGCAACGCCCTCGAGTGAAGCCTAGGTTGCTCGGAATGTAGAAATGACCATAACTTTCACACTGGTTGCAATTATTCGTTTTATACGATGGAAAAACTGTTGTATTTAAAATGTATTTTATGCTTCTGGCGTTCACTTCTAAGGCCCTAACTATTCGATCTGGAGGAACAACGCCCTAGGGTGAAGCCTAGGTTGCTCGGAATGTAGAAATGACCATAACTTTCACACTGGTTGCAATTATTCGTTTTATACGATGGAAAAACTGTTGTATTTAAAATGTATTTTATGCTTCTGGCGTTCACTTCTAAGGCCCTAACTATTCGATCTGGAGGAACAACGCCCTAGGGTGAAGCCTAGGTTGCCCGGTACGTAGAAATGACCATAACTTTTACACTGGTAGCAATTATTCGATTTATACAATGGAAAAACTGTTCTTTTTATTTTGTATTTTATGCTTCGGGCGTTGACTTCTAAGGCCCTAACTGGTTGATCTGGTGGAACAACGCCCTAGAGTGAAGCCCAGGTTGCCCGGACTGTAGAAATGACAATTACTTTCACACTGTTTGCAATTATTCCTTTTATACGATGCAAAAGCTGTTGTATTTATATCGTATTTTATGCTTCGGGCGTTGACTTCTAAGGCCCTAACTATTGAATCTGTTGGAGCAACGCCCTAGAGTGAAGCCTAGGTTGCTCGGAATGTAGAAATGACCATAACTTTCACACTGGTTGCAATTATTCGTTTTCTACGATGGAAAAACTGTTGTATTTATATTGTATTTTATGCTTCTGGCGTTGACTTCTTAGGTCCTAACTATTCGATCTGGTGGAACAATGCCCTAGGGTGAAGCCTAGGTTGCCCGGAAAGCAGAAATGGCCATAACTTTCATACTGGTTGCAATTATTCGTTTTAAATGGTGGAAAAACTGTTGTATTTATATTGTATTTTATGCTTCTGGCGTTGACTTCTTAGGCCCTAACTATTCGATCTGGTGGAACAACGCCGTAGAGTGAACCCTAGGTTGCCCGGAACGTAGAAATGACCATTACTTTCACACTGTTTGCAATTATTCCTTTTATACGATGGAAAAGCTGCTGTATTTATATCGTATTTTATGCTTCTGGCGTTGACTTCTATGGCCCTAACTATTCGATCTAGTGGAGCAACGCCCTAGAGTGAAGCCTAGGTTGCTCGGAATGTAGAAATGACCATAACTTTCACACTGGTTGCAATTATTCGTTTTATACGATGGAAAAACTGTTGTATTTATATTGTATTTAATGCTTCTGGCGATCACTTCTTGGGCCCTAACTATTCGATCTGGTGGAACAATGCCCTAGGGTGAAGCCTAGGTTGCCCGGAACGTAGAAATGACCATAACTTTTACACTGGTAGCAATTATTCGTTTTATACGATGGAAAAACTGTTGTATTTCTATTGTATTTAGTGCTTCGGGCGTTGACTTCTTAGGCCCTAACACTTCGATCTGGTGGAGCAACGCCCTAGAGTGAAGCCTAGGTTGCCCGGAACGTAGAAATGACCATTACTTTCACACGGGTTGCAATTATCCCTGTTATAGGAAGGAAAGACAGTTGTATTTTTATTTCATTTTATGCTTCGGGCATTGACTTCTAAGGCCCTAACTATGCAATCTGTTGGAGCAACCCCCTTAGGGGGAAGCCTAGGTTGCCCGGAACGTAGAAATGGCCATAACTTTCACACTGGTTGCAATTATTCGTTTTATACGATGGAGAAGCTGTTGTATTTATATCGTATTTTATGCCTCTGGCGTTGACTTCTTAGGCCCTAACTATTCCATCTGGTGGAACAACGCCCTAGGGTGAAGTCTAGGTTGCCCGGAAGGTAGAAATGACCATAACTTTCACACTGGTAGCAATGATTCGTTTTATACGAAGGAAAAACTGCTCTATTTATTTTATACTTTATGCTTCGGGCGTTGACATCTAAGGCCCTAACTATGCAATCTGTTGGAGCAACCCCCTTAGGGGGAAGCCTAGGTTGCCCGGAACGTAGAAATGTCCATAACTTTCACACTGGTTGCAATTATTCGTTTTATACGATGGAAAATCTGTTGTATTTATATCGCATTTTATGCTTCTGGCGTTGACTTCTTAGGCCCTAACTATTCCATCTGGTGGAACAACGCCCTAGGGTGAAGTCTAGGTTGCCCGGAAGGTAGAAATGACCATAACTTTCACACTGGTAGCAATTATTCGTTTTATACGAAGGAAAAACTGCTCTATTTATTTTATACTTTATGCTTCGGGCGTTGACATCTAAGGCCCTAACTATGCAATCTGTTGGAGCAACCCCCTTAGGGGGAAGCCTAGGTTGCCCGGAACGTAGAAATGGCCATAACTTTCACACTGGTTGCAATTATTCGTTTTATACGATGGAGAAGCTGTTGTATTTATATCGTATTTTATGCCTCTGGCGTTGACTTCTTAGGCCCTAACTATTCGATCTGGTGGAAGAACGCCCTTGAGTGAAGCCTAGGTTGCCTGGAACGTAGAAATGACCATCACTTTCACACGGGTTGCAATTATTCCTGTTATAGGATGGGAAGACTGTTGCATTTTTATTGTATTTTGTGCTTCAGGCGTTGACTTCTGAGGCCGTAGCTATTCGATGTGGTGGAAGAACGCCATAGAGTGAAGCCTAGGTTGCCTGGAACGTAGAAATGACCATCACTTTCACACGGGTTGCAATTATTCCTGTTATAGGATGGGAAGACTGTTGTATTTTTATTGCATTTTATGCTTCTGGCGTTCACTTCTTAGGCCGTAACTATTCGATCTGGTGGAACAACGCCCTAGGGTGAAGCCTAGGTTGCCCGGAACGTAGAAATGACCATAACTTTTTCACTGGTAGCAATTATTCGTTTTATAGAATGGAAAAACTGTTCTATTTATTTTGTATTTTATGCTTCGGGCGTTGACTTCTAAGGCCCTAACTGTTTGATCTGGTGGAGCAACGCCGTAGAGTGAAGCCTAGGTTGCTCGGAATGTAGAAATGACCATAACTTTCACACTGGTTGCAATTATTCGTTTTATACGATGGAAAAACTGTTGTATTTAAAATGTATTTTATGCTTCTGGCGTTCACTTCTAAGGCCCTAACTATTCGATCTGGAGGAACAACGCCCTAGGGTGAAGCCTAGGTTGCCCGGAACGTAGAAATGACCATAACTTTTACACTCGTAGCAATTATTCGATTTATACAATGGAAAAACTGTTCTTTTTATTTTGTATTTTATGCTTCGGGCGTTGACTTCTAAGGCCCTAACTGGTTGATCTGGTGGAACAACGCCCTAGAGTGAAGCCCAGGTTGCCCGGACTGTAGAAATGACAATTACTTTCACACTGTTTGCAATTATTCCTTTTATACGATGCAAAAGCTGTTGTATTTATATCGTATTTTATGCTTCGGGCGTTGACTTCTAAGGCCCTAACTATTCAATCTGTTGGAGCAACGCCCTAGAGTGAAGCCTAGGTTGCTCGGAATGTAGAAATGACCATAACTTTCACACTGGTTGCAATTATTCGTTTTCTACGATGGAAAAACTGTTGTATTTATATTGTATTTTATGCTTCTGGCGTTCACTCCTTAGGGCCTAACTATTCGATCTGATGGAACAATGCCCTAGGGTGAAGCCTAGGTTGCCCGGAAAGCAGAAATGGCCATAACTTTCATACTGGTTGCAATTATTCGTTTTAAATGGTGGAAAAACTGTTGTATTTATATTGTATTTTATGCTTCTGGCGTTGACTTCTTAGGCCCTAACTATTCGATCTGGTGGAACAACGCCGTAGAGTGAAGCCTAGGTTGCCCGGAACGTAGAAATGACCATTACTTTCACACTGTTTGCAATTATTCCTTTTATACGATGGAAAAGCTGCTGTATTTATATCGCATTTTATGCTTCTGGCGTTGACTTCTATGGCCCTAACTATTCGATCTAGTGGAGCAACGCCCTAGAGTGAAGCCTAGGTTGCTCGGAATGTAGAAATGACCATAACTTTCACACTGGTTGCAATTATTCCTGTTATAGGATGGGAAGACTGTTGTATTTTTATTGCATTTTATGCTTCTGGCGTTCACTTCTTAGGCCCTAACTATTCGATCTGGTGGAACAACGCCCTAGGGTGAAGCCTAGGTTGCCCGGAACGTAGAAATGACCATAACTTTTTCACTGGTAGCAATTATTCGTTTTATAGAATGGAAAAACTGTTCTATTTATTTTGTATTTTATGCTTCGGGCGTTGACTTCTAAGGCCCTAACTGTTTGATCTGGTGGAGCAACGCCGTAGAGTGAAGCCTAGGTTGCTCGGAATGTAGAAATGACCATAACTTTCACACTGGTTGCAATTATTCGTTTTATACGATGGAAAAACTGTTGTATTTAAAATGTATTTTATGCTTCTGGCGTTCACTTCTAAGGCCCTAACTATTCGATCTGGAGGAACAACGCCCTAGGGTGAAGCCTAGGTTGCCCGGAACGTAGAAATGACCATAACTTTTACACTGGTAGCAATTATTCGATTTATACAATGGAAAAACTGTTCTTTTTATTTTGTATTTTATGCTTCGGGCGTTGACTTCTAAGGCCCTAACTGGTTGATCTGGTGGAACAACGCCCTAGAGTGAAGCCCAGGTTGCCCGGACTGTAGAAATGACAATTACTTTCACACTGTTTGCAATTATTCCTTTTATACGATGCAAAAGCTGTTGTATTTATATCGTATTTTATGCTTCGGGCGTTGACTTCTAAGGCCCTAACTATTCAATCTGTTGGAGCAACGCCCTAGAGTGAAGCCTAGGTTGCTCGGAATGTAGAAATGACCATAACTTTCACACTGGTTGCAATTATTCGTTTTCTACGATGGAAAAACTGTTGTATTTATATTGTATTTTATGCTTCTGGCGTTCACTCCTTAGGGCCTAACTATTCGATCTGATGGAACAATGCCCTAGGGTGAAGCCTAGGTTGCCCGGAACGTAGAAATGACCATTACTTTCACACTGTTTGCAATTATTCCTTTTATACGATGGAAAAGCTGCTGTATTTATATCGTATTTTATGCTTCTGGCGTTGACTTCTATGGCCCTAACTATTCGATCTAGTGGAGCAACGCCCTAGAGTGAAGCCTAGGTTGCTCGGAATGTAGAAATGACCATAACTTTCACACTGGTTGCAATTATTCGTTTTATACGATGGAAAAACTGTTGTATTTATATTGTATTTAATGCTTCTGGCGATCACTTCTTGGGCCCTAACTATTCGATCTGGTAGAACAATGCCCTAGGGTGAAGCCTAGGTTGCCCGGAACGTAGAAATGACCATAACTTTTACACTGGTAGCAATTATTCGTTTTATACGATGGAAAAACTGTTGTATTTCTATTGTATTTTATGCTTCGGGCGTTGACTTCTTAGGCCCTAACACTTCGATCTGGTGGAGCAACGCCCTAGAGTGAAGCCTAGGTTGCCCGGAACGTAGAAATGACCATTACTTTCACACGGGTTGCAATTATCCCTGTTATAGGAAGGAAAGACTGTTGTATTTTTATTTCATTTTATGCTTCGGGCATTGACTTCTAAGGCCCTAACTATGCAATCTGTTGGAGCAACCCCCTTAGGGGGAAGCCTAGGTTGCCCGGAACGTAGAAATGGCCATAACTTTCACACTGGTTGCAATTATTCGTTTTATACGATGGAGAAGCTGTTGTATTTATATCGTATTTTATGCTTCTGGCGTTGACTTCTTAGGCCCTAACTATTCGATCTAGTGGAGCAACGCCCTAGAGTGAAGCCTAGGTTGCTCGGAATGTAGAAATGACCATAACTTTCACACTGGTTGCAATTATTCGTTTTATACGATGGAAAAACTGTTGTATTTATATTGTATTTAATGCTTCTGGCGTTGACTTCTATGGCCCTAACTATTCGATCTAGTGGAGCAACGCCCTAGAGTAAACCCTAGGTTGCTCGGAATGTAGAAATAACCATAACTTTCACACTGGTTGCAATTATTCGTTTTTTACGATGGAAAAGCTGTTGCATTTATATTGTATTTTATGCTTCTGGCGTTGACTTCTTAGGTCCTAACTATTCGATCTGGTGGAGCAATGCCTCAGAGTTAAGTCTAGGATGCCCGAAACGCCGAAATGATCATTACTTTCACGCTTGTTGCAATTATTCCTGTTATACGATGAAAAGACCGTTGTATTTTTATTGTATTTTATGCATCAGGCGTAGGCTTCTAAGGCCGTAGCTATTCGATATGGTGGAGCACCGCCCTAGAGTGAAGCCTAGGTTGCCCGGAACGTAGATATGACCATAACCTTCACACAGGTTGCAATTATTCGTTTTATACGGTGTAAAGGCTGTTGTATTTATTTTATATTTTATTCTTCTGGTGTTGACTTCTTAGGCCCTAACTATTCGATCTGGTGGAACAACGCCGTAGAGTGAAGCCTAGGTTGCCCGGAACGTAGAAATGACCATTACTTTCACACTGTTTGCAATTATTCCTTTTATACGATGGAAAAGCTGCTGTATTTATATCGTATTTTATGCTTCTGGCGTTGAATTCTAAGGACCTAACTATTCGATCTGGTGGAGCAACGCCCTCGAGTGAAGCCTAGGTTGCTCGGAATGTAGAAATGACCATAACTTTCACACTGGTTGCAATTATTCGTTTTATACGATGGAAAAACTGTTGTATTTAAAATGTATTTTATGCTTCTGGCGTTCACTTCTAAGGCCCTAACTATTCGATCTGGAGGAACAACGCCCTAGGGTGAAGCCTAGGTTGCCCGGAACGTAGAAATGACCATAAATTTTACACTGGTAGCAATTATTCGATTTATACAATGGAAAAACTGTTCTTTTTATTTTGTATTTTATGCTTCGGGCGTTGACTTCTAAGGCCCTAACTGGTTGATCTGGTGGAACAACGCCCTAGAGTGAAGCCCAGGTTGCCCGGACTGTAGAAATGACAATTACTTTCACACTGTTTGCAATTATTCCTTTTATACGATGCAAAAGCTGTTGTATTTATATCGTATTTTATGCTTCGGGCGTTGACTTCTAAGGCCCTAACTATTCAATCTGTTGGAGCAACGCCCTAGAGTGAAGCCTAGGTTGCTCGGAATGTAGAAATGACCATAACTTTCACACTGGTTGCAATTATTCGTTTTCTACGATGGAAAAACTGTTGTATTTATATTGTATTTTATGCTTCTGGCGTTCACTCCTTAGGGCCTAACTATTCGATCTGATGGAACAATGCCCTAGGGTGAAGCCTAGGTTGCCCGGAAAGCAGAAATGGCCATAACTTTCATACTGGTTGCAATTATTCGTTTTAAATGGTGGAAAAACTGTTGTATTTATATTGTATTTTATGCTTCTGGCGTTGACTTCTTAGGCCCTAACTATTCGATCTGGTGGAACAACGCCGTAGAGTGAACCCTAGGTTGCCCGGAACGTAGAAATGACCATTACTTTCACACTGTTTGCAATTATTCCTTTTATACGATGGAAAAGCTGCTGTATTTATATCGTATTTTATGCTTCTGGCGTTGACTTCTATGGCCCTAACTATTCGATCTAGTGGAGCAACGCCCTAGAGTGAAGCCTAGGTTGCTCGGAATGTAGAAATGTCCATAACTTTCACACTGGTTGCAATTATTCGTTTTATACGATGGAAAATCTGTTGTATTTATATCGTATTTTATGCTTCTGGCGTTGACTTCTTAGGCCCTAACTATTCCATCTGGTGGAACAACGCCCTAGGGTGAACCCTAGGTTGCCCGGAACGTAGAAATGATCATAACTTTTACACTGGTAGCAATTATCCGTTTTATACAATGGAAAAGCTGTTCTATTTATTTTGTATTTTATGCTTCGGGTGTTGACTTCTAAGGCCCTAACTGTTTGATCTGGTGGAGCAACGCTCTACAGTGAAGCCTAGGTTGCCCGGAACGTAGAAATGACCATTACTTTCACACTGTTTGCAATTATTCCTTTTATACGATGGAAAAGCTGTTGTATTTATATCGTATTTTATGCTTCGGGCGTTGACTTCTAAGGCCCTAACTGTTTGATCTGGTGGAGCAACGCTCTAGAGTGAATCCTAGGTTGCCCGGAACGTAGAAATGACCATAACTTTCACATTGGTTGCTATTATTCGTTTTATACGATGGAAAAACTGTTATTTTTATATTGTATTTTATGCTTCTGGCGTTGACTTCTTAGGCCCTAACTATTCGATCTGGTGGAAGAACGCCCTTGAGTGAAGCCTAGGTTGCCTGGAACGTAGAAATGACCATCACTTTCACACGGGTTGCAATTATTCCTGTTATAGGATGGGAAGACTGTTGCATTTTTATTGTATTTTGTGCTTCAGGCGTTGACTTCTGAGGCCGTAGCTATTCGATGTGGTGGAAGAACGCCATAGAGTGAAGCCTAGGTTGCCTGGAACGTAGAAATGACCATCACTTTCACACGGGTTGCAATTATTCCTGTTATAGGATGGGAAGACTGTTGTATTTTTATTGCATTTTATGCTTCTGGCGTTCACTTCTTAGGCCCTAACTATTCGATCTGGTGGAACAACGCCCTAGGGTGAAGCCTAGGTTGCCCGGAACGTAGAAATGACCATAACTTTTTCACTGGTAGCAATTATTCGTTTTATAGAATGGAAAAACTGTTCTATTTATTTTGTATTTTATGCTTCGGGCGTTGACTTCTAAGGCCCTAACTGTTTGATCTGGTGGAGCAACGCCGTAGAGTGAAGCCTAGGTTGCCCGGAACGTAGAAATGACCATAACTTTCACACTGGTTGCTATTATTCGTTTTATACGGTGGAAAAACTGTTATATTTATATTGTATTTTATGCTTCAGGCGTTGACTTCTGAGGCCGTAGCTATTCGATGTGGTGGAAGAACGCCATAGAGTGAAGCCTAGGTTGCCCGGAACGTAGAAATGACCACAAGTTTCATAATGGTTGCAATTATTCGTTTTATACGATGGAAAAACTGTTGTATTTCTATTGTATTTTATGCTTCGGGCGTTGACTTCTTAGGCCCTAACACTTCGATCTGGTGGAGCAACGCCCTACAGTGAAGCCTAGGTTGCCCGGAACGTAGATATGACCATAACCTTCTCACTGGTTGCAATTATTCGTTTTTTACGATGGAAAAGCTGTTGTATTTATATTGTATTTTATGCTTCTGGCGTTGACTTCTTAGGTCCTAACTATTCGATCTGGTGGAGCAATGCCTCAGAGTTAAGTCTAGGATGCCCGAAACGCCGAAATGATCATTACTTTCACGCTTGTTGCAATTATTCCTGTTATACGATGAAAAGACCGTTGTATTTTTATTGTATTTTATGCATCAGGCGTAGGCTTCTAAGGCCGTAGCTATTCGATATGGTGGAGCACCGCCCTAGAGTGAAGCCTAGGTTGCCCGGAACGTAGATATGACCATAACCTTCACACAGGTTGCAATTATTCGTTTTATACGGTGTAAAGGCTGTTGTATTTATTTTGTATTTTATTCTTCTGGTGTTGACTTCTTAGGCCCTAACTATTCGATCTGGTGGAACAACGCCCTAGGGTGAAGACTAGGTTGCCCGGAACGTAGAAATGACCATAACTTTTACACTGGTAGCAATTATTCGATTATACAATGGAAAAACTGTTCCTTTTATTTTGTATTTTATGCTTCGGGCGTTGACTTCTAAGGCCCTAACTGGTTGATCTGGTGGAACAACGCCCTAGAGTGAAGCCCAGGTTCCCCGGAACGTAGAAATGACCATCAGTTTCAAACTGGTTGCAATTAATCCTGTTATACGATGCAAAAGCTGTTGTATTTATATCGTATTTTATGCTTCTGGCGTTGACTTCTATGACCCTAACTATTCGATCTAGTGGAGCAACGCCCTAGAGTGAAGCCTAGGTTGCATGGAACGTAGAAATGACCATCATTTTCACACGGGTTGCAATTATTCCTGTTATAGGATGGGAAGACTGTTGCATTTTTATTGTATTTTGTGCTTCAGGCGTTGACTTCTGAGGCCGTAGCTATTCGATGTGGTGGAAGAACGCCATAGAGTGAAGCCTAGGTTGCCCGGAACGTAGAAATGACCATAAGTTTCATAATGGTTGCAATTATTCCTGATATAGGATGGAAAGACTGTTGTATTTTTATTGCATTTTATGCTTCTGGCGTTCACTTCTTAGGCCCTAACTATTCGATCTGGTGGAACAACGCCCTAGGGTGAAGCCTAGGTTGCCCGGAACGTAGAAACGACCATAACTTTTTCACTGGTAGCAATTATTCGTTTTATAGAATGGAAAAACTGTTCTATTTATTTTGTATTTTATGCTTCGGGCGTTGACTTCTAAGGCCCTAACTGTTTGATCTGGTGGAGCAACGCCCTAGAGTGAAGCCTAGGTTGCCCGGAACGTAGAAATGACCATAACTTTCACACTGGTTGCTATTATTCGTTTTATACGGTGGAAAAACTGTTATATTTATATTGTATTTTATGCTTCAGGCGTTGACTTCTGAGGCCGTAGCTATTCGATGTGGTGGAAGAACGCCATAGAGTGAAGCCTAGGTTGCCCGGAACGTAGAAATGACCACAAGTTTCATAATGGTTGCAATTATTCGTTTTATACGATGGAAAAACTGTTGTATTTCTATTGTATTTTATGCTTCGGGCGTTGACTTCTTAGGCCCTAACACTTCGATCTGGTGGAGCAACGCCCTACAGTGAAGCCTAGGTTGACCGGAACGTAGATATGACCATAACCTTCACACAGGTTGCAATTATTCGTTTTATACGGTGTAAAGGCTGTTGTATTTATTTTATATTTTATTCTTCTGGTGTTGACTTCTTAGGCCCTAACTATTCGATCTGGTGGAACAACGCCGTAGAGTGAAGCCTAGGTTGCCCGGAACGTAGAAATGACCATTACTTTCACACTGTTTGCAATTATTCCTTTTATACGATGGAAAAGCTGCTGTATTTATATCGTATTTTATGCTTCTGGCGTTGAATTCTAAGGACCTAACTATTCGATCTGGTGGAGCAACGCCCTGGAGTGAAGCCTAGGTTGCTCGGAATGTAGAAATGACCATAACTTTCACACTGGTTGCAATTATTCGTTTTATACGATGGAAAAACTGTTGTATTTAAAATGTATTTTATGCTTCTGGCGTTCACTTCTAAGGCCCTAACTATTCGATCTGGAGGAACAACGCCCTAGGGTGAAGCCTAGGTTGCCCGGAACGTAGAAATGACCATAACTTTTACACTGGTAGCAATTATTCGATTTATACAATGGAAAAACTGTTCTTTTTATTTTGTATTTTATGCTTCGGGCGTTGACTTCTAAGGCCCTAACTGGTTGATCTGGTGGAACAACGCCCTAGAGTGAAGCCCAGGTTTCCCGGACTGTAGAAATGACAATTACTTTCACACTGTTTGCAATTATTCCTTTTATACGATGCAAAAGCTGTTGTATTTATATCGTATTTTATGCTTCGGGCGTTGACTTCTAAGGCCCTAACTATTCAATCTGTTGGAGCAACGCCCTAGAGTGAAGCCTAGGTTGCTCGGAATGTAGAAATGACCATAACTTTCACACTGGTTGCAATTATTCGTTTTCTACGATGGAAGAACTGTTGTATTTATATTGTATTTTATGCTTCTGGCGTTCACTCCTTAGGGCCTAACTATTCGATCTGATGGAACAATGCCCTAGGGTGAAGCCTAGGTTGCCCGGAAAGCAGAAATGGCCATAACTTTCATACTGGTTGCAATTATTCGTTTTAAATGGTGGAAAGACTGTTGTATTTATATTGTATTTTATGCTTCTGGCGTTGACTTCTTAGGCCCTAACTATTCGATCTGGTGGAACAACGCCGTAGAGTGAAGCCTAGGTTGCCCGGAACGTAGAAATGACCATTACTTTCACACTGTTTGCAATTATTCCTTTTATACGATGGAAAAGCTGCTGTATTTATATCGTATTTTATGCTTCTGGCGTTGAATTCTAAGGACCTGACTATTCGATCTGGTGGAGCAACGCCCTCGAGTGAAGCCTAGGTTGCTCGGAATGTAGAAATGACCATAACTTTCACACTGGATGCAATTATTCGTTTTATACGATGGAAAAACTGTTGTATTTAAAATGTATTTTATGCTTCTGGCGTTCACTTCTTAGGCCCTAACTATTCGATCTGGTGGAACAACGCCCTAGGGTGAAGACTAGATTGCCCGGAACGTAGAAATGACCATAACTTTTACACTGGTAGCAATTATTCGATTATACAATGGAAAAACTGTTCTTTTTATTTTGTATTTTATGCTTCGGGCGTTGACTTCTAAGGCCCTAACTGGTTGATCTGGTGGAACAACGCCCTAGAGTGAAGCCCAGGTTGCCCGGAACGTAGAAATGACCATCAGTTTCAAACTGGTTGCAATTAATCCTGTTATACGATGCAAAAGCTGTTGTATTTATATCGTATTTTATGCTTCTGGCGTTGACTTCTATGGCCCTAACTATTCGATCTAGTGGAGCAACGCCCTAGAGTGAAGCCTAGGTTGCCCGGAACGTAGAAATGACCATCAGTTTCAAACTGGTTGCAATTAATCCTGTTATACGATGGAAAAACTGTTGTGTTTTTATTGCATTTTATGCTTCGGGCGTTGACTTCTAAGACCCTAACTATTCAATCTGTTGGAGCAACGCCCTAGGGTGAAGCCTAGGTTGCTCGGAATGTAGAAATGACCATAACTTTCACACTGGTTGCAATTATTCGTTTTATACGATGGAAAAACTGTTGTATTTATATTGTATTTAATGCTTCTGGCGATCACTTCTTGGGCCCTAACTATTCGATCTGGTGGAACAATGCCCTAGGGTGAAGCCTAGGTTGCCCGGAACGTAGAAATGACCATAACTTTTACACTGGTAGCAATTATTCGTTTTATACGATGGAAAAACTGTTCTATTTATTTTGTATTTTATGCTTCGGGCGTGAACTTCTAAGGCCCTAACTGTTTCATCTGGTGGAGCAACGCCCTAGAGTGAAGCCTAGGTTGCCCGGAACGTAGAAATGACCATTACTTTCACACTGTTTGCAATTATTCCTTTTATACGATGGAAAAACTGTTCTATTTATTTTGTATATTATGCTTCGGTCGTTGACTTCTTTGGCCCTAACAATTCGATCTGGTGGAGCAACGCCCTAGAGGGAAGCCCAGGTTGCCTGGAACGTAGAAATGACCATAACTTTCACACGGGTTGCAATTATCCCTGTTATAGGAAGGAAAGACTGTTGTATTTTTATTTCATTTTATGCTTCAGGCGTTGACTTCTGAGGCCGTAGCTATTCGATGTGGTGGAAGAACGCCATAGAGTGAAGCCTAGGTTGCCCGGAACGTAGAAATGACCATAAGTTTCATAATGGTTGCAATTATTCCTGATATCGGATGGAAAGACTGTTGTATTTTTATTGCATTTTATGCTTCTGGCGTTCACTTCTTAGGCCCTAACTATTCGATCTGGTGGAACAACGCCCTAGGGTGAAGCCTAGGTTGCCCGGAACGTAGAAATGACCATAACTTTTTCACTGGTAGCAATTATTCGTTTTATAGAATGGAAAAACTGTTCTATTTATTTTGTATTTTATGCTTCGGGCGTTGACTTCTAAGGCCCTAACTGTTTGATCTGGTGGAGCAACGCCCTAGAGTGAAGCCTAGGTTGCCCGGAACGTAGAAATGACCATAACTTTCACACTGGTTGCTATTATTCGTTTTATACGGTGGAAAAACTGTTATATTTATATTGTATTTTATGCTTCAGGCGTTGACTTCTGAGGCCGTAGCTATTCGATGTGGTGGAAGAACGCCATAGAGTGAAGCCTAGGTTGCCCGGAACGTAGAAATGACCACAAGTTTCATAATGGTTGCAATTATTCGTTTTATACGATGGAAAAACTGTTGTATTTCTATTGTATTTTGTGCTTCGGGCGTTGACTTCTTAGGCCCTAACACTTCGATCTGGTGGAGCAACGCCCTACAGTGAAGCCTAGGTTGCCCGGAACGTAGATATGACCATAACCTTCACACAGGTTGCAATTATTCGTTTTATACGGTGTAAAGGCTGTTGTATTTATTTTGTATTTTATTCTTCTGGTGTTGACTTCTTAGGCCCTAACTATTCGATCTGGTGGAACAACGCCGTAGAGTGAAGCCTAGGTTGCCCGGAACGTAGAAATGACCATTACTTTCACACTGTTTGCAATTATTCCTTTTATACGATGGAAAAGCTGCTGTATTTATATCGTATTTTATGCTTCTGGCGTTGAATTGTAAGGACCTAACTATTCGATCTGGTGGAGCAACGCCCTCGAGTGAAGCCTAGGTTGCTCGGAATGTAGAAATGACCATAACTTTCACACTGGTTGCAATTATTCGTTTTATACGATGGAAAAACTGTTGTATTTAAAATGTATTTTATGCTTCTGGCGTTCACTTCTAAGGCCCTAACTATTCGATCTGGAGGAACAACGCCCTAGGGTGAAGCCTTGGTTGCCCGGAACGTAGAAATGACCATAACTTTTACACTGGTAGCAATTATTCGATTTATACAATGGAAAAACTGTTCTTTTTATTTTGTATTTTATGCTTCGGGCGTTGACTTCTAATGCCCTAACTGGTTGATCTGGTGGAACAACGCCCTAGAGTGAAGCCCAGGTTGCCCGGAACGTAGAAATGACAATTACTTTCACACTGTTTGCAATTATTCCTTTTATACGATGCAAAAGCTGTTGTATTTATATCGTATTTTATGCTTCGGGCGTTGACTTCTAAGGCCCTAACTATTCGATCAGGTGGAGCAACGCCCTAGAGTGAAGCCTAGGTTGCTCGAAATGTAGAAATGACCATAACTTTCACACTGGTTGCAATTATTCGTTTTATACGATGGAAAACCTGTTGTATTTACATCGTATTTTATGCTTCTGGCGTTGACTTCTTAGGCCCTAACTATTCCATCTGGTGGAACAACGCCCTAGGGTAAAGCCAAGATTGCGCGGAACGTAGAAATGACCATAACTTTCACACTGGTTGCTATCATTCGTTTTATATGATGGAAAAACTGTTGTATTTATATTGTATTTTATGCTTCGGGCGTTGACTTCTTAGGCCCTAACACTTCAATCTGGTGGAGCAACGCCCTACAGTGAGGCCTAGGTTGCCCTGAACGTAGATATGACCATAACCTTCACACAGGTTGCAATTATTCGTTTTATACGGTGTAAAGGCTGTTGTATATATTTTGTATTTTATTCTTCTGGTGTTGACTTCTTAGGCCCTAACTATTCGACCTGGTGGAACAACGCCCTAGGGTGAAGCCTATGTTTCCCGGAACGTAGAAATGGCCATATCTTTTACACTGGTAGCAATTATTCGTTTCATACAATGGAAAAACTGTTCTATTTATTTTGTATTTTATGCTTCGGGCGTTGACTTCTAAGGGCCTAACTGTTGGATCTGGTGGAGCAACGCCCTAGAGTGAAGCCTAGCTTGCCCGGAACGTAGAAATGACAATTACTTTCACACTGCTTGCAATTATTCGTTTTATACGGTGTAAAGGCTGTTGTATTTATTTTATATTTTATTCTTCTGGTGTTGACTTCTTAGGCCCTAACTATTCGATCTGGTGGAACAACGCCGTAGAGTGAAGCCTAGGTTGCCCGGAACGTAGAAATGACCATTACTTTCACACTGTTTGCAATTATTCCTTTTATACGATGGAAAAGCTGCTGTATTTATATCGTATTTTATGCTTCTGGCGTTGAATTCTAAGGACCTAACTATTCGATCTGGTGGAGCAACGCCCTGGAGTGAAGCCTAGGTTGCTCGGAATGTAGAAATGACCATAACTTTCACACTGGTTGCAATTATTCGTTTTATACGATGGAAAAACTGTTGTATTTAAAATGTATTTTATGCTTCTGGCGTTCACTTCTAAGGCCCTAACTATTCGATCTGGAGGAACAACGCCCTAGGGTGAAGCCTAGGTTGCCCGGAACGTAGAAATGACCATAACTTTTACACTGGTAGCAATTATTCGATTTATACAATGGAAAAACTGTTCTTTTTATTTTGTATTTTATGCTTCGGGCGTTGACTTCTAAGGCCCTAACTGGTTGATCTGGTGGAACAACGCCCTAGAGTGAAGCCCAGGTTTCCCGGACTGTAGAAATGACAATTACTTTCACACTGTTTGCAATTATTCCTTTTATACGATGCAAAAGCTGTTGTATTTATATCGTATTTTATGCTTCGGGCGTTGACTTCTAAGGCCCTAACTATTCAATCTGTTGGAGCAACGCCCTAGAGTGAAGCCTAGGTTGCTCGGAATGTAGAAATGACCATAACTTTCACACTGGTTGCAATTATTCGTTTTCTACGATGGAAAAACTGTTGTATTTATATTGTATTTTATGCTTCTGGCGTTCACTCCTTAGGGCCTAACTATTCGATCTGATGGAACAATGCCCTAGGGTGAAGCCTAGGTTGCCCGGAAAGCAGAAATGGCCATAACTTTCATACTGGTTGCAATTATTCGTTTTAAATGGTGGAAAGACTGTTGTATTTATATTGTATTTTATGCTTCTGGCGTTGACTTCTTAGGCCCTAACTATTCGATCTGGTGGAACAACGCCGTAGAGTGAAGCCTAGGTTGCCCGGAACGTAGAAATGACCATTACTTTCACACTGTTTGCAATTATTCCTTTTATACGATGGAAAAGCTGCTGTATTTATATCGTATTTTATGCTTCTGGCGTTGAATTCTAAGGACCTGACTATTCGATCTGGTGGAGCAACGCCCTCGAGTGAAGCCTAGGTTGCTCGGAATGTAGAAATGACCATAACTTTCACACTGGATGCAATTATTCGTTTTATACGATGGAAAAACTGTTGTATTTAAAATGTATTTTATGCTTCTGGCGTTCACTTCTTAGGCCCTAACTATTCGATCTGGTGGAACAACGCCCTAGGGTGAAGACTAGATTGCCCGGAACGTAGAAATGACCATAACTTTTACACTGGTAGCAATTATTCGATTATACAATGGAAAAACTGTTCTTTTTATTTTGTATTTTATGCTTCGGGCGTTGACTTCTAAGGCCCTAACTGGTTGATCTGGTGGAACAACGCCCTAGAGTGAAGCCCAGGTTGCCCGGAACGTAGAAATGACCATCAGTTTCAAACTGGTTGCAATTAATCCTGTTATACGATGCAAAAGCTGTTGTATTTATATCGTATTTTATGCTTCTGGCGTTGACTTCTATGGCCCTAACTATTCGATCTAGTGGAGCAACGCCCTAGAGTGAAGCCTAGGTTGCCCGGAACGTAGAAATGACCATCAGTTTCAAACTGGTTGCAATTAATCCTGTTATACGATGGAAAAACTGTTGTGTTTTTATTGCATTTTATGCTTCGGGCGTTGACTTCTAAGACCCTAACTATTCAATCTGTTGGAGCAACGCCCTAGGGTGAAGCCTAGGTTGCTCGGAATGTAGAAATGACCATAACTTTCACACTGGTTGCAATTATTCGTTTTATACGATGGAAAAACTGTTGTATTTATATTGTATTTAATGCTTCTGGCGATCACTTCTTGGGCCCTAACTATTCGATCTGGTGGAACAATGCCCTAGGGTGAAGCCTAGGTTGCCCGAAACGTAGAAATGACCATAACTTTTACACTGGTAGCAATTATTCGTTTTATACGATGGAAAAACTGTTCTATTTATTTTGTATTTTATGCTTCGGGCGTGAACTTCTAAGGCCCTAACTGTTTCATCTGGTGGAGCAACGCCCTAGAGTGAAGCCTAGGTTGCCCGGAACGTAGAAATGACCATTACTTTCACACTGTTTGCAATTATTCCTTTTATACGATGGAAAAACTGTTCTATTTATTTTGTATATTATGCTTCGGTCGTTGACTTCTTTGGCCCTAACAATTCGATCTGGTGGAGCAACGCCCTAGAGGGAAGCCCAGGTTGCCTGGAACGTAGAAATGACCATAACTTTCACACGGGTTGCAATTATCCCTGTTATAGGAAGGAAAGACTGTTGTATTTTTATTTCATTTTATGCTTCAGGCGTTGACTTCTGAGGCCGTAGCTATTCGATGTGGTGGAAGAACGCCATAGAGTGAAGCCTAGGTTGCCCGGAACGTAGAAATGACCATAAGTTTCATAATGGTTGCAATTATTCCTGATATCGGATGGAAAGACTGTTGTATTTTTATTGCATTTTATGCTTCTGGCGTTCACTTCTTAGGCCCTAACTATTCGATCTGGTGGAACAACGCCCTAGGGTGAAGCCTAGGTTGCCCGGAACGTAGAAATGACCATAACTTTTTCACTGGTAGCAATTATTCGTTTTATAGAATGGAAAAACTGTTCTATTTATTTTGTATTTTATGCTTCGGGCGTTGACTTCTAAGGCCCTAACTGTTTGATCTGGTGGAGCAACGCCCTAGAGTGAAGCCTAGGTTGCCCGGAACGTAGAAATGACCATAACTTTCACACTGGTTGCTATTATTCGTTTTATACGGTGGAAAAACTGTTATATTTATATTGTATTTTATGCTTCAGGCGTTGACTTCTGAGGCCGTAGCTATTCGATGTGGTGGAAGAACGCCATAGAGTGAAGCCTAGGTTGCCCGGAACGTAGAAATGACCACAAGTTTCATAATGGTTGCAATTATTCGTTTTATACGATGGAAAAACTGTTGTATTTCTATTGTATTTTGTGCTTCGGGCGTTGACTTCTTAGGCCCTAACACTTCGATCTGGTGGAGCAACGCCCTACAGTGAAGCCTAGGTTGCCCGGAACGTAGATATGACCATAACCTTCACACAGGTTGCAATTATTCGTTTTATACGGTGTAAAGGCTGTTGTATTTATTTTGTATTTTATTCTTCTGGTGTTGACTTCTTAGGCCCTAACTATTCGATCTGGTGGAACAACGCCGTAGAGTGAAGCCTAGGTTGCCCGGAACGTAGAAATGACCATTACTTTCACACTGTTTGCAATTATTCCTTTTATACGATGGAAAAGCTGCTGTATTTATATCGTATTTTATGCTTCTGGCGTTGAATTGTAAGGACCTAACTATTCGATCTGGTGGAGCAACGCCCTCGAGTGAAGCCTAGGTTGCTCGGAATGTAGAAATGACCATAACTTTCACACTGGTTGCAATTATTCGTTTTATACGATGGAAAAACTGTTGTATTTAAAATGTATTTTATGCTTCTGGCGTTCACTTCTAAGGCCCTAACTATTCGATCTGGAGGAACAACGCCCTAGGGTGAAGCCTAGGTTGCCCGGAACGTAGAAATGACCATAACTTTTACACTGGTAGCAATTATTCGATTTATACAATGGAAAAACTGTTCTTTTTATTTTGTATTTTATGCTTCGGGCGTTGACTTCTAATGCCCTAACTGGTTGATCTGGTGGAACAACGCCCTAGAGTGAAGCCCAGGTTGCCCGGAACGTAGAAATGACAATTACTTTCACACTGTTTGCAATTATTCCTTTTATACGATGCAAAAGCTGTTGTATTTATATCGTATTTTATGCTTCGGGCGTTGACTTCTAAGGCCCTAACTATTCGATCAGGTGGAGCAACGCCCTAGAGTGAAGCCTAGGTTGCTCGAAATGTAGAAATGACCATAACTTTCACACTGGTTGCAATTATTCGTTTTATACGATGGAAAACCTGTTGTATTTACATCGTATTTTATGCTTCTGGCGTTGACTTCTTAGGCCCTAACTATTCCATCTGGTGGAACAACGCCCTAGGGTAAAGCCAAGATTGCGCGGAACGTAGAAATGACCATAACTTTCACACTGGTTGCTATCATTCGTTTTATATGATGGAAAAACTGTTGTATTTATATTGTATTTTATGCTTCGGGCGTTGACTTCTTAGGCCCTAACACTTCAATCTGGTGGAGCAACGCCCTACAGTGAGGCCTAGGTTGCCCTGAACGTAGATATGACCATAACCTTCACACAGGTTGCAATTATTCGTTTTATACGGTGTAAAGGCTGTTGTATATATTTTGTATTTTATTCTTCTGGTGTTGACTTCTTAGGCCCTAACTATTCGACCTGGTGGAACAACGCCCTAGGGTGAAGCCTATGTTTCCCGGAACGTAGAAATGGCCATATCTTTTACACTGGTAGCAATTATTCGTTTCATACAATGGAAAAACTGTTCTATTTATTTTGTATTTTATGCTTCGGGCGTTGACTTCTAAGGGCCTAACTGTTGGATCTGGTGGAGCAACGCCCTAGAGTGAAGCCTAGCTTGCCCGGAACGTAGAAATGACAATTACTTTCACACTGCTTGCAATTATTCCTTTTATACGATGCAAATGCTGTTGTATTTATATCGTATTTTATGCTTCTGGCGTTGACTTCTAAGGCCCTAACTATTCGATCTGGTGGAACAACGCCGTAGAGTGAAGCCTAGGTTGCCCGGAACGTAGAAATGACCATTACTTTCACACTGTTTGCAATTATTCCGTTTATACGATGGAAAAGCTGCTGTATTTATATCGTATTTTATGCTTCTGGCGTTGAATTCTAAGGACCTAACTATTCGATCTGGTGGAGCAACGCCCTCGAGTGAAGCCTAGGTTGCTCGGAATGTAGAAATGACCATAACTTTCACACTGGTTGCAATTATTCGTTTTATACGATGGAAAAACTGTTGTATTTAAAATGTATTTTATGCTTCTGGCGTTCACTTCTTAGGCCCTAACTATTCGATCTGGAGGAACAACGCCCTAGGGTGAAGCCTAGGTTGCCCGGAACGTAGATATGACCATAACTTTTACACTGGTAGCAATTATTCGATTTATAGAATGGAAAAACTGTTCTGTAGCGCACATCTGCACCTACAAAGGAAAACATTTGGCGTGCAAATGGTGACAGGGTTTAGGACGCCAGTAACAATGGAAAGCTATTTTTGAGAAAGCCAAGTAACTGTCTCTTTTATAAGCATGTTGTCGTCAAGTTTCGTTTTAGGCCTCAATAGCTAATACAGGCATCATAAACCCCAGAATTTCTGAAAGGCCCAACGGTGCTGGGTCCGCGAGAGCGAGGCCGGCGGTGGACGCCGAGGTCAACCGCGCCGTCGAGCGAGGGCCTAGAGGAAATTCCGATGAGTCATCGGGGTTTTCCCTGGGGGTGTTTTCCCCCAAATTGTCACGCGCTTGTTCTTAGGTTAAGCTTACGAATTAAGAAAATAGAGGGTGCGGAAGTACTTCGGTGAGCCGGCTGATTGGTCAGCACTCGCGTCCGAAACAGAAAAAAGAGGGCGCAAGTTTTCCGCGCGCAGTTTTCGAGCGAGCGAGAAGCGCGGCCAACGACAGTTGACTCGATCACTTCCAACTGTAACTATCGAGAAAATAAATACACTGTTAGAACGGCACCTAAAATTAAAAGCGGCAATAAAGTGTCACTCAGATGAGAGTTGGTCCGACGTCCTCCCACTAGTGTTATTAGGAATACGCGCGGCATACCGGGAAGATTTAAATGCATCGGTCGCTGAGTTAGTTCTGGGGGAGACCATTCGTTTACCTGGCGAATTCTTTACAAATTCAGCAGGAAGTAACACAGAGCCTGTAGAATTGATTAAACGACTTCGTGACAGATTTCGACAAATACGACCAGTCGCGGGTTCAAGACACGGTAATCGGAAAATTTTTGTTTATAAGGATTTAGCTACCGTGTCTCATGTATTTTTGCGAGTAGATGCAGTAAAAGGTCCATTAGAGAATTCATATACAGGTCCTTTCCGTGTTATATCCAGATCGGATAAAACGTATGTAATTCGGATAAAAGACAAGGATGTTAGAGTAACAATTGACAGAATTAAGCCTGCGTATTTGTTTAAGAGTACAGATGACACGAAGGAGCCCATATCTAGGGTATCTTTGCGTTCTTCAGAACAAGCGGTAGAACAACATATTCAGAATAGCGAGCCAGTGCAGACTCGTTCGGGTAGACGTGTACATTTTCCAGTACGTTTACAAGTAGGTAAATAAGGAATTAATGTATATAGATAGGTTATCCTTAAGTTTGTATATATTAGTAGTACCGTAGTGTTAAGTTAGTTTTATTTAGTTTGTAAAATTTCGTTTGCACTGGCGAGGGGGTAATGTAGCGCACATCTGCACCTACAAAGGAAAACATTTGGCGTGCAAATGGTGACAGGGTTTAGGACGCCAGTAACAATGGAAAGCTATTTTTGAGAAAGCCAAGTAACTGTCTCTTTTATAAGCATGTTGTCGTCAAGTTTCGTTTTAGGCCTCAATAGCTAATACAGGCATCATAAACCCCAGAATTTCTGAAAGGCCCAACGGTGCTGGGTCCGCGAGAGCGAGGCCGGCGGTGGACGCCGAGGTCAACCGCGCCGTCGAGCGAGGGCCTAGAGGAAATTCCGATGAGTCATCGGGGTTTTCCCTGGGGGTGTTTTCCCCCAAATTGTCACGCGCTTGTTCTTAGGTTAAGCTTACGAATTAAGAAAATAGAGGGTGCGGAAGTACTTCGGTGAGCCGGCTGATTGGTCAGCACTCGCGTCCGAAACAGAAAAAAGAGGGCGCAAGTTTTCCGCGCGCAGTTTTCGAGCGAGCGAGAAGCGCGGCCAACGACAGTTGACTCGATCACTTCCAACTGTAACTATCGAGAAAATAAATACACTGTTAGAACGGCACCTAAAGTTCTTTTTATTTTGTATTTTATGCTTCGGGCGTTGACTTCTAAGGCCCTAACTGGCTGATCTGGTGGAACAACGCCCTAGAGTGAAGCCCAGGTTGCCCGGAACGTAGAAATGACAATTACTTTCACACTGTTTGCAATTATTCCTTTTATACGATGCAAAAGCTGTTGTATTTATATCGTATTTTATGCTTCGGGCGTTGACTTCTAAGGCCCTAACTATTCAATCTGTTGGAGCAACGCCCTAGAGTGAAGCCTAGGTTGCTCGGAATGTAGAAATGACCATAACTTTCACACTGGTTGCAATTATTCGTTTTCTACGATGGAAAAACTGTTGTATTTATATTGTATTTTATGCTTCTGGCGTTCACTCCTTAGGGCCTAACTATTCGATCTGATGGAACAATGCCCTAGGGTGACGCCTAGGTTGCTCGGAACGTAGAAATGACCACTACTTTCACACTGTTTGCAATAACTCATTTTATACGATGGAAAAGCTGTTGTATTTATATCGTATTTTATGCTTCTGGCGTTGACTTCTAAGGACCTAACTATTCGATCTGGTGGAGCAACGCCCTACAGTGATGCCTAGGTTGCCCGGTACGTAGAAATGACCATCACTATCAAACTGGTTGCAATTATTTGTTTCATACGATGGAAAAGCAGTTGTATTTATATCGTATTTTATGCTTCTGGCGTTGACTTCTTAGGCCCAAACTATTCCATCTGGTGGAACAACGCCCTAGGGTGAAGCCTAGGTTGCCCGGAAAGCAGAAATGGCCATAACTTTCATACTGGCTGCAATTATTCGTTTTAAATGGTGGAAAAACTGTTGTATTTATATTGTATTTCATGCTTCGGGCGTTGACTTCTAAGGCCCTAACTGTTTGATCTGGTGGAGCAACGCTCTAGAGTGAAGCCTAGGTTGCCCGGAACGTAGAAATGACCATTACTTTCACACTGTTTGCAATTATTCCTTTTATACGATGGAAAAACTGTTATATTTATATTGTACTTTATGCTTCTGGCGTTGACTTCTTAGGCCCTAACTATTCGATCTGGTGGAACAACGCCCTTGAGTGAAGCCTAGGTTGCATGGAACGTAGAAATGACCATAAGTTTCATAATGGTTGCAATTATTCCTGTTATAGGATGGAAAGACTGTTGTATTTTTATTGCATTCTATGCTTCTGGCGTTCACTTCTTAAGCCCTAACTATTCGATCTGGTGGAATAACGCCCTAGGGTGAAGCCTAGGTTGCCCGGAACGTAGAAATGACCATAACTTTTACACTGGTAGCAATTATTCGTTTTATAGAATGGAAAAACTGTTCTATTTATTTTGTATTTTATGCTTCGGGCGTTGACTTCTAAGGCCCTAACTGTTTGGTCTGGTGGAGCAACGCCCTAGAGTGAAGCCTAGGTTGCCCGGAACGTAGAAATGACCATAACTTTCACACTGGTTGCTATTATTCGTTTTATACGGTGGAAAAACTGTTATATTTATATTGTATTTTATGCTTCTGGCGTTGACTGCTTAGGCCCTAACTATTCGATCTGGTGGAACAACGCCCTTGAGTGAAGCCTAGGTTCCCTGGAACGTAGAAATGACCATCACTTTCACTCGGGTTGCAATTATTCCTGTTATAGGATGGAAAGACTGTTGCATTTTTATTGTATTTTATGCTTCAGGCGTTGACTTCTGAGGCCGTAGCTATTCGATGTGGTGGAAGAACGCCATAGAGTGAAGCCTAGGTTGCCCGGAACGTAGAAATGACCACAAGTTTCATAATGGTTGCAATTATTCGTTTTATACGATGGAAAAACTGTTGTATTTCTATTGTATTTTATGCTTCGGGCGTTGACTTCTTAGGCCCTAACACTTCGATCTGGTGGAGCAACGCCCTACAGTGAAGCCTAGGTTGCCCGTAACGTAGAAATGACCATAACCTTCACACAGGTTGCAATTATTCGTTTTATACGGTGTAAAGGCAGTTGTATTTATTTTGTATTTTATTCTTCTGGTGTTGACTTCTTAGGCCCTAACTATTCGATCTGGTGGAACAACGCCGTAGAGTGAAGCCTAGGTTGCCCGGAACGTAGAAATGACAATTACTTTCACACTGTTTGCAATTATTCCTTTTATACGATGGAAAAGCTGCTGTATTTATATCGTATTTTATGCATCTGGCGTTGAATTCTAAGGACCTAACTATTCGATCTGGTGGAGCAACGCCCTCCAGTGAAGCCTAGGTTGCTCGGAATGTAGAAATGACCATAACTTTCACACTGGTTGCAATTATTCGTTTTATACGATGGAAAAACTGTTGTATTTAAAATGTTTTTTATGCTTCTGGCGTTCACTTCTTAGGCCCTAACTATTCGATCTGGAGCAACAACGCCCTAGGGTGAAGACTAGGTTGCCCGGAACGTAGAAATGACCATAACTTTTACACTGGTAGCAATTATTCGATTTATACAATGGAAAAACTGTTCTTTTTATTTTGTATTTTATGCTTCGGGCGTTGACTTCTAAGGCCCTAACTGGTTGATCTGGTGGAACAACGCCCTAGAGTGAAACCCAGGTTGCCCGGAACGTAGAAATGACAATTACTTTCACACTGTTTGCAATTATTCCTTTTATACGATGCAAAAGCTGTTGTATTTATATCGTATTTTATGCTTCGGGCGTTGACTTCTAAGGCCCTAACTATTCAATCTGTTGGAGCAACGCCCTAGAGTGAAGCCTAGGTTGCTCGGAATGTAGAAATGACCATAACTTTTACACTGGTAGCAATTATTCGTTTTATACAATGGAGAAACTGTTCTATTTATTTTGTATTTTATGCTTCGGGCGTTGACTTCTAAGGCCCTAACTGTTTCATCTGGTGGAGCAACGCCCTAGAGTGAAGCCTAGGTTGCCCGGAACGTAGAAATGACCATTACTTTCACACTGTTTGCAATTATTCCTTTTATACGATGGAAAAACTGTTCTATTTATTTTGTATATTATGCTTCGGTCGTTGACTTCTTTGGCCCTAACAATTCGATCTGGTGGAGCAACGCCCTAGAGGGAAGCCTAGGTTGCCCGGAACGTAGAAATGACCACCACTTTCAAACTGTTTGCAATTAATCCTGTTATACGATGGAAAAACTGTTGTATTTTTATTGCATTTTATGCTTCGGGCGTTGACTTCTAAGCCCCTAACTGTTTGACCTGGTGGAGCAACGCCCTAGAGTGAAGCCTAGGTTGCCCGGAACGTAGAAATGACCATTACTTTCACACTGTTTGCAATTATTCCTTTTATACGATGTAAAAGCTGTTGTATTTATATCGTATTTTATGCTTCTGGCGTTGACTTCTTAGGCCCTAACTATTCGATCAGGGGGAGCGATGCCTCAGAGTTAAGTGTAGGATGCCCGAAACGCCGAAATGATCATTACATTCACGCTTGTTGCAATTATTCGTTTTATACGATGGAAAAACTGTTGCATCTTTATCGTATTTTGTGCTTCTGGCGCTGACTTCTTAGGCCGTAACTATACGATCTGGTGGAGCACCGCCCTGGAGTGAAACCTAGGTTGCCCGGAACGTAGAAATGACCACTACTATCGCACTGGTTGCAAATTATTCCTGCCATACGATGGAAAAGCTGTTGTATTTTTATTGCATTTTATGCTTCGGGCGTTGACTTCTAAGACCCTAACTATTCAATCTGTTGGAACAACGCCCTAGAGTGAAGCCTAGGTTGCTCGGAATGTAGAAATAACCATAACTTTCACACTGGTTGCTATTATTCGTTTTATACGATGGAAAAACTGTTATATTTATATTGTATTTATGCTTCTGGCGTTCACTTCTGAGGCCGTTGCTATTCGATGTGGTGGAAGAACGCCATAGAGTGAAGCCTAGGTTGCCCGGAACGTAGAAATGACCATAACTTTTACACTGGTAGCAATTATTCGTTTTATACAATGGAAAAACTGTTCTATTTATTTTGTATTTAATGCTTCTGGCGTTGACTTCTTAGGCCCTAACTATTCGATCCGGTGGAGCGATGCCTCAGAGTTAAGTCTAGGATGCCCGAAACGCCGAAATGATCATTACTTTCACGCTTGTTGCAATTATTCCTGTTATAGGATGGAAAGACTGTTGTATTCTTATTGTATTTTATACTTCGGGCGTTGACTTCTGAGGCCGTAGCTATCCGATGTGGTGGAAGAACGCCATACAGTGAAGCCTAGGTTGCCCGGAACGTAGAAATGACCATAACTTTCACACTGGTTGCAATTATTTGTTTTATACGATGGAAAAGCTGTTGTATTTATATCGTATTTTATGCTTCGGGCGTTGACTTCTAAGGCCCTAACTGTTTGATCTGGTGGAACAACGCCCTAGAGTGAAGCCTAGGTTGCCCGGAACGTAGAAATGACCATAACTTTCACACTGGTTGCAATTATTCGTTTTTTACGATGGAAAAGCTGTTGTATTTGTATTGTATTTTATGACTCTGGCGTTGACTTCTAAGGCCCTAGCTATTCGATCTGGTGGAACAACGCCCTAGGGTGAAGCCTAGATTGCCCGGAACGTAGAAATGACCATAACTTTCACACTGGTTGCTATTACTCGTTTTATACGATGGAAAAGCCGTTATGTTTATATTGTATTTTATGCTTCTGGCGTTGACTTCTGAGGCCGTTGCTATTCGATGTGGTGGAAGAACGCCATAGAGTGAAGCCTAGGTAGCCCGGAACGTAGAAATGTTCATATCTTTCACACTGTTTGCAATTATTCATTTTATACGATGGCAAAGCTGTTGTATTTATATTGTATTTTCTGCTTCTGGCGTTGACTTCTTAGGCCCTAACTGTTTGATCTGGTGGAGCAACGCCCTAGAGTGAAGCCTAGGTGGCCCGGAAAGTAGAAATGACAATAACATTCATACTGGTTGCAATTATTCGTTTTATATGGTGGAAAACCTGTTGTATTTATATCGTATTTTATGCTTCTGGCGTTCACTTCTTAGGCCCTAACTATTCGATATGGCGGAACAACGCACTAGGGTGAAACCTAGGTTGCCCGGCACGTATAAATGACCATTACATTCACACTGGTTGCAATTATTCCTGTTATACGATGGAAAAACTGTTGTATTTTTATTGTATTCTATGCTTCTGGCGTTTAATTCTAAGTCGCTAGCTATTTGATCTGGTGGAGCAACCACCTAGAGTGATGCCTAGGTTGCCCGGAACTTAGAAATGACCATAACTTTCACACTGGTTGCAATTATTCGTTTTACACGATGGAAAAGCTGTTGTATCTATATCGTATTTTATGCTTCTGGCGTTGACTTCTTAGGCCCTAACTATTCCATCTGGTGGAACAACGCCCTAGGGTGAACCCTAGGTTGCCCGGAACGTAGAAATGATCATAACTTTTACACTGGTTGCTATTATTCGTTTTATACGATGGAAAAACTGTTATTTTTATATTGTATTTTATGCTTCTGACGTTGACTTCTTAGGCCCTAACTACTCGATCTGGTGGAAGAACGCCCTTGAGTGAAGCCTAGGTTGCCTGGAACGTAGAAATGACCATCACTTTCACACGGGTTGCAATTACTCATTTTATACGATGGAAAAGCTGTTGTATTTATATCGTATTTTATGCTTCTGGCGTTGTCTTCTAAGGACCTAACTATTCGATCTGGTGGAGCAACGCCCTACAGTGATGCCTAGGTTGCCCGGAACGTAGATATGACCATAACCTTCACACTGGTTGCAAATTATTCCTGCAATACGATGGAAAAACTGTTGTATTTTTATTGCATTTTATGCTTCGGGCATTGACTTCTAAGGCCCTAACTATGCAATCTGTTGGAGCTACGCCCTAGGGGGAAGCCTAGGTTGCCCGGAACGTAGAAATGACCATAACTTTCACACTGGTTGCAATTACTCGTTTTATACGATGGAAAAGCTGTTGCATTTATATCGTATTTTATGCTTGTGGCGTTGTCTTCTAAGGCCCTATCTATTCGATCTGGTAGAGCAACGCCCTATAGTGAAGCGTAGGTTGCCCGGTACGTAGAAATGACCATCACTATCAAACTGGTTACAATTATTTGTTTTATACGACTGAAAAGCTGTTGTATTTATATCGTATTTTATGCTTCTGGCGTTGACTTCTCAGGCCCTAACTATTCCATCTGGTGGAACAACGCCCTAGGGTGAAGCCTAGGTTGCCCGGAAAGCAGAAATGGCCATAACTTTCATACTGGTTGCAATTATTCGTTTTATATGGTGGAAAAACTGTTGTATTTATATTGTATTTTATGCTTCTGGCGTTGACTTCTAAGGCCCTAACTATTCGATCAGGTGGAGCAAGGCCCTAGAGTGAAGCCTAGGTTGCTCGAAATGCAGAAATGACCATAACGTTCACACTGGTTGCAATTATTCGTTTTATACGATGGAAAAGCTGTTGTATTTACATCGTATTTTATGCTTCTGGCGTTGACTTCTTAGGCCCTAACTATTCCATCTGGTGGAACAACGCCCTAGGGTAAAGCCAAGATTGCGCGGAACGTAGAAATGACCATAACTTTCACACTGGTTGCAATTATTCGTTTTATACAATGGAAAAACTTCTATTTATTTTGTATTTCATGCTTCGGGCGTTGACTTCTAAGGCCCTAACTGTTTCATCTGGTGGAGCAACGCCCTAGAGTGAAGCCTAGGTTGCCCGGAACGTAGAAATGACCAGTACTTTCTCACAGGTTGCAGCTATTCGTTTTATACAGTGGAAAAACTGTTCTATTTATTTTGCGTTTTATGCTTCGGGCGTTGATTTCTAAGGCCCTAACTATTCGATCTGGTGGAGCAACGCCCTAGAGTGAAGCCTAGGTTGCCCTGAACGTAGAAATGACCAGTACCTTCACACTGGTTGCAGTTATTCGTTTTATACAATGGAACAACTGTTCTATTTATTTTGCATTTTATGCTTCGGGCGCTGACTTCTAAGTCCCTAGCAATTCCATCTGGTGGAGCAACACCTTAGAGTGAAGCCTAGGTTGCACGGAACGTAGAAATGACCATAACCTTCACACTGGTTGCAACTATTCGTTTTATACGATGGAAAAACTGTTGTACTTATATTGTATTTTATCCTTCTGGCGTTGAATTCTAAGTCCCTAGCTATTCGATCTGGTGGAGCAACGCACTAGAGTGAAGCCTAGGTTACCCGGAGCGTAGAAATGACCAGTACTTTCACACAGGTTGCAGCTATTCGTTTTATACAGTGGAAAAACTGTTCTATTTATTTTGCGTTTTATGCTTCGGTTGTTGATTTCTAAGGCCCTAACTATTCGATTAGGTGGAGCATCGCCCTAGAGTGAAACCTAGGTTACCCGGAACGTAGAAATGACCAGTACTTTCACACTGTTTGCAGTTATTCCTGTTGTATGATGGAAAAACTGTTGCATCTTTACTGTATTTTATGCTCCTGGCGTTGACTTCTAAGGCCCTAACTATTCGATCTGGTGGAGCAACGCCCTAGAGTGAAGCCTAGGTTGCTCGGAACGTGGAAACGACCATTACCTTCACACTGTTTGCAATTATTCATTTTATACCATGGCAAAGCTGTTGTATTTATATTGTATTTTATGCTTCCGGCGTTAACATCTAAGGGCGTAGCTATCAGATGTGGAGCAGCAACGCCCTAGAGTGACGCGTAGGTTGCCCGGAACGTAGAAATGACCATTACTTTCACAATGTTCGCAATCATTCATTTTATACGATGGAAAAACTGTTGTACTTATATTGTATCTTATGATTCGGGCGTTGACTTCTAAGGCCCTAACTATACGATTTGGTGGAGCGACGCCCTACACTGAAGCCTAGGTTGCCCGGTACGTAGATATGTCCACAACCATCACACAGGTTGCAATTATTCGTTTTATACGATGGAAAGAGTGTTGTATTTATTTTGTAGTTTATGCTTCTGGCGTTGACTTCTAAGGCCCTAACTGTTGGATCTGGTGGAGCAGCGCCTCAGAGTTAAGTCTAGGGTGCCCGAAATGTCGATATGATCATTACTTTCGCACTGGTTGCAATTAGTCATGCTATACGATGGAAAAACTGCTGCATTTTTATTGTATTTTGTGCTTCTGGCGTTGACTTCTAATTCCGTGGCTATTAGATATGATGGCGCAACGCCCTAGAGTGACGCCTAGGTTACCCGGAACGTAGAAATGACCATTACTTTCACACTGTTTGCAATTATTCATTTTATACGATGGAAAAGCTGTTGTATTTATATTGTATTTTATGCTCCTGGCGTTGACTTCTAAGGCCGTAGCTTTTAGACGTGGTGTAGCAGTGCCCTAGAGTGACGCCTAGGTTCACCGGAACGTAGAAATGACCATTACTTTCACAATGTCTGCAATTATTCATTTTATACGATGTAAAAACTGTTGTACTTATATTGTATTTTATCCTTCTGGCGTTGAATTCTAAGTCCCTAGCTATTCGATCTGGTGGAGCAACGCACTAGAGTGAAGCCTAGGTTACCCGGAACGTAGAAATGACCAGTACTTTCACACTGGTTGCAGTTATTCGTTTTATACAGTGGAAAAACTGTTCTATTTATTTTGCGTTTTATGCTTCGGGCGTTGATTTCTAAGGCCCTAACTATTCGATCAGGTGGAGCAACGCCCTAGAGTGAAGCCTCGGTTGCCCGAAACGTAGAAATGACCAGTACTTTCACACTGGATGCAGTTATTCGTTGTACACAATGAAAAAACTGTTCTATTTATTTTGCATTTTATGCTTCGGGCGCTGACTTCTAAGTCCCTAGCAATTCCATCTGGTGGAGCAACACCTTAGAGTGAAGCCTAGGTTGCCCGGTACGTAGATATGTCCATAACCATCACACAGGTTGCAATTATTCGTTTTATACGATGGAAAGAGTGTTGTATTTATTTTGTAGTTTATGCTTCTGGCGTTGACTTCTAAGGCCCTAACTGTTGGATCTGGTGGAGCAGCGCCACAGAGTTAAGTCTAGGGTGCCCGAAATGTCGATATGATCATTACTTTCGCACTGGTTGCAATTAGTCATGCTATACGATGGAAAAACTGCTGCATTTTTATTGTATTTTGTGCTTCTGGCGTTGACTTCTAAGGCCGTGGCTATTAGATATGATGGGGCAACGCCCTAGAGTGACGCCTAGGTTACCCGGAACGTAGAAATGACCATTACTTTCACACTGTTTGCAATTATTCATTTTATACGATGGAAAAGCTGTTGTATTTATATTGTATTTTATGCTCCTGGCGTTGACTTCTAAGGCCGTAGCTTTTAGACGTGGTGTAGCAGTGCCCTAGAGTGACGCCTAGGTTGACCGGAACGTAGAAATGACCATTACTTTCACAATGTCTGCAATTATTCGTTTTATACGATGGAAAAACTGTTGTACTTATATTGTATTTTATCCTTCTGGCGTTGAATTCTAAGTCCCTAGCTATTCGATCTGGTGGAGCAACGCACTAGAGTGAAGCCTAGGTTACCCGGAACGTAGAAATGACCAGTACTTTCACACAGGTTGCAGCTATTCGTTTTATACAGTGGAAAAACTGTTCTATTTATTTTGCGTTTTATGCTTCGGTTGTTGATTTCTAAGGCCCTAACTATTCGATCTGGTGGAGCAACGCCCTAGAGTGAAGACTAGGTTGCCCGAAACGTTGAAATGACCAGTACTTTCACACTGGATGCAGTTATTCGTTTTACACAATGAAAAAACTGTTCTATTTATTTTGCATTTTATGCTTCGGGCGCTGACTTCTAAGTCCCTAGCAATTCCATCTGGTGGAGCAACACCTTAGAGTGAAGCCTAGGTTGCTCGGAACGTAGAAATGACCATAACCTTCACACTGGTTGCAACTATTCGTTTTATACGATGGAAAAACTGTTGTACTTATATTGTATTTTATCCTTCTGGCGTCGAATTCTAAGTCCCTAGCTATTCGATCTGGTGGTGCAACGCACTAGAGTGAAGCCTAGGTTACCCGGAACGTAGAAATGACCAGTACTTTCACACAGGTTGCAGCTATTCGTTTTATACAGTGGAAAAACTGTTCTATTTATTTTGCGTTTTATGCTTCGGGCGTTGATTTCTAAGGCCCTAACTATTCGATCTGGTGGAGCAACGCCCTAGAGTGAAGCCTAGGTTGCCCTGAACGTAGAAATGACCAGTACTTTCACACTGGTTGCAGTTATTCGTTTTATACAATGGAACAACTGTTCTATTTATTTTGCATTTTATGTTTCGGGCGTTGACTTCTAAGGCCCTAGCTATTCGATTAGGTGGAGCATCGCCCTAGAGTGAAACCTAGGTTACCCGGAACGTAGAAATGACCAGTACTTTCACACTGTTTGCAGTTATTCCTGTTGTATGATGGAAAAACTGTTGCATCTTTACTGTATTTTATGCTTCTGGCGTTGACTTCTAAGGCCCTAACTATTCGATCTGGTGGAGCAACGCCCTAGAGTGAAGCCTAGGTTGCTCGGAACGTAGAAACGACCATTACCTTCACACTGTTTGCAATTATTCATTTTATACCATGGCAAAGCTGTTGTATTTATATTGTATTTTATGCTTCCGGCGTTAACTTCTAAGGGCGTAGCTATCAGATGTGGAGCAGCAACGCCCTAGAGTGACGCGTAGGTTGCCCGGAACGTAGAAATGACCATTACTTTCACAATGTTCGCAATCATTCATTTTATACGATGGAAAAACTGTTGTACTTATATTGTATCTTATGATTCGGGCGTTGACTTCTAAGGCCCTAACTATACGATTTGGTGGAGCGACGCCCTACACTGAAGCCTAGGTTGCCCGGTACGTAGATATGTCCATAACCATCACACAGGTTGCAATTATTCGTTTTATACGATGGAAAGAGTGTTGTATTTATTTTGTAGTTTATGCTTCTGGCGTTGACTTCTAACGCCCTAACTGTTGGATCTGGTGGAGCAGCGCCACAGAGTTAAGTCTAGGGTGCCCGAAATGTCGATATGATCATTACTTTCGCACTGGTTGCAATTAGTCATGCTATACGATGGAAAAACTGCTGCATTTTTATTGTATTTTGTGCTTCTGGCGTTGACTTCTAAGGCCGTGGCTATTAGATATGATGGGGCAACGCCCTAGAGTGACGCCTAGGTTACCCGGAACGTAGAAATGACCATTACTTTCACACTGTTTGCAATTATTCATTTTATACGATGGAAAAGCTGTTGTATTTATATTGTATTTTATGCTCCTGGCGTTGACTTCTAAGGCCGTAGCTTTTAGACGTGGTGTAGCAGTGCCCTAGAGTGACGCCTAGGTTGACCGGAACGTAGAAATGACCATTACTTTCACAATGTCTGCAATTATTCGTTTTATACGATGGAAAAACTGTTGTACTTATATTGTATTTTATCCTTCTGGCGTTGAATTCTAAGTCCCTAGCTATTCGATCTGGTGGAGCAACGCACTAGAGTGAAGCCTAGGTTTCCGGAACGTAGAAATGACCAGTACTTTCACACTGGTTGCAGTTATTCGTTTTATACAATGGAACTACTGTTCTATTTATTTTGCACTTTATGCTTCGGGCGTTGACTTCTAAGGCCCTAACTATTCGGTCTGGTGGAGCAACGCCCTAGAGTGAAGCCTAGGCTGCCCTGGAAGTAGAAATGACCATAACTTTCACACTGTTTGCAATTATTCGTTTTATACGATGGAAAAGCTGTTGTATTTATATCGTATTTTATGCTTCTGGCGATGACTTCTTAGGCCCTAACTATTCCATCTGGTGGAACAACGCCCTAGGGTGAAGCCTAGGTTTCCGGAACGTAGAAATGACCAGTACTTTCACACTTGCTACAGTTATTCCTGTTGTATGATGGAAAAACTGTTGCATCTTTATTGTATTTTATGCTTCTGGCGTTGACTTCTAAGGCCCTAACTATTCGATCTGGTGGAACAACGCCCTAGAGTGAAGCATAGGTTGCTCGGAACGTAGAAACGACCATTACCTTCACACTGTTTGCAATTAGTCATGCTATACGTTGGAAAAACTGCTGCATTTTTATTGTATTTTGTGCTTCTGGCGTTGACTTCTAAGGCCGTAGCTACTAGATATGGTGCAGCAACGCCCTAGGGTGACGCCTAGGTTACCCGGAACGTAGAAATGACCATTACTTTCACAATTTTTGCAAATATACATTTTATACGATGGAAAAACTGTTGTACTTGTATTGTATTTTATTCTTCTGGCGTTGAATTATAAGTCCCTAGCTATTCTATCTGGTGGATCAACGTCCTAGAGTGAAACCTAGGATGACTGGAACGTAGAAACGACTATAACTTTCACACTGGTTACCATTATTCGTTTTGTACGATGGAAAAGCTGTTGTATTTATATCGTATTTTATGATTCTGGCGTTGACTTCTTAGGCCCTAACTATTCCATCTGGTGGAACAACGCCCTAGAGTGAAGCCTAGGTTGCCCTGAACGTAGAAATGACCAGTACTTTCACACTGGTTGCAGTTATTCGTTTTATACAATGGAAGAACTGTTCAATTTATTTTGCATTTTATGCTTCGGGCGTTGACTTCTAAGGCCCTAGCTATTCGACTAGGTGGAGCATCGCCCTAGAGTGAAACCTAGGTTACCCGGAACGTAGAAATGACCAGTACTTTCACACTGTTTGCAGTTATTCCAGTTGTATGATGGAAAAACTGTTGCATCTTTACTGTATTTTATGCTTCTGGCGTTGACTTCTAAGGCCCTAACTATTCGATCTGGTGGAGCAACGCCCTAGAGTGAAGCCTAGGTTGGCCGGAACGTAGAAGTGACCATTACTTCCACACTGTTTGCAAATATACATTATATACGATGGAAAATCTGTTGTACTTATATTGTAATTTATGCTACTGGCGTTGACTTCGTAGGCCCTAACTATTTGATCTGGTGGAGCACTGCCCTAGAGTGAAGCCTAGGTTGCCCGGAACGTAGAAATGACCAATACTTTCACACTGGTTGCAATTATTCCTGCTATACGATGGAAGAACTGTTGTATTTTTATTGTATTTTATGCTTCTGGCGTTGAATTCTAAGTCCATTGATATTCGATCTGGTGGAGCACCGCCCTAGAGTGAAGCCTAGGTTGCCCGGAACGTAGAAAGGAGCATTACTTTCACACTGTTTGCAACTATTCATTTTATACGATGGAAAAGCTGTTGTATTTTGTATCGCATTTTATGCTTCGGGCGTTCACTTCTAGGCCCTCACTATTCGATCTGGTGGAGCAACGCCGTAGAGTGAAACCTAGGTTGCCCGGAACGTAGAAACAACCACAACTTTCATCCTTGCTGCAATTATTCGTTTTATACGATGTAAAAACTGTTATATTTATATTGTATTTTATGCTTCGGGCATGACTTCTATGGCCCTACCTATTCGATTTGGTGGAGCAACACCCTACAGTGAAGCCTAGGTTGTCAGGAACGTAGAAATGAACATAACTTTCACACTGGTAGCAATTATTCGTTTTTTACAATGGAAAAA
This sequence comes from Calliopsis andreniformis, assembly GCF_051401765.1. NCBI lineage: Eukaryota > Metazoa > Arthropoda > Insecta > Hymenoptera > Andrenidae > Calliopsis > Calliopsis andreniformis. Next base: position 5,401,663 of record NW_027480429.1, read on the forward strand.
CTGTTCTATTTATTTTGTATTTTTTGCATCGGGCGTTGACTTCTAAGGCCCTAACTATTCGATCTGATGGAGCAACGCCCTGGAGTGAAGCCTAGGTTTTCCCGGAACGTATAAAATGACCAGAACTTTCACACTGGTTGCTATTATTCGTTTTATACGATGGAAAAACTGTTATATTTATTTTGTATTTTATGCTTCTGGCGTTGACTTCTTAGGCCCTACCTATACGATCTGGTGGAGCAACACCATACAGTCAAGCCTATGTTGCCCGGAACGTAGAAATGAAGACAACATTCACACCGGTTGCAATTATTCATGCTATACGATGGAAAAACTGTTGCATTTTTATTGTATTTTATGCTTCTGTCGTTGACGTCTAAGGCCGTAGCTATTAGATGTGGTGGAGCAACGCACTAGAGTGACGCCTAGGTTGCCCGGAACGTGGAATGACCATTACTTTCGCAATGTTTGCAATTATTCATTTTATACGATGGAAAAACTGTTGTACTTATATTGTATTTTATGCTTCTGGCGTTGATTTCTAAGGCCCTAACTATACGATTTGGTGGAGCGACGCCCTAGAGTGAAGCCTAGGTTGCTCGGAACGTAGAAACGACCATTACCTTCACACTGTTTGCAATTATTCATTTTATACCATGGCAAAGCTGTTGTATTTATATTGTATTTTATGCTTCCGGCGTTAACTTCTAAGGGCGTAGCTATCAGATGTGGAGCAGCAACGCCCTAGAGTGACGCGTAGGTTGCCCGGAACGTAGAAATGACCATTACTTTCACAATGTTCGCAATCATTCATTTTATACGATGGAAAAACTGTTGTACTTATATTGTATCTTATGATTCGGGCGTTGACTTCTAAGGCCCTAACTATACGATTTGGTGGAGCGACGCCCTACACTGAAGCCTAGGTTGCCCGGTACGTAGATATGTCCATAACCATCACACAGGTTGCAATTATTCGTTTTATACGATGGAAAGAGTGTTGTATTTATTTTGTAGTTTATGCTTCTGGCGTTGACTTCTAACGCCCTAACTGTTGGATCTGGTGGAGCAGCGCCACAGAGTTAAGTCTAGGGTGCCCGAAATGTCGATATGATCATTACTTTCGCACTGGTTGCAATTAGTCATGCTATACGATGGAAAAACTGCTGCATTTTTATTGTATTTTGTGCTTCTGGCGTTGACTTCTAAGGCCGTGGCTATTAGATATGATGGGGCAACGCCCTAGAGTGACGCCTAGGTTACCCGGAACGTAGAAATGACCATTACTTTCACACTGTTTGCAATTATTCATTTTATACGATGGAAAAGCTGTTGTATTTATATTGTATTTTATGCTCCTGGCGTTGACTTCTAAGGCCGTAGCTTTTAGACGTGGTGTAGCAGTGCCCTAGAGTGACGCCTAGGTTGACCGGAACGTAGAAATGACCATTACTTTCACAATGTCTGCAATTATTCGTTTTATACGATGGAAAAACTGTTGTACTTATATTGTATTTTATCCTTCTGGCGTTGAATTCTAAGTCCCTAGCTATTCGATCTGGTGGAGCAACGCACTAGAGTGAAGCCTAGGTTTCCGGAACGTAGAAATGACCAGTACTTTCACACTGGTTGCAGTTATTCGTTTTATACAATGGAACTACTGTTCTATTTATTTTGCACTTTATGCTTCGGGCGTTGACTTCTAAGGCCCTAACTATTCGGTCTGGTGGAGCAACGCCCTAGAGTGAAGCCTAGGCTGCCCTGGAAGTAGAAATGACCATAACTTTCACACTGTTTGCAATTATTCGTTTTATACGATGGAAAAGCTGTTGTATTTATATCGTATTTTATGCTTCTGGCGATGACTTCTTAGGCCCTAACTATTCCATCTGGTGGAACAACGCCCTAGGGTGAAGCCTAGGTTTCCGGAACGTAGAAATGACCAGTACTTTCACACTTGCTACAGTTATTCCTGTTGTATGATGGAAAAACTGTTGCATCTTTATTGTATTTTATGCTTCTGGCGTTGACTTCTAAGGCCCTAACTATTCGATCTGGTGGAACAACGCCCTAGAGTGAAGCATAGGTTGCTCGGAACGTAGAAACGACCATTACCTTCACACTGTTTGCAATTAGTCATGCTATACGTTGGAAAAACTGCTGCATTTTTATTGTATTTTGTGCTTCTGGCGTTGACTTCTAAGGCCGTAGCTACTAGATATGGTGCAGCAACGCCCTAGGGTGACGCCTAGGTTATCCGGAACGTAGAAATGACCATTACTTTCACAATTTTTGCAAATATACATTTTATACGATGGAAAAACTGTTGTACTTGTATTGTATTTTATTCTTCTGGCGTTGAATTATAAGTCCCTAGCTATTCTATCTGGTGGATCAACGTCCTAGAGTGAAACCTAGGATGACTGGAACGTAGAAACGACTATAACTTTCACACTGGTTACCATTATTCGTTTTGTACGATGGAAAAGCTGTTGTATTTATATCGTATTTTATGATTCTGGCGTTGACTTCTTAGGCCCTAACTATTCCATCTGGTGGAACAACGCCCTAGAGTGAAGCCTAGGTTGCCCTGAACGTAGAAATGACCAGTACTTTCACACTGGTTGCAGTTATTCGTTTTATACAATGGAAGAACTGTTCTATTTATTTTGCATTTTATGCTTCGGGCGTTGACTTCTAAGGCCCTAGCTATTCGACTAGGTGGAGCATCGCCCTAGAGTGAAACCTAGGTTACCCGGAACGTAGAAATGACCAGTACTTTCACACTGTTTGCAGTTATTCCAGTTGTATGATGGAAAAACTGTTGCATCTTTACTGTATTTTATGCTTCTGGCGTTGACTTCTAAGGCCCTAACTATTCGATCTGGTGGAGCAACGCCCTAGAGTGAAGCCTAGGTTGGCCGGAACGTAGAAGTGACCATTACTTCCACACTGTTTGCAAATATACATTATATACGATGGAAAATCTGTTGTACTTATATTGTAATTTATGCTACTGGCGTTGACTTCGTAGGCCCTAACTATTTGATCTGGTGGAGCACTGCCCTAGAGTGAAGCCTAGGTTGCCCGGAACGTAGAAATGACCAATACTTTCACACTGGTTGCAATTATTCCTGCTATACGATGGAAGAACTGTTGTATTTTTATTGTATTTTATGCTTCTGGCGTTGAATTCTAAGTCCATTGATATTCGATCTGGTGGAGCACCGCCCTAGAGTGAAGCCTAGGTTGCCCGGAACGTAGAAAGGAGCATTACTTTCACACTGTTTGCAACTATTCATTTTATACGATGGAAAAGCTGTTGTATTTTGTATCGCATTTTATGCTTCGGGCGTTCACTTCTAGGCCCTCACTATTCGATCTGGTGGAGCAACGCCGTAGAGTGAAACCTAGGTTGCCCGGAACGTAGAAACAACCACAACTTTCATCCTTGCTGCAATTATTCGTTTTATACGATGTAAAAACTGTTATATTTATATTGTATTTTATGCTTCGGGCATGACTTCTATGGCCCTACCTATTCGATTTGGTGGAGCAACACCCTACAGTGAAGCCTAGGTTGTCAGGAACGTAGAAATGAACATAACTTTCACACTGGTAGCAATTATTCGTTTTTTACAATGGAAAAACTGTTCTATTTATTTTGTATTTTTTGCATCGGGCGTTGACTTCTAAGGCCCTAACTATTCGATCTGATGGAGCAACGCCCTGGAGTGAAGCCTAGGTTTTCCCGGAACGTATAAAATGACCAGAACTTTCACACTGGTTGCTATTATTCGTTTTATACGATGGAAAAACTGTTATATTTATTTTGTATTTTATGCTTCTGGCGTTGACTTCTTAGGCCCTACCTATACGATCTGGTGGAGCAACACCATACAGTCAAGCCTATGTTGCCCGGAACGTAGAAATGAAGACAACATTCACACCGGTTGCAATTATTCATGCTATACGATGGAAAAACTGTTGCATTTTTATTGTATTTTATGCTTCTGTCGTTGACGTCTAAGGCCGTAGCTATTAGATGTGGTGGAGCAACGCACTAGAGTGACGCCTAGGTTGCCCGGAACGTGGAATGACCATTACTTTCGCAATGTTTGCAATTATTCATTTTATACGATGGAAAAACTGTTGTACTTATATTGTATTTTATGCTTCTGGCGTTGATTTCTAAGGCCCTAACTATTCGATCTGGTGGAGCAACGCCCTACAGTGAAGCCTAGGTTGCCCAGGACGTAGAAATGACCATCACTTTCAAACTGGTTGCAATTAATCCTTTTATACGATGGAAAAACTGTTGTATTTTTATTGCATTTTATCCTTCGGGCATTAACTTCTAAGGCCCTAACTATTCAATCTGTAAGAGCAACGCCCTAGGGTGTAGCCTAGGTTGCCCGTAAAGTAGAAATGACCATAACTTTCACACTGGTTGCTATTATTCATTTTATACGATGGAAAAACTGTTGTACTTATATTGTATTTTATGCTTCTGGCGTTGATTTCTAAGGCCCTAACTATTCGATCTGGTGGAGCAACACCCTAGGGTGAAGCCTAGGTTGCCCAGAAAGTAGAAATGACCATAACTTTCATACTGGTTGCAATTATTCGTTTTATACGATGGAAAAACTGTTGTATTTATATTGTATTTTATGCTTCTGGCGTTGACTTCTAAGGCACTAACTTTTCGATCTGGTTGAGCAACGCAATAGAGTGAAGCCTAAGTTGCCCGGAACGTAGAATTGGCCATCACTTTCAAACTGGTTGCAATTATTCGTGTTATGTGATGGTAACACTGTTGTATTTTTTTTGCATTTTATGGTTCGGGCGTTGACTTCTACGGCCCTAACTATACGATCTGGTGGTGCAATGCCTCAGGGTTAAGTCTAGGATGCCCGAAACGCCGAAATGATCATTACTTTCACGCTTGTTGCAATTATTCCTGTTATACGATGAAAAGGCTGTTGTATTTTTATTGTATTTTATGCTTCAGGCGTAGGCTTCTAAGGCCGTAGCTATTCGATGTGGTGGAAGAACGCCATAGAGTGAAGCCTAGGTTGCCCGGAACGTATAAACGACCATAACCTTCATACAGGTTGCAATTATTCGTTTTATATGATGGAAGAAATATTCTATTTATATTGTGTTTTATGCTGCTGGCGTTCACTTCTTAGCCCCTCACTATTCGATCTGGTGGAACAACGCCCTGGGGTGAAGCCTAGGTTGCCGGAACGTAGAAATGATCATAACTTTCACACTGGTTGCTATTATTCGTTTTATACGATGGAAAAACTGTTCTATTTATTTTGTATTTTATGCTTCGGGCGTTGACTTCTAAGGAACTAACTGTTTGATCTGGTGGAGCAACGCCCTAGAGTGAAGCCGAGGTTGCCCGGAGCGTAGAAATGACCATAACTTTCACACTGGATGCTATTATTCGTTCTATACGATGGAAAAACTGTTATATTTATATTGTATCTTATGCTTCTGGCGTTGACTTCTTATGCCCTAACAATTCGATCTGGTGGAACAACGCCCTAGAGTGAAGCCTAGGTTGCCTGGAACGTACGAATGACCATCACTTTCACACGTGTTGCAATTATTCCAGTTATAGGATGGAAATACTGTTGTATTTTTATTGTATTTTATGCCTCAGGCGTTGACTTCTGAGGCAGTAGCTATTCGATGTGGTGGAAGAACGCCATAGAGTGAAGCCTAGGTTGCCCGGAACGTAGAAAAGACCATAACTTTCATACTGGTTGCAATTATTCGTTTTATATGATGGAAGAACTGTTGTATTTATATTGTATTTTATGCAGCTGGCGTTCACTTCTTAGGGCCTAACTATTCGATCTGGTGGAACAACGTCCTGGGGTGAAGCCTAGGTTGTCCGGAACGTAGAAATGACCATAACTTTCACACGGGTTGCTATTATTCGTTTTATACGATGGAAAAACTGTTGTATTTATATTGTATTTTATGCTTCTGGCGTTGCCTTCTTAGGCCGTAACTGTTCGATCTGGTGGAACAACGCCGTAGAGTGAAGCCTAGGTTACCCGGAACGTAGAAATGACCAGTACCTTCACACTGTTTGCAGTTATTCCTGCTATACGATGGAAAAACAGTTGCATCTTTATTGAATTTTATGCTTCAGGCCCTGACTTCTAAGTCCCTAACTATTCTATCTGGTGGATCAACGCCCTATAATGAGGCCTAGGTTGCCCGGAACGTAGAAATGACCATCACTTTCAAACTGGTTGCAATTATTCGTTTAATACGATGGAAAAGCTGTTGCATCTTTATTGTATTACATGCTTCTGTCGTTGACGTCTAAGGCCGTAGCTATTAGATGTGGTGGAGCAACGCACTAGAGTGACGCCTAGGTTGCCCGGAACGTGGAATGACCATTACTTTCGCAATGTTTGCAATTATCCATTTTGTACGATGGAAAAACTGTTGTACTTATATTGTATTTTATGCTTCTGGCGTTGATTTCTAAGGCCCTAACTATTCGATCTGGTGGAGCAACGCCCTAGAGTGAAGCCCAGGTTGCCCAGGACGTAGAAATGACCATCACTTTCAAACTGGTTGCAATTAATCCTTTTATACGATGGAAAAACTGTTGTATTTTTATTGCATTTTATGCTTCGGGCATTAACTTCTAAGGCCCTAACTATTCAATATGTAAGAGCAACGCCCTAGGGTGTAGCCAAGGTTGCCCGTAAAGTAGAAATGACCCGAGCTTTCATACTGGTTGCAATTATTCGTTTTGTATGATGGAAAAACTGTTGTATTTATATTGTATTTTATGCTTCTGGCGTTCACTTCTTAGGCCCTAACTATTCGATCTGGTGGAATAACGCCCTATGGTGAAGCCTAGGTTGACCGGAACGTAGAAATGACCATAACTTTCACACTGGTTGCTATTATTCGTTCTATACGATGGAAAAACTGTTATATTTATATTGTATCTTATGCTTCTGGAGTTGACTTCTTAGGCCCTAACAATTCGATCTGGTGGAACAACGCCCTAGAGTGAAGCCTAGGTTGCCTGGAACGTACAAATGACCATCACCTTCACACGGGTTGCAATTATTCCTGTTATAGGATGGAAAAACTGTTGTATTTTTATTGTATTTTATGCTTCAGGCGTTGACTTCTGAGGCCGTAGCTATTCGATGTGGTGGAAGAACGCCATAGAGTGAATCCTAGGTTGCCCGGAACGTAGAAATGACCATAACTTTCATACTGGTTGCAATTACTCGTTTTATATGATGGAAAAGCTGTTATATTTTTATTGCATTTTATGCTTCGGGCATTGACTTCTAAGGTCCTAACTATTCAATCTGTTGGAGCAACGCCCTAGGGTGAAGCCTAGGTTGCCCGGAAAGTAGAAATGACAATAACTTTCACACTGGTTGCAATTATTCGTTTTATACGATGGAAAAGCTGTTGTATTTATATCGTATTTTATGCTTCTGGCGTTGACTTCTTAGGCCGTAACTATTCGATCTGGTGGAGCAACGCCCTAGAGTGAAGCCTAGGTTGCCCGGAACGTAGACATGACCATAACTTTCACACTGGTTGCTATTATTCGTTTTATACGATGGAATAACTGTTATATTTATATTGTATTTTATGCTTCTGGCGTTGCCTTCTTAGGCCCTGACTGTTCGATCTGGTGTAACAACGCCGTAGAGTGAAGCCTAGGTTACCCGGAACGTAGAAATGACCAGTACTTTCACACTGTTTGCAGTTATTCCTGCTATACGATGGAAAAACAGTTGCATCTTTATTGAATTTTATGCTTCTGGCGCTGACTTCTATGTCCCTAACTATTCTATCTGGTGGCTCAACGCCCTAGAGTGAAGCCTAGGTTGCTCGGAATGTAGAAATGACCATAACATTCACACTGGTTGAAATTATTCGTTTTATACGATGGAAAAACTGTTATATTTATATTGAATTTTATGCTTCTGGCGTTGATTTCTTAGGCCCTAACTACTCAATCTGGTGGAACAACGGCCTAGGGTGAAGTCTAGGTTGCCCGGAACGTAGAAATGACCATCACTTTCAAACTGGTTGCAATCATTCCTGTTATAGGATGGAAAGACTGTTGTATCTTTATTGTATTTTATGCTTCAGGCGTTGACTTCTGAGGCCGTAGCTATTCGATGTGGTGGAAGAACGCCATAGAGTGAAGCCTGGGTTGCCCGGAATGTAGAAATGACCATAACTTTCATACTGGTTGCAATTGTTCGTTTTATACGGTGGAAAAGCTGTTATATTTATATTGAATTTTATGCTTCTGGCGTTGATTTCTTAGGCCCTAACTATTCAATCTGGTGGAACAACGCCCTAGAGTGAGGCCTAGGTTGCCCGGAACGTAGAAATGACCATCACTTCCATACTGGTAGCAATTATTCGTTTTATACGATGGAAAAACTGTTGTGTTTATATTGTATTTTATGCATCTGGCGTTGACCTCTAAGGCACTAACTATTCGATCTGGTGGAGCAACGCCCTAGAGTGAAGCCTAGGTTGCCCGGAACGTAGAAATGACCATCACTTTCAAACTGGTTGCAATCATTCCTGTTATAGGATGGAAAGACTGTTGTATTTTTATTGTATTTTATGCTTCAGGCGTTGACTTCTGAGGCCGTAGCTATTCGATGTGGTGGAAGAACGCCGTAGAGTGAAGCCTGGGTTGCCCGGAACGTAGAAATGACCATAGCTTTCATACTGGTTCCAATTATTCGTTTTATATGATGGAAGAACTGTTGTATTTATATTGTATTTTATGCTGCTGGCATTCACTTCTTAGGCCCTAACTATTCGATCTGGTGGAACAACGAACCGGGGTGAAGCCTAGGTTGCCTGGAACGTAGAAATGACCATAACTTTCACACTGGTTGCAATTATTCGTTTTATACAATGGAAAAACCGTTGTATTTTTATTGCATTTTTTGCTTCGGGCATTGACTTCTAAGGCCCTAACTATGCAATCTGTTGGAGCAACGCCCTAGGGGGAAGCCTAGGTTGCTCGGAACGTTGAAATGACCATAACCTTCACACTGGTTGCAATTATTCGTTTTATACGATGGAAAAGCTGTTGTATTTATATCGTATTTTATGCTTCTGGCGTTGACTTCTTAGGCCCTAACTATTCCATCTGGTGGAACAACGCCCTAGTGGGAAGTCTAGGTTGCCCGGAAAGTAGAAATGGCCATAACTTTCACACTGGTAGCAATTATTCGTTTTATACGATGGAAAAACTGTTCTATTTATTTTGTATTTTATGCTTCGGGCGTTGACTTCTAAGGCCCTAACTATTCGATCTGGTGGAGCAACGCCCTAGAGTGAAGCCTACGTTGCCCGGTACGTAGAAATGACCATCACTTTCAAAATGGTTGCAATTATTCGTGTTATATGATGGAAAAGCTGTTGTATTTTTATTGCATTTTATGCTTCGGGCATTGACTTCTAAGGCCCTAACTATTCAATCTGTTGGAGCAACGCCCTAGGGTGAAGCCTAGGTTGCCCGGAACGTAGAAATGACTATAACTTTTACACTGGTAGCAATTATTCGTTTTATACAATGGAAAAACTGCTGTATTTATATTGTATTTTATGCTTCTGGCGTTGACTTCTTAGGCCCTAACTATTCGATCTGGTGGAGCAATGCCTTAGAGTTAAGTCTAGGATGCCCGAAACGCCGAAATGATCATTACTTTCACGTTTGTTGCAATTATTCCTGTTATACGATGAAAAGACCGTTGTATTTTTATTGTATTTTATGCTTCAGGCGTAGGCTTCTAAGGCCGTAGCTATTCGATCTGGTGGAGCAACACCCTGGAGTGAAGCCTGGGTTGCCCGGAACGTGGAAATGACCAGAACTCTCACACTGGTTGCAATTATTCGTTTTATACGATGTAAAAGCTGTTGTATTTATATCGTATTTTATGCTTCTGGCGTTGACTTCTTCGGCCCTAACTATTCGACCTGGTGGAGCAACGCCCTAGGGTGAAGCCTAGGTTGCCCGGAACGTAGAAATGACCATAACTTTCACACTGGTAGCAATTATTCGTTTTATACGATGGAAAAACTGTTGTATTTATATTGTATTTTATGCTTCTGGCGTTGACTTCTAAGGCACTAACTATTCGATCTGGTGGAGCAACGCCCTATAGTGAAGCCTTGGATGCCCGGAAGGTAGAATTCGCCATCACTTTCACACTGGTTGCAATTATTCGTTTTATACGATGGAAAAGCTGTTGTATTTATATTGTATTTTATGCCTCTGGCGTTGACTTCCAAGGCCCTAGCTGTTCGATCTAGTGCAGCATCGCCCTAGAGTGAAGCCTAGGTTGCCCGGAAGGGAGAAATGACCATCACGTTCAAACTGGTTGCAATTAATCCTTTTATACGATGGAAAAGCTGTTGTATCTATATTGTATTTTATGCTTCTGGCGTTTGTTTCTAAGGACCTAACTATTCGATCTGGTGGAGCAACGCCCTAGAGTGAATCCTAGGTTGCTCGGAATGTAGAAATGACGATAACTTTCACACTGGTTGCAATTATTCGTTTTATACGACGCAAACGCTGTTGTATTTATATCGTATTTTATGCTTCTGGCGTTTACTTCTAAGGACCTAACTATTCGATCTGGTGGAGCAACGCCCTAGAGTGGATCCTAGGTTGCTCGGAATGTAGAAGTGACCATAACTTTGACACTGGTTGCAATTATTCGTTTTATACGATGGAAAAGCTGTTGTATTTATATCGTATTTTATGCTTCTCGCGTTGACTTCTTCGGCCGTAACTATTCGGTCTGGTGGAGCAACGCCCTGGAGTGAAACCTAGGTTGCCCGGAACGCAGAATTGGCCATCACTTTCAAACTGGTTGCAATTATTCCTGTTATATGATGGAAACACTGTTGTATTTTTTTTGCATTTTATATTTCGGGCGTTGACTTCTAAGGCCCTAACTATTCAATCTGTTGGAGCAACGCCCTGGGGTGAAGCCTAGGTTGCTCGAAAAGTAGAAATGACCATAAGTTTCATACTGGTTGCAATTATTCGTTTTATACGATGGAAAAGCTGTTGTATTTATATTGTATTTTATGCATCTGTCGTTGACTTCTAAGGCCCTAGCTGTTCGATCTAGTGGAGCAACGCCCTAGAGTGAAGCCTAGGTTGCCCGGAAGGGAGAAATGACCATCACGTTCACACTGGTTGCAATTATTCGTTTTATACGATGCAAACGCTGTTGTATTTATATCGTATTTTATGCTTCTGGCGTTTACTTCTAAGGACCTAACTATTCGATCTGGTGGAGCAACGCCCTAGAGTGGATCCTAGGTTGCTCGGAATGTGGAAATGACCATAACTTTCACACAGGTTGCAATTATTCGTTTTATACGATGGAAACGCTGTTGTATTTATATTGTACTTTATGCCTCTGGCGTTGACTTCTAAGGTCGTAGCTATTAGATGTGGTGGAGCAACGCCCTAGAGTGACGCCTAGGGTGCTCGGAACGTAGAAATGACCATTACTTTCACACTGGCTGCAAGTATTCGCTTTATACGATGGAAAAGCTGTTGTATTTATATCGTATTTTATGCTTCTGGCGTTGACTTCTTAGGCCGTAATTATTGGGTCTGGTGGAGCAACGCCCTGGAGTGAAATCTAGGTTGCCCGGAACGTAGAATTGGCCATCACTTTCAAACTGGTTGCAATTATTCCTGTTATATGATGGAAACACTGTTGTATTTTTTTTGCATTTTATATTTCGGGCGTTGACTTCTAAGGCCCTAACCATTCAATCCGTTGGAGCAACGCCCTAGGGTGAAGCCTAGGTTGCTCGGAAAGTAGAAATGACCATAAGTTTCATACTGGTTGCAATTATTCGTTTTATACGATGGTAAAACTGTTGTATTCATATTGTATTTTATGCTTCTGGCGTTCACTTCTAAGGCACTAACTATTCGATCTGGTGGACCAACGCCCTAGAGTGAAGCCTAGGTTGCCCGGAAGGTAGAATTGGCCATCACTTTCAAACTGGTTGCAATTATTCCTTGTATACGATGGAAAAACTGTTGTATTTATATTGTATTTTATGCTACTGGCGTTGACTTCTAAGGCACTAACTATTCGATCTGGTGGAGCAACGCCATAGGGTGAAGCCTAGGTTCCTCGGAAAGTAGAAATGACCATAAGTTTCATACTGGTTGCAATTATTCGCTTTATACGATGGAAAAGCTGTTGTATTTATATCGTATTTTATGCTTCTGGCGTTGACTTCTTAGGCCGTACCTATTCGGTCTGGTGGAGCAAGGCCCTGGAGTGAAACCTAGGTTGCCCGGAAAGGAGAAATGACCATCACTTTCAAACTGGTTGCAGTTAATCCTGTTATACGATGGAAAAACTGTTGTATTTTTATTGCATTTTATGCTTCTGGCGCTCACTTCTTAGGCCCTAACTATTCGATCTGGTGGAACAACGGCCTAGGGTGAAGCCTAGCTTGCCCGGAACGTAGAAATGACCATTACTTTCACACTGGTTACAATTATTCGTTTTATACGATGGAATAGCTGTTGTATTTATATCGTATTTTATGCTTCTGGCGTTGACTTCTTAGGCCGTAACTATTCGGTCTGGTGGAGCAACGCCCTGGAGTGAAACCTAGGTTGCCCGGAACGTAGAATTGGCCATCACTTTCAAACTGGTTGCAATTATTCCTGTTATATGATGGAAACACTGTTGTATTTTTTTTGCATTTTATGGATCGGGCGTTGACTTCTAAGGCCCTAACAATTCAATCCGTTGGAGCAACGCCCTAGGGTGAAGCCTAGGTTGCCCGGAAAGTAGAAATGACCATAAGTTTCATACTGGTTGGAATAATTCGTTTTATACGATGGAAAAGCTGTTGTATTTATATTGTATTTTATGCCTCTGGCGTTGACTTCTAAGGCCGTAGCTATTAGATGTGGTGGAGCAACGCCCTAGAGAGACGCCTAGGGTGCTCGGAACGTAGAAATGACCATTACTTTCACACTGGTTGCATTTATTCGTTTTATACGATGGAAAAGCTGTTGTATTTATATCGTATTATATGCTTCTCGCGTTGACTTCTTCGGCCGTAACTATTCGGTCTGGTGGAGCAACGCCCTGGAGTGAAACCTATGTTGCCCGGAACGCAGAATTGGCCATCACTTTCAAACTGGTTGCAATTATTCCTGTTATATGATGGAAACACTGTTGTATTTTTTTTGCATTTTATATTTCTGGCGTTGACTTCTAAGGCCCTAACTATTCAATCTGTTGGAGCAACGCCCTGGGGTGAAGCCTAGGTTGCTCGGAAAGTAGAAATGACCATAAGTTTCATACTGGTCGCAGTTATTCGTTTTATACGATGGAAAGACTGTTGTATTCATATTGTATTTTATGCTTCTGGCGTTCACTTCTAAGGCACTAACTATTCGATCTGGTGGAGCAACGCCCTAGAGTGAAGCCTAGGTTGCCCGGAAGGTAGAATTGGCCATCACTTTCAAACTGGTTGCAATTATACCTTGTATACGATGGAAAAACTGTTGTATTTATATTGTATTTTATGCTACTGGCGTTGACATCTAAGGCACTAACTATTCGATCTGGTGGAGCAACGCCCTAGGGTGAAGCCTAGGTTGCTCGGAAAGTAGAAATGACCATAAGTTTCATACTGGTTGCAATTATTCGCTTTATACGATGGAAAAGCTGTTGTATTTATATCGTGTTTTATGCTTCTGGCGTTGACTTCTTAGGCCGTAACTATTCGGTCTGGTGGAGCAACGCCCTGGAGTGAAACCTAGGTTGCCCGGAACGTAGAATTGGCCATCACTTTCAAACTGGTTGCAATTATTGCTGCTATAGGATGGAAACACTGTTGTATTTTTTTTGCATTTTATGGTTGGGGCGTTGACTTCTAAGGCCCTAACTATTCAATCCGTTGGAGCACCGCCCTAGGGTGAAGCCTAGGTTGTTCGGAAAGTAGAAATGACCATAAGTTTCATACTGGTTGCAATTATTCGTTTTATACGATGGAAAAACTGTTGTATTTATATTGTATTTTATGCTTCTGGCGTTGACTTCGAAGGCACTAACTATTCGATCTGGTGGAGCAACGCCCTAGAGTGAAGCCTAGGTTGCCCGGAAGGTAGAATTGGCCATCACTTTCACACTGGTTGCAATTATTCGTTCTATACGATGGAAGAGCTGTTGTATTTATATTGTATTTTATGCCTCTGGCGTTGACTTCTAAGGCCCTAACTATTCAATCTGTTGGAGCAACGCCCTATGGTGAAGCCTAGGTTGCTCGGATAGTAGAAATGACCATAAGTTTCATACTGGTTGCAATTATTCGTTTTATACGATGGAAAAACTGTTGTATGTATATTGTATTTTATGCTTCTGGCGTTGACTTCTAAGGCCCTAGCTGTTCGATCTAGTGGAGCAACGCCCTAGAGTGATGCCTAGCTTGCCCGGAAGGGAGAAATGACCATCACGTTCAAACTGGTTGCAATTAATCCTTTTATACGATGGAAAAGCTGTTGTATCTATATTGTATTTTATGCTTCTGGCGTTTACTTCTAAGGACCTAACTATTCGATCTGGTGGAGCAACGCCCTAGAGTGAAGCCTATGTTACACGGAATGTGGAAATGACCATAACTTTAACACTGGTTGCAATTATTCGTTTTATACGATGGAAACGCTGTTGTATTTATATTGTATTTTATGCGTCTGGCGTTGACTTCTAAGGCACTATCTATTCGATCTGGTGGAGCAACGCCCTAGAGAGAAGCCTAGGCTGCCCGGAAGGTAGAATTGGCCATCACTTTCAAACTGGTTGCAATTATTCCTGTTATATGATGGAAACACTGTTGTATTTTTTTTGCATTTTATGGTTCGGGCGTTCAGTTCTAAGGTCCTAACTATTCAATCTGTTGGAGCCACGCCCTAGGGTGAAGCCTAGCTTGCTCGGAATGTAGAAATGACCATAAGTTTCATACTGGTTGCAATTATTCGTTTTATACGCTGGAAAAACTGTTGAATTTATATTGTATTTTATGCTTCTGGCGTTGACTTCTAAGGCCCTAGCAAATCGGTCTAGTGGAGCAACGCCCTAGAGTGAAGCCTAGGTTGCCCGGAAAGGAGAAATGACCATCACTTTCAAACTGGTTGCAGTTAATCCTGTTATACGATGGAAAAACTGTTGTATTTTTATTGCATTTTATGCTTCTGGCGTTCACTTCTTAGGCCCTAACTGTTCGATCTGGTGCAACAACGGCCTAGGGTGAAGCCTAGCTTGCCCGGAACGTAGAAATGACCATTACTTTCACACTGGTTACAATTATTCGTTTTATACGATGGAATAGCTGTTGTATTTATATCGTATTTTATGCTTCTGGCGTTGACTTCTTAGGCCGTAACTATTCGGTCTGGTGGAGCAACGCCCTGGAGTGAAACCTAGGTTGCCCGGAACGTAGAATTGGCCATCACTTTCAAACTGGTTGCAATTATTCCTGTTATATGATGGAAACACTGTTGTATTTTTTTTGCATTTTATGGATCGGGCGTTGACTTCTAAGGCCCTAACAATTCAATCCGTTGGAGCAACGCCCTAGGGTGAAGCCTAGGTTGCCCGGAAA